>NC_064642.1:389138166-391610041 GCF_023864345.2 Schistocerca serialis cubense | reverse complement strand
CTGCTACGACTGACCCTTTTCATGTGTATAACAGGACTCCATATATAACTGATGCTAGATTAGTAAACGGTGATGTGATCTCTGCAGATTTCTTATTCAGGATGAACTCGATCTTAGCCGACAAAATTTCGAAGCTTGTTCAGTGGTATTTTCTGAATATTTTCGTATAAAGGGTCGTTGTTTTTGGATCAGTTGCAGAGTAGTAACGCAGTTATGTTTCATTGTGTCTGTTACCTCGAAGACTTTTGTTTCTGTGACACCATCCTCAAAACAATGAAACGCATGTATATGCGACTGCCAAAATGTAACATTAAATGCAGCCTAATAAGACAACCCTTATACGTAAGATATTCAGTTTTATCGTGTTGTTTTCTCAGTTTACAGCAAAGTACGTAATAAATGCAGAACTGTTCTCTTATGTGCGCTGTTCAAAATATAAGCCACCATAAGCATGGCAGACCGTAGAACGATAAACTATCGATTTCCTTAAAAGCCCAAGAATCGCAGGAGTTTAACGAACATGGTCGCCTGCGTCAAATTGTAGGAATAAGGTATATTGAGTATCGACTGGAGTTTCGCAAAAATAGGCTCTTTACGTGTCCCTAGAACAAGCAGTAGATTGGTGTGATGACTGCTGACCAAGTTGGCAATGGAACAGAACCACCTCGACATCTCCAGTTTTGTCCAAGCTGCACTTCAGCGTAAACTGAGGCGACCGCTACGGTCACAGGTTCGAATCCTGCCTCGCACATGGATGTGTGTGATGTCCTTGGGCTACTTAGGTATAAGTAGATCTAAGTTCTAGGCGACTGATGACCACAGCAGTTAAGTCGCATAGTGCTCAGAGCCATTTGAACCATGTTATCTCTATGGCTGTTCGTAATTGCGATAGTGTTGCCGGTGCATAATGGTGTGCAGCAGCTGACCTCTCGATCATGTCCCATAAACGTTCAATGTGATTGAGGCCGGGTGATCTGGCTGACCAAATCAGTCCCTCGAACTTCCCAGAACGTTCTTCAAACGAATCGCGAATAACAGTCGCCCGGTGATATAGCACATTGTCGTCGATAAAAATTTCACAGTTGATTGGGAACATGAGGACCATGACCAATAATTTCCAGACAGTGGTCGGTTCAGTTGGACCAGTGGACCCAGTCCATGTAAACACAGTCCACTCTATTATGGAGAGATGCAACGAAATGCAGATTAATCTGTAATGAGTCACAACACACCACGAGCCTCCTTATAAAAAAAAAAAAAAATACGCAGAAAATATTGCTAAACAAATTCTCAGTACGCAATTGTACCACGCGATAGGGTGAACTAATAGAAGTTTTTGATCTATTGGAATTTAACCTGATTTATAATTACTTTGAATTCGGCGAGAAAATCTACCAATAGAATCATGTTTTGCCGATGGGCATTTGCCTTTTGGAGTTATTAGCGGACATATTTATCAACAACATAGAGACAGCGGTGTTTCAGAATAAGCCTCAGTGGACACAGAAGATAGTTATGTACAAACGATATATAGACGATACATCTATGGTAATAAAGGGAGCGGTGGAGAATCTGCATGCCCTGCCCTTTTAACCTGCAGTATCACAGTATTAAATACCTTTTACGGGAAGATTCCGAAAAGAAAATTAACAAGGACAGAAAATAAGCTGAAATTTTCGATTTATCGTAAAGCGAAACACTCAGATGCAATAACAAGGGATGACTCCAAGCACCTACCATAACATAAAACGACGCATTTCTTTGCTATGACAGATCGGCTATGTAAGATTTCAATAGATGTAACAGAAATACAGTAGGGGTTAAGTAGCAAAAGCCAATGCTTTTAAGAGAAGCTTAGTTACTCAAACTCTAAAAAAAATACAGAAGCAAAAAGAACCGTTGTAAGGAAGGAAAAAAGTTTTTTACATTGAAATATCGTGGCTATATTACAGAAAGATTAGTTCACGCTTTTCCTAAACAGCGCAAAGTAGCATTTCGAACTGCAGGTCCATTAAGGCTTAAAGTAAGACACCAAAATGTAAGAAATTAGAACAAGTACTATGCATCTGATGCTTATAGATTACATAGTGAGAAATGTCATCGCTTTTATAGAGTGTGATTTTTTCCACCGTGTACAAACTCTAGCGATTTATCGATGAGAGGAAACGGAACAAAAATGGTCTAATGGACTTAGGTCCAGAAATTCATGGTTTCCATTCTAGAGACTATTTATTCAGTCACACTTCGTTATAGAGGCTGCTGTCTAATATGCGCTGTACCATGCAGCCACAGTTGCAATATGCATTGCTTCCTTCTAGAGGACGGTACTGTTCCTCATACGTTGTGCCCTAAGACCCTCTATTGTCATAATAATTGGTAATGTTTTGTCCGATTCACTTCTCTTGCTGACTCTTCTTGTAGTGGATGTGATAAAGCGTTGTAAATAATGGTCCCGTCTTCGAATCGAGAGCTTGCCGACATGGTATTTAGTTACGGAAAGGAAAATGGTGATGGACGGCGGGCAGCAAGTTGCATCACCTATTCCAGCCGACAAGAACCACAGCATTCAATGTTTGCAACAGCGTTCCGCCGTTTGTCTGAGACAGGGTCGTCTCAGCAAGCAGGAAATTATCAAGGGTGTACCCAAAATTTTCGGACTCCAGACTTGGAGGAAAAACACAGTGGGAGGCGACCGCCATGTCATTACCAGGCAGTTGGCCCATCAGGTCAGAATAAGTCAGACGACCGTGTGGAACATTCTCCATGACAATTGTTACTGCCCTTATCACGTACAACGTGTGCAGGGCTTAATAGCGACAGACTTCCCTCATCGCGAGCTGTTTTGTCACCGGTTACTTCACCAGGCCACCACGATTCCGGGATTTGTGTAATCCATCCTATTCATAGATGAGGCCACATTTACACGGAGTGGTGTCTTCAACTCTCATAACAGTCATCTATCGGATAGTATGCAAGAGCTCATGGTAGGCGACAACGAATCATCAGCATCGGTGTGGGCCGGGATAAATGGTGACCGAATTTTGGGACCAGTCTTCCTTACACGTCGCCTAACAGGCCGGAACTGTCGGCGTTCCTTGCGGGTGACTTTGCCTCCCCTGCTGGAAGAAGTGCCACTGATGATTCGAAGGGTTATGTGGTAGCTACATGATGGCGCTCCGGCCTACTTCACCGTTAACGTCCGGACGCATCTAAATCGTATCTTCCCTGGTCGATGGATCGGACGAGGAGGTCCAGTTGCATGGCCTGCTCGTTCACCGTACCTCAACCTGTGCGATTTCTGGTTGTGGGGCCATTTCAAAAGCATCGCGTATGCAGAGCCCATTCCAGATGTGGAGACGCTGGAGCGTTCACGCTGACTTTGACACTGCTCGGATGCTGCCTGGCTGGTGTGCACATGTGAGACAGAACATGTTACAGCGCATGCACGCGTGCGTTGAGGCACATGGATACCATTTTCAACACTTACTATAACTGTGGCAGCCTGGTGCAGCGCTTATTAGACCGCAGTCTCTGTAACAATGTATGACTGAATAAATGGTCTCTTGAATGGAAACGATGCGTTTACGGCCATAAATTCATTAGCCTTTTTTTGTTCCGTATCCTCTCATCGATCAATCTCTAGAGTTGTACGCGGTGGAAAAAAAATCACCCTGTATAGGTTAAAGTTGTCGGAATTCTGTTTCTAGATAAAAGGAACATATCAGCCCAAACAAGAAGTCTGCTTTTGGTCATCATTTGCACAGCACAAAACAAATAGCAGGCGATGCTGACATTACTATGAAAATTTTATGCGCAATTCCCAAAGGAATGAAGCTATATATTCTTCAAGAATGGGAAACATACAGAGTACATCTCCTAAAACTCGCACCGCAAATATTGCGGAAGTGGGAAGTGCTATTTATGTGTGGTTTTCATGGAATGGATTGGTAGCCAGGACTTCGTATTGTTAACCAGTCAACAGGCAGTAATAATACTTAGAAGTCTATATTCTTGGTGCAAAAACAAACTTTTAGAAATTGAACGATGCCTGCAGACATTAACAAATTAAAAGTAGGCTAAATAAGAATCTCAGTGGTGTTTGTTGCCGGATTCTATTGGGAGTCATTTACGAGAGACCGTATTTTGGACAGTTCCCATGTCGAAACTTCTACAGTACCTGTGACTGCACACACTAAACAACAACACAAGTCGACACACAAATTACGTGGATGCTGACCAGTAACGAGACAGATGACCACCACAGGTTGTGTTCAAAATGACCACGGGCAGTGCCATTGCACACTTCCTGTCTGATATGGAACGGCAGCTGCAAACGTGCTAGCAGATCAACGGAGATGCCTGAGCAAGGTCCAGTAACACGTCTTTGCATATGTTTGGCTGTAGTTGGTATGTCCTTGTGGACAGCCGGCCGTTGTGGCCAAGCAGTTCTAGGCGCTTTAGTCCGAAACCGCGCTGCTGCTACGGTCGCAGGTTCGAATCCTGCCTCGGGCATGGATGCGTCTGATGTCCTTAGATTAGTTAGGTTTAAATAGTTCTAAGTCTATGGGACTGATGACCTCGGATGTCCCATAGCGCTCAGAGCCATTTGAACCATCTGAATCCATGTGGACAGCGTCTTTCAGCCTTTCGTACAGAAAAAAGTCTACAGGCGTCAAATCTGGGGAACGGGCCTGCGTAAGCTACAGGTCCTCTGCGTCCAAACCAAGGATTTTTAAGCATATCATAATGACATGCTGTAGTATTTTGTGCAATATGGGCTGGAAAACCATCGTGTTGGTGTACAGATTCGTCCTAGTCTGCAGAGGAACGCTTTCTAGCATCCGTTGAAGATGGTCTGTTAGGAGAATGCGTTAGATATGCGTCTTCAGTGTTCTGTCTATTAAAAACGGATCAATGATCTGATAGTTCAGTATCACACACAAAGACGTTTACGCTCCACTGACGCTGACGTTCTATCTGACGAAGCCAATGGGAATTCTCAACAGACAAATATGCATGTTTCGGTGGTTAACCTGGACACGATTGGTAAATGTGGCTTCATCACTATACAAGATACGTGATACATCTACCGTCTTAATGGCCGTATACGAAAGTTAAAATGATTCTTACAATATTTTCCAAGCAGCTCTTTATGGAGAGAGATATGACAAGGAAGTAGGTTTTGGCGATGGAGAAATAGGACCTTTGCCTGATTCGTGCCACGTCGTCTTGCGATTGCGCGGGAGCTAAATTGCGGAACAACTAACACACCAGCAAGAATATTAATATCCCCTCCTTCTGTCGTCGCTTGTTTTCTTCTGTTACGTTGTCTAGTTGTTACCACTTTTACGTAACTGATTTAAGAGACGTAAGTAACTGCCGAGATGGTCATGGCTCATACATCTTGCAAGAACGAACTGCATTTTTTCTGAATTCCCCATACACCGTGAGCATGTCGGCTTTTTCTGCGTTGGTTAATTCTATCGTCCACTCACGACCTGCTGCTTGTACTGTCATACTGATTAGCAGGGACTAACTGATTAGCAAGTCGCAATGCACTTGATGACCATACAAGTACAGTGTAAACAACCAAAACAACATCGTATATGGCAACTAAACAGGTTAAATAGCACAGACATGTGTCAGTATGGAAAATTTTCAAAGAAACAATTCCTCGTTAACGTCTTGCATTATACTTCTGTAGCAAACACCACTGACATTCCAGGTTAAACTACTTTTCGTGTGTTAGTGCCAATAGGTATTGTTCCATTTAAAGAAGTGTATAACTGTAAAAAAAAATACCTTCTAAGTATTATTAGTCTGTTGGTTAGCTAACTATACGAACCCCAGACTACCAATCCGTCTGTGCAAACCGCACATCAGTAGTACTTTCCACTACCGCAGTGTTTGGGGTGCAAGTTTTAGGTGATTCATCATGTATAGACGGAAGAATAAGGAGCAGGACAAATTGATGAACGGACAGCCCAAATTTAAATACAGAAATGATTTTTCTCTTTTTAAAAATAATTTATGATTTAGTAACGCAGTTAACTTACGACACATCAGTAATTTATAGCGCAGTGCGATAATGTCTGAGATCTTTACCAACAATCTACGTAATTATTGTAACATTACAGTCACTCAGAGACAGAGAATGCCGACACATAGTCCACAACTGAAAGCACCTGTCAAATTTTTATACCTAGACCATTAAAGACGCCTAGTGAATGTTGAATGCATCAGGACGACTGTAATACAGTTAAGTAATATTTGTAGTATTGTTCCGATAAAAACAGACCTATTATGTACAGTGAAACGTTGCAAATGCAGGTACGTCACACAAGATTTTTATTGCACTTCTGTAATCTGCTCACCCAAACTGATTGTATTTTAAGTTTTGTTAATAACATTGTATGATGAAAAAGAAATCTCTCCTCTATTAAGGACAGTGTAGGCCTCAGGGTCGCTGGAATTTATGATATTCCATGTGAGAGCGGATGCAATTATACAGGTCAGACCATTCGTACCGTTTTCGATCGCTGTGCAGAACACCAACGGCATATTAAAAATAGAGAACTGGAGAAATCGGCAATTGCGGAGCACAAGCATAAAATACTGTTCGATGAAACAAAAATTTTTCCCATCACTCCACATACTGCGATTCTGTTATTAAGGAGGCTGTTGAAATAAGAATGAGCGAGATGAACCTTAACCCTGATAGCGGATACTATCTGAGCGGCGCATGGAAACGAGCGCTCGATGCAGAGAAGCAGTACAGACATTCCTTGCAGGGTTTGCGTTCCCACGGAAGCGGTGGCGCCACCAGCGCAAACATTGACCCTGTCTGCAACGACTGTACGTAATCACCGAACAACCACAAGCTGACCAATCAGAAGGCGTCCACGTGCTATATAAGGCCACCACAGCAGCAGTAAAGACAGTCAGTTGCTCCTGACGATGACACTGGAAGCTCTCGTCGAAAACTTGAAATTTTATCCCGAAATGATGAGGTAAGAAAACCGAGAACTTTTTACATAATAATATTTTGTCTTCTAATATAGGTAATGGTTTGAGAGTGAACGTAATGTTCAAAACTAGGCACTAATGACAATCCGGAGTGGCCGTGCGGTTCTAGGCGCTACATTCTGGAACCGCTCGACCACTACGGTCGCAGGTTCGAATCCTGCCTCGGGCATGGATGTGTGTGATGTCCTTAGGCTAGTTAGGCTTAAGTAGTTCTAAGTTCTAGTGGACTGATGACCTCAGAAGTTAAGTCCCATAGTGCTCAGAGCCATTTGAACCATTTTGGACTTATGATAATATTAATTGCAACTCTGACAGAAACCTTAATTAATATATTAAAAATATACCGAGTTGCTGTTCATGATACCAACACAATGTTGGAAGTACATAAGATCCGAAATTTTGAAGCGGAGTTCGAACTGACAATGTGTACTCTGGTTAACACTGCTTTAAGGAGGGCCTTAACAAATACATAACAAATCGGCGAAATAAAAGAGCAAGAACGTGTGGAGGTAGGCTCTGTTTGTATTGCAGCATGGCGTGATTTTTGTGCTGTAGCCAAAGCGGGGCCCTAGCAGAGACCAAGCCATTTATACTGAGCACACGCTTGTGGCAAGTTGTTTGTTACGTCAAGCGTAACATCTCACGCACCGTGTCAGCACATTTGCAAACCAAGTGAGGTCCCTCTGGCGGAATGATGAAAGTAAAACTTGTAATAATAATAAAAAGATATAAATGGTCCTATCCGGGGTCTCGGGGAGGACGGAGCGCAGCTGGCTGTTTCCCTGTGGTGTGTGTGCGCGTTGTACGAGCACTGGACGTCGCACGGGGTGAGAAGGGATGGGAGGGGAAGGGGCGGTGTGCGGGTCACGGTGCAGAGGACGCTTCGCATTAGGCGGCAGGGAATAGCTGGGTGGCTCGCTGGCGCGCCGCGGTGTGGTGTGGTGTGGTGTGGGACGCAGAGTCCGCGCATAACTCTTGGCGCCTGGACGCTGCGCGGGTCGTGTCCTTGCGGTAAATTAAACAGCGTGAAATATGTAATGCGAAACGACCGTAGGGGACTGCTGGACTACGCTAGAGCGAGAACGAGCCCACACTGCGACACTGTTGTCTGATGTAATCGTCCCAGCGACATTTGGTCGCCAGAAGTTGCCTACAAATACGAGGCGTGTTTCTTAAGTAAATACCGTTTTGAAATTTAAAAAAAAGACGTGCTAAGATATGTCAATAATTTTATTTTTCATGAAAGCCTGTACCTTAATCTAATTTTCTACATGATTTCCGTCAATATTGAGGCACTTGTCATAACGGTGTACCAGTTTTTGAATACTCTTCTCATAGAAGTCTGTTGCCTGATTTGTTAACCATTCAATTACCACTGTTTGGACTTCATCATGAAGATTGCCCAAAACGTCTATGAAAAGCCTCGTGGAATTTTCACTTAGTTTTCCATTTCGCGACCGATTGTTCCTCACTTTCCGAGTAGCACTCGTAACTAATGAGGACTTACTCAAATGAATTTGGAATAAAAGAAATTTATGGAGCAACTTGAGCAGTGGTCGAAATCGGTTAACAGGGTACATTCTGAGCCATTAAGAAACTGTCAGTTTGGTAACGAAAGGATGGTTGGAAGGGGGGGGGGGGGGGGGGAGGCGATGGAATTGTAGAGGAAGACAAGTGCATGAATACAATAAGCAGGTATAGACGTAGGTAGGGTTCAATAGTTACTCAGAGATGGAGAGGCTTGTACAGGATAGAATAACGTGGAAATCCGTGTCACATCAGTCTTCGGACAACAACATAGTATAATCATTTGCGGATTCTTCTGGACGGAGGCCAACTAAGTTTCTAATCTGCCCTGGTCTACGCAACTGAGTAAACCTGAAGTAACAAGTGTGAAACCTGAAGCGAAGCGGCAAAAGTCTGAGATTTGGGCGTGATATTTCGGTCACCCTGATGCGAAGCTCCCGCATCGTAAAAGAGCGAGAGGCTCTCTACAAAGACTGAAATGTTCCCAGTTTGGGAACGGCCAGTGGTAGTACAACACCATAACTCTGTGGATGATCATACATTTTCAACGCGTTTTCCGAAGTTTGTTTTGTTATTTGTACTGAAAATTATTCTTGAAAACATGTTGTCAAGTTTCAAAAGCTATTTGTTATTTAAGAAAGAGGATACACATGGAATGTTAACATTTTATAAGTAGACACTCTGGCCTAGTCTGGAAAAAGATATGGTCAAAGAGTGTAATAAGTTGTAAATGCATTATCGCTGGGCGTGCGAGCGCGCAAAAAATGCAGCAGTTTGGGGTCGCGAGGAGACGATTGATTTTGTTGATCGTGCTTTTCGCCGGTGTGGCTATGAAAAAGTGCGGAGATAAAAAGTCTTGTTTCCGAAGTGCGGAGCAGTGAAAACTGAAATGGTTGGTTAGGCGGATGTTTAATATGGGCTAGCTATGACATTTATTGGGCACAGTACAAATGCAGCAAGAGTAATTCAAATAACATCAAGAGTGCTGTGGGCCCTTCTTATTGGCCATGGTATGGCGAGAAGATCAAACTGTGCCCTATTTTATCGCTAAATGAAGCCACTCGACAAACCAACGGCATCATGAAGAAAAATCTAGATTTTTTATAACAAGAAGTGTAATAGGCTGACCAGCGCAGTTGGAATTTTATTGCTTAAGTAACATTGTTTTCGGGCGTATTGTCGCGTTAATAATTGTCCCAAGTGATAATCGAAGTAGAATCCATCCTATCACTTTGTATGAACCGAGAGAGTCGGAAAATGAACTGAATATGAAGTGAATATTAATTTATTAGATTATCAAAAATTTTTAAAACTTTTGGACAATTACGCAATAATGAAATCTTCAGCTGTAGTATGAATAATGTCAGGAATAGAATGAGGCAAAAGCCACTATTAATTCATTTGCTGAAAGAGGAGTAAATTTCATGATAAAAAATTGGTAGTAAAACCTTACATAACTTGAACGCTGAATTTCAGTGTCAAAGCACTGTTTCTAGTTTATAGCTTGTGGCACAATTTATGATTTCTATTACAAAGAAATTTCAGAGTAACTGCTAGGTAAATAACAGTCCTTACCGATGAGTAAATTCAAACAATCTTCCTGCTTGCTGCAATTACGACAGTCAGTACTACGGCGAGTAACGTAACAAAAAGTTTCTGTCCACAGCCAGTAAACAATCTTACATTAATTAATCTTTGAAAAATAATATAATATGTTGTATGTGTTTGGTATTTGACTGTTATCTGACTACTGTGACATGAGTGGTGTGAAGTACTTGAAAGTGTGGGTTTTATATTGTTCCTACGTCATGACGTCGATAACTATTCTTACGTAAGATTGCTTACGAGTACAAAGTTCAGCTTCAATTCAATTATTTTTGTTCCTGTGAGGAACTGGCGACGGTCGGTTATTTTCCTTACTGACATACTTGGAAATCATTTTTTTCCCAAATTTTGCACTAGCTGCTGTTAATTAAAAATTGTTTTACTTAATAAAAATATATGAAGTTAATCGAACTTTGTTTCTAATCGTCATTGCTAAAGTACTAAGCAGTGGCGATTCGGTTATAACTTAATCTACTTCGCTCGATTTTACATTATTCTTCGGGGTAGATGCCTTTTCCCCACAGATTAGGGACTTTATTTACACGGTCATATGGGAAAGACTAATTATCAGGAGAGGTAGGAGGGTTATATTAGGGGAATAAATCTGCAGTGCAAAACAACGTTCTTCAGCCAACACGTGTAGAACTCGAAAGACTGGTTCTCCCCGAAAAGTTGCCGAAGGAATATAATCGGTACTCTCCAAACACGTAATGTATTCTCCCAAGGTTTTAAAGTGTACTGCTGAATCCGGCCGTCGAGTACATGAAATGTATTCGCAGTTGTGAGTATGGACAATCATCAGCTGTATAACGGAATGACGACAGTGAAACATTGTGCCGCACTGGTACTCGAACCCGAAATTCGCGCTTAGCGCTGGCGATCGTCTTACCATTACGTAATCCGAGAATGACTCACGGTAAGACCGAAACTTCTATATGACGTCACCACTGGTGTGCAAACTATACTCTTATACCCATTACGTATATTCATGTACAGGCGCCGGCAACGGTGGCCGAGCGGTTCTCGGGGCTTCAGTCCGGAACCGCGGGACTGCTACGGTCGCAGGTAGCCTCGGGCATGGATGTGTGTGGTGTCCTTAGGTTAGTTAGGTTTAAATAGTTCAAAGTTCTAGGGGACTGATGACCTCAGATGTTAAGTCCTATAGCGCTCAGAGCCACTTGAACCTGACAGGCGAGATATTTTACTTGAAAGTACTTTGCCCGGTCTATGGAAGTTAGAGCCTGGCCGTGACTCGTGTTCAGGTAACCTTATGTTAAGGCACCAGCTCGCGATACCGAGGGAAATACGGGTTCGAGACCTGGTCCGGCTCAAGTTTTGACTGTCGTCATTCAGTTATACAGCTGATGGTTGACCATATTTGCACCTGCGAATACATTTCATGTAGTTCGTAACAGCTGTAGTCGCCGCGGTGCCTGTTCCTTCGGACATGCATGCACCTCCGAAGGAACATTGCTTTCTAATTTGGAAAAACACAGGGACTGCATTATCGTATAGCAGCAAAGAAGGGCAGCACGTTTTGTATTATCGCGAAATACGGAAGAGAGTGTCACTGAAACGATACAGGATTTGGGGTGGACATCATTAAAACATAGGCGTTTTTCGTTGCGGGGGAACCTTCTCATAAAATTCCAGTCAACAACGTCTCCTCCGAATGAGAGAATATTTTGTTTATATCAACCTACATGGGGAGAAACGATCATCATGATAAAATATGGGAAATCTGAGATGGTACGGAAAGATATAGGTGTTCGTTCTTTCCGCGCGCTATACGAGATTGGAATAATAGAGAATTGAGAAGGTGCTTCGATGAACCCTCTTCCAGAAACTTACATGTGATTTGCAGAGTATCCTTGTAGATGCAAGGTCCACGATATTTCGGTGAATGATCGTTCCGGCTTTATCAGGTGGTGCTGATGGAATGAAGTATCTGCTACGTGCTGCCAGTCCAGAGTTCGGCCCTCGCCAGCCCCCGCGTTGTGCTCGGTGGAGTGGGCGAGGGGGATATGCATGCGACTGTGATACCTTAGTTGCCTTCCGGCCGGCGTGCCTGTCATAACTTGCCTTCGGACTTCGCGTTCTGCTTTTATGAAGTTTAGTACCGGCTCCAGCTCGTTGGTCTGTTGGGAAGCCCGTGACCGTGTTGATTAAATTATCAGTTACACAGATTTCAATCGGTTCTTTCAAAAATGGAAGCGCCCTCTTGCCAGTTGGAGCTAATTTGTGCACGGAGTAGTTCGAGGACAGATAACTGGAAAGAGCCAAAGCAAATCCAGTTCGTTTCTTTTGCAGTGTCAACGACACTTGTGTCATCTGGCCATACGGACCAGAAAAACTACAGAAACTGTACAAAATTCCGTTTGAATGAAGGAAAACTTATGTCGGACAAACGATCCGTACAGTCGAAGATCGCTGTACAGAATGTGAGGGTCACATCCGCTTATTGCAGCCCAACAAGTCTGCAATAGCAGAACACTGCACTGAAGTTGGACATAAAATGAATTCCCAGCAAATGATAGTCCTGATTCTAGGTCTGTTTTTGGTAAATTGACTCCAGTCTATGACTTGCTTAGACCATCTACCATCTTTTATTCCAGCAACATGACCAGCCCACTGCCATTTCAATGTATTCACTATTTCCATTATGTCGGCGACCTTCGTTGTTCGTCTTATTTCAACTGCTCTGTTCCTCTTCTTGTGTGTGTGTAACCCAACATTGATCTTTCCATTCCTCATTCCAAAAAAGACCTAGAGGAAGACCACCAGACAGATACAGAGATATAAGGAAGGCAGTGGGATTCAATTGGCAACGGGATGCTTAGGATGGGAATAAATGGATGATCGTACTGGAATGCTTTTTTACACGCCGACTCAAAGAGGCTATATCATTAAGTGATAGAACTGGCTGCTGCTGCTGCTGATGATGATGATGAATAGTCCTGACTACCGCCGATAAATGTTAAGTGTCCATATTCAAAGAGGAGATTAAAATCAGAGTGACTGGTAATTTAATCAACAGGGACACAGAATTTCTACTGAGCAAGTCATGGGAGCCAGCATTAAGCTCCATCAAAGTAGAACGTAACATCTGACGGGAGATGTGACAGGGACGACGTGTTGAGGGCGAGTGACTCTCTCCCGCCCCCTTCACAGGAACACGCCCCACCCCCCCCCCCCCCCTCCTCCTTCGCTAACACCTCCACCACCGGGCACGGTGCGGCACCGGCCAGGCTCGAACTCTGGACCGTCAGGGAAAAATACCAGCAGCACGCAGCAGACACGTCATTCCATCAGCATCATCTGATGATCGCGAAACGGTTATTTGCCGAAATTTCGTGAACCTTCGATGATTGAATCCAGCAGTACATCTGAGAACCCTGGAAGCACCATATACGCCGGTAAAGTCTCAGATCATATTCGCTTAATGTATTGCAAGATACATAGGTTGTTAGACTGTCGAATATTTTGCGAGGTGGTACTCATCAAAATAACAAAAAGAAGCCCAGTAAAAAAGGTTCTGGAATCGCATGCTTTCTCAGACGTCAACATATTTCAGTACAAGATACTCAGATTGACATTCATTCATGACATTTATTCATAGCAAGTAATCAGTTTGCAACTTACCTGTTCTTTTCGTGTTCAGAAATGTTGTATGACTGCGATATTGTTTGTAAAAATTACTATCTCGCGTTCCGATCGTGGGTGTGACATGAACTATAGTCGATGTACAGGCTGTTTATAATTAAACATTCACTGCGTGTGCCCGAGTAGGTGGAAAACTGCACCGGTGTCCAAAATAGTCGGCCGCTGCGTCCGAGCAGTTCTAGGAGCTTCAGTCCGGAACTGCGCTGCTGCTACGGTCGCAGGTTCGAATCCTGCCTCGGGTATCGATGTTTCTGATGTCCTTAGGTTAGGTGGGTATAAGTAGTTCTAAGTCTAGGGGACTGATGAACTCAGATGTTAAGTCCCATAGTGCTTAGAGCCATTTGACCCATTTGTCCAAAATGAAAGCAACAATCTTCTATTTACCCTTGTGGTGACTAATTCACGATATAATAATACCAACTATCAACAGATGTCCGTACGATCGCGTTCTGCATGGAAGATGGCATTCCGGTCAATGGACAACCACGCCGACGATGATGTCGGGGCACGTACAGAACGGAGTTCTGTTTGCTGGGTAGTCCTACATCCACAATCGCTGTGTACACAGTCGCTGAGGTGCAGTACGGCAGAAAAGACGCCTACCAGACTCTCTGCGGTGGAGGACCGCAGGCAGAATGAAAATAGTACAGTCTCAAACTGACGTGGCCCGGTGGATTAATGTGAATCATTCTGTTGTTAAACTTCCTGGAAGATTAAAACTGTGTGCCGGACTGAGACTCGAACTCGGGACCTTTGCCTTTCGCGGGCAAGTGCTCTACCATCTTTTTTTTTTTTTTTTTTTTTTTTTTTTTTTTTTTTTTTTTTTTTTTTTTTTTTTTTTTAATGTTCTGGAAGGATCCTTGCTGCCGTCCTACCATGCAGCATGAAATAACAACAAAATCGAAGTGGGGCCACCTCCGGCACCCTAAAGAAAAGTATTTTGGATATGAAAACAAAATTTGAAATACATCCATTTGATAACTGTTCAAGCGTGAGTTTTTCGCAAGTCGCATACTCACATAGTGTTCTTAGTCGATCACTTTAACTTGGTCGGTTTCACAAGACAGCACCGCCGCTCATCTTTGCGCACCCGGCACACCCCAGGTATATGGCGGGTCCGCAAAAACCGTTACGAGGAAATTGGCATACCAATCCTTGTACTTTTGTAGCCGTAATAGTTTTGTGTGTCCATCTTGCAAGTATTGCCAGTAATCCAGGACGTTCAGTAAGTTCGTACGCGTGTCTCTATAGATGTAATGGACCGTCATACCTGTGATCCACGCCACCGCGTTCGTCTTATGACGCGGAAAATACGTTTCCTCTGGAAAAAATACTATGTCAGAAGAGACTGCTGTATAGATAGTGCGCCGCATGAACGCTATTATCTTTCTTGCGAGAGTCCAGACAGCCAATGCCTCGCCGCAGACCAGCCGATGGTCGTCCGTATCCAGCACGCCGCATTGCTGACACAAGGGCGAATCCGCCAAATGTATTGCGTACTTTTTATCATTTGTAGGGTATTTTCGGTTGACGACAAGGTACCATGTTGATCTGACTGATGTAGGTAGGTGGGGGTGGTGGACCGTGCGCCACGCCACGTGCCAATTAACAGCTGGATGTTTGCGTTCCACCCTATTCCGGGCGATCTGTCGAAGGAGCAGATGGTACACGTCCTTCGATGTCGACTGTCGGGTCGTCGGTAAACGCTCTCGAACGTAACTGTGTTCCACGATGAACGTGCGCACATACGTTAAAGGGGGCGATATATGGCCGACACTGACTGGAGGAAGATGCGATGTTGGTACGAGTTCTTCGATGATCGTCCCCGTAAGCGAGTGGTTCCTGTTGCGCCACCGTTTGAGCATAGTATTAATAAACATGGCACGCGCCTTCTCGTGCACGTTCACTAAACCAACGCCCCCCTCTCGCGCTGGGAGGGTAAGCGTGTTGTACTGTACCTTAAAGAGTTGTCCCAGGCACACATAGTACCCAAAAGCCGCCTGAATCCTCATAGCCATCGTACGCGTCAAGGGGAGAAGGTGTGTCAGGTGGCACATCATGGGCGCGAGAAAAAGGTTGACGAGTAACACTCGCTGCAGCATATCCATCGACCGTAGGGCGTTTAGTCGTACTGCCGTGCGGACTCTGAGTAACAGTCTTCGGTAGTTGTCCGCAGCCGTTCCCGCTGTCTCTTTATGAAAGGTGATACCCAAACAGCGGAGGGTTTCCACCGCAGGTAAGGGTCCTTCCGTTCCTGGTTCTAGGCCACGCCCCACATGCATGAATTGTGATTTTCGGTAGTTGACCACACTTCCAGCTGCCATCCCATACGTCTGTAACCAATCCAGTGCTGTTTGAGTCTCCCTCTCATTCCGTACGAGGAACACAATATCATCCGCATATGTTCTGCATTTGAATGATAAATGCCGTAGGGAGATCCCGGTAAGACGGCGGCGAAGGCCTGCGAGGCACGGTTCTAAGGCAATCGCATAAAGGAGGATCGACGAGGGGCAACCCTGTCTCACTGATCTTAAGATCTTAAAATACTCAGTTCTCCCTCCGTTGACCACCATCGCTGATCTGGCGCCGTGCAACAGCCGCATCACAGCATTGGTCAGTAATGGCGAGACACCCATTCTGTTCATCACCGCCGCGAGGTACACATGATCCACGCGATCAAAAGCATGATCGAAATCTACAGCAACCATCGCCCCCCGGAGGCGGCATGCAGCCGCGAGGGCGACGACGTCACGATAGTCTCCCAAGGCTGTGTGGATATTACTGATGCCGCCAAGACAAGTCTGATCGGCATGTATTCGATGCTCCAGCGACTTTTTGATACGACTTCCCAGGATGCGCATGAAGATCTTGTAGTCACTATTAAGGAGGGTCAAGGGGCGATAATCACAAGGCCGTTTGCCACCACGGGGCTTCGGTATCGGTATCATGAGTCCTTCCGTGAACTGAATGTGAACCGGTACTTCTTGCCGCAGAAGCTCATTAAACATACATAGCCACATCGGTGTCATAATGGTCACGAAGGCACGGTAAAATTCCAGCGGGAATCCATCTGGACCTGGGGACTTGTTGCAAGCACCTCGTGTAATCGCTTCTTCCAGCTCTTCACACGTAATTGCGGATAACCCGTCTGCTTCCCCGTTCACAGTCGTCGCGTCAGGGATCTCTTCCAGGACGTTCCCCAGCTCCATCTGACCCTCCCCGTTGCTCGCATAGAATCTGCTAAAATGATCCATGAACGGCTGTGCTATGCCCCTTTGTGTTGTATAACGACGTCCATCGCCGAGATCGATCTCATGTATTAAATTCCTGCGTCTTCTTCGTCTTTCCTTTATCACGTAATGCATCGAGGGAACCTCGTTGGGCAGGAAATCCTGCGACCTCGCGCGTATCATCGTACCTGCCATCCTCTGCGTCGCAAGTTGTACCAGCTTCGCCTTAACTCGGTGGACGGCCGTCTGGCGTTCTGGTGTAGGTGGTTCAGCTAACAGTTCCCGGAGAGCCGTAAAGTAAAACTCAGTGGTCGTGCGCTGCCATTGAGAAACCTCCTTCCCATAACCTATTAACGTCCTCCGTAAAGCTGGCTTCGCGCACTCGATCCACCACTGCAGGATAGAACCGAAAGAATTTCGTCGACGGAGGCAGCCATGCCACGCGTCCTCCACCATGCGTCGGCATTCTGCATCTCGCAGGTGGGAGACGTTCATCTTCCAATTACCCCTCCGTCTCCACACCTGCTGTCTATCAAGGTTAACTGTACAAATATATGCCTCGTGGTCTGTAAACGCTGTCGGCCATATTTCTGCGTCCACCGTCGACACTGCTAACGCCCTTGAAACGTAGATTCGATCCAAACGGCCCGCGGAGTGGCTAGTAAAAAATGTATATCCTGGTTGGTTGCGATACTTCAGGTCCCATGTATCGACTAATTCCATCCCGTTGACCAGCTCCCTAAGTTCTTGGCTAGTAGTATAGTTAGGTTGTTGGTCCTTTCTGTCAAGCACACAATTAAAATCTCCGCCGAGTATGCAACCATCGTATCGTCCCTGGAACAACGGTGCAACCTCATGGGCGTAAAAATCTGCTCTGTCCCTTCTCTTATCCGAACCTGACGGTGCGTATATGTTGATCCTATGGTCACAGCCGTACCACGGGCAGAAGGCAAATACTCTACTTCGTCTGCACGTATCCCTTCCTTTAATAGTATAGCTGTACCAACGCCTCTCTCGTCACACGGGGAACAGTAAATGTCGTAACCGTAAAAGTCCGAGGGGGGAAGTACCCGAACTTCTTGTAATAGTGCGATGTCTAAATCCGCAGCCTTTATCATGTCACTGAGCATCTTGATTTTCACCGGCGTCCCAATGCGATTGATGTTAACAGACCCTATCCGATAAGCTTGGTGCATGGCGGTCAACGTAGATAGGGTACCGTACGGTCGCTAATTTTGCCGTACATAGGCTGCTGTCGGACTAACGTCCCCCGCCGTCCCCTCGTATAGTCTGCTATTATTCTGTGCACCCTGCCGGTCTTACACCGGGAGAGTGCGTGGGAGCAGTTCCTCCGGCATCATCTGTTCCCCAAGGGGGTGGCTCTTCTGACCAGTCCCCTAGTGTCCCATCGTTGTCGTGCGATGCAGGCGCCGTAGCCTCCTCAGTAGCCTGTTGCCGTCTATCGAGCTCCTCCGCTGTGTCTGGAGCATCGTCAGCAGTAGGTCGTGCCACCGTCCCGCTGGCCACCGTTGCATCCACGCGAGGTAGTTCTTCTGTATCCATGGTCGTCTGTTCTGTACCCGTAAACTTCTCATAATTATCTACTAGATCAGAGTGATCGTTCTCCACCGTGAGGCGGCGCTTCTTCCGGCGTTTTGGTGAGCGCTGTTTACGTTGCCGGGCCTCGGAATCAGAGGTCAGCATGGTCTCCAGTTGTTCGTGGGGGACGTCAGAATCGTGCGCCGTCGTATTTTCGACGTCTCCAAGTGCTTTATCTGAAGGGGCCTCAAGCGGAACCGAAGAGAGGGCGTCCTGTGACTGCTGCAGGCGGTCCAGCGCAACGTCGTCTTTCTGTGGCTCGCCACGATCCGCCGCTGTCTGTGTGTTCTGATACGCGTCTGTCCCGCGGCCCACGTCATCGCGTAATGCGGCGACGTAAGTCATGGGGAGCACAGTCGGATGCGGCGTGAGGGGTGGATCATCCCGTGGCAGCTGTAATAACCTTCGTTGAGCACACCCAGAACGTATGTGTCCCTCCTTCCCACATCCAGAGCACGTCCTTGGTTGTCCGTCGTAAATGACAATCGCCCTACAACCGGCGATGTACAAGTATGGCGGGACGTGTTTTCGGAGTTCAATCCGTATTTGTCTGACGCCATTGAGGACAGGATACGTCTTGAAGCTCGCCCATTTTTCAGCCACGTGGGATAGGACCGTTCCGTAAGGACGCAGGGCGTCTGTCACCAATTCTTCTGGCACTTCGAATGGAAGCTCAAAGACGCGGATCGTTCTGAGTCCCATGCCGGCGTGTTCAACTGTTACCGCTCCAACATTCCCGTCCGAATGACAGAAACGAAGTCCTTGTCTGTGTCGAAGTAGTAGTTCGTCACATGCCGCTTCATTTATAAGCTTGACATAAACCACGCTGCTGACTATAGATAAGTGGATTCCAACTAGAACGTCAGGTTCGATTTTCACCTCGTCCCGTAAATAACGTTCGATCTCGTAAGCCTTCGGTCGAGCATATTCGTTAACAAAACTAAATTTCAGTGTCGATTTGCGGAAGGACAAGGCCATGATTCGTTCTATGTATTACCGCGACACACCGCTACACACGTAACGTAAACACCTCTCGCGCAGACGTGCGGCAGGGACGTAAACACCGTCCGAACCGCTGCGCCGCCGAAGGCTGACTGAGCTACCCAGGCACGACTCACGCCCCGTCCTCACAGCTTCACTTCTGCCAGTATCTCGTCTCCTACCTTCCAGACTCCGCTGCAGAGCGAAAATCTCATTCCATTCTGTTGTTTCACGGATGTGGTGACAGAGTTTATAGAGACCGAAAGTGTTTCCCGAAGACCAGGGCAGGGTCTAGCTCGTCTGGCATCAAAAAGAGAGGACTGTTATTTGGATTAAGGGCACGACGGTACCGCCTTTATACCGCACAGAAACTGGCGTATGATCTCGCAGCATCCACTGGACGTGTTCCATCAACGGTGTACAGAAGGCTTCGGCAGAGTGGTATTTATTGTCAGAGACTTGCTGTACCCGTACTTCTGACGCGTTTTCACAGAAGGGAACGTCTAGACTAGAGTCGTCAACGTGCTACATGGACGATCGAACAGTGGGCAGATGTTCTTTTCACTCAGGAGGCGCGATTTGGTTTGGACAGCGATTCTCGACGGATTTACATGTGGAGGGAACATGGAACACAATTACGGGACACAAACTTTATAAAAAGTGACCGATGTCGTGTAGGATAACTAATGGCTTGGGCAGGGATTATGTTGAGCACTTCTCACAAAATTGTACGGGTGAATCGAGAAGCTTTCTCATTACTGCCGGGAATCGTGGCAAGATCTTGGGATCTCTTGTGCGTTTGTTACGTTGTGCCATGGGCCCAGACTTCGAACTGACGGACGACAATAGTCGATCTCATAGAGCATGGGTGGTTAATATTTTCTTGGAAACGGAGGATATTGTACTCGTGGCGTATCCTGCATGCTTTCCCTATCACAATCCCTGGAGCATGTCTTTGATGTTCTAGGGAGACGGCATCTACCAACCACTCTCCAAGACTTGCGAGCAGCTCTGCAGAAAGAATGGGCGATATTGCTTAAACATGCGATTGTTGACATCATTCACAGCATGCCTCGTCATTATCAGGTCTGTATTGCTGCCTAAGGTGGTCACACCCCATACTGAAAACATTAACCAATTGTCGGAATCTGTGTGCAAATCCAAGTTGGATAAACCCGTTATACATATTTCAGTTGCTTACTTTCTGTATTCTTTACATTTTTTAAACTTACTATGACCTGTTTAAACTGTTTTGCGACAAAATAAACGCAACCTTGCAAAATTTGCGTTTGTTGCTTTAAAATTTTGGACATTAGCTTATGCACCGTAGGGGTACAATTTATTTTTATTTATTTATTTGCTACTTTTTCTTAGTCTGTTGTCTGTATACGAGAAAAGACCAAATGTTGCACATGAATTGGAATGGATAAAGGACATAATATTTTACCATAATTTTAAATGTATCTTACTTTACCGTAACTAACCGAACGGGTGCCCCACTTAATAGGAATGACGTTTAGACTTCCGGCTGCAGGATTTGCGTTGTTTGTAGTGTTGGTGTCATGACCTCCCTTCAGGAGCCAGTCTTGGTGAGCAACTCAGACCCCAAGGAACGAGTACATGCATCGTGAATGGCACATATCAGTGCGACCGGTTTCGCTAACATGTGATCCCTGCTTTACGCGAGAGAGGTGTTTTGAACTCGTGGGTCACTCGGCTACCCCGTAACACATCTGCAGAAAACCGAGTCATTGGCCTAGCGTTCCAAACTGCGTGGCCACCAAGATCATTAGATTTCAACCCTTGTGATTTCTAGGTGAAGGGGTCACCTGAAGGACAGGGTTTATCAAAGGTACACTAACAGTCAATGAAGGTTGAAAACGAGCATAGTGAGCGAGCTAGCCAACTTCCCATTTGATATGTTTTAGAAAACAGTGGAGCAATCTCTACAGCGGTTCCAGTTCGGCGTGGATACAGATGGTCGTCGCATAGAGCAACTTTTGTAATCTGGAAGGTAAACATGGAACGCATATAACAAAAGCTACCAGCTCATGTGGGAATTAAAATCTATTTGCTACAGTGGTTTAGTCGTTATTTTTCTTCCGCATGCCCTTACAAATATTGCCACAAAGTTTCCTTGTTCTATAATCCGCTTGGTTTTCATGAGGGCTCTCTCAAGAAGCGAACGTTTAATTGCAACTATATGAAGATATACGTGACGCTGGCTTCAATAACACACATGAACCGAATACTGTGACACAGAAAGACATAAAAACGTACTGTTCACCAAGTTGACGGAATGACTATACAAATGTTGTGCTCATAACCACCACCCAAATTATTCCAGCCTCTCTCATGAGAAATTACTCAGATCTTTGAAGGTAAACTTCGTGGGACCCATTTTTGCTGAATTTCAAAAAATGGCTCAAATGGCTTTGAGCACTATGGGACTCAACATCTGCGGTCATCAGTCCCCTAGAACTTAGAACTACTTAAACCTAAGTAACCTAAGGACGTCACACACACCCATGCCCGAGGCAGGATTCGAACCTGCGACCGCAGCGGTCGCGCGGTTCCAGACTGCAGCGCCTAGAACCGCTCGGCCATGCTGAATTTTATTTTCTTGTTTCAGTGAGTACCCACCACCTCTCAAAATATTCGACATTTTCTTTTGCTACCTTAGATTTAATAATATACCGATTCTCAAGTGTCTTTAAATATTTAGCAAATGATGTATCCAGAGCTTTCCTGGAAGGCTCGGAGGTAGTACCAATATATCACGAGATCCCAATTTCTGGCAAGCTAGAGCTGAATCCCTCGCGAGTGACAGTTCAATAAGAGCGGGACAACGCAGTGTCCTTTCTCCAATCGCCGCCACCTTTCCTCATGGTGCTTGGCATGTGTCCATGTTTGGCAGCTAGCCGTGATAAGAGTGCAGAGGAGAAGAAATGCTGGGTTTGGTGGAGGTGGGGTCAGTGTTAAGGGAAAACAGAGAGTGGAAGAGTGTTCAGTATGACCAGGGAGACCTCCGACTCCTGTAATGAAGGATTCCAGACTCCTCACCGAGTTTCTTAGAATGGGACCGAAAACAAACGTGGCAGTAAAGCACTTTTACTCAGGCTGAGTGGAATCGGGATACAATATCTGTAACCTTATTTTCTTAATGTACAGTAGCTGTTTCCCTTGTTTTTCATTTTAATGTCAGATTTAATTCGCTGAGGTAATATTACTTTTTTGGAGTCACTATATAGCAGGATGTGTGGATGTGTGTGCACCTTAATATTACTGTGGTGAGTATTAGATTCGTTCTAAACTGAATTCGTGCGACTTACTGACTAAACAACAGAATACTTCTTGTGGTAAGCTACCTTTAACAATCCATTTGAATGAGCGATATTTTCGTGTAGGCCCCCGCGGGCATGCAGAAGTGCTGCAACACGACGTGGCATGGTCTCGACTAATGTCTGAACTAGTGCTGGAGGAATCGACACCATGAAACATGCAGGGCTGTCCATAAATCAGTAAGAGTACGAGGGGGTGAATATCTCTTCTGGACAGCAAGTTGCAAGATATCGCTGATATGCTCAATACTGTTCATGTGTGGGGAGTCTAGTGGCCAACGGAAGGGATTAAACTCAAAAGAGTGTTCCTGGAGCCACAATGCACAATGAACATGAATGCCTGCAGGTGTTGAGATAGGATGCTTTACGCACGTGTCACCTCTCAGAGTCGTACCTAGGAACATCAGGGATCCCATATCACTCCAACTGCACACGCCCCACACCATTACAGAGCCTCCAGGAGTTTGAACAGTCCCCTGCTGACATGCAGGATCCATGGATTTACGAGGTTGTCTCCTTACCCGTACACGTCCATACGCTAGAATTTGAAACGAGACTCGTCCGACCAGGCAACATGTTTCCAGTCATCAACAGTACGATGTCGGTGTTAACGGGCCCAATCGAGGAGTAAAGCTTTCTGTCATGCAGTCAACAAGGGTACACGAGTGGGACTTTGGCTCCGAAAGCCTAAATCGATGATGTTTCGTTGAATGGTTCGACGCTGACACTTGTTTATGGCCCAGCATTGAAATCTGTAGCAAGCTGCGGAAGGATTGCACTTATGTGACGTTTAACGATTCTCGTCAATCTTCGTTGGTCCCGTTCTTACAGTATCCTTTGCCGGGTGCTGCGATATCGGAGACTTTGTGTTTTACCTGATTCCTGATATTCATGGTACACTCATGAAAAGACCTCACTTTATCGCTACCTCGGAGATGCTGTGCTCCGCCGGCCGGTGTGGCCGAGCGGTTCTAGGAGCTACAGTCTCGAACCGCGCGACCGCTACGGTCGCAGGCTCAAATCCTGCCTCGGGCATGGATGTGTGTGATGTCCTTAGGTTTAATTAGTTCTAAGTTCTAGGGGACTGATGACCTTAGAAGGTAAGTCCCATAGTGCTCAGAGCCATTTGAACCATTTTGTTGTTGTTGTGCTCCATCGCTCTTATGCCGTGTACAGCACCACGTTCAAACTCCCTTAAAATCTCGATAACGTGCCATTGTAGCAGCATTAACCGATCTAACAACTGCACTGGATACTTGTTGTCTTATATAGGTGTTGCCGACCGCAGCACCGTATTCTGCCTGTTTACATAGCTGTGTATTTCAATACGCATGCCTACACCAATTTCTTTGGCGCTTCAGCGTATATAGTTTTCAGGTTATGTAGGCTGGTTGGTTAAAGTTCTGGTGGCATTTGATATTTAAAATGGACGTGATAGTTTCATTTCTCTCTCTTAATTAGTTTTGTAAATAATTTGTGATTTATTTGACAGTGGTAGTGGTATTACTTTAACAAGGTTGGCTTCGACCAGGAATCCGTTAGTTCTTGAAATTAAAATGTTTTATATAGTCACCTTTTTGTGTTAAATTAATCTTGTGGTGAATACGTGGCAGGTTTCACTTAACTGTTTGCACATTGTATTTCTGTTTCTAATAAGTAAATGAGATTATTTTCGTTTTATAAGAAAGACATATTTGGCAGTTAACATATGATTAAAATAAAAAAATAACCAGGCACCACTGAGTAATGAACTACAGTGTCAGTCACTAAATTCGACACCTTTAAGGTCAGACTTGCTGTACACAATCAGCCAGCGCTAGTCGCTGCGATTTGCATGGCTCGTAGCTTTGCTGCCGCAAGCACTCTGTTAACAGTTCAGTAAGTCAGTGCCGACGCCATCTGGATGTTCTGTGTCTCCGTGCGATATCGTGTGGCCACGTGTGGTTCCAGCTTTCCGTGGATCGACGCACTGACCTGTGTTTAGTATCAATCGAAAATCAGGACTACGGCCCTAGGTGTGATTCTGGTTCAATTGCTGACGAGAAGGGTGAAAAGTCGCAACCTCGGCGGAATCTCCACAAATGGCTCTACGTGTGATCGCAGTTCAATAGCTGACGAGAACAGCGATAAGACAGCAACATTGGCAGAATCTCTACAAATATAGGCAGTAATATCGACTCAATCTCTGCTTGTAAGCACCGAGCTGAATGCTAAATGGTAATTATATTCAGCCATCCTACGGCAAATTATTAATTCCGAGAGTTTTATAAAGTGCCTGCGAGAATTTGACGTTCCGTGCTGCGGACGCATGTCTCTGGAATAAGTAACCAAACATGTAATTGGAGGACTCGGTGTGAAGCGATTACAGAGATCGGGCATGTTTTATGTTAGAGAGATTTTGCTATTGTTATGCGACTCTACTAAGCTCCATTGTGAATGTTTACTTAGTCGATGACACAATAAACAAATTCAAGTAAATAATACGTATTCAAGGTGTGTATTTAACAATTTACGAAAGATTTGACAAAAATTTTTCAAATGTCACGTAACGTAGAGCGATTGGAGGTGCAGTGTGGAACGATACTGCGAGGCTGCATCTTTACAATGTCAATATTCTTGGAGAGAATATATCAGAAGCAATAAACTTTTCGTTGATAAACAAATTAGACACATCAATTCATATGCATCATACAACATAGCACCTAGTTGTGCCGAATGATCGTAGCGAAAGGGATTTCAGGTGGAGCAGCTCCGACGAGGCGTATCTGCGCGATCGACGCTGCGGGACATATATCTAGCTCTCCTGTGGTATTTAAAACCCAAGACTTATATTCCTGGCCGGCCGAAGTGGCCGAGCGGTTCTCGGTGCTTCAGTCTGGAACCGCGCGACCGCTACTGTCGCAGGTTTGAATCCTGCCTCGGGCATGGATGCGTGTGATGTCCTTAGGTTAGTTAGGTGTAAGTAGTTCTAACTTCTAGGGGGCTGATGACTTCCGACGTTAAGTCCCATTGTGCTCAGAGCCATTTGAACCACTTTGAACACTTATTCTTAAGCTTTTAAAAGACTGAAGATAAAACCTAAGTAAAACCACTGAAAATCATAACTGAAAATACCAAAAATAAATAAGGGCTGAGAATTTTCTTAAACAAAATTTCTTAGATAAATTGATTAATTAATTAAAATATAGTAAAACCCGTATTTTGATTCTACAAGCAAGGGATACAAATGAGAACGGAAATAACGGATTACGACGCTTTTAACAAATACTGAGTGGGTAGAGCCGTACTTCAAAACTACGACACAGGAGAGTATCCGACGGCTAGATAAATGCAGAGTGACTTCCGTGAAAGAATGAATTATTCTGGCTACTAGACCTCCGCTCATTCTTTTGCCCGTTTCTTGGTTTCCGACTCAGAAGGTACAAAGGTGGACAGAGACATCCGTTCATTTTTTTCTCCGCTGAGACGGTTTCTGAATCAGAAGGTATAAAGAGGGTCAAAAATTTTTAACAGTATGCACAGACACAGCAGCAGCAAGAATGACATTTTGTGTAAAACTGACTTCCTCCTTGCTGAGGGCAATAGTCTACTTGTATATTTCGATAAAACTTAGGTTTCACAAGATCACACACAAAAACATATTTTTGTCGACTTCAACGGAAATATCTGCCTGCAAGTACCTGCAGTTACTTTTATATAGCGCATATCGGTGACTTGGGTGAAAAGTATTGTTGCGTCAGCAGCTCGTGGTCTCACGGTCGCGTCTTCACGTCCCGAACACGGGATCCCGGGTTCGATTCCCGGCGGGGTCAGGGATTTTCATCTGCCTCGAGATGATTGGGTTTTTGTGTTGTCCTCCTCATCATTATCATCATTCATGAAAGTGGCGAGATTGGGCTGAGCAAAGGTTGGGAATTTGTACGGGCGCTGATAACTGCGCAGTTGGGCGCGCCACAAACCAATCATCATCATCATCATGGGTATTGTGACGAAGCGCCATTAAGAGCTGGAAATAAAAAATTTTTTTTTTTGGGGGGGGGGGGGGGGGTAGGGAATATTCTCGGTCGTATTTAGGCGAGCAGTTGGAATTAACTTACAAACATAAAATACATTCAAGTACCCGCGCGCTGTCGAGCACAGAGCCTCTGGTAAGTAAAATGCCTTCATACGTGACAGGGTATAACAATGATGTCTCAGATGTTACCAAAACAGTTTCATAGAGCCTTAATCATATTCTTGCTCGAAGTTTCTACGGGGTCCAATTAAACTTAAATTCACCAGTGATGACAACTTTCTTTACCTTTTATGGTATTTTATTTTTTATCTCGTGATAACTATCATTTTTCACCATAAAATATGCATCATATGCGTCCATAAACTTTGAGTATGTTTATATATTATTTTCAGTACTAATATGTCAGTGCTTCTGTTCTCTTCTACAGATTGAAGTAAACAATTATTTTCTTCAGAGTATCTAGTAGCGTTAAGTTTTAATTTTTTTCCGCAGCAGCTGGCAGGAATATCATTGTAGAAAGCACTCCATGATGTTCTAGACTAAAAATAGAGTTCCCTAATACACTATTCGTTAGTTTAACTAACATTAGAAATTATCACTAACTGGTAATACTTCAGGACGGTGAGATGACGTTCGAGTGACTGTTTTCGTGACGGCCGCTTATAATATATTCGGCTGATTTGCAAAAGAGTATAGTGAATAACACCAATGAATGATTGAGGTTCGCTATGTGAATGACAATTCATTTGACGAATTTCCTCACTAGCTTGAAATATAAAACGTTTATACGGTTTGAAAATTTATTCCGGAATTAATGTGTAGATTTTTGATCTAAAGTTAAAGTAAGTAACATATAGCTACGTATTTCCTTTCACTACAGCCTGTGGTCCAAATGATGTTAGATTTGTCTCGTATTTTCATATTCGAACGATAATGTAAACCGTATTCCTTCCACTATACTCCATACACGGTACTATTAGTAATTTACCTCTGCGGTGTTACTATCAATTCTGTTAGCCTGTGTCAGTACCTGAGAGGAGGGTATTCGACCAACAGACTGACTTGTTTCCCAATGCGTAGCATTAAATATAACAAATAGTAATAATCGGGGATGGCTGATGGGACACACAAGCCGTCAAGTAATATTTAATGTAGAAAGAGTGTGACAGTAGTAGAGTGAAGGTAATGTGACGGAACTTCAAACTGTGAAGAATACACAGAAACTTCTACATATATGTGTAACCGAAACAGTGAAGCTAAAAAATACACTGCCGGTCATTAAAATTGCTACACCACGAAGATGACGTGCTACAGACGCGACATTTAACCGAAATGAAGAAGATGCTGTGATATGCAAATGATTAGCTTTACAGAGCATTCACACAAGGTTTACGCCGGTGGCGACACTTACAACGTGCTGACATGAGAAAAGTTTCCAACCGATTTATCATACACAAACAGCAGTTGACCGGCGTTGCGTGGTGAAACGTTGTTGTGTTGCCTCGTGTAAGGAGGAGAAATGCGTACCATCACGTTTCCGACTTCGATAAAGGTCGGATTGTAGCCTCCCGCGATTGCGGTTTATCGTATCGCGACAATGCTGCTCGCGTTGGTCGAGATCCAATGACTGTTAGCAGAATATGTAATCGGTGGGTTCAGGAGGGTAATACGGAACGCCGTACTGGAACCCAACGGCCTCGTATCAGTAGCAGTCAAGATTACAGGCATCTTATCCGCATGCCTGTAACGGATCGTGCAGCCACGTCTCGATCCCTGAGTCAACAGATGGGGACGTTTGCAAGACAACAACCATCTGCACGAACAGTTCGACAACGTTTGCAGCAGCATGGACTATCAGCTCTGAGACCATGGCTGCGGTTACCCTTGACGCTGCATCATAGACAGAAGCGCCTGCGATGGTGTACTCAACGACGTACCTGGGTGCACGAGTGGAAAAACGCTATTTTTTCGTATGAATCCAGGTTCAGTTTACAGCATCGTGATGGTCGCATCCGTGTTTGGCGACGTCGCGGTGACCGCACATTGGAAGCGTGTATTCGTCATCACCATACTTGCGTATCACCCGACATGATGGTATGGGGTGCCATTGGTTACACATCTCGGTCACCTCTTGTTCGCATTGATGGCACTTTGAACTTGAGATGTGTTACGACCCGTAGCTCTACCTTTCATTCGATCCTTGCGGAACCCTACATTTCAGCCGGATAATGCACGACCGCATGTTGCAGGTTCTGTACGGGCCTTTCTGGGTACAGAAAATGTTCGACTGTTGCCCTGGCCAGCACATTCTCCAGATCTCTCACCTACTGAAGACGTCTGGTCAATGGTGGCCGAGCAACTGGCTCGACACAATACGCCAGTCACTTCTCTTGATGAACTGTGGTATCGTGTTGAAGCTGCATGGGCAGCTGTACCTGTACACGGCATCCAAGCTCTGTTTGACTCAATGCCCAGGCGTATCAAGGCCGTTATTACAGCCAGAGGTGGTTATTCTGGATACTGATTTCTCAGGATCTATGCACCCAAATTGCGCGAAAATGTAATAACATGTCAGTTCTAGTATAATATATTTGCTCAATGGATACCCGTTTATCATCTGCATTTCTTCTTGGTGTAGCAGTTTTAATGGCGAGTAGTGTACTTTTGTTTTATACGTGGACCGAACATCATGGTTGGAAGTTCAATAAGTATTGCCAGTGCGCCGAGAAGAATTGTGCCAAGCCAGGATTCAAATGGTTAGTGAAGTGTAAAGAGGTTTCACTGTGGGAGATCATGGTTTAGACTATCGTGAGGTTTATATGGGTGGCAAGGGGGATAGGTATTAGAATGCTGTCCGGTACTTAGGATCCTACATTCGTGCTTTGTCTGTATATGTCCAGGGCGGAACCCATAATGAGTCTCGTGTTGCTAGTATTCGGAATGACAGAAACTGATTATGATGACGTTCAGTTTATTTAACCCACCTTTCGTTTTCTACTATTAAGTAATTTCTAGGTTGAAGGACCTCGCGGAAAGTAAGGTGTTACTTGCAAAGAAAAGCATCCTCGTAGTCAGCACTAGGCGAATCCACCCCATATGAACATAGTAAGTTCTTCACAATAAGGCAGTCGGACTATATGCGGTGACTTTAAATAAAAATAACTGTGCTTGAGCATGTAGCGGGAACCGCTACTAATTACAATTACACAATAAAAGGAATATAAGCGAAGTGTAAAGAGGTTTCACTGTGGGCGATCAGGATTCAGACTATTTGAGGCTTATGTGGGAAAACATAGCTGCTCGCCACTCGGCTGACATCCCGTGAAGATTTCATATATAGCTGCAAGTACTTCTCGGGGCTTCACTACTCTCGAAAGACGCGGAAGAAGGAGAAGAAAACTTTATTTTTGTGTGGTAGACTCTACTGCTGAACAGATTGTTGGTGAACTGAAACACAATTTCTACGTGACACATGTTCTTCATTTCACATTGTCATTATTGTAGTAACAGTGTCTGTAGCAACAGTGTCTGGCAAACTACATTTTTTATCTTTTTTTGTTCCACAAAGTTTTCTTGTGAAAGCATGTGGTCGAACCTATTTTTCTGTAGTTGATACGTTGTTTATGCGACTATTTCTTTTCCAATACATTAGTGAGAAACTGTTGATTCTGAACATCTGTATTTGTCGAATTAATTATTGTTCACATTGGTATAAATTGTTCATATTACCTTTCCCAAACTAACTGTAGCTTGATAGTTACGCGAGATATCCATTTGCGCACAGGCTTCAGCTATTGAACTGCACCTATTCTACTTCACACTGCTCTTTCAGACTGGAGACCTCAGCGCTACCGTTTTCCCCTCCCCTTCCCCCACTGTACAGTCAAGGGGCCAACTTATTTCGTTCTCACTCTAATTAAATAGTCTAATTCATTCATCTTGAGGTCTGAGTTACGAGTTGTAAATCATAAAGGATTCATTAACACGAATTATTGTTCTCTGCGGCTAGAAATATTCTTTTGGCTACAGTCATACCTTAGAGATTCAAATTGCAGTTTCTTTCATCTTAGATCGCGAATGTGACGAAGGTTTTTACAGAAACGAACAAACAGCAGGTATTTCCTACACTGTGTTTTGAAGCGGGAAAGGAAACTGCTGACATAGCTATCCACTCCAGATGGATCAGCGATGATAATAATAATAATACTAATAATAATAATAATTCGCATCAACAGATAAACTACGTGAATCATGAACTGGAAACAATTAATCCATGCTAATCAGGATAGCCGATAAAAGCTCGTGACAAATCACTAAGCGCTAGAACCACGCAGTAACGTCGACGTGTACTTCAATTTCAAGGGAGGCAGACGTTCCAAGAACGGAAGCATGCATTGGTAGACAATGCGGAAGACAGCCAAGAGTCAGGTCTAAATGAAGTCAGCAACAGAGAGCTTCCCAAAAGACTTAAAAACAAGGATCAGTATTAGAAACCTACACTCCAGTGCTAGACTGGCAGAAACCTACGTCCCAGTGCTAGATTGAAAACCTTCGCAATAAAGCATTCCATGGAGAGCTTTGGAGAAGATCAAAGACAAAATATACAATGAAAATACCTGGTATTGGCTGACCGACGGAACCCTAAAGAAGGAAATTCAAGAATTTGATTTCTGCTTCACCAAAGCCAAAATCAAGAAACCCGCAAAAAACCTAAAGCGCAGGTTCTGCAAAGAAGCATAGGAAACAAGTGACCATATCTTGAGTTGTTTCAAAAAGTCTAATGACACTGACTACCAACAGAGTCGCAATGCTGTGGCAATAGTGATCTGATAGTGGGATGGAACGGGTGGGACCATAAGGTAAAAAATGTTTTTTGATACGATCGCACCAAATTACTGTGCGACCTCCAGATAAAGACATATCGAATGCAGGAACACAACAAATCGAAAATGACAACTGTGGAGAAAAAGGAAGTATGGATCACTGACATTGCCATTCCAAGTGACAGCAGAATCGACGATAAACAAAACGGAAAACTTGCCACGCACAAGGACTTGAAATGCAAATTACAGCGATCCCATCGTAAAGCAGTGAAAATGATATCACTTGTTCTCGACGCACTGTAAGCAGTACCAGGAGGTCTTAGTGGAATCTGAAAACCATTAACCCTCATAAAATATCCATTTGCGAACTAGAAAACGCACTTTACTGTGATTTGCACCAATCATCCGCCGAGACATTACAGCGTCCCAGAAGCTCGGGGAGTCTCCCACTGGTGATAAAAGAGAATATCCAGTTAATTGTTTTCATTTACCTTGTTTGCTGTTGTAACGACAATAACAGCAGCAGCGACAACAACAATAATAATAATAATAAACTTATTTATTCTTCTCTTTTAATTTCCATAGAACGTTAGTTACCAGTCACGCCTCCAGTTAGTTCTTCATCTATTTACAGTTAAGTTGGTTTGGGTTGGGTTGTTTTGGGGGAGCAGACCAAACAGTGAAGTCATCGGTCTCTTCGGGTTAGGGAAGTATGCGGAAGGAAGTCGGCCGTGCCCTTTTCAAAGGAACCATCCCGGCATTTGCCTGAAGAGATTTAGGGAAATCACGGAAAACCTAAATCAGGATGGCTGGACGCGGGTTTGAACCGTCGTCTTCCCGAATTCGGGTCCAGTGTGCTAACCACTGCACCACTTCGCACGGTACAGTTAAGTTTAACGATGTGGTTGCTTGGAGTGTCTTGTATGTCTCCTCCCAAAGCAAACCACGCTGCCCTCTCGCGTGGCCTCTTGTGTCGTATGGCCCGTGTTTTTGTTTCGGCGTCACGCGTCGTTGCTTTCTGTTGCGTTCCGAATGCCACCGCTGTCAATTCTCGTTTTAGCCAGCAGGCAGTGGGCCATTTTCCGCAGTGTTCAGTAGTCAGGCTGGAGAGGATGCACACGTCGCTATCAAATGCGTTTTGAAATTATCGTTGTGATGCGAGAGAGCATTGGCGAAGTATATGTGTTTACCACTGGCGAACAACAAGTCTGATAAATGTAGCGCTTTCTGGAAAGCCAGTGCTGAAGGCGATAATTTGCTTGACAAAATCACATCTGAAATTTCAGCGTGCGGACGTGATGGTAATACTGACTGATTGTTAGTAGTTCTTTTGCAGAAAACAGCCACCATATTCATAACGTTCCTGTTCCGTTCTTGGTGAAGACACCGAGCGAGTTGGCACAGCGATTAAACTCGTTCGCTCAGAGTAGTGAGACCCGAGTGTACCGTGCCACCCAAAGCGGAGAACACATTAAGAGAACTGAGTGGTCAATAAAGGAGACTTACCTAAACTGAAGTGTGATTTTTGTTTTGCGAACATGTTATTAATGAATAAATAATACGGTGATCATAACTACAGTCCTGGAAATGGAAAAAAGAACACATTGACGCCGGTGTGTCAGACCCACCATACTTACTCCGGACACTGCGAGAGGGCTGTACAAGCAATGATCACACGCACGGCACAGCGGACACACCAGGAACCGCGGTGTTGGCCGTCGAATGGCGCTAGCTGCGCAGCATTTGTGCACCGCCGCCGTCAGTGTCAGCCAGTTTGCCGTGGCATACGGAGCTCCATCGCAGTCTTTAACACTGGTAGCATGCCGCGACAGCGTGGACGTGAACCGTATGTGCAGTTGACGGACTTTGAGCGAGGGCGTATAGTGGGCATGCGGGAGGCCGGGTGGACGTACCGCCGAATTGCTCAACACGTGGGGCGTGAGGTCTCCACAGTACATCGATGTTGTCGCCAGTGGTCGGCGGAAGGTGCCCGTGCCCGTCGACCTGGGACCGGACCGCAGCGACGCACGGATGCACGCCAAGACCGTAGGATCCTACGCAGTGCCGTAGGGGACCGCACCGCCACTTCCCAGCAAATTAGGGACACTGTTGCTCCTGGGGTATCGGCGAGGACCATTCGCAACCGTCTCCATGAAGCTGGACTACGGTCCCGCACACCGTTAGGCCGTCTTCCGCTCACGCCCCAACATCGTGCAGCCCGCCTCCAGTGGTGTCGTGACAGGCGTGAATGGAGGGACGAATGGAGACGTGTCGTCTTCAGCGATGAGAGTCGCTTCTGCCTTGGTGCCAATGATGGTCGTATGCGTGTTTGGCGCCGTGCAGGTGAGCGCCACAATCAGGACTGCAGACGACCGAGGCACACAGGGCCAACACCCGGCATCATGGTGTGGGGAGCGATCTCCTACACTGGCCGTACACCACTGGTGATCGTCGAGGGGACACTGAATAGTGCACGGTACATCCAAACCGTCATCGAACCCATCGTTCTACCATTCCTAGACCGGCAAGGGAACTTGCTGTTCCAACGGGACAATGCACGTCCGCATGTATCCCGTGCCACCCAACGTGCTCTAGAAGGTGTAAGTCAACTACCCTGTCCCCCATTGAGCATGTTTGGGAATGGATGAAGCGTCGTCTCACGCGGTCTGCACGTCCAGCACGAACGCTGGTCCAACTGAGGCGCCAGGTGGAAATGGCATGGCAAGCCGTTCCACAGGACTACATCTAGCATCTCTACGATCGTCTCCATGGGAGAATAGCAGCCTGCATTGCTGCGAAAGGTGGATATACACTGTACTAGTGCCGACATTGTGCATGCTCTGTTGCCTGTGTCTATGTGCCTGTGGTTCTGTCAGTGTGATCATGTGATGTATCTGACCCCAGGAATGTGTCAATAAAGTTTCCCCTTCCTGGGACAATGAATTCACGGTGTTCTTATTTCAGTTTCCAGGAGTGTATTTTCTGCAATAAATGATGTGTAGAGTACATCAGGTATGCAAACTTCCTTTCACCTTAGGTTCCTACATCTTATCAACATGTGTCAAATCACTAGCGTAAGAAATACGGTGGAAGTAACTTCTCAGTTCGAAAACAGCCGTAGGAGCGAATGAGGAATCTAGAGAGGCATTAGTCTCTTGAATACTGCGTTTAATACCAGCTGAAAAATTTTAAACAAGGCACTTCTCCTAAAAGATTAGTGTGGGCTTAAAAATAGACGTACGTACGTGTACTGACAGTATTTCTCCTCATGTAAAGGTAAAGAGAATTTAATCTTGGAAGTCATACCTCCTTTATAAAATCTGAGAGAGGTTTAGATCCAGCTGGTCGAAAAAAAAATTGTTTGTAACAATGAGTGATAGTTGTTATTCACGACATTCGATAAGGACAATCAAAATCTCACGTCGTGAAAGAAACAGATATTAGAAAGCATGTGAGATTATTTTTCTGTCTTTGTAAACATGTGGTACGATACAGCCATGTAGTCAGTTAGAGGACATGAAAACGAATTATTCAGGTGGCTTTCATGTCTATTTTATGACTAACAGATTAATATAAATCAAATCTCTCATGAACTGTTTTCTTTACGAAGTAATTTCTCAAATCTTATTTACCCATATGATCACTTATTCTTTGTTCTCTGAAGTACCACGTACGACTGCAAGATAAGTATAGAAAACTGCCGTCAGCAGTATTAACCTTTCTGGGAACTACCTTCAGCAACCATATTATTTTCTAATTTTGTATGCAATGTCTCAGCTAAATAAGGTGAGTGCGTGTCACAGAGAACTTCGAACACATGTTGCGCCAGTGAGTACTGGAGAGGTTTCTTTCAAATGAATCATTTATCTTTCGATACGTGTTAGAACATACCCTGTGCAGTTACATCAGTATTGCACGTTACTCTCCTACAAGGACTGATTCACTTACAGTTAAAAATTGTATTGGGGCAGTTGAAACTCTTGGATCCAATTTACCTTCATCTACTTCATGTTAAAAGTCCTCTGTTTTCCAGCTGTGCTATGCCACATCCTCTCTACGTCATTTTTCAGTAAAAAGTAACCATCTCGTGAAATTGTTCATTCGTGGGTCAAATTTCATACAAAGAGGTATACAATCACGACATTAATAACGAAGTTATAACATGCTGTGCACTCACAGGTAAAACTTACAAAAAAGAAAGTCTGCTTTCAGTATTTACATCAGAAGACTGCGACAAACATCTGTCTAGGTCACACTTTACTGGTCCACAGCTATTGTAGAAAACGCTTATATTGCTGACTGTCATTATCAAACTCACTCATAAATGTAAGTGAAATGGTACCAATAATATATATTGCCAAAAAGATAATTTACACTGTACGTTAGTAAATGAAATACGAGCTTCACGGGTATTTCGTCTTATATTCAACGTCTCAGTGACTGGAGAACTTAGGGCAACGCAGCGTATACCGCTTACCGCTCCGTAGATAACAGCTTCCTAGGCTTCATATAAATCAACTCTAGTCTCCTTTCGGTATCGTTCAACTCCGAACTTGGCTTTGATTCCAAGGCAGGGATATCAGCGGTATCAAACGACCGGGTAATCAAAAAGTCAGTAGAAATTTGAAAACTTAATAAACCACAGAATAATGTAGATAGTGAGGTAAAAATTGACACACATGCTTGGAATGAGATGGGGTTTTATTACAAAAAAAAAAATTATTGCATGACGGGTGAAAGATCTCTTACGCACGTCGTTTGGTGATGATTGAGTGCTCGGCCGCCACTTTCGTCGTGCTTGGCCTCCCAGGTCCCCAGACCTCAGTCTGTGCGATTATTGGCTTTGGAGTTACCTGAAGTCGCGAGTGTATCGAGATCGACCGACATCTATACGGATGCTGAAAGACAACATCCGACGCCAATGCCTCACCATAACTCCGGACATGGATTACAGTGCTGTTCACAACATTATTCCTCGACTACAGCTATTGTTGAGGAATGATGGTGGACATATTGAGCATTTCCTGTAAAGAACATCATCATTGCTTTGTCTTACTTTGTTATACTAATTATTACTATTATGATAAGATGATGCGCCATCTGTCGGACATTTTTGAAAGTTTGTATTTTTTTGATTCTAATAAAACCCAATGGCATTCCAAGCAAGAGTCTCTATCTACAGTATTCCGTGATTTATTCATTTTTCAAATTTATACTGACTTTTTGATCACCCGGTAGATTTCTTTTGACCTCGTCCCCCTAGAGGCGTGCTACGCGGTAGTCAGGCCCCATGGCAAACAGACGGAAAATGTTCAGATGTGTGTGAAATCTTATGAGACTTAACTGCTAAGGTCATCAGTCCCTAAGCTTACACACTACTTAACCTAAATTATCCTAAGGACAAACACACACACCCATGCCCAAGGCAGATGGTAAATTTTCTCCTACAATGAGTGCAGTGTATTGTACGAAGCTCATGCTAATACTACGTCCTGGTACCAGTATATCGACCGGGAGCACATTTCCTGTTTACGTTCACGAACTTGCACGTTGATATTGCGCAATTTCTCTCGGCAATACGTCATCTTTATTTCTGATTTTATTTTCGGTTCCCTTCAAGTACAACGAGAAGCCAAAACGTTATTACCACTGCCCACGCGACGCTGGACGCCGCCTGTTAGCATCGCGGGCACATGACGCGGGAACAGATGTATGTAAAGCGTGGGAGACACGGACGGGTGATCACCCTAGCGAAAATATGGGCTGTGAAAAAGGGAAAACAACTGCGATAAGCGAATTTGACAAGGGGCAGATTATTATTACCAACAGAATGTGAACAAGTATCTTGGAAACGGCAACGCTAGTCGAATGTTCACTTCTCACTGCCGTGAGCATGTGCGCAAAAAAAGTAGAAATACAGTGAAACGACCACTAAGCGCTAAATGGTTGGACTTCGACGACTCTTCGCAAAACGTGGCGAAAGAACAGATACCATCTTCTTATACACATACTTAGGGCTCACCGCCCATTTGACCATCTTCTTCTGTGGAGATGCAGAAACAGTGCCAGAACTGTTATGCGAATCGGCAGTAGAGCCGCGAGTAATGAGTATAATAGGCAGGACACTATGAATATAGTGCGGGACAATATGTTGGGAATGTGGATCTCACGGGAGGCGTGACACAGATAAGTTCCTTTAGTCGCACTATCCTCTGTGTCCTCGGTGGCTCAGATGGATATATAAGTTCACCTGTTTTTGAAGGGCGATTTTGTTCGATTGGCTTAATCTAAAGGACAGCTTGCGCTACTTGTGTATCTCCCGTGTGGGTAGGAGATCCCGGGTTCGAGTCCCGGTCAGAGGACACATTTTGAACTATCCCCGTTAACTTATATCAACGCCTTGCGCAGCTTATGGTATTCATTTCATTGTAATTTCATTCTAACGAGCTGCGTGGTCACCGGTGTCCGAAAAACAGATACCATCTTCATATATACAGGGTGTTACAAAAAGGTACGGCCAAACTTTCAGGAAATATTCCTCACACACAAAGAAAGAAAGTATGTTATGTGGACATGTGTCCGGAAACGCTTACTTTCCATGTTAGAGGTCATTTTATTACTTCTCTTGAAATCACATTAATCATGGAATGGAAACACACAGCAACAGAACGTACCAGCGTGGCTTCAAACACTTTGTTACAGGAAATGTTCAAAATGTCCTGCGTTAGCGAGAATACACGCATCCACCCTCCGTCGCATGGAATCCCTGATGCGCTGATGCAGCCCTGGAGAATGGCGTATTGTATCACAGCCGTCCACAATACGAGCACGAACAGCCTCTACATTTGGTACCGGGGTTGCGTAGACAAGAGCTTTCAAATGCCCCCATAAATGAAAGTCAAGAGGGTTGAGGTCAGGAGAGCGTGGAGGCCATGGAATTGGTCCGCCTCTACCAATCCATCGGTCACTGAAGCTGTTGTTGAGAAGCGTACGAACACTTCGATTGAAATGTGCAGGAGCCCCATCGTGCATGAACCACATGTTGTGTCGTACTTGTAAAAGCACATGTTCTCGCAGCACAGGTAGAGAATCCCGTATGAAATCATGATAACGTGCTCCATTGAGCGTAGGTGGAAGAACAAACTAAAATGAGCTCTAACATGGAAATTAAGCGTTTCCGGACACATGTCCACATAACATCTTTTCTTTATTTTTGTGTGTGAGGAATGTTTCCTGGAAGTTTGGCCGTACCTTTTCGTAACACCCCGTATACAGGGTGGTCCATTGATAGTGTCCGGGCAAAATATCCCACGAAATAAGCATCAAACGAAAAAAACTACGAAGAACGAAACTTCTCTAGCTTGTAGGGGGAAACCAGATGGCACTATGGCTGGCCCGCTAGATGGCGCTGCCGTAGGTCAAACGGATATCAACTGCGTCTTTTTTTAGTAAGAACCCCCATTTTTATTACATATTCGTGTAGTACGTAAATAAATATGTATGTTTTAGTTGGACCAGTTTTTTAGCTTTGTGATAGATGGCGCTGTAATAGTCACAAACGTGTAAGTACATGGTATCACGTAACATTCCACCAGGGCGGACGGTACTTGCTTCGTGATACATTACCCGAGTTAAAATGGACCGTTTACCAATTGAGGAAAAGGTCGATATAGTGTTGATGTATGGCTATTGTGATCAAAATGCCCAACCGGCCCGCGCTATGTATGCGGCTCGGTATCCTGGACGACATCATTCAAGTATCCGGACCGTTCGCCGGATAGTTACGTTATTTAAGGAAACAGGAAGTGTTCAGCCACATGCGGAACGTCAACCACAACCTGCTGCAAATGATGATGCCCAAGTAGGTGTTTTAGCTGCTGTCGCGGCTGATCCGTACATCAGTAGCAGACAAACTGCGCGAGAATCGGAAATCTCAAGAACGTCGGTGTTGAGAGGAATGTCGTTACACTTATCACTTCTGAGAATGCATGCTGTTACAGTGTGATTACCTGTAAATACCACATTAATGCAATAAATGCTCGAAATGATGTCCGTCAACCTCATTGCATTTGGAAATACGTGTAACGACATTCCTCTCAACAGCGAGTAGTTCGCCTTCCGCAATGTTCGCACATGCATTGACAATGTGCTGACGCATGTTGTCAGGCGTTGTCGGTGGATCACGATAGCAAATATCCTTCAACTTCCCCCACAGAAAGAAATCCGGGGACGTCAGATCCGGTGAACGCCCAGGCCATGGTATGTTGCTTCGACGACCAATCCACCTGTCATGAAATATGCTATTCACTACCGCTTCAACCGCACGCGAGCTATGTGCCGGACATCCATCATGTTGGAAGAACATCGCCATTCTGCCATTCAGTGTATCATCTTGTAGTAACATCGGTAGAACATTACGTAGGGCCCGCATCTCGTGGTCGTGCGGTAGCGTACTCGCTTCCCACGCCCGGGTTCCTGGGTTCGATTCCCGGCGGGGTCAGGGATTTTCTCTGCCTCGTTATGGCTGGGTGTTGTGTGCTGTCCTTAGGTTAGTTAGGTTTAAGTAGTTCTAAGTTCTAGGGGACTGATGACCATAGCTGTTAAGTCCCATAGTGCTCAGAGCCATTTGAACCATTTGAGCCAAATACCGACCGCACTGGCGGAATGTTACGTGATACCACGTACTTACACGTTTGTGGCTATTACAGCGCCATCTATCACAAAGCGAAGTAGTGGTCCAACTAAAACATTCATATTTCTTTACGTACTAAACGAATATGTAATAAAAATGGGGGTTCCAATTTTAAAAAACGCAGTCGACATCCGTTTGACCTATGGCAGCGCCATCTAGCAGGCCAACCATAGCGCCGTCTGGTTTCCCCCTTCAAGCTAGACGAGTTTCGTTCTTTGTAGTTATTTCGTTTGACGCATATTTCGTGACATATTTGGCCCGGTCACTATCAATCGCCCACCCTGTATATTTTCAGCAAAGTATATTACACTGAACAGATATTCCCGCTTCCACTCGGCACTAGTATCCGGAGAATTGTTGTTGTGACACTACATCTTTCGAGTTCAATATGAAGTGTTGTCCAGGACCTACAAGCTCGCAGGATGAAGTCTTGAGAAATTAAAGTTAAGGCGTCCATCTAGTTTTTAAGACGCAATGTCTTAACATGTAAATTATACTGGCGCCGTATTCCATAACAGCTCTTTTATTTTCCTGTTTCTGACAGGTAAGTCCGACTCATCCCATCGAATATGGTCGGATTAACCCTAAATTGCGACAAACCTGCGAATATTCTATAATTGAGAGTTTATTAGGGGCTGATATCCTTTCAAACCTGCACCTCACTACCAGAGACTTATTATCCCGTTGGGATCAACCATCATGCCTCTCTCCTGTGTCAATAGCCTTTAATCGACAGGGTGTTGGTTAAGCCCCCATGTTGTCTTTGATTTCTCTTCGTATCTGATAACGAGTCACGTTAAGCTTGTTTTGTTCAATTTTCTTCTTTATACGCAAAAAGTTAATGATTAAAAAATAAATAAAATTAAAAAATATACAGTAGATTATGAGTTAGTTTCCTATTTACTTAGAATCTTTTACTCTTGTTTTGTTACTAATACTTATTCGTTATCTCAATCTGTAACTCATATTATGCTTTTGACTGTACTCGTCTGATTGTTGATTAAGGTACCAAGTCAACCTGATAATAAAAAATAGGTAGCGTCTTTGATGAGTAATCAAATCGTCCTCGGTCTCGGGTTAGAACCACACCAGTGCTTAAATTTTGAATAAACTTATCAGCAATGGTGGTCAAAGACTTCCGGCATAAGAAGTCTCCCTCATTCTGCCAACGGCCTTGTCAAAGAGAACGGATTAGCGGACAGAGGTTCAACGCACTCCCTTGCCCTTGAGATGGGAAACTGTCCGTAAAAGGTGGAGGAATTAGGTATGATCGACGGCGTGAGGATGCCATTGTCAATGGAAACCATTGCATTAAAGTCGCATAAAGTGCACCCAGAGGGCTTATGACCTGTAACTGAACAAGTTTCATGATGATCTCTCCAATTTCAAAAGATTCCGGAGTAGCCCCCCCATTATGCTATCTGGCAGGCGACCGTGAGAAAAAGATTGAATAACCAACTAAAGGATAACTTTCTATGAGTCGTGTTATGGAAAGTCAGAAATTTGAATATGGTAGAGAAGGCAAGAAATCTGAAAAGGGAAATGCTATGGCTCAATCCAAGGATAGTGGGAGTTAGTGAAATGAAATCGAAAGAAGACAAGGATTTAAGGTCAGACGATTATACGGTAATTTCAACAGCAGCAGAAAATAGCATAACGAGAGTAGGATTTATATATACTGGAAGGTTGGACAGAGAGTGTGTTACTGTCAACAATTCAGTGATAGAATTGTTCCCATTAGAAACGACAGCAAGGCAACACGACAACAATATTTCACGTATACACACCGAGGGCGTAAGCAGAAGAAGAAGAGATAAAGAAAGTATGTGAGGATATTGAATGGATAATTTAGTACGTAAAGGAAGAAGAAAATCTAACAATCGTGGGGCACTGGAATGCCGTTCTAGGAGAAGGAGTAGAAGAAAAGGTTATGGGAGAATGTGGGCTTGGTAGTAGGAAAGAGAGATGAGAAAGACTAAGTGCGTTCTGGAATAAACTACAGATGGTAATTGAGAATCCCCTGCGCAAGAACCACACGAAGAGGAGATATACATGGAAAAGGGCATGGTCAGGCAGAGATTCCATGATCGGGTACTGGATAATAATGCGTACCCAGGGGCAGATGTAGACTCCTATCATAATTTGGTAATGATGAAGAGTAGTCTGAAGATGAAGAGATCCTACAGGAAGAATCAATACGCAAAGAAGTGGGAAACGGTAATACTAAGGGATGAAGAGATGCGCTTGTAGTTGTCTAAGGCTAGAGATACTGCGGTAATGAATAGCTCAGTTGTTATTTGAGGTGATCAGGAATGGGCAATCACAAAAGTTTCAGAGAGAAAGACGTAGGAACAAGGAAGGTATGCCAAACTGTCCTCGCGTCTTCTGCGCCTCTCATCACGTCGTTGGTGCAATGTAAATTCTAACTTACTTCCCTTTTTGTGTACTTCACCATTCATCTCAGTGATTGTTCCATTCATCCATAACTTTTATTTTCTATTATTTGGCATTCTAAAGTTATCCCAAGTTAATGGTCAGCAAGTGTCATCGTAATTCTACCAAAGACAGGACTTGAGAGATCATCTAGCTTCTTGAAATGAGGCTGTAAGATGAACTTACGCAGAAATAAGTAAGTTAAACTGAATTTTAGTCGAAGTGAGCCAGAAGACGCTTCTAGATTAAGTAAGGAAATGAAACGATGTAAGTAATAGATTTGATTATTTATTTGGATAGTAAATAACTGAATATGGCATAAGTAAAAAAGATATAAAACGTAGTCTGCAAACAGCAAAATAAATATTTCTCAAAAAGTAAGTACAGAGGGTGTAAAAAAAGTGTGACATATTCCTATAGGAGGTAATTTCGGTAAAAATTAGAATAAAATTGCTACAACACGTCTCGAATCGGGTGCATGTTGATATATGGAGCAGTCTGATCTCCCATTCCTATCTGTCTTTTGCGTAGAAGTACATAACGTTTCTTATTTGTTAATCACTATTTATTAAGTTACTTTCAGTCAACAATCTTAATACGCTATGCTGAGTATATGAAAGCTTCACTGTTTGTACTTGCACTGTAAACCACTGAAATACGCATATTGATCCCTGTATGAAAAAGATGTTAATGTTTATGCGCAACGGAATATTGTATGTCTGTTCCTATTAATGAATCTGACTGCCTGTTTGAAAGGAATCTGACGGACTTCGTGAATGGAAGCTGACTGCAAGAAAAATTATTTGGAGATTATGCGAAGTGCAAACAACATTGACATTCAAACGTCCTTTTCTTCGCGGAAACGTCTTGCACTCCTGCAATACAAACACTTTATTCTTTGTTCCCTGAAGATGAAGTTGAGCTGTGATGGCGAGTTTCGATCCTTTGTTGATGTAGTGAACGGATTTATTGAAGTGACAAAGACGTATAGTCACTCACGTTTCGTTACCACTTTTAGTTTTCGTTGTAATTTTGTAACACTAGTTCAGTAAATTTTGTAGTAAATCTCTCTCATCTTCGACTCCCATTACCCTGTCTCCATACTGTGAGATATCTCAATAGTTCTTCACAAAAGTCGATGTTACTCTCTACGACCACTTCTGCATCCAACACACTCCATCTCCAGCACCAGTGCCCTCTGCCATCCAGCCACACCTGCTTCTCTTGGCCTGGGCGTATCTTTCGGCTGACACCACCGACGTAGCGGCATGGCGTCCACTTTTATGACCTCGACGTATTACAACATACCTTTTCGTGTGATCTATATATGTTCAATCCTCATTGCTAACAGCTTCTCTTCCCGTGTTGTGCATTCTTCTAATCAACTTTTATATACACTATGGGATCAAAAGTATCCGCACCCCCCAAAAAACACGTTTTTCGTAGTAGGTGCATTGTGCTGCCACCTACTGCCAGGTACTCCATATCAGCGACCTCAGCAGTCGTTAGGCATCGTGAGAGAGAAGGATGGGGCGATCCTTGAAACTCACGGACTTCGAACGTGGCCAGATGATTGGGTGTCACTTGTGTCATACGTCTGTAGGCGAGATTGCCACATTCCTGAACATCCCTACGTCCACAGTTTCCGATGTGATAGTGAAGTGGAAGCGTGAAGGGACACGTACAGAACAAAAGCGTACAGGCTGACCTCGTCTGTTGACTGGCAGAGACGGCCGACAGTTGAAGAGGGTTGTAAAGTGTAATAGGACGACATACGTCCAGACCATCACACAGGAATTCCAAACTGCATCCGGATCCACTGCAAGTACTATGACAGTTAGGCGGGAGGTAAGAAAACTTGGATTTCATGGTCGAGCGGCTGCTCATAGGCCGCACATCACGTCCTTAAAGGCCAAACGACGCCTCGATTTGTGTAAGAAGTGTAAACGTTGGACGAATAAGCAATGGAAAAACGTTGTATAGAGTGACGAATCACGGTACACAATATGGCGATCCTATGGCAGGGTGTGGGTATGGTGAATGCCTGGTGAACGTCATCTGTCAGTGCATGTAGTGCCTACAGTAAAATTCGGAGGCGGTGGCGTTATGGTGTGGTCGTGTTTTTCATGGAGGGGGCTTAGACCCCTTGTTGTTTTGCGTTGCATCATCACAGCACAGGCCTACGTTGATGTTTTAAGCACCTTATTGCTTCCCTGTGTTGAAGAGAATTTCGGAGATGGCTGTTGCGTCTTTCGACACGATTCAGCAGCTGTTCATAATGCACGGCCTGTGGCGGAGTGGTTATACGACAATAACATCCCTGTAATGGACTGTCTGCGCAGAGTCCTGACCTGACTCCTATAGAACACCTTTGAGATGTTTTGGAACGTCGACTTCATGCCAGGCCTCATCGACCAACATCTATACCTCTCCTCAATGCAGTACTCCGTGAAGAATGGGCTGTCATTTCCCAAGAAACCTTCCATCACCTTATTGAACGTATGACTGAGAGAGTGGAAGCTATCATCAAGTCTAAGGGTGGGCCAACAGCATATTCCAGCATTACCGATGGAGGGCGCCACGAACATCCAAGTAGTTTTCAACAAGGTGTCTGGACGCTTTTGATCACATAGTGTATATTCTCCTTCACTATTTACATGTCTACCAATATTGGGGTAACTTTTCGATTCTGCGGCTGTAGAAATCATGCTCTCTTGAGGCGAAGATATCGTCGAGCATGAACGGAGCGCATTTTCATCCGGAAAGGAATTTCCTTGAAGGCTGGTTGACAGAGAGCTGAAAAGGTGAACATCTGAGAATGTAAGATCATTTGAATAACGTGGGTTCGGAATGAGTTCCCAACACAGCTCCTCTATAGCGTCTTTTTTCAGTCTTGCGGAATGAGGGCGGGCGTTATCGTGGAATAGTATAACTTTACGGAGCCTTCCTGGTCATCGTTCTTGGATTGCGTCTGCAAACGTCTCCGTTGTTGATAATAAATGTCAGTAATTATGGTTACTCTTCGGGGAACCCATTCGTAGCACACCACATCGTCGATTTCGCTGCACATATTCCACCCGCTGATTTTTGTGATTTTGGTTCAGAGCATGCGGTACCCATACACCTGATTTTTGGACCTTTCCCACTGCATGCAAACGTCGCACGGTGGGGGAATGATCTCAGTTCGTCAGATGTCCCAGTTCTCGAGTACAGTGGCAGGGATCATTGTTGGTGATGTTGTAGAGGTATATCGAGGATTGTACACAGTAACCAAAGTTAGCTCTGTAACCAGGCCCAGATGACTACGCAGCGGTGACCGACCGCCAAATTATTTGGACCAGATATGGAGGGTTGTAGGGTTAGTACACCGCTGTCCCTGGCATTGTCATTGTAACAGACGTTGTTCCTGCCATATCTCCTTCAAGCAGCCCCTCAGGTGGAACCATCAAGCCAAGAGCACCCGGTTCCATTCCTGTCACTAGCAAAATATTCCTGGCAGGACCGACAATCGAACCAGGTCCTCCGCACGGCAGTCAGACATACTGACCCCTCATCTGCTGACCCTGGCTTGAATACAGACGCAGTTTCAGATGAATGTCAGGTGCAAAAATTGTGCACATATGAAGAGACTTGTACAAGTATAAAATATGGCTGAATGCTGCAACAAACCAGATCTCGGGTTAATGACGACAATAACAGTATTACTTCCGGTATCCACTTATTTTGTATTTTATATGTCATAAAAGGTGATTGATTACGCTTCGAACTTCTCAAGGATGAATACAATGCATGTTTCAACAATAGTTAAGGATCATCAAATGTCGAAAGTGTCTGGACACCTATTAGGGTATCTTAATCTGGGGTGTGACTACGCTTCACCTTTCTGACGGCTTTTTCTCAAGTAAGGACACTTTCAGTGAGCTGTCTGGATGTCTATGTAGGAATGGGAGCCCATACTTCCTCAAGAATTAAAACCAGACAAGGTGTGGAGCGAAGTTGATGTTCTGTCACATCTCTTCGGTGTTCCATTGTGCTCAGAGCAGGACAGTAGGCGTACTCCATTTCAGTAATATTACTGCCCACAAACCATGCTCACAGACGTTACTTTATCATAGGGTACACAATCGTCTCCGAACTGTTTCTCTAACCGGAATCGTTCGCATTTTTTGAAATCGAACGTATATTCGCCTTTCTGCTGCTGATTCTCGACGAGTATGTTCTGTTTGATTTGGGAGGCAGTTTAGCTTTGTCTGCTGTTGGTGCGAGCTGGTTTAGAGTTTCTACAGTGACTAAGAAAATGGGTGAGATCTTTTCAAGTGCTTGCTGTGGTGGCTACTGGGGAAACGTATAGGTTATTTCAGAAGCTCGTATCTAATATCGGCGCAGTTAACTTGGGACACGCCGTGTTCATACTTGCGATGATATCCATCCGTGAGGTCAAATGGAAGCCCGTAAATTGCTCACTTTCCGTTAGATGGAAGCTGATTATTGGATCGGATATTAATTCATTCTGCTACAGATTTAACATTGGTATCTTCAGCAGCTTTATAAAACAGCCGTTGCCTGATTAGAAAATGTGTACTGAGAGTATACAATGATCAGCAAAAACATTATGGCTGCTGTGCACCGTGACGTTGGATGCCGCTTGGTAGCATTGCGGGCACGTGACACAGTAACAAAAGTATGTAAGTGGAGCAGACACGGACGAGAGATCACCCTAAGCAAAAATATGGGATGAAACTGGGAAATCGTTGAAATAAGCGACTTTAACAATGGGGATATTATTCCCACGCAGAGCCTGTGAACGAGTACGTCGAAAACGGGGAAGCTGGTCGAATGTTCATGTGCTACTGTCTTGAGCATCTACGGAAAGAGACTGGACAGTGACACTACCACATGCTGCTAAATGGTAGGACGTGCACGACCCTTCACGGAACGTGGGGTTTAGAGGCTTTTATGCTCTGTAAAATATGATAGATGCTGATCTGTGGCATCTCTGCTGAAAGGGCGCAATGCTGCTGCATGCACAATTGTTTCGAGAACACTGTTCATCGTACATTGTTGAACACGGAGCCCTGCACCAGACCACCCTTATATTTTTACAAATTGACTCAACTACATCGTCAATTACGATTGCAATGGGCCCGGTAACATCTGGATTCGACAGTTAATTAATGGTACCGTGCCGGCTCTGTGCGTGAATCACAAAAAATGGTTCAAATGGCTCTGAGCACTATGGGACTCAACTTCTGAGGTCATAAGTCCCCTAATACTTAGAACTAGTTAAACCTAACTAAACTAAGGACATCACACACATCCATGCCCGAGGCAGGATTCGAACCTGCGACCGTAGCGGTCTCGCGGTTCCAGACTGCAGCGCCTAGAACCGCACGGCCACTTCGGCCGGCTGTGTGAATCACATTTTTGCTAGGCTACGTCGCTGGTCATCTCCACAAACACCGCCATCGAGCTGAATGGTGGCTCGAAACGTGCAGAAGGCTACGTACGCAGGCTGGTGGGAGCAGTATTATGCTGTGGGAGACGTTCTGTCATGGGACCTGTGGTAGTAATTGAAGACACGCTGACAGCTGCGAACCACCTGCATCCCCTCATGCTTGATGTCTTCCCCGACGGCGATGTCATCTTTCAGCAGTACAACTGCCCGTGTCTCGGAGCTAGAACCGTGCTACAGTGATTTTAGGAGCATTATGGCGAACTCACAGTTACGATCAAATTTGTGCGATCCCATTTGTGTGATGTAAATTCTAGGGAACCCACCTGGATCGTTATCATGTGCCATAACCCCATACGCAAATCAGTGACTCGTTGTTAACTCGAATTACATGAAATGTGAGTTGACATTTAACGTTACATACCTCCACAAACCTACCAACTGGTCAGATCCGTAATAAGATGTATTTCGTTCCAAGACGTACAAACAAGATATTAAGCCGGTGGTCATCAAAAAAATGGTTCAAATGGCTCTGAGCATTATGGGACTTAACTTCTAAGGTCATTAGTCCCCTAGAACTTAGAACTACTTAAACCTAACTAACCTAAGGACATCACTCACATCCATACCCGAGGCAGGATTCTAACCTGCGACCGTAGTGGTCACGCGCCGGTGGTCATCATGTTTTGGCTCCCCAGTTTATGATTCCTTTTAATCTTTGCGAGAATATTATTTGTATTTGCTGCTTTGAGGGTCCATATGGGCCTTGTAAACCAGATGAATTTGTGTGATAACAATATATACACGTATTTATGATATTTTTCTCGGAATAATTTCGTCCAAACCAAGTAATTTCACATACTTACTCTACTCAATGCAGCTACAGTCTACCACGCGTCCATATTGTGCACAAAAATTGCCGCCGGCTCCATCATGTACGTGCTCTGATACGACACAAACAGTTAACCACACTAAGAACATCCTACAACTGCAAACCATTAGCAATATATAGTCTACGTCTTCTTATGGATTTACGTTTCAGGCGGGGAATAGTAAGTCGTCGGTTGCTGCTTCTGAAGAATGGTTGATCACAGACTGTATTGCGTAGTGATCTGACATGTCAGTGAGATACGTTGTGCAATACATGATAGCGAAGGACTCTCGAATGAAGAATTCAGGAGGAGATTATGTGTTGAAGCTGAGTTGTGATGTTAGTTACTAAAGAAACTATTGGTTTCTTTAGTCTTTCAAGTTTGGATTGAGGTTTGCAGATGATAATGTAATTTTGCCAGAGACAGCAAAGGACCTGGAAGAGCAGCTGAACGGAATAGACAAGGTCTTGAAAGGCGGATATAAAATGAACATCATCAAAAGCAAAACGAGGATAATGGAATGTAGTCGAATTAAATCGGGTGATGCTGAGGGTATTGGATTAGTAAATGAGACGCTTGAAGTAGTAAATGTGTTTTGCTATTTGGGGAGCAAAATAACTGATGATGGTCGAAGTAGAGAGGATATGAAATGTAGACCGGCAATGGCAAGGAAAGCTTTTCTGAAGAAGAGAAATTTGTTAACATCGAGTATAGATTTAAGTCGTTTCTGAAAGTGTACCCATGTGTGGAAGTGAAACATGGACGATAAATAGTTTAGACAAAAAGAGAATAGAAGCTTTTGAAATGTGGTGCTACAGAAGAATGCTGAAGATTAGATGGGTAGATCACATAACTAATGAGGAGGTGTTGAACAGAGTTGGAGAGATGAGAAATTTGTAGCACAACTTGACTAGAAGAAGGGATCGGTTGGTAGGGCATATTCTGAGGCATTAAGGGATCACCAGTTTAGTATTGGAGGGCAGTGTGGAAAATCGTAGAGGGAGACCAAGAGATGAATACACTAAACAGATTCAGAAGGATGTAGGTTGCAGTAGGTACTGGGAGATGAAGAAGCTTGCACAGGATAGAGCAGCATGGAGAGCTGCATCAAAACAGTCTCTGGACTGAAGACCACAACAGTTAGCTACGCGAAGTTCATTTCCATTGCGCCTATAAAAAGTAAGTGTGTGTGTGTGTGTGTGTGTGTGTGTGTGTGTGTGTGTGACTATTCCGTGAAATACAAGTGGTCAGGTGGCGTTCACTGCTTCTTTTCAGGGACGCACAGGTTCATGTAGCCGACAGTGTGATTCAGCCGCCCCTACCTATACGTTTAATGCACCATGCATTTCTTCCAAAAACCATGTTCAGGATTTTCGTATTCTTTCTCCGCTATGTGCAAACTATTCGTCCTACAGAAATAATTAACGGGACATTTTCGTGGGAAATTAAAAGTCGATAAAATGTGTACTAGAATACGTTTTCACTGCGGCCACGGATTCCAAGTTACTCACGAAAAACACGTTTGAAGGTCACTTTCACACATTTTTCTTGAAAGGCGAAAGGGTGCCCAAATATAAAGTTTTACTACAACAAATTTCCTACAAAGTGGTCCCATTCATTTCTTCTGTTCGGCTAATATTTCTCATAACGAACGAGAGATTATTAAAATCTTGTGCGTGGTATCTGAACGTGTTGTTGTTGCATAAAGCCTAGGCCCGCATCTCGTGGTCGTGCGGTAGCGTTCTCGCTTCCCACGCCCGGGTTCCCGGGTTCGATTCCCGGCGGGGTCAGGGATTTTCTCTGCCTCGTGATGGCTGGGTGTTGTGTGCTGTCCTTAGGTTAGTTAGGTTTAAGTAGTTCTAAGTTCTAGGGGACTTATGACCACAGCAGTTGAGTCCCATAGTGCTCAGAGCCATAAAGCCTATAAGGGGCACCCGAATCACCCTGTATATTACAGCATAGCTTAATAGATCATGAAACACACACACACACACACACACACACACACACACACACACATCTTGCAAGGCGTCCTGCCATAAGGAACATGGCGCCTCAGTTTTCAGCTTTAACATTACAGCAGGTAGCTGCTGACGGCTCACAACACCCGAGGTTCCGGTCACATCAGTAAGTTCAACAGGACGTGTCGATTACCATTTCATGCGATCGAGAAACAGCAGGCTGACGACACATCGGCTTCGGACAGAAACGGCCTCCAGCGTACTTTTGAGGGCAGGCTATTATTCTGCGGCGGCGGGCCGGAGACACTCTTCGCGGCATCGCGTCTTCGCGGCTGCTGAATATTTATGCGTGGTCCGGCGCCGCGTGGCGCCGTGATATACGAGCCGGGGCACCGTTAAGTGGTTGCGGCCGCACTGCTCCGCGCCCTGTTTATCGAGCGGCTTGCGTTGATGGAGTGGATACCAATCGATGGCGCGCTATTAGTCCGTACCAAATGGGGTGGATCAGCGAAAACAGCCTGCCGGCGAGCTTCGAACGGCGAACGCCCCTGGCCGAACCGAACCGAGGTCGGGTCGCCGCCCGCAAAGTAAACGGGAGCTGTGGACCGTCATCTCCCGTAACCTTTTTAGGGTTCTCCCTGAGATTAAATATAAATAGCTCAGACCGAAGCAGCAATTTAATTCCTGGTACCTGTTATCGTCTGGGTTAGTATTCGTGTGTAGCATGCTATTTGAAGGAAATGTCTCACCAGTCACATTTTCAGGCAGTGGAATGTTAAAAACTGCTGCTAATGACGAGTTAATTGTTCCGACAGTTGAACGTGAGAAATTCAGTATGTTATTGCCTAATGAAGATACACTTAATGTTTCGATTAAGCACATTGCTACCGCGTGTACAGTTTTTTGTGCAGAATTAGTGAGTTATCTCCAGTGGCGTTATGCACACATCAAAAAACGTTTTGCATCACCCCAGTTCCCAGGACTCTTGAACATAAATGTTGACTGTGGCTATAGTACCACAATCACAGTCCCCTTGACTGTTCAGAGGTGTCACTAAAGCCGCTCAAAGGTGTAGACAACCATGCATGAGTAGCGCCTATTAGACCGATGGGGTCCTACAGCCGATCAGTTCCAGACATTCCACCAGGAAGGAGGTATACGGATAGTGTTGCCTGTAGTTCAATCATGCCAAGACGGTCAATACTGCGGTTCAATCGCGACCGCATTGTTACTTTGTGCCAGGAAGGGTTCTCAACAAGATAAGTATCCAAGCGTCTCGGAGCGAACCAAAGCGATGTTGTTCGGACATGGAGGAGATACAGAGAGACAGGAACTGTCGATGACATGCCACGCTCAGGCCATCCAAGGGCTACTACTGCAGTGGATGACCTCTACCTACGGATTATGGCTCGGGGGAACCCTGACAGCAACGCCACCTTGTTGCATAATGCTTTTCGTGCAGCCACAGGACGTCGTGTTACGACTCAAACTGTGTGCAATAGGCTGCATGATGCGCAACTTCTCTCGCGACGTCCATGGCGAGGTCCATCGCAACTACGACATCACGCAGAGCTATACAGATGGGCCACACAACATGCCGAATGTAGCGCTCAGGATTGGCATCATGTTCTCTTCACCGATGAGTGTCGGACATGCCTCAACCAGAAAATCGTCGGAGACATGTTTGGAGGCAGCCTGGTGAGGCTGAACGCCTTAGGCACACAGTCCAGCGAGTGTAGCAAGGTGGAGGTTCCCTGCTGTTTCCGGGTGGCATTATGTGGGGCCGAAGTATGTCGCCGATGGTCATGAAAGGCGCCGTAACGGGTGTGCGGTACGTGAATACAATCCTCCGACCGATAGTGCAACCGTATTGGCAGCACATTGGCGAGACATTCGTCTTCTACAATTCGCGCCCCCATCTTGCACATCTTGCGAATGACTTCCTTCAGGATAACGACATCGCTCGACTTGAGTGGCCAGCGTGTTCTCCAGACATGAAGGCTATCGAACGTGCCTGGGATAGATTGAAAAGGGCTCTTTATGGACGGCGTGACCCACCAAGTACTCTGAGGGATCTACGCCGAATCGCCAGTGAGGAGTGCCTTGATTAACTCGTGGATAGTATGCCACGGCGAATACAGGCATGCATCAACGCAAGAGGACGTGCTCCTGGGTATAAGAGGTACTGGTGTGCACAGAAATCTGGACCACCACCTCTGAAGGTCTCGCTGTATGGTGGTGCATGTGTCTTTTTCATGAGCAGTAAAGAGGGCGGAAATGGGTATGTTGATCTCTATTCCAATTTTCTGTACAGGTTCCGGAACTGTCGGAACCGTGGTTATGCAAAACTTTTTTTGATGTGTGTAATTAAAATTTCGTTTCTTGAGTGGGTCACCGTGACAAACGAGTTGCTTCATGACAATGAAACTTCGTGGAAACATTTGTAAGGACATGCTTCTACAAATAACGAATAAAACATTGAGAAAAACCATTTTATATTCCATATGCGAGGATACCATTTGTTAATTGCGTACAACGTTTACGTTCCAGGTTACGTACATTGCCCATTGTGGCGACCATCTGCTACCACGACGGCCTGGAACGGCGCTAGAGATATCATTTCCCAGTTTTTCGCAGCACTTTTCGATCGGTTGGCCAGGTAATGCTCAGCTGCCGTGATACAGCTCTTGCACTGCTTGAAGATCGCACACCGCCTCCAGTACCCTCAGCCATGGCAACGGTAACTTCTTCAACAATTTGTGGCGTAATTGTCCGTCGGCCGCTCCGAGGAGCATTTCCCAAATCGCCAGTTAATTCGAACTTCCGAATCACGTTCTTCAACTCCTGTGCGTAAACAGGACCTCTTATTATCCTTTTAATGTGTTGATACTGGTGAAGAGCACCACCGCTACTGCTGTTGTTTTGATGAAACAGTTTTATGAGCCCCGCTCGCCTTATCCAGATCCATGTTGATTGACTGCAGCTGTGGTGCTTAGTCGTTCTTGTATTCCAAGCAACGTGCCAGTGCCAATACCTAATAGCAATTCATATATAGATGAATATAGTTTTTCGTCTACACTGCCACAAGTAATTACGACCACCTTGGATATCTACGAACTATGTCGGAAGGCCGGCCGGAGTGGCCGAACGGTTCTAGGCGCTACAGTCTGGAACCAGGCGACCGCTATGGTCTCAGGTTCGAATCATGCCTCGGGCATGGATTTATGTGATGTCCTTAGGTTAGATAGGTTTAAGTACTTCTAAGTTCTAGGCGACTGATGAACTCAGAAGTTAAGTACCATAGTGCTCAGAGCGATTTGAACCACTATGTTGTTGTTGTTGTGGTCTTCAGTTCTGAGACTGGTTTGATGCAGCTCTCCATGCTACTCTATCCTCTGCAAGTTTCTTCATCTCCCAGTACTTACTGCAACCTACGTCCTTCTGAATCTGATTAGTGTATTCATCTCTTGGTCTCCCTCTATGATTTTTATCCTCCACGCTGAATTTGTGAGCCCTTGATGCCTCAGAACATGTCCTACCAACCGGTCCCTTCTTCTTATGAAGTTGTGCCACAAACTCCTCTTCTTCCCAATTCTATTCAATATCTCCTCATTAGTTATGTGATCTACCCATCTAATCTTCAGCATTCTTCTGTAGCACCACATTTCGAAAGCTTCTATTCTTGAACCACTATGTCGGAAGAAAATGCAATATCCTCAGTGACTTTATTAAGTGGGACCAGGGTATAAACGTGCATATTGGGAGCCTGCAGTGTTTGCGATTCTCTTGTCAACGGTGATCGGATGACCCTCATGACCTCATGAGGCCTGACTGTATACCATCTTTCGACTTTGCAGGCAATGACTGCACTGCGTTTAGAGGTAAACAGTGCTTGTAACATTCGTCCTAGGATGTAACCAAACACGACCGAGGATTATGTACTCTTGTTCTACAGTTTCAGCCTTTTGAATACGTAACATCAACTTACTAAACCTCCAGAACTCGGGTAACTGGTAAGAACGTCTGCAGTTATTGTGTTCTGATCTAGTTATTGTAGAATGAAATCGTACAGTATAATGCTACTCAATTTTTGTCCGTTAGACGAAATATCTGAAAGCGAGTTAAAACAATTTGTAAACAGCTATTACCCATCTGTGTAACAAATGTACATGACGAAAATCACTAACTTTCGAAGAAATTAAGACAATATACCACATCATGCAACCGAAAACATAACGACTAAACGTCACGGCTAGCGTCTGTGTGAAAGACAGCACTACTATAAATCCTCTTAAAAAGCTCTGTTCAAATATATATCGAAAAATGGTAGGAGAGTCCTGCATAATTTCGTCTACATCTTAGTAAACAAACCAAGAAATACATTGTTTCTTTTTTCTGCACAACTGATATAAACTTTTGTAATAGCATTATTTTTTTAGGTGAATTGAATATCTGACAAGAATATTTGAAACAGTCTTTCACATAAGTCAAAATAATGCCATGATTCTTGATTGTAGTATCTAAAAGTCGTGCTGTTAACAATGGGGAGAGAGTTCAAATTCTTCTATATAAAAGGGAGTTGTTTCACTTGGAACCAATTGTGACCACTGATTTTGTCATGTGCAACCTCTGTCAATTTTCAGCAATAAAATGCAATGGAAAGTAGAAAAGCGTATCGTTACCTTAATTCACGTAACACGCTGGGTGGACTTCAGATCTCAATGTAGTTGTTGGGAAGAATTCGAGCCGGGCGGAGTGGAAGCGCGGTTTGAGGCGCCATGTCACGGATTGTGTGGCCCCTCCTGTCGGAGGTTTGAGTCCTCCTTCGGGCATAGGTGTGTGTGTTGTTCTTGACATAAGTTAGTTTAAGTAGTGTCTAAGTCTAGGGATCGATGACTCCAGCAATTTGGTCCCTTAGGAATTCACACATATTTGAACATTTTTGAAGAGCTCCATGACAAGAAGAAGAGGAGATGCGTTGCCCATGTGAACTATTTATATGTTACCGAGTTTTTAAACTGCAGCAAGTTTAGATAAATTCATTTACATTTAAAAAAGAAGACGTTATGTCACATAGACGAGAGTATGATCTATCTGTCGTGACCTGCATATGATGAGACATCTTGGCATCACATGAATGTCTGTCATATACCCATCTGTGGCGCCGGGTTTTATCATTTCGAGATACCTCAGTTATATTGGTGTTACGCTTGCACCACCTCAACAAAAAGTACTTTGTAGAAAAACTGGTGTATCTAGGAGACGCGAATCCTGATTACTTCATTAGAATTCCAGAGCCTCAAACGCTGTTACGTGGCTGCCACATAACTAAACGTATTTGCTCTTATTTATTCGAGGCAGAAGCAATTCGGCATTTCAAACGGATAAAAGTAAGTGTTATAACATATATATAAAACAATATGCAGTAATTATACACTATTATAGGAAATAGAAAATGTCCAGAAGTGAAATCGTTAGAAGGAGAAGGGAACAAATACACTTCTGAAGGTTTGTTATACCTGGTGGTTATAATTAAAGTGCAGCTACCCACGGAGATCCAGTAGCCTAGAATTATCTTGTGGCAGCAAAACTAGACAGATATGCTAATGTGTTAATGCAAAACCGATTAACATAGGAAAACAAATTAGTTCCACCTGTGGCCATCAGGTGCAAATCTTAGGCGGTACACCGCTTGTATGACGGAAAGACATCCAAGCTGTCATTTGGCAAGCAATAACGTGAGTGAACAGTATGGCTATTGAGAAGGAAGACCGTGAGGTGTTAGTGAAACTGTTTTTTATAAACGGCCTCAATTACAGTGCTGGATCGAGAGAGTACTGCCGAATGCAATGACTGAGGAGAAGCTCGATGTCATTAAACAGTTTAAAGAAGATAGTAATGTAATTCGAAAACATTTGGAACAGGAAGGCATCACATCTCGGTGGAATTTACTGACGACGCTGCTTTTACTGTAACTGACCACGCAGCACGTCCCCAGTGCAGTGCGAATCCTCGTGCAGTGCCGTGAAAATTGTCCATCCCATGGTCAACATGTTTTTGGCAAGGATCGAACTCGATGACATGTGGCCGTGAAATGTTCTATGGAGTGCCGAGGAACATTTTACACTACGGGGTGCAGCGAATACACAGAACTGCCGAATTTGGGGTACTGTTAAACCTCTTGTTTTGCACGAAGAGCAGTTGTACTCACCGTATGTCACTGTGTGGTGAGCATTCACGAGCATCAGTATTCTCGATCTGTTCTTCTTCGAAGGGAATAACCCAGATGGCCTGTCAGGCGTACCGTGATGTCTGCACTTTTCGACACGTCCTTGTACAGCATGTGATTTCTGCTTGTAATTGTGTGGAAACGACTGCTTTCATGCAAGATGTGGCAACATCTCATGTCGCTCGTCCAGTGAAAGATCTGCTTAATGCAAGCCTCCAGGAACTTGTCATCTCCAGACGTTTCCGTGATTTATGGCCTGCAAGATCATCTGACATGAATTCATGTTTTTGACTCCGGGGTTATCTGAAGAACACATTTACCAAGCACACATTCGCTCTCTGCCTGATCTAAAGTTCAGTATACGGGAAAACTTTGCTCAGATCTCACCGGAAGTGCTGCGAGCAACTGTTAATCTCGTCATTGTACGGATGCAGCACCACATCGACGTCTCCGGTGTTCATATTGAACAAATTGTGTAAGCGGTGGTTGATAACAAAATCAACATTATTCCTTTCTCACTTGTTTGACCTTTTCTGCCCACATCCCGTGCCTAATCCATTACATATGTAAATATTTCTGTACGTCTTTCTTGCACTTCTTGCCATATTTGGACCTGGTGGCCAATACTGGAACCATTTTTTCCACCATAAATCGGTTCCACATTGACGCATTATAATATCTGCCAAGTTTCGCTGCCATATGACATTTATAGCTTACACTGGCCCTCTGTGAGTTGCTGAACTTTAGTTATAACCATCCGGTATGTGGAGCTGCCGCTGTTGCCTGTGCATGTCGAGTTACCGCTGGTGCGAGTGTACGCGACCAAACTGATTGAGATGACAGAGCTAACATTTTGGATTTCCTGGATAATGATCTAATTTTGTGACAGTTTGATTCCTTGATATCATTCTATATTTCTACGATATCTGTTTAGTTTATTCTGCGAGCACCTGTTAAGTAAGCTGCTTTGTGAGGCTGGTTTCCGTTACCACTGGAAGGTTAGACTTTCCGATAGCTCTCTGGTGCTTAGCTGGGGCAATACGTAGCAATCTAAAATTTTTTTAGCCTTGCTTGAAGCCTTGGATGAAGCATAGGATTTTGGATGTCTCTTCATCAGGTTGGTCATAAAACGTGGCACGAACACTGCTTGCTTCTTGTTTATGGCTCTGCTCTGAGGCTACACGAGAGACGCGTTAGTTCCCCACACATCCACTCTGCCGATTTTTCTCTCGTGTTCACTTCCCTGCTTTTGGAGACGAATGGATACCATTCAGAGGTGGGTACGTACGGGGGCTACTGAACGCACAAAAAGGCGTCGTGTTTGACTTTTGGTGCACTTTGAATGCTCACACAGTCTGAGGCGACTCAGTGGTAAGACACTGTACTACGTTTCCAGGGGATGGTGGTTGTAGGTCCTGTATTGCCACCCAAACTCAGGTTTACCGTGATTTCCATCATTCTCCGATAGCAAATTCCGGGATGGCTCCTTTAAAAAGCACGCAGTCGATATTCCTCCACTTCCTGTTTCAGTATGAAGAGGAGGAGGAGATTAGTGTTTAACGTCCCGTCGACAACGAGGTCATTAGAGACGGAGCACAAGCTCGGATTATGGAAGTATTGGGAAGTAAATCGGCCGTGCCGTTTCAAAGGAACCATCCCGGCATTTGCCTGAAACGATTTAGGTAAATCACGGGAAACCTAAATCAGGATGGCCGGAGAGGATTTTTTTTTTAAAATCTCATTTTGTTCGCTTTCGTTCCTTGCATCTGCTCGGGGCGGTCGTCGTAAGACATCCGTTTAAGTTCGTTGTTGATCGATTAACTCAGTTTTTTATTACAGAGGGCAAGTAATCCTCTGACCGAACACTCTGAGCTACCGAGCCGGCATTTGAACCGTCGTCTTCCCGAATGCGAGTCCATTGTGCTAAGCACTGCGCCACCCAGTTCAGTACGAATGTTGTCCGCCCCGGTAGCTGAGTGGTCAGGGTGACAGACTGTCAATCCTAAGGGCCCGGGTTCGATTCCCGGCTGGGTCGGAAATTTTCTCCGCTCAGGGACTGGGTGTTGTGTTGTCCTAATCATCATCATTTCATTCCCATCGACACGCAGGTCGCCGAAGTGGCGTCAAATCGAAAAACCAACACCAGGCGAACGGTCTACCCGATGGGAGGCCCTAGCCACACGACATTTCCATTTTTTTATTAGTACGAATGTTGACGAGTGTCTACGCCGGCATCATCGACGCGAGGTTAAACTCTTTTAACCTTCCACACTGTCTTCCTTCATCAAATGTGTGCCTAGTCAAGCGAACAGAAGTACCTAAACTATCTCTAAATGCATTTCAGCGATGTGGTAATTGCGAATTTTGATTAATTTAAAGAAAAATGAAGTAGGACGACTACCAGAGCCCGATGTCACTGTTGGTTGTAGACTTAGCAAGAGAAGTGATGTCACGTTCACATCCTATCAGTCATTCCCCTCACCCTCATTCTCATTCTCACACTCTCTCTCACACACTCTCTCTCTCTCTCTCTCTCTCTCCCTCTCCCTCCCTCTCTCTCCCTCTTCCTCTCTCTCTTTCTCTATCTATCAATCTGTCTCACTTAGTGGATACTTCGTTTTACAGTAATTATTTTTTACCCTTCGACAGTAGTTTGGTTCTATCCACGCCTGGTAACTATATGTCTCACAGTGGTGGTTTCGATTTTTCAAGCTTCACACTTGCTCTAATTCAAAATACCTAACACTTGGTGATTTTTCCTTGCTGTTACGCCCTACGTATTTATTATTCTACACACTTCGCTACCACTTCAATGTAAGTCGTCTTCGACAATGATGTAACTATTTTATAATTTTTTAAATAGGTCTCTGTGTACACTCCTACAGCCACTAAAAACACAGGGCTGCCTATGCTAGGAAGACATCAATTTACCTTTTTTTACAGTTTCTGAGGAAGCTTAAAGATAAATGTAACTGACGTACTTAATAACCCATAATTATTAAAAACAGTGCTCTCTTAGGTTAACCGATAGGTTTCTAATAAATCCAAATGTACAAGCACACGGAGACTCTCTCTCTCTCTCTCTCTCTCTCTCTCTCCGTCACACACACACACACACACACAAACTGAAACATTGCAATTTATTCCAAATTTCTATCACAAATTGCAGTAGGGACTCATAAATAAATATCTATAGTCGTTGTTGTCAAGAGTGTTAAGTCGTTCCAGGGAAGTTCGTGAGTCATTTGGAACAGCTCTGCAAGTAACTAGTTCAATTCTCTTTTGAACCTGGCCTAGCTTTTGTTCAGGAAAGGATTCCTCACACTTCACGACAGTTTTATTTTGTTTCCGACGAATTATTTCGACTTCACTCAATGTTTGCATAAAAAAATTTTGGCTTGTCCTTCGGATTGACGGGATATTGCTTCATGACAGCAATATGACTGCGAATTTTATATTGTAACTGCCCGGTATTTGGCAAAGATTGAACACTTCCGTGATCCGGAGACTAATACTATACCTCGACATTCTCATTGTAACGACGCCGCTTTGTACGTGCTATGGAAGGGTTTAAATTTTGCACCGACCCCATGCGCCTGCCCATAGTTGACTTCATTAGTTTTAAACTACCTCTTGATGTTGCAGAGGTGGCCAGGGGGGGGGGGGGGGGGAGAGAGAGAGACGTGTCGTGTGTTGACAGGAAGACGTGCACCCAAGAGTAACATCACAGCAACTGAGAGGTCTGTTTCACGTTCACTTAAGAGTAGATCCGGATATTGTAATTCCCGTTGTTTTGGACGAGTAGGATTAATTTTAAATTGGCAGTATCTACTGATTCAGCTTATTGCAGGATCGGCGCTGACCCTACTAAAAGTCTTCAGAGAAAGACTAACAGCCTCCCGAAGAAAAGTTTCTTGCCGCAGGAGACAATCAAGAGTCTTGATTCTTGTTTTATTTTGTTTTGGGGTGGAAAAACAACTAAGGTCATATTCGCCCATATCAGAACTGTAGAAAACGGAGACAAAGAGAGGGGTTAAAAACGACAACATGTTAAACGACGGAAGAGAATACAGCTAAAAACAGAGGCGTGGAGAAAGGTTTATAAAATATACCACTGAGGAACGGGGGTCCTGAACTAAAAATTAAATGAACTTCACCATATTTGCTACGACGGGTAAAAAGTAAGACGCGGTCGACAGCCCGCTCGTCGTTCGCTAAAACGACCGATAGTTCAGACTGAAAGTACAAACGACACAAACGAGAACCTAAGGGGTTAAAAAAATGTCATTCCGCCAGGAAATGGCGGACCGTCAAAGGTTGAGCAGAATGAATACAAAGTGGTGGAGGAGCACCACTTATCAAATGACTATGGCTAAAAAGACAGTGCCCGATGGGCAACCTAGCTAAAACGATCTCCTCACGGCGAGAGAGCCGAGAGGATGTCTGTCAAGCCGCTGGGAGGGGCTTAATAACCCGGAGCTTCTTCCCATGAAGGGAGGACCAGTGGTAATGCCAAAGTGACCCACCTGCTAACAGAACGGCAACACAGAGATCATCGGAGGGCATGTAAAAACTAGCGGACTGAGGTACGAGGACTGCAGCCTCGGCAGCAGCCTCCTTTCCTGCCAGACCAAAGTGACCAGGAACCAACATAAACATCACAGTGACGCCATCAAGAGTGAGCAAGTGAGAGCTTTCCTGGACCCAGTGCACTACGGGACGAACGGTGTACAGCACACGGAGGCTCTGACGGGCACTGAGAGTCGAAGCAGGTGAGGCAATTCAAAAGCCTGCGTCGCTGGATGTACCGCGAGGCCTGATAAAGGGCGAAAAGCTCTGCTATAAATACTGAGCAGTGTTCCGGAAGCCGATACTGAAAAACTCTTATTGTGATGTTCCCTCTAGGTTACATGGCTCTCTATGGTCCAAAAGAAAATGGTTTCCCTTCGTCCGATTGTGAGTAATATTGGTACTCCGACATATGGTGTAGAAAAACACCTTGCTACTCTATTGAGCCCTATAGTCGATCGGAGTCAGCCCCACATTAAGAACTTAGTGGATTTTTCACGTCGATTACAGTGAATGTGTTTGAAAGACTGATATTCCAGTAACTTTTGATATAGTCCCTCTCTTTACTCGTATTCCTCTGTGCGATTCGTTACGATTGATTGATGTCTGGTTTGGTGCTGAGTTAACGAACGTATTTCGACATTTTATGACTTCCACCCGCTTTTACACAATAAACGGTACTACCAACAGAAGAGATGGAATTACGATGGACAGTCCAATGTATGCCATTATTACCAATTTGTTTATGGAAGACTTAGAGGAACGTGCCATGGAGGCGTCGACTTTGAAACATGCGTGTTTCTTTCAGATACGTAGACGATACTTCTGCTGATTGGCCTCACGGCAGTGAGAAACTGAACGGATTTTTACGAAATCAGACTTCAGTCTACCCAAATAATTATTTAACTATGGAAGTGGAAAAGGATTGCAGTCCTTCCTTCCTTGACGTGATGGTCAGGAGGAAGTTTGATAAGGTGTTCGGCCTTCCCGCTTATAGGAAGCCTAATCACACTGATTTGTATCTGCAGGCTGATAGTTGGACCATCAGGCTCATCGTGAAGGGGTTCTTCGTACCTTGGATGGCAGGGCCCATGTAATCTCGCACCCTGAGTGTTTGTCATCTGAGTTAGCCCTTCTCGAAGACTCCTTTCATCAGAATAGTTATAGTGAAAGGTAGATCAGTCGTGCGTTACATTATCGACCAACCAAGCATTGGATGGTTATCAACCACTGTGCACCGAGTTATTGATGATAATATCGAGGTGGCTTTAAATTCTACGACCTTTTTTACTTACATAGGGGAAATTTCGAACACGATACGTCATATTTTGTAGAAATATGAAGGTAAGTGTGTTTTTCGACCATCGTCTAAGATAAGGTTCCTTGTAGCTTCTAGTGAAGGATGATCCTGTTTTGCGAAAGCCGGGCGTCTACCATATTCCTTGCAGTTGTGGCATGTCACATACTCGACAGACTAGCAGGACAGTGGAGGACTGGTGTACTGAGTATAAGCTTCATACGCGCTTGCAACAGCCAGCCCATCCGCCATTTCAGAACATTGTCTTGGCACCGGTTATCCTACGGATTATAACAAACAGAGATTCTGATGCACTTCCAGAATTTGGGACAGCTTTATTAAGGAAGCCTCCGAAATCAAATTAGTAAGTAACTTTATGAATAGAGATGGTGATTTTTGTTCAGATTCTTCCTTGTCAAAACATAGAGAAATAGAGTTAATGCTGCCGCAGCATTGATTACTAATTACGCTATCGATAACTTCTGATGTCGGCGATCTTTGGCTTGTTATGGCGGTAGCGTTTGCCATGTATGTGACTGTTATTTTTCGAAGTTTCTCTGAAAACTGAAAGTTTCAAATTCCGTTGTGCCGCGCTTACTTGTTGCAGTTATGTCTTGAAAATGGCAGTTGTCGACGATGTCACCCGGCGGCATTCCCATTAAGTTATTTGAACACTGTGTAAAACTAATTTTACCGTTTCCGAGTAGAAGTGTCTCTATTGTGCGTATGATCGTCCTTGTGTGTTACATTACTTGCATTATTTTACCAGTCACAGTAACGCATATTTTAAGTTTATAGATAAATTTGTCCCTATTACATTTTAACATCGTTCATTTGGTGTGAGTTCTACTGAGTAACACCTTTCTCACAAATTGATACCTCTTGTTTTGAGTACATAGAGGTGTCCTATGCGCTGTACCACACCATACAGACCACATTACGGGGTATAGATAATTTCATGGTGGTACGAAAAAGGCAGTCGACACGCAAATAGCTAAGAGAAAATAAACATGAATTAAACAACCAAAACTGCATCATATATCAACTGCCAATAAACATAGCTGCAGCGAAATAGATTAATAAAACTTGAAAACACTGAACAGATACTGCAGCGGGTATCATCTTATTATGGTTCAGCAAACATACACATAACCATTCATCGTCCACTACAAAACATAATTATTCTGACACATATTCATTTATACATGGTGAGATATTTAATATCCGCATTCAGAAAAACCATAAAAATAACAGAAATCTGAAGGGGCAATGGAGTTAATTAGTAATGATTAAAGACAGATAAATTAACTAAAGCGTCATTGTCACTATTTTAGTATGGAAGAATGTGCCATAGCTATACGTATCATGCCAATCCAACAACACAGATATAAATGTTCTATCCACAATGACTTTATTAAAATGTAAACACGTCGAAGGCTGAAAAATCTATACAGGTGAAACATGAATATAGATAAAATGAGTATCTAAATATGATTTATTAAAGGGAACTTACCTTTAATACGGAACATATGATGATAATATGAGTATAATATGATTACGTAGGCGACAAAGTTTTGTACGTACTTCGACTGAAAATAAGCTTATGGACGAAAGGTACATTTTCCAGATGGTCGTAGATTTTGAGGTATTAATACATGTGATGCCTTCAATGCATTATTAGTATCCGTGTTGCATAAAGTCAAAGCAGTTTACAATGATCTCAAAACAGCATGTTGCTTTTATCATGTCTTCCACATGCAGTTTTCCCCAGTCACTTTTCACGATGCGGAAAAGATAAATAGATTGACACGTACAAAGGTGACACTGGAAATGAGAATGGTTAAATCACAAAGTTTATTCCTTACTTGGGGAAATTTTAAATCACCAGAATTTAAACTATTTCGATGCCTTTCAATGTCTCTGGAAAAGTATACATTGACATACGATTACGGCATGTTTCTGTGTGTGCTTGATAGTGTACATGCGGAATCTCGGAATCGCGCTCGCCTGTGTGTGTGTGTGTGTGTGTGTGTGTGTATGTATGTGAATAAATATGCTCAAATTAACGTTAGAGAAACTATTTTGTTTTTTTTTTATTTCAGTATAGCGTTTTTGTAACTACAAACTAATTTAATGACATTCATCTTAACATATTTTAGTACAGGCACGTCGACCAGTGCCAAGAAAGCTATTTCACTATCTTTTATCAGACATCCCGGAAAACCTCAATTTCTTTTGAAATTGAGTATCGCATTTCCAAAACGTCCTTTATCCAATTTATGTGGAACTTAGCATTAATCAAATTTTTTTGCATGATGTTAAACTATGGTTTTCGTTCAAAACGTCCTTTAAACCATATAAAATTTAATAATAAAATCCTGAAATATGTCTATTGAATTACCCTTATCGAAACCAACATGGCCGACTCATCTACCACTAATTTTTTTAAAAACAACGACCTATATCCTTTGCCTTTTCCTAAGCAGTGTGTAATTTTTTTTCATAAGTGACTCTTACCAACCATTTTAAGGAATATAGTAATTTAAAATTATTATGTAGGGTATTTTTGCAGTGATACGTGTTGTGGTATAACTGGCGGTCAGCTAAAGCTAAGTTTTGCTTACTGTTGACGATATGTTAAGTTTTTTGTTTATTGTGAAGTTGGTGCTTGGTTTGTGTGTTCACCCTTGCGTTTCTGCTAGTTTTTATTGTCAAAATTCTTACCAATAATTGAAATTAAGCTGTTTTTAAGTGTTCTTCTGCGTTTAAAGTGAACTTCTTGTTTTAAAAGTGTACTGTACAGGCAGTGTTATAGGCCTAAAAGTTTATAAACTTTGTGGTTGAACGATGGAGGAACTACAACTTCAAATTACTGAACAACAGATTATGGAGGGACTGAAAATAACTCCATGCCAGGAGAAAAAAGGAATGACACGTATAAGGAATCCATATAAATGAAAAAAGACAATAGAGAAGGGGAAGCTTTATACATCAAATAATTTCCCAAGACTACCACAGTGCCTTTATTCTCACCAAATTCTTAAGTGTAATCAACTTACAATGCAAGATGTTCGTAAGTTCCATGGAAGCTTTTACTCTTCTAAGAATGTAATTGATCAGCATAACTATATACTTAAATGTACTGTGAGGAACTACACCGGAGGAAATATACTGGAGGAACTACAAGCTCAAACTACTGAACAACAGATTATGGAGGGACTGAAAATAGCTCCATGCCATGAGAAAAAAGGAAGGACACGTATAAGGAATCCATATAAATGAAAAAAGACAATAGAGAAGAGGAAGCTTTATACATCAAATGCTTTCCCAAGACTACCACAGTGCCTTCATTCTCACCAAATTCTTTAGTGTAATCAACTTACAATGCAAGATGTTCGTAAGTTCCAAGGAAGCTTTTACTCTTCTGAGAATATAATTGATCAGCATAACTATATACTCAAATATACTGTGAGTGAAACACTTAAACGGAGGAGAACTAATGAAGATGAACGGAAACAAATCACTGAAAATTGGAATCGCTATCTAATCCCACATACCATATCTGGAAACACTTCTTTGGTTCGGGTATGTAAGAAATCCTTTTGTGGCATACTTGGTGTTAGTGAGAAAAGAGCTAAACGAGTCTGTAGGAAATATTTCCACTCCAGAAATCTAGCTATAGAGGACAGAAGAGGAGACCATATGTCTAAGCTGTTTGAGGCTAAAAGGCATTCTATAAAGTCATTCATAGAAAGCCTCTGCCCACTTGAAAAACACCAGAATTACAAGACAGTGTTTTTCGGGTCATCTTTCAATAAGTAAGTTTCATAAGGCTTACAATCCAAGAGAAGAAAGTGATCTTCGAGTTCGACATTCATATTTTTATGAAATGTTTATCAAATATTATAACTTAAACTTTGGCTCTCCTGCTGTGTACAACCGCTCCAAATGCATCCAGTTTCAGTTGAAATTAGGCAGCGGGGAAAAATCGGTTGAAATTGATTTCCATCTCTTCAAACGGAGGGCAGAAGCATTCTTTAATTTACTGAAAACTGAAAATGAAATCACCCTTTGACTGCCAAAAGAATTTGGTTTTACCCTAAATCCGTGACCAGGCAGCTTACCAAAGTTCACCAGTTCTATTTATTTTACTTTACTATCTGCCAAGGTACATCTAAAGATAAGCAGACAAAAGACTGTGTTTTTATATATCATTGGACAGAATCGGATTTCAAAAAAGATTCGAATGAAATTGCATCAGCAATTTTTCATACGCAAAATAATTTCGGCTTGGAAGAAGTGACCACTGTAAGGCTTTTAGCGGATGGTTGTTGAGAACAAAACTGGAACAGTTCAATGATGATTATGTTTCAATTCTGGTTAGTAAATGACATTGTTTTAGTATTCCCTGTACCAGGTCATTAATATATGTTGCCTTATCATGTATTTGGCAGTATTGAGAATGAAATTCAAAATTATAATACTGTTATTAAGCCTGAGAAATACATTGAAATCTTTAAGGAATCTGGAACCGTTCTCAGTATGACCGAGAGCTCCAATATTTTTGACTCGAAGAAGGTATGTGAAAATTACCAAAAGAAGCTTGGAAATTGGCAATTTTTCAACTGCTAAAAGATTTACTATAACACCAGGCAATGTGCCAACCATTTAAGTACTTGTTGCAGGTCAACTTCGGTATAAGAGCAATCTCGGAGGTGCGAAGGAAATAGTCAAACCTGGATTTAACGTTCAAAACTTTGAACTACCGTTAGTGCTACCTGAAGTAACAGTAAAAGAGATGAAAGTGAAAGATGTCAACAAGCTACTGACTCTTCACTCAGGGAAAAACTGGGCTCAAAATGAACACCTGGGCTTCTACAAAAAATATTATATTCAATCGAGTACAGAATAGACCTGAAGAGCAATCTGATGATGAAAACGCCGGTGGACACAAGGACGATTGAAACGGCTTTTAATTACTTCCCAGCACTTAATAGGACAAATTCAAATTTGAATAAGTATATGACTACCCTTTAGGCACTTTTAAAATTATGTTTTCTGTAATGTGTGTAGGTTTCATGTAATGTTATTTTTTAATAATTTTCTGGTAAATGTATGTTTTCAAAATGTCTTTTCTCCACATTTTGGTTCTGAAACGTCCCTTATTAAAGAGTTTTTATTTACAACAAAATTTTGAAATAAGTTATTTTAATGACGTTTTTAATAACAAAAATAGATAACTAAGAAACATGCAGAAATAATTCAAGTTTATACATACAAGAGTAGTTGTTAAATACGTCTTTTACTAGTTACCGAGATATATGACGACTGGATAAAGGACATTTTGGAACTAAGCGACTCAAGTAGTCTTTTGCACATTTTTTTCTGCTGTCTCCTTTGCCTTTTATTTCCATTTTTTCATCTGTTCATTATACTTTTAATATTATTCACTAGTGGCACATTTATCTGCTTCTCCTTCATTTTCTCGCAGGACACATAACACTATCCTTTTGTGCATGTTTCAGACTTTCAGATAATTCTTACTCAAGCTAAACTCAGTGTCTCCAAGAAACATAATTTTGTACTGAAACAAACATGTTTCCTGCTGCCAGGGTAGTTTTTACGTTTCATTTGTCTCACACATTATCGGTAAAATGATGTATTCAGTTCTTCGGCACATTTTTCTGTACGTTACAAGTTTAGCGAGGTTCCTTAAATTTCTTCTGCTTTTCTTATTTTCTGTTATTTTATTTTATATATTCCATATTAACTTACTATAATCAAGTTTCATCTTCCTTCTACGTCCTTTCAGGTTCTTCCAATATAATTGTCTGCATATTTCAGCGTCGTTTGTTTGGCATTACTACTCCTGTGTCCTTGTCCTGAAAACGTTGTAAGATTCTTCATCTAGGTTTCTCTATCACTGTAATAATACTTCCTTTGTCATTTACTTATATTATTTTGTGCAAATTCCTTCATGGCAATAAATGCAAGATACTGTAAATAGAAGTAATAGTAAATATCTTAAATGTAACCACAATTCCGAATATGGACAACGTTCAGCCGTAAATGAAATGATGACAATGAGACTTAGTGCCGGACCAGGGCTGCAAGCATGATTCTCCGTTTATCGTGAGCAGTCGCCTTACCATTTGGCTATCCGTTCACGACTCACGGAAGGACCCAAAAGAACTTTGCATCATAATTACGAATAACACGGGCACTGAAATATCGTATCCTAAATATTTGTAGGAGTTTGTTTGTTTTACTTTGTTTCCTCTAATTTTGCTGTTGATTTCTTCTGGTTCCTTGGAAAATACGATAAGTTCTTTCTTTTTGAATCAGCTTCTGTTTTGTACTAACTCCTTTGTACTGAATCCATAACTTCTAAGATTGTTTGAATATTTATTTCATATGGAGCTTATCACAGCTATGTCATTCACAACTATAAGCATCCGTTTTCTTTCACCATTTCTGCTGACACCTGTCCAGTATTCTTTTCACTTATTTACTGCATATAGATGATGATTTGCTCGAAGACCATCAATACTGAAGTGAGCCAAAAAGTTGGTTGAGAGCTGCATTTGGAGCGTAGCGCTCTATGGATGTGAAACATGGACAGTCAGTAATCATAAAATGATATATCTTGAAGCGTTTGACTTAAGGTACTGGAGACAGCTATTAAAGCGAACACATGAAACCACCAACCAGGATGTTCAGCAAAGAATTGACAAAAAATGTCATTTACTTTAAAAAATAGCGATGCGACACAACGAGTTCCTTGTAAATGTATCAGTAGAAGTATAGGAAGAGGAGACAGCACGAAGAAGACTTCGACTGGAAGATTTAAGATGTTACACATAATGCAGGAGTCTCTGATTATGCAGAAGAGAATAAGTTACCTTCTAAAAGATACAGGTGGAAAACTAACAATCAGGTAAGAAAAGGTTCATTTCAAAGAAAAGACTTCTCAGATTGTATGACTCGTGATTAACAAATGAAAATCTTCAGCTTCACGAACAGAACCCAGGAAACTATAGTATGATGACATCCGACACCCAACTGGATCGCAAGGTAGTCACTGTTGATCCACTTGTAACTACACGGACGACATACGGATAGAATATCGCCTTTCATAAGTTTGTGCCAAAACGATAACAGATGAAAGTCAAATGAATATTTCCTGGAAACAAACGTCTTCAGATCCACAGCGAAAGGAATGTTTTGAGAAGATGATTTGTTAAAAAAAGTTGCAAACACAAATCAGGAAAGCTTGACCAGATCAAAACCGTGAATTCTACTTCATGCAGATATACATTCCATTTTTATTTCACTTATATTTGTACAAACATTGCACCTTTATCTGTATTATTTTCATTTGAAACCCGAGGACACTTTTAATTTTACCAGGGAAAGAAGCATGGAGAAGTCATGGACAATGGTTGAATGCTTTACGTGTTAAAATGGAACACACACTTTTTACATTTGTAATAGGGCAAATCTTTCATTTCATTTCATCTCACTCACTCTCATTTCTTCTGTAAAAACAAAATTGCGAGAGCCTCGTATCAAATGAGAGAAATATTTATTTCAAATTACAAACAATAGTCCAAAAGCAAATGAGCTTCTTGTGCTCATGAACCATTCTCTGACGGTTCATTATTACAATATGCTTTAATAGTGGAAGTTTAAAGGTACTTCCACCAACGAGTCTGTTCCATCGGAAACTTTGGGTTGGATACTAATATCCGCCGTTACATTTTTTTTTGTGGCTTGTCACCTCCATCCCTAAGGAAGATTTGTACAACCTTTATTTTTATGCAGATAGCATAAACGGTGCCAACGCTCTTGCATCAGTGGTGACATCGGTTCCCGTCAGATCACCGAAGTTAAGCGCTGTCGGGCTGGGCTAGCACTTGAATGGATGACCATCCGGTCTGCGGAGTGCTGTTGGCCAGTGGGATGCACTCAGCCCTTGTAGGGCAAACTGAGGAGTTACTTAACTGAGAAGTAGCAGCTGACATACGGCCGGGAGAGCGGTGTGCTGATCACATGCCCCTCCGTATCCGCATCCAGTGATGCCTGTGGGCTGAGGATGACACGGTGGCCGGTTGGTACCGTTGGGCGTTCCAAGGTCTGTTCGGAGGGAGTTTAATCTAGTTTAGTTTTAGTATAAACGGTAGATCATGTCCATACAAAACCTAACAAAGTGCTGCAGTCGCTCCTGAGTTATGTTTCTACGTCACCCGCTTTTCACTCCCATTCCTGCTCTTAATTCCACAGTTGTTCATCTTCTTTCCATATATTAAGTTATATGTGTCCCAAGAGTAGTGGAAATCGATCCAGTGTATTAGGGTGGGATGTGGCGCATATCACATCTATACATGTACAATACAATTTTTATAAATATGTGAATAAATAATACGAGTATGCTCTTGTCTATAGTCGAACATAAATAGCGAACTCAGCAGAATGCTCTTTATTCACTGGTGATGTCTTGCAAATTCTAGTTAAATATGTAGATTGGAGAGTGTACTGGTACCCGGGCAATAATGCCATGGTCTGACGGGAGCAAAGACAAATTTGCTGCCCTGGACCTACCCAGTCCATCCTTCACTGTAAATGGTGACGCTAAAAACGTGTAGGGATCTAAAGCTAGGTGGTAACTAGAGAGCTAAATGAAGCAGTCGTCCCGCGGGAGAAGAAGAACGCGCTCAGCGCTGCCGCTAATGGAATGCGATTGAATCAAGCAGAGCGAAAATGGGGTTGCGGGAAGTACCTGCGTAATCGCAGAGAAACAGTGGACTGCGCGCCGGTGAAATATCTTGGAAGGCACCGCAGCGTAATCACTTTGCAGGCCGCGCGATGGGCTCCTTGGCCAGCCTCCAGCACTACGTCACATCGTATCCAGGAGGGGTGCTGGAGAACTTTGCTGGACGCGATCCAGATCCCGGGACGCGGCTCTGGCGAGGCCTAGCTGCTCCCCCTCCCTGATGCTCGCTGGGTAAGGATGGGGCTGAGAGCGAGTGGGGGGGGGGGGGGGGAGGGGCTAGTAGAGTTACAACGCGCCTGGGTCGAAGATCCAGCACCCAAAAACCGAATGCAGCAGTTCCCTGGCGAGCAAAACGTCCCGCCGTGTAGGTACCACTTGTCAGCCGTATCTCCTCTACATGTACACTCTGTTAGCATGTGTAGAATGGATGCCTACGACTCCTGTAATGTCCGTTTCGGCAGCGCCAGAGCGACAGTATGAGGTGGAAGAAGATCTATTCATCTTACTAGCTCTCTACAGGTAATTGGCACAAAGACAATGGGGATTTTCTGTTATTTTGTAAAAAAAAAAAAAAAAAAATGCTATCTGTTACAGAGTGGAATGAGAATTTCGACAACCTGTGGAAAGACTAGAGTCTTCCACCAAAAACCCTTATTCTGCGAAACTCATTGTTTTCATTGTATGTTACTGACTATATCCTTTTCACACTACAGTTTGGACATTCATTTTCACACACATTGTCTAACAGCAGACCATTTTCAGTACGCCTGCAGAGCCACTGGCTCAGACTGAGCAGCTTTTCCTTTCGACATGGCTCTTCCCTCATAAATCAAAGTTTCAGGAAAAGTACACCGTAAATAATCTGCTTGAACTCTACTTTTTGCACAAGACAGCACTTTTGTGTTTTAAACAAAAACATACTGGAGAGAAAATTTTTGGTGCTCTGCTTTGGGTTCTTAAGTTAACTGACACTGCAGAAAAATCACTGAATTTTTCTGCATATTATGTTCATTGCCCGTATAATTACGATTTTTTAATGTGAAAAAATCAAATACCGTATATATATCACCTGGAACGCCATTTACGTTATTGTATTCAGGAAAAAAATTTATATTAGGCTGAAAGCAGTGGTGAACTACAAACAAAAAGTTAATAAATTATCATTTGCTGTGAACAGCATTCACTTGTACTGAAAAAATGGCACTTTGCTATAACATATCTCAGTATAATTCCCGTTAGTTAACCCTGATTTAATTAAATGCTGATTCACATCATCAAACAATTCCTGCTTAGGGCGTCTGTCGATTGACTGTACATAGACTTGAAGAAATCGCCATTATTTTTTGCATCGCTTTACCATTGAGAGCTTACACATTATGAGCCAATGAGAACAAAATTCTATGCGGAAGGCCGACTTGAGCTCACAAGTGCTTTATTGGAAGCGCTGAAGTGAAACAGTTCGGAAATGTAACTAAATCAAAGTATGAGCAAATGATCGTCCATTCATAAAGTACGAACTGAAGAAACAGATTGTGTACACATTACGTCATGAGTCGTTGCTGAAAAATGTGTTTCTACGGTTGGTCGAAGGAAAGAACCACAGTTACAGCCTGAGATATAAGAATAAAGGCAGATCGTTAATGGTGCACAGTAGCGGATTTATGCCGGAATGAATAGGTGGGAAGCAACAGAGTTGAAGAACTGCACATAACCGACGTTATGGTTGATCACTGAAAAACAACTCAGCTTTTAATAACTGCCTCATGTGTTACCTACTCACTCCATAATTTTCACGAAAATACCTTTCTGCACATTTTGACTACCATTAATAAGCTCATAGTGAATTTCTATAAAGGACGCTGTTATTACTCTACCATAATATAAGAAAGAGGTGCTGGTACAATGCAGCAAAAACTTCACCCGTTTGCTTGCTTACTCTTATCGAATGTTCTGACATTATCAACGATTTATGAATTTGGAAATCAGCCAGCGTAAATGAAACACTTTTTAATTTCAAGTACGTAATTCATAATCAGTAAAATTATGACTGACTGTTGTCGGGTAACACAACGAGATGTAACTCAGAACTTAACGTCTGGTCATTCACGGAAGTCGAAGTAGGTATTTAAATGTACTTGCTGGTTTCTCTGTGTGCGCCAAACACGACCAATATCATCCATCTTCCATTCCGACATCCTCCTTGGCGGATTTGGCTTTTGATACGTTAGCCATCATCTGAAGCATATTCTTCTGCCTAACGTTTCGTCTTCCGTTGAAAGAGGTTGTGAAGTGGTAAGATTCTCCCACGTTTGAAAACAAGGGTCACTTTAATATTATAGATAACCGAAAAAGCTTAACTGTTGATTCGCAACCGCGCAACGATTTTCATGACGTTTCATCATCCGAACATTGTCGAATTAGTTAGGCGGAGGAGTTAGCGTTATTTGCTTAATTTAACACAACTCGTGCAATTTAACTCCTCCATCTTTTCTTTGGAAGTTATTGTGGTAATAATAATTTTTTTATATTTGATGGCTCAGTTAGATGTTTTAGTTTCTTTTTTTTAAATTAAGTTTCCTAACGGCCCTCTGCACAGACTTCTACCTTGATAATGGTTTGAAGCGGACAGATGCGTAGTTTAGTTGAATCGTGTTTGGTGATTGTTGCAATTGTGTGAACAATATATTTCGTGTGAAACGGCCGCAAAGTGCATCATGTAGAGTATAATAGACCTTTCTGGTGCTATTGTACTCGCTGAGTTTTACGTACGTAATTAAATGTTCCTTGTTAGTTGCGATCGATGTATTTTACCTGGAAGTGCAAATATAGTTACTGGCACTACATTTGTTTTACTCACTATTATTTATTCACCTGTGTCGACTCTAACAGTGATCAACTGGCCGTAGCGCATTAATCTTCAGCATCTAAAGAAACTTGCGTCTTTAGCTGGTGGCAACAACACACTCGAAACACAAAAAGAAGCATAGTAACAAGACTTTAGGGACAGAGGGAATCATCGTCTCGACAACAATGATAATTTGGCTCACGAACATCAGGTCTCTAGAACACCAGAGTCACTGACGATTTCATTCTGAGCAACACACGAAGAGGTAATCAGAAGTGTAGCCCATTGACCACTGCAAAAAGCCCAGAAACCGAATGTCGTAAATGAAATGAACACAGACAGTGGTAGCCTAAATTCTTGATAATCCCTCCTACTTGTGAATATACTATTCCTTTTACCTAACGTCCTGCCATCAACTATCAGAGAAATCTTTCATAATGAACGTCCCATATGAAGCAAACAATAGATTAAAATTGCTAGGAGGGTCATTTCCTCTCGCTATCATTCACAGCTGTTAAAGTCATTTACATCTTTCCCAAAAAATTTGTCAGTGTTGCTTGGACGTCTACTTCTCCCACGTTAATTAACACCTTTTATAAATCTCTCTAACGTCGTTTCCTGCATCTCACTTTCCACATTATCTATATCGTCGTCAGTACGTATCCTTCGATAGGTAATCATGTCCATTCATATCATCAAATTTCTAGTCTACCGACTGAAATTTCGTCTATCAACTTCATCACTGCAATCATCTCAAAGTGTATGGAAAGGTTATTTTTCTCTGCAGTGCATGTTAAATGTCGCCGATGGAGGACTGCCACTCGAACATTTACAAATATAATTCTTTCCTCCCGATTTCTACGTCATCGAGACGTAGGAGATAGAAGAATATGACGAGAGAGAACAATTATAGTTATTTGAGGATAAGCGTTCTGCTTCAGCCAACGATAAAAATACGGACATCTGAGTAATATCTCGCTTCCTTCCTCCTAAGCTTAAAGACTGAAGCTTTTAGTGTTCAGCAAAATGGCTGGCTCATCCGTTCTGATTTATCAGAGAAAAACGAAGTTTGTGATGACATTTCAGATTATTTTATTTGAGTTCTTATGGCGCGTGTTAATGGAAAATGATAACCCTATTATAATGTGACACCATGCGTGTTTTACGTAGAAAAATGTTTAATTTCTGGTAAAATGAAGTTCCCATGTTTTATTCAGTTTAGCCGCATCCATTTCCTGATCCTTCCAAATGAGCAAGAAGGACCTCGTTATTGTGAATCTGAATACCCCTACCAACATTATCAAGGCGAGGCATGTGACATTATAGAACGCTCAGGTCTAGGAGATATGTGCAAAGCCAAATGTAAATACTACATTCTATGATGTGTAGCTATGCAGAGGAAGCTTATGCATCAGTTTATCCCGAAATCAGTGTAGTAGTAACACTCTGTGTTTTTTAAAGGGAACGAAAAGTTAGACTAATAACAACGAAAGAAACGCGTGACTAGAAACAGAACTTCCAGATAGCCTTTGTTCACTTTGAATCAACAAGATTACGTGTCCAACTAACAAAATAACTAACAAAATATAATGAAGTCATCAGCGTGCTTACGAACGCAACCCTAGCAATGGAAGTGTATTTTAGCGGAAGCGTGTCATCTCCAGTCTGCGTTCAAAAACTCGGCTATTTAACATTTTGTTTTTGTATTCTTTACTAATGTAGAATGCCTCAGTGATTTTACAGTGACCTTCGTTTTATACAGATGAAATTGTGCGACTTAGCTCTCTCGCCACCGGCGCCCACGCTCAACAACTGCCACTTACCATCATCTAGATCTGTCTCTCCTGTTTGTCGATACTCTTTCACCATCCTTCAACAGTCGCCACCCTCCCATAGCCTACTATAAAGACACTCGATTGGCTGCCTTGAAATTGTTAATCTTCTAAGACTGGAGTAGAAATCCTCCTTTACTGCTAATCGTTGAAGACCACATTCTGGTCATTTTCATCGGACTCTACCGGTGTTGGGATTATTAGTGTGTAGAGAAAATTCACAACCTATGTTAATCTTGTTATGACAGGCTTGAATTCCTACAACTCGCTAAGCAGCTATACTAAGGCAGCCAGAACATCGAAAAACTTCTTTTCCCAGCTTATCTTCGAACTTCGGGAAATACTAAGGCAACAGGAAACATCTGTAAAAAGTACCTACGCTACACTGCTTCCTTTCACATTCTCAAAAATTAGTTGCTTCATCTGCCATGTAATTAAAATAAGATATTATACTAAATGCAGGATATTGCTGCTATAATGAGTGATTTGTACGTGGGTTAACAGTTCTACAGAATACAGAGGAAATAAAATTACACACGAAGAGTATAGCTCCTATTCTATGTGATCTTTCTGTGGTTTATTCCACCATGCCATTCGACGTCCATCTGCGTCATTAGTGATGGGTATCTCCTAAAAGCTATATTTCGGCAATACCTTGTACATTCGAGTCCTGCCGGTACATGCATCGTCTTCAATACATGTACTGAAAATATCAACAACTATCTACTTCTATGCGTCACACACAAGAGACTTCTTTGGAATAAACCGACTCCAGTCTCGTCCAGCATCGTAGTGACTGCGTGAATCTACAACTAAATTTAGATATGACAGTTATTGCTAGGGTCAGGAACAGACATTGGGTTGGCTTTCCGTAATCAGTAGTGTTGAGGATTAACAAATCAAGCTCGAACTTCTGTGCTCAGTCAAATTCTCATTGTCAGTCAGTGAATCGATCGTAATCGGTTTCGTAATGCCGATTGGGTTTCAAATCCCGTTATAGTGCCGCTCACCTCCGTCATCAGTTTTATGAGGTTTTCCAACTCCGTTGTTTCGGAATAGCTGTTCCCATATCCCGAAACCTGATGATCACTTTTGTTTCCAGTTCTCGTTAATCGCTTTTGTTATGTAATACATCAATGTGCAAAATTTGTAAGGAAACATCTCTTACTTTTTTGTTACTGTTTCATTGTCTGCCGTCTGAAGGTATTGATGTTGGACACTGGGATATGGAGCAAAGTCGACCTTCAGTTAGCGGGATTTTAAAATATAATCGATTATAGAAAAGTCTTTAAAAATTATTAAACCGATGATACAGTTAACAATATTGTTTGTCGTGCTTCGGTAGTTCAGTTGGTAGAGCACTTGCCCGCGAAAGGCAAAGGTCCCGAGCTATCCCAGATAAAATGCGGTGGCGGGATTCGTGAGTGACTGCGTGGAAATAGAGGTGGTAGTAGTAGTAATATTAGTAGTAGTACTAGCTGTTGTTGTTGTTATTGTTGTAAAAATGATAGTAAAAATATACGATACGTGATCAAAAGTATCTCTGCAACTTTAAGTGGACAATAATATGGAATGTGAAACTTACTTACAGATTAAAACTGTGACCCCGCCCGAGACGCGAACTCGGGACCTTTGCCTTTCGCGGGCAAGTGCTCTACCAACTGAGCTACCGAAGCACGACTCACGCCCGGTACTCACAGCTTTACTTCTGCCAGTACCTCGTCTCCTACCACCCAAACTTTACAGAAGCTCTCCTGCGAACCTTGCAGAACTAGCACTCCTGAAAGAAAGGATATTGCGGAGACATGGCGTAGCCACAGCCTGGGGGATGTTTCCAGAGTGAGATTTTCACTCTGCAGCGGAGTGTGCGCTGATATGAAACTTCCTGGCAGATTCGCAGGAGAGCTTCTGTAAAGTTTGGAAGGTAGGAGACGAGGTACTGGCAGAAGTAAAGCTGCGAGTACCGGGCGTGAGTCGTACTTCGGTAGTTCAGTTGGTAGAGCACTTGCCCGCGAAAGGCAAAGGTCCCGAGTTCGAGTCTCGTTCCGGCACACAGTTTTAATCTGCCAGGAAGTTTCATATCAGCGCACACTCCGCTGCAGAGTGAAAATCTCATTCTGGAATATTGAATGTGTCCACTCTTCACCCGTATGACAGGAGGAACTCTGGAGGGAACAATTACAGTTAGGTGTATAGATGGCGATGGAGGATGGCAGCCCCTTCTTGCACAAAAACTGAAAACAGATAAAGTAGTGACGTCGAACGCTGAGGTTTGGAGCGCGGTCGACGTTCTGACTTCTTCTAAGACTCGACGGGACGTTAAACACTAACCACCACCACCATCTTCCAAGCTGTTGCACTGAGCTTAGTTGGCAACTCTGGGCCTTCAGTCGATTCCTGGATTGTTATTGTCGACAAACCACTGACGCCTGTGAAATCAATCATCTCCGATATGTTCCTCTCTCCCTCTACTGCACACCCTAGCCAGGGGCTTGATATGTGTTCATATACTTCTGTATTTAGCCGTCTCTCAAGAGCATTATGGGGACCACAACCTTACCACGAAAAACAACCTATACCGTAACACCAGCACCTCCGTAATTTACTGCGGTACTACACATGATGGCGGTTAACGTTCCCCGGGCATCGGCGAAACCCAAACTCTTGCGTCGGATTTCCATAGGGTATATTGTGATTCATCACTCAGAATGACTCGTTTTACAGTCCTCCGCGGTCCAGTGGCGTCGTTGCTTACACTGCCCCAAGCCTCGGTTAGCCCTCACCATAGAAATGTATGGCTTACGCTGGACGATTACAACCCATTCTTTCAATTCCCTATGCACTGTCCTAGTGCTAGCTGGATGCTAGCAACACTTTGGAATTCACGAGTGATTCCACTCTCCATTTTTATGCGATCTCTTACTACCACCCTCTTTAATGCACGACGGTCCCTGTTTCGTCAGTGCATATGATCTGCCTGGTCTTGATTTAGTTATGGTTGTTATTTCAAGTTTCCACTTCACAGTCATATAATCAAAAATCGTGTACTAAAATTACGTTGATGGATTTTTTCCTTAGGTGACACCCAATGATTAGTCCACGTTCGAAGCCACTGAACTCTCCAGACAGACCGGTCCTCTTTTTTTTTTTTGTAATGCGTCCCTATTGTTAACACAGTACTCCTTGTCTTCTTTTATACCAGCGGTTGCGCCTGTCAAGACATCTAGAGGTGAAATTTTCATCATAGGGAATGTCAGAATAATTTTAGCGATCAGTGTTTTAAGCTCGTTTTAAAATGAGGATAGATGCTCCATGATAAGAAAGAGAAAGAAACAGAAGGGTATACGGTATAAAGATCTCTGGTTAACGTGTGGAGCAGATAAAAATGGCGAAATACCTAGAGGTGATAATGCTAAGTTATATAAAATAGAAGAAACCCATGAAATAGAAGAAACCCGTGAAATAAATAGTAGGGAGGTTAACGGGAGCATCGGGTGTATTGGGAGATTTTTGAAATGACTTCATATTCGCCATGGCCTGTGTACTTATTACAACACCTACTACTGCAATTTCGACCTTTTGGTAATTTTAGATTAGTTAAGGGTTCTGGACATGCAACAGGAATCAACATTAACAGACACAATAAAAACGACGTGAGCCTCGACGACTCGGATCGGCCTTCGTTTTCAGCTCCTGTAACCACTTCTAAATGTCCAAAATGTTGAAATGGCAACTGTAGATATTGTAATTTTTGTACGGTTCGTGACTAATATATATTCGTTTCAAAAACTCTGAAAAACAGTGCGCCCACAACATACATAATTGTTTAGCAGAGAAGCTAGAGTTATGTTTTGAGAGAGTTCTGGCAATGCATCTGTGAAAGAAACAGCATGCAAGACTCTGGTGACCCGTTCTACAGTGCTGCTCCGAAGATGCCGTATCAAGTAGACATGACAGTGGGCATCCAACGAATTCGGAGATGATTTGCTGGGATAGTAAAACATCGTTATTTTTATGCCCATCACCACAGGAGAGAATAACACACTGATATGCCACAGGTAGTGATGAAAAATGTGTTATTATGTCATTGAACACATTGTTGTTGGCTTCAGTCTGTATTTACCTCTTGCTCTCCCTCTACGATGTTTACTCCCTACGCTTCCCTCCAGTACTATATTACTAAATTGGTGACCCCTTGATGTATCAGAATGCGTCCTACCAACCGATCCTTTATTCTACTCAGGTTGTACCACAAATTTCTTTTCTTCCCAATTCTATTCAGTATCTCCACATTAGTTACATGATTTGCCCAGCCGGCCGGTGTGGCCAAGCGGTTCTAGGCGCTTCAGTCCCTTAGTGCTTAGAGCCATTTGAACCATTTTTTTCATTTGCCCATCTGATCTTCATCATTCTTCTGTAGCACCACATTTCAAATCCTTGTATTCTCTTCTTGTCTGAACTGTTTATGATCCATGTTTCACGTTCTATACAAATACTTTCTGAAAATACTTCCTGACAAATCTATATTCGATGTTAACAAATACCTCTTCCTCAGAAAAGCTTTTCTTGCCATTGCCAGCCTACATGTTATATCCTATGTTCTTCGGCCATCACCAGTTATTTTGCTGCCCAAACAGAAAAACGCATCTACTGCTTTCTGAGTCTTATTTGCTAATCTAATTCCCTTAGAATCACCTGACTTCATTCTACTACAATCAATTATCCTTATTTTCCTTTTGTTGTTGTCATCTTATATCCTCCTTTCAAGGCACTGTCCAGTCTGTTCAGCAGCCCTTCCATGTCCTTTGCTATCGTTGACAAAATTACATTGCCATGGCCAAACCTAAAATCTTTTATTTCTTCTCCCTAGACTCTTTTTAACTCCTAATCCGAATTTATCTTTTTTTTTCCTTCACTGCTTGCTCAGTGTACAGATTGAATAACACCATGCATAGGCTGCAACCTGTCTCACTACCTTTGCAACCACTGTTTCCCTTTCAAGCCCCTCGAATCTTATAACCACAATCGTGTTTCAGTACAAACTGTAAATATTCTTCCGCGCCCTGTATTTTACCCTGCTACTGTTGGAATTTGAAAGAAAGTACTCCAGTCAACATTGTCAAATCTTCCTCTAAGTCTACAAATGCTATAGACATAGATTTACTTTTCCTTCTGTGAGAAGTCGTAGGGTCAGTATTGCCCTCGCGTGTTCCTACATTTCTCCGGAATCCAAACATGTTCGCAGAGGTCGGCTTCTACCAGTTTTTCCATTCATCTGCAAACAATTCTTGTTAGTATTTTGCAACCATGCCTTATTAAACTGATATTTCGGTAATTATTGAAGTGATAATTTGGTAATTTTCACACCTGTCCGCGCTGAACATAGAACATGAATAAGAGGAAAGTAAATAGCCACTGCTTGACGATAAGAAAATAAGTCACTGCTTGACAGCAAGAAATAAAGTTAAGGATCCACCAGTGGAAGGTTCACTCAGTCGATGTTGGATCACTTAATAGGAAACTTCTCACAGCTACCATTAATACCGAGACCCACAAGGCCTGTGGTCAGTGGTGAGAAATGGCTGCATCTGGCGACGGCTGAGCGGCGTCCAGAGAGGTTGTGGTCGGTGGGTGAGCAACGGCTGCGCAATGACAGCGTGGTGCGTACGGAGCCGAAGCCACGAGTGTGAGGTTGGTGGCAGGCGGCGACGGCTCGGGGCGACGGCTAGCAGCTCACGAGCGTGCTGCAGGCAGAGTGCTTTGAGGCTGTGGTCGGCGGCGCTCACTGCTTGTCTGCTCGTGGAGACGGTTCGTGGCCAGAACTGTGTCGACTGTGGTCGGACACGTGGCTATATGCACGTACGGCGGAAGAACACTTTATCGGTTTCCAGGTAACACGTAACGGGTGTAAGGAAGTAGTTCCGTGATTCTGGCTTTGGTGTATTGTGTGGGGCTTCCCGTAAGTCCGTAAATACGCTTGTGTTTACCAACTGTGGATGTTTCTATTGTTCATTTACAGCGGTGGAGTGATGGTGACACAGTCGCCGGAAGGCTCGGTGTGTTGCGGTACAGCCGGACTTCCAAGGGGTATCGCATCGAGGCAGCACAGGTACACTCCATACGAAAGTGTGACAGAGAGAGGAACTTCAATGTAAATGCTTGGATGAAAGGCTACAATTTCCTCACCTAGCCCTGTCTGGAAAAATCTAGAGAACAGGAAGGTCGAGATTCATTAATGCTGCCTCGATCGTGTATGTCATACATGGATGATCAGAAGACGACGGGTAGTCCCAAAATTATAATTATAGACTAGAAAGAAGAAGAAGGCTATGAACATGAACTAGGTGATTGTGGTAATCTCTCCACATATTTAACCTCCAGTGCGGCACATTTCTGCCAGCGATGGATAACTTGGTAGAGACCTTGGATGTAGAAATATGGATTTTAGCTTTTCAGGAAAATTTCTATCTCGAAAATCACCTTGCCGCCATTCTGAATACACCTGAAATACAATGGTTTATTCGCCCGCGACAAGAGGAAGAAGTGGCTTAGTGTTATATTATGACTATACAGGGTGAGGCAAAACTAGATAGCCCAAGGAAACAGCGCTTGTGGCTGTGTCATCGGGTGCAAACACAGCTTTGGTCCTATTTGTGTGACGTTTCTTCTTGACAGAATCTCGTAACTTCATGAAGATATGTTGACAGATGCTTCTACGACGCTTCGTGCCCGACCTTCGCCGTCCCAAAATGAATTCAGCGTCATTTTGCCAAATTGTGTCTGGGTCGTCATCTTTCCCGTTGGTGGTGAAGCAGTATGTCTCAGTTGCTTGCTTTGGTCTTTTGTCTCAGAGTAACACAGACACACGGTTCAGAAAAGATTGGGTGGCTAAAGAAGTCATCTGGACTGCCCTGACACAGCTGTAACATTTCCGTCGGTTTCTCGGTTCAGTGGGCTTTTCGCGTGTGTATATTAATAGTCGCGGAACCTAGCGGGTAGCGACCTGTGTGATGTACAAAATGCTTTGAAAAAGCTTAAACACTGATCCATGAATGATTTTGAGTTTTTTCACTGTTGCCTCCATTGTGATAGGCCGGATTTCGAACAACAGGGTCTCTCGTTCTCCTGTAATTCCAAGTTCTTCAGAGTGAGATCGTCTGCCAACTTCGTTATTCAGACTTATTTCACCACACTGCAACATTCTGCTCCATCTGAACATTCTTGTAATGGTTGTTTGTTGCTGTACACTGCTACGAACTCAGCATAGATTCACTTTCAAACACAGAAAAACGAAGTATCTCACTGCGCTCTACTTCATTGTCCCACGAAGGCAGACACGTAAATGCAAACAAAGACAATGTTTATTGTGTATGTTTTTAAGGTGATAATCCAAACTCCATCCCATCCCCACCTCTTAGATAAGAAACTCGTCCGCATCTTGGTAATCCACTTTCCTACATTCGGTACACTTTGTAGGTGGCTTGTTTATGTGTTTGTATGTTGGCAGCGCTATGTAGCGCTCTGCATTAATAACTCCGACAGCGCTGTATGCACTCTGAAGGAGACTCTGTGGCTGGTCGGACTTGCACTTGGAGGTGAACAGTCAGCAGTGATGGAAGAGGGGAATGAGTAGTCAGCAGTGGAGGTTAGAGATTAATAGCTAGCAGTGTTGGAGGTTGCAGTATTAGCGCGAGCGGACGGTCTGAATGTGTATCCGTTATGGAGATTTATTACTGATGATCATATAATTTTTTTGAAGTGGTTGTCACTTGATTAAGGTAAAATGTGCTAAATACATTGTTTTCTCTGCAACCCCATGCCCATTAGTAGTTACAGCCGTCAGTAGTTAGAATCTATTTACGTGGCGGTATTGGCTTTTGTATCTCTGCAGTTCGTGTCATAAAGTTTTTCTGTGAGGTAAGTGACATATGATATGTATGAGTTATTCTTAGAATTTCTTCTAATTCAGGGCTATTCTTTTGAGTTAATTTTAAAGTAGTCAAATAGCGTTACCGATGAATATTGTGGGTAATTAATGAATAGGAAAAGTTTGAGTTCTGTTAGTCTGGGCAGATTCTGTAGGTCAGATATGAAATGATAAAGACCAGCAAAGAGACGTATAGTCAATTTCACTCAGTAGTTTAAGTACGAAATCTTTATTAAGAAGTAGTCCAAGTAAGTAAATATTATATTAAGAAATTTAAACTGAGTTCACAAAAGTCAGACCACGTTTTGCCTGGCGTAACCAGCAACTAGACGTCACAAGAGGTCATTGGCTGTTCCATGCAGAAACGTTGAGCCATGCTCCTCTATACCCACACATAGTTGCTAAAGGATTGGTGGTGTAGGACTTCGTGCACAAACTGACCTTTAGATTATGTTCCAAAAGTGTTCGATAGGTTTCATGTCGGGCGATCTGGCTGGCTAAATCATTCGCTAGAGTTGCGTAGAAAGCTCTTCAGACAAATGACAATCAATTGTGGCTCGGCGCATTGTCATCCATCGTTGTTTGGAAACTCGTCCATGAATGAACGCAAATTGTCTCCTGGCAGCCGAACATAGCAATTTCCAGTCAATGATCGGTTCATTATGAACCAGAGGACCGAGTCCACTCCATGTAAACACAACCCAAGGCAGTGTGGAGTCACCACCAACTTGAACATTGTCTTGTTGACTATTTGAATCCCAGGTTTCCTGTGATCTGCGCCACACTCGAACCTTACCATCAACTCTTACCAACTGAAATCGGGACTCATCTTACCAGGCCACGGTTCTCCTGTCGCCTAGGATCCAACCGATATGGTCACGAGCCCAGGTGAGGTGCAGTGCGCGATGGCGCGCGGTTAGCAAAGGCACTCACGTCGGTCGTCTGCTGCCGTAAGCCATTAACGCAAAATTTCCTCGCACTGACGTTACGCATACTTTCATTGTACGTCCAACATTGATTTCTGCAATATTTCACTCAGTGACACTTATCTGTTATCACTTACAACTATACGGAAACCTAGGTGCTCTCGGTCGTTAAATGAAAGCCGTCGGTCACTGCGTTGGTATTATCGGCACATTCTTGCCACTGTGGATCTCAAAACATCATATTATCTAACGGTTCCTAAATAAGATTTCTATTGGGTCTAGCTCCAACTACTATTCTGTCTTCAAAGTCTGTTAATCCCCGTCGTGCGGCCATAATCATGTCGGGAACATTTCCACATGAATCACATGACTACAAATGGCAGCTCCGCCAATAAACTGCCCTTTTCTACCTTGTGTACGCGATACTACCGCCATCTGTACCAGAGCACGTCCTTGTTCCGTCACTTTTGTCAACTCAGTGTATTGTGGAACGGCAGTTTCAATATGTATCATGAATGCAGCAGGCCATGAAATTGCAAACAAACAAAAGTTAATTACTGTGTCTTTAAAAACTGGTAATCAAAACTACATGTGTACTTCACCCCATCCTCAATTCTAATACAAGAAACTACCTCGCACCTAGGCAGTCCATTTTCCCACACGCTATACGTAACTGTAACTGCATAGAAATGGATGAAGTTGGTAGGAAGTGCTCTCTATCATGTACGAAGATGTGACTTCTGGAACGAGTAAGTAGTTGTAGATGCTTCAGTTTCGAGTCTCTCAGCTGTGTCCCCATTTCTGTGGAGGCGAGCAGTGAAGCAGTTGCAGAATGTTGCTATCCTTCCACGTCCAGGCTCTCTCTATAAAGTCATTTTCACAGCGACAGCTAGTGATGCTCCGCTTTCCGCACTCATCGGATCAACAGCGCCAAACGTTCCAAGAGTGGTCCCACCGAGCGGGCGAATCTCTTGAAAAACAAGATTTCCGCCTTTCCCGGAGCCTGTTGCCACAGATTGCTTGCATTAACCTCCAGCCCCGCCCCCGAGCCTTCGGCGCGCATTTGCGCCTCCATTACGCGGGCCAGGCACCTCGGCGCCGCCCCCGCTTCCGCCTCCGGTCTCGGAACACTCCACCCGCAACATCCGCGAACCAGGGGTTGGGGGAAGGGGCGTCGAGAGCGCATCCCTAAATCCCTCCGCCCAGCGAAACAACAATGCGTGCCTGCTGGCGCGGCGCCTCGCAGCCTAAATTCCTGCCAGCGCTCTAAACGGTGCCTCATTTTCCCGACCGCTCCGCCGCGCGGTCCCAGAACGTGCCACTCGCAGAGGTCCCTCGCGCGGGACTCGGGCTTAGCACTTTAGTCGGAGATTTCTGTAAGCACGCTGCGACGTCGCGCAGCTGGCGTCGTCCAGAGATCACAGGCGACGATTATGGCGCTCCACGACACGAGCAAATTCCCAGCAGAAACGCCCGCTCCACCAAATGCTGCAGTAAGCAATTTGTGTAGACGCGCTGCTTTGCTTATTCAATGTTTCTGGGGCAACGAGATGCAATTTTACCACCCAACTTCTTTGCTGATTTATTTTTCACTGTTACTGCTATATTTTGTTTTTGCTGTGATTCTAACGTACTCGCCTAAAACAAAGTAATCATGTTCAGTGCCGCTAGGGTTAGCCAAGCGGTCTAGGGCGTCTTGTCCCGGTCCCTGCGGCTCCCCCCGTCGGAGGTTCGAGTCCTCCCTCGGGCATCGGTGCGTGTGTGTGTTGTCCATAGCGTAACTTAGTTTTAATTGGATTACGTAGTGTGTAGGCCTAGGGATCGATGACCTCAGCGGTTTGGTCCCATAAGACCTTACCACAAACTTCCAATTTTCAAGTTTAGCTACTTCGCCCGCCCCTCCCCCCCCCCCTCAACAATCGATACTGAATACTTTGACCAATGAATTCGCTGCTTGGTTCTCCTCCCCCCCCCTCCCCCCACCAAATCAACCACCTACTATTAAGTTCACTGGGTCGCCAGACTCACTATAAAGTTTTCATCCCGTAAGAGGAGGGTTGTTTCCCAATCGCGAAATACCAAGCCCTCTGCCAGCTGTTTTCTCGAAAATTCACGGGTACGATCAGCTTATCAACGCTGTAAGACTGATAGTAGTAAATGTAACTAAATAACAGCAGTTCATAATGAATATGAAATGACATGTATGACGTATCTCGTTTACTGGTATGCTGTCTGATCAAAAGTATCCACATACCTATTAGAGGATACTGCCAAGGGGTGCGTGCCCCCTAACCTTAATGATGACTGTAACTCTGTTGTGGACGCTTTCATGGGGCTGTCTCAATGTCTATGCAAGAATGGCAGCCCATTCTTCCTCAACAGCCAAAACTCGAGAACGAAGTTATCTTAAACGCTGCGGCCTGGAATGAAGTCGACGTTCTGACTCATCGCAGAGCTGTTCCATTGGATTCAGGTCGTGACACTGGGCAGATCAGTCCATTTCAGGAATGTTATTGTCCACAAACCAATGTCTCACAGATGCTGCTTTATGACAGGTGGCAGGCCGGAGTGGCCGAGCGGTTCCAGGCGCTACAGTCTGCAACCGCGCTGCCGCTACGGTCGTAGGTTCGAATCCTGCCTCGGGCATGGATGTGTGTGATGTCTTTAGGTTAGTTAGGTTTAAGTAATTCTAAGTTCTAGGGGACTGATGACCTCAGCAGTTGAGTCCCATAGTGCTCAGAGCCATTTGAACCATTTTTTATGACAGGCGGTATTCTCCTATTCATACATTCCATTGTCTCAGACCTGGCCTCGCACTGTACGCAGTACACAGTTCTGTCAAATGTGTTCATACCCATCCTTAAGCGTTTCCTTAGCCAAACTAAGCGGTCCAATGCCAACGAAGGAAGTCACCATCGTACCGTAACACCCCCTCCTCTCCGTTGGCACTACACATGACGGCAGATGACGTTCTCCGGCCATTCGCCATACCTAACGACATCCACAAGGCATGGCGTGATTCATCACTTCAGATTACTCGTTTCCAGTTTTCTACCGTCCAGTGGCATCACACCACCTCAATTGTCAGTTAACACTATCTACAGTATCTGTACCCCACTGTTTTTAAGTCCCTTCTCACAATTACTGAGCTATCGGGACTGATGGTACCAGTGAATTCATCCGCTGCTTTCGTGCGATTTTTTACTACTACCCTCCGCAACGACCGGCGGTCGCTGTACGTCAGGACATGAGGTCTGCTTGGTTTTGGTTTAGTGAAAGTTGTTCCTCCACTTTTCCACTTAGCAGTCACGTCATCAGTAGTCGAGTTCAGCGCATTTAGAAGCGTTGAAATGTCTATGACGGGTGTATTACTGACGTGACATCTAAAGACTAGTCGTCAATGGAAAGTGCTGAGGTCTCCTGGCCGATCCATTCTGCTGTTACTGCTTCACTACTGATGACGCAGTAGTCCCCACCTTCTTTTTTACTGGCGAGTATGCCGCCTGATAGTCACTACCGTATAACATAGAGGTTTCCGGATGCTTTTGATCAGGTAATGTACAACACACATTAGAACAGATCGAGAAAACACTAGATAGCACAGGCTAATTACTAAGGATACTGCAGTCGGAAAATGTGCTCATTTATTAATCTCCAGTAAATCTTGACTCTGCGTCCTCACTCATGATGCTGCAAAAGGCTTATCTAAGTTACACTTTTACAAAATGCAAATCTCTCCTCGAAATTATTCACCATACAAGATAACCACCTCCCCGTAAACTAACTAGATTGAGTTCCCTTCGGCACATTCCCTTGCTTCCTGAACACTTCATCAGTCTGCTCTTTCGCACTTCCAGGTACAAGTGCCTGCCTTTTCCTTCTTGCTGCTTCTGCGCAGGCTCTGCAGTCTATGGTCACATTCCACATTCCCCCCTCCACGTAGGGACTGCCTACACGTAACAAAAACTACAGCGTTCTTCACATCCTTCTGTACCCTGATACGCTTGAAAATTTATCTGTCTTTTGCATGTCTCATAAACATAACAAGTGCAAGCCGCCGTTAGTCACTCAGCGTCCTTCTGCCCTGCCGGAATGGTACGTTTTCTCAAGTGACTTTCTTGACATAGCTGTCACCCAGAAATCACAAATATTCTTTTCAATAGAAAAATAATACTTTGGAACTAAAATTCCATTTCCTCTTGGTACTCATAAATAACCTTGGAGCCCCTGAAGCCACTGCAGTTCCATGGCAGGTTAACTTTGCAATGTCTGATAATACCTAATTATTGTACTTGAGCTCGTAGCTGAGTTTACTTCTTGGCTTGATCAAGTCGCTGCACAATACGCTTAGGCCATTTACTTTCTCCGAGCAAATTTTATTCTTCCTGGTGCCATAGAGTGATCAACAGCACTATGCAAGTCTCCCAAGTGCCTTTAAGCCTACACTACTAAACCATTATAAAATCTATGATTGCAGTTGATACAAATTCCCATTTCCTGCCAGTTTTGTGTTGTCAGTATAGGGTGTAAAACAGGACTTACGTACTGATTTTGTGGGTTACGTGCTATTGGAGATCTTATAACTATATTTAACTAGTCTATAAATTATAAATTATGACTTCCTTTGAATAAAATATGGAGTAGTAAATTTCACAATGGTTCAGTAACAATACGACGCTTCTATTCCCCCCTTTAGTGTTCTAGTGTTAACCAAAGAATGATTTGAACTGCTTTGAAACATGGCCCGACTGACTCAAGCAACACAGGGTCACATGACATGTGTCAATCGATGAGTGTTTATTCACGGTGACGAAAAAGGTTGTGTAAGTAGGCTGTTTAGGTTTTTATGTTGGTAATGCCACATAGCGCTCTGTATGAAAATCATTGACTGTGCTGTATGCAACCTGTGGCTGGTTGGGATTGTTGGAATATTCTCTATTGTGGTGTTGGGCAGCTGGATGTGAACAGCGCGTAGCGTTGGGCAGTTGGAGGTGAGCCGCCAGCAGTGGTGGAAGTAGGGTGATAGATGGCAGAGTTTTGAGACCGGACGATCTGAACGTGTGTCCGTCAGAAATAGGAAATTTGCAAGACTGGATGTCATGAACTGATATATATATGACTTTTGAACACTATTAAGGTAAATACATTGTTTGTTCTCCATCAGTATCTTTCATTTGCTAACTATGCCTATAGTAGTTAGTGCCTTGAGTAGTTAGAATCTTTTGTTTAGCTGGCAGTATTGGCGCTCGCTGTACTGCAGTAGTTCGAGTAACGAAGATTTTTGTGAGGTAATTGATTCATGAAAGGTATAGATAATTGTCAGTCAGGACCATTCTTTTGTGGGGAATATTGGAAGTCAGAATGCGTTGCGCTAAAAATATTATATGTCAGTTTAGTGATGATCAGAATGAGTAAAGATAGAAATGTCTGAGTACGTTAAGTTTTGCTCAGCTGTTTGAAAATCAAATAAAGTAATAGGTTTATCATCACAGTAATTTATTATTTTCCAAAGGGGACGTCTCAGTTGTAACACCACAACTGAAAACAGCCTCGAGATGTGTCGAAACAAATACAAGAGCTCTCACACGAATCCAGTTATCAAAATCAGCCACCTCAATTAATTAAAATCATGCTCTACTATTATGGAATATTAATACCTTCTTTGCAACTGACATGCTGCTATAATTAAAATTTTGACATCAAGTTCATTTCGATGGGTACAGAATTTTAAATGCGTATGTTACACTCTAAGATACATTGGAAAGAAAGAAGACAATGACATACAGTTGTTTGCTACTTGAGAGCAGTACAGAAAATTTGTTGTATGGCACGATCACTGTGAGAGAAGGTATTAGTTTCATCAAAATGACAACAACTGTTTGAGTCAGCTAAACATTTGAACGTCATGTTCTTCTCCAGAGAGGCGCCCTACCATGAAAGACGCTGACATCCATTGACGTCAAGGCACGACGTGATAGTTCTGAGGAGCGAAGGCATATCTGCTTTCAGATCCCACAGTACTTCTGCTCTAGGTGTAGCGTAATCAAAAAGCCGTGGAGTTCAAGTTCAGCATCAGCCATGCCTTAAATCTTGAATAAAAATCATTAGCAAAGGCGGCTAATGACTTCCAGTATGAGTCACCCCCGTTCTGTCAACAGTTGTGTCATAGACGGCGGAGGAGCATACAGAATTTCAGGGAAGCCGCTTGCCCTTCGGGTGACAAACTGTTCTTAAAATGGAGGGGACAACAGTTGAATAAGCCATGAGATGACAGGAGGCCAATGAGAGTCACTACAATGAAGACACAAATGTGTATCATTAGGACATGTGGGCTTTAATTGAAAACATGTCAGTGTGGTAACTCCACCGGCCAAAGACACCCAATTATTCCCTCATGCCATTCTGTAAGATGATATTCCCAACATGGAAGTGACTGTGAGAAGTAAATGAATAATAACGAAACGGTAACACTTTATAACTCGGAAATTACCATCTCATAAGATGAAAAATCGTTGAAAAAGCTAGAAAATCTAAAATAAAAAATCCAAAGGCTCAGTCTAGGTATTGTGTGGGTCAGTGATGTGAAATGACACGAAGAAGGCTTTCTAGTCAGACGAATATAGTATAATAATAACAGCAGTGGCAAATCGTTTAATGGGACTATGATTCGTTATGAATGTAGAGGTGGGGTAGACAGTGCTTTATTTTGAACAATTTAGAGATAGGATTCTTCTCAACACACGAACGCCAACAACAATAACTCAGGACCGGATGCCGACGTCAAAAGCAGAAGATGAAGAGTTAGAAAAACTATATGACGATTCTGAACGGGTAGTTTGATATGCAAAGGGAGTCGAAAACCTAATAATTATGTGGGATTAGAACGCGATTGTATGTGAAGACATAGAAGACAGATTTACAGAAGAATACTGGTTCGTTAATATGAATCAGAGACGAGAAAGGCTGAGTTCTGCTGTAAATTTCAACGAGTAATAGCGAACATACACTTCAATAATCACTAGACGAGAGGCATATTTAAAAATGGTCCACAGAGACAGGAAGATTCCACCTAGTTAATAGTAGGATAGAGATTTTAATGTCAAATATCGGACTGTAAGACGTTCGATAGAGAGGATACAGATTTGGATCACAGTTTAGTAATGATGAAGAGTAGATTTACGTCTAAGAGAGTTGTGTGGGAGGATGAATGTAGAAGAAGTTGGATACTAAAATACTGGAAAGTGATGAGATGCATGTCTGAAGAGTCTGCGATAATGAATACCACGGTATACAGTTCGGTTGAAGAGGTGTGAAAGAAGAAGTTGGAAAGAGAAATATAGATGCAAGCACGGTACTTGCCAAGAAACAGAACAGATGAGTATTTCAACTGATCATCGAAAGAGGAATATATAAAAATATTAAAACAAACAGAAATACGACACCATACGTCATCTAGGAATGAAATAAATAGCAAGTGCAGAGAAGCCAAGGCGAAATAGCTGCAGGGAGAGTGTGAAGAAATCTAAGTTAAGGTGGTCATTAGAAGAACTGATTCAGCACACAGAAAAGTCGAAATAACGTTCGGTGAAATTAAAAGCGAGGACATCAGAAGATTAATTCAAGTGTTAAATGCAGAGGATGGAGCTGGTAGGCGTTAAGAGTAATTTGAATGTCTCTACTTGGGATAAGAAGTTCCAGACGACATAACAGAAGAAGAAGAGGGAGTCGACGTGGAAGACACTGGGGTCCCGTATTAATGACAGAGTTCAACAGAGCTTGCAGACTTGCAATTAAATAAGCAGAAGAAAATCCCTTCAGAATTTCAAAAAGCATCGAGAGAATTGGGAATCAAACGACTATTCAAATTGCTTTGTGGATTCTCTGAGACTGGAGACATATCAGAGTTCTTGAAAAATATCATCCAAAGAATTCTAAGATAGCAACGGCATTTTAGAGTGCCATCTCTCGCATATTCAGCTTAATAGCTCGCGTATGTATGTTTTTAACAAGGATAATTAAACGATTGGAAAAGAGAACTGAAGACCTTTCAGATGGCTTTTGGATAGCAGAAGGCCGGCGGGAGTGGCCGAGCGGTTCTAGGCGCTTCAGTCTGGAACCGCGCGACCGCCACGGTCGCAGGTGCGAATCCTGCCTCGGGCATGGATGTGTGTGATGTCCTTAGGTTGGTTAGGTTTAAGTAGTTCTAAGTTCTAGGGGATGATGACCTCATATGTTAAGTCCCATAGTGCTCAGAGCCATTTGAACCATTTTTATGATAGCTGAAGGCACAAGGGAGTCAGTTATGATGTTGCGTTTGATAGTTAGATCATTGGTTAAGTTATTAGTTAGTGGAATGTTACTTAAGCAAACTTTTTCATAGAAACGATGTGGAAGGAATCAGTTTACATTGTATGTGTACATAATTAGTTTTAATATTATTGAACATATTATTTTTGAGCCCTACTCATCCAGCTACACTTAAAAACTAGTTTTCTTGCAGGCTATCAGTTTATATATACAAATTCTCCTGTTGGACATAAGAAGTTGTTTAGAAGAAAAGAATTAAGCTTAGATTTAAAACTTGCTTCACTACCTGCTGTTGGGCAAACGATCAAAGGTTTTTGATGATGCTTGTTAAGTCTTTTCTGGGTCTCTTACAGTTCCAATAATGGATAATAATGATAATTTTTTCCTCCAATGTTGTCAGCGTGGATATCATTGTTCTTGTCAAATTGTGATGGATTATTCATGGCAAAGTTTTACTAGCGAATATATTTCTTGTGAAGGTGTAACTAACTTCTTGAAGAGTCACCTGCCAGATATTTGTGATATACATATTATAATTACTGCTTGCTTTTGTGCAACCAATTCTTCCTTTCTACGTGATGAATTACCCGGGAAATCATACCACAAGACATTACTAAGTGGAAATATGCATTATGTATTAGGAGATTAGTTGGTTTCCAAGACGAGCAATTACACGAAGAACAAAAGTTGTTGAACCTATTTATGTGAGCAGCTAAGTAACATACTTCTTCTACTTAAAGTTTTCATCAATATGTAAAACCAAAAAGTTGTTGCATTCTACCCTGTTTTCTGAATCATGTTCATGTGCTACATAAATTATTGGTGTCTGTTTATACATCTACATTTATACTCTGAAAACCACCGTGTAGTGCATGACGAAGAGTACATCCCATAGTATCATTTACTACAGCTTCCATTCACATACAGAGCGTGAGAATAACGACTGCTTGAATGTCTCTGTGCATGCTATAATTATTCTATCTTCGCCATCGCTAAGTGAGCACAATGTAGGAGATTGTACTATGTTCCTGGATTCATCACATAAAGCCTGTTCTTCAAATATCTTATTGTCCTTCTCTGTATATATTTTATTATCCATTGTTAGTCCTATCTGGTATCGGTCCCACACACTTGAGTAACATTCTAGAAAACGTGACACTAGTGTTTTGTAAGTAATCTCCTTTATATACTAATTGTCCTCAGTATTTTACCAATAGACCAAAGTCTACCACCTGCTTTCCCCAGGACTGACCTACGTGATTATTGCATTTCATATCACTAGCAAGTGTTGCATCCAGGTATTAGTATGAGTTGATCGACTCCAGTGTGACTCATTGATATTACAGTCAAAGGATACTACGTTTTTTAATTTTGTAAAGTGCCCAGTTTTACTTTTCTGGACCTTTAACGCAAGTTGCCAATCTTTGCATCACTTTGAAATCTTATCAAGAACTGACTGAATATTTATGTAGCTTCTCAGATTCTACTTAATTATAGGTAACTGCATCACCTGCAAGAAGTCTGAGGTTAATATTTTCCGTAAGGTCATTAATATACAACATAAACAGCAAGTGTCCCAACACACTTCCTTGGGGCCCACCCGAAGTTAATTCTACATCTGACGATGACTTTCCATCCAAGATAACATGCAGCGTCTTCCTCACCAAAAAGTTCTCAAACCAGTCACAAGTTTCACTTGATGTTCCTTATGATCGTACTTTTGACAATAGGTTTATGTGTGGTAATGAGTGAAATGCTATCCGAAAATCAAAAAAATACTGCCTTCATTCAAAGCTTTCAGTACGTCTTGTCAGAAAAGTACGAGTTGGGTTTAATATGATCGATGTTCTCGGAATCCATTCTGGTTGTCATGGAGGAGGTTATTCTGTTCGAGATACCTCATTACGTCTGATCTCAGAGTACCTACAACAAATCGATGTTAAATATATGAGACGGTAGTTTTGTGGATCACTTCTACTACTCTTCTTGTAGATGGGTGTGACCTGTGGATTCTTCCAACTACTGGGCATGGTTTTTTGTTAGAGGCATATAAGACCGATTATAATTAGAAGAGGGGCTAAGTTAGACGCAAATTTACTATAGAGTCTGATAGGAATTCCATCAGGCCCTGGATCTTTATTCAATTTTAATGATTTCAGCTGTTTCTCAGCACCACTGACACGAATAGTTATTCTAGTCATCTTTCCAATGGTACGAGGGTTATATTGGGGCAATTCTACTGGGTTTTCCTTTCTAAAGTAACATTTAAAAACGGGTTTCAGCATTTTAGCTTTTGCTTTGCTACCCTTAGTTTCACTGCCTGTCTCATTCGCTAGGTACTGGACACTAACTTTGGTGCCACTAACAGTCTTAACATACGATCAGAATTTCTTTGGGTTTTATGAAAAATCGTTTGACAATATTGAGCTACGGAAGTTATTGTAGGCTGCAAGCGTTGATCTCTTGACAGCCAAACGCGTTTCAGTCAGAATCTTGCTTTAAACCTATTATGTAGTAATCTCTGTTTCTCTATAAGCTTCTTTACAGTGATTGTATACCTCGGAGGGTAACTATCATTATGAGCTATTCTACTGGGTGCTTATCTATCCAGTGCATCGTGAAGTGCTCCTTTAAATAAGAGCCTCAGTTCCTCTAAATGCTGCTGCCCTGTACTGAAAGTTTCAAGTTCCTCATTGAGATATGACACTACTGTTTCTTATTTAGCTTGCTAATCATACGTTTCTGCTAGTTTTAGTTGTCCTTTCTACTTTGGTAATCATGGAACAATCACATCATGGTCACTGATATTAGTTTCGATCAGGATATCTTTAAAGACGTCATGTCTATTTGTTGCCACCAGATATATTTCCATCATGAGTGGAGTTGCGAAACGGGATGTGTTGCCACGCTCACCACTAACAAACCTGTAATTTTCCCTATTGATTGTTGGATGATTCAAGTCACCACTGGTGATTACTGTATGATTGGGGAACTACGTGCAAACGAACAGAGTATTGTCCAAAAACTCTCACATGTACTTTAAATTTCTAGATTTCAGTTTCTTGTGTACTGCGAGAAATAGATCACCTATATTTCCCACTAGTCTGTCCTTTAGATATACACAGAAATTTTCCCCAAAAGTCACATTGCTGTAAATTCCGTGTTCAAACCAGCTATCGGGAGCTGTTCAGGAACACTTAGAACTCTGGCACTTTTCGGCAGTAAATCATTAGGATTTGAATACTGTCACTTATGGGGGGGGGGGGGACACTTCTTCAGATGGTTCAAATGGCTCTGAGCACTATGGGACTTAACATCTATGGTCAGCAGTCCTTCTTCAGATCTTACACAGACACTCCTGCGTTCCATAGTAGTATCGTCTTTTGGACTGGATGGAGAAGACTCTAATACACACACATCGTGAAAGGTTTTGCATCACCTCGGTTCCGAGAGTTCCGGAATCTGTACAAAAAATTAAAATAGAGATCAACATAAACATCACTTCCCCTTTTTCTACTGCAGGTTGTACCACCACACAGTGAGACCTTTAGAGCTGGTGGTCCAGATTGCTCTACACACCGGTACCTCTAATATCCAGTAGCACGTCTTCTTCAATTGATTCATGCCTGTATTCGTCGTGGCATACTATCTACAAGTTAATCAAGGCACTCCTCAACGGCGATTCGGCATAGATCCCTCAGAGTGGTTGGTTGGTCACGTCGTCCATAAACAGCCCTTTTCAGTCTGTTCCAGGCATGTTCAATCGGGTTCATGTCTGGAGAACATGCTGGCCACGCTAGTCGAGCTATGTCGTTATCCTGAAGGAAGTCATTCACAAGAGGTACACGATGGCGTGACGAATTGCCGTCCATGCAGACGAATGCCTCTAAAATATGCTGCCGATATTGTTACCCTACTGGTCGGAGGATGGCATTCACGTATCGTACAGCCGTTACAGCGCGTTGCATGACCACCAGCAGTGTACCGTCGGCCCCACATAATGCCACCCAAAAGCAGCAGGGAATCTCCACCTCGCTACACTCTGGACAGTGGTTGCCTCCAAACACGTCTCCGACGGTTGTCTGGTTGAAGGCATATGGGACACTCATCGGTGAAGAGAATGTGATGCCAGCCCTGAACGACCCATTTCGCATGTTGTTGGCCCATCTGTACCGCGCTTCATGGGTCGTGGTTGTAATGATGGATCTCGAATGGTTCAAATGGCTCTGAGCACTATTGGACAACATTTGAGGTCATCAGTCCCCTAGAACTTAGAACTACTTAAACCTAACTAATGTGAAGACATCACACACATCCAGGCCCGAGGCAGGATTCGAACCTGCGACCGTAGCGGTCGCGCGGTTCCAGATGAAGCACCTAGAACCGCTCGGCCACACCGTCTGGCCGGTGGATCTCGCCATGGACGTCGGGAGTGAGGTTGCGCATGATGCAGCCTATTGCGCACGGTTTGAGTCGTATCACGACGTCCTGTGGCTGCACTAAAAGCATTATTCAACATTGTGGCCACGCCATCAGAGTTCCTCCGAGCCATAATCCTTAGGTAGCGGTCATCCACCGCAGTAGTAGCTCTTGGGTGGCCTGAGCGAGGCACGTCGTCGACAGTTCCGGTCCCTCTGTATCTCCTCCCAAATAAGATAGCTTTGATTCACTCCGAGATGCCTGGACACTTACCTTTTTAGAGCCCTTCCTGGCACAAAGTAACAATGCGGACTCAATCGAAACGCGCTATTGACCGTCTAGGCATGGTTGAAGTACAGACAACACGAGCCGTGTACCTCCTTCCTGGCGAAATGACTGGAAATGATCGGCTGTCGGACCCCCTCCGTCTAATACGCGCTGCTCATGCATGGTTCTTCATATCTCAGGACGGGATTAGTGACATCTCTCAACAGTCAAAGGGACTGTGTCTGTGCTACAGTATCAACAGTCAACGTCTACTTCAGGTTTCTGGGAAAGGGGGAGGGGGGTGAAGCAAAGCACTTCTGATGTGTGTAAAAAAAGAAAACTTTGTGTGCAACCCACACAGTATGCTACCTGGGTAACAGCCTTTAATGTGTAATGCACACTTGAGCATTTATAATGACCCTACTGTTTTCAAACCCATGGTGCGATTCCAGGAAGACTCAGCTTAGCATGTCACAGAACCTTTGAAATCTCTGGTGTAGTCCTTCCACTCGATTCAGAACCAAGGGTAAATGATCGTTTGTGGGGACAATGCTGCTAATCTTGGGCTTTGAAGAAACTGCGTGTCCAATTCTGGTCGCTGGAATGATCCAAATATGTCCACAGAGCCAAAACGACAGGCATAATTTGTTCCAAGGTGCACCACAATCTGCAGTTGGCTGCACTCTGTTCCCTCGTAGGATGGTGCAATAGTTTCTTCAACACGTTGAACAAAACCCTCCAGCATAAACACTATGTGCACCTGGTGTCCTTTTCGGTCCATTGCTGCCATTACCCTAAGGGATACTGTCATTGGCCATACGTTTAAACTTCCGGCGGTTAATGGACCCCCACACTTTTACGTTTGCCTTGTCTTGAGTCTATTCGTAGGCTGAAATAAATATAGTGCCGTTTCCTTTTTCCAAAATTTAGGATGAGTCCAGTTTCGGAAAGTCACTCAATAATTATTGGGAAATGTCACTGAACGTTTATTGTGATCCTTTGCCTTCAATAGGATTTGTTGTAACAAGGCTATCATTTGCAAAGAGGATATTATCTGCTTGATAGCTGTTAAATGAGAGGTCATTCACGCTTATAAGGAATAGGAGTGGACCCAACAATGACCGCTGTGCGAATTCGCTCATGAGTCATCCCAAGTAACTATAATTTCCTCCCCTGTCAACATCTTTTAATAATTCAGTACAACTTTCTGTTTAGTGTTTGTTAAGTATGACTCAATTTTGTTGTTTGTAAAGCTAATAATTCCATAAAACTTACATTGTTCTAAGAGAGTACGGTTGTGAAGCATGGACTGGGACAAAACCGGAAAAGAAGAGAATCGAAAGGTCGAGGGTGCGGTGCTATAGAAAATTGCTGAAAATTAAATGGAACGATAATACAAAAAACGAATACGTTCTACATAGAATCGCTGAAACAAGGAACATGTGGAAAACGCATACAAGAGCAAAGGACAAGATCAGAAGAAGCGTGTTAAGGCATTAATGAATTACATCCATGATACAGGATGAAGGCACAGAATCCATGACAGGGATAGTCAATTTTTTTTCCTGCCACCCACTTTTGTATCTCTGTTAGTAGTAAAACTAGCTTAGCACCCGCGGCTCCGCTCATGTAGACTGTATAGCCTGCGCAGATTTTTTATTTCGGTTTTTATGTTGTTCACAAATTGCAACACCTTCTAAGCTTTTCACATTAATCAAGACCATATAAGCGTAGTCTTTTCCGATTGTACTTCTGAACAAAAAGTGACTCTGCTAGATGGAGTAGAAAGTTTTTGTTAATCATTCCTTTTGCGTTCTTGTGGAGCTATTTCTCATCAAGTTCCAACCCTTAACGAATATTTCTTTTTATCTAACCGAGAAGTGAAATACCAATTTTCATAAATTTAACTTTAAAATTATTTAATGTAAGTAAATATTTTCTTGAAATGTTGATTTCACCCTTATGGGTGAAATTTCCAGAAACAATGAAACACGTATTTTATTATTTCCAACCAAGAAATCAAATATAATTTGTCATAGATATAGCTTTAAAAGTTTATTACTGGTTCTTTTGCAACTATCTATTTTCAAAAAAATCTTATTGGTTACATTTCTAGAAAATGCTGAAACACGTATCTTTTATTTTCTGACCGATAAACCAAGTACCAGTTTTCGAAGTTCTAGTTTCAAAATTCCGTTAATGGCAACATACTTTCAAAAAGCCTTTCAGCTCTACTTCACCCCCTCAGGAGTGGAATTTCGGACAATCGCTTCTAAAGGGTGCCTGCAGTATAAGATCCATACCATCTCTAGACTTGAGGTTTCTAGTCCGTGACTCAGCCTGACACTATCTCACCCCTTGAGAGGTTGAATTTCGAAAAACAATGAAACAGGTGTTTCTTTCATTTCTAATCGAGAAGCCAAGTACCAATTTTCAAAGCTTAGCTTTAAGAATTGTTTCACAAAGAAATATTTCCATAAAATATTTCACTCTCCATTTCACTGCTTTACGGGTTGAATTTTCAAAAACAGTGAAATGATTGTTTTTTTTTTAATTTCTAACAAAGAAGCGAAATACAAATTTTCATACAATTAGAGTCAAAAATATTTGCACAATTGAATATTTCTATAAAAACTTACATCCCCGTTTTCACCCCTGTGGGGGTTGAATTTCTAAAAAACTGTGAAACACATATTCTTTATTTCTGAGAAGCGAAATTTAATTTTTCTTAGCTTTAAGAATGGTTTTTCATAAAAATCTCATCCTCCATTCCATCCCCTTAGCGGTTCTAGTCCCAAAGACACAGATTTTTTTTTTTCAGCTGAGAAGTCAAATAGTTTTTATAGATACTGGTTTAAAAATAATTTAGTAGTCGTTTAATAACGATAAATTTTCAGTAAAAAATTTCATCAATTATTTCACCATCATAGGTTTAAATTTCGAAAAAGTGCTGTAACACGTATTTTTTTATTTCTGACCTAGAAGTCAAATACCAATTTTCGTAGCTCTGCTTCCAAAGTTGCCTAAATAGTGACACTGTTTTGAAGAAAAAAGCCTTCATCTCCTGATTCACCCCCTTAGAGTTGAAATTCCGACTAATCCCTTCTCAAATGACGCCTACAATGTAAGATTCACACCTTCTCCTAATTTCATGTTTCTGTCCTTAGCTGTCTGAGCTTGTCGATGACGAGTCAGTCAGTCAGTGAATCAGGACATTGTGTTTTATACACAGAGATTTCCTAAACACCCAGTGGTTCCACAGTATTGGTGATTTACAAAAAAGGGAAATAATTCATTTCAAAATTTTATGAAAACGTAACGAGAAGTTTTTTAAACCTCTAAGGCATATCGCCCACCATGAAAGCTGAAACGTACACTAGTGGACGGTGGGGACCAGGTTGACTGCCACTGATCTAACTTAAAAAAAAAAAAAAATTGTACGAGATGAGGAGGTTGACACAAGAGGCAGGTGGAAGATGACCACTGTCTTTTTCAGTAGGTTTCAGCAAACCTATTTCTTGAGGTCAGAAGCTTACAGAAGAGTGATAACTCCTGGTCATAAAACTCAACGGCACGGCTACCTCATCCGCACTTTCTTTAGGACAACAACGGTTACAGTTCGATGGCGTGCATAAAAGACGTCACCGAGAATGGCATTCAGCTCGTGGCACCTGCTGCCTAGTGTCTCGTTGTTGTTTTGCTGGCCATTACAATGGACATGTTTCTCGCGACTTGACGCTGCGAGAGCAACTATTTTACGCAAGAGCGTTGTTGGAGCATGCTGGATTCTGGCAACTACCATTGCCATCGCCATTTGGTAGGAAGACATCACCGTCCTCCCCCTTTGTTGCTACAACTTGTCACTCGATGTTCTATCCTGTCTTTCATCTCTCTCATTTATCTCGAAATCATTATTCTGCGCCGGCCGCTGTGGCCGAGCGGTTCTAGGCGCTTCAGTCCGGAACCGCGTTGCTGCTACGGTCGCAGGTTCGAATCCTGTGTGATGTCCTTAGGCTAGTCTGGTTTAAATAGTTCTAAGCTCTAGGAGACTGATGACCTCAGCTGTTAAGTCCCATAGTGCTCAGAGCCATTTGAACCACTTTTTGAAAGGGAGCTCCATTTCGCACGAGAGTGTTGGTCCTTTGTCGGAATCCTAGTTTTCTGCCGTAACATCGTATATCGGAGCTTAAAATATGAGTTAAAATCCTGCAGCTGAAAGAATAACATTGCGGAGATGCGAGGACACAGTTAAATGTGCGCCAAAATGTTCCACCGCACGCGTCGAGGCGACCTCATCGTCGGCGCGAGTGGCGCTTTCCCACTGTTTTCACGGACGGGCGGCCGTGGGGGTGGGGGTGGGGCGGCGAGTATGTCGGGCCATCTGGCATGACCGCAGCGGAGAGCGCGAGCTCATTGCGTATTCACACGTGACGCGTGCAGGGTTTCGGCTGCAGGCTGCAGGCCGCGGGCGCCGCGCGGCTGGCCGGCTGCTCCACTGCGGCCGCGGAAACCGCCGAGGCGGAGCGCCAGCCGCCGGCGCTGCGGTCGCTGTCGCTGCAGTTGCGCGCAAACAGCCGGACGCCTTGCTGTTCAACAGGGGCAGGCAGCCGTCAGTTTATTGCACCACTGTGGAAGATGTGCACTGCTCGTAGTGTAAATGCTGCTCTTGAAATTTTCCCGTCGTAAATAGTGGAGTTTCCGGACTGCAGTCGGACGACGTCGACTTCCTGCCACGACATTTCTGCCGACAACCACTTAGTCATCTTCAGGTCGGGATTTGGCATTGGAGATTGCTAGTTATTATCAGTAGCTTTATACCGTTCGGCAAATGACGGTCTGGGCTTACAGAGGCCAGGCACTATATAGTGGCTAGCCAGTATGGGAAAGCCCATAGCGGGCAGACAAGACGCACGTGTTTGAAAGGGACGTTGAACATTATCGCCACTCTCGCTGTTTGCAGGCCATTATGTCAGCCACAAAGAACTGTGTGTAAGACAGGGATGTACTCTTTCGCCGCTACTTTTCAGTCTATACATAGAATTACCGGTGATGTAAATAAAAGAAAGAATCTGGAGTGGGATTTAAATTCAAGGCGGAAGGATGTCAATGATACGATTCGCTGAGGATATTGCTATCCTGAGTGAAAATGAGTATGAATTACATCATCTACTGAATGGAATGTATAGTCAAATGAGTACCACGATCGAGAGTAAATCGAAGGAAGACGAAAGTAATGAAACGTAGCACAAAAGAGAACAGCGAGAAACTTAATACCACGATTGATGCTCACGAAGTGTATGAAGTTAAGAAATTCTGTTACCTGGGCAGCAAAATAAATAATAACGGACGGAACAAGGAGGACATCAAAAGCAGACTATCACTAGCATAAAGGCAATTCTTGGTGAAGACAAGTCTACCAGTATCAAACATAGGCCTTAATTTGAGGAACAAATTTCCAAGAACGTAAGTTTGGAGCACAGTATGTAACTTCCCCGTTACTAATCGGCCTATCCTGCTTGCGATATAAAATATGACCATGGATGGAGTGTATGCCTAATGGATTATTACTAATTGAGTAAGACGTCGTGGTCTTCTGACCTTCATTTCTTACATATTCCGCCCCCAGAATCATATTCCGCACATCAAGAGGCTTAATTCGAACCCAAACTCGATAAGATGAAGTCAATGTTGTATGAATTCATGTAAACGATATTCAATAACAAATGCGCTCCGAGATTCAAATACTCGAGGCTGGCGTACACACACAAATTCAAGACACGACGCTCGCAGGGGCTTTTAGTTTCGGAGACGCAAACCGCACGCCGGGAGGCCGGTCCCTTCCGAGGATGACTCAGGCTATCTATGTCAGCCGGTGACCGCCCATAGAGCAGACAGCATTTGCCCAAGGGAAGGAAGAACGACCCTGTGTTCAGCTTAAAGGCAAATTCCCTACATTGTGTGGGAGCGCCCAGCCTACGCATTCTTTACAACATAGCACACAGTTTCAGAGATTTTCACAGGGAGACAGCAAACACCAATGCTACAGATTTCCGGATTGGTCGCCTTAAACGAAACGTCATTCTCCCGTTTTAGTAGAGCAATGCTGATTGGTAGACGATATTTCTAACACCTTGAGCTGAAGGAGTAATGGAAGGGACCAAAAGATATACCCTTTCATGTCTGGCATGGAGAGGGGCCGTTCCATTGTTGCTCTTGGATCGAGAACACTTAACAAGAGCGTGCGCGCTCGTACGTGTACTCAAAGAGTGAGGAACAAGTCTGTCCTCAGTACTTCACTGGTAGAGCACCTCTCTCGATAGCGAATCAGAGTGCGGCTCTATATTGGGTCCTTGCGATTAAGCGTTGTTCGATGTGTTGGCCGCCACACTTATTGTGCGGTGTGAATGGACAGAGTTACAGTTAAACGCCTGCGAGCGAATTTTTGAGTGCCATCGTGGTGGACTGGTTATCAGACCGGTGTACCACGCCAATAGATAGACTAGGCGCAAATAGGAGTCCTTGACTTCATTAAAGCGTAGGGAGAGTTTGATTGGTTTAAGTCAATCCAGATAGAAAGAGAGTTACCTTATTTGTCAGCAGCGAGCGGCGCAGACAGCAGTGAGCGCAGCTACAGCTCTTGCGAGCCTCATATTTCCTCCACAACCATACACTTCACTGCATTTCACACGTGACAGCCTTGACCATACCTAGCAACATTCTAACAGATAATTATTCAAGTTAAGTAGGCGCGGCTCTCAGTCATTCTGCCAAGTCAATAACAATCTTAAACTTTGTATAGAAATTACATTAGCGACTTCTGTCCTTGAGAGGTAACTTCACATTTCGAAAAGAACCCGGAAATAACTGTTTCAGTTCATAACTAAAAGTGCCCTTGTGATTTCTCAGAATTTTTGCAAAATAAATAATAATTTTCGTTAGTTTCATGTTTTTCTTACACTAACTAGCACTGCTCCAGTACCCAAGTATCCCACTAGTTACGTAAGAAATTTCGTGAATTTTTTGTCATTTCCTCACAGCAGACGACTCCAGAAGATATTTTTTGCTGAAAGTTTTTCAGGCATTTCTCTTTAGAACGTTAGGAGCGTCTGTCTGACTTCTGTAGTATTGTGGGGATGGAAATTGCATCTTGCAGGAGCCACAGGGTAAAGGGTACATCTCAGATTAATCCATTGTGCAGAATGACAGAATAGCACCCACACACTCACAACTGGATAAGGCTATCTTCCCCAAAGAAGTAATACCGACAAGTAGGAGGAAAGTGTAAAACTGACCCTTCTCATAGAAAAGTCTACTAAAGTTAAAAGTAATTAAACCAAACACGGCTATAATTGGGAAAAATGAAAGTTATTTTGTGCATTCACTCACGAACAACACCAGACAGAAAAGGGGTACAACTGATCATGAATCCAAAAATTTCACTAATGAACGAAAAGGAAATGATTAATAGTCGCCAGCCCACTAGGGCAATTTACATCTAAAATCCTGTACAAGATGATGGGAAAGAAAAACATGTATTATTAAACACTGACGTGGTAACTGAACATTGTCACGTTTCTTGACACTAATTTTCTGTTGGCGTCAAATCGAGTAATGATTTGGAAATATGTAATTACACTGTATGTTAGTATTAAACTTCGTTACGTGAACAATTACTTCCAGTGACCTCAACATAACGTTATCAAAGAAGTTTAGAAAAAAAGCAAGCACTTTTTACTTTGCCACTACTTATTACGCAAATTGGATTTCATATTACTGTCTGAACAACTGAGCCTTTCTTTACCGACTTGAACTGAATTAAACCCTAGAATACGTACCAAACCAAACAGCCATGTGCTCCAAGCTATATGTAAAATAAATAAAACGTCCGCACTCTCAGTTTCTGCATTTATTTAGATTTAGATTTTTTCCAGTGATTGATTCTCAAAGTTGAAAAATGAAATTGCTTGGCTTTAGTCATATACTGAAACTTCTGTTGTACAACGGTAAATTGAAAGTAGACTGAGGCTAAAATTCTTAAAAGTGATATTATTCATTAACAAACTGGCTGAAACTATTCAATTGGTTTCTTATGACACTCAGTATATAAGGGAAAAAAAAGGAACAAGGATCCTACTTGGTCACAGTGTCTGGGGACAATGAGGACACAATCGCCCTGAATTTAACTGATTATTATTATAATAAATTTTATCAATCAAATCACGTTCAGGTGCCGCTGGGTTAGCTGTTAATACTTTCTACCAATGAACAGTCTCACTTCAGTGTTGTGCATACGACGAAACTTGGAGCCGACGACGAAACTGTGTTGCTGGAACTGCTGCTGTTGTTGAAGACAGTAGCATCTTGTGGAGCCACAGCTAACCACAGGAATGGGAAATAGTAATTAATACAGCCTCTTCCACCTGTCCACTGCCCGTAATCCTGCTACTAGACATCTGGTCGGCTCGCGTACATGATGATGCCGAAAATGGTACTTTCTACTGCGAGAGTGTTAGCACCACACTTCCGCACACTATAAGCGCTAGAACCTGTCCCTCTCTCTCTTCCCGCTCCGTGCAAAAACTCCCTACCCAAAGATTTTACAACACACAAGCACTGCTAATATCGTTGCTAGTCGATGCAAATAACAATGTCTTTGGTTTTCTCCCAGAGCTTATAAGTTTCACAGTAAGACAGAGATAGTTACAATTAAATGTCAACAGACTTCTAGCTAAATTAACACATACAGTGAAGTGATGTCCTTACTTATTAAAAGAAATTATATATCGGCCACAGGTCCCATGCATCCTGCAGTTTCGCTGTTACAAGTATTGTATGGTAGTGAAACGTGGGCTGTGGGAAAACAACAAGAGAATCGAAGCATTTGAGATGTGGTGCTACAGAAGAATGTTGAAAATTAGGTGAACTGTTAACGTAACGAATCAGGAGGTTCTGCGCAGAATCGGTGAGGAGAAGAGTATGTGTTTAAATACTGACAAGGAGAAGGGTCTGGGTGATAGGACATCTGATAAAACATGAGGGAATGGTACTAGAGGGAAGTGTAGAAGGCGAAAACTGTGGAGGAATACAGAGATTGGAATACATCAAGAAAGTAATTGACGACATAGGTTGCAAGTGACACTCTGAGATGAAGAGATTGGCACAGAAGAGGAATTCGTGGTGAGCCACATCAAATCAATCAGAATACAGATAAAAAAAAAATCAGCCATAGTCGCGCATAGTATCTTTACAGGGCATTCCGAGGATTATTCTGCCACGGAATCTTGGCCTCGACGAGACCCTTCAAGGATTCAGTTATTAAGGAATCAGAGTGTTGTGTACGACTTGGAACACAGTGGTAAGGAGAGGTGGTCTACGGAGTGGTGAGGTAACTGTCGTCATAGGAAAGCTGCAAGGGAGCAGAATGATTAGAACGACTGTGTCGGAGACGCGACTAGACGGTGCCTGTGGAATCACGTATCGAAGAGGCTCCAAGTACGAGAGGACAGTGGCTCGTTACGAAAGGGCAGTGTGGCTGGCGCCGACCATCCTATATCATGGCGACAGAGGACGCTCGTGGTACGGAGTCGCTGTAGGCGTGACGCAGCGGGCACACTGTATTCGGTCTTCCAGATCCCACAGGACCACTATGAGTGTCCGACAAAAACTTTCAATTCACTGCCAACTTTGAAATCCAAAGAGTTTTATCAATACAGGATACCACACGGAGGTAATATCTTTGCCAGAAGATCTAATCAATTGTGATTATGACTCTCGACTGGATAAGACAAGGGATCCGGTGATTCCTTTAATTTCTTCAGCAAGAAAACATTTTATGGCTAATGAGATTGTTAGCGATGGTTAATTTTATTATTCGACATCTGAATTTTAATTCTGCAAACGCGCATTCTAAAACAGAGCGCACATTTAGTATCACCATGAAGCATGTGCCTGTGTATCGCAGATGGAGCAATATTGGAAGAGCGCGAGAAACTCGACAGAGGTCGTTCATGTGCTGACTGCCTTTGCTCATGCGTCCCCGCCCCAGCTTTGGTACAATATTAGTGATGTGATCTATCAATATCCAGAGAAACACTCACCTCAAAGTGGCTGAATGATTTTCAGTCGAAAAATCGTTGCAAGAAGTCCATGTCGTCCACTGCAGCCACAAAATTTAATGGAATGGTAATATTATCGACAACAGCCCAATCAAAACGAGGTTTCCGAAATTCCTTCATCAGAGAAAATTTTGTAAAGTTTTCAGAATTCCAGTTAATAATGGCAGTCATCATAAGCAATTTGGAAGTAGGTATCCTCAGTGCAGCGAAGCATCTTAAGTCACTTAATAGAGGCAAGTCTTAAAGTCCAGACTGTACACTAGTAAGGTTTCTTCTGAGTATACAGAGAAATAGCACTATTTTTAGCGTTTTAACTTGACGAAATATCTCTACCTAAAGCCTAGATAAAATCATAGGTCACAACAATAAACAAGACAGACAATGAAAGTAATTTACTGAACTATAAATCCATGTAACAGACATCAAGTTGCAATACGACTTAGGAACAAATACTATGTTCAAACATGATGAAGTACGCCGAAGGAAAGATCTATCGACACACAGTCAGCAAGGATTCAGAAAATATCTTTCTTCTGGAAAGCAACTAGCTCTTTACTTACACGAAGCAATGAGCATCACAGTCTGATTCCACACTTTTAAACTTTCAAAAGGCTTTTGACTCCATTCCACACAACCAGAATTCAGTCAAATGGCACACCTGTGTAGCACTGTTTCGGATGTGCTATTGGATTCGTGATTACATGTCAGAAAGATCGTAGTTCGTAGTAATTGGCAGGAAGTCACCTGGTGAAACCAACGAGAGATTCGATGTTCCGATGGAAGTGTTAGAAGCCCTCCGCTTTTGTCAATTTACATAAACGATTTAGGAAATAATCTCAGCACCCATTTTTGGTTGATTGCAGATGATGCTATCGTTTACTGTCTAGTGAAAACAGCAGAATGTAAAATAAATTTCCAAATAGCTTGGAAAAAAATCATATGCAGGATGTAAAAAGTGGTATTTGAAGTTCAACAGTAAACAGTTTGAAGTTCTCCATGTGAAAAGCAAAGAAGAACCTATTAAATCTAGGTTACACGATCATTCACATGAGATTAGAGGGTGTTGACTCAAACACCTACGAATTACAGTTAAAAACAACTTAAATACACTCCTGGAAATGGAAAAAAGAACACATTGACACCGGTGTGTCAGACCCACCATACTTGCTCCGGACACTGCGAAAGGGCTGTACAAGCAATGATCACACGCACGGCACAGCGGACACACCAGGAACCGCGGTGTTGGCCGTCGAATGGCGCTAGCTGCGCAGCATTTGTGCACCGCCGCCGTCAGTGTCAGCCAGTTTGCCGTGGCATACGGAGCTCCATCGCAGTCTTCAACACCGGTAGCATGCCGCGACAGCGTGGACGTGAACCGTATGTGCAGTTGACGGACTTTGAGCGAGGGCGTATAGTGGGCATGCGGGAGGCCGGGTGGACGTACCGCCGAATTGCTCAACACGTGGAGCGTGAGGTCTCCACAGTACATCGATGTTGTCGCCAGTGGTCGGCGGAAGGTGCACGTGCCCGTCGACCTGGGACCGGACCGCAGCGACGCACGGATGCACGCCAAGACCGTAGGATCCTACGCAGTGCCGTAGGGGACCGCACCGCCACTTCCCAGCAAATTAGGGACATTGTTGCTCCTGGGGTATCGGCGAGGACCATTCGCAACCGTCTCCATGAAGCTGGGCTACGGTCCCGCACACCGTTAGGCCGTCTTCCGCTCACGCCCCAACATCGTGCTGCCCGCCTCCAGTGGTGTCGCGACAGGCGTGAATGGAGGGACGAATGGAGACGTGTCGTCTTCAGCGATGAGAGTCGCTTCTGCCTTGGTGCCAATGATGGTCGTATGCGTGTTTGGCGCCGTGCAGGTGAGCGCCACAATCAGGACTGCATACGACCGAGGCACACAGGGCCAACACACGGCATCATGGTGTGAGGAGCGATCTCCTACACTGGCCGTACACCACTGGTGATCGTCGAGGGGACACTGAATAGTGCACGGTACATCCAAACCGTCATCGAACCCATCGTTCTACCATTCCTAGACCGGCAAGGGAACTTGCTGTTCCAACAGGACAATGCACGTCCGCATGTATCCCGTGCCACCCAACGTGCTCTAGAAGGTGTAAGTCAACTACCCTGGCCAGCAAGATCTCCGGATCTGTCCCCCATTGAGCATGTTTGGGACTGGATGAAGCGTCGTCTCACGCGGTCTGCACGTCCAGCACGAACGCTGGTCCAACTGAGGCGCCACTTGGAAATGGCATGGCAAGCCGTTCCACAGGACTACATCCAGCATCTCTACGATCGTCTCCATGGGAGAATAGCAGCCTGCATTGCTGCGAAAGGTGGATATACACTGTACTAGTGCCGACATTGTGCATGCTCTGTTGCCTGTGTCTATGTGCCTGTGGTTCTGTCAGTGTGATCATGTGATGTATCTGACCCCAGGAATGTGTCAATAAAGTTTCCCCTTCCTGGGACAATGAATTCACGGTGTTCTTATTTCAGTTTCCAGGAGTGTAGAAATAGCCAAAAAGAATATGTTGTAGGGAAGTCAAACCAAACATAATAGTTTATTGTCATAACCTTTAGACGGTGAAATAAAAGTCCAAGAAAAGACTGCCCACACTGCTCCTCTCCGTCCTCTTCTGGAGTATCGTTACGTAGTTTACTATTGTTACCCGAGAGGACTGACGGAGGTTCGAAAAGTTCAAAGAAGGGCAACTCGTCGGCCGAGGTTTCCGAGCGGTTCTAGGCGCTACAGTCTGGAACCGCGCCACTACTAAGGTCGCAGATTCGAATATAGCCTCGGACATGGATGTGTGTGATGTCCTTATGTTCGTTAGGTTTAAGTAGTTCTAAGTTCTAGGGGACTGATGACCTCAGATGTTAAGTCCCATAGTGCTCAGAGCCGTTTGAACCATCTGAAGGGCAACTTGTTTTGTTTTATCGTGAAGTAGACGATAAAGACAGGCATACATTAAGTGAATTTGGATGGAAAAAATTAAAAAAAGGTGTTTTTAACTGATTCGACATCTTTACGAAGTTTGTCACTATCTTTATCCGGTGAGAGCCAAAGTATTTCCATGACTCGTTAGGGGTGGATGGCAGCATCAGTAACGGCCTTCTGAAGGAAGGTCGAGGTGTGGAGGATGGCATCAGGATGATGATCGGTAAGAGGGTGGCTGTCGACCTGGATGTCGTCCCAGTTAGCGCGGCAGTCGTCATGGCCTACTGTGGGACGAGACACTGGGCAGGGAGCTGGAGGCCGGTGGTGAGCAGACATTATGGTGAGAAGGACAGGGAGGTGGTCACTACCTGTATGGTCAAGGATATCGACGCTGTCATACACGAGCCGGTTCGTAGAGTCAGTGACAACATCTGGGGTGGTGTTGCTTTCAGGATGGGAAGGGGAACAAGGTCACCTTGGATCATGAGGAGGACCTGATGCCACTGTAAAAGGGTGGCAGGGGAGCGGCTAAGAATGTTGAAGTTGGCAGCAATCACATAGGTGGAGACAGTGCGTCAATGTGAGAGATGAAGTCATAAGGAATAGGAGCAGTGGAGCGTACATAGATGGCGGTGCAGGTGACAGTGAAAGGCAGAAGGTGCTTAGGATAAAGTGTTTAGCATGGTCATTGAGAAAGGGCTGTGGGCGGACAGGGATGTGCCTAAGGTGGCTGATGGTGACTCCACCCTGCACTTAGGGAACAGGAGCATCAACTTGGTGAACGGTATAGGGAGAGGTGTGGATAGTATGGTGGGGCTTGAGAAAGGTTTAATTCAGGAGGAAGATGTCGACCTGGTGTTGGAAGAAAGTGTACATAAAGATTTATTTGTTGGAGAGGAAGGAGCGGATGATTTGGAAGAGGATGCAACACTCGTGCTATGCAATGACAGGAAGAGAAGGGGCGTAAGTGGTGGGAAAGGAGAAGCTTAAATGAGGGTGTTGAGGCAGGTGAAGGTGAAGTGGATTCTGGGAGTAAGTGGCGAAGGTGTTGAGGTGAAATATGGAGAAGGTGGCGACGGAGATCTGTTTTACAGGGTGTGGGGGTGTTGGAAAGGGTGAATGTTCTCGAGGACTATGGTTAGGAAACGGATGAGGTCTTCAGCCATGGGGAGCAGATAGAGGGAGTTGTTGGGGTGGATAGGGGTGACAGGATGGGTGGGAAAAGTAAGTTTGGGGTGGTAGAAGGGTGTTTAGCCTTATGCCTGTGGGTGGAGGCCACTGCAGGTATTGCAGAAAGGAGGGCTGGCGAGGTTAGGACAGTATTTTAGAAAATGGGAGGCCCTGCAATGGGGTCAGGTGGGGGTTTTACAGTTGGAGGTCAGTTGATCATTATACATGAGGCAGCAATGGCGGCAATAGGACTGGGAAGGGATTCATAAGGGTGGCAGCGGAGAAAAATCAGGGCACTGTGGGTGAGGAGGTGTTCAAGGGAGTGGGCAGACTCCAAAAAGACCCACATCAGATAAATGAGACTGGAGGCATTGTGGATAGAGTGGGCAGAGCGGATTTCAAGGTCAGGTTGTGAGTTCAGTTCAGCCAACACCTCCTCCTCCATCATCACTGGGCTGAGCTTGGTGATCATGGCTGTGTAGGTTGCGGGGCTATGGAAGGCTGGGGCTGACGAAGAGGGGAAGAGGAGAAGAAGGGTTTTAGTGATGCATGGGGGCCAAACATGATGCTCAGAAGTTTACAGAGGAGGTCCATATGAAAGGAGGGGGTGGGGGACTTGATGACTGAGACCCTGTGCGGAATCAGTTGGGAGATGGGAGCACTAGGAAGATTCTTTCATATCTCCATGATGAGAGTACAGGTGTCAAGGAACTCGGAGTCCGGAGTTGACAGGACAAAGGTGTGGAGGATGAGTGACAGGAGGAGGGGTGGTGTCCATGGAAATGGTGGAGGGAGAGGGAGGGGTTGGTGACATTTTGTGAGAAGTGGCAGGCGCAGAGTCGGCATTTTCGCCCTTCTGGGTTTCGGAAAAGCATCATCCACACAATTCCGAAGACGGCAAGAGCTGACAAATGCGAGAATTATCGCACAATCAGCTTAACAGCTCATGCATCGAAGCAGCTTACAAGAATAATATACAGAAGAATGGAAAAGAAAATTGAGAATGCGCTAGGTGACGATCAGTTTGGCTTTAGGAAAAGTAAAGGGACGAGAGAGGCAATTCTGACGTTACGGCTAATAATGGAAGCAAGGCTAAAGAAAAATCAAGACACTTTCATAGGATTTGTCGACATGGAAAAAGCATTCGACAATATAAAATGGCGCAAGATGTTCGAGATTATGAAAAAAGTAGGGGTAAGCTATAGGGAGAGACGGGTCATATACAATATGTACAACAACCAAGAGGGAATAATAAGAGTGGACGATCAAGAACGAAGTGCTCGTATTAAGAACGGTGTAAGACAAGGCTGTAGTCTTTCGCCCCTACTCTTCAATCTGTACATCGAGGAAGCAATGATGGAAATAAAAGAAAGGTTCAGGAGTGGAATTAAAATACAAGGTGAAAGGATACCAATGATACGATTCGCTGATGACATTGCTATCCTGAGTGCAAGTGAAGAAGAATTAAATGAACTACTGAACGGAATGAACAGTCTAATGAGTACACAGTATGGTTTGAGAGTAAATCGGAGAAAGACGAAGGTAATGAGAAGTAGTAGAAATGAGAACAGCGAGAAACTTAACATCAGGATTGATGGTCACGAAGTCAATGAAGTTAAGGAATGAGAATGCGCTAGGTGACGATCAGTTTGGCTTTAGGAAAAGTAAAGGGACGAGAGAGGCAATTCTGACGTTACGGCTAATAATGGAAGCAAGGCTAAAGAAAAATCAAGACACTTTCATAGGATTTGTCGACATGGAAAAAGCATTCGACAATATAAAATGGCGCAAGATGTTCGAGATTATGAAAAAAGTAGGGGTAAGCTATAGGGAGAGACGGGTCATATACAATATGTACAACAACCAAGAGGGAATAATAAGAGTGGACGATCAAGAACGAAGTGCTCGTATTAAGAACGGTGTAAGACAAGGCTGTAGTCTTTCGCCCCTACTCTTCAATCTGTACATCGAGGAAGCAATGATGGAAATAAAAGAAAGGTTCAGGAGTGGAATTAAAATACAAGGTGAAAGGATACCAATGATACGATTCGCTGATGACATTGCTATCCTGAGTGCAAGTGAAGAAGAATTAAATGAACTACTGAACGGAATGAACAGTCTAATGAGTACACAGTATGGTTTGAGAGTAAATCGGAGAAAGACGAAGGTAATGAGAAGTAGTAGAAATGAGAACAGCGAGAAACTTAACATCAGGATTGATGGTCACGAAGTCAATGAAGTTAAGGAATTCTGCTACCTAGGCAGTAGAATAACCAATGACGGACGGAGCAAGGAGGACATCAAAAGCAGACTCGCTATGGCAACAAAGGCATTTCTGGCCAAGAGAAGTCTACTAATATCAAATATCGGCCTTAATGTGAGGAAGAAATTTCTGAGGATGTACGTCTGGAGTACAGCATTGTATGGTAGTGAAACATGGACTGTGGGAAAACCGGAACAGAAGAGAATCGTAGCATTTGAGATGTGGTGCTATAGACGAATGTTGAAAATTAGGTGGACTGATAAGGTAAGGAATGAGGAGGTTCTACGCAGAATCGGAGAGGAAAGGAATATGTGGAAAACACTGATAAGGAGAAGGGACAGGATGATAGGACATCTGCTAAGACATGGGGGAATGACTTCCATGGTACTAGAGGGAGCTGTAGAGGGCAAAAACTGTAGAGGAAGACAGAGATTGGAATACGTCAAGCAAATAATTGAGGACGTAGGTTGCAAGTGCTACTCTGAGATGAAGAGGTTAGCACAGGAAAGGAATTTGTGGCGGGCCGCATCAAACCAGTCAGTAGAATGATGACCAAAGAAAAAGGCTGGGAGGAGGGGAGCTGGATGGGAAGGAGAGGGAGGTAGCAGGCAGTAGATGCTGTAGGCATGGTGGAGGCGCTGGGAGGTGTGTTCGGTGCTGTGGTGGCAATGATGGCCCAGAATGATGTGGTGTGGGGGCAGGAGTGTTGGAAGTGTGGAGACTGGTGGAAGGATGCAGAGGAGGAGATGAGGAAATGGGTGGGGGGGGGGGGGGAGGGGTGGCAAGGTGAGAGGGGTGAGGTCAGGGTCATCACTCGAGGAAATGATAGTGGAAGTGGGAGAGGGGAAGGTGTAAATGACAGTGGAGATGGGAAGGCTCATGACGGATGGATGGCGAAAGATGGACGGACGGTGACAATGGACGATGGCGCACGGTGGCAAACGGGGGCAGATGGCGGCAAACGGATGGACAGCAGGCGGTGGCGAGCACCAGGGCGGTGGCAGCAGCGACAAGCACTGGACGGATAACAGACAGACAGAGAGACAGGCAGGCAGGCGGACGGACGAGCGACAGCATCGGAAGGCGGTGGCGAACACCGTGTGGCGAGCACCAGGCAGCGACGACGGCGGTGGCGACGGCGGCGAGCTCTGGTCGGCAGCGGCGGCGCGTGGCGGCTGACAGACAGACAGCGGACGGCGGACGGCGGACAGCACCAGGCGACGGCGGCGGCGACGACGGCGGACAGACGGTAATGGCCGGCAGGCAGGCAAGCAAGCAGACGGACGAACGGATAGAGAGATAGCGACGGCAGTGGGTTCTTCCAACGCGTAGATTGCACCCTGAGTGAAGCCCAGACAGGGTAGTCCTTCGACATGTGATTTAGGGGATCCAACCCTCGAGATGGGAGGTTACAAGTTCCCGGCGTCAGCTTTATAGCTAAAATTGGCTCGGTCGTTGGCTTTATAGCAAAAATAGGTGAGGAAACGCATGCGCTTTGGCGGCCATCACAGGAGCGTCCTCTATCGAAATCCGCGCCATCTGGAAATACTGCGATATTTGTGGCACGCAGGCGCACGCTTAGAGGTGAAAACTACATATCCGCGTTCAATCGGGTTGCGCGCTCATGTCACTAAAAACTATGTCGCCGGACATGTCATTATGAATAAACTGTCTCCTCTCAGAAGAAATTAGAGAAACCACAGGTCGCAAGCCTTGTCCAGTTGAAAACCGCCGTCACGGTTTATAAGATTTTGTGCTAGGCGTATTTTCACCGATTCTTTATTTATTGAATCCTAAAATGTTCTCGCTGGGGTCAAGATTTTCGTGGCAGAAACATCCATAGTGTGTCCTGTGGCAATAAAATGCTCAGCTACGGCCGACTTACTAGCTGTGAATGGCAAGTGTGACGTTCATGTTCGACACATCTTTCATGTACTGTGCGCGTCGTCTGACCAATGTAAGCTTTGCCACACTGGCAAGGAATTTTGTAGACATTGGCAGCCCTTAAAACGTTGGTGCACCGGGCTCGTGTTGTTTCTGATGGAGACAGCCATACAAAGGAACTAGAACATCTACAGTCGGTGTTCAGAGGTAATGGCTACTCTCCACATCATATTAGCACAGCTTTAAGAAGGAAGAAACGGGACCACCCAAAACATGAAGGAGCTGTTCAAGTCCAAGGCATTCCTTCCATACATCGACAATCTTTCATCAAAAGTAAGCAGGAGCTTAGGGAACCAGTAAGATAAAGTAGTTCTCTGGCCACTGGCGAAGGTTGATGCACTTTTCGGTTCAGTAGAAGACAATCTGGGTCTGCAGAAGGCCAGGATCTACAAATTTCCATGCCAATATGGCAAACCTTACATCAGTCGGACATCATGCACAGTACATAAGAGGTGCGTTGAAATGAGAGCCACAATCGCCTTTCACAGCCCAGTAATTCGGTTTTAGCTGAGCATTGCATTACCACAGGACATGCTATGGATTTTCTGCCACGAGAATCTTGGCCTCCAGCGAGAACTTCTTGAGATTCAATAATTAAGGAATCTGTGGAAATACGCCTAGCACAAAGTCTTATAAATCGTGACGGCGGTTTTCAACTGGACAAGGCTTAGGACCTGTGAGAAGACTGTTTATTCATAATGACACTTCTGGCGACATCTGACATCTGGTTTCTAGCGACATGAACGCGCATTCCGGCACAGAGCAGACATATACTTTTCACCTTTAAGCATGTGCCAGCACACCACAGATAGAACAGTATTTCCAGATGGAGCGGATTTCGATAGAGGACGCTCCTGTGACGACCCCCAATGTGCTTGCGTTTCCGAGTCAATCTTTGCTATAAAGCCGACGCCGGGAACTAGCAGTCTCCCAGTTTGAGGGTTGGATCCCCTCAACTCCAAGTTGAAGGAGCCTAGTGATCACAGAGTCTGAGATGTTGGCAGAACTAAATTGATGCCACTTGGCACATCACATCTTTAGTGCTGTCAGGCCAACTTGCCTTACGCATGTATTCACAAAATCTTCCTTCTCCTTCGGCTGCCTCCTTACAGCTCCATACTGCCTCATCTATAATAGAGGTCACAAAGTTGACCTCTCCCATTCCCCTTTCCAATCCTACTGATGCCAATGTTGCGTTAAGTATAATGACTACGTCACTGCTAGTTGCAAGAGCCCACCTACCTTTTTCCATCGCAAAGATCCCCACTTCCTGAAGAACTGCCCAAACCTCGCCTATCTCCTCTCCTGTAATACCTGTAATGAACCCCATCCTACCTACTCTTCTAAATGCAAAACCTCCTCCCATCAACCCAGATCTTACCATCGCTGTCTGTCCTGTCAATGACCCCATCCACCCCAACAACTTGCTCCACTCTCCTCCTACTGCAGAAGACATCATTCACTTTGACACCATTGCGCTCCAAAACATCCACCCCTTCCTACACCCCCACATCCTTTCCCAAATCGCCGTTGCTGCCCATTCCGTCTTTCACCTCATCACCTATGCCACCTACTCTCACAACCAGGCCCACTTCACATTCACCCCCTCACCACCCATGTTTAAATGTCCCCTACCAAGGTGAGACAACATTACTGTATCCTTTACCATAATATTCGCCCCCTGCCCACCCACAAACACCTCTTCCTCCACACCCTCAACCCACACATGTGACTCCCTTCAGCCTAAATGAAACCTTCCCACACATGTGACTCCCTTCAGCCTAAATGAAACCTTCCTCCAACCCCATCTCTCCATCTTCACAGCCCCTTACACTCTCCAGTGCACTGATAACCTGTACCGCCTAGCGCTTTCCAGGGTTGCTATCAGCCACCTTAAGCACGTCCCTGTTTGGCCTCAACCTCTCCTCAACAATCCCGCTGAGCATCTCACCCTCAGCCTCTTCTTCCCTGTCACATGTGCCACCAACTACATCCGCCCTCATAACCCATCCCATGTGATCTCCTGGTCCTCACTGACCACACCTTTTCCACCTACGTGACTGCTACAGACCTCAGTATTCACAGCTGTGCTCCTGCTGAACTCCATTGTTGGCATCAGTTTATCGCCACCCTCCGTGTGGACCTGGTTCCCTCCCCCAACTCACCCAACCGAAATCCCACTCCTGATCTGATCCTAGCCTCTCTCAATCTCCTTGGATGAATCACTGTGAAAGTCCTTCACCTAATTGACAGTGACCATGCCCGCATCCTCCTCACTGTGTCTGATGGTCGCCATCCCCACCCGATTCCTCGGACTGACATTCCTCCTAACTTTGTCCATGATTACTTCTGCATCAACTGGTATGCCTATTGGGACTCAATATGTACCCAGGTCGAATGCCACGACCCTACCCTCCAATCTCCCGATGACATCTTCTGAACCGCTGCCTTCCTCCAACAGACATCGTCTGATGCTGTAGCCACTCATATCCCTATCAAAGCCATCCACCATCACCACCCAGCCCTCCCCCCAGAGGCTAACCTCCTTCATGAATCCCGTTGCCTGTACCAATCCTTCCTCCACATTCGTGACTGGGACACACTCATCTGCCACCATCAATTACAACGACACATCCACAATATGCTTACTGCGAAGAAATGCCATGCCTGGCGACAGACATGCACACAACTCTATGCCCAATAAACTCTTCCAGGTATTGGTCTGCTATGAAACTTCCTGGCAGATTATAACTGTGTGCCAGTTTTAGAACTTGGGAATTTTGCCTTTCACGGGCAGGAAGTTTCATATCAGAGCACACTCCTCTGCAGGGTGAAAATCTCATACTCGATTACTGGTTGGCTTTCCACCGCCCTACTGGGGACTGCCCTACCCCACAGTACCCTCTCATCCATGATGATTATCCCTTTCCTGACAATCTCAGTAAGGCCAACCACTTTTCCACCCACCTACCTTAAGTCTTTTCCATTCCAGATGAACCCCAGTTTGATTATTCCCTCTTCCCTGATGCCATCGAATGTACAGATACCTCTGCTCCTCCCCTTGCTGCTAGTTCCCAGTACTCAGACCACACACGACCATCAGAGCTCAACACTCCCATCACTACACAGGGCATCAGAATCACACTCTGCACTAAATGCAACATTGCCCCTGGCCCTGACCACATTACCTACTGCCATCTCAAAGACTGCCCTCTCTCCTTCCTTGCAGTCCTTGCCGCCCTCTACAACAAAATCCTTGCCACCAGCTTCTACACCAATCTGTGGTAAACCTTCCATATCGAGATATTCACCAAACCTAGCAGGCCTGAGTCTGATACCTCTTCCTATCGCCCCATATGTCTCACATCAGTGTTCAGCAAACTCTTGGAATCCATCCATAACCAGTTCATCCATCACTAGCTCTTCCCCAACACCCTTTGACCTTCCTCCTCCTAATCAACTTCTATGCCTTCCCCATCTCCTCTCCCTCCAGCTTAACTCCTGTCGCTCTGCCATCTTTGTCTCCCTAGACTTGGAAAAGGCCTATGACTGTGTATAGCATCCTGGTCTCCTGTTTAAACTCCAGACCTATGCCCTTCCTATCAACTATGTCTGTCTGATTGCTTCCTTACTCTCCTGTCGCCCTTCGTACATTAAAAATCCATAACACTGATTTCCACATATTCTACCCCTCTGTGGGTGTGCCACAGGGCTCTGTCCTCTCCCCTCTCTTCTACATTCCTACCCCCCTCCCCACCACTTCAGTCAACATACACCACCTTCTTTGCCTTCACAGCTACCCTTCAATGATCTGAATGCCTTCTCCAGAATCACATTGACCTTTTTGCCACATGGTGTAACCAGTGGCTCCTATAAATCAGTACTTCCAAGACCCAGGCAATCATTGTAGGTCGCACCACTCACTCCTTCTGGCTCCTTAACTTTCCCCTACCACCCATCCTGTCTGCCTCTCCCCCACCCTCACCTATCTAGGACTCACCATTGACCGTCACCTAACCTGGATCCCTCATCTCCACTCTCTCCATTCCAAAGTCCACAACTACCTCTGTCTCCTTCATCTGGCCAGACATGGGCTTGAACCACTCTACACACCTACAAATCCTTGATCTGTCCCAATGTCTGTTATGCCAGTCCTGCCTGGATATCCATCTCTCCCACAAATTCTATAAGTTCCCACAGATCCTCGAGCACCAAGCACTCCACCTAGCCTTCTGAATACGCCTCCCACCCCCCAAGCAGATCCTCTATGACATGATCCCTTTCCCCATCTGCTCTTTTTCCTCAAACATATCTGAGTTCTCTACACCTCCCACCGACTTGATCTACCTACACCCTCCCTCCCCCCCCCCCCATCCATTGGTTGCTTGTCTCCTCCCCAAGCCCCACCTGCTGCCACGCTTTCAGCTTGGTGTCCCCATACCCTCCACTTCTACACCCTTCATCTCCTTTCCCAAGGTGGCTTCCAACAACTTCCTCTCCTGAAAGATGCCCTCTCTTACTGCATTTATCCCTCCTATCAACTCTGATCCTCACCTCCCCCTTCTTCCCTCTGTCTTTTTCCCAGGCTCCATCTCCCCCCCCCCCCCTTCCTTCCTGTTTTCCCTACGTACCCTCTCTTTGACTCCATTCTCTCCCCAATGTCGTTTTGCTCTCTCCTCCACTGCCTTTCCCAGTCCTTCTCGCGTCCAACATGCCACCCCCTCTCATGTGTCCTCTGCCTCTATTGGCTCCCAACCCTCTTGCTTTTCCTTTCCTCCAACCCCCTTGTCCCCCTCATATGTCTGGGTCCTCCCCCCTCCCCCCCCCCCCTCTGCCTTCGTGTCTACTTTATAGTGCAGTTTACGTCAGTGTTCACTGTTTTGCATTCCCTTTTTTTTAAGTGTTGCGAACAGGCACAAAGCTGTCGCTATGGTACTTTTTTTTTTTTTTTTTAGAGTCTTACAAACAGAAAACAGATTGTCGCCGTGTTTTTCTAATTGTGCCTGTCCAATTTCTGTGTGTTTTAATAAGCATCACCAAACTTTTGTTCTTATATTTTCACTTCCCAAACTTTTCGCCAATTTACTGTTTTAAACAGTCACCGTTTTATCGACTGTTTTGTTTTTATGTTTTTTATCTACTCATTATGTTTTTAACTCTTCTGTAGGCTGCAGAGCGGTATATTACGCTGCTGCCAGCCCACCACTCTGGGAAGGGGGGGGTGGGAATCGAAATTCAATAAAGAAAAAAAAATGCAGTCTCTAGTAACGGACACTCACCTGAAGATGGCTGGATAATTGCCAGCCAAAATATTGTGGCAAAAAGTCAACATGATCCGGCTGCAATCCCGAAATCTCATCGAACATTCAGTACGCCGGAAAAACTTCAAGAATTAATACTGTTAACACAAGATTCAGGTTATTCAGAAAAAAAAACTTCCGCTTGATATGCATCTCGAATTGACTGAATCGTTATTTCAAACTTCTTCTAAATTAATCCATAATTGTTAACTATCAGTCTAATTGTCCCCGATACTTCATATCATCGTCGGCTTGCCTTAAAAGTGGAGTACGGGCTAGTGAGTGCGGCCGAATTTTCCGTGTCCTAATTTGATTACTTCTGCATTATCGCAAGAGGGCTAATATTGCCAGAGGCTAGGCAGCCGTTCGTTTCAAATTCAGGCTGCAGAAAACACGAGAGCCCGCCGTCTTCGTGGAACTTGTCCCCATTTCAGTAGTCCTAGCATGTGGGTTGCAAGCTCCGATTGCTACAAAGGGAAGCTAATGGTAACCGCAGCGCTGGTTGGGTTGGCTATATAGACCTTCTCTTGTCGAAGGAAGTTTACTGTATCGAGGTCTTCGAGGCCACGAAGGTGACCAGAAACCCAATGATCGCCCCAGTTGCTACGAACTGATCGAGTTGAATGGAGATGAGAAATTACGACGACTGAGATTCCGGGACAGGTTCCATCTTAGCGTTGGTAATCACGCTTTGTGCTCCATTTGCCGCCATGAACCGTTCCACTCGCGAAGTTGTAGATAGTTAAATTCATCTCTGAATTCACATTCAGTAGCGTTCGCAGTTATGCTACTAATCGTTCAGAACGCTAGACCGGGCACTGTTTATGGTGCTAATGGAATAGTTGTTTGAGGTGCCATGACCGGGTTTCCGTTCCCTTCCATTTTAGTGGACAAAGTTCTCTATTTTTGTTCGTCACATTTTCTCGTAGCTCAAGGAGTGAACCGTTTTAATTCAATGCTCTTCATGCGATTGAATGTTTCATATTTTATATTCTTGCCCTGCAGCAAGAAGCAATAGGATCCAGCCTTCATAAAATTAGAGCTATACTCGTGTATCAGCCTGATTCGCCAATATATTACGTGACATTGCAGGAACAATATAGTAGATTTTATCAGAACAGTTGCATTTTCACTTGTTTGTAGCTTCCCGCTGTAGTGTTATCCATTATGTTCATTAATCATCAACTGAATCCATGCTAAAAGAGAATTAGATTGTTCCCACGGTCGGGACAGCAGCCAATAGGTTCGTGAACAACAATCATCACCAATAGCAGGAAAACAGAGAAATCTTTTCCACAAGCAATTATTTTCCCACATTTCTTCAAATTAACATTCATTAATTTTCGCACCATCGTCTATAGCAGCCAACAACCGCTACACTAATCTACTCAAAAACCCATCTTACAAATATTAACTTTATAAAATTTACACTATATAAACATAAGCAAATCGAAATAATAGGACAAACAATTCGCGCTGATCTATGGAGAACTTTTTGTTTCGTAACGTTTTTTATAAATACTAAATTAATTTCCTGTGTCACTTAGTACCTCTATTTATTAATAACATGAAAGTGGTCATTCAGCAACTGACTTCAAGACCTACCCAACGGTATACCGTACACAAACGTTGCTGTCTGTAGCTAGCTGTTGTTATAAACAGTTACATATAAATGACAATAACTTTCTTGATATTTTCTTCATATATATGGCATTAATTTTACTGACTCCGTCTCGTCATGGCGTCTTGAAAACCATCATTACATTTTGTGTCGTACGTCTGAAAGTGGATTTCGTGTTTTTAGCGCAGACAATGTTTGTTACATTATGTGCTTCAACGTTCAAATGTGTGCGAAATCTTATGGGACTTAACGACTAGGGTCATCTGTCCCTAAGCTTACACACTACTTAACCTAAATTGTCCTAAGGACAAACACAGACACCCATGCCCTAGGGAGGACTCGAACCTCCGCTGGCACCAGCCGCACAGTACATGACTGAAGCGCCCAAGACCGCTCGGCTAATCCCGGTGGGCACATTATGTGCTTGTTTTGTTGTCCTTTACTCGCTCCTCTCGTTTGTGCTTATAGCAGTCCAAACACCATGTTACGTAGCTGCTCGAGGAAACCCCATTAGGAAATCATCACAAACACTCACAATGGAATGCGTGTTCTTCTAGGCATAGTAACATCCAACCTACGATAAGGGCTTCAGATAGGCCGCCACGTGCTAGGAGAATAACAGATTGTGACTGAATTACACAACGCCCTTGATCAGAGCGAGGATGTTGAATCATGAAGAGACTTAATTACACTCATGTTCAGAAAACAAACAGAACACCTTGGACAATTAGAGATAGGATGTTCATATTTACGGGACATGTACATTACTATGTTCTGCAGAAATGATTAGCATTTGAACCATGTCGACCCGTGGGTTCAAGGTCAATATCGAAATCGCGGCGCAACACCACCTACTAGTAAAACAAACCTGAGGCTCTCGTTGGCGCTATAAACCGAAGGCAATGGATCAATGTGACTTGAGCAGACGTGCAGGATGCCTCGCAGACGCATGCGCAAACAATACCCTCAAATCACTTCGTTTGACAGAGAGCGCATTATTGGCATGGAAGAATGTGATGCATCCATCCCGGAAATTACTGTTCATGTCGCTGTAGTGTTTCGGCTGTGCAATGGGTGGGTGCAGGATAATTGAGGGAGGGTTTTGAAACAAGACAAAATGGGTAAGATCGCACCACACAGGCTGCTCCTCGAGAATATCAACACCTCATCCAAATGCCATTGCAGAACAGATCCGCATCCTCCACAGCACTGGCCCAATAGTGGAATAGTCTAATGCATCGTACATTGTCGGGTGTGACAGTCCGCCACCGTTTATTACGGCATGGCTAATGTGCACTTCATCCACTTCTCCACCTACGTTTGGTGAATGTGTAGAAACGCGCTTCGCGGCAATGGTGTATGGAGCGACGTCAGTGGGGACACCAATGGCAAATCTAAGTTTTGTTTGATTGGAAATGATGGCCGCATTTTGGTTCGCCGCAGACATGGAGAGCGGATCGTAGTGACAGCATTCGCACAAGGCACACAGCGCCAACTCAAGGCCTTATGGTTCAAAAATGGCTCAAATGACTCTGAGCACTATGGGACTTAACGTCTGAGGCCATCAGTCCCCTAGAACGTAGAACTACTTAAGCCTAACTAACCTAAGAACATCACACACATCCATGCCCGAGGCAGGATTCGAACCTGCGACCGTAGCGGTCGCGTGTTTCCCGACCGTAGCGCCTAGAACCGCTCAGCCACTCCGGCCGGCGGCCTTATGGTGATGGGTGCTATTAGGTCAAGCACTAGTTGCAGATTGTGTGTTTCCAGGGCACTGTGACCAGTGTGATCTACATGAATGACATCCTGCGACCCGTAGTCATACCCTTTTTGCACAACACTCCAGACGCCATGCACGAACACATGCCTTGTTGGTGTCACAGGATGTCAGCCTTCCGCCCTGGCTCTCCAGATCACCAGACTTGTCGCCAATCGAAAAAGTGTGGAATGTGGTGAAATGATAGGTGCTGCGCTGTGACTCAGTGCCAGCCACCACAAATGAACATTGGAACTACGTGAATGCAGCATGGATGCCTATACCACAGGACGCCGTCGCGTCGATGCCATTACGCATGGAACGAGTTCTCAGGGCCAGTGGTGGACCCTGTGTCTGTTATGCAACAGGTCACATGTTGAATCAAGTTAACTGAAACGCTAATCATTTCTGTAGAACATACTGATGCAAATATCCTGTGAATATGAACGCCCTACCTCTAGTAGTTCAAGGTGATCTGTTTTTTTTTATTTTTTTTATTTTTTTTTTTTTAACATGAGTGTATATTGATGTAGAAGGACTTAGGTAGGAACGCAATTACGCTTGTGTGACCGATATCAGAATCCAATTAAAGTAATCAAATATTGAACTAAGAAAGATAACTAACTTAATCTGACCTTCAGTTCTCCAGTGTTATCTCCGAACATTGCAGCAAAATTTATTCCCCTGAAGGTGAGACCTTATATTCCTTGTGTAATATGCTGTTCGAAGTTTCAGGTTTCCAGTCACACTGCGACAGCATGCAGTGATATTGTGACTTGAGGTGACTTACCTGCACACGAAGACGGGAATTCTTGTGCAGCGCAACTGTTATATGAGAATCGCAAAGGTATCCATGCTGTGTGGAGGTATGGCTATCGTTTATCTTCAGAATTCAGGAGATCAAAGTCAAAAGGAAAATTCCCTGTTTGGAAAATACAAAAACTATTCTACTCTGTAGTCACTGAGCTCTGTGACGTATTTTGCTCCAGGGACCAGAAATTCACTCCAAAATAAAGGACACCTCAACCGAGACCGTAACACCTGTATACTCAAGTTCAGTTGCGGAGATGGGGCTGCCGCAAAAGAAATTATTCAGTCGCTCAGGAAACTTAGCTTACAGGCAAACTTATCCCAGCCTAACATATACGCCTAGTCAGTAATGGGCCCCTAATGACTTCCACCACTACCTGCTCTACCGCTTGCCTCATCGTCCCCAGTCCGACTGATACATAGCGTTGAGGAAATCAATAAACGTCGCATGTTCTGGACATCCTATTCATGTCCAGCATATGTAAACATGTGTGCTATTTTGTACGGTGTTTGTATGATGTAACAAGCATCTGTGAGCAAAACGTATATGGACATGGCCTCTTGCACAGGGTGCTATACGTTTTTAAATATTTTAGCGATGACAAACCATAATGTGCTGATTTTTATCCACATGACGTCTTGTGCTTGACATTCAGCGTAAAATGAACGTGTTTTACAGGAAAAAGATTTTTAAGACCTGAATAGAACAGCCAAGTCTATTGAAACAGGTTATCTTAAGGAAAGAAATATTTTATACAATCTTGGCGGTTGAATGGTTTTTAACCATTAAAGCAGATCACCCGTCAGTACTCTCAAAATGAGATAATTCAATCTTTGAATGTATTAACGTTTTATGTCAAGGGTGAAGCAAATCATCACCTTGGTTTCTTCAGAGCCTCGGAGTTACTTTAGAAATGACGAATTTTAAAGAAAAAATGCAGTTCAGGTTGAATTTTTAAATAACTTTTTACCCGTTTTGTAAATTAGCATCACGATTTTACTGTAATGTACACTGGTGGGTCTAAGTGGGGGTAATCTCTCGGCTTCCCAGTAATCTACACTGGATGTGGCCTCAAAATTCGCCTACCAAGCGAATTTACGGAACACAGCACCGAACTGAATGCTACATGGAGCAGGTGTGGCATGACAGAAGACAGATTTTTCTCATTCGCCCAGCGCCTTCTTGGCGATTTCAATGACGTACCCTACAGAAAGAAGTACTTTAGTCGTATCCATAACTGGGAAAAGGAAGTAGTATTCTGCTTGAGACCAGGACAAGGAATCCAAGAAAATGATGTCTCTGATATCGAAGCCAAGGGGGCTTGTTAGAGAGATAGAAACTTGTTCTATTTCTGTAAGAGCTATTTCCTCGCTGTTGTGCCAGACAAACATAAGTTATAGACAGGCAGAGCATATGGAAGCGTCGGAAAACAAGGTGGGACCTGTTAATCCAACAATCTGACTGTTGCAGTCCTTCTGGTCACAGAGGCGGGATGCAGTGGCAGTGACTGACAAATGGTTGAAATGGCTCTGAGAACTATGGGACTTAACATCTGAGGTCACCAGTCCCCTAGATTTAGAACTACTTAAACCTAACTAACCTAAGGACATCAGAGACATCCATGCCCGAGGCAGGTTCAAATGGCTCTGAGTACTATGGGACTTAACTTCTGAGGTCATCAGTCCCCTAGAACTTAGAACTACTTACACCTAACTAACCTAAGGACATCACACACATCCATGCCCGAGGCAGGATTCAAACCTTCAACCTTAGCGCTTGCGCGGTTCCAGACTGAAGCGCCTTGAACCACTCACCCACACTGGCCGGCGCAATGACTGACCCAACTTCGTGTAGCTCATATTCCTCTGATCCATGACGTATCGCCAAAGGAAGAGAAACGACTAATTTGTGGCGTTTCTGGCGTATGTATTTCAGCATACCACATTTTAACAGGTTTTATATTGTGACGTGAGAGCAGAAACGTGGGGACCTGACATTTAAAACATGTGATACATGTTTCAAAATGTGATAAATCTTTCACACTCCATCCTGATCTTTCGGTGGCACATCCATATTTATTTATTTACCAGCTAGCCGTAGTTATCAGTTGTAGCCTTTGTACCCACTTTCTATTAAACCATTCTTTACTTACTTCTTAAAATGAAGTCATGGGAAGCTTTGGAAGTGTTATTGATAATGTTTTTTTTTCTTGGTGTTTCAAAAGAGTAGTTTAGAGCAACAATTTACCCATTTGTCTACAATCTTTTAATACTCACTCATTTAAACATGTTTGGCTCCCGAGACTTCAGTATGAGCAATGAAGACCTCTATGGTGAGCACCAAAATAATTTTATCGTCACGGTGACTATGTATGTGGCAAACTAGTGTACTGCAGTTGACATTCTACCCAGATGACGAATTACGCTCACGTGTTCGCCTTTCGTGCGACAAACACGTCCACCTCGACGGCGCATCGAGAGCGGCCGACAGGCTACCTGCAGCCACATACATCATTACTCGTGTGTTTGGTTGGCATGTGAGCTAGTGGAGAGAATGTCGCACGGGCGGTGCCACACGTGCTCGCCAGACCCTCTTCCACTCCTTGCTAATTAAACAAATGCATGCCACGCGGCGTAAGGGAGTAAGGGGTGGGGCGCTGGGGGACGGGGTGGCCAGAGTTAGATGGGCAGCAGCGCGCCGACACGGGCTTTCAGGCCCGCTGATGTCAGTCCAGGGCTGCCAACGGCCTCTTTCCTCTCGTCGCTGATAGCGTGTACACGGGCTGTCTGTCTCTCCTCCGGCGTGGACGTGTGTGTGTGAATGTGTGTGTGTGAGCGTGCGTGTGCATGCGTGTGCGCGAACGTGTGCCTCTACTTGACGTGTGTGCGTGGGTGCGTGTGTGTGTGTGTGTGTGTGTGTGTGTGTGTGTGCGTGCCAATGAGAGAGAGACGGGACACAGCAGTGCTCGTTGCAATTAATCAGCGCCCGAGCCACGTCGAATCCGATAGCGGCGGCCCCGACAGATGTAGGACGACGGAGTCTGGAAGCAGGGTTAAGGTTTATCGTGTCCTGCCGTACACTCTAAACGTCGAGGCACCATGTTTATCTCTGGTTATCTGTTGCCCACAATAGCACACTGCTATAAATGCGGTATAGTTTTTAGTAACATAGAGAGAATGCTACAAGAATTTAATGATGTAACAACCATAAAGAGGTAACAATTATATACAACCGCTCGCTCAACGAAAGATCCGTACTCATTGACTGGCAAGCTGCACAGGTCACACCAATATTCAGGAAAGGCAACAGGAGCAATCCACAAAATTACAGACCTATATCATTAACGTTTGTAAGCAGCAGCAGTTTGGAACATATGTTGTGCTGGGACATTATGAATTACCTCGAAGAGAATGGTGTGTTGACACACAGTCAACACGGATTTAGAAAACATCTTTCTTATGAAACCAACTAGCTCCTTACTCCCACGAAGTGTTGAGTGCTATTAGCAAGGGATTTCAAACTAAAACTTCCTGGCAGATTAAAACTGAGCGCCGGGCCGAATCTCGTGACCTTTACTTTTCGCGGCCAAGTGCTCTACCGACTGAGCTACCCAACCAGTACACAGGACCCCGTCCTCACGGCTTCAGTTCTGCCGGTACCTGATCTCCTACCTTCCAAACTTCACAGATGCTTTTCTGCGAACCTTGCAGAACTAGCACACCTGGAAGAAAGGATATTGCGGAGACATGGCTGAGCACAAACTGATTCCGTATTTCTACATTTCTGGAGGGTTTTTGACACTGTACCTCACAAGCGGTTTGAAATCAAATTGCCTGCTAGAGGAAACTGTTTCAGGTTTGCGACTGGAGCCGTGATTTTCTTTCAGAGAGGTCACAATTCGTAGTAACTGACGGAAAGTTATCGAGTAAAACAGAAGAGTTTCCTGACGTTCGCCAAGGTAGTGTTGTTGGTCCACTGCCGTTCCTTATCTACATAAACGATTTAGGAGGGCCCGCCGATGTGGCCGTGCGGTTAAAGGCGCTTCAGTCTGGAACCGCGTGACCGCTACGGTCGCAGGTTCGAATCCTGCCTCGGGCATGGATGTGTGTGGTGTCCTTAGGTTATTTAGGTTTAATTAGTTCTAAGTTCTAGGCGACTGATGACCTCAGCAGTTGAGTCGCATAGTGCTCAGAGCCATTTGAACCATTTTTTGATTTAGGAGACAATATGAGCTTCCGTCATAGGTTGTTTGCAGATGATGCTGAAGTTTAGCGTCTAGTGAACGCATCAGAAGGTCAAACCGAATCCGCGAACGATTTAGGAAATATCTGCATGGTGTGAAAATTATCCGTTGACCATAAATAATGAAAAATATGAGGTAGTCCACATGAGTGCTAAAAGGAATCCGTTAAACTTCAGTGACACGATAAATCAATCAAATGTAAAGACCGTAAATTCAACTAAATACCTAGAAATTACAATTATTAGCAACTTAAGTTCGAAAGAAGACTGATAAAAAGATATGGGGAAGGCGAACCAAATACAGTGATATACACTCCTGGAAATTGAAATAAGAACACCGTGAATTCATTGTCCCAGGAAGGGGAAACTTTATTGACACATTCCTGGGGTCAGATACATCACATGATCACACTGACAGAACCACAGGCACATAGACACAGGCAACAAAGCATGCACAATGTCGGCACTAGTACAGTGTATATCCACCTTTCGCAGCAATGCAGGCTGCTATTCTCCCATGGAGACGATCGTAGAGATGCTGGATGTAGTTCTGTGGAACGGCTTGCCATGCCATTTCCACCTGGCGCCTCAGTTGGACCAGCGTTCGTGCTGGACGTGCAGACCGCGTGAGACGACGCTTCATCCAGTCCCAAACATGCTCAATGGGGGACAGATCCGGAGATCTTGCTGGCCAGGGTAGTTGACTTACACCTTCTAGAGCACGTTGGGTGGCACGGGATACATGCGGACGTGCATTGTCCTGTTGGAACAGCAAGTTCCCTTGCCGGTCTAGGAATGGTAGAACGATGGGTTCGATGACGGTTTGGATGTACCGTGCACTATTCAGTGTCCCCTCGACGATCACCAGTGGTGTACGGCCAGTGTAGGAGATCGCTCCCCACACCATGATGCCGGGTGTTGGCCCTGTGTGCCTCGGTCGTATGCAGTCCTGATTGTGGCGCTCACCTGCACGGCGCCAAACACGCATACGACCATCATTGGCACCAAGGCAGAAGCGACTCTCATCGCTGAAGACGACACGTCTCCATTCGTCCCTCCATTCACGCCTGTCGCGACACCACTGGAGGCGGGCTGCACGATGTTGGGGCGTGAGTGGAAGACGGCCTAACGGTGTGCGGGACCGTAGCCCAGCTTCATGGAGACGGTTGCGAATGGTCCGCGCCGATACCCCAGGAGCAACAGTGTCCCTAATTTGCTGGGAAGTGGCGGTGCGGTCCCCTACGGCACTGCGTAGGATCCTACGGTCTTGGCGTGCATCCGTGCGTCGCTGCGGTCCGGACCCAGGTCGACGGGCACGTGCACCTTCCGCCGACCACTGGCGACAACATCGATGTACTGTGGAGACCTCACGCCACACGTGTTGAACAATTCGGCGGTACGTCCACCCGGCCTCCCGCATGCCCACTATACGCCCTCGCTCAAAGTCCGTCAACTGCACATACGGTTCACGTCCACGCTGTCGCGGCATGCTACCAGTGTTAAAGACTGCGATGGAGATCCGTATGCCACGGCAAACTGGCTGACACTGACGGCGGCGGTGCACAAATGCTGCGCAGCTAGCGCCATTCGACGGCCAACACCGCGGTTCCTGATGTGTCCGCTGTGCCGTGCGTGTAATCATTGCTTGTACAGCCCTCTCGCAGTGTCCGGAGCAAGTATGGTGGGTCTGACACACCGGTGTCAATATGTTCTTTTTTCCATTTCCAGGAGTGTATTGACAGAACAATTATAAGATACCAACACTACACTTGTCCGTCCTTTTGGAGTACTGTTGCGCGGAACGAGATCCTTACCAGATAGGATTAACGGAGTACATGCAGAAAGCTCAAAGAACGCCACATGACATCCGTTCTAGTTCGTCTGTTGATCTACTCAATTTTTTATTACAGAGGCCTACCAGCTGTCTGACCGAAAACGCTGAGCTACCGTGCCGGCACCATCCACTCAGATATCGTGGCGGACACACGTGTTTTAAGCAATGTTAAAAGCATATCTAAGTTTCTTTTTGCTTAGAAAGGGCGACGGGATTGAAAAAACAGAATACCTCTGCAGTCATCAATAAATATCCAACTTAGGACAAAGATGTGGAGAAAATACTGATAAAATTCAAAAGCTTTCTTATATATATATTTCAAACCCGTACACTTCGAGTACGGGTGTGAGAGATGGCAGCCGCGCGGGATTAGCCGAGCGGTCTTAGGCGCTGCAGTCATGGACTGTGCGGCTGGTCTCGGCGGAGGTTCGAGTCCTCCCTAGGACATGGGTGTGTGTGTTTGTCCTTAGGATAATTTCGGTTAAGTAGTGTGTAAGCGGAAGGACTGATGACCTTAGCAGTTCAGTCCCATAAGATTTCACACTCATTTGTACATTTGTTTGAGAGATGGCAAACAATCTAAGTTGTTCAATGGCAACTCTGTTAAAAAGCTGCTATGTAGGCTCAAGAGCGTAATTACGGACTTAAGTGAAGTGAAAGTACAATGCAAATCGTTCAGCCATCGCCTCTGGTCTTACAGCATAAACGTAATTAATCATTAAGCTACAGAATATCTAAATTCTTTAAATGTTGCACAACGTTTAACTCCATAATAAATTTCCACTCAATTTGAATTTTTCTTAGCAAATTAACTTTAAAGGCTGACTTGCGGCACACGCCCTGTGTTCTGCGCTGGAATTCGTAGCAGACCTTTGTATTCTTCATCACTGGTGGGACTGGAGTCATAACTGACCATCTCATAAGTAAACCTGCCCAAGGGATACAATTCTACAACTACATCTACATCTACATCTACATGGATACTCTGCAAATCACATTTAAGTGCCTGGCAGAGGGATCATCGAACCACCTTCACAATTCTCTATTATTCATATCTCGTACAGCGCGCGGAAAGAATGAACACCCATATCTTTCCGTACGAGCTCTGATTTCCCTTATTTTATCGTGGTGATCATTCCGCCCTATGTAGGTCGGTGTCAACAAAATGTTCTCATTAGGAGGAGAAAGTTGGTGATTGGAATTTCGTGAGAAGATTCCGTCGGAACTAAAAAAACCTTTCTTTTAACGATTTCCAGCCCAAATCCTGCATCATTTCTGTGACACCCTCTCCCATATTTCGCGATAATACAAAACGTGCTGCCTTTCTTTGAAATATTTCGATGTAAACCGTCAGTCCTACCTGGTAAGGATCCCACACCGCGCAGCAGTATTCTAAAAGTGGACTGACAAGCGTCGTGTAGGCAGTCTTCCTAGTAGGTCTGTTACATTTTCTAAGTGTCCTGCCAATAAAACGCAGCCTCTGGTTAGCCTTCCCCACAACATTTTCTATGTGTTCTTTCCAATTTAAGTTTTCGTAATTATAACACCTAGGTATTAAGTTGAATTTACGGCTTTTAGATTAGACTGATTTATCGTGTAACCGAAATTTAACAAGTCCTTTTAGTACTCATGTGGATGACCTTACACTTTTCGTTATTTAGCATCAAGTGCCACTTTTCGCACTATTCACATATTTTTTCTAAATCGTTTTAGAGGTTTGTTTTGATCTTCTGATGACATGATTAGTCGATAAACGACAGCGTCATCTGCAAACAACCGAAGACGGCTGCTCAGATTGTCTCCCAAATCGTATATATATAGATACGGAACAGCAAACGGCCTATAATACTACCTTGGGGAACGCCTGAAACCACTTCTGTTTTACTCGATGACTTTCCGTCAATTACTACTAACTGTGACCTCTCTGACAGGAAATCGCAAATCCAGTCACATAACTGAGACGATATTCCACAAGCACGCAATTTTACTACGAGCCCCTTGTATGGTAGAGTGTCAAAAGCCTTCTGGAAATCCAGGAATACGGAATCGATCTGAAATCCCTTGTCAATAGCACTTAGCACTGTAAAGAGGTAGTTGTGTTTCACAGGAACGATGTTTTCTAAACCCATGTTAATTGTGTGTCAATAGACCGTTTCCTTAGAGGTAATTCGTAATGATCGAACACAATATACGTTCTAAAATCCTGCTGCATACTGACGTTAACGATATGGGCCTGTAATTTAGTGGGTTACTCCTACTACCTTTCTTGAATATTGGTGTGACCTGCGCAACTTTCCAGTCTTTGGGTACGGATCTTTCTTCGAGCGAACGGTTGTATATTATTGTTCAGCATGGAGCTAATGCATCAGCATACTCCGAAAGGAGCCTAATTGGTACGCAGTTTGGAAAGAAAACTAGCTTTTATTAAGTGATTTAAGTTGCTTCAATATTCCGAGGATAATTGCTTCTACATTACTCATATTGGCAGCTGTTCTCGATTCGAATTCTGGAATATTTACTTCATCTTCTTTTGTGAAGGCATTTCGGAAGGCTGTGTTTAGTAAATCTGCTTTGGCAGCACTGTCTTCGATAGTATCTCAATTTCTATCGCGCAGAGAAGGCAGTCATTGTTTCTTGCCGCTAACATACTTCACATACGACCAGAATCTCGTTGGATTTTCTGCCAGGTTTCGAGACAAAGTTTCGTTGTGGAAACTGTTATCGACGTCTCGCATTGAACTCCGTTCTAAGATTCGAGCTTCTGTAAAGTATCGTCACTCTTGGGGATTTTGCGTCTGTTTAAATTTGGCAAGTTTGTTTCGTTGTTTCTGCAACAGTGTTCTATCCCGTTTTGTGTACCAAGGAAGATCAGCTCCGTCGTTTGTTAGTTTATTTGCTATAAACCTCTCAATTGCTGCCGATACTATTTTTTTGAATCTAAGCCACATATAGTCTACACTTGTATTATTAATTTGGAATGAGTGGAGATTGTCTCTCTGGAAAGGCCTCAAGTGAATTTTTATGTGATTTTTTTGAATAGGTATATTTTTCGCTTATTTTTCGAGGATTTGGGGATTACAATATTCAGTCTCGCTACGACAACCCTGTGTTCACAAATCCCTATATCGGTTTTGATGCTGGTTGTTAACTCAGGATTATTTGTTGCTAAGAGATCAAGTAGGTTTTCACCTTCATTTACTATTCTCGTGGACTCATGAACTAACTGCTCGAAATAATTTTCAGTTTGTGATAGGCTTAGAATATGTCGTAGTGTGGAGCAAAATAAGACGATCATAGTTTTTGTACGTGCCCATACGGCCTTTTTTCGAAAACGGTGCACATTGTATTTTTCGCCCTTGAAGATATGAGTTACATCACTGTTGGACCCACTGCGTTAAGTGTACGATTGTTACTAATCTCATTACTATCATAATTACTTGTCTATATACATCGGTTATCATTATTTTTGGGTCATCAATCTTCTGACTGGTTTGATGCTGCCAGCCATGAATTCCTCTCCTGTGTCAACCTCTTCATCTCGGAGTAGCACTCGTAACCTTCGTCCCAAATTATTTGTTGTATGTATTCCAAAGTCTGTCTTCCTCTGCAGTTTTTGCCCTCTACAGCTCCATCTAGTGCCAAGGAAGTAATTCCCTGACGTATTAACAGATGTCCTGTCCTCCTGTCCCTTCTCCTTGTCAGTATTTTCCATACATATCTGCGATTCCTCCCAAAATCTCCTCATTCCCTATCTTATCAGTCCACCTAATTTTCAACACTCGCCTGTAACACCACATCTCAAATGCTTCAATTTTCTTTTGTTCCGGTTTTCCCTCAGTCCATGTTTTTCTAGCATACAATGTGCTGTTTGAGAGGGCTAGTCTGATTTTGATGTCCTCCTCAGTTCGTCCGTCACTGATTACTTTGCTACCTAGCTAGTAGAATTTGTTAACTTCGTCTACTTCGTGACCAATTGTGATGTTAAATTTCATGTTTTTCTTATTTATGCTACTTCTCCTTACTTTCATCTTTATTCGATTTACTCTCCAACCATGTTCTGTACTCATTAGGTTGTTCATTCCATTCAGTACATCATGTAATTCTTCTTCGCTTTCACTCAGGACCTCAATGTCATCAGAGGATCGTATCATTGATATCCTTTCACCTTGCATTCCTGAGCCATTCTTTCAGTTTCATCATTGCTTCTTCGATGTACAAATTGAACAATGGGGGGGAAAGACTACAACCCTGTCTTACACCCTTTTTATTCCGAGCGGTTTGTTCTTGATCGTCTACTCTTATTATTTTCTCTTGGCTCTTGTACATATTGTATATTCTCATCTCTCCCTATAGCCTACCCCTATTTTTCCTAGAATTTGGAAAATCTAACACCATTCTACGCTTTTTGCAGGTCGGCAGATCCTATGATCGTGTCCTGATTTCTGTTTAGTGTTGCTTCTATTGTCAACCGCAATGTCAGAATTGCCTCTCTCGTTCCTTTACCTTTTCTAAAGCCAAACTGATCGTCACCAAGCTCATACCCATTTTCTTTTTCATTCTTCTGTGTATTGTTCTTGTCAGCAATGTGGATGCATAAGCTTGTTAAGCTGACTGCTCGATAATTTCCGCATTTGTCAGCTCTTGTAGTCTTCGGAATTCTGTGGATAATAATTTTCCGAAAGTCTGATCGTGAATAGTCATTTTCTTGCCACTTCTCCCAATAATTTAGAAATTCTGATGGAATGTTATCCATCCATTCTGCCTTTTTTTGATCTTAAGCCCTCCGAAGCTCTCTTAGATTCTAGTTCTAATACTGGATCCCCTATTTCTTCTAAATCGACTCCTGTTTCTTCGTATATCACATCAGACTATCTTCCCCCTCATAGAGGCCTGCAATGTACTCTTTCGATCTATCCGCTCTCTCTTCTGCATGTAATAGTGGAATTTCCGTTTCACCCTTAATGTTACCACCCTTGCTTTTTATGTCACCAAGGTCGTTTTGATTTCCTGTATGCTGGGTCAGATCTTCCGACAGTTATTTCTCTTTAGATTGCTTCACGTTTTAATGCAGCCATTTGGTCTTAGCTGCTCTGCAGTTCCTATTGATTTCATTCCTCAGCGACTTGTATTTCTGTATTCCTGAATTTCCCTGAACACGTTTGTACTTCCTCCTTTCATCGTTCAAGTGCAGTATTTCTTCTGTTACCCATGGTTTCCTTGCAGTTATTTCCTTTGCACCTACGTTTTTCATTACAACTTCTGTGATAGCACTTTTTAGAGATGTCCATTCCTCTTCAACTGTTCTGCCCATTGAACTATTCCTTATTGCTGTATCTATAGCCATAGAGATCTTCCATTACAGTTTCTGTATTTCACTTCTTTGCATGTTAATTCTTCCTCACTCTTCACTTGAACTTCAGTCCACTCTTCATCACTACTGTGTCGTGATCTGAGTCTATATCTGCTCCTGGCTATGCCTTACAATCCGTATCTGATTTCGGAATCCATGTCTCGCCATGATGTAATTTAACTGAAATCTTCCCGTATCAGCAAGTCTTTCCCAAATATATCTCCTCCTCTTGTGACTCTTGAACAGAGTATTCACTATTATTAGCTGAAATTTATTACAGGACTGAATTACTCTTTCTCTTCTGTCATTCCTTGTCCCAAGCCTATATTCTCCTGTAACCTTTTCTTCTAATCCTACTCCTACCACTGCATTGAAATCCCCCATGACTCTTGGATATCATCTCCGTTTACGTACGGTACTACCTTTTCAATATCCTCACATAGTTTCTCTATGTTTTCATCTGCAGCTTGCGACTTCGACATGTATACCTGAACTATCGTTGTCAGTGTTGATTTGTTGTCGATTCTGACAAGAACGACCCTATCGCTGAATTATTCACTGTAACACAAGAAAGGGCTCTGAGCACTATGGGACTTAACATCTGAGGTCATCAGTCCCCTAGACTTAGAACTCTTTAAACCTAACTAACCTAAGGACATTACACACATCCATGCTCGAGGCAGGATTTGAACCTGCGACCGCAGCAGCAGTGCGGTTCCAGACTGAAGTGTCTAGAACCACGCGGTCACAACGGCCGGCTTACTGTAACACACTCTCTGCCCTAACCTGCTATTCGTAATAAATCCTACTCGCGTTATAGCATTTTCTGGTATTGATGATATTACCGTATAGTCGTCTGACGAGAAATCCTTGTCTTCTTTCCATTTCACTTCACTGACCCCTACTATATCTAGACTAAGTCTTTGCATTTTCCTTTTCATTTTTTCTATCTTTTACCTAACACATTAAAGCTTTTGACATTGCACGCCCTGAGCAGCAGAACGTTATCCTTTCTTTGATTATTCAGTCTTTTTCTCATGGTCACCTCCCCCTTGGCAGTCCCGTTTCGGAGATCCGAAAGGAGACTATTCCGGAATTTTTTGCCACAGGAGATACCATCATGACACTTTTTCAGTTATAGGCCACATGTTTTGTGGAGGCACACTATGTGTCTTTAATGCAGTGGTTTCCATTGTCTTCAGCATCCTTATGCCCTTGATCACTGCTGATTCTTCCGCCTCTAGGAGGAGTTTCCCACGACAAGGACAAGAGAGTGCCCTGAGCCGCTCTTCCACCCTCTTTGACAAGCCTTGTAATTTTTCCTCTCCTATCTTTTCTACGTAATTCTGTAGCTCTCAATTCGTTCGAGCAATCAATCATTCATGATAGGAAATACAGTCATAGCTCAGTCACTCAAAATGATTCTGAAATTTTACTTGTTAGAATGAAATCAGGCGATGATTCTTCTTCTCTGCAGGCTCGTGCTTTGCGGCAGTCTGCTAATCTGTACAAATAAAATGCCTCGTAATTTTGGGAGCGTTGTATAATCAGTCGGGAAACCTCAGATCAAGCGGATATTTGGCTTTGATGAAGTTTAACCTTCCGAAGAAGCAATGGAGCTCTTGGATTATTAAGTGCAGGTTCGTATCCAGTCTTTCGGAAGTCCCTTCTGATTAACAACTACGCAATATATCGATAAATATCATTAATTCTCAAATTTAAAATACGCACCATTTACTTGAAGGAGCCATCTATATATATTTCCATTTAATCGTACAGTTCATATCAGTTATCTTCTGTAATAACTCTCAATAATCAGATTACAGTTCTTCCAAACCAAGCACAGGCTAATCGGCACGAAGACAATCTCGGAAGCCCCCTTTCTTTTTTTTCTAACAACCACCAGAGAGAGTACTACATAGAATACTTATGCGCTCATGGCATAGCTATTGTATGAACAACTTTTCGCATGGATTCTGCGAGTATGAAGATAGAAAATTAGTAAACGTCATTCAAAGGTAAAATTGTATCTGAATAATTCATCGAATATAAAGAGATATTACAATTGCCCCTCGCAGCGAGCAAAGTTAATGATAATACACTTTGCGAGCTAACAGAAAAAATTTGTTGGGTTGTTTATTCAAAAGAGGAATATTTTGAATTAGTAGAATTTTACTATAGAGAGTATGGGTAACATGTTAAGACAATAAGTTACGAGAATACCTAAGCTGTAGCTTTTACATGTACCGGGGTATACCCGCATCCCGAGTACATAACCAGGGAAGATGTAAATTGGTGTAATTACGAAAAAGGTCTACCCATTTGGGAACTGGCCTTCACAGGGAAACCCTGGAAAACCCGGAAGAATAGACCCCAGCTCAGGTATTAAAGAAGATAGGAAAGCCTAAATCCAGTAATTTTGAAATATAAGAAGCTCCATAGATTAGATCGAAGGAAAAGTGCCTCATAGCCAAAAAAAAAAAATTTTACAATATTGCTCAAAAAAAAAATTTTCAAAATTCTTCTTTCGACGATGTAGCCGGCGATCTCGTTGTGAAGTCGATGGAACAGGAACATTGGGTACGGACACCGGGTAGGCGACGTACAGCGTTTGGTGGACGCGGCACGGAGGACAGGCGATGGCTTATGGTACAGGATAGAAGCTGGTAATGTGCCGTAGAAACAGGAAGATGATCTCAGGAACAGATGGTCCGGGACGTGAACATGAAACAGGTTTAAAGTGGAATAAGAAAAGGTTCTGACTGAGTAAATCCCTGGAAGAGAGTGTATTAAGGCAACGAAGTCCATATTTCATCGTTGAACTCAAAATCGGAGTCGATTCTTATATTCTTCCATCTGTACTAGCCTGGAACATCCATCATTCCTGACAATCGCGAAATTTTTTGTAGTCCTCAATTCCAAAGTTGTTTTGCATTACAACTGCTGATGGTCCAAAACATTGCCAAATAGACTGAGGGCATTTAAATTTTGTTGTAGCTCTTATCGAATGTATCCCTCTCAAAAAAATTTTAATCTAATCTTCGTTTTATTATAGTGCAGGTGGAACTATTGCATTGAAACTGTCCGAGGTTTGCTTTCAATTACGAAATTATGAATAAAATTTAAGTTTACACCTGATGAAAAATTTTAAACATAGGTATATGACACTGACTCCACAAAAGGAATAATTTGAAAAATTTTCATTATTCTTATAATTAATTGATTTATAGATCCACTTGCAAATAAATATCATTAATGATGACGTATGTTCATTTAACAAATCATCCAATCGCAGAATCTTCTTCATCCTCTCATGAACATTTATGGAAATATATTTCAACAATTATGTCCATAACATGAAACACACAAACTGCTATTCTTAAAATGTTAGTTAAAATTCTTAAATTAATTCTCCTGGTAAAGAAGGCATAATTAAAAAATCTAAAAATTATAATAATTTTCTCTCGCGCAACCAGAGAGTTTCTTCAATTGTTTGCAACAGTGACATTATCGACTGTTGCTTCATTTCACAGTTCATTTGTTTTCTTGCGCGAACAGCGCACATCATACACACAGCGTATTTACCTACATATCCCACACTGTTCAAGTTTCACACGCAATTCTCACATAAGTGCCGTGTCTTGAGGAAATGTAGATGCACTTTCATTGTATATCACTGTGGCTTCTGCTCATAGTCCACACTTACAAACACTAGTAATTAACAAATTCTTCTACCTATCTTAAAAATTTTGTGCTAAACTATCACAGGAGTAATCTCACTGTCTCTTAACGTATCACAGGAGTAATCTCACTGTCTCTTAACCTATCACAGGAGTAATCTCACTGTCTCTTAACCTACCACAAGAGTCTCTTAACCTACCACAAGAGTAATCTCACTGTCTCTTAACCTCTAGACAACATAAACTTCTTGATATTTATATACACATTCGACTCATAGTCAAATTCCACACTAAATTCTTCTCCATATTTGGTATCACAGATCTACGATCCTTCACTAAATTTCTTAATATCATTATGCGGGAATAATCCCTTTATCCTTTTCGATTCGGGATATGCCAACAAGTATGATCCAGGATTTGGTATATTTACAATAACATATGGTCCGGTATAAATAAGATTCCATTTCTTTATGTTCTTCATCAGTTTCGAGGAATGGATGTGTCGCCTCAATAAAACCTTTTCTCCAAGATGAAACGTCTGAATCCGGTGAATCCGTTTATCATATGTCAATTTCCGTTGTATTGCCTTTTTAGTTAAATTGACAAGTGCGAGTCGAATCTTTTCCTCCCATTTTAAATTCTGGTCTTCATACTTTTCTTCCGTTGCCTCCAGGTTTTGGAACGACTAAGAGCAGAGAACAATATGGACTAGTTGATGGCTCAATCAAGTTCCATTCTAACATTCTATTTATCTCCCTTTGAACAGATTGTTTTAAACGCCAGGGGATCGGATAGTGCGTGTAACAGTAAGTCTGATGTTGCTTCACTTGTAAGTGACAAATATACCCTTTAATAATTCCTGATTTCTCATCAAAAATCTCTTCATATGCCTCTAATAAATAATGAAGCTGCTGCCTTTGTTCTCTGGTAAGCTGATTTGAGTCACTAGCTTTTATCATTGTTGTTTGGTTAAAGTCTTCCTGTTGTATCAAATCCTTTGAAAGCTCCTTCCGACGACCGTTTGTAGTGTCAATTAATTGAATTATGGCACCGCGACAATATTTCTCATGCACCGTTTCCTTTCTATTTAAATCCAGGGCTATCTCTTCTCCATTTAATCTAAATTTAACTATTCCTTCCAAAAAATCTATCTGACAATCGTACTCCTGCATACTCCCAATACCAAGAATACAGTCCACTAATAACTTCTCCACTACAAGGAACGTGCATTTTATTGCTACATTTCCCATTTTCATCTCTAATTGTGTTTGTATTTTGACATTGGGAGAGCGTGCTCTCACAGCTCCGATGATTTTGCAGTTCTGTACTGGCAAAATTGGTACCTTCTTCTTCCTAATAATTCTCCGAAAAAGAGCGCCTGAGATGACATTGGCGGAAGCGGCGGTGTCCAATATCACATTCGTTGGAACTTCCTCTACTTCAACACATACTTCCGATACCGGAACACTCGATCTGTCATTATGACACGTTATTAAATCCTTTGTTAACTCTCCAGTCAACAGCTCACCATCATTATATCTTAACAATTGTAATTTCACTGTTTCGCCCCTAACAGATCCCCTGACCGCTCCTCCGGGGCACGATGCGGTCATGTTTAGTTTGACTGATTATTGGTCTGATTGGTACTTGTCTCTTCAGCTACTTCAGTGATTATCGGTTGTTGTGGTGAATTCTGACCATATTGCCTTGCTTGATTCGTGTAATTATTGTTGTTGTTTTGCTGGTGTTGGTAGATCTGTCCTGTGTTGCCATACATTGGATCATATCGATTAAAATTCCTATTGTTCCTAAAATAGCCCCTCGCTGCACCATTACTAAAGTTTCCATTATGGTAATAATTACTGTTTGCATTTTGTCCATTTCTAAGTCTCCTCGGAGAGTGTAGTTGGTTATGATTATTGTTACTGCTACTATTACTGCCATTCCCATTCGAGTTGCAGCTCGGATTCGCTTCTGTTACTCTTCTTTGATATGACATTTCTCTTGCCCTTTTATTGTCCTCCTCAATTATACCAATATGGTCAAGCGTAGTCATAAATGAGTCTATATCCTTATCATTTATATACAACAGCTGATTCCTTATACTGGTGGGTAGTCTGGACTTGAGTATTCTAAGTATATCCGGCAAAGGAATCGGTACATCCCAATACAAAGATTTATTAATGTATTTCTCAAAATATCTCTTTAGAGATCCTCTAGAAAACGAGAAAGGCTCAGGATATAATACTTCCTGCCTAAGTCTTTCTTGTATTCCAGCAGACCAATATTTTGCTAGAAAAGCCTGCTCAAATTCTTTGTAACATTTACAAGAAGATGTTTGTTCGGATGCCCACAATGCTCCTGTTCCTTGTATATATCCAGATACAAAACTAATCTTTTGCCATTCTGTCCAAGATCGTGGAAATAGACCATTGAAACTTCGAATAAAGACTACAGGATGAACATTCTTTTTGTCAGGGTTAAAGATTTGAAATTGTCTCTGTTTAATCATCTTCTCCTCAACGCTACTACGATTCCAAAAATCATTCTGTTCGTACTTTTCCCTGTGGCTATCCGTTATATCGAATCTTACTTGTGACGTTCCAGTTCTGTCTACATCGGATCTTGACGTGGACGGAATGTCACGCACAGATTGAGAGTTTTGTTTCCTACTTCTCGGTGTTTCTAAATCCTCCTGCGAGAGATTTAGTGATCTTTCGATATTTTCTTTCCAACGCGAGAAATCTTCGCCAAGTTGTTCTCGAACTTCCTTTAACCCTTTGTTAAAAAAATTATCCTCGGAACTCTCTGAAATTGACTGTAAAGCTACTTTCACAGTTTCTTCTATCGTTTCCGAAGGAGAATTTTGCCGCTCTAATGTCATTTCTGAAAACTTTCCCGCAAGTACATTCATTCTATGTTCCACTGTCTCCTGTTTTTCCTTCACTTCGTCAAATTGCTTCTTTAGATTATCTTGGGATTCTGTTATTTCTGGTATCATAGCTACGGTACACTGTATGTCCTTTTGAGCTTGTATTACTTGAGGAAACAGTTCTACTTGTTTTTGTATCGTGTCAATTTTGACGAATACATATTCGGTTAGTTCCGCTTTTAATTTACTATTGTTTTCTTGGCATTGTTGGCGGACCTGCTCAATTCCAGCAATAAGATTCTGTTCGGTCCTTTCTGCCTGTTCCTTTATTTCCTGTGTCTGGGTATTTAATCTCTGATCTAATTCGGTAAAGGTTGCTCTTAACTGATTTTGTAATTCTGTTTGATTTTCGGCTAGTTGATTTTTGAATTCATTTTGTATAACGGATAAGTCTCGTTTAACCTCCGCTTGGCCTTCGGCTAATAGAGACAACTGTTGCATAATAACAACTAATGTGTCAACAACAGTCTGATCAGCTGTTGTATGAATGTTTTCTGAACCAGCGGGATTATTTATATTGCTACCGCTAGCCACAACAGTCTCAGAATTGCTATCCGTGGCCTCTGCTTCTGTGCAAACAGCTGAAGGCTGTTGCACGTCTCGTTGCTGATTCAATGACATTTTAAATGCCGCTCTAGTCAATACCATTAAATAACTGTCAATATCAGGTTCCAGTCACTAAATACAGATTCAAATTTACTGTCGTAGACACAATTAACTTTCAAATTACTTCACAGATGGTATAAAGTTCAATGGTCAGATACGAAAATCACACAATATACAGTTCTACAATCTAACTACTATCTGGAAAAAAGTTCTTTCTAAATTGATTTCAAACTATTTTAACTACAGGATAAAAAAATTAGATTTCTCTGGCCTTGTTCTGTAGTCTCGGTGTTGTCCAATAGTTGAAATCGTTTCTTGGTATCAGCAATCTTTTACTATGGGCACTGAATCTCTCTTCAGATTAGTTACCTCTCGTTCTCGTGGGTTTTCATGAAACAAAAAATACATATATTATATAATACGTAATTCTGTAGCTCTCAATTCGTTCGAGCAATCAATCATTCATGATAGGAAATACAGTCATAGCTCAGTCACTCAAAATGATTCTGAAATTTTACTTGTTAGAATGAAATCAGGCGATGATTCTTCTTCTCTGCAGGCTCGTGCTTTGCGGCAGTCTGCTAATCTGTACAAATAAAATGCCTCGTAATTTTGGGAGCGTTGTATAATCAGTCGGGAAACCTCAGATCAAGCGGATATTTGGCTTTGATGAAGTTTAACCTTCCGAAGAAGCAATGGAGCTCTTGGATTATTAAGTGCAGGTTCGTATCCAGTCTTTCGGAAGTCCCTTCTGATTAACAACTACGCAATATATCGATAAATATCATTAATTCTCAAATTTAAAATACACACCATTTACTTGAAGGAGCCATCTATATATATTTCCATTTAATCGTACAGTTCATATCAGTTATCTTCTGTAATAAATCTCAATAATCAGATTACAGTTCTTCCAAACCAAGCACAGGCTAATCGGCACGAAGACAATCTCGGAAGCCCCCTTTCTTTTTTTTCTAACAACCACCAGCGAGAGTACTACATAGAATACTTATGCGCTCATGGCATAGCTATTGTATGAACTACTTTTCGCATAGATTCTGCGAGTATGAAGATAGAAAATTAGTAAACGTCATTCAAAGGTAAAATTGTATCTGAATAATTCATCGAATATAAAGAGATATTACAGCCTGTTGGCAGAATGCAGTCAGAAGGCCTACGTCTGAAAGAAGAAGTGGTACGTGATTTCCTTAATCGTACCACACTTACACACCATATCTTATAGACCATTAAAGAAGAAGCGGATGGAGTCATGGTTGGTAGTCACAGTTTATAATTAAGACAATTTATTGACATTACGCCTTTTAGGGAACCTGACAATTACAAATTGTGGACAAGCCACTAGATAAAGCTTTGCAAATACAATTAGAAACCCAACTTACTCGGTACTCAAATAAACAGCCCCTTATTAAGAAAGCAGAATAACTGACAAACCTTAGATATTCAAACTCTTATAAAGGATTTCGCTCAAAATACATATAATACAAAGCATTATCAGTAAAGGATGACTTAATGACACTTGAACACTAGTGCCAAGCTAAGATCCAATTACATAACATGATAGAACCACTTGAATAAAAAAAACTACAACAGAAACACTAACCTTTAAAAATAAATGTTCACGTGCTTAGATATGTTAATAAAATAATTACTAGAAAGAGCTGCACAAGGGTCTCAGCGGATAGCATGCGGCTTAAGTTTTAGCCAGTTGTCAATCCGTAATATTTTAGGAAACAGGTTCATACACGAACAGGTAACATACAATATATTTTATATATCTACCATCATAATCCACCTTGGCGGAAGGAAGATATATACCAAGCTTTGCAAGGCGATATGTGAACAGCTCCCGGTAGTGGGCAGGTTCTTAAATACTGCCAGGCCTAGACCTCGGACGACATTTCACTCCCCACCAAGGCGCTAGCACAATCAAAAGTTTCTGCCCGAATCACAAAGACATTCCAATTACTGTGAAACATCGAAACACTCGGCAGAACCTTTGACTCGATATTTGGGTAAACCTGTAAATTAACACGTTATACTACTGACAAAATCGCAACTTTGACCTTAAGTATTTTACTCATGGACAACTGTATTAATAGAGTTCAATCTTTGAAAACGCCAACATGAAATCATTTGATTACAAGAGGCACAGATTACTATTAAAATTTTCTGAGAAAACTTTCAAATAAGAGCCACCATTTAAGTAGGCCAACTGAACTCTTTCACACCATCTTTGACTATGAAAGTCTCGCTACAATAATAAAGTTTACATGGCTCTAAGTGCGTCGGTCAACAAAATACAATTACGGCCACTTACTCCACATCACGTACACAATATGAGGGAGCGGGTTCTACAGATTCTCTTGAGATTTTGTTCTCAGTAAAGTCACAGAACTTGTATCTCCAAGTTGTCCATGTCGCCAAAAGTCTCAACCAATTTTACACCACAACTTGCAACGGCAACCGTTGACACTCGTCTCACAGCGAATGTCACGAGATCTCGAGGGTTACCCATTTAAGGCTAACAACCAACTAGCTTCGCCCACCAACCCGGAAGATAAGACAAGCGAAAAGCAAAGATAGCTTAGCTAAACCACATTCGATCTCACCGATACATAAACAAAATAATACTGGCGCCAGCTCGGCACGGCTCAAGAAGGTTCTGCTACTAGGTAGTTCGCACGGTAGAGATGTGGGCCAGCAGTTGCAGGAAGTGTTGGGGAGTAGGTGCCAGGTCACCAGCATTGTGAAGCGTAGTGCAGGGTTGGCTCAGGTGATTGACAGCATAGGAGAGTTAAGTAGGAACTTCTCAAAGGAAGATCAGGTAGTGATAGTAGGTGGAGCAGGGAACAGCCTTGATAGGGGCGGGGAATACGATGTAGGTGATGACCTGGTAAAGATAGCTACTCAAACAGGTGGCACTAATGTGCATTTCGTGCAACATGATCGGTCTCATCTTAATGCGGCTGTAGGGCGAGTTAACAAGGGACTGGAGAAGGCACTGATGACAGAGGTCATGGGTTACATTGCAGTGGCACCAGTTGAGTCTATCAATAGATCGGGTTTCACTAGGCACCTCAGTAGGTATGGGAAGGAGAGACTGACGATGCTTAAAGGCGATAGTGTAGTCGGAGGTGGTTTAATCACTCATGGAAAAATTCCTGTAGTAGTTGGTGTTAGAGCTGCACCTTTTCTAGACTGAAGTCAGGTGATAGGTATACCTGCGTAAAGGAAGTCCCTGTAACTAAGGGCTCGCCTTCAGAGGAAGTCATGTTTCCATGTAGAGAAGGAGTTAGAATATTTCATCAATATATAAGAGGTATTAGAGATAATGTTAGTGAACAGCTTATAAAAAGTTACTGGTATATCAGAGCACACTTAAATAATTTGACAATTGAGAGGCTTCCTTTAACAAGATACCGATTAGCTGGCTGTTTTTAAGGAGTTCCTTGGAGATGGGGGAGTGGCCATGTATGTAAGAAACAGTATTCCATTTCAGTCCATAGATGTATCATGTACTGCACTGAACAGATATTTTAATGTTGTGCAGGGGAAGTTGAATTTAGTGAAACTAAACTTCTAATTGTTATTCTTTATAGGTCCCATAACTCTGATTTAGAGCATTTCCGCTCAAGCTAGAGAGCTTTCTTGATTCACTTTATAGGAAGTACCAGAAACTAATTATATGTGGTGACCCCAATATAAAGTTTCTATATGATGGTGCAAGAAAAAGGATGTTGATAGATCTCCTAAATTCATATGATCTGATGCAGACCGTGTTTTTTCCAACTAGGGTGCAGGGGAACAGTAGCACAGCCACAAACAATATTTCTATTCATTCTTCATTACAAGACTGGCATTCTGTTAGTAAAAGGGTGAATGGCCTTTCAGACCATTTTGCACCAATTATAACCCTAAAAGGCTTTTGTATTCAAACAAATGTCACGTATTATTACGAGCTATGTAGGAAAGTTAATCCAGCAGAAATAGAGAGTTTCTTAAACCTCGTCAAGGAAAGTGCCGATAACATAGATGAAAAATATAATTCTTTCCTAAACACATTTCCCATGCTCTTCGAGAGTTGCTTTCCATTAGAACGTTCTACACTGGGTGCTAGCAGTAAAAGGCAGCCCAGGTGGCTGACTAGCGTGATAAGGGTATGTAGAACAAAGGGGGAATTATACCAAAATGTTAGAAGTAGTCACAGTCAAGCTACAGTAACCCCTTACTAACAATACTGTAAAGTGCTTAAAAATGTTATTAGGAAGGGAAAGAGTATGTGGTATGCAAATGGAATAGCTAATTCACAGGATAAAATTAAAACCATATAGCCAGTTTTGAAGGAAGTGTCTGGCCAGCAGCACAAGGTCGACGATATGAAAGTTCGTAGCAGAAATATTTCTGTTACTGATAAATCAGATATATGTACAGTTTTTAACAATAATTTTCTGAGCATTGCTGGTGAATTAAATAAAAAATTTGTTTCTGCAGGGAATCATACAAGGCACTAGGCAAATGCCTTTCTGAGACTGATGTATGAAGTACTCCTCTGTGATACAAACAAGGGAGAGATTGAGTCAATAAATAAATCACTGAAGACTAAGGACTCTAATACGTACGAATGAGTGCCTAGCATAATATAAAAGTATTGTGCTGCACATGTTAGCCCTGTATTTAGCCATATTTTTAATTTTTCCTTTAGGAATGATCCGTTTCTCGAACGATTAAAGTACTTAGTAGTAAAATTCATTTAAAAAAGGGAGATAGAAATAGTGTGGACCATTCTAGACCTATATCTATGCCATCAGTGTTTGATAAAGTTATTGAAATGGCTGTGTATGTAAGGATAACTGATTATTTTACATAACACGGTTTGCTATCAAATGTACAGTTCGGCTTTAGCAGTCGTTTAACAACTGAAAATGCTATGTTCTCTTTTCTCTGTGAGGCACTGGATGGTTAAAGAAAAGATTTCGAACACTAGACTTACTTTTTGATTTAACTAAGGCGTTTGTGTTGATCACAAAATATTGCTCCAGAAGTAAGACCCTTACAGAATACAGGGAGTAGCTCACTATTAGTTCACCTTTTACTTTAGCAACAGATAGCAAAAGGTCATTATTCACAGTGTTGAGAATGGCTGTGATGTGGGGTCTGAGTGGGGTACAGTCAAGTGGGGGTGTGCCCCAGGGATCAGTGTTGGGACCATGCCTGTTACTTAGTTATATAAATGGCATGCCCTCTAGTATTACAGGTAACTCCAAAATATTTCTGTTTGATGAAGACATTAGCTTGGTAGTAAGGATCTTGCGTGTAACATTGGCTCGGTTTCAAATAGTGCAGTTCATGTCATAAGTTCATGGCTTGTAGAAAGTAAACTTACACAAGATCACAATAAGACTCAGTTTTTACAGTTTCTAACGCACAATTCAACAACACCTGACGTTTTAATTTCACAGAATGGGCATATGATTAGTCAAGCTGAACAATCATCGTATGAAGCCCACGTTCAGGAACTTGTTCAATGACTTAAGACTGCTATTTTTACTATTCGAACGGTATCTGAAGTGAGTGATCGTTCGACACGAAAATTAATCTGCTTTGCTTATTTTCATTCGCTTATGTCGGATGGTATTACATTTTGGGCTAACTCTTCCCATTCTATAAGGATATTTTTGGTTCAAAAACGGGCGGTTCGGGCAATAAGTGTGCAAGTTCACGAACCTCTTGTCGACATCCGTTACGAGTCTGGGTATTTTGAAATAGGCATATATATATATATATATATATATATATATATATATATATATATATATGTATATATATATATATTCCTTACTGTCTTTTCTTGTTAACAGTTTTAGCTTATTCCCAAGAATAATCAGCTTTCACTCAGTTAATACTCGGCAGAAATCAAACCTGCATTTGGACTGGACTTCCTTAAATGTTGTGCAGAAATGTGTTCGGTATACAGCTCCATTCATTTTCAACAAGCTACCACCAGAATTCAAAAATCTTAGCAGTAATCCACGAGCTTTCAAATCGAAACAGAAGAGTTTCCTCCTTGGTCACTCCTTTTGTCGAGGAGTTCCTTGAAAAATTAATCTGATTCTTGTTGTTTTGTTGATTGCGATTACTTAAACTTATGGCTTGACATTTTTCGCCTTCATAAATATTTTATTTTTACCTGTTATTAATTTTATGTTGTAATTTCATGTACTGTCGCGTTCCATGACCTTGGAGACTTACTACTAAATTTGATCCTACGGAAGTTGAGGTGTAAATAAAATAAATAAAGTTAGGGTGACGACATCTTGTGCCAGAAGTCTTCGGCCGCCAATGGCGATTATTATTAAAAGTTTAAGTGGTGAGTAGTTTCGAACCGGGGACCGAGGACGTTTTGATTACGAATCAAAGACACTACCTTAGACCACAGGTGCCTCTTGTTTATACATTTCGTTTGCATGTCCGTTATACACATAGCGAGTGGGAAATTTCGAGCATAGCTCGTCCTTTTGTTTCTATAAGGCTACAGATCATTCCCGCATTTCCCTATCTAACGATAAGACAACCAGTTTTATGCTTCTTTCCTTATCGGATGTGCGCCGGGGACAAATGCACAAGCTTCGTTCAAAAAGCGTAAAAACGTGCTCACACTTCATGTTTCGTATTTCGAATTTATGTCCATCACTAAGTCGTTAATAACTATTCAAACTTAGCTAACGTGCAGAACATCGCCTCATATTGGATTAAATTAAAATTGTGTTCATATATACAAAACTTTCGCAAAGTAACATCTCCGAAAGAAGAGACACCACACGGTGTCTTGAGCTGTGATACATTAAATGTAAATCGAAGGTGGATGGGGTGGGGAGGGGTTGGGGGAGAGGAAAGGAAAGGAAAGGGATGAGATTACTGATGTCAGCTGCATTTCGCAGAAATGGTGGCTAAGAATGAAAATATGTACCTCACTGGGATTCGAACCCAAAGTCAACTGCTTACTGGGGAGGGACGTTGACCACTGTGACATCCGGAACACGTTGTCACTCAAACTTCGAGGACTATCTCACCACCCCTCACGACCTACCGACCATCACACCAAGAGACACCTACCCGTATTCTCTGTTCATTTCCTCAATACTCGCTACTGTGAGATTCCCACAGGAGTTACGACGTAACTTGATCATCCGCACTGAAGAAGGCCGGTCCATGTGCCATCTAGACGAATCGGTTATATGAATACGTGGTGTTTGTTCTTCCAGAGATGTCCAAAAGAATAAGCATCATGAGGAAACTGCAGGTGTGGTACATTCTATGTTTATGTCCGGAAGAACAGACACGACGCATTCATTTAATTGATTTGCCTAGTGGATCCACTTTTTTCAGTGTGAGTGGAAAAGTACGTCGGACTTCCTGCGGAAATCGCAAAGTAGCGAGAATAGAACAATTTGACAGGGACTGCAGACAGGCGGCGCTCTGTGGGAGCGTAGCTCGGCCGTGAGGGCTTGCCGAGATAGCCCACGCAACTGCGATAACACTGTGTCCTGGATGGCGCGGTGGTTAACACGCCTATCCAGTAAGCAGGAGGTCCCGGGTTCAAATCACGGTCCGGTACACATTAACGCTTGTCTCTGATTCTTCCAGGTGATGTTTCAGTCCATCTGACATTAGTAATCTATTTCATTTCATTTCCTTTCTTTCCTCGTCCACCTTCAATTTACATATAAAACTTACCTCGTATTTCAGGCAGTTGCAATAAATCAACTTTATTTGTTTACCGTCGTGCTCCAGAAGGAATTTTCCTGTGTAAAAAGTCGATCAGTGGGACATTTTCACTAAATAATCAATGGTGAGGAGGCACTACACAGTGAGACCGCTTATTACTAAGAACGAGCACAATATAACTCCCTGTCCTGTTCTTATGTCCACCTGTGTCTGCCATTTCACTAATACAGCTTTTAAACCAATAGCACCGGAGACTTTGCAGCCTTGTACTGAGAGCATATAAATGTTTGCAGCTTCCCTTGTTCTTTGGGAAATGTTTGTGGGTTTCAATTTGCTGCCGCGGATGTGTTGAGGACTATAGTGGTACGTATTTTGCATACAATTCCTTTCATTTTAGCCTGTACTGCCATTTGTATCTTATTTTGGCACGTGTGCGACTACTGTGTGAGTTCGTCTCTGATGTCAACACCACCACTGTATCTGATGAGGTTTGCTTTTACTTGTTCTGTGCCGCCAGACCGTGTTACGACCGAAATTTGAGAGCTTACTGTGGTCGGTTCTCGTTTGTCGACACAGAATGCACATCGGGTTTAGTCTGCTCATTTGTAACCTCCACTATATTTACGGAATGTCCTTGTTGTGCAAGTGGTACCCAGTTAACATAGTCAATTGACAAGCCCGGCTTAGCACTGCTTTTCGGATTATTGTTACTATTGTCTTACGGAATAGTTGTTCACGTTTTGGTTAGGCCTCTTCCAGTACTGTAAGTTTGCCTTGATACCCGGGGTGGTTTCTACTGTTAAACTTCCCTTTGTTTTTAAAGTTACTCTGCGGCGTTGTTCGGCAGGCTGACCGTCATAGCTTGGTGACGTGGGCGTTGACGTCACGGACTGTGCACCCAGCGCCCTTGCCAGCCCGCCGTTATTGTGGCCATACTGCGCCTCATTACTCATGTTATTTTGATTATAATTGGCTCTCACATCCTCGTGTATCAGATTAATAGTATCAAGGATGGCCAGAAATTGATTCTGGCCATCTTTGGAAGTGTACACCAAATCCTTACGTATGTTTCCGGTAACTTCCCTCTAAGCACCCTTATAACGTCTTTATGTGAAACGGGTTCGTCCCAGTATTGTGTTTTGCTCAGGTTTTTTTCGAAGTACCGCCAGAGGCTGTCCTGTCTGGCATTAAAGGGTTCTGGATTGAAAACCTTTTTCTTAGGCCCTCCTGTATGGATGTGGACCAGTATTTATTTAAAAACAGGTTTTCAGATTACGAATATGTTTCATTTGTTTCAGCCGTTTTAATTGCCCCTATGACTCCATCATCCAGGACGTCTATTCCCACGAACAAAATCTTTTGATGCTCTGTCGGCGAGGTGGGGGTGGGGGGTGGGGGGAAGAGGGGGTTAACACACCGCGAAAGATTGAATGAAAACCAGAGGATTTGGAGTTCGTTTCTCTGTGTAGCAGCTTTGAATTACCGACGCTTTATCAAACTTTCCTCCAGTAATAACGTAGAAGGTGTGGAGTCTGTGTCCGTTATGTAATATTTGCTTCGAAGAGTGACGTCATTTGTGTCCGCCTCTTCACTAGAATCTGACGGATACTCCTCGCGATTTTGACTATTGCCAAATGTTTGACCACTTTTAAGTGACGCGTCAGACATATATTCCATAGCCGCCGACAGTTCGTTGTCTATTGTATTAACCCGCGTAGGTACTTCATCGCGCCATTTGGGTGAATCTTTTTGTAATTCATCTCTGACCTGAGACTATTCCTTTTGCAAATTTTCACTGCCACTGTCAGGTTTTCCTGTGATTTTTGTGACGTTTTCCGTGACTGTTTTATTCAAATCTTGCTTCACCTTTTCCGCAAGTTCGGTTTTTTTTCTTTCGCGCCACTCAGTGTAACTGTCTGTGATAGTTTGACAATGCGCACTAATCTGTTGTTTTAGGTGACTATACTGTTCGCTAGCAACATTTTCCACAAGGGTTTCCATATTTTTCACAACATTTCTTAGCTTATCCTGATTTTTATTAAGTTTGTGTACTGTTGCTGGTAGATCCCCAAATACAGTTTGTAACCGTGTAATTTCTTTATCTACGATGGTACATTGGGAAGACTGATTATCAAAAATTTGTATTTAGCGTATCTATGTCACCCGAGTGCATCTGTAATCGTGTACGGATATCGTCTGATTGTTGCTTTGCGGCAAGATCTTCTGTTCTTTCATCTAACTTTTTATCGATCAGGGTAGTTAGGTCGATTTTCAATTCAGATTTTAAGTGATTGAATTTCATATCTAAAATGGTTTGCAGAAATGTTAAAGTGGTTAACATCTATTTATATCTGCTTCTAATTCCTCCAACAAATGCTGCAAGTATGCCATTATATCAGTTTGTGGGGGTTGCGTAATTTGTGCACGGTGAGTAAAAGGCACATGTCCACCAAGGTATTGCCTAAATTCTGTTCACTTTCGGCATGGATTTGTGCGTGCACGAGATTACTGTTCAAAGATCCCATTTCTTTTTCTTCAGAACTTAGCACTGCTTCAGGTGCTGAAGGGAGAATTTGTTTACCATTTTGTTCAACCATATTATCTGACTCGATTACATCGCCTATTGGCAAATCGGCTTTGTCTTCTGCAGTCATTGAATTAAATTCGCCTGTCTTCATCATACGGAAGAATCGAAATAAAATTCGACAAAGAAAATTTTGAAACTATGTATGTAGCAAATTATCTACGAGTGGTCTGGAATATCTTTCATGTTAAGGACCTTCATTAGTAATTGCATTTACGTCCACCATCAACTGAGTCTGGCTTTTTCACCATTACGTGTTACTACTGCCAAGATTCAGTTAGTTTGAAATTCACAATACTCAAACTGAATATGACTGAAGTTATATATTGTATCACTGAATAATTAGCTTCTGGACGTAAGTTTAAAATAAATGATAAATTACGCTCATCAGTGAAACATATTTTCTCTACGTAAAAGTTTGCTGTCGTATCTTGATTGTGGAGAACGGTGGAAGTGGTGTCGGCAAATTTCATGTGCCGGGCTGAAGCTGTTACATTTCCATCTTCCTGTCAGACGTGGCTTGGAAATTTTGATGATGTGTTGTTCATGAAACATAAAAAGGATTTACACTGCATACAGTCAAAACAAGTTCCGCCACGAAAACGTAAGTTAATATCTGTATCTTTCAGCCTCGCGTATTTCGTCAGTTTATGTCTGTGCTTTTACTAAGAACGGATGACATGAATAATGATTTTTACCATACGATCCCCCGAAAAATTTAGTGATTCGGTATTGGAATTCGGAATTAATGACTATTACAATTATTTAGCTCAAATGAGAGGATCAGATATAAAGAAGCATCGTATTTATGCAATGGCGTATAGGTAAGTGCGTGCGACTGGTTAGAAGACCTGTAATTTTAATGAGAAAAAATTAGCAGTTATGCCATCGCCTGTTTAACAAAGGGATGCTATGACCGTGTTATTTGAACTGAAATAACGGCAGAATAATTTGAGGGAATCGGACTTTGAAATGCCCCAACTAAAGGCTCGAGAATACGTGGTTCTTGGATATATTGGCCGTGCAATATGCACTAACTGCATTGTCAATTTCTGCTGACAAAATCCTTGCCTTTGTTATCGGCGAACGACGACAGTCCTACAGAAATCTAGAGCCGTATTGAGAAACGTGAATAATTGTTTATTACAGTGATGATTATCGTTAATTTAATTATTAAAACGACACAATTAACTTAAATACATTTCACTATATTTCCGTAAGTGTTACACATTACAAAATGGTTACCACACCTGTAATGGAAAAGGCATCTGGTCATAATTGGAGGTAGAACAGAAATGTTTTATTATAATATCAGAGACGTAAAACAATCTCATTTATTTAAACAAAATACATCACAGAGAGTAGTCGAATGTTCTTAAACGCAGCTCATCGCTGCTTTATCGACATGGGGATGATGCAACGTGGAGAATAAAATGTGGGGCAACGCTGCGATTAATTAAATCCACATTCCACCCGTCCAGAATAAATTTAGTACAAAATATACAATTACGAATACGGAAACACGAAATCTATTCATGTAATAGGAAAAACCATGCACGCTTGACCGGATTCCATGCAGTAAAATATAAAATTTCATTACGTTTATGAATATTAATTTATTTTCACGGAATCAAAATCCCTTTCTAAAGTATTTCACTTATATGGTATGTCACATTCTGAATATATCATTGAAGCAGCCCTACAACAGGCATTGCTCTCATTCTGTAAAGTTTCAGAACAATGCAACGAAATATACATTTTATTCTGACACTGCTTTGAGTAATAATTAAAGCCTTTGTTTCAAATTACTGGAGTATGCACAGTAATACAGAATTACGCAAGGAATTTAGTAACGTATGGGTTGAAATAAAGTTCGTTTCCTGATATTTATAGGAGTACACAAAGATTCCATATGCGACGTATTGTAATGTATGCGAGAAAGGTTAAGTTTTATTTTATTAAAGAAATATTATATAATAATACCAGCGTCAAAACTAATTAACAGACCACATTTAACATCTGTGCAAGAAGAATACATTCTCAAAATACAAGAAGGTGGTTAACTTTCTTTTCGGCCCGTATCTATTTCAGAATGTTCTGTTTACCTTCTTCTTGTCTCTATATTACTCAACGTGACGTCAGCTTGAGTACGTTGTTCGAAAGGAAGGACCAATAGGGCTTAACATTCTTACAGACAACAACAACGACAATAAAGTTTGGACAATGGGCACAACTAACTGGATCTCTGACCTCTACGTAACAATGGGAGATGCTTATACATCTACATCTACGTTTACACTCCACAAGCCACCCAACGAAGTGTGGCGGAGGGCATTTTACGTGCCACTGTCATTGCCTCCCTTTCCTGTTCGAGTCGCGTTTGGTTCGCGGGAAGAACGACAGCCGGAAAGCCTCCGTGTGGCTCTAATCTCTCTAATTTTACATTCGTGATCTCCTCGGGAGGTATAAGTAGGGGGAAGCAATATATTCGATACCTCATCCAGAAACGCACCCTCTCGAAACCAGGACAGCAAGCTACACCCCGATGCAGAGCGCCTCTCTTGCAGAGTCTGCCACTTGAGTTTGCTAAAAATATCCGTAACGCTATCACCCTTACCAAATAACCCTGTGACGAAACGCGCCGCTCTTCTTTGGATCTTCTCTGTCTCCTCTGTCAACCCGACCTGGTACGGATCCCAGACTGATGAACAATACTCAAGTATAGGTCGAACGAGTGTTTTGTAAGCCAATTCCTTTGTTGATACTACATTTTCTAAAAACTCTTCCAATCAATCTCAACCTGGCAGTCGCCTTACCAAAAATTAATTTTATATGATCATTCCACTTCAAATCGTTCCGTACGCATACTACCAGATACTTTACAGAAGTAACTGCTACAAGTGTTGGTTCCGCTATCATATAATCATACAATAAAGGATACTTCTTTCTATGTATTCGCAATACATTACGTCTGTCTATGTTAAGGGTCAGTTGCCACTCCCTGCACCAAGTGCCTATCCGCTGCAGATCTTCCTGCATTTCGCTGCAATTTTCTAATGCTGCAACTTCTCTGTGTACTACAGCATCATCCGCGAAAAGCTGCATGGCACTACTGTGCTTACCACTGTGGACGACAGATGCAACGGCAAATGTATTTTTTTGTGATCGTAATAGCTTAAAAGACAGTGAAGCAATAGAAGCTCTCTCTGGAGGTCAAAAGTAGATCTTGGTGTATGTCTAAGGGCTGCAGAGACTCTGAGGGTGTCACATGTGTTTATAACTGGGTTTAGCTGTTCCGGGAGTGGTCCAGACACCCTAAGCATTTAGTGATATGGTTGCTCCTTTCAGTAATCACATGGTGCTGAAATGCCAGATTTTGAGATAAGTTATTGGGGAACGCAAAATCAATTAAAACGCTCAATAACGGCAAGGCACTGGACGGACGAGATGACTGTTAAGTTCTATAGAGCTTATGTGAAAGAAATTGCTCCCCTTTTAGAAGTAGTTTGTCGTTTGCCAGTGGGGCAATGAAGGGCACATAGCAATTGGAATAAAGCGCAGGTCACTACCGTTTCCAAGAAGGGTTCTTGGACAGACACAAGCAAGTACGGGCTGACGACAGTCTATCGTAGAACTATGCAGCATCTTTTACACTCATGCACTATGAAGCCTTGGAGAACGAATATCAGCCTGCTCTATAAAATCAGCTTGCATTCACCAAATAGAGATCGTTTGAAACGCAACTTCCCCGTTCGTCCATGAGAACCAAAGCGACTCGGACATATGTATTCAGGTTGATGCCGTATTCCTTGACCTTTGGGAGGCATTCGAGACACTTCCTCAATGTCGTCCAGTGGACGAGATTCGACATTACCGAGTATCGGACCAGATTTGCGGTTTAATTATCGGCTCCTTACGGACGGAACTCAACTCATCGTTCTTAACGGAGCAAAAGCGACAACTGAAATTTCATATGGATGCCAAGGTTCAAATGGCTCTGAGCACTATGGGACTTAACATCTGAGGTCATCAGTCCCCTAGAACTTAGAACTACTTAAATCTAACGAACCAAAGGACATCACATACATCCATGCCCGAGTCAGGATTCGAACCTGCGACCGTAGCGGTCGCGCGGTTCCAGACTGAAGCGCCTAGAACCGCTCGGCCACTCCGGCCGGCGTATGCCAAGGAAGTGTTATAGTGCCACTGCTACTTATAATTACGATGAGGTGACAGAAGTCGTGAGATAGCGATATGCAGATAAATAGATGGTGGTAGTATCGAGTACACAAGGTGTAAAATGTCATTTTTACTTAGGTGATTCACGTGAAAAGTTTTCCGACGTAAGTATAGCCGCACGACGGAAATTAATAGACTTTGAACGTGAAATGTTACTTGGAGCCAGACGCAAGGAACATTCCATTTCGGAAATCGGCAGAGAATTCCATATTCCGAGATCCACAATATCATGGGAGCGCCGAGAATACCAAATTTCAGACGTTACATCTCACCACGGACAACGCAGTGGCCGACGGTCTTCACTTAAGGCCCGAGAACAGCAGCGTTTGAGTAGAGTTGTTAGATTTAACAGACATTAGTACTGAACGAAATAACCGGAGTAATCAATGTCAGACGTACGAGGAACGTATTCGTTAGCACAGTGTCGCAAAATTTAGCGTTAATGCGCTATGACAGCAGACAGCCGGCGAAAGTGTCTTTGCTAACAGGACGACATCGCCTGCAGAGCCTCTCCTGGGCTTGCGGCCATATCTATTGGACTTTAGACGACTGGAAAACTGTGCGCAGGTCAGATGAGTCCCGATTTCAGTTGGTAAGAGCTGATCGTAGTGCTTGTGTGTGGTGCAGATCCCACGAAGCCATGGACCCAAGTTATTACCAAGGCACTGTGCAAGCTGGTGTTGGCTCCATATCGGTGTGGATTGTGTTTATATCTCATGGACTGGGTCCTCTTGTCCAAATAAACCGATCATTAAATTGAAATGTTTATGTTCCGCTACCTGGAGACCATTTGCAGCTATTCATGAACTTTATGTTTCCAAACAACGATGCCATGTCACCAGGCCACAATTGTTCGCGTTTGGTTTGAAGAACCTTTTCGACAATCGAGCAAATGATTTGGACACCCAGATCTCCCGACATGAGTCCCATCAAACGTTTTTGGAACGTAATCAAGAGGTAAGTTCATGCACAAAATCCTGCACCGGAACACTTTAGCATTTATGGACGGCTATTGAGGCACCATGGCCCACTGTTTCTGCAGGGGAGTTACAACAACTTGTTGAGTCCATGCCACGTCGAATTGTTGCCCTACGCCGAACAAAAGGAAGTCCGGCTCTATATCAGGAGGTATCCCATGACTTTTGGCATCTCTTTGTATTGGCGCTACTGGTTACTATTTATGTTTATTAATGATCTAGGAATAACGTTAGAGGCTTCATGAATCATGAAACTACTCGCAGACCGTACTGTTATCTACAGGAAGGCTGCAACGCCAGAAGACTATAGCGGAAAGCAGGGAGACTTGCCGAGCATCGGCGGTTCGTGCATGGACTGGCAGTTTGCCCTGAAAGTAAATAAGTGTAATGCATTGCCCGTAAAGAAGGGAAGAGATCTACTACTGTGGGGTTACACTAATGACAACAAATCACTGTAAACCGCTAGCGTAGCTACTGTTAACTGCCTGGGACTAACAATCGAGTGTGACCTAAAGTAGATTCACTATTTAAAATCAATAGGGGGCAATGCAGATGCCAGGGAAGAATCTTAAAGATATGTAATTCGTCCACAAAGAACTGGCTCACAAAACATCGATCGGGTGAGTCTTGAGTACTATTACTATTCAACAGTCCGAGAAGCCCCATAAGGCAGAAATAATATAAGAGGTACAGAAGATCTCGGACCGAGAGCGTAACGGAGTTCATCAACAAACTCCAGTGGTCGACGCTACGATACAGGCTTTGTGCATCACGGACTGGTTTAATGTTCAAATTTCGAGAGATTATGTTCAAAGAAGAGTCGAGCTACGTATTATTTTTCGTGATATTGCCGAGACGAGGGAATCAGAGAAAGTAGACTTTATGCGGATATTTATAGTGAATCATTCGTAGCATGCACCATTCGTGAATGGAACAGAAAAGAACGGAAAAGCTAATGCTGCTAGAAATGCCCTCCGCTACATTCTATAAGGCAGCTTGCGGAGTATAGGTGTATTTTCAGGTGTAGATGCAGCTATATCGGGAGCTTCTGACCAGCTACAAGACACTAACTCGTGGGAATACCATTGTGAGTGCCCTGGACCATGCTAACAGCTTGTATATCACCTTTGTCAGAGTTCAAGTCGCTGTTTGGCTGGTATATAAAATTGAGAAAGAGCGCTGGTCATCACAAAACACTATCCCTGTCTACAGCAGCCGTCACGTCTTTGGACAATTAATGGAACACAGCAACACTGCCACAAGGAAGTACCAAATGGTCGACTTCACCCGTAGTGACAGCGAATATCTCTTCCACGCTGCAACCTTCCTCAAAGCAATTCTACTTAAAAGGCACGTCCACCTCGACTACATACACATATGCTAGGGGCGCGAAATTTGAATAGACGTCATGTCTGAGATGTATCAACACGCCTACCAACTTTGAGTTTATGCCGCAGAACTACTTCTTGGTGTTGCGATTTCTTTTCTGTCAGTGTATAAAATGTGCTACGACCTGTGTGCGTATCATAAGCGTTGTTGTGCACCGTAATAATTTCAAATTCGACGCTACAAATCAAGCTATCTGGACGCTTTAGCATAGTACCAGTATTAGATTTTGTTGGCGAAGCTTCGTTTAAAACTGTAGAGGGATTAGTGACACAAACGACTTATTTTGTAAAAATTCCAAGTAAACCTTGTGTAATATTAGCACTGTTGCTAGCACAATCAGCCACATTGTCTGTTAAGATGCTCCACTCAACCTACTGCACTTCATCTCCGAATTTGTTTTACGATGTCAATCAAGTTAAAATTAAAGGATTCCACCTTTAAAGTATTTCGTAAATATTTTCAATTAAATACCGTCAAATAGCTTTCCATGGCTTTCCAATAAATATTATACTGTTCTTTTGAATACCTGCTGCTCAGTAAAAATCATATTCTGTGCCGCTTGAAGAACCGCATGTCACCTCTCACCCGACCTCTGTGCCAATCATGTAAAAAAAAGGAAAAAAAACCATGTTGTTTTTATATTAAATTGTTCCTACTGTAAAAATCATTAACATGTATTAATTACATATTTTACTCTGAAGAGCCCAAGAAACTGATAGACCTGCCTAATATCGTGTAAGGCCGCCACGAGCACGCAGAAGTGCCGCAACACGACGTGGCATGGACTCGAATAATGTTTGAAGTAGTGCTGGAAAGAATTGACACCATGAATCCTGCCGGCCGCGGTGGTCTAGCGGTTCTAGGCGCTCAGTCCGGAACCGCGCGACTGCTACGGTCGCTGGTTCGAATCCTGCCTCGGGCATGGATGTGTGTGATGTCCTTAGGTTAGTTAGGTTTAAGTAATTCTAAGTTCTAGGGGACTGATGACCACAGATGTTAAGTCCCATAGTGCTCAGAGCCATTTTTGAACCATGAATCCTGCAGGGCTGTCCATGAATCCGTAAGAGTACGAGGGTGTGGAGATCTCATCTGAACTGTACGTTGCAACGCATCCCAGATATGCTCAATAATGTTTATGTCTGGGGAGTTGGGTGGCCAGCTGAAGTGTTTAAACTCAGAAGAGTGTTCCTGGAGCCACGCTGTAGGAATTCTGCGCGTGTGGGGTGTCGCATTATCATTCTGGAACTGCCCAAGTCCGTCTGAATGCACAATGGGCATGAATGGATGCAGGTGATCAGACAGAACTCTTACGTACGTGTCACCTGTCAGAGTCGTATCTAGACGTGTCAGGGGTCCCATATCACACCAACTGCACACGGCTGATACCAATACAGGACCTCCACCAGCCTCAACAGTTCCCTACTGACATACATTTTCCATTGATTCATGAGGCTGTCTCCATACCTGTAGACGTCCATTCGCTCGAACCAATTTGAAACGAGACTCGTCCGAGCAGGCAACATTTTTCCAGTCATCAACAGTCCAATGTCGGCGTTAATGGGCCCATGCGAGGCGTAAGGCTTTGTGTCGCGAAGTCATCAAGGGTACGCGAGATAGCCCTCGGCTCCGAAAGACCATATCGATGATGTTTCGTTGAATGATTCATACACTGTCACTTGTTGGTGGCCCAGCACTGAAATCTGCAGCAATTTACCGTAGGGTTGCACTTTCGTCACGTTGACGATTCTCTTCAGTCATCGTTAGTCCCATTGTTGCAAAATCTTTTCTGACCACAGCGTTGTCAGAGATCTGATGTTTTGCCGAATTCCTGACATTCACGATACACTCGTGAAATGGTCGTAAAGGAAAATCCCTACTTCATCACTACCTCGGAGATACTGTGTCCCACGCGCCGACTGTAACACACTATAACTCACTTAAATCTTGTCAACCTGCAATTGTAGCAGCTGTAACCGATCTAACAACTGCGCCAGACCCTTGTAGTCTTGTATAGGCGTTTCCGACTGCCGCGACGTATTCTGCCTGTTTGTATATCTCTGTATTTGAATAGGCATGCCTGTACCAGTTTCTTTGGCGTTTCAGAGTACGTCATATAGTGGAGGCGGAAAGACCCACAATGGCTGATTATCTATCACAATAATATAAAGATGTAAAGGGTGAGGCGACCAACTTAAATGGCCCGATAACGGGAAGTTTAGGCCTCTCTAAAAGGAAACATACGCCATTGAGGTAAAGGGTTGGTAAAGTTTGGCTATCCTCTATAGAAATGTGTGTCATTGAAACGAGAGATACTTCACCATACGTGTGTTGCCCTTGTTTACAAATATAATTCATTCACATGAATTCGGGGTCGTCTTTATAGAAAGAGCAACATTGCAGCACACTTGTCCAAGCAGCGATACGTCGTGGCATCCATCCCACAGAGGACGGAGTTGATTCTGACCTCCTTGATCCCTCTACAAGCTGACGAAGGAGACTGGACGTACTGTGATGAAGCTGCCGTCGATGTTTTCGTGCGTCCTGTGGCCACTGTGTCTGTTGCCCGTTCTGTTTGTCACCACAGTCCATCATGTACAGTCGCAACACTCATTGGTGTGAAACTTGTTACCTTCTGACAGTAGCGCCTCTTGTGGCGAGAAAGCCAACCATAAGATTAATTACTATTTTAATGTTTTCCTGTTTGATTAATGAAATAGTTACTATATTTTTGCGCACCAACCGTTAGTAAATTATCAAGAGATATGAATAGCCGTGAAATAAATGTAAAAACAGCCAAATCGCACTGATTCAGTGATGTAAGTTACTGCTTACTCATACATACTCACGAAGGAATACTTTGGAATAGGTATGCAGTTGCAGTTTTCCTCTGCTGTAAGCAGGAGAACATAAACACATATTTAATGCATGAAAGCATACTCGTGTATTTCTGTTATCGTCCTTTGTTATTATGGTTGGCATTTTCATTGAGACGTAACAATTCTGATGATTCACTTTTTTTTTACAATTTACTCGACATTTAATTCACGAATATTTCTGTAAATGTAATTATTTTGCTTAAAGAGCGAATGTGTTTAAGAGGGTTGTCGTTTGTGGCTCACATATAGCAGTGTGTTACTGGTTTCCTCCGTGTTGGAAAACAGTTTAATTGCATTTGGCTTTTTATTATCACGTCTGCATGGTTCTCCCTTCAGTTAGAGTCGTGCTAGCTTATTTAGTACGTTAATTGCATTCCATACAACTTTCATGCGTACTATATCCGCTAACCTGCGTGGGAGTGTAGTGAGGAAAACTTAAACTTAGTGAGCAGATATACGACGTCTTCCTGCAAAATACCACGTCTTCTGTTGTTTGCTAGCCAATTTTAATTCTGAAAGGAAACGATATTCTTCGGTAAATATCTGTAGATTACAAGACAATCGTAAATAAACTGTCCTCTGATCTGCCGTTTCGTAGCTCGCAGGGTCATTAGGAAACTAAATAAAGACAAATCTCGTGTAATTCTTAAATTACGGCTATTTTTACGGCAATGCATTCGCACTCTATTGTAAAAACATTTTTTTGGGGGTCATCATCTTGTGATTGGTTTGGCTCGTCCCCCACGAATTCCTCTCTTCTGCCAATCTCTTCATCTCAGAGCAGCAATCGCTGCCTACGTCCTAAATTATTTGCTGGATGTATTCCAATCTCTGTCTTTCTCTACAGATTTTACCACTTACCACTCGCTCTAGTACCCTGGAAATTATTACCTGACCCCTTAAAAGCTGTCCTCTCATCCTGTGCTTTTTTTCCTGTCAGTACGTTCCATCTAGTTCTTTCCTCGTCGATACTGCCGAGAACCTCCTCATTCCTTATCTTATCAGTCCACCCAGACCGGCCGCGGTGGCCGAGCTGTTCTATACGCTTCAGTCCGGAACCGCGCTGCTGCTACGGTCGCAGGTTCGAATCCTGCCTTGGGTATGGATGAGAGCGTTGTCCTTAGGTTAGTAAGGTTTAAGTAGTTCTAAGCGTAAGGAACTGATGACCTCAGATGTTAAGACCCATAGTGCTTAGAGCCATTTGAACCAAGTCCTCCCTGTTTTCGACATTCTCCTGTAGCACCACGTCTCAAACACTTCAATTTTCATCTACTCCGGTTTTCCCACAGTCCACGTTTCACTACCATAGAATACTGCGCTCAAAACGAACACTCTCAGAAATATCTTCCTCAGTTTAAGGCCTACCTTAATTACAAGTAGACTTCTCTTGGCTAGGAATGCTCTTTCTACCAGTGTTAATCTGCTTTTTTATGCCTCCCTTGCTTCTTATTACTTTCGTCTTTCTTCTGTTTACTCTGAATCCATATTCTATACTCATTAAACTGTTCATTCCATTCAACAAATCCTGTAATTCTTCCAGCGCATCTTATCACTGATATCCTTGCACCTTGAATTTCATTTCCGTCATTCATTCTTTGATGTATGGACTGAACATTAGTGGCGAAAGACCAAAACCCTATGTTATGCCCTGTTTTGTCCGGTTACTTCGCTCTGCGTCTCTCAGTCTTCTGTTGTTCCCAATTGTCCTTGTACGTACTGTATATTACCTGTCTTTCCCTATAGTTTATCCTTATCTTCCTTAGAATTTCGAACATTTTTTTACATTGTCGAACACTTTTTCCAGGTCGACAGATACTACGAAAGCGTTTGGCTTTTCTTCACTCATGCTTCCATCATCAGCCTCACTGTTGGAACTGCCGCTTTGGTGGCTTTAACTTTTCTTAAGCCGAACTGGTCGTCATCCAACAGATCTTCAGTTTTCTTTTCCATTCTTCTGTATGTTATTCTTGTCAGCAATTTTGATGCATGATCTCTTAAACTGATTGTGCGGTAATTCTCTCACTTACTGAATTTTGAGATGTGCAGAATTGTAAGAATGATGTTTCTCCGAAAGTCTAATGGTATACTGCAACGTGAATACTCATTTTGTTGTGACTTCCCCTATGGTCTTAGAAATTTCGACGGTGATATCAATCCCTTAAGCTTTATATGATCTTAAGTGTTCCAACGCTCTTTTAAATGATGATTCTAATACTGGACCCCTATCTCTTCTATATTGACTCCTGTTATATCTTCTATCACGTCCTCAGATAAGTCTTCCCCCTCATAGAGGCCTTCAATGTACCTTTTCCACCTATCCGCTCTTTCCTCTGCGTTTAACAGTAAAATTCCCATTACACTCTTAATATTACGTACCTTGCTTTTGGTATCACAGAAGGTTGTTTCGACTTGTCGACATGCTGAATAAGTTCTTCCGACAATCACTCCTTTTCAGTTTCTTCACTTTTTTCATGCAGCCATTTCACCTTAGCTTTCCTGATCTGCCTATTTATTTCGTTGCTAAGTGATCTGTATTTCGGTATTCCTGAATTTCTCTGCATATTTTTGTGCGTTCTTATTTCGTCGAACAGATGAAGTATTTCATTTGTTAGCCGTGGTTTCTTCAGAGTTATCTTCCTTGTACCCTTTTTTTCTTGCCAGAGTCTGTGATTGCCCGTTCAAGAGATGTCCATTCCTCTTCAGCTGAACTGCCTGCTGAACTGTTCACTATCACAGAATCTAAACCCTCAGATAATTTTATGCGTACCTCTTCATTCTCTAGTAATTCCGTATCTCACTTCTTTCCGCACTGATCCTTCCTGACAAGTCTCTTAAACTTCAGCCTGCTCTTCATTATTACTAAATTGTCATCTGGGTCTAAATCTGCTCCTGGTTACGGCTTACAATCCGGTATCTGATTTAGACATCTCTGTCTGACCATGATTTAATCTAACTCCCCTTGTGATTCTGGAACAGAGTATTACCTATTACCAACTGACATTTATTGTTGAACACAATTAGTCTTCCTCCTCTGTCGTTCCTACTACCAAGCCCGTATTCTCCTGTAGCCCTTTCTTCTACTCTCTCCCCTACAACCTAATTCCAGCCCGCCATTGTTATTGGTGTATCCTCTCCCTTTACATACTGAATTACTCGTTCAATATCCCCATGTACTCTCTCTGTATCTTTATCTTCTGCTTGCAGCATCAGCCTTTTTGCTCGAACTATTGTTGTCGGCACTGGTTTGCTGTCGGCTCTGACGAGAACAATACTATCGCTGAACTGTTCACAGTAACTCAATCTCTGCACTAACTTCCGGTTCATAGCGAATCATACTTTTAGTATGCCATTTTCTGCTGCTGTTGATCTTACCCGATATTCGTCCGTCTTCTTTCTATTCAGTTTCACTGCCCCCCCCCCCCCCCTGTATCTAAATTGATCCTCAGCATTTCGCTTTTCAGATTTTCTAGCTTCCCTACCATGTTCAAACGTCTGGCGTTCCACGCCCCGACATGAGAACGTTACCCTTTCGTTAGTTATTCAATCTTAATCCCACCTCCCGCTTGGCAGTTTCCTCCCAGAGATTTGAATGGAGGAGTAGTCCGGATTCTTTTGTTCAGTGAAGACATCACCTGGACACTTTTTCAGTTACTGGTAGCATGTCTTCTGGATGCACATTACGTGTCTTTAATGGAGTGGTTTCCATTACCTTCTGCATTTGAGGGGCCGCTTCCCACACCAAGGACAAGAGAGTGGTCTGAACGTCTGTCTGCTCATTCGTTCTTTTTGACAAGGTCATTGGCAGAGCGAGGGCGATTTCTTATACCACAAGTCTTTGGCTTTCATTGCTGATGATTTTTATTGAAAATTTAAGCAGCGGTGACATTCGAACCTGGGATTGAGGAAGTTTCGATTACTAATAAAAGACACAACCACTGAATAACAGGTGCCAAAAAAACTATGGTATAAATCAATATAAACGATACCGTTCACACTCATCTGATATCATATTGAGAAGTGTAGATTTCTATCTTCTTGGAGCACTTCCTTCGCAGTATGTAACAAAAATGAGCAAGAGTGTCATATCTGGATGTGTTAGATCAGACCTGGCCAAACAACACTTCGTGAGTGCGAGCGTGAGCGTTGTGGCGGCGCTCCTGCCTAACGCTCCAAGCGAGTGCAGTGGCTAGTGGGGCTGAGCGGCGAGGAGGAAGAGGAAATCGAAGTACGCAGCCGGACACTGCTGCTGTAAAGCAATCGCTCTGTCAGATACGAAGCAGTTCTCTGCATTTACTACTTGTGTTAAATTAGATTTACGTTGTGCGTTAGGAATACTATGGTGTCAGTGCACTTGTCCTAAAGAGAAAAGTGGAGAAGGCACATCTTTCAGTGCCGAATGGTAATTTCCGTACTTTCCGTATCGATTGGAGGCTATGTAAAGTTTTCAATATGCTATTGCACTCTTGAAAAATACTTACTGGAGCGACATTACAAAGCCAGCCACAAAGACGGTTTGATGCACTTGCGTTCTAATGAATGACAGTGAAGGCTGGCTCAACTTAATGCAACCATTAGGGAAAAAAAACTGAGTTAGGGCTAATAACTGCCGACAAAATCTTTTATGGTCGACGTCACCAGTTATCTGAATTTAGTAAGTGTATTGATTTAGAGCTAAACCATTTGGTAACAGATACGGCATACAAGATTGATGCTATCAAACAAAATGTGAATCTATGGAAAAACCAGCTTCAAGTTCATGACATGGAACATTTCCCATTAATTCGAAGCAGTCATTTGTGGACCAGACATGACTGCGTGTCATTAACAGAAAAATTTTATTACGAGTGCTCAAAGAGATTCGAAGACACTGTGTGACAGACAACAGGTTTCGGTTTATTTGTCTGGTCGTTCTCGCTTTTGGCTGCTAATGTACCTCATTATTTCCTACTTCAGCTGATAGATGAACAGGGTAGCAGGCACCTCAGCCACCTGTTTGTCCAATCCAGGAATTTAAAAGACGTTTATAAAATGTCATGCGCAATATTTTGGATTGCAGAGACAAACCGATCAAGTTATTTCAAAATTTGTTTCTACAAAAGTGTGTGAACTGTTCTTCCTGTAATGAAATTGATGAAGTCCCAGCAACGTACACGTTTCAGAGATCTTTATTTGCGTAATTCCATGTGTTTTACTACAACGAACCCTAGTTCCAGGTATATTACCTATTCTAAATTAAAATGGGTGCAAATTTATAAACATCACAACTTGATGTTAAATACCATAATGTAAAGTTACTGCAATGCAGAAAAAAATAGAAAGTCGAATACAAACACTGCTTACGAAATTGTGCTGCAATGTTCGCCTCATGGAAGTAGTCGCGCGGTGTTGTAACATATCTTCCTAAATTGCTCTAAGCACTATGGGACTTGACATCTGAGGTCGTCAGTTCCCTAGACATAGAACTACTTAAACCTAACTAGCCTAAGGACATCACACACATCCATGCCCGAGGCAGGATTCGAACTTGCGACTATAGCAGCAGCGCGGTTCGTATCTTGCTAAGCTTCCCGTGTATGTGCCTCTTAACATATAATCGTCTCACTGACACACCTGCTGGGAATAGGCTAGTGCAGGGGTTCCCAACAAAATTTTCTCGAGGGGCCCCTCATCGAGCATGATTGGTATCTTGTCATATCACAGTATCAAGTACCTAAAAAAGCCAAATTAAGAGTCTTTTTATACGTTTTCTATTTTTGGTACTTAGAAGAAACATTGACATGTTCATTATTGAAAAAATATTGAGCTTAAACTTTTTCAGGTTAGCCAACATTGTTATTGATAAATTTTTGATTAATGCTCAAAATCTTTGTCTTCAAATCTGGGTGTTTAATATAACAAAGTCCTTAAAAAATAAAAATTGAGTATGAACTGAAAATGACGGGAAAAATTTAAAACTGAGTGTGGTGGTCTTTCAGGTGTATTACACTTGAGATTTCATTGAGCAGACATGTGTGGAAAATAAGAAAACTCTACTTTCATACAAGGTATCATTTATTTGAAAAAATACAGTTACAAGAGAGTGCTCCATCAGTATACAGTTAGTTTTAATTTTCAGTCCCTAATGAGATGAGTTCCACCTGACTTTTGAGTCCGTTATTTCTGAAATATTAGGTTCCGAACTTGAAACTTTCACTCTGAAATCCGACTGCATGTCAAGCCGATTCCTATAATTGTTTGCGGACATCTCTGGCATAGCGCGCGGACCCCTGGGGGTCCAAGGACCACCTGTTGGGAACCACTGGCCAAGTGTAATTTGAAGGTGGAGGAAGGAGAAAGTAAAGAAAAGGGAAGGGACAATTGATGTCAGCTGCATCTGGATTTTATGTGCGGAATTAGCGGCGACGAGTGAAAATGTGTGGCTGACTGGGATTGAAGCCGGAGTGGCCGTGCGGTTCTAGACGCTGCATTCTGGACCGAATCCTGCCTCGAGAATGGATGTGTGTGATGTCCTTAGGTTAGTTAGGTTTAATTAGTTCTAAGTTCTAGGCGAATGATGACCTCAGAAGTTAAGTCGCATAGTGCTCAGAGCCATTTGAAGCATTTTTTTGGGATTAAGACCCTAATTACTAGGCAGTTGATTAACCACCCAGAACGCACTGTTTATCGCGTCGGGGTGGACCATCTCGTCACGCATCTCGACCGACCAACATTCCTACCTAGCCCAACCTATCGTCTGTCTTGAAGAATAGACGCCACACATTCGTGCAATGGCGCATTGGTGGGGGAAGCCCAAACAGACTCGGCGGCGTTCGAAGAGCGCGAGCGCGTTTCGGGAGAGCAAATCTCGGCCAGAACTGTGGTATACTGCGGTACCACTGTGACCACAGCCTAAGCTGAGTCTTGCTACCCTCTGGTATCGTGTGCGAAGTGCACACAGGCACCGAAAGCCACGGTAGCAGTTACCTATAGTAACACGTGCTTTTGCCAACACGATTAGTAATACAAAACGGATCGCACCGCCGCACTTTTTTGTCCAGAACCTCTTTGACGGATAGTCCAATTTCTTCCCCTGGTACCTAAGATCTAGAGAGACACCCCCGTGAATGAGCATCGTGTGGAAAGAAACAATGGTGTTGGGACAGTGCAGTCCCGCGCTCTTTAGCGGTGTTTACATGTCAGTGCCGATGGCGGCCACGTCCCGCAGCGCTGCGCATGATAGGTCAATCACCGGTGATGGCGCATGCAGCGCGCTGCGCGGCGGCTCGGCGTGACTGGCTGCAAGCAGCCGCGGGGACGCGCGGGCGGCGCGGCGCTGTGTTTGTGGAGCGCGAGTAATCAGCTGCCCCTGATGAGCGACCGGCCGCGCGGCAAACTGCTACTGCACGCTTGTTCTTTGATCTCGGCGCGTTTAAAATGCATTACATTAGCATACACGCACGGCATGACGCGGCCGCGCGCCGCATATGTCCTCTGTGTGTGTGGGTGGGTCCGCACTTTGAGGTCTGGTTACGATGCACGAGAGCGAACAGGTTAGCAGCAGACCGGTTACATGTGAGTGTGTGTGTGAGAGAGAGAGAGAGAGAGAGAGAGAGAGAGGCAGAGCTCGTACATCCCGCATCCCGACCGCAGTGGCCCTGCAAACGCCTCCGGCCCGGCTTTTCCGAGCTGCACCCTTCGCCCCCCCCCCCCCTCCCCTCTAGCCCACCAACCCTCAGTGCCGGGAATTTTGTTTACACCGCAGTCCCCTCGCTGGGCGCACGCATGCGGCGTTTGCCCTTTTTCCTCCCTTGAAGCTACGGGAGGGACTTGGCGAGCGCGCCGGCGGCAGATTGGAGAGCAACGCCTGCACTGGAATGGCGTGCGCGTTTTGTGTTTGTGTGGCGGATCGTTCTGATGTCGCTGCCATTACTGCTGACACCGTTACCTGGCCAGCGCAGCGACAATACGGGCACACCGAAGCGTGCAAGGTGCTAATGGGGATCGTAAAGTAGCCAGTGGCCGCTTTTCTGGCGCTAGATTTCTGCTTTCTGGTTACAGGTTCTTTCCTTGCGGCCATACAGACTTACAGGCATATGCAGAAGGGCAAACGTAAGAGATTCACTCAATAACTAGGCGAAGAGCGGTTTATTAAATGAATCTATTTTTCCATTTAGTCCCTCTCCACTGCCCCCTTCCCCCCCCCCCCCCCCTCCAACCAGCTTCTATGATTTTGTCCACTACTCTTACAAGTCATCGTATCTCCTCAGCGAAGAGTTCATTACCTTGACCTAGAAGCCAGTTTTACGCTGTTTTCTTTTCGTGTTTGTTGCAGATGAATTTGGTTCAACGCAACTCTTCTTCCATTGGTCCAAACAAGATAAAAATCGGAATTGGCAAGGTCAGGACTGTAAGCAATATGATATAGAAGCTACCAATCCACTTTGCCAATTGTTTCCAGCGTCAGTTTGTGAGATTTCTCTTAATTTGGGTGTTAGCACTGTATTGGAACGCTGCTGTTAAGATGAATAAGCGGTGACATAGACTCCTAGAGTGACGAGTAAAAGAGGGTCCCCAAGACTGGAACGCAGACAGCATTAATGGAAACTTCATACAGTGCTGAAAGCAAGTCGTATGAATGGATCTAATTTTTCGATCTTAAATGAAAGGCAACTTACTGACATTAAGCAGCGAAACTATGATTTTTTCAACATCTGCTTCTACACTGATACTCCGCAAGCCACCGTACGATGCGTGGCATAGGGTACCTGCACCACTACTTATCATTTCCTTTCCTGTTCAATTCGTAAACAGAGCGAGCGATCTCTGTACCAGATATTCTTATTTCATTTTCTGTGTGTGTGTGTGTGTGTGTGTGTGTGTGTGTGTGTGTGTGTGTGTGAATTCCTAAGGGACCAGACTTACACACTACTTAAACTAACTTATGCTAAGAACAACACACACACACCCATGTTCGAAGGAGGACTCGTACCTCTGGCGAGAGGGAAGGCGCAGTCCGTAACACGGCGCCTCAATCCGCGCGGCATTCCAGTTTTGAGACGACAAATTTTGGATTCAGTCAAAATGTCATAAAAGAATTGTACCACAATGAAACTACGCAGCAAACCGTTTATATTAAAAAATAAATAACGATTAATATTTTGCCAAAAACGCAAAAAACATTCTGGTACCACAGCAAGCCTACTAGAGATTTCAGTCAGCGTTAGTATCCTCTCCAGAACTGATCTCTGTGTTGAAAATGTTCTCGAATTTGTAGTACTAATTGTGTCAAACTGGATGACTGAGAATTGTTTCACGTTGCTTGTTAATAAATGCACCATAACAGCTTTCTGGAATATTATTTGAAGGAAAATGGAAATGAGCGTTAGGCGCCATTGGCCGGGAGGCCCCTTGCGGGGCAGGTCCGACCGCCTTGGTGCAGGCCTTATTACATTCGACGCCACATTGGGCGACCTGCGCGCCGAATGTGGATGAAATGATGATGAAGACAACACAACACCCAGTCCCTGAGAGGATAAAAGCTCTGACCCATCTGGGAATCGAACCCGGGCCCGTAGGACTTCAATCCATCATGCTGACCACTCAGCTATCGAGGCGGACATTACTTAAACCAGCTAGTCACACGTCCAATCAGAGGCACAAGCCTATTTTCAGCTCTAAATGAATCCAGTAAGCTGCAAAATCTGCAACAAGGGACTACATGAGGAAGAATACATCAAGGAACTTGTCGGTGGAAGTTCTAAGAACCGATTCACAGGGTAGGATTACCTGTAAATCTTGCACCGTCGAATGTGCAGAAACTACTGGTTTCACTGCACGTCGCGTATATCACTTTCTACAGACAGTAGACCGAGATACACTGACGGAAAGATTCACAACACCAAAAAACAGTTAATATATAAAATGAAATTTACAGCATACATTTGTCTAGGTAACAAACAGATTTAATCAATTAACATTGCAAGATCACAGGTTGACGTAACCGCTAGGTAAGCCACAATAAACGTGAAATGTTGGTAAATTGACTGCCGGCGTAGCCGCCAGAATGTTGAATGCAAGCATAAAAACGTTCGTACACGCCTGTTGCACTTGTTCGGCCGATACAAGGATAGTTAATGCTGTTGGTGACTGACACTGCAGTTGTGTCCTATATGTGCTCGATTGGGGACAGATCTGGTATCGACAGGCCAAGACAACATGTTGATTGTAGAGAATGTTGAGTCACAACTGCGTTATGTGGTTGAGCGTATCCTGTTGGAAAACTCCTCCTGGAGTGCTGCTCGTAAATGGCAGCACAACAGGTAAAATCACCAGACTCACAATTTTGCAGGCTGAGTGCGTAGAGTAACCACGAGAGTGCTCTTGCTATTATACGAAAGCGCACCTCAGATGATAACTCCAGGTATAGGTACAGGCAAGTTGCAGGCCCTCAACTGGCCTCCTTGTAACCAACACACCGCCATCACTGGCAAAGAGACAGAACCACCATTCATCAGAAATTACAACAGACCTCCATCCTCCCCTCAAATACTCTGTCGGTTGACACCACTGATGTAGCAAATGGCGGTGGTTTTGGTCCAATGAAATGCACGCTACGGGGCATCTGATTCGGAGCTACCCTTGACATAACCGATTTGTAACAAATCATTGTGTTACCATGGTGACAACTGCGACTCAAATTGCTGCTGCAGATGCAGTACGATAACATAGAGCCATACACCGAACAGGACGGTCTTCCCTGTCTGTGGTGCCACATGAGCGTCCAGAGTCAGGTCTTCTTGCAACTGTACATCTACGTGACCACTGCTGCCAGAAATCATGTACAATGCCTACATTCATACCAAGTATTTCTGCAGTATCGCAGGAGGAACACCGAGTTCCTCGTAGCCCTATTACAGGACTTCGTTCAAACTCAGTGAGGTATTGATAACGGCGTCTTTATCGCCCTGAAGCCATTCTTGACTAACATTACCTAAAAGACAACTAACGCTCACGACCGTTAGTGCCTCTGTTTAAAGCAAAGCTCATTTCCATCCACATAGATGCAGAAACACACCTACCATCTTTCGTTTGTGTCACATAACTCCTTCTTAGTCTTTCGATTTTCTTTATTGATTTATTTTTGTCAGTGCGTATTCCTGGACGTTTGGGGCAGCAGGGAATTCTGCATGTTGTGTCATGTGAGGCTAATCATGTCTTAAAGAAGAAGCAAACCTTTCCTGTGCCATTCCTCACACACGCTATTCAGCACGGGCATGAGTATGCCCTCTATGTTGCCCCATTAGTACAGGCTGTCAGTTGTTTGTTGCTCAAGGAAGTCTCAGCATAGTGACTCCAAGTGATGGTTGACTTGACCTTACCAGCTGGTGAAAACCTTTTGATTTATTATGGAGAGGCGGTACCGGTTGTTTCCACTTTATGCTCTCAGAGCTGGACGCCGTCTCAAAATGAAGTACCCAGGCTTCATATGTTCAAATGTGTGTGAAATCTTATGGGACTTAACTGTTAAGGTCGTCAGTCCATAAGCTTACACCCTACTTATCCTAAGGACAAACACACACACACACACCCATGCCCGAGGGAGGTCTCGAAACTCCGCCGGGACCAGCCGCACAGTCCAAGACTGCAGCGCCCAGACCGCTCGGCTAATCCCGCGCGGCTACCCAGGCTTCTTCACAGATTAAAACCATGTCCAAAAATCCATAACTTTCGCTATTGAAACAATTTTTTATCTCCGTTCAAATGCAAAATCTGTGTTCTTTGCAATGAACGGAAGCTCTCTGAAAATCCACTTTGCAAAAGTCTTGATGTAGTTAAGTTTGTTTTGAATGACAGAATAAACTGTGTTAACACCTACTCGACATTTTTAGCAGTTTGTTCAATTGTAGGTCGTCGGTCTTTTTGGAAAAGTGTATCCATACGACTAACCAATGCCTAGGTCGATACTGCCACACACTGAACGTCCAGAGCGGTGACCTTCAGTTACGGTCCTCGGTCACTTTTAAATTTTCCCATCCACGGGTAAAATCTCGCGCAGTTCACACTGCCGCATTGTCTGTTTATGTGACAATGTAATTCTGGTAATCGTACACTTTCTGGGTATCAAAGAACGCAGTTTTCGAATAGGACTTTGTTCGAGTCGACACGCCATCGTAACTAAAAATATAAGACTTTATGTTTACAGAAATTTTAATCGAATAATTGCCTTCAGCATGTATGTTTATCTGATTTATTACTGAATGATATGCATATCAATTTGAAATGAGAATCTGTGCCTCAGAAAAAAATGAGTCGAAAATTATTAGTGCAAATCAAAAGGTTTTAAAATTTGTTTTTTCTGCTTTCAGTATTAAAAATACAAGGAGACATAGATGAGGTTACAAAAATCATGGAATAGCTTCTAATACCGTATTAACTTCATTTATCCAGGCATAGTGCAGCAACTCGACGTTACATCAACTCAACAAGTCGTTGGAAGTCCTCTACAGAAATATACACAACTGACCATTAAAATTGCTACACCAAGAAGAAATGCAGACGATAAACGGGTATTCAATGGGCAAACATACTAGAACTGACATATGATTACATTTTCACGCAGTTTGGGTGCATAGATCCTGAGAAATCAATACCCAGAACAACCACCTCTGGCCGTAATAACGGCCTTGATATGCCTGGGCATTGAGTCAAACAGAGCTTGGATGGCGTGTACAGTACAGCTGCCCATGTTGCTTCAACACGATACCACAGTTCATAAAGAGTACTGACTGGCGTATTGTGACGAGCCAGTTGCTTGGCCACCATTGTCCAAACGTTTTCATTTGGTGAGAGATCCGGAGAATGTGCTGGCCAGGGCAGCATTCGAACATTTTCTGTATCCAGAAAGGCCCGTACAGGACCTGCAACATGCGGTCGTGCATTATTCTGCTGAAATGTAGGGTTTCGCAGGAATCGAATGAAGGGTAGCGCCACGGGTCGTAACACACCTGAAATGTAACGTCCACTGTTAAAAGCGCCGTCAGTACGAACAAGAGGTGGCCAAGACGTGTAACCAGAGGCACCTCATACTATGACGCCGGGTGATACGCCAGTATGGCGATGACAACACGCTTCCAATGTGCGTTCACCACGATGTCGCCAAACATGGATGCGACTATCATCATGCTGTAAACAGAACCTGGATTTACCCGAAAAAATGGCGTTTTGCCTTTCGTGCACCCAGGTTTGTCGTTGAGTACACCATCGCAGGCGCTCCTGTCTGTGATGCAGCGTCATAGGTAATCGCATCCATGGTCTCCGAGCTAATAGTCCATACGTCGTCGAACTGTTCGTGCAGATGGTTATTGTCTTGCAAGCGTCCCCATCTGTTGACTCAGAGATCGAGACGTGACTGCACGATCCGTTACAGCCATGCGGATAAGATGCCTCTCATCTCGACTGCTAGTGAGAAGAGGCCGTTCGGATCCAGCACGGCGTTCCGTATTATCCTCCTGAACCCACCGATTCCATATTCTGCTAACAGTAATTGGATCTCGACCAACGCGAGCTGCAATGTCGCAATAAGATAAACCGCAATCGCGATAGGCTATAATCCGACCTTTATCAAAGTCGGAAACGTGATGGTACGCATTTCTCCTCCTTAGACTAGGTATCACAACAACGTTTCACGAGGCAACGCCGGTCAACTGCTGTTTGTGTATGAGAAATCGGTTGGAAACTTTTCTCATGTCAGCATTTGTAGGCGACGCCACTGGCGCCAACCTTATGTGAATGCCTTGGAAAGCTAATCATTCGCGTATCACAGCATCCTCTTCCTGTCGGTTAAATTTCGCGTCTGCAGCACGTCATCTTGGTGGTGTAGCAATTTTAATGGCCAGTAGTGTAGAACGATGCTGCCCATAAGGCGGTCCATAATAGCAAAAGTATTGCCAGTGCAGAATTTTGTGTTCGAAGTCATCTCCACCCCTCGATTACGTCCCATAAATGATCGATGCTGTTCATCTTGGGCGGCATGGGCGGCCAAATCATTAGCTCAAATTGTGCAGAATGTCCTCCAAACTAATCGCGAAAAATTTTGGCCCATTGACATGGCGCATTGTCATCCATAAAAATTTCATCGTTGTTTGGGAAGAGGAAGACCATAAATATCTATACATGGTTTCCAAGTAACTGAATATAACTACTTCGAGTCAATAATCAGTTCACTTGGACGAGAGCTCCGATCTACTTCACGTAAGCACAGCCCACGGCATTATGGAGTCACCTGCAGCTTGTACAGAGCCCTGTTAGCAGTTGGGGTTCATGACTTCGTTGCGTCTGCGCCACACTCCAACCCCCCCCCCCCCCCCCCCATTAGCTGTTTCCAACTTAAATCGGGTCTTATCTGATCAGGCCACTGTTTTCCAGTTGTCTAGCCTCCAACTGACATGCACACGAACTCAGCAGAGGTGCTGCAGGCGATGTCAAGCTATTAGCAAAGGCAACTGAGTCAGTTGCCTGCTGCCATAACGTATTATCGCCAAATTTCTCTCACTGTCCTAACGGATACATTCGTAGTGCGTCCCAAATTGACTTCTGCGGCTGTTCCACTCAGTATTGCTTGTCTGTTAGCACTGACAACTCTTCACAAACGCCGCTGCTCTCGGTCGTTAAGTGAAGGCCGTCAACCACAGCATTGTCTATGGTGAGTTGTAATGCCTGAAATTTGGTATCCTCGGCACGCTCATGACACTGTGGATCCGAAATATTGAATTTCCTAACGATTTCCGAAATGAACTGTCCATGACGTCTAGCTCCACCTGCTTCTCCGCATTCAAAGCCTGTTAATACCTGTGGTGAGGCCATAATTTCATCGGTAACCATTCCACATGGATAGCCTGTGTGCAAATGACAGCTCCGCCAATGAACTACAATTTTATATCTTGCCTGCGCTACACTACCGCCTTATGTATACTTGTATACAGCTATCCTCACTGTACTGATGTTGTAATTTTGTTTATGGCGATTTTCGCAACGTTCTACACTCACTACTGCAGTTCAAAGTGTAGGCGTCAGATTCTGTGCATTCGTTCGCTCAAAGTTCCTTTAAACCCGTTCAAAAAAGTTTGGGTCCATTCGGAAAAATGTCATTGACTGCTGAAATCCTTATATTAAGATCGCCTCGACACATCGCCGGTACGCTCTCGGATGTTCATTCGAGTAGCAGTCATTATTTTCCTACACGATGCTTCGACGACCAACCCAGTCTTCTTCAAAGGCTTCGACCTGTGTTTATATGTGTGCTAGCTGCATAGACTCCAACCACACTGTACACTGTAGCTGTTGTCGCAGTGCTGTTCAGATCCGAGATTTACTTCCTACGTCCATGAGGCCCTTTGAATCTCAGTTGTTTTTCGGAGTTCATGCTGTGTTTATGTGAAAGCAGTATTTTCCAGCCCTGATGGGCATGATCTAAATGGACTGAGTACCGGATCCCATGCCTTGCTTAAACTGAAACCTCCGCTCTCCTTGACTAGTATTTCCGACATCTTTATTTTGATAAGCCTCAAAATTACGCTATTCCATAAATTTAGAGTCGTCGCGTCATCGAGGAGAGGTGCATGGATCGTGAGTGACAAACCAGAATGAAACAGCCCAGCAGATGAACTGTCCCCGAATGACATCTCAGGTATAATCATAAATACCAAGTTATTCAAGCCAAGGGTCTCAGTCAGCTTAATTAAGACTACCGATATAAAAATGTCGGAAAACCTAATAAACCGAGATATAGGTTTCTATTATTAATAAGACTTCGATCCGGTACTCAGTTTATTACAATGCTAAAGCCGTCGGCTACGGAACGAGCTTCCAAACGTCACGGTGACCGTGCTGAGTTCAACGTGCTGCTGAATGCTCAGAAACGATGCGACTTGTGCATGCAGTACGTGGGCCCCAACTTGGTGTTCGCAATCGCAGCGCGCTCCAGTGGCAGTTGTCGGCTATCTGGCCCACACGTAACACTGTTTACGAGATTGACGGGTGTAGATTTCCTACGTCAGCCCTATCGAAACGCACATGTGCTTCCTTGCACCTATGCTAGTCATGTTGTTCTGTCTGCAGTATACGTAAGAAAACTTCAGTATCGAGGCACATACAAATTATATAGGTTAACTGCCGTCTTTCGAGACTGTAATGGAAATATTATTAAGACCAGACACGTTCCGCTGTATTCTAAAGCATCATCAATGATCAGGTTTTTTGTTGTTCGCTTTTTCCTTGTTGTTCTTTCGCATGTATGTTTTGTGTACTCAGCACACAGCACTTTTGCAGCACCAGATATTTATGTTTCTGTGTTGAGAAGAATTACTGTCGCCTCATCATTTCGTGTGACTACTGAAGATGCTTTAGATAAAGCGGAAAGCATCTGGTGTTAACAAGACTCCCATTACAGTAGCAAAATACGTTAATTAACCTATAAAATATGTATGTGATTGGTTATTGAAGGTTCTTTACGTACACCGATACAATAATGGCTGAAGAAGGAGAAAAATTTGTGTGTGACATAATGAAGCAGTTACGTCGGTTACTGCACATTAATAAATTTCAGTCCAGCGCTTTACACCCGCAGGCAAATGGTTAGACAGAGGCAGCCTGTAGCACTCTCGTAAAAATGGTAAGGCATATGTTAACGCACTACATAATGATTGGGATGCTCTACTTGCATACCTCACAGGAAGATATATTTGAAAACGCATGGCAGCATGGAGCTATTCATTTATGAAATGATTTTTGTCTAGAAGGTGCCATTCCTGCTTGAGGTCTGTATTCCTCTTCCAGCAAGTCAATGTTCATCAGTGAAAGATTTCTCTAACTGATTAAAAACTAGTGATTAAAATTCGTCTGGGTATTATGTCACGTCATTGCTAAAGACTAACAACAATAATAAAATAAAACCGACGTTTCGGCCGAATTGCAACTGCCTTCCTCAGGGGACGACTGGTTTTGCATGGGGATAGGTGCTTCTATTTATTGCAGACTATCGATGTCTGATGTCACTGTCGTAAAATTTTTAATTGGCCCTTTAATATGATTAGCTAGTCATGACGTAAGGGAAGATGGAAGGGAAGCGGCTATTCGTGGATGCCCATGTTGTCAACGATTGGTAGCTGTCCGCCAATCAGCGTTCGGCTTCTGATCGGTAAGTTTTCCTCCTGGTGTGCCCGGAAGTCTATAAGAAATAGGAACAAAAAAATGGTTCAAATGGCTCTGAGCACTATGGGACTTAACATCTGAGGTCTTCAGTCCCATAGAACTTAGAACTACTTAAACCTAACTAACCTAAGGACATCACACACATCCATGCCCGAGGCAGGAGTCGAACCTGCGACCGTAGCGGTCGCGCGGTTCCAGACTGTAGCGCCTAGAACCGCTTGGCCACTCCGGCCGGCTAATAGAAACACCTGTCCCCATGAAAAACAAGTCGTGCCCAGAGGAAGGCCGTTGCAATTCGGCCGAAACGTCGGTTTTAGTTTATTATTGTTGTCAGTTTTTAGCAATGACGCGGCATAATACCCAGAATAATTTTAATCACTATGACACCGGCAGCCGAAGCCTACGTTCTTATGTCAGATTAAAATCTATTTGGTAACAGGTGAAAAAGATGAGCACAGAAGCTTTAGAATGACAAGACAGAACCAATTGGAAAGCACTGTTATCTAATTATCACATAGGTCAATGGGCGATGATGACCCACCCGTATTTACCAAAAGGAAAGACAAAGAAGTTGTGGCACATTACTAGGATGCCTTTCAAGTGACAGAACTGACATCAGCTCTTAATGTCAAACTACAACTTCACGTCAGTAATTTTCATCCTTTTAAGGGTACCACGGAGGTAGTGCCTCTACTGTTGGCAACTTTGCCTGAAGAGAGGGGAGGACCTGTGTGAAAGGAAAGAAGGGAGGGGTTAGGCATAGGAAGCAAGATTGTCTGCAGCTACCCCAACTCATCAGTATGGACTTAGGCCACGAGCAATAATAATAAATTAACAACAAGATTTTCATTTCTTTTAGGTCACATGGTTCTACCCCAAACTGAGAAGAAGCAGTCCCAGCACCAAACATCGGGCTCTGGAATAAGGGAAACTAACATGAGAAGCTTCATCACAATAAGCTTATTATGCTGTTGCAGGGTGACAGAATTTCTAATTTGTGTCTGCCAACAGTGGTGTCTTGTTTACATGACAACCAGATATGCTAATGTGAATTTACCAGTGTATCCTAATATTGGACTGAAATATTTGAGCACTGAAGAACGAAATTCGGAAATTAAAGCACGCGTTTGACAAATAAAGCTCATGATAAATAACAGAACAAGGTTTAACAATACACAAGCGGCATATCAGTTGCTGCGATCAGCCTTTGCATTACTAAAGCACAGCTACTTCAGACTATGGAGTTAATCCCACAAATGCGACAATATACAGGTTAGCAAGGCTCACGTGGAAGAATTATGAAAAGCGTTTCGTAACAGCTCTCACAAAGAACCTAAAAATATCAAAAAGATATTACAATAAGTACAGTTGGATGTAAAAGGCAATCACGAAGCTGTCGACGTGCACACTATCCAGCTCGTCAGCTAGGAAAAAAAATACTCACTGATACCAGACAACTGCATGCCTTGGTTACAGTCGGGCAGAAGCAGGTACGACTAATCACGACTAGGGCATAATTAGGGACCATCTGGATAACGTAGTCACTCCGGGAAAGATTGCAAAATCGTTTCACAACTTTGCCTGAAGTACTTCTGATGCAAGACGAAGGAACTATAGGAACCCTTGTTCCATGATATTCAGAGCCAATTAATACCAATACCGTTATGACTGGATTAATTGCGGGAATGATTACAGAAAATCAAGATGTTTACCTGCACTATCTCAGTTAGTATCAACAGTAAGAGGACAACATCTTTCAGCATCATACAGTATGGTGACCATTATGAGAACACACATGAGCATCAGTTAACTTCTATGAACTGTAGATGTTTGTGTTACACTCTTCATATATACCCTATGGCATGGAATATACAACAGAGAGTTCAAAGGTAAAAACACACGAAGTACTACAGACAATCCCATGCCCTGTTTTCACACAGGAATTACTAGACTGTTGAGCCAAGCCATTCCCACATCTGCTCTGCAAAACAGATACATACCGTTCCTAACATGTGCAATTTTATATTGTGTCATCTCCAGGAAAGTGTAGCAGTCAGCCCGAAACAAATAATTACAGACAAAAGAGATATTTTTCCGAAGAGTAAATGTACATTGGTTATGCTCCATAGCTAGTTAAACCGTAATTATTTGTAGTTGTTAGGAGCAAGGTCGACAAAGTGACACACGGTGAACAGACCTATGAGGTCAAGAGTTGTTAATCAGCAGAACCCAATGTGAGGTTCCAACTCAACCTTCCGATTACCAACCTCATAACAGGAATTACCACCTGAAACATAACCCACACCTCGATTTATTTACCTAATTTACCCTTCAAAATTCTACCCAAATGAAAACTTTTTAACTAAACTACACATTAGGCTCACTGTGCTTGCCTCCATAGATCAGATGTTAGTCACGCTGTGTAGCTATATATAAATGGATCATATTTTCTATCACGTAAAAAGGTACAGTAAAGAACATCAACCGCAACTAATAGTTATGAGGAACTCAACCTCAGCTCTCTGTATGATTTTCGCAGTAATAGGAATCGAGACCGAAGCCCATGGTCTAGGGGTAGGGTCTTTGATTACTAACCAAACGTTCCCAGTTCTATATTTGAACATCCCGACCTCTTAAATTTTGAATAAAAATCATCAGCAATGGCGGCCGTAGACTTCCGGCATAGGAAGTCAGCCTAATTCAGTCAACGACCTTCTCAAAGTGGGCAGAGAAGTGGACAGAGGCTCAGGGCACCGTCTTGCTCTCAGGGTGGGAAACCACCCCTAAAAGACAGAAGAATCAGCAATCATCAACGGCGTGAGGATGCACAAGGGAATGGAAACAACTGAATTAAAGTCACATGATGTGTATCCACAGGACATGTGGCCTGTAATTGAGAAAGTGGGATGATGATCTCTTCATTGGCAAAATATTTCTAAATAGCCCCCATTCTCTGGGAGGGAATTGCCAATGGTGAGGTGATATGAGAAAGCCTGAAAACGGAATCACTAAGGCTCAATCTTGATATATTGGGCAGCAGAAAATGCTATGACAGAGTAGGATCGGTTTGAATAGGAACGTAAGGGAGAGGGTGAGTTACTGTGAACATTTCAGGGATAGGGTTGTTCTCATGTGAATCAATAGCAGACCAACACTTGACAGCTATAGCTCAGGCATATGTACTGACGTTTCTAGCCGAAGAATGAGAGATAAAGAGAGTACATGAGGATACTGAAAGGATAATTCAGTTTATAAAGGGAGATGTCATGGGGAATCGGATGCAGTTGTAGGGGAAGAAGTAGAAGAAACGATTATAGGAGAAAACGGACTTGGTACTAGGAATGAGAGAGGACAAAGACTAACTGAGTTATGCAGTGTATTTCTGCTAGTAACAGCGAATACTCTCTTCTAGACTGACAAGAGGAGCGGCTGTTCTTGGAAAAGGCCTCGAGGTAAGGAAAGATTTCAGTTAGATTACATCATACTCAGGCAGAGATTCCGAAATCTGAGAGTTTAAGGAGTACCTAGGACCAGATACAGCCTCAGATTACCATTTAGTAGTGATGAAGAGCAGGCTGAAGTTTAAAAGACTAGTCATGAAGAATCAGTGCGCGACGAAGCGGGACATCAAAGTCTACTAGTATCAAATATATGCCTTCATTGGGGAGGAAATTTCTGAGAATGTACATTTTGAGCACAACATTGGACGACAATGGAATGTGGACTGTGGGAAAACCGGAAAATATGAGAATCGAGGCATTTCAGATGTGGTGCTACAGATGAATGTTGAAAATTATTTGGACTGATGATGTAAAGAGTGAGGAAGTTCTCCGGAGAATCGGCGAGGAAAGGAATATATGGAAGACACTGTTAAGAAATAGCGACTAGACGACATCTGTTCAGACACCATGGAATAACTTCCATGGTGCTAGAGGGGGCTGTAGAGGGTAAAAACTGTGGGGGAATACAGAGATTGGAATACATACAGCAAATAATTGGGGACGTTGGTTGCAAATGTTACTCTGAGATGAAGAGATTGGCACAGTGGAGAATTAAAGTTAAATGTAATTAACTGGAAAACTTGGTTGATGTGCTAACAAAATTTTAGGGCAGATACTTTTTATAGAACGGAGGAACAGTAAAGAATAAAAAATAGTGGGTCTTGGAGACAGAGACGGAGCGCCAGGAAGGTAATCAGGCCATTCTAGAGTCCAGACACCGGTCAGCGACACTCGTGTTGAGTAGAACAAAACGTCTCCGGTGTCACAGCCATCCGTATGACGAAAGCAGGCCATTCAGCAAGAAGAATTACAAAATGACCCACAGCTGGTTACGACAGCTCGTCGTTGCTTTCATATAGATACAGCGATGTGACACAAAACACTGCGACTTTTGCAACATCAGTGAACAGCAGCAGCATTTAAGCTAAAACACATAATCAGCATTCGAACAGGTGGGCATTAATGTGACGTCGAGCCTGTGTTGCTCAGCGTGCCGATGACACAGACGTCTCATCACCGCCAGGACACGAACTGCTGCCAGCCAACTACGTATCTTGGCGCCAGGAAATGTCCCGCATTTCGTCGCCATTCCAGGAGTGCTCTGTGAGGGTCCTGTCATCCGTGCTCTCGCTGGGGTATCAACAGACGAGCTCCACGCTCCGGCCACTGGAGCAAAATGGTGGCTTTGCTATCAGGTTTCCTCTGAGCCGTAATCCGTAGGTAGTGGTCATTTACTGCAGTAGTAGCCCTTGGGCGGCCTGAGTGAGGCATGTGATCTACCTGTCTCTCTGTATCTCCTCCATGTCCGAACAACATCGCTTTGATTCACTCTGAGACTCATGGACACTTCCCTTCTTGAGAGCCCTTCCTGGCGCAAAGTAACAATGCGGACGCGATCGAACCGCGGTATTGACCGTCTTCGCATGGTTTAACTACAGACACACGAGCCATGTACCTCTTTCCTGCTGGAATGACTAGAACTGATCGGCTGTCGGACCCCCTTCGTCCAATAGGCACTGCTCATGCATGGTTGTTTACATCGGATTTGGTGACATCTCTGAACAGTCAACGGGACTGAGTCTGTGATACAATATCCTCAGTCAAAGTCTGTCTTCAGGAGTTCTGGGAACCAGGGTTATGCGAAACTTTTTTGATCTGTAATAAAAAGGTATTGCTCAAAACGAATTATGTTACAAAGAACCGCTTTGTAAAACGGTTTTTGGAAGGAAGAACAGGTTGTCGAAACATGCATTCCAAAACGATGTTGGTAATTACAGACTGACTAATGTTATAAAGAAGACATGTAAAGATAACTCTTGTTCTGCGACAAATTCTGAAGCATTTACCAATTATTTTAGGGCTCCAGTGATACGAAATACTGAGAACATGTAAGAGCCGAAGAAAAGTATGTTGCTTACCGAAAGATTGAGACAAGTTGTGGTTAAGATACAAAAGTGTTCTATATTCCGAAAAATAAGGTAGTAAAGTATCTTATTTATTGGAAAATCTAAATGTGAATTCATTGGATGAACAACCAGGAGAAGGAGTGGAATGACTGAGAGTACCCATTTACATTATGATGTTTATGAAAGTGGGAAACGGCCAGATTATTCCTCCACAACAGCCACCAATCCAATTAAGAAGAGAAAAAGCGTAAATACATACGAAAAATTGAGGGGTGTCAAGGTAATATCTAACACTCAAGAAGGGTTCAATTAAGTAACTACACTGACGATGACATTTAGAAACGGCCTTATTGGTAAATAATAGCATGATTCTCGAAGAGTAATGGGAGCAAAAACCGCAGGTGAATCATAATTGCAGATAAGTATATACAGAAGGACAAAAAGATTTATGGGATCTTTGGATAACTGGAAATCGCGTTTGACAGGAAAAAAAGAGCAATGTTGCACTGATTTCGAGAGGCGCGGAAGTGTCTTGGTGGAAAACCTAGCTAATTATTCGACTTGACCTACATTATAAAGTCGGGATTAAAATAAGAATTGTGACAACAAATTAGGATCTCTTATATTCGCCGAGTCAGACAAGAATGATATTTCCCTCTCGCATCCTACGCAGTATGCACTAATGAGAATTTGGAAAACAATTACAATGTAACTAAGGATGGTACTGAGAGTGTTTTTGTATGGGAAGGATATTACGACTATAAGGAAGACAGAAGAAAACTCATAGAGACTTTTATGTAGGGCAAGTGGAAATGATAAGAATGATAAGCTAGACGGAAAGAACTAACAATGCTAATAAGGTGTTTAAAAGACAATAAATACTATAGAGAATTAAAAGGCTTAGTTTGCACATGTCTTGCAGGGAGATGCTTATTAATAGCTTCCTTGACAGAATTATGAAAGAAAAAAGAAGAAGAAGGCAAAAACTGGATAACATTATGCAATGACAAACATTACAGTGTAACTGTGGAAAAGATGGAGAACGAGTGTTGTTTAAAGCTCTGACAATGAGTCACAACACGAAATAACAGCTACGAGTGTTACGTATTTGCTGTGAAAAGATTTGTACAGGATAAATAATAAATTGGAGGTAACATATCTACTGAAGCCGTCAAATAACTAACTACACCAGTCGCATTTAAGTCTTAACGTGAAATTTGTCTGAGGCAGCCGGGTGACATAGCTTTTAGGCAGAGATATTACATGTATTTGCGATTTTATTTGTATAATGTACCACTAAAAAACAGAAATATCACAGTTAAAGTATGAGAAACCTATATATGGCATAATTTTGGAATCACTTATTTGATTTATGGCATGAAGAATCTTTATTCCAGAACGATTATATACGGAAATTAGTCTGTGGCGTAAGGAGAAAACATTTTACTCCACATAAAACTACTGCGAAGTTGATTAAACATGAGTTTTTCGGAGTTTAGATTAAAATATGAAGAGACGAACAAGTATTCTCGTGAAACGTTCATAAACTACTGATCTTACAGCTAATTATAACTGCAGAAACCTTCTGTAAATTACGGTAACTACTGTTAGCTATGCCGTAGCGCGTAATAATATACTGTAGAAATATCTAAATGTATTCTACTTTGTCGGCATACGCAACAAGGACATGCCAATAAGTAATAATATGTTTACATCTATATGAGTGAGACTGAATGTTCCATTCTTAGAGATCCCAGCGGCTTAAGAAAGACACATAACGATCTTCTACAGACCTCTAGGCGCTTTGTGACCCAGTCGTCTTAGCCACGAAACGCTTTACTGTCGACTGAAAGGCATTAGGAAGAGAGGTCTGCTTCACTTTCCATCAGCATTAATAGATGAATTCCGCCCGAGGGTCCGTTATTGAGCTAGCTCCCGCGAGCTGCATTAAGTTCTCCGACGTTATGCCTGCAATTAAAAATTTAATCTCAGTTTTCCTCCTGACGCGTTGGCCGGTGGACTCCACCGACTCCGGGTAGACTGCAGGAAAACCTTCTGTACACTGCGGCCTAGTTTTCCTTCTGGTATGAGCCTGTATCATCGTCCTTATTTCACCATTCAGAGACCAGTTGTGGCACCCGTCCAGTATTCAGGGAACAATCTTCATGCGCTTACCAAGACTTCTTTTTTCGCGTGGAACATATTTAATGGATTTTAGTCTTAAGCGCCACTCTGATATTCTTTCTAGAGCGTCCATTCAGATACGTCGTTTCTTAGTTAAACTCTAAAGTTTTTTATATCTTCATATCTTCATTTTTGATTTGTCTAAATTCTTACATATTTTCCCATCTCTTAGCAATCTGCTTTCAGTCTTTATTTCTCTGTCATTTAATGCTTTAGGCCCCACTCTCTCAGAGAAGTGCAGACACTGCCATAGATTTAGAAACCTTAATTTTAATTTCTTTTCTGGACTTTTTAAAAAGTTTTGCTGATAATACAGCACATACATTGGAACTTCACATCATTTTTACCTACACCTAGATCGTTTAGATAATTTACTTAAATTCAAAGTAGTTAAAATAATTTACTTATACGACATAATGTGGCAGAAAAACTGGCCGTTTCAATTAGTCTTTAAAAGTGAAATGGTATCATTTGCAACACTCAATGTATGTCGTATGTTTCAGTTTACGGTTGAGATGAAGTGCTGTAGTTGGTCTAGGAGCGGGCCTGTGGCTGAGAAGACATTTTACGAAAACGATGACTGTGTTGCGGCTGCTATACGTGAGTCGGTGTTAAAGTCGATCCCTGGCAGCTCCAGGGGCTGGGCGCAGCACATTAGCGCGCCTACCACAACCAATAGCGTAACGCGATTTTGTAGACGTCTGTATGGCAGTGCCTCAGTGTTGGCAGTGTTTTTGACTGCAGTCTTTAGGGCTCCGCAGCTGAATGCTTGCTGCAGTGATGAGAACTGTCAGAGAACTTCTTACGCCGTCTCGGCTACAGACGGGAAAATCGTACGTCATTTCAACCTTCGACGGAATGAAGCTGTACCATTGGCACATGCAGTCAGGTCATGGATGAAAAACATAGCAGCAAGTGCAAGCTGAAACCTCCAGGAAGGCAAAGGAACTGCCACTCCCAGGAATGAGTAGAGGAGGTGCAAAATTTTGTAACCAACAATCCAAAGCGTACTGTGAGACAAATTGTGGCAATTTGAATAGAAGAGGTGTAAAAAGTTGTAACCAACAACCCAAAGCGTACTGTGAGTCAGACTGTGGGAATTTTTACCTTTCGAACTTCATAAATTATCATATGTACTTGCCTCCGCAACCAGCTGATTTGTCCAGCTTAGAAATAGGACTGAAGCACACGCACAGATCAAGGTTTTGGAAAAATTCAACTGTCTGGTCGATTTGTGCCATGTGACGAATGAAACTAACATTGAAATCTTGTAAGAAAAACTGTTTCAGCAGCGCTTTCGTTTCATGTAATGTTTACAATTGTTCGTTGAATGTAATAAACGCTAAAAACTCGATATCCATTTTGAAACACCCAGTAGCTTATAAAAAGTTGCGTGTATTGTGAACTACAGCCCATACACCGTAGAGTATATTGATATGAACACGTGACATCAAGATGCACAATTTGACACAATTGCAAGTTGAATGTGGTATATGCTAAGACATCGATATCCATTTTGCAATATCAACATTTTTCGTGTAGTTTGAAGCTATATTCAGTAGCTGGATATATCACTTGACTTCTGGCGTCCACATCCTCCAAATAGCTCTTGTTTTTCCTTTTAGCTCCCTATAGCCTAACCAGTTTTGAGCGGTGCGGCAAGTTGTGTGCGGGGCAGCTCACAGCCGTGTGGCTGGCCAGTATTGCAACTAACGTCAGACTAAACCAAGTACCTAAACACTCTTCTGTGACTGCCATTATGTTGCCCCTGAAGCCTATCTCCATCGAGAGCACGGTAGCTAATGGTAACTTGCACTGGAAAGACGCCATAAGGGCTTCCATACACATAGTTTCAAAGGCGGCTGATAACCGTACAAGCACACCCCTGTCTCTTCCCCTCAAAGCAGTTCCATTCATCGCCAGGTGGAGTTTGCGTGCACTTGCTGCAAGCTTATAATGCACTCAGATCTCAGGAGGATGTAAGCTCCTATGTGTCGGGGGATGTCTGTATTCTGTACACTCTTCCCCATTTTTGTAGTAGCTTTTCGGCTTGTCTGATGGAGTCTGTATATCGATCTTGGACAAGAGCCTTTCGTCAGTCGTGATTCTCAGATATCTTGTCTACTGTTTTTACCTATTTTTCCGCCAGTAGTGTGTATGAGAAATACTCAAGTATACAAATACGACACGGTTTTAGAACTTCAGTGTCATGATAAATACACACTGTGTGTGTGTGTGTGTGTGTGTGTGTGAGAGAGAGAGAGAGAGAGAGAGAGAGAGAGAGAGGGAGAGAAAGGGAGAGAGAGAGAGAGAGAGAGAGAGAGAGAGAGAGGGTGGGAGGGAGGGAGGAATGGAACACGTTGCACTAAAAGCTGCTATAGTTGGGCTGAAGTAAGGGTGGTGCAAACGCTCTTTAAAGGACATTGCGCATGAAAATGACGTCCGATACCATTTCCTAATGCAAGAGAGTCTGACGTATTTTATGAGGTAATCCAAAAGATATAAACCTAATTTGTCGAAATTTTGTTCATGGGCATCGTTGGTCAGAAATATAGGAATACGCTACAGTCCTTCACTATATAGTCGCGAGGACAAAATTACACCAATCTGATGATGAGCCTTCCGGGCTGTACGGCCGTGATCAAAGGAATTTTTCGGTTCCTCACGTTTTGTCCAGATCTGCGTTGAACATTATCGGAGGGGCTCCTGGCGACGCTGAGTGCTGCCAACCGAAAAGTCGGAGAGCGACGTAAATACTATGTCAAGTGGTCGTGGTCGAGTTTACACTTGATCGGCAGAGTTAATCTTTGTCAAAGCGAAAACTTAACTATCGATTATCGCCTGTCAATGATAAAACACCTATCGATTCTGCAGAGTGACTGTTCATATATCAAGGTGTCGTAGAAATTATCACTATGCTTACACAGGGTGGTCCATTGATAGTGAAGGGGCCAAATATCTCACGAAATAAGCATCAAACGAAAAACCTACAAAGAACGAAACTCATCTAGTTTGAAGGGGAAAACCAGATGGCGCTATCTTTGTCCCGCTAGATGGCGCTGCCATAAATCAAACGGATATCAACTGCGTTTTTTTAAATATGAAACCCATTTTTTATTACATATTCGTGTAGTACGTAAAGAAATATGAATGTTTTCGTTGGACCACTTTTTTCGCTTTGTCATAGATGGCGCTGTAATAGTCACAAACATATGGCTCACAATTTTAGACGAACAGCTGATAACAGGTAAGTTTTTTAAATTAAAATACAGAACGTAGGTACGTTTGAACATTTTATTTCGGTTGTTCCAATGTATTCATGTATTTTAATTTAAAAAATCTACCTGTTACCAACTGTTCGTCTAAAATTGTGAGCCATAGGTTTGTGACTATTACAGCGCCATCTATCACAAAGCGAAAAAAGTTGTCCAACTAAAACATTCATATTTCTTTACGTACTACACCAATACGTAATAAAAATGGGAGTTCCTATTTTAAAAAACGCGGTTGATATCCGTTTGACCTATGGCAACGCCATCTAGCGGGCCAACCATAGCGCCATCTTGTTTCCCCCTTCAAGATAGACAAGTTTCGTTCTTTGTAGTCTTTTTCTTTTGACGCTTATTTCGTGAGATATTTGGCCCGGTCACGACCAGTGGACCACTTTGTATATGTTTCGGAAACAAAATGTAAGAGGATTGAGTAGGTACAGTAATTACTAAATCGAATTAACAAGGAATTGAGCAGCCTGATCGTATGATGTGGGACCTTTTCTGTCCAGCAGGCATGCTCTGATTCGGTTGTAAAATGTATCGTAAAGTCGCTGAGGCAAGCTGACCTACAACTGTCGTAACGGGTCCTTGATATCCTCGGCTCTGGCAATGGGACAGATTTGGCGAATGAGCTGGTTACACACATGTTAATTGGGGGCAGATCTGTGGACCTAGTTGGCTACAGGAGTATCTCGACATCACGCAGACAGTTCACAAAAACGTGTGCTAAGTGTGCACTGGCATAGCCCTGTTGAAACATGGCACGACGATATTGTCAGATCAGAGGTAACACATGAGGAGACCGGATATGCATGACATCTGTTGTTGTCGTCTGAGCTCTCTCAGTCACTACCAGCCTTAACCTGAAGTCATGCCCGTTGGTTCCCTACACAGTGATACCAAAACTAACATCGTCATGCTTCTCAAAAACATGGAAAAAACAGAGCCTCCTTCCAGCTTGCCATCATACTCGCCGATTAGCGTCATGTCGGGTAGTGCAGATTAGTGATTCATTGTTGAACATAATGCAATGCTTTTCAACGTCAGCCTATTCCTCCCAGTAATGGCACCATTCCGAATTCAGCCGTTTGTGTAGTGGTGTTTACGATAGCCTATGCATGGGATTGTAATTCCATCACCGGGCTGCTGTTAGTCTCCAATCAATTGTGTGGAATGACACTGAATGTTGCAGGGAATCCATTACTTTTCTCGGATGCAGGCGAACGTATGAAGCGGTAACCAAGTGCTGGATCACACCCTCCTTTGTAGTGGTCAGAAGTGACGAGAAGTATGCATGTCCTCATGTCCAACATTGGGCCACTGTCACCTTCGAATGCACCCAAATCTACAGAGTCCACAGTCGACCATTATGCCAAATGGAGAACAAAACCGCCCTTTTAGACTTTGTGAGGTGCTAATGACGCAGTTCTTCAGGAGGAATGGTAAGGTGCGGTAGAACATAGTACCTCCAAAAATACATTCCACTTAACATGTATCCGTTTTTATTGGTTACATAGATACAGATGGTTGCAGAATTAAGTTTTCATTTCGCATATTGGTTCCTCAGCATTTATTTTGAAGTTCAAACTGCAAAGTTGTGCCTGTGTTTACATAACTGAATATTTCAACTATGACAGTGATTTGCTGGTCAGTTCTAGCGCTCTTTTCAGTATGGTGCGTTTTCACTAAACACTGTGACACTGGTGCAGTATCTACAAATGGGCAGAATGTAGAAGAAGTAGAAAACATGATGGACAGTTAGAAGTCGAAATGAGCATTTCGCGCGGTAAAAGAAGAAGAGTAGAAGAAAACAAAAGGCAGCATATGTTTTCTCAGAAAATTTTTGTGTAAACTGATGTATAGCAGATATGTTAAAGGTTTAAATTATGAATTTCAGATGGCGTTGCCATAGGTCAAACGGATATCAACCGCGTCTTCCTAAGTTATTGATTTGACTTCAGCGGTCGTTGACCGAGGGTCTCTGTGAGTCGTTGTATTAGATAAGTGGAAATATAGCCCAGGTTTGTGAACGCTGAATTATTCTAAGTCCCCTACTCTAGACTTCCAGATTTTCGTGGAGGGAAACTTGTAAAAGCTTGCGATTTTTGTTTTTTCGTTTTCCGAGTGCGAAATTTTCTGAGTGCCCAATCTGGACATAGAGATTTTTGTCGTGTGTGTACTGCGAGGAGGACTACCTGGTGGAGAATTTATAAATTTTAGCCTGTTGACCGAGCTACAATTTGGACTTAAAGTAATTTTAATGGGAAGCTAGTGTGGGACTTGTAGTTTGAACTGGCGCTGTGGAAATTTATCGATTTTCTTGAAGATAGCTCACGGGATTTATCGTGAATTACGTGACAACCTCCACTGACACATAAATCCTTGATCGGATTGTGAGTTTTCGAAGATAAAGTGTGTTTTAAACAATTACTTGTCGTGCTTGTGGGAGCAGCAATAAACTTGTTACAAATACTTTAAACAAGTGCGAGTACGTACCTAAGTGCTAGTGTAGCAATTCCTGCATACATTTATTTACAAATATTTTGGGCCGCTGTGACACGTTCGAATTGGCGCCTTTGGACATAAACCGCAGCTACATTACTAAGTCGACTCACATACTACTGAGACCCACTGAAATGTATTGTGCTGGATTGTGTGCGTCTGCCATTTTAGTGCATAAGCACGTGGAGGCTGCGAGTTTATTTATAGAGGAAAGGTGAACTGACTGACTGTAATTCTGGCAAATTTTACAAAACATTTATTCGTGGCCCACCACAGCGTTAGCAATAGTTCGTGGTACAGTCGCATACCGCATCCTCTTACATGGCCCTGTTATCTACACTTTCCTGAAACCGAGCTTCCAGCATTATTGGAAAAGGTTCCTTTGGCTGCAGGGTTGGGTACGTTCTCCCAACCTGATGGGGCTTCTGTACATTTTGTTCCTCAGGTGACACATAATCTAAACCTTTTTCCCGGAAGACGGACAAGCACAATGGGTCGCGTTTCTCAGCCACCAAAGACCACTCTCCTTGCCCTTTTAGATTTTTGCTTGTAGGAATGGCTGAAAGACCAAGACCACGATGAGAAAGCCAACACAAGAGTCGAAATGAACGTCCGGATTATGATTAGTGTTGTCCTCATGAAAGAATTCCAAGATGAATCAGAACAGCTACACACACTGTTGTCAAGAGAATTCGATGCATTAAACTGGAAGTTAGAATTTATGAAAATCAACTACGCTTTCGTTAAAAATTTTCAGGGACTATTTCTTTGGGTTATATTCTAACAGCTGTATCTCTGTATCGAATACTAATTTGACATATGTTTATTTAAATTACAGTATACTACTACATCGTAAGATATATACACTACTGGTCATTAAATTTGCTACACCACGAAGATGTCGTGCTACAGGCGCGAAATTTAACCGTCAGGAAGAAGATGCTGTGATATGCAAATGATTAGCTTTTCAGAGCATTCACACGAGGTTGGCGCCGGTGCTGACAGGAGGAAAGTTTCCAACCGATTTCTCATACACAAATAGCAGTTGACCTGCGTTTCCTGGTGAAACGTTATTGTGATGCCTCGTGTAAGGAGGAAAAATGCGTACCATCACGTTTCCGACTTTGATAAAGGTCGGAGTGTAGCCTATAGCGATTGCGGTTTATCGGCGCCAACCTTGTGTGAATGCTCTGTAAAGCTAATCATTTGCTGGATCCCAACGGCCTCGTATCACTAGCAGTCGAGATGACAGGCATCTTATTCGCATGGCTGTAACGGATCGTGCAGCCACGTCTCAATCCCTGAGTCAACAGATGGGGACTTTTGCAAGACAACAACCATCTGCACGAATAGTTCGACGACTTTTGCAGCAGCATCGACTATCAGCTCGGAGGCCATGGCTGCGGTTACTCTTGACGCTGCATCACAGACAGGAGCGCCTGCGATGTTGTACTCAACGACGAACCTGGGTGCACGAACGGAAAAACGTCATTTTTTCGGATGAACCAGGTTCTGTTTACTGCATCACGATGGTAGAATCCGTGTATGACGACATCGCGATGAACGCACATTGGAAGCGTGTACTCGTCATCTTCATACTTGCGTATCACCCGGCGTGATGTTATGGGGTGCCATTGGTTACACGTCTCGGTCACCTCTTGTTCGCATTGACGGCACTTTGAACAGTGGACGTTACATTTAAGATGTGTTACGACCCGTGGCGCTACCCTTCATTCGATCCCTGCGAAACCCTACATTTCAGCAGGATAATGCACGACCGCATGTTTTAGGTCCTGTACTGGCCTTTCTAGACACAGAAAATGTTCGACTGCTGCCCTGGCCAGCACATTCTCCAGATCTCTCACCAATTGAAAACGTCTGGTCAATGGTGGCCGAGAAGCTGGCTCGTCACAATACACCAGTCACTAGTCTTGATGAACTGTGGTATCGTGTTGAAGCTGCATGGGCAACTGTACCTGTACACGCCATTCAAGCTCTGTTTGACTCAATGCCCAGGCGTATCAAGGTCGTTATTACGGCCAGAGGTGATTTTTCTGGGTACTGATTTCTCAGGATTTATGCACACAAATTGCGTGAAAATATAATCACATGTCAGCTCTAGTATAATATATTTGTCCATTGAATACCCGTTTATCATCTGCATTTCTTCTTGGTGTAGCAGTTTTAATGGCCAGTAGTGTATTATTGCTCCTGCGTAAGATACATATTATTGCTTCTGTTCAAAACATAAGAGGCCCTGTTACCCTTCCTCCAGGTACACCCGACGTGGTTTTCACTTCTGGAGAACACTGGGTGTTCGATATAACGTAATGTATCCTATTTGTCAAATATTCCTCCAGATAGTCGCATCTCTTTGGAGATACCCATACCTAGGTTAGAAGCGGATGATTTGATACAATGTCGAACACCATACGGAAATATCGGATGGCATAATCTATCTGATCATCTTACATCTTGAATAAGCTATTCCATGGTCTCTCCCACCAGTTGGCACCAACACAGCTCAGGCGGCCAGTGGCTCCAGAGGGCGCGGGTACCACCGGAGTTGGGTGTGACATCGTCATGCGGAGCTTAGCTGTGGTGGCGCGTCCCTGCAGTGTGCCGTACAACAAGAGAGGAGCAGCAACTTGGAGCCAGCGCTAGTCCTTGAGTGTGGTGCCAGGAGAGGCACGCCATGCTGCTAGGGCTTGTTTTTGTCCCAGAAACACTGGCTCAGGGAGTTGACCGCTGAGCAGCATCAACTGGGCACATGTCTAGTGGTGGCTGTAAGCAATTGGTAGAATTTGACCTTTATCTTGGGAGTACGGGGTACACATGGTCATCACTGAGCGGCACAGAGTCTCGGTGAAGGTGGGCTTCATACAGATGACAGCAAGAGTTAGAAGTACAGAACTGCAGTGGCAGGATGGAGCCTGCACTGGAACAATGTGAACTGTGGCTGTTAAGCCTTGATACAGATCCGAGACTTTGGATGGTGCACCGGCCGGACTTGTTTTGTTTTATCGTTGCTGCCCCACTCAGGAGTCACACAGTTCAGAGTATGAGGAGTGACTCACCAGTTGGCACCAGGAATCTGCTGGCAAAAGCAAAGACAACCTGGAAGAACCTAAACAGTGCTGCTTGAAGTTGGAGCGGATATCTTGGAGGCAGCAAGGCCATGGTTTTTTGGACTGTCAGCATTGGGTTTGACCTGCTGTTAACACCAAGTACACCAGTTATCATTTGGCTGGAGCAGCAGATAGTGTTTGTCTACGTTCATCCAGATATTACGGCAGCTGAGAGCAAGGAATCATTTAGCACAGAAAGGTTTCCATTATGATGAATAGAAGGTTGTGAATAAAAGTGACTTTCGCCTTTTTGTTAAGCTGTCCTTCGTGTCTGGGGTAACACTAATCTATTTCCAGGACTTTGAACTGATTAATTATGAGGCTGCTGTTGGGCCTGTAATTTTAGGAGCATTGGTGAACCGTGAATTTATTTTTCAAATAATATACTGAAGAATTTATTTTATTTACTAGCGATTCATAAAAAACATTAACGCAATTAATCACACTATGTGAGCGTGGAAGTAGTTGCCAGGGAGTAACTGATGAAATCATAATCAAATTGCTTTTGACAAATGGAAATGTTATTCCTAAAAGCGTTCTTTTTTTTTTTTTAAATAAAATTAAACAGTTTTATAATTATAAGCACAAAGCACCTTCTAAATATCAAGTTACAACTTATTCAGAGGCAAAAGAAACAAATTTTTTGACTGTATGAGCTTTCAGGCTGAGAACCTTGCAGCTCCCTCTTGACACGGCCACAGCAACCTCTAAAAGACTACACTTGTGCAAATCTGCAACACGCCAGATTACTTTCAACTAGCCGGCCGAAGTGGCCGAGCAGTTAAAGGCACTGCAGTCTGGAACCGCAAGACCGTTACGGTCGCAGGTTCGAATCCTGCCTCGGGCATGGATGTTTGTGATGTCCTTAGGTTAGTTAGGTTTAACTAGTTCTAAGTTCTGGGGGACTAATGACCTCAGCAGTTGAGTCCAATAGTGCTCAGAGCCATTGAACTTTAAACTAAAAACTTCAACAATTCACACAAGCACATAAACTATGCACCCCGTAGGAGGGATGGAAATGATACAAAACACTAAAATTAAAATATCAACTTGCCACCGAAGGTGCAACTTAAATTTAACCTCTAAGGAAAGTCTTACGGTGGAACGACAGACATACTAGCACTCCGACCGACAATCTGACCGATTTCCAACCGTCAGATCCAACTGCACAAACAACAGAGAATATCGGCCGATGTCGAGTAAAGCAAGATACCTACGCCCTCTAACTCGGCCTCACCAAGGTCAAGACATCAAACACCACTCAAGACAAGTTTAAAAGAATACAGAAAACACAACTCACAACTGTCAAATCACTACGGAGGAAGGCAGCGGGTTCTAGACAACAACATCACCTCTTGTTATCACACGCGTGAATGGCTGCGGAAACAACAATCGACAAATAACGAACGAATCGTAACAGTAGAGATTTAGAAAGAAGTAACTAATTACTCAACTTGAGGATAAGGCTTCGGAGGAAAGCGAAAAGTCGCTCTCGCAGTTAGCGCCTCCAAATGCAACAGCGCGTGTCCGCCGCCAAAAGCTCCGGCCTGGCTTCGCTCTGTGGAGACTACGTCGCTGCTTCAGTTCCAACGAACCAACAAGGTCCAACCACATACCGACTCGGGAAATGGAGTTCATCCTAAAGATCCAGGACGTCTTCGACTAAGTCGACCGGCCGAGCAAAGGACCAACGGCAGCCTGCTTTCGCCGACAGCGGTCCCGGCGAATACTAACACCACACCGACCCGATTGTTGCATGTGGCCAACTGCTCCAGACTCATATTGGTGTCAGTGCTCAGCAGACCACATGTCGTCATCCGACGACCAGCCCACCGATCGACCAACGGCCTTCCGTCTGCGTCGCCCACGGTCCCCGCGCGTACTTGTACCATGCGGACCTGCCTGTTGCTGACTGTCAACTCGTCCAACGATGGAGTAACGACGAACCCGACTCAGTCCACAAGCCAACAGTGACTGAGACTTAGAGCCGACTGACTAACATGCGCCGGCCGCGGTGGTCTCGCGGTTCTAGGCGCGCAGTCCGGAACCACGCGACTGCTACGGTCGCAGGTTCGAATCCTCCCTCGGGCATGGATGTGTGTGATGTCCTTAGGTTAGTTAGGTTTAAGTAGTTCTAAGTTCTAGGGGACTGATGACCACAGCTGTTAAGTCCCATAGTGCTCAGAGCCATTTTTGACTAACATGCGAGTGTCTGCCTTCCTACTAACTCTGTCGACTCACTGCACCGACTCTCAGACTGACCACTCGCGAGCCCATAGTGCCCCTTAAATGCACGTGAACAGGCAACATTTGCCCTTTCCCACGAGAGGGAGACACCAATGTTGCAATTGCCACTACGGCGCCACCGCCAGATACGGAGGGCGACTGCTTCATCCTACGCGCTGCGGCGCGCTCTTCAAAACAGCAGTTTTTACCACGGCTGCCCCGCTGGATTAGCCGATCTGTCTAAGGTGCTGCAGTCATAGGCTGTGCGACTGGTCCTGGCGGCGGTTCGAGTCCTCCCTCGGGCATGGGTGGTGGGTGTGTGTGTGTGTCCTTAGGATAATTTAAGTAGTGTGTAAACTTAGGGACTGCTGACCATATCAGTTAAGTCCCATAAGATTTCACACACATTTGAACTTTTTTTTCTTTACCACTGATCAATTAGTTTCTGTGAGTGTATTGTATTTTGATTAAACACAGTGAGGCCACACTAGCTTTGTACCTGTGGGCCACCCATTTATGTGTGTACTCGTATTACATATAATGCACACATCTCCTCTACCATTGTCTCTTTATTCATCTTCCCCTTGTTCTCCTCCTCCCCCACACCCCTTACCATCTTCCCCTTTCCCTTCTCTCTGACCACCTCTTCCTCCCCCCTCTCTGTTCATCTGCTTCTCCCCTTTCTGCATCTATCTTCTGCTCCGCCATCTCTCTGACAATCTCCTCCTCCACCCCCTCTCTCTCTGTCATCTTCTTCTCCCATATCTCTTTCTGTCCTCTTCTGTCCCACTCTCTCTGCACTCTGCCAATCCTTTTCTCCTCCCTCTCTCTCTCTCTCTCTCTCTCTTCATGTTCTCCTCCCTAACCTCAGTCTATCTCCACTCCTCCTCCACCCTCTCTCTCTGTCCATCTCCTCCACCCAATTTTTCAGTGTCAGTCTCACCTTCTTCTCTCTCTATGCCCATCTCCTCCCACCCCACTTCTCTGTCCATCACCTTCTCCCCCTCTCTTTCTCATCTCCTTCTTCCAGCTCTCTCTGCCCATCTGCTCCTATACCTCTCTCAGTCTATCTACTTCTTCCCCATCTCTCAGTCCACCTCCACCTACTCCTCTCTCCACCCATCTCCTCCTTCCCATCTATCTGACCCTCTCCTCCTCCCTTATCTCTGTTTCCTCCTCACTCTTTCTCTCATTCAATTCCCTTCTGCGCGGTCTGTGTCCACCTCCTGTGATATCAGCGTCCCAATTGGAGGTAAGTGGTTCTTACACGCATGATGCTTATGATGCTTCTTTTCATACAATGAGTGTTATGTGTACAAAGTTTGATCGAAGTCAATCCACAGACTCAGGCAGCTATGTGGAACAACAACACCCACACACAAACGCAAGCGAAAGAAACACAGACTCATAAATCCAGAGTGGCGGTGTGGTAGATTTACATCCTTTACACAATGAACCGTCAGGAGAGGTAGAAATCATGAGAGTACAAGTTAACAGAAGGAAAATTTCAGCTTATTAAGTTTTCCTGAGCAGAAAACTCACGAAGATATAAACGTGTGAATAATGTGCTGTGGAGAAATACACCAATCGAGTTTCAGTTGTTAACGCTATCAACAATGAATTATTATGTAGCAGTAGGATCAAATCGTAGTGTGAGAGATAAATGTAGGTAAGAGATTCATCGTATATTACCTTGAGAAATATGTTACGACGAAGAGGACCGATACGATGTGCTCCCGATCGCCGACGGGGCTACCCCTGTAGCACACATCTTTGGAAATATGAGGGATCGGTCGCTGGTAGCCAGTTTCGCGCACAGCCTCCTGCTTCCTGGGATAAATTAATTAATTACAGCGGGCAGGGGCCTCCGCGTCTAGCGGGGGGTGGAGCGGCGACCCGGCCGCTGCCTGCTGCCGCTGTCGGCACTTCCCCGATACTCTGATGCTGATACGAATTCCATTAGGGTGATGATTTCACAGGCTCCGCAGTCTCGACTGAGGAATTCGCGAGCTCTGAGATTCCTGGATCACGGTCGCAAGGAAAAAAAAGCTGGCTTCGTATCAACCCATTGTGGTGTTGTGTAACCCTTCCATTAAATACACTGACAGAAAGAAAATCGCAACGCTAAGAAACAATTTCATACTCAAGTTATGTAAAGTAATGAAATTTCGGGAATATACAGGGTGAGTCGGGAGAAAAGGTGCATGCTTTGAGACATGACAGTTTTAGTGAATCTGAACAAAAAAAATTCGTATGGATATGTCCCCTATTGCGAATAGTTTCCGAGATAGAACATGTTTAATATCACTCTTGTACGTTGTTATTTAATAACTCGAAAACCGCACACCCCAACGAAAACGCGTCTCAGTGCACAATGAAACTAAATTAAATTTGCTGCAAAAAAAGGTCCAAACTAACAGTTTGCGCGGAGAGATAGCAAGAATATAGAAAATCTCGCGCGACGCGCGTTTGCTGTACCATAGGTACTTTTTTCAGGCCATTTTAAGGTAGTTTTCCGACTTGATAGACCACAAGCGTCTTTTATCAAAATGTTCGAATGAACTTCCTCTATATAACTGTGGTACGTTGTAAACAATGACAATGAATAATACAGAAAATAAATAGAAATGTACATTAAAAGGGTTCTATTTCGGAAACCATTCGGAATAGGGCGTATGTCCATATTAAGTTTCATGTTTGGATTCAGTAATGCTGTCTCCAGTTAAAACACGTACCTTTCCTCCTGACTCACCCTGTAATTGCTTAAGAAACGTATTTAAATGATTAACTTCTAGGCGCGCAGTCCGGAACCGTGCGACTGCTACGGTCGCAGGTTCGAATCCTGCCTCGGGCATGGATGTGTGTGATGTCCTTAGGTTAGTTAGGTTTAAGTAGTTCTAAGTTCTAGGGGACTGATGACCACAGCAGTTGAGTCCCATAGTGCTCAGAGCCATTTGAACCATTTAAATGATTAACGTAGCAAGATCACATGTTACTGTAAGCATTAGGTAAGTCATAGCAAACGCTGGTACATTAATAATCAATGTAACTTCCAAAATGTTGAATACAACCATGTAAGTGTGAGTTCATGGTGTCGTACAGGTGTCGGATGTAAGACTAATCACAAAGTAAGACGCTTATAGCACTTACGAAGTGACACAACGTTACAGCGCGACGCGCACATTCGGCATGTGTCGCGAGGATCCTGCACGCATACTGTCATGTTTCTGAAACTATTTTACAGAAATTAACCAGCAAAGAAGTTTGATTTTTACGTTACTCGTAGCTTTATAAGTCAGCTTTATGGTGATGGCTTACCAATTGAAATTGGGACATATCTGACCAGGCCATGGTTTTCCAGTCGTCTTGTGTCCAACAAAAATGGTAACAAGCCTAGGAGAGGCGCTGAAAGCGATGCCGTGCTGTTAGCAAAGGCGCTCTCACCGGTTGTCTGTCGTCATAGCCCATTAACGCCAAATTTCGCCGCACTGTCCTAGCGGATACATTCCACATTCATTTCTGTAGCTATTTCACGCACCGTTGCTTGTATAATACCGCTGACAGCTATACGCAGACAGCGCTGTTGCCGGCCGTAAAGTGAAGGCCGTCCGTCACTACGGTTCCCATGGTGACAGTTAATGCCCGAAATCTGCTATTGTCGGCAGTCTTGGCACTGTGGATCTCGGAATATTGAATTCCCTAATGATTTCCGAAATGGAAGTCACAATCGTCTAGCACCAATTATCATTCCGCGTTCAACGTCAGGTAATCCCCATCGTGTGGCCATAAGTACGTTGGACACTTTTTCACATGAATTACCTGAGAACAAACGACAACTCCGACAATGCACTGCCCTTTTATACCTTCTGTTCGCGATATGCAAATCTACAGTTGGCGATAATTCCGCGAAAACTCAAAACCCAAGTGAAAGTTTGAATTCTGTCATTTGGACAAGGCTACCAAAAACTGTTTTCGCGAATTTTTCCATGGAGACACTTTTTCAAGAGCTCTTGTTGGCTAAGGTCTCAGAAAATGGGTTTCATAGCTAGCAGGATTTTTTCTGGAATTGAATGTTTGTGCTTATAGCTGGAAGATGTAGCTGGGTTGTTGAATTTGCACCAGCTGTCAGGTCCCCGTGGGCAAAGGTTATGTTGTGGTTCCTCATCTGTTGAAATTTTATGAAAGAATAGAGCCCAGATGGCTCTCCTCATTGACTCTACATTGTTGCAGTTATTTCTAATGGCTATACCATAATAAGTCTGGATCCTGTCCATGTCAGCCTTGTTCAGGCCCCCTTTACCACCTAACATTTTTCCCTTACATATCTTTAGAAGTCGTGACCCCATTCTTTTCTGTACATGTCCTATACATTCCACTTTATCAATTTTGACTCTAGGCCCATAAGGTTTATCTTCTACCACTTTCTCATAAGCCTTACTCTCCCCGTCCCCAAGATAGTCTGTATAGAGGATACCTCTTGACTGCACAGACCTTTTTGAAAATGTTAGCAACACCAGCCACTTCCATGCCTCCACTAGAACCATAATAGTCCTCTTTGCGCACATGTTGTATAGTGGGATTTTTGCTACAGATGTCACAGAACTTAGTAATAATTTCAATATCCAGAACCTTACCAGTATCAAAAGAATTTGCTGACACAATGCCATTTAGGGATATATGCCCACATTTCTGCCAACTGCCATCAAAACCAGCAGAAATTTGCCTTGGGTCAGATTTCGTATCATTCAACTGAAACTGCTTCTTTGGCTGCTTTCAACATTGTACATTCACTTACCTCAGCTACAACTGCACCAATAGTCTTGTTGTAAACATCAAATTTTCTTGGAGGTGGAAGAATGTTCATCACTGCACAATGAACAGCACCTGTACTTCGCCTTTTTCCAATAGATCTAAGTGCGTACACTAATCTTATATTGTTTTCATACGGTCTGCTTCTTGTTAAGTGGGATGACATTGTATTGGTAGTACAGCTACATTCCAAACATGTCAAAACTAAATTACCAACAATTCCCTTGGTTTTCACCACATCTTCGTGCAAAGTAACGTTTCCACCACAGTTTTTACAATTTGTGTGTTTTTCGATAAGTTCACGTAATAACCTCACGGACATCAGAATGTTTAAGTCAGTAACAACAGAAAGACTGTTCACACCACATATTGCATTGTCATGCATTTGAGAGGCACTTGGAAAACCGGCAGCATCTAGAAGCTTCTTACTTGAAGCACTGACACTCACACTGACTTCACTTTCAATATTATTTTCTGCCTTCTGTTCAAAACTAGCAGTTTCGCGGTTTACTTTACATATTTATTTCCACGAAACTTAGGCTTATATCCAAACTTCCTTATTCTACCCATTGTGTTATAACGTTTCACAAAACCATTACGTTTGTATCACCAAAACGTAAACAACTAGGATGAAGAAACTGACAAACGATAGTCGACAATGCAGACAGGCTGGCAAACATCAGAATAACAATTCTCTCTTGCAACCCAAATAAAGAGTATTTATATCCGTGGAACATAAATTATTGTTGTACTGTAGTCAATGCTGACTACTGCGCAAGACACAGCAAAAATGGACGTGGCGCTAGTTACCATGCTTCACGAACAAATTAATAGCTCCGGATCCAATCATGAGATTTGTATGGAACAAACGGCATTTTGCAGCCAAATAATTGGAGCATAGATTAAGACTAAACAAAAAATTCGATTTTTTTGAGCCTGTTCGCGACTGTGTCCCCTTAACTGTGCGACACTTCCGGCCAATGCAAGATTTCCCAAACCGGCGCGGTATCTCATGTATTCCTAGTCTTTAACAGAACTCAGAATCGTTTGCACTCGTGCCTGAGGGCGCAATACACACTATATTCGATGTTCTTTGAATAGCCAACCAATCTTAATGGACACGCCACCAATATAAGGAGGAAAATGCGTCCATCGTGTTCGGCGTTTGGCTCTAGCGCATCGTACTGAATCTGTATCAGCTATTTGAGCAGCTGTTGGCACCACATCCAAACAACGAACTGCTACAAATTTGTTACTTAACGGACAGCTCCGAGCCAGACGCCCTGCACATGAATTCCACTGACCCCAAACCACTGTCATTTGCAACTTCAGTAGTGTCATACGAGAGGTCATTGGAGCGGATGGTGTAAATCTACTGCATATTCCGATGTAAAATGGTTCTGCCTAGCTGCCGGTGATGGCTGTGCATTGGTTAGAAGGAGTCCAGTTGCGAGCTAACATGAAAAAGATATTCGGGCTCACATGCGGTTCCTTTTCGTCGAAATATCTGGGCTCAAAACACGTCTAGGGCTTGAATCGGACGTATTGCGTTACACGCCCTCAATTAGACACTTGTCACTCTTTGGTTAAACTAACTGGCTGATGGAAAGTTTGCGAAATAGTATGGACAAGTCAAAGTGAATATAACATATAACAGCAGTACTAATAATATCGGGAACTAAATTAACGACCCATAAATGATGTAGACCACACAGTTGCCAATCGGTTCAGTTCACACCAGGTGCGTGACTGATAACCACTCAGTGACTAAGTCTCGCGATACGACACATCGAAAAATTTTCAAAGTCGTTTCACTTCCTAGCTGCTTAAAGGCCGACTTTCCGTTTTCGCGTCTCTGTCCAAACTGTACCCGTTGGTGTCTAGACCACAACTGGCCCTGTGCCCCTCTCCGGCCGCGACGCCCGCGTGCCGAACATCGTCACTCAACTGACTAGGGCAGTTCCATTTCGTTAAGCCATCCATCTGATTGGCTACAGCTTATTCTACATTATTTTAAATTTTAACATATTTAAATAATCAAAGCATGACCACTTTCACGTTCTAAATAAAGTAATAGTACGGCTGATCTTGGCGGAGGTTCGAGTCCTCCCTCGGGCATGGGTGGTGTGTTTGTACTTAGGATAATTTAGGTTAATTAGTGTGTAAGCTTAGGGACTAATGACCTTAACAGTTAAGTCCCATAAGATTTCTCACACATTTGTACATTTTTTTAAAGTAACAATAATATCCATTACATAATAAACGTTAAAATATTTTACATCAAACCCATACAAGTTCCTTCTTGTCTTTGAATGCCCCGGCCAGTAGCATTGCACCAACGTGCTTTCTGATAAATAAATAAAGAACAAAAGTAAGCATTATACACTAAACTTTACAACAAATATTCTTTTATCTAATGATTCAATAAGGTGTCATGCTGTCGTCGTTCAATGTGTTTTGTGTGGAGGAAATGATGACCTTATGCTTAACTGAACAATAGATAATTTAAATTTTATTATCTCTTAAACAAATAAAGTTAAAGTGTTGATGCTTACAACATTTGCAATTTTAATGATGCGTTTGTATATGAAATGTCGATCGTTAAGATCGACCAAAGTGTTCAGATTTTAGCATTCAGATCTTTATTACAAAACATTTACAGTAAATCCTAAACTATTATAGCTATGATCAATATTCAAGTTTTATTGGGATCAGCATGAAAATTTATGAAGGATTGTAGATTGAAATTACTGTGGGATCATTCCCTGAATTACTACCCACTTAAATAGTTTTGATAAATGTTTCCCTTTATGTCCGATCTCAGGTCAGCCATATTTAACACGGATACGTCTCTCTGGCCACAAATGGCTTCCATGGGATTTCCCTATGACGTATGTTATCAGCTGTTTCGCACACTCCAGAGCCTAGGTATCATTTAACACAATAGCCTGTGAATTTCCCCACCCGAATCTGTGCTCTTTGTGGCAGACCGTCCTGGACGACAGGGTTCGTTTCACAATTCCTGAAAGCTGACTCTTCCGGCCAAATGTTTAAATGAGAGGGAAATACGCTTCAACTCACACACCTCCACTTCATAACAAGCTGGCGTGCAGTATATGTTATGAGTATCACCCAAATTTACAAGACACAAATTCATAACACAACAACATAAATACCCCAAACACCAAATCAATAGTGTAATTATTTGTAGTGCTGTTGATGCAGCATGCTTTAAATTTAAAGAAATTTATATCTTCCGTAAATTATCAATAGCGGCGTATTAATTAAGTGCCACATAAAACTATACATTTATCAAACTCGACTGTCTATTGAAATACCGTAGAAATATCAGCGCCACTGCCCTCACTTTCACAGAACCTTTTTGACACAACGAAGTCTCCTGCGGCGCTCCACAGATTCAGAGCCGAGTACCCCGCCGAAATTCTGTATGGCTCTGCATTTCATCACCAAAGTTTTTGGGGAACAAATTTCTTGAAATTCGAATCTGGTGCAGATACCAGAAAACAAACACTTTCTGAAACCACCCAGTATCTGCACTGAACGCTTCCCCCAGCGGAACCGATACAAACAGATCCAAACTACACACTGACCAACTGATTCACAGCGTTTGCAAGATGCTCGTAAATTCTTCAATGATTCTGACACGTTATTCAAGTTCCACTAAAGACAGCCGGCCGCGGTGGTCTCGCGGTTCTAGGCGCGCAGTCCGGAACCGCACGACTGCTACGGTCGCAGGTTCGAATCCTAACCTAAGAACATCACACACATCCATGCCCGAGGCAGGATTCGAACCTGCGACCGTAGCGGACACGCGGCTCCAGACTGTAGCGCCCAGAACCACACGGCCACTCCGGCCGGCCGACGGAACAACAAACAAGCAACAATATATCCTGAAATAAGATATTGCAAATTACCCCTCCATAATAATCTTATAATCTCAACACAGGTACACTTATTTCTTAATCTACTTTCCTCTTCTCTTCCGAGTGGCCAAGCGGTTCTAGGCGCTACAGTCTGGAACCGCGCGACCGCTACGGTCGCAGGTTCGAATCCTGCCTCGGGCATGGATGTGTGTGATGTTCATAGGTTAGTTAGGTTTAAGTAGTTCTAAGTTATAGGGGACTGATGACCACAGAAGTTAAGTCCCATAGTGCTCAGAGCTAGCCCCTTCTCTTCCATCTCTAGAGTACACATATCCTGTATGATCCACCCCTCAGTTTTGTACTCAGCCGAAAATTATCCATTAAATGCTTTTTTCGCCCCAATTTCATTTTTCCCCCCTTCTAGTCCTCTTGTTGTCTTAAACTTCTCTCGGGTCTACAAACGAGGCAATAACGATCGTAATGTTGTACGGTACCATCGCCAATCAGTTACAGTAAAATAATATTCTTCCTTATGATACCATTCAGTCCAAATATCACTTTCTACATTAGAATCAAACTTATTGTATTCTCCCTTAAAATTATCGACATCAGTAGCTGTATCATTATCATGAAATAAAACGTTATATTATTACTTCCACATCATTACAAACACCTTCACAAACAGCACTTTAAACAGCTGCTGATACATCATACAACTCGCTACATAAAACCTCATTTACCTCAGTCGTCAAATCACCAATATAAGATCCGTTCTTAGTTTCACCATCCTATTCCGTTACATCATATAAATTATAGATACAGTGTTTGCAATTTCAGAATCAACAGTAACATTAAATTCCGCGGCCTTTTGATTTAAACCTAAGCACAATGCCTTTCCCTCCCCTACACGCTCCTGCGCCACATTAATAGCAGATCGCACATCAAATTCAGATGCACATTTATCCTCTAACAAACATTCGAGATCCACAGATCCATCCAGAATTTCAGGTTCATCTCCATTAGTAGACAGATACACAGATTTTTTTCCTCTGAAGTATCAATACCAGCAGCTTCAAACCTCAGCACAAACTTCGTAACTTCAGCACAAGAACGCCATTATTACCCTCCTTCAAAAATAATTCACCAATATCCACCGATACACACATAAATTCATCAACAGCTGACAAGAATAATGCTACGCAGCCCTTATTAACCTCCTTAACAACTTTCGCCGTCACAATATAACCTTAGACATCACCACCTTCTTCAATATGATCGTTACCGCTGTTTAGTACCTCTTTAGAATTTTCTGTACCATTTAACTCCACCGAATTCACCACCACCTCAGCCTCCTTTTGGCACATAGAATCTTTCTTTGTATTAACATTCACATACTCTTTCGTCTCACACTCAAAAAACTAATCATTTAGCTCTAAATCGTCGTTATCGCTTTTATCATTAACTTTCATTATCTCAGGATTACGCCATTTACGTACGATCTGATTTGAAAATAACCTATTTGATTCTCATGTCTGACTAATTTCATTTCAATGTTCTGACACCTTTCTGCCGATATATTAACATTTATCACATTTCCGTTTACTCGCGTCGTATTCATCGCCGGTTTATTTTGGGATCTCCGGACCTGAGATGCGGCGAAACTTAGTTTCCTGATCTTCCATTACGCTGGTTCATTTCGCCAGGTGCCGGTCCCTCAAATCCACGCTCTTGGTGTCAGTCCCTGTCACGAAAGTATACCTTGCCTTTACTCCTTTGAAATTTATCATTGGATGTTTTCCTATTACCGTTTCCCATATCATATATGCTGTTTGCGCTCCGTTGATAACTTCCCGAATGTCTTTCATAGTAATCACTCGGAATGAAATTATGATCTCCACTCAGAAAACTATTTGTCTGTTTACTTTGCGGTTTAAATTTCAACGCCCGTTTTAATTTTTCTACAAAGTCCAAAAATTCGTCTACTGAATTGCTAAGACTGTGCACTAGATCCCACTGTAAATTTTCCAGTAACCGCCTTTTCAGCGTTGTAATTTCAGTAAACACTCCCTGTGGACGTTTCACATGCATTAATCTCGCAAGTTCACTTTTAAAAAACTCTCCCATCGACCCGTTTGCATATTTCAATGTTGGCCCATTCAGAAGATCATTTTCGAGTCGCGTTTGCTTCGCTTCACTCCAGACCTTGTTCAGGAAACTGCTTTAAAATACTCCTTAGGTAGGGAACGTATCACTGTGTATATTTACCCATGATTGCCGCTCTCCTTCCAAATGTCTTTCCACGAATTCGTCTCGTCGTACATTCCCCTTATAAAACCATCCCTGCATGCTGCTAGAAAATTTACTGGGTGATATTTCCCGTCGTTTCCAAAACATTTGACCGATCCCGAGTTCATCCACGGAACACTTCAAAATGGTTCAAATGGCTCTGAGCACTATGGGACTCAACTGCTGTGGTCATCAGTCCCCTAGAACTTAGAACTACTTAAACCTAACTAACCTAAGGACATCACACACATCCATGCCCGAGGCAGGATTCGAACCTGCGACCGTAGCAGTCGCACGGTTCCGGACTGCGCGCCTAGAACCGCGAGACCACCGCGGCCGGCACGGAACACTGATCACTGTAGAGTTTTGATATAAAGCTAAAGAATTCAATTCGCTTTTTATTTCATTGGTTTGCTTTTTAACTTCACTATTTTCGATTTTAATGCCAATTTATACTTGTTCCTTTAGTTTAGTTTCTGACGGATAAGTTGTTAATAGTCTCTGTTGTCTCAGTCATTAGAGCATCTTGCCTACTCATACAATTTCTTACGTTGCCTCCAAGACTAATAATATCGGGAACTAAATTAACGACCCACAAATGATGTAGCCCACACAGTTGCGATTTGGTTAGAATAATATTTATTCAGAAAGCAAAATAATAGCCAAATTGATCGTATTCAGAATTACTATTACATTCGAGTGCATATCCATGTCACACAGTTCGATCTTTCACAATCTCATTGCGAAATACATGTTATCTACGCGAAAAGTTAGAGTTCACACCACGCGCACTGCTGCTCACCGTTCAGAGACTGTCCCGCGATACCACACAACGCGAAATTTTCTAAGCCATTTCACTTCCTAGCTGCTTGAAGACCGACTGCCAGCTTTCGTCTCAATCCAAACTGTACCCTTTGGTGTCTGTACCAGAACTGTCCCTCTGCCCGTCTCCGGCCTCGTCCCACGCGCGCAGAACATCATCGCTCAACTGACTAAGACAGTTCCCTTTCCTGAAGCCGTCCATCTGATTGGCTACAGCTTATTATACATTATTTTTCATTTTAACATATTTAAATAATCAAAGCTTGACCAATTTCACGTTCTAAATAAAGTAACAATAATATCCATTACATAATAAACGTTTAATTCTTTTATATAAAATCCATAAAATTTTCTTCTTAGCTTTGAATCCCACGGCCAGTAGCCTTGAACCAATGTTCTTTTTGGTAAATAAATAATGAACAAAAGTAACTATATTCACTAAACTTTACAACAAAAATTCTGTTACTTAATGATTTTATAAGGTGTCATTCTGTCATCGTTCAATGTTTTTTGTGTGGAGGAAATGATGGTCTGATGCTTAACTGAAAATACTCACAATTTAAATTTACTATATCTTATAAAAAAGTAAAGTTACAGAGTTGGTTTACACAACATTTGTCATTGTGATGTTTCTTGTCCATACGAAATGCCGATTGTTAAGATCGACCAAAGCGTTCAGATTTTAGCATTCAGCTCTTTGTTACAAAACTTGTTACTTTCTCTTTTACAGTAAATCCTGAACTATAATAGATATGATCAATATTCAGATTTGATTGGGATGAGCATGAACATTAATTAAAGATGGTAGATTAAAATTACCGTTGCTTTATTCCCTGAATTACTACGGAATTAAATAGTTTTCATATGTTTCCCTTTATGGCCCTTCTTAGGTCCACCATATTTAACACTGCTACGTCTCCTTGGCCACAACTGGCTTTTACAGCAGTTCTCTATGATGGAGGTTCTCATTTGTCTATCTGGCACACTACAACACCTAGGCCTCATTCAGCACAATAGATGCTCATGGATATTTCTATCTCGTGGTGAACCTGCGCTCTTTTTGGCATACGGTCCTGGACGATAGGGTTCATTTCACGATTCCTGAAGGCTGACTCTTTCGGCCATATATTTAAATGAGAGCGAAATGCTCGTTAACACAAACAGTTGAGGGCCTGTAACCAACCTGTATGCGTACTAGACACACTGGACTACATGGTATGTGTTGAAATTTCGTATAACTGCAGGAGCGGTCTCGTAGTTATCCATACACTATGAATGCAAATTTATGCGTCAGTCCGGTGATTCGACCTGTTGTGCTGTCATTCGTGAACAGCATTCCATGGGGGTTTTCCAGCAAACGTTCTCCCATATACCTGTGTAGAGACCAAATATGCTCTACAGAGTGTCGACATGTTGCATTGGCGTAGTCGATCACCACGTCTCTCTCCAATCGAGTATATATGGGACATAATCGGACGACAACTCCGGCGTCATTCAGAGACCGCCTTAGCTGTCCCTGTATCGATCGACCAAGTGCAACAGGTATAGGTCTCCTTCCCACAGACTGACGTCTGGAAACTGTACAACAAAGTGCACGCACGTTTGCATGTTTTTATTCAACACTCTGGTGGTTACACCGGTTATTAAAATACCAGTGTTTCACATTTGTAATAGCTTATCTTGAAATGTTAATCACTTAAATATGTTACCAATACAGATGTATTTCCGAAATTTCATTACCCTAAATTTATTACGTTTTGGTGATATGATTTTTTTCCCGTCACTGTAGAAAGCCGGTCGAAATAAGCACATGTTTGAAAAGTTCTGTGTCGTAGTCTTCCATTTAATAGCTCTGAGTTGTACACGGGAGTCCTTGTGGACAAACACACCGCATCGAAACTCACTAACACATCTGTCGATTCTGGACGTAGGTTCTTCAGTCGCCGCTTAAATCCGAGATCCGAATATGGTCTTCATATTTCCCTGCGAAAGAGTACAAAAGGGAAGCCTGACGTTTTATTAGGTAGTATTTTGTACTCCAGTATTGCTCACAACAGAGTGATGGGGAACTGCTTTTCTACGTACCATTATAAGGGCATACAGTCGTGGTGGAGATAGCCCTCGTATTCTTAAGCTTCTTTTAGGAGGTTGTGAAACAGGTCGGTTTTTAGGCGGCTGATGGTTTCTGTTGTACTGGTTCCGTTGAGACGTTCTCGAAATGAAAGAAGCGTTGCTGTTCCCTGAGGCCATGGTCTTCATTTGTGGCCGCCCGTGTCCCATATGTGGCATGTCAGTGACGACGCTCAGCCGGAGTGCCGTTGTCCTAACTGTGGTCCTTCTGGAGATGACGATACGCTAAGTCCTGCAGTAAGCCATCATCTTGCCGAAATAAGCTGTTGGAGTCGGAAGAACAGTAGAGTTTACTTTATCAGCAGGTAAAAATCACTGTTCCTGTGTCTTCGCTTTAAGGCGGGACGCTTCCTTTCGTCGCTGGTGACGCTCAGCTTCAGTCCGTAAGTCATAGCTATGGTCCTGCAAGGCTCTCGCATCCTTATTTCAAAAGTCTCCTTCGGAAATTTTAAGGCTTCCTACTCAGCGGCACTTATGAGAACGTTGATGGGCAAAGTCTTTGGAGTGGACTCAGAATTTAGTACGTTTCCCACCAGTGGCATCGCAACGTTTGTCTGTGGAATCAAACACATATGTCCACATAGTTAATCTTCTTGGAATGTTCGGCGTGTAAGACGATGGAACTTGGCTGTGGGGTGCACCATAACCAGATTTCAGGAGACTGTCTAAATCTCGGCTTGTATTACGGCTTATTTCATTCACCTGTTATCAGAATTTGGGATTCCAGCCCTCACCAGTGTAGGTACGCTTAAGGGATATGAATTCCCCCGTAATTTACGGGAAATGTAACATATCATGGCAGTAAGAAGCGAGATCTTTATAAAATCTCTCTTCTTGAGCTGAAGGTAGTTTGTCTTCCATATTAACGAGATTGACTCCGGGTTGATGCTTTCACGCTGTTGACAAGTGTTCACAATGGTAGCAGAGTTATTTTCTCTTTCATTGATTGCGTATAACGTAACGTTTTCTTTATTTTTCAGTTATATAAGAAGATGTGCCACTGATGACAACAAATATGATATCATTCACGCTTCAAAAACAAAAAAACCAACAGTGGAAAACAAAGAAATAAGACAAATAGAACTTAAAAAAATAGGCCAACTGAAACTAATACCAAATTCATCTAAAAATAATACCAAAATTGGCAGAAAGTAACACCAAAATTAGCAGGAAAAACATAAAATTGGCAAAAATAATGCTGAAATTGAGAAAAGATAATACCGAATTTGACAAAATATAACACCGAAATTGGTAGAAAGTGAAACCGAATTTGGTAGGAGACAAAACCGAAACTGACGGAAGATAAAAACAAAATTGACAGAAAATTAAATCGAAGTTGCTTATTCATAATATGAATGGTGCGTAACATATTGTCCCCAGATATCACTACAATTTTATAATTGTGTACACGACAGAGCGTGGTATCAAGTACCTTGTAAATTCCAAAAAGCCGCCCAGAAAAGCGATTACTCACGTGGCATATCTCGGAGTCTATTAAACACAGAGATAACGCGTGAAGTGTTTCGGTAGTCCATGGGCAAGCGACCTATCCTATACCTATCGAAAGAACAGGCATATTATAGCTGTCCTACATTAAGAATCAAAGCATAAACATTACACACTTCGTATAGCCCAGTAAAATTGAGGATACTTGTATAACGCACCATTTGTTCATGGCAGGTTCCCGATAAAACCTCGAAAAACTACGTTTGTAGGGATGGGTACTTCTGTACATTCCATTCATATAAGCAGTCGAAATTTGTACCATATATTCTTAAGATGACGTTCTCAGGGAACCCTGACGCTTTTTTTTTTTTACATATCTTTATCCATTACCGAGATCATGAGGTTCGAAGTTAACGCACTTATGAGGGTAAAATATGCACGTAATATCCGATCTGAAGGGTAAATGTAGTTTTAACTGACGTGCTCAACGCATGGCAAGGTTCACCAAATAATGTCACCATTTTCTCACCAATAAAACTCTATAGCGCGCTGACTCAGGGCAATTCACACCTATACAATCTCTCTTGACCCGGAAATTACTCGATGGAGATACCTGGCGAATTGAGCACCGACGAAAAATTATTTTTTCTTATGAAATTCCCTGTACTTGCAAGTCAAACATTAAATTTTTTCGTGTGTTTGAGGGGAAGTATAAAAATATTGTGCAATTGAAGTAAAGTAGTGTAAAGTGAATTTGCGTTGAAATGGGAGATGTTTTATTGTTCAAATGGTTCAGATGGCTCTGAGCACTATGGGATTCAACAATTGAGGTCATCAGTCCCCTAGAACTTAGAACTACTTAAACCTAACTAACCTAACAAAATTACACACATCCATGCCCGAGGCAGGATTCGAATCTGCGACCGTGGCGGTCGCGCGGTTCCAGACTGAAGCGCCTAGAGCAGCTATGCCACACTGGCCGGCATGTTTTTTTTCTTTGTTTTTTTGTTTTGTTTACCTTATATTATGAATACTTATTTATTGTTTGTATGTGTGAAGCATGTAAGTTTGTCGAGGTACATAAGTAAACTGTCAAAACTTTATTGAGGTACAGAATTTGTTTTGTACAAGCAGCACGCCATGCCGTAATAGGGAAAAGAAGGGAACCAGTTGAAAAATGTTCTTGTAGGAACACAAAACTGGTGAATATGATATCTTTATAAGACTGCAACATAAAAGTTAGGAAGCAGCTACTTCAATCTTCATTCTGTCTGTCTTACCAAAAATCTGTGCAGGCAATAGCAATGGGAGCCACAGGAAGAGGAGATAGTGTAGGTCAGTAACAGACAGTGGCAGTAAAAGACAAAGAGTGATGAATGGAGACAGCAGCAGTGGGAACTAAAGAGAGAGGAAGCACTGGAAATGAGAAACAGAGATGAGTGGAGACTTTAAATAGGCTTGGGAGTCTCGACTCACCTCTCCCCAGACCGACAAACACGAAAAAATTACCCCTCTTTGCCGCACCCTATACCACATGCTAAAGTTTCCCAGTCTAGAGGTCAAAACAGCGAGCAAGGACATTTGTGGAGAGGAAACAATGGTTGAGAGGAGACAATTATGGTTAAAGGAAAAGATAACAGATTGTAAGCGAGAAAGAAAGAGACGGTACCAATGGGATACAAAGAGAATGGGCCAAGGACAATGACATTGGGAGAGGGAGACGGTGAAATTGGCAGAGAAGAAGACAGTGATAAGAAAGAGCGAGACAAAGCGACGAAGTCAGTGACAGTGTGCGTGAGTTCCTAAGGGACCAAACTGCTGAGGTCATCGGTCCCTGGACTTTCACGTTACTGAAACTGACTTAACCTAACTTATCCTAAGAAAAAAAAACACAGACCCATGAGCGAGGGAGGACTCGAACCTCCAGCGGAAGGGGCCGCGCAATCCGTATCCTAGCACCTCAAACCTCACGGGCACGCCGTGAGGCTCAGTGACAATGGAAGAGACAGAATGGAAAAAGTGCCAATGACAGAAAAATGAGACAGTGACAGTGAGAGGGAAATGCAGAATGTGAAGGCTTCACTACAAAGAGGGACTGGATAAAAGGATTTAGTATGTTCCCTCTTGAAAGAGCATGAATATGTTCGCACACCAAGATTTTTAGTGACGGAGGCGAAATAGGGATTCAGAGAGCTGGTTCCCCACTTTCCTCTCAGTCTTTTAAAGAGGAGCATAATCGCCCTTTTTGTGCTTCGACAGTAGCATTCGTCACCTGTTACTGATATTAGTCGTGTTTCGAAAAGAAGTGAACAAAATACCATGCCAAGTGAAACAATACCTAATCTTCAGGAAAATAAATACCCCCACAGCCAGTACGTCGCCGTAACTCCTAATGGTCATAAACACTACTAATACGTCTGTGTACTCATAATAAACCATTCTAAATCCATCCTACAGCACATATATTTCCTTTCTGCAGTTCCCAGATAGTATTTATCCACCAACTTCCAAGTAGCAACATCGTGGACGCATCGATCTACGTATAATCCTTGGCTGCACTTTCTCCAAATGCTTTAATTCCCCCTGCGGCAGCCGTAAGCGACGGACAACGAAACGGTTTTAATAACGGCTTATTATTCCACTTGATTGGATTAATTAGGGGCGCCGCAAACCTCCACCAGGGATGGCTGGCCGCGGCTAATTGATTCACAGAACCGACGACGACCTCTCACCGATACGACCCAATCCAAAAGACTACAAACCGGACAGGTTGCTATAAATGTTATTTTAAGATACACTGAACGAGTTATCGTAATGTATTCTTCTCTATTCCGTTCTAAGAGATTCAAAGTGTTTTTTATCACGAGGGAAGGTAAAAACGTCATAACGGTGGTGATGCGAATTTGGAGTTCATGGAGTAGTAAGCTCTAATATTTACCTAAAAAAATAAAAAGTAAAAAAAAAGAACTTATAGAATCGGTGTTTACCATCTAGAGATTTTATATATCTTAACGTTTTATATTTTTTCTGTTTCAGAACTCTTAATGAAAGTCATTTTCTGCACTGGAACGTTGTTTCAATTAGAATATTCAGTTTTTAAGTGACCACGTTTCATCTGAAGAACAATCCCACCAACAACAAGTAATGTGGTTACGATATTCGACACACGTCCAATTACCGTCAAACGCCTAATGATCATGATTTAGATACTCATTCATATCCATAAGTCATATATGTCAAGTTTCGACGTGATTCCTTGGAAAAAACCACGATTAGAGACTGCAGTCGTAAGACACTGCACTTCTACGCGGATGCACGGCAGTTAAATCCCTGTGTGACCACCTAGATTTTTGGTTTTAATTTTATTTGTTTTCAGGCAGACTCTATTTCACCAGATACAGTAGCCATCCAAATTTAGGTTTTCCGTGGGTGGTATCTCTTAAGAGCTTAAGGTAAATACCACAGTGGTTCGTTCTAACGGCACACAGCTGATTTCCTTCCTGTTTTCAAGTGTAGCTGCAAGTGTGGAAACAAAAAATTGTTTACTCATTAATGTTAGCACTAATCATGTACAAATAACCTGTAAACAACGGATACCCACTATGTGCCAAACTTCACGCGAGCCAAGTGTGGGGGCGTGCGACAGCACCCTTTTTTGTCTTTGCTCGTTCCTTCTCGAAGTACCAAGTATAGCACGACATTTCATGTAATATTACGGGGTGGCGTTTTTCGTTTGGCGCAGCTCTCTTCAGTTCGGCAGGATCGTGGTGGCAGCACTGTTTACCCTTCGCTATTTATTTCGTGGTTCAAAATGGTTCAAATGTCTCTGAGCACTATGGGACTCAACTTCTGTGGTCATCAGTCCCCTAGAACGTAGAACTACTTAAACCTAACTAACCTAAGGACGTCACACACATCCATGCCGAAGGCAGGATTCGAACCTGCGACCGTAGCAGTCCCGCGGTTCCGGACTGTGCGCCCAGAACCACTAGACCACCGCGGCCGGCTTTATTTCGTGGTATGAAAGACGTTCACAGATCCAGTAACCATTTGTACAAAAAGAGGCAGTCTGGCGATCTATCATCACTAGCCTTTAAAAATGAATTGAAATGACACTAGAGAGTGATGATAACTCTCAGTACATATTAGGCAGTCCGTGATCGACACGTACTGCATGATTTGCTCTGAAACGATATTAAAATATCGTGCAGAAAGAATTTAAAGATTTTTTTGACAATGAAACACCAAAAAATTACACCGATCGACAGACGGGTTCCATCGTTCAGTACATCAAAGAACATTTTGTGCTAAGTTTGCCGGCGTGCAGCACGTAATGATATTGGCGGCATGAATAGTAAAATTTCTGAAGGCGTAATCATTATTCCGCTGTCAGTTGCAACAGTTTTCGATAGAACTAAACGAAGAGTATAGAGACTTCTTATTACTCGAAAGTACGTTGGTCCAGTCAGCGGCATGCGTGGAACGAATTTTGGATTTAAAACTCGCTGTTGTTGAGTTTATGAAAGAACAATGAGTGCCAGATCTAAAACTAGAACATCTGGAATGAATCCCACACCTCATATTTTAAGTGGACTTGACAGCACACTGCCCACAGTAAGACACTGCAAGGTGAGAAACAACTTATTTCTGATTTGATGGGGGTGCATTTAAAAAGAAAATAGCATTATGAAGGGGACATGTTTTGATGAACACAGTTCAGTTCCCTAAACTCAATGCCATTAACGAAAACGCTAGGCTTGAAGAATTCATTGTTACCTAGAGATAATTGCAAGGATAATTTTGTATGCGTTTTGAGGACAATGACAGCCTTGCATCTGTTCCGGAGACCGTTTGGCGTTTCACTTGAAAGCGCTCTTCTGCACGTGCAGGTGTAAGTGACTGACCTGCAAGGTAATTCATGTTTTAATGATAATTCCTTTTATGTTAAAACTGGTCAGGATGTCTACATTGCTTTCCTCAGGCAGAGATTCCAAAAGTGCTGTTATATTTCCGTCGACATATTTCTATGAAAGACCTTTTCCCGATTATGAAACCAAATAAGTCGCGATCTGTGAGATTGCCTATGCCTGTCCGTGTGCCGAAAGTTTGTATCAGATAAAAAAGAGGCAATATTACGTCTTCGGTGAGCCAAAAATAAATGATTAACACCGAAAATTTGTTTTGTTTGTGATCTATGATGTTGAAAAATATGAAATATAAAACCAAGTTGTGTGCAATGCGACTGTATTGCCATTTAAATACGGCCCGTTCGCTATTTCCCCCCCTCCCCCCTACCCCGCTGAGACAGCATGGCGCTGGGGTGGGGGAAATGGGCAGCGAGGCTCAGCACCACTGCATTCGTACCATGGCATTGTCCGTGAACTCTCCAGTCCTACTGTAAACTGACTCCTCCCATATCATTTCGATAAAAGAATCGTCCGAACGACCTATGGAAAATATAATTATCTAACTGACTAATATCCTCCCATCGTTCCTAGCTTATGCTCTGTCGCTAATGACTTCAATGTTATGTTAAACCTTAATGTTCTTCCTTTCCTCTTCTTACCACGTTCTTGTTAAACTGAAGTCTATGATGACATGTTCAACCTTTTCTTCTCTTAAACTCTTTCAAACAGTACAAGAAAACCTGTTACGCAATCAAGGTGTTCATCATTGACTTTAAGAAGGAAAATTGGGGTTTATCATCCGTCGGCGGAAGGTGAATGATCGCGCATATGCTCAACTACAGTTTTTTTAAAAGGAATCATACTGCCGAGTATGTTAAATGATTCAGGGAAATCACGGAAAACTTTAGTTTGGATCTGTATATAGAAGGAATGACATCTTCAGTTGGATTTTTAGGTATTAATTTATTTGCATTCTGTTTCGCAGTTTCATTACAACTTTAGGTTTCTGAATGCGTACACCTACGTCTTAACTGTGCAGAATGCTCTATCCATAGTTACGTTTAAAACTGAACATGCATTAACCCTATTAAAGCAAGACAAATCTACTTTTTATACGTGGTTCACGTGAGCAGTAATATGTTAAAACTCTATCTATTGGAAACTGGTAGTACGAAGATTCAATCTCGGTGGATGGACGGTTTTGCAACCGACGTCTATCGTAATAGGATCCCCTGTCTTGCCACTGTGCCATCCGAGACGGTTGGGCTTCAGGTGTTAGTTGCACCGAGGCATTACTTATTTTGAAATAATCAGGTGCTACTGAAGCTCACTTGTAGATGCCCATACACTAAAACACTCCTTCTGTAATATCATTGATACTGAATTTGTTCAAATTCATATTTTATAGTTGTTAATTTTAACTGGAATCTCAATACGTTGTAGTCTAAGTATTCTGACATTGTAAGGCCACAGCGCCTCGCTAAGGAATTTAACGGATGATATCAGGATGGGTATCACTGAGGTATCAGTGTCATCTTGAAACAACGTTTTAATAATTTAATATCCATCGACAAAATAAAAAATCAGGTTATAGAACTCTTGCCTGAAGATAAGTATCCTGAAATGCGAACTGTTGGTTAAGAGTAACTGTTACTGTCCTGAATATCAGCTACAACAAACAAATAACCACAACCACTTATCTTTGTTTTCTTCTAGTTTATATAGTTCTTAGAGTGCGTGAGTTATTTAGATATCCTTCAGTAAAGTAAACTGCAACCACTGAGACTTGGTGTAACTGATTGTTCAAAAAAATTTATTTACAAATCGTTTGTGTACTGTTAATTTAAAAAACTTCACCTAATAACCGAGACAGAATTCTCTGAAACACGAGGTGGAAAACTCTTGAAGAGTTACTCATTAGAGTTATTTGTGTATTATAATCGATAACGATTTGATGAAACTCTTCTATTTTAGACCGGCCATCTAAAGTACAAAGGTTTTCACAAAGCGCATCCAACTCTTCGTTTTGTGAAGTATGGGTGTAGAGTGTCACGTACAGCAATTTACTGCAGCTAAAACTCAGACTTTTAAGCGCAAAAAACAAATATGATTCAGTTCCATATATCACAGAATTGATTAGCAAAACGTGAACATCTGAAGGAAAAAAGTCACTACAGCCATTGACTTCCATCACCGTTCGATGGTAGGAAACAGTGTAAATGTTTTATGTGGAGAAGCGTAGTTACAATAAAGAAATTCAGTTTCAAGTCTACAGCTTTGTGCAGCTGAATAAGCGCAAGATGCATTCTGGCACACGCATTTCAGCTCTCTTCAGTCGCCGATATACATGAATAAATTTACTTGCTGTATTCCAAGTGGGCGACTGTTGGGGGGGGGGGGGTGGAAGTATAGATGATTCACGGTTAGGAGGCACTCTCCCATTGCAGTCTTTGCCATTATTCCTTGGAAGGATGTTCACGACCTGTTGCCGGGATAGGAGTATTGAAAGAAGATCCAGAATTAGTTATTTATTTCCGTAAGTTACATTCAGTGTGTTGACTCATGGTAACATCGGCTGCCGTTGCCCGTCGAGGATTCGCGTCGTAAGCCCGCTCAAGGCAGCTGACACCGCATTCTCCTTTCCTGGCCGGCTGTTGCCATGGCAGTTCGCAGCCCGCGGTGGCTCCGGCAATTACCGTACCGCAATGCCGCGATAGTGAGTGAAGGCGGCGTGTGTGATGGACTTCGACACGCCGTTTTGGGAGGTGCTCTGTTCCTTCCCGCTCCCCGCCGTTGTTCTTCATCTCTTGAACCGCACTGACGGCTGCCGTGCAGCCGTGTAATACGACGATCTCGACCCGCCGTTTAGGGGAGCCCTGGTCAGACCGCCGAAGTATCAGGAAGCTGGCGTCCTGACCCGAGGCGATAGCGAAGATCCTCCGATCCACCCATCTACGACAGTGGCAGGCTGTGGTGTTGAACTCTACGACTGGTAATTATGGCGAGGTAGCAATCTCTCCCAGAAGAGGCTGTTGTTACTCAGTTACGAGCGGGAAATCTACAGCAGACTTGTGCCAGATGCCAATTTACTGCAGTCAGGGAATCGAGTGCGAACTTTATGTATGCCATTATTCCGTCTGATCAACTGCCTTGTGGGCTAAAGTTCTGGGATATTTATGGAGTGAAGTAGTGGCCAATTTTTACTCGACGTCACTGGTCACAATGGCGTAGGCCTTCCACGAAGGCATCAGCGGTTCTCACACTGTCGTCCTTGATTAATGAGTTTGCTATAGCGTAGGACTGGTTCGTAAAAGCTGTTGGTACGAGCTGTTGCCATAACAACGGCGTTTATTTTCTCATGTAACAAAGATTTCGTGATGCTAGCGGCTCTGCCCCTACACAACCCTGCTGAGATCCACTCTCTAGCTCCCCAGAAGCGCCCATGTTGCGCTTTCCCCTGATGCACCCACGGTGGTGAAATGTGACTCTTCACACCCGTCTCTTGATATCGTCGTAATACAAGCGAGATAGCTTTCCTCTGGTGTTTTTAAAATGTTAACCATTCCTGTACTATACAAGGATGTTTCCTTAACATCGGACGTGGTGTTTTCACATTATATGTAGTTATGACACTTTCCGGGTAATTAAGATATATCATTGACTGTGTGCTTGCTGTACTGTACACTTGAGGCTGTTGCCCTGCAAGTGAAGTTGTCATTCCGCTTTCATCACCTGTCAGCTCAGTATATATAAACTATATACACACTATTTCAACCATGTGATTGCTTTTTATGTTCTGCAATGTGACCTACTGTTGATTGTGGACCACAACCTGCTTAACAGCGTGTTGGTCCACCATTGGGATGCAGTGCAGCAGTTATTCTGTTTGACATGGGCTCGACAAGTCCTTGGTAGTTCTTCGGCAGGTATACGGTATCAGACGTTACGCACAGTTCATGCAGTTCCCGTAAATAAAGGACCGGTGATGCGTGGGAGCAGAGCTGACTTCAAGAGGCGACCCATTGTGTGATATAGGATTTAGGTTTGACGAATTTCGTGGTGAATATTTCAGCGTGAGTTCGTTATCATGGTCTTAGAGTCACTGTAGTACGATTCTGGTCTTGTGACACGAACAGTTATCCTGTTGGAAGATGCCATCAACGTCAGGGAAGGCTTCAAGCATGGAAGGATACGGATAGTCCACAGTAAGGTTCACTTAGTACAAAGCCATCAAGGGGTTTTGTTTATTAGCATGGGTCTAACGAAAGCCCATGTGAATGTCTCCCAAACATAATACTGTGCTCTTCGGCAAATGTGTGTTTCGTGGTGCATGTTCGAGGAACTATTCCCCTGGATGACGGCGTATCCGGGCACAACCATCGGCCTGTTGTAGAAGGGAAAATGTTTCATCTACGATACAAGTTTCCCTTGATCCGGTACATTTCAATATTACGTTCCCACTGGTATTGTAACACGATATCGCCAATATCGGATCAAGTCTGGATCATTTGTTCCGCGGTCCCTCGCTCAGCAATGTGGTCAGAACGGTGTGCTCTGAAACACTTGTGCTGCACCAGCATCGTAATGTGTCGTCCGATCTGTCACACGTCGCTGCATATTCTGCTTTACACAACGGACAAGTCTGCTTCTTGCACATTCCGTGAAGAGAGATGGACGTCCAACATCTTTGTCACCTGTTCTTGGTTTCGAGGTCCTTCATCCACTTTGTACAGATACTCACGGCCATTAAAGCGAACAGCAGAGCAGCTTCGCCGGTCCGATGATGCTCGTTTCCAGGCCTCAGGCCACAAAAATTGCTCTTGATAGAAGTCGCTCACGTCGGTTGTTTATCCCAATTGACCCGGATCAGCGCTACAATGACTTTCCCACGTTTTTTTTTTTTATTTTTTGTCTCGCTGTTTGAATGTAATGCCACCAGCGATGCTGATTTTAGTACACTGGTATGTGGTTGTTGCTCTATCGGGTTCTCACTTTGTTCTGCTTTGCAAGGTACGGGCTGTGAAACTTCTACTGCACCGCGAATAAGGTCCCGTGTTACAGGCGTGGATTTGGGGAATTCTTGTAAATCACTCGCAGCTGTGGGTAGAAGGCAGTAGTTCAGGGACTGATTACCACACTGAATAGCAGGCGCGGGCGATGTTGATATTTTGAAAACGATTCTGTGAGGAGGCTTGCAACACCGCTCGCAGGCGGTCGGCACTGTAAACAAATGTGATGTAAGCAGTGCAGGACAGTACACAGACGTGCTGTGAAGAACTCATTCATAGCAGTTACGACAGCGCCTAGTGACCTGTTCGTAGGGGCCGAAACGGCCTGAGGAGAAGTTGACGTAATTATCAAAGATCACTCGTCCCCTCCAGAGGAACAACGTCAAAGGCTTAGAGAAAAGGCGTATAAATAAGCGAGCCCGGAGGCTCAAAGCAGGCAGTCTTGTCGCCATTTTGACCGCGTCTAGGACCGGAGAGCATTACGACTAATGAAGCTGAAGGCCAACCACGACGACTTTCTGGTGACGGTTATCGGCGGCCCACCGGCCCGCTGAAGCTACCAGCAACCTCCGCTGTACGGACGCGTCATTGCTCTGGCGCGACCCATCGCACCTTGGGGTACACCGGCGCGGGGAGGGCTACCAACCTCTGCTTTCTGGGTAGCATTGTCCGGTGACTGCAAGCTGCCTCCCGCAGGGGCTGGGCTGGGACCCGAACCGTGGCCTCCCGGGTTAAGAGCTGTGTGCGGGCACTGAGCGAGCTGCCCTGGGCTGACGGCCGGAGCTGCTAAAGCTCATTACTCGTACAACGACGGCGGTCAACTGCTTTCCTTCGGCACTATAGAGGGCCTTCGAGTCGCGCTTGAGGGGGTAGTCAGCCGTGTCCCGGGTCACACGCACAGTTAACGCACGCGGCTACCACTTCAGCCCCTTTTACAAGATCAACTTTCTTGTCTCTGTTGACTACTCGAGACGAATGCGTCTAGCGCAGCGCCCCTGGCGTTTTGTTCCCGTACTGACTCTTGTCTTTTTTGGGTGGTCATTTCCGTGTACACATCAGCGCCAAAATTACCAGTGTTGTGATGCTGTCTGCGGGCCAGTTTGGCATGTGAGTAGTGAAAATGAGGTTATCAGGGACTATCCTTTTTTCGAAAAATTCGAAATACAGTAAAAAATGTAGAAACAATGACAATAGAGTTTACTAATGACCGAAGTAGAATTCATAGTGCAAGTTCTAGTGAAATGTCGTGTGATAAATTGTTCACATTGCTGCTGACTGAGAGTACAGGAAAAGTTTCGTCCAAACGTTCAGAACATATACGTTTATTTGCTCGACAAAATATATACACGGTGTTCATAAAGTCCGCATGTCATACATATTGCATTTTGAGTTCTAGTGAAATGTCGTGTGATAAATTGTTCACATTGCTACTGACTGAGAGTAAAGGAAAAGTATCGTCCAAACGTTCAGAACGTATACGTTTATTTGCTCGAGAAAATATATACACGGTGTTCATAAAGTCCGCATGTCATACATATTGCATTTTGAGGAGAATTCTTTCCATACCCGTTCCTAGCATGGCATCTTCGACTTTCGAGTGTCACATTCGCTTCCCGTATTCTGTCCCGGAGCTGTGCTACATCACACATACACCAGGTGTATGTGTGTCGCTACAGAAAAAAGTCACACGGAGTTAGATCTGGTGAGCGGGGAGGCCATTTGATGGAACAGCCGGCCCCTTCTGTAGCACGGCCAATCCATCGGTGCAGCAGCTCCGTCTTCACGTACCAAAGTACGCTGTGGCTTATATACGAAATAAACTTTCAGTATTTCTCTTCAAAGGACATGTGTATGATATCCGTACAATGTTTGGCTCTTGTGCAATAAATAATTGAAAAGTGTTGCATGACTTTATGTACACCCGATACCTGCTAACACATCGGACTATATGTAGTGCCTTCTTAGCTTTTTCATTTGTATCTCGTTTTGTTGCTAAGTGTCAAATAACAACGAAAATTATTTTTCTCGTCCGGTAATTTTGACGTTCTTATTTTTCATATAATGACAAGACCAATCTCTGTGGTGGGTGGACACGAGTGAGGGGGAATGGTGACTAATCGGCGCTCGGCGCTACCAAAAGAAACTGCAGCGATTAGCTTCAGTATGCAGTTTCGACACTACAACTGCAATATCACTGGCCTTGGCAAATGGTTCAAATGGCTCTGATCACTATGGGACTTAACGTGTGTGGTCATCAGTCCCCTAGAACTTAGAACTACTCAAACCTAACTAAGGACATCACACACATCCAAGCCTGAGGCAAGATTCGAACCTGCGACCTTAGTGGTCACGCGGTTCCAGACTGAAGCGCCTAGAACCGAACGGCCACACCGGCCGGCGGCCTTGGTAGAAATGAATAAATTAGGTAAGTCGACTTGCTGTGTCACACAAAAATCCGATACGTGACGAAACTTGAGGACGGACCCATCGGACATCTTTTGTTGTACCACTTACATGCGGTTACTATTGTCAGCAAAGAGTTTATTATCAAGTTTTTACGTCTTGTTTTCCTTTCATTTCTTGCTCTAAGTGTGATAGGCAGCCGGCTGGCTTCTTGATATAAAGAATGTAATGATAATTAATCAATAATTAAAAACGCACATCAAAAGAAATTTTGCATCATCCCAGTTCCCATAACTTCTGAAATAGACGTTGACTGTGGATATTGTATCAAAGACACAGTACCTTTGACTGTTCAGAGATGTCACTAAATCCACCCAAAGATGTAAATAACTATGCATGAGCAGCGCCTAGTAGACGGAGGGGTCCGGCAGCCGACTAGTTCCAGTCGTTCCACGAGGAAGCAGGTACACGGCTCGTGTTGTCCGTAGTTCAACCGTGACGGTCAATACCGCGGTTCGATCGCGTCCGCATTGTTATTTTGTGCCAAGAAGGACTCTCAACAAGGGAAATGTCCAGGCGTGTCATAGTGAACCAGAGCGATGTTGTTCGGACTTGGTGAAGATACAGAGAGACTGGAACTGTTTATCACATGCCTCGCTCAGGCCGCCCAAGAGCTACTACTGCAGTGGATGACCGCTACCTACGGGTTACGTCTCGGAGGAACCCTGACAGCAACGATGAATAATGCCTTTCGTGCAGCTTCAGGACGTCGTGTTACGACACAAACTGTGCACAATAGGCTACATGACGAACAACTTCACTCCAGACGCCCATGGGGAGGTCCATCTTTGCAACCACGACACCAGCGGTACAGATAGGCCCAACAACATGCCGAATGGACGGCATCTCGCTCTCTTCACCGATGAGAGTCGCATATGCCTTCAACCAGACAATCGTCGGAGACGTGATTGGAGGCAATACGGTCAGGCTGAAAGTCTTAGACGCACTGTCCAGCGAGTGCAGCAAGGTGGAGTTCCCTGCTGTTTTGGGCTGCCATAATGTGGGGCGGACGTAACTCCGCTGGTGGTCATGGAAGGCGTCGTAACGGCTGTACGATACGTGAATGCCATCCTCCAACCGACAGTGCAACCACATGGGCAGCACACTGGTGAGTCATTCGTCTTCATGGACGACAATTCGCTCCCCCATCGTGCACATCTTGTGAATGACTTCCCTCAGGATAACGACATCGCTCGACTTTAGTGGCCAGCATGTTCTCCTGACATGAGCCCTATCGAACATGCCTGGGATAGATTGAAAAGGGCTGTTTATGGACGACGTGACCCATCAACCATTCTGAGGGATCTACGCCGAATCGACGTTGAGGAGAGGGATAATCTGGACCAACAGTGCCTTTATGACCTTGTGGATAGTATGCCACGAGGAATACAGCCATGCATAAATGGAAGAGGACGTGCTACTGGGTATTAGAGGTACCAGTATGTACAGCAGTCTGGACCACCACCTCTGAAGGTCTCTGTGTACGGTGGTAAAACATGCAGTGTGTGATTTTCATGAGCAATAAAAAGTCGGGAAATGATGTTTAGGTTACTCTCTGTTCCAATTTTGTATAGAGGTTCCGGAACTCTCGGAACCGAGGTTATGCGAAACATTTTTTGATTTATGTGTACAGCACTAAAACCGACAGTGTACGATGTGCAACAGTAAAGTAATGAGACTGATGTGAATAATGAGACTGATGTGAAAAAAAAAAGTCGCTTACCGTTTTAATCAAGTTTAGTGTTGTCTCCTTCAAAGTAGTTCCCTTCTGATTGCACACACTTTTTCCAGTGCTTCTGCCATTGATGGTAACATTTCTGGAACTTACCTTCTTTAATATCCTCCAAGACCCTCGTCACAGCTTTTTTGACATCTTGTGTTGTTTGAAAATGGTGTCCATTGACCGCCGTTTTGACTCTTGGAAATAGAAAAAAGTCGCACGGATCGATATCCGGAGAATAAGATGGCTGTGGTAGTCCTGAAATTTGTTTTTAGGTTAAAAATCCGTATTTCTCGCTGTTGAGGTGTGAGATTTTTGGGGACCATTTCTGCACAAATCTTTCTCATACCAAGATCTTCAGTTATTATTAGACGAACCGTTTTTCGATTGATGTTCAGTTCTTCTGCAATGATTTTCACGCATAATCTTCGATCAGATCGTACGAGTTCACGCACCCTGGCCAAGTTGACATCTGCCCGAGAGGTTGATGGTCGTCCACTGCAGTCTTCATCTTCAACATTTGTTCTGCCTTCACTAAACATTTTATGCCAAAGAAAAACTTTAGCTCTTGGCATAACCTCCTCTCCAGAAGCCTTCTGAAGCTTACCGTATGTTGTTGCCGGCCGGTGTGGCCGTGCGGTTAAAGGCGCTGCAGTCTGGAACCGCAAGACCTCTACGGTCGCAGGTTCGAATCCTGCCTCGGGCATGGATGTTTGTGATGTCCTTAGGTTAGTTAGGTTTAACTAGTTCTAAGTTCTAGGGGACTAATGACCTCAGCAGTTGAGTCCCATAGTGCTCAGAGCCATTTGAACCATTTACCGTATGTTGTCGCGTTTTCACCCAGTTTAACGCAAAGGGAAATGGCATACTGTTGCGCAATATTATGCGGTTCCATTTCCGTGACGAGAGACACAAACATGTGTTAACTTATTACAGCACAACTGACGGCTGAGCAGTTGCATCGATGTGCCGCTTGGTCTAGAAGCAGCTTATAGACCAAGGTCAAAGATATTGTGCCTATGCAGGACTGCAAGGTTGCCACATCTTGCAACGAAAATCAGTCTCATTACCTTACTGTTGCACCTCGTATTTACAATGTGCAGCCGATATTTTTATAGGCATGTACGATGATATTTTTTCCGCCTGTATACCGACTTATTCTCTCTATATATCGAGGACCGACTATGATATTCTTTTAAATAGCGATGTATCGGGAGCCCAATGTTTTTAAAAATATTATCGGTCCTAGTTAGTACACTTTTTGAGCTGTAAACATACTTCCACCCTGTCTTTATGGCTTCATGCTTCTATTGTACGCGAAGCCACACATATTAGTTCGCCAGATCCTTATTAAAAATTCCTTGTGAGGGATACTGCGACTTCTATTGACTTCATTCAGCCGCTAACTGGAGTCAGACTAATTAGTAACTGCGGCGACCTCCCTGACTGGTGTCGGCGCTCTGTTTGTCCCGCAGCACTCAGCGACTGAGGTGGAGATTTGTTAAAGGCGCACGTTCCGCAAACCTTCAACAACTGCCCTACGACGCGGCGCTCTGTCGTTACCGCAAGCCCCCTGGCTGCGGCAACAACCCCACATAAATCCCCCGTAATTCTCTGGTCCCGCTCGCAAAAAGGAAAACATCGACAAATGGATTTAACTGCGTCCTTCGGGCCACGATTGCGGAACTCTGTCATTAAAATTGGCTTATATAATTAATCAGGGATTACAATACCATCGCAGCCCGCAACCGGCTGCGGATTAGACGACGAAACTTTTACGGGAATGTCATAATTAACGCTTTCAGCAATCGGAACCGTATACAAAGGGAAAGGTCTCTATTGTGACTGAGCGAAATGCGGAAATTTTCGAAAAAAATGGCACCTGTTGAGAGATAACTTCTGATATTATTTTACTCGGAGGTTATATGAACATTAAGACAGTGATGATAATCTGGGGAACATTTTTATTCATCTCTCTAGCTAATTTTCCTATAGGGTGATTGTAATCAATATAATATCATTATAAAGGATATGCCACAACTTGGGCCAAATGTTGGTAACTGTTTTACATTTAGTAATGATTTTTCAATTATTTCTTCCATCAGTGGCAATGCAACATCTATGGCAATAGGTAGTAATCAAATATCACATCTACGCATTGATACATTTATGACTTACCTACATAATTGCACAAAAGCTTTCTACAAGCGAAGTGCTTGCTGCTGCCACATTTTTTACAATTGTATGAACTGTTTGATCAATCCTTCAGTACAAGAAGCCTGATGACGACTAGTCGCAGCAGTAAATCATCATACAACAGAAGTTACTATTTAACTAACAAACATTCGTTTTACCTAGTTTCGTTGCTCAACTGAAGACGTGGATTTAAGGAAGCTCCAGGCTGGAGCAATGTTGTGTAGAGAAGGCTTTTTGAGAAAGCCCCATGTGAGGATTTCAATAAAACTGAATATGTTTACCGACTACGAAATGTTTCCACTTGACTACAGCATTTGCTACTGATAGCAAATGAACTGGTTAGGGGCATCAGCACAGAAATGCAAGTTCACTACAAACGCTTTTCTTTCTCAGAACCAGCTTAAAAGTTACGCCTCCGAATTTTTTACGTGGAAACTCTTAAAGCTTCTTAAATAAAAGAATTGTTATTAACATACATCATCTTTATCCTTCACGTCAATGTATATGCAGCGCTCTGCCGTTAGAGGTCTGTGAGTTGTAGCATGTAACATGGCGGTGTCTGTCGTAACTATGTCGGTGTATGAGAAACATAATGCTGTCCTAGTGGTTTGAATTCGAAAAGTTGATGCGCACATGGAGTATCTTGTCCTTCAGCATGATAATCCCATACCACACACGAGAGCTGCGGAATATGAAATAATCAGACGCCTTGTGTTCACTGTCATGTCCACTGTCATCGATCGTCCTCTATACAGTCCCTACTTGGCCCTATTCGATTTTGAAACATAAAGAAGTCTTCGAAATATAAAGAAGACTTTCAAGGACTTCACTTTGTAGCTATTGAGCTGGTGCGCCTCTGGCGCGTCTCCAACGATTCTCATCACGATCGTCAGAGTCGATTTTCGATGCCTGCTTGGCCTCGTATCTTTGGCGGATGGCTATTTAACTGCGGCGCGCGCGCAAAGGCTGGGTCTTCAGTTCGGGTATCAGCTGTGTCTGCGACAGCCACGTCTGGCGTTGTGCCTGAATACAGCGTGGCGAGTGGCCGAGTCGGTTCGACGAAGGAGCGTGGGTCGCTGCTGCGGCGTGTATAGCCGTTGTAATGCAGATCCGCTGCCGACGGTGATTGGGGTTTCTTGGATACGTGAAGGGCAGATTTCCTTCGTGTCTTTTGCATGCGATTCAAAGTTAATGAACTGGAGTTGTTGAAATGTTCATCGGTGGGTTCTGTTCATGATAATTGAATACGCTGTGCACTGAAAAGTATCTCGGCTGTTTCAGTTATCTTTGACCCTGCTGCCTCACATGTTGACGGTATTTAAGGGAGTGCCAGTGACGCACAACAAATGGACATGAAGAAGTTTTTAATGCATACCAAGTAGAGCGTAAGTTTGGGCCTGGGGTCAGATGCGGGCCGAAATATTTTCCCTAATTCCTCTTCTATTTTATTATTTTATTTGTTGTTTTAGTGGTTGTCTAACAAAATCTTAAGACCCACTGTCACGTATGTTAAGTCTGCTTAAGGTTCATTTGTGCCGCGTAGAATTAAAGGTTTATTGACAACTGGTTGGGTTAATATCCTTGTGTATCTGTTGCGTCAGAATGTTGTCTGCCGCTGATGTGTTTATGTTTCAGATAATCGGCGGTGGTCGACGCGAGCAAGCTCCGATCGGGGTATCACGGTGGAAGAGTGAAAATTAAGTACCTGGATCGGTGTCTATGGTTACTTTGTTAACGTGCGGTAATTCCACCTCGCCAGTGGAGCGTGGAGCGATGTGATTTTCCGAACGCTTACTTGTAGATCAAAGTTGAGTATATTTTTATTTCACCTTCTGGTCCGTGCATCTCCTGTATCTGTTAGAACCTTTCGGCTTGCTCGCGTCCATCACCAATTTATCGAAAAGATGAGGCGGTCCCATGTTAAGACGATTTCATATGTTATTATTATTTCGAATGTATTACAATCCTATTAATTTGTCAGAAATTTTAAGACCAATTATGGAGAGATTTGAACTTATTGGACTTAAGGGGATTAATGTTCTTAGCCGGAGCCCGAGTTACATGAAAACCACTTTCTATGTTAGTTGAAACATTTTTGAGATCTGATTAAATGTGGTTTTATGAATATTGCTTTAGTTAATGAAAGTTGGCCAAGAAAATTTTGAAAGATTTGTATTTGTTGGACTTAGGCGTAGAAGTAGTTTTATGATTTTGAGGTGAATTATATGAAAAATAGTTTCAATATAAATTATGAAGCTTGTGAGGTCCAGTTATGGCAGTTATATTTTATTAATAATAGTTTTACGAATATTGTTTTATTTAATGAAAATTTGTTAAGCAAATTTTCGAAGATCTGAGTTTGTTGGACTTAATGCATTCTTTAGCAGTTGGAAGTAGTCAGAGTTTTGATGTGAGTCATGTGAAAAACAGTTGCATCTTCACTCAGTCATATTTGATTAATGATGCTCTATGAACAATGTTTTAATTAATGAAATTTGGTTGAGACAATTTGGAAAAATATGCGGTTATATGAGACAAGCCCCTTTCTATAATCGTTGCTACTTTTAATTTGATAAGAGCAATATCTTTGTAATAAATAAGTGCGTGGCAACTACAAACTGGTTATGTTTCAATTTCGATGTGCCAAAAGAGTCCCACAGATCAGCGATGAATCAGTGCAAGCAGGGTTGAGATTGTGGCTAATTGGCTCTGAGCACTATGGGACTTAACATCTATGGTCATCAGTCCCCTAGAATTTAGAACTACTTAAACCTAACTAACCTAAGGACATCACACAACACCCAGTCATCACGAGGCAGAGGGTTGAGATTGTGGCTCGGTCAATGAAGCCAAACGATTTATAGTGATAGTATTCACAGATAGGTCTCTTGTTGTGAGACATATATGTTCGTTGCCTCTGTTCAAATGGTTCAAATGGCTCTGAGCACTATGCGACTTAACTTCTGAGGTCATCAGTCGCCTAGAACTAATTAAACCTAACTAACCTATGCACATCACACACATCCATGCCCGAGGCAGGATTCGAACCTGCGACCGCAGCGGTCGCTCGGCTCCAGACTGCAGCGCCTAGAACCGCACGGCCACTCCGGCCGGCGTTGGCTCTGTGATTATACTGAAAAATAAATATGTGGACATAAAGAAAAAAGGTGTAGCATGTTAATAAGATTTGTTTTACTTGAAAACCTTCGGGAGGGCGACGGTTCAATCCCGTCTCCGGCCATCCTGATTTAGGTTTTCCGTGATTTCCCTAAATCGCTTCAGGCAAATGACGGAATGGTTCCTTTGAAAGGGCACGGCCGATTTCCTTCCCCATCCTTCCCTCACCCGAGCTTGCGCTCCGTCTCTAATGACCTCGTTCTCAATGGGACGTTAAACACTAATATCCTCCTCCTCCTCTTGAAAACCTTCAAGCGTTTGCACATTAGAAATTCGGATCAACAACTTTTAAGCAGGCCCTCTCTTTTTGGACGCTGGATAATAGATTCCAGTTACACTACACAAAAGGTAGTTGTACAACCACTAATATCTTTCCTTGATGCACTGCAATAGAGAAGAACAGAAACAGTAATACAACCAGTTTGTTAATAATACGCTCACAGCTGCTTTGCGTTGGTTTTAGTTGTTATTACTCAGAGGCAAGTAGAAGAATGACTGGCACACATCTACAGTACTTGGAGTTATGCAGCTCCTGATGGCAGTTTGACTGTGTTCTTACATGTACTCCTTAATAAAGTCTCACATAACCTCTCAGCAGACGTTCAAGTCTTTACTTTCGACCTAGTAACCAAATTTCCCCCATTAAATCCAGCTGTATTATCAGCTTGATGGGTGTTACCTGCAAGGTATCTATGATTATCCTCAGAAAACTACAACCAGTCACAGAGAGCAACACACGGTAATGCCAAGACGGCTTTCGACCTGACCGATCTACAAAGAATAACATTTTCACACTGTTTGAAAAACATGGAGAATATGATAAATATATGTGTAGTCTTTCGCTGATTTTCAACGTGCATGCTACAGCATCCACCAGAGCAGTCTATACAGTCCTTGAGAAGCTAATGAGTATGGTGGAAGCTTATGGGGATGATTGATGGACTGAAACGCGTTTCCGAGGATTGACGTGAGAATCGTTTAAGACTGACAAGGGGAGGCCGCCAATTGTGAAATTCAGATTCGATTCATACTGCGCATAATAAAAGCTCATGGCCAGAGGTGTAATTTGGCAAAGCACCAAGATGCACTTCTCAGCCGTTGTCGAGAAAATGGACAGTTAAAATAAACCGTTTCGATGAAATACTCTCTACGATTAATAATTTTACACAGCGTCGTGGCGCAGCGGTAAGCGCTCGGGTTCGTAATGCCAAGGTTGCCGGATCGAATCTCGCGCCATGCGACTTTTTTTTTTTTTAGTATTTGTAATATATATATATATATAATTCCAGGCAAACAGTTGCAACAATTATGCATATAATAAGTTGTTGAAAGTCGTTTGTCGTGGAAAAACTGGAGACTTCGAACATCATTATGTTTTCCGCAAACAAAGCTGTATTTCACAAATGTTATTGTCTTCATAATGTTTACCACGTATAGTTAACGGAAGACGTAGAAACGATATTCCGAAACGACTGCGTGTAGTGTAAGTCAAACGTTCGAATTAGAATAGAGACCCCACGAACACAAATTTGCTGTGGCAGGTATGAAATATAAACTCCCTTACTCGCTCGTTACACTTGAAGGACAGATGTTGATTGGGCCGAAACGAGCCGCCGCATAACAGCGTAGTTGCCTGCTAACTTCGAAAGAAGGTAGATGCGGTCCCTAGCGCAATTTATAACATCGTCGAAATTTGCGATATTGTGTTTTATTTCAAGTATTATTTTTCCACGACAAACGACTATCAAGAACTTATTATATGCATAATTGTTGCAACTGATTCCCGGGAATCAGTTGCAACAATTATGCATATATATATATATATATATATATATATATATATATATATATATATATATACACTCCTGGAAATGGAAAAAAGAACACATTGACACCGGTGTGTCAGACCCACCACACTTGCTCCGGACACTGCGAGAGGGCTGTACAAGCAATGATCACACGCACGGCACAGCGGACACACCAGGAACCGCGGTGTTGGCCGTCGAATGGCGCTAGCTGCGCAGCATTTGTGCACCGCCGCCGTCAGTGTCAGCCAGTTTGCCGTGGCATACGGAGCTCCATCGCAGTCTTTAACACTGGTAGCATGCCGCGACAGCGTGGACGTGAACCGTATGTGCAGTTGACGGACTTTGAGCGAGGGCGTATAGTGGGCATGCGGGAGGTCGGGTGGACGTACCGCCGAATTGCTCAACACGTGGGGCGTGAGGTCTCCACAGTACATCGATGTTGTCGCCAGTGGTCGGCGGAAGGTGCACGTGCCCGTCGACCTGGGACCGGACCGCAGCGACGCACGGATGCACGCCAAGACCGTAGGATCCTACGCAGTGCCGTAGGGGACCGCACCGCCACTTCCCAGCAAATTAGGGACACTGTTGCTCCTGGGGTATCGGCGAGGACCATTCGCAACCGTCTCCATGAAGCTGGGCTACGGTCCCGCACACCGTTAGGCCGTCTTCCGCTCACGCCCCAACATCGTGCAGCCCGCCTCCAGTGGTGTCGCGACAGGCGTGAATGGAGGGACGAATGGAGACGTGTCGTCTTCAGCTATGAGAGTTGCTTCTGCCTTGGTGCCAATGATGGTCGTATGCGTGTTTGGCGCCGTGCAGGTGAGCGCCACAATCAGGACTGCATACGACCGAGGCACACAGGGCCAACACCCGGCATCATGGTGTAGGGAGCGATCTCCTACACTGGCCGTACACCACTGGTGATCGTCGAGGGGACACTGAATAGTGCACGGTACATCCAAACCGTCATCGAACCCATCGTTCTACCATTCCTAGACCGGCAAGGTAACTTGCTGTTCCAACAGGACAATGCACGTCCGCATGTATCCCGTGCCACCCAACGTGCTCTAGAAGGTGTACGTCAACTACCCTGGCCAGCAAGATCTCCGGATCTGTCCCCCATTGAGCATGTTTGGGACTGGATGAAGCGTCGTCTCACGCGGTCTGCACGTCCAGCACGAACGCTGGTCCAACTGAGGCGCCAGGTGGAAATGGCATGGCAAGCCGTTCCACAGGACTACTTCCAGCATCTCTACGATCGTCTCCATGGGAGAATAGCAGCCTGCATTGCTGCGAAAGGTGGATATACACTGTACTAGTGCCGACATTGTGCATGCTCTGTTGCCTGTGTCTATGTGCCTGTGGTTCTGTCAGTGTAATCATGTGATGTATCTGGCCCCAGGAATGTGTCAATAAAGTTTCCCCTTCCTGGGACAATGAATTCACGGTGTTCTTATTTCAATTTCCAGGAGTATATATATATATATATATATATATATATATATATATATATATATATTTGAATTACAAAACACAAATAATAAAAAAAAAGTTGCATAGCGCGAGATTCGATCCGGCGACCTTTGGATTACAAACCCGAGCGCTTGCCGCTGCGCCACGACGCTGTAGAGACTTACAAATCGTTGAGAGTATTTCACCGCAACGATTTCTTTTAACTGTCAATTTTCTCGACAACGGCTGAGAAGTGCATCTTGATGCTTTGCCGCATTACACCTCTGGCCATGAGCTTTTATTATGCGCAGTACGAATCGAACCTGAATTTCACAATTGGCGGCCTCCCCTTGTGAGACAGGATTTCAGAAAAGAAGTTGCTTTCTCAAATGTTACGTTTACTTTCGTGTTAGAGAAAATAATAAGGCATTGTAGGCAACAGGAATGGGCTGGTGTGCAAATAGATGGTAATTTCAGTTGTCTTGGATGTGCAGGTGATATAGTACTGCCAAGTGAATCAGAAATTGACTTGAAAAATTGTACCAAAAATGGATAACTAAGCACTGCAGACGGGGCTTAAGGTGAATCAAGACAGAAAGGAGTTCATACAATTAGGAAGAAGAAAAGAGAGCAAGAATTTTTTAGGTGAATGGTATGAGGTTCAATAGAGTTCACCACTGCATATGCTTGGGATCTTGGTTTACCAACAGCAGCATAGATTTGGACATCAGGGGCTGAATAACTGTGGGAATTAAATGCGTCTTTCGCCAAGGAGACGCTCAGTTCAGAATCAATATAAGCGAATGCTAAGATGAGAAAAATAAGGCAGTGATATGCCTAGCAGTCATGTACCGCTCGGAAACTTGGAGCATGACTAAACGAGAAAAGGAAAAACTATTAATACTTGAAGGAAGAACATTGAGGAAGATATGGGTAAAGATCAGATGAAGAAGAATCGAGGAGTAGGAAGAATGAGAAAAGCTACCTCTTGGTTCAAATGGCTCAAATGGCTCTGAGCACTATGGGACTCAACATCTTAGGTCATAAATCCCCTAGAACTTAGAACTACTTAAACCTAAATAACCTAAGGACATCACACACACCCATGCCCGAGGCAGGATTCGAATCTGCGACCGTAGCAGTCCCGCGGTTCCGGACTGCTGCGCCATCTACCTCTTGATTCAGCACCAAATAATACTACAGAAACTGAAGAGAAAACGAATCTTGTAGGCAGGCCATGTAGCCCATATCCCGGAACAGACACATGAAGAAAGAAATTGAGTGGAAGCCAAACACCAGACATCCAGTAGGACGACCAAGGCAGCGCTGAATGGATAAGATGGTGGAGGAGCTGGTAGCTCTGGGGCTTGAAGCCACCAGGAGGAACCGAGCAGAAGACAGCAATCAATGCAGGCAGGTCGTGGAAACAGTGCGTGGTATGCAGGGCTTGCGACCGCTAGATATGTCTGAATATGTACTGATCTATTATAATCCTTATGGCCGAGAACATATATTTTTTGTTAGTTTAATTATTGGTCCCACCAGTCGAGCAATTTGGTAGCGGCTGTGGATGCTGCTCTTCAATACACATACACTCTAAATCCATTTCTGCACTATTTTGAGCTACGTTTAGTTTCTGTCATATATGTAGAAACTTTATTCTATCGAATCAACAATTTATCTGATGCTATCGACCGTCCCTTCCTTTGGTTATTTATCTATGTCTCCATCTGACAACAATAGAAGCTGGGTGCCAGTTCCTATGCTGTTTTCTTGCAGCTATCGCAGTGATTAAGATTTGGAACTTGAGCCAGGTTAAGACCGGTTGACTTTCGGTTACCAGCGCGCAGTCACCTGTGGGGAGGGGGGGGGGGGGCGAAGTTGAGCCGTAGTTGCGCCCGGCTCTCCGAAAAGCGCACCAGAGAGAGTGCTTTCGCTTCTCATCTAGTGTTTGCGGTGACGCTTTCTGTTTGGCGCTCTGTTAGGATCGCTACCGCCCTCTGGCGGGAGTTGGAGCAAGTGTACCGTCGCGTGACGAATTGGGAGTACGTACTGGGTGGTGACCGAGAGAGACGATGGCGCGATGGCGCGAGCGGGACCCTGTTGTTGGGGGTCGTCAACTGCTCGCCACGTGCTTTGCCCGACGTCTTCGCTGACAGGGGCTAAGTCTGCCTTACCCGCATGTACGTGGCTTATGAAGCTTAGAAGCCGTGGTGCAAGAGATCAGCGCGTGGGACCGTATGTCTTCTTATCGGCCGTTGAAACCACGGTCAGTGGTTGGCTCTGACGAGCATTTGGAAGTGCATAGTGTTCCCGGAGCTGTAGTGGAGTGTGAGAAGTTCAGTACTGTTTTTACGTAACAGAGTATAAAGGGGTTTTTCAAGTTCTAGTGAAGTGTATGAATTTCTTCACCAGTGGTTTTGTTGGGGTCTTCCCACCACAGTTTTCGTTTGCCTGTCCGCGAGAATGTGGTAATTGCTTCTTGGTCGGGCCGTTTCATTCACACCTCGATTGCGTGATTTAGGGTCGGTATCGCGTGCCTCTGTGGTTCGGAGTCTGTGCAGGCACCGCCCTTGCTACATCTTCTGTTTTTGAGTAACTCGGGGAGATGGCGGCTTCTGATGGAAGTTTTGGGGCTGATCTGCTCTCTCACTGCAGACCACCTGTAACTATTCCGCCTATTGTGATTTGGGCCCCTTTGCACGTGTCACTCCCTCACGGAGCTAAGGAAAATTTTTTTGGGAACTGCGTTTAATGTGAAGGTTTGTGTGCTGACATATCCACATTTATCTTGTAACAACTGACAGGTGTAATATAAGTTATTTAACTGGCGAGAGACACCTATTTTAGTTTTAGTACAAACTAGGTACTTAAGGGTGCCTTTTTTAAGGAATTGTTCTCTTATAAATATAACAAGGTTAAAATCTTATTACTGGGAAGTTGTTAACGTCAGATCTTGCAATATCCTTTACATAGAGAAAATTTATTGGCTATTAAAAATAGTTTTTTTAAATTGTTGTCTTACATATATATTTGTCAAGTTAAAATCTTACTATTGGGAAGTTGTTAACGTCATACCTGGCAATCTCCTTTTCATAAAGAAAGTTTTTCAGCTATTCGAAACTGTTTTTGAAATTTTTTTTTAAATGCCAGACTTAAAAATTTATTATTGTGAAATATTTTTAAAATAAAGAGATAACCTTAGCAGTGTGTGTTATTTCAAAAGCACCTCCTGGCCCCCAGTTCCACGATAGCATTTTTGGAGTAACGTGTGTACTTGAGTTGCTGTTTGTGAATCGCCCTGATTGACGGTTCATTACTGGTAGCAGAGCGTGGTTGTACGTTCGCTACCTGATCCCTCTGAGTTGCTGGTGGAAGTTTAGTTAGTAATTATTAATATTTTTTATTTTGTTTGTTTGTTCACATTTACTTATAGAGTGTATATTTCAGGGTGTGATGGCAGTGATGGAGTGGTGTATTTTCGAAGAAATTCTGCTGGTTCTGTGTAGCTTTCTAATGTTAACAAAGTGGAAAGGTGTTATTATTGATTTATAATTTTACAGAAGTACCTGAAGTTGGGACACAGGTGCAAGCTGTTACTGATTTGTTTGACTGATGGGGCTGCTAAGTGATATACCACTTCCTGCACTAACCTGAGACCTCGTATGTTCAACTCGATTTCTAAACTGAAGTAAACACTTCACGGCTTAAGTTTCAGAACTGCTACAAATTCGTCGGCCAATAGACGGCACCGCTTGAACTGTCAACACAACATGTACAGCTAATAGTATCGTACTACTTCCACGTTTCTGGCAACGGGTTACGCACAATGCTGGTGACTACTTTGAAGGTCAGCAAAGCTTTCAAACACGCATCTATTTTGTACGAGCTGTAACTAAATAGTTGCCACTATTAAAGTTCCAACCCTCGTAATTACGGCGCTGATTTGGTTTATCAAGCGACCAATCTGGAACCATTACCAGTTGCCTGCCTAACAGCTTCCACGAGAAACCAAAATTTAGTTTAATTATTGATCGAATTAGTAATTTAAAATTCTCTCTCTATCTATTGGGAGGTATGATCTTTCATGAAAACTTTAACACCATAAACAGGTATTATGGTTATAAACCACGTGATGGACTTGAGGCATTGTAACTGATGGCGCGCGAATATCCGGGCCTTACTCATCCAGTTGTTGAGAGTAAGTGAACTTACCGACTTCCAGCAGACTTCAGACATAATTTCAAATCTTTGCGAAACTTTATCTCGCTGACACGCTACACAAAGTGATGAAAGAAAATAAAAGTTTATTGCTTGCTGCATTTTCGCTCTTCATGGAGTAAAATTGCGGCATCAAACATGATGTTTCTCTTTATTACTCCTTTACTGCTAACAGCTCGATTCGCAACACAGCTTGCAGGCAGACTCTACATACACCGCTGAAAGTACCTGCAAAACTAAATCATTGTACGACATATATTCCAGGAGATTTGACGTCATGAACATTAAGATGCAAGAAAACCCTGCTTTTCATTAAAATATAACATAAATTGCCGACGCTATATTCATCCAGACTTTCCTTATGGGGGTGCCCAGCGGTTTTAAGCATAATTTCAAACTTCACAGAACTTTTACTCGCATACATGCTTAACGTCAAATATTTAACACATAAACTCATTTGTTACATAATTAGACGTCTGAAGCTGTTTTATACATTGGAGATCAATTCTTTGAAGAATCGGAGATTTCCTGGTTTGCTTTCAGCGAAGACGAGAGAGTACGCCGATGATCATGATATCCCTGTAGCGTTACCGTCAGTCTGTTCCGGAATTATGCGATATAACTGGTTCAAATGGCTCTGAGCACTATGCGACTTCACTTCTGAGGTCATCAGTCGCCTAGAACTTATAACTAATTAAACCTAACTAACCTAAGGACATCACACACATCCATGCCCGAGGCAGGATTGGAACATGCGACCTTAGCGGTCGCGCGATTCCAGACTGAAGCGCTTAGAACCGCTCGGCCACAGTGGCCGGCTATGCAATATAGTATATGCGTAAGAACTATGAGGTTTTTCGAGAATGAAAATCTCCTGCATAAAATCACCATGTATTCCGTAAACAAAGATCTTGCGAAGCTCAGCCCGCCCTGTTGCTCCATGAGGCACAGGTCTGTATTCAACGGCACTTAAGATGAGACCGCGTCCCTCGACTTCAAGAAGGCATCCAACACCGTCTCGCGCTGGCATCTAGTGAAAAAAAAAAATACGAGTTTACCTAGTATCGGAACAGATTTGCAAGGGTCTTCAGGAACTTCCTTGCAAATAGAACTCAGCACGTCGCTCTTAACGGAACAAAATCGACAGATACAAACGTAATATCCGGAGTATCCCAACAAATTGTGATAGGACAGTTACTGTTTACAGTTTATACAGAAGAAAGCTTCGGAAACTCTGTAAGAGTGTTCGCAGATGAAGAAGTTCTCTGTAAGAAAGTAGAAACGCCAGAAGACAGTATCGGTTTGCTGAATGACCTGCAGAGGATTGATAACTGATGCATTCACAAGCAGTTGACTCCGAACTTAAATAAATGTAACGTATTGCGCATGCGTATGAAAAGAAATAGCTCATCCAAAAAAGAAGTGGCTAACAAGGCGCTTGTTCGACTGATTCTTAAGTATCGTTCGTCAGTCTGGAACACTTACAGGTATGACTGATAGATGTAGGGAATTACACATGAAGAGAGGCCTGTTTCGTCACGGGATCATGTAGTCGCGGCGACAGCGTTGCAGAGATGTTCAACAAACTCCAGTGGCAGACGTTTCGAGATTGGGCGTTGCGTATCACGGAGAGGCTTACTATTGAAACTTCGAGGGCATATTTTCTAGGAAGATTCGGACAACGTGTTACTACCTCCCAAATACATCTCGCGAAATGTAAATTAAAGAACTAAAAGCTAATACTAGAGTTTACCGACAGTCATTCTTCCCATGCTCCATTCGCGAGTGGAACACGGAACACCATGAGGTGGCTTGCGGAGCACCGATGCAGATGTATATGGCGAGGCAATTCTGAGGACAACCGATTTCCGCAATTCCACCAGCGTGGGCGCTGCTCGTCGAGTAGTGTGGTTAGTGGGCTACCGTGATCTTGACGTATGCACGTGCTCTATTAAGTGCGGAACGGAGAAAACCTTCGTCCGTTTTCATGGCTCACCTGAGTATCACTGACAAGGGCCGAAACAAAGTATCGTGCACTGCAGTAAACAACGACCGCCTGCAGGCCCGGAACTTTTTTGAACAATAGTAATGGAAAGCACCATTACAAAGAATTCTTCCTTTGTCTAGTACGTTGGCGTATAACTGTCAGATTCGCAACTCCTTCGTTTATCTTCAGGTGGCTGATTATCCAGAGATGCAAGACTGTAAAGACAAAGAAAAACCTTTTTTAAGGTGAATTTATTATCATGCAATGCCCAATAAAATAATATTATTCAACTTCACTACTGCAGTTGGTCAGTGTCACCATCTTACAGAGTCGGAGGTGTACAGAATTGACTGAAACTGTCACTCCAAACTTCGGTACCTCACTGAAAAACTCTACTGTAAATAACCAGAACTGTCACTTTCAACTGAGGCAGCTTCTTTTATTCTGGTGGCTAGTGATGTCGTTCACCTGGCCACAGCCAAATTCTTCCTCATAATTACGAAATGACTTTTTTCTTATCCCAGCCATTAGTCTTCTGGCTGGTTTGATGCGGATCGCCACAAATTCCTCTCCTGTGTCAGTCTTTTCATCTCAAAGTTGCTCCTGCACCTTACGCCCTCAATTATTTTCTGAATGTATCCCAATCTCTGTCTTACTCTAGGCTTTGTACCCCCTACAGCGCCCTCTAGTACTCTTGGATTGGAAATGAAATGAGCGTTTGGCGCCATTGGCCGGGAGGCCCCTCGCGGGGCAGGTCCGGCCGCCATATCGCAGGTCTTATTACATTCGGCGCCACATTGGGCGACCTGCACGCCGGATGGGGATGAAATGAGGATGAACACAACACAACACCCAGTCCCTGAGCGGAGAAAATCTCCGACCCAGCCGGGAATCGAACCCGGGCCCAGAGGACGGCAAGCCGTCACGCTGACCACTCAGCTACTGGGGCGGACACTCTTGGATTATTGCATGATGACTTAACAGATATCCTACCATCTTTTCCCTTCTTCTAGTCAGTGCTCCCCGTGTATTGCTTTCCTCGCCGATTCTGCGGATAGCCTTCTCATTCCTTACCTTATCAGTCTACATATTTTTCAAAACACGTCTGTAGCACTACATCTCAAATGCTTCGATTATCTCGTATTCCGGTTTTCCCACTCAAGGATTTTCAGTTCTGTTCGCATGTGAAAGATATTCACAGTTTACTGATTGAAAAGGGTTGACCTGAGGACTAAAAATACAACAATACATACAAATTAAAATTTCTGGAAAATGATTAAAATATAAACCGAACAGCCAACACTGCATTTTGTTCATGAGTTACAAGTCAGGACTTGGGTTTTTCTAAAACTTATCGATGCATTTGTATCTAGGATATAATTAAGTTTCCTTTAAGTTACGTCTATGGTCACCAACGTTTTGTTAATAGTTTTCCAGTTTTGGTCTATAATAACCATCATATCTGTTTTATAAAATCAAAGTCCTGACGTACACAGCCATAGTGGCATCGTCAAATGTTAAATGATTTAATTAATTACAACACAGTCCGCTATTTTAAACAAACTACCTTCATCGATGTAAGAATTCAGAGGACCGCGGCGGTAACGTTGAATAAAATGTTCTCGGGTTTTCAACCGCTCTAGGTAATTAAAATTACACGTACTTTCGGCCGAGGACTCCTTGCCCATTTTCGAGTGCTATGACTGCCAGTGGTCTGCTGGTACGAAAGTTATGTGCACTAGCCGCCGCGGTTGGAAACCGGAAAACTTTTATTCTACGTTTATCGATGTATTTAGACCTTGTACGACGAGTGGTATTTCAGTTGCTTCAGAATCCTTTTGAAAGGTATTTTCTGCAAGGAAGACTAAATGCGAAAACCTGAGGGACGTTGCAAAAGTTAATGACGCAAGTATAAGTAAAATTAATTAAATTGAGCGAGATGGATAATTTCAAGAAATTTTACTGCAGTTACATCAGAACGAATTGTTGTTACATGGAAATGAAGCTGTGATAAACGAAAAGCCTACTGTCTGGTCAATTACATGTAGTTTGGGTGCTTCAATTAACAGTTAATATAATCTGCACACCATCTGTAAAGTACGTACCCACCACAGAGATTAATTTATTTTTTAAATCGCCAATGAACAAATTATGAATTCCGACATCCGCAGAATTGGCCGGCCAGCAGGAACTGGCTGCGGTGAACTGGGAGGTAGCGAGCCAAATTAGCTCATTTGCCGTTTGGCCTGCCTCTCAGATCGGGAACGAAATGATAATAGGCTGCAGAGCGCTGGCAGGTACGGGGGAAGCGCTGACCAATCAGAAGCCGCCGCCGCCGGCCGCAGTAGCCGCTCAGGGGCCGAGAAGAGGGCCCTCGCGCGTTTTATGAAACCCGGCGGCCGCGGGGTAAACACGGTCAGTACTGCTACGCACTCCAGGCTCCCCATCTCACAATCGCCCCTACCCAGTGGCCAGCTCTGTGTAACTGTAATACTGTACGTATTCTCATTTGCCTGAGTAACGAGGGTCCTACACATTCAATAAATCTTGTGGCATTACCTAAGGTTCCGGTCGATTAAAACATCCAAGTTCCCATTTAATAAAGCACCAGTACTAAACAAACCCAACTTGTGGATTTCATCAGTGTAATGAAATCTCCGAATCATGAACGGCTGGCAGAGAAAAAAAAATCATCCAGTTATAGATATTAGCTGTAAGTTTTGTAACTTATGTAGAGGCGCACAGTACAAGCCGTTTTCGTCTACATCTACATCTACATTTGTACTCCGCAAGCCACTCAACGGTGTGTGTCGGAGGGCAATTTACGTGACACTGTCTTTACCTCCCTTTCTTGTTCAAGTCGCGTATGATTCACGGGAAGAACAACTGCCGGAAAGCCTCCGTGCGTGCTCGAATCTCTCTAATTTTACATTCGTGATCTCTTCGGGAGGTATAAGTAGGGGGCAGCAATATGTTCGTTACTTCATCCGGAAACGCACCCTCTCGAAACCTGGACAGCAAGCTACACCGCGATGCAGAGTGCCTCTCTTGCAGAGTCTGCCACTTGAGTTTGCTAAACATCTTCGTAACTCAATTACTCTTACCAAATAACCCTGTGACGAAACGCGCAGCTTATCTTTGGATCTTCTCTATACCCTTCGTCAACCCCACCTGGCACGGATCCCACACCGATGAACAATACTCAAGTACAGGTCGAACAGTCTGCAGCTCGTGGTCGTGCGGTAGCGTTCGCGCTTCCCACGCCCGGGTTACCGGGTTCGATTCCCGGCGAGGTCACGGATTTTCTCTGCCTCGTGATGACCGGGTGTTGTGTGATGTCCTTAGGTTAGTTAGGTTTAAGTAGTTCTAAGTTCTAGGGGACTGATGACCATAGCTGTTAAGTCCCATAGTGCTCAGAGCCATTTGCACCATTTTTTTTTTTTTTGAACAGGTCGAACGAGTGTCTTGTAAGCCATCTCCTTTGTTGTTGAACTACAGTTTCTAAGGGCTCTCCCAATGAATCTCAACCTGGCACCCGCCTTACCATCAATTAATTTTATATGATAATTCCACTTCAAATCGTTCCGTACGCATACTCCCCGATATTTTACAGAAGTAACTGCTATCAGTGTTTGTTCTGCTATCATATAATCATACAATTAAGGATCCTTCTTTCTATGTAGTCGCAATACATTACATTTGTCTATGTTAAGGGTCAGTTGCCACTTCCTGCACCAAGCGTCTATCCGCTGCAGATCTTCCTGCATTCCGCTGCAATTTTCTAATGCTGTATACTACAGCACCATCCGCGAAAAGCCGCATGGAACTTCCGACACTATCTAGTAGGTCATTTATATATACTGTGAGAAGCAATGGTCCCATAACACTCCCCTGTGGCACGCCAGAGGTTACTTTAACGTCTGTAGACGTTTCTCGATTGAGAACAACATGCTGTATTCTGTTTGCTAAAAACTCTTCAATCCAGCCACACAGCTGGTCTGATATTCCGTAGGCTCTTACTTTGTTTATCAGGCGACAGTGCGGAACTGTGCCGAACGCCTTCCGGAAGTCAAGGAAAATGGCGTCTACCTGGGAGCCTGTACCTAATATTTTCTGGACCTCATGAACAAATAAAGCGAGTCGGGTCTCACACGATCGCTGTTTCCGGAATCCATGTTGATTCCTACTGAGTAGATTCTGGGTTTCGAGGAATGACATGATATGCTAGCAAAACACATGTTCTAAAATTCTACAACAGATCGATGTCAGAGATATAGGCCTATAGTTTTGCGCATCTGCTCGACGACCCTTCTTGAAAACTGGGACTACCTGTGCTCTTTTCCAATCATTTGGAACCTTCCGTTCCTCTAGAGACTTGCGGTACACGGCTGTTAGGAGGGGGGAAAGTTCTTTCGCGTACTCTGTGTAGAATAGAACTGGTATCCTGTCAGGTCCAGTGGACTCTCCTCTGTTGAGTAATTTCAGTTGCTTTTCTATTCCTTGGACACTTATTTCGATGTCAGCCATTTTTTCGTTCGTGCGAGGATTTAGAGAAAGAACTGCACTGCGGTCTTCCTCTGTGAAACAGCTTTGGAAAAAGATGTTTAGTGTTTCATCTTTACTCGTGTTATCCTCTGTTTCAATGCCATTATCACCCCAGAGTGTCTGGATAAGCTGTTTCGACCCACTTACTGAATTAACGTAAGACCAGAACTTCCTAGGATTTTCTGTCAAGTAGATACATAGAACTTTACTTTCGAATTCACTGAACGCTTCACGCATAGCCCTCCTTACGCTAACTTTGACATCGTGTAGCTTCTGTTTGTCTGAGAGGTTTAGGCTGCTTTTAAATTTGCAGTGAAGCTCTCTTTGCTTCCGCAGTAGTTTCCTATCTTTGTTGTTGAACCACGGTGGGTTTTTCCCGTCCCTCACAGTTTTACTCGGCACGTACCTGTCTAAAACGCATTTTACGATTGCCTTGAACTTTTCCCATAAACACTCAACATTGTCAGCGGCGGAACAGTGTCGGTCAGTCCACTAAGAGTTCATACGCGTTGAGAAACCGCTCGTTTCACGCACGTCTATCGCTAATTATGGGTAAAAAGCCACACAGGCACGTAACATTGCATAGTTTCCTACAGTGGACATTGTTGATGGTCGCCTTTTAGCGTTTTCTGTCAGTCATGTAAATGCACATAGTCGACTGTGGGGGAAACTCCCTACTGGTGTTGTGCTCCGCATGCATTTGCATATCAAGAGTGACTGAAAACGCCTGAGAAGTAACCGTGAAAAGCTGCCCATTGCAGTGCAAATCATATACGGTAGGCATGGGCTAACAGCCTCGAACGTCGAACACAGAGAACCTCAAACGCCAAGCAAAGAAGAGTTCGGCAAAGTCTGAGAGACCCAGCGACGACCGCCTCGGAAGGACGAGCCTACAGTAAAAGCGATGAAAGTGAGCAGTCAATCCCAACAAGCTTTGTGCTCTGAGGAGGTCTTGCAAAGCTTGTCCTTGCGTAGGTCTGGGCATGGTTATTGGTTTCCATCGTACGCTTGTCTACGTGCACCTATGTGTCTATGTCACTTACATTGTGTGAGTACTTGAAACTAATGGTTCGAGTCGAGTAATAGAATTTGGCACCTCCATGGTTCGTGTTCTGTACTACCATACACTGAGGTGACAAACGTCATGGGTTAGCGATGTGTACGTATACAAGTGTCGGTGGTATCACGTATACAACTTATAAAAGGGCTGTGCACTGGCGAAGCTATCATTCCTACTCGGGTGAATCATGTGAAAAGATTTACGACGTGATGATGGCTGCACGGCGGAAATTAACAGACTTTGAACGCGGAATGGTAGTTGGCAGATAGACGCATCAGACTTCTGTTTCCAAAATCGTTGTGGAATTCGATATTCCTAGATCCACAGTGTCACGAGTGTGCTGAGTATATCAAATTTCAGGTAATACCTCTCAGTACGGACAACGCAGCGGCCGACGGCATTCGCTGAACAATCATGAGCAGCGGCGTTTGCGTATAGTTGTCAGTGCTAACAAACAAACAACAATACTTGAAAGAACCGCATAAATCAATGTGGGACGTTCAACGAACGTATCCGAAAGAACAGTGCAGCGAATATTTGTAGTTAATGGGCTATGGCAGCAGACTACCGACACGAGTGCTTTTGCTAACAGCTGACATCGCCTGCAGTGACTCTCCAGGGCTCGTGACCGTATCGGTTGAACCCTAGCTCGATTTTACTTGGTAAGAGCTGACGACAGGATTCGAGTGTGGCGCATCGCCCATGAAGCCATGCACCTAGATTGTAAACAAGGTACTGTGCAAGCTAGAAGTGGTACCCTTATAATATTGGCTGAGTGTACATAGAATGGACGGGGTCATCTGGTCCAACTGAACCAATCATTGGCTGGAAATTGCTACGTTCGGCTGCTTGGAGACAATTTGCAGCCATTTACGGACTCCAAGTTCCCAAACAACAATGCAGTTTTTATGGATGCCTTACGTAGCGTGACTGGGGCACAGTTGTTCACGATTCGTTTGAAAAACATTCTGGACAATTCGAGCTAATGGTTTGGTCAAACAGATCACCCGACATGAATTCCATCGAAAATTTATGGAACATAATCGAGAGGCCAGTTAGTACACTGAATCCTGCACAGGCAACACCCTTCACAATTATGGACGACTCTGGAGGCTGCATGGCTCAATATTTATGTAGCGGACTTCTAACGACTTGTTGAGTTCATGCCACATCGAGCTGTGCTGCCTGACGTGATATTAAGAGGTTATCCAATGACTCTTATCATCTCAGTGTATATTGCTATATGTCTCCGAATCTTACCAGAATTACAGGTCGGAGTGGTCATTTTTTCTGTTAATTAGTTGTAAGCCACATCCATGTTCTACGCTAACTGAAGTTATTAACTAGTGTCTGTGTTCTTTTGCATGTTCATTGCAAACACATTAAGAAGCAATAAAAAGCAGACCAGTAAAACAACCCAGGTCTAGTTTTCCCTGTCGTCAACATACCTACCTCTCTAGCCCAATATATTAGTAATTCTGTACTGTCACCAACCACAGAGATCTGAGAAATCTCAGATCGACACCGCCGCTGTTTCACTTCTTTGCGCAGCCGCTCGATGAAACGGATGACCGAATATTCCGCTTCACCTATGATCTGTGTGTGAGCCTTTAAAGTAATTATTTTGCGACCTACTTTTGGTTATGACAATAATATCATGAAATTGATGAGTATAGTTCTATCCAAGTCACCAGACCTGAAGTGCTTTTGTGGTGTCAGGTTTTATACCTACATTGACTGACAAAGAAAGTGGAGAACCGCGCAGGGAAGGAGGACATGAAATGAAACTTCACGGAATAACAGAGAATGGGATTTTATTTCAGTCTGTACAAAAATGAATCGGATTTACAAAGATCGTAGGAGTATGAGCCCATTTGTCGCTATGAAGCTGCAACCCTTCTGTCATGCGTGCATACATTGATCTCGTTGGGAATGATGTGGTAAAGCCGGTTTACCTTGCTCTGAGGCAAGCTGGACCACAATTTTGTGTATCCTGCTTACTAGAATGGTATGCAGATAACGGCCGAGCTGACCCCACACCTGGTCTACACTAAGGAGCCAAAGAAACTGGTACACCTGCCCATCATCGTGTAGGGCCCCGCGAGAAAGCAGAAGTGCCGCAACACGACGTGGCATGGACTCGACTAATGTCGGAAGTAGCACTGGAACTGACATCATGAATCCTGCCGGACTGCCCATAAATCCGTAAGCGTACGAAGGGGTGGAGGTCTCTTCTGAACATCACACTGCAAGGTGTCCCATATATGACTAATAATATTCACGTCTGGGGAATCTGGTGGCCAACGAAAGTGTTTAAGCTCAGAAGAGTGTTCCTGGAGCCAATCAGTAGCAATTCGAGACATGTGGGTTGTCGCGTTGACCTGCTGGAGTTGCCCAAGTCCGTCGGAATGCACAATGGACATGAATGGATGCAGGTGTTCAGACAGGATGCTTAGGTACGTGTCGCCTGTCAGAGTCGTATCTAGGCGTATCGGGAGACCCATGTCACTCCAACTGCACACGACCCACACCATTAAAGAGCCACCACAAACTTCAACAGTTCCCTGCTGACATGGAGGGTCCATTGATTAATGTGGTTGTCTTCATACCTGTACCCGTCCATCCGCTCGACGCAATCTGAAACGAGACTCGTCCGACCAGGCAACATGTTTCTAGTCATCAACAGTCCAGTGATCGGTGTTGATGGGCCCAGGCGAGGCGTAAAGCTTTGTGTACATGAGTTGGCTTTCGGCTCCGAAAGCCCATATCGATGATCATTCGTTGAATGGTTCGCACACCGACACTTTTTGATAGTTCAGCACTGAAATCTGCAGCAATTTGCGGAAGGGTTGCACTTCTGTCACGCTGAGCGATTCTCTTCAGTCGTTGCTGGTCTCATTCTTGCAGGATCTTTTTGCGGCCGTAGCGATCTCAGATTCCTGATATTCACGGTACACTCATGAAATGGCCGTAAGGGAAAATCTTCACTTCGTCGCTTCCTCGGAGATGCTGTGTCCCATTGCTCGTGCCCCTACTGTAACATCACGTTCAAACTCACGTAAATCCTGATAACCTGCCATTGTAGCGCCAGTAACCGACCTAACAACTGCGCCAGTCACTTGTCTTATGTAGGTATTGCCGACCACAGCACTATATTCTACCTGTGTACATATCACTGTATTTGAATACACATTCCTACACCAGTGTCTGTGGCGTTTCATTGTATGAGAGACGGATCTGAATGTCTTACTCGCCTTGGAAGTACCTCGACTTCATGCGAACAGTTGATAGAGACTCGTAACATGTGAGAAGGAACATTGACCTGAACTGGAAAGTGGTACCACAAAATACGACTCCATTTATCAGCAGTCTATGCTTCCTGGTCACGGTATCATTACAGATGCAGCCGGCCGATGTGGCCGATTGGTTTTAGGCCCTTCAGTCTGGAACCACGCTGCTGCTGCTGTCGCAGGTTCGAATCGCGTGTGTGATGTCATTAGGTTAGTTAGGTTTAAATAGTTCTTAGTCTAGGGGACTGATGACCTCAGATGTGAAGTCCCATAGTACTCAGAGCCATTTGAACCATTAAAAATTCAGCCATTTGTATCGTGGTGTTAAAATGGTTGCCGGGGCGGTAATTCATTAGTCTGGCTGCTACTTGTGTCCGATGAATGGTGCGGAATGATGCATAATGTTGCAAGGGCTTCATTGCATATCCTTGGATGGGAGGTTCAGATGTAAAGGTGTCACGATGGTCTTGGGGCACATTACTCCTTCGTGGTGATCGGAAGTAGTCGACAGGAGCCCTGATAACGCTGTCTCACTCGGCATGTTACATTGTTCACGACCTTTATGCACCTTTTCCGGGATAGTAACAATACAGAACACTAATGGCTAGTCACAGTAAGTAGCGACTCAACTGATTTACGTGTCTGCTGTTCGTATTTACGTGTACGAAGTTACACTGACTGTGTCAACTTATCGCCTCAATTTTCTTGACTGGCATTTTATGTTCATCGTAAATACTGCAAATGAAGTATATCATCATAGTTCAGCATTCATTTTACTAAGCAGCTGATTGAAGTGGTGCATTACTGGCGTCGGATATGTTTATATACTGTTGACCTCTACATCTTGATGGGTTTCATAAATATTCAAAGTTTTGTAGGTTTACGCTACCACGACATCACCTCACTATCAACTGACCTTTGGGGTCTATGCAAACTGTATTTAGGAACACCACTCTCCTCGCCGATTTATGGGGCGTGATGTCACGAGACGAAGTTTTAAAATTTATATAGTAACATACACACGGTTACTGAAAGCTAGCTCCTTTTTTTCTCGTTATACTGGACTTAAGTTGCAAGAATTTTTATTTTGCATATTAAATTTGTGTGGATGTAGTAACAATACTGGAGTCCGCTGTTAGGCTATATGCAGAAGCCTACCTTCCATCTTAGCAAAATAAAATAATTTAAATTTTAACGAAACTTAAAAGAATTAAGAATTTATGTAATCGTGTCTCGTCTTAAAGGAATTTTTATTCTGATCACAAAACTGTTATTAGATATTACACCTCTGTAAGCTTTCAAGTGTTTTGATGGGCTTAGCATTCTAATTTCTATTTTTGTAATATTAAATCTGGGTTACAGCTGTATGTGTAAACTATGACTTCTCTCCTTCTGGTAATAGCTGAATAAATGTTACTCTTTCAAAAGATTATATTACGCAACAGTCGCCTTGTTGATACGTGTTATAATTTTGGAGCTAGCCAAATGAGGCGGTCTCTAATGAAACCTTGTATTTTACTTTTGTCTTTAGAGGCTGTCACTCTTCAGTCCACGGTAGCAAAACGTGGGCCGATGAATTAAATTGATTTCAATATTCAAAATGTCGATTTCTTACTGAAATCTTAAACACAATTCTTGAACGATTTTGCTGTATCAATGGATACACCAGAAATTGTGCGCTGTTGTCATAAATACCTCTTACGTTTAAGAAAAAACAGTTCAGATGATATTAAATATTTGGTCACATTCAAATTATTCTTAGCTATCGAGATCGACTTTGCTTCTATAATCGATTATAAAATTTACCTCACAAGCAGCCGTATCCTAATTTCCTGCACGTATAAAATACTCTCCGGGATCCCACAGCACAGAGATGAGTACAATGTCGGGTGATGAAATTCTGTTGCTGGTATTACTCGACGACTGGTGTCAACGTCGGTATAGCATCCTACAAAAAATTTCTTGCCTTATTGTTAAATAATGGCTGTTGGGGAACCGTGGTTGTAACATGATACAGAAAGATTATAACGTACCACAGCACTCAACCACAAGCACACTTGTGGATGGCTGCTGCAGGACGTTATGAAATTTATGCAAACTTCTTCCTTCTTTCTTTTCTAAAGAATTTACTACGTCCCGGGCCTAACAAGAGGAGGCCAGACATTCCATTTCACCGGTTTTAAAGAGTTTCGATCTAAAGGCGGCTCCAGACATGAGACATTCGACGAGCACCGTGCGTCATACGTGTTTCCCTTCTTTTTATTTACGAAGTATTCTCAGTGACCAATAATAAATATTTGTTGTATGCTTATTCAAATTGTGTTTCTAGATTCATTTTGTATTTTTTGTTGTTTTTTTTTGTTTTCCCATATTGCTAGGTAAAAAAATTGCCCCGAATAAAGTTGCTTAATAACTAAGAATAAAAGAATAACGGCAAACTATAGTAACTTAGCGGATATAATTAAAGAAATGTGCATCTGTATCATTACGTTTTTGAAGGCACCCGAATATATGAATGGCTATGTAGGCTGCCAACGAATGAATGTCGTGAAAAGTAAGGTTAGTGTAACAAAACCAAGAACTATTTACAAGAGTAACTTCTTGAATCAGTCCCTTTTTGTGATAGAATGCGATGTTGTTTTCAGCTAATTCTGCCGTCTTCAGCTAAGAGCTGCGTGTCTAGACATAAACTTTTGGATTGTCACTCAAAAATGAAGGCCAATGATTTTTAACAATACTTCGAAGCTATTCATCAGCACTGTCATTCACCACATATTTAGATCCTGGTTTTCTTACGCAAAAACTACGTGCACTCTGGGACAAAGTATATTAAAGTAAAAAACGAAGCATCACGGAGGAACTACGCGACTGGTTGGAAATATGTGGATGTTATGTACATGTACCGAAAAATAAAAGACTAGAAATTCACAAAAATTGGATGATTTGTTCAAAGAAAGAGCTTCACAAATTGATTAAGTGAGTAACGTGGTGGTCTATCCATAGTCTTTACGCAAACAGTTATTCAGCTTGGCACTGACTGACAGAGTTGTTGGATCTTCTCCTGAGTGATGTAGTGCCAAATTTTCTCCGAATGGTGCGTTAGATCGTTAACATTTGCGGCCTCGTTGGGGGGCCCTACCCATAATGCTCCAAACATTCTCTGTGGGTTATCGATCCGAATACTTTAGTACCCAAGGTATCCCATTGCTGTCTGTGGCGTCTCCAGACACGTCTTCGGGCTGGAGTGTCATTGACTAGAGTAGAATTGTTCAGTTTACTAGTCGCGCACCGAACTAGCTCACAGCGACCAGCGAACACGTGTCTCCTGAATCGTCATTTCATTTTTTCCCTTGGAGTACACATTATGCGTCATATACAAGGAAAATGCATCAGTTACGAAGCACAGCTTTCTTTCATGCAAATACGTTAAATAATTAGGCTTTTATTTCGGCAGGCGCTTTGTTAGCCAGATGGAAAATCGAAGAAACTGTTAACATTTACCATTTATATTTGAGAGGTAATAAATATCGAATTACGCTCTTGCTATTCCTAGGTAACTGAGAAAAATCTTTTGAACAAAGCAGATAAATAACTGATGTATCGTTTTTATTCTTCTATTCACTAATAGTAATGAGTTGAACGACTGTAGTTGGTGCGTAATTTTGAGTTTGAAATTCTCCTTTTACCAATGATCATTTCGAGAATATAAAGTGCGTTCCAAGAAAGGTATTTCTCTATGTCACGTTCAAAAAATCAGGAAAAATGAATATTTATTTAGATGTGCAAACGTAACAAACGTTTCTCTTCCTGCGGAATTATGAATATTCGTTATTTACTCATTTTTCAGAGAGTTACAGCAACGAGCTATTATTTTTTAAGAAAACCCTACATTTTCTAGCATATAGCTGATGTATTTAAACCAACTGTGCACAAAAATTCTATAAATTTTCATTTCGGAGCTAGAAACGTGGAACGTTCCCGGGTGGGTGCGACATGGAAGATAATTAAGAGGGGCTAATACGAATCACCTGATTTAAAAGAAGTAGATTTCTTTTTCTGTGCGCATCTGAAGAATCGTGTATACCTCATAGAACCCACAAGACCTGGTGACTTCAAGTAGCGCATCGAGGAAGCTTGTCGCACCTTGGCTTCAGCGACTTTACATCTCGTCCACAGGTCGTTTACAATTTTCCTTGTGCGTTCAGGATAATGGGCACTCCTTTGGACGTCTCATTTAAATGAACATTCCGTCACCAAAACACCCATCCGACGACACCCACTAATGTACAGCACGTTGCAGCCACCGTAAAACCTTGAAGTTTCTAGCTCCCTAACTAAAACTGATATAAAGTTGATTTGAATTGTACTTAAACCAGTTATGTAAGTATCATAAATTACGAGAAATAAAAAATAAAAGTGTATGGAAGAAACCATAATTCGTTGCTGAAAATCTCTGAAAAAAAAAAAAACAACTAAACGAACTATGTCCATTACTCAACAAAATAAGTGACATTACATCCATTTACCAATAAAAATGAATATTTATTTCGCTTATTATTTTGTAAGATATAGAGAACTACATCTTACCTGAGATACCCTCTATGTAGGAGACACTAATATATTTATTTTCTCTTGTTTTAAAGTACGCTCCCGTAATTTTTACGGTAAATCTCTCTGTGAAGCACAATCCCTCGGCTTTAGCGCCTGCCACTAAAACGTGATGAAGAGCTCCGTCGCTTTCCCTCACTCACTGAAGAAACCTGGGACAGAGCTTTCAGCATTAATGTATTTCTCTGTTACACAAGGTTACAAAAAATGTTTCTAGAAATTATTTACATTTTTGTACCATATGCTGAATGTTTTTTAACATCAACAAGTGGTTTCAGAAATACGTATTGCTGCACAACGGCAACCACACGTCTCTGTGCCCTTCGCTAACTTGTTTACTCTGAAGAAGATGTATGAAACGGTGAAGGCACCAGTTTTTCTTCATTAGGTCAGGTTATTGTGCTAAACCGATATAAAAAAACAGCGAGCTATGAACGAAGTGTGTAGAATTTTACCGCGCGGGATTAGCCGAGTGGTCTAGGGCGCTGCAGTCATGGACTGTGCTGCTGGTCCTCCCTCGGGCATAGGTGTGTGTGTGTGTTTGTCCTTAGGATAACTTAGGTTAAGTAGTGTGTAAGCTTAGGGACTGATGACCTTAGCAGTTAAGTCCCATAAGATTTCACACACATTTGAACATTTTTTGTAGAATTTTTGTGATATGAACTGCTTTATTTTTTTAATATTTTTTCTTCAAATTCGACTATACGCAGGAAACATCTCTCTACAAATGCAAAACATAATGTAACTAACACAGTTTATTAATCAAACAAAATTTGACAATGTACTTTGAATGGCAGAGATTGGCACTTATCAATTGGATTCGAAGCCATCATTTTTCTAAATTCACGGCTTCATTCTACGTTTCCTGGAACATCTAGAATGCTCAGCATCAGTGATTTGTCTCATCAAAATCCAGCAGTGATCCGGCATCATGGCTGCATCCCAGCGTACCTGCTACCTGGTCTCACCCTCTTTCATTTCCTGCCGGAACCATTCGCCCCGCTCGTCACTCATTGCTCCTAGATTCATTTCCTGCATTTCAGCATTCATTTTGCATTCAAGGCATAGTAGTAACAAGTTTGGCGTAGTTTTTCGCCTTTTTGTTGCCAAGAGCCTTCTTCACCGCCGGAACAAAATCCGTCCGCGGTTACAGTTCCAATTTCTTTATAGAGTGTTTGAACTGTGGTCTCGAATCAGCTTACGAATCTGAGAACCGTCGGAGATACCACCTTTCAACTTCTCTACGTCATTCCTGGAAAAGCCTGGCCGTATTCTCGGTAAATAGTGTGCCTGGTAACTAGGGCTACTGAAAAATGGCGCTGCATCGATATGTTTTCCAACAGATACCGTTATACATCGGCGATATTTTCTACACCAATATATCGATATCAAAATGGCATATAGGAAGCCGATGTTTTTATTTTATACATCTCTCATAATTTTCGGTACATATTTGAACCTGTTCTTTCGAAATTTTATAGTAGAACGTAATTTCACTTTCACTGTGTGAAGGAGTCTTTCTATTTTTTAAACTTTCGGCACGTTCAAACTTTCTCTGTGTGAATCAAATATATGTGGCACAACAGAAGAAGTCCGATTGTACTGTGGGGTGGCGGTGTGAATGGAATAACAAGATTTCCGATGAGAAGAAATGACAACACAGTTGCATAAAAAAAAAAAATAGGAAGTGTATATGAAGTACTCAGAACAAATCCGATATGTGATGAAACCGAGTGACTGACCCACAGAACACCTTTTGTTGTGCCACTTACCTGCAGTTACCATTGTTAACAAAGAGGTTATCGCCAAGCGTGAACGTGCATCGGTTTCCTTTCAATTCTTGGTCTAAGGGAGATTGGCAGGCTGCTAAAAATGGTTCAAATGGCTCTGCGGACTATGGGATTTAACTTCTGAGGTCACCAGTCCCCTAGAACTTAGAACTATTTAAACCTAACTAACCTAAGGACATCACACACACCCATGCCCAAGGCAGGATTCGAACCAGCGACCGAGCGGTCGCGCGGTTCCAGACTGTAACGCCTAGAACCGCTCGGCCACTCCGGCCGGCCGCAGGCTGCTAGTTTGTTCATGTACGAATATCTAATAATAAATCAATACTTAAATATATAGCTCTAAAACCGACAGTATATTTACAAGCAGGAAGCCAGTCCGTGCACCTTAGTCACAGAGGTGTGATGGCTGAACGAGGAGGGCAGCGCTGAGTTTAAAGACGAGTGAAAGCTGTCTGTTTCCGTTTCTCACTGCTGTGTACGGGGTACGGCGCCCTGATGGATGTTGTGCCTGTCACCTTCGAATAAGAATGGTTGCGAAAGTGATCACTGGCGTGGCGGGTATTTACCCACTTGCAGAGCCGACCAGAGTGGCCGAGCGGTTCTAGGCGCTGCAGTCTGGAACCGTGCGACCGCAACGGTCGTAGGTTCGAATCCTGCCTCGGGCATGGATGTGTGTGATGTTCTTAGGTTAGTTAGGTTTAAGTAGTTCTAAGTTCTAGGGGACTGATGACCTCAGCAGTTGAGTCCCATAGTGCTCAGAGCTATTTGAACCAACCCACTTGCAGACCCAGCTGAGTACCACGCTAACATAATACGAGGGCTGTCCAGAAAGTAAGTTACGATCGGTCGCGAAATGGAAACGACTATGAATATCCGATAAAGCTTTGCAAAGGAGTGTTGGGCAGTGTCTCTAGGATGACTCTAGGTAGAATTATGTCGCTCTGTTCATTTCTGAGCTCTTAGTGAGCGCGTAAAGATGGTATAGAAAATAGTGTCTCCCGCCAAGTACGAGGGCCTGGTGAGAATTTTCCACTGAATCTATGCAACCAACATTACACAACTGTAGTGCGGTTTCTTCTTCAAGACAATTCTTAGCCTCATTCTGCAGGGGCAATGAAGATGTTCCTGCATCGTTTCAATTGGAAATGTTTGGTTATCCACAACACAGCCCGTAATTGTCTCCCACTGAGTTTCATCTCTGCTCAAACGAACCGCTGGTTATGAAGACAACATTTTGGCACAGACAACGAGCTTTAGGCCAGCGTAGGGAATTGGCGGAAAAAACTGGCGGCTGCCTTGTACGATGAGGGTATTGCAAAGTTTGTACAACGCTACGACGAATGTCTCAGTCAGAACGGCGACTACGTAGAGAAGTAGCTAAAAGGTGTAGCTAACTTTTACAAATGAAACATTTCTGATTTTCACTGTGATTTTCATTTCGCGATCAATCGTAACTTACTTTCTGGACAGCCCTCGTATGTTGGTGCTCAGCTGAGTCTACAAGTGGGTAAATTGCCGCTACGCCTGTGATGTCTAAAGTTGAAGTTTTCACCTGTTTTCAGTGCTTCACAAAGTGTTATGTTGTGATAGAGGCTATTTAGTCTGTTTTCTCTCTTTACTGCTGTAGGATGGTAAAGCAGTGAGACGGGTACGTGAAATGTAGGCTTACTTCCTTAGTCTTTGAGCGACGTTGTTTCGAAGATGTGATCGTTGATCAATATTTGGGTGACGTCACTTGGCAGACACTATGGTTGATCAGCGAATGAGAGACATTATCTTACCTGTCATTATGGTTCGTTATGGTGTTGTCCTTTTAGTTGTCTCTCCCATCATGTTTGTGTCATTCGTTCGGTTGAGTAAATATTGCCTCCTAGTGTGAGCCTGTTTCTTCGTTAAACGGTGAATATTAGTGCATTGGTCTCTAGTATAGTATAAGGGGATTGTTTTGAATGCTAAGATTCTTTTTCGTTCATCCACTATCTTAACTATCTTAAACGTAGTGCTAAGATTGGCTTGTCTTTGGTTACAAATGCCTGAAACTGTGTGTCTTTAAGTGATGAGAAGGGCAGTGATATTTCGTTGAGAGGTTAATTTATGAAACATGCCACCATTCGGTTGCTTTTAAATACTGTGCTGGCAGCGCCGAGAATGTGTAACATATGTTTCGATATATGTGAAAGCTATTGATCTGAGGTCGCCACTAACTAATTGAGTACAATTTATTGTACAGGTTGCTCAAGGATCTAAGTGTGCCAAGATAAATAACCTATATTTTAATGTAAATTTTTAGAAAGTTTTGCGTTTAAGATTTCTTTTGAAAGAAATTGCTAACTAACTGTAAATGTCTTTCACGATACTTAAAGAAAAAGGCCCGCCGCTTGTGAAGTTTGTGTTACTGTGACTATAAATATTTGTCGTAACATTCTTTGTTTTGAAACTGGACATCAGGATTCGCTTTTTATATCGTTTTGATGAACGAGTGTACCTTTATAGTAATTATATGCCTGAATGATGTTCTTTTGTATTGCGCCTGAAACAGTACAAAATTCCTATAACTGCCAGTTGTAAGATGAGTGATTTGTTTTATTATTGCCAAATGTGAATAAATATTTCTGAGATTAAACTGTTTCATGATAAGCTATGGCGGTTCACTCTTACAATGAAGTGTAATGTTTGGATTCTGTTACTATTAGTAAATGATAAATTGACATTTGTCCAGTAGAATCACCAACGTGTTTCACTCCCACACGCCTGCGCGCAAAGTAAGCCACATCGTGATTTCAGTGACTGCCTTGTAACGTCTGTCTCTAGACTTCAAAGAACATCACTGTGAAGCTGTTGTGATTAATAAAAGAGCATTTGACGAAACGTGCCTTCTTTTAGACCTTCTCTATTTAGTGTTTCTGTTGTACCTGGCAAGGATCACAGACTGAGGGGCAGTAGTAAAATATTGGTCGAAGATTTTCTAAGCTACTTTGTTACGGTTTTTACGTTTTTCACTGTGCGGTACACCCAAAACAATATCCCCAGTAAGCGTTTTGACTCTGTTTGGCTTACGTTAAATTCATTAACCTTTCTTGCTTTAGCAATGGAACTTGGCAGCCAATTGCTTTAAATTAGCATATTTATGAGCTTCTGAAAAGGTCTGTGTTCATTACAGCGAATATTTGCGTAATTACTAAACAAACACATGAAAGTACTTATTCATTAAGAAACGGCCATTTTAATTTGATATAGCGAAGACTGATGAAATATACATCATTTAGTTACAATAACGGACACTAGATGGCGCTTACATCTTTGGGAGTTCATTACACGTCACCAGATGTCTGTAGCTTGTTTTCTCTCCACTTTTGTAGCAGCTATTGTTTGCTATGGAGAATTCTGTGCATTTAGCGCAGAATGGCGTGTAAAAGAATTCGCTACGTATCAAGACAGTTTTTATATTCGTATTTACCTATTGTGTTATAATATCATATACAACAATAACTTGAGTTCCCATACTTAATTACACAAATATTTGATTTTATAGGTTATGGGAAAGAGAAAAGTCACACCCCTCTACCATCCTCCACACCTACAAATCCTTCATCCGTCACATCCTCTGTTATGCCAGTCCTGCCTGGATATCTGCCCCCCCCCCAAATTCTATCAGTCCCTCCAGATCCTTGAGCGTCATGCACTCCACCTCGCCTTCCGTATCCGCCTCCCGTCCCCCACGCGGATCCTCTATGATCTCATTCCTTTCCCCCATCTGCTCCTATTCCTCGAACATATCCGCATCCTCTACAACTCCCGCCGTCTTGAACCCCCTCACCCCCTGGTTGCTCCTCTCCTCTCCTCTCCCATCCCTGCCCCCTGCCACGTCTTCACCGTTGTGTCCCCCCTACCCTCCATCTCTACACCCTCCATCTCCTTTCCCAAGGTGGCTTCCATCAACTCCCCCTCCTGGATGATGCCCTCTCTCCCTCCATTTATCCTTCCTATCAACCCTGATCCTCAATCCCCCTCCTTTCCTCTGTCCTTTCCCTGGGCTCCCTCTTCCCCCCCCCCCTTTCCGTCCTGTTTTCTCCCCACTAAACCTCTCCCTACCTCCCTTCTCCCCCCCAGTCCTTTTGTATTCCCCTCCTCTGCCTACCCCACTCCCTGTCGCGTCTGCCCCCCACCCCTCTTATGGGTCCTCATCCTCCTTCAGCTCCTTTCCCGGCTCCCCCCTTTTTTTTGTTTTCCCATCTTCTGTCCAGTTTCCCCCCACCTGCTCTCGACTGTGGTGTCACTTTTGCCAACTTTTTAGTGCAGTGTTCCATTGACTATTCAGTGTTGTTTGTCTTTCTCGTGCTGCGAACGGAACCCATGCTGTCGCTGGGTGTGAATTTTATGTCCTTTGCGAACAGAATCCAGACTGTCGCCGTGTTTTTTTTTTTTAAATTGTCTATTGTTTTCCCTGTCTGCTTCGTATGTATTTTTATTAGCGTCATCATCTCTGTGTTGTTGTTTTAAGTTCCACGATTTCTTTTCGCCTTGTTACTCTCTAAGTCTCCGATTTTATCGCCTGTTTTTTATTATTTGTTCTCTTGATCTTTGTCACAAAATCTGTCGGCTGAAGAGCGGCATACTAAGCTGCTGCCAGCCCGCCCCCTTCGGGGGGAATTGAAATTCAATAAATGAAAAAAAAAAAAGAAAAGTCATTTCCTCAAGGAAGCGAAGGATGATTTTTGGGGCTCATAGCTGAAGGGCTCTGGAATATCAAAGTTGCTAGGAAATTACCAGTTGTCCACAAAACTATGGGAAAAGTGTTGAAGAAACAAGCTGAAACTGGAAATTCACGTTTGAGGTACAAATGTGTTCTGAAGAAAAAATGCATTCCCAGATTATGCACGGTAACGAAATGATAGCTAAGCGAGACAGGAAACTGAGTTCAAGGCAGATTGTTTTGAAGGCTGAATAGGAGGTAGGGATTTCAACATCCCATGAGTCAGTGCTAAGACGCCTTTCTTATGTCGATCTTACGAAGGAGAAACCTGCATATAAAGGCCACCTACAAAAAAGCGTGGTGAAGACAGAAAAAGGATTCTGGATCTGTATCAGCATCGGACATCCGTGCACTGGCAGAGACCGGTTTCTTCGGATGAGAAGAAATGTAATGTGTATGGCAGTTACAGTGCTTTCAAACTGTGGACGGGGCCAGGAAATGAACTGAAGAAAGAATGTGCTATGAAGACGAAGAATTTCAGTGAAAGTGTAATGGTGTGGGGAGCAATGTGTTCTAGAAGAATAGGGAAGAACTAAGGTTTCCATATTTATAGTTACAGCCTTAAAATAATGTTACATCCTCAAAAATGAGGTATTAAATATTGAAAAGAACCATTAGAGCAGAGGAAACCACGGGCCATTCATTTTCCTGGATGACAATGCTACTAGCTTCACCGTGCCAGGACTGTCCAGGAGTGGTGTGCAGCTCTGGGTATGGAGCAGTTATGGTGGCCCCGAAACTCTCCACACATGAATCGTTTACAGAATTTGTGGACAACTATTGTTGTATGAGTAAAACAGAGATAGTTGAGTAAAGTGTTCTCGTCTGGTACCATGAAATTGATTCTGGTGCATGTGGCAAACTTGTCGAGTCAATGACAGATGGAGTTGAAGTCCTTAAAAAGGTACCAGATGGACAGAGAAAACATTAATTCCAGTCTAATACGTTCTGCACTACATAATTTCACTTTAAAACAAAAAAAAAAAAAAAACATTCTGTAAACCAATGACTTGTCGCCTCTTTGTTGTAAAATTTTTGGTGGGGATATACATCTACCTCAAGAAAACTGCCTCAAGCTATTTTTATGTATAATTTCTTAACAGATTCTCTTTCTACCATCTAAACAGAACAATCGATGGATGTCAGGGAGGAGTGTACATGATTGTTAATGTTACAGAGTGACTGGTGGCTTTGATTTTGCGTGTGAGGTCACAGATAAAACGTTTAACTTAATACGTGCACGGGATCAATGTGAACTGCGGAGAGACAGCTACTTCCATTTAGTAAATTGTGAACTTTGTACTATGCTCTCATTCATAGATGAACTAAGGTGGTTACCGTGTGTATAAGGGATGTGCATCGGTGGGTCGCTGGTGAAGCAATGTGTGTGCAGGATATGAGATTTGAACGTTAAGAGGACTGTGCTTCAATGTGAATAAGATTTGAACCGTATCACAAAGCTCTTTGAACTGAAATTTATTCGCTGGTGACATGGAATAGGACATCGTAAGACGAATGTACGCCTTATATATTTCACTGACACATGTTTCAAATTGCGCACACTCCGGAACTCCAGTTCCGCGAATTAAGCTGACTAAAACACCTGCAACCGTACGAGACTGTTATTATTATCTGGAACAGATATGAATGTCCTCTCACATTAATGTGACCACATGTCTGAATAACGACCTTTTGAGCACGGACTGCTGCGAGATGCGCAGGAAGGTACCGACAACGATTTGGAGCCATGCCGACTCCAGCGCCGCGGCCTGATGCGCTAGGTTTCTCGGTTGAGGATCAATGCCACGAACAGCCCGGTCGAGATGGTCCCTCAGACTCTCGATCGGGTTTAAACATGGGGAATTCGATGGTCAGAGGAGTACGGTAAATTCAGAATCGTGCTTGAATTTTCTCATTATCAGTTTATTAAAAGGCGATCTGATAATTGTTAAAAACTACCCAAAAGCCAGGATCGCACAAAATATTTTTTTATTCAAGACAACAGGTTTCAACAGTCTTAGCTGTCATCTTCAGGTCTTGAACTTTTTTCCGTATTGTGCCGTATGTTCATCTTACGCTGACCTTATGCGCAAGATGTCAAGTGGGTAAACCTCAGCACTTATAAACGCCTGTCATCGCTAAAATATTTAAAAACACGCAGCATCTTGTCCTAAAGATCATGCCCATGTACATATTGCTCACAGTTTGGGTAGGGTTGTTTGGGGGAAGAGATCAAACAGCGAGGTCATCGGTCTCATCGGATTAGGGAAGGACGGGGAAGGAAGTCGGCCGTGCCCTATCAAAGGAACCATCCCGGAATTTGCCTGGAGTGATTTAGGGTAATCACGGAAAACCTAAATCAGGATGGCTGGACACGGGATTGAACCGTCGTCCTCCCGAATGCGAGTCCAGTGTGCTAATCACTGCGACACCTCTCTCGGTATATTGCTTACAGTATCATGTAACAAGCATTAATGGGAAATATGTCCACATACATATTACTCACATGGAAATTGCCTTTTGGACAAGGTGTGTGTTTTCAAACATTTTAACGATGACAAACATTTATAATGTGCTGAGTTTTATCCACGTGACATATTGTGCATCGGGTCAGCATGAAAAATATCTAAAACCTGAAGATGACAGCTAAGACTGTTGAAACCAGTTGTCTTGATTAAAAAAATAGTTTGTGCGATCATGGCTTTTGAATAATTTTTAATTATCGTTTTGCTCTTCGATCCACAAACGTACACTACGAGCTGTGAGACACATTGCGCTGCCCTGCACGTTGATGCCATCATATTGAGAAGAAACAAACTGCATATAGACGTGGACATGGCCCCCAAGGACAGATGCATATTTTACTTGACCCATTGTGCCTTTCATAATGTCGATACCACCCAGGGAATACCAGGAAAACATTTCCCTGGTATTAGCTTCCTCCTGCGGCCAGGATATTTCCGACGATCATTGCACGGCCTACACGCCAGCGGCCATGTGTCCTATGGAGCAAAGAACGTGAGTTACCTGAAAAGCCAACGTGTCGCCACTTAATGGCCGTCCAGTTGCGCTACTGGTGTGCAAATTTCAGTCATCGTTACAGATGAACAGCATGGATGCATGAACCAAGTGCTGCTCAAATGACTCACGCACAGCAACGTTAGCTGAACGGCCGTTGAGGAGATACTTTTGATAACCACTTGGTTCATCTGGTCGGTCAGTTGCTCAACTGTTGCACACCTGTTCGCCCACACACATTTCCGCAGCCGTCGTTCACCCCTGTCATGTAAGCCCTGTGGTGCACCTCAGTCACGTCGGCGCCGAATTTGGGCAGCGCCATTTTTGCCATGCACAATATACTCGAACCATAGTGACACACGAAAGGTTTCTGAAATGCTCCCACCCTCGGTCCCCACGCCAATGATCATGCCGTTTTGGACATCAGAGAAGTCGCTCGGTTTCCGCAATACGTCAACGACTGCACTGTTTTCCGAGTCTTCCGACAAGCTTGATACACCCCCCACTGTTACCACCTGCCGTCTGTGAGTTGATGTGGCAAGTTGACGTCGAACATAGGCAGTGGTCACGTTAATGTAACTGGACCGTGTTTAATGAATCTGGAGACATTGTTTTCAAAGCAGGATCGTCGAATAAAAACATCGCTCGTCATCGACGCCATACCATCTCGGAATCCTGCAACGAGATGTGTTGCAGCTGCATCGGCGATTTTCGAAACAGATTGCTAAGTATGACGAGGGCTTCATATGAATAAGGTATGGATTATGCACATTCTCTTTAAAATGAAATATTCTTCCTCTCGTAATACAGTATCAGATAGAAAATATTGTAACAAATTGTCGCACAATAGTATTTACATATAAATGCAATGATGCGCTTCTATTAATTTTCGAAACAGCAGTAGCACATGCTTCCTATTATTTAGTGCATTTTACATGTTCCACAGGTTCTGATTTCTCATTTAGAAAGTAATTTAAACTTCATAATGGACAGATCTGTGAAATGTTATTAATGAAATGGGCATGCAAACCTATCATAAATATAATTTGTTTTCATTGATCAAGAAACACAGCAGGTGCTGTGCTGATATTCAAAACTGACAGTTGGATTGAAACTAATTTGTTTTGAATATTACACAAGTTGCATTGGTTTGGGACCTCAGCATATGGCGTATGCAAAATACTGTGGCTAGCAGATGCGCAGACAGCAGGGCATGCTTGAGGGGGAGAGGTAGTGGTGGGGGTTATGGGTAGGTGCTGCAGGGGAAATGCAGAGCGCTAGAGGGGAGGTGCCATTCTAAATTGAGGCCTATGCTCACATTATTTGTAAATATTATGTGTGAGCCCTCCACACCCACACTTGCATGGCGTCGATTTAAAAAGATCTACTGTCACCCCTGCATTGGTTAGTATCTAAAAAGAATTTCCCTGAACATGCATCGATTTATTTTATCATGGTTTGTTAACCATTTGTTACTTTCAGAGAAGTGGCATGAGCAGCGAAGTTTGAGTAAAATCTACACATTTCTCTGTTGGCATGTTAAATTTGCGTCTTTTGCCAGAACGCAGCGGAGTTTACACAGTCTCACCTTACTAACATGTCGTGCAGAAGCAGTTGCAAAAGAATTCTCAGAATGTGGTTTACTAAGTTTATTAAGTCAGTGACTGAGAAAAAGCAAGGTAAGTACCTTACAAAAAATCACTTTCCAGGTACAAAATAAATATGTAATGTCTTCACTTATGTTGTTCCAAAACCCATGGGATTTTTCCTTTCACCAGCTATCAATGGCCCTAAAAATTGCATTCTCTCATCGAAAAAGCCTCTAATTAGTGGAATAACACAGTGGATAATTAAGTTATGCATAATATCCATATGGTAAAATACTCTTCTCTTTCCATGCTATCATTTGAAAAAATCTCATTTCGATATTTCAAATCGTTTATGAAATATGAGGAATGTTGTGGATGTTTCACTCTGGGTCTGTCGCTGGAGCGGCGCATTCAAAAATAAGTGTGCTACATCAGGTCAGTTTTCTCGAGATCGTGACAAAGACCTCCACCTTAGTCTAAACAAAAATTCAAGATCTCAGCTAAACTTCATATTCTGCAACATATTATGTAATATGCACCGGACGAAAAATCGTAGTGACCCCTATTTTTCATGCAAACCTTTTCCGATTTCGCATTATCTTACTTCCATGTAAATATCACAATAACTATGACCATCATCGTGATTCTGGCATATAAAGCTACAAGTAAAGCATAAAGATTTCTTTTACCGAATATTTTCTACAAAATAGTTCGAGAAAGGTTGTGGGACGTACGCCTCTATTCTGTCATCGCCGGCTGGCTGAAAGTTTTCAGACACTGTAGGCCTCCCCCTCCGAACAAACGAACAAACGCGTCCAACGCTTCGGACTAAAACTGGTCTCTGCAAATCAGCCATCATATCCTGTGCGGGCTATATTTCGAGTGACTGATTGAACTTCTGGGGTCATGCATGTTTGTTGTTCAGTAACATGGGTAATGTGTATTTGTTGGAAATACACTTAATTTAAGAGAATGTTTTCATTTTATACCCTTAATCTTGCTTTTACCCTCTTTAATAAAAGTACACAGTCTGATTTCATTATTTTTGTCTTCAGAATCCTATACGTGGAGTAAATTACTCTTGACAAGCACGTTTAAATTAATTTTGTGTATAATAAGGAGATTTGCTCACCACTAGATTCCTTAGTTATTCACACTATTTAAATTTATGTCAACCATCGTGTCCTTCGCGGATGGACTACTTCTGATGAAGATTCTTCTAATCAGTCTCAGAAGGGGAATCCGCCATAGGTCGCTCTCTGATACAGCCGAAACTTGGCAGGATTATAGAAGGATGAAAATAAGGGGACACCTATTTTGGCTTGGGTCAAAAACACGTTAGTCTCCGAGAAAGTGAGGGTCAAACTTTCGACTCGACTTCATCTGTACACTCGTGCGGCATAGAAAGAAGAGCATTGGAAGCGCTATGGCTGGAGTTTCTAGATTTTGCGTTCCCGTTTCAAACCTAGCTGTACATTTTGTTGCTTCAAAAGTATGTGATAGATATTCTTTACGACAACGTAAAATGCTGTAACAGTAATGGCAAAAGAAAGATTTCAGATCTTATTTAAAAAAATGGGTTTTATCAACAGAATTGACGCGGATTAACGCCTTCAAGAAAACTGCTACCAGTTATTTTCGTTTGTCTGTAAGAAGAGCCAGCCGCTGTGGCCGAGCGGTTCTAGGCGCCTCAGTCCTGAACCGCGCTGCTGCTGCGGTCGCAGGTTCGAAACCTGCCTCGGGCATGTATTTGTTTGATGTCCTTAGGTTAGTTAGGTTCATGTAGTTCTAAGTCTAGGGGACTGAAGACCTCAGATGTTAAGATCCATAGTGCTTAGAGTCATTTTTTTCTGTAAGTAGTTAATGATATATATGAGTCCTTCAAGGCTTAAATCAATTAATGGAATGACATCAGAATATTCTCGCAGCAGTCACAAAATCTGGAAAGCTCACATAAGAAACCTATCGTAAAAATGGAGCTGTTTCTGTACATTCTTGATACGTGGGGTTGACTAAATGATGCCTTCTAAAAGGTGGGCTGTTTGTCGGTAATACCAGACCACCGTCTTATTCAATAAAAGTATTCCCACTAAATTGTATGCCGTCACATAAATCCTGCTACGTATACTGTTATTAACACGTGAAGAATTGCATTCACCGATTATAGAAGCGTCCTACTCTCGTCGAACAGCAAAAGAAAATCACAAGCAAAAGCGATACAGTTACAACACACATCTTGATATATAATCAGTTGCGGGCTTCAGCTTTCAAGAAAATGTCTCGACATGTATGGTTTACTGCAAAATTATGAAGATCATGTGATTGTTACGTATGGTTTCGCAGGTTGTCCGTGGTGCTACGAAATTTTATGCCTTGAATGTTTTTATGAATGCACTCATTCTCATGCGGCATAAAATTAAAAATCAATTCCAAAATCGAAGTACAAAATTTTTATGTTTTTAATTTTATGTTAATCTTAATTATACAACATTTGTGGTGACTCAATCAATTTTTAATGAGATTTGAAATTCTTATTTATTTTATCAATAATTACATTCTGTTTTACAGTGTCACAAAAAGTTGATGTGAGATACTTTCTCTGCGCGGGATTAGCGGAGCGGTCTGGGGCGATGCAGTCATAGACTGTGCGGCTGGTCCCGGAGGAGGTTCGAGTCCTCATTCGGGCATGGGTGTGTATGTGTTTGTCCTAGGCACTTCAGTCTGGAACCGCGCGACCGCTTCCTTCGCAGGTTCGAATCCTGGCTCAGGCATGGATGTGTGTGATGTCCATGGGTTAGTTAGGTTTAAGTAGTTCTCAGTTCTAGGGGACTGATGACCTCAGATGTTCAGTCCCGTAGTGCTCAGAGCCATTTGAACCATTTCGTGTGTTTGTCCTTAGGATAATGTAGGTTATGTTGTGTGTAAGCTTAGGGTCTGATGACCTTAGCAGTTAAGTACCAAAAGATTTCACACACATTTGAACATTTTTTGAGATACCTTAGTTACAATAAAAGAAGAACAAGAGATAAGATTAGACTTCAACTAGGGGCTTGAAATTGCGAAACTGTGGTGTTTATCGCTACCAAACTCACTTGGTTTGATGACGTGCGAGTTGACTAACGAAGTCGCGTCTGAAGTTTGACCGTCTTTTTCTCGAACACTATTGGGTATTGGCACCTAAGCTAAAATATGTGCCCCTTTATTTCCACACTTCCTTCGCCATGCCATGTTTCTAATATATTAGAGTGCGACTTAGGGTGGGTTCCCCTTGTCAGCCACAAGAATATGTCAAGTATTAGTATTGGATTGTTGCTATAGAGGACACGCGGTAGGCCAGACGTTAAATGTGTTCTTTAGATCCAGAATGAGATTTTGACTCTGCAGCGGAGTGTGGGCTGATATGAAACTACCTGGCAGATTAAAACTGTGTGCCCGACCGAGACTCGAACTCGGGACCTTTGCATTTCGCGGGCAAGTGCTCCACCAACTGAGCTACCGAAGCACGACTCACGCCCGGTACTCACAGCTTTACTTCTGCCAGTACCTCGTCTCCTACCTTCCAAACTTTACAGAAGCTCTCCTGCGAACCTTGCAAAACTAGCACTCCTGAAAGAAAGGATATTGCGGAGACATGGCTTAGCCACAGCCTGGGGGATGTTTCCAGGATGAGATTTTCACTCTGCAGCGGAGTGTGCGCTGATATGAAACTACCTGGCAGATTAAAACTGTGTGCCCGACCGAGACTCGAACTCGGGACCTTTGCCTTTTGCGGGCAAGTGCTCCACCAACTGAGCTACCGAAGCACGAATCACACCCGGTACTCACAGCTTTACTTCTGCCAGTACCTCGTCTCCTACCTTCCAAACTTTACAGAAGTGTATCTAGTGTCCACGTACTGTTAGAGTACTATGTGAAAATTACCATTGAGTTTACACATTCAATAAAAACGTATCAAAGTTTAGTGAAATTGTTACCTAACAGGTTCTGCGGAGCTTTTTAAAATGCCAGGGCAGCTCACAACAGTGTGAAGCGCAGGAGTCGATTCGACGTCGTCGGGAGACGAGGTCACAGTGCAGTCCATTTGTCGTGTCAGCCGCGTTTCATTTAATTTGGCGCGGCGGTGACGACGTTACCGCACAGTGGCGGCTGCACCAACACCGCCTGCGAGTGCGCCCCGGCGCTGCACCAGCCAGCGGCCTACGCCGCACTGCTGCCGCCTTTCCAGCTCCTTTCTCGACGGGGCCAACTGCAATGTACAGTTCTCTGCAAACACAATTAGCGTAAGTGAGTTATAGCGGCCGCGCCGGACGCGCGTGGACTGGGGAGCGGCGCTGTCTGCGCGCGCGGCGCGGTTGGTAGGCCTGGCGGTCCCCGCGAGGGCGGGAAAGCCCCCGCCGGAGTTATACGCAATGGAGGTAGGGGAGTGGGGGGCGGCCAACTTACGGCCCGGCCCGCCGTAAACCGCGGGGACGCCAGGGGTCACGTGTAAACAAAGAATAATTAATGTTTCCCGAGCCGGCGGCCGCAGGGGAAGCGGGCGCGCGTGCCCGCAGCTGCTCTTTCCCCCGACTTTTTTTTCACTTCTTCGGATAACATTTCACAGCCAAACGTAACTGAAATAGTCGTAACGGGCGCCGGAGGAACTGGGCGCCTAAGCTGTGTAGCCTGAAATTCAGCTCTGTTGTCTGAAACAATACAGTTGCCAAACAAACACAGCACACACAGGACTCTATGGATCACCTGTGAGGGTGAATGAATAAATGCAGCATCTGCATGTATTAAAAGATATTTCTAGATGCTAGGATGCTAGGATTGTTGTAACTATTTACCACACGCATTGTTGTAACTATTTACCATAGGCCACAAAGAGTTTAAGAAATCTTATCCACAGCTACATTTTTCTGGACTCAAGCTGCGATCACTTGGCTGCCTGCATTGAACTCTTCACAGACACGCACGCGCGCGTCAATACATTAAACCGGCATCAAATTCTAGGTGTTACATCAAAATCGGCAACCCTCTTTCCTCTGTTTTGGTTCATCATGCAAGCGCCCATAAAGTGCCACCGATCGTGTCTGCTTGACGTCGCATAAGCTGCTTTCCCATACAATGGCTTCCTCTGTAATTGAAATAACCGGTTCGAATTCTGCCTCGGGCATGGGTGTGTGTGATGTCCTTAGGGTAGTTAGGTTTAAGTAGTTCTAAGTCTAGGGGACTAATGAACTCAAATGTTCAGTCCCATAGTGCTTAGAGCCATTTCAACCATTTGAAATCACGGACTGACTACACCAAGCTACCAACTGTTTGAACATATTCCAGAGATGACACTGAGGACATGAACAGACGACAGTGTCAGTAGTTTGAAAACTTTCACGTACATCACATTACAGCTAAGTTAAGAAAAAATTCCATGAAGCTACGGAAGAATCTGTTACAGCTCTCTTACGTTTGCACATTGAGCGAATTATCTCATCTATCTCGGTGGATTGATATTTCTAGTTCTTCAAGCAGGTCAAGCCTTCTTCCTTCCTTCATCTACATGTACATCTACATACATATTCCGCAAGCCGCCATATGATTCCTGGTGGAAGGTACCCTCTACCGCATCTAGTCGTTTCCTTTCCTGATCCACTCGCAGATAAAAAGAGAGGAAAACGACTATCTATAGCCTCCGTATGAGCCCTAACTTCTCGTATCTTCGTGGCTTCAACGCGAAATGTGTGCTCGCGGCAATAACCTGTTCTGCAGTCAGTTTCAAATGCTGGTTCTCTAAACTTTCTCAGTAGTGTCTTCTTCCCTCCAGGGATTCCCACTTGAGCTCCCGAAGCACATTCCTAACACTTACACGCTGATCGAAGCCACCGGTAACAAATCTAGCAGCTCGCCTCTGAATTGCTTCGATGTCTTCTTTCAGTCCGACATGGAGCGGATCTCAAACACTCGAGCAGAACTCAAGAACAGGTCGCACTAGATTCCTACATGCGGTCTCCTTTACAGATGAACTACACTTTCCTAGTATTCTCCTAACACAACCATACGCCTTATCTACCACAATCCTCACATTCTCGTTCCATTTCATATCGCTTCCCAACCTTACGCCCAGTTGCTAAACGACTACTAATGCTTTATCCGAACATAACGAGTTTGTTTTTCCTCCTCATCCCATTACCTTACATTTTTCTACATCAAATGCCTGCTGCTATTCACCACACCAACTACAAATTTTGTCCAGGTGATCTTGTATTAACATGCAGTCACTTATTTCGACAACTTCCTGTACACCATAGCATTGTCAGGGATTATTTATGTATACAGAAAATAACAACGGTCCTATCACACCTCCCTCAGGCATTCCTGATGTTGCCCTGTCTCCAATGAATACTCGCCATCGAAGACAATATACTGGGTTCTACTACTTAAGCAGTCTTCGAGCCAGTCACATATGTGGCTGACTATTCCGTATGCACGGACCTTCGTCAACAGCCTGCAGTAGGGTACCTTGTCGAATGTTTTTCGGAAATCTAGAAACTGGATCAGCCTGTTGTCCTTCATCCACAGTTCGCAGTACATCAAGTGAGAATAGAGAGAGCCGGGTTTCGAATGAGCGATGTTCTCTGAAGCCGTGCTGATTCCCGGACATGAGCTCTTCGGCCTCTAGGAAATTATTATATTCGAACTCAGAAAATGGTATAGAATTCTGCAGTAAACCGATGTTAAGGGTACTGGTCTGTAATTTTGCGGATCCATCCTTCTACCCTTCTCTTATACGGGAGTATCTGCGCTTTTTTCGATGTTGCTTGACACTTTGCTCTGATCGGGATATTCGCGACAAATGCAACCTAAGTGAGGGGCCGTAGACGTAGAGTACTCTTCGCTATGCCCAATACCTCAAAATCCTCTTCAACGCCTTTTACTGCTACTGTTTTAGATAATGAACACTTTGGCTCTAACATTCTGCGTGGTGTCTGTTTGTTCTAAGTCGTGTCCCTCTACCACTTTCGCGCAACGATGCTCTGAGCGTGTTTTTTAGGGAATCGACTAGTTTGAACCTGGGACCTGTTGCTGGTAAGGAGACGCCAGACCACACATGATATGTAGAGTTCAGAAGAGTTCAGTGAGACTAGCGATGATACAACCAAATACTTAATGATTTCAGCGTCAGCTCCACTGCACTCCCTGTAAAAGAATCTTAATACTAACTAAATTTAGTGGAAGGGGTTCAAGGCTTTCCTATTTTTAGTTAGCTGGTAAAATAACGTCGAAAAAGCAGTTAAGTTTACCGTTGGAAATTTTATTCTACGCACAAAACATTGTTTATAAATGGCACTATTAATAAAAGGAAATATTTTAATACAGGATGATAAAAACCAACTGCGTTCAACAAAAATGTGAACGAATATTCCCTGAGTGGGTTTCCAAGTTCTACAATGGATCAAAGGAAGACCTATGCCATATCACATCTATAATCTAGGTTTAAATTAAGTTTCACAAAAGAGAAAACTATCAAAATGGTCTACAGTGACCCTCAATTATCTTTAATTACTTATCTAACTTGTCGTAAATTACAGTGGCTGATGTGGCTTCTCAATAATTAATAACAGAAAAATCATCGCGTTTCAGATTTTAACTTACGTAGCAAATGTGAATACCATGAGCTTCAATTGACGACCGACACTAGTATTACGTAAAAAGGGGATGTAACAGATGAGACTTCTGCAGTTCTGAGTGAAGCCTTATGCGCTCAAAAATGTGGCATCGCGTGCGTTCATTACCTTGTCGGTGTTCGTCAGGGGGCGGCGGGAGGCACAGCTCCACGCACCTCGCCATCTCGGAAGCAACTCTCTCCTAACTTCTCCTTACTACAATTTACCGAAGTTGGTTTAAAAAAACTATCTGGCTGAGTTTTCATCTGACCAATCAGGGTCTCAATGTTAACCTTAAGCTCCACCTACAAAAATTCTATCCAATGAGAAACGTTATACTTTTCGTGGTGGGGCAATGTTTTTAATGTTTGCAACGTAACAGAAACGCGAAAAAGTCTCACACTAAAACTTGCAGCTGGTGTGGCCCTTTTAGTGATATTGTACGATCTACACTGTTCTTCTGGAGGGCTCTATCTTTTAACATGGGCTTGGGAGGTGGTCCTGGCGGTTACTTTTCGTGGTGGGGCAATGTTTTTAACGTTTGCAACGTAACAGCGACGCGAAAAAGTCTCACGGTAAAACTGGCAGCTAGTGTGGCCCTTTTAGTGTTATCGTAAGAACTATACTGTTCTTCTGGAGGGCACTGTCTTTTAACATGGGCTTGGGGGTGGTCCTGGTGGTTGGCTGGCGACGTGGGTGTCCGTCCCTTATCGTAGGGCCTTCCAGCTTAACACGGTTATGCTCTCGGCGTCTGTTCTCGTTTCTTCCCTCGGAACTGCGTCTGTTTCACGGTGGGAAGGTATGACATGCATTTAGGCGTTCTTGTGTTAGTCTGTGGTATTCCATTTGCTCACTCGTTGATCGTATTACTTTGGTTAATTTAATGTCAGGTTTTATTCTGAGCTGTGTGACATACTGCCGGATTTGCTTATCATGTCAGGGTTTTCATGGAAGGTGTTGGATTTGCCTGACGCCTTACATGGCGATCAGGGGATTGTATGATGAACGAAAATGGAGGGAGAGGCGTTTACGATTTTAATCTAAGACGTGTACTTCGTGTCAGAACTATTTTATTTTATTCATTTTATAAGTGCGTGTGTAGGAAGGGTTGACCATAGACAAACAGCTGATGAGAAATTGACAACAGAAACTACGCATAACATTCGTTAAAGTTGAATATTGTGTGCTGAGAAACAATAATGATTCACTTCACAACATCTACTTCCAATCTGTAGGATGGGTAACATTGAACGTAGGAATTTCAGATTTTTTTTCCAATCTTTTCTGTACTACTACTATGATCGTGCATCACTGGGACATAGGCAAACAAAAACTGAGACTACTAGTTACACGTACCGAGCGAGGTGGCGCAGTGGTTAGCACACTGGACTCGCATTCGGGAGGACGACGGTTCAATCCCGTCTCCGGCCATCCTGATTTAGGTTTTCCGTGATTTCCCTAAATCGTTTCAGGCAAATGCCGGGATGGTTCCTTTGAAAGGGCACGGCCGATTTCCTTCCCAATCCTTCCATAACCCGAGCTTGCGCTCCGTCTCTAATGACTTCGTTGTCGACGGGACGTTAAACACTAACCACCACCACCACTAGTTACACGTAGCTATTGCAAAGTAATCTGTTGCCCAACTGCTGATCAAAATCCTCCCAGTTCTGAGTGACCATACCAAGTCTTATTTTGCGACACGTATATCAGTAATGGACTATTAACGAAACCCGTGTCAGTCTCTAAACACCCGACCCAGATAGTCACACGGACGATTTCATGTCATTGCATCACTCACAAAACTCTTCCATTGATTTCCGCTCCGGCAGTGCTGTCGTGTGCTCCAAAGATGTCCAGATCTTTATTGACTACAACTTGTGGCCTCAGCTTTGGTATACCAAAGGGTTGCCTTCCTTCTAGCAATTTTTTACCACGTTAGAAGTTTTACCACCAGCAGACATGATTGAAAGTTTTATAACATCTCAATACTAGCAACATTGTAAGACGATGTGAAGTACATGTATTTGGGGTGTCCTGTTTTCAGTGTCGAAGTAACAGGTGCCTCGTAGACAGTTTACACTGATCGTCAGTAGGAGAGCTTAAGAAGTCTTTTTCATTCACTTGAACCTACTTATCTAGAAAAGATATTCATATTACACAGCGCAATTTCTGCAATATCCAAATTCTTCTTTTATAATACTTTAAAACTTGTGAGATCTATCCTTATTACAGTTTTACAGCTGAATAAGCAATCCAATTAACTGATTAAAACTTGGAAACCTAATTTATACTGTGTTACACTTCATACATTCAAGCTGTGACGAAGAGATGCGGCCAAACTTAACATCGACACAAACATTCCACATACATTAGGAGAAATAAAACATGCTCTAGTGTCTTGTGTTCGGACACGCTTTATTTCGTATTAGAAGTTCATTATCTATATCTCTTGGTAATAAATTAGTCAAGAGAATTAGACACGAAAAAAGCGTACCAGCGTATTACCTCTTCTTATACGCAGTGTTCTAAATTCCCTCTGTTAGCGTGGACACATGTATGAATCCGCCGACGCACTGAATCAAGTCCTTGAAGTATTGCGTATTGCGTCATAGTTTTCCACATCATAGGAACCAAGAGTGTCTGCATTTTGTACAGAGGTTTGGTACACACTAGCGCTTCCTGAATGTCCGGAAAAAGTGAAGGTCAGGTAATTGCTAAACCTTTTCCTGTCTATCCCTGGCCTCCCCTTTCACTGGATCTAAACGTACAACACTTCTGTTTGTGCAGGAATTTGGCAGATATTGTGTATCGAAACTCGGTCCGGGCAGAATACCGTTGCCGGTTGATGTGCAGTAGGCAGGGCACGCGTGAGAAGCGCGGTAGAGATAGGGTTAAAGGCAGACGCAGTAGGGGAAATGCCGAGAGCAGTTCTAAACTGAAGACTACGCTCACATTTCTTGTAAATATTAAGTGGAGCCCACAACTGCTTGCTGACCATTAAACGATCAGTATGTAAAAAGCATTCCGCTGAAAACGCAGCGATACATTTTCGCCTCGCTTGTTAAGCATTTGTCACTTTCAGAGAAGCGGCATCAGTGGCGAATTTTGTGTGAAACCTATGCATTTCTCACGTTACCATGTTAAAATTGGCTTCTTTTGCCAAAACAGAGCTGAGTTTACACATTGACGCCTCACTAACATTTTCTGCAGGCACAATTGCGAGAGAATTCTGAAACAGTCGTTTAATTAAGTTTCTTAAGGGGGATTTGAACGCCATATCCCACCAATGTTAAGTTTAGTAAATTGGCTTCCCTGTATTTCAGGACCAGTTTTAGCCAACGACATGAAACTTGTACAGGTCATTAAACTATATGTTCTGAGATTACTGAACTACGATAATTGCATTTCGTTCACGGCTTTCGGAAATACAATTTTTTAATTACATGGTTAAAATTTTGTGTAATTTTTTTGTACGCTATTCTAAATAATTTAAATTATATATTAGATTATGTTTTTCTTTTAGTTAAGTAGACTCAGAATATGTATGTTATTACTCCCTGAAAATTTTAATACTCTGCTGGAAGTGGTTTCTGAGACTTATGGGAAAATGCAACAAAAAATGTAAATTTTCAGGAACGGCTTACAAGGTTTAAAAAAAAAATAACTCAATATATGTTTGATTTTTTATTTGTAGTCACTTAGAAGCTCCCTACACCATACTGTATACCATCCTCTTCATCTAATTGGAAGGAGAAACAGCACTGGTCGTAATTTTTGTTTGTTTTATGATCCGCAAAATCGATTTTCGGTCACTTAGTGACATTTATGTGATCGCTCTAAGCTTGTTGATACCAGAGCCTACCAATTTTAATTGTGTATTACAGCACTCAGCATGGTCACTAAGTGACCGAAAATCGATTTTGCGAATAATAAAACAAACAAAAATACGACCAATGCTGTTTCTCCTTCCAATTATATCCATTATCTGGTCGTCGTGCACAGAACACTCCATGGAGTCGCCAATCAATCTTCTTGATCGTTTTCCAAGTTTTTTCTCCTTTTCTTCTTTCTGTACACTTTCATGGCCAACTATGCTACATACATTACTTTATCAATGCGAACCTTACCAGTCCGTTCAAGTTCTCTGATGCAGTTTGCTCCAGGATTATTTCCCATATTATTGAACGACTCGTTGGGATTTTGAGTCTGACCATGCAGACGCCGGCCGCTGTGCCCGAACGGTTCTAGGCGCTTCAGTCTAGAACCGCGCGACTGCCACGGTCACAGATTCGAATCCAGCCTCGGGCATGGATGTGTATGAAGTCCTTAGGTTAGTTAGGTTTCAGTAGTTCTAAGTTCTAGGGGACTGACGACCTAAGATGTTAAGTCCCGTAGTGCTCAGAGCCATTTGAACCATGCAGACGCATCCTCAGTAATTCAGGATTTGCAAGGTCTCTGTAAATAGGTTTTACGATATCCATGACTGCTGCTGGAATGAAATGTTTATGGCTGTGTGAACTGTTTGAGTACTGTTCAGTGAGGAAACTGCACCACGAATCAGGTCCTGGAGGGCAAAGATGGTGTACTGAGTTTTCATCAGTAGACAGTCTGTGGGAAAAAGTGGCCCATACTGGCTGCTTCATTTTCAATAAATCCTCAATATTATTTCTAATGGCCGTCCCATAACACTGCTGTAGTTCATCAATCACTTTGTCTGTCAGCGTGCCCCTTATGGTTTTACCATCAGAAAGTTTCTCGTTTCTCAAACTTCTTTTCCTCAACCTGGTGCTCATCCTCTTCTGGACATGACCAACAAATTCCAGTTTTGTGATAATCTTCTTACTATAAGGCTGAGCGGCTTCTACAGTGTTATGTGCTTTTGAGTCTCCATCACCTAAGAACTTCGTGTAACATACTTCCCTTTCGTTCACAGATCGACTAAAATTATCAACAGCTGCAGAGGCTTCCATACCACCACTTGTTCGTTCATAATTTCTGTCACAGATATTCTCTTCTTCATTCCCTGATTTACACTTATAACAAAATTTGGTTAAAATCTGGAAATCTATTACCTATTCAGTACTCAACTGGACATCGTACCAACAGAATTCTTCGAACTGTAGCAGTGCTTCTGCCAGGTGCCATCAAAAGCTACTGGTATGTCAGTCATACCATCATTTCTTTCAACAACTTCGTTTGCAGCACCCTCCATTGACTCACATGCAATAGATTCCACAACAGCTCCAATAAATCCTGCATACTTGTGGATTTTACAAGGTGGGCGTGGCATGTTCATCACGGCACACATTGTTTCTGCTGCAGCATGTCCTTTACCACTAGCTCTCAATCCATAAAACCACCTAACCTTTACTTCAAAGTAATTACCATAGCACTTATCAGAATTCCAAAATGAATGAGTGTATTTACAACTGGCACAATTAATGATACGTTCCCTGGGTAGTCCATTTGATACCTCACTGTCTTCATGTAGGCTAAATGGCCCTCCACGTATTTTACAACACACACATTCACCTAACACCCTTATTAGGATGTGTAAATCTATCAGAATATAACCTAACCTACCATTTACACCACTTTCGTTTTGAGAAAACTGTGTACCACAAAATTTTATTTTAATCTTCGAAGCGTTAGTGGGTGTTTCTCTAGATACTGCCGAGTTTGCCTATATTTAGTTGTCTGTACCTTCACACAGCACATGTTGAACACAACGTTTCCCTTTATTCGAAAATCTATTACCACGAAACCCACGTTTCTTAAAAACTCTTCTTTTTGGAGTCATTCCTTACTTTTTGAGAGATTTACCAATTTGTTCGTCACTTTACTGCGGATAAACGTTATGACTTCGACATACAACGCCTGTTTATACCTTGAAACGATACGATTCTGCTTTTGACAATGCTGCCAATACAAACACGTAATTTAACCTTTCTAACACAGCAATCCACAGCCATCTACACTCCTGGAAATGGAAAAAAGAACACATTGACACCGGTGTGTCAGACCCACCATACTTGCTCCGGACACTGCGAGAGGGCTGTACAAGCAATGATCACACGCACGGCACAGCGGACACACCAGGAACTGCGGTGTTGGTCGTCGAATGGCGCTAGCTGCGCAGCATTTGTGCACCGCCGCCGTCAGTGTCAGCAAGTTTGCCGTGGCATACGGAGCTCCATCGCAGTCTTTAACACTGGTAGCATGCCGCGACAGCGTGGACGTGAACCGTATGTGCAGTTGACGGACTTTGAGCGAGGGCGTATAGTGGGCATGCGGGAGGCCGGGTGGACGTACCGCCGAATTGCTCAACACGTGGGGCGTGAGGTCTCCACAGTACATCGATGTTGTCGCCAGTGGTCGGCGGAAGGTGCACGTGCCCGTCGACCTGGGACCGGACCGCAGCGACGCACGGATGCACGCCAAGACCGTAGGATCCTACGCAGTGCCGTAGGGGACCGCACCGCCACTTCCCAGCAAATTAGGCACACTGTTGCTCCTGGGGTATCGGCGAGGACCATTCGCAACCGTCTCCATGAAGCTGGGCTACGGTCCCGCACACCGTTAGGCCGTCTTCCGCTCACGCCCCAACATCGTGCAGCCCGCCTCCAGTGGTGTCGCGACAGGCGTGAATGGAGGGACGAATGGAGACGTGTCGTCTTCAGCGATGAGAGTCGCTTCTGCCTTGGTGCCAATGATGGTCGTATGCGTGTTTGGCGCCGTGCAGGTGAGCGGCACAATCAGTACTGCATACGACCGAGGCACACAGGGCCAACACCCGGCATCATGGTGTGGGGAGCGATCTCCTACACTGGCCGTACACCACTGGTGATCGTCGAGGGGACACTGAATAGTGCACGGTACATCCAAACCGTCATCGAACCCATCGTTCTACCATTCCTAGACCGGCAAGGGAACCTGCTGTTCCAACAGGACAATGCACGTCCGCATGTATCCCGTGCCACCCAACGTGCTCTAGAAGGTGTAAGTCAACTACCCTGGCCAGCAAGATCTCCGGATCTGTCCCCCATTGAGCATGTTTGGGACTGGATGAAGCGTCGTCTCACGCGGTCTGCACGTCCAGCACGAACGCTGGTCCAACTGAGGCGCCAGGTGGAAATGGCATGGCAAGCCGTTCCACAGGACTACATCCAGCATCTCTACGATCGTCTCCATGGGAGAATAGCAGCCTGCATTGCTGTGAAAGGTGTATATATACTGTACTAGTGCCGACATTGTGCATGCTTGTTGCCTGTGTCTATGTGCCTGTGGTTCTGTCAGTGTGATCATGTGATGTATCTGACCCCAGGAATGTGTCAATAAAGTTTCCCCTTCATGGGACAATGAATTCACGGTGTTCTTATTTCAATTTCCAGGAGTGTATATAAAAAATTACCGATTTTATTAGATCTTTAAGTAATGCACGTAAAAATTTTAACATTTTCAACTGGTGTAGATTATACTTAAAAAAAGAATTTCCCATGTGAGTTTATAAGTGATATATATATATATATATATATATATATATATATATATATATATATATATATATATATCACGTTTTCGGCTTTTTATCTCATTATAAAATTTTCAATTTTCCGAATATTTGTATATATATATATATATATATATATATATATATATATATATATATATATATATATCATTTTATTCGGAAAATTGAAAATAGCACTCTTAGGGATTTATTGACATACCTGCAAGACTGTGGCGTCAGTTGCCTCCAGCACTCCTGAGTTCTAGTGGGGTCCCTAAGCGATATTAGACAGCTGAGTTGTACCAGTTTTGTTTGGGGCTCTACCGTGTAAATTCGAACAGTCGGTGACCACTCAGTGAAAAATTTGCGGGAAGAAGCTTGGCGTATGTGACCCCCGAGCTAATGGCTGCGGACACCTCCGTATCGCTTAGGGCATTCCAGAGTTCCTGTATATTGTTCAACAAGATATCCAGTTGCGACTGCAGTGCGGCGACCGAGTTCAGGCGCGAATTGTGTCAGCACTCTCACAGTGCATTCTGTGAAGTTGCCGACAGCTATGACATGGAAGGACCCTGAGCCAGCCCGCTGTCCCCGTGGATTTCTCGCAGTAAGTTGGACTGGAAATCACTTTAGAAAGCTGTGCCAACGCGTCGCCGCGCTACTCGCCATTTCCGGCCTGGCGAAAGCAGCCCGCATAGATATCTTTTCTGTCTGTTATTCGACTTAGCTGACAGTCATTGATAATAAAACTAATCACCCGGCTTGCAATGAATGATAAGGATTAGTGGAAAATTGTACCTGACGATGTCAGTCAAATTCAAATGTCCTCATAAGAAATACAGAAGCTATCAAAAATTTCCTAATTTTAGATTGATCGTGTGGCAACGGGTGAAAATTGAATCGTTATAAGATACAGAATATTACCACGTTACAAGTTTTCTTAATTTCATTTCACTAACTGATAATTGGTGCATAGTGGAGTAATAATGTAACATACACATGATTAAATAAACTACTGATAAGGTATTCTTTAAAATTTCAATGGATAATTTCTTTCCTTGTACATGACCACATCGTATCTTGGAATACCTCTTCACATTTGGAAAACTCTTACACTTTTGGAGCAGGTTTTGTTATTTCAGGAAAAAGACAGCAGAACGCAAAAAGGGAATACCATAATTAGAAAACGGAGTACGAAAATACACTGCGAGAAGAAAACTGGTATACAATGTTACAGGTTTCCAGTTCACTCAAGATTTACGTTTGCAAAAGCGCATGTGGAATACAGGGAATGATTACATTTACAGCTCAATGGCACAATGGGTTCTGAGTTACCATGTACAGACTCGTGCTGAAACTTATATCAGTACACGGTGTAGCCTCTATGGGCGGCAATGCAGGCGCTGACTCAGCCATCCTGCCGATCATACATGTAGCCAGTACTTTCCTGGTGTAGCGCTACCACAGTCCACCTTAAACGGTACGGTAATTGATGCTAAAGTTATACCTTTGCGAGGAATTTTTGAGGAAGTTGACTGTCGGATAACCAAATGGAAACACAGCAATCAAACTGAGATTCGTTTCCGAAAGACTCCAGCAGAGTATAAAAGTTAGTAAACGGTGGGTTTGGAGCAGTCGTTCTCCTAGCACAAAAGCAAGTTGTAAAATTACATATTAGAACAGGTCGCTAGCCTACTTAGGCAATTTTATGTGAATCAAAATGATAAAGCAGAAGTTAGTGTTAATCTAACCTAACCTTCCTTGACATACTCACTAAACTCTTTCCTTGTATCTGTTTACACTACGACACAGTAACCTAACCTTGCAGATACATGTGCTACTAAGCCAGATAAGCAAATGGCCAATGAGATAGGAAACAGCAATATATGCTTTACAACAACACGTACCTTAACTGAACTAGGTGCAACAGTTTGTAAAACCAAATACCGACATACATGAAACTAGTAGGAACTCTGAACAGGGAAAAGCTTGAAATGATTCTGAATTTAAATCAGGGGGTCTACTAATGGTCATAACCTAAACCTTCATTGCGTAATATAGGGTTTCTATGCCTCTGCATTAACCAACTTGCATTAGAATATATAACACAGTAAACAGTTCTTCCTTATACTCGGTTTGAAGCAACTAAACAGAATGCAACTCTAACTACTGTGGCTCTGAAGGAGCCTTTGGATTGCTTCATGAAATAACTAGGCTGGTCCGTTAGGACCCTTAAACTTACATGGTTTGAAGAATCATGATCATTAACAAAACTCCCCTAGTACGTATGGAAATGGAAATGAGCGTTTGGCGTCATTGGCCGGGAGGCCCCTCGCGGGGCAGGTCCGGCCGCCATATCGCAGGTCTTAGTACATTCGGCGCCACATTGGACGACCTGCACGCCGGATGGGGATGAAATGATGATGAACACAACACAACACCCAGTCCCAGAGCGGAGAAAATCTCCGACCCAGCCGGGAATCGAACCCGGGCCCAGAGGACGGCAATCCGTCACGCTGACCACTCAGCTACTGGGGCGCCTAGTACGTATGAGGAAAGATAAGTATTCTTATCATTAATTATTAGTTAAGTACAGCTCAACAAACTGTAACTCTTTAAATATCAAATGTGCTTTCGTAAGGAGTCTTTTGACCTACTCAGAATTATAATTGGCTGTGAAAATTACCACACAATGTTACATTCAAGTCGAGCCACTTTCTCATAATATATTAGGACACTCGGAATTGGATTCACTAGGATAGGAATCCTGTCCAGGTTTGTGATTTGGGATAGTCACGTGTGTAAGATAGAGTTTTTAGTAACACCACGATTATAATTAGAATTAAGGAAATTTCACAAATGCCTGGTCCACTTACAGAGTGAAAAATACGAAACAATTTAGTGGAAGGCTGGTGGCACTCGTGGCGCAATTTGTAGTGACTATTAACCTGGCGGCGATGCAGTCATGGCAGTCCTGTTGGCCTCGCCCTATTACTGATCTTTTTCGCAGCGAAATAGTATTTTTATAGGGCCAAAACCAACCCCAAGATAATGGTACCGTCAAATTCAGCAGCCATGGCCCATAAATACTGCCCTTAAGCTCTTCTGGCGTCAAAACTCCTGGACTACGAGCCATTATGATTCATTGCTGCTAGCGAGGTGTTAGCCACAGCACTGCTTTGCCCAGACTGGTCACTCGTCACGAAGGACGAATTGCCACTTGCACGCGAACCACACGTTTTCCACTCCGCCAGGCTACTTCCGTAGCTACAGGGCTTCCCCACATCTTTTACATTTAACACTACGTTCAGTAATTATGGTCCGAGTAATTTATAGTACATTACATAACAATGATTTCAGGAGTTATTTAAATTCACAAGCATAATTTAAACAACTTCGTTCGATAATTCACATAATTGGAACATGTACACTTAGTCAAAGAATTTCAATGACAGATACAACATTATACAAGAGAAATACTACAAATTGACACAGACATATCGTTACAGATACAAAATAAGTCAAAAGTAGGTGTTACACTGAGATGCGTTATATGCTCTATCTTACACCCGCGATTATCACAAATCAGAAACCTGCTCGACCAGTTCAAATAGTTCTGTAAGAGTTATGGGCTGACGAGCCGCACGAGTGAATTCTCGTCGAATCACATCCGCCACGTGCTCTACTGGAGGCAAGTTTGGTGGCCAAGAGAGTTGGTGCTCGTCTTTCAGACGACGTTACTTTTCACTGGGCGTGTGTGGCCAAACATTACCCTGTTGGAACAATGCATCGCCTACCTGCTGCAAGAAGGAAAAGGACCAGGCCTAACTACATTCTGCACGTACCGAGTACTTTTAGCGTCTCCTCCTGAAACACCAAAGGTGAACGAGAGTTGCAACTTATCGCCCCCCAGACCATGAGACGTGGGGTGGGGCTGATGTCTTGGATGAACGCACTACGCGCAAATAACCATCATTTACGTGCAAGCAGAATCTGCTTTCATCGCAAAGGACCACGGCACGCTATCCTATCTTCCAAGTGATACATTGACGGGACTAGTCAAGCTATGCACGTCGATGCTGTGGCGTGAGCGAAAGACGTGCTAGAGATGTGCGTGCCGGTAATCCCACAGATAATAACCGGTTCGCAACATTTGGTGTTGATACGTCTGGGCTCACAAGCCCTCTTATGTACGATTTGCCATTGCTGCCCTTACAATACAGTAATCCTGGTGAGCGTCTGTGCTCTACAGGCATCCAGAACCTTATATATGGAAAGGGGGGGGAGGGTGAGAATGCTCACGAGACCACTGATACCAGCATCGTTGCAAAAGTGATACAGCCCATCCATATTGTATGTAAAATCCCTGAGAGGACCATGCCAACCCTTTCAAAGTCGCTCATTTACTGTAGTAAGCAGAACTGTATCTCAGTGCCATGGTTGCCTGCTTGCTTCACACGTTCACATCTCATTGACCCTTCTGGCTGAAGAGCATTCCTTCTTAAAGGGTAGATACACTAGCGCTCTGGTAACTATGCCATTACGCTACCTGTTGGTGGACGAGGTTGAAACCATTATCGGTACATCTACTGTCCCCTACGTGGCATATGCCGTCATTGGGTCGAAACCGACGTCGTCTTTCCAGGTGTACTATTTTTTTCCAACAGTGTATATTAAATTTCTATTAAGGGCTGGCAAGAGGTAAAAGTCTGAAAAGTGTTCCAAGGCACATTCTCTCCTACCTGGGCTTCCGCAGAACAGAAAGGAATCAGGACTGGCTAGGAACGGATGTGACTGAAATAAAACTAAAGCTTCCGTCCAATGTGTATGTATACATTATTGAGACATATATGAAACGTTAATACCACTGAAATTGGTGTTTTTAATTACTCAGTAATTTGTCATAAACATACACTGATGGGTCAGTGGAAGCGTAGGTGAATCGAAAGGCACTAAAAATCCTCTGCATGATGTTTAATCCTAATTAGTAATTAAGAGTGAATAAGTTCGTGTTTCCCGTCTTCAACAATTCCACCTAGGATCCACAATACTACGCTTTTGTCTCAACTGTGATACCTGCACGAAACACGTGATTTCTTGTAATTAATGCCCTGTTTAGAAACATCTCATTTTCAGTTTTGACGCCTGACTTTTTTCCCATGCTTTGATATTATACAGATAGATAAACCTGAATTTACCGTTCGTTTTCCACAACACATCTCCTCAGAAAATTTAACACCTACATATAAATACAGGCTGACTATTAATAAAACCGACAAACTGCAGGAACGGATTCCTGACTAGAAATGAAGGGAAAAAGGTCCTATGAGCATGTGTCCGGAAATGCACCGTTGCCACTGTAGATGGCCTGGCGGATGACTGTTCCTCTGGCCACGTACCGTGTGTTCCTTGAGTGTTAGAGGCTGTGTGATTGATGCAGCACACTGTAAGCAGCAGAATCGCACGGTATTCATGACGGTACAAGCCGAGATGGTGTTTTGTGTTCGGCCAAGCAGATAGAAACGGTCAAGAGGCACAACGGATATAACAAAACAAGGACCCTCACAGACACCAATCACAACACACAACATTTCAAGCCGTTTTTGCCCGTCTGTGTGATCGTGTGGGTCCTTTCAAGCAGACGAATGTGCCGCAAAGGCGGCGGATTGTGCTCATAACAGATTTGGACTTTGTACTAGGGTTCGTCTCAATATCCTGCAGAATACGGTCCTGCAAATCTGCTGTAAGCTCAGCCCACCGCCTTCATGCACGTTCACCATCGTTACTATAGGTGGGAATTTTGATGCTGATAGCTGTGAACTGCGTACACTGTGATTATTTTCAATAAGAAGTCATATTACAACGTACTCATCACCAAGTACGAGATTATTGGTCTCTTATAGTTGTAAGCAAACAGAATTACAGGCATTTCTTTAATTATTTACGAATTTATCTACGTGAGATTTCATGTTTTATGTTCTTTTGGTGTTTGTATACAAACTCTGACGTTTTTTACTTCATTAAGTTTGTAAGTAATGTGGGTTCTTTTGAGTTTCAATAACCGGAGTTCACCGTCAAAATCACTCAAAGTAGATCTATGAGAACTATTTTCTTCACATGTGGCTCAGTTCATGAGAGAAGTAGATAACACAAAATGTTACGGTTTCATTTCTTTATACTACTAAGTCATTGTCATTACAATACCTACCTGATAATTACTTCAAACCTATGGAGCAAAATTCCAGCAATGGCTGCTCTAGCGTCTTGTATGATATATTCTTGACAGATTTACCGCCATTTGTGAAACTTTCTAATGAATTTAAGTCTTTCAATTACCTTTCCTGATAAAAACTGACTTGTTCATTCCGTCGGATATTGCCTCTTAGCGTAACTCAGAACATTTTCTACGATATGACATGCTCGATATCCTCACCACTAACCACATAAATTGGCACTGCTGTGTTTTTTTCTCTGGGTTACAGGAATTATCCTACATTTATTAAGACTGAAAGAAACTACCGTTCATTGCACAAAGTGAAAATAAGTCACCAAGCTTCCTGGTTTTTCTTACGATCGTCCAATGACGATATTTTCTTGTACATATTATGAGTAGCAGCAGACAGTGTGATTATTTTCTTATAGACAGTGAGGACGTTGGAGGTCATATTACGCTTTCTTGTGGCACACTCTACATTGCAATTTTTGGAGCAATCCACGCGTCTTCTTAAACTTCAGTACTGAATAATCCCTGTGATTCTGACTGCCCGCTTCCATTCAACCTGGCCTCCCATAGACAGAGACCTCACTACGTGTGCGTAATCTACATTGCAGTTGTGACCTAACATCTACATGTCGAATTTTTCTCTGCCCCTTGATAAAAAGACATCTTGCTAAGGAATGTTAGTCGTCCAAAGAGTTTTTATTTGTGTTACTCTACGACTTTAAGTAGTATTTGTTCTCTTCTATATCGTTTTTGTTTCAGTCCAGCTAGTTCTTGGGATTCTCCTCAAGAATCGCATTTTCGCAGCTTCGTGGCAAGCTTCCTTCAGCATTGATCACGTCCCCGTTTCAGTCCGTACGTCAGGACACACCAAAGATGGGCCTGAACAGATTTTTTCTTGGAGTGGAGGCTAATTTGTTTGTTCAGTAGAACGTTGTTCTTGTTTTGGAAAGCACTTTAGCCAGTGCTACTCTTCTCTTGCTTTTCTTCAGACATACAATGTCTTTCTCCACAGTCCTAAAAATATAGTGAAATTCGATTACTTCCTCTAGTTGCTCAGTCAGTATTTGTACGTTAGTCTTACCGCCACCTCCTTTCTTGTGTATAATAATGACTCTTATCTTCTTCGAATTTATTTTTAGCATTAGTTTTTTTGTCTCTTGACTTAAGATTTAACCATTTTATTTTGTTATGTCAGTGAGTCCTCCTCTGTGGCAATGTCATCGGCGATTCTACTGTAGTGACTAAGAATACAATTAACTTTGCTTCCAGTCGTCTTTCCTCTCATTTGTGTTATTGCCTCCTCGATGAACACATTACATCAGTAAGGCGACAGAAGGCACCAATGTCTTATTTCTTATTTTCAATTCTTTCTTGCTATCATTAATATCCAGTTCAGTATTTTGATTTTTATATACACTCAGAATTAATTACCTGCTCTTTCAGCCAAGTTCTGCTTCACGCCTTCCTTTAAATAATAACTTTCATGGACCCCTATCAAATGGTTTTTGGGGTCAATGAATGGTATACATATATTTCAGTTTGCTTCTAATTTTCTTTCTTAAATTTGAAGTAGTGCCAATATTGCTGTTGTCGTTCGTTTCCCTGACCTGTAGCCAAACTGATCGTTGGCTAAGTTCTAATTCACTTCCTTTTCAATCCGCACTTTAAACAGATACATTAATATTGTTGATGAAAGTGACACAGGCGTTGGTGTTCTAAGGTTATTACTATCTTTTCCATTTACCCTCTTGGGTAATGCAACAGTTCTTCTTCTGCGGTCGTGTGGTATTATATCTCGTTCATAATATTTGGATAACTCACTAAATAATTTACCTTTGATGTTCACACTGCCGTTTTGTAGGCGGTCTGCAGGAATGTCATCTATGCTTGTTGCTTTATTTCATTTTAACCTATTTAGTGCTAGGAAGAACTCTCTTTTTGTTACTAGTGGCGTCATTGTTTTCATCAATTAGTTTCACACCTACAGTACACTCGTCTAAACTTCCAATTTCAGCAAAACTATAAGGCCCTTCAGTATACTCTTTCCATCTGTCACTTGCATCTTGTGTGTCAAATAGTAGCTTCCTATTTTTATCTCTCACTTTGTTACTATTGGTTCTCTGCCTTTGTTTCAACAGGTTAATCTTCGAGGAACCTTCATCCTGTTCCCTATATTTAAATTAATTTTCTGTTTCTTTGCTAATTTTTCTAAGCCACTTTCCTTTTTCTTTTTTTTATCTTTCTTTAGATTGCTTCATACTGACCAGGGCTTTCTTCTTTTATCAACGAGTTCCAGTATTTTTAAGGTCATCAACAGCTTCCTAGGCTCTGACTTCCTTACTCCTAATACGTCTGTGACTACATTATATTTGAATTGCTGATATCCCTGTTGCTTTCTTCCTTGTCAGATTCCATTGTTCCACACCTGAATTCATGCACGGCCTCCGCGTCTCTCAGTTTATGTATTGTTAATTTCTAAGGATATTTTAGCTGGAGTTTCGTAAGTCTTACATTGGAGTTCGCCACAACAATTTTATGACCACCATCTATATTATCAGCATGGTAAATGTGACAAGATTTGTGTTTGTTCTTATACCTCTGCTTAATATTATAAAATGAATCATATATCTCCCACTATCGCAAGGTGTCTTTCACGTATAGTATCTTCTCTTTGGAGATTCATAACATGTGTTTCTTATAACCATGTCATATATTGCACAAAATTCCAATAATTTCTCACATCTTGAATTCATTCTTCTCAATCAAATCTTACCAGCACACTCGTGGTGCTCTTACGTTCTTACTGACGAATCAAAATCTCCCACGAGAATTTGTCCTGTCAACTGATTCGTTCTTGCAGTCAAGTTGTGGCATCTGTTTCTTTCTTCTGTACTTCGATACAATACCTCCTGATTAGTTACTGGGTCTATCCATCAGATACTCGGCGCTTTTATGTAGCAGCACATGTCAAAAATTTTTGCTCTTGTCTGAATCGCTTGTCTACATTTATCTACATGGATACTTTGCAGATCATTTTAAGTGCCTGGCAGACAGTTCGCCGAACCCTATTCACAACTATCTATTATTCCAAACTCGCATAGCGCGTGGAGAGAATGAACACCTGTATCTTTCCGTACGAGCTCTGATTTCCCTCATTTTATCGTGGTGATCGTTTCTCCCTATGTAGCTCGGTGTCAGCCAAATGTTTTGGCATTCGGAGGAGAAAGTTGGTGATTGAAATATCGTGAGAAGATTCCGCCACAATGGAAAACGGCTTTGTTTTAATGATGGCCACCCCGGATCCTGTACCATTTCAGTGACACTCTCTCCCCTATTTCGCGATAATACAAAACGTGCACCCCTTTTTTGAACTTTTTCGATGTACTCCATCAACCCTATCTGGTAAAGATCCCTCACCTCACAGCAGTATTTTAAAAGACGACAGACAAGGTTAGTGCAGGCAACTCTTTAGCAGGTCTCTTACATTTTCTAAGCGTCCCGTCAATAAAACTCATTCTTTGGTTAGAGTTCCCCCTCAACATTTTCTATGTGTTCCTTCCAATTTTGGTTGTTCGTAATTGTAATTCCTAGGTATTCAGTTGAATTTACGGCCTTTAGATTTGACTGATTTACCGTGTAGCCGACGTTTAACGGATTCCTTTTGGTACTCATGTGGATGACCTAACACTCCTCGTTATTTAGGGTCAATTGCCAATTTTCCCACCATACCGATATCTTTTCTAAATAGTTTTGCAATTTTTTTTATCTTCTGATGACTTTAATAGTCATTAAACGACAGCTTCATCTGCAAACAACTTAAGACAGCTACTCAAATTGCCTCCCAAATCGACTGTATAGATAACGAACAGCAAAGGACCTATAAAACTGCCTTTGGGAACGCCAGAAATCACTTCTATTTTACTCGATGACTTACCGTCCGTTACAACGAACTGTGACCTGTCTGAAAGGGAATCACGAATCCAGTCACATAACTGAGACAATATTCCATACACTCGCAATTTCACTCGTTTCACTCCGATGCAGGGCTGTACTCCTCAAAGATATCTTAAGAAGAGATTCCTCAACCCTTAGATAATGTATGATATATGTCAACAAAGTCCTCTTCTTCAGGATTACTTTTCTTTCTCCATGGTGACTACATTTTATATACTTTCTACTTCAGCTGTCATCAGTGACTTCGCTCAATAGCAAAACTTGTGTTCTACTTTTAATGGCTTATTTCCTATTCATATTCCATCAACGTGGCCTGATTTAATTCGACTATATTCCATCCAACTATTTGGTACTTTTGATGATGTTCGCCTTATAATCTCTTTCCAAAATACTACGCATACTGTTCAACTGCTCTGGCAAGACGTTTGCTGTACCTGACAGAAATATAATATCGGCATATTTCAGTATTTTTATTTCTTGTCCCTGAACCTTAATTGCATCACAATTTTCTCCTTGTTTCCTTTTACTGCTTGCTGAGTGTACGGAGTGAATAGTATTGGAAATACGCTAGCTCCATGTCTGACTTCCACTGCTTCACTTCAGTGTCGTTCGGCTCTTATAAACGCAACCTGGTTTCTGTACAAGTTATGGATAGCTTTTTTGTTCCTTTATTTTATCACTGCTTCACACTTTCAAAAAATGTATTCCAGTCAACATTGTTAGAGGCTTCCTCTAAATATACAGGCGCGTTACATGTAGGTTAGCGTTTCTTCAACCTTATCTTCTAAGATACATCATAAAGTAAATATTGCCTCACCATGTTTCAAATTTCTCTGGAACCCAAAATCATGCTTTCTCAGGTCACCACCAACCAGTTGTTTTATTATCCTGTACATAATTCACCCCTTGCTGCCACAACGTACGAAACTGATGGTTCGTAACAGGAATTATAACATTCTTCTTGAACCCTGAGGATATTTCGCCTGTCAAATTCTTCTCGCAGCAGCGTATCTTTCGTATCATCTTCATTTACTTTCTCTTATCTTTCTGTAACGTTCAGGTATCGACATTATGCACATTATCAGACACCAACATACACAACACTCGTACACAAAACAGACATAGAAAATTATAACGTGATGGACATTGTCTCAGGTTAAAATAGTTCTATACCACCAGTTCCGACCAAGGTTTTCTGTAGGTTTTCCTTGCTTGTCAGGTAAATACCGAAGCTTTCCATTTATCCGCATATGGGAACCCAATATGCTTCGCTATCAGTTCGCCTGGTAACTGGCTGAAAAGAACCAAAGAACCACGACTATATAGTGGGTCGGGTGTAAAGCGCTTCTCCCTACTACTCCTCGCAGTGGATAAAGAAAAAATATATCGCCCTCAAGCTAATTTCCCTTGTAAATTGCCCTTCTATTTATTTATTCCACTTTCTAGCTTCAGGCACTTCTCGTTTCTCCAAAGGTCTCTTTCATTTTCATGTTGATGTCAACTTTCTTCCCCCCACGTATAACCTGAGTTTCACTAGCTGCATAAAATATTCAAATGACGTACGGAAATGCAGCCGCGTGACGTCTTCACCAACCGCCGATATTTCGGCACGTGCAATCCCTGTAATTTTGAAGTCACAAATGCAAAAAGACAGCAGTGTGCAAGGGAATTTGGAACTTCGGTTATGAGAATATGTCCGGACTCTGTAAACTTCAGCGCCGCCACAGAACCAAAATTTCCCGACGGCGGAAGTTGTCGATGGTGAATGTTAATAACTAACGGATGAGATAGAGTTAACTCTGTCTCTCTATTCTAAGGCCTTGCGTTTGTGCTCTAGCCACTCCTGTTTAGCCATTTGGCGCTGCCTGGGAGCTGGACTCAAATATCTTGTATCTCAATTATGTATACTTTTTCGAAGACAATACGCAGAACGCGGCGTAGCATGCTGAACAGAGAACTGGAACGAGCCAAAATCTTACCTAAAAACTCGTTACGTATTTATCACAAAAAATGCCTTAAAGCTCGATTGAGGTTTCAACTCGAATAGTCAACCTCACAGAAACAGCAAGGCTACCCTAATGAGTATAAGAAATAAAATACGACGAGATACTAAACCAGTGCGATGACAACATGTACAGAATAGTAAAATTATGCCGATGAAGTCTTACTGCTTGTACTGGGAAATCTGAGGTCTGCGCAAGTGATGTTTCAGTTACGCAGAACAATTCACTACTGTATATACTATGGTCATTGAAATATTGTCCATCTGCAAATCGGCCGACAGTCGAGCGGTCAGTCAACCACTTAAGTGAAGCTTTTCCTATGGAAAGATCCCATATTACTAACCACAGATTCCACGTCGAAGGTTACGTCCAACCATGACATTTAAAAAACTCAAAGCCGCTTCTACAACGTCCTACATGGAATTAGTCAACTGACTGAACAGATAGTTGTGACTGTTGATTTGTTTTTGAATAACTACACCATGTGTTGTGAAAAGTGCTCACAGGTAAAGTAAACAATCTCCATTATGTCAGTCACAGGAATAATGTTGAATTATTACAATGAAGAGAGAAGCACTAGAACTTACACTGGATGCGGAATGTGATATCTACAGAAAAACAAATGTACAAATATAAATTTTCTGATTCGACTGTTTTTTTTAACAATAGTACTGTAGTAATAAGGTGTGATTTTTACCTGAGTTCTATACATTTTTTTGCTAAGAGGCAACTTGTCATGTGTTCATCATGAACCGACGGTTGTTTTCAGGTACACTTATTTATTGTTAATATGTACTAGATGATTTACATACATTGTGTTTTGCTTGTACTGTATCAAAACCGTAATGTAAATTTGTTATTTTTAAAAATGTTAATGAATCTACGTGTCAGCATGTCTAGGTGTCCTTTCACGGACAAATTAAATAAAATTGTTAAAAAATTTTCACCTTGTTAAAATAATTAACAGCCAGTTTAACCAAATTCTTGTGTAACATGACTGAAAACATAGCTAAAAATAACTAAGTACAGAAAAACATGTTACATTTAATATTGTCGTAATTCAACATGCTCCGGTGGTTGATTTGGAAATATATAGACCATAACGCATGACGATATAGATGTGTTTGAACATCTGTTTTGGTAGTAATACTGTGCGGTATATAGATTGTAACGTTCTTTAAAAATAATAAATCTTTTGGATGTTGTTGTTGTTGTGGTCTTCAGTCCTGAGACTGGTTTGATGCAGCTCTTCATGCTACTCTATCCTGTGCAAGCTGCTTCATCTCCCAGTAACTACTGCAACCTAAATCCTTCTGAATCTGCTTAGTGTATTCATCTCTTGGTCTCCCTCTACGACTTTTACCCTCCACGCTGCCCTCCAATACTAAATTGGTGATCCCTTGATGCCTCAGAACATGTCCTACCAACCGATCCCTTCTACTAGTCAAGTTGTGCCACAAATTTCTCTTCTCCCCAATCCTATTCAATACCTCCTCACTAGTCACGTGATCCACCCATCTAATCTTCAGCATTCTTCTGTAGCACCACATTTCAAAAGCTTCTATTCTCTTCTTGTCCAAACTATTTATCGTCCATGTTTCACTTCCATACATGGCTACACTCCATACAAATACTATCAGAAACGACTTCCTGACACTTAAATCTATACTGGATGTTAACAAATTTCTCTTCTTCAGAAACGCTTTCCTTCCCATTGCCAGTCTACATTTTATATCCTTTCTACTTCGACCATCATCAGTTATTTTGCTCCCCAAATAGCAAAACTCCTTTACTACTCAAAGTGTCTCATTTTCTAATATAATTCCCTCAGCATCACCCGGCTTAATTCGACTACATTCCATTATCCTCGTTTTACTTTTGTTGATGTTCATCTTATATCCTCCTTTCAAGACACTATCCATTCCCTTCAACTGCTCTTCCAAGTCCTTTGCTGTCTCTGACAGAATTACAATGTCATCGGCAAACTTCAAAGTTTTTATTTCTTCTCCACGGATTTTAATACCTACTCCGAATTTTTCTTTTGTTTCCTTCACTGCTTGCTCAATATACAGATTGAATAACAGCGGGGAGAGGCTACAACACTGTCTCACTCCCTTCCCAATCACTGCTCCCCTTTCATGTCCCTCGGCTCTTATAACTGCCATCTGGTTTCTGTACAAATTGTAAATAGCCTTTCGCTCCCTGTATTTTACCCCTGCCACCTTTAGAATTTGAAAGAGAGTATTCCAGTCAACATTGTCAAAAGCCTTCTCTAAGTCCACAAATGCTAGAAACGTAGGTTTGCCTTTCGTTAATCTAGCTTCTAAGATAAGTCGTAGGGTCAATATTGCCTCACGTGTTCCTATATTTCTACGGAATCCAAACTGATCTTCCCCGAGGTCGGCCTCTACTAGTTTTTCCATTCGTCTGTAAAGAATTCGTGTTAGTATTTTGCAGCGGTGACTTATTAAACTGATAGTTCGGTAATTTTCACATCTGTCAACGCCTACTTTATTTGGGTTTGGAATTATTATATTCTTCTTGAAGTCTGAGGGTATTTCACCTGTCTCATATATCTTGCTCACCAGATGGTAGAGGAATGTTGTCTACTCCCGGGGCCTTGTTTCGCGTCAGGTCTCTCAATGCTCTGTCAAACTCTTCACGCAGTATCGTATTTCATATTTCATCTTCATCTACATTCTCTTCTATTTCCATAATATTGTCCTCAAGTACATCGCCCTTGTATAGACCTTCTATATACTCCTTCCATCTTTCTGATTTCCCTTCTTTGCTTAGAACTGGGTTTCCATCTGAGCTCTTGATATTCATACAAGTGGTTCTCTTTTCTCCAAAGGTCTCTTTAATTTTCCTGTTGGCAGTATCTATCTTACCCCTGGTGAGACAAGCCTCTACATCCTTACATTTGTCCTCTAGCCATCCCTACTTAGCCATATTGCACTTCCTGTCGATCTCATTTTTGAGACCTTTGTATTCCTTTTTACCTGCTTTATTTACTGCATTTTCATATTTTCTCCTTTGATCAATTAAGTTCAATATTTCTTCTGTTACCCAATGATTTCTACTAGCCCTCGTCTTTTTACCTACTTTATCCTCTGCTGCCTTCACTACTTCATCCCTCAAAGCTACCCATTCTTCTTCTACTGTCTTTCTTTCCCCCATTCCTGTCAATTGTTCCCTTATGCTCTCCTTGAAACTCTGTACAACCTCTGGTTTAGTCAGTTTATTCAGGTCCCATCTCCTTAAATACCCACCATCTTGCAGTTTCTTCAGTTTAAATCTACAGTTCATAACCAATAGATTGTGGTCAGAGTCCACATCTGCCCCTGGAAACGTCTTACAATTTAAAACCTGGTCCCTAAATCTCTGTCTTACCGTTATATAATGAATCTGAAATCTGTCAGTATCTCCAGGCTTCTTCCATGAATACAACCTTCTTTTATGATTCTTGAACCAAGTGTTAGCTATCATTAAGTTGTGATCTGTGCAAAATTCTACCAGACGGCTTCCTCTTTCATTTCTTCCCCCCAATCCATATTCACCTACTACGTTTCCTTCTCTTCCTTTTCCTACTACCGAATTCCAGTCACCCATGACTATTAAATTTTCGTCTCCCTTCACTATCTGAATAATTTCTCTTTTTTCATCATACATTTCTTCAATTTCTTCGTCATCTGCAGAGCTAGTTGGCATATAAACTTGTACTACTGTGGTAGGCGTGGGCTTCGTTTCTATCTTGGCCACAATAATGCGTTCACTATGCTGTTTGTAGTAGCTTACCCGCACTCTTATTTTTTCATTCATTATTAATCCTACTCCTGCATTCTCCCGTTTTGACTTTATATTTATAACCCTGTATTCGCCTGACCAAAAGTCTTGTTCCTCCTGCCACCGAACTTCACTGATTCCCACTATATATAACTTTAACCTATCCATTTCTATTTTTAAATTTTCTAACCTACCCGCCCGAATAAGGGATCTGACATTCCACGCTCCGATCCGTAGAACGCCAGTTTTCTTTCTCCTGATAACGACGTCCTCCTGAGTAGTCCCCGCCCGGAGATCCGAATGGGGGACTATTTTACCTCCGGAATATTTTACCCAACAGGACGCCATCATCATTTAACCATACAGTCAAGCTGCATGCACTCGGGAAAAATTATGACTGTAGTTTCCCCTTGCTTTCAGCCGTTCGCAGTACCAGCACAGCAAGGCCGTTTTGGTTAGTGTTACAAGGCCAGATCAGTCAATTATCCAGACTGTTGCCCCTGCAACTACTGAAAAGGCTGCTGCCCCTCTTCAGGAACCACACGTTTGTCTGGCCTCTCAACAGATACCCCTCCGTTGTGGTTGCACCTACGGTACGGCCATCTGTGTCGCTGAGCACGCAAGCGTCCCCACGAACGGCAAGGTCCATGGTTCATTTGTATAGTTAGTAAAATTATTCCGATTTTATTGGAATACATCGAATGATGGCAAGTGCACACAAATATTTAAATTGTCTTACCTCTAAAGCACGAACGGTGAAACGCGATATATTCTGGTCTCTCATAAAAAAATAAATAAAATATTCTAGCTACAGGCTCAGCAGTGTGCAATGCTGGTCTTAATACAATGGAATGTACATGAAATTCTTTTTGCTGATAAATGGAAACATTTAAGAAAAATCCAGTTTCTTTGGAAAACATATGACCTGGACAGGGAGCCGATAGTGATTGTGGTGAATTGCTAACACTGATTTTTTTCTGAAATTGTATTGCAAGTTAAGTTTTTGTTTTCAAAAACATCTGACAGTTGAAGTTACATTGGTCAGAAAATACATCTTATTTATTAATTGATTTACGGACAATGAGATTTACACAGCAAGTGTTATCTAACCTCTCTAAAACAGCGTAAATGCAGGTCATCAAATTACATACAGCTCTATTAACTAATCCTAAAACATTACAAAAGTGAAATTTCTAACTAGCCTTTTTATCAAATCAGTGTACGTACATTCTGCGGTTATTCAACAACTGACAATTACCAGCCAACTCATCTCTACTAGAGCGCTGGCAAAACGAGAATCGTAGTTATTTAACATCTTTACCGTGTTTGTGTGAAGACTTTTGGTTACATGTTCTCCTAATTCCTACATTGGTGGTTTACCTGAGTACTCCACAAAAACTACCTACACCATCCTCTTTCACTCACGGACAGCTACATACAACAGTGCGCCCAGCGCTCTCTTGCTCCTACACTAAGTCTCAGACTAGAAGCAGTACCTTTGTCTCTGTGGTCCTGCATAGTCAGGGATGCGCGTTACAAAGCATATCAGAGACGTATATAGTTTATAAAATCGTAGTTCCATTTTGGTTTATATTAATATTATTATCATATTCGGGTGCCACATATAAGTGTACCCCAGTACACTCCTTTCAAACTATCAGGTTGATACTGGAGTGCCGTCCGTCAGTGTTTCAGTTCTATCGTCTTCTTATCAGTAGTGCGTCTTCCAAATGTGAAACACTTAGCAAACATAACAATGGAATTTATAGTAGAGCACATGCTTTCCTAGACGTATAAAGGTGTTGCAAATGGCGTAGTCTTGTACGCAGTCGCTTCTTGTTAAGTTTGTGGAAACAAAAAAGAGTAACATAAAACCGAAACTTTTTTCGTAATTCACGTACAGTATTACAAAATTCGTTGGTCTGTCGTTTTATGTGCTCTACTGCCATAAAATTTTAATTTAAGAACTTACATTATTATGGATGAAGTTTTGCAATAACTTTACTTCTGGCAGTATTACCTAAACGCCGTAGTGCGGTATGAGACACTGCCTATCTTTCGTAAGTTTGATGCAGTGAGTGATCAGATGCTTATGTAACACACGTCTGCAATTCTCATGTTTAATCAGGGACGAAGAGCAGGAGAAATGTCTAATGGGAGGTCAAGTGATAAAAGAAAAGTCTCTGCGATTTCAGATGCTGCAGACTTAAATTACTATAATGATTTGTGTAGCTTTCCCTACGTGATTGTCTGAAAGTGCTTGTGTGTGTGTGTGTGTGTGTGTGTGTGGGTGTGTGTGTATGTGTGTAGGTGCTTTGGGGGGGAAGGGGGGGTGGATGTTTTAGCGACGCTGAATGATCCTATTGGACCATACGACACACAATATCCCACGATTGACATAGTTATCATTTACAAAAGTTCCAAACACATGTCAGACAACTGTTCTCAACGCCTGGAAAAGACATCCACGTCAGCAGCGGAACATCATGTAGGAAATCGAATGGTTCAACAAGGCTGTCAAATAGAAAACGTAACACCCAGAAATAAGTTCTTTCTTTCCGTGTAATTATGATAATTTATTGCACATATCCAGTCCATTTAGGCCCATGGCAGAAAACAAAAATATAAAAACACAAAAGATCTTTCCGTGTAAGCACTAATTAAATCAGTATGGTTTTTATGATGTTTCTGTATTGTGGTAAGCCGATCACTCTTTTGTAAGAGTAGGCTGATAATGGTAGTTTGCTATGCATCAGAGTTAAGAGGATTGTGTGTACAAAACTATAGGAAAAGCTGTTCAACATCGAACTCTATTTTCAATCTCAGAAACCACAATGCCGACAAGATATGAAGCAGATACTGTCAAGCTGAGTACCCTCGGTACATGGATCCGACAGCACAGACATTCATCAGAAATAATCAGTCTTCCGGAAATATCTGCACGATGACGTGAATATGTGTTAAACCATGCTTTTGTATGCTACAACCGGAGGTCAGTCGAGATAATCATTTGTTATTAAACGAGCATTAGACGGAAAAGCAATCAGGCACATAAGTTGACTCGTATGATTCAATACCATCAAATTAATTACGGGGAAATCTTTGTTTGTCAAATTTACTGTCAGAAGAACTATAGAATTCCTAAATTATAAACCTGATGTGATAAGAACTGTTGTCAAGGGATTCACGACTTATGGTGCTTCTACTGTTTTCTCACAATAAATACGAATTAAATCTCTCAAGTATCGATTGTACTGAATTCTATCAATTGTTTTCACCTTACAAAGAACACTAGATAAATGTCACTAGAAGAACCGGTTCTTAGTCATAACAGAGGGTTTAATCGTTTGTTATGTAATATCTTCATGTACACTGATGTTCAAAACCGTTATGTAGAATGCTTATAGAAATTTGTCTACTGGAAATTTATTTTTCGTGCAAATTAAAGTATTTTATGTCCTGTAACGTTAACATTAATGTTCAGGGTTATTTGTTACACACTTGTACAGTTAGCCTGACTTTACGTACAATAAAAGCAGCAAATTCACTCCTTAGTTCCATCAAGAGTTATTGATTTATTATGATGTACTTGTTTACTCTAGAGCCTACATGATGTTGATTCGGGAGCTGTTATTAAAGTGGCATATGTACTCCCAATTTTTTTCTTTTAATTTGAAAGATGGAGACTATGAAGAGAACGACTGCAATAGAATCGGACTAGCTGTAAACTTTGAGACCTCCTCACGTACTCCAAATAGCTAGATATAACATAATAAATTGATATACACTACCGGTCAGAAGTTTCCCATCACCTGTTACAACTATGGATTTGTGGTTAAATCAGCGATTTCGATTTGAGTGTTCTATCATTTTCCCATTCTGACAACAAAAAAAGTATAAATAAGTAAAGATTAAGTGCCTCTGTTGTGTATTTGACTGGTTGTTCGCCTAGAGGTGCGCAGATGAGTATCCACAACAACGCTAACGTGTCTTTATTTAAGACACTTCCGGTCGAATAGACTCTGCTGTTTGTGTAGCAATTATTTCACACTATTTTACAGTACACTGTATGCATCTAGGAGTGTGTTTGTGTACCTGGTAGCAATGTTGACTGAAAGCGTTTTTCACAGCTAAGTAAATATATTTCCTTATATACGTCACACGTTTTAGAATATTTAAAGAGGAATACTAACACTAATAAAGTGTAAAGAAGTTTAACGGATCTACGGAAGGAAATTTTAAGCTTATTTTTCGTCCTTAACAACGTAGTTGATGGTGACTCGCACCTTCACGTGCTACTTTCGACTGAAATTTCTATTCAATGTTTGCTACAACAGCTTCATATTTTAATACGTTATTTTCTTTAGGGTGTAACATTGTCCCTCAATATATGTACAAAATTAGTATAAATGGCGGCACCTTATGGTCCTTGTATCAGTCGAGCACGAGATACTTTCTCGCTTCAACTCTGTTTCCATACCGGCACCACAGACCAAAAACTTTGATGCTCTGTATCCGAACGTCAGTGTGTATATCTTGAGGTGGTAAGTCTTCAGTAATTTCCGTCACCAACACATCCAGTAACATGTAGTATAGCCTAAGTGACGTGTCTCGTCGGTGTCAAGATCGGAATCTACAGGTTGCTTAAGTTCACGACAGGGTTATAACTGCAAATAAGTTCTGTTTATTCTATTCTCATTTCATTTGTTTCAGATTCTGACAGAGAAAGGACGGGAGATTAACAACAATTCTTGGTCTTTAAATCTGGGAAATGTCAACTAACACTAATAAATAAACACGTTTTTCAAGGTTATAACCGCTTCGTTACCTTTGGCGAACCCTGTATTTCTATTCGAGCGAATTTGCTTCACCCCATATGTAAATCGACGAATTTGTAACAAAGAAACCACGTTTTTCACACAGCGTAAGCACAAAAGCATAATAAATAGACAAATTTGTAACTAAGAAATCACGTTTTTAACACAGTGTAAACACCAAAGCGTAAGTTAAATAAAATCCATAATCTCAAATGCTGGCAGAAATTCATGGCGATATTTTCGTTCTGTCGTTTCAACTACAAGAAAATTCGTCTTTTTCTCATCAGACACGTTACGCTTTATTGAGGTAAATCATCATCAGTGGTCTGTAATTAAAGATATGGACAATGTGATAAATGCGCAATTATGCGGTTACCGTAGTGCATGCAACAATCTTACGCGAAAGGAAAAGTTAATGAGTAATGGGAAACACTTTCGTTATACCGTGCACAAAATGTAATATTAGGACAAGTTTTTTTCCGAGAAAGAGGTTACATTAGTTCCGTGTACATTTGTAGACTCACATATAGTAAGCTCAGCCACTACTCACGCGAGTGAAATTTTTCTGTAGTTTAATTGACAGGGGCACCAATAGAGAAACAAGTATAGCCTACTTATGAAATTAGCGTTAGCGAAATATAACCATGCACCAAAACCTATAATTAAATCTTTTGCAGGGTAGTGTAGAAAAGCGGATAAAAACTCCATCACATGTTGTCAAGTCTCTTCTGTATAAACTACTTAGTAGTCTACAGATTTCTGTGTGAGAAGTAATGAAACAAAAGGACACCTGCAAATTGGGAAGCAATTTTCTATAAGCATTTTAAGCCTAGTAAAAGATCATATACATATTTAGGGGTAGTGTACCTTGAAATAATATCGCATTTCACTCAAATGAAGTTCTGTACTCACAAGTCACCATGTATAAGATTTCTTAAAGCTCCTTAGAGGGTTTTTGAGCGATAGACGTGGTTCTTTCTTTTTATTTTAGGAATGACGTCTTTTACTTGTCCTTATTTTATATAAAGTACTTAATTCAGAGTCAGATGTTAAAGGTTTCCGAAAGTTGAATCGAATTTCGCGTATAACGAGTTTTCTACAAATTATCTCATCCAATTATATTGGACAGTAATTGCTTTTTTAATTGAAAATATTGACTGTTTTGATACGAATTAATTTAAACTGCGGTCAGTGTAAGAGACTGGAACTACATTTGAGCCAGACGTACAGAAAAACGAGTTATATTTCTCATTACGTTCCCATACATCGAAATTTATCAACGAGAGTTTTGCATATTGTTCTGTAGAATCTTTGAAGCGCTATCAATGTGGTATGGATGTAAAACAATAAGCATTTAAAGTACTTTCAAACAGTTCTGTATTCTTTTATTCTTTTTCTTTCTTCTCGCGTCAGTATCCTCGCGCAGGCAAAAATCCTATTAAACCACAGTCAGGTAGTGTTGGTAAATTTCCATGCACAGACTACTTTATTCATATTGGCTAGCTGCAGAGCTCCCAGATTCCGTTTGCGTTAATTTGGTCACCTGTATGCATTTGGACGATTGGATGTCTATTGCACTTGCACACTGCACACCAGGATTTACATCTGAGACTCAACTATGGTTGTGTATGGCGTTTGAGGTGTAGTTTTTATTGTGCCACTATTTATTTTCTTTCGGTCATCCAGGCTGTCAACAATATGTCATCTCTTAGCACATGGGCCAATTTTAATTTATTATTCAGTTTATATATCGTGTGAAGAGGAGTGTTCCCAGTAGCTGAAAATGAGAATTGTTCTAGTTTGAATTTCTATTTGTGTAATTCTAGTAAGAATCCTACAAAATTTATAAGTAGGACCTTTGTTGCGGAAGTGAAGCAATTACTGAATCAAATTTTGTCATGTCACATTAATGTTTAAAAATTTTGTTGAGCCCCTCATGGTTACCGTAGATACCCTACGGGACACGAAGCCCCATCGTACTTGACCTTCAATAGCGATCCCTTGCTCAGGCCTGTGACTTTATATTCGGAAGACGATTACTTTTTAAATTGTTGTTCAGTCCCTTGGCTTTGTAACAGAATTCGTAACATGTATCAAAAGTTTATTGGTGGTCCTGTGTGCTTCATATTTTGTAATATTCTGCACGCTGATATACCTTACACTCCAAAACATTGCCATATCAATTTTCATTAATGACGCAATTTATGTAATTTCCAAAAAGCCATAGCGCAACTTTTGTTTCCTGAGCACTGAATAAAACACCGTCGAGACATGTGTTTCCACAACATATCCTGCTCTCAAAACCACTTCTGAAAATGATTTTATGTATCTGATGCTATAAATAGAATGAGTCTGATTCCTAAAATGATTCCTCCGAAAACACAAACACCTCTAAAACTATCTAAACGGTACTTCACGCCGGTTATATGAAAAACCAATGCTTCAACGGATGGGGGCGGTATCATGGTCTGGGGCTGTATGGTGGCGTCTGGCGTTGGAAATCTAGCTGTGATCCTCGGTACAATAGTAGATAGTGTCGGAAGTTCCATGCGGCTTTTCGCGGATGATGCTGTAGTATACAGAGAAGTTGCAGCATTAGAAAATTGCAGCAAAATGCAGGAAGATCTGTAGCGGATAAGCACTTGGTGCAGGGAGTGGCAACTGACCCTTAACATAGACAAATGTAATGTATTGCGAATACATAGAAAGAAGGATCCTTTATTGTATGATTATATGATAGCGAAACAAACACTGGTAGCAGTTAATTCTGTAAATTATTTGGGAGTATGAGTACGGAACGATTTGAAGTGGGATGATCATATAAAATTAATTGTTGGTAAGGCGGGTGCCAGGTTGAGATTCATTGGGAGAGTTCTTAGAAAATGTATTCCATCAACAAAGGAAGTGGCTTACTAAACACTCGTTCGGCCTATACTCGAGTATTGCTTATCAGTGTGGGATCCGTACCAGGTCGAGTTGACAGAGGAACCAGAGAAGATCCGAAGAAGAGGGGCGCGCTTCGTGACAGGGTTATTTGGTAAGCGTGATAGCGTTACGGAGATGTTTAGCTAACTCAAGTGGCAGACTCTTCAAGAGAGGCGATCTGCATCGCGGTGTAGCTTGTTGTCCAGGTTTCGAGACGGTGCGTTTCTGGATGAGGTATCGAACATATTGTTTCCCCCTATTTATACCTCCCGAGGAGATCACGAATGTAACATTAGAGAGATTCGAGCGCGCACGGAGGCTTTCCGGCAGTCGTTCTTCCCACGAACCATGCGCGAGTGGAAGAGGAAAGGGAGGTAATGGCAGTGGCACGTAAAGTGCCCTATGCCACACACCGTTGGTTGGCTTGCGGAATATAAATGTAGATGTAGATGTAGATGTACAATGTCTCATATGAGATACATCGACGTGTTGTGAAGTAATTTACACGCTAGTTCACAGACATTGGGCCTTACGACCCAAAACATACCGCCATGAAAACCCGGGAGTGGTTACTGTACAATGATCCCAGAAGGTTTCTAACACCACCTCAGAGCCTTGATTTGCACCCCATTGAGAACCTGTGGGCTCATCTTGGCACACAAGTCAGAAAAAGGCGTCCGTCCGGTAAAAACGACTTGGAGAAAGTGCTCCTCGAGGAATGGTCGAAAATTACTCCTGATATCACACGGAATTCAATACAAAGCATTCCTAGGCGTTTACGTGCTGTTATAGATGATAAAGGGATGTACACTAGCTAATAGAAGATCAATGAAGATAACGAACACACTGTCCGATTCATACGCGTGTGCCAATACATTTTTGGATGCAGAAGAGCGATGTTTATTTTCATAGCACTGTATGTTACTATACGGACAGGTGATTTGGACATTTTTGTAACGTATGTAATGTAAGGTGGCACGTGTCTGGGTTCTGTTCTGAAATATATGTTTTGTTTAACCTACAGCCACTAAAATGTATCTGTGCCAATACGTTTTGGTGCGACTGTATGTAGTTTGATGAGGGCTTATATCAGTGTATACGATTTCTTTGTCCTGTAAGGTGCACTTTGTGTTTGCAGTCAAGACCGGTACGGTGCATTCAGATATAAATCATTCATACAAAATAAATTCATACAAATTATTATGAGAACTGACCTTCTGACTATGACAAACAGTCGTCTCAACCGGCAACACTGCATCAACACTCCTCCAGGAATACCTAGTATTTTTCTTTTGTCTGCACAAACTACTTACACTGCAGGTTCAAAGTCTGCAGAACGAATTTTAGTGGTGTCATTCTGCATCACTGCATTTTATTGATTTCATTCCCATTTGTTCCATTAGTTCTATTAAAATGAATTTAGTTAAATATCGTTTGTTCATTCAGCAATCGAAACTAGAAACAATTCAGACTAGTGTACACAGAACCCTGACAACAACTTATTAATTTATATGAAAGGCCAGTGTCGTCACATTTGTGAAACTCTGCCAATATAAACGTCCAGTGACGTGTTTGGAACACGAAAACAATCGAGCTGCTTGTATTAGAGAACAGCTCTATTGAAATGGCGTTAATTAAATACTACGTATAACGTTGCATTCTCTTATTTTCATGCTTTGTGATTGTGGCATCGGTTGGTTACACGGTCTCAACAGAGTATGGCCAGTCACTGTAGAATACAACTTCTATGCTTAGAACGATTCTGTCTACTATTTATAATGATGTGCAGCAAAACTGCATTTTTAAGCCTAAGGAATTCTAAATTTAGCTGCGTTTTGTTCTCATACTAAGGCTTGATGCTTCAGTGGATCTTCAGGAAATTTACCAATTCTTTTTCCTTATTATTGTGCAAACCACACTGTTAACAGATAAATTTACAGAAAGCAACGACCACATTTTGTTTTTTATAAAATTTATTGCCAGTCGAGCCAATTGTTAAGTCTTATAGTTATGATTTCTAGACGCCGAAAGACAGCGAGTTGGTCCAAACTTTCCCGATGTTACGCATTTCGAAAAACTCGTATTCACATTTGCCGAGGTTCACAAAAGAAGATAATCCATCTTTGAGTCGTTTTATTAGCTCAGTTTGCTGACTGGGAGGCGACACACTGCTGTTACGAATTGTAACACATGACAGTAAAGTAGACACATGACAGTAAAGTACATTGTTAACAACAGGCGACAAATTAAAAGCATTCATTTAGCAAAATTTATCATTATCAGGGCAGTTAATGTGAAGTCGGATAACGGCATCGTGCACACTACTAATACTTCAGTTGCCATGTGTGCATTACGGAGAAACACGTGTTTACCTCGCACAGCTCACGAGCTGGTTCCACAGTTAACACATCTATTGTACTATCATAGCGCTTCGTAGGCATAACAGAATATTACTATAATTTCTGTATTTTTGGCTGAGACTTGTTTTCGTGAGACAGCAATAAATACCTCCCCATAAATGCTGCAGCTAGACATCCATAAGGACGTAGTTCCCGCACCGTTTCTGACTCGATATCTGCACTGATTATTTAAGACAAACGATTCGTATTCGGGATAATAGTGGCTTCAATCTCCGTATGACCTTGTTTATTTAGGTTTTTCGTGGTTTCTCTATATCGCTAAGAAAAAGGCCGACATTGTTTCTCTTGATAAGACACTTCCGATTCCTTTCTTCAGTTTTACAGTGTACTGTGCTTTAGCGACCTACTCGTTGATGGTACGTTAGACCTTAATTTTCCTGCAATATTTCCCATTTTACGAATTTTTTTATTCCCAACCATACCTGAAAAATGTGCTTCGTTGCCCATCATGTTTCAACTGTTTGTATCGTGAGCAGAAGAGATCTGGTAACGACAAGCTGGAAACTATAAATTACGCTATCAATCTGACGATGAGCAAAATATTCGAAACATGTGAAACTGACTCGTTAAAAGAAATCTTGAAGGTAAACAGGAACCACTAACGAGAGAGAGCTCATAATATTATGCATCAGACATCTCAGCCTAACGGAAGAAACAAGTCTGCGTATAGAAGAAATCCAGCGTCAAGCTATAACTCGTAGAATTAAAAAATCTTACAATCACTGCAGAAGTAGTTAATCATTAAGGCTCATCAGAAAGAAATAAGAATAATCTGATGAATTATAACTAAATTATTTCGGCACTCTGTGACCAAAAATTTATTACCAGATGACATTGATTCAGACTGTGTGAAACTCTCCCATAATTCTGCTTTGATTGTTCTGTACCTGACGACATGGGGCTTAAGCTATAGCATTCACGTGAAACAAGGCAAAATTTTCCACTTCTTTCTTATCCTGTTAGCAGAGCGTCCATGACTGGAGCAGTACACTGAAAGTAAAGTAGTAACGTGCAATAGTTTCTAATAAATGGACGTGCTGCCGACAAACTCTATCCTGGCCACATGCGGCGTAGTCGAGACAAAGACATTTAGGGACTGAGGGACTTCTCGTTGTAATTAGTAGTAGTAACCTTTGATAATGAATCTATATTCCATAATTCGGTGTACCAAAGAAACATTATAAGTAGAATACACATAGGAAAGTTACACTAAAAGTACGCTCGAGTCATTATTAACAATGAGACACACGTATCGACATTCTCCATTCTGAGGAATCTTGCAAGAGCCGAGTGTTTACCATGAGATCCGTATTTACAGTAAAAACATCATTTGGGTACGCAAGGGGTCTAGATACACAGTCACTCTTCCCAAAATTCAGGTTGTTACCATGCATGTAGGTGATGTGCAGATCCCGATTGTCTCACGCTTAGTCAACGACATTACACAGTCAGATCAAAGGTATTCCGACATCTATTAGTGGACATGAATATGCAGTGTGTACAACCTTCGCCTTTAAAAGGAACTCTGCTGGTGATACTTTTGATGAGGTATCTGAATATCTGCGTCAGAATGTCGGGCCAAATGGTTCAAATGGCTCTGAGCACTATAGGACTTAACATCTGAGGTCATCAGTCCTCTAGAACTTAGAACTACTTAAACCTAACTAACCTAACGACATCACACACATCCATGCCCGAGACAGGATTCGAACCTGCGATCGTAGCAGTCGCGCAGTTCCGGACTGAAGCGCCTAGAACCACTCGGCCACTACGGCCGGCTAGAATGTCGGAATGTACACCCATTCTTCTTCAGAAGACAAAACCAGAGTAGATGCTGGACCCTGGTGTCTGGAGTGAAATCGATGTCCTAACTCGCCCCTAAAGAGTCTCATTGGGGCGGCCGGCGTGGCCGAGCCGTTCTAGGCGCTATAGTCTGGAACCGCGCGACCGCAGAGGTCGTAGGTTCGAATCCTGCCTCGGGCATGGGTGTGTGTGATGTCCTTAGGTTTAAGTAGTTCTAAGTTCTAGGGGACTGATGACCTCAGAAGTTAAGTCCCATAGTATTCAGAGCCTTTTGAACCATTTTTGTCTCATTGGGTCCAGGATGGGACTCTGGGCAGGTCAGTAAACTTCAGGAATATTATTGTCCACAGATCATTGTCACAAAGACACTTACACGATCATCGGCTCCGAAATATTCCGCTACTGACGGCAGTACGTAATGCTGTAAACTTTATTCATATCCTTCAGCATTTAGCGTTTTCGTAACCACAGTAACGAAGCCACCCCATAACCACAAGAAACTCCCCCATATCGTAGCACCTCTTCCTCCGAAGCAATACCCATGCTGGCAGGAATCGTTTTCCAGTCGTTCGCCGAAGCCAAATTCTTTGATCGGGTTTTCACAGGGTATAGCGTGATCCACTATTGCCACAATCTCGTATTCAGCCACCCACTGTCCACTGGTGTCGCTATTTACACCACTCCATGAGTCACTTAGCTTTGACTACAGAAATGTATGGCTTACGGGGAACTGTTAGAACATTGTACCCCTTCATTTTAACTCACAACGCACTTTCATTGAAAAATTTGTACTGCTGGTAGCATTTTGGAACTCACGATAGATTCCTTCCACTGATTTCATACGATTTTTGACAACCACCTTTCACGATTCTCAGCATTCCATATCCGACAGTACATTAGTTGTGCCTGGTTTTGGTTTAGCTGTGGTTGCTTCTTCACGTTTTCTCTTCAATAAATGCATTACCCTCAAGCATGTTATCCAGTGGTATATGTCAGGCGTACTGAGAGGTCAGAGGACGCCAGCAGACCTACACCTGCAATTGGGAGTCGAAACCGGTAGTGGTCTTTAAAATTTAAAAAAATGGAATTAGTGCTGGCATTTCTTTCAAAATGGGCAACGGCCTTGCCGCAGTGGATACACCGGTTGCCATGAGATCACCGAAGTTAAGCGCTCTCGGGCGTGGTCGGCACTTGGATGCTGTTGCGATTTTCCAGGGTGCACTCAGACTCGTGTTGCCAATTGAGGAGGTACTCGACCAAATAGTAGCGGCTTCGGTCAAGAGTACCATCATAACGACCGGGAGAGCGGTATGCTGACCCCACGCCCCTCCTATCCACATCCTCCTCTGAGGATGACACGGCGGTCGGATGATCCCGGTTGGCCACTCGTGGCCTGAAGACGGAGAGCATTTCTTTCAAAATCAACACTGCAGACGTGGCACCAGCATCAACATGCTCAATATACTGGATAAGACATTCAGAAGGCAACGTCCCTTCTAGTCTGGTTGATCTTCCACTCGTATCAACTCAGTGGTCAGTATCGCATTACACAAGGGTGTCCAGATACTTTTGCAATACATTGTATTTGGAGACTGACAGAAGATTATGGCAGTGAGTTGATTTTTGTGTCGACTTTTATTACCGTCCAGTTTTGCTGACGTTACTCCTGATGGGACATCCACCATTGTTCAGTTCATCTACGATAGGAACTGTAATTTCTAAAAAGGAAGGTACAGTGTGGTTTCAGGACCTGTCAGGAACTGTCGTTGATATGCCCCGCACAGGCCGCCCTAGGGCTACTACTGCAGTGGATGATCGCTACCTACGGATTACGGCTTGGAGGAAACCTGACGGCAACGCCACCATTTTCAACAATTCTTTTCGTGCATCCACAGGACGTCGTGTTACGACTCAAACTGTGCACAATAGGCTACATGTGGCGCAACTTCACTCCCGACGTCCATGGCTAGGTCCATCTTTGCAACCATGACACCATGCATCTGCAAAATTATAAATCAGTAGTAACACCTGTTCACTTTGTCAAAATAAGAAATACAGAGAGAACCAGCAGAATTTATTCGAAAATACCACTACGTACATTAAAACGTGAGCCCATAACGGACTAAGGTTAAACAGATAAAAATTTGTTAAAATAATACATCTCTGGTACATGACATGACACAGGCTATCCTCTTTAATTTGAAACGTCCCCTTAGAAATATTATACATGCCTGAGCTTAAACTGACACACAATATTTTTAGCGCAACGCAATCTGACTTTCAAAAATCCCTACAAAAGAATGGACCTGACTAACATTAACCTATACCTTTCAAAAATCACTTACCTCACAAAAATCTTCGTTACTCTAACTGCTGCAATACAGCGAGCGCCACTACTGCCAGCTAAATAAAAGATTCAAACTACTGAAGGCACTAACTACTGATAGGCATAGTTAGCAAATGAAAGATTTTGATAGAGAACAAGCAATGTATTTACCTTATTAGTGTTCAAAAGTCATAATACATTTAGCAGTTCATGACATCCAGTCTTACAAATTTCAAAACTCCGCTATCTCTCTCCCCACATCCACCACTACTGGCGGCTCACCTCCAACTGCGCAACGCTACGCGCTGTTAACAGCCAACTGCTCAACACTACAATAGCCAACAACAATGCAAACCAGCCACAGACTGCACACAGCACAGCCGGTGATTTTCATACAGAGCGCTATGTGGCGTTACCAATAAAAAAACCTATACAGTCTACTTACATCGCCCCCATGCTGCCCACAAAAAAAATTACAAATTCTTTTGGGCACTGGCCAATACATATTTGTTAAAAATTTTTTCACAATTACAATAACAAAGAAATCAAATGCACACACTTATTGATACAATGTTGGTCAAAAGCTAAAATTTTCTCACAGTCCATAAAGACAGTCCTGATCATTCATCACAGTAAAATTGCAGTGTTTTTTTTTTTCTCAAAGTCTGTGCAGTAAAAGAGAATGCACACGGAAGTAGTGGATTTCCATGCAGTCTTGAAGAAGTAGTGTTGTCCTTCCTACGGAAAGACAGTGCTGACTCTTGACATGCAGACAGGTAATGGGCCACAACAGAGAAAACTCACAGCAGAGTCAGTCGAAGTTGAAGAATATTGGTAGGTAGGTCATCGGAGAGCAGACCCACTGTAGTCCTGGTAGAGATTACGGTATTGGTGGGCCACCAGAGGTGCAGACCCACTGCAGTCCTTGTAGAGATAATGGTATTGGTGGGCCATCAAAGATTCCGACCCACTGTAGTCCTTATACAGACTGCCAGCCGCAATATTTTGCGACTGTGCAGGTACACAGTCACCATCGAAGAGTCTTGCGGACAATATAGGAAGTCCATGAACCACCACTTGTGCACTCACAAAAAATTTTTTTGAAGTACCCTTAGAACCAGCAATGTTATTATCCAGTCCCTTGCTGAATTATTAATACACGTCCAAACACTAACAGTTTTCTTTTTTTCCACATATTTTGCATATTCTATGACCAACAGAAATATGTGCAGTGAAATGAATGCTTACAAGTTACTTAATTTGATGAACTGGTGCCAATTACAATTTTATAACATGAGAATACATTAACAAAGGTACAAAATACATCATTAAAGAACATAACAATACAGATAACATTTGTAGTAATACGGGATTTACAAAAGAATCAAACTAACATATACATCAGTGTTACAACAATTATGACATAAGTAAATACATAAAAGATCAGAATAACTTTTGAAACATCAACTTTACACATGAGCATTAAAACAAACAGAATAAATAACGTCTAACCATATTTACAAGGTAAATAACATAGTATCAGAAAAATTCTATAACATAACTCTCATCAGCTAAACACATAAAGACAGGAAAAACACAAATTCACATAGTGTAATAACACAAAAATACAGGACACTGTTTGTTTTCAGTGTGACATTTGGTACTGCAGTCCATCTTTCCTCTTATTTCAACATTTGTTTCCACCAAAAAAATTCCTATCCAAGCATGCTTTCAGTATTCTGTTCACATCCTCTTTCAAAAATAGTTTTTCCCCACTGTACACTACTTTTTCGGCCAAACCATTTTCTTATAGCTTCTCAATGCATTTCTAAAAATTCATCGTAGTTTCTAATATAGTCTACCCCATTTTAAGCTAACTTAAATCTACTGAGCTGAGATATATATAGCAAGGGACGAGGCAATGCAGCAGCACATAACAAATTAACACAAACAGCAATGATAAAAAATGCAAATTGGCAAAGCAAGCAGCATAAATTAGCAAAGCAAATGCACAGCAAACAAGAAAAATAAATCCGTAGTAAAACTGGCTTAACAGAGTAATACGAAGTCAAATTCAGTAACATTATGCCCGGCAAACAGCAGCAGCAAATGCAATAACTTAAATCTAAACATGGCAAAGCTCAAGCACAAAAAATATTACAGTAAAAATGGCCATGTTTAATACCTATGTCACATCTTAACACTAGAGTGATGCATCATGAGAACTTACTCTAGCAGACAAGTTACCAAATAGTTAAAATATTACTTATGCAGTTCCTGTGAAGGGAAATGTCTATTTGTGCTCTCTTTTCTACGAAAGAACATCATAAAATTATTCTTTACTGGGTCTGTAGACAGAAAATAGTGATATTAGTACATCTATTAAATTTTATTTTAACTAATGCTGCAGTGGAGCTAGAAACTAGATACTAAATTAAATAAGCATATATATATATATATATATATATATATATATATATATATATATATATATATATAAAGTAACATATGAAACGTCATTCACTAGGCAAATGGCGTCTCCAAAGGCAAAAAAAAAAAATCTCTCAAGTAGCAAGACAATAGATGTAAAAATATTTCTCATCATTTCATTAGGCATTTCAGTAAATATCATAAATTAAGAGCTCCACAGTGTAATCATATGTTTTCAAGTTTGAGCGTGTCGTATTTGTGATGCTTTCTACAATGGAATGTCAATAGCGAGGATAATGGCCTCTTTTTTTTCCACCTGTGCCTCTGAAAGGCACACACTAATGGCTTTTTTACAGGCAACTGTCACGCAGCTGGGTGCCCACAACACATTACGTGAGGGTGGTCACTTAACTTTCTCACCAAAATATTTACGACACCAGTTTGCACTACAGTGACAGTCTCATAAAAATTTCACAGGTTGAGAATTTGCATTGCAAATCTGTAGAAACAAAATCCTATAAATGTAACAGTGTCCAAAAACATTCGTCGGCATTGTGATACATTATGCATACACACACATTTTATAAATCTTAAAGTACGATTCTTGGTTTCCAACATCCTTTTTCACAAACCAGAGTCGCTAACCACTACTCATTATTCCTTACCTTATTACACATATACATATTCGTCGACACTTCTTCTATATTTCATCATAATAAATACGTATCATAATAAACATTCCTCACCAGCATAATACACATTGTCGTCATAATAATAACATCATAACACCTCAGTCAAATCTCAAAAACGTCGTAGCTTTCTGCAATAATTTAAAAACCTAAAAAAAATTCTCTGCTCATTTCAATAGTGTCATCTACCTCAAACTTACTTTAAAAATCATGATCACATACCAAATACATCATTCAAAGCTCTCATAGTATCACAATGGTTCCGAAAACATATGAAGAGTTCACAAAGTACCGATGAAATACAATTTCATAAGTGTGAAGTTATCCAACTGTGTAATTACGTAAACATCTGTCATTGATGTAGTAAAAAAATGTTTGTCTCTCTCAGTTAAATGATCAGATAGCTGTGTAATCTATGTGTTAGAGAAACATGGTACCGATGTGTCAAGTTGAATAAGCAAATACCATATCAGCTAGGGGTCCTTGTGCTTGCCAAACACATGGTACACAAAGTAAGCGTGTACCCCCCTGAGGATTAATGTAATTATACCCTCAGGTGTTACAGATTACAGCAATGAAATAAAATGTATCACGGAAAACTTTCTTTGTAATTCAAAAATCTTTAAAAATAAATGTTTTAAGTATAAAATTAATCACTCAAATACGTGTACTGTAGCGCTTAATTGTGCGTCTTGTTGTAAGATAATCTCTGTGGAAGTGTCGTAGTTATCGTCCTCCGAAAGCTAAGTTCTGCAGAAGTCAATGTACTTACCTCATGATAAACAAAAGTGAAATGCTTTGCGTACAGATATCTTACATATTACGCTTACTGCCGTGATGAAGAAAGTACTGTGCTGTAACGTATTGTTGTGCTACGGAGAAGGCTGTCTCATTGTAGCTATACCACAAAAGTTACTACTAAAACGTGTTTCCCTTTCCAGAAGAATTCAGAAAAACTGTGCAGATATAAAACAGAAACACCGCAAAAGCAACATTGTAAATTGTCACTCATTAGTACCGTCGTGATAAAATCGTGTAGCTGTCACATAAACTAACCACTGAGTCATCTGGTATCTCACAGAAAGCACTTTAAATCCAGAATGTACACTCCTGGAAATTGAAATAAGAACACCGTGAATTCATTGTCCCAGGAAGGGGAAACTTTATTGACACATTCCTGGGGTCAGATACATCACATGATCACACTGACAGAACCACAGGCACATAGACACAGGCAACAGAGCATGCACAATGTCGGCACTAGTACAGTGTATATCCACCTTTCGCAGCAATGCAGGCTGCTATTCTCCCATGGAGACGATCGTAGAGATGCTGGATGTAGTCCTGTGGAACGGCTGGTGCCTCAGTTGGACCAGCGTTCGCGCTGGACGAGCAGACCGCGTGAGACGACGCTTCATCCAGTCCCAAACATGCTCAATGGGGGACAGATCCGGAGATCTTGCTGGCCAGGGTAGTTGACTTACACCTTCTAGAGCACGTTGGGTGGCACGGGATACATGCGGACGTGCATTGTCCTGTTGGAACAGCAAGTTCCCTTGCCGGTCTAGGAATGGTAGAACGATGGGTTCGATGACGGTTTGGATGTACCGTGCACTATTCAGTGTCCCCTCGACGATCACCAGTGGTGTACGGCCAGTGTAGGAGATCGCTCCACACACCATGATGCCGGGTGTTGGCCCTGTGTGCCTCGGTCGTATGCAGTCCTGATTGTGGCGCTCACCTGCACGGCGCCAAACACGCATACGACCATCATTGGCACCAAGGCAGAAGCGACTCTCATCGCTGATGACGACACGTCTCCATTCGTCCCTCCATTCACGCCTGTCGCGACACCACTGGAGGCGGGCTGCACGATGTTGCGGCGTGAGCGGAAGACGGCCTAACGGTGTGCGGGACCGTAGCCCAGCTTCATGGAGACGGTTGCGAATGGTCCTCGCCGATACCCCAGGAGCAACAGTGTCCCTAATTTGCTGGGAAGTGGCGGTGCGGTCCCCTACGGCACTGTGTAGGATCCTACGGTCTTGGCGTGCATCCGTGCGTCGCTGCGGTCCGGTCCCAGGTCGACGGGCACGTGCACCTTCCGCCGACCACTGGCGACAACATCGATGTACTGTGGAGACCTCACGCCCCACGTGTTGAGCAATTCGGCGGTACGTCCACCCGGCCTCCCGCATGCCCACTATACGCCCTCGCCCAAAGTCCGTCAACTGCACATACGGTTCACGTCCACGCTGTCGCGGCATGCTACCAGTGTTAAAGACTGCGATGGAGCTCCGTATGCCACGGCAAACTGGCTGACACTGACGGCGGCGGTGCACAAATGCTGCGCAGCTAGCGCCATTCGACGGCCAACACCGCGGTACCTGGTGTGTCCGCTGTGCCGTGCGTGTGATCATTGCTTGTACAGCTCTCTCAAAGTGTCCGGAGCAAGTATGGTGGGTCTGACACACCGGTGTCAATGTGTTCTTTTTTCCATTTCCAGGAGTGTATTTTCAAGTAAACCAGTATATGTTATAAGTATGTAAGCCTTATAGTCGTTACGTAATTGTGCCACTAACAAGCAAGAACGTACACACACAATAACACTGTAACGTATGTTCACTATAACAATGCATTCGTAATTTCTGTTTAAATAAGTTCTCTTGGTTCTTGACTGGATATTTAACTTCAAACATGGTTGAATGTTAACAGATTCTAAGTCTGACGAAGCATACTAGTAATATAAAGTGAAAAGATATATGGCAAAGACAAAGTTAAAAAGCAGACTATCTTTCAATAAACGGTTTTACACGTGAAATGTGGTGTAAAACTTTACTCTTCCTTGTACGCAGAGTTTCAACTTCAACGCAGTTATCGTGTGGTATACGTCGGATTCTGTAAGGTCCATTGTAAACAAGAAGGAATTTGTGACTCAAGTGTTTCTTCTTATGTGACAATGAATGAGCTTTAATGAGAACTTTCTGACCAATATATAATTTCTTTGCATTTGTTTCACCGTGTAGTTTTCTCCTTTTGTCTGCTGCAGATTTTATATTTTTAATAGCCAAATCAATTATGTCTTTGTGTCGAAGTTTACGTGTGTATTCGAGAAAGGTACAAGCTCTCTGATTCTGTTCGGTGGTTCTTCATTCTTCAGTACAAGAAAGATGGTAAAGCAGTGGAGTCATGAGGCATTTCATTCAGGACGTTTTGAAATAAGTGTAAATATCTGTCCTAATGCTGATGCTTTCTGTGACAATAAGGTCCATGAAACGTCCCCTTAAAAAAAATTATACATGACTGTGCTTAAACTGACACACAATATTTTTGGCGCAACGCATTCTGACTTTCAAACATCCCTACAAAAGAATGGCCCTGACTAACATTAATCTGTACCTTTCACAAATCACTTACCTCACAAAAATCTTCGTTACTCGAACTACTGCAATACAGCGAGCGCCACTACTGCCAGCTAAATAAAAGATTCAAACTACTGAAGGCACTAACTACTAATAGCCATAGTTAGCAAATGAAAGATTTTGATAGAGATCAAACAATGTATTTACCTTACTAGTGTTCAAAAGTCATAATATATATAGCAGTTCATGACATCCAGTCTTACAAATTTACTGTCTCTGATGGACACACGTCCAGATCATCCGCTCTCAAAACTCCGCTATCTCTCTCCCCACATCCACCACTGCTGGCGGCTCACCTCCAACTGCGCAACGCTAGGCGCTGTTAACAGCCAACTGCCCAACACTACAGTAGCCAACAACAATGCAAACCAGCCACAGACTACACACAGCACAGCCAGTGATTTTTATACAGAGCGCTATGTGGCGTTACCAATAAAAAAACCTATACAGTCTACTTACAAATTCTAGGCCTGCCAGAATGCCTCTCGCAGAGAAGAACTTACATGAAAGGACAAAGATCCGGATTTAAAAGGGCGACACCACTGTTAAATTGTTCGATATCCCAAATCCCTCATTGTAAATTAATTACAGGATTTTTTCTAAAATTTTCTGTAGGTACTGTTTAGGTTTTCTGGCGTTAACAGTGTGAATCGACGTTCACATTGATTTACACTTTTGCAGATGCAACTGAAGATGGGACGCTTGGAACCGAATTATGCTAGATTCTTTCATACATATATCAAAAAAGCTTTGCACCACCCCGGTTCCCAGAACTGAATATAGACGTTGACTGTGGATATTGTATCACAGACACAGTTCCTTTGACTATACTGAGGTGTCACTAAATCCGCCCAAAGATGTAAACAACCATGCATGAACAGCGCCTACTTTGACAGCCGTTCAGTTCCAATCACACCACCAGGAAGGAGGTACACGGCTAGAGGTCTCTGAAGTTCTACCATGTCTAGACGGTAAATACCGCGGATCGATCGCATCCGCATCGTTACTTTACGCCAGGAAGGGCTCTCAACAAGGGAAGCGTCCAGGCGTCTCGGAGTGAACCGAAGCGCTGTTGTTCGGACATGGAGGAGATACAGAGAAAAAGGAACTGTCGTTGATATGCCCCGCTCAGCCCCAAGGGCTACTACTGCAGTGGATGATCGCTGCCTACGGATTGTGGCTCGGAGGAACCCTGACGGCAACGCCATCATGTTCAAAAACTCTTTCCGTGCATCCACAAGACGTCGTGTTACGACTCAAACTGTGCACAATAGGCTTCATGTTGCGCAACTTCACTCCCGACGTCCATGGCGAGGTCGATCTTTGCAACCATGACTCCATGCATCGCGGAACAGATTGGCCAATAACAACATGCCGAGTGCACCTCTCAGGACTGGCATCACGTTCTCTTCACCGATGATTGTGCCATATGCTTTCAACCAGACAATCGTCAGACATATGTTTGAAGACAACCCGGTCAGGCTGAACGCCTTAGACACACCGTCCAGCGTGTGCAGCAAGATGGAGGTTCCCTGCTGTTTAGAGGTGTCATTACGTGGGGCAGATATACGCTTCTGGTGGTCATGGAAGGCGCTGCAACGGCTGTACAATACGTGGATGCCATCCTCCGACCTATAGTGCAGCCATACCGAATATGCCTGGGATGGACTGAAAAAGGCTGCTTACGCCGAGACCTACCAAACAGTCTGAGGGATTTATGCCGAATCGCCGTTGAGGAGTGGGACAATCTGGACCAACAATGCCTTGATGAACTTGTGGATAGTATGTCACGACGAATACAGGCATGCATCTATGCAAGAGGATGTTCTACTGGGTATTAGAGATACCGGTGCGTACATCAATCTGGACTACCACCTCTGAGGGTCTCGCTGTATGGTGGTACATCATGCAATGTGTGGTTTCCATGAGCAATAAAAATAGCGGAAGTGATGTCTATTCCACTTTTCTGTGCAGGTAACGGAACTCTCGGAACCGAGGTGGTGCATAACTTTTTTTGATGTGTGAATAATAATTTTTCCTTTGTCACGGATTTTATAATTTTTGATTTCATTTTACTTCCACTTAAGCGCGGTATTTGTATGATAAATGCCGGCCGAAGTGGCCGTGCGGTTAAAAGGCGCTGCAGTCTGGAACCGCAAGACCGCTACGGTCGCAGGTTCGAATCCTGCCTCGGGCATGGATGTTTGTGATGTCCTTAGATTAGTTAGGTTTAACTAGTTCTAAGTTCTAGGGGACTCATGACCTCAGAAGTTGAGTCCCATAGTGCTCAGAGCCATTTGAACCATTTTTTTGTATGATAAATAAGGAGGTTGGGAACGCCTGCTGCTAGAATGTAATTTGTGCTGACAGACAAATGTATTGTTCCTCATTGCTATACATACTTCACGAATCACAATTATTAATAAAATAAAATTATCGCATACCCGTTACTAATGAAGGGAACTCTTGCTGTCATTACCACGGCTTTTGATCATAGTTGTTAGTGAACGGAAGGAACTGGATGGCATATTTCCTTGGATGTATCCTTGAGTAATCAGCGTTGGGTTGAACAGCGATGGTGTTAGGTGGCAGTATCCCCTAGCGGCGGTGTGGATGCGATGGGCAGTAAGGATCATTCGACAGAGGCCAGAGTTGGATGTCCAGTTTTAGATGCAGTGATGCTCGGAAGCAGTCTCACCAAGACCATCATCGGCTCTCTCTTCTGGCGTCACTGCTATCAAGTCGGTCTTTCATTCCAATAATGGAAGCTATTATCTCCGAAGCAGACTATCTAACAACTTCATTTTCTCTAATTACAGGAGTTTTATTGAAAGAAACAAGTCCGCCACAAGTAAAATATTGTATTTATATTGTAGTGAAATACTGTACTACAAAGGAATTTCGAGACGCAGTGATCCACTTATCGTCCCGGAGTCATACAGCTCACAACACAGCTGGGTGGGATAAATGCTGCCGGCCGCGGTGGTCTCGCGGTTCTAGGCGCGCAGTCCGGAACCGCGCGACTGCTACGGTCGCAGGTTCGAATCCTGCCTCCGGCATGGATGTGTGTGATGTCCTTAGGTTAGTTAGGTTTAAGTAGTTCTAAGTTCTAGGGGACTGATGACCACAGCTGTTAAGTCCCATAGTGCTCAGAGCCATTTGAACCATTTTGATAAATGCTGACTTGAAATCAAGACCTTAAGTTGTCGACAGGCGTTGATATACATCTACGGGGACAGTTAAAATTGTGTGCTCTGACCGGAACTCGAACTCTAGATCTTCTGTTTACATGGTAGAGGCTCTATCCGTCTGATCCACAGACGGCATAGTGGATAGGGTGACTGCAGGGACTTATCCTTTGCACGCTACCCGTGAGACCCACATTCCCAATTCAATGTCCACACGACCCATTCGTAGTGCCCCTGGCCCGTACACTCGGTAAGATTGTCTGGAGTGATTAATATCACACCAGACAATCTTACCGAGTCCCGTAAGAGTTCGCGCAATACGTGTGCATCCGCACAGAAGAAGAAGGTCAATGGCCGTGAAGATGGTATTTGTTCTTTCGGACATGTCCAAAGGAACAGATACCATCTTCATATAAATGCTGACTTATTCGACTGTCGCCATTACCAACATGAACTCTGCTAGGTCACTGGCGTTTCCAGAAATGAGTGAAACAGGGTAGTCGACATGAAGTGTTCCGGATAAATACGATATGTGACGAAACCGACCGATGGACCCACCGCACTTTCATGCAGTTACCACTGTTAATAAAGTGGTTGCCGACAATCGTGAACGATGTCCTTTCAATTCTTGTTCTAAGGGGTATAAGCAGGCTGCTAGCTTGTTGATGTACAGCTTATCTAATAATAAATCAACACTCAAATACACAGCTCTAAAAACCTGTAGTATATTTACAGTGTACAGCCAATATTTTTGTAGGTCGGTGCGTCGACATTTTTGTCCCGAACATATATCGATATAATTTTCGACATACAGAGATGCGGAAACGATATTTTTTAAATATCGATGTATAGAATTCTCGAAATTTATAATGATAACAACAGTTCTACTGCAGATGCAAGCTGCTAATGAGCTTTCGGTCGCTTCGGCAGTGTGACAATAGCAGCAGCGAAGGCCAGCCGCACAGAACCGCTGTTGCCGCGGACCGCATGAAGGCTGTGCTACCGCCATATGGCCACCAGCGGTAGCTGCTCAGCGTTTTGTAAGCGTGCTGCCTGCCAGCAGCGTGACTTCCAGAAATGTCGAACAGATGTTCAGAACTATAGACCTATATCTCTAACGTCTATCAGTTGTAGGATTTTGGAACACGTGTTATGTTCGAGTATAATGACTTTTCTGGAGACTAGAAATCTACTCTGCAGGAAGCAGCATGGGTTTCGAAAAAGACGATCGTGTGAAACCCAGCTCGCGCTATTCGTCCACGAGACTCAGAGGGCCACAGACATGGGTTCCCAGGTAGATGCCGTGTTTCTTGGCTTCCGCAAGGCGTTCCATACAGTTCCCCCACAGTCGTTTACTGAACAATGTGAGAGAATATGGACTATCAGACCAATTGTGTGATTGAATTGAAGAGTTCCTAGATAACAGGACGCAGCATGTCATTCTCAATGGAGAGAAGTCTTCCGAAGTAAGAGTGATTTCAGGTGTGCCGCAGCGGAGTGTCGTAGGACCGTTGCTATTCACAATATATATAAACAACCTTGTGGATGACATCGTAAGTTCACTGAGGCATTTTGCGGATGATGCTGTGGTATATCGAGAGATTGTAACAATGGAAAATTGTACTGAAATGCAAGAGGATCTGCAGCGAATTGACGCATGGTGCAGGGATTGGCAATTGAATCTCAATGTAGACAAGTGTAATGTGCTGCGAATACATAGAAAGAAAGATCCCATAACATTTAGCTACCATATAGTAGGTCAGCAACTGGAAGCAGTTAATTCCATAAATTATCTCGGAGTACGCATTAGGAGTGATTTAAAATGGAATGATCATATAAAGTTGATCGTCGGTAAAGCAGATGCCAGACTGAGGTTCATTGCAAGAATCATAAGGAAATGTAGTCCGAAAACAAAGGAAGTAGGTTACAGTACTCTTGTTCTCCCACTGCTTGAATACTGCTCAGCAGTGTGGTATCCGTACCAGATGGGGTTGATAGAAGCGATAGAGAAGATCCAACGGAGAGCAGCGCGCTTCGTACAGGATCATTTAGTAATCGCGAAAGCGTTACGGAGATGATAGATAAACTCCAGTGGAAGACTCTGCAGGAGAGACGCTCAGTAGCTCGGTACGGGCTTTTTTTGAAGTTTCGAGAACATACCTTCACCGAGGAGTCAAGCAGTATATTGCTCCCTCCTACGTATATCTCGTGAAGAGACCATGAGGATAAAATCAGAGAGATTAGAGCCCACACAGAGGCATACCGATAATCCTTCTTTCCACGAACAATACGAGACTGGAATAGAAGGGACAGCCGATAGAGGTATTCAAGGTACCCTCTGCCACACACCGTCAGGTACCTTGCGGAGTACGGATTTAGATGTAGATGTAGATGTAGATGAAATGTCCACCATCGCTGCATCGACATAAAGACGCCGTGGATCAAGACTAGGCTGCGGGCACCAGACGAGGGTGCAACCACTATCTCATCTTAACTTGATGAAGAGTAAGGAGCTACCTTTAACTCCATTCATCTGGTTGCTGCCACGTCTAACGGATTCCTGTAGTCATCGGCAGCTCATGGACCCACAGTGGCTGGGTGAGAGAACAGAACACCATTCTGACAACTAAAAGAATGCCTTACCACCCATTCGTAGTAGTTGTATCATAGTGACCCGGCCGCTGTGGCCGATCGGTTCTAGACACTTAAGTCCGGAACCGTGCTGCTGCTACGGTCGCAGGTTCGAATCCTACCTCAGGCATGGATGTGTGTGACGTCTTTATGTTAGTTCGCTTTAAGTAATTCTAAGTCATCAGATGTTAAGTCCCATAGTGCTCAGAGCCATTTGTATCATAGTGTGACCACTAGTAACCGTGACAATTATTTCTCTTTGAGCTCGGTGTCTCGGTCAGTAAACATCGTATTGAAAGTCTGAAATTTATTTCATTACCGCTTCTTTCATTTCTCTATGGCATAAAGTCACAGAGGAGGCCGGCGACCATGATGTAAAACTGAGTGCACTTTCCTCAAGAAGGCCTTTCATGTCCCTTTATTACGTCTCTTCGACGTGATAAATTACGAGCAGTGGTACTTTGGGTGAGGAATCCAGTCGCCTCTAGCGTGTGTGTAAGTAATGTCCAGCGGTGCTGACAAGGGCTACGTAGCCGAGCAGTGGTGTAACACCTCAGCTTCTGTCAGCGACATCCCAGGACTCGGCGGCTAAAGCGTCGGAGGGTGTGGCTCAGCTGATGTCTGCAGTGTTGCTGCAATCTGTGGCACAGTGACCATCAACCACTGTCGTACTACTGTAGCTGGTGCATTATGTCCCTGGCGTCGGCTGGCCCCACGGTTCAAATGGCTCTAAGCACTTAACATCTGAGGACATGTGTCACCTAGACTTAGAACTACTTAAACGTAACTAACCTAAGGACATCCCACACATGCATGCCTGACGCAGGATTCGAACCTGCGACCGTAACAGCCGCGTGGTTCTGGCCCCCTGGCGTCTCGTGTCTCAAAGGAGGCTGCCCTCATGCAGGGTCAAGCTGCAGATCCTGTACACTATTCCGAATGATGTCTCAGGTGTCACAGGTGGTAGTTTGGTGATACTAACACAATATGATTTCAGTAGCAAAGTGGTTATGTGTTTATACGCCCACTACAGCACTTGCTTGAGCTTCGCTATGCCATGCGGCATGTATACTAAACACTTGCGTGGTTGCGGTTGTTGAAAGGATTCCGCCTTTTCCCGCTTAGATGGTGCTGTTTAACTACTTCCACACCTCATGTGGTCCGCTCACCTCGCAACATGCGAAGGCTGTGTTATGTTTCGTAAGGCTAACTCGCCTGCGACTGTCTCTGCTGTAATCTGCTTCCTACCATGTGTGTTTCTGACCGAATACAGTCAGGGCCCTAAACCTTATACACTTTCAAATGTGTTGCTTGAAATAAATCGGTAACGTGTTTTTGATCAACGAGTGTCCAGTTCATTTCAAACGACCCACTAACCAGTGATACAAGGGTAGCTCTCAGTCATACAACACTCAATATAAAAACGCCTCGTTAAACCTATAAGCTGATTCTAAGGTTAGGTTAGTATCCCCCTGTAAGCATTATTTCGGTGCTACATGCTGGAGAAGTATTCAGAGATGAGAATAAACCAGTATCCTGTAAGCAGTCTCCTTCTCAGATGCCCTACTAACTATTCTTTGACCATATATCACTTTACAAACTTGGAATTTTTTTTTTCAGCTTAGGCTTATCATTTTTTGAAAGGTTACGTCCTCTCATCTCGAAGTCTCTGCCTACGTATTCTCTCTCTCTCTCTTTCCAAGCATTAATGCCAACAATGCAGGGTCTGCTCTTATGGTTAAACGGATGTCGCGTGTTAGTTTTAAAGGGTGGCCGGATTCCCTTCCTCCCGCCACCCTGTACCCCCCAGGATAGAATAAGTGTACCCTAGCTGTCTGCGTCTAATGTAAGTCAAGAAAGAGTGCAATCGTTTTCAAATGTCTGCGAGTTGCGTAACTGAGGCAGAACGTGGGGACCAGCCTAGCATTCACCTATCAGGATGTGGAAAACCGCCTAAAACCACATCCAGGTTGGCCGGCACGTCGGCCCTTGTCGATAGTCCATCGGGCGCATTCGATTTGGGGCCGGTGCGCCTAACCAAGTCCAGGAAGCAGCGCATTAGCGCTTTCGGCTACCCTGGCGGGTCTCTCTGCCTCCATATTAATCCTATGTAACATGTTATGAAGTTGTTTTCAGTTCTAGCAACCATCTAGAGTCTGGGCATTTAAGTTCTTTCACAGATATTGTCTTTCATACAAACGGTGGAAACATCAGACTTCGTAGATAATTCCGGTTTGATATTACAATCAGAATGTGAGAGACTGTCTTTCTCGTGACGTCATGAACGTTAATCATCGGTCTGCAATTTGGATGCTAGTTTGCCCGGAACAGGTGATAATGGTACACTGGTAGAGTAAAACTGCCTTCGACCGAAACTAGTTCCAATATTTGTGCGAGAAATGAAAGCTGTTTACGTAAAATGGAAGCTCTTTTTGTTTACGAAGTCATTTTCACATGAAAGCAGACGTAAAGAATCTGAACATAGACACGAATACGCTGTAGGTGCTTTTCACAGGTAGTGGTAAGACACAGTAAAATATCATTAATTTAGTCGATGGTAGCTGTTTTAAAACTTATCTTGCCATTTAAGTATGATGATACCATAAAAGTATCACACATTACTCGAGATAGTCAACTGTAAAGCTGGTCATAGCGCGAAACAACTTGGTCATGATACTACGTACAGCCACGTACCAGTTAAAATATTCCGCATTGTGACCTCACATTACGAGTATGGAAAGTGATCGCGGAAAATGTCATCATAGCGGTGGTGGACGCTTATCATGTGCTAATGTGCTATAGCACACTGTAAATATAGCATTAATAATATGCTTTTGTCTTTGAACTAGAGCTGAAAATTGCACTAAAATAACGCCACTTCTGTTTGAACGCATGCTGGTATGCAAATAAAACGTATGAAAACATGGTTCGTAGCGCTCTCTCCGCCGTAACTAGAAACCAGTGTGGAGTGCTAACATGATGGTCAGCTGTTTTTACAAATATATCTGAAGTCTGTTGTACATATTTCACAGGAAAACACATGAAAAACATTACAAAATGCCCTAAAATTCAAGAACTGTAATAAAACAATTAGGTACGCATTTCTACAATAAGTGAAAATAACCGACTTGCAACACTATGCCAAATAAAATGTAGTATACTGCATGCTGTTTCCAGAGCACTTGAACATACTGTTCATGATCAAATCACTGAACACCTGCATGAATCCAGCCTATATGACAAATTTCAATCTGGTTTCCGTAAACATCACAGCACAAACACTGCTCCAATTAAAGTAACTGATGACCTGAAAAAGCCATCGACAGCCGAAAGGCAACAATATTGACGCTACTAGATTTCAGTAAAGCTTTTGTTACTGTTAACTTTGACATATTGCTCAAAAAAATACAACGGCGTAATTTCTCAGATAATGCTATGAGATGGTTTGAAAGCTACTTAAAAGACAGACAGCAATGTGTTGTCTGCGTAAATGAAAAATCTTCCTGGAAACATGCTTCCTCGGGAGTCCCACGAGGATCAGTGTTAGGAACACTTTTGTTTTCTTTATATGTCAATGATATTTCGTCCGTTATGCCCTCCTGTAAATATCATTTCTATGCCGACGACCTCCAGTTTTATCTAAGCGTCAGACCTGAAGATATGAACACTGAAATCGCTCAGATGAATGACAATCTGTCTTCAGTAGTGACATGGGCGAAAAACCTGGGGCTTAAACTAAATGCAAAAAAGACACAAGTAATCTTAAGAGTGCATCAGAAATTAATAAGTTCAGATTTCCGTGAACGGCTGCCTCCTATTCTGCTCAACATATTCCAATACAATATCAGAAAACAGTTCAGAACTTGGATCTAGCTTTGGATGACCATATCAACTGGGCGGAGAATACAGTCGCAGTGTGCCGGAAGACGTTCGCTTGTCTCTATGCTCTCATAAAGTTTCGGAACGTACTTCCGCAGGACTTGAAACGCCAGCTCGTGCAAGCACTCGTTCTACCGAACCTCCACTAATGTGATGTAATTCAACAAGGCATGAGTAGTGAAAACAACGGACGGCTACAACTAACTATGTATGCCTGTGTGCGTTACAACTGCAACATTCGCCGATATGACCACGTTAGTGCTTGACAAATTGCGTGACTACCATACTCTATAACTACTTCACCGACTCCTCGTCGCGCAAATAGCCCAGTATCTTGCTTCAGAGATTAAACACCTTTCGTGCCATCATAATCGAAACATGAGGTCACTCTTATCTGGTATCCTATCTGTGCCCATTCACAAAACAAAAACTTTTGCAAACTCCATCTCAGTTGCCGCTGTCCGCCTCTGGAATAAATTGCCCCTTACCTTGCGCAAAATTCAATCCCCTGCTGTTTTTAAGAAGAAGTTGAAGCATTTACTACCATCATCCTCATAACGTTTCCCATAAAATTAATGTACAAGGCCAATCCTCTCCTCTGTCAAATAGCAAAGCTTGTGTCTCCTACCTGGCTCCTTTCTCTTCTTCCTCTTCATCTATCTGTATTAACCACGCAATCTTCTTTTCCTTTATTTTTCCTTAATTATGTTACATCATGTCCCTATTCTTCTCCTCCCTTCACCATCAGTCTCCCTCATACTCCCTGCTGCTAGCACTTCTATCTAAAATCTGTATCTTTCATAATGTCTAATTATAACAGTACTTATCATCTACGAATACAAACTCTATATGTATGTATTTTTCCAAGTGTGTATTTGTAATTGTTTATTTCACTTTTTGTACTAGATGTAGTTTAACATGCCTACTAAAACATACGAATGTAAAATAAGTAGAATGCTTGGTTAGATGTAAGAGAGGGCCTGATGGGCCTATTCTTGCCAGGTTAAATAAATAAATAATTAAAAAAAACATTCTAATCTCCAACTCTCGGCAGATGAGGGCCAGTCAGGTTCCTAGAATCCACGTTCCATAGAGTTCGTTTGTGTATCCAATCGAAATTAAATACGAAATAAAACTTCTCAGAATTGGAACACCCCAACTGCTGGTACGATTTACAAGTATTCTCCTTAAGATCCTGACATAATGTGTTCCATATTTCGTTCGAAGCTGTATCTTCTAGTGCTGTTCGTGTAAGTACATCCATAACTGCCGCATTTCCATTCGATTGTCCTCACATATGCTATTCACCGGCAGCCGCGGTGGCCGAGAGGTTCTAGGCGCTTCAGTCCGGAACCGCGCGACTGCTACGGTGGCAGGTTCGAATCCTGCCTCGGGCATGGATGTGTATGATGTCCTTAGATTAGTTCCGTTTAAGTAGTTCTAAGTTCTAGGGGAGTTAAGTCCCATAGTGCTCAGAGCCCTTTAAACCATTTGCAATTCACCGTCATCCCTGTGGTTAATTGCATTGTTTCTTGCCGTGGGATGTTTCTAAGAACGACTCGTGATTTAGCAGCCTGGGTTCGAATCCTGCGGGTTCATTACCTTTTTTCTTTTCTTTTCTTCCTCTCAGTGGTAAACAAATAACTGCAAAATTTAAATATATTTAAATAGTTCAAAGTATATTCATAAAATTAATATATTCAATGTAGCTACGGTTACTACCTTTGTAGGTCAAAAGGCTGTAGACTGCGGCAGAGTAGCACATTGGTGAAATTTTGCACGATCCACCATGCTTCACGGGCAGCCTCAACGGCTTGCTTCTAACATTGTTTGAGTTACTGTCGATGTGAAGAACCAACTGTTGACGAAAAAGATGGAACATGGAAGCACACTGTTCCCGCTGAAAAAGTAGATCGTCTGCAAAATACGAAAGGATTCAGATGGTGCTAATTGGAGTGGGATTAAAGTTTCTACCCCAAATGAGAAGGAACAAAGCGCACACAAACGGTGGAGGAAATTAATCTTATGCGAGACATCGTTTTAAAGTTCTGTTATTATACAGACACGTTTAAATGTCATGTGGCTAGAGTCTCCCACCACGTAGATCGGTCACCTGGTGTAAGTCTTTCTAGTTGACGCCACTTCGGCGACCTACGTGTCGATGGGGATGATATGATGATGAAGACAGCACAACACCCAGTACCTGGGTGGAGAAAATCTCAAAACCAGCTGGGAATGGAACCCGGGCTCCCTTGGATGGCACCCTTTCAAGCTGACCACTCAGCTATCGAGGTGGACTGTTTCAATACCGTATATGGTATCTTCTGTGAAATTTTTATTTATTTGATTTGTGAAACATTATTGTTACATGCTAATGTCTTTTGTAGGTTATATGACTTTTTGACTCAAAAGTATTTACATTTGCAAAGGACCCATTGTCACTAGTTAAGAAATTTAAAATTTATTCTGTACTTATTTGTCGATGTACTTAATTCTGAGCTGCTGAATACGTTGGTTCGACATTTTATATGTATGTATGGGCAGTACGTCTGTAGATGGCCTGCCGGTGTGGCCGAGCGGTTCTAGGCGCTTCAGTCTGGAACCGTGGTGCTGCTACGGTCGCAGGTTAGAATCCTGCCTCGGACATGGATGTGTGGGATGTCCGTAGGTTAGTTAGGTTTAAGTAGTTCTAAGTTCTAGGGGACTGATGACCTCAGGTGTTAAGTATAATAAAAGGTATAAATGGCTCTGAGCACTATGGGACTTAACATCTATGGTCATCAGTCCCCTAGAACTTAGAACTACTTAAACCTAACTAACCTAAGGACAGCACACAACACCCAGCCATCACGAGGCAGAGAAAATCCCTGTCCCCGCCGGGAATCGAACCCGGGAACCCGGGCGTAGGAAGCGAGAACGCTACCGCACGACCACGAGATGTGGTCTCAGGTGTTAAGTCCCATAGTGCTCAGAGCCATTTGAACCTGTAGATAATATAAATTAATTCACAAGACGCTTTCAACTTTAATCTTCTTCGATAATCGAAAAACATGACAGTGATGTCTGCCGTTTCACCACTCTTTCTAACAGCACCCCAGTAGTCACCCATCGTCGCAGTTTTCCAGTGGCCTTGAGAACGGTCTTCCATCGCTGGGATGTCTTGGTGAAAGCGCTCACCCAGATCGTCATTTGAGACTACCAACACTTCAGGACAGAAATCAAGGTGAGAATGGAAAAAGTAAATTTTAAGCGACATTCTACACCTCATGCTCTTTTAGGTGTGTAACAGACATTCACAATGGAAACACAATGATCATCTCTTCTGTTGCCCAAAAACCTTTCAGTATTGTTTGGAAAGAGGTTCTAGCAGCTAATTAGATACTAGTGAGTTTCGTATCAAAGGTTGGAGTTTTCATCAGTTTTATTCTTTATGGTCCAACAAATATACCTTCTTTCAGCTTTTCTTCACTCATTTTATGACACTTTTCTTTCAAATGCTTGAAGACCCCATCTCCTTTATCCATAGCTTTTACAAAGTTCTTTATAATGCCCAACTTAAGATGAAAAAGGGGCAAAACGTTTGTGTGGGGCTCAGTTAGTGTTCTTTACATTTTCATTTTTAAAAATGTATGAGTTCCTTATCGACCATTCCTTGACTCTATAATGGTTCAGACAGTCACGGCTGTCCCAAAGGCACATAGTAACAGCAGTGTTTAGTGAACCCACCCAGTACACATACAACTTGCAAGCTATAGAAAGGAAGAGGCAACCGTTCATCTCGGGACACCCACTAAACTACTAAAGATACATTTGGGTACTTTATTTTATGTTTAGTTTTGCTTGAATGCACTACACTCTAAAAAATAATCTTTAATCCCACAGAAGACCGTTGGATCAGCGAATGGCATGGTTCGCCTTGTTACGGCCAACCACCCGGTTAAGTAGTGACAGAAGCTATGCTGGCAATATGAGGTGCACAATGTCTATCTCTATCAGTAATAGGACAACTGAAATATACTTTATACGCCATCTTAACTAAATCAGTGACTCGTTATCCTCGAGATTTTGGGGTGCATTTCACACACACATAGGAATAGTTGTCGGGGTGATTTAGCACTAGAACTGCTGATATTTGGACATACCTAGAACTGCGGCTGGGTCACTAATGACCCGCGAACTTTTCCTTTATTTCCCCTATGTCAATGGGTTATTGTTACTGCCAATGAATCTATTGTTAGAAGCACTTGGAAATTTAGAATGAAAATAACAAAAATAAACAAGGTTTACACAAATTATAATTTTATATTTTAAATCTTACATGTATTTGCGGAGTGTTTTTACTGGCTACCGTTACATAATGAACACAAATAATAGTCTTTTGATGTACATTTGTTGCACACAGTTTTCTTGCAGATGTGACACTTAACAAATGATTTGTTTCCTTCACAGTTAGACTTTACAAGGCAACGTGTTCGCTTTTTTTGTCTGTCAGGAATATCTTCAGGTCTGACAGGGACGCTAGTCTTTCTAGTCGCTGCGTACTTCTCAGCAAGCTCCTCCCCCAGCTGCAGGATGTGATCCCTGCGCTTCAATTTTTTATCATTTAGAGAATTGAACAATATCCACGCATTTATCCCAGCCAAATCCAGCAAGCTGTAAAATGTGTGAACAGGCCAACGTCTCGATGTTGCTTTGACAGAGTATTTGCGAGCCATTTGGTCGACCAAGTCCACCCCATATTAAGAGCAGTTATAAAACGTATTTGGCTTCTTTTTTATACCATCCTCAATCGTCACATACGGATGCATAGTGCTCAGAATCAGAACATTCTTGTTGCTGTTACCCTGATAAACAGTCAGTGTGGCACCATCTTTTTTCAACAATACTGTGCTGTATATCTGTTCTCTTGCCTTCTTGATACAGACTGGTATTTCCGCGCGAGATCGATTTATTGTGCGCACAAGACTCGTAGAATTAGCTTTCAGTGTCTCAGAGAGCGCTAAGGAGGTGAAAAAATTGTCACATGTGACATTTGTTCCTTTGTTGAGGTAAAGTTGCATCAATTTTTTTGCAACAATGTCACCAAGACGCTCATCACTCCGCCTAGTGTCATCCTTTCCTAGATAAGGGATAGCATTCACAACATATTCTGAGTCTTTATCTACCGCCACCCAATACGTTTGCACGTATTTGTCCGGTTTTGAGGCCATAAACAGCGTTAATTTGCAAGGGCACCTTGAAGGAAAAAGCTGTTCGTCGATTGTTATACATGGACCCGATATGTAGCTAGATTGTGCATTCGCAATGAACTTATTCCAGATTTCTGATATCAAAGCAAACTTGTCTTCTCTTAGTCGTTCTGATCTTGTGAATCTAATGTCAAATCTGAGATAACTATCTCTCTAAATCTGTCACGATCCATTGTTGATTTCACAAAATTATTTCCCACTTCGTTGACCACAATGTGTCTAGTTCTAAGCTCTTAGCTCCAATAGCACCACGGACGTACAATATAGCTATAAAAGCTTCCAGTTATTCAATTTTTGTAGTCCACTCATCTGAGCACAGTACACGACGTGCTTCAGTTTCTGTACGTTTTACAATTTTGTACGGAATTTTGTCCGTTATCATTAGATGCCATCCACTGTAACAGGTCTCATTCACGTTTCGTTTTGCATGCGCTGATGGTGCTGTCCTATCTTTGAAAACATTCTGTTGTCCATATCTTCCAGCTGAACAGTCACCTATTACTCCAACTTTCCGAGTTGTTCCATTGGGTGCTACAATATCGCTACCTGAAGGAAACTGAAGTAGTCCAGAACCCTGGGCATTTTGTTGTCCACGCCGACCTTGAGGACGTCCACTTTCTTGAGTTGACTTAGTCTTTGTCGCAGCTGTTCCTGTAATATTAGTTATACGTATTAGAACGCGATTTAATATTGAATATATTGTGTAATACTAGAACAAAAAAACACCTTCATAAATGTAATATATAACTTGCAAAAATTCAACACGAACACGAACACAAACATACACATAAACAAAAATTATTATAAAACAAACACATAAACAAGCATACCTCAGTAGAACCTTCTCTGATGAAGAATCTGGAACTATTGGCGATGGAAATTCTTCCTCAGATAAAGACTCCAGCGGTTCGCCCTCAGATTCATTATCTAAAATCTCATTTAGAGCATTTATAATGTCCTCTTCTGTGCGTAGAAATTTAGGCATAATATATTCGTAAGTTACAAGCACTATCTACACAGACAGAATGCACTACTAAACCCGTTTTCTTGGTACAAAACTCTGGGTGCGCAATATCTGCATACAAGGTCAGACTTGTTTGAACCTCTCTCCCTCTCGCCCACTGCTGAAAACTGGAATGTCAGCTGGAAGTGAAGTAAAAACGAGTTTTGCAGCTGTTGACCAAACACACACTAACAATAGGCATGAAGCTACATGAAAAATGGGATTGTTACAGCGACTGCGTCGGGCGGATCAGAACTGACACTTCCGCAGTTCTAGGTGAATCTTCATATTTCTCTTTTATGTTTTTGCCATAAAATGTGAAATGAAATATAATCACTAATTACCTTATTTCATAAAAAGTCACAGAAATTTAACACTCTAGGCAATAATATAAAAGAGTGAGAAACAAAAGAATTATCAAGTGGGTCACGAGTGACCCAGCCGCGGTTCTAGTGTTAGACAACAGCGACAACACTGACTGAAACACGGAAAACTCGTAATTCACTGCGAAGCCGAGGTACGTATGATAAGTGCACCAAGCTGATTTCAACAATCACTAGATCATAAAGTCCTTTCGCACAATGGACTATCTTGCCATCAGGTGAGCAAAGTTTATAATGTTTATCACACCTGGAGTCTGGCGACTATTTGTAATCTTCCAGCACTTCTGTATCAAAACACTAAAAATTTAAAAAACAGACATCTACACAAAACCATACTATTATCATGAGGAATAAATCCGCTGGAGTCGTACTTGACAAATCATTTATTTGGATAAAGTCGTACACACGACCTGGGTCTTAGAGAAAACGCAAGGACAACTAATTATTTTAATTAACACTAAAAGGGACTATACAAATGCAGTCTTCATGTTACACCTTGATCGCTTTCGAGAAAGTTGTACCAGTCACGTAAAAAAATCCAGCAAATTTGTCAAGTAGCACGGTAAACAGCGAAGTATCGAAAATAAAAAATAAACATAAATACCCTTAAAAACTCAAAGTCGTACGTTCTAGGCCATTTTGAACAATAGATACAGGTTCTCCATACCAAAATACATGGTAATGGACACATCACGCTTCAGTATTTCTTCGCAAGCACTGAAAAATTGGAATTAAAACAACGATAACAAGATTGGTTGGTTGTACACTGAGATGAAATACGGGTTCATACATTTTCTCACCGTTAATTATTCCTGTCACAGTGACAGTGTGCAAGAAGCATTGTAAGAAGAAAGTGACGAGCATTGACTAATTATTTAGCAACACGGGGCCTTAGCATATTAAAATGTACCGTGTCAGTGCTCCACTTGCAAGAATACTGGCGTGTACACATTTCCTACCTCCCTGCTTCGCCCTCCCCGTTATTCTGGCGTAAACACGACGGTGGTGCTGCCCTAGCCAGGTCTTCTGTTCGCTTTACCGGATAATAGTACCAAAACATATTTACACTGACACCAAAGTAACAGGGGTAACTGGCACCTTTCTGTAATGCTCACTAATCCGCCCCAGAACGACCAGTGTGATAGTAAACAACGCTTCTCATCCGAGCCAGACGTTAGGTTCTTTCTTTTTCAGTAAGCGGTGTCAGCAGCCGGCGCCGCTCGCCGTTTGTTTTTGCGACACCGCAGCTGATGGCGTGTTGACAAGCAGCAGGTGTGGCCGCCCGCTAGCGAGCCCTCCTCACCTGTGGCAGAGACGCCGGGGAACATCGGCGTATTTGGTGTTTGCCGCGCGTCGACCGAGACGGCAAACAGGCTGCGGGCGGTGGCTGGCCCACGTGCAGCGGCTGTTTGTCCGCGGATCACACACCGCACAGACAGGGACCAGCCAGCTCCCCGTCCCGGTAGAGGCACCGAGCCAGTCGCCACAGGCGGAGAGCCTCGCGGCACTCCGGACGACGCACTTCAGGGTATCCGCAGCGCCAATTACCCACTTACGTAGATTCTGTCATACGAATGAGAATGGATTAAGAATTTAATTCTATTTTGGGGCCGAAATCCAAATGTAAATTAACTGCACCATTGTTGGATATTAAGTCTACAACATTTAACTACTCATTTTTTTTCTACTACTCGTAGCCATATAATTCTCATTTAAAAATTTTGTTCCGTAATGACTTTGTTTTTCTATAATCTGATTGCGTAATATTAACAGTACGCAGTATCTACAATGAAGCGCCAAAGAAAGTAGTGTAGGCAAGTGTATTCAAACACAGAGATATGTAAACGGCGCTGAGGTTTGAAACGCCTATATACGACGAGTGTCTGGCGCAGCTGTTAGATCGGTTACTGGTGCTAAAATGGCAGGTTGTCAAGATTTAAGGGAACCGTGATACCGTGAATATTAGGAATACGGGAAAACATCAAATCTCAGACATAGTTACGGCCGGAAAATGATTCTGCAAGAACGGGACCAAGGAGGACTGAAGAACATCTCTCAAACGGACAGAAGTGGAACCCTTCCGCAAGTTGCTGCGTATTTTAATGCTGGACCATCAACAAGTGTCAGCTTGAGAATTATTCAAATAAGCATCATCGATATGGGCTTTCGGAGCCGAAGGTCCACTCCTGTACCCTTGATGAGTGAACGACACAAAGCTTTACGCCTTGCCTGGGACAATCAACAGGCACATTGGATTGTTGATGACTGGAAACATGTTTCCTGGTCTGTCAAGTCTCGGTTCAAACTGTATCGAGCTGATGGACGCGTAAGGATATGGAGACAACCTCCTGAATCTGTGGACCTTGCATGTCAGCAGGGGACTGGTCAAGCTGTTGGAGGCTCTGCAGTGGTATGAGACGTGTGTAGTTGGAGTGATATGGGACCATCAACAAGTGGCAGCTTGCGAATCATTCAACGAAGAATCATCGATAAGGGCTTTCGGAGCCGAAGGCCCACCCATCTATCCTTGATGACTGCCCGACACAAAGCTTTACGCCTCGCCTGGGACAGTCAACAGCGACATTGGACTGTTGATAACTGGCAACTAGAAGAGATTCTGACTGGTGACACGTACGAAAGCATACTGTCTGATCAACAGCATCCATTCTAGTCCGTTGTGCATTCCGCCGGCCGTTGTGGCCGAGCGGTTCTAGGCGCTACAGTCTGGAACCGCACGACTGCTACGGTCGCAGGTTCTAATCCTGTCTCGGGCATGGATGTGTTTGATGTCCTTAGGTTAGTTAGGTTTAAGTAGAGCTAAGTTCTAGGGGACTGATGACCTCTGAAGTTAAGTCCCATAGTCCTCAGAGCCATTTGAACATTTGTGCATTCCGACGGACTTGGGCAATTCCAACATAACAATGCGACAAACCATACGCCCAGAATTGCTAAAGAGTGACTCCGGGAACACTCTCCTGAGTTTAAACACCTCCGCTGGCCACCAAACTCCCAGACATGAACATTACTGAGCATATAAGGGATGCCTTGCAACGTGCTGTTCAGAAGAGACCCCCACGCCGTCGTACTCTTACGGATTTATCTAAAGCGCTGCAGCATTCATGGTGTCAGTTGTTTCTAGCATTAGTTCAGACATTAGTCGAGTCCATGCCACGTCGAGTTGCGGCACTTCTGCGTGCTCACAGGGGCCCTGCATGATAGTAGGCAGGTGTACCAGTTTCTGTGGGTCTTCGGTGTATTATCGGATATTGAATCCCGTGGTCTTCGTGCTGAAAAGGTGTCCTGGGCTGTGCTCCACGCCCCAAGTAATGCTTTCCGGAACATGCTAACCCACATGCTCTGTTTTAATATAAATGCGACATAAAATCATGTTGAAGGCACGCGATCGTTGCAGTAGCAAGTACTTCCGCTTTCAGGCTGACTGGGAAGCAAAGCTAAAAGTCCGACATCAGGCTCTGAATGACTTTATTGTTCTTATAACCTATTTCTGAATTTATCCGTCATTAGGTATCTGCAATAAATTAGACACAGAAATATTTCGTAATACACAATAATGGATAGATCAAATGACGGAAATCACTTGGCACAAACTGTACTACGTCTACACAGGAGCCATTGCTAAACTAGATATGGCGTTTCAAGTTATAGGCGAAACGAACATTCATGGATTACAGATACAGTGCTGCAAAGTGCGGAGCATGAAGATATTTTCGCCACCAAGGTGGAACTTCAAAATGCATATTGGCCTCAAGGTGCAGCAGCTGGTGTAAATTATTCGTGTGTCTTTGTACAGATGGTAATCATGAAATTACAGTGATTAAAGGTTACCAAAATATTTGTTTAAATTCGGGGATATTACACGGTGCACTCATCGAAAACCGCTACATTCACTACTGTGTGGTATGACAAGACACATAAAATCAAAATATATGACAGCAATACAGACATAAGCTTAAAATATAAAGACAGTCAATTGAGTAGGGAAAGTGGATTGCAAACTTTTCGTTGAAATTAGGGCAGAATGTTTGTCAAAACCAAATCCGGCACAGAAAGTACTGAATGTACGCCACTATGCTTACGTCAAATAGAAGAACCATTTTCTGACGATGAGTCCAAATAGTTCATTTATAAAACAAAGGAGATATTCTGCTATAAACAAAAATCTGTTATGTGTGATAACACGTCCTGTCCACAAAAAACTAAGAAATAATGCTGCTACCATGCACTTAAAGTTTTGCGTCTTGTGGCGCTTTACAAAAGCTATAAACTGGAAATATACAAAATGTAATCGTACTCACATTTGTACTCCTTTTTGAATTGTGAATTATTATTAATCACTTAATAGATTAATTCTCGACACCTACTGTTGTTTTACATAGAAAAGTGACGCAATATCACAAACTGGAACTCCTTATTATCTCACCAGTCTCTCTGAAGGAATCTAAGTTTTGTGGAATTTATGATTTCATAAACAACTGGTATCAATAATAACTAACAATCACGTTACAAAAAGTTGTGCTGAATATTTCAAACAATCCTGGCAGAACAGAAAAAATTTAGTGACCGAGGAGAAATTACGAAGGGAGACCCACTACTGTTATAATAAATATCATTATAGAGAAAGCTACAGAAGAAATTGTTAATTATGTCTTTCAATCAATTATTAAGTTATTCCCTGAAACTCGACTCTCTTTAAATTTTGAGGAAACACTCTATATTCAGTTCTGCACAACCAGCTAAGTATAATGAAGTAGCACTTGAACAGGAGTCAGTGAAAAGAATGTTCCATGTTTTGAGCTGGGAGAGCCATACTACTGAGATGCTCAGACACTTAAGTTCAGGTATGTTTGCTCCTCGTATAGTTTCTAATCTTGAAACCAAACGAATCAATCTCGGGACGTATTGTGCTTCTTTTCACTCAACGATGCCTTACGGGCTAGTTTTCTGGGATTAGTATTCTGAAGGAAAGTGTTCATTACACAAAAGCCAACATTAAGAATAATGTGTCGTGTTCACCTGCTGTCTTCACCTGCACCTACAAAGTATATATATATATAGTTATGTGTGTCATAAATAGTCACAATTCAAGGAGAATCTAAATTAAAATAATTTCTTCTAGGGAACTCCTTGTTTAGAAACTGGTAGGATTTGAAATAAACAAAATAAGCTTTTAAATGTACTGGCATGAGTAAGAAATAAAAATAACATTTTCATCAATACTGCAACTAGTCGGATAGACATTTCCGATAAACTGAATTGTTTTGCAATATTTCTATAAAAATCGTTCCAATGATATACAGAATATGTAAATACAAACTAACTAGTACCATTGTACCGTCACCTTTGACACTTCAGCGAACACGTAAATGAGGCTAGAATTTTGAGCATTATAACAGAACTGTCTTTAGCACAATGTATAATGTACGAATTTACCTAGCACAAGCTCGCTGGTGTGATTCTCACTAGTAGCAATTTTTTTATACACTAGTACTTGAATTCTGTATTTATTGTGTCTATCAAACGAAAATATTATTTAACGAATAATCACAGTTTTATTAAAAGCGACAATATTATTTTAAATCATTAATTGAATCAAAATATGAATGCTAACAATAGATAAAAATTTGATAGAAAATGCGAAACATTACATAGAAAATGAAGATTTTTATATGTAGAGGTGTATACTATTGTTCACATGTATAAATATATAAAAACCATTTTCCATTTAACAATATGCTATTTACCATTTTTGTATGAAATATTCTGTTTCATTTTCATATGATTAATTATAAAATGAAAAATATCTTATGCCAATAAAAGTTATCATGTAGTGTTAGTTAACATTCCTTTCGATAATAAACACAGAATCCCAATAAAAGATAAATTAAAATTGCTGGTAGCAAGAATCGGGAGCAGTGACTGTAATTACAAATCTTATCCGCTACCCAATTTTTTTTATTTCTTAAAGCGTTTTATTCTGCTATAATACAATTAACTACAACGTTATTCGAATGTTTATGCAAAGATCAAACATTATCATCGTCCTTTCAATGATTTACACTAAGCAATGAATAAAAAAAAATGGCTGTACTAGTATAAGGCAGAGACTGTTGAAACGATTTTGCGCTTACAGGACGATACGAACTGAGTTACCGAATGCTCTGTTGAAAATGCAGTAATTCTTTTGTACTTAATAACATACGAAAACCTTCATGTAATCAAAGGCGATGTTTTACCCTCTGTTCTTAGTTATGTACCGTTCTGCTTCAGGTAACTGGCATCTGTTCCAAACCTTGAATGAGGCCCGACCTTGTTAGATTTGTCGACATTTCCGTAAGCAGCCTTTCTCGATACTTTGGTGTCGTCCTCTGAACGGAAATTAGTAAAGTGTGTTTGTGTGGTCAGTGTAGCCTGCCTGCAATGTCAGGTTTGCGAGCGATGGGATTCACGAACTAAACTCCATTACGAAGCGAAAACGGTGTGGATAGCGGAAGCTGTCCAAAGTCGTAATCACACAATCCCGCAACACTTTGCCACGGAAATCCCAGGGCAAGCAGAGTCGTTATACTGATAGTGACACGGCTGGAGACGAACAGATCTGTATGACAGCATCAAATGGCTAAGAGCAGGAAGGCAGCAGAATTTATAGCTCCGTTGCTTAGTACATTTAGCGGCCCTCGTCACTTGCTTGCAGCACTGTATTCCAAATCTTCGACCTTCTGTCAAGGTCGATTTTCTGCCATATGATAGCTATTTTTCACCAGCAAACAAGTTGGCAGCCTCCAGGAGGACGTGAAGATGTGATTATTTGTGGGGATGAGTAATGCATGGGTAGACATGAGAACAGAGAGTGAAACAGAATTTGATCGTTTTGGATAATTAATAAATGGGCATAAATTCAGTTTTTTAGTACTCTTATGTCACATGCACAGCGCAGCCTGAAAAATATTGTAACGATAACACTGTGTGTCAAGTGGCCATAAAGAGGCAAATCTTTTCTTTGTTTGTGCGCTACCCACCAACTAGGTGTTGCAGATTGTTGTGAGCAACCAAGATGAGAAAGAGAGATCACAAATGACTTCAGCTTTAGCGGTACGAGAAGTGAAATTTACAGGTAAATTGGTTTGGGGAACTGTTCGACTGTTTATAGAAGGGTTGGTAGTGTTACCTGTAGCCGGGGAGCAAATAAATGTCAGCAATTAATGGCCAAGATTTCACCTGTAGTCAACATCGATAAAAGGATAACGAAACCCCCCCCCCCCACTTGTCCACCAATAGACTTATTACAGAGTTCTGTTAAAGTGTAAAGCGTCGTTAATGCGAACAGTACCGTTTCAGTATTGTAATCTTTTTATGAAGGAAAACCTGTTGCGTAAATTTATGGAAACACAAATACAAGAGCAGCAAACAGGAAAAACATTAGCATTATACCCCTATTTGTGGATTGTTCAGCCTTTTAAAATGCAGTACTACCACACACTCAAATATTACACTTTCTGTGTGTTCCCTCAAACTCCTTCATTTTCCTGCATTTATTCATTTCTGTTTATCTTATTGGTATTGCTTAAGTTCCTCATATATTCTGTTGTTATATTGATAATTGTTTCTTCTTTTAATTTGTTTGTGTACCACTCTCCGTGTTTTACATCTCCTGAGGTAGCCTTGTCAAGTACTAATTTTATTTTATTTTATTAGTTCTGTTTATTAATAGAAACTATTTTGTAGGGATGCTGTTCCTATTTTGTGTATTGGCATTAATTGTCGGTGACAGACTCATAGCCGACCGCTGTGGCCGAGTGGTTGTAGGCGTTTCAGTCCAGAACCGAGCTGCTGCTACGGTCGCAGGTTCGAATCCTGCCTCGGGCATGGATGTGTGTGATCTCCATAAGTTAGTTAGATTTAAGTAGTTCTAAGTCTAGGTGACTGATGACCTCAGATGTTAAGTCCCATAGGGCTTAGTCATTTGAACAATTTGACAACCTCATAGGGCTATACACATTGCCAAACACATTAACAGGTGCTGTTATCACCGACTTCTGCTTGAGGGTACGTCCTGTCTGCATGAGAGAGATGGCTGTACACGTTCACGACGTAGGCCAGAAGAGTGGTTAATTCCAGAGTGCATTCACCTACAACACACAGGTCCCATCCCAGGCTTGATGGTATAGGGGAGGGGAGGAAACAGTTACAACTCACGGTCACATACAGTGTGTCTGCAGGGTAAAGTAACTAGTGCCCTATACATTGCATGTATTGTTATCCCCGTGCTACTGCTATTTCTTGAACAGAGAGCTGATGTCCTTTTGCAGCAGGGCAGTGCACGTCTACATATGGCTGTTACGAAGCAACGTGATCTTCGTGGTGTAACAGTGCTCTCGCCAGCTAGATCATCAAATCTCTCGGCAAATGAACAAGTATGGGACATGATGAAGGAGAAACTTACTTGTTCTTCAAAGCTTGCAAGAACAATTGGCGAATGGCAGGAAAAGGTGGAAGATGCTTGGTACAATTTATTGCAGAATGCCATTCGGCAGCTTTATGATCGTTTGCATATGAGAAAACACTCCTTCGTTGCCGGCAGGTGGGGCGACACTGTATACTGACGCGACTGTTTCGACATTCTTTACCGTGACATTCGTGTTTCTTTTGGACAGAATTTCTGATCATAGTCTCCTGTAATGTTGAACTACCTGTCACATAACTTTTCAATATAATGAGCTTTTCTTCGAGAGTGTTGCAGTTTTTTCCTGACTCTGAACATTTACACACGTACTTCTTATGTCGCTGTCCCTTGTTTGGTGGAGAACATTTATCCCTTCTTTCCTATCCGTTCTGGGCCGTATACAGAACGAAATTCCTTTAGTACTCCTCTGTATACGAGTATACCCCAATTTCTGTGTTATTTCCATCCTTCAGGATTTTTACGTGAGGTGTATTAGAAAGGAAGTGACACGTTTCTCGACCCGTACAGCTAGCACTCGAAGTTCTCAGTGATGCAGAACTTCTTTCTTGTACCATCGAAGAAAGAGAAGTTTTCTTCAGATGTGAGACTTGAAATACGTGAAAAATGTAACGGAATATCATGGCACGCAGTACATTTCATCATGCGACCTTGCTGCCTTCGACATACACACGATTCACATCTGAATCGAAACACAATTACAAATAAAAATGTCACATAAATGACAAACGGATTGTTTTATTTTAAAAAATCCGAATACGATTGATTAAAACAACTTTTGATCAGATAATGAGATGAAATTTCTTCGAAGAAAATCCTGAGCTGTGTTTGATAAGGAAAGATAGAAGTCTATCAACAAAACAGTGTCGTGGAGACGGAACAAGTGAAGTTACAATTCCTGTACGCATGTTTACGTTTCTATGGACAGTTGTAATACTCTGCAGAGGTAGCCGTCCATCGACATGATAACGGAAACTCTATGGTAAAGGGAAATGGAGTGGAAAGTTAAGGGTTAAACTAGGGTAGAGTTTTTTTTTGCCTAATTATATTCTTAAAAGGTTCCTAGGAAATTTTATTTTTGAGATTCATTTATGTAAAGTATGCCATAAATTTTAATGCATGTTGAAACCGCCATACTGCATTGGGATCTGGCACATCAGAGAAGTCAAATGCAATCGAGATAATACTATAATAGTTATCGACGGAATAGGAATCCAGTTAGTTTCGGATAGTATGACAGAGAGCATTGGTATCAACTGGAATACATTCTGAAGAAAATCTCTCTTCATAGTATGATTGGTTTTTGGTAAAGAGTCTGAAAGAATGTAATTGTCTCACGTCTGCTTAACTTGTCATTTCGCTTGTTTTTTATGCAAAGTAAAACGCGAGTGCTTGAGAATGACAAACAAACGTATTTATACGATTAGAAAAGGTTCGTAAAGTAATCTCAATCGTGCAATAAACGAGTCGATCGGTAAGCGAAAGCCGGTTAACGATACGATTTGTTATGTCAACATGAGAGTGTATCGACATCTTTGTAAAAGAAAAGCCAGTTCAATGGTGTTTCAGTTACAGTAAAAACTCAAGTTGAAACCTTATATGCCTGTTCCTCGGCAACAACATTTTTTTAAGTTAGCGGTGGCTACATCTCATGAACTTTATATGCAATTACATTTTATCTTTTTTAACATGTGAATGATGTTTTTTCTACTATAAAATGTCGGATTTTTGCGATATACTTTAATTTCAACTTTTGGTGCACATTTTATAACTACTTTTTTGCGGAAAACACTGACTTTTATTGCCGCCATTTTGTTGAAAACAATTTTTGCAAAATATCGCTACGTACTACGTTAGACAATATGATCAATCTCAAAGAAATTTCCTGGCAGATTAAAACTGTGTGCCCGACCGAGACTCGAACTCGGGACCTTTGCCTTTCGCGGGCAAGTGCTCCACCAACTGAGCTACCGAAGCACGACTCACGCCCGGTACTCACAGCTTTACTTCTGCCAGTACCTCGTCTCCTACCTTCCAAACTTTACAGAAGCTCTCCTGCGAACCTTGCAGAACTAGCACTCCTGAAAGAAAGGATATTGCGGAGACATGGCTTAGCCACAGCCTGGGGGATGTTTCCAGAATGAGATTTTCACTCTGCAGCGGAGTGTGCGCTGATATGAAACTTCCTGGCAGATTAAAACTGTGTGCCCGACCGAGACTCGAACTCGGGACCTTTGCCTTTCGCGGGCAAGTGCTCTACCAACTGAGCTACCGAAGCACGACTCACGGCGTGAGTCGTGCTTCGGTAGCTCAGTTGGTAGAGCACTTGCCCGCGAAAGGCAAAGGTCCCGAGTTCGAGTCTCGGTCGGGCACACAGTTTTAATCTGCCAGGAAGTTTCATATCAGCGCACACTCCGCTGCAGAGTGAAAATCTCATTCTCAATCTCAAAGAAGTTTGTGAAATTTTGTCCTAGGCTGAAAATGGTTGCGTTCAGAGCTCCCACAATCGTCCTCACACTCCAGGAAAGTGTGTCGTTGATATTTTTTAATGTGCTCTGGGTGCAAGTTTCTTACTTGAAAAATACATGCTACAACCTTAAAGATGTGCAATAAATGTCTACAGTCAGTTTTGTAATATGTTTATTATCTTATTGAAAAGTCTCATGAATATCGGTTCCAAAATCGAGTGTCACTCTGTTCGACCCCCTTAAAGCAATTAGTTGGTATGTAATTTCGGAGAAGGAATTTGACTGCGCACTGCCCGTAATTTTCACAGGACTACGGTTTAGTCCTGGCCAGGCAGACTGCTCAACTCGCCATAAATTTTCATCCTCCTGTATTCTCTGCTAATGAGTAGCAAAATCCCATCACTGCCTGCCGAATGTTGTCGAAACGGACAGCCTTCATTTGGAAGGTAACAGCAACGTGTTTAAGAGCAGGAGTTCGATTCAGACAGCACAGCTTCTGATATAAAGATCCACTAAACCTTAGCCTTCTTCAGCGCACCATATAAACGCTAGAGTGTGCGGACTCTGCGCGTTACGGTGTTTGTACACGAGTGTTTACTTACAGCGTTATTTTTAGCGGTTGCTCGGGGACTGCTGGTTGGGACGCAGGCGGCTAATGCAGGCTGCAGCGCGCCGCTGTTGTGGGGACTATCTATCGCTCAGGCGTGCACAATTGTCAACTGGCGTAATTGGAGCCGATAGCCCCCTCCACACCCTCCTCCACTACATTCAATTTAGCTGCACATACAGGCACACAGACAGGGTCCAGCTGCACACAAACACAGCTCGCGTGCGGCCCGGCGCGGGGGGAGAGTGAGACACAATCAGAGAGAGAGAGAGAGAGACAGAGACAGAGAGAGATGGCAGGAAGCCTGGGGGAGACACGATCGGACGCCACAGCCTGCTCCGCGGACCTCGGAGGTAGGGGTGGTTGTTTGTGTTTGTGCCTGAGGGGCACAAACACTTGCCCTAATGACCCATCGCTGAGCTAGCGGCACTGAGAACAGCTTCATGAGCCGTGACGACAGCAAAAACGAGCAGAAAGCCAAACGTGTTCACTTCTTCAGATTATTCTCATTTAGAATGTGAAAATAACACCAATGAATAGTGCTGGATGAAAAGAAAAAAAAAGGAAAAAATATTGTCTGAGCAGCTGCGACCCTATAAGTTGGGGCAATACGGAAGAAAGAAGATCCTGATATACAGAGGAATGGTCAGTATTCAAGGATATCCCAGGAACGATCATTCCAAGTAAGAAAATCTAGCAAACATTTATGTTAATAAAACGCTGTCTCGGAACTTTTGATAGTAACACTACCAGTTACAGTGTAGGGGCAGCAAAAAACCGATTTTCAATATTTAGAATTTAAAAATTTTAAATGTTGTCGTAATCTTCTCAGTAAGAGCTCAATCTTTTGTCAAAAGTTTAACGGATTAAGATAAGTATTACAGCTGGAAACAGCGTGTTTACTTGAGGTAACGTAGCTGGCGTCGTGAAAATATTCAACCAGTATTTGAGAATGAGAACACTTAATGCCTTCCATCAAAATTGACAGTTAATTTCAGACACTTACAAAAATTCTTCTCGCTAACAGCCCCCCTCCCTCCAATTTGCAATGATGAAAGGAAAAGATTGTCACTTATTAAATTTCTGTGTTTGTGCAGTCACACTCCATCATCGGGTACGACGTTTTGGTTCAAATGGCTCTGGGCACTGTGGGACTTAACTTCTGAGGTCATCAGTCCCCTACAACTTAGAACTACTTAAACCTAAATAACCTAAGGACATCACACACATCCATGCCCGAGGCAGGATTCGAGCCTGCGACCGTATGACGTTTCAATTTATTACCTATTTACTGCTTACTCTATTCTCATACACGCTTCAAATACTGTCTCTACATAAATCACGTAATTACGTGTAAAATAATATCATTGTAAGACACACAGTTCTGGAGATACTACTGTAAGTAGGCTGTTTATGTTTTCTCTATGTAAGTAGGCTGTTTATGTTTTCTTATTGGCAACGTTACGTAGCGCTCAATATGAAAATCACTGGCTGTGCTGTGTGCAGTCTGTGGCTAGTTTGCATTGTTGTCTGCCATTGTAGTGTTAGGCAGCTGGCTGTGAACAGCGCGTAGCGTTGCGCAGTTGGAGGTGAGCCGCCAGCAGTGGTGGATGTGGGGAGAGAGATGGCGAAGTTTTGAAATTTGTCATGAACTGATATATATATTATGACTTGTGATGATATTAAGGTAAATACATTGTTTGTTCTCTATTAATATCTTTCATTTGCTAACTATCCCTATCAGTAGTTAGTGCCTTCCATAGTTTGAATCTTTTATTTAGCTGGCAGTAGTGGCGATCGCTGTACTGCAGTAGCTTGAGTGGCGAAGATTTTTGTGAGGTAAGTGATTTGTGAAAGGTATAGTTTAATGCTAGTCAGGGCCATTCTTTTGTAGGGAATTTTGAAAGTCAGATTGCGTTGCGCTAACAAAATATTGTGTGTCAGTTTAAGCACAGTCCTGTATAAATTGTTCAAAGGGGACGTTTCATATGTCGACCCTTAGCCTAGGATACCTCACTGGAATCTTCTGATTTTTTCTTGTAGTTTGTGTATTTAGTGTAGCTTTTGTTTATTGCTAGCGCGTAATTGTAGAGAGAATTTCCTTTGTAGTTGCAGTCTTTCATTGTTGTATAGTAAAACAGTTGTGGCATGCATGTAGATTTGCACCAAGTATTTCGCAGCTGCGCTTGCAATTAACTAGATATTATTTTCAGTGCTATGTTAATGTGTTCTCTTATTTTTGATCTTCAAATTGTGTTTTTCTGTGTTGTCGTGTGAAATACTGTGACAATAATGGCGTGTGAAAAACGTAACACTAGGCTCCAAACTAAACTGAGAAACAATAGTGATGACGAGCGTAGCTTATCAGCGCCGCCGAGTAATGAATTTACTAATGTTCAAAGTAGTAATTTGGTAACTGTGCACAGGGAAATGGAGCGGGCGTCAAACAATGGCGTGGACAGTGAAACAATTAGTGAAGAGGGAAGTATTATCGATCGACCGGTCGGCAATAGCTCGCCTCAGGAAGCCGAAATGACACGACACGATCTCGCAAATACTGTAGATTCAGGTTTTGGATCCTCACCGTTTTCTCGAATAAGTCAAGACACATTTTCTGCTTGTCAAAATGTGAATGTTTCCGGTGTAAATTCACTGCCGAAAAGCACTGAGGAACATGTTTCAGACACCAATGCATTGTTATTACAATTAATACAACAAATGGGACAGACACAGCAAAAGCTTCAAAAGTTAGACACAGTGGAACAAAATCTTAAAAAGTTAGACACAATGGAACAACACCAGAGACAAACACAGCAACAGTTAGACACAGTGGAACAAAATCTTAAAAAGTTAGACACAATGGAACAAAATCTTCAAAAGTTAGACACAATGGAACAAAATCTTCAAAAGTTAGACACTACACTTGAACAAACACGTGAAGATTTAACCACTGAGTTACATAACATTGAATCGAAATGTCAAAAAGTCTGTAATGATGTAAAAACACAAATTTGTGAGCATTTTCGACCTATTTTTTCGCGGCATGAAAATGCATTACAGAATCACGAAGCAGCCATAAAAGAACTGCAAGCCATTGTTCATGAAAATCATGAGACCTTGTGGGCTAAAATTGACTCAGTTGCATCTACCGATTCGGTTACGCAACTTGCAAAAACTCAGGAAAACTTAAAGGACACAGTAGATACTCTGAAACTTGGTTCAGAAAAACACACTGAGGAAATGTGTTCACTATCGGAGAAAGTAGCCGAACTTTCGGATCAGGTCACTAACTTATCTACAAAGGTAGATGATGATCTGAATGACACAAGACCTGTAGCCTTCACTGACACTGAAGAGTGCGAACAAATTAGGAAATTCAAACAAAATCAGAATCAGATTAATACGCAACACCAAAGAGAAATCCGGGAAGTACAAGATCAGCTGACACAGTTAATACAAGAATTACGTATTTCAGAGGATACTCGTGCTCCAACTTGGGAAGAGGGACTTAGAAACACGGAAAAGCCGCAAAATAATAACACAGGGCATTTCGGAAGTTATGAAAGAAATTGGCAATGTGCACCGAATTTTGAGATGGAACGGCCGACACGACCTAACAATGACCGATATGCGACTCGCCGACATGATGATTTTGACTATAAGCTGTTCATTACTACACGTAAATTCAAAACGTTTAAGAATTCTGCCAACGACATTCATCCACAAGCGTGGCTCCATCAATTCTCTCATTGTTTCCCTCCCAACTGGTCATTTGAGCACAGGTTAGAATTTATGTGTGGCTACTTAGAGAATGAACCAGCTGTAAGAATGCGATCGGTCATTCACGATTGCCACAGTGAAGGAGAATTTTACCATGCCTTCCTCTCAGCATATTGGTCTCAAGCCACACAAGACCGGGTAAAACATGGTATCATAATGATGAAACATTTCGAACAATCTGAATTCTCCAGTCTTGTGAAATATTTTGAAGACATGTTGCACAAGAATCAGTACCTGTCAAACCCATACAGCCCCTCAGAACTCATCCGCATTTGCTTAATCAAATTACCTGAACATTTACGACATATTATTTTGGCAGGACGTTGCAAAGACGACATTGAAGCTTTTCAGGGACTGTTACAAGAATTGGAAATTGACACTGACAATCGCGGAATGCGGAAACAGGAACACAACAATTACAGGTCACATCCGTCGCAATTCCGCGATGAAAGAAGTAATAACTGGACACGACAAGGCTATTCTCACAACACATATCGTGACCAAAACAGACACCACCCGTATGACAAGCGTTGGCAGAGTAGTAATAATTACAGGGAAAGATCACCTCTCCGTGGTAATGACTATCACAGAGATAATAAGAGAAACAGACAATATGGGAACCAAAATAAATACTATCAAGGGAGACAGAATAACTTTAGACGCAACGCACCAGCGCGCAGTTACGATTCAGGGAGAAATTCTCCACCATGTGACCGACAAGAAAGAAACTATGGAATCTACCGACATGACGACAGACGATATGATCGTAACGACAGACATGAATTGCATCAGAACTGGCGGGATTCAAACAGAGCAGGGCCCTCTCGTCACGGTGAATTTGTAGAAGTTAGGTCTCCTAATCCCAATAACGACGCTCGCCAACAAAGAGACAATAGGCAATGACTCACACCGCTGGCAGCCACAAAACGTTCTTATGACACTAACGACGCAGCTGCCGTAGCTAGTAATTACGTAAAAATGGAAGACATTAGGGACATCTTACTCCAGGAACACGACATAAAACATAACAATATTGCATATCCTGTGATTCACATTACAGTAAATGATGTAAAATTTACGGCAGTACTTGACTCTGGCAGTCCCATTTCAGTAATCAGTGAAACAGCCTTTAGCAAATGCAACAAATCGAACGATTGCCCCACACTTCCGTTACGTAAGATTAAATTACAAGGTGCAATCTTTGGAAAAAGTGTAGATGTACGCCAACAAACCAACTTAGAATTCTATTGTCAAAGCCACAGCTTCTCTATGAGCTTTCTCATTGTTCCATTATTGTCGACGGAAATTATATTGGGAGTAGACTTTTTGAATGAATACAAAGCAATCTTAAACTTTCACGATGCTGAAATAAGTTTAGAGAAAGAAGGTAAGTCAATAGCTTTGAAATTTGAAGACTGGCTCTCAAACCATGATGAGGAAATTAATCGGCTTTACGTTCTGTTAGACAACAGTTCGGAATTTTCTATGGAACTAGACACTAACAATCACTCTGCAAGAACTGACAGGGATGACATCGATGGCATATTTGAAATTAATGAGTTAATTCAGAATAAAATTCAAACAATTGAGAATTGTAATGACACTGATAGGCAGGACCTTTTTGAGATTTTACAGGCACATTCCACAGTTTTTACTCATAAAACAGGAACAATCAAGGGATTTCAATACCAATTTCGTGTTCGTGAGCATACTAAATTTTGTGTTAGACCATACGTAATTCCGGCGCATTATAGGGACCGTGTTAGAACAGAAATACAATCTATGCTTGACGAGGGCATTATTGAGCCTGCAGTAAGCTCATACAACAATCCGTTACATGTTGTTGAGAAGAAAAATGGATCGATCAGGCTTGTCTTAGATTCGAGACAAATCAATACTATCATTATTCCTGAAACAGACAGGCCGCAGACGATGGAAGAACTTCTTCAAAATTTTAATGGTGTAAAAGTGTTGTCTTCCATTGATCTCAGATCCAGCTTTTATCAGATCGAACTTCATCCAGAATGTAGAAAATACACAGCTTTCCTTTGTTTCGGCGTTTGTTATCAGTTTCGGAAACTTCCCTTTGGTTTGAACATTTCTTCAGCAGCATTCATTCGCGGGCTAAATTCGATATTACCTGAGTTCTTAAAACGTCACATCACCTTATATGTGGACGATATTCTAATAGCAGAAGCTTCATGGGAACTACATAATCGCATCCTCAACAGTTTGTTACGTATTTTTGCAGAATCTGGAATTACAGTTAACTTGGAAAAGTCTGAATTCGGTAGGACAAAGGTGAAGTTTTTGGGACATATTATTTCTTCTGAAGGCATTCAGCCGGATCCTGAAAAGTTAGAAGCAATCAGAGCCATTCCAGTTCCATCCACAAAAAGACAAGTCCGCAGTTTTCTAGGTCTCGTAAATTTTTACCGTCGTTTTCTGAATATGCAAATTCTTGTTACACCAAAACTTTGTTCTCTCACTGGAAAAAATACTATTTGGAACTGGGACGAACAAGCACAGTTGGAATTCAATTCTTTGAAAGAAGCGTTACTTCACGCGCCAATCTTAGCTCATCCAGATCTGTCACAAGATTTCTGCCTTAGCACGGATTCTTCTAAAGTCGGTCTTGGTGCCCATTTATTTCAAGAAGCCATAGAAAATGACACTACCGTTCAGAAAACCATTGCTTTTGCTAGCCGAGTGCTAACAAAATCTGAAAAAAATTATTCCGTCACTGAATTAGAAGCTTTAGCTATCGTTTGGGCATTTAACAAATTCCGTTTCTTTCTTTCTGGTAAGCACGTAAAAGTATACAGTGATCATCGTGCATTACAATTTCTTATGTCTTCAAAATTAAATCATGACAGGTTAAAACGTTGGGCATTGTTTCTGCAAGAATTCCGCTTCACAATAGTCTACATTCCCGGCAAGGAGAACATTGTTGCGGACGCACTGTCACGCGCACCGGCTGGGCTTGAGAAAAGTACCACAGAAGGCAACCTCGAGAAAAATTTCAGTATTCTTTACATTCAGAAAGTCGCCTTTGAAAACTTCATCACCACATCTTTAAAGGACATTGCTCATGAACAAGATAAAGATCCGATTTGGAAAGACATCAAGAGCAAATGGCATGAAAAGACACACACACAGATTCGGCATTATTACCTGGTTAGAAACAACATACTCTTCAAACGCTGCACTGTTGATGGCAAGCTATGGGTACTTTGCATTCCAGACGATTTTGTTAATAAGCTCATTTGGTACATTCATTTCAGCTACGCACATTTTGGTCCACGAAAATGTTATCATATTCTTCGAACGACTTGTTATTTTAACAATATGGAAAAAAGAATTCGAAGAGTCTTATCTATTTGTAAACTTTGTCAAAAGGCGAAACCATCTACTGTCTCACATCGTGCTCCGTTGTTTCCTATTATTCCTTCTAAATTAAAAGAATTTGCTGCTGTTGATCTCTTGGGACCGCTTGTCAGAACATCTAATGGATTTTCGTACGTTCTAGTCGCTGTTGAACTTACTTCAAAATTTGTTTCTTTCACTCCGTTACGTAAAGCCACTGGACGGTCTGTATCCAACGCCTTTGTTAAAAATTTCTTACGTGAAGTTGGACACGTTAGTAAAGTCATTTCAGATAACGGACCGCAATTCAGATCTGCTGTTTGGTCACGCATGCTTCGCAACCATAAAATCAAACCTGTTTTTATTTCATTGTACTCACCACATTGTAACCCCTCCGAACGGATTATGAAAGAAATCAATAAGCTTTGCAGGCTTTATTGTCACACAAAGCATCAGCATTGGGACAGATATTTACACTTATTTCAAAACGTGCTGAATGAAATGCCTCATGATTCCACTGCTTTACCACCTACTCTTGTACTGAAGAATGAAGAACCACCGAACAGAATCAGAGAGCTTGTACCTTTCCCAAATACACGTAAACTTCGACACAAAGACATAATTGATTTGGCTCTTAAAAATATAAAATCTGCAGCAGACAAAAGGAGAAAACTACACGGTAAAGCAAATGCAAAGAAGTTGTATATTGGTCAGAAAGTTCTCATTAAAGCTCATTCATTGTCACATAAGAAGAAACACTTGAGTCACAAATTCTTTCTAGTTTACAATGGACCTTACAGAATCCGACGTATACCACATGATAATTGCGTTGAAGTTGAAACTCTGCGTATTAGGAAGAGTAAAGGTTTACACCACATTTCACATGTAAAACCATTTATTGAAAGATAATCTGCTTTTTAACTTTGTCTTTGTCATATAACTTTTCACTTCACATTTTTAGTATGCTTTGTCAGACTTAAGAAACTGTTAACATGCAACAATGTTTGAAGTTAAATATCCAGTCTAGAACCTAGGGAACATTTTTAAAACAGAAATTACGAATGCATTGTTATAGTGAACAGACGACACAGTGTTGTATTTGTACATTCTTGCTTGTTAGTTGCACGATTACGTAACGACTATCAGGGTTACATACTTAGGACACATACTGGTACTGCTAATGAGATTTTAATGCAACATTTTGGTTTATTTGAAAATACATTCCGGATTTAAAGTACTTTCTGAGAGATACCAGATGACACAGAGGTTAGTTTATGTGACAGCTACACGATTTTTATCACGACGCTAATAATGAGTGACAATTTACAATGTTGCTTTTGCGGTGTATCTGTTTTATATCTGCACAGTTTTCTGAATTCTTCTAGGAAGAAAAACATGTTTTAGTAGTAACTTTTGTGGTATAGCAACAATGAGACAGCCTTTTTCGTGGCATAACAATACGTTACTGTACAGTACTTTCCTCATCACGGCAATAAGCGTAATAACTAAGATATCTAAACGCAAAGCATTTCACTTTTGTGTATCATGAGGTAAGTACATTGACTTTAGCAGAACTTTGCTTACAGAGGATGATAACTACGACAGTTCCACAGAATTATCTTACAGCAAGATGCACATTTAGCGCTACAGGACACGCATTTCAGTGATCAATTTTATACTTAAAACATTTATTTTTAAAGATTTTTGAATTACAAAGAAAGTTTTCCGTGATATATTTCATTCCATTGGTGTAATCTGTAACACCTGAGGGTATAATTACATTAATCCTCAGGGGGGTACACGCTTACTTTGTGTACCATGTGTTTGGCAAGCACAAGGAACCCTAGCTAATATGGTATTTGCTTTACACATCGGTACCATATTTCTCTAACACACAAATTACACAGCTATCTGATCATTTAACTGAGAGATAAACATGTTTTTTACTACGTCAGTGATACATGTTTACGTAATTACACCGTTGGATAACTTCACACTTATGAAACTGTATTTTGTCTGTACTTTGTAAACTGTTCATATTTTTTCGGAATCATTGTGATACTATGAGAGCTTTGAATGATGTATTTGGTATGAGATCATGATTTTTAAAGTACGTTTGAGGCAGCTGACACTTTTGACATGAGCAGAGAATTTTTTTAATTATTGGAGGTAGCTACGACGATTTTGAGATTTGACTGAGGTGTTATGATGTTATTATTACGACGACGATGTGTATTATGCTGCTGAGGTATGTTTACGATTAATAGGCTGAGGCTATATGAGTTATTTGATTATGCTTCATATTTATAATGACGAAATATTGACGAGTGTCGATGGATACGTATATGTGTAATAAGGTAAGGAGTAATGAATAGTGGGTAGGGACTCTTGACTTGTGAAAAAGGTTGTTGGAAACCAAGATTCGTACTTTAAGAGTTATGAAATGTGTGACTGTATCACAATGCTGACGAATATTTTATTTGGACACTTATATTCATAGGATTTTGTTTCTACAGATTTGCAACGCTAATTCTTGACCTGTGAAATATTTTTATATGAGACTGGTAGCAGAAACTGCTGTCGTAAATATTTCCGTACGAAAGTTAAGTGACCACCTGCACGTAATGCGTCGCGGGCACCCAGCTGTGTCAGACGCCTGGAGAAAAAGCCATTATTGCGAGCCCTTTTCAGCGGCACAGGTAGAAAAAAAAAAGGGGACGTGGGACGTGTCAAACACCTGGAGAACAAGCCATTAGGGTGTGCCTTTCATCGCTAATGCGACACCCTCGTTACTTGAAAACATATGATTACTCGCACTTTGTGCTAATTACTGAAATGCTTATGAATTGATGGGAAATAATCGTACATCTGCACACCTGATTATGACAAGTGTCTTTCTCCGAGAGTTGAGTGCTACTGACTTACGAAATGCCACATGACTATTGAATGATATTTTTATGCTTTGCTTTTCATAGTTGCTTATTTCATTTGATATCTGTTTTCCAGCTGTGTTGCAGCATTGCTTTTATAAAATAAAATGCATTTGCTAATGTGAACACTTTCTGTCAACAGATCTATTAAATAATTATTTTATGATCCACATTCTTTAAAAAAGGAGCACTTGGAAAGGAAAGAACAATAAGAAGGAACTAGTAACCGCATTTATAATTTTCTTTTCAAGTAATTGGTAACTTTTTGGTAGAATAACTTCTTGTGGTGCACCACTTTAATTACATAGACATTAAGATGTGAATATACATTTCCCTTATCTGCATTGTTGTTTAGTGTAATATTTTTTCTGCTTGCGCTATGTCATGTTTAGGTATAAGTTGCTGCTGTTTGCCAGGCATAGTGTTATTGAATTTGACTTTTGCTCATTTATGCTGCTAGCTTTGCCAATTTGCATTTTTTGCATTGCTGTTTGTGTTGATTTGTTATGTGATGCTGCATTGCCTCGTCCCTTAGTTTAGCATCTGAGCTCAGTAGATTTAAGTTAGCTTAAGAGGGGGTAGACTATATGAGAAACTGACTATGGAGAATAGGTAAAGAATGCATTACGAAGTTATATAAAAAGGATTTGGGCCCAAATGAGTATTGTACAATCAGAAATAATTATTTTGAAAGAAATATGAACAGAATACAGAAAGCATGCTTGGATAAGATTTTTTTGGTGGAAACAAAGGATGAAATAAGAGGAAAGATATATGAAGTTTTGGGTTGGACTGCAGTACCAAATGTTACACTGAAAACGAACCCTGTCCTTTCCTATTGGTGTTATCCCACTATATGTTTGTGTACCCTTGTATATTTGTTTTCTTCCTGTCTCTGTGTAGTTTCATAGAATTTTTTTTTCTTTTAATATTAAGCTACATTCACTATGAGGAGGAATACTGTTATCCTCAAATATAAGTTGCATTAATAATATGTTATTTTCTTTGTAAAGTTGTTTACAATTCTGTTCTGTTTCAATGTTCATGTGTGAAATTAATGTTTCGAAAACTATTCTCATTATTTTATGTATGTACTTATGTCACTATTTTTGTAACACTGATGTATATGTTTATTTCTATTCTTTTGTAAAGCCTGTACTACAAATGTTATCTGTATTATTATGTTTTTAATGATGTATTTTGTACCTTTGTTATTGTATTTTTATGTTATCAAATTGTAATTGTTACCAGTTCTTCCAATTAAGTTACATTTCACTGCACACGTTTCTGTTGGTCATAGTATATGGACAATATGTGAGAAGTAGGGACTGTTAGTGTTTGCACGTGTGTTAATGATTCAGCAAGGGACTGGATAACAGCATTGCTCGTTCTAAGGACAATTCCAAAAACGTTGTGAGTGCACAAGTGGTGGTTTATGGACTTGCTATATTCTCTGCAAGACTCTTTGATGGTGAATGTGCACCTGCACAATCGCAACAGATGGCTGCTGGCCGTCTCTACAAGGACTCCAGTGGGTCTGCACCTCTGGTGGCCCACCAATACCGTAATCTCTACCAGGACTACAGTGGGTCTGCTCTGTGATGACCTACTTACCAATACTCATCAAAACTTCGACTGACTCTGCAGTGGGTTTGCTCTGTTGTGGCCCATTACCTGTCAGCATGTCGAGAGTCAGCACTGTCTTTCCGTTGGAAGGACAACACTACTTCTTCAAGACTGCATGGAAATCCACTACTTCTGTGTGCATTGTCTTTTACTGCTCAGACTTTGAGAAAAGAAACGGCAGTTTCACTGTGATGAACAATGTGGACTGTCTTTATGGACTGTGAGAAATTTTTAGCTTTTGACCAACAATGTATCAATAAGTGTGTGCATTTTATATCTTTGTTACTGTAATTGTGAAAAATTTTTGTCAAATCTGTATTGGCCAGTGCCCAACACCATTTGTAAAAATTTTTGTGGGGAGCATGGGGGCTATGTAAGTAGGCTGTTTATGTTTTCTCTATGTAAGTAGGCTGTTTATGTTTTCTTATTGGCAACGTTACGTAGCGCTCAATATGAAAATCACTGGCTGTGCTGTGTGCAGTCTGTGGCTAGTTTGCATTGTTGTCTGCCATTGTAGTGTTAGGCAGCTGGCTGTGAACAGCGCGTAGCGTTGCGCAGTTGGAGGTGAGCCGCCAGCAGTGGTGGATGTGGGGAGAGAGATGGCGAAGTTTTGAAATTTGTCATGAACTGATATATATATTATGACTTGTGATGATATTAAGGTAAATACATTGTTTGTTCTCTATTAATATCTTTCATTTGCTAACTATCCCTATCAGTAGTTAGTGCCTTCCATAGTTTGAATCTTTTATTTAGCTGGCAGTAGTGGCGATCGCTGTACTGCAGTAGCTTGAGTGGCGAAGATTTTTGTGAGGTAAGTGATTTGTGAAAGGTATAGTTTAATGCTAGTCAGGGCCATTCTTTTGTAGGGAATTTTGAAAGTCAGATTGCGTTGCGCTAACAAAATATTGTGTGTCAGTTTAAGCACAGTCCTGTATAAATTGTTCAAAGGGGACGTTTCACTACGTCATTAACATTGAGATGTGTGGAAAACTAGCATTTACTTAATACTGAGAGCAAATTAATCAGTTTATATGCATCCATTGTGTCATAATGAGAGAATTCAATGACTACCAACAAAATTTAAATACAGTTTCAAATCTTTCGCAAGCATTTTCTCTCATATGCTTAAAGGCGAATATTTAACGCATCAAGTCATTTGTTACCGAACGTTTGAAGCTGTTACGTGAGATATCTATTCTTTACAGAATCGGGTGTTTACTGATGGGCTCCGAAATGCATGCCTCAAAAGCTATATTCACATATTCATCTTCGATATGGTGAAACAAATCGCTTCTACTACAAGATCTTCATTTTTCATATTTTGGGAGGAGGTGGTATGGGTCTCAAAACAAGAAAAAGTTGTCTTGTAAACATGGGTTCTAAAATGCATATTTGAAGAACTATGAGTGGTCGTTCAGTAGAAGAGATTGTTTTTATAGTAGGGAAGATGGACAACTGCTCATATCTCTTAAGGTACACATTTTAGAACCCATGTTTAATGCAATTTCGAGTTATCATACGTCTCACATTCCTGAATACTGACCATCTGTCAATCTGAACAGAATCTTTTGGGCGTTAGGTCGCCCTCATGTGGTATTAAAACTTGAAGTTTCTTTGCAGAAATACGACATTAAAATTTTTCTGTCTGATTTCCTCTTCATTTAAGAATATAAAACACAATTTTTCTTCTGTTTTTACGCCGCCCGACTGGTTAGATGCCTTGAGCGCTGTCCACGTATTCTACTTAACTTTAAGGAGTAACTCCAGTTTCGATTTAAGTATGTGATCGTGCTTGAGGGTGACTTTCATTTTTATATTCAGTGAGCACTGTAAACTTTCATGCTGATGCTGATGCTTCAAGTAATTGAAATGTAGTGCGACGGGGAATATAAAGACGTTCGTCTGTCAGCAAGCGTCTCCGACAGTAAAGAATAATTAAACACTTTTGAGAAATTGTCAGACTGTAACCTCGAGAGTACGAGAGTTGACAAAAAAATCACTACGTGTGTAATGTCTGAATAATTAAAGTTGAGAAATATGTACTTTTATAAGTAAAGCAGTCATCAATCCAAAGACTGTTTTGAATACCAAAGTGATTTCCTAGACGTGGTCCTGTGGGAGGTAGTGTACCATTTCCCTCTTGCGTCCATTGAACTGACTTACCCAGGAAGTTATGGGAGGACCTACGGTCTAAAGTGCATTCCCAGCCACGATGCAACTCGACTGAAGTGTTAAGTCATAGATAAAAATCTTAGACTGGCCGGGTATCGAACCGGAGATCTTCGGATTTGTAGTATATCACACAAACACTTTTTTTTTAAGGGGACCTCCGTCCTCCTCTTTAGTCCTACATTAAGCCCGGCATATAAAGCGCCTCAGTCGGCTTAAACTTGTAACTCGGAATTACGTTCTCCCGGCAGACAATGTCCTTAGATGTTTTCCAGATTCCTTAAGTAACTCATCGTGGTAGAACATGAACTTCTTCATGAAAAGCGCATGAATATCTTCTCAATGTAAACAAATAGAACAACCTCCTCGTGGACAGAAAAATAAGTAAACCTCCTCTTGGGATATTAAGAGATTATGACAAGTTACACTGGTGGACAACAGGAAAAACCTCTTCTGAAAGACTAATAGCCACTCCTCATGAAGACTCAATTGAAATATGTTGGAAAAAAGAAAACACAGTGCTTAGACCCTTTTTGAGAAATGTCGGAACCTTCCTAGACCTGAAAAAAAGAATTTCCCTGAACAGTTAAAAAAACAAAAGCCAAAAAATCTTTCTACTTCTACTGTAACTTGTTTGTTAATAGCTAAACTTGTTGAATTAAATAGTCTCTAATGCCCGCTGTTGCCAGCGTAAAAGGCAACAGTAGGCAACAGGCAAAGTGAGCAACGTTCCGAACACAGCTGTTCTGCTTTACATCCAAATAGATGTACCAATGTTATGCATTTCCTAGTAGCAGGCCCTGTTGTTGAAGGTGCCGTGCGGGTAGTGTGGGACAATCGAACCCACTTTGACGGCTCATTCACTACGACTACAGTCTGGACATGTAGTTAAGCTCGATATTGGTCATGCGTTAGTTAAAGGGAACTGGCAAACCTGCTGCCTCGGCCGCAAGGAGAATGGCTCGCTGGACAATGGTTTCCGGCAATGGAGAAGGTGACTGGTCGCTCACTCGGTGACGAGAGCCCTGGGAACGCTGGACACAGAGAATTCATCCCGTTCTTCGAAAACGCCTTTCGACTCTTGGAGTGCCTGTTGAACAATGTCGCTGTGGGAACTCCGAGGGTCCTTCGCATATATAGAAAGAAGGTCTCCTGGGTGCTGCCAAACGCCAGACACAGCCAAGTTAAACTGTTCGTGGACGCCTTACTACTGCTGGAATCGTTATAGAACTGTAGCGGCTCTGGGAACTCCGAGGCTGTTTTGCAAACCCGGCAGCTGCCAAATGTTTCTTTTCCATGAGTAGTAATAACTATGGTTCCAGAATGAGAGTTTCACTCTGCAGCGGAGTGAGCGCTGGTATGAAACTTCCTGGCAGATTAAAACTGTGTGCCCGAGCGAGACTCGAACTCAGGACCTTTGCCTTTCGCGGGCAAGTGCTCTACCGTCTGAGCTACCGAAGCACGACTCACGGCCGCTCCTCACAGCTTTACTTCTGCCAGTATCTCGTCTCCTACCTTCCAAACTTTACAGAACCTCTCCTGCGAATCTGCCAGGAAGTTTCATATCAGCGCACACTCCGCTGCAGAGTGAAAATCTCATTCTGGAAACACCCCTCAGGCTGTGGCTAAGCCGTATCTCCGCAGTATCCTTTCTTTCAGGAGTGCTAGTTCTGCAAGGTTCGCAGGAGAGCTTCTGTAAAGTTTGGAAGGAAGGAGATACTGGCAGAAGTAAAGTTGTGAGGACCGGGCGTGAGTCGTGCTTCGGTAGCTCAGACGGTAGACTACTTGCCCGCGAAAGGCAAAGTTCCCGAGTTCGAGTCTCGGTCGGGCACACAGTTTTAATCTGCAAGGAAGTTTAATAACTGTGGTATCCAGACCACCGTTACACTGGGAGATTCATGTGGAAAGAGAAAGAGAGGCGGTAGGGGTCTTAATGAACTGAGTGGTCAAGGGCATCTCGTCGCTGTGGTTGTTTATGAGACAGTCAAAAAAGGGCAGAGGCGAAGGTTTCTCTATAGAGGAACAGGAGTGAAAATACTTAGTAGTGAAGTCAGTGAGTGTTGGTCTTGAGTGGGTGCTGGTAGTGTAATTTCGAAATGGTAAGAGCGGCGTGAGGAGTCTGAAACAGCCCGTAGGACGAGTGTAGCAGTTCGGCAAGGACTAGTGGAGAATAGAGAGGCACAGCGCTCACTGTCAAAGGTAAAACACCGTTGTACACTTTGTGTAGTTTCATTTATGGGTGGCAGCAAAGAATTTTGATCGGTCGGGTAGTTTGCAAGTTTTATAGTTCTCAGGAAGTCTCTAAGTGTGTAACAGAGGCTAGATTAAAACATATTTGTCATAGTTTATTAGAAATTATAAATACAGAGACTAGATGAAAACCTACTTATCAAAATGCAAAAGGATGTAAACAATTATTAAGGGATATAAGTAAAATCTTGATCACTTTTAACTTATATTGAAAGTACCTTTAACAGTTAGTCCCTACACCAGTATGTGATACATTTCGTAAGTGCTGTCATTTTCTTTTCAGTGCCTTCAGTAATCTTTGTTCAAATGGTTCATATGGTTCTGAGCACTATGGGACTTAACATCTGAGGTCATCAATCCCCTAGAACTTAGAACTACTTAAACCTAACTAACCTATGGATATCACACACATCCATGCCCAAGGCAGGTTTCGAATGTGTGACCGTAGCGCCGGCCGAAGTGGCCGCGCGGTTCTGGCGCTGCAGTCTGGAACCGCGAGACCGCTACGGTCGCAGGTTCGAATCCTGCCTCGGGCATGGATGTGTGTGATGTCCTTAGGTTGGTTAGGTTTAACTAGTTCTAAGTTCTAGGGGACTAATGACCTCAGTAGTTGAGTCGCATAGTGCTCAGAGCCATTTGAACCATTTGTAACCGTAGCGGTCGCGCGGCTCCAGACTGGAGCGCCTAGAACCGCTCTTCCACAACGGCCGGCAGTAATTTTTGTGTTGGGCTATGTTTACGTATAGTGTCTGTGTAGCTAAATTCGTTTCCCTGCAGTTCGACGATCCTGTGTCTTCGCGACTATAAAATGGGTCAATAGTTTCCGTTAAGATTAGTTCCGCTTGTGCCATCTTTTATGGTAAGGCTGGTGACGCAGAATAATTAGAGTTATCGGTGTAGAAAGAGAGGTATTAAAGGCTGCCAATTGTAACTGAGTTGATATAAGTAGGCCAGTAGATATACGAGGTGCGACAATAAAGTGATAAGACTGATTTTCTTTGCAAGATGTGGCAACCCTGCAGGCTTGCGTAGGTACAATATGTTTGACCTTGGTCTATAAGCTGCTTCTGGTCCAATCGATGCAACAGCTCAGTCGTGAGTCGTGCTGCAATAAGTTAACACGTGTTTGTGTCTCTCGTCACTGAAATGGAACTGCATAATATTGCGCAGCGATACGCCATTTCTTTTTGCGTTAAATTAGGTAAGGAAGGGAGCACTGCACCATGAGCACGTTTTGTTTTGACTCGTGCACACGAAACGACGTTCTAGAATGTCTTGTAGAGCACACATAGTGCAAAGCGGATCTGGTGCCTTTCCGATTTAAAACAGTTCCTATCGCGTCACCACTCTGTCACTGGCAACGTCACAACATTGTGATATGACGTTGATGGAAAGAAAAGATTGTATATTATTTCTCTCTCTCTATCTCTCTCTCTCTCTCTCTCTCTCTCTCTCTCTCACACACACACACACACACACACACACACTCACACACTCACTCAATTCGTTCTAGGATTGACATTTTGTCTTCGTTGTGTGGGAATTGATTCGAAGACTCTTCTGTAAGACAATGCCGTGGACAGGCCTAAGTTTTAGTCACTAAAATAAATGGAATCAACATAGTATTGCCTGAAATATGAAAAGGGGAATCTGAACCAGACATAGATGTTGAGGGCGACATGTTTGCGTATCCACGCTTCTGCATGAAAATTTTTTTACGAAATTTGTTTTCGCTCTTAGGTTGCGATACGTGTCCTTCACGAAAATGCGAAAATGAACCCATCGATTTCGTAGTCACGGAGCGACTTATTATTATTCTCGAGTCAGAAGCATACAGGTACATGTACATCCATTATACATAGCTATGATTAAATTACTTTTGACCAAAACTTGGCCAAATACGTTGCATCTTCCGTTTCTTTTTGAAGATCGTGTTCTGAACAGAAGACTGGACACAATCGACACCGAAGCATGTGCCGAACTGTCTCCTCTTCTCCACAGTCACACCGAATGTCATTTGGGTGTATCCCCATTTTGCCAAGTTAACTTTTGATCTTCCAACTCCAGATCTCAGTCTATTCCGGGATTTCCAAGTGGTCCATTCCCCGCCATGGCCTGGAGGAAAAGCTTCAACAACTCTTTTCCAACCAGGGGGATGGTAGGTCGTAGCCCTCCATAATTGTAACCTACCTTTTCAGCAGTGGTTGTAAGTTCCTCTGATGTCGTAAGGCAACTTTTCCTTGACTTTAGTCGTTGCGGATGCGGTTCTAGCCCATACAGAGGATGGGTAATTTCCTGTTCCACTGCCTTTCTTTCCTTGTCGGCAGCTAACTCTCGTCGAACAGATGGTGGTTCTATTGCTGCGAAATGGTAAAGCCATTCGACTGATTTCCTGCAACCCGTTATAATTCGGGAGTTTTCGTTGAGAGCTACATCCACCTGTTTGGCATCAAACAGGAAAGGCATACTTTGCCGCAGAATAACATGGCGTCATTGCAAATGTTCGGATTGTTTCAGATTAACTACCCCACTGTGATCCGGCCAGTTTCCATAGGCGATTGTTCATGGTGGAAACTTTCAACTTGCATTTCACTAAGTGCGTTTTGAAAGTGAGAGATCTGTCAAGTGTCACTCCAGGGTATTTTGAGGTATAGTAGTGTACCAGTTCGACCCACGACCATACTGTTTTCATTTTGCGAGTGGCTTCCTGGCTTCTCAAAGGACAAGCATACACTTCGGCCTATAAAGGGTGTGGTTTAAGCTGCTTTGTATTCTAGTAGCCGGATAGATCTTCAAGGTAATTGGTGAAGTCGTTTTCCACTGATTCAAAATCTGTGCTCTGGGGGGGCTATAGCGACGTCGTCAGCATAGAAGAAGCTCCTGGTGTTTGGAGCAATAGGTCGTTCGTTCGAGATATATATTAAACAGAACTGGGGCCAAAACATTTTCTTGCGGGATGCCATTCTTCTGTAGTCTCCATCGACTAATCTGTTCTTGAAATTTGACGAAGAACCTTTGATTCTGCTGAAGGGAGGCGATAAGTCTTGTTAGACGTTAATCTTTGGTCAGATTGTAGACCTTCACTAGTAGTAGTTGGTGACTGACCCGTGTCACACTCCACTGATAAGTCGACAAATGCCACTCTTGTCACCCGTCGAGCTTCAAGCAATCTTCTATAAACTGTGTGAGATTTAGCAGTTGTCCAGTACAGCATTTACCTGGATTAAATCCAGACTGTGAGGGGTGATAGGTGATTTAAAACCAGTCTTCCCTGCATATTGTAAAGATGACAAAGTAATGCAACTGGTCTAAAAATTTTTGGATCATTTCCTTCTTTGCCATGTTTCAGCAAAGCAGTCACTGAGCCACTGAAACGCTTTTACAATGACTCACAAGTTTGTGGTTGCAAAATTAATTAGCATGAGGAGTAAGCGGTATCTACATACAGACTCTGTTGTTTGCCGATGACATATAAAATCTGTCCGAGACAGCAAAGGGCTTGGAGGAATAGTTGAAAGAAGTGGACAATGTCTTCAAAGGAGAATATAAGGTGACACTCAACAAAACCACAACAACGGTAATGAAGTTTAGCCTAATTAACTCAGGTGATGCTGAGGGAATTATATTAGGAAACAAGACACTTAGAGCAGTAGAGTTTTGTTATTTTGGCTGCAAAATAGCTGATGATGGCCTAAGTTGAGAGGGCACAAAATATATATTGGCAAGGTTAAGAAGAACGTTCCAGAAGTAAAAAAAAATGTTAACATCGAATAGAGATTTAAGTGTCCGGAAACCTTCTGAAAATCTTACGGTATATTGATAATTTTTACTTTTGGACCGTCTAACTACAACTGAAGGAAACACAATTTTCGTGCCATACGCATTTTACCTTTAGTAATTCGAGGTATGTCACAACGTAATTTTCTTTTGGTTATATAAAACAAACGTGTACAGATGCAGAAAAAATATTAATTGTACAAAAATCTACAACTGTTAAACTAATTTTTTACAACGCTTTCGAAATTTTGTGGGCACTTGTCATAACGTGGCACAAGTTTTTGTATGCCTTCTTCGTAGAACGTTCCCGCCTGTGTATCCAACGATTTGGTAACGTGTTCTTTCAGCTCGTCATCATTGATGAAGTGTTGACCAGCAAGGACAGACTTTAGGTGTAAGAAGAGATGAAAGTCACTGGGAGCGAGGTCCGGGCTGTACGGAGTATGATCGAACGCGTCCCAGTGAAACTCCCGTAAAAGTTGTTTGGTCACATTCGCCGTGTGAGATCGGGCATTATTGTGAAAAAAAAACAACGCCTTTTGACAGTCATCCTCAGCGCTTGTTCTGCATTGCGCGTGCAATTTCTTAATGGTCTCGCAGTAACCATGTGCATTGATTGTTTGGCCTCGTGGTAAGAAATCAACCAGCAAGATGCCTTTTCTGTCCCAAAAAACGGTGCACATGACTTTTCGAGGTGTCAAGATTTGCTTAGGCTTAACCTTCGTTGAGGATGAAGTGTGTCTTCATTCCACTGATTGCCGCTTTATTTCAGGGCTGTCGTACAATACCCAAATTTCATCCACCATGACTATCCGTGAAGAAAACCATCGCCTTTTTCATTGAAGCATTTGAAAAACCGAAGTTCACTGCTCATCCGTTGTTTTTTGTGTTGTGCAGTAAGAATTTTGGGTACCCAACGAGAGAAAAGTTTTCGATAATTCCATTTTTCAGTAACAATTTCATGAATTAGTGATCGTGAGATTTGCAGAACTTCCACAGCCAGGGCACTAAGTGTAAACTTACGGTTGTGCTTAATCTTCTCTTCAATTGTGTGAAGCAGTTCATCAGTAGCCACAGACGGGCGTCCACTTCGTTCTTCATCGTGCACTTCATCACGTCCTTCATTGGACAGTCTGACCCATCTTCTAACCATTGAATCACTCATAGCATTTTGTCCGTAAACCTCGCAGATTTGCCGATGAATTTCCTTTGGCTTAACTTTCTTTGCATTTAGAAAACGAATCACAGATCTGATTTCACACGCGGCGGCACTTTAAATTATGGTTGACATTATAAAGAAGCACTAAGAAGCACACTTCGGCAGCAGCGATCTGAAAATAGCGTACATGTCTCTCCTTGAGTCAGAAAAACTGTCGCGAATGCTCGGAACTGCAGTCGTAGCGCTGCCGCGGATAGATATAGAAACGGAACTTACATTTTGGATGATCCTCGTATTACAAGCAACCGAGGAGGACAGGGCTGTAAAAGTTGAAGATGTTTCTTCTGAAAGTATTTTTGGTGATCGTAGCCATGTATGGAAGTGAAACAAGGACGGTAAACAGTTTAAACCAGAAGAGAGTAGAAGATTTTGAAATATGGTGCTACAGGGGAATGCTGAAGATCAGATAGATAGATCACGTAACCAATGGGGAGGTACTGAATAGGACTGGGAAGAAAGGAAATGTGTGGCATAACCTGACTAGAAGAAGAGATCGGTTGATAGGACACAGTCTGAGACGTCAAGGGCTCACCAATTTAGTGTTCTAGATAAGTGGGTTGGGGAGGGCGGAGAGTAAATATAGTAGAGGGAGACCAATAGATAAATAGAAGAAGCAGATTCAGAAGGATGTAGGTTGCAGTAGTTTTTCGGAAATGAAGAGGCTCACACAGGTTAGAGTAGCATGGAGAGCTGCATCAGACCAGTCTTCGGACTGAACATCACATCAACAGAGACATACACACGTTTCTCCATATCGTAGCGTGTGGAGTGACAATGTGGGGGAGCCGTGGTGGTACGGTGCTAACTGCTCGCAGGCCAGGTCTCGCCGTTAATTAGCGGGGCATGTTGGTTGTCAAGCTCTGCTCTACTACCTTGGAAACTATACCCGATCAGTCCACAGTATTTTAAACATCCCTCTATATCACCACATCTCAAACGCTTGATTCTTCTCTTTTCCGGTTTTCCCATAACTTTTGATTGACTACCGAAATTGTACAATCTAATAAATTTCATCCTCAGATTAAGGCCGATGTTTGACAGTAGTAGATTTATCGCGCTCAGGAATGCCTTCTTTGGCTGTGCTAATCTGCTTTTTATACCTTCCTTGCTTCGTGCGTCATTTATTTTGCTTCCAGAGTTACTGAATTTGTAACTTCGTCTACTTCGTGGTCCCAAACTTTGATATTATGTTTATCATTAACCTAATTTCTGCTATTCCTGATTACTTTCGTTTACCCTCAGCCCATATTCAGCACTCACAGGACTGTTCAATGCATTCAACACGTACCATAATTCTGCTTCACTTTCACTAAGGATTTCGATGTTACCAGCAAATGTTACCTTTGATATCCTGTCACTGTTAGTTTTAATCCCCTCTCGAATCTATCTTTTACGTCAATTATTGCTTTTTCGGTAAACAGATTGAACAGTATCGGTGAAAGACTACATCCCTGCCTTACGCCCTGTTTCAGCTGAGTACTTCGTTCTTGGTCTTCCACTCTGTGTCAGTGCTACATGCATGACATACTCTGTCGCCCGCGGCGATCCCTTCCCTCAAATGCTCTTCCCGCTAGTGTTCAAATCATGTTATTTTGTCTTAAAAATTCTCCTATGAGTTTGGCTCTTCTTGTTTGGATGTGCATCCTTAGGGATCTGTTCTCCTGCATTTTTCAGTGTCTCTTCATTCGTAATTCTCCAAATGAACATCCTCTGTGGCACAAAATCTCAAGGCATCCAACATTTCCTCTCTCGTATTTTCCTATTGTCCAAGTTTCAAACTCACAATTTCCGATTTCTACCGTATCCTGTCATCCTTCTTCGCAAGCAGATAAAATGCTCCATCACTTCTAACTCAACTCCTCCAATTCTCATTTCTAGAAATTGATACATATATTCTTCTTCAAGACTGCATAGCATCGCTTTGGTTTTTCTCTGGTTTTTTCTCGTCTCTTATCAGTTACAGAGAAATCTTTCCATTGTGTTGAGAACATTCTCTAGATCTTCCTTCATCTCCCTGAACACAGCATGTCGTCACACGTCTACCTTCTTGTCCACTGATTTTGACCATTACCTCTAGCTTCCTGGATGTAAACATTGAATATAAGAAGATAGAGCTAATCCTTGTCTCAAACATTTTATGATTCTTGTTTTTTGATTCTGATGAAAATTTCTAATTATAGCCACTTTGTTCCTACAGAGGCTAAGTCTTTGTATTTTAGACATGCTTTCTTCGGTACAGTGAACGTCTCTTCTAGATAACTTTATCACATAACTTCTTCTGGTCTACCAAGGCAACATAACGTGATTTACTTTTCTGTAATTACTTTGTCATAAGAAACCACAGCGCAAAAGTCTCCTATCTTATTGCTAATACCCTCCAGAATCCAATGTGATCTCCACTCTCAACATACTCCAACCTCTTTTCCACTTTCCTCGCAATTAGACTGATGAGAATGTGAAACTAAGCTTAAGGTTCTGTACTATTCATATTTTGTCGCCGCCTTTTTTCGGTATTGGGACCATGATTCATTTATAGGGACGATGGTTAGTGGTTGAGGGCGCAAAAAAGCGAGGTCAGTGGTACATACATTTCCCGAAGTCGGTTGGTACCTCTCCTGTGCTACATATGGACCTGCTGAGTGTCAGTGGAGTCATTTTCATGTAGTCACCAGTATTATAGAAAACTTATGCAGGAATTTTATCAATATTCGTTGCATTCTCACCCCTATAGGCCATATGTCTTTAACATCTTGTTCAAATTTTAGGAGAAAGTCCTTTCCTTTTTATCATCTTCTGTAATTCCTTCTTCTTTTCGTATTGCATCGCCCGATAAAGGCGCTCAGTTATACAGTTCCTCAATAAAATAACAATTAAATTCCTATCAAAATCAATGTTTCGACTTACTTGGTAATGGTCGACTTCCTGGCGACTGAAGATGGCGCCTAAGAAGACGCCCCAGACGGGTGTATTAGTTGCTCTTAGTCTCAATATGATGCAGCCAATTGCTCAAGACTTTATCCTGTAATCACGATTTATTTTCTGTGATACCCGTTAATGTGAAAGCTAGGCCATTTCCATCCGGGATGTATGCCAGGTGGTACAGGAAGAGAGATGGTTCTGTTATCAACTCTCGCACCCTACCACTACATTTCATTTCTTCGGCCACTGTAAGCGAACAACGACTTGGACTTAGACTACGCATATAAACTCACTGTAGTACGTTAAAACAAAGCGCCACCCACTGACGTTTATTAGACAGCTACTTCCACAATTAATTAATGACTTAAATGACAGGTTTAAATTACGATTGCAGTATCCGTCCAGCACCCGTGGACGTTACTGTGGAGTTACGTCGACTAGTAATAAATACTGATTGAAGGTGCACGTGTCGTTCGGTCCTGCCTCGTGTGCGATTTAAACAATCTAACCACTTACCGTGTGCGGTACTCGCGGCTGTTCTCGCGTCCTGGCACATGAAGCGACCCGAGAGAGGGGTCCCTCTCTCGTAGCGGGCAGTAGTGCGGGACTTGCTAGCAGTACGGGACGCCTGTATCGGTTGTGATGATCAGAAATGAGCTCCGTATACTCGCCTTAAGCTCGCCAGCGAGCCCTTTGACGTCATCTGCGAACTCGCCGTCTTCGCGTGCCCGTGAGTCTCCGCTGCAAAAAAATGGTTCAAATGGCTCTGAGCACTATGGGACTTAACATCTATGGTCATCAGTCCCCTAGAACTTAGAACTACTTAAACCGGACTAATCTAAGGACATGACACAACACCCAGTCATCACGAGGCAGAGATAATCCCTGACCCCTCTCCGCTGCAGCTTACCTCAGCCTGCTGCCGGGTACAAGTGGACTCAAAACTCTGAGAAAGGCGAGCGAGTACAAGAGTTCGCAAACATAACTGCGGACTCGGGGCATTTCCACTACACATGCAACAGTCTTGAAAGAAAATCGTGCAGTTGAACTACACTACTGGCCATTAAAATTGCTACACTACGAAGATGACATGCTACAAACGCGAAATTTAACTGACAGGAAGAATATGCTGTGACATGCAAATGATTAGCTTTCCAGATCATTCACAGAAGGTTGGCGCCGGTGGCGGCGCCTACAACGTGCTGACATGAGGAAACTTTCTAACCGATTTCTCATACACAAACAGCAGCTGACCGGCGTTGCCTGGTGAAACGTTGTTTTGATGCCTCGTGTAAGGAGAAGAAATGCGTACCATCACATTTCCGACTTTGATAAAGGTGAGATTGTAGCCTACTGCGATTGCGGTTTATCGTATCGCGACATTGCTGCTCGCGTTGGTCGAGATCCAATGACTGTTAGCAGAATATGGAATCGGTGGGATCAGGAGGGTAATACGGAACGCCGTGCTGGATCCCAAAGGCCTCGTACCACTAGCAGTCGATATGACAGGCATCTTATTCGCATGGCTGTAACGGATGGTGCCGCCACGTCTCGATCCCTGAGTCAACAAATGGGGACGTTTGCAAGACAACAATCATCTGCACGAACAGTTCGAGTACGTTTGCAGCAGCATGGACTATCAGCTCGGAGACCATGGCTGTGATTACCCTTGACGCTGCGCCACAGACAGGAGCCCCTGCGATGGTGTATTCAACGACGAACCTGGGTGCACGAATGGCAAAACGTCATTTTTTCGGATGAATCCAGGTTCTGTTTACAGCATCATGATGGTCGCATCCGTGTTTGGCGACATCGCGGTGAACACACATTGGATGCGTGTATTCGTCATCGCCATACTGACGTATCACCCGGCGTGATGGTATGGGGTGCCATTGGTTACACGTCTTGGTCACCTCTTGTTCGAATTGACGGCACTTTGAACAGTGGACGTTACATTTCAGATGTGTTACGACCCGTGGCTCTACCCTTCATTCGATCCCTGCGAAACCAAACATTTCAGCAGGATAATCCACGACCGCATGTTGCAGGTCCTGTACGGGCCTTTCTGGATACAGGAAATGTTCGACTGCTGCCCTGGCCAGCACATTCTCCGGACCTCTCACCAATAGAAAACGTCTGGTCAATGGTGGCGGAGCAACTGGCTCGTCACAATACGCCAGTCACTACTCTTGATGAACTGTGGTATTGTGTTGAAGCTGCATGGGTAGCTGTACCTGTACACGCCATCCAAGCTCTGTTTGACTCAATGCCCAGACGTTGTTACGGCCAGAGGTGGTTGTTTTGGGTACTGGTTTCTCAGGATCTATGCACCCAAATGGCGTGAAAATGCAATCACATATCAGATCTAGTATAATATATTTGTCCAATGAATACCCGTTTATCATCTGCATTTCTTCTTGGTGTAGCAATTTTAATGGCCAGTAGTGTATAAATTACTGTAGATTTGTTTCACACAATCAGAAGCAGGATGTATACCAGTGTAATGACCGATCGTTTAGCAGTGAATATTGTTTTCTTTACCCATACATTCATATAATAAAACTTTTTTGAAGGCTGCTCTACACTTATTTTAATACCGTTGACATATAGACAGTTTCAAGGTGCTACCGACTTTGTAACGACAGTACCAGGAAACATAACATGAGGTTGAAGTGCAATCTCTCAGTGATGATAAGTTATTAAAATAAATTACGGGAATGAATGATAAGCTACACACAGTTAACCCATAAACGCAAGCTCCCATGACTAAATGGATACAGAAATAGCGCGCTTTTTCCCGCAGGGATATGGTAGTGATGTTGCTCTGTGTTCATTTTCCTTTTGATGCAGCGCATATGTTTCTCACTGTCTAGGTGGACTAAACAAGAATACAACTATTTTGTTTGCACTGGACAAAATTTCCTCCTCTAATGGAACACATTTCCAATCGTGTACTTTCCATCAATTAACTTTCGTCTTACACCTTCCACAGTCTCACAAAAACAGCTTCATTAAAGGCCATATGATTTCGGAAAATGGCCATTTTGCCTTGTCGTTGCTAATTTAGAACAGCAAGAACGTGCAATACTGTGGGCGTACTAACAATAAGTCACGATTAGCCTTACACCCCCGCACGCTACAGTAAGAGAGAACGTGGCGACGAGTATGAAGCGACCACAGCGCCACGGTTCTCAGACTCGCCATACTCGTGGATCTATAGCGTGGACGAATGAAGCCCACTAGCACTGATGTAATAGCTGCACCTTGATATATGAAGTACCCTACCAGCAACACTAGACTCGTACTTGCTCTGTATCTGATCTCTGGGGGAGGTAGCTTTTCCTCGTTGCATCGCCGAGGGGTGTTGTAATTCGACATTGTTGTGACGGCCTTTTCATCGTACCGTCATGGGCAGTAGATTGGATTTCCATACTGTTCAGTATTCTCCTAAGCAGCTGAAGTGCTTCAAGTACACACATCAGAAATGTTTTCTATCACCTTGGTTCCAAGAGTTCCAGCATCTGTACAGAAAATTGGCATAGAAATCAACATTTCCGCCTCTTTCATTGCTCATGAAAACCACACATTGCATGTTGTACTACCACACAGCGAGAAATTCAGAGGTGGTGGTCCAGATTTGCAGTACACACCGGTACCTATAACACCCAGTAGCACGTCCTCTTGCATTGATGCATGACTGTACTAGTCGTATCATACGATCCACAAGTTCATCAACGCACTGTTAGTCCCACTCCTTAACGGCGATTCGGCGTGGATCCCTCAGGGTGGTTGGTGGTTCACGTCGTCCATAAACAGCCCTTTTCAATCTATCCGAGGCAGGTTCGACAGGGTTCATGCCTGGAGAAGATACTGGCCACTCTAGTCGAGCGATGTCGTTATCCTGAAGGAAGTCATTCACAAGACGTGCACGATGGGGGTGCGAATTGTCGTCCATGAAGACGAATGCCTCGCCAATATGCTGCCGATATGGTTGCACTATCTGACAGAGGATGACATTCATCTATCGTACAGCAGTTACCCCGCCTTCCATGAGCACCTGCGGCGTATATTGGCCCCTTCACAATGCCACTCCAAAAAAGCAAAACACCTAGCTGCACTAGCTGGACAGAGTGTCTAAGTCGTTCAGACTGACCGCGTTGCCTCCAAATACGTCTGGTTGAAGGCACCTGCGACACTCATCGGCGAAGAGAACGTGATGCCAATCCTGAGCAGTCCATTCGGCATGTTGTTGGGCCGACCTGTACCGCGATGCATGGTATCGTGGTTGCAAAGATGGACCTCGCCATGGACGTCGGGTGTGAAGTTCCACATCATGCAGCCTGTTGCGCACAGTTTGAGTCGTAACACGATGTCTTGCGGCTGCGGTAAAAGCGTCAATCAACATGGTGGCGTTGCTGTCAGAGTTCCGAGCCGTAATCCGTAGTATCCCTTGGGCGGCCTGAGCGAGGGATGTCATAGACAGCTCCTGTCTCTGTATCGCCTTGCTTCACTCCCAGACACCTGGACACTTCTCTTGTTGAAAGGCCTTCCTTGCACAAAGTAACAATGCGGACGCCATCGAACCGCGGTACTGACCGTCCAGGCATAGTTGAACTACAGACAACAGGAGTCGTGTACCTCGTTCCTGATGGAATGAATTGAACTGACTGGCTGTCGGGCCCCCTCCGTCTAATAGGCGCAGCTCATGCATGATTGTATAGATCTTTTGGCGGATTCAGTGACATCTCTGAACAGTCAAAGGGACTGTGTCTGTGGTGCAATATCCACAGTCAACGTCTATCTTCAGGAATTTTGGGAACCGGGTTGATGCGAAAAATTTTTGATGTGTGTATTCTGCTTAGTTGTTCGACCGTGGTTACTCATTTGTCGAATGTTGATGGCATTGGGTAGAATTCTTATCTTTATCAGCCGTAGTATGTTTCTTGTCGGGACCGTGAAGTTGACGTCTAGGTGGTTTCGCGGTAGTTTAGTGTGTGTTTGTATTCCTAGTCAATCGTGCATCAAATGTCCAGAAATGTTTTGTCTCCATTGTGAGTGATTTAGCAATGATATGTGTTTAGTTATTAATGGTGCGTATTGTGTTTCTTTCATGTGTGAACGTCATGTAGTGTTACTTTTCAATATGTGTCGGTCCCATATCTTGCACCAGTGAGTGTACGTGTGTGCCCAGCGGGTTTAGGCATCACGTTTAGGAAAATCGAGTTAGGATCGTTTTGCGAGTTTTCCAGAGTGATGTTCCATTCCAAACGGGGTTTATAGGTCTGCCACGTTTGCGAAACGGCTGGAGGGTTATTTCTCGAAAGTTTGTTCCCGAATCTTGGTACCGTCACCCGTACTTTGAGATCTGAGTTCCTCCGTATGAGTTACTGAACTGGATTTCTGTAACTGGGTGTGTGTCGGTATAGGCTGTTGCTGTTTCTCAGAATGTGCAGATCGTTTTCGATATTAGTGGGGTTATGAATGAATGCCTGTATTTCATTAATTTGTCGTTGCCTTTTTGATTGTGTGGCTGTTGAACGAACGTGGGTGTCCCTAATTATGTCGTAGATTTGTGTCGCTTTGTATTTGCCTTGAGTATTCTCGTCATGATTGTGATATTACTTATGCGTTGAACACACGTCCGCGCATTCATTTTAAGCCGTCGGAATGTGCTGATCAGCTTGTGGCTTGAGGATTGCCGTTCTGTTTTTCGACTCTTTCTGAGGAATAATGTTTTTTTTCGGTTGAGTTATGTGAGCATTTCTTGCACTTGTCCGTGCAGAATACTTTACAGTCATGACCAGGTGTATTAAATTGCGCCCTTGCGTAGCGTAAAAAACAATGGACGTTCGTTCATTGTCGAGCCTGCTCACTTTTCTCAGTGGCTATCTTGAGATCTTTTCTGCTATGTCCTACTGCGAGAACTATTACAATTATTTCAGTCATACATTAGCCTAGAGCTCTGGTTGCTAGTAAGGCTGCCACCGTATTCCAGGTTTTACTGTTAGTGTTGATCAGGCTTGTACCTGTTTAATTACAAGCGACCTAAGTCCCCGCCTCTAAACTGAAAGCCTAGATGAAGCTACGGCTACTGCCGATTAGTTGAGTGATATTTCATCATAAATGTCTATGACACAGGTATAACTGAATTTAACCTCATTAAAGTTAACAAATAGTGAGCGTTCTAGCGTAAATAGCTCTGGGTGTGTCTGCCACTGTGTCTGGTAATGTCTAGTAACTTTTTTTTACTAACTGGGTACTTGTAAAAATATGTGTAACTACTTTGCTGTGAGCGTTCTTTGACATGATGTTTAATATTTATTGAGGCAGGAAAGGTTAAATTCCTTATGTAATGATTATTCCGCTAAAATTTTAGTGATTTCCTTGAATGAATTATTTGGTGTGATTATTAATATAGACAGTCAGCGATGTTGTTAGGTGAAGTACGATCACGTCGTTATTGAGATCTCTGGTTCAGAGCCATAGTGCTTGCATTTGCCAGTGGTGGTCCTCTCGTCAGCTGATGGGTGCATACCATCCTTTCCACTGATGTCGTGCAGGTCCAGCTGGATCAGGTTCTTCAATCCGGTACCTGGCTCTCTCCAGAGACATCAAGCGTTCCAAATTGGCGTTGTGAAATTTGAGAAAAAAGAATAAAGAAACTGGAAACCAAATTTATATCAGCCGAACCAACCTTCAGTAGCAAGTAATCCAGTGCTCCACCACCCTCCCACGCTCCATTCCGTTTCAAAGGTGCTAGAGCATGGTTAATGTTGAGTGCCAGGGTTTTGATTATCTGTAGTGGTAGGGAAGGTAGTACTGACTATGTACAGGGTAAAAATTTGTGCTGTTGTGGAGTTGTGGAAGTGTACTTAGGCCCATCAGCCAGAAGTCTGCGGATCAAAACCAAACTCACTACCTCTCAAGCGGTAGGGAACGGCTTGAGAGAGTGGTAAGGTGCTGTACCAGTGCAATCTTGATTAGGTTTAACAACGTTGATTCAAAAAACCAAAAGGGCAAGTTTACATACGGCATAAACATGGAAATCTTGTGGAAGCTTTTGTGAAAAATACTTAGCGATATAACCAACCAAAACTTTGTCAACATAGTCATTACAAGACATACACGACATGGACTACCACTGAAGGTATGATTGACCATTACACATATAATCATATATTAATATGGTCACAGGATAGATGTACTGTAGTTAACATACGTGTACACCATCATTATTCTATAACGCAAACGCTTAGGGCTACACTCGTCTGTCATGATACGTTCCCGGGTGGGGTCCACGGGGGGCCGAACTGCACATTAACCCTAGGTGCGGCGTGGGCGGTGGTGGGGTGAGTGGACTGCTGTAGCCTGTTGTGGGGTTGTGAACCACTGAGGGCTACAGAGCGGATGAAGCCCCTCCGTCGTTTCTAGGTCTCTGGTTCAATACACAATACACAATTGCAGCTACAGGATGTTTTGGTCACAGCGTCTTGCAGTTTCAACTTTTAAATCGTGAAACATTTCTCTAGCTTCACTGTCGTCACTAATTTTACTACATAGCTGTTCTGGGCGAGTAGCCGACCGCTGTAAGGGTGTACCTATCTTCACTGTCTTCTTAATTTCTTCGTCTCGGAAGGGTTTCAATTTTCTCTTTCGAACACCACTTAAACATGACTTCTTAGATATGACTTATTTCTACCTATTGTGGTTTTAATTTAATGTAAACGTTTAAGAGCAGTCCATATAATAAATACCAGCAAAAAAGTTTTACACTAATATATTCACATCTTACATGAAGAGAAAAGAAAGTGCATTACACAGACGACTCATGTACTTAGTTGTAACATCCTAGCCACGTTTTGCCAGCAGTTCACTTCCACTGCAACACTGCGTCCGTCACAAACATTTGTTTGGTAATTATTTGTAGCAGAGCCTATAATTGTCAACAAAAACTGAAGAAATCACACTATGAAGGGGACAGCGCATTCCAGAATGCTGGGTGACTTACCAACCACTGCTTGTGTAAAAAAATAGCACTGACGGAATCTGGGCGCCACATGCTGTGGCATTCTTGTTGAGATTAAACAGAAGAAGGTATGAAGTGTTTGCTGGCACACTTCTGTTCGGTTCTCCTTAATGAATTTATATTGCTAAACCGAATACAAAAATACATTTTTAAATAAACCACCAAAGTCAGCCCTCAAAATACGCCACTCATGTTCAGTAATGTACGCCCCCCACCCCCACCCGCCCCTCCCTCATACCCACCGCACTCCGTGGTCTGCAGCGCCGTTATTTACGCCTCTGAATTTTAAATGTTAGTTAATATTAATTTTAATTAAGCAGCAAGAATGGCTCTTTCAGTGAAAGAGAAAATAATTATTTCTACTTTTTGTAAAATCTATCATTTTTTATGGAAATATTTTCCTTTTTTGTGACCCGATACTCGAGTGTTTGGGTGACAGAATATGGAACCTAATTATGGTATTAATGGCTTAGGATAATAATTGCCATATTATTAGGATTAATTTTTATACACTCAGTGTATAATCCAAGTAACACTCTATCACAATGGGGAGTCTTTTACAGTACTGGTTGTCTGAAATGCTATAGTCTTATCCTAAAACACTGAAGTAGGGAAAGTGTGATATCGTTACTAAATCGCCGTAAAAATCTACTACTCTACATTTTCCAAAGGAAGCCATAATTTATACTTTATGCACTAGTTATCCACAATTATATAGTCTCCAAGCGTACGTCACATACAATATACGTACAAAACGTCATGTTTTACACAGTATAATTACCACATCGCACTGGCGGGAACCGAGAATTGTCACCAACTACAACCGTAAATTTTACGAGGCTTTAGTAATATAGGGTTAAACGGCCCACACACGATCTGATTTTGTTAGGTGGTCGGGGGGATTTGGTCAGATCGGAAGCGTTTTCGGCCCGTGGGAGCAGTGTCGGCTGACGGATCTCATGTCGTGTTCTAGTTAGATGACCGCACCATCCCACCACCCGACGGTCTATCCGCGTCATACCGTCCGTCCGCAGCGGCGTCGCATGATAACGTTCGTCGGCTGTACTTCGGACTTCACCTCGAGAATGTCGTGCGTCGTGCCTCATAATGGTCACTGTTACTGTTAAGCGACATACCATTATGAAGTTTTGACGATTCTATAAGGATTTTGAATGTTTTTGTTGTATTTCTGACAAACGGTACTGCTACAAGCATGCCAGAAATCAGTCACTATAAATACCAGCAGTAAAAACAGTTCCAGGCATATGAAACACCGATGCAGGAAACATGCCGAGTTACATGCAGCAAAAGACGTACTATTGATATCATAAGCAAGTAGGACAGGATAAACGACGTCGAAAAATCATTTCTTTCAGCTTAAAAATAATATATATATCGTTCCCTTATGCTCTCCCTGAAACTCTGTATATATATATACACACAGATATATATATATATATATATATATATATATATATATATATATATATATATATATATACAGAGTTTCAGGGAGAGCATAAGGGAACAATTGACAGGAATGGGGGAAAGAAATACAGTAGGAGAAGAATGGGTAGCTTTGAGGGATGAAGTAGTGAAGGCAGCAGAGGATCAAGTAGGTAAAAAGACGAGGGCTAGTAGAAATCCTTGAGTAACAGAAGAAATATTGAATTTAATTGATGAAAGGAGAAAATATAAAAATGCAATAAATGAAGCAGGCAAAAAGGAATACAAACGTCTCAAAAATGAGATCGACAGGAAGTGCAAAATGGCTAAGCAGGGATGGCTAGAGGACAAATGTAAGGATGTAGAGGCTTATCTCACTAGGGGTCAGATAGATACTGCCTACAGGAAAATTAAAGAGACCTTTGGAGATAGGAGAACGACTTGTATGAATATCAAGAGCTCAGATGGGAACCCAGTTCTAAGCAAAGAAGGGAAAGCAGAGAGATGGAAGGAGTATATAGAGGGTCTATACAAGGGCGATGTACTTGAGGACAATATTATGGAATTGGAAGAGGATGTAGATGAAGATGAAATGGGAGATACGATACTGCGTGAAGAGTTTGACAGAGCACTGAAAGACCAGAGTTGAAACAAGGATCCGGAGTAGACAACATTCCATTGGAACTACTGACGGCCTTGGGAGAGCCAGTCCTGACAAAACTCTACCATCTGGTGGGCAAGATGTATGAAACAGGCGAAATACCCTCAGACTTCAAGAAGAATATGATAATTCCAATCCCAGAGAAAGCAGGTGTTGACAGATGTGAAAATTATCGAACAATCAGTCTAATAAGCCACAGCTGCAAAATACTAACAAGAATTCTTTATAGACGAATGGAAAAACTACTAGAAGCCGACCTCGGGGAAGATCAGTTTGGATTCCGTAGAAATATTGCAACACGTGAGGCAATACGGACCGTACGACTTATCTTAGAGGAAAGATTAAGGAAAGGCAAACCTACGTTTCTAGCATTTGTAGACTTAGAGAAAGCTTTTGACAATGTTGACTGGAATACTCTCTTTCAAATTCTAAAGGTGGCAGGGGTAAAATACAGGGAGCGAAAGGCTATTTACAATTTGTACAGGAACCAGATGGCAGTTATAAGAGTCGAGGGACATGAAAGGGAAGCAGTGGTCGGGAAGGGAGTAAGATAGGGTTGTAGCCTCTCCCCGATGTTATTCGATCTGTATATTGAGCAAGCAGTAAAGGAAACAAAAGAAACATTCGGAATAGGTATTAAAATCCATGGAAAAGAAATAAACACTTTGAGGTTTGCCGATGACATTGTAATTCTGTCAGAGACAGCAAAGGACTTGGAAGAGCAGTTGAATGGAATGGACAGTGTCTTGAGAGGAGTATATAAGATGAACATCAACAAAACCAAAACGAGGATAATGGAATGTAGTCGAATTAAGTCGGGTGATGTTGAGGGAATTAGATTAGGAAATAAGACACTTAAAGTAGTAAAGGAGTTTTGCTATTTGGGGAGCAAAATAACTGACGATGGTCTAAGTAGAGAGGATATAAAATGTAGACTGGCAATGGCAAGGAAAACATTTCTGAAGAAGAGAAGTTTGTTAACATCGACTATAGATTTAAATGTCAGGAAGTCTTTTCTGAAAGTATTTGTATGGAGTGTAGCCATGTATGGAAGTGAAACATGGACGATAAATTGTTTAGAGAAGAAGAGGATAGAAGCTTTCGAAATGTGGTGCTACAGAAGAATGCTGAAGATTAGATGGGTAGATCACATAACTAATGAGGAAGTATTGAATAGGATTGGGGAGAAGAGAAGTTTGTGGCACAACTTGACCAGAAGAAGGGATCGGTTGGTAGGACATGTTCTGAGGCATCAAGGGATCACCAATTTAGTACTGGAGGGCAGCGTGGAGGGTAAAAATCGTATAGGGAGACCAAGAGGTGAATACACTAAGCAGATTCAGATGGATGTAGGTTGCAGTAGGTGCTGGGAGATGAAGAAGCTTGCACAGGATAGAGTAGCATGGAGAGCTGCATCAAACCAGTCTCAGGACTGAAGGCCACAACAACAACAACAAAATATACACTCCTGGAAATTGAAATAAGAACACCGTGAATTCATTGTCCCAGGAAGGGGAAACTTTATTGACACATTCCTGGGGTCAGATACATCACATGATCACACTGACAGAACCACAGGCACATAGACACAGGCAACAGAGCATGCACAATGTCGGCACTAGTACAGTGTATATCCACCTTTCGCAGCAATGCAGGCTGCTATTCTCCCATGGAGACGATCGTAGAGATGCTGGATGTAGTCCTGTGGAACGGCTTGCCATGCCATTTCCACCTGGCGCCTCAGTTGGACCAGCGTTCTTGCTGGACGAGCAGGCCGCGTGAGACGACGCTTCATCCAGTCCCAAACATGCTCAATGGGGGACAGATCCGGAGATCTTGCTGGCCAGGGTAGTTGACTTACACCTTCTAGAGCACGTTGGGTGGCACGGGATACATGCGGACGTCCATTGTCCTGTTGGAACAGCAAGTTCCCTTGCCGGTCTAGGAATGGTAGAACGATGGGTTCGATGACGGTTTGGATGTACCGTGCACTATTCAGTGTCCCCTCGACGATCACCAGTGGTGTACGGCCAGTGTAGGAGATCGCTCCCCACACCATGATGCCGGGTGTTGGCCCTGTGTGCCTCGGTCGTATGCAGTCCTGATTGTGGCGCTCACCTGCACGGCGCCAAACACGTATACGACCATCATTGGCACCAAGGCAGAAGCGACTCTCATCGCTGAAGATGACACGTCTCCATTCGTCCCTCCATTCACGCCTGTCGCGACACCACTGGAGGCGGGCTGCACGATGTTGGGGCGTGAGCGGAAGACGGCCTAACGGTGTGCGGGACCGTAGCCCAGCTTCATGGACGCGGTTGCGAATGGTCCTCGCCGATACCCCAGGAGCAACAGTGTCCCTAATTTGCTGGGAAGTGGCGGTGCGGTCACCTACGGCACTGCGTAGGATCCTACGGTCTTGGTGTGCATCCGTGCGTCGCTGCGGTCCGGTCCCAGGTCGACGGGCACGTGCACCTTCCGCCGACCACTGGCGACAACATCGATGTACTGTGGAGACCTCACGCCCCACGTGTTGAGCAATTCGGCGGTACGTCCACCCGGCCTCCCGCATGCCCACTATACGCCCTCGCTCAAAGTCCGTCAACTGCACATACGGTTCACGTCCACGCTGTCGCGGCATGCTACCAGTGTTAAAGACTGCGATGGAGCTCCGTATGCCACGTCAAACTGGCTGACACTGACGGCGGCGGTGCACAAATGCTGCGCAGCTAGCGCCATTCGACGGCCAACAGCGCGGTTCCTGGTGTGTCCGCTGTGCCGTGCGTGTGATCATTGCTTGTATAGCCCTCTCGCAGTGTCCGGAGCAAGTATGGTGGGTCTGACACACCGGTGTCAATGTGTTCTTTTTTCCATTTCCAGGAGTGTATATATATATATATATATATATATATATATATATATATATATATATATATATATATATACAGGGTGAGTCACCTAACATTACTGCTGGATATATTTCGTAAACTACATCAAATACTGACGAATCGTTTCCACAGACCGAACGTGAGGAGAGGGGCTAGTGTAACCGGTTAATACAAACCCTAAAAAAATGCACGGAAGTATGATTTTTAACACAAACCCAAGTTTTTTTAAATAGGACCCCGTTAGTTTTGTTAGCACATCTGAACATATAAACAAATACGTAATCTGTGCCGTTTGTTGCATTTTAAAATGTTAGTTACATCCGGAGATATTGTAACCTAAAGTTGACACTTGAGTACCACTCCTCCGCTGTTCGATCGTGTGTATCGGAGAGCACCGAATTACGTAGGGACCCAAAGGGAACGGTGATGGACCTTAGGTACAGAAGAGACTGGAACAGCACATTACGTCTACAGGCTAACTCCTTTTTATTGGTTTTTTCACTGACGCACATGTACCTTACCATGAGGGGTGAGGTACACGTACACACGTGGTTTCCGTTTTCAATTACGGAGTGGAATAGAGAGCGTCCCGACATGTCAGGCCAATAGATGTTCAATGTGGTGGCCATCATTTGCTGCACACAATTGCAATCTCTGGCGTAATGAATGTCGTACACGCTGCAGTACATTTGGTGTAATGTCGCCGCAGGCTGCCACAATACGTTGTTTCATATCCTCTGGGTTTGTAGGCACATCACGGTACACATTCTCCTTTAACGTACCCCGTGCTGTTCCAGTCTCTTCTGTACCTAAGGTCCATCACCGTTCCCTTTGGATCCCTACGTAATACGGTGCTCTCCAATACACACGATCGAACAGCGGAGGAGTGGTACTCAAGCGTCAACTTTAGGTTACAATATCTCCGGATGTAATTAACATTTTAAAATGCAACAAACGGAACTGATTACGTATTTGTTTATATGTTCAGATGTGCTATCAAAACTAACGGGATTCTATTTAAAAAAACGTGGGATGTGTCAAAAAACATACTCCCGTGCATTTTTTTATGGTTTGTATTAACCAATTACACTAGCCCCTCTCCTCACGTTCGGTCTGTGGAATCGATTCGTCAGTATTTGATGTGGTTTACGAAATACATCCAGCGGTAACATTAGGTGACTCACCCTGTATATGAGCTCAGATATGTGGGTGGGTTGATGTTCCTTGCATTGCAAAATAATTAATAATCGATGTCATTTTTTGAGGAACATTAGGAAAACTCGCTGTAAAATCATCGATGCCATTTTCCTCGCGTTCAGTCACCATCAGGCGAATAAAATTCAGTTGTTGCAATCCCAACAGTTATTTCAAATAAAATCTGTTCTGGTGCACAACGTGAAGCAGGAGAAAATGAACGCGAAAAATGCTTACACAGCACAATAAAACGTCTCTTCACGTGAAATAACTACTACACCAGTGATTTATATTCTCGGACAGTGATTTTTTTGCTTGCATATAGTTCCTCAGAACTTTCCATATTGATTCTCAAGTTTCAACGATTATTGCTCAAAGTAACTGTTGACAGATTTCAGTACTGTGTATCAGATCTGTGTAGTTGCTTTTAGTAGCGAATAATCTTAATGAGGTAACCAGTATCTCTTCAGGACAGCTCTGTTCTGTTGGGAAATCAATGGAGACAGCAAGTGAATCAATGTAATGGTACTGCCGTAGTCAATTATCAGGGAAATGCGAAAATGGTCAGCATTCAGTTCTCTCAATAACGTCATATGACTTAAACGTTTTGGTTTCAGCAACCATTTTTTTATGCCGTATCGTTCTCTTTCTTACGCATGGAGTTGAAAAAATGGCTCTGAGCACTATGGGACTTAACATTGAGGTCATCAGTCCCCTAGAACTACTTAAACCTAACTAACCTAAGGACAGCACACAACACCCAGTCATCACGAGGCAGAGAAAATCCCTGACCCCGCCGAGAATCGAACCCGGGAACCCGGGCGTGGGTAGCGAGAACGCTACCGCACGACCACTGGCTGCGGACATGGAGATGAAGCCCTGCTGCCACAGAGAGCCCAATTTTATTTTGTTTCGACACAACAGGGGTCATGGCGCACGCGCTCATGTTTCCTCGACAAAAGCCAAGAGGTGAGAAACGAAATCGAGCGCAACATCGGGCTATGTGAATGCCACATCTGACTTCGTCGTTCAAACTGTATACACGAAATTAATATCAAAACGTCACATTCGATCCACGCTGACAAAGAAACAACGAAATCATATACATTCTTCATAACACGGTAACAGCGAAAAATAAAAATGATCTAACGTAGCGTGACATACTGCGTTGTAGTGTCACAAGTACTGTAAAGACTTGCATAGACAATATTCATGGTCGATGGACTTTATTATACTATGTGGAGTTCCTCTATTACGGCCACATACCAGTTTGCGCACACCTGTCTACGAGCGTGTAGCATCTCCTTGTTAACAGATTGGTTTTGTATTCGGGAGGATGTAGGGTCTAATCCCTATCGAGAAATCCTGATTGCTATGGTTTCCCCAAATTACTTCAGGCTCGTGTCGAGATGGTTCGTACCGCCGCGGCTGACCACCTGCCTCATCCTTGTGAAACTTGACCTGCAAGTATCAAAATTTCTGTTTAAACTGTGGTACGATAATCCGTTCAATGTCAGTGTAAAAAGAAATACACGGGTGAACGAAAGTACTATTGCTGCTTTCACCTCCTTCTCTGGCGACTCTAAAACGACAATGCTCCCTACAACATAGCGTCGATCATCAGGAACACAACGGTTCCGCAACCATCACACTCGCCTATACTGATTCTCTGTGACATCAGAATTGTTTTCAAGACACTGAAGAAGAACGGTTTAATATAGTCACGATGGAAAGAAAGTACAAAAAATTAATATAGGAAGCGATTAGCAGACGAAGTAAAGGTGAACCCCAATAATGCAGAACATAATGTCTATCAGAGGGGAGTGAAAAGGAAAGTACTAAAGCAGAATTTCAAGAAATTTTAGGTACACAAGGTATAATCTTGAGAGAACAACAAGGAAAATACCACAGTTTCGCAGAGAAATACGAAAAAAAGGAGGTGTTCCTATTTGAAACATAAAACTGTCAAAACACAGTGAAAATTAGAAAAGAACTCTAAATGAGAAACGATCACTAGTGAATCGTTGTAAGAAGAAACACTGGGAAATATTTTCTAAAAATACATACCATGATTTCCATTGGCGACAGAATCTCATTTGGAGAATGATGTGACATCAGGGGAAAGAATTTGGAGCGTTTTTACTTAACAGCTGCTTTGTTTAACCTTTAAATCTAAAGGGATTGGAAGAGCTGACCCATTAAAATGATCGTTCAATTCCAATGTGTTTATTAACCACCAAAAACAATCTCACATAAAAATTGACAGACGCCACTCAGACAAGATTATTTACGGAACACTCATTACATAAAATCAGAAGCAAGTTAATAAATCATTAGCCAACGATCTCCCATAAACATCGATAAACGCCACTAAAGCTGAATCTGACAATTGCTTTTACAAAGCAACTATAGTTAAGACCCATTACTTAAGACCCTTTCAATTCCAATACATTACAACTAAAATAACAGTGGAAAAACAGCCTCAATTTTAACACGAATACTTATAACATATTTATTAAAACGTAACTTGTGCAATCTTGCAAATTACTAGACTAGAGAACCTTGCAGGGCGAACCACTAAATTATTCAAATGCCCATTGGCTTGTAAGATGGGTTTCTAGGGCATAGAAAGTTGCAACTTTCTACAATCATAAATGTGTAACAACAGAAGTGAGGCCCAAGCTTGTAAGGCCGAAGTTTAACCACGAACGGTGGAGCCGACTGAGGGAAGTAATACTTAACTTCGAACCAAGACGTGGCTCCGTTTCCAACCCCACATCGAGTAGGACACCGAAATGTGAACCCAGCAAACGCTAACGAAGAGGAACACAAGAGCTCAGTTGAAGTTCACCGCCCGTAAGCCAAACTTGTAATCTAAAGGGAAGCTCTGCGCTGCCCGAGGCAGGATTCGAACCTGCGACCTTAGCGGTCGCGCGGCTCCAGATTGAAGCGCCTAGAACCCCAAAACTGACCAGTAAATTTACACTATAAAATCAAGGCTAATCAACAACTAATTTCACTTGCAAGTCCTTTCTTTAAGTGTAACAGTACCTGATAAACAAACGCTAAGAATGGTAAATGAACTGGCTCACGAGAACCGACACTCACTAGAACTTAATGACACACATGTCGGCCACCTTAAGTGGGCCTGCAAAGCTGAGCACGGTAACCTTTAGAAATGAAAACTCAGATTGTCCGCAGAGGACATATTGACATGGATTAACCGATGTCATAAGCAAATTAAACACTTGCTAATAATAGCTAATAAACTAACATTCTGCAAATACATAAATATTATGCGGAAGCAGAGCAGACACTTAGTAAGACGCATCAAATGTAATAGAACACACATAACATCACGCGTCCGGCAACGCCTTACTATACCAAGAGCGATCACACTCACAATTAACTAAGCGCTCTTAGTAACTAGAGTACTTAACTGGGTGACTTGATGTTGAGGAGATTTTGCGATGATGTCAGACCATCACTTTGAAAGACCTTAACAACGAGTCCCTCCAAGAAAGGGGGCACATCCACAGCACACGAGTTTCCGGAGAATGCACAGTGCCGGCCATTTCCCGCCGCCTCCAGTACAACCACGTGATAACGCCGCGCGCCCTAAGGCACGCCGTCTACACTTCTGCCCGCCAGCCAATCGCCGACTCGCGCACCGCCACCTTCCGTTCTGAAAGGGTTGTTCACATTACTCGCGGTCAGCAATCGCTCATATCCCGTGCTTGCCCAAGTCCCAACACAAATCTCTGTGCTAGGAAATCTATCAATGTCAGAGATCCTTTTGGCGCCGGTCCCACCATGGCTCAGAATTAAATTCTAAAAGTGAATCACATAAATGAGGATCATGAATGGAATACCTGATATGTCTGTAGGTAAGAAATTACCAAAACCGAAAAGATTTCAGAGGTTACTAGCAAACGACGGTGTAACTGTTTCACAGGCAGATATACAAGTAGAAGAAATTCTGTTGCAAAATAGGATGTTTCGAGGGAAAGACAGGATTCCGAATGAATAACTAAACCATGGAGAATATCCACTAACTAAACAGTTACTAAGCTTTCTAATCCCGAATGAATTGCTAAAGCTTGGAAGTTACCCACTAACTAAACAGTTACTAAGTTAGTTAACAATGCAGTAAGTCATAATAAAATTCCAATAAATGGAGAAGGTAAAAAAGACCCGTCCTTCTACAAAAGGATAAACCCATACAAAAATAATATGAAATAAAATCAAAAATCATTATAAACCCTGCAGAGGAACGCTATGGTTGTAGTTTATGACAAATTGTCTGTTGACATCTGTCTTGGGTTCAAAAAGACCACTAAGCACTATGGGGCTTAACATCTGAGGTCATCCGTCCCCTAGACTTAGAACTACTTAAAACTAACTAACCTAAGGACATCACACACATCCATGACCAAGACGTGATTCGAACAAACGCTAAATAATTTTATCTAAGAAAGCGGATAAAGTGTCACTAGAAGCCTTCCTAAGAGACAATCTCCATTCCTTCCGAAGTGAATATGCAAATGTGGACGAGATGTGGCTCAAATTCAAAGATATAGTAGCAACAGCAATTGAGAGATTCGTACCTCATAAATTGGTAAGAGATGGAACTGATCCCCCATGGTACACAAAACAGGTCCGAACGCTGTTGCAGAGGCAACGGAAAAAGCATGCAAAGTTCAGAAGAACGCGAAATCCTGAAGATTGGCTAAAATTTACAGACACGCGAAATTTGGCACGGACTTCAATGCGCAATGCCTTTAATAGGTTCCACATATAAACATTGTCTCGAAATTTGGTAGAAAATCCGAAGAAATTCTCGTCGTATGTAAAGTACACAAGCGGCAAGACGCAGTCAATACCTTCGCTGCGCAGTGCCGATAGTACTGTTACCGACGACTGTGCCGCTTAAGCGGAGTTATTGAACGCAGTTTTTCAAAATTTCTTCACCAGGGAAGACGAATCGAATATTCCAGAATTTGAAACACGAACAGCTGTTAGCATGAGTTTCTTAGAAGTAGATACCTTAGGGGTTGCGAAGCAACTCAAATCGCTTGATACGGACAAGTCTTCAGGTCCAGATTGTATACCGATAGCTCCCTACTTAGCAATCATATACAACCGCTCGCTCACCGATAGATCTGTACCTACAGATTGGAAAATTGCGCAGGTCGCACCAGTGTTTAGGAAGGATAGTAGGAGTAATCCGTCGAACTACAGACCTATATCGTTGACGTCGGTTTGCAGTAGGGTTTTGGAGACTATACTGTATTCAAACATTATGAATCACCTCGATGGGAACGATCTATTGATACGTAATCAGCACGGTTTCACAAAACATCGTTCTTGTGCAACGCAGCTAGCTCTTTATTTGCACGAAGTAATGGCCGCTATCGACAGGGGATCACAAGTTGATTCCGTATTTCTAGATTTCCGGAAAGCTTTTGACACCGTTCCTCACAAGCGACTTCTAATCAAGCTGCGGGCCTGTGGGGTAACGTCTCAGTTGTGCGACTGGATTCGTGATTTCCTGTCAGGAAGGTCGCAGTTCGTAGTAATAGACGGCAAATCATCGAGTCAAACTGAATTGATATCAGGTGTTCTCCAGGGAAGCGTCCTGGGACCTCTGCTGTTCCTGATCTACATAATTGACCTGGGTGACAATCTGAGCAGTTAGGTTGTTCGCAGATGATGCTGTAATTTACCGTCCAGTAAGGTCATCCGAAGACCAGTACCAGTTGCAAAGCGATTTAGAAAAGATTGCTGTATTGTGTGGCAGGTGGCAGTTGACGCTAAATAACGAAAAGTGTGAGGTGATCCACATAAGTTCTAAAAGAAATCCGTTGGAATTCGATTACTCGATAAATAGTACAATTCTCAAGGCTGTCAATTCAACTAAGTACCTGGGTATAAAAATTACGAACAACTTCAGTTGGAAAGACCACATATATAATATTGTGGGGAAGGCGAGCCAAAGGTTGCGTTTCATTGGCAGGACACTTAGAAGATGCAACAAGTCCACTAAAGAGACAGCTTACACTACACTCGTTCGTCGTCTGTTAGAATATTGCTGCGCGGTGTGGGATCCTTACCAAGTGGGATTGGCGGAGGACATCGAAAGGGTGCAAAAAAGGGCAGCTAGTTTTGTATTATCAGGTAATAGGGGAGAGAGTGTGGCAGATGTGATACGCGAGTTGGGATGGAAGTCATTAAAGCAAAGACGTATTTCGTCGCGGCGAGATCTATTTACGAAATTTCAGTCACCAACTTTCTCTTCCGAATGCGAAAATATTTTGTTGAGCCCAACGTACATAGGTAGGAATGATCATCAAAATAAAATAAGAGAAATCAGAGCTCGAACAGAAAGGTTTAGGTGTTCGTTTTTCCCGCGCGCTGTTCGGGAGTGAAATGGTAGAGAGATAGTATGATTGTGGTTCTATGAACCCTCTGTCAAGCACTTAAATGTGAATTGCAGAGTAATCATGTAGATGTAGATGTAGAACTTGCGACCGTAGCAGCAGAGCGGTTCCGGACTGAAGTGCCTAGAACTTCTCGGCCACAGCGGCCGGCTGTCTGGGGTTCTTCGGCTGACTTTTGTGTGATGATTTTTTTGACGTTTCACCAGTACGAGTAACTGGCATTCTCGAAGCGTCACCCTCCATTGATGGTGGTGGACTGATGAAGAGGCCTCGGCCGAATTATACGTACCCGGCGTGCCAACGTCCAAGGGCATTTCCGTGGTCATTTCAGGTACGGTTTTCTTCTTGTTACCTGCAACGGTCGTTCACTGCAGCACAAGAATCAAGGAACTTTTCGCTTTGAAGCTTTCTTCTTTCTTGTTGAAGCTATCCCCGCGCTTGCGTAATTCTATAGTTTCTCTGAGCAAGCCGGTGTGTTAGCTATTGTCCACATCGAGAACCACCGTCTAGCGAATTTTAGTATGTGGTCAACCTCACACGGATCGTGCCGTTGGACGACCTATTTCTCACCCTACAATGTTTTGTGGTCCTGGTGTTGACTAATCGTCCAGTCATCCCAATATAAAATGGCATGTTATGCGGTATATTACCGACATTGCAAGTGGATCCATTTTCTTCTATGCCGATATGAGACACTCTTTGATGTTCTTTGTCGGTTTATAAGAAGTCTTTACGCCGCGTTTGCGGAATATACGGCCGATTCTGTCCGTCACTCTGGAAATGTATGGCAGAAAGGCCGTACTCGATATTTCATTTTCCGATGTGTCACATCGTCGAGTGTTGAGAGCCAAAGCACTCAGCCGCGAGATACATCACCTGGAAAGAGCCCTGAGGAGCAAAGGGTACTTCACCAGTTGTCTAAGAAGTGTAACAGAATCAAACACTCGGCAAAGTCATCGGAAAAAGAAATGTCGGATACGGTCTTTCTGCCATACAGTCCTACACTCCCAATGTGACGGACAGAATCGGCCGTGTATTTCACAAACATGACGCAAAGATTATTTATAATACAACAAAGAAGGCGAAAGAGACTCTCAGATCGGCACAGGAGAAAAGGGACCGTCCCACCTGCAATGTAGAGAATATACCACATTCCACGCACATGCGGAAAACTTTATGTTGAATTGAGTGGACGACCAATCAACACCAGGATCACCGAACATAAGTGGCATTGCAGTTTGGGGCCGGTGGAGAAATCGACCGTCGCAAAGCACGCGCTGTGTGAGGCCGACCACGAGATGGAAGTTCTGGCTGCAGAGAAGAGCTGTCACACCGCTTGTTCAGAGAAGCAATAGAAATACACAAGCACGAGGATAGCTTCAACGAGAAAGGAGAAAGCCTCAAGGCGAACCGTTCCTGGATTCCCGTGCTGTTCTGAACGACCGATGCAGGTAACAAGAGGAGAACCATACTGGAAATGACCACGGAAAAGCCCTTACACGTTGGCGCGCCGGTCACATGTTGGACTCCAGTCCACCACTAGCAATGGAGCTTTGAGAATACCAGCTACTCGTGCTGGCTAAACGTCAGAAAAATCATCAAACAAATGTCAGCCGAAGAACCCGAGACAGAAGTCAACAGCCGGCCGGAGTGGCTGAGCGGTTCTAGGCGCTACAGTCTGGAACCGCTACGGCCGCAGGTTCGAATCCTGCCTCGGGCATGGATGTGTGTGATGTCCTTAGGTTAGTTAGGTTTAAGTAGTTCTAAGTTCTGGGGGACTGATGACCTAGTTCCGTAGTGCTCAGAGCCATTTGAACCATTTTGAACAGAAGTCAAGAGGCAGTTTGTCAACAAGTGTTCACGGAAGCCTTAGGAATGTAATATATTATGCCGGTCATGCTCAAATGCAGCATTCATTCTTAGTTAGGTTTTAGAGAAGTTCATTGAATACAACAGACCACATTCTCTTTGTTTTATTGACTTGCAGAAAGCTTTTAATAGGATTAAGTTAAAAGGTGTGGGAAAACTGCTCTAGAATCGAGCATTCCTTCCAACTTAATAAAAGCAACTGAATATATTTATTCTAGGAACTACATAGAGGTATGAAATGATTCCAGTTACCAGTCGTATTAGACAAGATGACTATATGAATTCGAAGAAGGTACTTCCTGATACTGGTTGTAGAATATGGGACAAAGAATTTCATAACATCTGTTATGTTGACGATGCAGTTCTGCTAGTAAGCACGGAATATAACCTGCAGAAATGTTTATATATGCTTAAAGTGGCACCCAAAATTCTAAATATGGTCATGTACACTCAAAAATAAACTGTATTCCCATATCTATGGGTACAATTAAATGGAGACTGGGAGTAGATGCAAAAATTATTCACTGAGTAGTGACATTCAAATACGTTCTCAGTAAGCTGTGCGACATTGGAAACGTCGAATACGAGATTAGGAAAGAACTAGAAAAAGCAAACGAAGTGGCAGGGCATATAAATGATACTATCTGCGAATAAAAACATCAAATTAAAAATGGAAAGGTAAGATGCAAAATAACTGTGACACCAACTATAGCACACAAATATGAGATGAGATCTGAAACGTCAAAAACTAAAAGACTTACTGAGACCACGGAAAAGAAAATTCGGAGGCCAGTTATGGGAAGGACAATGTGAGGCAGAAATATATCAAGCAATAACATTCATTTTAACGAATCTACATAAGGGAATAATATTTGGTGACACAATATTGCACCAGATTTGCGACTGCATTAAAGACTTACTTGCAGATAGGACTCAACACGTCCATCTTAACAGAAGAAAATCGACAGAGGTAAAAGTAGCTACCGGGATGCCCTGAGGAAGTGTAACAGGACCGTCACCGTCTAAAATGTATATAAATGATCTAGTAGAATGGGTCAGAAACTTTTTAACACGGTGAGGTTGTCTGTAGGAAGTTAACAGCGCCAGGACACTGTAGCGGTCTGCAGAAGCCTCTACAGAGGACGAATGAATGATGTAAGTTCTAGTAATTGACCCTGAACGTAAGGAATGTAACACAAACTACATACGTACGAAAAGAAATCCACTGACAAATCGCTGGAAAAAGTGTCCACCATAAAATATTTAGGAATAGCTGTCCGGAGCTACCTCAAATGGAACGACCACATACAAGAGTTTGTAGGAAAAGCAGATACGAGACTGAGATTCACCGGAAGAATCTTATGGAAGTCATCCACTAAAGCTTTTAAGACGCTTGTCGACCATTTCGTAAGTACTGTTCACCAATGTAAGACCCTAACCAGGTAAAACTGATAGAAGTGGGTCACAACATAACTGTAAGTCCAATTCTTCTCTATTGCCCATCACTCTGGGGGTATGAGAAGAAATAAGAGCCAACGAAGAGTGTTGCGTTTCGTCATGGGATCGTTTAGTCGGCGCAAGAGCGTGCTGAGCAGTCTCGGTGGCAGATGCTACAAGAGGGGCGTTTCGCAACACTATGGACATTTCGAGAGAGAAATTTCCATGAACAGTTGGACACTCCTTCCCACATACGTCTCGCGAAAGGACCACTATGAGAAAATTCCAGAAATTAAAGCTAATGTGGAGGCTTACCGACAGTCATTCTCCCCATCCGCCATTCGCGAACAGGACACGGAAGGGTTGATCATTCAGTGGTACCAGAAGTAATCTCACCACACATCATCAAGTGGCTTGCGAAGTATTGACGTGGATGTAGACGAGTGGTCCGAAGATAGATCTCTTCTACATAGCAGTCTGAACTTCTGTAGTTATTGGAATTTATATTTAGTTTTTTTTTCATCTAATGTTCCACACAGTTCGGTAATCATGTTACGTATGAGTCGTCACTTTGAATAGAACGTTCAAGTACGCCCTTATGACGAATTCCCAGAGGGGCCACTGATTTCTAATAGTTCCCGCGCGCTTACTACTCAAACACACCTTCCTGTTCTGTGGCATTGATTGCAGACTGTCTTTACTGCAGTCACAAGAAAGTGACGCGGCCGGCCAAGGAAAAATACTCCCGACTGTGGAAAAGAAATGAGCATTATTAAAAGTTTCTGCAGGAGAACTCTTCTTGAAGGGATAAGCCGACTTTTTAATGTCGCGGAGAAGCTGCAAAAGTTTGTAAGGACAGACCTGCCGTGAGGAAAGGGAGATCTCCGTAAAGATAGGACCATTGCTTCCTGCCGGGAGTGCATAAAGCGCTATGTTTTCCTGTCCCGCGCCCTCGCCGTTCTTTATAAGAACTGGGAGTCCTAACTCGTTACCCGCGCACCGGGGACGTACTTTCTTTTTTCACTCTTTGCACTACATCTCGCCGTGTCCTCGTTCTCTTGGAGCACTTGCAGCAGACAGTGTCTGAACTGACAAAGTAACAAGATTAGCTAACTGTGCGACTCAAATAAGGAAAGAAAATAGGGGTCTTCACACATTCCTTGATTCCTTTTTTCTGCTGTTTAAAAAATTGACCGTAAAGATTCGTTCGTCATCAATCTTTATCGGGAAACAGTTTGATAAATAAAAGTGTAGTGAAAAATACTTACTAACAGAACATCAAGAACAATGTTTTTCTCATGGTCTTCATGTAGCTCTCCACGATAATCTATCTTTTACACGGCTCTCCATTTCTGTATAAACAGTGGAAGTTATATCAATGTGTACCTGCTTACTTTAGCCAAATCTTGGTCTCGGTACGCAAATTTTACGCACAAAATTTCGTTTGTTATCAAACTACCGATTTCTCGATGCCTCAGAAGGTGTTTTACAAAGCGATATCTTGTTATACTGAAGTTGTGCCATAAATTTCTTTTTCCCCTAAATCGATTTATTATCTCCTTACGAGTTATTCGATCTTTCCAGCTTATCTTCAGCATCCGTAGCACCGCGTTTCAAAATTTTGTATTGTCTTTTTGTCACAAACTGCTTCTTGCCCAGGCTTCGGTATCATACAAACAAATAGCAACAGAAAATACTTTATATGACTTAAAATCGATGTTAATATTTTACTTTTTCACAAACGATATTCTTGCTACTGCCAGTATGAATTTTACATCTTCTCTTTTTCTGAACAGCTAAAAAACAAAACTCGCATAAAGTATTGGTATGTTGCTTCCTAATCTAATACTTTCAGCATCGCCTAATTTCATTTTACTACAGTATGCAATCATTATTTAACTTATAATCGCTTTACGACATCTTTCCAAGACGTCATTCAGTCAGTTCAAATAATCTTGGACGTCCTGTGCCGTTTTTGGCAGAATTACAGTGCTGTTGTCCAACTTTTAAACCTTCTTTATGTTGCAGACGAACAAAATCTTTCTAGTTCAATCATTTAAGAGCTCTACGTGTTTGCACAGTCAAAAAGCTAATGCAAAGGTATAACAATGCTTTCGAGATAGCTCTCAGGAGCATCAACACATCTCCTGATATTACTGCTCGTCAGCTCTTGTTTAACTGAAAATTAGTGTGTTGCGTAGATATTACATAATGAAACGAGAAATAGGTATCAATAATGGTAAGATCATAATTCAGATCTCCATGGAAGAACATGACAGAGTTATTAACAAGTATGCCGAAAAATGTAAAAGTAATTCTTTTACATGATATGAAGGTGGAGCAGACTAAATATTTAGGCGCCAAAGGATGCTCATTGCGTCTGTTAATTGATTAGTTAGTTACTTTCAGATTCAATGGATTATTTTGCACGATAAATCGCAATTGTGTGAAACAATTCATGTTACATTAACATTCTAAAGTAATACGTAAATGCGGCTACATGCTGAACATTTATAAGACGCTTTAAATATGTGGATGTGAGTTAGTAATTCCTAACCGTCACCTTTTACATATTACAATAATAGAAATTCTTCTACGAAAAAGAAAGAGTTGTAAAGTGGAAACTTTTTCCATTGGTATTTTTCTGTATGTGAGAAATTTTATATCACTGGATAAGTAATCGACCATTTTAGTTGCAACACTGTGCAACCCTTCCTGCGCTGGAGATAACCTTAGTGTGGAATAATGAATCTAATTTTTCTTCTGTTATTGTAATTGCGTACATCATAGTTCCTTTTGAACTACAGTGTATTATTTACAACGAACTTCATGGCGGAATAAATGTCGTATGAAGCAGCAGTCAGAAGACCCAGCTCCTTAAACATATGTTTACAAGATGATGGCAGGTGAGCACCACATATTATTCTTCCAGCACATTTTTGGGCAATGAAGACTCTCTTTCGTAAACGTGAGTTAACACAGAACATTATTCCATACGACATTACTGAATGAAAACGTAAAATATGTCAACTTACAGATTTCTCTCTCCCCAAGTCCTGCAGTGATACTACGTGTAAATGTGGCTGAACTAAGTTATTTTAGAAATTCCAAAATGTGCATTTCCCGGTTTCAATTCTCATAAATATGCACGTCTAGGAATTTTGAAGTTTCCACCCTATCTACTATTTCGTCCCCATGTGTTGCACTTATCATTGGTGTAGTGGTACTAAATGTGCATAAATGAATATCTTGCGCCTTTCTAAACTTGAGGGTCAGACCACTCGCAAAATGATATTTTTAAGATCGCTGTTCACCATTTCTTATGTTCTTGTATATAAGAGCGATATGGACATATGCAGCTGGCGGTAGTATCGCATACAGAAAGTATAAAAGGGCAGTGCATTGACGAAGCTGTCGTTGTACTCGGCTCATTCATGTGAAAAAATTTCCGACATAATTATGGCCGCACGATGGGAGTCAGCAGACTTATAACGCAGTATGGTAGGTGACATTCCGTTTCAGCAATCGTTAGGGGATTCAGTATTCCGAGATCCACAGTGTCAAGAGTGTGCCGAGAATATCAAATTTTAGACATTACCTCTCACCACGGATAACACAGCGGCCGACGGACCTCAGCTATTGATCGAAAACAGCGGCGTTTGCATGTAGTTGTCATTGCTAACAGGCAAGTAACACGACGTGAAATAATACAGAAATTAATGTTGCGCGTACGAAGAACATACCCACGAGAAAAATGCGGCGAAATTTGGTATTAGTGGGCTTTGACAGCACAAGGCCAGTCCGAGTTCCTTTGCTAACAGCTCGACTTAGGCTGCAGCGCCTCCCTCTGGGCTCGACTGGACATATAGACGATTGGAAAACTGTAGCCTAATCAGATGAGTACGGATTTCAGTTGATAAGAATTGATGATAGGTTTCGTATGTGGCACAGACCCAAGTTATCAAGAAGACACTGTGCAAGCTGGTCGTGGTTGCATAATGGTGTGGACTGTGTTTACATGGACTGTGTTTACATGTGTTTACATGTTTACATGGTCCAACTGAATCGATAATTGACTGGAAATGGTTATGTTCGGTTACTGGGAGACCAAACATATCACTGGGACACAAATGTTCGTTTTTGATTTGAGGAACATTCTGGAGAATTCGAGAGAATGATTTGACCACCCACATCGCCTGATATGAATCGCATCGAACATTTATGGTACACAATCGAGAGGTCAGTTCATGCTCGAAACCCTGCACCAGCAACAAATTCTCGATTACGGACAGCTATAGAGGCAGCACGCCTCAAGTGTTCTGCAGAGGCCTCCCAACGACTTACTGAGCCGTGCCGCGTCGAGTTCCTGCGGTATCCAGGGCAGAAGGAGGTCCGACACGATGTTAGGAAGTATCCCATGACCTTTGTCACCTCGGTGTATATATGCTTGTATGGATTACAATACTAATGTCATCCGCAAAAAGAACTATTACTGCTTCTTGACGGCAGATTGTTTACATATATGAGGAACAATAGTGGATCTAAGACTGAGTTGTGGGGAACTCAATACGTGTTTTCCCCTCAGTCAAACTAATGTCCGCGGCCCGCATTGGCTGCATTCCTAAGGACTAGTCTCTGCATTTCTGGGTTAGATATGACATCCATTGGTTGGTTATACCATCAAATCCCTAGTACTTCGATTTATATAGGAGGATACTGTAATTCAATCAGTCGAATGCCTTAGATATGTCGCAGAAAATACAAACACGTATTATTTTATTATTTAGTTAATTATTATTTAATGTTTGTACTTAATGTATCGTACAAGAATATACTAGCAAGAAAAGGAAATGATATATCTTTTGAATGTTAGTTGTTCGCGTGGTGCGACACATCGTATTGACGACAGCAGGAGTATGATATAACACTGAACTCTTCACTTTTGATTAGCAAGTGAAATGAAACTCATAATTTGTCGTTGAACATGTAACTACCTGACAGCATTAAAGTTTGAAACGGCCAGGCACTGAAGTAGACGTTGGAGAGCGGAAAAGCTTGATGACTCAGGAGCGTTATTGTGGTAAGCTTCGATTTAGAAAATGATTTGCATGATGATAAATGCACGGTAACTGGACAATGTGAACAGCATTAGACTGCAGATTCCACTTCGCGCTAATGGCCCGCTATTGTCACAAATCTAACCACTTCCAACCGGCTTAACATGATGAAAAGGTTTACAGTTAGTAGAGCACGATATTAATGATTCTTCTAATGAATGTAATAGAACACATTTCCAAATATCAGGTATACTGTATAACAATGCAGAACCTTCTGCTCTACGCGTCCAGTCTAGAGAGCGAACAAGCAATAAAAGACAAGCGTTAATACAAGAGTAGAAACGAGAGTGTCGTATATCAGTTTTTGGAAAGAGATGATTAGCGAGTTTTGCAGACATAACTTTACATGCGCTAGTGAAGAGCTTTCGATAGAGTGATTACGTCTGTGACATTAAGTTACGTTATAATCATGTCTTTCAGTTAGTGTTCTTACAGGTATTTGTCCCTAATTGACGAAGGTACCACCAGTACTTGTAACAGACTTGTTGTTTTTCTCTTAGCAGTTCGTGGTCACAGTGGCAAGAGTCAATGCAGGCCCAGCGAGGTAATGTGCGCCGTCTCACTACGCGAGACAACTATGCCATAATGGGAAAAATTTGTCAGGACACCCAGATCAATTCCCAATACTTGGGTAATAATGAAATAGTTCAGTGTTTGTGTTCGTCTAGCAGTGTCAGTATGTATCCCTGAATAAAAAAACTGTGAAATATTTCTTACGAAACTAGCTTGCATTTCCATTAATGGCTAATGACCTTACAGTAATGTTGCGCTAAATGGCAATAGTCAGTGACAGGAATTGGCAGCTATAACAGGGATGTGTCCGAGGACGAGTTCTTTTTAAAATATACATCTAAAAAAAGAGAAAAAATAAGACAACGCAGAAGATAGCCTGTCAGACCATCGTATTGTTGCAGATGGACCTAAGGCTACAAGACAGATGTTATAGGATCGAATTTGGCCAAGGACACGGTGATTTTCGTATAGCAAGGTGGAGGGCGGGAATTTTCCTTTCTCGGATGTGTTGGCCGAATGTCATTCTGTGCATAGAAAACCGATCCATACAGTTGTATGTCTCAAAGGTTGTATTCTAAGATAGAGGGCAAGGAAACCAGTGTCATCAGAATACTGAAAATGGAGAGGGAAGAGAGAGGGGGAAATAAACGAGAAAAGCTATAGCTGGTAGGATGGATTAATATCGGATCGTATTTCATCTTCTGGGGAAAGGAGTCGGCTAAGGTTGCATTGGGAAAGGATATGGAGTGGGTACAGATGTAGGCGCGGCAGCATACTAGGGTTAGTGATCATAGGGGAGACAATGTAATTATTGGAATCTAGTTTGCGGGCAGTATGGGACATGCGGAGGTGTTCCATGAGGGGGAAGACGGGTGGGAATGTGAGGATTCATGGGGGGAGGGGGTGAGGGGAGCGGAGGGAGATAAATCGGAAGCAGGAAGTTAGACGGAATGCTAGGCGTTCGAGGATTTGGAAGGATTTATGGAAATTTGGTGGGGTGGAGGCCCATGAAGCATTTGCATAGCAGAGGATGTGTCGTATCAGGGTTTTATAAATGTGGAGAACAGTGGACGGGTGTAGTCCGTAAGTACGGCCTGTTAGTAATTTTAGTAGTTTTACCTGTTGTAGGCTTTCTGTTGGGTGGTTAGCAGGAGATATTTCCACGTTAGCTGCCGCTCTAAGATTCCCAACATATTTCAGTTCATTAGTTAAATGGATAGGACGGTAAACGTCATGGAGACGGAAGGTGCGGATGGTTTGTCCTATAATTATCACCCGGTGTTTGGAGGTATTATTGGTAACGGCAGGAAGTAAACTGGTTGAGGTAGTTTGGGAATTCAGCAGTGCACAGGAGATAGAGGAGAGGAGCGAAGACCGAGCCTTGTGGCACTGAGATGACATTGTTAATAGTGACAAAGGAGGGGCTATTAGTTAAGAAGTATGCTATAAGGCGGACATATATAACTGAAAGTGCGTAAGATCGGAGCTTGAAAAGGAGGACGGGTGCATGCACGGTTGTAGACTCTCTCTAGTTCGAGGGAGACAAAAATAGCAGCCTTACGTGAGCTGAGCTAGTGGCAGAGAAGATGGGTGAGGTGCAGCAGCTGGTTACAAGAGGAGGCACTGAGACGAAGACACACTGGATAAGAGGCAGGAGGTGGCGTATCAGCAGTGGCCGAGTACAGCCCATTATATAACGACAGTTCTTCCTTAGGGATCGGACTATTTGGACTGTGTGATCAGGGGAGCAGCTGGAATTAGATTCCAGAATGTGCAAAGAACTTTGATAGCGACACGGGCACTTAGCAGTGCATGAAATAGTGCATTTGATGGAAATGGAAATGAGCGTTTGGCGTCATTGGCCGGGAGGCCCCTCGCGGGGCAGGTCCGGCCGCCATATCGCAGGTCTTATTACATTCGGCGCCACATTGGGCGACCTGCACGCCGGATGGGGATGAAATGATGATGAACACAACACAACACCCAGTCCCCGAGCGGAGAAAATCTCCGACCCAGCCGGGAATCGAACCCGGGCCCAGAGGACGGCAATCCGTCACGCTGACCACTCAGCTACTGGGGCGGACAGTGCATTTGATAAAGGAAAAGCACAGAGAAAGACTCACCGTAGTTTACCACCCGATGCGTTTGCCGGCGCTTCAAGTGACGCTGGGTAGAGTGCGTAAACGTAATCTGTGGACGTGGAGGGCTCTATTTCGGCTCATTTCCGTGATGTCTTCATGACGTAAACCAGCCAATCAGATGACATCGTCTGGGCATAAAAGTGGGAGCCTCGACAATATCACGACAGTCAGACTTAAAGGGAGCCGGGACGATGAAAATGACAAAATGTTTTGTGTTTTTTTAATATAAAATTATTTGGAGATTTCTGAAGGAACGATGGAAATGACAAAATTAACGTTTCCAGAATGAGAGTTTCACTCTGCAGCGGAGTGTACGCTGATATGAAACTTCCTGGCAGATTAAAACTGTGTGCCCGACCGAGACTCGAACTCGGGACCTTTGCCTTTCGCGGGCAAGTGCTCTACCATCTGAGCTACCGAAATGCTTCGGTAGCTCAGATGTCTACCATCTGAGCTACCGAAATGCTTCGGTAGCTCAGATGGTAGAGCACTTGCCCGCGAAAGGCAAAGGTCCCGAGTTCGAGTCTCGGTCGGGCACACAGTTTTAATCTGCCAGGAAGTTTCAAAATTAACGTTGTTTAGTTTTTCTCGTTATAAAATTATTTGGAATTTTCTGAATAAAACAAATCAAGTTTCACCCTTCTAAGTGGATTCTAAGTGGGTTTTTCTCGCTGCACAGTTGACACGCCGCGTAAACGGTTGTGGCGACTTCGTGTGTCACCTATGACGGCACCGCTCGCTGGCTGTAAGCAGGGTATCTTTGCGGAATTAAACAGTGTTCCGTTTTCCAACGTTGTATGGCTTTATCTCTGTGACAAGTGACTGTTCATATCGGTAAACATAAACGCTATACCGTGTGTGTTGACTTGTGGAGTTTGTGTTGTTTAGTTGTTCAGTTTTGGAGGAGATGGATCGTTCCGGCTCCCCTTCACTCCTGATGACGATGATGCAAGCAGTCATCGAAAACTTGGCATTTTATCTGAATTGGACTCGCAGAGGAAGACTACAACTTTTTGTGCGAGGAGTGCCAAAGCGTTCAGTGCCATAATAGCGAAAGGCTCTTTGGCATAACTGTCAAATGTCAGTAGCGTTGTAGCACTATGTATCCAACGTTGACCTCTTAAACATAAGGAAAAGCGATCCTTCGCACCGGAAATACCTGCTGTAGAGAGATTAATGTAAAGTGTGTTAGGTACAGATAAAGACATCCAGTGATGTATTCATCTGTATATCTATGTTTATTTGTTTTATTTTCGCTAGTAATTAGTATCCACAGTACGGTGCCCCGTGCTACTCTTGTCATGATAGTCCGACAAATGAGTGAAGCTCGTCACGCCGTATTCATCTTCGTTTTCTGTTTTTCGTTATTGCTTAGAGGGACGGTTAGTTTGTAAATGGTCGCAGGCACATCCAGACAGTATAAAGTGCGCCAGAATTGGCGGGCAAGGGCTATATCGTGTATGTCGAAGTCCGGAACGATATAATAAATCCCGTGAAAAAGCTGAAGACATTATGTAATAGAAGTATTTCAAAACTGCATTTCGCAGCCTCAGAATTGAACTATATTCTAAGAATGGATTTTAATCATAGATTAGGGAGTGAAACAATAGTTCACATGTGACGGACCGAATAGGAGTCAAATAATAGTGTATTTTGACACAACATTTGTCTGAGCTCAACTACCAGTAAGAGAGGTACAGCGAACCACAATTTGTACTGCCTTCATCATTTTACCCTAATGTTTAGCTTGGATCCAACATTTCCGACGTTGAACTGATAATTAATGTCATGTTAGATTCCTTCTTTTTACAATCACTTTACGAAAATTTCATTTGTAGTTTGGTACTTTCTCAGGCTTAAGACACCACATTTATCGTTTGTAGTTTGGTACTTTCTCAGGCTTAAGACACCACATTTATCGTTGCTTTCTGATGAAGATAAATATTTAAATTATTGAGCAGTCAATATGAAGTAGCTAGCTTTTTCGTTACTCTCATATCGATAGCATAATTTGGTTAAACGTCGCCGGTTCGGATCCTGCCTCGGGCATGGATGTGTGTGATGTCCTTAGGTTAGTTAGGTTTAAGTAGTTCTAAGTTCTAGGGGACTGATGACCTCAGATGTTAAGTCCCATAGTGCTCAGAGCCATTTGAACCATTTTTTTCGTTAAACATTCTCCGAAATTTCGCCGTCAGTGCCTTTCTATGTATTACCTCGTCGAGTGATAAACTAAATAACAGCATGGACATTTAAATTCCACATTTTCACTTTACTACTCCACACTCCAAACCATTATGCCGCATGAAATCGCCGTGAGAGTCGTCTGTTTCTATACAAGACGTTCAGAGTTATAAATTCAGTTAGTAAAAGACGAAATTAGGGATTAAAGATTTAAAGAAAAAATTAGGTACACTTGGACATTCACTCTGATCTAGCTTCAGGTACAAAATTGAAGCTGAATGGTACAAAGTGAGGCCTTATTAACGCATTCTTAAAAGTTTTAAAAGCTGCTTTGAACTGGCATCCAGTTGATGTCGGGCCTGTAATGTGCCTCGTAGCCTACAGACTTCCTGGAGATGTCCAGCACACGAGGCATAGGTGACTGCAGAGTGAGCGTTGGATATCTTCCATTTCTTTTATCAATGTCTCGCATCTTCCGTCTAACGTCACGCTGTTGATTGATTTCTTTGTTGCTCCGAATTTTCTGGCATTTCTTCTGCAGTGATCAAGTGTTTTTGCAGTAGAGTGTACATGTGACATTTTTCGCGGTGTCTGTTCCCGTTACGAAAACATTTCATCGAAGCCACAACAGGAAACTGTTGGCGAAGTACGACGCGTTCCTGATAGTGTCTTCTAGAGCAGTATATCTGTCACAGTCATAATGGTATCGTGCTGAATACAAGCACCGATCACAAATGGCGTAGAATATTGAAAGCAGTCCATGTCGTGCAACAGCTGTGCCTCTCCATAACCCTCCCCGCTGCCGTCGATTCTACATTACCCTCATAAAAGTCACGTGTGGCACGGTTTTATATCGTTTCCGATCATCGCTTCTACACCGAGGTAACGTGCAGCGGTGGTTTACGATTGGTGTATTCGAGGAATACGGTATGTCTCTCATAATTCCGTATACCATGTTACAACATTTTCACACTAACAGGTAGTTACTGATCAGTCCGAATGTGACAAATTGTCCATACGTTGAACTCCATTTCACAACAATTTCCTTCGAGCAAACATCCGTTATAAAAAAAAGCAACATCTCAGGTCAGTGCAATAAACTTTTCAATAATGTATATCAATAGTATGTCGTAAAGAATATTTTGTTTCAATTCTAAAAATCTTTTATGTTAATTGTTACTTTAAAAACTGCATTATTTTTACTTCAAGTCCTTTGTATATCGTGCAGTATTTCTACAAGAAAAAATACCTAATGGGTCTTAATTAATATGAAAACGAAACCACTTTCATGAGGGGCAGCAGAACTCTGTGAAATATAAATTACCTTTCTGTTAAGTACATATTTTCTTAGTTCCTGTCATTGGCGGATTGCCCCTGACGATTTTTCCAATCTTACGAGGTATGCACAGGCCAGCCAGCGAAATACAGGGTGATTCAAAAAGAATACCACAACTTTAAAAATGTGTATTTAATGAAAGAAACATAATATAACCTTCTGTTATACATCATTACAAAGAGTATTTAAAAAGGTTTTTTTTCACTCAAAAACAAGTTCAGAGGTGTTCAATATGGCCCCCTCCAGACACTCGAGCAATGTCAACCCGATACTCCAACCCATTCTACACTCTCTGTAGCATATCAGGCGTAACAGTTTGGATAGCTGCTGTTATTTCTCGTTTCAAATCATCAATGGTGGCTGGGACAGGTGGCCGAAACACCATATCCTTAACATACCCCCATAAGAAAAAATCGCAGGGGGTAAGATCAGGGCTTCTTGGAGGCCAGTGATGAAGTGCTCTATCACGGGCTGCCTGGCGGCCGATAAGGTTTCATAACTAACCTTTTTCGTAGGACTCTCCATACAGTTGATTGTGGAATTTGCAGCTCTCTGCTAGCTCTGCGAGTCGATTTTCCTGGGCTGCGAACAAATGCTTGCTGGATGCGTGCTACATTTTCATCACTCCTTCTCGGCCGTCCACAACTTTTCCCTTTGCACAAACACCCATTCTCTGTAAACTGTTTATATCAACGTTTAATACACCACCTATCAGGAGGTTTAACACCATACTTCGTTCGAAATGCACGCTGAACAACTGTCGTCGATTCACTTCTGCCGTACTCAATAACACAAAAAGCTTTCTGTTGAGCGGTCGCCATCTTAGCATCAACTGACGCTGACGCCTAGTCAACAGCGCCTCAAGCGAACAAATGTACAACTAAATGAAACTTTATAGCTCCCTTAATTCGCCGACAGATAGTGCTTAGCTCTGCCTTTTGTCGCTGCAGAGTTTTAAATTCCTAAAGTTGTGGTATTCTTTTTGAATCACCCTGTATACTGTCGTGAGAACTCACAATCTTCTTTTTTAAAATACTAGAGGAAGACACCCAAAAATTTGAGGCAATCTACAGTTATAGTGTGGTGGAATGCTTCATGGAATGGAGCTATCATCGGAAAAAACAGGATGAATGTGGTGTGCACAGTGTGGAGCTACCAGTTACCTATCTAGAGAGGTAAATTCATCGGCAACAGCAAGTTAGTTCTAGGGAAAAGGAAACTAAAGACATTAAAGGCAGTTATTTTAGTCGAAGATGTATATGTTAAGGTAAGAAGCACACTAAAATGTATTATAATTTATAAGAATACACGTCCTGTAAAATAAAGAGCTACAGCTTTGTTTCTGAAAGTTGTATTTTTGGGTTTAGCGCTGATCACAATTTCTTTTGTTTGCATCTGCATGTCAGTTGCAGCCCGACATCAACTAACCTAAAAATGACTGTCTTGCAGGTGTATATAATTTGTTGCTGCAGCACTTTACATGGATTACCAATGGATCGGTCTTGCAGGTGACTAGTGTTACTTCATTGCAGTATTGTCAAACAAAGGAAACTGCACGTCCATATTATTGCAAGCACTGTCGTCTTAAGACGTACGCAAGCTTGTAGCACCAGCAATGTTTTATCTCAAAGAGTCGGGTTTCCAACATAAAAACCTAAATAGCCTACTTACAATACGAAAGTAAATAAAACCATGTTCTATCAACAAAATAACCTTCCACAGGCGATTGGCATGTGTGCAGTATCACGTAAGTTACTAGGAATAAGCTTATATTAGTAATTCCACTTAACATTGAACTGTGTCACATCTAGTTAACAATGTAACCGGTTTTGTCCTAAGCGATCATTAGACTTTGATAAAATAAGAAACGACAGTAAAACGAGACCTCTTCGATATATTTGCGGTTTTTTACTTTCAAAGAAGGTCTGAGAGCGAATATGGAAGTACAATGAATTGCTGTAATTATTATGACTGAATATTACAAAATAGTTTCCTGTGAAAACTGATCACGTACTTGTTCAAAGTATTTATGCCCCAAGTTGATAAATATGGGTATAATTTCCAGAATCTATGCTATGGCAGACGATTGTTAACTAGCTAGTAAGAGCGTGAGGACACAGTAAGAAGGTACAAAGCATTTTTTACGACTGAGTACTTGTGTTAAGAAATTTTATGTATTCATATACGATCTGAACTGAGTTAGAGTTTAAAAAACAGTCCGTCATAATCAGGGGCGAGTCCAAAGGGGGAGGGGGGGGACTATGCGGGCAATTGCCCCCCCCCCCTCGTCCTGGTGCGTGACCGGTCTTTTTTTCCGACTGCTTTAGGGGCTGATTACGTCGGTCGATCTAGTATGTTTTACTTGAAGTCGAAGATGTAAGCAATAGCACGCAGTTTGATGTAACAGTTCAAAAATAGAACCTTCAGGCCTCTTCCATTTAGCGAATAAACTACTGAAGAAACAACTATACTTACGAATAAAATGATAATATTCGCAGAGGCATGAGCGATCTGTGTCCCTGTTTTAGCACTTCTAGGACAGCTCCTTTACACCTGTACTGTGGGATGGAGACAAGCTGGTGCTGGCTCCATTATGATCTGGGAAACATTCATGTGGATATCCATAGGACCAATGGAGCTCGTGCAAGGCACCAACGGTTGTCATGAAAACTGGGTTCGTGCCCCCCTTGGGTATCGGTGTTAGTGATGTCTGTAGATGAAGCTACAATAAGTTAGCACTAAGCTGTCTCAAATGACCACGTTGTCAACAGGACATAAAACAACAACGTAAAAAAAAACTTAGGCTTCGCATTTTTTGCTTCTCAAATTCAGTGAAACACGATAGTGATAACGTAAGTCACCATTGTAGTAGGCCCAGAAGCGTGATTTGACAGAAAAAAATATCATATGTTAGAAACTACTGCGAACCGCTGAAGTCAAGAAGATTGTGTTGAGGTGCGGTTTGACTGTTACGAAACCGACAGCGTGCGAACACTTTGGGTGGCCACCGGCCCGTGGTCTCAGTCTGACCTGTGTCGTGTCGCCTTTTGGTTGAGGCAGCTCACAGGACTGCCCGTTATGTTACTACCTGCTAGTCCAAGAACACGCAGCGTTCCACGTGGATGCAGTAGCCTGGCCGCACTCCGCAGTTGGAAGACATCTGCAGTTGCTAACCTTCGCCGTTTCTGTTATTTGGGGAAATCGTTGGAAATACCATGGTGAGTTTTCATAAACTTTATTAATTTTTTAGTGAAGTTTGGAGATCGAGCGAGTTATCCCATTTCATTAGATTACTGTTTGTTTGTATTTGTGACCCAATTGATTTTAAGTGCATTGCAAATTCATCATCGTTACTCGTAGTTTTCAATGGGGCATTATTTTTATAGAAACGTCTTGAAGGTGTGGGAGTAAAGGCAAACACCCCCATACTTCTGGAAGTACAGGAATAGGAAGTTATCTAGTTGCTCTAAAAGACGTACAGTACGCTTTCTCATCACTTGACCTCTCCTGTGCAAATGATTGTGTCATTACTTTGTTGATTATATGAAATAATATATTTTTTGCTGCTGGAAAGGATGTCATACATAACTTATATGTTTGATAGTGCACTATAAATGAAGGTGACAACTACGACATTCAGCTCGGTCGTTTGTCCTATTTGCCATAGAGTAGCTTGCCTCAGGTACCGGGATGATTGCTATGCAAAAAAAAGTCTTTTTATTTATTTTCTTTTTCATCTTCAATTTAGTCTGGCGGTAAAAAACATCGAACTAGAACAAAAAAGGAAAAAAAAATTAATAACCCTCTACTTATTTTGAAAATTTACAATAGCAAAAATTGTGAACATTTTGCAGTTTCTAAACGTCCTAAATGTGCTGAATATGGTTGTATCAAAAACCATAATCCAAAGTATAGGTAAAGTGCCCAGACGTCCCATATTGAAAGGGACAGTGCCGTTTTTCAACCTGTTGTCCGAACAGATTTTGTTATGAAGAAGCATTCGTACTTTATTCTCTACTACATGATAGCCGCGACTTCGTTTGCGTAGCAGATCATAATGTCAACAAATGCTATATTCACAGAAAAAGATTACTTCTGTGTGACATTTTTAGCACTGTAGATAACGATCACTTATAAAATGTAACAATGTTTCACTAAAGCGCATTGTAGACCTTCACTCAATAATGATACGGCCGCTATGTGGGAACTTGCTAAACTTTTTGGCTTTCTTCTTCAGGTTTCCAACTGTATGAACTAAGGCGTTTTGTACTACTGGTTCTGACTGATTTGGGAATAGTACGCTGGTTTCAAATCCTGCTTAAGGACTATGTAATAGAGAAAGCTGTGCTATGGTGTGTTTGTACATCTGCGTCTGAGTCATTGATAGCAAGCACTTTTTTTTTTTCTAAGTTTCATTTCTTTTCTGTTTTTGAGAACACAATTTTATGTATAAAATTTGTCAAGGACCCAGATGTTTGCTTGTTATATGCAGTGTTGTCGCTTAATTGAAATAAAAGCTGTTTTTACCAGTTATCTCGTAATGCAATCGAACGTTTAAAAATGATTTCAATTTTATTCACGTTTTCGTTTTGTCACTTGAGTCTGAAATAAGACCCTCACGTAATTCAAATGTTTTATTCTCGACATATCAAAGCTTGGTGCAGATATAATTTTTAGTCAGCTATTTTATTTTCTATATCAGGCTATTACAATATGATGAAACACGTAATGAAGCGTTTGGGGACCCGTGTTCAGTCCTCAGTCAGACCATCAAGATTTGGATATCTGTGGCTTCGCTTATCGCACCAGGCAACTTTATGTATGTTGCCTTGAAAAGTCCACGGCAAGTTCCATCCTCTCCAATAATCTAAAACCTAAGATCGAAAGTTCTTTCTCCAGTAACCACAGCTTTTGACAAGACGGAAAACATCAAGCTTTACTTAGTTTGCTTTTCAGAGAACATGTTCGGCTTTCTACATACTGATAGCTCAATGTCAGCATGTCGAGGCTTTAGTTTGAAAACTCCTGTTTCCCTCAGCATTTACAAAACTTTTACCGAATGTAAGTTAGAAGTCAAAATCTGTACAACAAAGGGTGGGTGCCTCACGAGTCATTCTTCAAACATTCAAGCCAAAAACCATGGCAACACGGCCTGTAGCGTGATAAGAACAGACAAAGAAACAAATAAACAAACGGTCTTAGAGTTCTCCCAGAATCATCATGTCATCGGAAATGGCTTATCGGTCACATAAACGCAACAAATTTTAAGAAAAGGCAATTCTGCTACAAGCATAATGATGTATCAGTCACATCAACAGACTTTTATCTTTACATTTCAATACAAACACAACAAATTTTAAGTAAAAGCAAATAAACTTCACGCCTTATCTCTAACATATGCCACACACGTCATTGGTAACTCGTTGTGTTGCATTTACATTTCCAATCAGCTTAAATAAAAATGGATTTCATGTTACTGCTAGTGGTTTACTTCATTTATTATGGTCTAGAAAATTGTCGTTACTGTAATAGCTTCAATGAGAAAAAAGAACGGTAGCCTACATTTCCCCCTTATATCCCTGAAATCAGTTAGTAGCACATTGTTCTAGAATTGGTAACTCATTGACTCTGATTTTTGTTTTATTTAATTGGTCATTACAAAATTAAAATTTAATGATATGAATTAAGAAATCGTCCACATCTATTGCTGCGAGTTCCATTCTGCTCATGCCCCCCGCGTGTCTTTCCTTTCTTCTTCTTGAATATGAAACTACTCACCCCTTTTAACACCACTTTTCTTCATCCCAAAGCAAATAAACGACCACTGTCGTCAGTGAAACGAACCTAAAGCATCGACTCATTTTTTCAGCCTGTCCATAAGCGGGCAGTTTCAGCTTGTACTCCAGCTTCTGGATCCTGGCTTGATGTGGAGGAAAGTACTGAAGTTGTGACACCTGTTGCTCCAGCTTCTTCCCAATCCGTCGAGTCTACTGCGTGTGACAGTTTTAGTAATGTGCCGGGGTCGGTTACTCCTTGTGAGACTAATTCGTATACTGGGTCTAGTGTTCCCTATGATATTGGCAATTTCTTAGATAAACATGTTGATGACAACACAAAATACCAACTCTTATTGAATCCTTGACAACCGAAAGATGACTATGTGTTTCCATTTTCCATACACATGATCAAAGGTAATGAGGTGAAGCGATATTTTGGGAATAAATACCTCAGCAGATACACTTGGCTTGTCTTTCCACATGCAAGAAGAGGTTTATTTTGCAAATACTATCCGTTTTTTGCTACTGGATGCGTTGGCGGAGGTCAAAAAACTGTGCCGTTGCAAAAGCTTGTGACCAAACCGCCGACAAACTTCAAGGATATTGCAGGGCAGAATGACGATTTGGAAGCACATGAAAGTCACATTTATCACAAAAGAGCCGTAGAACAGGGGAATGCGTTCCTCAATACGTTCAATAAACCTCACTTGGAGGTAATCAACCGTGTACACCAACAGCGCAGCAGAGAGGAGGAAGGAAACAGGAAACTACTTCGTCCTATAGTCGATACGGTTATTTTCGTTGGCCGGCAAAATATACCTTTACGTGGATACAGAGGTGATGGGCAGATATTTCATAAACAGGCAAATTCCGAGAGCTCCATTGTTGCTGTGAACGAAGGAAATTTTAGAGAACTGCTAAGATTTAGAGCGTCTGCTGGCGATAAAAAACTGGAGCAACACCTGCAGTCAGCTTCCTCAAATGCTACATATATTAGTAAGACAACTCAAAATGTTCTCATTTCATGCTGTGGGAAAGAGATTTCAGAGCAAATTTTGAGTAGCGTACACTCATCACAATATTATTCAATACTTTTTGACGAGACAACAGATGCTTCTCACTCAGCTGAGCCTTACGTTACGATACGTACTTAACGGTAATATCAGTGAAATTTTCATTAGTTTCGTTGATGCGTTTGTAGAACTTGGTCATACGAATTTCAAGATGACTATCAGTCTGATGAAGAAGATTGGAAAGAATCCAGGAAGCTAATTAACACAGAAGAGAAGGTAGATGGAACTTCCGCAGCTCAGGAGCTATCGTTAACTGGTAAGGTCACTGGTAAAATTGTCCTGTACCAGCTGAAGAATAGGCTCAAACTCCCATTGGAACGTTGTGTTGGCATTGGAACGGACGGATGTGCTGTTATGCTTTCCGAAGTTCGAGGTGCTGCCACTGAAGTACAGAAGGAGGCCAAGAACGCTGTTAAGACACCATGCTATAGCCACAGACTATATAACTCTATATCCCGTAGTTCCAAGGTGCCTGCTGTTCGGGACGCTATATCAGTAATGAAAGAGGTCATTAATTTCTTCAAGTCACACCCCAAAAGAAAAAGTGTCTTAATGGACACCTTGAGTTGTGCACTCACATCAGTTTGTGAGACCCGGTGGGTAGAAAGGCATGACAGTGTACTTCAGTTTTCAGCTGATCTTGTAAAAATTGTGGAGACTCTCGGAAAGATTGCTGACTGGCATGACCCGAGCACAGCTGGTAAGGCTGCTTCTCTGGTGTTAAATTTGTGCAGCTCACAATTTGTGTTGTCATTATTGTATCTGAGCGATGTGCTATCTCTAACGGAGTCTCTAAGCAAACTATTGCAGAAACGTTCTATTTATCTCAATTACAGTGCTATACACGTCAAGAACACTTTCGCCATTCTTGTTAGTCGTCGAGAAAATTTGGTCACAAGCTTCAGTAACGTCTGGAAGCGTGCAGAGAAACTTGCGGATCAACTAGGCATAGAGCTCAATATTCCTCGCATACCTCGGCACGGTCGACGCCAAGTTTATCGTGACAACCATCAAACAAATTCTGCAAAAGAATATTACAGAGTAACAGTCTTTGCTCCCCTACTGGACTTCATTATAACTGATTTACGAGAAAGATTTTCTGCTGAAACTTTGGATGTGTTCAACCTTTCTGTTTTCAGTCCAGAAAGTATTGTGAAGATTTCTGCAGGTGAAACTAAAAAAATTGCAGCGTCCCACACCAACCGCTTCGGTTCGTTGCTTGACGTGGAGAAAGGCATTGCTTCTCTTTTGTTACGGGATGAAATGTTGTTGTGGCGAGAGAAATGGAATCAAGAAAAGGAACGACGAAAAGAGCTTCCAACCATCGCCCTTGACATATTGGCTAGATGTGATAAGGATGCATATCCTATAATACGTAAGCTTTTATTGGTCCTGGCAACGCTTCCAGTGACAACTGCATCTTCTGAAAGATAGTTTTCGTCGTTGCGGTGCCTGAAAACTTATTTAAGAACATCGATGAATGAAAACCGGCTGCTTGGTCTTGCACTTATGCATATTCATTACCAGATTCCTGTAGACGTAGAAAAAGTAATTACAAGATTTTCAGAAAGTGGGTGTAGAAGGGGAGTAGAATTTAATATTTAAGAGCAGTATTGTGAATATACGTATTAAACACAAAATTTCATTTTATTTATACTTTTGCATTTTTATTTTATTTCTTATTTTTTTACAAGAAGAAAGAAAGAGATTTCTTATTGTTAACATTTACATTCATGAGGAAAAACAGCTTATTATGAGCATAAAATGACGTAATTAACAATATAAGATGATTTTATGAACACAGTCAAATACCCTATTATAAATTTTCGCAGTTGTATCGTCATTGCCGCGTATAAACACATGCGCGAATTCGATGGCAACATTTTGTCAAATGAAAGCAATTGGTGAACTAATTTCGAAGATTTAAGAATGGAAAGAAATGAACATTAGCACTTTTATAGACTATTTTACATTAACAGACAAACACAGAGTTTTTCAAGTGCACGTGTCGCATTTGAAAAATATTTTTTAGGTAATGCCGTATGTTATTTCATTGAACACACTTAACACATAGCGATACACAATTCAACTAAAAACAGAATATATATACACTCCTGGAAATGGAAAAAAGAACACATTGACACCGGTGTGTCAGACCCACCATACTTGCTCCGGACACTGCGAGAGGGCTGTACAAGCAATGATCACACGCACGGCACAGCGGACACACCAGGAACCGCGGTGTTGGCCGTCGAATGGCGCTAGCTGCGCAGCATTTGTGCACCGCCGCCGTCAGTGTCAGCCAGTTTGCCGTGGCATACGGAGCTCCATCGCAGTCTTTAACACTGGTAGCATGCCGCGACAGCGTGGACGTGAACCGTATGTGCAGTTGACGGACTTTGAGCGAGGGCGTATAGTGGGCATGCGGGAGGCCGGATGGACGTACCGCCGAATTGCTCAACACGTGGGGCGTGAGGTCTCCACAGTACATCGATGTTGTCGCCAGTGGTCGGCGGAAGGTGCACGTGCCCGTCGACCTGGGACCGGACCGCAGCGACGCACGGATGCACGCCAAGACCGTAGGATCCTACGCAGTGCCGTAGGGGACCGCACCGCCACTTCCCAGCAAATTAGGGACACTGTTGCTCCTGGGGTATCGGCGAGGACCATTCGCAACCGTCTCCATGAAGCTGGGCTACGGTCCCGCACACCGTTAGGCCGTCTTCCGCTCACGCCCCAACATCGTGCAGCCCGCCTCCAGTGGTGTCGCGACAGGCGTGAATGGAGGGACGAATGGAGACGTGTCGTCTTCAGCGATGAGAGTCGCTTCTGCCTTGGTGCCAATGATGGTCGTATGCGTGTTTGGCGCCGTGCAGGTGAGCGCCACAATCAGGACTGCATACGACCGAGGCACACAGGGCCAACACCCGGCATCATGGTGTGGGGAGCGATCTCCTACACTGGCCGTACACCACTGGTGATCGTCGAGGGGACACTGAATAGTGCACGGTACATCCAAACCGTCATCGAACCCATCGTTCTACCATTCCTAGACCGGCAAGGGAACTTGCTGTTCCAACAGGACAATGCACGTCCGCATGTATCCCGTACCACCCAACGTGCTCTAGAAGGTGTAAGTCAACTACCCTGGCCAGCAAGATCTCCGGATCTGTCCCCCATTGAGCATGTTTGGGACTGGATGAAGCGTCGTCTCACGCGGTCTGCACGTCCAGCACGAACGCTGGTCCAACTGAGGCGCCAGGTGGAAATGGCATGGCAAGCCGTTCCACAGGACTACGTCCAGCATCTCTACGATCGTCTCCATGGGAGAATAGCAGCCTGCATTGCTGCGAAAGGTGGATATACACTGTACTAGTGCCGACATTGTGCATGCTCTGTTGCCTGTGTCTATGTGCCTGTGGTTCTGTCAGTGTGATCATGTGAGGTATCTGACCCCAGGAATGTGTCAATAAAGTTTCCCCTTCCTGGGACAATGAATTCACGGTGTTCTTATTTCAATTTCCAGGAGTGTGTATATATATATATATATATATATATATATATATATATATATATATATATATATGTATGTGTGTGTGTGTGTGTGTGTGTGTGTGTCTGTGTGTGTGTGTGTGTGCGTGTGTGTGCGTGTGTGTGTGTGTGTGTGTGTGTGTGCGCGTGCGTATAGAGAATTAATGGTTATATTTGGAATTAATTTTTTGGAAGGCAGGTACCAAAAAATTTGCCTCCCCCCCTGACCGAGATCCAGGATCCGCCCTTGGTCATAATACAGTGGTATATTTTAAATTAGCTGTTGTGAACCGAGGAGACAACAAGCGTATGCTGAAGATCAATCAAAACCCTTTTACATCGTCATTACGAAGATGACATTTACTAACTCTGGCACACAACAGCATTTGTTTACTTCACAACATATTCATCTCAGTACAAAATTATTTAAGTGTGCAGGCCTCTTAGCATTCGAGTTTCCGTACATATGTGTTGTGGTCTGAATACACAGAGAATATTATACAAATATACCGCCATAAAATTATACGGTGACAACTTTAGTACGTTTTGTCACTGAATCCGGAAACATTATGTTTGATGGAACATCGAAAGAACCTGATTTCTCCTCTTAGAAGGGTTGCAAGTTAGTTTATAACTTGTCAAGAGCTGGAATGCCACAGTAAAGTGTAATTTTGGGCTATGGTGACCAATATTATTCATTCGTATAGATAACCCTCCATCTGAAATGGTTCCTTGTCTCATCGATGAAATTAGTTCAGCTTCTTTTCTCTTCGGTATATGTGAGGTGGAAGCGTTAGAAATTCAGGTGGGAATCAGTGACGAAGCTAGCACTTCCTATGGCTTTACTGTGGCAAAAAGACCTCCTCAACTCTGAAATAATTTGCTAACTGCGAAACACGATTACAAATTTTTAGTAAAAAATTAAATACTAGTTACAATCGCGTAATTTCGGATGTCTTACATACGTACTAAAAGCCACCCATTCATGCTTTTTAAAGTACACAAAAAAGTGATAGCGATTCTAGGCCAATACATTCTTTCGCAGTGCACTCTATCCGAAAATTCACTCAACAGCAATTGAAAGACAGCACTTACAAGTAGCATGTAGCAACCTCTTTCGTCCTGATGACGGCAACTGTGCTTCGTAGGATATGGGATCCACGGAAAAAGTGTGGAGCCATTCTAAGCCAATCTCTTCTTCGATAACAAAACTGGTGTCAAACACGACGAACTACTTGTTTGATAGTTTATAAATTTAAATGCCTAGCTTGTGACCAATACTACACACATCACCTCGGCTCCGAGAGTTCCGGAACCTGTACACAAAATAGAGATCAATATAAACATCATTTCAGCCATTTTTATTGTTCATGAAAACCGCACATTGCATGTTTTACCACCACACAGCGAGACCTTCAGAGGTGGTGGTCAAGATTGCTGTACACACCGTTATTTCTAATACCGAGTAGCACGTCCGCTTACACTGATGCATGTTTGTATTCGTAGTGGCGTACTATCCACAAGTTCATTGGGACACTGTTAGTCAAAATTGTTCCATTCCTCAACGGCGATTGGCCGTCGATCCCTCAGAATGGTTGGAGGGCCACGTCGTCCATAAACAGCCCTTTTCAATTTATCCCAGGCGTGGTCGTAAGGGTTCATGTCTGGAGAACATGCTGGCCACTCTAGTCGAGCGATGTCGTTATTCTGAAGGAAGGGATTCGCAAGATGTGCACTATGGGGGTACCAATTGTCGTTCATGAAGAGGAACGCCTCACCAATATGCTGCCGATAGCGTTGCAGTATCGGTCGGAGGATGGCATTCACATATCGTACAGTCGTTACGGCGCCTTCCATGGTCACCAGCAGTGTACGTCGGCCCGACATAATGCCACCCCAACACAGCAGGGAACCTGCATCTTGCTGCTCTCGCTGGACAGTGTGTCTAGGGCTTTCAGCCTGACCAGGTTGCCTCCAAACAAGTCTCCGACGATTGTCTGGTTGAAGGCATATGCGACACTCATCGGTGAAGAGAACGTGACGTCAATGCTGAGCGGTCCATTCGGCATGTTTTGGGCCCAACTGCACAGCGCTGCATGGTGTACTGACTGCAAAGTTGGATCTCACCATCTACGTCGGGAGTGAAGTTTCGCATCATGCAGCCTATTGCGCATATTTTGAGTCGTACACGATGTCCTGTGGCTGCACGATAAAGCATTATTCAACATGGTGGCGTTGTTGTCAGGGCTCCTTCGAGCCATAATCCGTAGGTATCGGTCATCCACTGCAGTAGTAGTCCTTGGGCAGCCTGAGCCAGGCATGTCGTTGATAATTCTTGTCTCTCTGTATCTCCTCCACGTCCGAAAAACATCGCTTTGGTTCACTCCGAGACGCCTGGACACTTCCCTTGTTGAGAGCCCTTTCTGGCACAAGGTAACAATGCGGACGCAATCGAACCAAAGTGTTGACGTTCTAGGCATGGTTGAACTACAGACAACACGATCCGTGTACTTCCTTCCTGGTGGAATGACTGGTTCTGATCGGCTGTCAGACCCCCTCCGTCTAATAGACACTTGTCATGGATGGTAGTTTACATCGTAGTGCGCGTTTAGTGACATTTCTGAAGAGTCAGTCTGTGATACAATACCTACAGTCAATGTCTGTCATGAGGAGTTCTGGGAATTGGGGCAATGTATAACATTTTTTTTATATGTGTGCATTGGCCAACTGGCCGTTCCCTCGGAACACTTTTTATGGAGCACACGTATTCCCAGAATTAGATTCCAGATCCCATTGCTTAACCTTAACTCCGCCCGATCTGGCCATGATGTATAGCGTCGTGTATTACCTGAGACTATAGAACATAAAGAATAACCTATAATGAATCAGAAACTGAACAGCGCTGTAATATTGGTGCAGTATGGTACGGCTATATAAACAGCGTTGGGCGTGGTGGCGCACGAGTTGTCCGAGGAAGACCTAGTAAACAAATCTATACGAAACTGGAACTGGGAATGGACGCTACTAGGACTATTCTCGCTACACCGGACTGTATAATGTAACATGTACACGCTACATGTAACATACAGTAAGTAATTCTTTGATAGATTACAGAAACATAATGGGAATCCAAATGCAGGATGTTGTCAAAGACTGCTAGCTAGTTTTCTCCTTAATCGTCGATGTAAACGTGTCAGATAATTTTACTCGCATCACAGTTGTCAGTGATATTTTTTCATCGGGCAGCCACAATATTCCAGTTCGTTCCTCTCTTGTTATTGAAATATCTTCCTTAAGCTTCATATGACGTTACTTTTCTATAGCAAACAGGTTGTTACACTAAATCCACTCAGGCCGAAAACAACACACGCAAAGGATTTTTTTTCTTTACCTGTAAAAGTTGTTACTGCTCTAAGAATGTAAGTGTTTCTCGTTTTAGAAAGTAAAACATGTTCCTAAATAGGGACGTAATGAAAATAAAATTAAATTCTCCTCATGTTTTAAAACAAAGTAACAGACTGGCTCAAGGAGGTAACTACGAACCCACATCACAGAAGAAATCAGAGATACAAATATTAACAGTTGCTATCCAGTTGTTGGAAACTGAGCTTTGCTACTTTAAATAAAAACCCATTTGTTGCTTCTTTCACGTATACCTGTGGTGTGGCTTTAAAAGAAATCTGTTCTCACTTCTACCTGTTGTGTTCTCCTTGTAGGTGTCTTGCAAAATAATATAGTAAATGTTCAAATGTGTGTGAAATCTTGTGGGACTTAAGTACTAAGGTCATCAGTCCCTAAGCTTACACACTACTTAACCTAAATTATCCTAAGGGCAAACACACACGTCCATGCCCGAGGGAGGATTCGAACCTCCGCCGGGACCAGCCACACAGAATAATATAGTAAAAAGGATTTATAATCTCCTAACGTCGTTTAAATATGGAACAGATAGGAATACATGTGGTACACACTTATCAATACCATTAGCAGTATTCACTCTTTGTAAACTCACATTTTGATGTGTATCACTTCTGGTGAAAACTGAATACTGGTTTTCTTTTGAAATAACGCTATATTAAAAAAAAAAAAAAAAAGAAATAAGCGCTTCACAGCCAGCCACTTCTTATCATCTAGGCATAGTACAAGCTCTGACGAGATATCGGTCACGTGACAGGGCAAAATATTCGGCTGGCATGGACTACAGAAGGACTATCTTTCCAACACAGTAATGACCTATAATTCAGTAAGTCGTGAGGTATAGGAATAAGATACGTAGAGACTTCAGAAAATAAGCTACACGTGTCGTACACTCTAGGGCTATTGAGCAACAAAAGCGGCGTATGTTTTGACGGAGTTCTGCAGGCACAGTTTGGTTGCGGTACGGATATCAGGTGAATCACAGTGAGCGCGGCAACTGGAAACGTATTCCAGAATTGAAGGACTCGAGACAGAGTGGTTATTGTGCGCGAGAAGTCTAAGGGCGCGCAGACTCACCGTGAAATTCCGGCTGTATACGTACCACACGCAGTGTCACGCCCTGCCACAGTGAAACCGGGCCAACAGTTTTTTCAACGCAGCAGGGCGTGGATGATGCTGATCGGGAAATATAGAGCTTGCACCATGTGATGTCCGTCGTTTTGGCAAGAACAAAGAACATCTTGGGGAAAGACATTTTTCCAACGTTGATAACGTTACCAATGAGCACATTTCTAACATCAAGGAATTCAACAACTGGTAGAATGTTCCGACCATTGGTTACAGAGACTTGGTGTCTTCGTTCAAAAGAACTTTAATGACAGCATGTGGGTGAAAATACGGACACACCAAAAACACAATACGGTAACCAAGGGGCTTTCAAAACAGCTTACATTTGTCTCGTAATGGATAGATATAAATCTTGCGTGTTTCTGAAGTCATTCTTGTAACATCCTACCTGCAAAATGGTGTCAAGTTCAGGTAGGTATGATGGTGATCGCTCTGAGCACTTTGGGACTTATTATCCGAGGTCATCAGTCCCCTAGACATAGAGCTACTTAAACCTAACTAACCTAAGAACATCACACACATCCATGCCCGAGGCAGGATTCGAACCTGCTAGCGTAGAAGTCTCGCGGTTCCGGACTGAAGCGCCTAGAACCGCACGGCCAACTCGGTCGGCGATGGTGATGGAAAGCGATCACGCACACGTCTCTCCAAAGTGGACCAGAAAAGCCAGTACGATATCTGGTGACTGAGGAAGCCAGAGTAGACGCGACAATTCATAGTCTTGATCACGAAACCACCACTGGACGATGCGAGTTGTCATAACAGGAGCCCAGTCGTCATGGAACACAGCATAACCATGGAGGAAGAATTACTGCATCATGGGATGGACCTGATGAACCAAAACGGCAGAGTAGCCATAGGGTCCATGAAATTTCATAATAAGGCGGCCCAAATCACTGTCGAACCCCTGCCATGTTTCACTGTTGAGACGTAAACCAGGCCAGAAGCGGCAAACAGTCTGCATCAAGATTCATCCGACCTAATGATGCTCTCCCATTGCTCCAAACTTCAGGTTTTACAGCTTCGGCACCACGTTTTCCTGTTACGGTCCTTCGCATCATTGATGAGTGGTTTTGGAATTCCAGTCCACTCAGAAATTCCCAGCTTATGAAGCTCCCTTCAAGTCGTTTTGCTGCCGACAGCGTCCGCGAGTGCGACATTGAGTTGCGCAGTCACGTTTGATGCCGTCTTCCCATTTTTCGTCACAATACTCTTCAATGACCGTCTGTCACGATCACTCAACATGCACTTTCAAGGCTTTTTGGTTTAGTGGATAATGTTTTTCCGCTTTCTCTGAATGTGGTATAATTCTTCGATACCGTGTCGCTTCGAACACCAAACACTTCGGCAACCTTGGTTAGGAACCACACGCCATACAACCGCCAACAATTTAGCGAAGTTCGAGTTCCCTTAGCTACGACGTAGTGAATTCAAAGCTATACAGAACACTTTTGTTGCCACGACCGATCCTTGTACTGAGGACGTTTCATAGGTGCCGTTCGTAATCAAATGCAGCAGCGGAATCTCGAGTTCTGACTGGCATCTTTGCATTTATGTTCAAGCATGTATTTTTCGCAGAGTTTCCATGATATTCTCCAACACCTGCACCTCAGTCACTTCGAAGTGCTGTGCAGCATTCGATAAAATTTGCTTGGCCTGTCATACTACTGTGTAATTCTCTTCTTGAAGTCCTCCTTTAAGAGTTTACTATTTTAGTACCTATGACTATTCGTCTGATTCAGTATTTTCGTGTTTGATCGCTAGCCATGCTAAATCACAGTATCCTGTTCGCTTCGCAGTGACGTACCGAACACAAAGTCACATGCGTGAAAGGAAACGGATGCGCAGCTAGCTCGACCGCAGTTCTGTCGCTTTGCCCGCGTCTGCTGTCACCCGCCACGTGTTCGCGATACTGCGGCGGTCTACGAAGTTACGAGACAATACCGGCAGCAAAAGGCAGCGATATTGCCGCAGCAGTCAGCGGCAGCTGCCTGTGATCCCATCAGCAGTTTGCGTGCGCCTTTACGCGGGATCGCTCGCTCACGCGGCCAGCAGCAGACTGACATACGGGAGACGTGATTTATACAAAGATAAACTGGTGCTTCGACGAAAGACAGCAGCAGAGCACAGTTTCTTCCATCTGCAACCTGTAGTGGTTCTCCGACCCATCTTTTTTTGCAAAGGCGGTTCACTCTGGAAGCTTCTGTGAGCATATGTAACAATTCATATACATTACCTCGATACTCGACATACTAAGAAAAGAGAAGCAGATATAGTAAGCACCATTGCTAACAAACATCTGTATGGTTCGTACATCGCTATAGCTTCTGTAAAGGAGCGTTTGAAACACGTTGAACTTTGCTGATGGGACGTAAAAACGAAGGAAACGATAAATTTTCGAACGTCCATTCAGATGTCATGACCGTGTATTTTTAAAATTTTTCCAAGATAATTTGTCAAAAATGGAATTTCTCGAATCAATCAGTAATGCTGATTCCAAAGATTACATCCATTTTTTGCATTACGTACGAATTTTTCACAAATTAAGAGCTCATATTTTAATAATAAAGTAAAGTACAAACATTAAAATAAATTTTCAGTCAAGGTTTATGTTTCTACAGTTTGAAACTTGGCTGTACCATTTGCAGTTCCCGTTACTAAATGTCAACATTCACTATTACGTTATTTGTCTTATTAATTAGCGAAGGTCTTCTGCAAAGATACAATTCCGTACCTAATTATCATGGAGATATGGTACAGCGCATGAGGCTAAAATCGTGAAGCCGACGTCTGCCATGTTTATTACCCCAACATTGTCTTCTTTTCGAAGTGTTTTAATCAAAAATGCAAGCTTGTGTCATTTACGGGTATAGTGTGAAACACTGGTGTCTGCGCTTTGATGAGGAGAGTAGGTTTCAATTCTCGGTACATAATCTATTTCTTTCCAATTCATTCGAGTGGTAGAATATCCAATTTCATCCATCTCCCTGACAATGAACCTTTTCGATGTTTTGTGACCTGTATAGAATTTTTTTGTCTTTTTTTTACACGTGTTGCAATCCTATGTGTGCCACGTTTTTTTCTAGATTTAATGTTGCACGTCATATAGTGGTTTATCTACTTTTGTAGAAAATTATTGATTTACATTCAAAAATTTTATCAAGTCAATTTATCATTGCAAGTCGCTTTTCTATTTTAAGCAAGTTTATGCCGATTTGCACACAGTAGTTAACATACGATCCCACGATGTGAAAAGTACTGCTTGCTTCCGGCAGTTTCATCTGTTGTAAGTGCCCATTGCAGAGCGCAAGGATGTAAGCCGTATTGTCATACACATTGTCATGCACAGCTAGATGTTTGTTGCCATTATTCAGCTCCAGGTAAATTCAGTTTACTATCGCTATGTCCATTCTACATCGTTGAGTAAACTAATCGTTTATTGCCTATTTAAAATTACACAATGGTTTTGTAATAAGATCGCATTACTACTTTGATTCATGGGTCTAAACCCCGCGTATGAAAGTGCATGCTTTTTAATTCAGGGCATATTCCGGTTTGCTCTCAAAGGTAATACGTTACCAAAACCTAGCAATGACTTCATAAATTATCAACATATTTTTAGGTACATACTAAAAATGTTTACAAACATTACGAAACGCTGACACATTTAATTCTGCAACTTTCTCGTTTCCTACTTCTTTGCAGAATATTAAATTTTAATGTCAGTGTTCAATATACACAACACTAGTAAGCCATCATAATATCATTCCATCTTTTCTGGTATTTCTTCTCCATCTCTTTAATGCCCTGGTAGAAGCGTTCTCTTTGCTCTTCATTTTATATAATTTTTTGGGTTTTCAGTCAGTATGTGGATACAGGAAATGGAATTCTAGATGAATATTGCAATCCAACTTTTTGAAATTTTCCAACATGATTCGGACAATGTGTGTATGATTCGGATGTTTTTATTCCCTATAACGTTTTCGTCAACAGATCTGTAATCGTTCCCAGCATCTTTTTCTCTAAAGTCAATTATGTTATCTAATTCGAATTTTTTTAATCAGCATTTAAATTTGAGGGCCAATAAAATTACCAGCTTTCCATTTTTATTGACTAATGAAGAGAAACGTCATTGAAAGGTATTAACACCAGCATCCATCTTACGGAAGAGCGTTTGAAAATTGCTTCTACAGTTACAATTTCGTATCTAGTAGTGGAAGCAATTTTTTTGTGGTGTACAAGCCATTGACTGAAGATGTTTCTAGTCCTGGGGTCAAAATGTCTCCGAAATGGCCAAACATTTATACTCCAGCGCCTTTGCTACACCCGCTACTCCATCACATAAAAAGCAGACCATTTTCGAGTATCCTGCTCGATATCTAATACCATTCTTAGGACAAAAATTAAATTAGACTTTATTCCATCGTGCAAAAATTGCCTGTGATAGAAGAAAAGTAACAACAGTTTTGAAATCAGCAAAAAAATGTTAGTTAAGATCACATATTCGTCTTCAATCATCTGGAGTCATACAAACTGAAATATCATGTAACATAAACCAAAGTTAGGTCAGGACAAAACTTTAACCCGGACCTCCAATTTATCTCCAGCAGCAACTTTAGCTAACGTATCAGCCGCAGTAAACGTTTCATTGAGTCCTGGAGATGTGCCCGATGGCGTAATTGGTTGAAGACGCTGTTCGCGGAACTTGTATTTTATTGATACCCCAGGTTTCACTGTATGTTTGCAAAAAGTGTTAGACTGGATGAAGATAGATGTCCATAGATAAATTTTTTGTTGTACACCTCAGTCCAAAGATTGATTTATCGCAGCTCATCATGTTAGTCTATCCTGTGTGAGTCTCTCCACCTCTACGTGTTGTTGTTGTTGTTGTGGTCTTCAGTCCAGAGACTGGTTTGATGCAGCTCTCCATGCTACTCTATCCTGTGCAAGCTTCTTCATCTCCTAGTACGTACTGCAACCTACAGCCCTCTGAATATGCTTATTGTATTCGTCTCTTGGTCTCCTCTACGATTTTTACCCTCCACGTTGCCCTCCAGTACTAAAATGGTGATCCCTTGATGCCTCAGAACATGTCCTACCAACCGATCCCTTCTGCTAGTCAAGTTGTACCACAAATTTCTCTTCCCTCCTATTCAATACCTCCTCATTAGTTATGTGATCTACCCATATCACATTCAGCAATGTTCTGTAGCATCACATGTCGAAAGCTTCTATTCTCTTCTTGTCCAAACTATTTATCAGCCATATTTTACTTCAATACAAAGCTACACTCCATAGAAATACTTTCAGAAACGACTTCCTGAAACTTAAATCTATACTCTATGGTAACAAATTTCCCTTCTTCAGAAACGCTTTCCTTACCATTGCGTCTACATTTTATATCCTCTCTACTTCGACCATCAACAGTTATTTTTCCCCCCAAATAGCAAAACTCATTTACTACTTTAAGTGTCTCTTTTCCTAATTTAATTCCCTCAGCATCACCCGACTTAATTCGACTACATTCCATTATCCTCGATTTGTTTTTGTTAGTGTTCATCTTATATCCTCTGACAGAATTACAATGTCCATGGATTTTAATATCTGTTCCGAATTTTTCTTTTCTCTCCTTTAATGCTTGCACATAGTAACAGCAATTCGAATCCTATTAAACTTCTACGCTGCATGCAGGCCTGGGCCTCTCTCCACTATTTTTATATGCTACACTCCCATCCATCACGAAATTACACGTTTCTACTGCAAAATGCGCTCTATCAATCTATCCCTTCGCTTAGTCAAGTTGTGTCTTCAATTTCTTTTCTGCTCTTTATTAGTTGCTTTTACCAATATACGCGTAAGTATTGTTCAGTAATACCACCAACCACATTCCAGTTTTAAAAAAATGTTCAAATGTGTGTGAAATCTTATGGGACTTAACTGCTAAGGTCATCAGTCCCTAAGCTTACACGCTACTTAACCTAAATTATCCTGAGGACAAACACACACACAGCCACGCCCGAGAGACGACTCGAATCTCCGCCGGGACCAGCCGCACAGTCCGTGACTGCAGCGCCTAAGACCGCTCGGCTAATCCCGCGCGGCCAATCCAGTTCCAGTTCCATGGAAGGCTACACTCCAAACAAATACTTTAAGAAACACTTCCTAGTATTTAAATTTATGTAAATACTAATGACAGCCTGCTTTTTATTTCTCTATACATCCATCTTCGTCAGTTATTTTGCTGCCCAAACAAAAAAAATGTAGTCAATTATTTTCAGCATCTCTTTTCACCATTTAATCTTCCAACATCGCTTGATTTAATTAACTCAATTACACTTGTTTTACTTCGGTCAGTGTTTTTTCCCATCCCATTCAACTGATCTTTCAACATCTTTGCGCCTCTAAGAGACTTACAGTGACACTGACCAATCTTAAAATTTTAATTTTTTTTTCTCTCTGAACTAATCACTTCGTTACCTCTCTCGGTAATTGAAAAAGAGAAGATCCACCATGTACCAGCTATCAGACATAGCACGATTATAAGATAATCTCTTTGAATCTGTTGTTCAACACCTGAGACAGAGGCCTGAAAAGAAAGTAAATTCATATTTTGATGAGGGTTATAAGTTGGCTGCACTATTTCGTACCAAAGAAATGAACGAAAGTTAGTTTAAAGTGCGGTCGATGCCATGCCACTAAAGACAATACCGTAGCGAATCTTGCAGAAAGTAGGGAATAACTTGCAGCGTTTTGAAAGAGGCCCTCCCGGTATTTACCGTGAACTAGTTTCGGGAAACAATCCAAAATTTATTTCAGGAAAGCCAGACGTGAGTTAGAAATCCGCTCCTTTGGTATGCTAATCCTAACAGAATGGGCCATAGACAGTATCTTTAGCTTTAATACGGCACTAAATACAATGCTCCCTAAAGGTTGTTGTAATGTTATTTGTTTTTGGGTAAAAGAAACCAGAAGTAGTCATCAATTTGTGAAATGCGTTATCACTCTCCTTCCTTCAGTGATATATCCCAGGTGGTAGTTGTCTGTGGATACAGGTTAGTTGGAAGATTGGAAGAGGCAGTTTTTGACTCCATTTAACCTGTCTGCAACCCATAAGACCAAAGCCCTATCTTACACTTTGCGCCTCATCTTTGGAAGAATGTAGAACAAGTGATGCTGTGTTGCCTCTCGCACACACTCATCGTCCACTGTCAGTTATACAGTGTGATTCAGCGGCCACTACCTAAGGGTTTTATGCAACCAATCACACCTTCGAATACCACATCCAAGATCTTCATACTACTGTCTTGCTCGCTAAGCCCAAACAGTACTATAGTGAAAGTGAACAGATCTATTTTGCAGGAAATTTAAGGTAGTTAAATTTTTTACTGTGGTTAGATTTCGCTACCGGCCGCAGTTTTCGAGGTATTCAAGAGAAACTTACAAAAATGACCTTCGAAAGCATTTTTCTTGAGTCACTCGAAACCTGTGACCAACGAAAACGTTTCGCAGTACAAAATGTAACTGCATTAAATTCCCTACAAAAGTTCCCAGTTTATCATTTTTAGGATTAATGGTATGCACATAGCAAGAGAGAGAAAATGATACTCGGGCTCTTGAGTTTTGAAGGCACTGCAGGTTGCCTAGAATCCCTTGGTAGGGGCAGCTGAATCACCCTGTATATTATTCAGTGAATGGTAGTTACTGCACTGCATAGTTCCTTTTTTTTATATTCTGGCTGTATATGCCACTGCATGTAACTTATGGCGTAAGCGCCACCTGCCTTTTTGATGTATGTATCTACGTTATTGTTCCTAAGGCTCCCACAATGTCATAACGGGAGTGTTAAATGCTTTCCTTTTATTTATTGTCACTCTATCTAAGGACGCAATTAATATGGATATTTTACATGTTGCTTCAGTACGCCAATCGGCACATAGTTCGCGACCTGAGCGCCACCTGCCCTGGCTGCAGTGCTACTACGCTGGCCGATTTTACCCAGTCGCTTATGCGCTCTCCAACTTCCATGTACTTATTTTTATTTGTCTGACAAACCCTATTCTCAGGGCTATATTTTATTTGGACTAATGGAGCTATGCAGATGTTTGTAAAAACGACAATGACATATCACTCCATGTTAATGTAATACTGTAAGTACCAGGAATCCTTCTCATATTTTGTAATACAAGATTCTCCTAATATATATTAAACTCTATTCTTTACTTATGTTTCATACCTTTTAATATAAATTAGGTTGTCCATTGTCCTCAGGCCACCTTCTGAAGAAGATAGATTTAAATCTATCGAAACCTAGGTAAAGATTACTTTATCTTTTGCAACTGGTCGGCTGTTTTTAATCCTATTATCGAGAGGCTTTGTAAGCTATGACCAACTGCTGTACGTCCATTCATTTTGGTGTAGTGTCTTCATTGCTGGAAAATTATGGCCATTGCGCGCTAAGAGTTTTCATGTTCCGTTTTCCCTAAAACGAAAACCAGCTACGTGATGTGAAATAATCAGATAAGTGAATGAGAACGATATCTAAGAACCATTTTCATTTTCACCTCTGTAGTACTCTGATCGACAGATAAAACACCCCCTACAGGACAACACAACAGGTCTAACGTATTGATCATTGTAACGAGTAATTACAACTATTCGTCACCTGAGAGTAGGGGAGCTCTGATTCTGTCTCTCAGGATGGCGCAATTGTTCTCCTACCTAGGCATTGTGGGTTCGATCAGTGGGAGAGGGAGGAGGAGGTAGGGGAGACAGTAATCCTTTGAATGTGAAGGTGGCAGTAGCAATAAAAACGAATTACAATAAAATCCATTATTATTACATCGAGCTGAAGCAGACACAGACTTTGCCCTCGTCGGGTGGATACAACCCGGCGTCCATCCACAGTGTATTTATTCCTACAAGGTCCCATGGAGGCCACGTGGTGTTGACGAAGTGTGCAGACGGAGTACTGTAGTGGCGACCAGCTGATCCCAGCACAGCGTTCTTGCTGGCCAGACCGACTGCAGACAATGGGTAGGCGAGGGATCAGTGATGATCGATTTTGAAGGGCAGCCAGGTGGTATCGAACTTTGGACATCGCGGAACGTAGCCGACAGCCCCTGGCGGAGGCTGTTTAACCCGTTACATGGGGCTGCTGACTATGTCGCCAAATTCTTCACCGTCGACGATCGTCAGTCCTGTTTATTTGTAGCGTTCCCGATCTGAATTGTTTTGATGTCTGATGGCGGTGGCGCTCAGAAAAGTTGCCGCAATGCCGCAATAGGGAGTAGCCTTGCCACTTGTTGACACGATGCAGGGGGTGCTCAGCAGGTCGGATGAGTCGTGAGCCACATGCCTTCGGGACGGTAAGTGTCTAATGACCCTATCCTAACTCTCCTGTTACGGAAAGTAAAATACAACCAACTTCCTTTAGAATTATTCCTGACAATAAAGTCAAGTCTATCAACTATTTTCTCTATTTAAAGTGTCATTGAGAACAAGTTCCAAAGACCTTACCTGCTTCCTCCGTTCACTGTGACAATGAATTTATTTTTCTCTAAATCTCAGCCAAAAAGTTAGTAATGTGCATTTGATGAAATTAATTAATCTTTGTCATTTATTGGTATAAACAGTCAGTAGGTTTGAAGAATCCACGTTGTTTAGTAAGAGAAAAGTAATGCAATTAATTACGTCATATTCAGAAAATAACTAATAAATGAGAACTGTCTCCTGAGCACAGTAGCTTACCAGAACTCCTGAAACGTTACAGCGTGCTTACAGCGTCACCAGCTAATGATAGACACTCTCTATCCCAAGACACAGTGAAACACTTCAGATTGGCCGTAAATAAGTACCACCACCAGCTTACCTAGCTTTGTTAGTAGAATTCGTGCGCAAAACACACAGCGAAGACAGAAGCCTGAAAGTTTAATGATTGTAAAAAATGATGAAGATTTTTTACTTGGAATGCTTGACTGTACCAGAATGTGACTAGCATGAGTCTTCTGTAAACATTCATAGGCTCTTAAATTTTGAAAAGTTGTAATGATATCTTAAAACAAGAGAAAATAGAAATACTGTTTTCTGTGTTAAGTCTAATAATCTATCATTTTAAATATTGTACAGGCTTTAAAGTTATCTCTGTCTGCAGATTTAACAAACTACTGACACATTGTATTTACTCGTACGTACTACGCTGAGAACGTGAGGCTAAGAAACAGATAAACCTCGTAGATCCACTTACGTTAGGTACAGCCCCCATGTACAGGGTGGTAATAATTAAACGTTCCCTACTTCAGGCAGCGTAGACGGGAAACACTTTACCGGAAGAGTACACAAATTTACGGAAATGATGTTCAGACTATGAACCACAGGAGTTTCGTTGTTAATACTGTTAGTGTCATGGGTTGCCGTTAGGCGCTGGTATTGGTGTAGTGACGTAAGAGGAACTTAGACCTCAAGGACCAAGGACATGCAGCGTTAACAGCCCACGTTAGTATGATCTGCGTCGCCAACATATGATCCCTGCCCCACGCGAGAGAGATGGTATGGACTCAACTGTTTTTTCCACGATGGAGCTACATTTTAGATTGCTCATGACCCCACTCCGTTTTCCGTAACACATTTGGAGAATGCCGAGTTATTGGCTGATCGTTCCAAACAGCGTTCCCATCAAGATCATCAGATTTGAACCAGCATGATTTCTGGCTTTGTGGTTACCTGGTTGGCTGTGTAGTTACCAGAAGGACAGGGTTATAGGGTTTATCGACGGGACACTAACGCACGTTGGCGATTAAAGATGAACATAACGAGGGAAGTAGCCAACATCCTAGACGAAATGTTTCTGGAAAACTAGAGCAGTCACTAGCTCAGTACCGGCTATCACGTGTGCAGACGGTCCTCACGTTGAGCAACGTTTGTAACATGGAACATAAACAAGGTATGCAGTTAACAAATGTTAACAACACACGTCGAAATTAAAATGTGTTTCTTTCAATGGTTTCCGCATATCCTAACATATGCTTCCACAGAGTTTCAATGTCCTACGAACGCTCGTTTTTCATGGGGGTCCTCTCAAATAGCGAAATTTACTCATAACCATAGTGTATAAGTAAAAGCAACAGCAAGGCAATAATTTTAAGATATGTATGTTCACTAATAATGCTACAACAGTATTTGACATACTTCCTCTGTAATGCTGTGGGTCATTTAATGACTTCTCCATTGTGTAAACTTCTAGACCGTTAATCAAAAACCACTTACATTCTCAGCTAATAATGTGTACATCTCTTATTCCTTTCACGAGCTTCAGCAAAAAGGGAAATAAACACTTTTACTCCTACTGAAGAAATGTAATATAAAACAGCGTTAACTTCAAACAGGTTGAATAAAGTGTCGGACTATATGGTAATTGTACAGTTAGTTCTTACTTTAATGACTCTAAATAAAATAAAAGTAATATCGTGCTATGTATGCCTCCGGTATTAGGACCAGTTACACAAACCATGCAGATAATCAATTTCAAAATTCACACTGTTTCAGATACATTGAACCATTGCTAATTGTTACTTCCTTAGCTAAGCAAAGACTTCTAGTAACACCAAAGTGACATAAAGTAAAACAATATGCCGGGTAAATATTAGTCGTACACATAAACTAAGGTTCTTTATGATTGATACTGTCCAAAGCCATCAAAAATTATTATCCTGTATCCTATTACAGAAATAATATATTAAGAATTTTGGTCTTGTCTTGTACTGGTCGTGGTCGATGAACTGATAATTCAGTTTCTAGCTGCTTTTGTATATGGCTCCACATAATACATATCACATCCTTTTATGCACATTACCCTCTTGTAGTGTCATCACATGCATTGATACTTAACTTTCTGCGCGTGATGTGGACAGTTTATTAGAGGCTGGTAATTGATATCTAGAGCAGAAACACTCCACAGTGCATCTGATACTGTATTTCTCCTGACTCACATTGTATATTCGCGACATTCTTAAGCAGCACACGCCACAGTACTTCCAACCACTGAACTCATACCTTAGTTATCACAAATTGACTTTATACACTAATTTCTTATTACAGTACACTGTCCAGTCTTTTACTGAGTAAATACGACTCACTTCACATCGAATTTACTACAGTCACACTACTACGTACTCGATGTTCCGACTCGGCAGAGCGACCGCTCTCAGTACATCTAATTCGTTGACGGTCTAGTTCAGATTGTGCCTTTTGCTCTCCGAGCTTTCTGGTGCGTGCGCTAACTTTTGGCACCCTCTACGTCGTCTTTATTTTCCCGCTGCGGAGATAAATAACAACCGACACTGCCCAAGACGGAATTATACATCAAATTTTACGTTATTATCCTCTCTGACATGTGGAATTATCTGATGCTACGAACGCATCAGTATATAATTCCTCACTCGCTCATAACTTAAAAACTTACATGAAGTAATTTAAGCAAAAAGTTTTACATAAATTCGCAAGGAAAGTCTGAATATGTTTTGTTGTTCTGTTAGTGGTGAATTGCTATATATCCGTTGCAAGCGAATCAGCGTCTCCCGGGAGTCCTGCATTACAATATTATGTCTGTGCTCCAATACTATGAAATCAGTTTTATATGTTCCAAAGTTTGTTTACACCAACAAATTTTTTCTTGTATTTCTCCTTCTACAGTTAACTTAACCTTTTGTAGTTATATTTGCACATGTCTCATCAACCAGCTCTCTTTTGTAGTAGAGATTTATATTTTTTTCATTCATGTTTATGCCAGTAGCTCTGTGTAATGATGGGGTACCGTAGAAAGTTAGAAGTTAAGATTGCACATGAGATACGCTCCCGAAAGTTGTTGAAAAAAATAGGCTAGAAGAAAGTCCATGGAAATCCATTACCAAATGAATGTACTTTGTATATGATATCTATTTTTGACATTCCGAAATAATGAGCTTGGTGCTGAAAGGAGGAACAGAAACGAAAAGTAGTTAGGATATGAGAAACAAATTGTACAGGAGGTTGGTTATGACATTTACTCCCAGATTTAATCATTACTACAAGAGAGGAAAGAATGATGAGTGCTTCAAATCAGTGGCTGGACTAATGACTTTTACATTTTCTTAGTTATCGTCCTTCTCATTTTCACACGCTTCAGCATCATCACAGTTTCAAGTATTCCTAATTTTCTCTACTCTGAACATATCAGGGACAACGTGTTACAACCGTTCCATACCGTATGCCAGGCGAATATTTTTGGTAACTCCTTCCTCAGATTCTTTTCCGATTGGTTGATACCAGTTAACTTGTTTTGTTGATGAGTACTTGCTTCATTTTAATCAGTCTGCTGATGGACTATGGCTTTCTGCAGATGATTTCTGCTGTTTGCTTCTCATAAGGAATAATTTCACTTTTTCATCTTCATCATTTTTTTCTGATAGTTAGCAAATCCCTGTTATTTCTATGACACTTCTTTACATACGGATTATCTTTGTTTACCTTCGACATAAATTCTGTACTTATAGATTATCCATTCCGTGTAACAGGTTAACAAACCTATTTATTTCCTAGTTACAGACAGAAGCAGTAGTGCAAAACGTCAACATTGTCATCTGGTCTTTTGCTTTCACTCGTGCTTATTTCGAAATTCCGCAATGCTTAGTCCTCACTTAAGGGAGGACATTCATCAAAACCAAAGTCTGTTTAAAAGATGCATCAATCCACAGTTTTGAAAATACGGCAATGACATTTTGCACCATGCTTTGCATTACATTAACACATTTACTGTTACGTTCATTGGATTATATTTTGTTTATTACACTCTTTTATGGAATTTAAGAATTTTGTTTTCAAAAAATAATATATGTACCTTTATCTAAGAAACTAATCAAAAGATTACTGCAATCTTTTCTCTGTTTCAACTATTTCCATATACTAAGATTCTCTCATGAAATGTTTGAATACATCGAATTGGATTATTTTAATAACTTTTTATTATAATTTTGCAAGTGTAATATAAAATTCTTGCAAAATTCCGAGTACTTTGTTCCATATCTCAGCTTGTATTGAGAATTTCAGTATTTGTTCTTGAGACGTTTATTGGGCGTATTAAGAATAACTGCATAATTTCATAATTCTAGGCCTCAGATACTCTGAGAAAAAGGTACACAGACTTTAAAAAAACATGAGTTTCAGGAAATGCAATTTAGAGTTCAACCTAACGTTTTTCCTTATGTCACCTCTTCAGAAGGTCCCAGATTTGTACTTGGGCCCTCTTTGCCTTCAAGGCTGCTGTTCTGGTTTCTTGTTTCCTGCTTTATTTCCTTCACTAGGTGTTGAGCTGACTTTTGAGCTGCAGACAGGCGTTGTAAATCTATTTTTCTCAAGATATCTTGAGCGAAATTTCCTGTTTTAAAGCCCATTCACTCTAATACCTATATCCTGCCTACGTTCTCACCATTAAAGACAAGAAATGCATCATACATTGCAAATATGACAACTGCAGCAGATAAAAATGTGGTTTTAGCGCATTTTTTCCATATGACTGAATTTAGAGGTCCATTTAAGTTATGGCTTTTGCCATGAACAGTTTTCTTTAGAATTTTAGGTTCTGCCACAAACCTCCACGTGGGCTTGACAACATTCAGGATACATCTTTGAGGTCTTACCTTGTGAATGTAGAGGTTGTTATACCTCTGAGCTTGCAGATACGAGCATTTAGACCAGCTAATGTACCATAGACGATGAATCGGATCTTCACCTGTTGACACCGTGTGGAAATATGAAGGCCATACTGCGCTCTTCGTGTCACCTGCAATGAATACTTTCTATCCGAAAATCTTAGCACCTCCATCAGCAGCAAAAGGCATAACAAGAACTTCTTCTTCATAAACAAAGTAGCTGGTTTGTTGTAGCTTCTAAGATACGGAACAGTGTCACAGATGATTTATAAAATCAAAGAGTATTCCTCACAGACTTCTAAATGTATTGTGTGCAAGTTTGCTTGAAAGTGATCCGCAGAATCGTTGTTCATTGACCTAACACTGAAGTGTCACTTCAAGAAGTGGACGTGGCAGGAAGGTTGCGTCACAGATTAAATTATTTTTCTGGATCTTCAGATGCGATTTCATCATTGAAACTATGGGAACTTATTGTCCATGACTTCTACTACCAAATAAAAAATAAATTGAAAATTGACGTTTGCGGTCAATTTCAGGAACTTCCTCCCCTTAAGTGCCTATAATCTCCAACTGAGTATTACGGGATTCCAGCCACAACATATCGCTCTCGTTTTTCCCTTTGTTCTCATCTTACGTTATTTACTGTCCTTATCCATTCTGTTAAGGATTCTGCATATGTCATTGTACGAGCACAGTATGTTTCTAACGCCTTTTGCTACGTCTAAAAATTTTATTTTGTTTTTATCTCAGTCAATCCTTCCCTTGTAGAGCTACTTTGTCTGCAGCCAAACATATGTTTTTCATTGGCTTCCTTCTTTTTTCTATAAAAAGTGACATTGATGTAGCTTGCGTATTAGACATAATATCAAATACTTTTAGTCTCACATATTGTTTAATTTACAGTAATCATATCTGTATTTGATTGGAAATAATGAATATTTAAGCTATAAATTCAAGTTACATGCACCGTTAGAAATTTTGATCCCTGCTTTACGAAGCAGCTACTGTGACTTCAACATCATGGATGTGCAGCACGCCGCTATTCGTTCAGTACCATCTCACTTTTCTTATTACTGGCATTCATTTCATCTCGTGCATTTCATACCTATAGACAGATACGGGATAATTTTTCACAGTGTAGCGAAATTTTGTATTGGCATTATGTGACTGGGAATTTTAATGAATATTCAGCGAACTCGACAAAGAGTTGTCAGAGAGAATAAATGTTCACTTTATGTGTAACCTTCAACCACATTCTTATCATCAGCACATTAGCATCTACCACACTGGGTGTAAGAAGAGACTCGTAAATTTTTTTCTGATATCTCTGGTGTGTGCTAACAAATGGGATCAATTATGTCAGCTATAAAGTTGATAAAATATATTTCATACAGATGATAATGATACTTCAGTTTTATGTGGACATCTTGGCCAGTTTTATTCAAATTTCTTATCTGTTCACTGGGAGGAAATAAGACATTTAAGGCACGCTTGCACGACGGCAATTCACTGAGTATCAGACCAGATTTATAACTTGATTAAAAACTTCCTACCAAACATAACTCAACATGTTATTCATAGCACGAAGAAATCAGTTGATGTACCCCTAGGGAAGTTGTATAGGGCCGTTACTGTAAAATTTAAACTTTCACGGTTATAGATGTGACATTTAATAAAATTATCCCCATTGTTATACCGTGGTCGAATAGATTTCACCTTAAAACCCAACATTTGGTTCCCATGTACGGAGGAGATTTCCAACAGAGTATGTAGCTCCTTTGAATGTCCCCCCTCCCCTCGCCCCCCCCCCACCCCCCACCCATCCTGGTCACTACTGACTACATCAAAATTCCTCTTCCACAGCCTTCTGCACAGTGGCGTGCCATTACATGTTTTAAATGTGCGAGAGCAGTTGGCAGTTGTTGACTGTCGTCGTCCACTGTTGCTATCATCCCAGGGTGGTGGAACACTGCTACACATCTTCTTCAGCACTCGAATATAGATGTCATTCAGTTTCATACCCTCCTTCTCCTTCCTACTGAAATTCCTGTAGTGTTTTATAACCTCTATGGCCTCTCTGTATAACCTTTCATGGTATCCGCTTGAGGATGGTAGTGCTTAAGTTCTATAAAAATAAGTGTGGTGGGCTCCTGGATGCAAAGCATTTTCCGCAACATGTGATTTGGCTCTTCTAGGCGTTTTTGACCGCTCTTTTCGTAACACCAACGTACACATCCTCGTTACTGCTTACAGTGCACATAAAGGGTGTAGGAGATGACGTCAGAAGTTGCATGAGAGCTTTTTCATGTGACGCTCTAGTCTAGAGGAGAGTTGCAAAGCCAGGATGTTGTAGTTAAATACAGAGAGACCTGTGGAGAATCGTTGATTGGCGCAGGAACCGGCAATGGACCACGAAAATAAATACAAATAACTTGCTGCTCGTAAGTAGCCGAAGAGACCTACTACTGTTCGATTACACTACTGGTGAGAAATGTCTTGAAACGGTAATAGCTGTAAAATGGGTAGGAGGAAACGTTCCGAACGACATAAGGTGGAATGACCACGTAAAAGACTTAGTAGAAAAGCAAATGTCTGGCTGAGATTCATTGGAAGAGCCTTATGGAAATGTAGTTCATACATGGAAGACGAGGCACACAAAACAATTGTAAAATCTATTCTTGGTTATTGATCGTCAGTCTGGTATCTGAATATGTTGGAATAATAGATGAGGCAGAGAAGATCCAACGACGAGCGGTAAGTTTCGTCACGGGGCCATTCAGTTAGCGTGAGAGCGTTACGGAGGCACTCAACAAACTCCATTGACTGTCGCTACAAGTAGGTTGTTGTGCATAACGGAGGGATTCATTGTTGAAGTTACGAGAGCGTGAGCTGAAAGAAGAGACCGACAATATATTGCATCCTCGCGCAGACGTCACGCGAAATGACCACCATGAGAGAATTCGAGAAATGGTAACATGCGGAAGAGTATCGAAAGTCGTTTTCCCCACCCAGCATTCGCGAATACAACAGGGAAGGGGGAACATATGTTGGTACAGCCCGTCGGGAAACTATAGATAGAGCAGACGCATCTCCACACTCTGTACCCATCTAAGTCACAAGAAGAACTACAAACTGCTTCACAGTAGTATAGTTCCACCTCTGCTACGCGCCTTTTAAATAAGTGATAGCAGAGTGTTCAGACATGCCTAGGAGTATTTATTTTCAGTTAAATATATTAACAATATACGGAACACAGAAATTAGTAAGTAATATAATTACCACAAGGAACACACATCAGAATGTTCTGCACTGTACTATTACGCATCAAACATATTCTCAGTTATCCTGTACGTCATTCTGAGCGTTTTTTCTGGAGAAGCGCACTTCCCCCACCACATTTGTTGCTCACTCTTCAGTCTTCCAGCAGATCATACCACAAGTAACCCTCACGACACATCGTAAGGTAGCTTGCGGTGCAGGGACGTAGATGTAGATATAACTGGAGCGAAAGGCATATCCATCGATACGAAGAAATCATCTTTGATACGCCGACAAGAGGAACACAGAACTGCACCTGACAAATCACTATGTGATGTGATGTGCCCCTACGACCTCTGAGAAGCCCAGGGAACCTGAATGATTATTCGCTCGCAGCACGCGGCGCAATGAAACGGCAGGTGTGTCGGTGACGTGGCGACTGCTGACGGCGCGGCGTGCTGTGGCGCGCGCTTCCTCTATTAAAGCGGCTAATCGGATGACGCGGAAATTACGTTTGCTGCCGCTAATTGGCGATAGCGAGCCGGCCCGCGGCGCACCGCCACGACCAATCCAATTCGCTGCCCACGATTGTAGCCAAGGCCGCCACTAACCTGCCGGGGACGGTGCCTTTCGGCCATCCTAGTGTTGCCGGAAGCCAATCACCGGAGCCCTAAAGATGCTGTTCTGCCATCACTTTGTAATCCACCACAAGCGCAGTTTCTACTTCGATACTATTTGGAAAATTCATTTATTTTAAGGAGGCAGCGCTTTACAGAGTCAGTGATTCGCATTACACTATCAAAGGGGCACTGTGACCTCGTGCGGTGCAGCCATGCGCGCCGGGTTGCCTACTGCTCGGCAGACTTAAAGCAGCGCAACCACAACACTCCCGAGCAGCCGTTAAGATATTGAACAGCCATTTTACACAGCCACACGACAACTCAATTGCTTATGAAATTATGCATCAAGTCTACAAAATCACCAAAAGGAAGTTACATTAACCTGGATCAAATGCCACAACGGTATCCGTGGCAGAAAACAGGCCGACCAACTGGATAAACAAGGTGCCCCTTCAGGAATGCTAAGTCGTCCAAAAGTACCGCACATAAAATTCATGCAACGGCTTAAAAGGACGATGCGAACGAGGTGGGATGAGGAATGGAACAGATGAACCAACGACGCAGGGAAACATTATAGAGTGATTCATCTCCTGAACTGCACCGAGCGAGGTGGCGCAGTGGCTAGCACACTGGACTCGCATTCGGGAGAACGACGGTTCAATCCCGCGTCCGGCCATCCTGATTTAGGTTTTACGTGATTTCCCTAAATCGCTCCAGCAAAATACTGGGATTGTTCCTTTGAAAGGGCACGGCCGACTTCCTTCCCCGTCCTTCCCTAATCCGATGAGACCGATGACCTCGCTGCCTGGTCTCCTCCCTCAAACAACCCATCTCGTGAATTCATCAATGCATTTGTATATGAAGCGTAATAGGTCGTTTTTATACAACCATTCCAAGAATGAAATTCAATCATGGTCGTTTTAAAAAGCATTTACGTCTCCTATGACTGACAGACAACCCTCTCTGTACCTGTGAAGAAAAAGAAGATATGAACCACATAACATTAGCATGTCCCAAAATGCAGACACGATAGATGAGGCACTAAATCCATTGAGTGCTACTCTATTACGGAACAACAAGCGTTAGGTTGTCTATAAACAGATACACACAGTACTAAATAAATTATATCCATATACGAGGGTTACATTAATAGTGGCAACTATTTATTTACAGCTCGTACAAAACAGATACGTGCTTTGAAGTTTTACTGACCATCAAAGTAGTCACCAGCATTGTGTATAACCCGATGTGGAAGCCGTAGGATACTCACTCTTAGCAGAGCTATTTGTGTTGACGGTTCGAGTAGCGTGATCTGTTGCCCGACGAATTTGTAGCAGCTCTGAAGCGAATGTCGTGAAGTGTTTCCTTCAGTTTAGAAATCGAGTTGAACTCACGAGGGTTTAAATCAGGGGAGCGCAGTAGGTGGTATAGCACTTAGCAGCCCCATCCGTCAAACAAATCAGTAACAGCTTGAACTGTACGTGCTTGAGCATTGTCCTAAAAAATGAGGGTTAGGTCCTGCAGAAAGTGTCATCACTTCTGTCTCTATGCAGTTCATTTTTGGAACACAACCTACAACCTTCTTAGATGTGACGACACTTTCTACAGGACCTGACCATCATTATGCACGACAATTCTCAAGCACGTACAGTGCAAGGTGTTACTGATTTGTTTGACTGATGGGGCTGCTAAGTCCTATACCACCTACTGGACTCCCATGATTTAAGCCCTCGTGAGTTCAACTCGATTTCTAAACTGAAGGAAACACTTAACGGCATTCGTTTCAGAACTGCTACAAATTCGTCGGGCAATAGACCACGCCGCTCGAACCGTCCACACAACTGGCACTGCTAATAGTATCCTACGTCTTCCACATCGATGGCAACGAGTTATAGATTATGCTGGTGACTACTTTGAAGGTCAGTAAAACTTTGAAACACGTATCTACTTTGTACGAGTTGTAAATAAATAGTTTCCACTATTAAAGTTCCAACCCTCATAATACCATATCAAAATCTTTCATCCTACGAGTACGGCAAAGAGAAGGAGAAGCCCTGCAACACAACACCATAGAGGAGAGCGGTCGCTGCGATGGTAGAACAGAAATGAAGAACTTCATTGCCTGGAGGACGGACCCCAATCACCGAATACATTAGAACACGAATTTGACACACAAAGCGAAGTGCATAATACTCAATTATTTATTTAAAAACTATAGACATTTGTTGTAACCTACATTTAATTTAAAATTTTGCGATGGATAAGCGCAGTAAACTGATACCAGTTTGATAAAAATTCTGATTATTCTGCTAATAATTGATTTAAATTTTCACATAGATAATAGTAAAATCAGTCCAGTGCTGCTGACGTAAAAACATTGATTGGTTGTATGGGCTGGAAACCAAAAGCCAATAAATAAACAAGTTTATGGTCAGGCTCACAGATTGCAGTTATTAGGCTAGGCAGCCGCGGTGGCCGAGCGGTTCTAGGCACTTCAGTCCGGAACCTCGCGACGACTACGGTTGCAGGTTTGAATCCTGCCTCGGGCATGAGTGTGTGTGATGTCCTCAGGTTAGTTAAGTTTAAGGTGTTCTAACTTCAAGGGCACTGACGACCTCAGATGTTAAGTTCCATAATGTTTAGAGTCATTAATCTAGGAGGCGTCAACGTACTCGCACTACTTTACTATGCCAGTCACGTTCAGAAATTTAGAGCTTGAAGTTATCCTTCCACCCGACGGCGATTTAGAGTGTCGCACTGCCCAGCGACACGTAGTTGTCTTCGAGTGATCTTCGAGTTGTCTACGGTTGTATACACGTGCCACCAAGAGGTCTACAGAGATCTACGACTGTCTACTTCCGGGACGACAGCATGTAAGCGAGCGCCCCTTGAGTGGACTTTGACTCAGGGACTTATGAACTACCTTGTTTATGACTTTTTGTCCAAGTAAGCCGGCGGAAGTGGCCGTGCGGTTAAAGGCGCTGCAGTCTGGAACCGCAAGACCGCTACGGTCGCAGGTTCGAATCCTGCCTCGGGCATGGATGTTTGTGATGTCCTTAGGTTAGTTAGGTTTAACTAGTTCTAAGTTCTAGGGGACTAATGACCTCAGCAGTTGAGTCCCATAGTGCTCAGAGCCATTTGAACCATTTTTGAACCATTTGTCCAAGTAATCATTACTGGACTTCTGTGGTTTACTACGGTAATTTTCAAAAGAATCAGCATTGTAATTACTCTGCTTCCAGTAAATATGGTTATTTTATTTTAATTCCGTCACTCAGTAACTGTGTAGCCACTCAAATGAACTGAGACCAAAAATTTAGCACGTTGTGAAAGTGATCACAGAATACACTGTAACTGCACATTACTTTATAATAGTTTCCGACAGACAGCAGAACATCCTGAGGTGTAAAACTAAATCAGTTATGTTAGGTGTATGCAGTACACTCCATTATTTGAAGGTAATCTCAGGCAACGCGATCATTGGTTTTTAACAGCTTAACATCCCGTTTTACAGAAGGTAAGTTGAGTTGGCAGAAAGTTTACAGATTAAATAACTATAAGACACGAGATACCACTCTTCAAGAAAAATTGGCTGGGTTGAAAGTTTGGAATATCTTAAGTTCAACAATATTATCCGCACTAGGCAATTGAATTCCATCAAGTTAGTGAAAGGAGGTTGTAAATAATAACTACAATTCGTAGCTATCTCTATTAGATGCCCACAAGGAGATATCGCCCAAGCCGGTTATTTCTGCTCGTATAATAAGACTGAACCGCTTTGTCACTGTAATACTTGTCAATAACATACCAAGGATTTTAGTGGTAATAAGAATATGATACAGAGGCTGAGCAAAATTGAGTGATTACTCTCACTTAAAGAAACTTACATGCATCTTAACAGGTTGCAGCTACGAGGAGCAAAGATGAAGAAAGATGAGGAAACTGCAAGTTACTGCCTTAAATTCCACCACAACATAGTGCAAGTTTGAAATTTTGGATCTACTGTGTAACAAAACCAACTGTGATATGTATGTGGGCAAATTCCTATTGTCAGTAGTAAGAATGGAAGAGAAACAGGATTTCAGAATGAATTCTGTTGAATAGCTTGGCTCCTGAGTGTATTATAAGAATTATATTTTATCCAGGGGACTAGTGCAAAACTTTCGCACTTTTATAATTTTAAATAATGAAGGTATTTGGAATAAGTGTAGTCGTCAGGATAAGGATAGTTGTAGGAATGGAGAGAAAATATCTTTCAAAATGAATCAAACGACGTGAAATAATAACCAAGAATTTATTGAACATCCTTGTATAAACATTTCCATGTGTACAAAAACGTGTTTCGCGTTCTCAGCGTTTGTCAGTAGGACCACATATCTATAACTTTAACGTGAGAGTTATTTTCAGTTACAGAGCGCACGTTAAGCCGTCACAGCGATACTAAATTACAGTTAAAGGCGACAATGACAGATATGTTTGTCACTTCAAAAAGGAAATTGTTTCGTAAAGCCAACTTGTACGAAGGACAGAGATCAAATTGTCACTGTTATCATCTATGACAATGTTGCATACAAATTATACAGATAATAAGTACTTTAAAACAAGTAAAACGATATTTATAAGAAGAGAATATATGAAAGGGGTTCTCTTATTCGTGATTAATAGGCTAGCTTTTAAAATTTATGTATGAAAGTGAGCATCCAAGTTGTTCTTTTGCCTGTGATAGCTAAAAGATCTCTTTTATGTTGAAATTTTCCCCAAACAGTAGGTTTTAGGGCAAAATCGATATGCAGTTGCAGAAACCGATCGAAAGCCTTGCTAACGGTACCTTATTCATTCCTGTGCGACAAGTTGATGTTGAGAAAAAGGGACGCTCACTTGAAAAATGGTATATATGATGACGAGTTTTGAGGACACATGCGGTTACGGTACTTTTAAGAGCAGGATGAACCTTAGTTTGGTTTGAAAACTGTGACCTACATTTTAAGAGACGGTGAAGCACATCATAGACAACAAAGGTCGCATTAATATGTTCCAAACGCTTGCCTTGAAACTGGGACTAAGGCAAGATGCAGAGTTAAGAAGATTACTAAAAATTAATTGTACCGAAACTTTAAGTAGCTGCATATAGTTCTCGAAGTAGGCACACAGTCGGCTTGGAAATAAGAAAAGATCGAAGGAATGAAAGAGGTTAGGGAAGAGCAGAAGGACTCCTGAGGCAAACCAGAACGGAGAGGAAAAGTTTTCGGAGGCAGTGGTCAGAGGCGAGGGAAGGCAGGGCCCTGTCCAGCCGGCAGCGGCGAGTCGGTGTAACGCAGTTGCCGGGAAGCGGGGGCGCTGATTGGTGCCTTGTGACGTGACGTAACGCAATTCCGAGCCGCAGCGGCGCGAGCAGCGGGCAGCGCCCCGAGGACAACAAAAGCGCACAGTGGCGGCGAGTCTCAGCCTAGGAGGTTTGCCACCCGCAGCACAAGGGCACCGGGGCGCTGCGGCTGCACGTACCCTAATGAATAAAGAAGAATTCTGCCTCAATTGTGCTCACAAGAACAGCTATTTAAAAACGTTCAATTGTAATTTATGGCATCCGGTAACCAGCGAGTTTAGTGACAGGAAAGAAAGGGATATTCCTAAAGGGAAGAATTTTCATTTCAAAAGACGTTCTTTGTCAGCAAGAGAAATTCCAAAAGAACCCAGAAAGATATTCGTAGAGCGTTTCGTCGGAAGTGGCACGATTCACGGAAAGTAAGAAAGCAGGAAAGGGAAACTCGGTTTGCCGACATAAGCGCTAAAGCGAATTGGACTGATAGAATCTGGAATTAATAACCTTTTCGAAATACGTTAGAAAATGGAAGTGGATGTTATAAGAACAAGGTAAATATCTTGGCTGAGTTTATTTCGATGAAATAGAAGGCAGAGATACCTAAGGGTGGACTGGAGGGAAGACGCAAAGAGGAGATGAAGAAGGCCTGTAACATACGATGACTTGCCAAATGTACGAAGCTACCAGAAGATTAAGGAAGAGGCAGGGAAAAAACGAAAGAGGAGAGCTTCCAGTCGACAGCTGTCGTACGGCAGATATATCAAGCAAGAAGATGTCTCAAGAACTTTCTCTTTATCTGTTTTGCTCCAGTTTTCCGATGACAACAGTGGCCCATTACTTTTATGTGAATCTTAATGATGATCTGTTTCTTTTTCTTTTGTTTCTATTCTGAATACTGGACTAATTTTGCAGTGTCTATCACATTATATTTCCTTATCTTTATTAGCTCCTATTCCGATTGATCTAATATTTATATGCCTAGGAATACAGTACTGTACATGTGGTTATCCTGTGGCATCGTTTTCCGGCCGCATTTGGGTGTTCCTTTATGGTGACAGAAGAAGAGCAGTAGGTATTCTTTGTATCCGTCTGTTTTGTAGATCCTTACAGTTACCTTTATCACTTACTGCCGTTAGTATTCCACTGCAAACACTACAATTATTACTACAATAACAACCAAAACGTCTATTACAGTTAGAAAATGTCCTATTATTGCTAACAGCACCGTGCTTTTTCCATGGAAACTTCTAAAGCTTATACTTACGTTACTAACGCTGACCTAAATACTTACCATTAATTACGTAAATGTTATGGTCACTGATCTCGGAGAGAATTAAGTAGTGTATTGTTCCTGTAGGTTCCGTGATTTTGTTTACTGTAGTCTGCGATGGGCACACACACTCGCACGCACACATACGAACACACATACACACACACACACACACACACACACACACACACACACAGAGAGAGAGAGAGAGAGAGAGAGAGAGAGAGAGAGAGAGATAGAGAGAGACATAGAGGCATGTACGTTCCGAACCACATCGCAGAATTTCTCGAGTCCAGCAATACCCTTCTACCTAAAGACAGTGTGATGATGGATCAGACCGTATGACTTTCTTTCACAGATTATGCTTTTCCTTCCTAGGTACCCTTGTGACCAGCTCCATTCATTCTTCCGTTACTGAGACAAGACATGGTAGACCTATTAGGATTCAGTATATTTCCCTCTTCTATTTCGTGCACAGGCGTTATTGGTCTGTGCTATAGTGTCTGTTGGCTAGTGTTACACCTTAGTTTTTCCGATACACCTTAAGTTAAAAGAACTATGGTACCAAAATCTCTCCATTGTAATCAGTTTCACCTCTCAAGTCCTGCCTAGCAATCCTTGTTAGATCTTCAACTAGGAGCCATTCCAATAGGACATGTTGTGGTATGCCGATTTCGCCACAGTCGCAGATGGTCCTTGTACTTCTACGATTTCTAATACGATATGTAGGATATGGACCATGTCCGGAACATAACTGGACGAAAACCTCACTAGCGTCAAAATATGTTATATGAAGCCTTTTGTTTACATCAGGAAGAAAAATGAAAGTATGCAACGTCCCCTTAAAAAATTATGAATTACTATGCTGGTAAACCCCTCACGTTATTTGATTTTTAAACAGCTGAGCAAAACTGAACGTACTCAGACATTTCTCTCTTTATTTATTCTGATCATCACTAAACTGACACACAATATTTTTAGCGCAACGCAATCTGACATTTAATAATCCCTACAAAAGAATGGCCCTGACTAATAACCTATACCTCACAAAAATCTTCGTTACTCGAACTACTTCAATACAGCGAGCGCCAATACTGCCAGCCAAATAAAAGATTCTAACTACTGAAGGCACTAACTACTGATAGGCGTAGTTATAAAACGGAAGATATTGATGGACAACAAGCAATGTATTTACCTTAATAGTAATCAAAAGTCATTTTATATATATATGTATATAATGACGGCTCACCTCCAACTGTGCAACGCTACGCGCTGTTCACTTCCAACTGCGCAACACTGAAATAGCGAATATTCCAACAATGCCAACCAGCCACAGACTGCTCACAGCACAGCCTGTGATTTTCATACAGAGCGTTACGTGGCGCTACCAATATAAAAACCTAAAAAGCCTACTTACAAAATCTCTAACATACTGTATTTCTTTATTTAAGGAAGCGGTAGTAATAGGTATTGGCGTTGTTTGAGAAGTACTGTGAACTCACAGACTTTAATGGCTCTCATGTTGTATTTTTTGGGCTACTGTACCAATGTTCGGACCCACAGGTTACGAGTGATGAGACCTACTCCGGCAGTGAGAAAACTACAGAGAATAACTTGTAACATCAATATCGATTGTAAGTAATTTATACAGTGTAATAAGGTGTATGTGATTATGAAGTGGTTGTTCTTTACTCGTTAAGATCTTTGAATTGTCAGAGGGAAGTTGAAGTTTGAAATGTACTTATGGTAAAAATCTTAATAAACAATAAAAGTAATGAAACTTTATAAAATATGAATGTTAAGAAAGATAAATATGTCCAAAAAACTGGTTCATGCTTAGGGATCTTCTAGTGTATAGTAAAGAAAGCTGTAGGGAACCCTCTCCGCTACGGAAGTGGCCTGGCGCGCGCTAAAAGGTGGATTTGGTGGTTGATCTGGGCAGCTACTGGGGGAGCACGCTACGCACTCAGTGGCTAGCCGTGGCACGGTTAGCATCGAGAGTGCCAAGTGAGGCATTTGAAAGCCAATTGATATTGAAATTGCGTCAGATGTGGATTCGGCTGACGTATGGTGCTCTTGGTATTATGAAATGGCTCTAAAACGAGAATAATACGTCGCCAAGAAGAATTTATAAAGAGCATTCAACAGCAAGAGTGTTAGACCAGATAGCCGCCATGTGCTTGCCACCACTATTGCGCCACTGCTCCACCTGCTTTAGGAACTCAGAAATGTATCATATTATGGACCACTATGTTTGTGTGAGTGGTTTTCAATAAAAATTCCAGTGATATAATCATGTGTGTGAACGTTAAAATTGTCCTCATCATGAAACCAATGTAGGGTCCTATTATCCTAAACGTACAGAAGACCAAGTATCCTGTTTCTTAATAACTCTTGATTTCTGTCTGCATTAAATATGCCAAAGCTCAGTGCCAAAGCGTTTAAATATTGCTAGTTAAATTACGTGCTTCACAGGTAGTGATAAAGGCATACAAATTGAACTTATACGAAAATAATTTGCTTTGAGTATTACTATGAACTATTTTCTGAACTTAATTTAACTTAATATTTGGATTACTTGCTTTAAAGTATGAACATATGTATTGTTTCAGTTGGGGTTAGAAATCATTATTGGAAAACTTCAATTTGTTTCTGAAATAGTAACAGAATTCCCTGTAAAGACAGTTTCAGATTATGGGTCCCCATTCCATTCTTTTCTGTGAAGGTAAACGGATTATTGCACTTGCTTAAGAAGTCTGACACATTTCCATAATAGTGAGAGTATAAAAAGTGTTCATATAGTGTCATTTAACGTCATTTGTAGTGTTTGTATGTTAGTTGAACCAGGGCTATAGTCATGCCCAATTTTAGTCTCGTGATGTCATGAATAACATCTTAGTACTGAATAGGTTAATAATTAAGATAGTAACTACTATTGCTATGAGTTAAATGTTATTTAACTTCCTATAATTGCTGATTTGTGGAAATAGTAACTACTGCTACCTACTACTCATTTCGTCCGGTAGTCGTGTGTATTCATTGCACTATTTAAAAGGAGTATTAATGAAAGTCACTTTAGCAACCCAGTTTCATTTTTGTTTAAACTTAATGTTTCAAATTATTATGCCTAATTTGGCTGCCGACCGTTTGTTTTTTCATTCAAGTGAACTTCACTACTACTTAAAGCCTTTCAGTTTTCTATTAATTGCTGTAAATACGAAATTACTCTTCGATATCCTCTACCCATTCGGTAAACACACGGTCAAAATATTTCTAAATTCCTTCCAGAGGGTAACGCTAGCTTGCTATATACTGTTATACGTGGCTTTTACGTATCATAACTTAAGGTTCAATTATAAGGAAACTGCGACTGGCGTTATAAACTCTTCCATGATCTGTATACTCCATGTGTTTAGCTACGTCAGAGACAGAACCCTAAGCTTGGAACAGAATTTATCTCTAAGAAGTTAATTAATATCTCTTGCGATTAACGATCGTGTCCTGTGTTTTGTTAAGAAAAACGAACTACTGAAAGTCTCCTTCTTAACTCATTCTTGTTCCGACTAACAAGCTGTAAGATTCTGTAGCGGTTGCGTTCTGTACTCTAGTAGGAATAATAACTGAGATAGTTAAACTTGATCCTTTTAACTTACAGTCTTTAAAACATGTGTTACCGTTTCAGCTATTGAAATTCGTTGTAAGTGGTTGGTTTCGTGACGCACGATAGCACGTCATCAGGACCTTATAGTTCACGAATTTTCATTTCCACAAATCGGGCAGGCAATCTAATGCTTAATACGAAGCTTAGCTTTCTCTGTTACCAACATGCAAATCTTTTGTTGCATTTAAGCTAAACATCAACACGATTCTTTGTCACAAAATTTATCCCCGCCCCAACTGTGATTTCTGATTTGTCACTTCAATGAAGATGACAGGTATTTAACAAGTTGAAAATATTATACGACGCAGGAGAACGAAATGTTAGAGCATTCACCCCGAAACTTACTTTTCCCTTACTATAACATTCTAATGCTGTCGTTAGTGGGGCGCTGCTTTATTTTGCAAACGTTTTTCTTACATGTTGATGTCAAACAGATTCGCCACAGTGGTAAAATACACTAATGGCCATTTAAATCGCTACACCAAGAAGAAAATCAGGTGATAAACGGGTATTCATTGGACAAATATATTATTCTAGAACTGACATTTGATTACATTTTCACGCAATTTGGGTGCATAGATCCTGAGAAATCAGTACCCAGGACAACCACCTGTGGCTGTAATAACGATCTTGATACGCCTGGGCATTGAGTCAAGCAGAGCTGGGATGGCGTATACAGCTACAGCTGCTCATGCAGCTTCAACACGATACCACAGTTCATCAAGAGTAGTGACTGGCGTATTGTGACAAGCCAATTGCTCGGTAACCATTGACCAGAGGTTTTCAGTTGGTGAGAGATTTGGAGAATGTGCTGGCCAGGGCAGCAATTGAACATTTTCTGTATCCAGAAAGGCCCGTACAGGACCTGCAACATGCGGTCGTGCATTATCCTGCTGAAATGTAGGGTTTCGCAGGGATCGAATGAAGGGTAGAGCCACGGGTCGTAACACATCTGAAATGTAAGGTCCACTGCTCAAAGTGCCGTCAATGCGAACAAGAGGTAACCGAGACGTGTAACCAATGGAACCCCATACCATCACGCCGTGTGATACGCCAGTACGGCGATTACGAATACACGTTTCCAATGCGCGTTCACCGCAATGTTGCCAAACACGGATGCGACCATCATGATGCTGTAAACAGAATCTGGATTCATCGGAAAAAATGACGTTTTGCCATTCGTGCACCCAGGTTCGTCGTTGAGTACACCATCACTGGCTCTCCTGTCTGTGATGCAGCGTCAAGGGTAACCGCAGCCATGGTCTCTGAGTCGATAGTCCATGCTGTTGCAAACGTCGTCGAACTGTTCGTACAGATGGTTGTTGTCTTCCAACGCCCCGATCTGTTGAGTCTGGGATCGAGGCGTGGCTGCACGATCCACTAAGCCATATAGATAAGATGCCTGTCATCTTGACTGCTAGTGGTACGAGGCCGTTGGGATCCAGCACGGCCTTCCGTATTACCCTCCTGAACCCACCGATTCGATATTCTGCTAACAGTTGTTGAATATCTACCAACGCGAGCAGCAATGTCGCGATACCACAAACCGCAATCGCGATCGGCTACAATCCGACCTTTATCAAAGTCGGAAACGTGATGGTACCCACTTCTGCTCCTTACACGAGGCATCAGAACAACGTTTCACCAGGCAACGCCGGTCAACTGCCGTTTGTGTATGAGAAATCGGTTGGAAAGTTTCCTCATGTCACCGCGTTGCAGGTGTCGCCACCGGCGCCAACCATGTGTAAATGCTCTTAAAAGCTAATCATTTGCATATCACAGCATCTTCTTCCTGTCGGTTAAATTTCGTGTCTGCAGCACGTCATCTTCATGGTGTAGAAATTTTAATGGCCATTAGTGTACTTTTACTGACTGCAGTCTTACACAACAGAAGATGCTAGACGCTAACACCGTTTCGGGCCTTAGCCCTATCATCAGGAGTATCTGAAATATCAAGTAAAACAACAATTGTAACCCACACCATTAAACTATTAATAAATTTAAAATAAATTCTTATGTAACATGTAGAAACTAAAAAGATAGGATGAAATGATTAAAAATTTGTTTACCTAGTAACAGTAGGACGTCATGTCAGTGCCCAAACAACTAGGAGGCAAACATGTATCTCAGGTGGACCGTAAATAACGTCCTAAATTGTGGGTGCAAAGAATCCCAACTCCAATCGCAACCTGGGGAAGTGCCTCTTGTCCCAAAATTGCCACTGGGAATGCATGCAGATTATAAAAACAAAAATTGAATCGTTGTAAGTTGTTAGGTAGAGGTCACTAGCTAGATCAAAGTTAAAATAAGTAATGACTCTGCGACGCAGGAAGCGCTAATCAGCTTTCGGCCTGACGCAGCGTTCACAACGAGACGATTACATTCGAGGCCAACATTTAAAGAACACCGACACAGTGCGCCTGCATGCTCCATGTCACTACAGCATGCTAACTGACCAGTAACGCTGCGGACAGAATTCGTGGTAACCACAGTGAAGGGGTGCATAACACGGCATGGAGAGGGAGCAACGCACAATCACCTACGAATCCCGGAATAGTTCAGAAGAAATATAAATAGTAACCGAAAGTAATGGCAGTTCAAAATGAGGGATGATCGCCTTAACAAGCAAATAGGAAAAACTTAGTTTCGTTCATCACATTATATGTTTCAGGAAGACCTGCCACTGTGTTATTCATGATTTATGTCATGAAAACTGCAACAGATACTTATTTCTTGATACTTATCACAACACGTCTCGAGAATATATTCCCATTTTCAGATGAAATCGTGTATTTGTTTACATGAACATATTTGGAGATGTTCCCATTTGTGATTTTCTGCCTCTCAAATGCTGCTGTTATTGTGCTCCCCCATCATACACATGCAAATCATCACTTATCCTGTTTACGAAACATGTTACAAAGAGATCACTATATATATATATATAATTCTTTCTCCCTGTCCTCGTCGTTGATTGTGATTTTATTTGTCTGTATATCATCTTCTTGTCACCCAGACGAACGCTTTCTGACATGATGTGTCAGTGATTGTGTTGCTGGAGGTTGTCTTTTTTCTGTATAGACTGAAATTGTGTCACTTGTTTTCATTTCCTATGCACAAATTAACACGATTAATGCTATTATTTTTTGGTGTTCGCCTGTGAAAATTATTTTCTTGTGTACTATATTAAACAATTAGACGTCATCAAGCAAATTCAGAGGCGAATTACTTCCTCAACTCAAAGACAGTACACAAAGACAAATTACAAAAAAAGAGGAAATTCTTGGCTCTTTGGACGGAACCAATAACACAGTGAAATTTATGGAAAATTTGAAAATTTGTGGTAAGGCCTTATGGGACCAAACTGCTGAGGACATCGGTCCCTAAGCTTACACACTACCTAATCTAACTTAAACTAACTTACGCTAAAGACGACACACACACACCCTTGCCCGAGGAAAAACTCGAACCTCCGACAGGGGAAGCCACGCGGACCGTGACTAGACACCTCTGACCGCTTGGAAATTTATGGCTAGCACACGTTACATAGGTATCATCCCTCAAAAAGTAGCAAACCTTCTTAGGTCACATAATGTGAATGTAGCTTTGTCCACAAACAACAAACCACAACAGAAACTGGTCCACACCTTAAACAATAAAAAACATAAATTCTCAGACTCATAAATATGCAAAATGACATGTAGAACTTGCTCAGGCTACTACATGGGACAAATTGGCAATAATTTTCAAATTAGGTACACTGAACACATCAACTGTTCCACACAAAACCAATTTACAATATCAGCTGTGGCATCATACATAAAAAAAAAAACACTGGACACCCATTCTAAAACATAGAACATGACGTTAACATATTCCATCACTTCCAGAAATCTTCTACATTGGATGTAATTGATGAGCTTAAAATTTTTGTACACCACGAAAAGCAAGGAGAAAAAATCCTCAGTTGAAAACCAGATAATGAAGAGGATTAATTTCTTCAAATGTTTCTCCTACATATGATAACTGTAACATGTTTCAAATATATGTACATTTCCTCATTAGACAAAAGAAATGTACTCGGTAACTTAGTAGTCAATAGTGGTAAAATATATTTTACAATTTAATCCAAAGGTACTGTAAAAACAATATGTACAAATTCTGTGTGAAGCCACAGTATCGTAATATCTTTCAGGCATGTTTCATACAAAAACAGTGTAAGTGATGATCTCTGTGTTGGTGATAGTGTGTATAATGGGGGACCGCAATACCTTGAACTAGACGGACATAAAGGTAGCATTACAAACACTCAAAGAATCATTTTGTCCGACTTTCCGATTGCAATGTAACTTCAAAACTTCAAAAAGACGCAAGGGAGGTAGAAAATCGCACATCCAAATATTACCAGACGTATTCTTGTAAACAAATGCACAAATGCCCATGAAAATGAGAAACAATTCTCGAAATACGTTGTTGTAAGCATAAAAAATAAGTAACTGGTGCAGTTTTCTTTAATTACATCATAACTAAGAAAAAGCCGCATGACTAATAACAAGTTAAGCGTAGCAAAACAATACACGTATGACATGAAAAGCTAACGCAAATAATAAACCACAGTTGAAATGGATAAATTTGCCAAAATCTGCACCTAAGCGCTACAAAGTCCAAACATAACAGATGACAGGCTGTGAACCAATGATATTAAAAGATAAAACATTTGAAATATAAAAGTGCCAAAAACATGTCAATTACAGGAAGGGAAAAATGTGTTCAAATGTGTGTGAATTCCTAAGAGACTAAACTGCTGAGGTCATCGGTCCCTAGACTTACACACTGCTTAAACTAACTTATGCTAAGAACAACACACACACCCATGCCCGAGGGAGGATTCGAACCTCAGGCGGCAGGGGGCGCACAATCCGTGACATGGCGCCTGAAACCGCACAGCCACTCCGAGCGGCTAGCGGAAGAGTCCCACCATAACAAATGAGACGTCGTCACTCTATGAAATTAAAAGACGAAACATTTTAAAGATTTGAAAAAATTTTTCACTGGTTCACACTCTGTCATTTGTTATGTTCTTCTGGACGCATAGTTTGGCAGTTTTGTGTTTCATATGATTTAACTTTTAATTCCTTTGTCATTTGTTTAGTTTGTACTTTAATGTCATCGGTTGCAAATTTTAGCAAATTAATGCATTTCGGGTTTGATGTATGCTATTATTTGCCTTAGAATTTCATGTCATGTGCGAGTTCTTTTGTTGCACTTGCTGACCGGTGTGGCCGAGCGGTTCTAGGCCCTTCAGTCTGGAACCGCGCGACCGCTACGGTCGCAGATTCGAATTATGCCTCGGGCATAGATGTGTGTGATGTCCTTAGGTTAGTTAGGTTTAACTAGTTCTAAGTTCTAGGGGACTGATGACCTCAGCTGTTAAGTCCCATAGCGCTCAGAGCTATTTGAACCATTTTTTGTTGCATTTACTCTGTTATTATTCATGCTGCTTTTTTCTCTTATTTGCGTGTTAAGGGATATATCTCTCCTATTGGACTGCCATTACATTCGGTTATCGTCTATACTACTTAATTGTTTCGGGATTCGTAAGTGCTTGTACCATAGCTCCTCTCCATGCCGTGAAATGCGCCCCGTTCGCGGTGTTTACCACTAATAAAGTCCGCAGTGATTCCCTCAGTCAGCTTACCGTAGCTGCACGGATCACGCAAGGGGCGATGTATCAGTGTTCTTTAAGTGTTGGCCTCGAATGTAAGCTTCTTCTTGTGTTCGCTGTATCTGGTCGAAAACTGATTTATGCATCCTGTAGCGCAGGTTCGTTACGTAGTTTAACTTCTATCTGGTTCATGACTTCTACCTAGCTTCCCATGATCATTGCTTTTATATGCTGCATACACTCCCGGTGGCAATTTTGGGACAAGAGGGGTTTTCCTAGGCAGCGATTGAACTTTGCGGGAGTTTACGATGTTATTGACTACAGATGTTTGCCTAATAGTTCTATTGGCATGAGTATGACGTCCTACTATTATTACGTATGATATTTTTTAATCATTACAATATAATGTTTTAGTTTATACGTGTTAATTTTTAATTTTTTAAATGTATTAACAGTTTAATGGAGTTGGTTTCAGCAGTTGTTTTCCTTCATGTTTCAGATACTCCTGATGATGAGTGTAGAACCCCGAAACCAGGGTAGTGAGTAGCGTCTTCTGTCGGGTAAGGCTTCAATCAGTACAAGTATTTTACAGCCGTAAACATGTTGCAAAACATTTGTGGACATCTCACAAAGAAAACTTTATTTTACTTGCTGTTCTAAACATATACAAAATCCTCGCAGGTGCGAATAACATTTCGTCCATCGAATAACCGCCCAGTGCACAACTGCACAGGCAGCGGATGATGTCGCAATGTTATGGTGGTGTTGACCCTGTCCCATAAATCATTTTTTATACTGAAAGCATTAGAGGTCGTATTACGCTTCCTTGGGCCACTGCGAAATTACTTTTGTCATGTGGGACGTTCGGTATCCAACAGACCGTACTGGGTTTCAAGATTACAAGCTACCCGAAAAAAAATATTACAAAAGCAGTAGGCTCACAGTATCACTATTGTTAATATAGGTTACAAGGCTGCAGTGATCCATTTAATGTACGCACGTATCTAATACGGAAGAGAAAAGCAGAGATATTTGTAATCGTAGCGAAGGGTGAAACGGAATTGTGTTCAGTTCGTTATCTGCAGCACGGCTGACATCAGAGTACTGCTATTCCGCAGTCTTGTCGCCGCCGTGTTTCTCTCTCACACATACACCCACACACAAACTCACATACACACTCACACACGCACGCCCCGGATGTATTATTCAGCGCGTCCGGCGCATCCCGTTGCTGAAGGCGGCAGAGCTCTCCGGCTGCCGACATCTGTAAACAAGAACCGCGTCAGCAGCGTCTCGTCCCTTCTGTAGGGTGTTTATTTTCAGTTTGAAGGGCAATTGCCTTTGGCGGCACGTCTGAGACTAGCATCAGGCAAATGGCCTCTTTTCAGTACCGTTCCCTACTCCTTCTCTTTAAGGGGACGAGGAGCTATTTGGCAGTTCCCGTGTACCCTCCAATCAGCTCTCTAAGATGTTTGCGTTTGTGCAGAACAATGTGAGCAACTTTTACGGCCATTCTGCTCTGAAGTGCTAAATGGCGGAAGGTACCTCCCCTTTGCAGGGTGTCCCACTTGAAACCGGTTCGTCTCACTTACAGGCTAATAATCTCTAGTCAAACTTCTTGTGATGTGGCAACACTGGCTCGAAAGTGGCCTACATCACAATTTATCGGAATGTTGAATGTAGCTGTGTGTTCGTTAGTCAGTTGTTGTGAGAAGTTCGTATTTTTGAACTGTTACAGATATGCGGCATTTGCTTTAGAATAGCGCATTGAGATTTTGGAGTGTCAAATAAAGGCAGACGTCATCAAGGAATGTAAATAAATGTTTCAAGCAAAGTACCCTGGTAAGAAACTCCCAACAACCAACACTATTCAAGATCTGTATAAGAAGCTAGAGCTGTAGCATCAGTTCAGAAAGGATGAGGGCAACAACTCCGTTTATGTGACCGGAACCTGTCTTGAAAATCACCAAGGTTGTGATCAAATTAGAACTACGGAACTGGCTTAGGAAATAGCACGTAGGATATTGGACCAAGGTCGACAAACAAAAACACGGTAAGGTAATGATGTCCAACCCATGTTTTAAAAGAAGCTCTGAAATCCTGGGATTGAACAGGAAAGAGATCAAACTAATGACTGGGCTGATGACCGGCCATGGGAAATTCAAAAAACCCCTACACACAATGGGTATAATGGAAGAGGACCCTAAATGTAGGATCTGTGATGAGGGTGAGGAAACTGCATCACACCTAATCTTTGAATGCATGGCATTAGAGAGTAAAAGATACAGAATCTTCGGAACAACTAGACCTGAAGAAATTGTGTCTAACAAAAAACTGATAGAGGGACTCCTTGCACTGTTTAAGGGCACTGGTTGGCTTTACTAGATATACAGGGAGCGATACCACACAATAAACCTACTTTCGGTGCGGGCAGTGGCCGGTCAGACCTAAGATGTTTAAGCTTTCCTGTTAAAATCAATCAATCAATCAGTTCAGAACGTGTAGAGGAATAGGCAACCGACCCTTGAAACTATAGACAGAATTCGCATGGATATTACAAGAAGTCCACGCAAGTCGATAAGGAGGTTATCGCAGCAAGATGGTGTGTCTCATACAGCGTGTTATTGCATCCTAAAATACATGAAACTAAAAGCCTAGCTTGCTAAAGCGGTGCAACAGTTGAAATCTGAGGAACAGGAAAAAATAGTCCATTATTGTAATTGGCTGCTTACATCAGTTGCTAACGGTTACTTGGACACACTGCTCTACTTCATGTCATATGAGGCCTGGTTTCATTTGTTAGGTTACGTGAACTCGCAGAATTGCAGGTACTGGTCGCACGCATATTCTGCATGAACAACCTCTCTACTCAGGACGATAAGTGTTTGGTGTGCGTTGTCCTCTTTGCGCACTACTGGCCCACACTTTTCAATTACACCAGATATGTGAAGACCTTTTACTCTTTCTATACACAATTAGCAGGTGCAGAGAAGTTCTGTGCAATATTCCAACAAGATGGAGCAACCGCTCACACATCCTACCAGAGTACGGCCAACGTGACCAACTTGTTCCCTGAAGACAGACTTGTCAGCAGAGGCCTCGAGCCAACAAGGTTAGTGGACTTAACACAGTGTGATATTTTTTTATTTATGGTGCACACTAAAAAAAAAAGTGTTTGCTTACAATCCTCGCTCAGTAGATGATCTTAAAGAGAACATTACTAGATAAATTATATTTTGTTGCTGGTAATGACACAACACAAAGTCAGCGCTACCTAGATGCGCATGGCCACCACTTCCAGCATCTCTTACAAACAGGTAACTACGTATTTTAACATACTTCTTATCTATTTTTATTAGTTAGTTCATTGTGACTTGAATCTCGTGCTTGAGGCGTACCTGTTTTATGCGTTTAAGTTTGTTTGAACGGTAACTGCCTTTGGCGGTACAACCAAGATTTGCATCAGGCAAATGGGCTCTTTTCAGTACCGTTCCTTATTCCTTCTCTTTACGGCGACGAGGAGCTATTTCGTAATTCCCGTGTACCCTCCAATCAGCCCTTTTGGGATGTTTGCCTTTATGCAGAGTAATGAGAGCATATGTTACTGTCAGTCTAGTCTGAAGCGCTAAACTGCGGAATACATCACCCATTAAGCTACTCACCAAACTGAAGTTGAATTTTTCCGGTTTCCATTAATACTAACGTTTCCAACACCAGCCTCACTAAATGTTGACCCCTTGAGACTAGGGATGTTCATTTTCCCAAGACCCAGCATCTGTTCAAAGGCTCGGCGAATTATAGGCGTTTCAGAATGTTCAAATGTGTGTGGAACCATATGGGACGTAATTGCTAAGGTCATCAGTCCCTAAGCTTACACACTAATTAACCTAAATTATCCTAAGGACCAACATACACACCCATGCCCGAGGGAAGACTCGAACCTCCGACGGGACCAGCCGCACAGTTCATGACTGCAGCATAGGCGTATCAATGCAAGAATATGCACATCATTAGATCGAATTAGCCCTTTGACTGCTACCGGCGTACTCTCTGCAATCTGTTGTGAGAGCGGCTGTACTGCTCGCTTAATGCTGCTACCTGCACTGAAAGACGCCCTGACATACGTGGCATGTGATTTTAAGAAAGGTAATTAGTGGAAAACTTGATTCTTGCATATATTAGAGTCTGATATCTTCGCACGATAAACAATTAGGTTTCTTTAGTTATTTACCTTACTTACTGTAAAGAATTGCAACAAATTTTAAAGAGTTTGCAAAAGCAAAAATACGTCGTGTAAACTGTGTATGTGGTTGATTTTAGCTTATTAATTGATATGTAAATAAGATATCAAAATTTTATTTCGAATTTGGAGCCAGATGCCTTATTCCACTCTCTAGGTATTGGTTTTTATATCCGGCAGACGGTCATGTGTCCTTTCAGATTGGGAATCGTGTAGCCGTACCAATAAATGACTCAAGATATGGAAACGAATTTGTTTTGTAAATAACATCATGCAAAGAGGCCCGTATGTTGTGTGATAAATACTCGAAATATTTTTATTCACGGAGATATGGTTACAGCTCGTCCGCAGCACTGAGAATGTACGTGGAATAGGACGCGTAAGCAAGTCAATAGTGCATCAGGAGAGCTCAGAAGCCGGGTTTACATACGTCCTCAGCACCTCGGGAGCGGAGAAGAATGACGAGTTAACACTTCCCCAGCAGAGAAAGGGTTAAATGAACAATTATTCCGTTCCCTGCTACACAAAAATGCTACACACTGAAAAGCGTTGACAACACGTTAAAAACAGGAAAGACTAACTTTTGGAAGGACACGCCAGGATAAACAGAGAGCGAAGCTCATTTATTAATTATAAATTCAAATTTCTATTATTAGTTCAATTTACAGCAAATACTGTCTTCAAACAATAAATCAGGTAGTCTAATATCTTTGCTAATACTCAGTAACACTCTTAGTACCTCGACGGTTCATCTGAAAACTAGTCACATCACAGAAAATTACGGATTTCAAGGTTGTAGCCCACAGATCTCCTTCCTCCTACCCGTAATCTGCCTACAAAGAATGACCTCCAGCAATGTATTTTTATGCTGAAGGCGTTTCGCTCCTTTCCTCCACTACAGGTAGGTCTCCCAGCTTCTTCCTTCGTGCAGTGTACCCACTGCTGCCTTAATGTCTCTCGGCGTACGCCAAGCTTATCACTCGATTCTTGGATAGCCAGCAAAAGCCTAACATCGACTGAACCTGCTGCCACCCATATCTATTACCCTTTGCGCTCTTTCCTCTTTAGATAGGTTTCCTCATAAACTAGACATGATTGTCTTAATGGGATTTCCGCGATCGTATATTTTCTCATAAACGTCCATAGCGAAGTGGTTACATTATCCACTCTTTTCCCTTCCTCCCTGCCACTATGCTTATTCCTGACAGGCGAATTTGCCGTTACAGCTGTCCTCTGGAAACCACAAATATTGGCTTTAACAGGATGGTAGCACTTAATAGCTGTCATCCCACATCCGTTCGGTGTTTGGAAATACCCTTGGAGTTCTCGGAGCCGCTATGGGTCCTTAACAACTCCAGGTGTCGCACAGGCTTCATAACAAACTAAGCTGTGTTTGCAGCATTCCCTAGAAACTTGTACCCGAGTGCATACTTAAGCCTCCCTCCATGCTTCCCTATGACGTGGCACAGTATCCACCATTCCGACTCTTTTGCTGGAGGTCATAATCGATGGAGATAATATCATTGTGGCCAAGATAGCCGGTATCCTACAATTCCTGTTCAGCCAAAGAAGGACGGTATGGAATTTAGCGATATATTCAGTTGTAAACTGAGTTATGACCAGGCGAAATTACTTTCGTCTAGCCATAACTGTGGGTCCCTTGACTACTTTGTGGCAAGTCTCATCCAACTAGGAAACGTGAAATACTAGTTCACTTCGTTACATAAATGAATAAAAGATTTACTTAACTTTGACCCGCTTCTTGTCTAAAGTATAGCTTCATAACTTATAGCTGTCATTGACTATAAAAGCATCACTTGATGCTCAGATTAACAAATTGCTCTCTTGAGGTACAAAATGCAACACAAAATGCAATCATCAGAAACTGTAACTGTCACTGACTACCCGATGATGTTGACTGGTCTAGCTGAAACTTCTAACTGGGGCCGAGGTCTTGCATCATCGATACTATATTGACCTCAGACTTAGTGCACTGCATAGCTGAGACAGAGGCGTCGTCTTCTGCAGTGCCCCCCTTTGGTTGTTGCGAATTGCAGCGAGACCTCTCAAATATCTGTGGAATCGATTAACGTTGCCGACTTTGGTGTGGCACCACGACTCCTGGACATTGCCACAGCCTGCAACCCAAAATACATTCAGTTAATATGGCCTGAGAATGGATCCATAAGCAAAACGTCGTAGGACACAAAATAAAACTAAAATGAAATGAAAAACAGCGGCTACAGGGAGCATACACTATGTGATTAAAAGTATCTGAACACCCTCCATTGGTAATGCTGGAATTCAATATGGCGTTGGCCCATCCTTAGCCTTGAAGACAGCTTCCACTCTCGCAGGCATGTTTTCAATCCGGTGATGGGAGCTTTCTTGGAGAATGGCAGACGGTTCTGCACGGAGTGCAAGCCTGAGGAGAGGTATTGATGTCGGTCGGTGAGGCCTGGTACGAAGCCGGCGTTCTAAAACATCCCAAGGGTGTTCTACAGGATTCAGGTCAGACCTCTGTGCAGGCCAGTCCATTACAGGGATGTTATTGTCGTGTAACCATTCCGCCACAGGGCGTGCATTATGAACATGTGCTCGATCGTGTTGACAGTGGGAAACAAGAAGGTGTTTAAAACATCAATGTAGGCCTGTGGTGTGATAGTGCTCCGCAAGACAAGAAGCGGTATAAGACCCCTCCATGAAAAACACGACTACACCATAACACTACCGACTACGAATTTTACTGTTGGCACTACACACGCTGTTAGATACCGTTCACCGCGCATTGGCCATACTCACATTCTGTCATCAGATCGCCACACTGTGTACAGTGATTCGTCACTCCACACAACGTTTTTCCGTTGTTCAATAGTCCAATGTTTACGCTCCTTACTCCAATCGAGGCATCGTTTGGCATTTACCGGCGTGATGTGTGGCTTATGTCCATGAAATCCTAGTTTCTTCACCTCTTGTCTAACTGTCACAGTACATGCAGTGGATCCTGTTGCAGTTTGGAATTCATGTGTGGTGGTCTGGATAGATTCCTGCCTATTGCACTTTACGACCTTCGTCAATTGCCGACGGTCTCAATCAACAGTTGAGGACAGCGTGTACACTTCTGTGCTGTACTTGACCTTTCACGTTTCCACTTCACTATCACATCGGAAACAGTGAACCTAGAGATTCTTAGGAGTGTGGAAATCTCGCTTACAGACGTATGACACAAGTGACACCCAATCACCTGACCACGTTCGAAGTCCGTAAGTTACGCGAAGCGTCACATTCTGGTCCCTCACGATGTCTAACGACTATTCAGGTCGCTGATAAGGAGTACGTGGCAGGACACCCTCATGTTTCATGAGGGTGTCCCGATATTTTTGATCACACAGTGTACGTCCTTCAAGATGTTGACTACGGCTACACAATGACTTTGAGAATGTGAGTTTCACTCTGCAGCGGAGCGTGCGCTGACAGATTAAAACTGTGTGCCTGATCGAAACTCGAATTTGGGACCTTTGCCTTTCACGGGTAGCTCAGATGGTAGAGCACTTGCCCGCGAAAGGCAAAGTTCCCGAGTTCGAGTCTCGGTCCGGCACACAGTTTTAATCAGCCAGGAAGTTACAATGGCTATAGTTTGATCCATGCCTGGGAAGATTTGCGCTCCCGGAGAGAGTCTGCTCAGGGCTCAGGCTTTCCCAACCACTGCGTTCTTCCGAGCAGGTGCGTAAGTGAGACGACTATATGTTGAATGCTGCACAAAAGGGAAACTAAGGAAGTAGTGTTTGCGAGAACTTCTAAGAGGCGAATATTGAACTTAAGCAGTATTCTGTCAGTAGAGTTTACTTTCAACTTTTTACTGGATTCTAAATCAATTATTTAATCACATATGTACTTGTCATAGTGCTAATACAACGAGCAGATCACATTTACCTACTGGCAATTAATATTAAAGTGTGTTGCTTATAAATTTATACACATGTCGATTTTGTAATATGTAATATATCAGGAAATAAGGTTTCTGGTACAAACAGATACACGGAACTAAACTTGTAAGATGTGCTAATCCCCAACGTTGGCACATGTACATCGAACCAAATATTAAAATAACTTTAACGGCTTGTTTGTGCAGTAAAGGATATTGCTCATGGGACAAATTTTATAAAAATTTTGTCAGTTCACGGATTTGAGAAACGATTCAATTATGTCTGTTTATTTCCCAGTAAGAATTCAATCTCGTTCGTCTGAAGACAAGCAGATCACATATCGCCTGTGTGGTTGGCATTGTAATAACGTTTAATTGACTGTATTTGCTGCTCATAATAATGCGATAGAATATGAAGCATTTTCGGGGCCTCCAAACTATACGGAAAGTTAGGCACTTCCCATTCCTTATACGATGTGTGGCTTCTCCTTTTCTTTATTATCAGCCCCACTGGCCAGTACTGTCGAACCGCTAGGCGTAAACACCGATGGAGCGCTCGCGGAGCCATGTTTGGCCAGGTCTAACTTACAATCTGTACGGTGATGTAGATGAAGGTCCTAGAAACAACACGCTATAGCTATTCACTCTGGTGAGCCCTCGTTTGCGAGTAATCGACGATAAAAAATTTAGATGTTTCGTGTGATACTCTTTGCTTTTTAAAATGAGAAGTGCTTATACATTGATCCCATAGCGTAATGGATATGGTGCTGAACTCCTATACATAACTATATGGGTTTGAATGTTATCGGGTGATGCCAAATTTTTATTTTTAAAGCTTTATCGAAATGACTTTGATCAGTTATTCAGATAATTGGTTTAAGTATAATTTTTTCTGTTTCTTTGTCATATCATATTAGACATCGTCTGAAATGCATCATTTGCTCTCAGTTTTCTTCTTATCAGTCTTTTACCACTTGAAATGCTTATTAAAGTGATTTTTGTAAATCTATTACCTTCGATTTAATTACTTTTATTATTTCATCTTACATTGTCGTCAACGTTACTGCATTAATTATTTCTATTTTCTCGTTTTCCTTTCATTTCGTTTCTCTTATAATCCCCGCTTTCGTTTAAATCATCATTCACGTTACTTAGTTTATAGTGCAACAAAAATTTGTTTTAAATGTTTGTAAGACACTTGTCATCCAGAAAGATGAACATCTAACAAAAAATACATTCTTGATGTCATTGTACAGCCAGATTATCTTATCTATAGATCGGCATTTTCAAATGTGTCAACATTGTAAAAGATAAATAAAAGTAATTATAAATTCACATGCACGAAGATCCGAAGTGGAAAAATAAGAAGATACAACGAAATAACAACAGCGACTGAAGGAGTTAAAACGTTGATTAAAATGATGTAACAAAGGAATACAAATAAAAGAAACTGTGTACAAACCAATTAATTAAATAAATAATTGCGAAGAAAATCATTTGGATAACGATTTAGAAATCAAATTTTGTCCTGCCTGACGCGATTAGAACAGACAACCTTTAAGACGTGCGCTCAGTACCTTTACTGTTAAGCTTTGCAATCAGTCTTTAAATTCTTACTGTTTTTAAACCCATATAATATCATGCGAAATTCCGAAATCTTCTATCTACGATTATTCGCAAATAAGGCCCCACCAGGGTGAATGGTTCTAGGGTACGATTCCTTGGATTTTAACCTGCGTCGCTGTAGAGAATGTTTCAAGAAGTCGATCTCATCTCAGCTGACCGGTCCTTCATAGTCAGAGTACTTCGAATAACAATAGACGTGACACACATGTAACTGACACAGTCGCATTAAGAACCTCATCAAGAATCTATGGCCGCATTGCCGACCCATCGGAGTCGAAACTCCACGGCGCCAAATCTATCAGTGACCCCCCGTACCATGGCAATTACAACCGATGTGAGACGCCGACGAGGTGGCAGCTGTCCAGATGAATTCACGCCGAAGACGAGCCAGTGGTGGGCGCTGTCAGTCAACCTCGGGGAAGGCGATGAAAACATTTCCTCCTACAGCGTGCTAAGAAACAGTCTGAATAGCTTGTAAGGGTGTTACAGAGTAAATTGTGCTGAGAAATAATTTCTAATAAAAATAGTAGATACGTTGAGCCGTTTCCGAATTTATGAGCGTTGAAGTTACCCAGTCACGCAGTTAAGGACACACGTTCAAGGGGCCTCCAGAGACGGTGTCACCATACGTGTTTCTATATGATTTCCCAAAACCGACACAAAAATTGCACGTGGAACTGTTGCAGGGCTCGAGCCGAGCCAGTTGCTGAGCAGTTCTGTGCACTATCAACTGCGCTATGGGAACAGCTGACACAAATCGTATCCGGTGGGCAGCTTAAATTTAAGTACGTAACGGCCTGATTGTTTATTTTCAATGCTAATTAACTCCGAAATGGTGCAATGCATCGTATTTTCCCCTTAACAGTCATTTCACAGCACGGCTTGCCGTACAACACCCTTACAAGCTTTTCATATAGTTTCTGACCACAATTTGTGCCCAGTAGTCTTTCCCGACAGGGCAGCTGGAAAATTGAATTTGAATTCGACAGTGCTGTGACCATCACGGCAAAATTCAGATTTTATCACCATTTGTACTACACAAATAATGCACCTAGCAGTGTTGTAGATTGGGTTACCAAAGCAAGTATAGTAACGGTTATCAGTAAACTGAAAACAACTATATGGTACCACCATAAACACATTCCCATGCCTAATACAGTGTAGGAAAACCGCTGGCATCCAAAACAGCTTCCATTCGTTTTGGACTGGATAAATATAGGTTAAGTATGGTTTTTAAGGGCGTCTCACTCCTTTCCTCCTGCAAAATATTGGCAAATTCATACATCGATATTGGAGGTGGGCGGCGATCACGCAACCTTCTCATCAAAGTAAGCTACAAAGGCTCAATACGAAACTGTTCAAAAAATTCCAGAACATTCGTAATTTCACGCCAGTGGTGTGCAGGTGCGAAATGCCGTTGGCATCCCTGTACACGCCTGTGTTTAATGTGTAGCTGCCGGAAGATTCATTTTTGTATGCTCTGTTAGTTATTGTTCAGTGTTATATTGCATAGAACGATGTGTGGGACAGTTTGCGAATTTCGAGATGGCAGAATTAGAGGAGCAACGGATTTACATTAAATTTTGGGTGAAACTCAAGGAAACCTTTACAGGGACAAACCAAATGATGCAGAAAGCCTACGGTGATGAGTGCTGAAGCCGTATTCGGTATTACGAACGGTTCACACGGTTTAAAAATGCCCGGACGGAAATTAAAGGTGACTCTCGTTCTGGACGCCCTTGACGTCTATCAATGACGCTCACTTCAGGAACGTCTACGAAATTGTGCGTGCCAATCGAAGACTAACTGTTGGATCATATCAAGAAATCCTGACAAAGCATCTTGGAATGCGTCATGTTGCCGCGAAGTTCGTCTCATGGCTCATGCCTTAGGACCAGAAAGACATTCGCCTTGCAATCTGCAAAGAGCTTTTGGATCGCGCAAATGAGAACGAGATGTTCCTTAAGAGAATCATAACCAATGATGAGACGTGGGTCTACAATTACGGTTTTGAGACAAAGGTTCAGCCTTCACAATGGATCGGGAAAGGTTATCCAAGACCATAAAAAGCTCATCAGGCCAGGTCAAACGTCAAAACCATGTTGATAGTTTTAACTTTGAAGGAATAGTTCATCATTTCGTCCCATAGGGACATACTGTTAATCGATGGTACTCTCTGGATGTTTTGCGACGCCTGTGAGAAAATGTGAGAAAGAAATGGTCTGAAATGTGGCTGTTGCATCACGATAAAGTATCCGCACATTCATCCCTGTTGGTGCATGACAATTGCACGAAAAGCAAAATCACTGTTCTGCCGCATCCTCCGCATTCTCCAGACCTGGAACCACCGGAAATTTTTTTTTGTTTAGTTTAAGTTTAAACCCCCTTTGAAAGCACGAAGATTTGCCACGATAGACGAGATAAAAGATAATTCGCAGACGGCGCATAACGCGATCAATTCAGAAGCGTACCAGGACTGCTTCCGGAAGTGGAAACGGCTTTGGCAGCGGCGTATCAATGGTGGGGGAAATTATTTGTAAGGAGGGGATGAAAGTAAGCATAAAAAAATTCTATAAATAAAGTTCCGGAGTTGTTTGAACAGACTTCGTTCTATCGAGATATAATGAATGAGGTGACCAGGCGAGATGCTACAATTCACACTCATGCTCACAAAACAAATCGTGGTCAGGATCACTGTCGTGTTGTGACACATCATGAGGATCGGAAAACCCCTGCCAAGTTTCATTATTGAGACGTAAACTCGGCCAAAGTTGGGAACTGTATGTAAGGAGAACCATCGGACCAAATGACATTCTTCCATTGTTCTACAGTCCAAGTTTTACGGCTCTGGTGCCACGTTTTCCTGTTATTGTCATTTACACCACTGATGAATGGTTTTGGAATTCCAGATCGCCCAGCAATTTCAGCTTCTGGAGGTGATTTTGCTTCTTCAGCGACTTTTGCAGATGTCGTCATCTTACTTTTTGTCAAACTCCTCTTCAACGGCCGTCCGTCACGATTACTCAACACATACATTGCTCCGGGTTGTGGTGCGGCTGGTCGCGGCGGAGGTTCGAGTCCTCCCTCGGGCATGGGTGTGTGTGTGTTTGTCCTTAGGATAATTTAGTTTAAGTCGTGTGTAAGCTTAGGGACTGCTGACCTTAGTCCCACAGGATTTCACACACATCTAACACATAGTCCGGGTTGTGATTTATTGGATAATTTTTTACGCTGCTCCTATATGCGGTTTAAATCGTCGATCGGTGCCTCTTGAAACATCAAAGTATTTGGCTACCATAATGATGGAAGCTCTCAACATACGATCGCCAATAATTTTGCCACGTTCGAATTCACTCAGCTCCGACGTAATGCACTCACAATACACAGAACACTTGTAATGTATCGAGGACAAAGCAAAGATATCATTTGTGATCAAATACAACAGCGCAACGTTCAGGTTTGGGTAGAATCTGCGTTTATATTTTTCATGCATTTCTCGCAGTGTTTCGATACTTTTGTCTAATCCCTGTAGGTCGGAGAGGCAACAGTGAACAGCATGCGGTCGCTGCAGGCAGTGTGTGCACTTAACGAACGTAACGGTTCTAAAGTTCATGACGAGGGTGCAAGAAATGCACTGCTGTCAAGAGTAAAACATAGGCAAAGTACCTTCATGTGTTTATCTCAGTGTCTGACAAAGGGTCGAAGGTAATTGAAGAAGACGGTGCATTCAGTACTAGCTCTACATACAGGTTGATTCAGTTGCCCCTACCGATGTCGTTTAATGCAACCGCAATGTTATATCTGACTTTAAAAAACCGCGCGTGAGAATTACATGTTTTCTCGCTCGCTACCTGCAAGCTATTAGTCCTACAGGAAAAAAATGAACGGGACGTTTCTTCAGGATGTTTAGCGTCATTCAATGTTGTACTGGTATATGTGTTCGTTAGAGGTCGTAGTTTTCGAGCTGTTCAGGAAAAATGCACAAAAGTGACCTTAAAACGCGCCCCAACTCCGACGATCAGACACCAACGATCAGGATTTCGATTATGGTTTCCATGGCACTCCATCCGAACACTGTACAAAAATTTACGACTGCACTAACTATTTCCTACATTCGAACATTTTTGGCCTTTGTTAACTAGCCTTATTAAGCCACCTGCTTAGTCAAGCAGCTACATATTTTAAAACTGACGTTTCTGTAAATTTTGCTTAACAGTTTTGTGAATTTTAAGACCATGTAATAAACAAATACATCGTTGTCACTGGCCCGTTGACAACGAAACTCCTGTGCTTGTAACGGTCAAGTTTGGATCGATTTGTCAACGTAATTAGTTTTAGCGTAACGTTTGCAAGTCTTTTTCTTTCATCACCCTCGTGGACACGTTTAAATTGATAAAGTTAACAAAGTAGGTGACTATGCTGGTGGCGTAATAGCCCAATCAATAGAGCCATAAAAAGTCGAAAATCGGGAATAGTTCGAGCAGTAAAAAATTTTTTGTCAGTGGGAGAGCCACGAGCAACATATTAAAAATTCTGACTCGAAGAAAAGGATGAATGTAGGACTAGAGGAGCGTCTGAAAGTGTTTTTATACGTTTTTCTTCAATAGTTCGAAATGCACTCCAGCGAAAACCTACCATGGCACAAAATTTAGCTACATTACCTACAAAACGATGCTGTTCGTTTTTTTCTGCATGATTAACTGTTTGCGCGAAGCGAGGAATAGAATATGAAAATCTTCCGAGTGGCTTTTGAAGGTCAAATGTAGCATTGCGGGAAGCATAAAACAACATCAGTAGGGGAAGATGAATAGCCCTGCATAAGTTGACGCCAAGAATCTAAGTCGTAATTAAGAATCATTCATAAATCAAAAACGAACACACTTGTGGGCTTCTCATGTGACATGTTCTCGCGATTACAACGACAAAAAAATTACTGTGACATCATCGTTATAGGAGCAACACCTTCAACAACGTTTCACCGCCATGAAACACGTGAAACAGAGCATACTATTGACCTACTATGAAAGCAGCACTTTAATGCACACGACAGATTATTACACGCTTTCAACATGAGAACACGCGGATTCAGTTTTAAAGAACAGTAATTACCTTTGCAGCGTGTTTTGATTGCTGACAGCAGCGACTGACAATGTGGTGAATATGGATCTCCTGAACATTTAGCTGTGCACTGTGAGCGGTACAGCCACTTTGTATCAACAACGCTGAAATTAATTAAACCTTTCGCTACGTCCAAAGGCACATTTTCAGCGTGGGAGGATGTATAGACATTTTTTATAATCATTGCTTCAGTTTCGTTCGCCATGTTTTACTCGATATACCGTTTTCACCGTTTCCTTTTTGAGCATTTTCTGGCCTAGACGTTGGAACAAAGTGTGCGAGGTCCGCCATTACTCTATGTAACTATTTTATTGCACATAACTTTAGTCTGAGACCATATAATTAGATCAAGTGCACTGGCACTAATGTAGAAGAAACTCCTATTGCATAATCCATCAAATCGGAAAAACTATTATAACAGAATGAAATCATACGTAACTCTTATCACATGGCTCTCGCCTGAGATTCGAGTCCTCCCTCGTCATGAGTGTGTGTGTTGTTCCTGGCTTAAGTTTGTTTAAGTTGTTTAAGTAGTGTGTAAGTCTAGGGACCAATGACCTAATTAGTGTTGTCCCTTAGGAATTCACACACATTTGAACATCTAATCACACGGCGTTTCGTGGACGATACTGCTCTGGGGAATAAACATCCAGACAGCTGACAGTGTCAGAATATGTATCTCCACCAAGTCACTTCTCACCCAGCTTTCATTGTCTTCTGTGATATCTGTGTTAAATAACATCACTGCAATTTCAAATGTCTTAACCATTATATGCAATAAATTCAACATAAGATGTATTAGTACAACATTCCCAACTGCAACTGTTGTTTACAGCATTTTAAATATTTTTTACCTTCATTTTGTTTTTATCTATGCTGACGATACAACTTGATTTGTTTTGAACAGGGAGACAAGAACGACAGCAACACTAGCCCACTATTTCCTGCACTGAAGCAGGGTTTATTCGGTGGTTTCACCCGCTGTTGCTCTAGTAATGCCAGCCGGTACTCCAGTACCAGGAGGCCATTAACTAGCCATTTATTAGAGACAATTTCTTCAGAACTTGATGACCCCGCGACCAACATTTTGCATCGGGAGGTCAGGTATGGTGCGGTGTCTATCCTCACCACTGAATTGTGATATTCTCATTAAAAACGTTCTCAGGAATACCTCGGCAAAATGAGCTTCTTTCTCTATAACTACCGTGGGTAGGTGTCTCTTAAAGTTCCCATGGCCTGTCATTAGTCCTCACTCCACATTAGTCTGTCAAGCACAGGATTAAAAAACTTCTCTTAAAACGTGGCTTTAGAATCATTAGCTTGCCATGTTTCTCTTTTTGGATCTTAGTTCAATATTCTGCATCCTGCCTTCTCATCCAGTTTATTAGTTTTGATTGAACCATCGCCTTAGTGATGGCTATGACAGGTTCCGGTGGAATAAATGAAGTCGTTGGACTTGCCCTGGGCAGCCCATCAGCTTGTTCATTGTCGAGTCCAGAATGATCATCGACCCACGACAACTTACCTCTGTTGCTTTCCCCTAGTCTCATGAGACCTTTTTGGCATTCTGCAACGACTTTGATCTCTTTGGGAGCTGACTGGCTGTCTGTATATATGTAAGACCTACTGTCTTCGTAGCGCCCACGTAAATCATCCTTCGCTCATACCATGATGGCGGATATTTCTGCCTCGAATACTCTGGCCAGCTTCCCTAAAGAGACTGTGTTCTGTAGTCTAGACTGTGTCACATATACCCAGGCCCCAGAGCCTTCATCTCTTTTCGACTCATCAGCAAACCAAACAGTGTCTCCTGCATGGTGTCGTGGTTCGTCCTTCCACTGCACCCCACCTACAAGTGTTACGTGGAAACGTTTATTGAAGGAGTTGGAAGTTACTGTAGAAGCAATCGGCATTTCCTCGACCATTCCTATATTTACCACACTCCTTATGAAGGTGTGCGGGAGGGGGAGGGATATCCTAAGGGCTTCCTGTTATTTACAGCTTTTAGCCACTATGACCCTGCCATAGTTTCCATTTTATCAGACAGGCGTAATGCAAGCATATCCGGCGTGGTCTCCATTCCAGCAGCCGGTGTGCTGCTAGTTTCGCCTGTTGTGGTTAAGCATGCCAATTTCTGCACCTTGTCAATTTCCATAGCAGACACCTTCTGTTCCACTTTGTTCCATCATATTGCAGCGCTACAGAAAAATTTTCTGATAATGAGCAAAACCGTTTTTTACGGAACACAGGAAGTACTTAAGTCTAAGAAAAAATCAGTCTTGGGGGATTACACGCCATATCCATATAACTAAGAGATATTGTTAGGTTCCAGCTATCATCAAACGTTAGAAACGTAGAGTCTTGTGACGCTTTACAAACTTTGTAAACAACAAGTACATAAAATATGAAACAGAGAGTGGAAATTAGAGGGGGGAGGGAGGCAGGAGGAAGGGGGGGGGAGGGAAATGGGAAGCACACTGAATAAAAGTTGAACGGAAACAGAATGAAACATTGGTGCCACACAGGCACGGTCGTAACAAATCTTGAAAAATATCTAAAAACCATTTCCTGTGGGAGCGAATCTGCTCTTTCAAGATTCCATGTTGCTTAGCATTAAAATGCTTTTATATCTCAATTTTTTTTCCCCAAAATGTTTTAATCTAAGGCTTTTCGCCCTATGTGTAAGATCTTTCGAGATTTCTCAATGGTATCTAAACGCCGATTCTGATCACTGAGACGCCAGCCGATAGCAGAAGTGTTTTTATTACTGTGTTGTCTGAATCAGGTTAAGAATGCACGCCCTGTCTTCCCAATGTAAACTATAGCACCGAAGCCATATGTGATTTTACATATTCTCGACTTTGTAAATTCACTCTGATTGTTTAAATAGACTACAAAACGGAATACATGAGCAAAAACTACGGGCTCTTTTGGCCCAGTAGACCCCGGCTAACACAACTGATGTTGTTGCTGATAACACTCTTTTGCTGATAGAGTAGTTAATCTCACGGAGATGCATTTTTCTCATGTTGGAAATTATTTGTTAAAAAAGGGCCTAAACCTCTATCATCACACCTTCCCGCTAAACTAGATCCTAGTACTATTAAATGAACTGTGACCGAAATGAAAGACGTATATGAGATGCTTAGGATCACACAGCGTCTTCAGGGCAAGATTGCTATGTCTACTCGAAAAGCACTTTTTAAATCTGTTTCTAGAGGCTCATTCTCAAATTCTCTCTCTGCCATCATAAAAATCTTGAACGCTAAATTGTTTGAAGATATGGTAGTTATCACAAAGACAGATAAAGGTAGCTCTTTCCTCTTTACATCGTACGCCGATCATATACATAAAACATTGGATTTCTTTCGTTTTCATAACATAGTGGAACTTATAAGGAACACACATCGTAAATTTTTAAAGAGTTGAAGATATATGTAAAAAGTTCCAAATTTTTTTTTTATTTTTTTTTATTTTATTTTTTTATTTTTATTTTTATTTATTTTTTTTTTTATTTTTTTGCATCCACGTATGATAACCGTAGAGAAATCCCTCTGAATCCGAAACTATCAGCTCTTCGGTTCTAAATAAAGCTCCAGTTGAGGAAATCTGTGAAGGGTTCTAACTTTATTTTTGCATCCGAGCATCCTAAACGCAGAGAAATCCCTATGAATCCGAAACTACCAGCTCGTCGGTTCCAAATAATGCTCCATAGGAGTGATTGACTAATGCGTCCGATTGTGGATGGCTGCCAAAATATCTAATTATAAAATTAACAGTTTATGCTGTACTAAGCTAAAAGCTGCAGTTATTTTTGAGGAAACGTGATCCATCAAAAACAGTTACGAAATGGCGATTTTGTTAAGAGAAACTAAGATTTCATGCGAGACAGTATAGGCGTCCCTGGATTTAACCAACTTGTATACAAATGTTCCACTTGAAGTGGCTGTTCTTAAGCATACGAAATTGGCAGAAGGGGAAATTATTGAACTGATTGGTTTTTTGCATGTAACAGTAGTCTTTAACTGTTTTACTTTCAACATTGCGATTTATCTTGAAAAGGACACTTATCAATCTTCTTTCTGGCTTTTTGGTAAGCAGTTTCATTAATTACCCAAAAATGAAATTGTCTGCACATAATAGGGCTGTGCCTGATGTTACAACTTTCTATCGCAGATATGCAGACCATGTTCTTAATTCACTTAGAGGAACACAGTCGGACATGGCCGACTAGGCAGGCTTCTTCAGTCTGCTGCATTCAAAGGCACGTTTCATTGTACAGCTGGAATGAAATAGATGCCTTAATCACTTAGACTTCAATATTATTGAACAATCTACGGATCTTTAATAGATATTTTCACAAAACCATCCACCACGGATGTGCGTAAGTGTCCTTTCTTCCTATCAGTTTTCAACAGGATGACGAAAATTGACTTAAGCCTAGCATATGTTAGAAAAGAAACTAACATAATCACCCAAACAGGTCTGAAGAACGGTTACAATGTATATGTGGTAAGTGGCATTTGAAAATCGGTTTTGCCACCTGATGGTAAGAATGTCTTCTTGGTCGGCACTCTGCGGAATTACGTCAGTAGTCTGCGAATGTGTGTTTCACATACAACTGGGTGGTTGGAGCCAGCTGGTTCCAGTCAAAGTGGACTGCTGTAGCCATGCATGTTTTATAAAATATTTTTGTATCTGAATTTTTTATGTAGATGCCTGATGAGTGAATTCCCAAACGTGCCATATTAGCAATATACTTATTGCTTGCTTGACGTTTGATCTTACCACTGCGATCCTGTCAGAGTGGAGAGCTACTGAATATTATAGTTCTGATAGTATTATCAAATTTGCCAAGTATTTCTATGGCTGTCTGCGTATCCTTGGCAGAAGTAGCCTCTAGTATTTAGCTCTTCAAGGAGTTCATCCACCCTTAGGTACCACAGTAGGGGGACAAAACGTCATCTTCTGGGCAGTCTCTGGTGATTTTGATCACCATTTTCCATTACATTTCCCCATCATGATAGCTTCTACGTTTCATTTGGCAAACATGGCCTTAATCCTCCCAGATATAGTGGTTCCAGTATCATGCTGTTTTGGAACTTTAACCATGAATTTGTAGGTCTTATTGCTAAAAGTTCGCTAAACATCCAGGAAGCTGGGGAGAGTGATTTCCTGAAGTTGTAATGCTTTCCTCAACTTCCCAACAAGCTAGTAAAGTGCTGCTTTTCTTGATTTATTTGGTTAATATGGGTGGTGATTCACATGTATCTACATCTGCATCTACATCTACACCTACATCTACATCCATACTCCGCAAGCCACCTGACGGTGTGTGGCGGAGGGTACCCTGAGTACCTCTATCGGTTCTCACTTCTATTCCAGTCTCATATTGTTCGTGGAAAGAAGGATTGTCGGTATGCTTCTGTGTGGGCTCTGATCTCTCTGATTTTATCGTCATGGTCTCTTCGCGAGACATTCGTAGGAGGGAGCCATATACTGCTTGACTCTTCGGTGAAGGTATGTTCTCGAAACTTTAACAAAAGCCCGTACCGTGCTACTGAGCGTCTCTCCTGCAGAGTCTTCCACTGGAGTTTATCTATCATATCCGTAACGCTTTCGCGATTACTAAATGATCCTGTAACGAAGCGCGCTGCTCTCCGTTGGATCTTCTCTATCTCTTCTATCAACCCTCTCTGGTACGGATCCCACACTGCTGAGTAGTATTCAAGCAGTGGGCGAACAAGCGTACTGTAACCTACTTCCTTTGTTTTCGGATTGGATTTCCTTAGGATTCTTCCAATTAATCTCAGTCTGGAATCTGCTTTACCGACGTTCAACTTTATATGATCATTCCATTTTAAATCACTCCTAATGCGTACTCCCAGATAATTTATGGAATTAACTGCTTCCAGTTGCTGACTTGCTATTTTGTAGCTAAATGATAAGGGATCTATCGTTCTATGTATTCGCAGCACATTACACTTGTCTACATTGAGATTGAATTGCCATTCCCTGCACCATGCGCCAATTCGCTGCAGATCCTCCTGCATTTCAGTACAATTTTCCATCGTTGCAACCTCTCGATACACCACAGCATCATCTGCAAAAAGCCTCAGAGAACTTCCGATGTCATCCACAAGGTCATTTATGTATATTGTGAATAACAACGGTCCTATGACACTCCCCTGCGGCACACCTGAAATCACTCTTACTTCGGATGACTTCTCTCCATTGAGAATGACATGCTGGGTTCTGTTATCTAGGAACTCTTCAATCCAATCACACAATTGGTCTGATAGTCCATATGCTCTTACTTTGTTCATTAAACGACTGTGGGGAACTGTATCTAACGCCTTGCGGAAGTAAAGAAACACGGCATCTACCTGTGAAACAGTGTCTATGGCCCTCTGAGTCTCGTGGACGAATAGCGTGAGCTGGGTTTCACACGACCGTCTTTTTCGAAACCCGTGCTGATTCCTACAGAGTAGATTTCTAGTCTCCAGAAAAGTCATAATACTCGAACATAATACGTGTTCCAAAATTCTGCAGCTGATCGACGTTAGAGATATAGGTCTATAGTTCTGCACATCTGTTCGACGTCTCTTCTTGAAAACGGGGATGACCTGCGCCCTTTTCCAATCCTTTGGAACGCTACGCTCTTCTAGAGACCTACGGTACACCGCTGCAGGAAGGGTGGCAAGTTCCTTCGCGTACTCTGTGTAAAATCGAACTGGTACCCCATCAAGTCCAGCGGCCTTTCCTCTTTTGGGCGACTTTAATTGTTTCTCTATCCATCTTCTGTCGTCTATTTCGATTTCTACCATTTTGTCATCTGTACGACAATCTAGAGAAGGAACTACAGTGCAGTCTTCCTCTGTGAAACAGTTTTGGAGAAAGACATATAGTATTTCGGCCTTTAGTCTGTCATCCTCTGTTTCAGTACCATTTTGGTCACAGAGTGTCTGGACATTTTGTTTTGATCCACCTACCGTTTTGACATAAGACCAAAATTTCTTAGGATTTTCTGCCAAGTCAGTACATAGAACTTTACTTTCGAATCCATTGAACGCCTCTCGCATAGCCCTCCTCACACTACTTTTCGCTTCGCGTAATTTTTGTTTGTCTGCAAGGGTTTGGCTATTTTTATGTTTGCTGTGAAGTTCCCTTTGCTTCCGCAGCAGTTTTCTAACTCGGTTGTTGTACCGCGGTGACTCATTTCCATCTCTTACGATCTTGCTTGGCACATACTCATCTAACGCATATTGTACGATGGTTTTGAACTTTGTCCACTAATCCTCAACACTATCTGTACTTGAGACAAAACTTTTGTGTTGAGCCGTCAGGTACTCTGTAATCTGCTTTTTGTCACTTTTGCTAAACGGAAAGTAGAGCAACCTGAGCTAGCCTCATTACTCTAACGTGCACATTAACCAGTTTTTCTACTACCTTTAAAAGAGAGGGGCAGACTGATCAGCCTCATATCCACGACCTTGGTACGATCGATTCTCCTTGGCTTTGGGATAAAAACAAACCTCATTGTCCTCCAATAATCGAAAGGGATTCGTGCAGCCAGGTTCACCCTAAATATCCTATGCATGACTCTCCTTCCGATTGTTGCAGCAGAACTGGAACGGTTCCACCTTGGCCTCGTGACTTGAATGGTTGAAACGTTCCCACCACCCACAGAATTTTTTTATTTATTTTATTTTTTTATGTTTCTGATCAACACATTCTCTTCCAGATTCCCAGTTCTCCCTTAGGTTATCTGTTAACCAGTGTCTCTCAGTGACTGAATCTCCTTCCTTAGAGTACCTCCGGGTTTAGTTGGTCTTCTGGTGAGGATCTTGTAAAGTTTAGAGCCTGTAGCTTTTTCACAGAATACCTTCCAGGATGATAGTTTAGCATGCTTAACCCCAAGGTTGTACTTGGCAGTTTACCCATTGTCCTTTTCTTCTTGCTAGATTGACCACTCACGCTACAAATTACACAGAAATATGCTAGGGATTACCGCAGACACATTAAAAGAAACACTCAGGGGTGCAGACGAATGTGAACTATGAAACTAACACACAAATGTAATCTTCAAACCTGAACACACTTTCTACAAACAAATGGGGTCATGTTGGCATCGAGGTAGCGTGACGAATGGTTTAGTTCAGATGAAGACTGCACCAGACAGCGCTCCTCTGACACCAACGACGAAACAAGCGAAGAAAAAAACGTGCATAGCTCATACACGATATACACTACACTAAGAGATGAAATAGTAACACAGATACTAACTAGAACAGAAACATGCTAACCTACTAAGTATGATACTTCATGGCCACTTATTGTACCAAGCATCACGTGAAACATGTTCTTAGATATGTAATTATACCAAATCAGAACAGAAAAACTACAACACAAGTACTCTAGCGAATTAAGGCACATGTAATGACTAGACTAAGATAACACTCAACAGACACAACAGACAACACTAAATGCAGAAACAGTAGCACATAGATGTAATAGAATGGAAACCTGTCAATAGATTAAGTAGAATAGATTGTGACCAGTTAATGTACCAGGTGCCACATTCAAACTATAATTAGACTACACTGACATAGAAAATATCTTACTCAAGTGATCTACGTAATTATCAGATTGACGGTACATAAACTTAGATATTAGAGCTATGCAGTCCTAAATCATGGACTGCACACCGATTAGTGCACCGCATGAAATGGCATGAAGAAGGCGCTGACCCGCGTGCCAGTGGAAAATGAGGGCACTATCACTTCTCCAGGAAGACAAAGCTCAGTGCCCCGCGCCCCCTGTCAATGCTGCCTGAACCAGTCGCCCATCACTGGTTGGCCCTCAAGTTCCTTTTACAGACTTCGAGAGAATCAGTAGTGAGTAGTAGGAAGACATTATTTACCAGTGTTCTGGGAGCGGTATCAGATGGTCAGTGTAAACGCATATAGGAGGCAAAGGAAGTCAAGTACTGTTTCATCTCCAAGCGGTTCTAGGTGCTTCAGTCTGGAACCGCGCGACTGCTACGGTCGCAGGTTCCAATCGTGCTTCGGGCATGGATGTGTGTGATGTCCTTAGGTTAGTTTGGTTTAATTAGTTCTAAGTTCTAGGGGACTCATGACCACAGATGTTGTTCCATAGTGCTCAGAGCAATTTGATTTGTTTCATCCCTTAATAGAAATAAAGGGACGTCGGGCTCGAGAACACATGCCGAGACCACGTCCCTTAACAGCGCCAGTGAAGGGTCATCTACCTACAATACTAATACTTCCTGTCTCTATTTTCTGCTTAAGAATTAAAAGATTATAAATCTCAATTTCAAAACTTCATCTATTATAATTTCAAGAAGTAATCACGGCTGTATCTTATACATAACAGGACAACAGATCTCCATGCAGCCTGACCTCCATGTGGCATTGCATGGGCAACGATGCCTCGACTGCGGAATCAAATTTCACTGCGCGATGGGAGCCTTGCGTACCGACTAAGTATACTGACTACAGCGCTATGTCCACACTAAATTTATCAGAATGTGGGCACTAGTTGCGTGCATTTAAACTTGAAAGAAACAATAATAGTAAAATATCATAATAGCGCCAACGGCCTTGCCGCAGTGGAAACACCGGTTCCCGTCAGATCACCTAAGTTAAGAACTGTCGGGCTGGGCTATCACTTGGATGGGTGACCATCCGGTCTGCCGAGCGCTGTTGGCAAGCGCGGTGCACTCAGCCCTTGTGAGGCCAACTGAGCAGCTGCTTCTTTGAGAAGTAGCGGCTCCGGTCACGGAAACTGACGTACGGCCGGGTGAGCGGTGTGCAGACCACAAACCCTTCCATATCCGCACCGAGTAATGGTGCCTATGAACTGAGGATGACGCGGCGGCCAGTCAGTATCTTTGGGCCTTCATGGCCTGTCGCGATGGAGCTTATTTTAGTTTAGTAGCGTAACAGCTACTGTACAACACGGGGTTAAATGACTGTTACGTGACTGCAAACAGTGAAAAAGACATTTCACACTAACGTGCAAGGAGAGTCCATAAATATTACAAAAATGGATACGTGTATATGCTTGTATGTTCCACAACTCCCCCTAAATCTCTGACCCGAGTTCAACCAAAAACCATCCATCCGTTACAGTTCAGGAGGTATGATGTCATAAACAATGAGATCCGTGTAAAACTGCAACATCACGTTTAAATATATTCCTTCTGTGCTACTAACTCCATTCACCGCCAATTTCGTAGAAAGTGTCCAATTATGCAGCCAACCGCACCTACAAAATTATATCATGGTACCACTCGTAGTTCAGGAAATATGACTTCGTCAACATTGAGATGCTAGGAAATCTGCCGCATTGTGCGTGACGTTTAAACTTATTACTTCTTTGGTACTCACTCTGTTCGCAACACATTTTGGAGGCAGCATCCGCGGGTATGTATATCGTTGTACCACACATAGTTCAAGACATGTGACGTCATAAACTCTGCGGTGCGTGACAACATGCCGCGTCATTCTTGTTGTTTTAATACATCTATTCTTTACGACTAAGACACACTTGCAGTGGAGCAAACTTAGGAAAATGTTTCACACCTGGCAGACGTTTGACAGCTTACAAAATCGTGTTGTAGACACACGAGGCAACTTCGCCCAGCATACATAAATTGTCCGAGATGTTACACTAGAAACGTAGTTCACTTTTTGTTTTAATTTCTAATAGAAAATTGGTAAAATGAATACCCGGACAATGCCGCTTTGCCAGCTGTTAATCAAAAACAGTGCAGTTAGTTCAGTGGTCGTCAAATTGGGACGCGCGGGCCCCATGAGGCTCCAATTGTTTACTCAGCTGCACGCGGTTCTCGCCGCAGTTTATAATAACATTAATCTAATAACTAATAGGCGAATCCGTGAAAGACAACTAACATTAAGGAGCTTCTTAAGAGTAAAGTTTTCCTTCTTTGCAACTTCCCCCGCGGAGTGGCCTCGAGGCTAGAGGTGCCATATCACTGACTGCGCGGCCTCTCCCGCCGGAGGTTAGTGTCCTCCTTCGGGCATGGGTGTGTCTGTGTATGTTCTTAAAAGGGAACCTCCCCATCGCACCCCCCCTCAGATTTAGTTATAAGTTGGTACAGTGGATAGGCCTTGAAAAACTGAACACTGATCAATCGAGAAAACAGGAAGAAGTTGTGTGGAACTATTAAAATAATTAGTAAAATATACAAACTGAGTACTCCATGCGAAGATAGGCAACATCAAGGACACTTGCAGTCAAGAAGCGCCGTGGTCCTGTGGTTAGCGAGAGCAGCTACGGAACGAGAGGTCGTAGGTTCAAGTCTCCCTCGAGTGAAAAGTTTAATTTTTTATTTTCAGTTTATGTGACAAACTCTTATGCTTTCATCACTTTTTTGGAAATGATTATCACATCCACAAGAAAACCTAAATCGGGCAAGGTAGAAGAATCTTTTCACCCATTCGCCAAGTGTACAAGTGAGGTGGGTCGACAACATATTCCTGTCATGTGACGCACATGCCGTCACCAGTGTCGTATAGAATATATCAGACGTGTTTTCCTGTGGGGGAATCGGTTCACCTATGACCTTGCGATCAAATGTTTTCGGTTCCCATTGGAGAGGCACGTCCTTTCGTCTACTAATCGCACGGTTTTGCGGTGCGGTCGCAAAACACAGACACTAAACTTATTGCAGTGAGCAGAGACGTCAGTGAACGAACGGACAGATCATAACTTTGCGAAAATAAAGAAAGTTAAGTTTTCAGTCGAGCGAAGACTTGAAACAAGGACCTCTCATTCCGCAGCTACTCACGCTAACCAAGGAACCACGGCGCTCCTGACGTCACAGCCTCATTGATGTTGCCTATCATGCGCAAGGACTACTCAGTTCGTATATTTTACTAATTTTTTTCACTGTTCCACACAACTTCTTACTGTTTTCTCAGTTGATCTGTGTTCAGTTTTTCAAGGCCTATCCACTGTGCCAACTTATAACTAAATCTGAGGGGGGTGCGATGGGGAGATTCCCTTGTTAGCATGTTAGTTTAAGTAATGTGTAAGCCTAGGGACTGATGACCTCAGCAGTTTGGACGCTTAGGGATTCACACTCATTTGAACATTGGAGAGACAGTAATACTTTAAGATGCGCTTAAAATTTGTAATCGAAGAGTCCTGTCGCAGTGGTAACGTCGGTTCCCGTCAGATCACCGAAGGTAAGTGCTGTCAGGCTGAGCTGGCAGTTGGATGCGGCACCGTTTGGGTCTGCCGAGTGCTATTGGCAAGCTGAGTGCACTCAGCCCTTGTGAGGCTAATTGAGAAGCTACTTGAGAAATAGCGGCACCGGTCACGAAAATTGACAACGGCCGGGAGAGCTGTGTGCTGAGCACATGCCCCTCGGAATCCGCAGCCGGTGATGCCTACAGGCTGAGGACCTTCAAGGCCTGTACGAACGACGTTTGTTTTTCTTTTTCTTTTATTTTGATAAACATTGGTGAATTCGGTCGTCAGATAAGTGAAGCTGGCCGGTTACCTCAGGGTCATAGGGGTAGGTAAAGCGATTACTTAGAAGTTCGAGGATCCAAGAGGGGTGCAATATTTTACTGCTTGTCTTCCAGTACTCACAACTCACAGACGTGCCCATCTTGTACCGAACAACTGCTATCGCATAAATTTCAAACTGAAGTTGTAAAACGTGTAAATTTCTGTTGCCTATTGTCAAATCACAATTTATGAAAGATGTTTATATTTTATTAATAGGATTAAGTAGGAATAATTAAAATTTGCCATTTTGGAAATAATTGTGGTAGCAGGGAAGTCTGCATCACAGTATTGTTGGCGGGAGAACCGCACATTGATAAAATTTTAAAATGGGCGGGAGAGACCGAGTATGGATACGTTTTAAGAAAAGAGCGGGAGAGACCGCGCATTGATACATTTTGTAATGGTAGCAGGGATTGTCTGCACCAGAAAGCAATGTTGGCAGGAGAGACCGCACTTTAGCGTTCGTAGGAAGTCAGTAGTAAGCGAGATGCAAAGTGAGTCGGTAGCAGGTCTGAAGCGAGAGATTGAGAGGAGCGGTGTGCCTGCCAGCCAACAGCTATGATTTACAAGGGATTATAAACGGATGTACAGAGACATCAGCTTACTATTATCATAAGAGGAACCAATATCATTGAATTATTTTGTTGAGAAGCTCAAGACTACTGAAGGCATGTTTGCGCAATGCTAGTTGTAAGATTATTGTACAAAGTAAGAACCATTTGAACGTTTGCAAAATCATTTCATTACCAACAGTAAACATTTGAAGAATCGTTTTCAGCATATAATTAATTTTTGCCAGCAATATTGCATTACTGATTATAATCCATCCCAAAAACCATCAACGTAAAACTTTGCAAAATTTTATTTTTTTCAAGGAAAAGTTTAACTATGAATTACGTAACTTCAGTCAAATTAATTAAAGAATAGCGTCAGCTTTACTATTAAAGAATAGCATCAGCTTTGGTAATATATACAGCCACTTATTATGACAGCCCACCAGCAGCTAATAGAGCATAGTAAAACAGAGTAAGTATAATCATATGGCAGTTCGATGTAGCAGCCAGATGGCGATCCAGTAACAGTAAAAAAGTTAGGGAACAGTTTTGGGGCCCGCATCTCGTGGTCGTGCGGTAGCGTTCTCGCTTCCCACGCCCGGGTTCCTGGGTTCGATTCCCGGCGGGGTCAGGGATTTTCTCTGCCTCGTGATGGCTGGGTGTTGTGTGCTGTCCTTAGGTTAGTTAGGTTTAAGTAGTTCTAAGTTCTAGGGGACTGATGACCATAGATGTTAAGTCCCATAGTGCTCAGAGCCATTTGAACCATTTTTTGAACAGTTTTGGGTCATAGCAGGTAACGACTGAGGGCCACGACGACGACACATTCTATGTTTCGTCGAAATAATCAGCAAATCACTTTTAATATACAGCATTTAAATTTGTATGCGAAGATTGCACTTATTATTATTGAGAAAGGGAATTAATTTCAAAGGGAAGATTTCATTTGTTATTATTAAGCAAGAGATAGAAATCCTAAGGGAAGGTTTCATATGTTATTGTAGAAAGGAAGGTTGTGTAACAAAAGAGATGGAGAGGAGACGGGAAGGTTTCAAAGTAACATGAACTCATGAATGCACATTGCAGGGACGACCATTTGCAAACGTAGTATATATTTATACCAACGAACATAAAATTAAATTAAGGCTGGTGTAGCACAGCGCAATGAGCAGAAGAAAAATGACATTCAAAACATTTATGAAACATTTGTCATGCCATAGGAGCATATTGCATAATGCATTTAAATGTAAGTATAGTTACTACTATTAATAAATTAATAAGAACATAAACAAAAAGTACAGGTTAGCTGAAGGATGCTGTGAACTCGAGAGACCTGAAGTGCAAGGAATTGCTTGAATAATGGACTGTGAGTGAAGAGAGACGCTTGGAAGAGGCTGCAGAAGAAGAAACATTACAGAACGAAGGAGAAGAATCGGTTCGTCATCCAGACAGACAGAGAACACTTCACCAGGCAATTTCAGTGTTGTGGTCTTCAGTCCTGAGACTGGTTTGATGCAGCTCTCCATGCTACTCTATCCTGTGCAAGCCTCTTCATCTCACAGTACCTACCGCAACCTACATCCTTCTGAATCGGCTTGGTGTATTCATCTCTTGGTCTCCCTCTACGATTTTTACCCTCCACGCTGCCCTCCAACACTAAATTGGTGATCCCTTGATGCCTCAGAACATGTCCTACCAACCGATCCCTTCTTCTAGTCAAGTTGTGCCACAAACTTCTCCCCAATCCTATTCAATATTAGTTATGTGATCTACCCATCTAATCTTCAGCATTCTTCTGTAGCACCACATTTCAAAAGTTTCTATTCTCTTCTTGTCCAAACTATTTATCATCCATGTTTCACTTCCATACATGGCTACACTCCATACAAACACTTTCAGAAATGACTTCCTGACACTTAAATCTATACTCGATGTTAACAAATTACTCTTCTTCAGAAACGCTTTCCTTGCCATTGCCAGTCTACATTTTATATCCTCTGTACTTCGACCATCATCAGCTATTTTGCTCCCCAAATAGCAAAACTCCTTTACTACTTTAAGTGTCTCATTTCCTAATCTAATTCCCTCAGCATCACCCGAATTAATTCGACTACATTCCATTATCCTCGTTTTGCTTTTGTTGATGTTCATCTTATTTCCTCCTTTCAAGACACTATCCATTCCATTCAACTGCTCTTCCAAGTCCTTTGCTGTCTCTGACAGAATTACAATGTCATCGGCGAACCTCAAAGTTTTTATTTCTTCTCTATGGATTTTAATATACAATCCGAATTATTCTTTTGTTTCCTTCACTGCTTGCTCAATATACAGATTGAATAAGATCGGGGATAGGCTACAACCCTGTCTTACTCCCTTCCCAACCACTGCTTCCCTTTCATGTCCCTAAATTCTTATAACTGCCATCTGGTTTCTGTACAAATTGTAAATAGCCTTTCGCTCCCTGTATTTTACCCCTGCCACCTTCAAAATTTGAAAGAGAGTATTCCAGTCAACATTGTCAAAAGCTTTCTCTAAGCCTGCAAAAGCTAGAAACGTAGGTTTGCCCTTCCTTAATCTAGCTTCTAAGATGAGTCGTAGGGTCAGTATTGCCTCACGTGTTCCAACATTTCTACGGAATCCAAACTGATCTTCCCCGAGGTCGGCTTCTACTAGTTTTTCCGTTCTTCTGTAAGGAATTCGCGTTAGTATTTTGCAGCTGTGACTTATTAAACTGATAGTTCGGTAATTTTCACATCTGTCAACACCTGCTTTCTTTGGGATTGCAATTAATATATTGTTCTTGAAGTCTGAGGGTATTTCGCCTGTTTCACACATCTTGCTTACCGGATGGTAAAGTTTTGTCAGCTATCTGAACCGAGTAATACTCGACATGAAGTGCTGACTTCTAATGATCAGTATTGGGGAGAGGTTGGGGGAGGGTGGTGGTGGAATGGCGGTGGAGGTGGCAGTAACTTAGGGCGCCTTCACTATACCTAGTCTATTGCGGGTTCATAACGTACTAGTTTACATATGTTAGCAATTGGTTCTGAGCACTATGAGTTTTAATGTTTGAGGTCTTCAGTCCCCTAGAACTTAGAACTACTTAAACCTAACTAACCTAAGAACATCAAGGACATCCATGCCCGAGGCAGGATTCGAACCTGCGATCGTAGCAGTCTTGCGGTTCCGGACTGAAGCGCCTAGAACCGCTCGGCCACCGCTGCCGGCATATGTTAGCAGTTATCAGTAATATCGGTAAATACGCGACCCGAGGCGCCGTTCCAAAATGTTAGTATTGGCTCTTGAGCAAAAGAATTTGACGACCACTGAGTTAATTTATGTTTTGCTTTCAGCGGCAGGATGAATGCAAAAAATTTATTTCAATACTATTATACTTGACTTTCAGTCCGAATGTCACATTCAGTTACTGCAAAGAAATAATAAATTCGAAAAGTAAGAACTACAGTACTTTAAGTTACTGGTGTTGTTCACAGTGGCCACTCTTTCCGGTGAAGATACGACGACGTCTGCTTGCAAGAGACCTTTGTCAGCTGCCGGACAATGCGGCCACGCCGGTCGCCGTAAACCACGGCGCTGGTAAGCCCCAGTGGTCGCGCGCCCGGCGAGACAAAAACAGCCCCAGCAGAGGTGGCAGCGGCGGCGGAAGCAGCAGGGACGCGTCGTTTTGCGCTGGTGGCCGCGCGCTCATATATCGCGCGGAGCAGTGGCCTTTCGCCCCACCTCCCCCACGCTCTCTCCCCTAACCCCCAACCTCAAACCTCGCCCCTTTCACTGCTCACCAGAGCGCCACCCTTTCCCGCTCTGTCTCCCCGCGGCCCTACCCTCCGCTCCGCGTCATGTGGAGCCGAGTCCGCCGCCCCCACTACCACCACCAACCACCACCACTGCCGAAGGCATCCACGCACTCCCCTGGCTGGCAGTGACGAAGAGGGAGGGAACTTGTCTACTAAGCTCCTTTCAGATGAAAATAAGATAAATTAGCGTGTTAAGGGACTGGGAAGTTGTCTTCGTTCGTGGTGGATGGCCTCGTGCTAGTGCGGTGTGGGGATGCAGTCGGGGCTACGGGGTGGGGGAAAAGGCGAGCAGAGAAGGCAGCGAAGAAGACATTTTGATGAACTGTAGCAGCGTGAGTAGCAACCTGATGAGTCCTCTGGGCTAAGCGTGGCTGCTTGCGGTGTACTGTGTACTTTGTCAGTGGAGCCCGTTATTCACGCATGAAGATAATTTAACTGTCATCCCAGTACCGCAGTGTGGGCCGTATACATCGTAGATCGCTGAAACATTGTACGTACGTTCAGTAATCGGTGTACTCGCTAAGTGTGATGAAAAAAATAGCAGTTTGTAAAGTCCCTCTTAAGTGAGGAAGATATTTTTACCAGTTTTAATAAACTATTGTCTCTTGTATTCACGATAGTTAGGAAGTGCCGTAGTCCGTAGCCTGCCATGAGTCGGAAAGCATTTCCCACGCTTGCTGGCTAGGTGACGAAGCGACCATATGTCGCGCGTAGTGGGGTGGGGCTCGGCGCTGGACCGTAGCAACAAGCGTCAGCCTGGGAAATATACCTGACGGGAAGTACCGCCATCTTAGTTCCAAAGTAACCGATTTTGTTTATTTATATTTAATAATTAAAGTCATTTATGACGACGTGAATACTAGGAGGAGCCTCTGGATGTTTAAAACCATTTATCATAATTTTGCCTCGTTAAAATTCACACCCGTTTATTAACAAATGCATACCTTAGTAGAGATACGGACTGAGCCCCAAAGTCGGCAGTCGGCGTTAAGAGCTCTTCCTTACTTGTTCGATGGTAGCCATGCTCTCGGTTACGCTTAGTTTGTGACATGAGTGTTTCATTATTGATCTAGTAGGAATAAAAGTGATATTACGGCGTTCTGAAACTTAATTTCGAGTAAATAAATACCCTAAAGTTGATCGACAGCAATTTCAGATAATTAGCTTCCACCGACAGAGACATCCAATGCGCCAATGCAGAATCTGACCGGGACGACATTTACAAGAGCTGCACCGTGCACAGGTAGGAGGAAATCCGACGACACGACCCACCAAGGCGGATCAAGAAAGTCCGACTTCCACTCGCAAATTCCGGGTGGAAATGATGACCAGTTGTACCGTACGTCACACCACCCTCTACGGACTCGTGGCTAAGCTGAGTAATAACAGTATCAGTTTAGAAGCGAGGGGATCTTGCAAGTTCCACTTTGTGCCACCAAGTCAAAATATGGCTCTGTAAGCAGTCACAATGTGGTGTAGATCCTGGAAAAGGGGAGGAACATTATAACGCATGATCATGTTTGCTCCGCACGTTTATTATGATATGATCAAATGTTACATTTTTGACTTTGGGCTCCTGGCTCAGCAACATGCTGCATCTGTAACACGGCATGTCGACAGTTGCTCATGGCATGTCCAGTGTAATCAGAGCGAAATATCGTCGTATGCTATCCTTCAGACGAGGGAGAGTCCGGATACATCCCTGATAGACAGATTCTTTGAGATAGCCCCACAAGCAGAAGACACGTGGATTTAGGTCAGGGAACCTGGAAGGCTACATATCTTCAAATTTCCATGGTTCCTCGAAGGTAATCTTTCACTTGGCAAGTGACGTGTGGTGTCGTCTCCCCAAGCATGAAAATAGTGGAGTTGATACAGTTGCGTTCAGGCAAGGTCGAATCCATGTGTTGCCTAGCAGGCGTGTGAGGTGTCATTCCCTCGAAGAGAAAGGACCGAGAATGAAGTAGCTTGTGAAATCGCACTACACGGTCACATAAGCTGAGTGCAGAGGACGTTCCAGCACAACATGTGCTGTAATGGAACTCCATATGCGACAGCTCTGTACTGCACCATGAAGAGTAAGATTTGCCTCGTCCGTCCAAAGGATATTTTCCAGCCGCATGTTATCCATTTTTCGTGTGTGCCAAAAAACGAAGGGCAAGGTCGCGGCGTTGTAGCCTAACCTGGGGGTTCATTTGGTGCACGTTATAAACATATAGGGATAGGACTGTGAAGTGCGCCGTGAAATTTTTTAAATTCCCATAACAAAGCTCAACCATTGGCTACAGAATGCGAGGAATATGCTGCACCGTCGGTCATTAACAACTGCCATGGGAATGGGCAGCCTTCCTCTTCTTGACGCCATCTAATTCATCTGTTTCTTTAGTTTCCTTGCCGGCCGAAGTGGCCGTGCGGTTAAAGACGCTGCAGTCTGGAACCGCAAGACCGCTACGGTCGCAGGTTCGAATCCTGCCTCGGGCATGGATGTTTGTGATGTCCTTAGGTTAGTTAGGTTTAACTAGTTCTAAGTTCTAGGGGACTAATGACCTCAGCAGTTGAGTCCCATAGTGCTCAGAGCCATTTGAACCATTTAGTTTCCTTGATTATATTTTTTAACACATTTATTAGTATCTTTTTGTCGGCGATATTCTCTCAATGCAATGCTGTTATTGCTGCCGTTCTGATAGAACAACTCCACCAGCAGCGCACGGTCTTTCTCCTCAATAGCCATTGCGTTTCGTACAGACAGTTTCAAATTCCTTAAACCTTTACACCAACAGTCACTTCACTAAAGAAATCAACCTGTATCACCATCCGACAAGCAGTACACTGACGTCAAAACGGGCAAAATTTCATACTGTGACTGCTTCAGTGCCGTACTTTAACTTGGTGGCAAAAAGTTGGAGCTATAATTTTTTCAGCGCACTCCGCAACCTTATCGATTAACGTATGTACCTACAATGTCCGAGAGCTCTGTGTTGCACACAACCCACGTTGCAGAACTCAGAACACCATCTATTTAATTACGTCGGCCTAGTGTGTTGCTTGACTCGTCCGTTTCTTCTGTGGTATTGCTAAATTTCTATTGTTATGTTTCCTTCTCAGAATAGGTCACCAGACTGTCGCCAGGAGAATCCAGGGGACCAGGTACCTCCTCAAAAGGTCTCGGTGTCTAGATCATATGAACGAGAAAGATAATGCTACAATCTGAAACAAACCATCAGTTTGAGACAAAAGCTTTAGTATTGATAATGATATAAAGAATGAAATAAATATTTCGAACGATAAATGGAACCTTAAGATATACGACGAAGAAGGACAGAAACTTAAATTTTTACCAAAAGTGTCTCTGCCTCTCTAACTCTCTGGCAGCGAGTCTTGGAATCAGAAAGAAATACAAAATCTGAATACAAGTGGCTGAAATGAGATTTTTTTAAAAATGTGGAAGGTTGTTCAAGGAGAGATCGTATAAGAAATGAGAATATACAAGTTGAATTATGAATACTTAAGTTATGCAGCAAATTCGAAGAATATAAGGAGAAATGCAGGAAACATCTGAAACATGTGGAAGAACACAGAATTCCAGTCATTATAAAGAATTATAACACCTCAAGAAAAACAGATTTTGGGAGACCGAACTTAAGACTATCTTAAAAATGTGAAGCCGGAACAAGCATATGGTCTAAATCTTGAAGTGACGAAGAAGAACAAAAAGAAGATATATACACTCCTGGAAATGGAAAAAAGAACACATTGACACCGGTGTGTCAGACCCACCATACTTGCTCCGGACACTGCGAGAGGGCTGTACAAGCAATGATCACACGCACAGCACAGCGGACACACCAGGAACCGCGGTGTTGGCCGTCGAATGGCGCTAGCTGCGCAGCATTTGTGCACCGCCGCCGTCAGTGTCAGCCAGTTTGCCGTGGCATACGGAGCTCCATCGCAGTCTTTAACACTGGTAGCATGCCGCGACAGCGTGGACGTGAACCGTATGTGCAGTTGACGGACTTTGAGCGAGGGCGTATAGTGGGCATGCGGGAGGCCGGGTGGACGTACCGCCGAATTGCTCAACACGTGGGGCGTGAGGTCTCCACACTACATCGATGTTGTCGCCAGTGGTCGGCGGAAGGTGCACGTGCCCGTCGACCTGGGACCGGACCGCAGCGACGCACGGATGCACGCCAAGACCGTAGGATCCTACGCAGTGCCGTAGGGGACCGCACCGCCACTTCCCAGCAAATTAGGGACACTGTTGCTCCTGGGGTATCGGCGAGGACCATTCGCAACCGTCTCCATGAAGCTGGGCTACGGTCCCGCACACCGTTAGGCCGTCTTCCGCTCACGCCCCAACATCGTGCAGCCCGCCTCCAGTGGTGTCGCGACAGGCGTGAATGGAGGGACGAATGGAGACGTGTCGTCTTCAGCGATGAGAGTCGCTTCTGCCTTGGTGCCAATGATGGTCGTATGCGTGTTTGGCGCCGTGCAGGTGAGCGCCACAATCAGGACTGCACACGACCGAGGCACACAGGGCCAACACCCGGCATCATGGTGTGGGGAGCGATCTCCTACACTGGCCGTACACCACTGGTGATCGTCGAGGGGACACTGAATAGTGCACGGTACATCCAAACCGTCATCGAACCCATCGTTCTACCATTCCTAGACCGGCAAGGGAACTTGCTGTTCCAACAGAACAATGCACGTCCGCATGTATCCCGTGCCACCCAACGTGCTCTAGAAGGTGTAAGTCAACTACCCTGGCCAGCAAGATCTCCGGATCTGTCCCCCATTGAGCATGTTTGGGACTGGATGAAGCGTCGTCTCACGCGGTCTGCACGTCCAGCACGAACGCTGGTCCAACTGAGGCGCCAGGTGGAAATGGCATGGCAAGCCGTTCCACAGGACTACATCCAGCATCTTTACGATCGTCTCCATGGGAGAATAGCAGCCTGCATTGCTGCGAAAGGTGGATATACACTGTACTAGTGCCGACATTGTGCATGCTCTGTTGCCTGTGTCTATGTGCCTGTGGTTCTGTCAGTGTGATCATGTGAGGTATCTGACCCCAGGAATGTGTCAATAAAGTTTCCCCTTCCTGGGACAATGAATTCACGGTGTTCTTATTTCAATTTCCAGGAGTGTAGTTTGTAGTCTCAGTCATCGTACTGTTTAGTAACAGATACGCCAATGGCCGTAGAGTTTCGACACTATGAGAGTGGCATCTCTCAGTCGTCAGACTGGGATTAAGACTAGCACACGCTTGGATATGGAAATGGATAGAATTTCAGCTCAGCTGCTGAAAGCAGTGACGTGTAGCGCGATCTACATTCTATACACGAATAAGCAATAATTTTGTATAGTTTAACGATACAATCCTCCCAGCTACATACTGAAATACGTTAAAGAAGCTAGACACTTGGAGTCTGTGCGCTGAGTTTTCTGTGCTAAGCCGTGAGGGGTAGTCGCGCGGTATGAGGCGCCTTGCCACGGTTCGCGCGGCTCTCACCCTTGGACCGATGACCTCAGCAGCTTGGTGCCATAGGAACTTACTACGAATTACAAAAAAATTCTGTGCTAGGCAGCGGAGGCTCCGGGAGTGTCCAGCGATGCCAGTTGCAGATCAGAGGCACTGCAGCTTCTCGGAATGACCAATGTGAAGACCAGGACATAGGTGCAGGTGAACGTCCTGTAGAAGCAAAGATCCTCCCAGAGGAGTAGCTAGGAAACGCTGCACGCGACATACTGTCCAGCAGATCACATAACATAGAAATTATTAGAGTAACAAGACAATAACTAGACGTACCCCCGTCGGAGATTCGAGTCCTCCCTCGGGCATGGGTGTATGGGGCCAGACGTCGTGGCCGAGCGGTTCTAGGCCCTACAGTCTGCAACCGCGCGACCACTACGGCGGAGGTTCGAGTCCTGCCTCGGGCATGGATGTGTGTGATGTCCTTAGGTTAGTTAGGTTTAAGTAGTTCTAAGTTCTAGGGGACTGATGACCTCAGAAGTTAAGTCCCATAGTGCTCAGAGCCATGGGGGTGTGGGTTTTCCTTAGCGCAAAATAGTTTAAGTTAAATTAAGTAGCGTCTAAGCCTAGAGCCGATGACCTCATGACCTCAGCAGTTTAGCCCCATTAGTCCCGGAGGAACTTATCACAAAGCTCACAAAAAAACTATATATAACGATCACTAAAGGGGAATAGTAACTTACTATAGAGACAAATCTGACTGATACAAGAAAACCAGAATATAATATAAACAAATATTAAAGAAAACTAATAGCAAATGTACGCGGAGTATGGGGTATTCTGACTGTAACTGGCTGGCTCATATGAACCCACTATGAGACAAGGTCACTGCCTTTATGGAAAGAAGTTTGCCATTGGCGAAGGAACCCTGATTGTACCAAGGCGTGCACCTCTTCGCCCGCAGCAAAGCGACCGCCACAAATGTCTTTCTTCAGAGCTCTATAAATGTAGAGAGAGGAGAGATCGGGACTGTATGGAGAATGCGTAAGTGCCCAGTCGCGAAACTTCTACAGCGTATTCGAAACATTAAAAAAATATTGAGAACGCCCTCATGTTGCCACAGCTGTTTCTAGTTGGCTGCAGAAGTTTCGATGTGAAGCCCTTAAGCATCTCCTACAACGTTCCGATTTCTCCCAGTTCGGTTTCCGTATTTTCCAGGTTTGGAGGCCTGAGAAAAGACATTCGTTACCGTCGATTTGTTTCCCTCTCCATGAACCGTGGACCTTGCCGTTGGTGGGAAGGCTTGCGTGCCTCAGCTATGCAGATGGCCGTACCGTGGGCGCAACCACAACGGAGGGGTGTCTGTTGAGAGGCCAGACAAACATGTGGCTCCTGAAGAGGGGCAGCAGCCTTTTCAGTAGTTGCAGGGGCAACAATCTGGATGATTGACTGATCTGGCTTTGTAACACTAACCAAAACGGCCTTGCTGTGTTGGTACTGCGAACGGCTGAAAGCAAGAGGAAACTACAGCCGTAATTTTTCCCGAGGGCATGCTGCTTTACTGTATGGTTAAATGATGATGGCGTCCTCTTGGGTAAAATATTCCGGAGGTAAAATAGTCCCCCATTCGGATCTCCGGGCGGGGCCTACTCGAGAGGACGTTGTTAGCAGGAGAAAGAAAACTGGCGTTCTACGGATCGGAGCGTGGAATGTCAGATCCCTTAATCGGGAAGGTAGATTAGAATATTTAAAAAAGGAAATGGATAGGTTAAAGCTAGATATAGTGGGAATTAGTGAAGTTCGGTGGCAGGAGGACCCAGACTTTTGGACAGACGAATACAGGGTTATAAATACAAAATCAAATAGGGTTTATGCAGGAGTAGGTTTAATAATGAATGAAAATAGGAGTGCGGGTAAGCTACTACAAAAATCATAGTGAACGCATTATTGTCGCCAAGATAGACACGAAGCCCACGCCTACTACAGTAGTACAAGTTTATATGCCAACTAGCTCTGCAGATGATGAAGAAATTGATGAAATGTATGTGAGATAAAAGAAAATATTCAGGTAGTGAAGGGAGACGAAAATTTAATAGTCATTGGTGACTGACATTCGAGAGTAGGAAAAGGGAGAGAAGGAAACATAGTAGGTGAATATGGATTGGGGGTAAGAAATGAAAGAGGAAGCCGTCTGGTAGAATTTTGCACAGAGCATAACTTAATCATAGCTAACACTTGGTTCAAGAATCATAAAAGAAGGTTTTATACATGGAAGAAGCCTGGAGATACTAGAAGGTATCAGATAGATTGTATTTTGGTAAGACAGAGATTTAGGAACCAGGTTTTAAATTGTAAGGCATTTCCAAGGGCAGATGTGGACTCTGACCACAATCTATTGGTTATGAACTGTTGATAAAAACAGAAGAAACTGCAAAAAGTTTGGAATTTAAGGAGATGGGATCTGGATAAACTGACTAAACCAGAGGTTGTACAGAGTTTCAGGGAGAGCATAAGGGAACAATTGACAGGAACGGGGGAAAGAAATACTGTAGAAGAAGAATGGGTAGCCCTGAGGGATGAAGTAGCGAAGGCAGCAGAGAATCAAGTAGGTAAAAAGACGAGAGCTAAAAGAAATCCTTGGGTAACAGAGGAAATACTGAATTTAATTGATGAAAGGATAAAATATAAAAATGGAAATGAAGCAGGCAAAAAGGAATACAAACGTCTCAGAAATGAGATAGACAGGAAGTGCAAAATGGCTAAGCAGGGATGGCTAGATGACAAATGTAAGGAGGTAGATGTTTATCTCACTAGGGGTAAGACAGATACTGCCTACAGGAAAATTAAAGAGACCTTTGGAGAAAAGAGAACCACTAGTATGAATATGAAGAGCTCTGATGGAAACCCAGTTCTAAGCAAAGAAGGCAAAGCAGAAAGGTGGAAGGAGTATATAGAGGGTCTACACAAGGGCGATGTACTTGAGGACAATATTATGGAAATGGAAGAGGATGTAGATGAAAATGGAAGGGGAGATACGATATTGCGTGAAGAGTTTGACAGAGCACTGAAAGACCTGAGTCGAAACAATTCCCCGTGAGTAGACAACATTTCATTAGAACTACTGACGGCCTTGGGAGAGCCAGTCCTGACAAAACTCTACCGTCTGGTGAGCAAGATGTATAAGACAGGCGAAATACCCTCAGACTTCAAGAAAAATATAATAATTCCAGTACCAAAGAAAGCAGGTGTTGACAGATGTGAAAATTACCGAACTATCAGTTTAATAAGTCGCAGCTGTAAAATACTAACACGAATTCTTTACAGACGCATGGAAAAACTGGTAGAAGCCGACCTCAGGGAAGATCAGTTTGGATTCCGAAGAAATATTGGAACACGTGAGGCAATACTGACGTTAAGACTTATCTTTGAAGAAAGATTAAGGAAAGGCAAACCTACGTTTCTAGCATTTGTAGACTTAGAGAAAGCTTTTTACAATGTTGACTGGAATACTCTCTTTGAAATTCTAAAGGTGGCATGGGTAAAATAAAGGGAGCGAAAGGCTATTTACAATTGCTACAGAAACCAGATAGCCTTTATAAGAGTCGAGGGACATGAAAGGGAGGCAGTCGTTGGGAAAGGAGTGAGACGGGATTGTAGCCTCTCCTCGATGTTATTTCATCTGTAAATTGAGCAAGCAGTAAAGGGAACGAAATAAAAATTTGTAGTTGGTATTAAAAACCATGGAGAAGAAATAAAAACTTTCAGGTTCGCCCATGACATTGTAATTCTGTCAGAGACAGCAATGGACTTGGAAGAGCAGTTGAACGGAATGGACAGTGTCTTGAAAGGAGGGTATAAGATGAACATCAACAAAAGCAAAACGAGGATAATGGAATGTTGTCAAATTAAGTCTGGTGATCCTGAGGGAATTAGATTAGGAAATGAGACACTTAAATTAGTAAAGGAGTGTTGCTATTTGGGGAGCAAAATAACTGATGATGGTCGAAGTAGAGAGGATATAAAATGTAGACTGGCAATGGCAAGCAATGCGTTTCTGAAGAAGATGAATTTGTTAATATCAAGTATAGATTTAAGTCTCAGGAAGTCGTTTCTGAAAGTATTTGTATGGAGTGTAGCTATGTATGGAAGTGAAACATGGACGTTAAATAGTTTGGACAAGAAGAGAATAGAAGCTTTCGAAATGTGGTGCTACAGAAGAATGCTGAAGGTTAGATGGGTAGATCACATAACTAATGAAGAAGTATTGAATAGGACTGAAGAGAAGAGACGTTTGTGGCACAACTTGACTAGAAGGAGGGATCGGTTGGTAGGACATGTTCTAAGGCATCAAGGGATCACCAATTTAGTAATGGAGGGCAGCGTGGGAGGTAAAAATCGTAGAGGGAGACCAAGAGATGAATACACTAAGCAGATTCATAATAATGTAGGCTGCAGTATGTACTGGGAGATGAAGAAGTTTGCACAGAATAGAGTAGCATGGAGAGCTGCATCAAACCAGTCTCAGGACTGAAGACCACAACAACATCAACAGCAACAATTTGTTTCGGACGAAGAGGTGCACTTCTGAATACAATCATGGTTCCGTAGAAAACGGTTCTTCCATGAGGGATGGTTCAAAAAATGATTCCAATGACTCTGAGCACTATGGGACTTAACTCGCTAACAGCCCCCCTCCCTCCAATTTGCAATGATGAAAGGAAAAGATTTTCACACTCTATCGTCGGGTACGACGTTTTGGTTCAAGTGGTTCTGGGCACTATGGGACTTAACTTCTGAGGTCATCAGTCCTCTAGAACTTAGAACTACTTAAACCTAACTAACCTAAGGACATCACACGCATCCATGCCGAGGCAGCATTCGCCTAGAACCACTGTCACAACGACCGGTTTCCACGAGGGCGTCTAGTCTCCTAGTTTATTAACAGCTACAGTTCACTTGTTGATTTCCCAGTTGCTTCATTTTCATTTGACTACACCTTACAATAAATTTACGCTGAGGTGACGAAGGTCTTGGGATACGTCTTAAGGCCGTGTCTGGCCTTTTTTTCGGAGTAGTGCTGCAACTCGACGTGTCGAGAGGTCAAAAAGTCGTTCCAAGTCACCTGCAGAAATACTGAGCGACGCTGCCTATAGCCGTCCACAATTGCCGTGATGTTGCCGATGCAGGATTTTGTGCACGAACTGATGTCTCGATTATGCCCCATAAATGTTCGATGGGCTTCATGTTGGGTGATTCTGGTCGCCAAACCATTCGCTCTAAATGTGCAGGATGTCAATCAAACCAGTCACAAGTAACTGTGGCACTGTGATATGGCACATTGTCATCCTTAAAAACATCGTGGTTTGGGAAGGTGAAGTCCATGAATGGTGGAAAATCGTCTTCCACTAGTCGAACATAATCATTTCGAGTCAATAATCTGTTCAGCTGGACCTGAGGACCCAGTCCATTCGCTGTAAACACAGCGCCCGTCATTATGGAGCCACCACCAGCTTGCACAGTGTCTTGTTGACAATCTGGATCCATTGCTTCGTGGGGACTTTGCAACACTCGAACCCTACCATCAGCTCTTACCACTTAAATCGGGACTCATCTGAGGACAACTCTGTTTTCCAGTCATCTGGGGTTCAACCGATATGGTCACGAGCCCAGGAGATGGGCTACAGATGATGTCGTTCTGTTAGCAAAGTCACTCGTGCCGATCGTGTGCTGGCATAACCCATTAATGTCAAATTTTGCAACATTGTCCTAAAGGATACGTTCTTCGTACGTTCCACATTGATATCTGCCGTTACTTCACACAGTGTGGCTTGTCTTTTAAACTGACAACTCTACGCAAATACCGCTGCTCTCAGCAGTTCAGGGAAGGGCGCCGGCCACTGCGTTGCCCATGGGGAGAGGTAATGCTTGAAATTTGTTATTCTGGGCACACTCTTCACACCATGGATCTCGACATATTAAACTTCCTAACGATTTCCCAAATGGGATATCCCATGCGTCTAGCTCCAACCACCATTCCGCGTCCGTATTCTGTTAACTCCCGTCGTATGGCCATAATCATGTTGTACATTTTTAAACATGAATCACGTGAGTGCAAATGACAGCTCTATCAATGTACTGTCCGTTTATACCGTCATCTGCAAATTAACATGTCGCTGTCCTATGACGTTGTTACCTAAAATATAAACGAAGCTGAAATATAACGTGTTGGTAGATTCAGGCAGTGTGTCGGTGTTGTTTACCCTATTACTTCCGTGATAGTTTTGTATGACCTATTCGGACGTACGTATTGTTCTCAGTGGTACTTCCGGACGATTCACTATGTTAACATGATCTTCTTCTTCTACAGCATCATCAATATAGATTGGACATCTGCTGCTGGGAAAAGTTCTCTGCTCGAATGCATCGATGTTGATTCTGCATGGTTACAAGAGTCATCTGCCCACTTTCCATTAAGTTGTTTTCCTATGCCCTTTCTTTCTCTCGGAATCCAGGAATGAAGTTGCATAGTACTTCTGTCAGCCACTCGTCTACTAATATGATTCACTTACCTCTACCTCATTTTCAGTTCCTTCATTATTATGTCCTCCTATTCAGTCTGTTCCCCGATCAGTTCGTTTGTTATCTTGTTTCTTCCAGAAACTAAGGATGAGCACTTCTCCATTGTTCGTTGAACAGCCCTCAGGTTCTGAAAAATTTTCTCATTAAGAGTCATTGCGTAGTTGCCATTAATAAGAATTTCTGTTACACAATCACTGTTAGCTTTACGTTTGGCACATACCAGTTAATTGTTTTCCAAAATATTCCACGCGATTCTTACTCTTCTATTCCTACTCATCCAGTCGTTCTATTTTACAGCTCTAGCTGAGCTGGTGCGCCGTTGGCGCCAGTATCCATCGATTCTCATCTCGATCGTCCGAGTCGATTTTCGATGCCTGCTTGGCTTCGCATCTTTGGCGGATGGCTATTTAACAGCGGTGCGCACGCTCTCTGGTTCTTCAGTTCGGATATGAGCTGTGTCAGCGACAGTCACATGTTGCGTTGTGCCTGTATGCATCGTGGCGAGTGGCCGAGTCGGTTCGACGAAGGAGCGTGGGCCGCTGCTGCGGCGTGTTCAGCCGTTGTAATGCAGATCCGCTGCCGATGGTGATTGGATATGTGAAGAACAAATTTACTTCGTGTCCTTTGCATGTAATTCAGAGTCAATGAACTGGGGTCGTCGAAGTGTCCATCGGTGGGTTCCGTTCATGATAACTGATTAACCCTGTGCACTGAAAACTATCTTGGCTGTTTCAGTAACCTTTGATCTTGCTGCCTGATATGTTGACGGCATTTTAGGGAGTGCCAATGACGCACGACCAATAGACATGAAGCCGTGTTTAATGCATGCCAAGTAGTGCGTAAGTTTGTGCCTGGTGTTCAGAAATGGGCCGAAATATTTTCCCTAATTCCTTTTCTATTTTATCATTTTATTTGTTTATTTAGAGGTTGTCTAATCAAATCTTAAAGAAACACTGTCACGTATTTTAAGTCTGCTTAGGGTTCATTTGTACCGCTTAGAATTAAAGGTTTATTGATAACTGGTTAGGTTAATATCCTTGTGTATCTGTTGCGTCTGAATGTTGTCTGCCGCTGATGTGTTTGTGTTTCTGATAATTGGCGGTGGTCGACGCTAGCAAGCTCCGATCGGGGTATCACGGTGGAAAAGTGAAAATTAAGGACCTGGATCGGTGTCTACGGTTATGTTGTGAACGTGAGGTAATTTCATCTTGCCGGTGGAGCGTTGTGGTTTTCCGCAAGCTTACTTGTAGATCAAAGTTGAGTTTATTTTTATTTCACCTTCTGGTCCTTGCACCTCCTCTGTCTGTTAGAACCTTTCGGTTTGCTCGCGTCCATTACCAATTTATCGTAAAGTTGAGGCGGTCCCATGTTTAGACGATTTCATACGTTATTATTAAATGTATTACAATCCTTTTAATTTGTCCGGAATTTTAAGACCAATTGTGGGAAAATCTGAGCTTATTGGACTTAAGTGGATTAATGTTCTTAACCGGGTACTGAGTTACATGAAAGCCAGTTTCTATGTTAGTTGAAGCATGTTTGGGGTTTGATAAGTTGTGGTTTCATGGATATTGTTTTAATTAATGAAAGTTGGCTAAGAAAATTTTGAAATATTTGTTTTTGTTGGACTTAATGCACCACCTCAGTTGTGGAAGTAGTTTTAGAGTTTTGAAGTGAATTATGTGAAAAACAGTTCCAATCTAAGTTATGAAGCTTGTGAGGCTTAGTTACGGCTGTTATATTTTATAAATAATGATTTTATGAATATTGTTTTATTTAATGAAAGTTGGTTAAGCAAATTTTGAAAGATCTGAGTTTGTTGGACTTAACAGATTCTTTAGCTGTTTGAAGTAGTCAGAGTTTTGATGTGAGTCAGGTGAAAAACTAAGTCATGAAGTTTGTGTGATTTAGTTCACTCAGTCATATTTGATTAATGATGCTTTAATGAACATTATTTTAATTAATGAAATTTTGTAGAGACAATTTTGAAGAATATGTGTTGCTACTGTTAATTTGATAAGAACAATGTTTTTGTAATAAAGAAGTGTGTGGCAACTATAAATTAGTTATGTATTTAATTTCGATGTTTCGAAAGAGTTCCATACATCAATGGTAGCAGAGCGGGCTTTCGATTCACGGACCTTTCGGTTATGGGGCCAGTACGCTTCCACTAACCACTAAAATTCACCATCTGATTCTGTGCTCTCGTTTCTAATTGCTATAATTTTCTTTCCAGTTCCCTGATCGTACATAAATGTAGTCTCAGAATTGATTTTCAGATCTACTTCTTAACTTCCTTGATTAGGCATTTCTATTCGTCATTGGAGTTTAGCTACGGTTGACATAAACGGAATAAACCCTTCAACAAGTAGCAGTTGCTTGACTTGCTTTCCATTAACCATAGTTTTGGTGATGTAAGAGCGGCTAGCATGACTAAAATTTCTCATTGCTCTGATTCAATGAAATGGGAGCAGTAGCACTGACACATTATTCTTCAGATTCATAACTTAACCCTAATTATAGCTTTTTAAAAGACTATTGCAATGACTATTACAATGATTAACGATCTACAAACCAAATCCTAGAGATTTTCGTGCTCGCATTAAGAAACATTTTCTACTAAAGTCGTCAGTTTAAGGTGTTGTTAGCACTAGCTCTATAGTACACTAACGGGAGAGTTTCTTAACTAGTTTTCAGATTTGACTGTTCTGAATTTGTGACAGAGGCTTTCCGAGATTTTAGCGCTTACTTGTTGGCGTCTCCTACGCAGAATTTGCTGTTTTGCACAACCTTCTCTCGCTGTCTAAACGAGATAATCATGAAGCGCTCGTCTCACCTTCGAATCTTCTCTCGCTTCTTTAGCACATAAACAATACTTCCTTAGTCCGCTTAGAATAAATCTGGAATATACTTTCCCCGGCTAGACATATATACCACTTTAATCTTAAACAAACCCAGGCGAATACTTTGTGTTAGTTGACAGTTGTGAACTGTTCCATTGTCTCATCCCCGACCGCCAGTTCGAACGACATGGATTTATCCCGTTCATTTATGCATTTTGCATTAGAGAAATGCACCTATGTTCTGAAGAGGACAGTTTTTTGGTTTTACGATGTGATAGATCTGACGCCTTTTTTCTTAAAGAAATTGAAATGCTGAAGTTACCTGGCTACAGGAATAATGCCGGGAAAGAAGACGCCACTGAAGGTGTATCTTTGGCATTGAAACCCCGCCGTTGAAGGCGGGTTGTAGGTAGAGGTTAACGGCACTAAAAATAAAAAGAGGTAGCGTGCTTGAGAAATAACCAAAATAACTTAAATACCAGGTTCATTCCCAGCCACTGCTTAAGTTATCATTAAAAATGATCAGCAATGGCAGCCGTAGACTTCCGGTATAAAGAGACACCCTCATCTACCAACGGCAAAATGAGAAACGGCGAACGAGCGGACATAGGCTCAACGCATCATTTTATTCTGTGTATGGAAAACTGCCCGTATAGCGCAGAAGAATCAGTGATGTTCAACGGCATGAGGACGTACCGGGTGTTCAGTAAGTAAATATTTAGTGCCATGTTACGGTGTGATTACTAATGACTGACGTGACTGTCAATTATCAATATATTATTTTCCATTGTTTAACGTATTTGAACCATATTTGACCAGGTATTTGTATTTGTTCGCAGGCCCGGTTTGATTGAAGAACAATGTCTTGTGTGACATCATTGTGATCCAGGTCATCATACTGACGATTCCACAAAGAGTGTTTCTTGTGGAGCATGTGTTCAGCAATGGAGACAGGTTTACCTCAGCAGTAGAAGCTGCACTTGCAGCAAAGTGCTCAGGATTGAAGATGAGTAAGCGCAATGCAGTACGGAACCTCATCACCAAGTTTCGAAAGACCGGAAGCGTTCATAATCGTCGGAAACCAGGCCGGCCATCCACATCCACATCCGAAGAGAATGTGACGGAGATGCAAGACGTGATGCTGCGAAGTCCAAATAAATCGATTAGGCGACTAACTCAGCAGGCCCACGTGTCCGTGGGTTCCGCTCACAAGGTTCTCCGGGAGTTACTGTCCATGTATCCATACAAAACGTCGGTCGTGGATAAACTGAGAGACACTGATCGCCCCGCAAGTGTGAACTTTTGCAACTGGTTTCTGTCCTTCCTGCAGGACAGTAGTGAGGGTATTCTTGACACAACGTTTTTCACACATGAGGCACGATTTCACCTCTCCGGTTACATGAAGAGCCGGAATAGAGGTGTGTGGACTACGAAGAATCCGCATGAATTTAAAGTGTCCCCACCGCATGATCAAAAGGTTGGTTTTTGGTGCGCCGTAAACGTATCATTGGGCCGATCTTCTTTGAGGACGCCATAAATGCAGAACGGTACTTTACCTGCATTCTAGAGCCCTTCGTTGGTGAACTGAATGAGGACGAAATTGAGAATGTCAAGTTCCATCAGGATGGGTCGACTGCACATCCCGCCCACAAGGCGATGATCTTTTCAAAGGAAGTCTTTGGTGACCGCATCATCTCTCGAGGACTCTGACCTCCGCGTTCACCCGACTTGGCTCCACCGGATTACTTTCCGTGGGGTACGTTGAAAGGAAAGGCCTGTGGACGCAATCCGCACACCATACGAGAACTCCAAGCTGCACTAACGCGTCACATTTGGAACATCAGTCCCGATGTTCTGCACAACGTCTTCAAGATCACGCAGACACGCGTGCAACTGTGTCTTCAAGTTTAAGGGGCTTACTGCCAGCATCTCTTGACTAAAATATGACAAGTTATGAACTGCATAGTTACTTATTGAATACCCTGTAGAAGGCGACGAAAACTACTGCATTAAAGACTCATAATGTGTATCCACAAAAAAATGTGAATTGTAAATGAAAAAGTATCATAATGATGTCTCCAATGGCAAAAGACTCCGGATTAGTCCCGCATTCCTATCTGCGAGAGCGTACTGTCAACAATGATAAAAGGGTTGAATAACAAACGAAAGGGTAACGTTCTACGAGTCGGAACGCGAAATGCCAGAAATCTGAACTTGGTAGATAAGCTGGAAAATCTGAAAACAGAAATTGAAAAGCTTTATTTGGCTTTCCTTGCAACATTTGTTGAAACGCTTTCCCCTCAGTCTCGAAATGAGTGTCGGATAAGGCATTACTCAAACTGTCGCGACATGGAGGGAACGTTCATTGATGATGGACGATTTTAGTAAGAAGTGCACAGTGTAGTGCGTCACAGGAAAAATCATTGCTTTAACACAACAGTTTCTCTTTTGTATCTCCACCTTCTTCATTTTTATCTGCAGATATACGTAGTATTAAGCCACTGAGTAGGCTGGCAGACGCGATTGCGCGAAAACATAAACCGATCAGACATGCGTAGTTTTAATTCCAAAATATTGCAAGCAGTCGACAAATGATCGGAATAAGCCGGCCGCTCTGGCCGAGCGGTTCTAGGCGCTTCAGTCGGGAATCGCGCTGCTGCTACGGTCGCAGGTTCGATCCCTGCCTCGGACATGGAAATATGTGATGGCCTTAGGTTAGTTAGGTTTAAGTAGTTCTAAGTCTATGGGACTGATGGCCTCCGATGTTAAGTCCCATAGTGCTTAGAGCCATCTGAACCATTTGACCGGAATACACATCTCAGGGGGTTCGGGCTCTTAACTTAAAATTAATTAACGAATAGACACTATTTTTGATCGATCGTTCGGGTCCAAATGATCCGCCGCCAACCTCGCCTATTTTGCCTGCAACATGAGAAGAAAACAGCATAAATAATTAAAAGACAGTGTAATGGCTTGAATTAATAACGGAGGCGACACAACAGATAAATGTAAATACCCTTTGTCATACAGATACTAATATACACTTACATCCACTCGATTCTATCTTCAAAGATGAAAACGCAATAGTACAAGCAGAAGATAAAAGAACAACGCTTTGTTTCATTTGATCTGAGTGTCTTTGCATTCACCGCTTTTGCATCTTCTGGACGTTTCGGCATGTTAAACACAGTCTTTGAATATATATCAGCCGGCACGTGTAGCCGTGCGGTTCTAGGCGCTTCAGTCTGGAACCGCGTGACCGCTACGGTCGCAGGTTCGAATCCTGCCTCGGGCATGGATGTGTGTGATGTCCTTAGGTTAGTTAGGTTTAAGTAGTTCTAAGTTCTAGGAGACTGATGACCTCAGAAGTTAAGTCCCATAGTGCTCAGAGCCATTTGAACCAATATATATCAAAACCATAGCTCCTTTTATAAGTTCAGAATGGCTCTAAGCCGTATGGGACTTAACATCTGAGGTCATCAGTCCCCTAGACTTAGAACTACTTAAAGCTAACTAACCTAAGAACATCACACAAATCCATGCCCAAGGCAGGATTTGAACCTGCGACCGTAGCAGCAGAGCGGTTCCGGACTGAAGCGCCTAGAACCGCTCGGCCACCACGGTCAGCCCATTACGAGAGTAATAATTTAGGGCAGAAACTGTGGTGTGCGTACTGTAAGACCTCCAGTACACACACCATCAGATTATTTGACTTGTCGCTCTAACGAAGTAGGCGAGTGTCATTAATATGTCTCGTGGTCTTATCGTGGCGTGTTTATCTTCTGCCGTTAGGTCAGACGATAGAAATGTCACTTGCACGCTTAGAGTAGCAGATTGACGGTGACCAACTTTAAACAGAACTTGATTAATTTTCACACACATTTATTAAAATAATAACAAGCATAAAAATTACTTAACTTGGTTCTGGACGCTATTTACAATTGATAATCTGAAGTTCCTTTGGTATTGGTACATTAATTTTATTCTCACATGTATCTCTGATACTTGACAAAAGTATCTATACATTTATCTTCATGGCTATGTACAGGAATATGGTAATCTGATTAGGTGCAGACTGAAACCTGACTATAGACTGGTGGAGACAAATGCAGACTGACTAATCAGAGGTCTGTGCACTCGTTTTAATACCTGGCGCGTTCATGTATCACTGCGCGAGTGTGATCCGTGAGGAGAAAAGGTTCTACGTTGGCAGCAATCTCATTGGCTGCGTTACATATTAATAAGAGGATCGGCGGAAGCAGAATTAGGTCCGTGTCTATGGTAGCGCCCTCTCGTAGTGCGGAGACGGACGAGCGCTGCGCCTGCACTACTGTGCCTAGCAGGGCGCACTACAGTGAGAAAGTTGTGTACACACTGACTACGCGGAACTATGTACACAACACTAACGAAACGTTTTACTCTCTTTACCTAAAGGGTACAAAATAAGTATTTCAAATCAACTCATGCAATACTTCGCACATTTTTAAACTTGTGTCAACTGTGTCGTTAGAATACTGGAGCTTTATTCTGGTCTTAATGACACTATATCTTCTTAATAATTTCAAAAATACCACAGCCTAAAATCAGATTTTTTAAATTTCATTTCTCATTAAACACGGAACTCCAGTGCGGCGGAGCAAGGATTTATCTGGTGATTAAAATGCGAAGAAATCTCTTGCCACTTTGATAAGACATTGCCGCGGACGAGATGAAAGAAGGTCCCCTGTTATATATGTACAGACAGCAGCGACCCGCTGCGCGCGTCTTACTCTACTCTCGCAGAAAGGAAAATAAAGAGAAGCGCGGGCGTCGGAGCAAACAGCTGGGCGGCGCGGCGCGGCGTGGCGCGCGGTAATTTTCTGTCTGTCTTTAGCAAAATTTTTTAATTTCGCCCGCTAATTGCTTCCTTTGTGAGCGCGTCGGGTGCCGATGGCCGTGCTCCCTGTACCCGTCTCCTGGGAGCGCCGCGGCGCGGCCGCCTACCACGCAGCTCTCTGATCGCGCTTCCCGGCGCGAGGAGTCCTCTCCGCTCCTCTCTGCCCCCCCCCCCCACTTCCTCACCCACTCCCCCCCCCTCCACCCACAATTCTGCTTCAGATGGTCTGCGGGCTCTGTGGCTGCAGTCCGCCTCCGCCTGTGTGCGGAATTCCGCGGTCGCCAGTGGTGGAACTTCTGTCGCAAACGCGCTGAACAGAGGGGGAGAGCCGTTAGTGCAAACTGAAACGAGGTTTTCTCCTTTATGTTTCTGGATCAGTCGGCAGCCAGAGTTTCCCTTCCACCTGCCCTCTCTCGGGCGAGCGCCGGGAAATGATTTCCTGTCTCCGGCTCCCTTTTTCATACAGTCGTGTCCGGCTCTGAAAACCTTTGTTGTCCACTCGTTTCCACTCGTGGAGTTCGGGATTCCACTAACTATCCACGAAGCATTAATGTTTTTGTTAGTGACAGAAACATTGTCTGGCACGCACTCAACGAGAATCAGCGATTGATTCTGCTAATCATTAGAGTGAACGTCATAACTGATGATCATTTCGTGGAAAAATGGGTAATTTCCAAGAATGATTGCCTATCGAAGTCGCTGGGTCCAAACGATGCATACCGAACGTGCGATCGGAAATCGATCACGCGACTCTAATGGCGGGCGTTATGAGTATGTTTACGTTGGTCACTACAGCAACGACAAAAGAAGAGCCTTACAAAAATACTTGTAATTGCAAGGGAGACGACTTACCATTTTCGTCGTCGTTGTTGTCGTCATGTGAAAATCCATTACGGTGGTCTGGATGGATAATATGGAAGAGTCGAACCATGTATTCTTCCCGATATTCTTTTGTTTTCCGCACTGTCCGCAATGAAATTTTAACGGTATTTCAGCATCGAAACTGTTGTTACGAAGTTTTACACACTTCGCACCACCACAGTCTACACAGTCCCTTCCTTCCTCGTCCGGTAGTACTCCATATTTGCGATAAAAAGTCGAACAATTTTCTACACTGGATAAACATGGAATTAGATTCTTCTACATCTACATCTACTTTTACATCTACATACATACTCCTCAATCCACCATACGGTGCGTGGCGGAGGGTACCTCGTACCACATCTAGCATCTTCTCTCCCTGTTCCACTCCCAAACAGAATAAGGGAAAAATGACTGTCTATATGCCTCTGTACCAGCCCAAATCTCTCTTATCTTATCTTTGTGGTCTTTCCGCGAAATATAAGTTGCCGGCAGTAAAATTGCACTGCAATGAGCCTCAAATGCAGGTTCTCTAAATTTCCTCCGTAGCTATTCACGAAAAGAACGCCTCCTTTCCTCCAGAGACTCCCACCCGAGTTCCTGAAGCATTTCCGTAACACTCGCGTGATGATAAAACATACCAGTAACAAATCTAGCAGCCCACCTCTGAATTGCTTCCATTTCCTCCCTCAATCCGACCTGATAGGGATCCCGAACGCTCGAGCAGTACTCAAGAATAGGTCGTATTAGTATTTTATAAGCGGTCTCCTTTACAGATGAACCACATCTAACCGATGACGACTATCCGCCTTCCCCACAACTGCCATTACATGCTTGTCCCACTTGATATCGCTCTGCAATGTTACGCCCAAATATTTAATCGACGTGACTGTGTCAAGCGCTACACTACTAATGGAGTATTCAAACCTCACCGGATTCTTTTTCCTATTCATCTGCATTAATTTACATTTATCTATATTTAGAGTTAGCTGCCATTCTGTACATCAACCACAAATCCAGTCCAAGTCACCTTGTGTCCTCCTACAGTCACTCAACGACGACACCTTCCCGTACACAACAGCATCATCAGCAAACAGCCGCACATTGCTATCCACCCTATTCAAAAGATCATTTATGTAGATAGAAAACAACAGCGGACCTACCTCACTTCCCTGGGGCAATCCAGATGATACCCTCACCTCCGATGAACACTCACCATCGAGGACAACGCACTGGGTTCTATTACTTAAGAAGTCTTCGAACCACTCACATATTTGGGAACCAATCCCATACCCTCGTACCTTAGTTAGGAGTCTGCAGTGGAGCACCGAGTTAAACGCTTTCCGGAAGTCTAGGAATATGGCGTCCGTCTGATACCCTTCATCCATGGTTCGCAAGATATCATGTGAAACAACGGCGAGTTGCGTTTCGCAGAAGCGATGCATTCTAAAGCCATGCTGAGGCATGGACAGCAACTCCTCTGTCTCAAGGAAATTCATTATATTCGAACTGAGAATATGTTCGAGAATCCTGCAACAAACCGATGTTAAGGTATTGGTCTGTAATTTGTATACAGGCGTCACCTGAGCTTTTTTCCATGTGAGAGAATACGCCGAAGAAACGTCAAAAACACCAGACATTCTACTCACTAACGACATAAACCGCCTGGGTTTTCCTAGTAACTCACAAATAATTCGCGGAGGTGTGTAATTTAGAGCAAGTTAGGGAACGACGGAAGACAGATAAAAATGACGATCACAAACAATTGATAGCAACGCCCGCCACCGGAGTCGCATGATCGATTTCTGATCGCACGTTCGATACGTATCGTTTGGACCCAGCGACCTCGATAGGCAATCATTCTTGGAAATAACCGAAAAATGCATCTCGAAGCCTGTAACTTTCGCTCCTGTGGGATAGTAAACTGTTAACTGTATCATACATTAATTTTATTAGAGAATAAAGTTGAATTAAAATAAAATAAACCTTATCTCCCGATTATGTGTAAGTCCGGAACACGAGAATTAGACGGAAATTACAAGTCAACATTCCGTACTTACAGGAGTAATTCTGGACCAGGTTAATCTTACGCAAGACGCTAATTATCAGTGGCCCCGAGATCTCGATGAACCTCAGAGTAGCTACTTGGCTCAGTGAAGGAGGAGCCATGTCCGCAGAGGTTCTTTATTTATTTATTGCAAATTTAAATACCTGTATCTGACACTTTAAAACCGGTCGTTTATATTACACTTATCATTTGTCATCTTTTTTTTTTTGTTCTTTGTTTCTTATTTCATCAGCAGCATTTGACCCGGAATAATACTTTTTAAAAAAAATAACACATAATTTGAGATTGAAATACGGATGAAATTGGGTTGTTCTAGGAAGAATATAAAAAGATGATAATAGAGAGATGAGATTTGTTAGTCCCAGCACCGACTGTGACTAGCAGTGAATACCTCAGACCACCAGTCACAACAAAATAGTTCATTGTTACTAGTAAAGAAATGGTATACATCCCTGCACTAAACTGGGTTCTTTCTTTCCTGGATTGCCAGCACTTCCCTTAAATATTAAATGATTCATATGCACAATTTGTCACTGGATTTTGGCATGTTAGATTGGTTCACAATTCTCAGTGTGTCACGCGCTGTTACATCTCATCTTCCTCTTCCTCATCTTTTACACCGCCCCTGTTGTCACTGTCTCTGTGGGTGTCACTTTCTACCCTCTGGAGATACGTTGTTACGTTGCATATAAGCAAGTCAGTTCAGTCGTGTCTGCAGCTACTCCTCATTTCTTGTTTTTGAAATACTATCTGTTAATGCATTTAATTGTGCCCGTTGTCCTTGATCTCTTATTGCTATGTACACTCCTGGAAATTGAAATAAGAACACCGTGAATTCATTGTCCCAGGAAGGGGAAACTTTATTGACACATTCCTGGGGTCAGATACATCACATGATCACACTGACAGAACCACAGGCACATAGACACAGGCAACAGAGCATGCACAATGTCGGCACTAGTACACTGTATATCCACCTTTTGCAGCAATGAAGGCTGCTATTCTCCCATGGAGACGATCGTAGAGATGCTGGATGTAGTCCTGTGGAACGGCTTGCCATGCCATTTCCACCTGGCGCCTCAGTTGGACCAGCGTTCGTGCTGGACGTGCAGACCGCGTGAGACGACGCTTCATCCAGTCCCAAACATGCTCAATGGGGGACAGATCCGGAGACCTTGCTGGCCAGGGTAGTTGACTTACACCTTCTAGAGCACGTTGGGTGGCACGGGATACATGCGGACGTGCATTGTCCTGTTGGAACAGCAAGTTCCCTTGCCGGTCTAGGAATGGTAGAACGATGGGTTCGATGACGGTTTGGATGTACCGTGCACTATTCAGTGTCCCCTCGACGATCACCAGTGGTGTACGGCCAGTGTAGGAGATCGCTCCCCACACCATGATGCCGGGTGTTGGCCCTGTGTGCCTCGGTCGTATGCAGTCCTGATTGTGGCGCTCACCTGCACGGCGCCAAACACGCATACGACCATCATTGGCACCAAGGCAGAAGCGACTCTCATCGCTGAAGACGACACGTCTCCATTCGTCCCTCCATTCACGCCTGTCGCGACACCACTGGAGGCGGGCTGCACGATGTTGGGGCGTGAGCGGAAGACGGCCTAACGGTGTGCGGGACCGTAGCCCAGCTTCACGGAGACGGTTGCGAATGGTCCTCGCCGATACCCCAGGAGCAACAGTGTCCCTAATTTGCTGGGAAGTGGCGGTGCGGTCCCCTACGGCACTGCGTAGGATCGTACGGTCTTGGCGTGCATCCGTGCGTCGCTGCGGTCCGGTCCCAGGTCGACGGGCACGTGCACCTTCCGCCGACCACTGGCAACAACATCGATGTACTGTGGAGACCTCACGCCCCACGTGTTGAGCAATTCGGCGGTACGTCCACCCGGCCTCCCGCATGCCCACTATACGCCCTCGATCAAAGTCTGTCAACTGCACATACGGTTCACGTCCACGCTGTCGCGGCATGCTACCAGTGTTAAAGACTGCGATGGAGCTCCGTATGCCACGGCAAACTGGCTGACACTGACGGCGGCGGTGCACAAATGCTGCGCAGCTAGCGCCATTCGAAGGCCTACACCGCGGTTCCTGGTGTGTCCGCTGTGCCGTGCGTGTGATCATTGCTTGTACAGCCCTCTCGCAGTGTCCGGAGCAAGTATGGTGGGTCTGACACACCGGTGTCAATGTGTTCTTTTTTCCATTTCCAGGAGTGTATGTATTTCTGTTTCTGTGTAGTCTAAGTTCGGTGAATGTCTATATATCGCTAATTGCCTGCAAAAGAAGACAATGTTCTGGAGAATCTTCAATCTTTCATGTGTAAGGGAACGGATACCATGGTGGTACTTGACGATTAGGACCACTCATCACTCAAGTTCGGTATGTTAATTACAAGCTGGCCGAGTGGTTCTCGGCGCTTCAGTTCGGAACCGCGCTGCTGCTATGGTCGAGGGCTCGAATCCTGCCTCGGGCATGGCTGTGTGTGATGTCCTTAGGTTAGTTAGGTTTCAGTAGTTCTAAGTTCTATGGGACTGAGGACCTCAGATGTTATGTTCCATACCTCTCAGAGCCGTTTGAACCATTTGTTAATTGCAAGTTGGCCAATGACTGGGGTGGCTCAGAGTGGAGAAAGCACGTGCAGCCCTCACATAGGCCTCTTGGGAAACAAACCCAGCCTGGGGGTCCTATTCTCTATCTTTCGGCCACTCTTCCTATCGGATCGGTAGGCAAGTGCACCGAGCTGCATTGTTTTTGGTGGAGAGCCCCCAAGTTACTCTGTACGCATTTCGCAAGCGATGCTCTACGGTTCTAGTGAGCTGAAATGCTGTTGCCAGTTCTCCTCGCGCCTACCAATAAAAAGTACTCTGCCACTGATCCACAGATGAACATTGCAGCACGCCCAGCAGTACAGGCCCACTATTCTTCGCAGTGCCGAAAAGTGTGTTTAGAGTACATAATAATGTTCAAATTTCACTGACCACATGTTTCCATGCACGCATAATAAAGATAGGCTATCTGACTGTGCTCTGGAAACTGTAATAAATATTATATTATGTCATTTTATTCTCATTCACATAATATTTTTTTAGATTTTACGTTTAAGAATACGAGTTAGGAATGGTGTGTAGTACCACATTGTACAAATACATCTATAAAAAAATCTAAAAAATTCGTCATTTTTTTCAGTTTTTTGTCGTTCCTTACTTGCTTCAAAATTCTTGGAGATATGTTCCATCTGTGCAATTAATTGAAGGCAATTTGTTTACTGTAATAATCGAACTGCCTTCAATTAGTTTCATGGACGAAAAATACCTTCATGGAACCAAAAACTTGTTTAAGAGTTTATCAAAGAATACGAAGATGCATAGAATGTGGTTGTCACTCACTCCTAGAGATCCAAATTATGAAGCAGCCTATTTCCCTATATGATATATTAACGATTTGGGTCTTAAAAACAAAATTTATGAAACGCCTTTTTGAGAGCGGGTAGTTTATAACATGCATCTGATGAATCAAAATGTTTCCTGTATCGTGGTATAGTCTAAAAATGTTATGGCGGGGATCTGTCTAGTGTTGTTAAGGACTCGATCGCTGATAAATACTTGAGACAAGCAAGAGTATAAAGATGATTACTGCTAGTTTCATTCGCAGTAATTTAATTCGTACTCTTAGATTCCTGTCTGACCACGCACTCGGAAATCCTACAAATTCCGAGAAAAATTGTTGAATAACTTGTGACAACAAAAAATAGAAATGCCAATGTCAGACATTTCATTTTTCATTTCTTAAACGCATTGAAGTCAAGAGATCGAAAATACTCATTACTGAGAAAGCGCGCTCTTACATATAAATAACAACGAATATTTCAGAAAAAATTTCATTTTATTGACAAGCTCGGCTGTGACGTGAAGTTTATGTCAGGGATCCTGCGCCCTTTGTACAAATGGACTACCGTTCACCAAAGCATTGACCACCGAAAGCGAACTGGCGAGTGAAGCATTCAGTCCATGGTAACAGGCGGAATGGAAACAATCCTTGTAGTGCGTGATCGCAGCAATATCAGGCATATGATAGGCGTGTTACGGAGAATACGATAATCAGAGACAATAGGATGTGGAAATCATAGAACTATGCGGCCCAGTCCCGCGAAGGAATCCGCAAGGAAATGACAAAGAAAGGAATACGAGCAAAGACGGACTAGCGTCGATGGCTCTGACTTTAACCACTAGTCGGAATTCAACTGCAATGAGCCTTACTCGTCAGTTAAGAAGACTTAAGGAGGAAACTTTCAGAAGGTGTCACTCAGTTCAACAACAGAACAGAAGACGTTGCTTTACACAGTGTTTGATGTGACATTGGAAGATGTAACTATACGACACATTTTGGGTTCAATCACCGGTGTCTCGGTACTCGATACGGATACGTATGGCATGTGTGATAAAGATAAGAAGAGGTCGATATTTAGGGTGTGTTGCTGTTCTGACTGTAGAAACAAGTTAGAAAAGTCTTGAACAGCAATGACGAAGATGAGCCATGGGGCACGTTGTTTGACATCAGAGATGAAAATAGTCAATAGGCACTGAAAATACGGTAGATTAGGTAAGCAATCAGTTAATAATTGGAAACTGTACATTATGTGCGTGCAGAAGATAAACATTTACTTTGAAGTGAGCTATGAGACGCCTTGAAAAACTGGTGAGTGCAACGAGAAGATGTGAGTTCTATGATGACAATGTAGCGGTACTGAGGGGAAGAAAGAGATCTCACGAGAGCACATTTATGAGCCTTAAATTTGTTTACACATACTGTGGACGATACAGTAAGGTATATTATACGTAAGAAATATGCTGAGTTTGAGACCATCAGGAGTAGCACATGAAAAGATCGGCGTCACGTTTGACAGCTCAAGACAGTTGAAGAGATACTGTATAGAAAACCAACAACCACTTTCGTAACCATGGGCGAGAGCACAAGGAAGAGTAAAAGAAATGATTTTTTTGTGAATGACTTCCTGGTAAGGTTTAAAGGTTTAAACTATTAAGGCAGTATTGGAAGATTACAGTAACGTCTCTGCTGGACGATATGTTGGATAAGTTTATCCTTTAAGAATAGTTTGCCTGATACTTGATGCCAGTAGCGAAAAGCAATGAGTGGTAATTAACTGTGGCAATAGAGCACCAAGGTTATCTTTGCAAACATATTGCGAACACCAGAGATCACAATGACCTAATAATAAGTTATTATGTACATAGGTTTTTATCACCTAAAAATACTATTTCATTGATAAATGATGATATTTTCGACACAATTTGGATAAAATTCGGATCACTATCCAGTGATGACCTGTGGAGACAATGGTACAGAGTAAAAACCGTGGATACCATCTACTGAGGTCGACGTCGGTGGATGGAATCCACAGTTCTTGCGTCTTGCCATATGTAAGTACCCTGTTTGTACGTTGGCAGCGCTATGGACTGTGTAAATATCGCTGACAGCGCTCTGCGCTCTCGGCAAGAGATTTTGTGGTTGGACGGACTAGCGAGTGGATAGGGAAGTGTATGGACATGATATTCCTGGTGGAGACTCTGTGTTGGTAGGACATGCATTGTAAAGTGAGATGAGATGGTGTGTTTATAAGAAAATACGCAAGGAAATGTATGATGATGGATGTTTGGTTGGTAATGTTTGGGCACTGGAATTGTTGACAACTATGTAATTTTTGGAACTGGATGTAACATGAATAAGGTAAAATTTTCTAAGTACATCGTTTGCTCTTCAACAGAATCTTTTTTCCACTAACCATATGCCTCCTAGTACTTAGAGTCTATAGCAGTTAGAATATTTTCATTTACCTGGGTGTAGCTGCTGCTTGCTGTAATTGCTGTAGTTCGTGTTGTAAAGATTTTCTGTGAGGTAAGTTACTTATGAAAGAGAATGGGATTTGCACCATCGGCATTCGTGACTGATATGAGTTTAGGTGATTAACTGAGTTGGAGGTAGTTTCACGTTTCTTTAATTTGATATTTATTTTTATTTTTGTTATTGTTAGGATTTCTTGCAATTCAGGGCAATGTGTGATAATTATTGGAAGTGATGTCAATTTACAGCAGTCACACGACGTTGGGCTTATATATTATGGGTAATAAATCAACAGTTTAAGTTTGAGTTGTCTTTGTCAGGAAAAATTCAATAGGGCAGTATTATTTCAGCAGTCGACGCTTAGCCGAAGATACTTCACTGTAATCTTCTAATTTCCTTGTAGTTTGAGTAATTAGTGCATCATTAGAAATTAGTTACTGTTTACTGCTAGCGCTTGCTTCTATGTATGTCATGAGGAAAGCAGTTGTGGCATGCATGTAGGTTTGCACTACGTATCTCGCAGTCGCTTTTGCAGCTAATTACATATTTATTATTTTCAGTGCTACTTTATTTTATTGTTATATTTGCTTTTCAGTTGTTTTAAGTTTGCTATTGTGCGAAATAGTGTGATAATCACGGCGAGCGAAAAGCGTTACACTACGCTGCAAAGGAAATTGAGAAATGACAGTGACGACGAGCGTAGCGACACCTAGTAACGAGTTGACAAATGTTCAAGACACTAATTTCGTATCAGAGCATAGGGACATGGACCAGGCAGTAAACAGTGGGGTAGAAATTGAAACAATAAGTGAACAGGGAACTGTTGGCGATCGATCGGTCAGTAACAGTTCGCCTCAGGTATGTGAAATAACAGAACAAAATCTTGCAAATACCGCAATTGCAGGATTTGCATCAATACGCTTTTCTCAATTAAGTCAGGACGAACTCTCTCCTTTTAAAATAGGAATATTCCCGGTGCAAACGCACTGTCGAAAAATACAGAGGAACATGTTTCAGTTACTAACGCACTGTTACTGAAATTAATTCCAAAATTTGATCAAACAGACGAAAAACTTCAAAAGTTAGATACAGTGGAACAAAATCAGAAACAAACACAGCAAAAACTTCGAAAGTTAGACACAGTTGACGAAATCTAACAAACACTTTAACAAACATGTGAAGATTAACCACTGAGATACACAAAATCAAACCGAAATGTCAAACGTTTCTGAAGATCCCCCCCACCCATGAACTATGGACCTTGCCGTTGGTGGGGAGGCTTGCGTGCCTCAGCGATACAGATGGCCGTACCGTAGGCGCAACTACAACGGAGGGGTATCTGTTGAGAGGCCAGACAAACGTGTAGTTCCTGAAGAGGGGCAGCAGCCTTTTCAATAGTTGCAGGAGCAGCAGTCTGGATGATTGACTGATCTGGCCTTGTAACACTAACCAAAATAGCCTTGCTGTGACGGTACTGCGAACGGCTGAAAGCAAGGGGCATCTACAGTCGTAACTTTTCCTGAGGGCATGCAGCTTTACTGTATGGTTAAATGATGATGGCGTCGTCTTGGGTAAAATATTCCGGAGGTAAAGTAGTCCCCCATTCGGTTCTCCGGGCGGGAACTACTCAGGAGGACGTCGTTATCAGGAGAAAGAAAACTGCCGTTCTACGGATCGGAGCGTGGAATGTCAGATCTCTTAATCGGGTAGGTAGGTTAGAAAATTTAAAAAGGAATATGGAAAGATTAAAGTTAGATATAGTGGGAATAAGTGAAGTTCGGTGGCAGGAGGAACAAGACTTCTGTTCAGGTGAATACAGGGTTATAAATACAAATTAAAATAGGGGTAATGCAGGAGGAGGTTTAATAATGAATAAAAAAATAGGAGTGCGGGTAAGCTACTACAAACAGCATAGTGAACACATTATTGTGGCCAAGATAAACACGAAGCCCACGCCTACTACAGTGGTACAAGTTTATATGCCAACTAGCTCTGCAGATGATGAAGAAATTGATGAAATGTATGTGAGCTAAAAGAAATTATTCAGGTAGTGAAGGGAGACGAAAATTTAATCGTCATGGGTGACTCGCATTCGAGAGTAGGAAAAGGGAGAGAAGGAAACATAGTAGGTGAATATGGATTGGGGGTAAGAAATGAAAGAGGAAGCCGTCTGGTAGAATTTTACACAGAGCATAACTTAATCACAGCTAACACTTGGCTCAAGAATCATAAAAGAAGGTTGTATACATGGAAGAATCCTGGAGATACTAAAAGGTATCAGATAGATTATATAATGGTAAGACAGAGATTTAGGAACCAGGTTTTAAATTGCGAGACATTTCCAGGGGCAGATGTGGACTCTGACCACAATCTATTGGTTATGAACTGTAGAGTAAAACTGAAGAAACTGCAAAAAGGTGGGAAATTAAGGAGATGGAACCTGGATAAACTGACTAAACCAGAGGTTGTACAGAGTTTCAGGGAGAGCATCAGGGAACAATTGACAGGAATGGGGGAAAGAAATACAGTAGAAGAAGAATGGGTAGCTTTGAGGGATGAAGTAGTGAAAGAAGCAGAGGATCAAGTAGGTAAAAAGACAAGGGCTAGTAGAAATCATTGGGTAATAGAAGATATATTGAATTTAATTGATGAAAGAGAAAATATAAAAACGCAGTAACTGTAGCAGGCAAAAAGAAATACAAACGTCTCAAAAATGACATCGACAGGAAGTGCAAAATGGCTAAGCAGGGATGGCTAGAGGACAAATGTAAAGATGTAGAGGCATATCTCACTAGGGGTAAGACAGACACTGCCTACAGGAAAATTAAAGAGACCTTTGTAGAAAAGAGAGCCACTTGTATGAATATCAAGAGCTCAGATGGAAACCCAGTTCTAAGCAAAGAAGGGAAAGCAGAAAGGTGGAAGGAATATATAGAGGGTCTATACAAGGGCGATGTACTTGAGGACAATATTATGGAAATGGAAGAGGATGTAGATGAAGATGAAATGGGAGATACGATACTGCTTGAAGCGTTTGACAGAGCTCTGAAAGACCTAAGTCGAAACAAAGCCCCGGGAGTAGACAACATTCCATTGGAACTACTGACGGCCTTGAGAGAGCCAGTCCTAACAAAACTGTACCATCTGGTAAGCAAGATGTATGACACTGGCGAAATACCCTCAGACCTCAAGAAGAATATAATAATTCCAATACAAAAGAAAGCAGGTGTAGACAGATGTGAAAATTCCCGAACTATCAGTTTAATAAGTCACAGCTGCAAAATACTTAAGCGAATTCTTTACAGACGAATAGAAAAACTGGTAGAAGCCGATCTCGGGGAAGATGAGGTTGGGTTCCGTAGAAATGTTGGAACACGTGAGACAATACTGACCGTACGACTTAGGAAAGGCAAACCCACATTTCTAGCATTTGTAGACTTAGAAAAAGCTTCTGACAATGTTGAGTGGAATACTTTCTTTCAAATTCTATAGGTGGCAGGAGTCAAATACAGGGAGCGAAAGGCTATTTCCAATTTGTACAGAGACCAGATGGCAGTTGTAAGAGTCGAGGGGCATGAAAGGGAAGCAGCGGTTGGGAAGGGAGTGAGACAGGTTTGTAGCCTATCCCCGATGTTATTCAATCTGTATATTGAGCAAGCAGTAAAGGAAACAAAAGAAAAATTCCGAGTAGGTATTAAATTCCATGGAGAAGAAATAAACACTTTGAGGTTTGCCGATGAAATTGTAACTCTGTCAGAGACAGCAAAGAACTTGGAAGAGCAGTTGAAGGGAATGGACAGTGTCTTGAAAGGAGGGTATAAGATGAACATCAACAAAAGCAAAACGAGGATAATGGAATGTAGTCGAATTAAGTCGGGTGATGCTGAGGAAATTAGATTAGGAAATAGGACACTTAAAGTAGTAAAGGAGTTTTGCTATTTGGGGAGCAAAATAACTGATGATGGTCGAAGTAGAGAGGATATAAAATGTAGACTGGCAATGGCAAGGAAAGCGTTTGTGAAGAAGAGAAATTTGCTAACATCGAGTATAGATTTAAGTGTCAGGAAGTCGTTTCTGAAACTATTTGTATGGAGTGTAGCCATGTATGGAAATGAAACATGGACGATAAATAGTTTGGACAAGAAGAGAATAGAAGTTTTCGAAATGTGGTGCTACAGAAAAATGCTGAAGATTAGATGGGTAGATCACATAACTAATGAGGAAGTATTGAATAGAATTGGGGAGAAAGGAGTTTGTGGCTCAACTTGACAAGAGGAAGGGATGTGTTGGTAGGACATGTTCTGAGGGATCAAGAGATCACAAGTTAAGCATTAGATGGCAGCGTGGAGGGTAAAAATCGTAGAGGGAGACCAAGAGATGAATACACTAAGCAGATTCAGAAGGATGTAGGTTGCAGTAAGTACTGGGAGATGAAGAAGCTTGCACTGGATAGAGTAGCATGGAGATCTGCATCAAACCAATCTCTGGACTGAAGACCACAACAACAACAACATTTTCGGTACATGAAGATGCATTACAGAACCACGAAGCAGCGATAAAAGAACTGCAGACCATTGTACCGAAAATCATAACACCTTGCAGGCTAAAATTTACTGTGTTGACTCTACCGATACGGTTGCGCAACTTGCAAATCTTAAAGGATACAGTGGGTACGATTACGACAGAAATGGAAGCTCTAAAATGCCTGGTAATCTTAAAGGACACAGTAGGTACGATTACGTCAGAAATGGGCGCTCTAAAACTTGCCTGAGCGAAACACAGGGAGGACATCAGCACATTATCGGTAAAAGTAGCCGAAGTTTTCGATCAGTTAACAAATTCATGTACGAAGGTAGATGATGGTTTGAATGATACAAGACCGGTAGCCTTTACTGACACAGAGGAGTACGAGGAAATTTATACAGAGTTGGAAACAAATTTGTACGCAACACAAAAGAGAAATGTGAGAAGTACAAGATCTGTTGGCACAGGTGATACAAGAACTACATATTTCAAAGGATACTCACGCTCCGACGCTGAAAGAGGGATTTAGAAATACGGAAAAGTCACACAGCAATAATACACGTCATTTTGGAGACCTTGAAAGGAGTCGGCCGGGTGCACCGAGCCTTGAGATGTAACCGCCGACACGACGTAACAATGACCGATTTGCGACTCGCCGACACGATGACTTCATCTCAACGCGTAAATTTATAACAATCAAGAATTCTGGTAATGATATACATCCACAAGCTTGGCTTCATGAATTTTCTCATTGTTTTCCTCCTAATTAGTCATTAGAGCATAGATTAGAATTTGTGTGGCTATTTGGAAAATGAACCAGCTTTAAGAATGCGATCGGTTATTCCCGACTGTCACAGTGAAGAAGATTTTTATCGTGCCTTCCTTTCTGCATGTTGGCCTCAGGCTACAGAAGATCGAGTAAAACACAGTATTACCATGATGAAGCATTTCGAATAGTCTGAATTTTCCAGTCCTGTAAAATATTTTGAAGGTATGTTACACAAGAATATGTATTTTTCAAACCCGTACAGCCATTTGGAACTTATTCGCATTTGCTTAGTTAATTTGTCTGAATACTTAAGACATATTATTTTGGATGGACGTTGTAAAGATGATATCGAAGCTTTTCAGAGATTTTCGCAAGAACAGGAAATCGACAAGGACAATTGCATGAATCGCATGATGCGAAAACAGAAAAACAAAAAAAAAAAAAAAACTACAGGTCACTTCCATCACAATTTCGTGACGACAGAAACAATAACCGTAAACGACAAGTCTACCGTTATAACGCAAATGCTGACGAAAACAGACACCACCATTATGACAACCATTTGCAGAGTAACAATAATTATAGAGACACATCACATTTCTGTGCTAATGACAACGACAAGGACAACCGTAGAAACAGACAATATGGGAACCAGAATAATTATTATCAAGGGAGACAAAATGACTTCTGATGCAACAGTCGACATCGTAATTATGATCCCGGGAGAAATTCTCCACCCCGGAATCGACAAGAAAGAAAGTACAGAAATTACCGACAAGACGACAGATGCTATAGTTATAACAACAGACCTGAATTTAATGACAACTGGCGTGATCCAAATAGCGCAAGACCCTCTTTACAGGTTGAAATTTTAGAAATTAGACCGCCAGGTCCCAGTAACGACACGACAACAAAGAGATAATAGACAATTATCGCACCACTGGCAGGTACAAAACGTACTTACGAGGCTGACTATGTAGCTGCCATGACTATCAGCTATGTGAAAATGGAAGAAATTAGGGGCATTTTACTCCAGGAACATGACATGAAACAGAACAATACTGCATATCCTGTAATTCACATCACAACAAATGACATAATATTTACAGCGTTACTTGACTCTGGCAGTCCTATTTCGGTACTTAGTGAAACAGCTTTCAGTAAATGCAACAAATCGAACGATCGCACCACACTTCCTTTACCTAAAATTAAATTACAATTTGCAAATTTTGGAAGAAAGTGTAGGTGTACACCAACAAACTAATTCAGAATTCTTTTGTCAAAGCCACAAATTTATTAGGAACTTTCTAATTGTTCCATTATTATTGAAGGAGATTATATTAGGTGTGCATTTTGCGAATGAGTATAAAGCAGTTTTAAATTTTCACGACTCTGAAATAAGTTTAGAGAAAGAAGGTAAGTCAATAGCTTTGAAATTTGAAGATTGGATTACAAACCATGACGAGGAACACAGTCAGCCTTACCTTTTGTCAGATCACAGATTGCAAGATTCGACAGAATTTGAGACTAGTTATCACTTTCCAAGTACTGACAGGGATTATAATGATGATGTATTACGTACTAACGTTTTAAATCAGGAAAAAATAACGGAGAACTGTAATTACACTGATAGGCAGGACCTTTCTGACATCTTGGAATCACATTCCACAGTTTCTACTCACAAAACAGGAGCAATTAAGGGATTTCATTATAAATTTAGTGTTCGTGAGCATACAAAATTTTGTGTCAGACCATATGCAATATCAGCACGGATCAGGTTAGAACTGAAATACAATCTATCAACCTATGTGTGACGAGGGCATTATTGAGCCAGTGGTAAGCTCATACACTAATCCATTACACGTTGTTGAGAAGTAATCATTCCTGAGACAGACAGGCCCCAAATGTTGAAAGAACTTTTTCAGAATTTCAGTGGCGTAAAAGTATTGTCTTCTATTGATCTCAGTTAAAGCTTTTGGCAAACTGAACTTCATCGAAAATGTAGAAAATATATGTCTTTTCTTTGTTTCGGTGTTTGTTATCAATTTCGGAAGCTTCCTTTAGGTCTGAACATTTCTTTGGTAGCATCCATTCATGGGCTAAATTCCATATTACCTGAGTTTTTAAAATGACGCATCACCTCGCACGTGGATGATACTTAACAGCAGAAGAATGTTGGGAATAACATAATCGTATCCTCAACAGTTTGTTAGGTATGTTTGTTGAATCTGGAATTTCAGTTAACTTGTAAAAATCTTAATTCGCTAGGACCAAGGTGAAGTTTTGGCTCACGTTGTTTCTTCTGAGGGATTCAGCAGGATCCCGAAAAGTTGAAAGCAATCTGAGCTATTCCTGTTCCATCCATAAAAAGACAAATTCGCAGCTTTCTAAGTCGATTGAATTTCTACCGTCGTTTCCTGAATATGCAAATTCCAGTAACTGAAAAACTTTGTTCTATTACTGGCAAAAACAATTGTTTGGGACTGGGATGAACAGGCACAGTTGAATTTAATTCACTGAAAGAAGTACTACTTAACCCACCAATTTTAGCTCACCCAGATCTGTCGCAGGATTTCTGTCTTAGCACGAACTTTTGCAAAGTAGGTCTTAGTGCGCCAGCTGCGTGCTAACAGAAACTGGAAAAACTATTCGTTACTGATTGGGAAGCTTAGTTATCGTTTGGGCATTTGACAAATTTCGTTTCTATCTTTCTGACAAACATGTAAAAATTTATAGTGACCATCGAGCATTGCAATTTCTTATGTCTTCAAAATTAAGTCATGAGCAGTTGAAGCATAGGATATTACTTCTGCAAGAATTCCGCTACAGCATAGTCTACATTCCTAGCACAGAAAACATTGTTGTGGACGCACTGGCTGGTCTTGAGGAAAGCAGCACAAAAGGTAACCCTGAGAAAAATTTCAGTACTCTTTACATTCAAAAAATAGCTTTGGAAAACTTCATTACAGTATCTATAAAGGACATTGCCCTGTTGACGACAAGATGTGAGTATTTTGTGTTCCTGACGATTTTTTTTAATAAAGCTCATTCGGTACATTCATTTCAGCTACACCCATTTTGGCCCACGAAAATGTTATCATATTCTTCGGACGACTTGTTATTTTAACAACATGGAAAAGAGAATTAGGAGAGTTCTGTCTACTTGCAAACTTTGTCAAAAAGCTAAACCGTCTGCCATGTGTCAACGTGCTCCATTGTTTCTTATTATTCCTATTAGATGAAAAGAGTTAGCAGCAGTTGGTCTTCTGGGACCCCTTGTTAATACATTGAGAGGATTTTCGTACGTTTTCGTTGCTGTTGAACTTACTTCAAAATTTGTCTCTTTTAGACCGTTACGTAAATCCACTGGACGTTCTGTATCCAACGCCTTTGTTAAAAATTTCTTACATGGAGTTGGCCTCATTGACAAGGTCATTTCAGATTACAGATCGCAATTCAGATCTGCTATTTGGTCACCCATGCTTCAGAATAGTAAAATCAAATCTTCTTTTTTTTTTCATTGCACACTCCATATTGTAACCCGTTTGAATGCATTATGAAAGAAGTTGATACGTCTTGCAGATTTTATTGTCTACAGGAGGAATCAGTATTGGTACAGATACTTACACTTACTTCAAAATATACTGAATGAAATACCTCATGACTCCACAGCCTTACCACCTATACATGTGCTGAAGAATGAAGAATCTCCGAACAGAATCAGAGAGCTTGTACCTTGCACGAATACACTTAACCTATGACATAAAGACATAATTTATTTGTCTATCAAAAATATAAATTCTGCTGCAGACAAAAGGAGAAAATTACACGCTAAGACAAATACAAAGAAACTACACATAGATCAAAAAGTTCTCATTGAAGCCCATTCATTGTCACATAAGAAGAAACATTTGAGTCAGAAATTCTTTCTGATTTATAATGGAACTTGCAGGATCCGATGTATACTGCATTATAATTGAAGTTGAAACTCTGCATACTAAGAAATGTAATCAATTACACGACATAAAAGATTACTCGACATTTCTCATGTAAAACGGCTTATTGAGAAATAATTTGCTTTTTGACTCAGTCTTTGCTATAAAATTTTTCACTTCAAGTAACTATTAAGCTTTCTCACATTTAGAAACTGTTAACATGTAGCGATGTTATGAAGTTAACTATCCAGTCAAGAATCTATGGAACATATTAAGACAGTAATTTTATGAGTGCAATTTCATAGAGAACAGACGACAGAGTCTTATTTTGAGTACACAATTGCTTCTCAGTTGCACTATTACATCACGACTATAATGCTCACATTCTTGGAACATATACCGGTAATGAGGTTCTAATGAACTATTTTGGTTTACTTGAAAAGACATTTTTAACTACAGTACTTTCTGAGTGATCACAGATGACACAGTATTTGGTTTGTTTGACAGTTACACGATTATATTACGGCTCTACTAATGAATGGCACAATTTTAATTATTGCTTTTACCCTGTACGTGTTTTGTGTCTGCAGTTTCTCTATGTTCTTCTGGAAAATTAAACACGTTCTGGCAATGACTTTCGTGACATGGCTACAATGAGTCAGTTATTTTCGTGATACAACAATACATTACAGTATTGTACTTTCAAGGTCATGCCAATGAACCTTATAACCACAACATTTATACATGTAGGACTTTACTTTTGTATATAACAAGGTAAATACATTGTTTTCTGGAGAACTTTGCTTATGAACGTCAGTAACTACGACACTTGGCACATTTTTACCGTTAAGTGATGACTGAAATTTTCTTACAGCAAGAAGTACAGTTTAGCGAATGGGGTTTGCACAATTGGCATTCGTGACTGAAATGAGTTTAGGCAATTAACATAGTTGGAGGTACTTTCATGTTTCTTTAATTTGGTATTTTTTTATTTTTGTTATTGTTAGGATTTCTTTCGATTCAGGGCAATGTGTGTTAAATATTGGAAGTGATGTTGTCAATTTATGGCAGTCAGATTGCATTGGGCTTATATATTGTGAGTAGTAAATGAATAGCTGAAGTCTGAGTTGTGTTTGTTAGGGAAAATTTCGCAGGTCAATGTTTAATAAAAATAATTAAAGGGATAGTTTCACATAGTCTGGTATATGGTCCATGGATGATCCACATCGGTACGACATTGGTCACCAATTATGAATAAAATAGTGTTTTTGTGCGATAAAGACTATTCTTTATCATATTTTATTACTAGCACCAAGATAGTTATGTTTACCAAGACTTGATGGAGCACTGAGCCTGTGACGTATTTTTGTAACTTTGGTTAAATACACCAGTAGAGTGAGGCACTGAGCAGTAGTGAACGCCATGATAAAGGTTCGTGTTTTGTGATGTCGTCTAACATGTATTATGCACACATGTCTTCATGTATTTCAGAGCTATCAACTGGGACATTGATTAAATGGATATATTTATTACTTGAGGATGGTTAAAGTAAGGAAGTATGAGAGAGAGAGAGAGAGAGAGAGAGAGAGAGAGAGAGAGGAAAACCTGTCATTAAAATCAAGGAATATGTCAGTGACCGCATTAACGCAATAGATACCTGTAGGGCACTGTATGGCATACCAATAATCTATGTCAAGTATATCCTAAAATGCATAGAGAGGATCACATTTAGCACTAACTGGATGTCCACTAACTGTTGATACAGAACTAATTGATCAGCTTTATTCCAATGTATGTTATAGGTAGTAATTCATAAAAGTTTAACTGACGTAATGTCATGTTTATATTTTGATGAATAATTGAGTTGACTATTTCATAAGAAGCCCAGTAGCTTGGAACTAGACGTTCCACTTTTAGAGGGCAAGGGGACAGTCATATTTGTAAGGTAATAAACACTTCATAAAATTTGTATAACTTTTGAAGACATAACAGCTGTCTTTGCTTGACATTTGAGGCCAAAATGAGCCATAATTTGTAGTTGTATCATCCAAGAATATTGACTGTAATTGTTTGTATGTAAATTTGGTCATGGCATGCAGTTGTTATAATGTAAAATTTATTTCTGTGTGTTTAATATTCTCACGTGACACTGTTTGCGGACTTTACGAGTAACATGCACAATACGACCTGCATGAGAACACAAAGCCGACACTTGACCTGAGAGGCAGCTGTCCAGCATTCTTTATGGGACTGGTTAGCTGTGGAAGGATGCCCTACAGAACAATTTCTGTGCGGGGAGTGCACCCAAATGCACCTCATCAGTGGCCAGCTTTTGAAAGCCACATACCTATGGCACATGCCAGCTGCTCCTTCCAGCTGGAGGCGCTCCTCTTTGCAACTGTTTCTCGCCGGGAGCGGCACCTGACTCTACTCACCTCGGGAAACCTCCGAAAGAGATTATGCCGTGTTTGACCGACTTAAGATAGCCGTCATGCCAACCATTCATCAGACCACGATGTGACACTGCGAAGGTCATCTGATCAACTTCGACAACATAAATTATCAGGCAAGCTGTAGGACGATCTGAATCATTAGCAAACCCATGTTGAAGGCCTGAACAACGAACTATGAACATTGTGAAGTTTACTAGGTCATGCCAAACATATAAACATTACACATCTGTCAATGGACATGAACTCTTGCATGATTATCCATTACGGTTTTGAATAATGAGACACAGATAAATGGATTGTACTGTTGCAAATGATGCGATATTTCTTCAGGGCTTTTGTGAGGGAGAGTGAACATTATAATGACAATCGCCACAACATCAAATTGTTGGTGTATGGAGACATTTTTCATTGTTGCTGACAAGGTAATCGAAGACCAGTCAGATATTCCTTGGGCTCGACAGTATCCGTATGTTAATTGCAGCCTTGTATATGAGTACCAGGAGAAGACATTGGACCGTACAGGGCACGTCTGTAACAAGCAGCTTGCTTGAGGTCCTCCTGCCTACTTCCACCTCACCACCAGTGTCTGTCAGCCGCAATGTGCCTCATTTGTCTCACATTTCGACCTTTTTTGTCCACTGTAGCTACATACATAACATTCTCCCAGATAGGAGTTCACCCAGGACTAAGTATTTTTACATCCTAATACTCCGCTGTGTTCCCCAGAATGTGATCGAGACCAAACATCCCTCCATCCAGTGGCCCGTTGTGTGGATTACCATCCACTAACCCTTGCTCCCTATGGATGTCTGGATACTGTGGTATCACATAGTCAACAGGAAGTTTACCACAGAACAGCGACTGCACAACATTGGTTTCTCGGAATCCCCATTTTGTCTGTTTTGCCAGCACCTCCGCACTGATGACCAACATCAGGCATGTGCCTCTTCGCAAGGTGTCTGACGGTTCATGCAGCAAATCATTGTCATCACGGGGTGTCACCAGACACAACCAAACCGCATCGGCAGCTAGTGGTCTAGTAGCTAGCGTTGCTTCCTCCATATCACAGGTTCTCAAGTCCGATTCCCAGCCAGGTTGGGGATTTTCCCTGCCCGGGGACTGCGTGTTTGTGTTGCCCTCATCACTTCATTATTATCATCATTCGTGACAGTGGCTCGATTGGACTGTCTGAAAAATTTGACTGTGAAAAATGGGGACTTTGCACGGCTGCTGATGACTGAGTAGTTGAGCACCCCGGAAATCAAACATCATCATCATCATCATCAAGACGAAACCGTGAATGTTTCCATACCCAGAGGACAAACATTTTGCCGCCGATGAGTATCATGTATTACGTGGGTCAAGGAGGTGGGCAGTCGCTTAGCTGTTTCAAAGAAGGCCTCGATCCTACCTCGACTTCGGGACCTATTTACAAACAGCTCATGCAACTCTCAAAAACACACTAGATTGCTGAATAGTATTTGGTAACTATCTTCGAGGGGTCTTTGTTAGACCTACACTGAGGTGGGGGGGGGGGGGGGGGGGGGATGTCTGGAGCTGAGTGCACTTACCCCTCCCCCTCCCCGTGGCGATGTCTGAGCTTAGGTCGCCTATGATCGATTATGCCACCGACCTCTGCAGATGGAAGACCGTGTCGTAGACTGTGCAGATGTTATTTCTTATTCTTCTTCTTTTATTTTGTTTACCCAGCATTTATATTTTTTCTCTGTTGCCAACGTACGTTCTCCACAATTTTATAATAATAGTGAAAATTCCAAAAACAAAATGCAAATAAATAAACAACAACAAAACCTTCCACTTCTATCGATCCCCTGTGTCTCCCACTTTCCTGTGATCCACAGACTCAGTGGCGGTGAGGGGGACAGTGTGGTCAGGCCCCAGGATTCAACCCCTGCCCACTTTGACCCCTGAGACACCACTGGTCCACTACCCTTAAAAAAAGTGTTGATATAACACTTTCCCGCAAAGGGCAAAGCTACCAAGTTCAAGTCTTGGTCTGGCACATAGTGTTAATCTCACAGGAAGTTTCATATCTGTGCACCATCTGCTGCAGACTGAAAATTTCATTCTGCCAGCAAAACATATGTTTAGCAATCAGCATGTTCTGGTACATATTTTATTCCCATGTATCATTTGCTCCTCTGTAAAAAATTGAATATTTTGAAATGTGTACTTGTGGTGTCTTGAGAAAGTAGCATGTTGGTGTACATCAAGCTGTGGGGGATGGGGCGGGGGGGGGGGAGGGGGGGTTGAAGGAGTTAGAAGTCTTAAATACTGAACTTTGCTTAACACATACCTCAATACGATTTTCTAACATAGCTATTACCCATTTTTCACAATACTAAAAAAGATGATTATGTGTCAGGCCATCTGAGGTAAAGCAAATCGAATTCATTGTATATGATAGATATAGTCATTAGAATATTTTTTATTCTTTGAAAATGTAGATGTGTCACTATACTGCGTGTAAAATTCAGATATTTGTAAAGAAAGTTGAGAATTCACCATTTGTATGTAGTTACGTACAGTAAATTCTCGAACTGACACCTATTCTAATCCTTTTCTTTTTGAAACAGAGTTCTCTCAGACCCACTGTTCATTTTAAGGCTCGATAGTGGTAGCATTGCAAAATACACAATCTCTCATTGTCTGTTCCTTAGTCTTAATAATTGTTTCATGTAATGTAACATTCAACAAAAAGTCTATAAATAAAATATATTATTTTGTGCTGCCTGTCAAATTGGATGTCATTATATCCAGTAATTAGGGAAGTCAAATAAACTACATGTTTCTAATTAGCATATATTTTGTTTTCAGTTTCTTTTCTGGATTGTTGTATTTTATAGTATTTTAAATATGCATGAATTTACTTTGCTGCTATAGCATGGAGTGAGTTTCTAAGACAAACAAGATACCTTTTGCTGATCCAAATTTTGAAGCTTGGGAACAACAGCTGTTATGAGCCATTGGTGAAGAGGAAAATGGGAATGGTTATGGCGCTTACCAAGGGAGAGAATGGAAAAGGGGAAGACATACACATAGTGGTCAGGGTCCGAGAAAGGGAAAACAGTGTACAAGTGCACCAATGTGGTCAACCCAGTTTATGTGGAATATATTAGGAAAATGTGCTTCAACTGTTCAAAAGTACTGTGATTTAATATTTTCAGTTCATTTCATTATCAACTGCGATTACATTTTCTGCAATTATTCATATTCATTCATGAGAACTGTGACAGATATAACAGTATTAAGAATCATCTGAAGACAGACACTAAATGACTGTACATACTCATGATATTTCATGTTCGTTTCAGGTAATATAAGCAAAGAAGTTATTAAAAAATTTACTTATTACATGAATTATCGGATAATCCTCTTGATTTTTGTCAACTAATGTGGAGTTACATGATATGGAAACAGTATGAGGTCTTATAGATCACTTATTTCTAGTGATACCATCTAATACTTATTTCAGTTTTAAGGTTTGAACTTTTTTCATTCAAGAATAATTACTCATTTTTAAAATAATTCCAGATGAGATGTGGGACTTAGGGAAAACAGAAAAAGGTGTGGACAGGGCCTTACTCAGTTACTGTTGGTTGCTCTGTTTCTTCTTTTTTTTAGTCACCTACATTTTATTTGGAATCAATTGGAAGTAAGCTTAACAGCAAGGAACAATTATGAAATTTGACTGTTAAGACAGTATCTAATTAAAAATTCCTTGGACAAATTGCATTCTTGCCTGAAAGCGTTATTGACCAGATATTCTGATTATTTGTAGGCTGAAGGTCTGAATAATAGCTACTCAAAACAATTTGATGCCTGAAGGCCTAGATAGCAAATTCTTACTAAAGTATTATGAAAAGAACAATCATATCAAGAAAATATATCTAAATTTAAAAAAAATTCGTAAGTCAAAATTGCATTCACGGCTGAAGGCCATGTTGACCAGATATCCAGATTATTTGTTGGCTGAAGGCCAGGAGCAATACTTCAGAACAATTAATGGCTGAAGGCCAGAATTACAAACGAGGTAGACACACTGTAAATACCAGAATCATTTTTTAAAACAATCATATTAAAATATTGACTGTAACACAAGCTACACTGACTGCCGAAGGCCTCTTTAAGAAGAATTCAAATTATTTGTCGCCTGAAGGTTACAATCAACAGGAATAATTTAAACAAAATATTATTTTTAAACAATTAACATAATCAGACCAAGTAAAGAACGAAGCGATCCACAGATACTGCGTAAGCGGTGAGACAGGAAGCCAAGAGTTATGCTCCCTTAAGAGGGTAGCAACTCGAACTTGGGACAACTTAAACGCCAACCAACACGCTCGCAAAATCCAACTAAGATGCGATAACCAATACTACGATAGAATAACAGTTCACATCGTCAAATGACAAGCATTTAATTACACAAGTTGGCTCCACCAAATCCTAGTATGCAGACAGGGTCAAGACCAAACTGACTATTCAAAATCTGACTAGATGCACGTAGAACCGCGAAAGACAGTTCCTCAAACAACTCAAGCAATGCTAAAACAGTCACTACACAGCAAGAAGACGAATTGCACGTAGACATGAACGCTAAGAACACAGAAACGGTCGAAAGACCAGATACACGTCGTCCACTGAGACGATCGACCGAACGATGAACCATCGGTCGTTATCAGTCAAGTCACGCAAGAAAACGTCGGAGTATAAAACCGCCAACTGACAGCTTGATGGCATGTGGTCACTTCGACGGATGGACACACACACAAGTGAAAGCTGCGCTACTCGAATATAACGATCTATGCAACTTAAAATCACTGAATCCGGACCTGAACGTGGTCGTGGACTCTCGCGACCACATCCTTCCATTAGTCAGTGGGCGAGTACTGGCGCTGTCGTACCTCACTGCTGCTCCGTCCCAACTGAACACCGACACACCACGGCCCGGAAGTACTAGATGTCGCTTCAAAGATAGTACCACGGTACTCGCTATCGATCAACTCTGCTGCTGCCATTCACGGACAGAAAAAGCGAGCAAACGTAGTGGCGCCAGTGAACGGACTAAGAAAACGAGAGGTCACAATCCGAATACACGATGCCAACCTGTCCACGGCACAAACACGAGCCGGAGCACGGCTCACCAGTCTTCCATACTAATATAAAGATGAAAACATTTTTAGAAACTTGTATTGATATCACTGAATAGATAAAACCACAGGAAGGAAGACGCTGAGAATAACTTAAGTTGTGATGTGAGTGTTGAAAACAAGGAAGGGGCTAAAACAGGATAATGTAAAGAACATCAATACTACGAATAAAACTGGACTAAAGACAATGAGTAAATAAAGACAATTATTTTGCCTTGTTAAATATTTGTGAACTGGATGATATCTGAACCATTATTGAGTTGTGGTGAAAACAAAGAGGGAGTGTTATGGAGAAAGAATGTTTTTTGTATGTGTGTAATTTCGTGCATTATTTGTATTTTTTTAACTGTAAGAGTGCAATAGCTGCATGAACATTAGTTCAAAAATGAAAAAAAACATAATAATACAAATTTTTACAACATTCTTAGGTATTTGTAAAGCATTATTTTTGCATTTGAGCTAAAGAAAATTATGATTTGATTTCACACTGTTGTGTTTTACTAAATTACAGAGTATAGGAATGTCTGTCCAAATATATCTTTGATATCTACTTCAGTATATTATGTTACTTTCAAAATAACGAGCAAAGTACTCGAAGGATCATTTAGCTAAAGAAATCATCAGTCTGTATTAGTTTTACGAAAACTTGTATATGTGATCCTTATGAGGTACTGTAAAATTTATTACAGTATCAGATCTCCCTTAAAATTCAGATTAATGTTGACAGAATTAAGATTAAATAATACATTATATTTAATGTTATAACAAATACCCATGCTGCATAGTGATGCAAAAGCCCATGCACCATTAATGCATGGTACTGTGTGTAGGTTGGGGGTATTGAAACGAATGTGTACTATTATGTCAGTTGATCAATAGTAGTCGACAATACATCTCTGATTAATCCACTATTTGATACCATTAAAATATGGATGAAGTTTGTCCAAAAGCTGTATATCTTATTTTAACTGGGTGTTTTTGGGAGCTTTATATGCTTTGGTGACAAGTAGTTGAAATTCCATTTCTCTTTTTATATTTTTCTCTTTAGATTTTGAAAATTCCTTGCTTTAACAATTGTTACACTTATGAAATCGTTAATGTTTCTGTGAAATAGTATCTGTTACTTTCATCAGTATGTGCCATACAACTGAGTATTTAGAATCATTTAAATAGCAAAAAGGGCTTTAGAAAATTAAAGGCAACATTACTTTATTGAATTATTACTCAAATATTTGTTAATGACTGGAGTATCTGTTTCCGCAAATGTTAACTTAATTGTTCTTATCTGACACATTTCACCAATGATTCATATTATCTTTGTTTACTGTGCATCCTGTAACAGTTTTTAGAATAAGCTTTGGTGTGTGCTGGTAGAGGACAGATGTGGCTAGAAATGACAGTGACTTGTTTCTAAGTTACATGCAATATAATTTTTGCATTGTGAACTGAATAATGTCAGATATGTGTGAAACGCAAGTGTTAGTTCTTGTAATTAAACAATTTTGAGAAGAAATGTGAGTACAAGAAACGGAATGGCAGTGTTTGTTTCCAAAGTGACCAACTACATTCAGACTGTAATGTTATCTGAGAGTTATATAATAACAATGAGAATAAATACCACAGTTTATTTATTAACAATGGAGTATCATCATAGAAACGTATCAGATCTTGGCCCATTGTAAATCATTACCTAGTAGACTACAGGACGACGAGATGAGATACCGATTCAGTGAAAAAGGCGAGATGAGTATCTCCATTATTTTATATCTTAAGTAACAACAATTTCAAAGTGAATATTTACAGCTCTTTTTACTGATCAGATGCTATTATACATTTATGCATCACATTTTACTGAGAGGAATGTGTTAGAAAACTATAGCTTTATGATTTTTATTGTCTGATTATTAATGAGATGAAGTGGGTGGACTGTTTAGAAGTATCGTCTGGTTCCACTCATTGCCCCAACGCTAACCATTACAGGAATAGCTTTGTTAAATGATTTGGAGGAAGTTGTTAAAAAGATTAGACACAATTTTTTTCTCAGTTCAATCAAAGATAGGACCCATTGTGAATCTTAGATGACAGTAGCAATAAATTTAGCCTTCATGCACGAGCTTTATTATCACTCACTGCTTTTGAACGCTAATGTGTGTTATATAAATTAACCATCATACACAAGAAGCCTAAACAGTAATCGACATTTTAAGTAAACTGGAATCCATTTGAGACCAGCGATCTACAGTGTCCGCTGAATACTGAAATGTAAATACGAACGGTAGTCAGTTGCAGATCTCGATTTCGACTGTAACATATTTGTCACTGGAGAACTACCAGAAGAGTCGGAACTGAAGCTTTGTTTCTGCCATTAAATGTTTGCATTAGTTGAGAAATGTTTATGCTCTGACATAGTTGAGCCAATATGAGTCTTCTGGCAATGCACGAATGATAACTATTCAGAGTGGAAATCTAGATCTGTAATAAATTATGGATTCCGCGAGTGACTTTGTCCTTCAAAAGGTGGTGAGCATCCTATTTAGAATTACAGAGATATTTATTTACTTATCTCGAGTTGTAGGCGAATGGAGTGTTTTGTGTAGAGTTTGAGTCTGTTTGCTAATATTTTCAAGTGATATGTGACTTTTTTTGGGCAAGATAACAGCTGTTGTGTGACAGTGTCAATTTTAGGCTGTATTGTGATCTATAGAAATAAATAATTGGCTTGAAATCTATGTCTGAAAATTGTTTAAATGAACAATATTCTGCACCATATTGACTCCTGAAAATTGTTTAAGTAAGCAATATTCCAATACCCTACACAATTTAATGCAATGTGATTGATGATCAATTAGTGTACTGTCATGAGATATTCCTAGTCTAACAGTCAAAAACTGAGTTAACAATTTTTAGCGCCATCTCCAAGGATGAGGTGCTGGTGGGTGTAGTGCGGCGTCACAGGGGTTTACGGGGGTTAGGTTACTGTAGGTAGTCCAATCGCCCTATTTTTCCACTAAAATTTGAATTTCCTTCTATATTTTTCTATGTAGATGGGAGGGGGGAAGGCTGCCCATGAGAGGGACATGTGCCAGCAGGGGAAAACCCATGATGTCATCAGCAGGAGGGAGAATTCATTGGTAAATTAGTTAATTTACATAAATAATTTGATATCAATTTGATATCAAAAGTGCGCTCGTTCCCACTTTGCCCTACTAATTTCCTGTAGTGTATATTCTCTTTCACTGTAGCATTTGCACTGGAGACAGCATCACCTTCTTCAGTATGAGGGCATACTGCCTATTATGAAGAGTTTCCTCAGTTCTATGAAACATCCCTGCACCCCTTGCAGAAATCTAACCCCAGCAGAAACCCATTATCCGGCCACCTCATGTGGTCGTCAGTACGTATTCTTCATAATGTCTTGTCCCTCGAGGCCAGTATAGTACTCTTGGTGTGTCGTTGCTCGTGGAAAACAGCTTCTCAGCTGTGAAAATTGGGTTATCCCACGCCGTATTCAGATGGAGCTCTGCGAATTTTCCTCGCTCAGTTCCTGTCCTACGGCAGATCTTCGAGTGTGCAGTCCAGCTTCACTTAGCCTTTGACGAACTGTGTCATTGGAACTCGGTAAGTTGCATCATCCGTAGACAGAGTTAATATAGGCCCGAAAGACTGCATTCCTGTTTTAAGCACTTATTAATCCGAAAACTCCATCCCTGGTCTTGGGGTTTTCTTCTTCCCCTCTTATCTATTGCTCGTACTGTAACGAGACGTCGGGTCTGTGTTTTTTTTTTCTTCTTCTTTTCATTGTACCTCAGCAGCGTTAACGAGCTGTGAACTATGTTTCCACTCCAGAATAAATACGTACTGCAACAGAAACTGGCATTTGTCAGCTATGAAAGAGCAGAGAACCTGAAACGTATTGCACAATAATAATCTGAGCGATGTTGACGGTATAAAATTTCCGTAGAAGCGACAAGCAGCGACGTAACATCTGGAAATAGGACCTCCCCATGTATTACAAGAAACCACTGAACCTCTGTCCTTCTGAGCCCTCGTTAACTACAGAATAAGGGGACCCCAATAGGGACGGCGAAAGAATTGCGAATGGGCGGCTCACGCCCTCTTTCTCCCCTGCGCCTCACGAGTGGCTTCTCACGGACGTTGCTTACAGCAGAGTTGGTGAGGCACTGAAGCCGAATAGAAGACCTTCCCTCGGACGTTGTGGGGATTATCCGGGCAGGGCACGCTGTCTGTCATCCCGAGGGCTGAGGGCTGGGGTCTGAGGGCTCGGAGGACCACGGCCTTTCCTCCGCGGAACAAAGGGCGGCATTCTGGCCGAGGCACACGCACGTAACTCAGCGGACTCGCCGCCCCAGACTATGAAGAAGCGCTCATCCTGATTAATCGGCAGTGCTATCTGGCCCAAGTCGTAATGCCAAGAGAGTGTACGTGCGTGCCGTGATTGTGGCAGATATTGCACATAACTTCGGGTGGCTGGACGCAAGGATTTTTCTCAAGATGTGTTCAAAACTCAGCTACCGAAGCATTACATCCATACGTAATCAACACATGATTCTATTTCCGAGACAGTGAAATTTTAAAGAAACCAGCTATGTTAAACCGTTCGACACTTATATACAAGGTGACCCAAATGTCAGTTTGTAAGACGTGTATATTTCTATTGTCTATTGTCAAATCACAATTTATGAAAGATGTTTGTATTTTATTAATAAGATTAAGTAGAAATAATTAATATTTGTCATGTTGGAAATAATTATGGTAGCAGGGAATGTCTGCACCAAAGTATTGTTGACGGGAGAGACCGCACATTCATAAAATTTTAAAAAGGGCGGGAGAGACCGCGTATCGATACATTTTAAGAAAAGAGCGGGAGAGACCGCACATTGATACATTTTGTAATGATAGCAGGGACAGTCTGCAACAGAAAGCATTGTTGGCAGGAGAGACCGCACTTTAGCGTTCGTAGGAAGTCAGTAGTAAGCGAGAAGTGAAGCGAGTCGGTAGCAGATCTGAAGCGAGAGGTTGAGAGGAGTAGTGTGGCTGCCAGCCACCAGCTATGATGTACAAGAGATTATAAATGGATGTACAGAGACATCAACTAATTATTATCAGAAGAGGAACTAATATTATTGAATTATTTTCTTTGCCAAACTCAGACTACTGAAGGTATGTTTGCGCAATGCTAGTTGTAGGATTATTGTAAAAAGTAAGTCCCATTTGAACGTTTGTAAAATCATTTCATTACCAAAAGTAAATATTTGAAGCGTTTTCAGAATATAATTAATTTTTGCCAGCAATGTTGCATTACTGATTATAATCCATCCCAGAAACCATCAACGTAAAACTTTGCAAAAATTTTATTGTTGTCAAGAAAAAGAGTAACTATGAATTACGTAACTTCAGTCAAATTAATTAAAGAATAGCGTCAGCTTTGTTATTAAAGAATAACGTCAGCTTTGGTAATAAATACAGCCACTTATTATGAAAGCCCACCAGCAGCTAATAGAGTATAGTAAAACAGAGTAAGTATAATCATATGGCAGTTCGATGTAGCAGTCAGATGGCGATCCAGTAACAGTAAAAAAAGGTAAGGAACAGTTTCGGGTTATTGCAGATAACGACTGAGGGCCACGACGACGACACATTCTATGTTTCGTCGAAATAATCAGAAAATCACTTTTAATAAGCAGCAATTAAATTTGTATGCGAAGAGTGAGAAAGAGAATTAATTTCAAAGGGAAGATTTAATTTGTTATTATTAAGCAAGAGATAGAAATCCTCAGGGAAGTTTACATAGGTTATTGTAAAAGGGAGGGTTATCATTAACAAAAGAGGTATAGAGGAGACGGGAAGGTTTCAAGTTGACATTTAAAAATGCATTCGCCTAACAATGTAGATAGAGAGGTAAAACTTGACACAGCTAAAATAGCACTGGATGTTACTGAAACCAAAAACGTCTGCGAAAGCAGGCGAATAGATGGTCCTTTCTTGGAGGAAATGCTTCCCTGAATTTGTGAGTGGTGTGGCTTACCATGGACGATCTTCATGGTGAGCCAATACTGCTTTACGCTGTTTACCATATTGTTCGAAAGTTATTGTACTGTAGAAACGTTGGAGCACCAAGCAACATAAATATGTCGATGAGGTTGTAGGCTACTTCTTCCTCTCTGAATGATTTTAGAGCGCTGAGAACTACAAACTTCGTGAGCTGATCTTAGTAGGTAATTGTTAACTTGTACTATCTATTAGGATGGAATTGAATATCAATGAAATCGAACTGACAACGGGAACTAAATTCCAGAAAAGAAACCACTGGCTTGACCACAAAACACTTTTTTCAAATTTTTTAATACCTTTTTGCTTCTTCTGATAAGGCTCACAGAGTTGAATTTATAGCTCAGTATCGTGACAGGTAATGTTATACTCTGGAAAATGTTCTTTCAACATCCAGTCCCACCCACCATGATCAATAACCAATTAGGCCTTACGGAGTATGTCAAATAACTCGGAGTCCGCGAAGTAAAACTGAATAGCAGTCGTGCCTTCTTTAACGGGATAGATCAACTTAGTCTTATTTTCCACCACCAGTATGTCATGGTGTTTCAGCAGCCAATAGTTTCGTGATTTCTTCTTAATGGTCATCTTAGCTTTTTCAACATCGTTTGCAACGTAACCTTCCAGTACTGGTGGGGTAAAAGTCTACCTATGTAGGAAGATTACCGTCGCTTTGTCATGTCCTACCGCTCCTACAAGCTACCGTCTGTAGAAAGTGGTTTGTGTAATTCGTGTGGTCCACGAAATTACTGGCACCTGCGAGTTATTTCCGGGTATTAATAATTTCTAGCGGACGGTTTTAGCCAACCGGTAAAAATTTGAACGCAACGGATAACGCAATATTTTTTGAATCACTGTAGAAGGCAACTATACAGGGCTTAATAGACAGTATAAAGCTTTTATTTGCTTTCATGACCCAGAATTCGACTGTGGTACTGTCTTTCACCTATTCTTTATGATGGAGGGAGCAAATAATCAGTCGAGGATAGAGATTAATTGATATTTATTCAGTACCGATGGTATTTCAGCAACTAGTCGTGCTCTTGCAATATGCATCATCAAAACTGGCCTCTCTAGTTACATGGTTGAGTTTCGCCATGTAATTATGGAATGGGACAGAGGAGAGCAGACCTGGCTTCAATGCAATTTTATACAAATCACAATTATACCTAAACCCAAGCTTATTACATTCAATTGCCATAGGTGACTCAGAACAAGTACAGTAAAGACACTACAAGCAAACTTAGGTTAGGGTGGAAGAGTATTTCGCAAGTCTTTATCAAATCAACGGGCATTAAAATTCGATACTTTTCCTAGTGGCACGAGTTTAAACCATGTATTCTACTTGACGCACAACATCGCCAACAAATCAAATAGTTATGGGGGAGCACCAGAAACATCATCATTTCAATGCTAATCACACGCGGTCAAGTTTCGGTAACCAACAGAAATCCAGAGAAATACGGACACACAAGATTATTCCTTCCTTATTTTACACTCGCCGACGTTTTCAGAATAAAACAACAATTTATCAATGTGGCGGTTGCTCTAACTGACCACGTGGCACGAAAGCAATTTCACAAAGGATACATGCGGAAAATAAATAAAAATGCCCCAAAATGAAAGAGCAGATTACAATACATTCTCATACCAAAACTACAGTTTATCAAGGTGGCAGTTGCTCCAACCGCCCACGTGGGGCGAAAGCAGGTTCACAATGGAAACATCCTGCTGGAACGTAGGGTTTTCAGGGATCGAATGAAGGGTAGAGCCACGGGTCGTAACACATCTGAAATGTAACGTCCACTGTTCAAAGTGCCGTCAATGCGAACAAGAGGTGACCGACATACAGCGTCAAGGTTAACTGCAGCCATGCTCTCTGACCTGATAGTTCATGCTGCTACAAACGTCGTAGAACTGTTCGCGCAGTTGGTTGTTGTCTTGCAAACGTCCCCATCTGTTGGCTCAGGGATGGAGATGTAGCTGCACGATCCGTTACAGCCATGCGGATAAGATGCCTGTCATCTCGACTGCTAGTGATACGACGCCGTTGGGATCCAGCACGGCGTTCCGTATTACCCTGCCGAACCCACCGATTCCAGATTCTGCTAACAGTCATTGGATCTCGACCAACGCGAGCAGCAATGTCGCGATACGATAAACCGTAAATGCGATAGCCTACAATCCGACATCTACCAAAGTCTGAAACGTGATGGTACGCATTTCTCCTCCTTACACGAGGCATCACAACAACGTTTCACCAGGCAACGCCGGTCAACTGCTGTTTGTGTATGAGAAATCTGTTGCAAACTTCCCTCATGTCAGCACGTTGTAGGTGTCACCACCAACTTCAACCTCGTGTGAATCCTCTGAAAAGTTAATCATTTGCATATGATACCATCCTCTTCCTGTCGGTTAAATTTCGCGACTGTAGCACGTCTACTTAGTGGTGTAGCAATTTCAATGGCCAGTAGTGTATACGCACATCTGCTTCACGGTATTCCGTTCGCACGCTTATAAACATTAACGCGATTCTGCCATTCCTAATTGAAGGAATGAGTGAGGATGAAGCAGCAGAGAATGTCAAGAATTTGGTTCATTTTATCAGATAGAAAATAGCACCTGAAGATACGGCAGGTGCGCTGTCTGACGGGGACGGACGTGGCAGCAGGAGCGCCCAGCACAGCACGGTGTGGCGTGCGGAGGCAGCGTCTGAGAGCGTCGCTGATCCAGATTAATATCGCGCTGCGGCGACCGAATACTGTCGGCGGTGTAGAGCGGCGCAGCTCCGCGCGGCGGCCGGATAAGGTAATCCCATTAGGGCGCGATACGTCTTGCTTACCGCTCGCCGGCCGCCACAGCACGCCCGGCACCGTTAATGAGCATAAGTCCGCGAGCCAGACACGCCTCCGGAGCCGCAAGTGCCTCTCCTCAGCCAGGAGGGACGTGCGCCGGCACCGTCTGCGTGTCTTGTCGCTAGAGCTGCTGCGGTTTAACGAGGCAGCGTGAAGGCAATGTTTGATCACGCAGTGAAGATTGCCATAGCTGCTGGTGAATCTTTCGGACTGTACGCTAGGGGTCCACAAACGTTTTTGTTGCTTTTTTTTTTTTTTTTTTTTTTTTGCACTTCGGCCATAGCTTTGTTGTACAACTTAAGAGGTTCACCTTGTTCCGCTGAACCTAGCCGACTTTCTAGTCGGACATCGTAGAGTGTTATAAATATCGCGATAGGGGAGCCTGGTGGTGGAAGTTTGTTCGCGATCAGCTGAGATGATTGTTCTCGAAGGTGAAAGTAAGAGATACACTATGTGATCAAAAGTATCCGAACATCTCAAAAAATATACGTTTCTTAGGTGCATTGTGCTGCCACCTACTGCCAGGTACTCCATACCAGCAACCTCAGTAGTCATTAGACATCGTGAGAGATCAGATTGGGACGCTCCGTGGAACTCAGGGACTTCGAACGTGGTCAGCTGATAGGGTGTCACTTGTGTCATACATTTATACGCGAGATTTCCACACTCCTAAACATAGCGAGGTCCACTGTTTCAGATGTGATAGTGGAGTGGAAACGTGAAGGGACACGTACAGCACGAAAGCCTACAGGCCGACCTCGTTTGTTGACTGACACGGACCGCCGACAATTGAAGAGAGTCGTAATGTGTAATACGCAGAAATCTATCCAGACCATCACACAGGAAATCCAAACTGCATTAGGATCCACTTCAAGAACTATGACAGTTAGGCGGGAGGTCAGAAAACTTGGTTTCACGCCGGTAAAGGCCAAACGACGGCTCGCTTGGTGTAAGAAGTGTAAATTTAGGACGATTGAACTGTGGAAAAACGTAGCGTGGCGTGACAAATCACGGTACACAACGTGACGATCCGATTTCAGGGTGTAATAATGGCGACTATCCGGTGAGCGTCACCTGTCAGCGTGTGTAATGCCAACAGTAAAATTCGGAGGCGGTAGCGTTATGGCACGGTCGTGTTCTTCATAGAGGGGGCTTGCACTCCTTGTTGTCTTGCGTGGCACTATCGCAGCACATGCCTACATTGACGTTTTAAACACCTTCTTGCTTCCCACTGTTGAGGAGAGATTCGGGGATGGTGATTGCATCTTTCGACACGATCGAGCACCTGTTCATAGTTCACAGTCTGTGGAGGAGTGGTTACAGGACAATAACATCCCTGTAATGGACTGACCTGCACAGAGTCCTGACCTGAATCCTATAGAACAGCTTTCGGATGTTTTGGAACGCCGACTTCGTGCCAGGCCTCATCGACCAACATTGATACCTCTCCTCAGTGCATCACTCCCGAGGAATGGTTTGCCATTACCCAAGAAACCTTCCAGCACCTGATTGGACGTACGACTGCGAGAGTGGATGCTGTCATCAGGGCTGTGGCCAGCTCCATATTGAATTCCAGCAATACCTATGAAGGGGGCCAGGAACTTGTATTTTCAGCCAGGTGTCGGATACTTTTGATCACATATTGTATGTACGTGTAATTGCTGAAGACAAAGGAGTCCATAAAAGGTCAAATGGTGGAAAAACTCATGCAGTCGCTATTTTTTATGCAGTGGTAGAATGTAATGCCAACAAAAATATACTAAAATTCCTGACCTGTGGGATGTGAGAGCGGAGGTGGGGGAGTATCTGAAGGTGACTTTTTTATATTTTCTCGAAGAACTCGTAAATCGCGGCCCTAGTGAAAACGTATGAAAGTACAAAATAAAACGACATTGAACTTCCAAGGAACAAGATCCTATTCATATTTTCTTTGGAACTAATATCTTCCAAGATGCAAGGGATTAGTAAATAGTAAATCATTGGAAATTTATGTCCATTGTTTAAAGAAGTGGGGTAAGAATAAAATTTCATACCACATCTAAGTGCAGAAGTGGAGTGGTACCATAATAAAGCGGTGTAGGGTAGACGCTTGAGGGAATGTACGAAGGTTGTTCAATAAAGAATGATCTTCTTTTTTATGGTCATAATTTCTCGTGCTAAAATTTGTTCTTATGATATTCTGTTTGCTTAATGCGCAACAAACACGCCGTAGTCACTGTTGGGACTCTTGGTTCCCGCCTCTGAAAGGCAGCCTACCGCTGCAATAATGGTAACATGCGAGGAACAGTATGCGGCTTCGAAATTCTGCTTTCGTCTCAACAAATCTTCAGCTGAGGCCCATACAGTGTTACAGGAGGCCTATGGAGAGACTATTCTTCCCTACAGCACAACTCGAAGGTGTTTTAAAATGTTTAACGAGGGGAGACTACAAATTTCAAAGGAAGGTGGACCTGGTGCTCCACTTACTGCTCTTACGGAAGAAAACATCAACACTGCTGCTATCATTGTGAGAAAAGATGTATTTGCAGACCGGCAGAAACGCTGGGACAAGTGCATCGCATTCATGGGACACTACTTTGAGAAGGACCATCAAAATGATGAGGATGAGTAAAGGAACGTTGTTAAAAAAATTGTGATCATTCTTTTTTTGAACAGCGATCGTAGATGGATTCTGGTCGTGCGGTTTCCACTTTCGTACGTCTGCAGACTGAAGAATGAGCACGCGATTCCCCATTCCACACACCACACTGTTTTGGAAGAAGAAACTACAGTGTGTTCCACAAAGGTATATCGCCTCTTGCTACTTACGAATCACTGGCGATGCAGTGAGCAGGTACGTCTAGATGTTTGTTTGCATGTTTTTCCACGACTGCGTTAACAGTGCATGGAATACAAATTATCAATAACAATAACGTAATAAACGCATACAAATAGAATTTACGGAAATCTCTGAACACTGTTCTACATCGCTAGAGCACAAATCATACAGTATGACAGCTGTAGCGTTTTCCCGGGAAGAGCTATTTTCCCAATCAGGAACATTGTTCGCTTTTCAATTTACGGTCATACTATACATCCGCAGTATTTCCGACCCAGTTCTCATGTGAGAGTTGACGAGATGACGTCACTACCCAGGTGTTTTTGCTAATAGCTGTAGTCAGTTTATTCAGTGAACACTTATTTCCAGGAGGTAAGTGTGCTGGTATACAAAAAAGAAAGGTAAACAGCAGGAGCTGGCAGCTATCTACCATTTCGAAGAGCGTGCCGGAAGGGTAACATTCTGTCAAAACGTATTCAGTAGTGTCGATGTCATAGACATTGCTCTCGATTTCTGGATTACTTTTCACAGCTTGAGAGTATCAAATGCCGCACTCCAGTCTCAGCTCTCCTAACATCTGAAGAGACCCAGAGAATTAAACTGTCTCCCTTTGCAATGAAAGTAGGTCATCTAAGAATTAAGGACCTTCAGATAGTTCAACGTAAGTCAAGCAATGCATTACAGCAGATTAATCTTTAGACCTCTAACACAATCTGTTCCAGTCCATCAGAAACATTGGCACCCACCTTGCAAGATATACTGTGTAAGTTTAGTACGTGGTGCCACAGTGCAGATCCCTCTAGTATGCCAGCAGTTTCTGAAAGGAAGAGAATGGTGTAGTCTAACATTACCACGGGCCTTGATTAGAGAAGTGCAGCAACATTTTGGGAATTCGTTAATTTACCACTAACTGATTACAACACAGCTACACAGATTTACAGCACGTTGTCAATGACAGACACAGCAAGTTGCCACATTTAGCAATCCAATACCCTCTCTTCAACGCACGATTTGTTACTGACAATAACACCATTATAAATAAGCATATAGGGACGCATTTTACATAATATCTCACTTAAGTGCAAATAAATACTCAGTAAACTGAAAATAACTACACTATATAAAGACGAGCTCTATGAAATTATTTGTCTAATGGCATGCCCTGTAGTTGCTTCTTGCAACGTAGTGCGATAGAGGGACTTGCCTGATCGCGCTTTAGTTTGCAGAACTGCGAAGGAGAGGAGTGCATCTCTACAATCCGGCAGCTTGGTTTCCCTCACTGACCTATCTTCCACGCACCCACTCCCCCTCTGCATGCCGGCCGGAGTGACCGAGCGGTTCTAGCCGCTACAGTCTGGAACCGAGCGACCGCTACGGTCGCAGGCTGTAATCCTGCCTCGGACATAAATGTGTGTGATGTCCTTAGATTAGTTAGGTTTAAGTAGTTCTAAGTTCTAGGGCACTGCTGACCTCAGAAGTTAACTCCCATAGTGCTCAGAGCCATTTGTACCACTTGAACCCCCTCTCCATACCCCACAATGTATCGCTTACTATGGTAATGCTGCAATTAGACGTGGCACAGATATTTAATATTTGTCCTTAACCCTTTTCATTCAACAATAAAAGTCAACATTATACCGATAAAAACATTATTCTTCATAATTTTCTTCTGTTCAGTCCCCTGAATCGTGGAAACTATTAGTCCCAGAGAGAAAACCAATTGGATCTTATTTGTTGGAAATTTACTGTGGTTCTGTACTGTAATACATTTTCGATAGAGGTCGCAGTTTGCGTGTTATTCAACACGCAAAACATAAAAAGTCCACCTTAAAAACATGAAGAAAGAAAGATTCGGGTCTGACGTCCCGTCGACATCGACGTCATTAGAGACGGGGCACAAGCTTGAATTGTGTCAAGGATGGGGAAGGAAATGGTTCGCGCTCCTTCAAGGGAACCATCCCGGCATTTGCCTGTAGCGATTTAGAGAAATCACAGAACATGTAAATCTAGATGGCCGGACGAGGATCTGAGGCACTGCCCTCCCAAACACGGGTCCAGTGCGCTAACCACTATGCAGCCTTGCTCCGTAAATCACCTTCAAATGCTCCCCAGTCTCCAAGCTCACACAACACACGACTTGTAGCATTTTGTTAACGGCACTCCTTTCTACCAACGCACGAACAATGGCCACTACGCAGTTTTCTTTCCTATATTTATTTCGTTGACTGCGATTGTGCACAGTTCCTCCCACCATAGGGTAACAAGGAAAATGTAAATCGAATTAAAATAGCCAAATCCTGTCCGTTCTAATGCTCTGATCGCGAATATCACAAAGACAATTCAAAATTAACTCTGGTTTCCATTTTACACCGTTTTATCACGGTGAGATAATTATATACCGATTTTTCTGTTGCGTTTAAAATCAAGTATTATAATGGTTTGTCAAAGTCATAATAACTAGTAACAATGGATTATATTATTGTTTCTGGTCTTACTTGTGTGCAATATTTTGGAGATAAACATTTTTATAACAAATTTAGTGATCCTTTCGTCTCTCTCTTCTTCAAATTCAGGGACAGATTTGTGGTGACTGGAAAGCGGTTGCATTGTTAGGATATACCAAATATTGCTGCTTTCTCTGTGAATGGGATAGCCGACCTCTTGCATCTCACTACAGTAAACATGAATGGCCCATCAGAAAATCTCTTCAACAAGGTATAAAGAACATTAAGGGTGAACATCTAGTAGACCCTAAAAAGGTTCTCCTCCCGCCCTTGCACATCAAGTTGGGTCTCATGAAAAACTTTTTAAGGGGATGAACAAATATGGTGACGTGTTTAAGTACTTAAGGCAAAAATTCCCTTACTTAAATGACGCCAAAGCAAATGGGGGCATCTTGGTAGGCCCACAGATTCGAGAGCTTTTTGGAGACCATACTTTTGATGGAATCATACAATGTGATGAGAAGGGTGCATGGGAATGTTTTAAGACAGTCTGTTTACAGTTCGTAGGGAACAAAAGAGCAATTAATTACAAGGAGGTTGTAGATAACCTGTTGTCATCTTATGAAAAACTTGTTGCAACATGTCACTGAAAATGTATTTCTTACATAGCCATCTTGACTTCTTCCCCAAAGATAAGATATTGCCACATTTGAGAAGAGATATGCCGGAAAATTGACCCCTACGATTTTAGCAGATTACTGCTGGACTGTAATAAGGGATGTTTCCGAGTATATGTATAAACGTCAAGCCAAGTGAAAACCGTCATCTTCTGAATTTATCTCTCAACAAAATATGTAATTGTATGTACTCTACATACGGACATATAACATTTGTAATCTTTTATATACAGTTGTGACCAGTTAATTTACATATTTTCTTTTGTGCTTTACATAGTTCTGGTACAAAGTAGACTTACAAAGTATTTTCATTCAAGTAATATTCATTTTTTGTTAAAATTTTGCTTTTATACTTCCGCAGTTGCACTGAAATTTAACAATGCATAACACATAACATAATTCAAGTAATTATGCTGAATGTTGGAACACGATGCTTAATTAATTAATGAGTCATTTATACAAAAATTTAGATTACTTTTTAAAAAACTAGAGCTAAATATTTATAAAGATGATGATTTTGTATCATTTTATGTTGAAAAAATCATAACCAACTCAAAATCACGCAATACAAACATTTTCACTGGAAATTTGTTGTTCAGAGTAATTATTCGGAGTGGTTAGGGAAATGTGCAGTGAGTTTATATTAAATACAAAAGAGTGTAAGTAAACACCATCTAAACCATCTGCCACTTTCTGTCAGGAAATCAGAATACCGAAATGAATTTGACCCATAACACGGAGTGTCTGATCACTCTCATATTCGCATTTCAGTAATTTGTAGAACGTTTCTTGGACAATTAGTCATCACAGACATAGTCTTAGGGTGCCTCTTGTCCACCTTGTGCACCATGATTCCATACAGAACACTCAAGATACCTGTACAACAATTCTTTGTCTTAATCTCCTTCTACAAAGAAACAGAATAACTAATTAGGTTTCTGTTACGCGCACGTATTGATTTCAGTGCGCCAGTAGCGCCATCGTCGCAAATGCTGGAAACGTCCGATACCTCCAATGACTGGTATTTCATCCTTACTAATTGTTTTCCCTTTCTTTTTTTCTGGCTGCTCAGTATAGCGCCCGCGTACAGTTTTACTATTCTTGTTCTTCAAGCCAGTCTGCGGATTGTTTTCAGATTTTATTTCCTTCTTAATCTCAGTTTAAAGAAGCTTATTTTTCACAAAGTGCTCGCCTTTGTCTTTCAGCTCACCATTCCATCAGAACCCAGCAGTACATACTAACTCGATCAGATTCCTTAAGTCATATTATTGTAAACTCTAAGACAAAGAAAAGACGACGCACCACGGAGGAATTATCCAAATTGGACGGAAATCGATAGAGATGACGTACATGTGAAGAAGACCAAAAAATGAGTACAGTTTCAGAAAAACTGAATGATTTATTCGAGAGAAAGAACTTCACACATTGAGCAAGTCAGTAACGCAGTGGTCCACCTCTAGCCTTTAAGGACGTAGTCATTCGGTTTGGCACTGTTTGAGAGAGTTGTTGGAAGTCCTCATGAGGGATATTGTGCCAAATTCTGTGAAATTGCCGCGTCAGATCGTCAAAATTCCCAGGTGGTTGGAGGGCCCTGGCAATAATGATGCTAAAGTTCTCGATTGGTGAGAGAACGAACGACGTTTATGGCCAAGGTGTGGTTTGTCAAGCACTAAGACAAGCGGTAGAAACCGATGTTCTGTGCAGGGGTGCATTATCTTGCTGAAATGTAAATCCAGGATCACTTGCCATGAAGGGCAACAAGACGGGGCGTAGAACACCGTCTACCTAGAACTGTGTTGTAAGGGTGCCACGGATGACGACTAAAGAGGTCCTGCTATGAAGAGAAGTGGGACCACAGACTATTATTCATAGTTGTGGGGCTGTATGCAGGGCGATAGTCAGCATGGTATCCTCCCTCAGTTAGGGGCGTCACCAGACACCTCTTTCTCCTGGAACCTCATTGCCTGAACTAAAACTGTCTTCAGTGAGGAGTTCCGCTTCCAATTGAGCCCCCATGACATCGAAGACCTGTCTGGAGACGTCCCAGAGAGCTATGGGGTACCAACCTGATTGTTGCCTGCCGTACAGTCAGTCAATATATATATATATATATATATATATATATATATATATATATATATGTGTGTGTGTGTGTGTGTGCGAGGTTGGGGGGGGGGGGGGGGGTGGCGCTACGCGATATTTCCAGGTGTACACATTTTTATATATACCGAAAAGCCAAAGAAATGTGTACACTTGCCTAATATCGTGTAGCGAGTATGCAGAAGTGCCGCAACACGACGTGGCATGGACTCGACTAATGTCTGAAGTAGTGCTGGAGGTAACTGACACCATGAATCCTGCAGGGCTGTCCATAAGTCCATAACAATAAGAGTATGAGGTGGTGGAAATATCTTCTGAACAGAACGCTGACACTTTTTCATGGCCCGGCATTGAAATCTGCAGGAATTTATGTTGAACCATTCTCTTCAGTCGTCATTGCTACCGTTCTTGCAGGATCTTTCTCCAGACGCAGCGATGTCGGAGATTTGATGTTTTACCGGATACCTGATATTGACGGTACACTCGTGAAATGGTCGTACGGAAAAATCTCCACTTCATCGCTACCTCGGAGATGCCGTGTCGCATCTCTCGTGCACCGACTATATCACCACGTTCAAACTCACTTAAATCTTGATAACCGACTATCGTAGCAGCAGTAACCAATCGAACAACTGTAGCAGACACGTGTTTATAAGCGTTGCCGACCACAAGTTGGTATTCTGCATGTTTACATATTTCTATATTTGAATACGCTGTCCTATACCAGTTTCTTTGGTTGCCGTATTCTGGTTCGAATCCTGCCCCGGGCATGGATGTGTGTGATGTCCTGAGGTTAGTTAGGTTTAAGTAGTTCTAAGTTCTAGGGGACTTATGACCTCAGATGTTAAGTCCCATAGTGCTCAGATCCATTTGAACCATTTTTTGACGTATTCTGCCTGTTTACATGTTTCTGCATTTGAGTACTCTTGCCTATACCAGTTTCTTTGGTGGTTATATACTAGGTTGTCAATGCTGTAACACAACGAATTACAGGCTTTGACAACATGTTCAGGTGAGAGTATGTCAGCAATAGCTGTAGACTTACCCTCTTATTTTCTGTCTGCTTAAAATAGGAAGAAACTAATGACTTTTACAGGCCCCATGCGCACTCCGCGGGGAATGGCCTCTGTCTTCTTGTTTCTGCTTTTTACTTACAGGAATTAGAAGGGGACAGCAATAGCTAGGATTCGTCAAAATATTGAATGTGTAAGACTACTACCCACTGTGCACAATTGCCCAACTCTCGCTTACAGTTGCTCTTACCTAATACACTCTATTTGCGCTTTTAGTTGTAGCGATATTGTGCCAGTCCTTCCCGTGTTTTGTTATTTCGTTTCTCGTGTAGCACTGACTAAAGCAGTTGGACGTTTTGGAAGGCCACCCGCAGACCTGTGCTCGCTGTTGGTGGTGGCGGGAGGGGAGGCGGATAGGAAGCCTGCTGCCGCCCTGCGGGAGCCTCGTGGCGAGCGCCCCTTCCGTCACCCCCCCCCCCCCCCCCCCCCGGCGACTGGCGCAATATTCTTGCCCGGGATTTTTATTAACGGTGCCTCCTCCGTGTATAGGCCGTCCGCTTCACTTGAGACGCCGCGCAGCGCAGCTCGCCACGGCAGCGCCCTGTGCGGCGCGGCGCGGGCCAAAGTTAAAATTAAAACCCGCGCCGGAAGGCGCCCTAAGCTGCCCCACACCACCGCCGGCCCCACAACCCGTGCACTCCCCTGCCCGCCCCACACCCGCACTGCTCAGCCCCTCCATCAGCCGTAAGCTGCTCCGTCAGTAAATTACGTCTGCGGATCATAAACTGGAACTCGCGTAACGACGTGATAAGAATGACGCCGTGTTACGGAAAAAGGGGTGCGGTGGTTGCTTAGCATTTCACAGTGACGGTAACGTGAAAATTCAGTTGTATCACTCCCACCGCTTGTATTATTTAGACATTTTAATCATTTCCAAGCCACATTAGCGCTAGTCTGATTCAGGCGTAAAAAGGAACGGCAAGGGAGTAGGAGGAAAGAACTTTAAAAGACACAAGGCGATCCACGGGGTTAATCATCTTCACTTCGCTTTCCTCGGATTGGAAAAGCTCATGACAGAATACCATTTGGTTTCATACGGTTTTCCCTCCAAGAGAAGAGAAGGACTTGAAGAACTGGTTGCAACAGACCAGCTACTCAACGACGATACCAAAAGCTGAGTATTATGTGCAGCTAGGGTATCACGTGACTTTATTGTTTCGGTGAATGTCCATCGCGGATCTGCCCCTTCTCTTCATCATAATAATGGACACGATCCCCGAGATCGCCGGCCGAAGTGGCCCAGCGGTTCTAGGCGCTACAGTCTGGAACCGCATGACCGCTACGGTCGCAGGTTCGAATCCTGCAGCGGGCATGGATGTGTGTGATGGCCTTAGGTTAGTTAGGTTTTAGTAGTTTTAAGTTCTAGGGGACTAATGACCTCAGATGCTAAGTCCCATAGTGCTCAGAGCCATTTGAACCATTTTTTTGATCCCAGAGGTCATCAGAATTTATAACGGTGGATGTTGATGTATGCAGATGAAGTTCTAATCGCTGCTCAAGACAAGCATGGGTGAACCGTTCTGAACATTCTGGATCAATATAAACAAGACAACACTTTTGTCAACAAAATCCACCAACAGACACCTAATTGAGGAGTTATTTTATTTTGTTTGATTACCAGTTTCGGCATTTCACTATGACATCTTCAGGACCCTTATGAATCCCTCAAAAATAAACGATTACCAGTTTCGGCATTTCACTACCACATCTTCAGGACCCTTATGAATCCCTCAAAAATAAACGATATTATTATACAGTGTCATATATTCCTAGATGTCGTGAATTCAGAACCATATCCTAAGTGTTTTATTCGAAGTAAGTCTTCGGCAAGTCATTACCCACCATTTTAGCTGGCGATCGAAAAAGATATCTGTGGTGTCTTTTACCAGTTTCGGCATTTCACTATGACATCTTCAGGACCCTTATGAATCCCCCAAAAATAAACGATATTATTATACAGTGTCATATATTCCTAGATGTCGTGAATTCAGAACCATATCCTAAGTGTTTTATTCGAAGTAAGTCTTCGGCAAGTCATTACCCACCATTTTAGCTGGCGATCGAAAAAGATATCTGTGGTATCTTGAGAGGCGTCTTTCGTAACAGAGGCTGCACTGTCTCATGGAAAGCGCTGACACCACGCACAAACTGATGCAGATGTACACTACGGTCCATAAGTTTGGAAACACCATGCTGTGTATTACTGGGGGGCAAGATGGGAGTGTAAAGGTTTTTTTTTATAATTACCGCTACCATTCAGTGGTAGTGGTTGTGGTGTCACCGCCAGACACCACACTTGCTAGGTGGTAGCCTTCAAATCGGCCGCGGTCCGTTAGTATACGTCGGACCCGCGTGTCGCCATTATCAGTGATTGCAGACCGAGCGCCGCCACACGGCAGGTCTAGAGAGACTTCCTAGCACTCGCCCCAATGGTACAACCGACTTTGTTAGCGATGGTTCACTGACAAAATACGCTCTCATTTGCCGAGACGATAGTTAGCATAGCCTTCAGCTACGTCATTTGCTACGACCTAGCAAGGGGCCATTACCAGTTACTATTGATATTATGAATAAGAGCGATGTTCACCATTTATGGATTAAAGTTAAGTATTCCAGCAGCTACGTACGTTTTTTGCTAAAGTCTAATTTCCTTGACCTGTTCCAGACCTCACGCCAGCCTGCGTGAGCTAAAACGCGTGCCTTTCGGCTTCCTCTCAAAATCGGTGTTGGCTCTCCTGCCAACCCACAACAGTGGTAATTTAAAAAAAAGAAAAAAAAGAAAACATTACATATTTCTTAGCATAGTCACGGTCGAAAAATAGTCGAAACGGTTAAGAAATGGGAGTGATCTAGATGATTTATTGGTTAGTTCGCAAAATAGTATGCTCAGATGACGAGTAATAATGACACCTACAGCATATGAAGAAAAAAATGGTACATATGCATACACATTCATATATACTGTGACTATTCAGTATCATATAAACTAATTTCACCTGTCCAAGCAGTTCTGATAAAAAAAAAAAAGCCAGGTGGTGTCAGTAGATGGCACAGCTGTGTAGAGGTTCGTTTTGTCCAGATCTGTTCAGTTGTAGTTAAACTTGTACGAAGGTTGGACACGCTGCAAAAGATGCTAGTATACCCACTGAAAGTAAATCAAAATGGCCACAGGGCACCAGATTCCTTAGGATTCACTGATGAAAATAATCACTTTCCACAGAGAAGGTTCAAATGGTTCAAATGGCTCTGAGCACTATGGGACTCAACATCTTAGGTCATAAGTCCCCTAGAACTTAGAACTACTTAAACCTAACTAACCTAAGGACATCACACACACCCATGCCCGAGGCAGGATTCGAACCTGCGACCGCAGCAGTCCTGCGGTTCCGGACTGCAGCGCCAGAACCGCTAGACCACCGCGGCCGGCACACACAGAGAAGGCAATGGTGTATTACAAATGTCAGAGAATCAAGATTTCCGTCAGCGTTGTTAAGGCCGTGCACCAGCGTCAAGGCTCATATGTTGACGAAAAAATCAGAAGTCCAGGAAAAGTATTTGGTAGTGAGCAGTAAATGTAATAGATTCAAAAATGTCTATCAACTAACTGCTGAACTACTTGTCAACACATCTAGCGATATACCAGTGGCTGGGTCAACTATGAGATGGTGCCTGGTAGAAAACACCCTCCTGCATTAAGTGGCAGCAAGGAAACCGTTCTCGTGGCCTGTTTACACCACAAAAGGCTTCAATGGTTTACGTTACACCAAAAACGGACAGCCAGGGATTGGGAAAGTGTCTTATTCCCTGATGAATCCAAGATCGAAAAACTGTGACGGAAAAAAATCGCAGCATCAAGAAATAATTAATGTAGAGTAATGAAACTTTGGAATAGCATTGCAAGATCACAGGTTAATGTAAGCGCAGGATAAGTCACTGAAAATGTGAAATGCTGTTGCATTAATAACAGGGATAACAGCCAGAATGTTGAATGCAAACATGCAAACGTGGATACACTGTGTTGTACAGGTGCCGGATATCAGTTTGTGGAACGGAGTTCCTTGTCTTTTGCACTTTTTTGGTCAATACAGGGACGCTCAATGCTGTCTGTCGAAGACTCTGGAGTTGTTCCATACGTGCTGGATTGGAGACAGGTCTGGTGATCGAGCAGTCTAAGGCAACATGTCGGCATTCCATAGAGCATGTTGGACGACAACAGCGGTATTTGTGAGAGTGTTATCCAATTCGAAAACACCCCCTGGAATGCTGTTCATGAATGACAGCACAACAGATGGAATCATCAGACTGATGTAAATTTTGCAGTCGTGGGATAACCACGTGTTCAAGCTGTTGTAAGAAATCGCACCCCACACCATAACTGCAGGTGTGGGTCCAATGTCTCTAGCATGCAGCAGACAGGGCGGTTGCAAGTCATCAACTGACTTCCTTCTAGTCAACACATGGCCACTACTGCCACCGAGGCTGAGTCAGCTTTCATAAGAGTACACAACACACCTCCACCTTGCCTGCAATGATCACTCGCTTGAGACCATTGGTTGCAAATGGCAGCGGTTCGGGGTTATTGAAATGCATGCTACAGGGTTTTTGTTTTCCTTGATGCTTTCGAAAAGTCAAATTACAGCAGGGATAGTAACAGGAGGCGATGCAGAGTGTAGGGGGAGGTCGGGTAGTACTGGACAGCGGACTGAATTGGACAAGAGATGTTTCTATACTGTAGTGCTGGTGGAAGCAGCAAAAGTGTCACCATAATGTGCCATATGGATGAATAAATGTTCGTTGAATAAACAGAACAGTGTATTTCGGAGTAGCCACACGTAAACTGTTTCTAGTGAGCTATTGGTGGCCGGACTTAGGTGCTGTGTTTTATTTGTAAGAATGTAATATTACATTTTTTTGTATCCTTAGGAGCAAATAATATCTTGTAGGAAATGACAATGTCTAGCCAAAGCAATACCAATGACAACGATACACTACCGCAACGGTATGTACAGGTTGTATTGGAAAACAAATATCAGGTAGTATCGGACAAAACAGATACCATACAAACTTAATTTAAATGCGATGAAAATAACACGAAGGAAGCCGTACAAAATGTCATATTTCTTTAAATGAGATTCAGGGAAGCGAATAAGAAACATTCAGTTGCAAGAATTAGGTTAGGTAACAAACTGAAAGCTTCAGAATGAAATAAATGGGTACCCCAGATATCTGTAGTAACATCTTTAGTCCACGAATATTCGATGGTAAACAGAAACAGTATAGCACAATCAATGAAATGTTCGAAGAGGACTGGATTCAGTGCCGCATCTAAAAGGGTTGCGTCCATGACTGTTGTTTCCATGTGGAACTGAACATTCGTAACTCCACGTGTGATAAGTTTTCACCAAAGGTAAAACCAGTATTTTGATGTCGGTTTGCTTTGTGCAAAACTTTTACTTCAAAACTTTATTATGAATTTGACACATTTGATTCAGCTTTCTCCCGACGTGGAACTTTAGTGCTATGATGTATAAGGAGGAGTCAAATGAAAACGAGACACATGGGGAAAATGTAAGGAAACTGTTTCTTATATCAAAATTGACCATCGCAACTGTTAAAACATTTATCTCACTGTGAGAGAAGATGATCTATACTTTCAGGAAAAAATGTTAGCCGTTGGCTACGGAACATGATTTTACCCCGGCGTACTCCCCTTCGTCCGAAGGAAATCGATGGCCGGCCCACGTGTTATCAAGGTTTTCTCGACATTGATGCGTGTCACTGGGAAACCTTACACGTTCCTCATTTAGTAACGATCTCTCCCATGCGTTTTCCATATTTTGATGCGATGAAGAAAAACACCCGCGGCCGTCGATTTACTTCGGACGAGGAGGTGTTCGCCTGGATACAATTATGTTTCTGTTGGCAACAGCAAACATTGTTCCCTGAAAGCATTGATCACCTTGTCACACAGTGAGATAAATGTGTTTACAGCTGTAGAAACCACTTTATTCAAGAGGAAAAGCTCCACAAATTGTACAAACCTCTGGGCCCTGTCCAAGCATTGATTCGGCTTGGTATGGTTTGGCAGATTTGTTGCATGTCCTTAGAGATATCGTACGAAATTCTGTCCCATTGGCACGTTACATAACCAAAATCCGGATCTGGTTGAAGGGCTCTGCCCATAATGCTCCAAAAGTCGTCAGTTGGGGAAATATCCGGCGACCGCTGGCAAACATGAAGACATGCAGTAGAAACTCTCGCCGTATGCGGGGAGGGCTTTATCTTGCAGAAATGTAAGCCCAAGATGGCTTGGCATGAAGGGCAACAAAACGGGACGTGGGATACCATAAGGGTATCGCGGATGACAACCAATATACTCGTGCTGTGAAAAGAAATGGCACCGAAGACTATCACTCTTGGTTATCAGGCCATATGGTGGCGACAGTCCGGCTGTTACCCCATCGCTGACAGATGCGTCACCACAAACGTCTTTGGACTGAATCCTCATTTATTGGAATTGAATTATCTTCGTCATTAGTCGCGCTTCGAATGTAGCCCCGATGGCCAGCAAAGACGTATCTGGAGACTCCCAGGACGAAGTGGTATACCAACCTGATTGTCCACCGCCATGTGGCTCGGTAACTTGGAGTGATGTGGTCTAGGGTCCCATTTCTTTTCATACCAGGTCCCCGTTGGTTGCCACTTGAGGCACCCTTACAGCACAGCAGTACGTCGTCGATATTCTATGCCTCGTTTTGCTGCCCTTCATGGCAAGTCATCCTGGCCCTAGATTTCAGCAAGGATAAAGGCCAGAGGTAAGCAAACGCACCATTGCCCTGTTCAGTTTGTTAAGCTCTTTCTCTTAAATAAATCATCCAATATTTCTGACACTTCAAACACTCATTTATTTATGCACGTACAGCACATCTACCAATTTTCCGCTTATTTCGATAATTCCTTCGCCAGACGACAATTTTTTTAAACAGTTGTGCCGATAATTTTGATATCATTAACAATTTACTTACATTTTTTCCATCTGGCTTGGTTTCATTTGTCGGCTCCTTGTATTCTATGAGCTAGAGTGGTCCAGTTAAAACAATAAAGTAATGATTTATTTACACATCACAGTTTCATATCTGATGATACACTTCAAAAATTTAGACGACCAAAATGCTAACTATGGATAAAATGTGAAACAAGTCTGAACATGCAGTTTCATAAATCTATTAAGTTGTTGTTGGTGTTGTGGTCTTCAGTCCTGAGATTGGTTTGATGCAGCTCTCCATGTTCATCTATCCTGTGCAAGCTTCTTCATCTTCCAGTACCTACTGCAACCTACATCCTTCTGAATCTGCTTAGTGTATTCATCTCTTGGTCTCCCTCTACGATTTTTACCCTCCACGCTGCCCTTCAATACTAAATTGGTGATCCCTTGATGCTTCAGAACATGTCCCACCAACCGATCCCTTCTTCTAGTCAAGTTGTGCCACAAACTCCTCCCCAAATCTGTTCAATACCTCCTCATTAGTTATGTGATCTACCCATCTACTCTTCATCATTCTTCTGTAGCACCACATTTCAAAAGCTTCTATTCTCTTCTTGTCCAAACTATATATCGTCCATGTTTCACTTCCATACATGGCCACACGCCATACAAATACTTCTAGAAACAACTTCGTGACAGTTAAATCTATACTCGATGTTAACAAACTTCTCTTCTCCAGAAACGCTTTCCTTGCCGTTGCCAGTTTACATTTTATATCCTCTCTACTTCGACCATCATCAGTTATTTTGCTCCCCAAGTGGCAAAACTCCTTTACTACTTTAAGTGTCTCATTTCCTAATCTAATTCCCTCAGCATCACCCGACCTAATTCGACTACATTCCATTATCCTCGTTTTGCTTTTGTTGATGTTCATTTATACCCTCCTTTCAAGACACTATCCATTCCGTTCAAATGCTCTTCCAAGTCCATTGCTGTCTCTGACAGAATTACAATGTCATCGGCGAACCTCAAAGTTTTCTCAAAATTTTTATTTCTTCTCCATGGATTTTAATACCTACTCCGAACTTTCTTTTGTTTCCTTCACTGCTTGCTCAATATACAGATTGAATAACATCGGGGATAGGCTACAACCCTGTCTCACTCCCTTCCCAACCACTGCTTCCCTTTCATACCCCTCAACTCTTATAACTGCCATCTGCTTTCTGTACAAATTGTAAATAGCCTTCCGCTCCCTGTATTTGACCCCTGCCACCTTCAAAATTTGAAAGAGAGTATTCTAATCAACATTGTAAAAAGCTTTCTCTAAGTCTACAAATGCTAGAAACGTAGATTTGCCTTTCCTTAATCTTTCTTCTAAGATAAGTCGTAGGGTCAGTATTGCCTCACGTGGTCCAACATTTCTACGAAATCCAAAGTGATCTTCCCCGAGGTCGGCTTCTATCAGTTTTTCCATTCGTCTGTAAAGAATTCGCATTAGTATTTTGCAGCTGTGACTTATTAAACTGATAGTTCGGTAATTTTCTCATCTGTCAGCACCTGCAAATTATGGATAAAATATGAAACAGTTCTGAACATTCAGTTTCATAAATCTGTTCCACTACAATTTTTTAATAATATTATGCTTTTGAAAAGTTTAAGTGTCCCATACTACTTGACTTTTCTCGATCTTGAACAGTTTCGTTTGCCAGTAGTATACGACAGTGTCTTCTTATTGTCTGATCTGAAAGCCCAGGCTCTAATCTTCTTGGTGGTTTCGAAACTTTAAAATACAGTAAGGGAAAATAAATTGTTTGGAATGGGAAGTGTATAGCTACGCGTAGCTTCCAAAGAGAGCGTTTCTGACTGCTCGGTAGTCAAGGTGCGATTCCGTGAGCGCTGTAGGGACGACTGCTCGCGGAGAGAGACCCGCTGCGCTGCAGCGGATACGGCCCGCCGCTGCTTCTGAGCGCCGGTGAATGGCGTGGGTGGCAGCCTTGATGGATTAGGCAGACCGCTGGGATCCTCCCGCCCCCTCCCCCCTCTCCCAGGCTCCTCCTTCCCCGCCACAACACCACTCCCCTTCTAGCCTGCACTCGACCTACCTGGGGCTTGCGGGCGCACCGCGCAGGATTTAATAAGCAGTCTTGCGGTACTGCTCCGGTTTCCTGCCACTGCCGGGATTCTGGAAGCCACATCCGCTCTCGGCTAGTCGCAATAAAGCGAACGCCCGAAATTGAATCTGATAATTGCAGAGGAAAAGTCAATAAAGTTTGCAGAAAATTATGACCGAAGTAACAGAATGGGACGGGGGAATACGTCCCTGTAGGCAGTGTCCTCTGAAAGACGGAGAATTAGCGGTGAAAAGTGTCTGTGCAGCACAGCGCAGCGGCGCAGTTCATTGGTAGAATTTAATTAACTGTTTCAGTCCTCTAATTACTGCCGGAAGCTAAGGTTCGACTCTGTGTGGGTTACTAGGACAGTCTTAGCGACGTAACCCTTTCATCCTACTGTATCACACTTTCGCAACGTAATCAAAGATGTTGCAGGTATACATAAGAGGTTTGAACGGTTCTCGATGCACTTAACGAGTTAATTCCCGATGAAAATCCAAGTTTTGGGCAATAACGATCATTGCAACGCTCAGGAAGCAATAACCGAATGACAGATGTTATATTTCCCACTGCGACTAGTCATGGACGGTGACCTTTCTTTTTCTTTTTTTCCTTTTCTTCTTATTTATTTATTTAGCTCGGACATCAGTCTCCCAACTGCTTTGATGCAGCTTATGTTGAATCCTCTCCTGTGTCAAGCTCTCCATTTCAGAGTAACACTTGAACCTAAAGTCATCAGTAATGTGTTGGATGTTTTCCAGCCTCTACCTTACACTACAGTTGCTGGGGTAGCGACACTTGTGAGGAGCGACATTTGTGAGGAGCGACATTTGTGAGGAGACCCGGACGAACAGGTAGCGGGCGGTCTAGAGGGACACCAAACAGGCAGTTCAGTACTGCATCGTCACATCACTGCCGTCACACAGGAGTGCAAAACGATCGCTGCAACGCATCAGACAAGAAGCATGGGATCTACACAAGATCCGACCGATGCTGCAGGAATATTTCTGCAAGAACATAATTTGCTAATGAATGATGGGAGCATAATTTTACTTGCAGATGACGACAGAAGACCAAATGATAGGATATTGGTGTTCGCCAGCGAAAGGGGAAAATCCTGTTTAACAGACTGCAATTCGTTCTTTGTCGATGGAACGTTCAAAAGCTCCAGCAAGGAATTTGTACATTTATTTTTCATTCCAATATTTCTTGTTCTGAGGAGGAAACAAACACAGTTCCAACCGCATACGTCTTGCTACCCAACAAAAAGTGAGAAACGTACGATCGCTTTTTCACAGCTGTTGAGAGCAACGTACCTGGATGTAATCCTACAGCTATTATGATGGATTCTGAAATTGCAGTCATCCTATAAGTAACACATTTGTTTCCTGATGCAAAGATTAATGCCTGCAACTACCATTTCAATCAGTGCTTGTGGAGGCAAGTGCAGAATTGCAGCCTTGTTGCTGCCTCAAGGAAAACGAAGAAATTCGTTTTCACATAAGATTGTGTTCCGCTTTGGCTCACATTCCCCTGGACATGTTAGATGATAGGTGGTTATGCATTCAGGAGAGCACGCCAGATAAGGAAAAACTGCAGGATTTCTACGACTATTTTGTTGAACAATGGCTGGATAATGAAGACATGCCATGAGATATATGGAACTGCACAGGAAGGCGTCACCGCACCAACAATGTTTCAGAAAGATGGAATCTGAGGATAAATACATTAATTTTGAAGGTTCATCCAAATTTTTAATCCTTAGTAAAAATTCTCAGAGAAGACGCAGAATATCATGGGCCCCGACTAGTTTTAAATCAGTTCCCGCCGATAGCCCTATTGTAAAAATTGTAAATAAATTATAATCCTGTAAATATTGTAAATAAATGTAATGCGGGACGAAGAAACAATACCTCCTTGTGGTGTTCCATGGAAACGACACAAAGCCGGCTAAATGTCCCTTGCAAATTGTAAAAGATTCACTAATGAAGCCTGAAAATTCATAGCTCTTCTAACAATCACAATCAGCATTTTTTTGTAGAGAATTTTAGAAACAATGTCTCTTTGAGTGGACGATGAATACATCTTGTTTCAATACACAAATTGCATTCCTTAACGCTAATTGCCAGCAGGACTCCCATTAGACCTCAGTACGCTTCCCTGCGTTGTACGGTAAAGTTGAGGTTTATTTCGCAATAATTAAAGGAAAAGCTTCTACCGAGGACCAAATAATTTAGTTGGCTCCTCTTAATATACGGTAAAAGGTTGCTGCCACTCCTATCATATCAAATTTTGGGTGAGGGGTTGAAAAATGGAAAACATTTTCGGTTTCTATTTTTTCTTTAAAATACATCGTTAAGTATGAGGTTGAGCGAAAATTATACCCTATGTAAGATTAATCAGGACAAGAATTCCAATGAAAAAGGTCTTACGCATAACTGTGCTGCAACTAATGGTTGACACGATATCGTGGGTGCAAAATCAGGTCTGTTTTCTAATTTGACTATGGCTACTCCTCCTTGCCCAAAAAAATTCTGAAATAATGTAACCTGGCTGCACTGGAGGAGTGTGAATGTCCCTCGGCAGCTACCCGGGCCGGCACAAGCCGAGCGCTCAGTCGCACTAAGCGGCAGCAGGTAGTGGCCGAGCAGGTAGTGGCGCAGAATTTGCGACACACCCTGTGGCGGTCCTTTAGCACCCCTGATTTCTGACAAGTGTCGCCACATTCCAGTTTCTCACAAGTGTCGCTTCTCACAAGTGTCTACAACTCACAAGGATATTCTCAAGACAAAAAACGAAAGCTGCCATTAATTTTCTAACTTATAGTCTACACTTTCTTCTTTGCAGAAGCATGTGAACAAAAATACAAAGACTAAATTAATTTACAGCTTTTCACACAAGTGCTGCTGCTGCTCTGCTGCGCGTCCTCTCAGCTCGGTGGCTGCCAGATGTTGCTTTACTGTATTTTCTGCGTCATCACTCACTGGCCCTGATATTAGCGTCACAGCGTCGATGCCGCTAACCTATCTGATTGACTGAAAAGTCCAGAATGTAAGATTAAAAAATTTTCCTACATTGGAGACGACAAAATGGCTGCTTCGCGTGTTTACATCAGCCTACATGATACACAGATTAGTCACGCCAGCAATACTCAAGGGAACCACGGTCGAAATGCTCTAATTTCAGAGGTCGACGGCGACGTGCGGGCAGTGACATCAGCCCAGTTTTTGGCCCAGAAGTTCTGCAAAACAACAGCCCTAGATGTTTGCCCCTTATTCAAAGCGTCCAGGCTTTTCGCAACATACTCACTCAGGCCTGCTTCAGGGAAGAGGAATTTAAGAATCTCATTCTAGAAGCCGCAAGCTCTGTATTTCACTTCAACAAAGTTATGAAAATATAGCTATGAAATTTAAGTAGAATCGCAAAGCGATATTTGACAGTATCGTCACAGTGACTACTTCAAAATAATGTGTTAGATACCAAGGTGTCTGACACCCAGCTATCTCTGACTTCTACTACATTTCAATGTAAGATGCGCACAAGTGTGACAGAAACAGTAGTAGCAGTTGTTGAATATCCTTGCAAGTTTTAATTTATACTATGAGAAAGTATCTAACGTTTAGAAGTACTGCGGTGGACCAGATAGTAATGCAACGCATTCTTCTCCTCAGGCGAAAACAATGCTACGAATGCGAAACGTTATGTGTGTATTATTTGAAGTCTCTTGAGTGAGCGCGCCAAGTTTCCATCGCTTCCGACAGATAGCGTAGCTGCAGGACAGTTTGAAAATGGTGTCTGATGTACGTTACAAGCAACTTGCTGTCACTGAATTTCTCACTGCAGAGAAAGAAACTGGGGAAATATTCACAAACGCTGGTGCAAAGTCTATAGAGCATCTCCTGTCGACAGAAGTACAGTTAGTCGCTGGGCACGGAGGCTGAAGTAATCAGTAGGATGTTCGGCCCGGCTCCGCTATTTGCAGCGGTCGGGGAGACTATCCACGGCTGTCACACCTGACACAACTGACCTAGTTCCGTCGGACTTCCACGTGTTTGGGCCATTGAAGGATGCCATTCGTGGAAGACATTTTGAGCACGATGAGGAGGTGATACATACAGTGAAGCACCTGTACAAGGACTCGTACTGATAGGGCGCACACGCCCTTGTTTCGAGCGGGAGGAAGGCCATAGAACGGAAGGGAAATTACGTGTACAGAAAACACGATTCCTTCGTGTGTGTAATTTTCATTTTGTTGAATGTTGAGCTGATGAAGAAACAAATGCGGTGCATTATTTTGTGGGCAACCCTCGTATAACTGAGACTAACTTTTGTTACGTTACGCATTTATTTTAACATATATATTTCTGAGTAATTTACTATAATTTTATGCAAATCTTTGTAGTAACTTTGCTAAATGTAATGAGTAAAACGGTACTACCATACGAGAAGGACACAGAGAGGTTTGGGTTGATAGTTGGAGAGTAAGACAGTCCGAGTATTAAGTCAGGGATAGAGGGAAAGTGAAACGGTGTCGTGTCGGAATGAAGTGTGCGCCAAGTACTGCAGAACACTTACATTACGAATATGGTACGTACTTAATGCTGCCTTGGACAGTGTGTGAGGAAAGTATCAGACTAATTCAAATAATGCGAGTTTCGTGAAATGTTACAGACTACGCTGGCAATCCGTACGTGCGTATGCCGTCATTGTCGCTTAGCTATGCCGAATTGGTTGCTGTGACGTGAGCTGTCGAAAATGGTATGTTTCATAATTTTTCATTAATATGAGTGTAAGACAGTAAAAGTGGTTATGAAAAGAGTTGAACAGTTTTTGTATGTGAATATTATCCACCACACTGGGAGTTCGCGGGTGTGACATGTGTAGTTAATACAGACGAACTTCGATCTCATATTGCACTAGGGGACGTGATTTTTCAAAACTGAATTTTGTGTAGCAGAAACGGTATAGCCTTTGTGCACGGGCGTCAGTGAACTACAGTTCCAGTTGCTTCTGACCAGTATACATCCAACAGCAGTCGATGGAGGAATATCATTGTTGCCAAACGAATTACGCATACCTCAAGATGATGTAACGGCTGCACTGGCTGGCCCGCTACAGTTTCCCCGACAAGACTACGTAACTGCTGATGAATCCGCACGACGTCATCAATTATGCACAGAGAGGCAACTTTAAACATGTCTATCGCCTTAAGCCTCTCCTTGAGTGAAGACTGTGGATGCAGTTAAAATATTTGTAATATAACTGCTTTATAACTAACGTTATAAAACAGTTATTTTTCAATAAATGGAGCTGTATAGGAGCTAGATTCAAAAATCCATGTAAACGTTGGTTGCCAGAACTTATTGTTTCATTAGCACTACCGTTTGCTCAATTTGTCATATCATTAGATGTAACTTTACATGTCTGGAGATGTATGTATGTTCAGTAATGTTGTTACAGCATTGTGAGTGTTGAAGACCCGTGTTTTGTGAAATGTGTGCGAGCTGTGTCATCCGCCATGTGTTTCTAGCACCGATCAATCAGAATGAAGTGGGTTATTTCAAATTAGTGCAAGGTCTAAGTACAGTTCGTATAAGGGGTTATCAAAAAGTTTCCATTTGGGAGCTTTGCTTCAGCGCATATCCGATGTAGTGCGACTCTGATGCAGATATGTAAGCACCGCCATGTAGACACGGGGTCAGTGTGGCACTCGTGTCTTTCCGATGTGCGTGCAGTAAACGTGGAAACGTGAACTATGGTGATGTTGTTACCAAATGCGTCCAAACAGAACCAACGTGCTGTCGTTTTTTTCTCGGCTTCCGAGGGATAGACGCTGGTAGACCTTCATCGGAGAATGAAGAACGTGTATCAGGTAGAATGTCTGTCGAAAGCCACCAGTGTTGAATGGTGTACGAACTTCCGTGCTGGTCGCAATTCGACACAAGACGCCGGTCGATCTGAGAGGAGAGCTTCATCAACACCAACTCACGTGGGAGACAGTCGAGCATCCATCCAATAGTCCTGATCTCTCCCCATGCTATTATCATGTCTCTGGTCCTTTGAAAGAGGCCTTGAAATGGTTGACGATTCCTGTCGCACGAGAAAGTGTAGCAGGCAATTACTGACTCCTTCACGCAGCAGCACACGATGTTTCACCAAACGGGTGTCTTCAACATGGCGAGTTGGTGAGATGAGTGTCTTAATGCTCACAGCCATTTTGCGTGACTGGCATACCGATTTTGCACTGTACAGCCTACGAAGAGAAACTTTTTTATCGCTCCCTATATTTTAAACATGGCAGCTGTACTTTTGTTTGCATTCTGGAACTCGTCATACTGCAGCGTTCCTGAAGACGTGAGTAAGAAAACTTACTTTTGCGCTTACAGTTTCTTTGATACCCTGTACAATAATATTCTCGTGATTTTTGTAAATTGTATTTTTGTGGGCTTTGGTTACTAATTCTGAACGAGACATCTACAGTTTCTTAGATATCGAAACGAGGATTTATACCTCTGAAGTGATTAAATGTTAGTTTATTACTGTTCAGAGTTTAATATTTTGTTTCGAGTTAAATATTCAGCGTCCTTCGCAGTGAAAATTCGAAAGTCTAAGTACCTTCTGAACCAGTTTCCTTACAGGGTGCTCCCTTAAATATTTGCAAGATGTTGCCTTGTAGTTGCAGATGTGTAAGAAACACTATTGACATTTTGCAGGAACTTAATCACAGTGACGGGAAAGTGCCACAGTAAGTCTTGTAAGATTTAAAATTATTGCCTTTTATGTTCAAGTTACAGATATTTCTGCATCATAAAGATAATGTCCACTCAACTTTCGCGTTAGTCGCACATAGAGAGGTGCTAGTACCCCACAGTGAGGACGCAAATCAGGTTTGCTTTAAATACCCTCTGTAACGGTAATGAGCGTTTGTCACCTTAGAGACTGGACGAGGTGAATTGATCTTAGTTAATAATCCCTTTTAGGGCGACGAATACGCCATTGTCAGCAGATGAGTTTGGACGAGGTCGAGTAATAAGGTTACGAGATGTTGGCTGTGCCTTCTGCGATGCTGAAGAAAGACTTGGCAGAAATGTAGCCATTGTACACGATTCCTTGCAGCAGTGGTCACGGGAATGCACGCTCGGAAAAAGGCCGTGTTCCGGACGGTTACGTGGTACCACTGACAGGGAAGACCATCGTGTTCGGCGCACCGTACTGCATCTGCAACATCAATCTGAGCATTAGTTGGTACCACAGTGCCAAAGCCATCTACTACAATTTTGAGGACAGCTCCGAGCAAGAAGACCTGCAGCCTGCACTCCACCGACCCCAAGCAGCCGCCATTTGCTGTGATTTTTGATGAAAGCTGGTTCTACCCGTGTGCCAGTGATGGTCGTATGTTGGAGAGGAGGAAGCCAGTTGAGGGCCTGCAACCAACCTGGGTGTGCACTAGACGCACACTGGTCCAACACCTTGAATTATGGTCTGGGGTGCGATTTCGTTTGACAGCAGGAGTACTCTCGTGTCCTTCCTACACACCATGTCTACAAATTTGTACGTCAGTCTGGTGCTTCGACCTGTTGTGCTGCCATTCATGAAGAGCATTCCAGGGCGTGTTATCCAACAGAATAACGCTCGGTGTTGTAATCCAACATGGTCTACTTACGACAGACATGTGGTCTTGGCCTGCTGGACTACAAGATCTGTCTCCAGTCGACCGCACATGGGAGATCAGCGGACGACAGCCCCAACGTCATCCACAACTAGCATTTAATGTCAGTGTACTGACCGGCTAAGTGAAACAGGCGTAGAACTCCATCGCACAATCTGACATGCGTCACCTGTACAACACAATGCATGCACGTTTGCATGCTTGCAGTCAACATTCTGGCGGTTACACCGGTTATTAATGTATCAGCATTTCACATTTGCAGTGGCTTATCTCGCGCTTACATTAATCTGGATCTTGCAATTGTTATCACTTAAATACATTACTTAGACCAATTGTAAGTAGGCTGTTTATGTTTTCTCTATGTAAGTAGGCTGTTTATGTTTTCTCTATGTAAGTAGGCTGTTTATGGTTTCTCTATGTAAGTAGGCTGTTTATGTTTTCTTATTGGCAACGTTACGTAGCGCTCAATATGAAAATCACTGGCTGTGCTGTGTGCAGTCTGTGGCTAGTTTGCATTGTTGTCTGCCATTGTAGTGTTGGGCAGCGGCAGCTGGATGTGAACAGCGCGTAGCGTTGCGCAGTTGGAGGTGAGCCGCCAGCAGTGGTGGATGTGGGGAGAGAGATGGCGGAGATTTGTAATTTGTCATGAACTGATATATATATTATGACTTGTGATGATATTAAGGTAAATACATTGTTTGCTCTCTATTAATATCTTTCATTTGCTAACTATCCCTATCAGTAGTTAGTGCCTTCAGTAGTTTGAATCTTCTATTTAGCTGGCAGTAGTGGCGCTCGCTGTATTGCAGTAGCTTGAGCAGCGAAGATTTTTGTGAGGTAAGTGATTTGTGAAAGGTATAGTTTAATGTTAGTCAGGGCCATTCTTTAGTAGGGAATTTTGAAAGTCAGATTGCGTTGCGCTAACAAAATATTGTGTGTCAGTTTAAGCACAGTCTCGTGTAAAATTGTTCAAAGGGGACGTTTCACAATGACTTTCCGGAATTCCATTCTCAACATTAATTATTTTGTGTTGGCTGGAAAGCCAACACCGTTTTACGAGGGGAGGCCGAAATTCACGGGTTTTAGCTCACGCAGGCTGGCGTGAGGAGGTAAGAACTATACTGACGTGAGGTCTGGAACATGACAAGGAATGAGAATTCAGAAAGCGGACGTAATTAGTTTGATACTTAACTTTAATCCATTAATGATGAACGTCGCTCTTGACGGTACATGATTCACAATATTATCTGTTCAGGATACATTCTTGAAGATAGTACTTATAGTAACTGAATATGGCGCCTTGCTAGGTCGTAGCAAATGACGTAGCTGAAGGCTATGCTAAACTGTCGTATCTGCAAATGAGAGCGTATGTAGTCAGTGAACTATCGCTAGTAAAGTCGGCTGTACAACTGGGGCGAGTGCTAGGGAGTCTCTCTAAACTAGACCTGCCGTGTGGCGGCGCTCGGTCTGCAATCACTGATAGTGGCGACACGCGGGTCCGACGTATACTAACGGACCACGGCCGATTTAAAGGCTACCACCTAGCAAGTGTGGTGTCTGGCGGTGACACCACAAATTATCTTTTGGTGTCACAAAAGTGAGTAAAACTAAAATTATTCATAGAATAAGTATTTCTAATGAGCATGGAGCTGACACTTTGATTGCTATTTCACTATTTCTCTCCTTCTGTACCTATTTACAATTAAAGTTATAGCACTGCTACTCTGCATGGTGTAAGTGTAACTATAGTATTCTTACGGACGTGAGAAATCTTCAATTAAATTTTTTTCTAGCACCTTGTACGACACTCAAGGATGGACTGGTAGAAGACAAGGGGTGGAAGAAATACCTAGATACAGTCATGAATACTTTTAGTTTGTGTGGAAACGTCGCAATGTCCCACAACAAAAGCAGGAACACAAATTCTAACTCCGTCACTAGCTTCTAACGCTTCAGAGGAAAGTAAGCATTATTCATCTGGTGACACGAGCGAGTTTATTCCTTCGGGAAGCCGAATAAAAGTGTGGCGGCGTGGAAGTGCAGGAGCAGCGGTTCCGCATGGCTGGCAGCGGTGCGCGGTCCCCAGCAGAAAATTAGGGCCAGCGAATGCATGAACCGTGGCGCAGAATTCTTTGATTAAAATGCATTACATCAGCATACTGGGAGGGCTGACGTCTGTGACGTGCCCGCGTCGCAAGACAAACGCGACACACGTGCCGTGCTGGAGGCCGCAGACGCCGAAGCAGAGGCAGACGAGAGCGTCTGGGGAATACCCGAGCTCCGGGGACTGCGAGCCTGCCCGCGCGCTCGCCATCTCATTGTCAATACCTGCGCGTGATCGCTGCTCTCTTACCTTCCGGTTCAACTTTGGCAGAGGTAATGACGTCTCGTCGTACGAAATGTTGGTAGCGTTTCCATTTATTCTCTTCTATTGTTGTTCACGACATCAATGAGTTAACAACATCCCTCTTAATCATCCAGTGGTGCTTACATTAGAACAGTGATCGCCAAACTTGTGAAGCTTCTGAGCTACCATACTGCTTTTTAATTCTTCTGTGAGCCACCAAAAGAAATTGAAACAGAAGCAAAAACTTTTAAAACAAATCTTAGATACGTTTATTGTCTATAAACTTACATATCTAGTAAACGTGTGGTGCATTTTAACTAAACTGTATAAAAGAAAAAGAAATTGAAATTTAACTGTCATAAGAAAGAAGCTGAAGTGCAGTTAGTAATAAATTAAAAATGTAAGAACAGATTTTTTTTACAAGACTTATTGACTTCAGTGAGAAAGATAGCTGTAGATAACCATACTGGCACTCTAGTTCACCAGTCAATACGCCAGACAAACATCTCTGATCTGCATGTGCTGTAACTGTGTTCATTGCTTTTATGACTGATTTCATTACATTGTTGAAACTTAAAAACTTTCTGTTAAGTGACTGCTTGTGTACTACGCAACTGTAAGACTGAAATTTCGGAAAGCTGTTGTCTTCACGGCATAATCCTTTCTCTCCGTCTAACATCGCAGTAGCTCCGTCAGTTGGCAAGAACACCAACTTATTTACAGCAATATTTTCAGAGATGACAAGATCTTTAACTGCTAAAAATATGTCCTGTCCTGCAGTGCGTCCTGTCTGTGGTAGAATCTTTACCAGCTCCTCTATCTATTCTATCGCTTGAGCCTCGTCCCGCCGTTAGGCTAGGCGCGTATAGCACGTGTGACGTGACACGACACTACAGCGCGACACGCACGTGCCGCAAGAGTCGCGCGGGTCCAGGGCATATCGCGCCGCATACACCACACTTCGCACGCGCCGACTGGCGACTTTCCGCGCTGACAGAACCGAAGCGCGAGCAAACTGTTATCTTTCACAAACGATTTTACAGAAACTATTGGCTGAAAATATGATTTTAGCCTTACTTGTAGCGTTGTATGTCATCTTCGTGGCGAAGTGCCCATCACCTCGCTAATGACCATTCTTACTGTGATGTACACATTTTAGAAAGACACTACGTAAAACTCAAAAAGTTTGCAACAAAAATTAGGGGTTGCTATGGTTTTGCGTTTGATGCTTACTAAACCATATGTTGCTGCGTATGAAATTCAGCTAACATTCTGAATTTTTGTTTAGACTTGGGAGGAGGTCTCTATCTGCCTCCGATCTCGAGAAAATGGATCCGATGTAGCACGCTCACTTCCGATCTCACGGCAGCGAGAATGAAATAAACGCAGCATCTCTCATATCTCCTAAACCGCTCGAGACATCGAAACGAAAGTTTGGCGAATGATAGCACACAAGGAGGAGAGTGTTTTGCCAACTCTCAAAGACACGGAACTTTCTTATCTATGGCGATATATGAGTACTTATACCTCCCTTTCTATTTATTTCACTCCAGTGACTAATTTTTTAAGAGTTATCGACAGCTAGCGAAACAAGAGCTTCCTCGTAAGAAAATAAACATGCAATTTCTTCTTTTATGTTACTGCAAACCGACACTGTGAGCTTTCTCGTAAGCTATTGAGCTCTGTGACTGGTTTAATTGTACTTTGTCAAACTTGTTTAATGAGGCACTCGTTTCGGAATTCTGTCTCAATAGCTGCTGTGAGATGAGTTTGACAAATTACACTGTGACAAAGGAAGTACAATTAAACCAGTCACCAAGAGAAATGTGGCCGTTACTCACAAACGGCGATGCTTCTTCGAATGAGAAAAGGTCAACAACTCTCACAAAAATAGATTGCCAATTCTGTTGGAATTTTGGTGGAATCCCCGTAACCCATCGTATTTTTAACACTGAGCGACTGGAATGGAAACTTACCAATGGATTTTATTCCTTCTCTTGATCTGAGCAGTATTAAAATAATGACGAGCGTTCCTTCAGGGGGAATGATAGGCACATGCCAGATACTGGGGTTATTCACCTGCGGCTTGCCAAACCGACAATGTCTGATCACGAATAAAATAGTTGTTATTGAGAAAAATAAACAATTGATCTGTCGCACAACACAATGGTCAGTGGTTTGTCAGCAGCGGAGGATAATGCGCGCTGGCCATGTGTGCCTTGTGAGTTGGAGTTCGAAAAATATTGTCATGAAAGTAGGTCTGCCTTTGTCAGCAGTACATTTCAACAAATTAAATATATCTAATCATAACATTCCTACTTTCGTAATAATGCCGACCATTTTCTTCATTTGTGTAGCCTGTTGTATAATTGGTTTATTAATGCTGATAATGTGCATGCAACAATTGAAATGCTTTTTCTCATCAGGGGGAACCAATTAAAACATTGTTATTTGTGACTGCTTTTCCACTGTTTCTAGTTTGCAGTGGAAATGTGATGTTCACATGCATGTAGTACAGTGTGTCGTATTACATTATTACATCGATATCAGAGTATTCACAACGAGACTTCTATACTTCAGATCTTGGACGTTTTTTACCAGGAGATTATCCTTTTCTAAATTTTTGTAACGGATTGTACAGATACGTCAGCATACGAGGCAGTGAGAAGATAACCTTGTTTTACTTTCCTGCCTTGATTCTTAAACACATGATTTTATAATATTCCTTGCTTCCTTATTCACTACGCTCTGTCCCTTCTTGCGATCTGAAAACATCGCTGAGGCATATGATACAATTCCAGCGGCCAATGGCTCATCAGTTACTGAAGTATGCATTTTTCTTGACACAAGAAGAACAAAACAAAACTATACAGAAAAGTATAACGTACTAACGAAGACAGCCGGAGCGTTTAAATGGCGAAAAACGAAAACTACCCAAAGGCAATAAAATTTAGTACACAGTTAGGCAAAATTTATCGTATGGGCAATACTTTAAAAAATGGCTCTGAGCGCTATGGGACTTAACACCTCAGGTCATCAGTTCCCTAGAACTTAGAACTACTTAAACCTAACTAACCTAAGGGCATCACACAGATCCATGCCCGAGGCAGGGTTCGAACCTGCGACCGTAGCGTGGGCAATACTACCAATGCTCGTATCCGCCGTTCCGATGTGAGCATATGGCCGGGCTATTTTTCGCTCCCCGCCTCAAATTTCCCACGGTGCTAGCGAGGCACGCGCGACGCGCGGCGCGAGAAACTGTGCCTCAACCACAACGCCGCGCGACCTGGCGCAGGCGCGTGTCGCGTCCCAGTCGCGTCGCACCGCAATTTGCACGGTCCCACTAAAACCTGCGTTGTTACAAAAACGCGCGCTGCTCTGCGTCGCGCCACACGCGCTATATGCGTCTCAATTTGCGCCTAGCCTACGCAGGGTCAGCCATCGGTAATCGGATTTCGCATGTTAATGATTAAGGAGTGGCTGGATGCCCTTCCTGCCACCACCCCGTACCCCCTGGGACGGAATTAGTGTACCCCAACTGTCTGCGTCGAGTGTAATCCATGGAATAGTGTGGATGTGTTCAGATGTCTGCGAGCCGTGTAACTGAGGCGGAACCTGTGGACCAGCCCGGTATTCACCTAGCGGGATGTGGAAAACCGATTAAACAACCACAACCTGACTGGCCGGCACACCGGCCCACGTCGTTAATCCGCCAGGTGGATTCGATCCAGGGCCGGCGCGCCTACCCAAGTCAAGGAAGCAGCGCGTTAGCGCTCTCGGCTACCCTGGCGGTTTCTTTACCAGCTCCTCTCTTATTTCGAAATTGCAAAAAGCCGTTCTTGAAGATATTCAGCTGTATCAACGATATGAGTCGATCCGTCAAGTTGTAGGGAAAACTAGCAGCAGCGCTCAGAGTCAGTTTTACGTTGTGAAGTAACGACAGAATTCATAATCTCATCCCCTCTAATATATTTGCCGAAAGTTGTACGAATTTAACAGTAGACATTATTTCAGTTTTATTTTGGAAACTATAAAATAATTAATCTGCAGGTTCTAAAATTTTATTTTAAATTAATTCACCAACTTCATACGCTTTCTTACTCTGTGTAATAATTTTTGAAACTCTGAATGATGACTCAGTTGCTGCTTTATGCTTACCTAATCGTTTCAAAAAAAGTTGATCGTTTAGCATTTAGTTTCGATTTTAGCTGCCTAACATTTTCAATCTTTGGATAACTGGTTTTGAAGTGACGTTCGGCGTTCCCTTTATTCCCGACTGACACACGTGCAGTTACATATCTGTGTGAAGAAGTAATCGGTTTCCAGTTCTATTTGAAACTGATTTTTGTTTGAACACACTATCATTAGAACAGACCTAGCTGTAAATAAAACTGTCCGCTTTAGCAAGTGTCTGATACATACACGAAAAACTTAACGTGCACAACACCAAGTATTTGCATTCAACAGTGAGGCTGACAGTGTAATATTCTCGTATGACGATGGATGTTATGCGGGAAAAACAAGCAGTTGTAGTCGGGAGCGCGGTCTGTGCTCAGTGGAGCAATACATGATAGCCAACCTGAAGTGATCTTAGGAAAATGTCCCCACGACCTATCGGTAGATCGCCATCTACGGTTTGGAGCTATATCTTACAGGTCCGCCTTGTCCACATGAATTTTTATGTTTCACTATGACCGGTTTCGGCTACTGCCATCTTCAGACCACAAAATATTCTGATGTAGTATCAATGTCAAACTAAACATGTAGGTACGTAGCACTTACCATGTACGTACATGTTTGAAAAAATGGTTCAAATGGCTCTGAGCACTATGGGACTCAACTGCTGAGGTCATTAGTCCCCTAGAACTTAGAACTAGTTAAACCTAACTAACCTAAGGACATCACACACATCCATGCCCGAAGCAGGATTCGAGTACATGTTTGATTTGACGTTGATATTACATCAGAATATTTTATGGTCTAAAGATGGCAGTAGCCCAAACCGCTCATAGTGAAATGTAAAAATTCATGTGATCAAAGCTGGCCTTTAAAACAGAGTGCCAAAAATATGATCACGGACTCATTTTCAGACTTTAAGTCTTCAGTCGGCAGTTTGCCGATCACAGCTTTAGAGCATACGAATAGTCAAGGAATGGTGCAAAATGCCTGCTGAAGTACAAATCTTCATCGTATATGCAAGAGCTGTGCCGAAAAGTAATTAAAATACTTACGAAATTTTCATCGCACTATGAAACTGTTGACGTCCTTATTCGTGAAAACTGGGAATTCACACGTTGTCACTACCAGATTCAGGGATTTTTCTGTACACAGATGATGAAATCATGTTTTATTTGACCTCTGTTTAGTGCTTATTCTGTGTTTATACACACCGCTGCGCCAAAGGAACTGGTATAAGCATGCGTATTCAAACACAGAGAGCCGGCCGGAGTGGCTGTGCGTTTCTAGGTGCCACAGTCTGGAACCGAGCGACCGCTACGGACGGTTTACTTAGGTTTACTTAGTTCTATGTTCTAGGCGACTGATGACCTGAGATGTTAAGTCGCATAGTGCTCAGAGCCATTTAAACCATTTGAACCATTTGAACCAAATACAGAGATATGCAAACAGGTTCAAAATGGTTCAAAAGGCTCTAAGCACTATGGGATTTAACATTTGAGGTCATCAGTCCCCTAGACAGAACTACTTATACTTAACTAACCTAAGGACATCACACACCCATGCCCGAGGCAGGATTCGAACCTAGGACCGTAGCAGCAACGCGGTTCCGGACTGAAGCGCCTAGAACCGCTCGGCGACAGTGACCGGCTTGTAAACAGGCAGAATACGGCTCTGCGGAAGGCAACGCCTATGTAAAACAACAAGTCTCTGGCGCAGTTGTTAGATCGGTTACTGCGGCTACAATCGCAGGTAATCAAGATTCAAGTGAGTCTGAAAGTGGTGTAACAGTCGGCGCACAAGCGATGGGACATAGCATCTCCGAGGTAGCGATGACGTGGGGATTTTCCAGTACGACCATTTCACGAGTGTTCCGTGAATATCAGGATTCTGCAAAAACATGAGATTACCGACATCACTGCGGCCTGAAAAACATGCTGCAAGAACGGGACCAACGATGACTGAATACAATCGTTCAACGTGAAATAAGTACAGATCTTCTGCAAGTTGGTGCAGATTTCAATGCTGGGCCATCAAAAAGCGTCAGAGTGAAAACCATTCAACGAAACATCATCGATACGGGCTTTCGGAGACGAATGCCCACTCGTGTACCCTTGATGACTGTACGACACAAAGCTTTATGCCTCGCCTGGGCCCGTCAACACCGACATTGGACTGACGATGACTGGAAACATGTTGCCTGGTCGGACGAGTCTCGCTTCAAATCGTATCGAGTGGATGGACGTGTACGAGTATGGAGACAATCTCATGAATCCATGGTCCCTGCATGTCAGCAGGGGACTGTTCAAGCTAGTGGAAGCTCTGTAATGGTGTGGGACGTGTGTAGTTGGAGTGATATGGGACCTCTGCTACGTCTAGATACGACTCTGACAGGTAACACGTACGTAAGCTTGCTGTGTGGTCACCTGCATCCATTAATGTGCATTGTGCATTTCGACAAACTTGGGCCATTCCAGCTGGACAGTGCGACACCCCACACGTCCAGAATTGCTACAGAGTGGCTACAGGAATACCCTTCTGAGTTTAAATCCTTCCGCTGGTCCCCAGTCTCCCCAGACATGAACATTACTGAGCACATCTGGAATGCCTTGCGACTTGCTGTTCGGAAGAGATCTCCAGCCGCTCGTAATCTTACGGATTAATGGACAGCCCTGCAGGATTAATGTTGTCAGTTCCCTCCAGCACTACTTCAGACATTACTCGAGTCCACGCCACGTGTTGCTGTGACACTTCTGCGTGCTCGCGGGGACCCTACACGATATTAGGCAGTTGTACCATTTTCTTTGGCTTTTCAGTGCATTTCCTAATATTGCTGTTTTCGTTTGTTAAGTGTGCTCATGGTTTCTATCGTCAACGGTTGTTGTACCTCTCATATTCCACGGCAAGTAAATTTACAGCAGTAATATTAAGTAAAAATGAAAATTTGTTGTCAAAATAACGACGCACACCATTTCATGTATAAAAATATTTATCTAAGTTTGAATTTCTCATTATACTCCTCCAAAATAGGTTCCCGGCTTGTAAGTGACTGAGTTACGACTCTTGAGGAACTCACGTATAAGCTCCAGAAAGATCATACACATCTACACGTACATCCGTTCCCTACAGACCACTGTGAAGTGCACGGTATTGGGTACTTCCTTCTCAATCATTTGTTTATGGATCCAGGGACGAATGTCTGCTTCACCTCTTCTGTGCGCCCTGTAATTAGTCTAATGCTATCTTCGGAAACCCTTCGGGAGTAATAAATTAGTTTCGTGTATTTCTGGATTCGTGAAAGCTCGCTCCCAAATTTTGTTGTAAGTACGTTTTAGCGTTATAGTTTGCGTCTATCTTCATAGGTTTGTCAGTTCAGTGTTTTGTTTTTTCTTTCTGCATATTCGTGACGCTCTACCAAGGTCAAAAAAACTTGAAATCATTCGTACTGCCATTATTCGTATACATTCAGCATCCCCTGCTAGTCCTATTTCCTTTGAGTACCGCACACCTGAGCAACCTTCTATGATGTGTCACACAGTGTTTTGTAAGCATTTTCCTTTGTAGACTAACAGTATTTGCCTAGTATTCTACTAATAAAGGGAAGTTTTTCATCTGTTTTACCTACGACTGAGCCTATGCGTTCGTTACACTTCGTATCTCTACAACTGTTACGCCCTAGTACGTGTATCAAATGACCGACCCTAGGTGCGACTCACTGATATTGTTGTACCATGATACTAATCTTTAGTTATTGTTTTAAAATCCAGAGTGCACAGTTTTACATTTCTGAATATGTAAAGTTGCCCATTTTTGCACCGCATTTATTTATTAAGATCTGACAACATGTTTCTGCAGCTTTTGTCAGACAATCGTTCATTAGAAATAACAGCTTCGCCTACAAGATCACCGTTGATACTGTCTGCAACATCATTAATACATAGTCAAAACAGCAAGATCCCAATATACTTCGCTGGGGCACACTTCAACTTATTCCTTTACCAATCGACGGGTGGAGATCTGTAAGTACAACGTACATCTACCTTATTGCCGTGATTCATGGCTTTCAGGATGTCGTGTGAGAAAAGCACGAATTGGGTTTCACGTGATCGACGGTTTGCGAGTCCATGCTGGCTGGCATGGCTCACATGTTTCTGTTCGAGATACCACCTCATTACGTTTTAGCTCAGAAAATGTTCTAAGATTCTGCAACAAATGTATGTCAAGGATATTGTGCGGTAGTTTTGTGGATCACTAATGCTACCCTTCCTGTAGAGGGATGTGATCTGTGATTGTTTCGAATCCCTGAAAACAGTACAGGGTGATTCAAAAAGAATACCACAACTTTAGGAATTTAAAACTCTGCAACGACAAAAGGCAGAGCTAAGCACTATCTGTCGGCGAATTAAGGGAGCTATAAAGTTTCATTTAGTTGTACATTTGTTCGCTTGAGGCGCTGTTGACTGGGCGTCAGCGTCAGTTGATGCTAAGATGGCCACCGCTCAACAGAAAGCTTTTTGTGTTATTGAGTACGGCAGAAGTGAATCGACGACAGTTGTTCAGCGTGCATTTCGAACGAAGTATGGTGTTAAACCTCCTGATAGGTGGTGTATTAAACGTTGGTATAAACAGTTTACAGAGAATGGGTGTTTGTTCAAAGGGAAAAGTTCTGGACGGCCGAGAACGAGTGATGAAAATGTAGCACGCATCCAGCAAGCATTTGTTCGCAGCCTAGGAAAATCGACTCGCAGAGCTAGCAGAGAGCTCGAACAAGAAGCACAACAATTCATATTTCAGCAGGATGGAGCGCCACCACATTGGCACTTATCTGTCCGTAACTACCCGAGGCGATGGATCGGCCGCCAGACAGAGCACTTCATCACTGGCCTCCAAGAAGCCCTGATCTTACCCCCTGCGATTTTTTCTTATGGGGGTATGTTAAGGATATGGTGTTTCGGGCACCTCTCCCAGCCACCATTGATGATTTGAAACGAGAAATAACAGCAGCTATCCAAACTGTTACGCCTGATATGCTACAGAGGGTGTGGAACGAGTTGGAGTATCGGGTTGATATTGCTCGAGTGTCTGGAGGGGGCCATATTGAACATCTCTGAACTTGTTTTTGAGTGAAAAAAAACCTTTTTAAATACTCTTTGTAATGATGTATAAGAGAAGGTTATATTATGTTTCTTTCATTAAATACACATTTTTAAAGTTGTGGTATTCTTTTTGAATCACCCTCTATTTTGGTCGAGGGATACACGGCACATTGCTCTTAAGAGAGCGGCTAAGTCGTCTGCTAATTCGGTAAGAAAATTATAGGGATTCCATCGGTTCCTAGTGCTTTGTTCATTTTTATTGATTTCAGCAGTTTCTCACCTCATTCGTAATATCTGTTTACTGGTGAAGGGAAACGACTTCCTAATACACTTTGTTTCATGTCTGGTGGCCTGATTTGCGCACTACACGCTGCATAACGTCAACAGAGCCAAAAAGATATTTCAATATGTAAGGATCACTTAATCAAAATAAATCATGGCTCCACAGACAATACATATTATTTTAATTAGATGTCTTATTCTCGTTGACTGCTGTGCGAGAATAGTGAACCTGTTGACTTATCCTGTCCCATGTCTGGTGAAAGTCGAAAATACGGCTCTAAACCGTACATACGTTCTATGTAGTCGTTTCTGTCGAATTCCATCAAAGCGAATGCAATAGTATGGAAGCGTAAGAATGGTGAAAAATACTCCAATTCCACTAGCTCAAGTTAGCGCATGAGGCCTCAGAGTCTACGATCATACACAACTTAATTTCTGATAGTAACTCTATATGTATTTTCGCTAATGATTTCACCTCCCACCACACCAAGTAATGCATCCGTAGAACAATAATAGTTCCGGTTAATTATATTACAGTCGAGGTTTTCATACAGATATTAAGTATAGAAATCAATTTAACTTTTTAAAATGGATTCTAAATACTCTTCAAAATGCGATTACTAGTTTCAAAGTGATTACAGTATTCAGAACTATTTATGAATAAGAAAATATGTAACTCAGTATGAGGATGAAACAATGTTGCTCTGCTACGACACCCCTATAAAAGGGGTACAGAGGAAATGTAGCTGCTGTTGCGTTTGTCTAACTAGCGTGTGTCAGGTGCTGGTTAGTTTGGATAAAATAAATTTTTCATTAAACATAGGGAAACTAGATATGCTACTCGTTCACGGAAAATCCAGGAACAAAGAGAACAGTTGTACTGCACATGAAGGTACCTCGACAGACACTGCATAACAAATATGACAATACAGCGTATGCACAAAACATTGTGATATGAAGGGAAGTAATATACTACGCAGAGGATATAAACAGCAAGCCTGCCAAGAGAGAGCGAACCAAATAGAAGCTATGACAGCTGCTGCCCATAATCCACATATTAGCTCAATAAAACTGCAACTTCCCTTGGAAATCAGCCCAAAGTTCTTCGAATTTCACACGTAAACAGCTTCCATCTTTGTCACGTGTCACTTCATCATTAAATTAAACAGCGAGATTCCAGAAGACGCAATGACTTCTGTCGCGTTGCGACATGAGGAAGTAGGTTCTTTCTTCAAGGAATCTCTACAGATTAAACTATCTTTACAAACCATGGAAAGCTGATGCGTGAAAAATGCACCAGTGGAAAACTGCTCTTGTCGGAGCACAAAAGGGCGACTCTGAAAGAAAAGTGACGAGCTTCCTCATTTCGTCTTCCTAGCCAAAAATTTTAACATGCGGACATATTCGCGGGCTTTTAAAACAGAACATTATAAATTTTTTTGCCCAGCCTCTCTTTGTAGTTAAGCCCTTGTAGTCAGCATGTTCCTCTCACTGCCACTGTCCATATATTCCTCTTTTGCATTGTCTCCTTTTTCTCCCACTGATCTACATTTACAGTATATCCCATTGCCACTGTCTCCTCTTTCACTTACAAAGTCTTCTTACATCTTTGTTTCCCCTGCCAATGTCTCCATCATACTTCCACAGCTTACAAATTTTGGGATTCCAACTTATTTTTCCCCTACACATACTTGAGTCAATTTTCGGTCCAAAATACGCCCTCCCCTATACCTACGTGTTATAGTTTGCCGGTCTCGGAGGGTCTCGACCCCCGGGCCTATGTATGGACTCCAATCATCTGCATTTTTCACTTTCACCGTCAGCTCTCTAATTAATCAATTTAGCTCCCACTGCTTCTATCTCCGTCCCTCTCGCTTTCTCTTTTACTGCCACTGTCTCTGACAGACCGTCAATATCTCCTCTCCATTTGGCTCTCACTGGTATTGTCTTCATCCATCTCTCTTTTCCTTTCGCTGTCACTTTCTCAATCTTTGTGTCCACTGCCACCGCCTGCCCTCTTCCACCGTCACTACCATCACTGTCTCTCAGCAGGTCTCTTTCAGCAAAAAATGCGAGAGTGTGTACGCAAGCCAAAATGTTTGATATGTAAGGCGAAATAAGGACTGAAGCTCTGGTCCTCACTTTTTTGTCACCGTCTTTTAAAGAGTAACGTTGAGACCTGGTGGTCAAGGAAGGCAGAATTTGTTTTCATTTTTGATGGAGCCATAATCAGTTATTATTGGTTAGCTTTCCTTTTAATCACACCACAATTTGTTTAAATCCAACAACAAATTAAAATAATGGCAATAATTTAAGAATTGTTCCATGGCTAAAGGCCTTAATGGCAATAAATTAAGAACTGATTAACTTGTTGCAACTTACACAGTTATTAAAATATTGAAAACAAATCACCAAGGTCTTAAAGGTTAAATCTTAAAATACAATTGAAACAATAAAATTTTAAGACAAGTAGCGACAGTAAAGCCTGAAGGCCTTTAACGGCAAGAATGGCAATTATTAAAAAAAAAAAAAAAACAAATATACTGTCAAACAGCAAGGAAATAGCAAAAGATAATTTCAAAGACAGGCAACTGATCACCAAACAGGTGAGAGAAAATGATAGTAAACTTGGTAGCACAACCGTTTAAACTTGCCGTAACGCCAAGAATGGTAGTTATATTAAAAAAATTTATAAACATACAATAAAATAGCAAATATAATAACAAGGTTAATTCAAAAGAACCAGCAGCTGGTCACCAAACAGGTGAGACAAATAGTGGTAACTTGGTAATACAGTAATAAAACAATAACACAATAATATACCGCAAGCGATAGGCACAGACGGTGCTCCAGGAATCCACGTCTTACTAGGTCAGGCCAAAAACACTTTCGCAAGCGATGAGAAAGGCAGCCAAGAGTTGCATTCGCTTCACAAGGTGGTAACTAAGACTAGTGTCAGTCTAACGAATGACTAATGATAATCTGCTGAAGCTACCTAATGTCCGATAACCAATGCAACGATGGAACACCACGCCAAAGCCGGAACCGGCGGTCAGCACTATATCCTCAGAATGCTGTGTTTCGAGCGTCCGAAAGGAGAAAGGAACCACTACTACCAGAGTAGAAGAAACATCAGCCTACCTACAAATAAAGGAAACTGTCAAAACTACACGCCTTACCGGACAGCAACGGCAAGGCGAGGAAACGTACACTACCGTTACATACGCAAAGTTCCAGGGCAGGTCACTGGGGCGTTAGCAGCCACCAGGCAGCAAAAATATCGCTGGTTGAACTTAACAAATAGTAACACATAGAATGCAGCAGTTAGTAACAAGAAGTCGAGGAAAGCGAATTAGTTCCGCCTTCCCCCAAGCACTCCAGTCGCTGCTCTTCGTCTCAGCGACACTGCGAGTAGCAACACGAACTGAAGTCACTGGAGAATCACGAGATTCGCAATGGTGGAGGTTTCACTGCTACGATTAAAATCCACTCAACTTAAAGCTTGTGGGATCCGGTTGACGACTAGGTCGTGTACTCTCACGACCACAGCCCTTCCATCCGGCAGAGCGTGCATGTCACTAGCTGACCCGGCTTGTTCTCGCACGGCCCTCTTGGCTCCTCCGGAGTCCCCGACCGAACTGACGACGCACGCGACCAGTAAGAACAACGACGTCACCCCAAAGATAGGGCCACAGATACTACATACGAACATATGATAACATCTACATCTACATCTACATCCATACTCCGCAAGCCACCTGACGGTGTGTGGCGGAGGGTACCCTGAGTACCTCTATCGGTTCTCCCATCTATTTCAGTCTCGTATTGTTCGTGGAAAGAAGGATTGTCGGTATGCTTCTGTGTGGGCTCTAATCTCTCTGATTTTATCCTCGTGGTCTCTTCGCGAGATATACGTAGGAGGGAGCAATATACTGCTTGACTCTTCGGTGAAGGTATGTTCTCTAAACTTTAACAAAAGCCCGTACCAAGCTACTGAGCGTCTCTCCTGCAGAGTCTTCCACTGGAGTTTATCTATCATCTCCGTAACGCTTTCGCCATTACTAAATGATCCTGTAACGAAGCGCGCTGCTCTCCGTTGGATCTTCTCTATCCCTTCTATCAACCCTATCTGGTACGGATCCCACACTGTTGAGCAGTATTCAAGCAGTGGGCGAACAAGCATACTGTAACCTACTTTCTTTGTTTTCGGATTGCATTTCCTTAGTATTCTTCCAATGAATCTCAGTCTGGCATCTGCTTTACCGACGATCAACTTTATATGATCATTCCATTTTAAATCACTCCTAATGCGTACTCCCAGATAATTTATGGAATTAACTGCTTCCAGTTGCTGACCTGCTATTTTGTAGCTAAATGATAAGGGAATTATCTTTCTATGTATTCGCAGCACATTACACTTGTCTATATTGAGATTCAGTTGCCATTCCCTGCACCATGCGTCAATTCGCTGCAGATCCTCCTGCATTTCAGTACAATTTTCCATTGTTACAACCTCTCGATACACCACAGCATCATCCGCAAAAAGCCTCAGTGAACTTCCGATGTCCTCCACAAGGTCATTTATGTATATTGTGCATAGCAACGGTCCTATGACACTCCCCTGCGGCACACCTGAAATCACTCTTACTTCGGGTGCCTTCTCTCCATTAAGAATAACATGCTGCTTTCTGTTATCTAGGAACTCTTCAATCCAATCAAACAATTGGTCTGATAGTCCATATGCTCTTACTTTGTTCATTAAACGACTGTGGGGAACTGTATCGAACGCCTTGCGAAAGTCAAGAAACACGGCATCTACCTGGGAACCCGTGTCTATGGCCCTCTGAGTCTCGTGGACGAATAGCGCGAGCTGGGTTTCACACGACCGTCTTTTTCGAAACCCATGCTGATTCCTACAGAGCAGATTTCTAGTCTCCAGAAAAGTCATTATACTCGAACATAATACGTGTTCCAAATTTCTATAACTGATCGACGTTAGAGATATAGGTCTATAGTTCTGCACATCTGTTCGACGTCCCTTCTTGAAAACGGGGATGACCTGTGCCCTTATCCAATCCTTTGAAACGCTACGCTCTTCTAGAGACCTACGGTACACCGCTGCAAGAAGGGGGGCAAGTTCCTTCGCGTACTCTGTGTAAAATCGAACTCGTATCCCATCAGGACCAGCGGCCTTTCCACTTTTGAGCGATTTTAATTGTTTCTCTATCCCTCTCTATAACGACGCTGCTGCCACAGAGGACAGGCAACGCTTGCGAAACCAAGTGGCACCAGTCAACACAAGAAGAATACAAACAACCGAACCATGTCAACTAAACGATGCAGTCTGACCTCCAACAAAAGACCGAAACCTACAACAGCACCAACGCGAGCCGCATCACGGCTGAAACGTATTCGCCATTTGCGTTTTCAGATAGAAGCACTTTTCCACTGGTGCCCTTCTTCCCCCTGCTATAATAGGGTGTGCTGCTTACATAAAACGAATTGTATGGGTCAGTAAAGTTTTGATAGTTTATTGAAGTACTTCGACAAATTTACATAACTTGACACAATTAAGTACGAATAATACACTGTTAACACAATATCGTTTGCTTTACATTTCTTCTGGATACTCTGCTGACCAATCGCAAATCATAGAAAACGTCTGGCTTATAATTTGTACCTTAAATAAGTAAAAATGTTACTAAATTTACTGAATTTGCAGTCTGTCTAGTTTTACGTAATTTCTTGCCGTCATATTAAGTCCTTTTCAGGCACGTTAAGACTCTTTTAGTCCAATTTTTGTCGCTGGAGTGCCACTTTGTGTATATCTGCATTGTAGTGAAGTGACCTTTGTACAGAGACAGCGTGTCGTAAAGCATTACTGATGAAAAAATGCTGACTAGAAACATATTTGGTGAACTCAGAAATGGATCAAACGGCTCTAAGCACTATGGGACGTAACATCTGAGATCATCAGACCCCTAGACTTAGAACTACTTAAACCTTACTAGCCTAAGGACATCACACACATCCACGCCCGAGGCAGGATTCGAACCTGCGTCCGTAGCAGCAGCGCTGTTCGGGACTGAAGCGCCTAGAACCGCTCGGTCACAGCTGCCGGCTGAGCTCAGAAGCTTTGCGATGACTCTAACTCCTTCCTAGGTGTACAATATGTCAGTCAAAAATGCATTTACGTCATATGGAACATTGCATGTGTAGTTTCTTTGAACTTCTGGATGCAGGTAATACATAATGAAATCGATTAAAGTTTCAAGTTTCCTGAGAAAATAATCTTAAGAACGTTCGGCAGAAACGTCGACAATCAACCACGAATAGAAATTACAGAAGTAGCCACCTCCATAGTTGGTACGTTTAGTCTCCAAAAATCATGCTTTCTCGGATGTGTGTTGATAACGGACACGGATTTTCGAGAACGGGAGACTGGTTAGTCTATATAAATTTACAAACAATATTCTTTGAAAATTTCAGTCATTTGCTCTCTTTAGCTATTTAGATACTTTCAGTCAACGATGCAACAGCTGCGAAGAACGGTTACTAGTAACTTTGAACCTTTGAATCTCGGTAACGAATGATGACATCAAAAAGTTTCTCAAAAATATAATCGGAAATTTGGACGATCTTCCACAAACAAAAATTGTAGAAGTAGCCGTCACCACAATTGGTACCTTTCGAACCCCACCACAATTGGTACCTTCCTTCCGCACAGGCCCAGGCAGGCTGAAGTGGAGTATGAACATTTCGTGTGAGAATACTGGAGACTACACCACTGATCCTGACTTCGTTGAAGACTTTAATTGATAAAAGATACTTACAGTTTCTGACTGAAGCACAACCCACTCTCCTAGAGGAAGTATGACTTGAAATACAAAGATGTGTGTTGTATCAGCACGGTGGTTGCCTGGCTCACTACTTGCTTGTGGCTAGGGAAGCGCCCACCCACCACTTTTCTGCGTGCTGGACAGGATGTGGAGGCGTCATCAGATGGCTGCATGTTTGTCTGATCCAACGCCACTGAACTTGTTCTTCGGGATAAATCCAAACTTCAGTCTACGCACAAGTTGCGACGATCCAAGAGAATATAAAACATCGCACTGTTGATGCATATGCAACAATATCGAAAGAAACTTTTCAGTCTCAAGTCTGTGCAGTAGTCCTTACACCAGCGACCGCAAATGTGTATTTCCGTAGTCGGTGGGCATTACGAACATCTTATAACATAAACAGATCGTTAAGGAAACTTTTTACTTTTTTTTTCTCTTTTGGTCATCAATCTACTGACTGGTTTGATGCGGCCCGCCACGAATTCCTTTCCTGTGCTAACCTCTTCATCTCAGAGTAGCACTTGCAACCTACGTCCTCAATTATTTGCTTGACGTATTCCAATCTCTGTCTTCCTCTACGGTTTTTGCCCTCTACAGCTCCCTCTAGTACCATGGAAGTCATTTCCACATGTCTTAGCAGATGTCCTATCATCCTGTCCCTTCTCCTTACCAGTGTTTTCCACATATTCCTTTCCTCTCCGATTCTGCGTAGAACCTCCTCATTCCTTACCTTATCAGTCCACCTAATTTTCAACATTCGTCTATAGCACCACATCTCAAATGCTTCGATTCTCTTCTGTTCCGGTTTTCCCACAGCCCATGTTTCACTACCATACAATGCTGTACTCCAGACGCACATCCTCAGAAATTTCTTCCTCAAATTAAGGCCGGTATTTGATATTAGTAGACTTCTCCTGGCCAGAAATGCCTTTTTTGCCATAGCGAGTCTGCTTTTGATGTCCTCCTTGCTCCGTCCGTCATTCGTTATTTTACTGCCTAGATAGTAGAATTCCTTAACTTCTTTGACTTCGTGACCATCAATCCTGATGTTAAGTTTCTCGCTGTTCTCATTTCTACTACATCTCATTACCTTCGTCTTTCGCCGATTTACTCTCAAACCATACTGTGTACTCATTAGACTGTTCATTCCGTTCAGCAGATCATTTAATTCTTCTTCACTTTCACTAAGGATAGCAATGTCATCAGCGAATCGTATCATTGATATCCTTTCACCTTGTATTTTAATTCCACTCCTGAACATTTCTTTTATTTCCATCGCCGGCCGCTGGTGGCCGAGCGGTTCTGGCGCTACAGTCTGGAACCGCGCGACCGCTGCGGTCGCAGGTTGGAATCCTGCCTCGGGCATGGATGTGTGTGTTGTCCTTAGGTTAGTTAGGTTTAAGTAGCTCTTTCTAGGGGACTTATGACCTCAGCAGTTGAGTCCCATAGTGCTCAGAGCCATTTGAACCATTTTTTTATTTCCATCATTGCTTCCTCGATGTACAGATTGAAGAGTAGGGGCGAAAGGCTACAGCCTTGTCTTACACCCTTCTTAATACGAGCACTTCGTTCTTGATCGTCCACTCTTATTATTCCCTCTTGGTTGTTGTACATATTGTATATGACCCGTCTCTCCCTATAGCTTACCCCTACTTTTTTCAGAATCTCGAACAGCTTGCACCATTTTATATTGTCGAACGCTTTTTCCGGGTCGACAAATCCTATGAAAGTGTCTTGATATTTCTTTAGCCTTGCTTCCATTATTAGCCGTAACGTCAGAATTGCCTCTCTCGTCCCTTTACTTTTCCTAAAGCCAAACTGATCGTCACCTAGCGCATTATCAATTTTCTTTTCCATTCTTCTGTATATTATTCTTGTAAGCAGCTTCGATGCATGAGCTGTTATTGATTGTGCGATAATTCTCGCACTTCTCAGCTCTTGCCGTCTTCGGAATAGTGTGGATGATGCTTTTCCGAAAGTCAGACGGTATATCGCCAGACTCATATATTCTACACACCAACGTGAATAGTCGTTTTGTTGCCAATTCCCCCAGTGGTTTTAGAAATTCTGATGGAATGTTATCTATCCCTTCTGCCTTGTTTGACCGTAAGTCCTCCAAAGCTCTTTTAAATTCAGATTCTAATACTGGATCCCCTATCTCTTCTAAATCGACTCCTGTTTCTTCTTCTATCACATCAGACAAATCTTCACCCTCATAGAGGCTTTCAATGTATTCTTTCCACCTATCTGCTCTCTCCTCTGCATTTAACAGTGGAATTCCCGTTGCACTCTTAATGTTACCACCGTTGCTTTTAATGTCACCAAAGGTTGTTTTGACTTTCCTGTATGCCGAGTCTGTCCTTCCGACAATCATATCTTTTTCGATGTCTTCACATTTTTCCTGCAGCCATTTCGTCTTAGCTTCCCTGCACTTCCTATTTATTTCATTCCTCAGCGACTTGTATTTCTGTATTCCTGATTTTCCCGGAACATGTTTGTACTTCCTCCTTTCATCAATCAACTGAAGTATTTCTTCTGTTACCCATGGTTTCTACGCAGCTACCTTCTTTGTACCTATGTTTTCCTTCCCAACTTCTGTGATGGCCCTTTTTAGAGATGTCCATTCCTCTTCAACTGTTCTGACAACTGCGCTATTCCTTATTGCTGTATCTATAGCGTTAGAGAACTTCAAACGTATCTCATCATTCCTTAGTACTTACGTATCCCACTTCTTTGCGTATTGAATCTTCCTGAATAACGTCTTGAACTTCAGCCTACTCTTCATCACTACTGTATTGTGATCTGAGTCTATATCTGCTCCTGGGTACGCCTTACAATCCAGTATCTGATTTCGGAATCTCTGTCTGACCATGATGTAATCTAATTGAAATCTTCCCGTACCTCCCGGCCTTTTCCAAGTATACCTTCTCCTCTTGTGATTCTTGAACACGGTATTCGCTATTACTAGCTGAAACTTGTTACAGAACTCAATTAGTCTTTCTCCTCTTTCATTCCTTGTCCCAAGCCCATATTCTCCTGTAACCTTTTCTTCTACTCCTTCCCCTACAACTGCATTCCAGTCGCCCATGACTATTAGATTTTCGTTCCCCTTTACATACTGCATTATCATTTCAATATCCTCATACACTTTCTCTATCTGTTCATCTTCAGCTTGCGACGTCGGCATGTATACCTGAACTATCGTTGTCGGTGTTGGTCTGCTGTCGATTCTGATTAGAACAACCCAGTCACTGAACTGTTCACAGTAACACACCCTCTGCCCTACCTTCTTATTCATAACGAATCCTACACCTGTTATACCATTTTCTGCTGCTGTTGATATTACCCGATACTCATCTGACCAGAAATCCTTGTCTTCCTTCCACTTCACTTCACTGACCCCTACTGTATCTAGATTGAGCCTTTGCATTTCCCTTTTCAGATTTTCTAGTTTCCCTACCACGTTCAAGCTTCTGACATTCCACGCCCCGACTCGTAGAACGTTATCCTTTCGTAGATTATTCAATCTTTTTCTCATGGTAACCTCCCCCTTGGCAGTCCCCTCCCGGAGATCCGAATGGGGGACTATTCCGGAATCTTTTGCCAATGGAGAGACCATCATGACACTTCTTCAATTACAGGTCACATGTCCTGTGGATACACGTTACGTGTCTTTAATGCAGTGGTTTCTATTGCATTCTGCGCCCTCATGTCGGTGATCATTGCTGATTCTTCCGCCTTTAGGGGCAATTTCCCACCCCTAGGACAAGAGAGTGCCCTGAACCTCTATCCGCTCCTCCGCCCTCTTTTACAAGGCAGTTGGCAGAATGAGGCTGACTTCTTATACCGGAAGTCTTCGGCCGCCAATGCTGATTATTTATCAAAATTTAGGAGCTGGTGGGGATCGAACCCGGGACCGAAGACGTTTTGATTATGAATCAAAGTCGCTACCCCTAGACCACGGGAACCATTTTTCTCCGTTAATGTTTTACGTTTATGACCAAATTATCTTTCCTTTTTTCTTTCTTTGCTGTTTCTGATGTAATTTTAGAATATGAGAGTGTATCTGGACATTAAACTTACGATACGAAGTTATTATGTGACACTCCTTAGAACTCAGTTCTTTGTTTCACAAATCCATTCAATTTTTGACGTATACTTCTGTCTCAAGGCTCTGGCAGAAAAAAGGGCAGAACTGTTATTGTAATCAACTGCTGCAGCATTCTTAAATGCGGTGTCCTTTGCCTTCCAGTGTCGGTACAACAAGATGCAGCCAAGCGTGATTAGTATTAGTTTTAACTGAAATTTTCCGCACTGTTCCGCTCTTGAAAGTAGACTCTCTTAACTCCACAGTCTGTCACATCTGGCCCGTATAGTAACATAAACTTCCGCGTAAGACAACAATAGGTTTCTATTTGGCTGAAAACTGGATTGCGATGTCTTAAACGGTTCAGGAACTATCTAAGGTGAACAGCTCACCCGAATCACCCGAATGCTCCACATACGACGCTAGATTTGTCGACCTCAAAAGCGAGGTATAACAAACGAAACGATGCGTTTAGGCTCAGTAAATATGACAGTTCAGCCCCGACTACGCATTTCGATACAAGTGGTAACCATCCAGAGAAACTGAAGATGGTTTGAAATTGTTCCACTTGGAAGATAATGAGGGGATATATTTCACTAAACCGAAACAGCGGTCGTCACTAAGGAACTTGCCGGTTTCCTCAGTGAACGGTGGAAGTATGTTGACCGCAGCCAATCTCTATTCATAGTCATAAAACTTGATTAGCCCCACTGCAAATATTGTTCCACCGTGCTGTTCCTTTTCCCAGTGGCAGTACCTAAAGACCGGAAGTAAAATAGTAGCAGTAGCAAATAGCTTTAACTTTGCTCACTGTAACGAAAAAAATATGCAATGAATGTGGGTGATGTTGGAACTCCAGAGAACTGGTTTACTTGTTCATCCGATTCAAAGGTGTCTGTGAGAACTTCCTTTCATATATTTTGTTATGTAAATATTCGACGGTCAGACTCGTGTATGGGCTGCATATAAGTTTCCTCTGCGTGTTGTAGTCCGCTGTTAAGAGAGTACGTATGATACGACGGTATTTATTTTGTCACTCTTTTATTACCAGCATCCTCTTCTCATTCATTGCATGTTCCAGAATATTATCTGCAAGTATGAATGTGTGCATGGGCTGGTATCTTTGAGTAAGCGAAACAATCACTTAACTGGTAGCGTAGTGGTAACCTTCCTAAGCTTCTCCAGAAATGTCGAGCACAGCGCTTGTTTTCAAGTCAAAGCGTTCCCGTTGGTTTCTCTCCAAAACATCGTCCCCTGAGAACCACCGCACTCCCTTTAGTAAAGAGACTGGTCTTCACGGCAACCACCACTGGTCGGTCGGCCCTTTTGAATAGCTGATGAGGTTTGATTCTCTGCAAATCAAAGTGTTTCCTGCTCTTCCGTTTCCAGGAGCCGCTGTCCACTAACCCCATCCCCTGAAAAAAAAAAAAAAAAAAAAAAAAACCACAGCGGTTCTCCACAGCAACGTCCTCGGGATCCTCGCTGTTGGTCGGGACGTTGTCGTAGTAAGCACGATGTTCTTATGTTCTCCGGAACATGTTTGTACTTCGGTTAGAGAGATTATGTGTTTGTTTGGGTTAGTAGACTGCCTCATTAATTCATTAAGCGTTTAAGCGTTCGGGAGTGTTTTTAGTTTCGAATTGTGGAATTCTTTTCAATCAATTCTAGTGCATGACGTCTTAATTAGATTTCTCTCTTCGTCCCTGTCAGCGTGCCTTCGGAACTGGTGTTCCTTCGCTTGAGAAACATCTCGAATCTGTTTAAATGTGGTGCTTTTCTAAATTTACGAGCATGCCGATGCAGTTATAAATGTAAGCATGTTCATCATTTCGACTAACGATTCTCGAGCAGAACCAAGTTAAGGTTCGCGACTGCTCTGTCAGAGTTACAGCCTTCCAGAGTACCACGTAATCTTGAAGTGAGTAGCGTGTTTCGAACGCGAGATTTGAATTTTGTTCTTTGATTACTGCAGCAGGGATTTTTGCATGGGCGAGCACCACATGTGCACAATGGAAGATGCAGCACGCATAGTGCTTTTTTAGTGAGTGGGGTAAATAATTCCAAGCAAAATGAGCCCGAATTTATGTAACAATTTTCAAATGTGAAGTCAGTTACGGAGCTTATTAATTTTGGTAGGAAATCTTAGACTTAAGCCTCTCCTCTGAACCACGATCTCTTGCTTCATTATAATTCAGTTGTAGTAGAGTACATTTTATTCCTTCATGTTACTTTGTTCAGTGTGTCGATTTTAATGTTAATGCAGGATAATTCTTTTTCTTGCACAGATTCCCAAGATTCATTCTATTACCTTGGAGATCATCCGCACAGCTGACTCCTTTGAAGCTTCACTTATGCCTGTATTCTAAATCTACATGGATACTCTGCAAATCACATTTAAGTGCCTGGCAGAGAGTTCATCGAACCACCTTCACAATTCTCTATTATTCCAATCTAGTATAAGCTCGCGGAAAAAATGAACACCTATATCTTTTCGTACGAGCTCTGATTTCCCTTACTTTCTCGTGTTGGTCGTTCCTCCCTATGAGGGTCGATGTCAACAAAATATTTTCGCATCCGGAGGAGAAAGTTACTGATTGGAATTTCATGAGAAGATTCCGTCGCAAGGAAAAACGCCTTTCTTTTAATGATTTCCAGCCGAAATCCCGTATCATTTCTGTGAAACTCTCTCCCATATTTCGTGATAATACAAAACGGGCTGCCTTTCGTTGAACTTTTTCGAGGCACTACAAGGTGGGCGAGAATCAGTTAGGCAGCTTTTTACCATAAATTATTTTTATTATTAAACAGTAATAAGGGTGACTAAGTTGCGACAACGCGCACATGCTAGTATTGATCTGTCACAGTCATCGATTTCGGAGGTAGTGGTCGAGCGAACCACGCTCTAAGTCAGCACAGGCTTGCAAACGCATAACAATTTCAAACGCTTTACTGCACGTGTCCACCGGGACATTGTTGAACTCCTGAACAGTCCCCTGACGCAGATGCTGCTCACTGATATTGGGGTTAGCTGCACCTAATAGATAAGGTAACCCCACAGAGAAAAGACCGGTGTGCCGAAGTTGCGAGAGGGAGCTGGCCGCTCTGCTGATCCTGGATGGCCAATCCAGAGCTCGGTATACATTTCGCTCAAGAAATCCTTAACAATACTGACGAAGTGTGCTGAAACGTCACCTCGCTGCCATCACATTTCGTCAGAAGTTGGTCTATCCTGAAGTTCTGGGATGGCATTATACCTCAGGAACTCAAGACAGGTTTCCCCCATGAGACGACCTATCAGGACGAAGCTGCCAATCAATCCCTTGTACATCACGCCACCCCACAACATCACTACTGGGGTCTAGAAATCATACGCAGTGGTGACACTGGGGTTCTCTCGCCGTCGATACGTACAGTTGTTTCTACCGATCGAGATGTGTGGAATTTGGCCTCATGAGTCCAAACAAATTTCCGCATGCGGTCAGGGTCGTTCAAAAACTTGGCGAGCAGCAAACTCAAGCCACGTGTCAAGGCGAATGAAAAAGCCGTAGGTCGTAAGGCGTCAGCTTCAACTTGTCCTCAGTATATTCAGCAGGGCTGACAAACAACAGGTAGACTTCGATACATACGGAGAGAATGTACATTGCTTTGGTGCATGTGATCATGGAAGTGTGGACTTTAAGACTTAACAGTGATTGATGAATTTTTTTTTATAGCCGAAACGCTGTTGACGTGCTGTCCGAAGCGCAAGGTATGCAGCAGACAATGGCTGTTGACCGGGGTCGTATGCGGACGGGTCCACTAGCGGAAACAACCATCCAGAAGTTAAATGCACCAAAACGAATGAACCACCACAGAACATATTCTGTAGTGCTTACAGTAGTATTAGTAACTGAGTAACTGATTAAGGGTTTTACTGTAGTTTTGTAGAAGTATACGTGCCTGTATTTAAAAAGAGTCAATATAGAAAAAAATAATTATTCTATAAATTTATTATTATCCAAGAAAATGTGATTTGTATGGCCTATTTTAGATTTCCAGATAATAGGTTGTAATCGTGAAGAATAAATAAATAAATAAACCTCAGGAGACGAAGCCAATTCCGAAGAACCAAGTATGTCTGGAGCTCGGAAAATAGCGTTGATAATATTAATAATATTATAAACCACAATGAGTAGCAAAAGTATTTTCATTTCACGCAATTTCCGCCCAAACAAGGTACGCTTGAGTTGTAGAGAACTTAAAGACAAGTGCTGCAGTCCTGAATACATCGATATTTTCCATATTTTTAATCACACAGTTTGTCGCAAAATATTAGGCACTACAAAATGCAATCACAACTGCATTGCACTGCCTTTTCTACAAGAAGAGACACGTCTACACTCCTGGAAATTGAAATAAGAACACCGTGAATTCATTGTCCCAGGAAGGGGAAACTTTATTGACACATTCCTGGGGTCAGATACATCACATGATCACACTGACAGAACCACAGGCACATAGACACAGGCAACAGAGCATGCACAATGTCGGCACTAGTACAGTGTATATCCACCTTTCGCAGCAATGCAGGCTGCTATTCTCCCATGGAGACGATCGTAGAGATGCTGGATGTAGTCCTGTGGAACGGCTTGCCATGCCATTTCCACCTGGCGCCTCAGTTGGACCAGCGTTCGTGCTGGACGTGCAGACCGCGTGAGACGACGCTTCATCCAGTCCCAAACACGCTCAATGGGGGACAGATCCGGAGATCTTGCTGGCCGGGGTAGTTGACTTACACCTTCTAGAGCACGTTGGGTGGCACGTGATACATGCGGACGTGCATTGTCCTGTTGGAACAGCAAGTTCCCTTGCCGGTCTAGGAATGGTAGAACGATGGGTTCGATGACGGTTTGGATGTACCGTGCACTATTCAGTGTCCCCTCGACGATCACCAGTGGTGTACGGCCAGTATAGGAGATCGCTCCCCACACCTTGATGCCGGGTGTTGGCCCTGTGTGCCTTGGTCGTATGCAGTCCTGATTGTGGCGCTCACCTGCACGGCGCCAAACACGCATACGACCATCATTGGCACCAAGGCAGAAGCGACTCTCATCGCTGAAGACGACACGTCTCCATTCGTCCCTCCATTCACGCCTGTCGCGACATCACTGGAGGCGGGCTGCACGATGTTGGGGCGTGAGCGGAAGACGGCCTAACGGTGTGCGGGACCGTAGCCCAGCTTCATGGAGACGGTTGCGAATGGTCCTCGCCGATACCCCAGGAGCAACAGTGTCCCTAATTTGCTGGGAAGTGGCGGTGCGGTCCCCTACGGCACCGCGTAGGATCTTACGGTCTTGGCGTGCATCCGTGCGTCGCTGCGGTCCGGTCCCAGGTCGACGGACACGTGCACCTTCCGCCGACCACTGGCGACAACATCGATGTACTGTGGAGACCTCACGCCCCACGTGTTGAGCAATTCGGCGGTACGTCCACCCGGCCTCCCGCATGCCCACTATACGCCCTCGCTCAAAGTCCGTCAACTGCACATACGGTTCACGTCCACGCTGTCGCGGCATGCTACCAGTGTTAAACACTGCGATGGAGCTTCGTATGCCACGGCAAACTGGCTGACACTGACGGCGGCGGTGCACAAATGCTGCGCAGCTAGCGCCATTCGACGGCCAACACCGCGGTTCCTGGTGTGTCCGCTGTGCTGTGCGTGTGATCATTGCTTGTACAGCCCTCTCGCAGTGTCCGGAGCAAGTATGGTGGGTCTGACACACCGGTGTCAATGTGTTCTTTTTTCCATTTCCAGGAGTGTACATTTACTGGTTGTTTTACAAGGTTTAAAAACCTTTGTTGAGAGCTGGCTTGCTTTAATTCATGTTAAATGACACTTTTTCATACTCCGTTGCAATGTCAATATGCCTGCTACGAATATTTCATACACAGTAATGAGCTGCGTTGTTGTTCAATCATGGATCAAATTCTGTATCAAAACAGGAATAGTTTCGAGGCGCTAATATAGTACTTATAATTGCCATGTACTCTGATTAGATTCTAACAAGGATCTGGTGGCTTTGATGTTTTCGACTGTGATTTAGATTTGATTTGCCAACCATTTAAGTCCTTCCTATTGACAACAGTGTATTTTCGTTCACTCTCCTAGCGAAACCAGTCCAGTGCTGTTATTATGCATTTACCGGGTTCAATGAATTTGACCTGAGCTGAAATAAAATGGTCGTATGGCATTTATTGGCCGGGATATCATCTTCGGGGTTCGGTCGCCGTCTTACACGACTTTTTAGTTGACGCCACTTTTCCGACTTGCGTGTCAATGATAATGAAAATGATGACGGACACACAACACCCAGTCTCGTGCCGGGAATAGAACCCGGGCCCCCTTGCGTGGTAGGCGGTAACACTACCTCTGCGCTGTGGAGGCGGACTTACCTGCGCTAATATGGCGAGACCCTCCTGTCTTCAAGATTCTCGCACATGAACCTGCAACACGTGTAATTTTATCATACCATCTACAAGCTGGCAAACCGGACTGGTGACCTGGCCAGGCACCGTCGCATTCACGCACGAGAAACGGCGAGGGGACGAATAGTAGCGGCACACTCCGGAAAAATTTACACTTGAAGAACCTATTTTGTAGACTCTTAATAACCTAGGTTTCCTCTTAAATTTGTTAAAAATTGGACCGATGTACAGAACTTGGATGAAGGCAGCTTTCGCGTGCTCTATCGCAAGTAACGTCGTTCGGTGAAAGCTGATCCGTACATAGAAAGCATTTTGACAGTTTAATAAAGAAGGTCGCGTTGTATGGTAGCGAAATATGGACTGTGGGAAAACCGGAATTTAAGAGAATCGAAGCGTTTGAGATCTTGTGCTACAGATAAAAATTAGGTGTATTGATAAGCTTAGGAATGAAGAGGTTCTGTGCAGAATCGGAGAGGAAAGGGATACGTGGAAAACACGGGCAAGGAGAAGGGACAGAGAGATAGGACGTCTGTTAAGACATCAAGGAAAGACTTCCATTGAACTAGAGGGAGCTGCAGAGGGCAAAAGCTGTAGAGGAGTACAGAGATTGCAGTACATCCAGCAAATAATTGATGTTGGTTGCAAGTGCTACTCTGAGAAGAAGAGGTTGAAACAGGAGAGGAAATCATGGTCGGTCGCATCAAACCAGTCAGTAGACTGATGGCTTAAAAAAAGTACAGAAATTAACTTAAAGATGTACCAAGGGAGACGAACAGAAATGACACTTTTATTCAGAGACAATAATTACGCTGAATTCACCGCTATTTATGAGGGCTCTCTGGACATTACAAATGGCGGGACATGCTTGTTAAAAAGAAGTCGCCGGCCGAAGTGGCCGTGCGGTTAAAGGCGCTGCAGTCTGGAGCCGCAAGACCGCTACGGTCGCAGGTTCGAATCCTGCTTCGGGCATGGATGTTTGTGATGTCCTTAGGTTAGTTAGGTTTAACTAGTTCTAAGTTCTAGGGGACTAATGACCTCAGCAGTTGAGTCCCATAGTGCTCAGAGTCATTTGAACCATTAAAAAGAAGTGCGACCACCATGGAACGGCAGTTCATTCTCTGCATGTATGCTCCCACGCTGTATACAATGTTGGTAAGGAGGTCTTGTGGTAGAGCGTTCCATTCCACCCCTAGTACGACTGACAACGGTTGAGTGGTCATTCGTGTGAGGATATAATGTAGTACTTCTCCTCAACCTATCCCACACATGCCCAGCGGGGTTTGATTTGGGCAACGGGCAGGCCAGTTCATTTGTCGAATATTCTCTTGTTCCAAGGGCTCCTCCGCCAGCGCTGTTCTATGCAGTCGCGCTTTGTCATCCATAAAAGGGAAGTCAAGGCCGAATACACCCCTGTAAAGACGCATATGAGGAGGGAGTACTATGTCAGAATAACATTGATCGGCGTGTGTACGGTGTTCAAAGATGTGGTGGTCAATACACTTATGCAGCATTGTGCCTCCCCATTATAGCAAGTGCACCACGAAAACGATCACGTTCGACAACGCTGCTGACTGCATTATGTGTTCCCACCTACCGCAGTATGAGGGTTCTTAATGCACCCAGATACAATGTCGAACATGGTCGTTTCGGTAGTCCAAATGTTATCGTGTGCAGAGGCATAATAAGGGTATGAAACCCACACGTAGTGCATTTTGTTGTTTTATACCACCGGCATGTGCGTAATGATGTTTTTAGATACGTGCAGTTTATGAAATTGAAAAACACTGACGTTGCAAGTGAAGTTTATATGTGTATTTAGTACTCTTCATATAATAAATGACTGTCATATATGTTACTGGCTTATTTAACAGAGGCAAAAGACAGTTGTTATAAACGCTCAAAAATGTTTTGTATATTTATTGTGTAAAAATATTGCTTCTCTGCATTTAAAAATAATCTTGACCTGTTCCGGACCGAACTAAGGAGATAGGTAACGTACTGCTCTACCAAGCCCATATAGCTACTATTCTGTCCACATATTTTATTGGTGGATGATAAACCATGGAACTTTAAACGTCGACAATTGGTGAAATGAAAATATTCTGGAAAAACTTCTCATGTATACAATATTTGTAGGAAGACTGGAGTTCAGTTCCCATTTCACCCTGACAATAAATATCTGAGTATAATCCTGTTCTGAATTAAAATATGTAATTAATTCCTTTCATCTTGAGTAACTGGTGCTTGCGTGTTGACGGAGTGTGTTGCAAAAAAGAGATAAAACTTTCAAAACCATCTCTCCTTACAAAAGTTGGAGCATGTCATATCATTGTGCATTATACTGGCCACATTTGAATTCCTTCTCCATTCCGGGCTAGGTGTGTCCTTAGTTTTGCAATCTGATTTCATCAAAGAAATATAAGACAATCATAAAGCGCTGGTGATTGTCTTTAATTAACTGTAAACGTATTTACGTGGGACCCGTGAAAAAAATTAGAGGCTTCAATTTATGTGAATGAAGAAGGCCTTTTAAGAAATAATCTGTTTCTTTGGTAAACGATGAGTGTATAAAAGGAAAAATGTGTTGGTAAATATCATTCCCGTAAGCTGTTGGAAGACATTTTTTCTCGTGAGCACCGCTTAGCGGAGAAGGAATGTTACCAAATACATTTATGCCAAGCTGTCACAAAATGTTATTTATTATGGGAGTCACTAAAGAGAGAAACGGGCTCGTGCACATAAAATAGCACCAAACAATATTTGTGGTGCTAGTAAGTATCCTTATTAGAGATGTTTGACGTTAGAGCAGATTTCCTTTATTATCAAAACCTCTTGTTTCGAACCCCAACTCCTTCACTCTTCTTATACTTTATACTTCCTGTAATATATTTTGGGAAAATTATTACACTTAACTTTCATTGGAGCCTTTTTAGAACTACGAAATTGTGAATTATTCATGCCTGGAATTAGAAAAGAAGTTGATGTTTGACATCCCGAAAAAACTTTTTTGTCTTCTTTATATCCAGACCTCTGCAGCCAAAGTTATGCTATTACACAGTTATCAGGGGATGTTTTACATTGACAGCTTAAATCTCAAAATGTCGTCTACGTGCAGTATTAGAGATACCACTACTTAAGAAACTTTATGATGTTCAAAAATAAATAGGAGACTCCTTGGATTATTAAAAAACAATTGGTCGTACTAAATTAGTGCGTGATTAGGTGTCCATTGTCTGTGAGAAATTTCAGCCCAGTAGCAGCAGACGAGCAGTTTAACAGAGACGTATTCTTGCCCTCCTCTGGTAGGCAAAACAATTGGTCGTACTAAATTAGTGCGTGATTAGGTGTCCATTGTCTGTGAGAAATTTCAGCCCAGTAGCAGCAGACGAGCAGTTTAACAGAGAGGTATTCTTGCCCTCCTCTGGTAGACAAAACCAGATGTGACTCTATACGTACTCACGGACAATTACTTGCTAATATGTTTTGAGCAGTGGAGGAACGATGGCCGATACCTGTGGGCTCAAGTGGGTCTTACGTTCAAGACAGTCCCTAACAAAAAATGAAACTTCCTCCGACATTTGGCTTTTACAGCCGACTGCTCTACTATCTGAGCTATATAAGCACAAATCACGACCCATTCTCACAGCATTACATCCGTTTTCCTACGTTAAGCTTGACAGACATTCTGTGTAAGGCGCGGAACTAGCTCTTTTGGGAGAAAGGATATTGAGGAGAAATGGCTTAACCACAACATAGTGGATTATTTCCGGATGGAATGCAGGAGAATTTCCGTGATATTGTTGCGTCCTACATGGTAGCACACATCAATAACTGATCATCCTAGATCGTATGCCATTAACATTTATGTTCACTTCATAACATATATGCAAAATGCACCTTATGTGTCCTTCCTGACTAACGCTGTCCCTCCTGTACCAATAAACTCAACCATAGGTTTATAATTCATAAAATATGAAATCATTTAGTTTCTGTACACATAAACACTTGAAAAATAGTAAGTTCTACAGACGAAATCAGGACGATCAGAATCACAGTAGTAGTTTACTGTCGGGAACCTAAGTCCTAAGGTCATTTAGCACTGGCGCCTAGTTATGGGAACTTAAGGTCCGTTAGGTCCTATAATGACAGCAACCATTGAGCACGGTTGCTGAACGAAATTCCACAGGAGCACTGGTCTCATGGGATGATCCCTGGCTGTCGTGTGACTGCTCGTAGCGGCTGTGGTGTGGTATCTCGAGGCCGGGTTTCAACTGGAACTGTGTGGTATGGATTCTGGAGGTTGCTCTACGTCGGAACTGCTTGCAGTGGCTGAGAGAAGTGAACTGCTGCAGAGCGTCCTGGCACCGTCCTAAGTACACGCATTGGATAATAGTTTCTGCTTGCTGCATGGGTAGCAAGCGACGTGTGGAAGTGAGGTAGAGCTGCAAGTTGTCGCACCGATGTCAGGGACGCTGGCACTGCTGTTGTCGAGGCTGGTATCCCTCAAGGCAAAGTGAGAGCCACACGTTACCATGGTACAGGTAGGAGTTCTACTTCAAAATAGACTGGCGTGTTCTGATTACAACCTAGCTCGTTGTGGCTAATATGTCGTACCCACTATACTTTTGACATGTGAGTTTGCCAGAGGAGTGTCCCCAATAGAGCACAGCACAGGCAGCTTGTGGACCACATTCGTAATGCAGATAGCTAAGTTCGCAGGCAGAGGTCTTGGATACACCATCCCTCCCACACCAAGGGAAAGACTATGGAGCTATCTTGATGTCAGACTGCAGCCCTAGACCCCTTCCTTGTTAGAGAAGAGATGACAGAGCCATCTCAAAGATTAAGGTCACGGCATCAAAAATGCGTCCAAATGGATGAGATACCTCGGAGTCATTTTTACTGTCTGTGGGTGTGAGTGCCCTTGGGTGGTTGTGTCCCATTCCCTGGAACTGTGGACCTGAGGGATTAAAGAGGCTTCTGGACACTGGAAAGGACGGCTCGAGTGTAGATGGAACAGCCGGAGCTGGCTCGGCTGAGAACTGTTCGGAGTGGATCTGGAATGGAAAAGAATAGAGTGTCAGAGCCTCGGTCAGGCAAACAGCCATCGATGCAGCGGAGTAGACTATCTTTTGAGTGTAGATTTCCAAGATGGAGCAACTAAGCAACCAAGGACGTCAAACTGGAGCCCAAGTATATTGTGCTGAGGAAGAGCTGTGGCCATACTGAGGGAGGCATGACGACCGTGATATCACCAAGCCGAGGACTTGTGTTGTATGGTACAATTTTTGCAAACTGTACACTGATCGGCTGCATCTTGTCAAGTATTCTGTATGATAAAAGTAGTATCACATGAGACTGGTACGATTCAGCGAAAAGCGGACGACTGCATCCAGTAGAGTACATGTGTTGTGAAGTGCCATGCCTTTGGAAGGAAAATACAATAATAGGAATTATGATGACAGCCAACACCAAGGCCCACATAAGTCCCTGGTGCAGCGGCCTAGCCTTAGTGAAGCCTGGCTTTAGTACTGGTAGCACCACACAGCAGCGGTCGGTCGTTGGCTGCCCTACAGCATCAAACAGCCTGAAAGTCCCCTTGCGAGTGTCTGAGTGATCAAAAGCGGTTGGCACCTGTCTCAGAGAGGTCGCTCGTTATACTCAGAGAGTTGTTGGTGAAGTCACACCTGGAGCCTGCGGAGGTGTGTCTGTAGAAAGACGAGCCATCCCAGTACCAGTTACGAGACAGAAAGTTCTTGGCCCCACTGGTAGGCCCCAAGTGACGCAGCAAAAGGGAGAAAATGTGTAATAGCGACATCACTTAACACTGAAACTGACAGTAATATCCGCTAACAGCGGAGAAACACCGTCATGGGCTGGAGTGAGAACAGACACGGTGATAGCCCGTGTACTGACTTCAGAAAAGGAGTCAACTTACTGGTGAAACAATTTGTCCGGGAATGGACGAAGAGGCAGAAGAACCCTACTTGACGGAAATATCGTGTGAGCGCCTTGGAACGGAAGTTTGAAAATTTGTTGCACCAATAGCATGTCTGGTACTGTGAAGGTATCTTGAAATGAATGGTAGTAAACATGTTGCACTCGGATGGCGTATGTGGCCCTGTTGCAGTTGAAGTGCTGTTATCTTCCAAGGTGATTATAAAAGATTAGGATCCATATAGCTCACGTCACTGATAGCGGGGCGTGTGTTTGAGAAGAACGGAGAATCGACAGGGAGAGGTCTATTGCGTCATGAACGACTTGGAATTGTTATTTAGTCCCGATGCATTGTAAGAAACGACACAGAATTATGAATGTGCGCATGTTCATGCAGTGTCACTGAGGCCTGGCAGGCTATCCAGTGGCGTCGTGGAAGACGCCGTGTAATTACTATTGTCTGGATGATCACTGACTATTGACGAAGAGTCTAACTGCGTATTGGAAGACAACTTTGAGTTGTCGTTGTGCGTATGAACACTGAGGACTGACATGTGGTCCAGCTGTGTCTTAGAAGACGACTTGGAGTTTTTCGTGTGCGTACGAGCGCTGAGGATTGGTAGCGAGTCCTGTTGCGTCGCGAAAGACGCCTTGGGAAGCGTCACCAATTGATGTGTCCTATTTGGTAGTAAACATCGATGACTGATTGTCACCGGCTTTATGCGGTTAAATTTTATCTTCATTTCACATCAAATATGTGAAATAAAACTAAACTGTCGTTTGAAGCATAATAGGCGTTAAGTTGGAATGTTTAGGTATATGGCTCTACATGAGAGTTCAGACACTGAAGAAAATGACAGGCGTGAGTGCTAGATTAGGCTATGGCAAAAGCTCGTTGTCGTGTGCCATCTTGAACTGGGGCGGCCAGGAAGTGACAGTTCAACCTTGTGATGAAGTTAGATCACATCTCCCTCCTCTAATAGAATACTTGAAACGGCAATGGCAGGATCATCCTCGATCGGATCTTCATCTGTAGCAAAAACTCCTCTTGCCGCTGAAGTTGGTGGAAACTTTGAGGCAGGGTGCTCCTGGGAGGGCTACAAAGGGACTTCTATTCTTGCTGAAGTTGGTGTAAATCATGCAGCAGCTGCGACAACTCGTCTTGTTTCTGAGTTGCTATGCTGGAACGAGACTCTTCGCGTAGGACACTTCAACTTCCACGGCGAAGAAAAGGGACGAACTTGGAAACCTAAAGTATTACTTGTCGCCAACTGTTGGAAAGAAACTTGAAAATGTGTTCTCTTTTCGCCAACAGTGACGGAATGAAACACAGGAAACCGTTTAGAGTCAACTTATTCTGTGGCGATAGGGACACAAGAAGGAAACAGTCCAGACAAACAATGCATAACAAGTGTAGCAGAAAGTTGATCAAGGAAAATCTGTGCTGCGGAGGAAGATTGTGGCAGACAAGCTGAAACGAAGATAAAGTCAGTTCAAAGTTACACTAAATAAAACGTCTACCATGAGCGTAGTGCACACGTGACGAACTGAATTCAACAAATGAACGCCTCGTCACGAATTGATGTATCCTATGTAGCATTTATTAATAGCTGATTGTCACAGGTCTTTCATTTCACATCAGATATGCAAAATACAGCTAAACTGCACGTCTTTACTAACTCTATCAGTATCGCTAAACATAACCACAGGTTAACGATTGATGAACTGTAATAATATTTAGCATCCGTGTATGTACAAACGCTTGAAACGTAAGAAATTATACAGAAGGAATCAGGACGACTGTAGTCACTGAAATACTTTCTCTAAGTTCATTTATCACTGGCTTTTACTCATGAAAATTCGAAGTCCGTTCGGTCGTAAAAAGACGGCAACCACTGAGCACAACTGATAGTCTAAATTACACACGGGAAGCTGCGTCGGGGTAAAGTTCCCTGACCGACGTCTGACTGTTCGCGTGGCTGTGGTTTGCTATCTAGAGGTCGGATTGCAGTTGGAACTGTGTGGTGAAGGTCCTGGAAGTTGCTCTACATCGGAAATTGCTAGTAATGGCTCAGTGAACTGAATTGCCGGAGAGTGGCTAGGTCTGTACTAAACGCGCGCCCGACGGAGAAGTATCTGCTTGACGCTTGCATACAGAGAGATTCGCGGAAGCGAAGTAGTGCTCCCGACTGTGGTATTGTTTCCACGGATGCGTTTAGGTGTCAAGGTTCCTCTCATCTCTCATGGCGAAGCTAAGGTCGCACGTTTCCGTGCTGCCGGTTGTTTGCTCTAACCCAAAACAGGCCGGCGTGTTTTGCGCACGATGCAGCTTGTTGTGTTCTATATGCTGTGCCCACTGTACTGTTGACATCTGTGTCTGACATTGGTCGCAAGCGAAGGCCTTCGATCCACCAAAAGTAACGCAGTGAGCTTGGACAACCAAACGCTGGATACACAAGACACCGTAAGTGTCAGTCTGTTTGTAATGAACGAACACAGTTTATTCTCTAGTCTAGTAGACACTTACCATAGCCTTCAGCAGAAAGTTGTATCTTTGTAATTGTGTTCAGTAGTATTTTGGTTATAATTTTCTTTTCATTGTCTTGTTCTCTTATCTGGGTTTTGCCACCACAAGAATTGTTGTGCTTATTGTTGTTCTTGCATTTGGAAAAAAAAATGGTTCAAATGGCTCTGAACACTATGGGACTCAACTTTTGAGGTCATTAGTCCCCTAGAACTTAGAACTAGTTAAGCCTAACTAACCTAAGGACATCAGAAACATCCATGCCCGAGGCAGGATTCGAACCTGCGACCGTAGCGGTCTCGCGGTTCCAGACTGCAGCGCCTTTAACCGCACGGTCACTTCGGCCGGCTGCATTTGGAAATTAGTGTACGCCAAAGAAGGCGTTTTTTTAGTTATAATAAAGTGTGTTCAAACATGATCTTTAGTTTTTTCGTGCCGACCGCAGGACCCTACAGAAACAGTACTGACCATGCAACAGAAATGCAGTGAGTGGCAAGTTATAGCTTCCATCGCTCATCGCTTCTTATACAAAAACTGCCTTAGAATTTCGAAACAGACTCGGAAAAAGTTGGCAAAAATAAACAGTACATCACGCGAAGCGGTATCCATTGCAGATACTATTTTCAAAATCCAAACGCAACAGCTACGCCTGGCTCATCGACCACTTCAATTCATTACATATTAAGCACGTGCAATCCTAGTGAACAAAAGTTTAAGAGCTACCGCTCACGGGAATACCGGAGATAATCATTCAAATGGTTCAAATGGCTCTGAGCACTATGGGACTCAACTGCTGAGGTCATTAGTCCCCTAGAACTTAGAACTAGTTAAACCTAACTAACCTAAGGACATCACAAACATCCATGCCCGAGGCAGGATTCGAACCTGCGACCGGAGCGGTCTTGCGGTTCCAGACTGCAGCGCCTTTAACCGCACGGCCACTTCGGCCGGCAGATAATCATTAAGTTGAAACCAAATTAGAACTAAAATTTCAAAATTTCTATGCATCATATTCTCACATGCTTGTAACGAAACTATGGTTTTAAATTTTGGTTTTAAATTATGATTTTAAATTTAAGTTTCGTATCATCAATCAAATTATTAAATGAGTCACTGAAGACCAGGTGATTTCAGCTACTTAATTTTTTTCCATCATATAATTTCAAATTATAAAAGCATTATTCCTAAAGTACCAAAAATTTGATTGTCATTAACGTGTAACATTTTAACAAAATGGTTTTAAATTGTAAATACGAAAACGAAAAGGTTATAAAGAAGTAACCATTTACTTTGGAAAGAAGGAATGTATTACGGTTAAAATTCCTTTTACGGTTGGAAAATAAAAATTTATTTGAAGAGTATTAATGGTGGTGAAAGCCAGTCCAAGAAGCGAAAAAAAATAAAAAATTCAGTAAGTATAAAAAGGTATAGCTCAGTACACAGAGCAGCTGCCTGCCAAACGTTACGTCCCAGATTCGAAACCCAGTTCGGCACACAATATGCCAGGAAGTTCCAGGTCTGCACCAACTGCAGCCTGTAACAGGAGTGTCGTGGCCTGATATTATCTCGTACACATCGAGGCAGGGTGTGTGCATGTTTCTCTGTCGCTCTTTGCTATCTCTTACTGTGTGGCCGAGCGGTTCTAGGCGCTTCAGTCTGGAAACGCGGGACCGCTACGGTCGCAGGTTCGAATCCTGCCTCGGGCATGGATGTGTGTGATGTCCCTAGGTTAGTTTGGTTTAAGTAGTTCTAAGTTCTAGGGGACTGGTGACATCAGATGTTAAGTCCCGTAGTGCTCAGAGCCATTTTACCCACTTATCTGTTACTTCTGAAAGTTTCTATTCGGTTCTGGGGCGTGTAGGACGTACGATTACGTTGATTTGCATCACATTTACTTCACGCCCAATGTTAGTGACGTATCGTCCGGTTTTCGAGTTCAATGTATTTCTTAATATTTTACAAATCGTACCAAATGAAAACTTTTCAAATCCAGATTCGAACCCCGATTTCCCGTTGACTACGAACAGTCGCCTACCTCACTTACGCCATCCAGGTCCGCTAGAGACCTGACTTATTTCTGTTTCTCTAGTTGTACACTTACCGATCTGAGAACACTAATTTTTGGAAAAAAATTAGTTGCACTTCAAGTTTATGTCGGTGCTGGATTGATTAAGACGATGGTTGCAATAACCAGGAAATTCGACTTCGAAACTGTATGTGGCACTCATTTTCATTTGTCACGACGCATAAAAAGATTGCAGATTCATTACAGTTAGATTGAAAAATCTGGTCGGATTTCACTGATAAGAGCTTCGAGCTACTGCGTTTCATTGATTATATATGATATATAAGAAACTATCAGCCTCGATTGCGATAATGAAATCAACCTTTACCTAGGATTCAGCCCTAATAATTGAGCCTTCATCAGAAGATGTACCTAAATCTATAATTTGTCTCAGAGGGCATGGTCTAGAAACAAAACTCTAACAGCCTGAATAGGCGTAGTCACATTTTAAAAATGAGGTACATAAGTACTAAGTCAACACCAAGACTTCAGCTCTAGCGTGGGCCTCGTCTCCATGGACGCCGTGCAGTGGGCCTCGGGAGCTCACGTGAAATTATATATTAGATTATCACGATTGCTGACTGTGCTGCAATGTTGAAAGTACAAAGATTACATTCTGATTGAATCCATTCATTTCATTTCAGAGAATTTAGTTCAATTTCTATTCCATAGTTTCATTGACAGATCATATTTCGTGTAGCCTCAAACACCTTAAATCTTTCAAGATAGTTCTACATATCACGCCAATGCACACACAAGATTTTAGTTAAGTCGTTTATAGGCTACCATCGCCTATCGAAAAAAAGTGCTTCAAGAAAAGAAGGTTACTGTAGGCGAGCCTTACGTGTTTCTCTGTCGTCTCGCACCGCATCCCTGCGTTGGTTAACGGGGAATAATTTTGCTGTCACCGAATAGCAAACAGAGTTAGGGCATTGTCTCAGTCAGACAAAAATCGGGATGAATACCGTCCGTGGCTTTGGATTTGCATGATGTTGAAAAGAGACACAGACAATACGTTCGTCAGTGTCTTTAGATGGGCGTTTCGTCCCATTGCTCCCGAATGAAAACCACTGTCGCAGCTCCTGCGTCACTGAAGTCGTTAGTGACAATTAATCCTCTATCGCCATACAGCGAAGGCGGCGTTCATCCAATTTGTGGCTGAAGTGTCGGATGTTTTTGCGTTCAAATTTATTTTGTGGGTTATTTATTGGACAGTTCTGCAGTACATTGTGTTTACGTTATTATGGCTGATTATAGAAGGTAACGACGGAGAGACTTCCTTGTCCGAGTGCTGAGCTACTCATATTCAAAGCTGCTACTACCATGATGGTTATTTGAACACTACAGAGGAAGTCAGATTTCTCCTGAGACATTTTGCCCGTCTATTTTCCGTTAATGTACTATTACCTTTACACTTAGTGAGTTGAAATGGAAAGTGCTTTTATTAACGGAAAGCAAATTCTGTTTCTGACACAAATCCTCCACCGAGCGTCATGTGGAGGATCATGTACGTAACAAAAAGTAGCTGCTTGACAATGTGGAAACACCGCCAGAAATGTATGCTTCAACATAAATGCAGATAAATCTGTATATTGAGCAAGCAATAAAGGAAAAAAAGAAAAATTCGGAGTAGGTATTAAAATCCACTGAGAAGAAACAAAAACTTTCAGGTTCGCCGATGACATTGTGATTCTGTCAGCAAAGGACTTGGAAGAGCAGTTGAGCAGAATGGACAGTGTCGTAAAAGGAGGATATAAGATGAGCACGAACAAAAGCAAAACGAGGATAATGGAATGCAGTCGAGTTAACTCGGGTGATGCTGAGGGAATTAGATTAGGAAATGAGACACTTAAAGTAGTAATGGAGTTTTGCTATTCGGGGAGCAAAATAACCGATGATGGTCGAAGTAGAGAGGATATAAAATGTAGATTGGTAATGGCAACGAAAGCTTTTCTGAAGAAGAGAAATTTGTTAACATCGAGTATAGACTGAAGTGTCAGGAAGTCGTTTCTGAAAGTATTTGTATGGAGTGTAGCCATGTATGGAAGTGAAACATGCACGATAAATGGTTTGGACAAGAAGAGAATAGAAGCTTTCGAAATGTGATGCTACAGAAGAATGGTGAAGATTAGATGGGTTGATCACATAACTAATGAGGAGGTATTGGATAGAATTGGGGAGAAGAGGAGTTTGTGGCACAACGTGACTAGAAGAAGGGATCGGTTGGTAGGACATGTTCTGAGGCATCAAGGGATCATCAATTTAGTATTGGAGGACAGCGTGGAGGGTAAAAATCGTAGAGGGAGATCAAGAGATGAATACACTAAGCAGATTCAGAAGGATGTAGGTTGCAGTACGTACTGGGAGATGAAGCTGCTTGCACAGGATAGAGTAGCATGGAGAGCTGCATCAAACCAGTCTCTGGACTGAAGACCACAACAATCCAAGCTGGCAGATTATGCAGTGTAGTGTCGTCCACACGTAACAAGTGTCATTCGTGGAACAGTGTTCTGTACAGTTGCGAGTGCATTATGTCAGAGGTAAGTCAACTCAAAAGTGGACGAATTAGCTTTCCGTCAGTAAAAGCACTTCGCATTTCAACCCACTAAGTATGAAAGTAACATTAACGGGAAGTAGATGGGCAAATTGTCTGAGGAGAAAGCTGACTTCCCCTGTAGTGTTCAAATAACCGTCTCCATCATGGTAGTAGCGGCTTTGAATACACGTAGCTGCTCGCATGGTGAATGCTTTAATGAGCGAGGCAGTCGAATTATGAAGCCATATCGAAGATCTCTACTGCATACGGGAACAGCGGTAAAACATTATCAGCTGTATCACAACAGCGGCTAAAGTGTGTGTTGAGTTGTCGTGACGGACGATCGTTGAATATGATTGTGAAGAAAAATAAGAGAACAACAACTGCAAAAGTCATTGTACAACTGAATGCCGTATTTGTGAAGTCTGTCAGCACCAAAACAACAAGAAGGGAGCACCAGAATCGGGGATTTGCAGGGCGAGGTGGAATTCCAAAACAAGACTGTGACTTGCCATTTATGATATTTTAGTGTTCACATCGTCGTAGCTAGACATCGTTGTCCAATTCTAGCTATCTAAGGCAGGTGCACGTTATGCGGGCATTCCTGCAGACTATTGAAATGCCTTTCTGGCGTTATGGTACAGTCATGTATCAACAGAACGGTGCGACTTTCCATCTTTCTTTGGTGGCAGGCAGGTGGCACGATGAACACTCCAGTGAATTCACGACCTTGGCTTGGGACGCACATCAACCGATCTCAACCGAACAGAATATTTATAAGGAGCTGTCGAGACGCAGCACGGGCTACACAAATATATTTTAGGGTAGGACTGTAGATTGCTTGGATTGGTATGTCCTAAGGAAAATTCAAGTGTCTCCTAGAGTTCATGCCTCTACGTCTTACTCCACTTTTTAGTGCTCACAGAGCATCGATTCACAAGTGATATCATATCCGGTACCTCCGCATTCCGTTTGTCCGTCCAGTGTATATCAATAAATTGAAAATTGAAACAGAGAAATTTGGGAGCGTTCTTTCGAATGAACGCATAAAATTTCACTTCAGAAACTCTTTAATTACAATGAAATGACCACCTTTAGCTGCTTACAGGCGTTGACATACGTCAACGGGGACAGATGAAAATGTGTGCCCCGACCGGGACACGAACCCGGGATCTCCTGCTTACATGGCAGATGCTCTATCCATCTGAGACACCAAGGGCACAGAGGATATCGCGACTGCATCTGTCCCCGTTGAGGTATGTCAACGCCTGTAAGCAGCTAAGGGCGTTCATTCCACTGTAATTTCATTCTAACGAACTGCATGGTCACCGATGGTATCTGTTCTTTCGGACATGTCCAAAGGAACAGATACTATCTTAGTATAGAAACTATTTATTTGTAACTTTACAGATATGCTTTCACTAGTTTGATAGGCAGTAGTAAGGTGCCAGCTTATAGATGCGAAAGGCCCGTGTTAAATACCCTATCAGTTATAGGACCATTTCTTTCTCATTCAATGTGAAAAATGCTTACTTTCACCTTGGAGTCGACGTTAAACTGTAGGTGCCCTACAACTGGCAAGGTGAGTCAGTCCTATGGTCGGTGGAAGCCTTATCTTATTACCAGCCTTAAAAGGCACTTGTAAATAGAAATTTTGTTTTCCGAAAAAAGTTTAAAATATTTTGTAGCACTATTTGCGGGGATAACTGACAGGCGCCTCCAAAAGCGGAGTGCGAATGTTTCTTTTCCTTTCTAATGAATGTGGAATCCAGGACGACTAAACTCACGTCACTTATAACGCTTTTGCATTTCCGTATCGAACGCGAAAAATTCGTTTATTCAGACAGATGTCAAAGCCAGACGTTATCGTGGACGAAAGTCACTTTCAGGTGCTCGCATTACCAATAGCCTGGGCGGTAAGTTCAGGATGTCAAAAACTCCAGCGAAAGTCTGAAAAGCCTTTCAGTTCTCCGGAGCACATTTAGGAGGCAGGAATGAATACAGCCTTAACGTAGCTACTTAAATACGACGACGCCGTTAATTTCAGTGTCCGTAGCAGAAGGGGTTCGGGGTGGGGGGCTGGGGAGAGAGGTGGGCGAAGTTGCTCGTTGAGCACGGCGTATAGAGGGCTCGGTACGGCACAGAGTTGATTCTGCGCGGCTCTCCGAGGGTCGCGGGTCGATATTATTTAATCTGAAGGGAGCGCGGCGCGTGTGAGCGGGGGTGGACGGCAGGCGGAGGCAGGCAACGCAAGGATTAAATTCGCAAATTGGGTTTCTCGCGTCGGAGCAAGATGGATGACCCAGATTAGCGCTAGATACTGTACGCCGCTGAGCCGACGATGCCGCCGTTGACGCGTCTCCATGGAGCCGAGAGCGCTGACGTCCGCGCGGCGTGGTGCGAGGGTCGTAGCGACAACACAGGAGCAGAACATGGGCCTCCCGAGTAGTTTTAAAGGTTCTACCGACTAGCGACCTACCGCCTGTCACCACCTATTTCCTTAACGACGTTAACAAATTACCATTTTTAGAGAGCTCTGAGCGTATGGGGAACATGGACGTACCTGTCTTACTTGTTTGTAAGGATTCGATTTTTTGAATTACCTACCACCACTTTAAATCATTTTTATGTTTTTCTAACATTTTAGTCTCTTCATATATTGAGCTGACAAAAGCCGTGGATACGTCTTAGTATCTTTTCGGACCTCGTTTTACCCTCAGTAGTTCAACATCTCGACGCGGCATGCACTCAACAAGTCGTTGGAAGTCCCCTGCAGAAATATTGAGCAATGCTCCTTCTATAGCCGCCGACAATTGCTAGAGTTTTGACGGTGCAGGATTTTGTGGCACCAACTGCCCTGTCGCTTACGTTTCACAAACAATCGAGGAATTCATGTAGGGTGATTTCTGGGGCCAGATCATTCGCTCGAACTGTTCAAAATGTTCTTCAAACCAATCACGGTGGCATAGCACGCTGTCATCCATAAAAATTCCATCATTGCGTGAACAAGAAGTCAATGAATGGCTGCAAATTGTATACAAGCAGCCGAACATAACCATTTCCAGTGAATGATGAGTTCGGTGGGACCAGCGGACTCAGCCCATTCCATGCAAACACAACCCACACCATCATGGAACTCCTGCCAGCTTGCACAGTGCCTTGTTGACAACTTGGCTCCACGGCTTCGTGGAGTCTGCGCCACATTAGAATCTTACTATCAGCTCTTACCAACCGAAATCGGGATTCATCCGACGAGGCCACGGTTTTCCAGCAGTCTAGAGTCCAGTCTGGTCAGGAGCACAGGAGAGGCGCTGCAACCGCGACACTAGTGGCTCTGCTGCCATAGCCCATTAACGCCTAATTTCGCGTTACTGTCCTAACACATACTGTAGTCGTGCGTCCCACATTGATTTCTGTAATTATTTCACACAGTGTTGCTTGTCTGTTAGCGCTGATAAATCTACACAAACGTCGCTGCTCTCGTTGCTAATGGCTCTGAGCACTATGGGACTCAACTGCTGTGGTCATAAGTCCCCGAGAACTGAGAACTACTTAAACCTAACTAACCTAAGGACAGCACACAACACCCAGCCATCACGAGGCAGAGAAAATCCCTGACCCCGCCGGGAATCGAACCCGGGAACCCGGGCGTGAGAAGCGAGAACGAAACCGCACGACCACGAGATGCGGGCTCTCTCGTTGCTCGTGGTGAGATGGAATGCCTGGGACCCGGTATTCTCGGCACGCTCTTGACACATTGCATTCACTACAGAAATGGTGTCAACCATGCGTCTAGCCCCAACCACCATCCTGCATTCAAAGTCTGTCAATTTCCGTCTTGCGGCCATAATCAAATTGGACAACTTCTTACAGGAATCCCCTTAGTACAAATGACAGCTCCACCAATGCATTGCCCTTTGATACATTGTGTAGGCGATACTACTGCTATCTGTATATCAGTATATCGCTGTCCCATGACTTTGTCACGTCAGGGTAGTGTGCCATGAACACCACAGATCTTGTAACCCGCTCTATCTCTCTCTCTCTGTCTCTGTCTTGCTGTTATTTTTTTAAGTATTTAGCCGTGATCTTGTTACTTAACAGATTGCTTACGCAGTCGGACTTACAGCTGAATAAAATGCTCCCTTCCTTTCAGTCTCGTTAGTTGTTAAGATGCTACCACCTCTCTACCACAAACTTCGTGGCCATTGTCACATTGGAATAACTACTGATTGGCTACTGGTATACCCTTCTATTCTCTAGCTGCCGGCTTTGACGTCACTGGTGCTCACGACATCGCCATATATGGGTATATGTTGACATGCGTTCGATGCGCCAACGTCAACCTTGCGGTTACTGAAAGTCTCGACGCTCTGGGTTGCCGGCCGCCGTCTCGACCGATTTATATTTCGATGACTTCCTTAATTAGTGTGTCCCAGAAACAGTCAGTGCCAGCTACGATAGAGGTTTCGTCAGATTTGATCCGGTGATCGTCTTGTGGAACATGTTTAGCTAAAACGGGTTTTCAAGGGTAGCGCAGGCGATAAAACATCTCGTATTTTCCTGTCTTGTTCTACAGTGAACATTGTTTGCTCGAAGTAAGACTGGCTACACTCTCAAGGTGGAGTATATGGTACAGGTGTTCTGAGAACTGCCATATCTCCAACTGGTCTCAGCAATGGCCGCATTTAGGACTGTCCGACAACGCACGTCCAACAAGGAGCAACGAAATAGCTAAGAAGCAAGTTATTTTTACTACTTCCTATAACTGGCGATTCTTTGTTGATCGATAGACTCATGCTCATAAATTAAGGATAATTGCTGAATATGGTTCCACACATCGTGGCGCTACACAAAACTGGCTCTAATAGCATAGGCAAATAGGGAACACACACGACACAAATCTGTAAGTTCATGGTATTGGTGATAAGTTGAGAAGACCTTCCCGAATTACATGTGCTACAAAACGCCAGCGTTTCCTGTGCATGTACCCCGACATCAATATGGGATATGATCACCATGCACACGTACACAGGCCGCACAATGGTTTGGCATACTCTGGATCAGGTGGTCGAACAGCTGCTGGGGTATAGCCTCCCATTCATGCACCAATGGCTGTCGGAGCTCCTGAAGTGTCGTAGGGGTTTGAAGACGTGCAACGATACGTCGACCGAGAGCATCCCAGAAATGCTCGATGGGGTTTAGGTCTTGAGAACAGGCACACCACTCCATTCGCTCGATATCTTCTGTTTCAAGGTACTCCTCCACGATGGCAGCTCGGTGGGGCCGTGCATTATCATCCATCAGGAGGAAGGTGGGACCCACTACACCCCTGAAAAGGCGGACATGCTGGTGCAAAATGACGTCCCGATTCATCTCACCTGTTACAGTTCCTCTGTCAGACACACGCAGGGGCGTACGTGCACCAATCATAATCCCATCTCACACCATCAAACCACAACCTCCATACAGGTTCCTTTCAAGCACACTAAGGGTTTAGTATTTGGTTCCTGGTTCACGCCAGATGAAATCCCGGCGAGAATCACTGTTCAGACTGTACCTGATACCTGGACTCGTCAGTGAACCTAACCTGGACCACTGTTCCAATGACCATGTACTGTGTTCTTGACACTAGGCTTTACGGGCTCTCCTGTGACCAGGGGTCAGTGGAATGCACATTGCAGGTCTCCGGGCAAATAAACCATGTATATTCAGTTGTCTTTAGGCTATGTGTCTGGAGACAACTGTTCCAGTGGGTGCGGTAAGGTTCCGAGGATGGCTACCTGCAGTATTCCGCTGCCGTCTGCGGGAACTGACTATAAGATATCGGTCTTCTTGTGGTGTTGTACACTGTGGATGTCCTGTTCTGTAGCGTCTGGACACGTTTCCTGTATGCTGGAATTGTTGCCATAATCTTGAGATCACACTTTGTAGCACACGGAGGCCCCATGCTAGGACCTGCTGTGTTTGACCAGCCTCCAGTCGACCTAGTATTCTCCCCCTCATAACATCATCAATATCTGTTCTTTGAGCCATTTTTAATACACAGTCACCATTAGCACATCTGAAAACGCCTGCGCACTTCCTCGCTGTACCGTACTCTGATATGCACTAACACACCTCTGCTGCCAGCGCCACGGTGCGACGACCGTAGTTCAAATGCACCACATTGTCATACCCCGAGGTGATTTAAACCCGCAAACCGCCCGCCAGAGCGTTGTTTCACCATGTGTCAGCATTATCCTTAATTTATGAGCACGAGTGTAGATGTTATTCCTAAAGGCCTCAGGTCAATGGCATGTTACCGGCGTCTTATATCGTTCTTAGCAATGTACCAACGTTTGCAGCACAGTGCATTTCTGTACCGGGTAATGATGGCTGATGGGGTGCAAGTACTGACCACTGTACGTAGGTTTCCAGTCCAAGACAATCTTTTCGTTTGCAGTGCATGAGTATCTCCACAAGTGGATGCGCATCGTCTTTTTATAAGAACTTTCGTAGAGATCTGTGTGTTACTGTTAATGCTGCTGAGACGTTTCAAGAACTCGTCAAGTTTATCGCGTCGTGTCGTCAATGGATCGGAAGAAACAACTAAATTTTAATGGAGACGTACCTGGGTCAATACCCTCGGAATACTCCATGAAGAGGTTTGCACCAGCTGGAGCTAACGGGATTCCCATCGCAACTCCGTCTCCCTGACAATAGTATTGGCCGTGTGCCAAAACACCTCTACCATATCACTTTCAACATACTTTGGTACTAGGACCGAAGTGTTTTTGATAGACATATTCGTGAACTTCACAACCATATCAAATTAATTAAAATGTCACCATCATTATGTCTAAAACGGATGACAACAATTGCTGAGTCCTTAACATGACGTTCACAGAGACGCACACATGAAATGAGGAGATTGGACAAGTACTTAGCCAACTCATTCGTCAGTGGAACAGTGGTGGGTATGATGAGGCGGAAAAGCGTCCCGTCCGTGCATCTTCGGAAGAGCGCAAACACTAGTTCGTCTCGTTGACTGCGGGAGAGTATTCTTGATCATACTATCTTTCAGCGATGAGTGCTTAAGAAGCTCAGATACCTTTTTTACTCTCTACATTGGGTCCAATAACGCGCAGATGATCGCATCGTAGTCGCCGTGTTCCCTATTTAGGACAGCATTGCCGTTCTCAGCAGGATGAACCACGCTGCTTTTATCATTGCGCAGTACGCACAGGCCTTTGTGCACAGTCCTGCTCATGCTGGGTGTTGCTTGCACACCAGTGTCAAGCGGTCAGGATTGCTTCCAGTTCTTTTCGCGTAAGGAGCGCTACAAGAATGACTGCCTAAATGCGTCCGTGCGTGGTGTAATTAATCTAATTTTGTCATCGAAACCCGTACGGGTGTGTTACGTAGCAGGCTGAAGTATTCCTAGATTCTTCACTTAATACCGACTCTTGAAACTTTGCTTTCATGTAGAACTATTTTAGACCCCAGATCAAAATATTTCACTGATAGATCGCGAAACAGCCATTTACCTTCCATCGGAGGTTCTTAACAGCCCGTTTATAAGTCTCTACATTCATTTGGCGTTTTTGATATACGTAGCTTCAGCCTTTTACATATTGAAGTCTATAGCGAACAAAAACGTCTGTAACAAATACCGTGGGTAGACGAAAATACTAAGTAGTACAATAACCATGCCCAAGACGGTGTAGGAAAACCGTTGGCATTCAAACGACCTTACAGTTGTCTCGAAATGGATAAATACATTTACTGTATGGTTCTCAAGGGAATCTTATACAATTGTTATTGCAAATAGTGGCAAGCTCAGGGAACGATAACGGAGGTAAATAGCGTTGAAGCACTCTTGTCTTCAAAGTAGACCACAAACGCTCAATAGGAGTGAGTTCTGGTGAGTGTGGCGACCAGGCGAGATGAGACAGTTCATCCTGATGCTCACCATTCCTGGACGATGCGAGCTGTGTACAGGGGCCCTGTCAACTTGAAACACATAATCACCATTGGGAAGCATACAGACCTGATCAGCCAGAATGACTACGTCTAACTTGGCAGCAAAGTGACTTTGGAAAGTAACCATGGGGCCCATGCGGTACCACTATAAGGCTGCTCAAATCGCTACTGTACGCCCGCCATGCTACACTCTTGGGAGGTAGACCCGGCCAGAAACTGGACGCAGTGTGAAACAACACTCATCTGACCAAATGACGTTCTTCAATTGCTCCGTGGTGGTGTAGATGTTATGTCTTCTCAGCATGTGTTTCTGTTACGATCATTTGCATCACAGCTGAGTAGTAGTTTTTTAATTCTAGCTCGCCCGGCAATTCCCTGCGTAGGGAGTTCCCTCCGTGTTGTTTTGGTACTGACACGATTTGCGAGTGTGACACGATTTGCGAGTACTGTAGCTGCTGGTCTCTTATTTTTAGTCACAATGCTCTTTAGTGACCGTCCGGCATGACCACTGAAGATATTTTCGTCCGGATTGTGATTTAATAGATGCTATTTTTCCGCTTTCCATGTGAGCGGTAAAAGTTTTCGATAGAGTGACCCTTGAAACACCAAACACTGCGGCTACCATTGTTGTCCACCACACAAGCACCATGAATTTGCGAATTTGTGTACTCAGAACTGTACAGAACACTTTTTTGACCACAACTGACACTTACAGCGTATTGAGGACATTGCACAGGTGCCGATCGTGGTGAAATATAACAGCATAGCTTGCAAGCTTGGCTACCATCTGGATTTATGTTCAAGTACGCGTTTCTCGTGGTGATTCCATACGTGTATCCAACCAGTGGTAGTAGCGTCTGTGTGCTACAAATCACAAGTTTCTAATGCACTGAAGGGCCAAAGAGACTGATATAGGCATGCGTATTCAAATACAGAGATATGTAAACAGGAAGAATACGGCGCTGCAGTCGGAACACAACAAGGGTCTGGCGCAGTTGCTAGATCGGTTACTGCTCCTACAATGGCAGATTATCAAGATTTAAGTGCGTTTGAACTTGGTGTTATAGTCGGCGCACGAGAGATGGGACACAGCGTCTCCGAGATAGCGATGAAGTGGGGATTTTGGCGTATGACCATTTCACCAGTGTACCGTGAATATCAGGAATCCCGTAAGACAATAAATCTCCGATATCGTGGCAGCCGGAAAAAGATTGTGCATGAACTGGACCAACGATGACTAAAGAGAATCGTTCAACGTGACAGAAGTGCACCCGTTCCGCAAATGGCTGTAGATTTCAATGCTGGACCAACAACAAGTGTCGTCGAGCGAACCATTCAACGAAAGATCATCGATATGGGCTTTCGGAGCCGAAGGCCGACTCGTGTGCCCTTGACGATGGCTCCACATCACAAACCTTCACGTCTCACCTGGGCCGGTCAACAGCGACATTGGACTGTTGACAATTGGAAACATGTTGCCTGTTCGGACGAGTGTCCTTTCAAATTGTATCGAGCGGGTGGACGTGTAAGGGTACGGAGACAACCTCATGAATCCATGGACACTGTATGTCAGCAGCGGCCAGTTCAAGCTGGTAGAGACCCTGTAACGGTGTGGGGCGTGAGCAGTTGGAGTGATATAGGAACGCTGATACGTCTAGATACGACTCTGATAGGTTACACGTACGGAAGCATCCTGTCTGATCACCTGCATCCGTTCATGTCCATTGTGTATTCCGACGGATTTCGGCAATTCCAGCAGGACAGTGCGACACGTCAAAAGTCCAGAATTGCTACAGAGTGGCTTCAATAACAGTCTTCTGAGTTTAAACACTTCCGCCGGCCATCAACCTACCCAGACACAAACGTTATTGAGCATATCTGGGATGCCTTGCAACGTCCTGTTTAGAAGAGATCTCCACCCTTTTGTGCTCTTGCAGATTTATGGAGAGCTTGTAACCTCCCCCTCACTTATCGACCTTAATGACAGTGAAAAATGAAACCGCGTGTACCTAATGGGAATTTTGGAAAAGCAATCGTCACCGAAGTTAACCTGTCGGTAAAGAGGGAGGAAAGGGTTACATCTAAATGAAAGGAAAAATGCAAGTGAAACTGGTGGAAATTAATTTTGAAATAGGGATGAAGTTAATAAAGAAAGTAAATGTGCGGCCGTTACGTTAACAATCAACTAGCGGTAATTAGATATTTGAGATTTGGGGGAAATTACGGTCGCCAGTCCTATGGACAATTACTATAATAACTGAAAAAGAAAGGTTACTACACATATAATTAGCACTAGAAGCGTGGCAACTGAAGGTTGACACGTGTAGTGTGAAAACTGAAAGTTTGTCAGAAGTAATAAATTTCGCTACACTTAATTTAGCAAAAGAATTAATGAAACCGGAAAATCGAAAGTTAATTTAGTGACTGAAGTTAATAGTGAGCTTTCTTTCTGAAGCACATCGAAATACAGTTAGTCTTGGACTACCTCAACAATCATTTCTAAAGCTACTTGAATCTACGCAATTTAGAAAGAAGAGATTTAACTTTGAACTTGAATTAAACGATTCTGAACAATTAACAATAGTAAAATTTAGTACGTACCAAGCTGAGTTGCAGTCACAGGTAAGCTAAAATACGGTAACAAAACTCGCACTCTTAATTTGTGCTTGTGTAATCTAACTATTGTAGCCAGCTATGAATACTTAAATTGAACTTTGAAATTAAAGTAGTGAAATGGAATTATGCTGGCGTTTGAATTTCAACGACACTCGGGTTCATTTCGGAAAAGGAAGGGACCCTGCTTGGCAATGCAATTGGGACAATGAGCAACAAAGGTTCATGCTAAGTTGCTGTAATTTTGCGAGGCACATGGAACAATTTGAAAAGCTGAGGTCTGCCATACAGTTCTGAAACTTTACGTGCTTTTAGTCTTCCTTGTTGGTTGATTGAAGGAGGTGGCGACAGTCACTCATTGTCGGCCGTCGCTGTTGTAGAAGCTGGATGTTGGCGCGCCTTCTTCTCGACACGGTCACCAGGCGAAACGGGCTCTTGATGTGCGCCAGCTAAGGCTTCCCGTCCGCGACACCATGTCAGAAACTATCATCGCGAGTCGAGCGCAATTACATGCTGCCAAACCCCGAAAGCGCGGCATCTCACTACCAAAGATCCTACACACTTTGAGTCTTCACACGACCTATCGATGTAATCGTTCGATAGCAGTTTTCCCTAGGCAAGACCCAGCGTAAAAATACAAATAATATTTACGAAACAAACCAATTATACATCGACATAAATGCATAAATATATATATACAAATAGTAAAACAATTACAATATGTAAAGACACAGAAATGTCATATATTCAGGCAACAAAAATAAGGAAAAGAAATTATAGTACAATAGATGGAAATAGGAGGATATGCATTTCCGGCGTTACAAGCTCTGCAGGTTTCGTAGTGCTAGTTCCCTCCAGCACTACTTCCGACATTAGTCGAATCCATGCCACGTCGTGTTGCGGCACCCCTACACGATATTATGCATATGTACCAGTTTCTTCGGCTCTTAGGTGTATAATAGTATCCTATATGCTACGCGTCACCAGTTTCTAAAACAAGGTGTTTGTAAATTAGTTATCCAAAAAATTCTGTAATTGTGAACAGGTTGAATGATTTACAGAAATATTTTGTATAGCACTGAACACCGTATATCTTCGAATTTTATTCCTGTCTAGCACTGTTAGTTCAGTCGACCTTCCCGTTAGGCGGCGTGGACGAATGAGCTTTTCCAGTGGTCATCATTGATTCTATAATTTTCAGTGCGATTGGGTCCGCAGCTGCTATGAATTATTTAAATGATTTCTTGAAGCCTTGAGCTGCCATTTTATTTCCTGTACAATTGTACAATTTCGGCTTTAGGCCATTTTCAAGTACTTTACGGATGATTTTTGGTAACATATTATGTCATGTACGTCGTTGCTCCTATGACATGATGTTATGCTCATAAATTAGTTCGACGAGTTCACGCTAAATCATCCGTAAAATACTTGAAAATGGACTAAGGCCGAAATAGTACAGTGGTACAGGAAACACAGAAAATGGCAGCTGAAGGCTAAATGAAATCATTTTAGAAAAGTTCATCACTGAGACGTATAACGGTGAAAAACATACGAAGTGTTGTTTGCGGTCTCGTGAATCCAAATCCGCTACTACAGTTCAGTAAGGTGTTAGGACTAAATATCGCAAGCCACCACCTCAACGACGAATTGTCATTAATTGGTACAATCGTTTCACCGAAAGCGGCTGTGCCACGGTCGGCCAGCAGTCCCTGAAGCAGCAGTTGAACAGGTTGGGCAGTTTATCAGCCGTAGCCCGGGTAAATCAACGACACGTGCCAGCTTAGATTTGAAGATGCCTAGTGTTACAGTGTGGAAAGTAACACTGCCGGACTTGTTCAGTTGACGCGTCAGAGACTCCTCCCGACCCCGACACGTCGTTGTAAGTGATACACAGTCAGCTTCCGTGAAACGACTGCAGCAGTTAATAACAGATTGTGTTTGACGTAATAGCTCGCGAGAATCAGTCCTGAACTGTCTCTGAACTCTACTAGCGGATTTGGATTCATGAAACCATAAACAACACTGCGCGTGCTATGACTCCGTGACGACTGCTGGAAGCCGGCCGGGGTGGCCGTTTACCCTTTTCACAATGAAATGTTACTTCTTAGCAACTAATTTATTCACACCCAGTATCGTGATTCCTAAGGTATTGCACCCTTCACACTGTCAGAAAGCAGTGGCTGGGTAAAATTTACGGCGGAGCGTTAGGAGGGAGTAGGCAAGATAACACTGAGCGTTTCGTCCTCTCACCTCCCGCACGCCGTCAGGAGGCAGAGACGCAAAAGAATGCCCTGCGCTGGCCGTTATGTGCTCGGTATGCAGAAAGAGGCCGCCCGGCGGACAGCGAGTACCGCGCGCATTACGTCATCAGTTTCATTTTAATTAAATCGAGATTTAATTAAAACCTGAACAGTTGGTGACGACAAACATGAATGTCGCGCCAACTTTTCACTTTTAATTGAAACCGTAGAGCGGCGGACAGCGCATGACGGCGCGAGGACGTGCGAAATGTACAGCGGCGCAACAGAGCAGAGCCGCGGGCCGGCGCACGTGTTCTCGCCACGCCGCGGTTTGCTGCGTGCGGAGCCGAGCGTTGTAGCGGGATGGTGGCGCAGTCTATGCTGCTAGGCATCTCGTTGGCATTAATGCCGTTTCAGCAACCAAGTGATTTTGTGTTTTTTCTGGTCGGTCGTGCGATACGGAATGAAAACTACCGTTACTATTTTTTATAGAGAAAAAAAATTTTTGCCGGTGGTAAGCGAAATACATTGTTTGACATTCTCAAGTTAGCAGGAATGAAACAGGGTGAATTCCGGATATTTGTACCACAGAGTGAGACTTACAATGGCATATTTCACAAATGCGCTAAGTTAAGATACGGTACGTTCCTCGGTTGCTGGTCGCCGGGGCGCAGCTAGTGATAACAATGTGTTACTGAAATATTATCATTTCACATGCGAGAGATACTGTAGCACTGTTACTCGTAAAACAGTTTCAGGTAGCTCACTCTTGCATTCACTGTGAGACAACGAATACGTATAGGGCACAGCCCTGTTCCACCACCGATAACGAAAAGCGAAAAGATAGTCTGCCAGGAAGTTTCATATCAGGGCACACTCGGCTGCAGAGTGAAAATCTCATTCTGCAAACATCCCCCAGGCTGTGGCTAAGCCATGTCTCCGCAATTGCCGGCCGGGGTGGCCGAGCGGTTCTAGGCGCTACAGTCTGGAACCGCGCGACCACTATGGTCGCTGGTTCGAAGCCTGCCTCGGGCGTGGATGTGTGTGATGTCCTTAGGTTAGTTAGGTTTATGTAGTTCTAAGTTCTAGGGGACTGATGACCTCAGTGCTAAGAGCCATTTGAACCATTTTTTTTTCCCAGCAGTATGCTTTCTTTCAGGAGTGCTAATACTGAAAGGTTGGCAGGAGAGCTTCTGTAAAGTTTGGAAGATTGGAGACGAGATACTGGGAGAAGTAAAGCTGTGAGGAGGGGGCATGAGTCGTGCGTGGGTAGCTCAGTTGGTAAAGCACTTTCCCGCGAAAGGCGAAGGTCCCGAGTTCGAGTCTCGGTCCGGCACACAGTTTTAATCTTCCAGGAAGTTTCAGATAACACGTATTAATAGAATTTGCTGATTTCATAATGTTATTTATTTATATGCTTGTGTTATTTTGACTTGTGGAGGCCCATATCATCCCACTGCACTAATTTATGTGAAAGTGTGTGCTTTGTGACTATTTAGAGGGGTTTATTTGAGCTAGATAGCATTAGATACCTTCTCTTCGGTATTACATGTTTCATTTTGCATGTCACTAGGGTGTCAACTCTTGAACTCTTGCTCACCGCGTATCACAAGAGTGGTGAAACCTATTTCAAAGACACATAAATCTTACAAACTACCATATTTTTTTTCATTTTGCATGACTGTCTGCGGACAGCTCTGATGTGATGAGCATACCAAACTTAAGTTATAACTTGCATATGATGATAATATAATGCACTGAAATTGTAACCTATAGGTTGTAGGTATAGGAAAGATATGAAGGTAGCAGTCACTGAAATTATACCCTACGTTACAAATGTATTGTGATAATGGAAGCTCCATACACTGGTTATAGAAATATTATGAAGATGTAATTGTAGCACACTGGTTACAGATGTAGAAATACTGTGAGTGATGTGTCATGTAACGAAACTTTTCATAATATATTATGAGCTCCATACCTCACGGTTTTATTGTGATGTGTACATATAATATCTATTTGTAACTGCGCAGCAAACAGATAGGCGAAGTGCAATTACCATCATCATTGGATGAGAATGATGTCATGTCCTCTCTCCCCTGTATTGTCTTAGGAATATGTCCGACTGGATATTTCCTTTCTTATGGCAGTGAAATACAAAGCTGTGACTGGAAGGTCTAAATACACTATGTGTAACAGAATTGGCTTAAAACCTCTCTTATTGACCTATTCACAAGACAGGGGTGGGGGCCCCAGGAGGCGTTTGAAAAACAGTTATAAGAGTCGAAGGACATGAAAGGGAATCAGTGGTTGGGAAGAGAGTGAGACAGGGTTGTAGCCTCTCCCCGATGTATCTGTATATTGAGCAAGCAGTAAAGGAAAAAAACTGATTGGAAACAAAAGATAAGTTCGGAGTAGGCATAAAAATCCATGGAGAAGAAATAATAACTTTGAGGTTCGCCAATGACATTGTAATTCTGTCAGAGATTGAAAAGGAAGAGTAGTTGAATGGAATGGACAGTGTCTTGAAAGGAGGATATAAGATGAACATCAACAAAAGCAAAACAAGAATAATGAAATATAGTCGAATTAAGTCGGGTGATGCTGAGGGAATTAGATTAGGAAATGAGACACTTAAAGTATTAAAGGAGTTTTGCTATTTGGGGAGCAAAATAACTGATGATGGTCGAAGTAGAGAGGATATAAAATGTAGACTGGCAATGGCAAGGAAAGCGTTTCTGAAGAAGAGAAATTTGTTAACATCGAGTATAGATTTAAGTGTCAGGAAGTCATTTCTGAAAGTATTTGTATGGAGTGTAGCCATGTGTGGAAGTGAAACATGGACGATAACTAGTTTGGACAAGAAGAGAATAGAAGCTCTCGAAATGTGGTGCTACAGAAGAATGCTGAAGATTAGATGGGTAGATCACGTAACTAATGAGGAGGTATTGAATAGAATTGGGGAGAAAGAAATTTTTGGCACAACTTGACAAGAAGAAGGGATCGGTTGGCTGGACATGTTCTGAGGCATCAGGGGAACACAAATTTAGCATTGAGGGCAGTGTGGATGGTAAAAATCGTAGAGGGAGACCAAGAGATGAATACACTAAGCAGATTCAGAAGGATGTACGAGGGCAGTTCAGTAAGTAATGCAACACTTTTTTTTTCTCGGCCAATTTTGGTTGAAAAAACCGGAAATTTCTTGTGGAATATTTTCAAACATTCCCGCTTCGTCTCGTATAGTTTCATTGACTTCCGACAGGTGGCAGCGCTGTACGGAGCTGTTAAAATGGCGTCTGTAACGGATGTGCGTTGCAAACAACGGGCAGTGATCGAGTTTCTTTTGGCGGAAAACCAGGGCATCTCAGATATTCATAGGCGCTTGCAGAATGTCTACGGTGATCTGTCAGTGGACAAAAGCACGGTGAGTCGTTGGGCAAAGCGTGTGTCATCATCGCCGCAAGGTCAAGCAAGGCTGTCTGATCTCCCGCGTGCGGGCCGGCCGTGCACAGCTGTGACTCCTGCAATGGCGGAGCGTGCGAACACACTCATTCGAGATGATCGACGGATCACCATCAAACAACTCAGTGCTCAACTTGACATCTCTGTTGGTAGTGCTGTCACAATTGTTCACCAGTTCGGATATTCAAAGGTTTGTTCCCGCTGGGTCCCTCGTTGTCTAACCGAACACCATTAAGAGCAAAGGAGAACCATCTGTGCGGAATTGCTTGCTCGTCATGTGGCTGAGGGTGACAATTTCTTGTCAAAGATTGTTACAGGCGATGAAACATGGGTTCATCACTTCGAACCTGAAACAAAACGGCAATCAATGGAGTGGCGCCACACCCACTCCCCTACCAAGAAAAAGTTTAAAGCCATACCCTCAGCCGGTAAAGTCATGGTTACAGTCTTCTGGGACGCTGAAAGGGTTATTCTGTTCGGTGTCCTTCCCCATGGTCAAACGATCAACTCTGAAGTGTATTGTGCTACTCTTCAGAAATTGAAGAAACGACTTCAGCGTGTTCGTAGGCACAAAAATCTGAACGAACCTCTCCTTCTTCATGACAACGCAAGACCTCGCACCCGAGAGGAGCTCACAAAACTTCAGTGGACTGTTCTTCCTCATGCACCCTACAGCCCCGATCTCGCACCGTCGGATTTCCATATGCTTGGCCCAATGAAGGACGCAATCCGTGGGAGGCACTACGCGGATGATGAAGAAGTTATTGATGCAGTACGACGTTGGCTCCGACATCGACCAGTGGAATGGTACCGTGCAGGCATACAGGCCCTCATTTCAAGGTGGCGTAAGGCCGTAGCACTGAATGGAGATTACGTTGAAAAATAGTGTTGTGTAGCTAAAAGATTGGGGAATAACCTGGTGTATTTCAATGCTGAATAAAACAACCCCTGTTTCAGAAAAAAAATGTGTTGCATTACTTATTGAACTGCCCTCGTAAATATGTGTAACGCAGTTAGCTTACAAGCTCTCAGATCAGCTTAATTCCACGATAGACTCATGACTTTTAGGAATGGTGTGGGGAAGTAACGGGGGAGTTGAGGAAAGCGATTCACTGTTTAGTTTCCGCCGAAGTCAAGTACCGAGCTGTTACTTGAAGAGCTAAAATGGTTAACAAAACTGGCTTAGAAGCTCCCTAATTGGCTTTTTTCAAAAAATGCTACATGGATTAGTACAGTGGAGGGGAGGGGAAAGAGTGTGACTTTGGTATGGAGTGGGGGAAGGAAGGGGACGTAGAGGGAAGGAGGGAACTTCAAGGGCACATTTAATCCAAAGTGGCAAAAAAGTTTCTACCCCTTCCGAATTCCACGACCTGCTGTAGACAATAGCAAAATCAGGTGGATTCCTCCCACACGACAGCTGCTTTTAATGTGAGCAGTGGAGCACCATATAGCGTGGAGACTGGACCTGTTGCGATACTTATACAATTCTACATGATGTATGCAAATGAACTTGCTCCTCTTCTAGCAGTAAAGTACCGTAGTTCACTGGAGGACAGGAGTGTTTCAAGTGACTGAAAAAATGCACCAATACACATTCCCGTTTTCAAAAAAGGTCGTCGAACAGAGGCACACAACTGTAGGATCTTAACGCTCCGAAATACGTTTTATACTTACATGTTATGGACCTTTCTGCGGGCCGAAAATCCCCTCTGCAGGAATCAACATGGATTGCGCAAACAACGATTGAAGTTCTCTGTTCGTACAGGAAAACCAGAAAACGGTAGATACCGGCGCACACTGGGCCATAATACCGAAAAGGTGGTCACAAATTTAAAAAATGTTCGGAGTTCAGAAGTTTTGTTTAATACGTTCGGACCACTGAATTCCGGTCTTAGAAGCGGCCAGTTGTTTCTTCGGAGGACTGAATTTCGTTCGGATAAAACATTTTTGTTCAGCGAAATCAGACGGAAAGTTTTTAAATACAGGCTATTCCAGGAGGTATGTGCTTAATTACGAACACTTATTTCATTATTCAATCGGTAATTAACAATTGGTTCTTGTTAATTAACTTTTTACCAGATTGCAAGCAAGGAAGTGTAAAACACGAGCGGAAAGAAGAGAGAAGTTTCAGCGGAAAGAAGAGATAAGTTTTAGATTCCTCGACATTCCGCCTTCTTTTTCATTCCGTCCTTAAGTATACATTATTATCCATACGAATCAGCCTTAAAATCCAGCTTCTAGCCGCAACTCCGTCTTTGAGACATTTTTAAGCTACAGTAGTAAAATGAGGAAAAATTTCTGAGAATGCTCGTCTGGAACACAGCATCGTACGGTAGTGAAACGTGGGCTGTGGGAAAATCGGAACGGGAAAGGATCGAAGCATTTGAGATGTGGTGCTACAGGCGAATGTTGAAAATTAGGTAGGTTGATAAGGAGTGTGGAGGCTCTGCACAGAAGCGGAGAGGAAAGGAATTAGAGGTGTACATGTTCCGCTTTTAACCCGCCCATGCTTGCCCGGTGGCCAGGCGGGCAGGCCGCCCCGCGTTGTCAACAGAACGGGCAGGCTGCTTCACTCCCAGCCAAGCCAAGCACAACCCAACCCGGGCAGGCTGCGGGAAACTTGCTTGCCTTCCCATATTACTGCCGAGCTGCGCTACGCAGCCGTTTAGTCCGCGCGCTTCATTGTCGTACTATGAACGTTAATTAAAAGTTTTTATTTTACCTGAGCACCAAAAGACAAACCCTAACATTATATACATATTAATTTCAGGTCAAAAAATATTGGGTTTTATTTGTACATTCTTCCTTTACGCGTATTTTTTGGGCTTATTATCTATATAAATAAAAATGAATTTCCAAATGCGTTGATAAGCGTAAAACTCGAGAACGGCTGGACCAATTCGGCAATTTTTTTTTTTTTTTGCTGTGTTCGTAATTCTCAGTACAAGGTTTTTATGAAATAAAATTTTTCGAATATCGATCGAAAAATTGGAAAATTTGAGAAAAACTGAAAGTGTGTTTTCATTGTGTCCGTGTGTTTGTATTGCATACAATCTTGATGAAATTTTGCATACTATACCTTGAAACCAAGAGGAAGGTCACAGTCTACTTAAAATTTCGTAGGGTGCATGGCAGAGGTTACTTTACCTAACGGAATTCGACAAATTGTACGTTTTTATTCCGATCTTGATGAAATTTGGCATACTTGATATTCAAAGCAGGATGAAGGGCGCTGTCTGCTTAAAATTCTGAATGGTACATGGCGGAGGGTACTTTACTTACACACTTCTACACCAACCTACAGTTTTATTCCGATCTTGAAGAAATTTTGCACACTTGACCATCAAGAGGAACATTACTGTCTACATAATATTTCGGACAGTGCATGGAAAAGAGTACCTTTCAAAAGATTTTGACATCGTTTGCGGGTTACCATGTAATCCTTCTCCCTCTATACTGCTAAATGGTCTCAGGTCCTTAGCACACATTTCGACCCCATTTTCGGCCACTAAATCTTTGTCCTCTTTCAAGAAATTTACGGAGTGAGGGAACTGCTTGTCAAATTTGCACACATGCCGTAACATACTCGAGGTTCCTAAATAAGTACATAAGAGCTATTTACATAGTTTGCGTCTCGCGGTTCTAGGCGCGCAGTCCGGAACCGAGTGACTGCTACGGTCGCAGGTTCGAATCCTGCCTCGGGCATGGATGTGTGTGATGTCCTTAGGATAGTTAGGTTTAAGTAGTTCTAAGTTCTAGGGGACTGATGACCACAGCAGTTGAGTCCCATAGTGCTCAGAGCCATTTGAACCATAGTTTGCATTGAGACACACCTACCGATTTATTTGAAGCGGCCTCATAAACACACGAAAACATTTCCTATGGGGCACTTGTGCTCTGTTTCGTTACCAGCATGTATTCGCCAGTTGTCAATTTTTTTTCAATCTCACTAAAGTCCGACCTATTCATTGTGCTGCCCCATCGTTGCGATAAATGTACTGCGGGCTAACTACCTGGCTACTCTAGTCACGGTAGCTTTACAGCGCAACCTGTTGTCAGGCGCAGCAAGCTGAGCGGGTCCCGTGAAGCTTGGCAGGCGTGTGTGTGTGTGTGTTGGGGTTTATGGGCGCTCAACATCGAGGTCATCAGCGCCCTGACACACAGTAAAAGGAACGAATGTGGAGAGACCTAATAAAACTGAAAAACACACTCAAAGCAGGAAAAGAGGGAAAATACGACCTGAGAAGGTAAAACCTAAGGTAAGGGATAACATAGCGACAAGAATGACATAGGAAACCGTCAGTGTCTGGCCACTTACATAAAATATGGGCGAGCTTGTCACACAGGAAACAGGCCTGCGGGAACCCAGGTAGCCCGGGCTTGCGGGAGCCCAAGTCGGTCGCATTACCCACTATGCCTCAGTACATGCGTACTCTTGTGTTTACGTCGCGGCAGGCTGACCGGCATGAATGGTTGCAGAGGAGCCAGGGGCAAGCAGGCTGCAATGGGAATTTGTACACCTCTGAAAGGAATACTGGAAAACACTGACAAGGAGAAGGGATAGGATGATAGGACATTATTAAGACATCAGGGAATGATTTCCATGGTACTATGGGGAGATGTAGAAGGAAAAAACGGTAGAGGATGTAGATAATGGAATACATCCAGCAAATAACAGAGGACGTAGGTTGCAAGTGCTGCTCTGAGATGAAGAGGTTGTCACAGGAGAGAGGCGGGTTGCATCAAACCAGATAGAAAACTGATGACAAAGAAAAGTCGTTATTTATACATAATTTAAAATTGTTTTAATAGAACGTATAAGCACACATAATCATAAAGTTGTTATTTATATTAAAAAAATATAATTACAAATTATTAAAGTGTACTTTAAACATAGCAAAAATATAAAACATTCGTTTTTTTAAAATAATTATATTACTTCACATACATAAGATTTTCCTTGATAACCTAAATTACTTTTACATATTTCTTCTTTGCGGAAATCATCTCCAAGTAAGTGAAAACTCGGTTATCGCAAGCTGGTTTCTGCTGCAGAAGGCTCCGAGGAATCATATTTTGAGGATGATCAGCAGGCTACAAATGTCAGTGAGGGAGAAGATGGAGGAGGAAATGAAGACGAAGGAACACAGGAAGAATAAGATCAGTAAAAAGTACAAAACTTGCCATTTTTGTTGTACTAATATATGTTTTCCGCAATAAAGACAGTAATAGAGGCAGTTTTGTAATAAAGTTTACCCTTAAAATTATAAATGTTCACAGAAACCAATTTTGCGTCCATTAATTATTTCGAGATTCTTTCCGCCTTATTGGACCCGCTATTTTGAATTTTTCAGTTTTGATAAAAAATCGTTAACAGAAGGGTCAGAAAGCCCATCATGTACATTTTTGGCCATACTGGAGCAGATGCAGCGATTTTGGCCAGGTTTTCAGGCTTATTCTGGTCCACTGCGCGGCGACCAGTGTAATATCATGTCCCCTAACTTTCGGTAGACGTCGATACAATTCCGCGCAGTCACCTAATGGTCAAAATAAGAGCTTACAATGAAATGAATACCCTTAGCTGCATACAGGCATTGATATAAGTGAACGGGGACAGTTGAAAATGTGTGCCCCGACCTGGACTCGAACCCGGGATCTCCTGCTTACGTGGCATAGTGGATAGTGCGACTGCAGGGACTTATCTCTGGCACGCCTCACGTGAGACCCACATTCGCAACTTTATTGTCCCGCACTATATTCGTAGTGCCCCTGCCCATAATACTCATAACTCGCGGCTTTACTGCCGATTCCCGTATGCCAGCCGGGATGTCCGAGCGGTTCTAGGCGCTACAGTTTGGAACCGCGCGACCACTACGGTCGTAGGTTCGAATCCTGCCTCGGGCATGGATGTGTGTGATGTCCTTAGGTTAGTTAGGTTTAAGTAGTTCTAGGTTCTAGGGGACTGATGACCTTAGAAGTAAAGTCCCATAGTGCTGAGAGCCATTTGAACCATTTTTTTGATTCCCGTATGAGTTCGGGCACTGTTTGTGCATCCGCACAGAAGAAGATGGTCAAATGGCTGGTGAGCCTTAACTATATATATATGAAGATAGTAACTGTTCTTTCGGAGAAGTCCGAAAAAATAGGAGCTTATGGAATATCAGACTAACTTTGCGACTGGAGTGGGGACTTTCCAGAAAACAGAACGCGGTATGTCATTCTTGATGGTGAGAGACCTCCAGATGTAAAACTTACTCGAGGCTTTTTACAGGACCATTTCTGTTCTCACTAAACTATTTAAATCGCATAGCGGATTACGCCGGAAGCTCCTTTAGGTTGACGTGGATGATGCTGCAGTGCATAGAGAAGTTGGTACGCTAGAAAATTCCAGAGAATTGCAGGAAGACTTGTACGGCACTTAGTTCATATATAAATATCTAGCTGCTAATTTTGAAAGCTCCATTACATTTTTCGCAGATGAAGCCTACAAAATTGGATCTAAATGCAACAAGACCCGCAGAGAATTTATTAATAATGGATCGATGACATATAACTAATCGCGAGAAAGGCAGATGCCCGACTGAGATTCATTGACGGAATTCTAAGTGCAGTCCACCAACGGAGGAGGTGGCTCACAAAACCATCATTCGGCAGATATCTGAGAACTGCTCGACAGTCTGGGGCACTTACTGATAGGTCTAATAGAGGAAGCAGAGAAGATCGAAAAAAAAAGAGTAGTGCGTTTCGTTACAGCTTCCTTCAGTTAGCGTCATCGAGATGCTCGTCCAACTCCGAAGACAGATGCTTCAAGAGAGGGGTTGTTCACTACTGTGCATTTACCTGTTAAAATTGCGAGAGAGTACATCCCTGAAAGAATCAAAAAGTGTATTGTATCCTCCAGAATACACGGTGTATCAAAAAGAATCATCCGATTTAAAAAAAAATCGTAACTGTTATGGTATTTGAGATATGTGTGTGAAAAACGTACTGTTTGATACAGCAAATTCTGGAGTTTTACGTGGTCCCCGGTGGGTATCAGCAGTTGTGCCCACTTTAGTTCTAGTAAAAATGGTGTCGGGACAACTGAAAGCGTTTTGTGTTCCACGTTTTGCGCACTGCGGGTCGGTAATAAATGTTCATTGTGACTCTCATCTAGGTATGATGTGTCCGTCTGCTTAGCTGGGTGGTAAAGTGCTCGCCTCCCGCGCAAACGGACCCGGGTCCGATTCCCGGCTTGGTTGGAGATTTTCTCCGTTCAGGGACTGGGTGTTGTGTTGTCCTCATCATCATTTTATCCTCATCACTGGCGCGCAAGTCTCCCAATGTGACGTCGAATGAAATAAGGCTTGCACTTGTGGCCGAACTTCCCCGGATAGGGGCCAACAATGCCATACGCTCATTTCCATTTAGGTATGGTATGGATCCTTCTACAAGCGTTCCGAGAAACATGTTGCTTGTAGAAAGGCAAATCACCGGGCCGTCCCGACGTCGAACACATCCCCGCATATTTTCATAAGCAGTCCGTAGAAAACTGTAAGCTTTTCAACTCGTCAGCTCAACATGCCCCCGATGCCCGTCTGGTGTGTGTTGGATCGATTTTTACACATGAAACCGTAGAAAATTCAGTTAATACAAGTTCTTCTGGAAGATGACAAATAACAGCCTACAGAGCTCTGTAATTTCGTTCTTGGTAAGATTGGAGGATAATAACTTACTTCTACACTTACAGTTTAGTGACGAGGCTACATTCCATTTAAATGGAAAGGTGAACCGTCATAATGCGAATATGCGGTACGGAACAACCACATGAATTTGTACATGAGAGGGACTCTCCAAAAGTAAATGTGTTTTGTGCAGTTCTATAGGAAAAGGTGTATGGTCCAATTTTCTTTGCCAAGAACACTGTCACAGGAAGCTCATATCTCGATATGCTTAAGAACATTTTTTTCCCACAATTGGAGACTGATCCGAACGACTTCATTTGCGAACATAATGGGGCACCGCCACACTGTCATCTGGAACTGCGGGAATTTTTAAATCAATGGATTACTGAATGATGGATCAGTCGCACTGGACTAAATGATTCAGCCTTACATTACTGGCATCCGAAGTCGCCGGACTTGACTGTATGTGATTATTTCTTGTGGAGATTTATAAAAGACTCTGTTTATGTGCCTCCTTTACCAACAACAGTGAATGAACGGAGACATTGCTAAACAGTAGCTGTGGAAGCTGTAAGTCAAGACGTGCTCCCTCCAGTGTGGGAACAATTTGAATACCGCATTGACATATATCGTGCATCTCACGGGGGCTTATTGAACACCTATGAGGAGGTACGAAAAAAATTTTTCAGTTCCCCGTTCATCAAAAAACAAAATTCATTCTATACGTTTACTGGTTTTGGGAAATATAGGCAAGCCAAATCGGATGATTCTTTTTGATACACCCTGCACGTTTCGCGAACAGACGAAGAAGGCAAAATTTTGTTCGAGCTTACACGGTCGCATTCGCTGTTCTCGCGCACCATCAACGAGTGGAACAAGAAAGTGAGGAAGTAACAATGATACATAACTTTTCCTCCGTCACTCATCAGATGGTGGATGTCGTGTGTAGATGTAGACGTTGATGGAGATGTAGATAAACAGGGGACGTACTGAAAAATTAGGCCTCCGAATTTTTTATGTTGTTGTTGTTGTAGTCTTCAGTCCGAAGACTGGTGTGATGCAACTCTCCGTGCTACTGCATCCTGTGTGAGCCTCTTCATGTACGAATAAATACTCCAACCAACATTCATCTCAATATGCTTACTGTACTCATTTCTTGGTATCGCTCTACGATTTTTAATCCCCCCTCCTCTACCCCCCCCCCTACACACACACACACACACACACTTGCCTCCAATAGTAAACTGGTGATCCCTAGGTGTCCCAGAATCTATTTCTTCTTTTGATGAATTTGTGGTATAAATTTCTTGTCTCCCAAGTTCTATTCAGTATCTTCTCATTAGTTACGTAATCGACCTACATAATCTTCAACAATCTTCTGTAGATCCACTATTCGAAAGTTTCTCTTCTCTTTTTCTCTAAACTGTTTATCGTCCATGTTCCACTACGATAATTGGCTACACTGCAGACACATTCTTTCAGAAAATACTTGCTAACGCTTAAATCTACATCCTATGTTAACAAACGTCTCTTCTTCAGAAATACTTTTCTTGAAATTGCCAGCCTACATTTTATATCCTCCCTACTTCGCTCATCATCTGTTATTTCGCTGCTCAAATAGCAAAATACATCTACTATTTAAAGTTTCTCGTTTCCTCACGTAATTCCCGTAGCATCACCTGTTTTAATTCAGCTGCATTTCTTATCCTCGTTTTGCTTTTGTTGATGTTCCACCTTTTAAGGCACTGTCCATGCAATTGCTCTTTCTAGTCCTTTGCTGTCTCTGACTGAATTACAATGCCATCGTCAAACTTCAAAGTTTTTTTTTTTTTCTCCCTTAACTTTAATTCCTACTCCAAATCTTTCTTTGGTTTCCCTTACTGTTTGCTCAGTGACTAAATAGGATAACATTGGGGACAGGCTGTAACCCTGTCTCTCTCTCCCTTCTCAACCACTGCTTCCATTTCATGCCCTTCGACTCTTATAACTGCCATCTGGTTTCTCTATTAGTTGTAAACAGCCGTTCACTTCCTGTGTTTTACCTCAGCTACCAAAATAATTTCAAAGAGCATATTCCACTCAATATTGTCAAAATATTTCTGTAAGTCTACAAATGCTATAAATGTAGGTTTGTCTTTCCTTTGTAAGTAGGCTGTATAGGTTTTTTTGTTGGTAACGCCACGTAGAGCTCTGTATGAAAATCACTGGCTGTGCTGTGTGCAGTCTGTGGCTGGTTTGCGTTGTTGTTGGCTATTGTAGTGTTGGGCAGTTGGCTGTTAACAGCGCGTAGCGTTGCGCAGTTGGAGGTGAGCCGCCAACAGTGGTGGATGTGGGGAGTGAGGTGGCGGAGTTTTGGACAGATACAGTAAATTTGTAAGACCGGATGCCATGAACTTATATACATATTATGAATTTGGAACACTTAACGTAAATACATTGTTTGTTCTCTATCAAAATCTTTCATTTGCTGACTATGCCTATCAGTAGTTAGTGCCTTCAGTAGTTTGAATCTTTTATTTAGCTGGCAGTAGTGGCGCTCGCTGTATTGCAGTAGTTCGAGTAACGAAGATTTTTGTGAGGTAAGTGATCTGTGAAAGGTATAGGTTAATGTTAGTCAGGGCCATTCTTTTGTAGGGATTTTTGAGAGTCAGATTGCGTTGCGCTAAAAATATTGTGTGCCGGCTTAGTGTTAATCAGAATAAGTAAAGAGTGAAATGTCTGAGTACGTGCAAATAACGTAAGGGGTTAACCATCATAGTAATTCATAAATTTTTTTAAAGGGGACGTTACACCTTAAGCTATCTTCCATGATAAGTCGTAGGGTCAGTACTGCCTCGCGTGTTCCTACATTTCACCGGAATGCAAACTCATCTTCACCTAGGTCGGCTTCTACCAATTTTTCCTTTATTCTGCAAAGGATTCCGGTTAGTATTTTGCAATTATGACTTATTAAACTGATAGTTCGGTAATTTCCACACATCTCAGCAATTGCTTTCTTTGGCACTGGAATTACTACATTCTTCTTGAGGTCTGATGATATTTCGGCTGTCTCATACATTTCTTACGTAGAAACTGTTAAAGCATTTGAAATAAAACATCTTTATTCTTCGTGTCTGCATGTTTGTGTCTCATCGTAGTCATCCCGGCGATTAACAGATTTCTCCCAACGAGAGACCAATGTGCCAATGTGTTGATACCGTCACTGCAGAATGTCTACTTTTGTTGACGGAGCAACCACTTCATCTCTGCTTGCACGGTTTCATCACTGTCAAGGTGAAGTTCTCGACGGTATCCTTCAAGTCTTGAAAATCGGATGGGGCCAATTCGGAACTGTATGGAGTACGACTGATGACAGTGAAGCCAAGGCGTCGGACTGTTGCAGATGTCGCAGCGCTCGTGTGTTCTCTGGCACCGTCATGCTGAAGGAGAGGGTACTCCATGTGTAGCCGAACACCTCGAATTCGAATCTCGATTACAGACTGTTTCTCACGCAGCGCATAGCTACGTCGCACATTGCCATATTGCAGGCTACAATTCGGGGCCCTCTAGCGGCGCCGGCCGCGGTGGCCGTGCGGTTCTGGAGCTGCAGTCCGGAACCGCGGGACTGCTACGGTCGCAGGTCGAATCCTGCCTCGGGCATGGATGTGTGTGATGTCCTTAGGTTAGTTACGTTTAAGTAGTTCTAAGCTCTAGGGGACTTATGACCTAAGATGTTGACCTAAGATGTTGAGCCATTTGAACCCTCTAGCGGCAGAGGACTGTAAATATGTAGACGTGATGAATGAAGATGTAGAATGCCAATAATGTTTGTTTTATTTAAACACCGTTATGTGGTTTCACATAAAAATTTCGGAGATTGTTTTGCTGCACATTCTTGTAGATGTATGGGGCGTCCAAATACATACTGTTGACTGAGCCGACACTGGACGAAATCCGTGTTTTTTGTAGGGGAAGATGTATGATAGCTTGCAAATGAGAACGTAAACCACCTAGTGTCTATCGAAGTGTTGGGGTGTGAGAGAATCGCCAGTAAACTGATACGAAATAAGAAGTAACATAGTAAAGCAAAAACTGATTATATTTCAAGCAAACAATAAAGAGGGATGAGGTGGGATAAGATGATTTAAAATTTTTAACCAAGACATTAAGCCTAATTCAGAGATTCCAGCCATTTCTGGGAGTGATCCGTCCATTCAGCACCAAGATACGCCGTGATGACCAACTTGAATTTTATGAAAACGGAAGACTTAGCTGCATTGATATTCGTACTTCGATACCTTCCAACGAGGAGACACAATGAATGAAAGTGCATAAAAACTGTTAGAGCCTGCTCGAAGTACACTATGTGATCAAAAATATCCGGACACCAATAAAAACATACGTTTATCATATTAGGTGCATTGTGCTGCCACCTACTGCCAGGTACTCGGTATCAGCACCTCAGTAGTCATTAGACTTCGTGAGAGAGCAGAATGGGGTACTCCACGGAACTCAAGGACTTCGAACGTGGTCAGGTGATTGGGTGTCATTTGTGTCATATGTCTGTACATGAGATTTACACACTTCTAAACATCCCTAAGTCCACTGTTTCCGATGTGATAGTGAAGTGGAAACGTGAAGGGACACATATAGCACAAAAGCGTACAAGCCGCCCTTGTCTGTTGAGTAATAGAGACCGCCGACAATTGAAGAGGGCCGTAATGTGTAATAGTCACAAATCTATGCAGACCATCACACAGGAATTACAAACTGCATCAGGATCCACTTCAAGTACTATGACAGTTAGGCAGGAGGTGAAAAAACTTGGATTTCACGGTCGAGCGGCTGCTCATAAGCCACACATCACGTCGGTAAATGCCAAACGACGCCTCGCTTGGTGTAAGGGGCATAAACATTGGACGACCGAACAGTGGAAAAACGTTGTGTGTTGTGGTGAAACACGGTGCACAATGTGGCGATCCGATGGCAGGCTATGGGTATGGCGAATGCCCAGTGGACGTCATCTGCCAGCGCGTGTAGCGCCAGCAGTAAAATTCGGAGGCGGTGGTGTTAAGAGGTGGTCGTGTTTTTCATAGAGGGGACTTGCGCCCATTCCTGTTTTGCGGAGCGCTATGACAGCAGAGGCCTACATAGATGTTTTAAGCACCTTCTTGTTTCCCGCTGTTAAAGAGCAGTTCGGGGATGGCGATTGCATCTTTCAACACGGTCGAGCACCTCTTCATAATGCACGGCCTGTGGCGGAATGGTTACATGACAGTAACATCCCTGTAATGGACTGGCCTGCACAGAGTCCTCACCTGGATCTATACAACACCTTGGGGTGTTTTGGAACGCCGACTTCGAGCCAGACCTCACTGACCGACACCAATACCTCTCCTCAGTGCTACATTCCGTGAAGAATGGGCTGCCATTCCCCAAGAAACAGAACATGTTTATAAAGTCTGCCAATTTGTAAAATGTAAAATGCACTCTTCAAAAGTTTGAAAATGCAGCAAATACATTTTATGTCAAATGATATCACCTGTGATCGGAATTGAACCAGTAGTGTTGATGTCCTAAAAATACAACTACATATGACAGGGTGAACGACCATACGTAGAAATCGTTAGTCCTCATCCACCTCGTGTATCTTAAAGTGATATCCTCGACGTAAAATTTTGTCTGAAACTTTAGCCTCAAACCTGCTCATAACAAATTCTACATTGTAGCTGCCAATGTTATTGAATTAATTGTTTGATTTCTCTTTAACTGTATCATCACTTGAAATGGGTCGTTGATACTGTGCACTGATAAATTAATCTTATGTTAACAGCGGCAAATAAATCTGCGCTGTAAATTCATCAATTCGCAGTTATAACCCTCAAACTTATTTGGAATTATGTATAGGGCATATTTAAATGTGTCTTTCAGAACAGCAGTAGAATCATCATTAGCAATATCCACTTATTGCTATTACTTTGTCTACCAAAACGTACGTATCTCTAGCTCTTTGTCTTTCAGTCAGACCCGTTAGCGTCCTTCTTCGAGGTGTAGGCTAAAACAAACATAGTGTCCGTATAATAAAGAAAATCACAGCTATTGAAAATGATGAAACTGAAAATTAGCAAATTACTTTACATTTTGTGGTACTGGCGGGAAATGAATACAACGTTAGAGTCCATTACTATTAGACAAAAGCAACCCGAAAAACGACCCCAATAAATAACGTTAAGTACAGTCTGTTCAGAGCCCTTCCTGGCACAAAGTAACAAAACGGACGCGATCGAACCGCGATTGACCGTCTAGGCATGGTTGAACTACATAACACGATCCGTGTACCTCCTTTCTGGTGAAATGACTGATCGGCTGTCGGACCCCCTCCGTCTAATAGTCACTGCTCATGCTTGGTTGTCTACAACTTTGGGCGTGTTTAGTGACATCTCTGAACGGTCAAAGGGGCTGTATCTGTGATACAATATCCACAGTCAACGTCTATCTTCAGGAGTTCTGGGAACCGGGGTGACGAAAATCTTTTTTTGATGTGTGTATGAGACGTGTTTGTACATAAAGGATCACAGGGTATCACAAAATGGGAGTTATCCTAAACAGCTCCTTCTGGAAGACCAACTAAGCTGCAACCCACTATGTTCAACTATTCGGACTGACAATACTCCGATCGTCTCCCATAGTTTCTATCGTCGGGAAATTTTAAGTTAACTGAAACCAGGAGTTTCCTCAGTTTAACTGAATGTTACACTCAGGTATGCCATTAATAACCCACAAACTATGACATAACGAGTGATCACCAGTTAGTCTACACCGAATAGATTACCACTGACAATATATTCTCATAAGCAAACTGAAGGAGTTGCTTCGTGCTAATACCTGCTAATGTAATGGCGGATAATGCATAGCACACGAACTTCATCAGCACAGCACAATAGTTCCCACGAGATCAAATGGAAAACAATAAAACATAGAACTTGTGAACTACTTAAATAAGAAGCATTGGCAACTGAAAAAGAGAACGAAAAGAAAACTTTATTTTTACTTCATTATTATTACTAGTAGTCGTTTGCAGTAATAGAAACTGCGTCTTAAAATAATGAGATTGCTAAATTATTATGATTATCGGAAGAAATGACTTAGTGGATGAAAATAAATTAGAATAACATTATATTATCACGAATTACAATTACGCAGAAATGAATGACCAAGAAAGGTTCCTGTGGTTTCAATGTAAGGAGTTTTTGCATCACTGGTTAGAACTATGTACTTCGCGGTGTTTCTCAGCCACTGTTCCTTCAAAAGAGTTTCCACTTAGCTGACGCTGCCGGCGAGGCATGTACGTCCGCATCGTTAGTCCATGATCCTTGAGCACGTAATCCAGTAATTGGCATTACTTTGCTAGGTTCCTTGATGGTTGGTGCCTGTTGCAAATTTAACAGGAACGGTCGACTTCTGCAGAATTAAATCCAGTTTGCGTATCTACATGCAACGACGAACAAAGACACTTTCCTTTCCACTAAGGCGTGACGTACTTGACGTCACAATGTTTGTTACACAGCTTAGCTACACTTTTCAGATTTAAGCTTCATTATTCGATCGTGGCGGGGCACTTTTCACAGTACAACCGCCAGGACTACAAAGTACTTTTTGTTATTTGTACCGTAAATCATTAGTCCGCGGTTTATGTCGAACAATCCGTGCAGTGCACAATTGTCGCCGTGATCACTTCAATGAAGAGACCGTCATCACTCCGTACATTCACTGTTATAGTTTTTTGTATCAATATACGACAAGAAAATGCGTTACCTTATTTTCTGTTTTATTTCACAGTCCGTGACACGAAGGAAACTGTCTGTGTAGTCTGAAAGTCTTACGCTTAGAGAGTCAAAATACAAGTCTGGCTACTGAGCAATGTATTACGTAAAGTCACTCTTCAGTCGCAGTTCACACAGAAATCATAAAATATAGCAGTGTTTAAACACTGATATTTTCGCACCGGTCACGAACACAATGGAATAAAAGTAAACGCTGGTGATGTCCTCTGTCGCCCTGACGATATACGTCCATACCGCTCAGTCATCTCACTGTATACAACACTTTCAAAGATTCTGATTACAACAATTTACATATTTATACAAAACTACATCTTCAACTCATTCTAATTTTAGAAAATGAATTCAAACGACATGTCAATAAGTAAGGAAGCATACAACATCAGAATAGTAACTACATTTCGCAAACATAAACACAATTCTAACAAGAAACAAATTTACAGAACTTATTCTGAAATAACCTTTTCAGTCTATGATGAAACTAGAGCAGAAAATAAATAAAAGAAAATATAGGAAAAAAAGAACATAAAACTTTATTGTTCTGTAGTGTTATCTTCACTGATGGAAGAGGGAGGAAACCTGTGAGGCTATGTTGTCAACATGGCATAGCGTAGTTATTTTGAAAACCACAATCCTGGGTGCAGCTTGTAACTTTCAGATAGAAAGGGAGTTGTGCGACATATCAGACAGACAGAGAACTACATGAGAAAAATCGTGCAAAACTTCATGTAGGCATAGCTTCATTCATTCCAGACTTCTGTCTCTCTTTTTTTACAGAACAAGGTAAAAGCTGGTGATAACACGTAAAGGCTATAGGACCTGCTCCACGTGTTGTCCAGCATGTTGTAAGGTGGTTGTTACCAGCTGTACCCATTCCTCATGGACTAGAAACAACATTTCCCGTTCATGATGTTCGGCTGAGCCCAGTTTTCTGTGCGGCGAACACTGCTCTCAGGATTCTTACCCAACGATAGCAGAACAGCGGCTGATGTTGCTTCATGCATAGCTGCTTTCAGTCGTCAAGCTATCTATTTGTCTGTGACAGCCAGTTATACAGACTTTCGCCAGAAATTTTATAACCACAATGTGGGTTATGTGTTGTATGGATGTAATTGGGTTACACATTGTACGACAATACGGGTGGCTCCATTGATGCTTCTCGGAGTGAACCAATGCGATGTTTTTCGGACATGGAGGAGTTACAGAGAGACAGGAGCTGTCGATGACATGCCTTACTCAGGTCATCCAAGGGCTACTCCTGCAGTGGATGACCGCTGCCTAAGGATTATGGCTCGGAGCAAACACGACAGCAACGCCAGGAGGTTGAATATTTCTTTTCGTACAACCACAGGACGTTGTGTTACGACTCAAACTGTGTGCAGTATGCTGCATGAAGCGCAACTTCACTCCAGACGTGTATGGCGAGATCCATCTTTGCAACCACAACACCATGCAGCGCGGTACAGATGAGCACAACAACATACCGAATGGACCGCTCAGGATTGGCATCACGTTCTCTTCCCGATGAGTGTCGCGTATGCCTTCAACCAGACAATCGTCAGAGACGTGTTTGGAGACAACCCTGTCAGGTTGAACGCCTTAGACACACTGTCCAGCGAGTGCAGCAAGGTGGAGGTTCCCTGCTGTTTAGGGGTGGTGTTATGTGGGGCCGACGTACGCCGCTGGTGATCATGGAAGATGCCGTAATGCCTCTATGATACTTGAATACTATCCTCCGACCGATAGTTCAACCATATCGGTAGCATATTCGTGAGGCATTCGTCTTCATGGACGACAATTCGCGCCCACATCGTGCGCATCTTGTGAATGACTTCCTTCAGGATTACGACATCTCTCGACTAGAGTGGCCAGCATGTTCTCCAGACATGAGCGCTATCGAACATGATCGGGATACTTTGAAAAGGGCCGTTCATAGACGACGTGACCCACCAACCAATCTGATGGATCTACGCCGAATCGCCGTTGAGGTGTGGGACAATTTGGACCAACAGTGCTTTGATGAACTTGTGGATAGTACGCCAAGACGAATACAGGCATGCATTAATGCAAGTGGACGTGCTACTGGGTATTAGAGGTACCGGAGTGTACAGCAATTTGGACCACCACCTCTGAAGTCTCGCTGTATGTTGATACTACATGCAATGTGCGGTTTTCATGAACCGTAAAAAGGGCGGAAATGATGTTTATGTTGATCTCTGATCCAGTTTTCTGTACAGGTTCCGGAACTCTCAGAACCGAGGAGTTGCAAATCTTTAAATTCCTGTGTATCCACTTGGTTTGTTTTCGAAGGTTTGCGCACACCTACGAATCACAGGCTATAAGATTTACAATACTTCAAGAATAATGTACATTTCCAGAGCGTGCTATAGAGAATAAACCGCATTTAAGAATTTCATATTTATTGACGAAGACATTAAGAAACAGAGTCAAATTACATAACACTCTCAAAATATTAATGTTTTAGTATTGCTATTACAGACACTCTATCTCTGCACTAGCTTCAGCACGGAGAACATCCGCACGGTAGGTAAATTTGCGATAAACTGAAAGTAACATGTCTGTGTTGACAGAGCCCCTGCAGTTCTAATTCTGTTCTTCTGCTCTTTTACGTTACGAGGTAAAGAATGGATGAAAACAATTTCCTTCAAAAATAGCACCACACGAAAAAATTGCAAACAATCACGTATAGACATCTTGGAGACCAAGAATGTAGCGCAGCGTCGTGGGGTCCTGTGCACTCTATCCGGGGCTGAGGAAACGTGTCACCGAAGTATGGGCGTAGAATTTTGTGCCGGTGTGGTGTGGCTCCATCCTGTTGAAATATGAAGTGATTAGGGTCCTCCTCAATTTGTGGTGAAAGCTAAATTCTGAAGCATTCCAAGACAACTCCATCCCGTCACTATATTTCCCTGAAGAAAGAAGGGATATTGAGCTATTTCCTAAGAAACAGCACAAAAAACGCTCAACAAGTCCCTACACGAGCATGTTCTGTTGATTCCCGTTACCGCTAACATGAAATGTACTTCCATCGCTGAAAACCAACCATACTAAAAATCTATCATCTCTCTGTCTTCCAGTATTGCTGAAGTCAAGACGTTTCCTTTTATTACTAACCCGTAGAGCACTAACTGGATACTGTTTCGTTTGTACACCGAACGTAACCTTAACACTCGTTAGAAAACGATATCAGAAGTTTTAAGTTGGTCGTTTGCGTGGCGATTAGACTTTCGTGGTATTTCCACATATGTTTGCCGAATTCTTCCCACGGTTTTATCATAAGTACAAGGTCGACAAAGACTCTTACCTTCGCTTCACATATTTTCTCTTCAAAATGACTACACCAACAACGAAAGTTTTCGGCAAAGGCAGATCGATCTCGATACGCTGAAGAAAGTCACGGTGGGCTGTAATAACTAACTCAGTCTTGCTTCGTGTTGCCATTTAAGTGGTGTAAATAAAATGCTGTCTAGCTGAGTACCCTGCCTAGATTTTTTTTAAAGTAATCACCGGAGGGCACAATTTGCGCCAAAGTCATATATCTCTCCCTCTGTTCCAATCGCTGATCGCGCGAAGGCAAAACAACTGTCTGAACGCCTCAGTACGAGCTCTGATTTCCCTTACCCTTGAAAGTTCGTGGTATTAATATATGCTCTACATCCTCGGCGAAGATCGGATGTCGGAATTTAGTGAGTAGCCCCTTCCGTTTCGCGCTTCGTCTGTCTGGAGGTGTGTCCCACTTCAAACTTTCAATGAGATTTGAAACGCTCTCACGACGGCCAAACGTACCAGTCATGAGTCTTGGCGCTCTTCTTTGAACCTTCTTATTCTCTTGAATCAGACCCAACTGCTAAGGGTCTCATACAGAGGCACAATACTCTAAGACTGGGCGAGCTAACGTATTGTAAGCAATTTCCTTTGTTGAAGGACAGTATCGCTTCAGGATTCTACCAATAAACCGCAGTTTAGAGCTCACCTTGCCCGTTACTTGTTTAATCTGATCATTCCATTTGAGATCATTTCGAATAGTCGCACCCAGATACTTGACGGATGCTACCACTTCCAAAGACTGGGCATTTATTTTGTACTCGTACATTAGTGGGGATTTTCGCCTTGCTATGCGCAGTACGTTACACTTACTAATATTGAAAGATAACTGCCAGTCATTACACCACGCATTTATTTTCTGCAAATCCTCATTGATTTGTTCACAATTTTCGTGTGATACTACTTTCCTGTAGATACGGCATCATTGGCAAACAGTCTAATGTCGCTGTCAATACCATCAAACAGATCGTTTATGTAAATCGTAAAAAGCAGCGGACCAATTACGCTGCACTGGGACACACCTGAAGTTACGCTTGTTTCTGTTGAAGTCATCCCATTCAGGACGACATACTGCTGTCTATCTGTTAGAAAACTATCCATCCAACCGCATATGTCATCGGATAGACCGTAGGTGCGCACTTTTTGGAGCAAGCGACAGTGCGGAACTGAGTCGAGCGCTTTTCGAAAGTCGAAAAATATGGCATCAGCCTGGGAGCCGGTATCAAGAGCATGTTGTATATCATGCACAAAGAGAGCCAGCTGTGTCTCGCATGACCGCTGTTTCCTAAAACAACTTCGGATAATCTGAGTGATCGAGGCTCACAAATTATTGTTTACATTTTATCTTGTCAATAAGGTAAGCAAGCCATTGACTTACAGACCCTCTCTACGTATTTCCGGTATTACAGCTTCATTTGCAACTGGAAGTCTAGAAAGAATCTTGCTCTACAGTCTATGTTTTATGAAGAAAAATCTGATAAATTCCATTAGATTTAATATGATATTCTGATATCTGGAGTGAAATATTTAATATTTGTAAGACCATCCAAAAAATGGGTATTTTACTTCAAGAACTCGAGAAGAAATTCTCTGAGCTGCAACGGACAGGGACAGTGCAGTGGTTAGCACACTGGCAGGCGATGGTTCAAACCTGCCTCCAGCCATTCTGATGCAGGTTTTCCGTGATTTCCGTAAATCGCTTAAGGCAATTGCCGGAATGTTTCCTTTCAAAGGGTACGGCTACTTTCCTTCTCCATCCTTTCCTAATCCGTGCTTGTGCTCTGACTCTAATGACCTAGTTGTCGTCGGAACGTTAAAACACTAATCTCCTCCTCTGAACCGCAGAAAATGACCTAGTTTTTCTTCTCTCTTCCTAGCCAAAATACTAATGCAGATAGAGTATTTTCACTGATGAATGCGTACTTGACTGAAAAGATAAATACATTTGGCATCAGTTAGGCCATTATTGGCATTCAGTACAATAAGGAAAATCTCAGTTTGTCTGCTCTGTGTACATTAATCTCCAGTGACAAAATGTTGAAATGCCGTAACCCTGTACAGTCATCCCAAAAGCAGAATTAGCATAATAAAACATATGTAACGTATTGTGAAGCATGTCACATCAAAACTATGCCAAATACATTTGTGTTACCTATTTCATCGACAGCGTGCTATGTTTAACTGCTAATATGCATTCATCTCGGGTTTGTGGAAGAGGATCATGGTACTTTGCTCTTGCTAAACTGTAGTAGACAAAAAGGCCTTCTACTGTGTGGACGCCATCTTGTTTCAGACTGACTAACCAGTGATCTCTATACTGTGTGGATGTCGAGCTGTCTAAACGTGCCGGCCAAAGACGATTGTATTTTGTTTCTCATCTAACGACAACCAGGGTGCCACGAAATGTTTCACGATAGTGGAAACTGAAAATACGTTTAGATTCTGCTCCCATATTAGCCTTTTCATCGCATATTGATACAAAGTTCAAAGCCAGAAACAAGTAAAGAATTCCTTGTCAAGTACACAGCAGTGGAAATTGTATTGCCTAATTACAACACGACGGACAACACTGATGACAAGAATCTGAAAGCACATCTAAGCCCCGTGCTCTGAGATCAGAGATCTACATGCAGGTAGTATGGATTTCACTGGAGGAGATGCATAGTCTGGTATCTAGTGGCGATTCTCTAAAACCCTAGGCCACACGCATTCAGTCAACGCACATTTTCTTTTAGACACGACAGTGAAATATCGCAACCCCAAAGTCCACCAGTCTCCAAATAACCACTCTAGCGCAAAAGTTAAACTGCTATACATAGATAATTACGCTGTTACAGTATTGCGTACATATTTTTAACTGATCATAACGCTAGCGGACGAATCAAAGTCGGGTTCCCTATTCCTTCTTGTTAAAAACTTCTACAGAATTGGAAACTACCACAACAGCGCATAGCACAAAAACAGTAAATGGTAGACTCACATTACATTCAACTGCATGTAAGTGCTGAACTGATCAACAAAACAGCAAGAGAGCTCAAGGAAGCCCGAAAATTTGTCTTACCTACAATGGGGACGAGCGGTAACCTTTAGTGCTATGGATGTATAGACAGTTTAAATCTTTCGTTGACCTTGGTAAATATCGATAATGCATATCCGTTTTCCGTCTTAAGTGATCTACATGGAAGTAGTATAGAAGTCACTGGAGGAGAACCAAGGTCTGGCATCTAGTGGCCATTCTCCAAAACTCTAGGCCACACATATTCAGTCAACACACATTTTCTTTTCGACACGGCCGCTGTTCCGTTATTATGTTCCTAAATCAGGTCATTCATTTTGATACACACAGGATAAGCTCATAATCCTAAACAGTGTTATTATTTTCATTTCAAAACTATTAACGTTTTAGTTTCCTCTGAAGAAATAAGCAGTGCTGTGAGTTCGCGCAGCATGTGTTATAAAAGCTGTTGGGAACACATTGGCCATTAATTTTCAAGAAGATATTGATTCAGCCCGGGGGTAGTGACCCGAACGCTACAGGAATACGTTAAATATGCAACCAGAGTTAGTTTGTAACCTACAACATGCTAAATCCCATACTAGACTGTTTTTCAATTGTGCTCGCAGCTTTATAAAGCATTACCCTTTCCACCATTGGCACCTCTGCGCACAATGATGACCGCCCGTATTTGTTTTCCAGCGCTCACACGCAGAGTGTTAAAGTGGGAGCGTGCCTAATGTTACAATCCGAGAGAGAGAGAAAATCTTTCCGCGCTGTCGAAATCCGTATCCGGTTTCCGCCCGTGAACCGTGTGCCTCCCGTACCTCGGCGGCTGCAAACCGCTTCGTGTTTGCGCGCATGCGCACAGCGCGTATCGATGTTTGCGTTCGCCGCTGATTAGTTCAGATTCGTTGCCGCTGCAAGTTAGTGGAATAATGGCGCCCCTGATAGGGCTGCGCTAGTTTCATAAATTTCTGCTCCGTATTAATTACGGCGCCACCCTTCCGCGCCGGCGCCATCGCCCGCTCGGCTTCAGCCCTTCCGGCCTAACCAGGATACATTGTTTCATCGCAGCCGCTCCAAGGGATCTGCTCCGGGGCACGGTTTTTCCCCTGCAGCGTTGACGCACGGTCGCGTTCACCTCGTTCAAAATTAATACGTTCACTCCTTTATGGCCACTGACTCCCCTTTGCTATTTACGTTCGTATAACCTCTGAAAGCGGCAAAATGGAAACAATTTTCCACTCTTTTTGATAGCTAGTAAAGAAATGGGTGAAATTAGAGTAAACCTTCATAATTCGGAGTTCGTGATAATTCCGAATGGTTTTCTATCGAGAAGTGAAATGACACCTAGCTTTACCTTTCAAGGAAACCATCCCAGCATTTGCCTGAAGTGATTTAGGGAAATGAAGGAAAACCTAGATCAGGATGGCGGGATGCCGGTTTGAATCGTCGTGCTCCCTAATGAAAGTCCAATGTGTCAACAAGAAAGTTGGCAAAATTTTGTCTAAGGGAGAAATATCTGATTAGTTAAAGAGGACCTTAAAAAGACACCAGTTTCTCAATTATTCCACAATTACCACGAAGAGCGATAAAGTATTTCATTTGACAATGATCTCGAAGTTTTCACCAAGTGAAGAGACAGTCTCTTTACTTGGGAGCTCTATTTTGGGCAAACCACTAAGATGAGCTCATGCTCCAATCTTCCTTCACCCTCCAAAGTCATTTTACACCCTTCTTCTTTCAGTCTGGATTGGTGCTGAGGAAGTGTTCAGAAATGGACGAGCGCAAATATTTTGCTACACAGTGATTATTACCGACATACCTTTTGGAAGGAAGTTATCTCTGTTCGACAGAGAAGACAAAACTATTTCTGGTGGTGAATATTCAAAGAATCTGGAATTATTCAACGTTACACTTTCGCATATATCCTCATTCAAATATGCATCTGTCACTGCTTGCAATTTAGAAAAAGATCATTTCCTGTTTGAAAGAATGTACTGGGAGATAAGCCTGAGTCTGAATGAAGATAATTTATATTTATCATACGGCTGCCAGTGCCAGGGGTCTCCCAAGAAGTGCTCTGCTCGTCTTCGATCCATCTCTTTTCATTTAAGCTAAGGGACTGCATCTTTAAGGGAACCGGAATCTGTCGGGAAAGAATGATATTGGGAGGGAACTGGCTATGGCCTATAGTAAGGCACTAACTCTGGCATTTGTCTAAATTGAAAATGAGAAACCACAGAAGACTATTTTTAAGGTGTAACGCCCCCTTACAAAAATTTAAAAATGACAATGCTGGAAAACCTCTTACGTTATTTGATTTTCAAACAGCTGAGCAGAGCTGAACGTACTCAGACATTTCTCTCTTTCCTTATTTTGATCAACACTAAACTGACACACAATATTTTTAGCGCAACGCAATCTGACTTTCAATAATCCCTTCAAAAGAATGGACCTGACTGACAATAACCTATACCTTTCATGAATCACTTACCTCACAAAAATCTTCGTTACTCGATCTACTGCAATACAGCGAGCGCCATCCTGCCAGCTAAATAAAGGATTCTAACTACTGAAGCCACTGACTACTGATAGGCATAGTTAGCAAATGAAAGATTTTGATAGAGAACAAACAATGTTTTTACCTTAATAATGTTCGAAAGTCAATATATATATATATATCAGTTCATGATATCCAGTATCACCAATTTACTCTTTCTGGTGGACACACGTCCAGATCGTCCGCTCTCAAAATTCTGCCATCTCTCTTCCCACATCCACCACTGCTGGCGGCTCACCGCCAACTGCGCAACGCTACGCGCTGTTCACGTCCAACTGACCAACACTACAATAGCAAATATTCCAACAATGCAAATCAGCCACAGACTACACACAGCACAGTCAGTGATTTTCATACAGAGCGCTACGTGGCGTTACCAACATAAAAACCTAAACAGCCTACTTAGAAATGGTTGCCGACACATGGATACAAAACACTTCGTCTCCCGTATCGAGGGACTACTAGCCAAGTCGTTGAGGACTTCATAAAAACTGTTTGTTGTACATTGTTTTAAAATAAAATAAAATTAATTCTAAAATTGCATTTTTTGCTTAAATTGTGCGTGTTTAATCATTTGGTAGTCCATGACTGCGTCCATATTTTATGATTTAATTGCGCATGTAGTTGCTGGCTTCAGTTATTATAGTACTGAAAAAGCCTGAATAGTTTGGACTGAAGGGGGGAACAGAAGCTGGGCGCAGTCTGCTCGGACAAATACAACAGACTGATCAAAAAATCTTTTAGAAACGAATGAACGAAAAATGTGTTGTCATCACATACGCCTCCCGCTCGCCACAAACTACTCCGTCTCGTTCCGTAACGGAACTGATTTTCATAACTGAATACGGTCGGCTGACCAGAGTGGGTGATATTTTGCTATGTGGGGTGATAATGATATAATATTGAGCAAATTTTTTGAAGAAACGCTACCATCGCTGTTTTGGTGATATTTTTGTTGATCAAGGCAATTTTTCGACGACACCGAAAAATCGATGCGTATTTATTAAGTACTGACTTTAATTTAATTTTACTCTTAATGATACTTCGCTGCCTTGTAAAATACTGAAATATCGCAAACCCAAAGTTTCGCCAGTCTCCTAATAACCAATCCAGTGCACAAATTACACTGCTATAGATCGATAATTAGGCTGTTATAGTAATTTTTCAGAAGCTTCTGTAAAGTTTGGAAGGTAGGAGACGAGGTACTGGCAGAAGTAAGGCTGTGAGTACCGGGCGTGAGTCGTGCTTCGGTAGCTCAGATGGTACAGCACTTGCCCGCGAAAGGCAAAGGTCCCGAGTTCGAATCTCGGTCTGGCACACAGTTTTAATCTGCCAGGAAGTTTCATACCAGCAGTGTGTTCAAAGCCCCACTGACGTGAGTGATGCTGAACCGGAAATCCAGACCTTGCACCAAGCCATTTGCTTCTTTTCTGCAAGCGAAAGAACTTCCGTGGGAAAAAGGTTTTCCAACGGTGAGGACATCCACAAAGCAGTACAGTATAGTACTCTAAGTAAGAAGAGTGTTAGGAGTCAAAACAAATCGTTAAATTGAGAAGATAAAATGAGAGAAATTAGTAAAATCCAAGCTGGAGCTTCCCCCAGAGATTTTTTTGACACAATTTAGCATTTATACCTCAAAATTTTACTACATTCTGTTTTTCAGTCTTTGTGCTAAAGCAATACGAGCTGTCCATTAAACGATAAGGAAAACGTAACAAAACTGACCACCATTGACAAGGCTGTCTACACTTGTTACAAACAACAAAGTTCTGAAGGAGTTCCTGTAAGAGGAGTTGAATGGCAGGTTATTGCGGAAGTATTTGCCGATAAATCAAGCCAGGCAGGTTCCAAAGTTAGTACTGGATTGATGTTCTGGTTCCGTAATCGGCACAATAATTCTAATAGAAAAATGCGTGGGGTAATTCAAAGCGGTGACGTTGCAGATGTTGAACCATTACGTATAGAAGTATGGACTACTTTAGAAGAATAAATTGTGTCTTTTAAATAGGCCTACAACGCAGATAAAAGTAGGCGGTTTAGGAAGTCAGTCCTCAACAATACGCAGGTCAGAAAGCTATACAGTTACCCACTTGGAACTAGAGTCAATAAGTAACGCGTCCCTTGCGTATTACGGCTGATGATTCACACTGTTCGATATCATTTATAATTTGTAAATCAGTAGAGCTTACAGCAATCACAAATTTTATGAAGTCTCTCGCAGTCGTACATAACCTTAACAGAAAGGCTTATGTTACGGCAAAGTTTTTCTCTGATTGGTTCGAGAATGACTTCGTCTCTGAAGCTGGAACTCTCCAAATTACAACATTACACAATATTTTAGGAAATATTTATGTAATTCGGACTTTCAGTAATTGGGACTGGCCTGAATTTGTGAAGTTTCAAGGTAATATATTCTTCACTGGTACTGAGGCGTGATCGAAAGAATTAGCTTGCTAAAACCAGGTTTCCGACCCCCCTACGGAGTATTCATTCTTTAGGCTCATTGTTTCGATTTACTATAAACAGTGGCTCGCTGATTCTTAATTTGATAGGAAGATATATCCGCCTTGAGACGTGAAGTTATTTTTTATTTATGTCGTTTATTAGAGCGCAGGAGGATGTTGTTCATTGTCCTTGTACAGCATGTCTACATCTATATTCAGCAAGCCACTTCGTAATGCATGGCAGAGAATACTTCGTTCAACATTATTCATTTTCTGTCGTACTTCATTCACTTATTCAGCGGGGGAAGAGAGACTGTCTCCAAGCCTTTGTGTGCACCCTAACTCTCTTATTTTCAATATACCTAAACGGGATATACGACTATAACAATATGGCACAGTCTATTCCTGATGCAGAGTCTCTAAATTCACCTAACAGGCTTTCGCGGCTACTACACCGTCATTCTTCCAAACAGTCTCACTTAAGTTCCCTGAGGAATTCTACTGTACTTCCGTAAGTCTCTAAATTACTTCGATGTCTGCTGTCAGGCATATTTGATAAGGACTCCAAACTCTGGTATAAAACTATATAATCTGTCACAATTGCGTATTGTGTGTATGGACGTCCGCACAAATTTAGTCAGGAGAGTGCAAGATACTAAAACTGTTGATATAGCTCATTCTTCTTGTAACTAATGACCAAAAATAGAATCTGACTGGATATACACAAATTATATTTTCAAAGTTACATTACATTGACACCTAAAAGTTAGATATATTTCATCCACATGGGGAAAGGAAATCTTTTTATTCTGTTAACATAACTACGGATAATACCTTTTTGATATCATCATCATCATCATCGTCATGAACAGTTTCCAGCATCAGCCTTGCCATCTAGTCCTGTGTTCACTGTGGTGCAGTCCTCGTCTCTTTCTTCAACACACTCCACCACGACTTTCCGCCAACTATCCCTTGGTTTTTCTCTTGGTCGTTTCCTTTGCATCTCCATTTCATGTGTCTTCTTGGTTATCCTCTTCTTTTCCTTTCTCTGGAAGTGTCCATACCATCTTAGCCTTGATGTTTCTGTCTTCCTCTGCAAGGATTCCTCTTCCACTATTCCCCTTCCATTCCTCATCCTTCCTCTCCTTGTTATTCCTATCCTATTTATGAGGAACTTCATTTCACATGCCTGTATTTTGACTTAATGATTTAAACTGACATCTTCTTCTTCATTTTCTTCTTCTTCGCAGCGATCACAGGCCATGTAGACTACGCGTTGCATCAACGACCTGCTTACACCGCTTTCTATCTCTCGCAGTCTCTCTCCACCCTGCAGAAACTCCTAATGCGGCGATGTCCTTCTCTATGTCATCTGTGCACCTTGTACGTGGTCGGCCCATTGATCTTGTTGCTTGGATAGTTCTTTCAAATGCTTTCTTGGTGATTCTGTTGTTTTCCATTCTAGCTACATGTCCGGCCCATTGCAGTCTTCGACTTTTTAATTTCTGGATTATAGTGGGTTGCTTCATTAACTCATAATTTTCATTGTTCTTTCGAATTCTCCATATGCCATTCTCCAACATAGGTCGCCAGATATTTCTCATTACTTTTCTTTCGAAAATATTCAGGTTTTCTCTTTCATTCTTTGTAAGCTACCACCTTTGTGAACCGTACAGTAGTATGGGGCAGATGATAGTGTTGTATATATTCATCTTTGTGGTGATGGACAAAGCTTTACTCTTGAGTGGATTGCTTGGTGAGTGCAGACATCTAGACCCTGAGGCTATTCTTTCATTTACATCCATTGTTATGATATTTTTACTGTTGAAACGTGATCCAAGGTATTTCAATTGAAGAACTTTTTTGAATATAGAATGTTGGCCAATTTCAAAATAAGGATTTGCATTTATGACTCGACCTATTTCCATGTATTCTGTTTTCTCTTGGTTAATCAAAAGCCCCATTTTGCTGGCACTGTGCCTGAGATATCTGTATATGTCTTTCAGTTCTTCTTCAGTTTCACTCACAAACACTATATTATCTGCATAAGCAAATTCCTGTAGGAGGCAAATGTTCCCTCTTGCTGACGCTTTAGTACTTGACCGATTCACTTCAGATTTTTGCATTACACTCTAAGAACATTCGAACTGACATGGGACACATAGTTGTGTGATGTACAAAGGTATATGTCATATATAAAGGGGAAACGTTGTTATTAAAAGTCTCAAAAAGTCCTTGACCCGTTTACTTCCAATTTTTACACAATACTTTAACGCACATTCGGACGCAAATACAGTGCGAAAGAACGTAAACCATTACACAAACAGTTTCTCTCTTGTATATACTGTCGTCCATAACTGAAATTCATGTTTCAAAACGCTGCAGAAAGAGAACCACTGTTCAGAATGCGGTCAAATTTGACGACCCTAGTTTTGACGCAGGGGGAGACGTCATGGAACTACACACACACACAGATACATATATATATATATATATATATATATATATATATATATATATATATATATATATATATAATATTTTACCAACAGATGCCGCAGTAAGTGCCTTAAGGGGCTCCGGAACGCCCTATACTTGCAATGTTAAAATAACGCTTATAAATTACATCTTTCCTCACAAAGTATTTGAGGTAGGAAGTTGAACTTTTTACAGATTATTTATTGGAATATGGGCTACAACTTAACACAGGGATTTTACAAAATTTTAGTTCAGTTATTAAAGATGATTTTTTTTTCAATTGTAATGAAAATTCACAACATTTTTTTGCAATTTTTTATTTATATATTCAAAAATATACAGTTTTTTGGAAAAAGGCTGTGTTAAATTATGCAGAAGGTACTGTGTAACATTTACTGAAAGTTTGAAACAAATATGTTTGGAAGATCCTTAGAAAACATGTAATTAGTATGAGAAAATAAAAGTTTTGGGAATCGAGCGACAAAGATTGGATTAACTTTTTAGTGCATTCCAGGTCCATAGGATGGATTATCTTCATCCTCTGCAAACTCCTCCTCCAGCTTCCTCTTGTTCCTCCTCCTGTTTACTCTTGCTTGTATTTCTAGACTCTTTACAGCCCTGTCTGCAGCCCGAAGGCGTTCCTTGTCTAAAGCAAGCATCGCTCGTTGTTGTGTTCGTAGATTTTGCTACCATTTTCTTCAGTTGCAGTTACTGCAACACTGTTCCAAAAGGTGGTCATGTATGAACACTTATCACATTTCAGTTGTATTTCACTAGCAAGTCCTACGTGCTTTATTATGGAGAGTTCCAGACCAACTTCACTACAATGAATACATCTTACACAGTTTGAAAAAATTCCTTTGAGAACCGACATATCAAATATTTCATTCACATCCGATTCGCCCATAAAACATTCATAGTTTTCACTCATTGAACCAAGCTTCTTCTGTGAAGTATTTTCTTTCCCGCTTTGACTGCTATGGGCAGGTGTACTTGAGAGGTTAGGTTCACTCACTTGGTTATCGTCTTTATTGTTTACAGTAATAACACATACCTTTGGCTTTCCAACATTTCTCCTTTACTTAAAAGCCTTCAGAGGACTTCTAATAACTTTACTTTTACTCATTATTATACTTCAACAAAACAGAGACTCAAGAAACAGAATTAATTACGAATATTTTCGAGATAACGACAGAGTAAATAAACATGAAACAATCGACAATCACACCAGCGATATATAATGAACTATCACAGGTTAGCCACAACACATACTTTATCTCACATCACTAAAATGTACCTGATGAACACGGACGTTAATAATAACACCATTTGACAGCAGTTTAACAGCACCACAGTGGGTCACGCCCATGTAGAACACATTTCAAAAAAAAATTAAAAATAGTTGTAGTCTTCGGAATTGAATAAATTATATATCTATTAAAAGGTAATAGTCTGCAGATTCAGAAAACGCAAAAAAGTAAAAATTGAACTTTTCATGATTTTGAGCCTTTCCGGAGCCCCTTAACGTAAATGGGGCCGAATACAAATGACAGAGGAATTGCAATACGGTGGCTATGGTTTGGGCTGCACATTAGACCATTCGTCATGTTCGATGTAAATGACTGCACAAGTTCGAGAGTAGACAGTTTTGGCACTGTTATTTAAGTACGACCATGCACTACGGCAACGTCCCTCCACATCAGATGGTAAAAACGGTTGTTAATCGCCCTGAGGTCAAAAACTGCGTAGAAAGCAAAACGACATCGGTTTCTAATTGTTGTGACACTACCGCAAGGCGTGTTCAGTATGCTGTCAACTGTTTTCCGCCACAAACTGAAATTGAGAAACAGCATTCTGCAACTTGGTAAGAGTGTCTCGGTGGTCATGTTCAGAATGCGTTGTCCAGTGCATGCCTTCAGCTCAGCTATGATCGTAATTGCAGCACGGAACACAATACCTTTAAGGCAACCCCACAGCCACAAGTTACACGGATAAAGATCTGTCAACTGTCCAAGCTGGTGGTGGCTCCATAATGGTGTGCGCTGTGCTATGAACTGAGTCGATCATTGACTGGAAAGGGTTATGTTCGGCTACTTGGAGACCATTTGCAACCATTAGTGGGCTTCATGTTCCTAAACAACGACGGAATTTTTACGGATGACACTGCGCCATGTTACTGGCCCAATTGTTCGCGACTTGTTTGAAGAAAATTGCGGACAGTTTGAGCGAATGATTTGGCCACCCAGATCGCGCGACATGAATCCCATCGAACATTCATCATCATCATCAACATCACCATTTAAGACTGATTATGCCTTTCAGCGTTCAGTCTGGAGCATAGTCCCACTTATAAAATCCCTCCATGATCCCCTATTCAGTGCTAACATTGGTGCCTCTTCTGATGTTAAACCTATTACTTCAAAATCATTCTTAACCGAATCCAGGTACCTTATCCTTGGTCTGCCCCGACTCCTCCTACCCTCTTCTGCTGAACCCACGAGTCTCTTATGTAACCTTGCTTCACCCATGCGTGTAACCTGACCCCACCATCTAAGCCTGTTCGCCCTGACTGCTACATCTATTGTGTTCATTCCCAGTTTTTCTTTGATTTCCTCATTGTGGACACCCTCCTGCCATTGTTCCCATCTACTAGTACCTGAAATCATCCTAGCTACTTTCATATCCGTAACCTCAACCTTGATGATAAGGTAACCTGAATCCATCCAGCTTTCGCTCCCATACAACAAAGTTGGTCGAAAGATTGAACGGTGCACAGATAACTTAGTCTTGGTACTGACTCCCTTCTCGCAGAAGAGAGTAGATCGTAGCTGAGCGCTCACTGCATTAGCTTTGCTACACCTTGCTTCCAGTTCTTTCACTATGTTGCCATCCTGTGAGAATATGCATCCTAAGTACTTGAAACCGTCCACCTGTTCTAACTTTGTTCCTCCTATTTGGCATTCAGTCTGTTTATATTTCTTTCCCACTGACATTACTTTCGTTTTGGAGATGCTCATCTTCATACCATAGTCCTTACATTTCTGATCTAGCTCTGAAATATTTCTTTGCAAACTTTCAATCGAATCTGCCATCACAACTAAGTCATCCGCATATGCAAGACTCCTTATTTTGTGTTCACCTATCTTAATCTCACCCAGCCAGTCTATTGTTTTCAACATATGATCCATAAATAATATGAACAACAGTGGAGACAGGTTGCAGCCTTGTCTTACCCCTGAAACTACTCTGAAAGAGTTGCTTGCAAAAGTTTGCCTCCTATTCCATAATCACGTAGAACAGACAATAACTTCCTCCTAGGAACCCGGTCATATGCCTTTTCTAGATCTATAAAACATAGATACAATTCCCTGTTCCACTCGTAACACTTCTCCATTATTTGCCGTAAGCTAAAGATCTGGTCCTGACAACCTCTAAGAGGCCTAAACCCACACTGATTTTCATCCAATTTGTCCTCAACTAATACTCGCACTTTCCTTTCAACAATGCCTGAGAAGATTTTACCCACAACGCTGATCAAAGAGATACCTCTGTAGTTGTTACAATCTTTTCTGTTTCCATGTTAAAAGATTGGTGTGATTACTGCTTACGTCCAGTCTGATGGAACCTGTCACGTCTCCCACGCCATTTCAGTTATCCTCTGTATCCATTTAAGACCTGACATTCCACTGTATTTGATGAGTTCCGACTTAATTTCATCCACCCCAGCCGCTTTATTGCACTGCAATCTACTGACCATTTTCTCCACGTCCTCAAATGTGATAGTATTTCCATCATCATTCCTGTCCCATTGTACATCGAAATCTGAAACATTACTGATCGTATTTTCACCTACATTGAGCAACATTTACGGAACATAATCGAAAGGTCATTTGGTGCACAAAATCCTGCCCCGGAAACGCTTCAGGAATTGTGGATGTCTATAGAGACAGCATTGCTCAAAATTCCTGCAGGGGGCTCCCAAGGAATTGCTGAGTCCATGTCACGTCGATTAGCTGCAATACGCCGGGCAACAGGGTGTCAGACAAGATATTATGATGTATCCCACTAAGTTTGTCACCTGAGTATAAACACAATCTTCATCTCGCCAACAGGTAACAATGACGGCAACGTTGTGAAAGAAATATTTACCAAATGAATTAAACCGGTGAAGGGCAACCGCTAAATTAAAGCCATTACATCGATACGAAAGAACGATAATGTTGGAAGCCAAAGACAAAATATACAGCAAAAAAAATTTATAAAGTTAAAAGAATCGCTGTTATCAAATACTAAATACCAAAAAAAGAAGACCTCTGCTGGCAATATAGACATATCATAAGAAACAGCTTACGGAGAAGTACTGGAAAACCTCAAAGAACTTGATACACAAGACAAAATAGATAAATCTGACTTCTTCGGAAATCTTCAAAATATTCTTTTGCAGAGTAGGGCGCGAGCTGAGAATCAGGTTTCAGCAGGCTGTTGAAGTAATTCCACGACTTAGGAACGTACTACTGGAAAGGGGAATGATGTATGTGGGATTTCTGGGACATAATATTAAAGACTACTCTTCAGTGTCATTATCGTAAGAGAAAGTGCAACGAAAGTAGCACAGAATGTGCGACTTATTTAATGTTTTGCAAGTGCAGTTTGCTACAACCGACTATGGAGAGTCAAGATAATACCATCAAAGTGGAACACAGTGCAATCTCTACAACTAAAACCGAATTAGACGTCACATCAGCACAAGAAAAACAAAAATACTTGGGAATTGGCCACGCGATATACTATGGCGGCTGTCCGTGGAAATATTATCGATGAATGAAATGGACACTTTTGAGTATCCTTCCACTTCTAACAATGTTCTTCTTAAAATAATTGAAAACAGGAATACCTTAGCACGTTATCTTTACATGTGACGTCTTGAATCTAATTAGGGAGCCAATTGACGAACCAAGCACTATATGAGGTTACAAGATGTATCGAATGGTGGACAAAAATACGCAATGTTGTTAACAACATTTTCCGGCATGAAAAAGACATTTTTCCTATCACAGTGCCCCTCCCATCATGCACAGCGTCACCATAGCAGCGTTAATGTGAATAACGACCTGCTAGCGAGCGCATCTAGTGTTGGGGAAATGTGAATACGAGTGTAGCTTTACAGAATGTGCGTATGCCACAAGGATCACAACGATACATGAGGCAGAACGTGCAGTATCACATCAGCCCCACTTCGGAGCAGCTTCCAGTTCCACTCCGGCGACAAAGACGAAGAGATGGGCATTGAGGTAAGGTGCGTAATACATGAAGTGTAACAAATCATTAGAACCTAGTTTGATAAGGCTCTTACTATTGAATATCGTCCATCCAGGTACTGATCCAGAATTATTATCGCTTTTATCGTTATTGTTACTATTATGTCTATTATTATGCTGTAATCGATCAAAACACAAAAAATTTCAGTGTAACAGCAAGACCTATTAGACAGACAGAGTGATTCAAAAGGAAGCAATAAATTAAAATAAAAACAGTAGATTACGAAAATTTTTCATATTAGTGCGTTTAAGAAATAGCTTCTTCTACACATGCGAGTCGATGATTGTTGTTTCTATTTTAGTTCACTTTATTTCTCTGTGTATTCTATGTGTATTGAACTGGGGACCTAGAAACGACGGAGAGGCTTCGTCCGCCGTAGTGTTTCATAGCCCCGCAACAGGCTACAGCAGTCCACCCACCCCACCAACGCCCCACACCGAACCCAGGGTTATTGTGCGGTTCGGTACCCAGTGGACCCCCCCGGGAACGTCTCACACCAAACAGGTGGGAAGCAGAGTGGTGATGATGTACGCATACGTGTAGAAAGTGTTTGAGCAGCAATCGCTGACATAGTGTAAATGAGGTGGAATAAGTGGAACCAGCGCGCATTCACCGAGGCAGATGGAAACCCACCTAAAAACCACCCAGAGGCTGGCCGGCACAACGGACCTCGACACTAATCCACACGGCAGGTTCGTGCCGGGGACCGGCACACGTTCCGGCTCGGGAAGCAGCGCGTTAGACGGCGCGGCTAGCTAGGTGGGCACTTCACGTTATTTGCTTCCGTTACTTATGACAACAACAGAAGAAATCGGTACAGACACTCTGCCAGTCCTTTCACGAAGCTGTACCGTTGGCTCCCACCGTGCGATCTGCTTCACCGTCAATTCCCTATAGACAAGGGTAAAGGAAAATCAGTTTTTAAAGCTGGGTCGACAAAAGTTTCATTAAAAACGGAGGACTCGAAATGGAAGAAGTGGTACCTGGCGAGGTGTTTTTTTTTTTTTCCAAAGTGGCCATGGCCACCATCCTAGGTGCCTTTCGATTCCCAGGGTAGTGCAACAACTACAGCGCAACGGCACTAGCAGGAGTAAGACCTGCAAGTGCCACATATAGGACATGGTGACACGATCATACAGTATTAGCGCATAGAGTGTAGTGTCACCTGCCTGCAACTGTGCAGCTTCTGATGTACCTTGCTGTTGTTGCTTACCTTTCTCCACCGGATCACTTCATGTAATTTTGTCAGTTTACTTGTTTTCACTTAATAGCGATTTTAAACAACTTTTTTATTCTGATATACAAATTCATGTTACAATGTAGTGCCATTCGTCTGCAAAATACAAGGTCGAAGGGAAACTTGAAAGTAGAGCAGGAGAGAACTATATTGGGTTTTGGAGAAGTGCATTCCCCTCAGAAACAATTTTCACAATGTAACAGAGAATTTTTGGCAGATTTAGGGAAAAAATTAAGAAATAAATTTTGTGTTCTTGAAATTTGGCAAAGATTTTGAAAATGTGAAACGATTTTTTTTTTTTTTTTTTTTTTTTTACATTCTTGGGCTCAGTAGCGCCAACTGCCGAGGTAGGAGGATAATCCTCTCTTCTTATGTAGGGCGGAATAATCAGCCCAGACAGTAGGATAGATGGGACGCAAATCTGGAAGGGTGTAAGGCAGAGTCACAATTTCAACGGCTGATCTTTCATTTGAATACTGAAGGCGCAATGTGGGAAGTAGATAACTAACTAAATGTGGGGATTTTTTTGTCACGTATAGCACTCGTACATGCCGTTCTCTATTATTTCTTATATACACACTACGTGATCAAAAGTATACGGACACCCCAAAAAACAGACGTTTTTCATATTAGGTGCATTTTGCTGCCACCTACTGCCAGGTACTCCATATCAGCGACCTCAGTAGTCATTAGACATCGTGAGAGAGCAGAATCGGGCGCTCCGCGGAACTCACGAACTTCGAATGTGGTCAGGTGATTGGGTGTCACTTGTGTCGTACGTCTGTACTCGAGATATCCTAACACCTAAATATCCCTATGTCTGCCGTTTCCGATGTGATAGTGAAGTGGAAACGTGAAGGGACACGTACAGCAGAGAAGCGTACAGGGCGACCTCGTCTGTTGACTGACACAGACAGCCTCCAATTGAAGAGATTCGTAATGTGTAATAGGCAGACATCTATCCAGACCATCACACAGGAATTCCAAACTGCATCGGGATCCACTGCAAGTACGATGACAGTTAGGCGGGAGGTGAGAAGACCTGAAATTCACGGTCGAGCGGCTGCTCATAAGCCACACATCACGTCGGTAAATACCAAACGACGCCGTGCTTGGTGTAAGGAGGAAAACATTGGACGGTTGAAGACTGGCAAAAAACTTTATGTGGAGTGACGAATCACGGTACACAATGTGGCGATCCGATGGCAGGGTGTGGGTATTGCGAATGCCCGGTGAACGTCACCTACCAGCGTGTGTAGTGCCAACAGGAAAATTCGGAGGTGGTGGTGTTAAAGTGCGGTCGTATGTTTCATCGAGGTGGCTTGCACCCCTTGTTGTTTTGCGTGACCTACATTGGTGTTCTAAGCACCTTCTTGCTTTCCATTGGTTAACACTGTTAGCATTCAGCCGCGATTCTTATACATATATTTTAACAACGCGTTTCAAGAGACAATGCTCTCATCATCAGGTTGTAAAGTCTATGTCATGAAATTAAACGGACTAAAAAGACAAAATACCATCACAAATAGTTGGGAAGTCCATAGAGTAAAACAGAATTAAAAGTATATTGGACTGTGGGTCCTCGTCTTACATTGAAGTTGTTGACACAAGTCGATGGCCGTCCCATAGCTACCAAGTATGCTGTCGCACTGTGTCGGCTCGGGAGCTGTTGTGGACTGATTTGCCTAGGTGTTGTGGCGTGGTTACAGCCGTGTGCTTGACAGTAACGCTATGCTATTGGGCGCCTTATTTCCTTATTGCGTTGGTCTGCCATCGTTAGCCTCTAGCAACTCCGTCAGTGACATGCTACCAACTTTTATATTCAGGACGATGGGTTATCCACGGGGTCCAGTATTTCAGGAACAATGGCGGACATTTTTATCAACGACCTTGAAGATAAAGTTCTAAATTCTCACGATAACATTATGGATAAAATTGTTTATTACAAACGTTATGTTGACGACACTCTGTTACTTGTCGATGGTTCCCGTGAGGACATTGAGGAAATAGTAAAAAAGTTCAATGACGCACATAATAAAATAGAATTTACCGTGGAGTATGAAACTGACAATTGTTTACAGTTCCTGGACCTGAATATAAAAAAAGGGCAACAAACATGCGTTCTCCGTTTATAGAAAACAAACTACGACTGATGCCGTGATCCCGAATGATTCATGCCATCCGCAGGCTTATAAAGAAGCTGCTTTCCGTAGTCTCGTGCATAGGGCAGTCAATATGCCTATGAGCGAAAAAGATAGGGAGCCTGAAATTAATACCGTTAAGAGAATAGCGATGAATAACGGTTACAGAATAGATACGATTAAAAAACTGTTACGGAAAAGTAGTAAGCATAAAAAGAAAATACCTGATGGAGAGAAAGAGAAAATTATCACGATGCCATACTACGGAACAATCTCACAAAAGATAGCAAATATTTTTAAGCCATATGATGTTAAAATAGCTTTTCAGACTAATAACCTAGTAAGGTATACCCTTAAACACGATATTGGCGAGAAGAGAAATAAGTTTGAAAGATCGGGAGTTTATAAGATTCAGTGCACAACTTGTGATGCAAAATATATAGGGCAGACAGGAAGATCATTCGCGATCCGGTATAAAGAACATAAAGATGCGTTCAGGTTAGGAAATTATGACAAATCAGCTGTTGCGAACCATATATATGAAACAGGCCATCCCCTTAATAGCATAGAAGATAACGTAGAAATATTGCATGTAGAAAAGAAAGGGAGGAAACTTGATTTACTAGAGGAATTCAAGATAGCTAACCATGAAAAGAAACAAAGCAATATTCTAAATGCTCAAGATAATTTTAAAGAAATGAGATTTTTTAGCGGGTTTTTAGAATTATTTAAGGATAGGTATGCGACTTTAAGTTGGTAGCATGTCACTGACGGAGTTGCTAGAGGCTAACGATGGCAGACCAACGCAATAAGGAAATAAGGCGCCCAATAGCATAGCGTTACTGTCAAGCACACGGCTGTAACCACGCCACAACACCTAGGTACGTCAGTCCACAACAGCTCCCGAGCCGACACAGTGCGACAGCATACTTGGTAGCTATGGGACTGCCATCGACTTGTGTCAACAACTTCAATGTAAGACGAGGACCCACAGTCCAATATACACTCCTGGAAATTGAAATAAGAACACCGTGAATTCATTGTCCCAGGAAGGGGAAACTTTATTGACACATTCCTGGAGTCAGATACATCACATGATCACACTGACAGAACCACAGGCACATAGACACAGGCAACAGAGCATGCACAATGTCGGCACTAGTACAGTGTATATCCACCTTTCGCAGCAATGCAGGCTGCTATTCTCCCATGGAGACGATCGTAGAGATGCTGGATGTAGTCCTGTGGAACGGCTTGCCATGCCATTTCCACCTGGCGCCTCAGTTGGACCAGCGTTCGTGCTGGACGTGCAGACCGCGTGACACGACGCTTCATCCAGTCCCAAACATGCTCAATGGGGGACAGATCCGGAGATCTTGCTGGCCAGGGTAGTTGACTTACACCTTCTAGAGCACGTTGGGTGGCACGGGATACATGCGGACGTGCATTGTCCTGTTGGAACAGCAAGTTCCCTTGCCGGTCTAGGAACGGTAGAACGATGGGTTCGATGACGGTTTGGATGTACCGTGCACTATTCAGTGTCCCCTCGACGATCACCAGTGGTGTACGGCCAGTGTAGGAGATCGCTCCCCACACCATGATGCCGGGTGTTGGCCCTGTGTGCCTCGGTCGTATGCAGTCCTGATTGTGGCGCTCACCTGCACGGCGCCAAACACGCATACGACCATCATTGGCACCAAGGCAGAAGCGACTCTCATCGCTGAAGACGACACGTCTCCATTCGTTCCTCCATTCACGCCTGTCGCGACACCACTGGAGGCGGGCTGCACGATGTTGGGGCGTGAGCTGAAGACGGCCTAACGGTGTGCGGGACCGTAGCCCAGCTTCATGGAGACGGTTGCGAATGGTCCTCGCCTATACCCCAGGAGCAACAGTGTCCCTAATTTGCTGGGAAGTGGCGGTGCGGTCCCCTACGGCACTGCGTAGGATCCTACGGTCTTGGCGTGCATCCGTGCGTCGCTGCGGTCCGGTCCCAGGTCGACGGGCACGTGCACCTTCCGCCGACCACTGGCGACAACATCGATGTACTGTGGAGACCTCACGCCCCACGTGTTGAGCAATTCGGCGGTCGTCCACCCGGCCTCCCGCATGCCCACTATACGCCCTCGCTCAAAGTCCGTCAACTGCACATACGGTTCACGTCCACGCTGTCGCGGCATGCTACCAGTGTTAAAGACTGCGATGGAGCTCCGTATGCCACGGCAAACTGGCTGACACTGACGGCGACGGTGCACAAATGCTGCGCAGCAAGCGCCATTCGACGGCCAACACCGCGGTTCCTGGTGTGTCCGCTGTGCCGTGCGTGTGATCATTGCTTGTACAGCCCTCTCGCAGTGTCCGGAGCAAGTATGGTGGGTCTGACACACCGGTGTCAATGTGTTCTTTTTTCCATTTCCAGGAGTGTACTTTTAATTCCGTTTTGCTCTATGGACTCCCCAACTGTTTGCGTTGGTATTTTGTCTTTTTAGTCCGTGTAATTTCATGACATAGACTTTACAACCTGATGATGAGAGCATTGTCTCTTGAAACGCGTTGTTAAAATATATGTATAAGAATCGCGGTTGAATGCTAACAGTGTTAACCAGCATAACGACAACTGCTACCTCGACTCCATAATGGATTATATTAAATTGCTTTCCATTGTTGAAGAGCAATTATGGGATGGCGATTGCTTCTTTCAACACTATCGAGCACCTCTTCCTAATGCACAGCCTGTGGTGGATTAGTTACACTACAATAACATCCCAGTAACGGACTGGCCGGCGCAGAGTCCTGATCTGAATCCTATAGAACAGCTTCCCGATGTTTTGGAACGCCGACTTCGAGCCAGGCGTCAATGACCGACATCGATACCTCTCCTCAGTGCAGCACTCAGTGAAGTATGGGCTGCCGTTCCCCAAGAAACCTTCCAGCACCTGATTGAACCTATCCCTGCGAGATTGTGAAACGTCTCTGTGAACTCGTTTCATAGACACTTGTCTCAGTGGATTCTGTGCATCCTATGGTGGTGTTATGGTGTGGTCGTATGTTTCATCGAGGTGGGTTGCACCCCTTGTTGTTTTGCGTGACCTACATTGATGTTCTAAGCACCTTCTTGCTTTCCATTGTTGAAGAGCAATTATGGGATGGCGATTGCTTCTTTCTACACTATTGAGCACCTGTTCCTAATGCACAGCCTGTGGCGGATTAGTTACACTACAAAAACATCCCAGTAACGGACTGGCCGGCGCAGAGTCCTGATCTGAATCCTATAGAACAGCTTCCCGATGTTTTGGAACGCCGACTTCGAGCCAGGCCTCAATGACCGACGTCAATACCTCTCCTCAGTGCAGCACTCAGTGAAGTATGGGCTGCCGTTCCCCAAGAAACCTTCCAGCACCTGATTGAACCTATCCCTGCGAGATTGTGAAACGTCTCTGTGAACTCGTTTCATAGACGCTTGTCTCAGTGGATTCTGTGCATCCTATTCCGTCCACCGCCTGATTGCGGATTTATTTATTAACTCTTTTAGAAAGACTAAGCAATCAAACTAAGGCTTACTAACGATATAATGTTTGACTTTTTTGTGTTTCATAGGAAATCATGACTTTTATTTATTACGTTTTTCCCTTCACCCTACCCTAAGTGTGCGTGAATGTGACTGAATGAGTGTCTTTACGAGTGGTCTCGGGTTTCTTTTGTGGGGGACGCTGAGCTGGTTGTCGTCTGCTAGGAGCAGGTGATATTTGCTTCTCGTTTGGAGGGTAGCACAGGATGACCAACTTAGGATCCCAGTACCTGGACAGAGAGGTTTACCCGTTTTAGTCGGAGGTTGGTTTGTCCGTCGGGTTGGTGGCGGAAGCCTATCCCTCTGGTAGCTTCCGTTGTACCGGTAATTAGGCGAAGCTCGGTGGAGAAAGGTCACACTGCAACTAGCGGTTGGTGAGTACAGTTCGTAGCTCCTAGAGAGGGTTTCTGCTGATAGGAAGTAGGTCCAATTAGAACTTCCCTATGTTAAATTCATGGCATATTTAGGTACTTCAGCTTAACTGAAGCGTGTGCAGTCATGTATTTTCGGAATGTGGCATAATTATTTTGTTAAAAATCGGCAATGATGGTGGTTGAAGTTAAAAGTGTGGAAGTTGCTTTGTTCCTTCCGGTAGTCGTGGGTATGTAGATGGAATGATTGAATTATTGTGTTACAATTCCCTTTTATGTTTTTCCTTTTTAATTCTTCGATTCTACAAGTTTTAGTGAATTATATAGTTAGACTTTTTTATTCAGGCAATAGTCATGTGTATTTATTGGATGTGCATCAGATTCAATGATGAAATAAATGTGCTACTTAAAAGATAAACTCTGCGTCCTTTATCCTTCTCATTGTTGCCAGTTTTCAAATTAATTTTCTATTCCCTGATTTTTTTAAAGTTAATCTGCTTGCTTTTGACGAACAAAGATGGGAGGAAAAATGAAAGTGAACGGTGTTCTGTCTCAAAATTATGAAGTTATCACATTTAATTAAACAAGGTCATTGATATACGACATACAATGCTGTTCATCATGTTAGTTTCTTTAAAAATTGCATTCTTTTAGTTAATTTCTTAATTTAATTAAACTGATAATTTCCAGTTCGGTCTCTTCTTCATTGTTAGGAGGGGCTTGGGCTGGTGGCGACCCTGTAATTTTTAAATCTGTAATTGTCCTTGTGAGAGGGCTTAACCAGAAATTGCGCACAAGGGTTACATATCCATTATTCTTGGTACGTAACATACGTCGAGCCTTGGCTAGGATCCGTTTACAGTTCTACATACATACTTACAAGTGGAAGCTGTCATCATGGCTAAGGGTGGGCCAACACCATATTGAATTCCAGAATTACCGATGGAGGGCGCCACGAACTTTTTGAAGGCTTTTTGAACCAGTTGTCAGGATACTTTTCATCACATAGTGTATTTCAGTCCTCGTCTTTCCCTACAGATTTCACCTCTACAGCTCCTTCAAGTACCAGGGGAGTTGTTCGTTGGTGCCTTGACACTAGTCTTATTATTCTCTCCCTTTTCCTTGCCAACACTGTCGATACTTTCGTCTCCTAGCTGATTCAGTGGAGCACTTCCTGTCCTTGCCTTAGTAGTACACATAATTTTCAACGTCCTTTCGTGGCACCACATCTCAAATTCTTCTGTTCTCCTCTTTTCCGGTTTTCCCACAGACCATTATTCACTTCCATACAGTGTTGTGTTTCAAGTGTGTGTTCTAAGAAATTTCTTATGGAAATCCATGTCGATGTTTTATAACAGCAGACTTGTTTTGGTGAGAAATGCTGTCTTGGCCTGGGTTAGTCTGATTTTTATAATTGAAAGAAAAACAGACATCGGTCACGATTTTTAACAAATTAACCTGGTTTCAACACTGCTAGGAGTATCTTCTTCAGAATTTAAAACAAAGAATGGTCTATATTCTATAACATGGTCACATGGTGGTATCGATGGCCTCTGGGACGGATTGTCCTCAGGCTACTTCCGATGTTTCTCGAAGTAGGCGATAGCGGCTGCGTCCTCTGAGGCAGGTTTTCTCCTGCCGCAACGCCACTCCTCCTTCAGCCACTTCTCGACGACCTGGTAGATGTGCTCCCAGCCGTCGGGAGTGAAGATGGGGTGTTGATCGCTCGTAGCTCCTTCCGAGACACTACCTCGTGCAACAGACCGTGACTGTGGCGGGGATCGCACGGGCGGTGGGGGAGGCTTGGGCACGTCTGGCGGCGTAAAAGGATTGGGTTGTCCCTGTGAGGGTACAACCCATCCCCAATGGACACCACGATCTTCTTGAGGAAGGGCTGCACACTGTGCTCATCAGGGAGCGGCAGGCAAAGGGGCAGCTCCTCCTCATCTATAGGCTCCTCCTCGAAGTGGACTGGCAGCGCCGTTTGCTCGGTTCGTGGGACTGCCGCCACAGGGGGAGGCAATCCAGGTAACATGACGTCCATCTGCACCCGCGGTGGCGAGACCATGGACTTCAGCGTCTGCGTGGCAGCGTCCACTCCCATCGAGCGCACCGCAGGGGAGGAGGGCGCGGGAGCGTGCACCTTCTTCTTGAGAACTCGCAGCTCCTCACGCAGATGCTGGAGCTGGCGATGGACTGCCAGGAGCTCTTCCTTAAGCGAGGCCCGTTCGACCGCAGACGCGGCTTGGAAGCCGGCCATGGCGTGGTCGGTGGCGGCTTCTAGTCGGCGCGGCCCGTACCGCTCGCCAGAGCGGGGGGGCGGGACGGCCGTCATTGCACCAGACACCGCCGCAGGGCGTGTCGCGGCGGGCTGGCGGCGTAACTCCTTAAGATGGTCGCAGCTACGCGAGTTGGCGGCATGTGAGCCGCCGCAGTTGGCGCATCTCCTGGCCACCCCTCATGGCTTGGGGCAACTGCGCGTGTCGTTTAAGCACGCGACGGCTTTCTTGCAAACACCCGCAGTGTGCCCCAGCTGATAGCACCTGTACCATTGCACGATCTTGCGTTTCTGCTCTGAGTGCGCATCGGCTGTCGCCGGCGGCCGCTGTTGCTCCCCATCGCGTTGATGAGAAGCCTCAATGCGGCTGCGATCTGCTTTCCCTTTGCGTCCAGCCATGCCGTTGGGCTAGTGGCGCTGGCGTGCGCCATCGACGGTAACGAAGTGAGCCGCAGCGAGTCGAGCAGCGGAGTGCGTTGCGTAAAACGACGGTTCCACCAATGCCTGCCCTTTTGTAACTTGTGTACGCAATACTACCGGCATATGTGCATATCGCTATCCCATGAATTATTGTCACCTCTGTGTATAATTGTCGAATCGGTACTACAAACAGAAAACTAACCGGATGGTAAATTAGCAATCGAGACTGTCAAAGAACACGGTAACGTCTGAACTTCTCACGGTGTAGTATGTGACACTGGGTATAAAACGGTGGCAGTCTGGATCAGTGCTGATGGGTGTACTAAAGAGCCATCCTGCGAAGCAAATTGGGTGCATGCCAAGCAAACAGCAACGTACTGTTTTGACGATTCATCAACAATAGTAGCCAGCTAGCGCGTACAGAAATTCGCGTCATACTCGCAGATGGCAGCCACGACCGATCAATCCAGCTGACTTGTGCCTCAACTCGTAGATACAGGTCACTTTGCTGGAATGCAAAAATTGTTGCATTATCAGAAATGGCTCTTCTGTCGAGTTGGATCTTTTCAAGTATTGTTTGGTTAGTTTTATGAAGCTACCAAAGTGAAGCTTCGTTTTACTTTTTCCTTGTATTGTAGAGGTTACATTATCGATCCTGTCCAAATCAGTAACTCTGGCTTGCTGAAAGGTTTCGTGTAGCGCTCGAATTTTCGTTGAGTTTTAGCAATTGTCTTGCTGCTCCCTACTATGTGGTGTCATGGCAGCATTCCTGCGCGATAGCGTGTGCTGAGCAGCAAGGAAAACATGGACCGTTAATCTAGCAATTTGGTCCCTTCCACCCTCTTTTAAACCAGCCAACCAACCAACCAAGCACAACATAACAAATGATCGCCTATAATATGTAAAATACCTAGTCTCATTTTTTCGTTTTCAGTGTTTATAAATGTTCTATGTGTTCACCCTTCGTCACACGACACACATTTATTCGTTAGTTCAGTTCTTCCAGTACCCGACATCAGAATCGAGGGTAAGTGTTCGACTTTCTGGGGTAGAAACCGAACGTACACGCTGTGGTCCACGACGAAAAATTGACACGGGTTAAAGTCTGGCAATAGTAGCGGACATTAGAGTAGTGTGTCAGCGGCCGCAAAATGGCCTATTCAGTGACGTGACAACGTCCCATTCCGGTCATACCGTACGCTACTGTGGGAATGTGGAGGGGTACCATCTCGTTGAAAAATGAAATACTTGCTCTCAGTTCCGAATTGAGGCATTACAGAAAACACGACATTTCTCGGGCTCCGGTACCTGTTTGACAGTGGCTTGAGTTAGGTCGGTTGACGTCAACCGAAAGGAGAATAACGGCGTTGTCACTGAAGATTAATTTTTTGCGAAGATGTCATTTTCAAGATGGTTCAGCATATCAGTGCGGAACTGCAGACGGCGAAATTCTTCGTCAAATCTTTGAGCTTGCAGGTGCTCCAATGTCTGCAGCTTCAGTCTTAATCGCTTACGAGGGATATTCCGCACTGTTTGGTGAGGGACGTTCAACTCTGCACCAGCTCGATACGTGTACTACGTGGGACATCCCAGACTCACGTCCCTCACGCTGTTCACTGTATCTTCTGGCACATCCGATTTGCGCGAAAGGTTTGCATAGCACAGCTGTCCTTCTCGAATTATTTGTGTCACTTCACTATGCTGCTACAAACTGGGGATGTCTTGTGAAACTTCCTGCAGAAAGCTCCATGTACACACCCTACCGATTGGAACATATTGTCTTTCTCTAAGGTAAGCCCACAGGAAGAATCATGGAACATTAAAAGGAGAGAACGTGGGGGCCATCATCATTCAAAGGCTAACGCATGCTTGTGCAGTGGCTCTCGACCCGGGTATAAGCTGGTTCGAATCATGCTGATTGAAAAGTTTTCACTGCCGGTATTTGTCCAGCAACGGGAGGAAAGGTAGTGCGTGAGTTTCCTGATCATCAGGCTTTGCGCCAATGTCCTGGTTTAAATACGAAACCTCTACGTAGTGCCTCATGAAGTGGGGCCACGTGACACCGTTGACGGCGATCCGATCATCGGTTGTTGACGTTAAGCTTGGCGGCCCTCTTCGTGCTACACGAGAGGAGTAGGTTATGTTTCAGCACCGGGTTTCACTCCCTCCGTTCTCATCATCATCATACAACACAAACACATTATATTACACTACAACGCCCCCCCCCCCCCCCACACACACACAGTACAAACAATGTAATTGAGCATGTTGTAAACAAATAAACAAAAGAGTCCCTTAGAAATGATTCGATCGCCAAAAAAATTGCTTGAAGAAGTAGCCTTTTATTGGATGTGAGAAAAGTGGCGCCGACTTGCTGCGCACATGCGACATTATGTGCGTCAAGAAGCGAAATAAACTTTGTAATGGTGTTTTCGTTTGTGAAACACAGCTCATTGTAGTTTCAAACTAAATCGGAACCACTGTCAGAGGATGTGATATGACACTCCACACTCCAATTTTCTGACAGTGCAAGGTGTTTTCATGACAGACATGCGGATTATCGGTTGACGAAATTATTGTGTTTTGACTGTTCACGTATCTACTAAGGTGAAACTACGTTGCATCAGTGAATAAAACATCGTTCTGAAACGAGTGAAACAATGTATAGTATGCTATGTGTTTTCCTTATCCGGCGCCTTCAACTCCCCCACGCTACGAACATACTATCCAAGAAAACGGTAACTTGAATGTCGCTTTCTGAGCACCATCATACAAAATCTCAGATCGGATGTATAGTCTCCTCGAACGTTTTGAAAACAAACGCAGCATCACATTCCCCACTTCGGCCAGTTTAGAGACTGTCGAAAGGAGTGGTCTCTCGGCTTCGTTCTTGTCTGTAACTGATCCACATTCCCAGAAATGGGCGATTAAGATCGTTATTTTGGAGGTTCCCTGCTGTTTTGGGGTGGCATTATGAGGGGGCCTACGTACGCCGCTGGTGGTCATGGAAGGCGCCGTAACGGCTGTACGATTTGTGAATGCCATCCTCTGACCGACAGTGCAACCATATCGGCTGCATATTGGCGAGGCATTCGTCTTCGTGGACGACAATTCGCGCCTCATTGTGCTCATCTTGTGAATGACCACCCATAGGATAACGACACCGCTCGACTAGAGTGGCCACCATTTTATTCAGACATGAACCCTATCGAACATGCCTGGGATGGATTGAAAACGGCTGTTTATGGACGACGTGACCCACAAACCAATCTGAGGGATCTACGGCGAATCGCCATTGAGGTGTGGGATAATCTGGACCAACAGTGCCTGGATGAAATTGTGAATACTATTCCACGACGAATACAGGCATGGATCAATGCAATAAGACGTACTGCTGGGTACTGGAGGTACTGGGGTGTACAGCAATCTGGACCACCACCGCTGAAGATCTCGCTGTATGTTGGTGCAACTTCCAATGTGTGGTTTTCATGAGCAATAAAAGGGCGGAAATGTTGTTTATGTTAATCTCTATTCCAGTTTGCGTGTACAGGTTCAGGAACTCTCGGGAACGAGGTGATTAAACCTTTTTTATGTGTATATTTCACATAAGGATGGAGAAAATGAAATAACAGACACAGGGGTCCATAGAGAAGCCTGTAGACACGCAAAACCTAATTCTATTGGAAGCTTGATGCACAGCTAACGTAAAATATGTTTGGAAAAGGAAAAGGGATTCAGCAGTCAGGCCCTAATTTGAGACTGATTGCCAAATCGCTTTCTCTTTTTCAAGGAGATGGACAGATATTTATACGAGTAATTACGTATCTCAATACGCCAATGGAATAGGTCGGAAAACGGAAATATCGGAATGAGCTACCCCCCACAACACGCAGTGTAACAGATTATGGAGTATATATCGTCGTTGAAGAAGCAGTACCACAGCTCTGCGCTCTTTTTCCAAAGTAATTACAAAAGCGCGCACAGCTGCGGGAACTTTTTATTGTCCCTTACAGTTTGTTCACAACGTCGTGTAGCAGTGGAGGAAGGAAGCTCAGCCCACCGACTCCCTGCACATGGGCTCAGTACATGTGCTGCCAAGGAGGGCAGAGAGCGCGCTTTCGTTACACAGTGTTTAATGGTTTGACGCGGCGTGGCAGGACAATCACTTCGTGAAGATTACTGTAGAAATGGGTACGGTACGTTACAGTTACGGTTGCAACATCGCCTTTAAAAACACTGAAACTGACGCATCGACATTTGCACGAAAAATCGTCGATATTAAAAAAACATCGCTCTTAATAATGATGTAATCATGTTTCTCGTACGTTTCGATGTTTTAGAAACACTGAAAAAAGCACGCTGAAATGGTTTCATTTTGATGCAGTAAAATAAAAGGGCTTAAGTTGTGTTGTCAGAGATATTTTAAGCACGTAGGAACTGGAAATAGTCATCAATTTCTTCATAAACCAACCTACATAATACGTACTTTTTCTAACGTTAACTTACATTAGACGTAATGAAACTTACCGAAGCATTGATTAACTGTGTTCATAAAGAATTGACTACTAAACAAAACAAGATGGATCTTGTAAAGAAAATTCATTCCTTACCAGTCGGTGAAAGCTGCACCAAAATGTAACAGAGTTACTCGGATATCTTAAACTCGAATCTTTAGAAGGAAGGTGACGTTAGTCTTATGAAACCTTTTTACGTAAATTTATTTCTTTGAATTTAATTATTTTGGTACAGAATTTAGTCCCTAGAAGTGCGTTTGTTTCCTGCGTGATGGTTGCACCGGCGTCCGAACGAGAGCTTGCTTGGCAGAGATGTGGCGATGGTGGGAAGATGAGTTTTTACAATTTTGGCAAGTTTTGGGAAAAATGACTTCACGTTCTCCTTGGTTTAAATACGGTTTTTTTATTGGTGTAACGGGAGATGTGAACCTCACTTTCACTAATGCTTGCATCAGGTACTGATGACTTGTTCCCCATGTTTTTGTGTGCCATCTGCTTGTGGTATTTCACGATATCCTGTATGTGACTCATCGAAAGGCTCCTTCTTGATTGTAGGCACGTTAAATTCCCGTACATAATTATTTAAGTAGCAGATCACCTTTGATTTAGACATGGCAACTTCTTCAGTCTTGGGTAATGAGTTCTTGCATTCGATTACTCTAAGACCGTGTCCACTGAAATTTCTTTTGTTAATTTTTAAATGGTTTTAGTAGTTCCCGTATATCTTCCTCACATTCTAACTCGCTGATAGAAGTCATTGGGGAGCCTCGGGTCTAGTATTGCCTTCACAACGTACACTACCTCCAGGAATCGTTGTAACACATACAGTGCAAGCATGAACTCCACCCTGTGCGAAATTCAGGTACCATTTTTTTAAAAATTTGTCCTTTCATCCCCATCCCTACCTCTCTTTTCCGTAGTTCACCAGTGGCACTGGCACTCCCTTCAGTGGATCTGTCAGTATCACGGACCACACTTATCAGCTCATTGCAATGTTTTACATAATCAGTGGATTTAGTTACAACCGAGATCACACAACCTTCAGACTGATCTTCATAATAGTGCTGTCATTATCTGTTATGACAGTTGTAACTTCTTCAATTGCAATAAGCCACTCGGAGAAAATACATCTCAGTTTTTTAGTGATGAACAATAATGCACGGTGTTCAGTCAGGAAAAACAGCTAATCTTCCGCTAAGTAGTTAAGAATTGACTGAAAAGTTGGTAGTAATTTCCACAAATGATTTATTTTGCATAGTTTCTGTCCAAAAATCTTGGGTAATGCAATAGTTTTCAGCGTTATTTGCGTCTGTTTTAAAAAGTTGACTCTGTGTCTGATACATATTGTCAATCCAGGCTCTGATTGTTTCTCTGCTTGGCGCTTTGTACAATGGAAATACCTCTTTCATTAGTTGTGAAAAATCTTTTCCTTCTGCTGTGTAATGAGGTTTATTACGCACGATAGTAAAATTCATTATAGCTTGCTCCACCTCGTATTTTTACGCTTGTTTTGTTGATTATGAAGTCAACATCAGGTTGCATAGTTTACCAGAACCACGAATGACTATGTCTGACGATCTACTAGAAACTGTATTTTTCTGCGAATGCGAAACTGACATGTCATCACCAATGCTGCACGATCTGGTCGAAGAACCAAGTCACACATCACTGTTTGACGTTACTGGAGAATCGAACTTTCCTTAAGTAACTATCATTAAGAATTACGGAAACCATTTCTAAACAATCAGTAATATTACTATCCCTTAACCTTTTTCTAGATGGTCCAGTTTCTTGCCATAACAGCTGCGAGGGTACGTTTACTAAATGACAACATCTTAGCGGAAGTTATTAGACACTCATTTCATATTATGCACACAGCTTGTCACCGGTTTTGTTAAAATAATTCTACATTTTACTTTTAACTGTCATGTGTAAAGAAGCAAAGCAGCGTTACTGCGAGGTAATAATCGTTAATGGATCCCCACATAGCTAGCTACCACTGCGAAAACTACCATAATGTTACTTAAGTGTGATACTTAAAATATAGGTCGGCCTGTGTGGCCGAGCGGCTCTAGGCGCTTCAGTCTGGATGTATGTTCTGTCCTCAGGTTAGTTAGGTTTAAGTAGTTCTAAGTTCTAGGGGACTGATGACCTCAGAAGTTAAGTCCCATAGTGCTCAGAGCCGTATACTTAAAATATAACACAGCACGAATTTGGGAAAAAACTGATAGCATTAAAATATTACTTCGGTGTTAGAAATCCACGACAAATTGGCGTCCCAAAAATATTTCTCGAGAGAGAGAATTCCTTAATCCAAAACTGGAACTGTGCCATAAAACGGGGACGTCTGCCAATCCGAGGCGAAGTCACTAATTCTTTTGTACAATGTACTGAAAACGAGCTAAATAAACACATAGTTTTAGGATATCGGCTTAAAAGTAAAAGGTACTTGCTTAATTATAAATAGTTATTAAGGTAATACATACACTATAATCAGACTAAGAACAGCCGATCAGTTGCAAAGGATAAAGTAATCTTTACCTTGGTTTCAATAGATATAAATCTATCTTCTTCAGAAGACGGCAGTATTATAACAACATGAAGTGATATGTCCTTATCGTTTAGGCAAACATCTGCATAGTTACATTAATCATATAAAATATAGCCCTGACAACAGGCAACTTCTATGTACCTATTTCATTTGTTTGACAAACCCTGTTGTCAGGGCTATATTTTATATGATTAATGTAACTATGCAGATGTTTGCCTAAACGATAAGGACATATCACTTCATGTTGTTATAATACTGCCGTCTTCTGAAGAAGATAGATTTATATCTATTGAAACCTAGGTAAAGATTACTTTATCCTTTACAACTGGTCGGCTGTTCTTAGTCTGATTTACGTGGAACCATTGCTGTAGCGCAGCTATGTTTAAAGTACATACACTATACTTAATAAAGAGGAACGCTACCGGTATAACTATTAAGATTAATTGTAAGACATAATAAACAACATTTATATTCTCTGTAACACGGAAAACGCCAGTGGAGCCCCGAAAAAAAAAAAAAATGGTTCAAATGGCTCTGAGCACTATGGGACTCAACTACTGTGGTCATCAGTCCCCTAGAACTTAGAACTACTTAAACCTAACCAACCTAAGGACATCACACACACCCATGCCCGAGACAGGATTCGAACCTGCGACCGTAGCAGCAGCGCGGCTCCGGACTGGAGCGCCTAGAACCGCGCGGCCGCCGCGGCCTGCGGAGCCCCGAAAATGGAAATTATTAAAATATAATTTGTACGCATTGATAACATATTGAAATCATTGGCAACGTAATCTTCATTTTAATATTCACGCGTTTTCATACCATGGTCTCCTTCAGTGCAGCATGGAGCGCGAGGGTAATGCAGCAGCGACTGGCTGTCATACTTCTCTTCGTACAGCCTGTGTGCAACGCTACTGCCGCAGGCACCATAATTCTAATCGGTATGTGTCGAGCGCAGCAGCCGACCACTGGATGCCTTAGCTATCTAACAGTGTTATAACACAATTTAATTTCATATTCGTTACTACTAATGAGAACATAAACGTTCAAGTACTGTACTTTCAGGAAACATTACTATTTTCGTCTGTCATTTATATCAAATCAGATGATCTCTGCGAAGTTGAAACCGTGTCTGTCATCAGCACAGAGCAAGATGGAAATTCTTTTCCCCCTACGTGTCCTACCAAAAATTGTTCAAATGTGTGTGAATTCCAGTAGTGGAGCAATGGGGCTTCAAGCACCAGCGACGTCACAGCCTATCTCTGACGTCACAACAACGTAATGATGACGTCACAATGACGTAATGATGATGTCATAATGATGTAATTATGACATCACATTCTCAACCTATCTATGACGTCATAATGACGTAACTATGACGTCATAATGACGTCGTGCTTATTTCCACATGTTTTGATACTGACCTTACATAATATGACATCTTTAGCTCAATGCAAAATTTTTTTTTATGAAGTTATGATATACTTGGTGGACTTTTGCCAACAGCGTTGACCTTATTTCCACATGTTTTGATACTGACCTTACATAATATGACGTCTTTAGCTCACTGTGATAGTGTTGACAGTGCCACTACCTACATAGCTATATTTTGTTAAGTCATGATGATGGCATGGTGATGTACTTGATGGCACTGACCTTACGTAAAATTCACACACACACACACACACACACACACACACACACACACACACACACACACACACAAGGTGTGCAATAAAAACAAGCTTATATGTTTATTCAGATATCATTTAATGTAAAAAAAATAATTTTATTACAAAATGTTATTAATTTATTTTACACTTTTACTTAAATCTACTACATCATCTGCCAGATCAGTTTTATTTTTCAACCATAAATACATGCAACCAGGGAACCAGCGATAGTGTTCACCCCATGGATCATCACCATCAACCCAATCATGCAGTGTGCCACCACAGTAGAAGCAGGTAGTGTGATCAGCAGTACCAGAGTAGAAGAAACCTGCTTCAGCCAGTTCTTCAGCCTTTACTGGGATATACGAGGGCCAATCATGGAAGGACTGTTGACGTACTTGTTGACAGCAATACTGAGGCCATGCTGGTTGTGCTGTATGCATCAAAGAGTGTTTTTTAACTGTACAACAAGGACAACACGTGTTGATACCACCAAGATGGTATGATGCAGGACATATATGTCTCAGAAATGGTATGTCATCAAATTGCCAGTTACTCTCTTCAATGTTACAATACATACATTTTACAGTATCATCGTTACTGTTGTGATTTGGTCTATAGAAGCCCATCTCTGCTAGGTCTTCAGGCTTCAAAAAGTCGATGGGCCAGTTACCATTCTCAAAAGTCTTTAGACGCTCAGCAAATGTAGGGTACATTGTGTGGCCTGCTTACAATTCTTAGTGCACATGTGTTATGTGGTCACTGACTCGTTATTTGCTCTTTATATATTCTAATGATTAGATAACCAACTCTTACATAATTATTCCAGCTTCTCGTAATTCTTCTTCAATAGAAATAATCTCATTGTCATGTGATGAATTACCTGCTGCTTTTGGCCCATGCAAAAAGAAAAGACGTTCAACAAGTTCATTTGGGTCATCCCAGTACACATAATCAGGAGGTAAATTGCTGCTATATGTCTTCCACTGTTTTACTTCTGGAACATTACCTTCTGTTTCTTTCTCATCTACAGTAATTCCTTTACCACTATGAATACTAGGTTCACTTTCCAAAGTTTCCTCACTTAGCTGACGATGTGCTTTTAGTAAATTTGCTCGAGATGATTTTCGAACTTCGCTTACATCAGACCGATTTAAATGAAGTATGCGTCGTATGATTGTTTTATATTTTATACTGTTATTAATATTAACTGGTTTATGAGCAGAATAACCTTTCTTATGGGCATTGGTAGCTTTTAAAATTTTTGCATACGTAAGAAGATCAGATTTTGTATAGCTTCTAGCTAAAGGTTTTTTTCTAAGAAGTAGATTATATAATCCTTTTGAACCATTGTATGTTACATCATTAATGATTATATCCGCTCCATCAATTACCGCTTTTTCATTCCCTATCATCCACCCATTACGGAGATCATATCTCATACCATACACTTCATCACGTTCTTTAGGAGGAATTTGCCTTAATATTGATGATACTAATGTCTCATCAGGTGAAGTGAGAATATCTGGTTTCTCATCATCTTCCACTTTTTCCTCTTGATCATATGATATAACATCGGGTGAAATAAGATTTTCTGGTTTCACTTCCTCTTTATAATGAGATGCTGTAAATGTAGGATATGAAAGTTTTTCTCTTTTACTAATAGAAACAAGTTCTCTCAGAGGATCAGAAACTGGCTTCAATTCTTCCTCCAATTGTTTTTTTCTTTTAATCTCTTTTTCCTTAAGGGATAAAAATTTTTTACGTATATTTCTTCTAGCAGACATAATTTGCCTTTTCAATTTTATATTGCGGTTTACAGCCTGTTGAAGCATTTCAAGTTATTTGTATGGTTGGCACTAGATAATGATTGAAACAGGTACTGAGGTTACATCTCATCTGAGAAATATAGTCAAATTACAGCATATTTATATTACCTCATATTCAAATTCCACATGAAGACCATAATTTCCCAATTGAAATGGGTGCGGTTGTTTAAAACTGAATTTATCTCCTTCCTTCACGCTTAAGGGTACATTTAACGCAAGCTCAGTTTCCTTGCCATTGTGTACAAATGTAATCACTTCCAAATCAGGTGATGCTGAGCATAGTTTCATAGTTCCTGTATAAGGAATATCATATTCATACTTTCCATTATGTAACAAATATTGTATAGAATTAGGATTTGTGGAAGGTATGCTATCTATGCGTAAAATGAATTTCTGACTTACTTTAGAGAGCGTTTTATCTACATATGCTTTGTTAGCTGCGTCTGTTTCTATTATTGGTTCTCGCAAATTTGCAACACGCTTATGTTGTATATCAAACACTCGATCTGTTACACCAAAGAGATCTAACATATTTATATTAGGCTGTGACATTTTAACTCGAATATTATTCTCATTTTCTAACATAGATGTTACTTTATGATCGATTTTTTTTACAATATTTTCAACATATTTCTTATTAACAGCATCATACATATTAATTGGATCCAAAACATTTTCAATTCTCATATTGTTTATATCAAGAACACCTTCCCTGACTGATAAATTATTCAGTAGTAAATCATTCTGAGGAATCTTATAGGAATCGACAAGTGGTCTGATTTTTACTTCTAACTGATTATATTTTCTATCCACATAACCCTTTGTAGCCACATCACTTGATATTAATGGATCTATGACCCCACTTAGTCGTTTACCTTTAAGTTGCATGACATTGGTTCTATCATCGGACTCTAAGAAGCTCTTGTATTTCAAGTCCATTTTTTGCTCAAACTGCTTCTTAAGCTGTATAAATGAATCATCCACATATTTCTTTGTGCTAGCATCATTATTTTCCTTAGGAGAAGAAAGGTTGCTAATGCGTATCGAGTTTAGTCTGATAGAATCACTTAAGACATCGAATGCACTTAAAACAACATTAAGTTTGTTCCAGGTAACTATATTGTCAACAAACCTTCTAAGACTAGTTATGGAACTATCAACATACTTTTTGGTAGATGCATCACTGTTCTCCAGTGGATCTCGCAAACCTGAAACACGTTTGTTTCCAAAGTTGACTGCATCATGTGAAAGATGTAGTATACTGAAAAATGATTTTAGCTGCGGAATCCATTTACTGATTGAAGCTAAGAAATTGTCAACATATTGCTTTGTAGCTACATCATTCACTGCTTGTGGTTCAGAGAGAACAAGCTGAACATTTCCAGAGGACTGCATTGTGCAAACTAAAATAAAAGTAATGCGAAGTCTTCTTAAATGCAAAAGTACTCATCAAACTTCTTGCGATAACGTCCATTGCGAATTTTATCATCTTTGCTGATAACTAAGAAACTGTGTGGTTCACTATCCCAAACTTGTTTACACAAGTTTAGAAATTGAGCATAATCCATATCTGTATTAACATGATCATTGTATACATGCCTTAAATTACACTCATCTTGTTTGAATAGTATAATCATGTTAGCATTATCTCTAATCAGTTGCTTTGGGATCCGGCTGTATGTCTGACATAGGTAAAGGCAGTCAATATCATAATGTCGCCCCATGCAAAAATAAGCCCTTATGTTGTCCTGTTTGTCGCATATAACATCATCAAAAACAAAAACTGAAGATGGTAAGGCTTTATCAGGTAAAATAACATCTTCATTGTTTGAAAATGTAAAGAATTTGATCCCTTCAAGCCCAGATAATATGTGTGTGAGAAATTTATACTTCGCTTGATGCAACGATTTTGAATATATATAAATATTCTGAAATGTTAGACCATTTTCATGAATTAGAAGATTCACTACAACGTTAGTTTTTCCACAATTTGAGGGTCCGCAAATAATGCATCGCACAGTATCTGGTAACAAATCACCATGTTTCTTCCTCTTACCATCTACATTATCAAATGAAATATTTGTAACTGGTAGTTGGAGTACATGTTTCTTCAAGCGCATGTTGGTTAAAAGTGTTACAGATGCTTGGTGTAATGTATATAAAAGTAGATTTTTCCTACCAATCTAATCATTTAATGGCTAGACACGCTCAGAGGAAGGTTGGCAGAGGTATTTTAAACACAGCTATTAACAAACTCCCTATAGAATTGCACCTACCAGGATACAATTATTGTGGTCCAGGTACCAAACTACAGAAGAGATTACAATGTGGTGATCGTGGTATCAATCCACTAGATGATGCATGTAAAGAGCATGACATAGCATACGCCACATTTCCAGATAATCTTTCACAAAGACATAAAGCTGATGAAATGTTAGCAAAGAAAGCTTGGGAACGTGTTAAAGCAAAATCCGCAAAGCTTGGTGAGAAACTGGCGGCATTAGGAGTTGCAGGAACAATGAAAGCAAAAGTTAAATTGGGGATGGGCGCAAAATATACTTCAAGGAGGAAGAAAGACACATTGAAGAAGGTTATTACAAAGGTAGGTAGAGCTATGAAGGGATTAAAGAAGAATGGGAATCTTCTTAGTACAGCTAAGATTGCTCATAAAATAGCGGTAGACAGTGTTCGAAAGACAGGAGTCGAAAATTTGCAAAAGAATAAGACTCGTTTCATACCTATTCCAAAAACAGGTGGTGCTTTACCTCTTATACCTATTTTTGCAGCTCTTTCTGCTATTGGAAGTCTTGCAGGTGGAGCCTCTGGTATAGCTAAAGCAGTTAATGATGCAAAAAGTGCCCGTAAGCAGTTGGCAGAGATGCAACAACATAATAGAAAGATTGAAGCTATAGCTTTGCAAAAGGGTAATGGCCTTTATTTAACCCCATACAAAAAGAATGGTATGGGACTTTATCTAAATAAAGGAACTAAAAAAAAAAAATTCAGTTGATCTTACCAGATCGACCTCTTACAAATATCGATTTGAGACTCTATGCAAAAAAGTTGAAAATATCTAATTTCCGAGGTGTTTTCATGAGAGACACATTACCTAAAACAGCAAAAAAATTTGAAAGTGCAATTGTGAACTTGAACACTTCAAAAGAGCCTGGATCACACTGGGTTGCATACAAAAAGAAGAATGATACTGTCTACTACTTTGATAGCTTTGGTAATCTACCACCACCTTATGAAATCTTAAAATATTTGAATCATTGCACTTTTAAATATAATTACAATACCTTTCAAGCAATTAGTAGTTACAATTGTGGTCACCTGTGTTTGAAATTTCTTTGTAAAGAATAAAAGGAGCTACAAGTGTACATACATATGCATTCACACAATGGATATTGGACAAGGTAAAACATTAATTGTTAGTGGAAAAAAATCAGTGCTGGTAACAAAATTTAATCCAGCACTGGACGTATCAAATGGTGTCTATGAAATAGCGCTTCTGAACTATTTTTCATACAATTCGATACCTAATGTTACTCCACAGAATTGCAATTTCTATTTTTCTAAACATAATGAAATATTCCAGAAGTTTGTCATTCCCACTGGTTCATACGAATTGGAAGATATTTTCTCTGAACTGTTAAAACAAACAGATGAATATAATGCAAAATTAGCAAGCTCATCTCTCAAAATTTTTCTTGACTTTGATTATGATAAACATCTTAATCGATGCAAAATAAAGCACAATGTTACACTAAACTTTGATTTAAGTAACAATCTTGGATCCCTTCTAGGATTTACAAAAGGAGTGTTTAAAGGCAATAAAGATGATCACATTATATCAATAGCTAACCATTCTGTGAATATTTAGAACATAAATGTTTTAAATATAGAATGTAATATATCAGGTGGTTCCTATATTAATGGTGAACCTTCTCATGTTATTCACCAGTTTTGGCCAACAGTAGCTCCAGGATATAAGATTGTGGAAACACCAAATTCACCCATTTATATGCCAGTCATTACAAGATACATAACAGATTTGATAATATCTATTTGTGACCAAGACGGGCAAGTTGTACCACTAGATGAAGACGAAATAACTGTTAGGCTTCACTTGAGACGAATTAAGTAATGGGAATTGTGTATAAGGAGAACTGTAATTTTAGTAATGGAAGTGGTGTCACTATCAAAAAAGTAAGAAAAACTAAAAAAAAAAAGTTTTTAACTATATACAGTAAACAGCTATTGAAGTCATTAGGGTACAAATTAGTATAAATACTATAACACCATAGATGGTAACAACACTTCTGCATGGATTGCTAAACAGTGAAAAAGGAACGATGAGCAGTATTTTGAATGTTCGTGAAACCATTACTTTCGATGATTCAATTCATCGAATTGAGAACCATGCATACAAACCGTATGGACAATCAGTATTTGGGTATAATGATTCAGTATCAATTGTCATTCAAAATGAAAACAGTTACTTATTACCTTCAGAAAGTAGATTATTCATTGAAGGAAAAATAGTAAATACGGCTAAAACTAAGGCAACTGATGCTAATTTAGGCAAAAACTGTGCACTTTTCTTATTTTCAGAACTTCAATATCGTCTTAATAATGAAGTTGTTGACCATGTTCGTAATCCTGGAATTACTACACTTCTGAAGGGAACCGCATCTTTTACACCTGATCATTCCAATATACTGTTAAATGCAGGATGGGGCTCAGTTGCAAACATCAAAGAACTTGTAGATAGTAAAGGACATTTCAACTTCTGTATTCCTTTGAAAATGATGTTTGGCTTTTGTGAAGATTATAAAAAAATTATACTGAATGCACGACATGAATTAGTTTTAATTCGTAACAGGAATGATACATCGTCCGTATTAGCAACTAAATCAGATCCGGATGTGCAAATAATACTGGAAAAAGTGTGGTGGGAAATGCCTCATGTGCATGTATCAGATAAAAATCAAATTCCATTGTGGAATATTTTGAAAAATGATAGAAGTTTAAGACTTGCCTTTCGTCATTGGGATTTAATAGAAAGCATAGCACCAGAGATTAATTTTTGGTCCTGGCAAATTAAGTTCACAACACATCTGGAAACTGCTAGATATGTAATTTTGGGTTTTCAAGTTGATAGGGAAGCCTATGACAAAGATTCTAGTATATTTGATAGTGTAGATATAACAAATTTGAAAGTGTATTTAAATTCTGTGCGATATCCAGAAGAAAACTTTCTATGTGATTTTGAAACCAAAACATTGGCTCAAGCATATGATTTATATTCAAGATTTCAGCCTTCATATTATATTTATAATGGATTAAGTAAACCACTTTTCAGTCCAATTGAATTCCATAACAACCCCATATTTGTTATTGATTGTTCACATCAAAATGAATCAATAAAATCCTCCATAATAGATATGAAGATTGAGATAGAAACAAAGAATCCTTTTAAAAGAAACACAATGGCATACTGTCTTGTAATATATGATGTTATTATTGATATGAACCCCACTACCAACCGCGTGATAAAACGTGTGCAGATATAAGCTTATAAAGTTATATTCTACTGTTAGTACTGCTCTTGTAACAGACTGTATCAAAATGAATAAGGTAATAATCATTGAATCAAGACACAATATTGTGACTTGTTTAATGGTGAACTTGATTGAGGATGCTGAAAAAATATTAAGTGTTCATACTGTACCTTATTCAGCAAGTACACTGGAAAGTCTTATAAGAACCTTGCTTCTAGCGCACAGAGAGTGTAAAACAATTGCATACTCTAGAAATCATCTGCAAATGGAAATTCTACGGTGCTTGAAGAATGTTATTCCGGATGACTTAAATCTCATACAACTTGAAGATTATGGTTTCCAAGAAGATGAGTGCGACGTTTTTATGGTGTTTCAATGGTTAAAGTCAATAAATGTTTGTAAAACTATATTTAGAATATATCTTAAACTGGGACAACCTCAGAATCTAAATGGTTTAGATTATTATCTATTTCCTGTCAAGCTCTTACCTAAGTTAATCTCAGTTCCACAAATCTTTAAACTGTTACCACAATGTATGCAAGATGATGAATATTTAAAATGTTACCAATATTGTTATCGACTTCATGCCAATGATGTTAGAGATAATTGTTAAATGTGAATGTAAGTGATAAGGTTTATTTTTTTAATAAAATACTGAACAACTTATATAGACTTACTATTTTTATTTACTTTATAAGTATACATTTTACATATCACAAGTTTTGATAATGACATATTGTGCTACACATCCGAAAGTTTTTCTATCCTATAATGTCCCCATGGTAATGTATATACACCATTTTTTTCCACATACCTTTTATCATCATCATATGTTAATGCTAATTTTCTTTGCTTTATAGTGTGTACTATATGAGAATTAGATTGAATAGTGTATTGTGTAGTCATTTTTGGTACATTATCCAATATGCAACTACGATAGTCATCAATACTTATTTCCTTCAGAGATGCACGTTTCACACCTTTCGCCTTCTTTATAGTAGAATGAGAATCAGTATCTATTACATACATTTTTGCTCTGAGACCAATAAATTCAGTTACAATCTCTCCATTAAATTCATCTTTCATTAAACCAATTACACGTTTGTTACATATTGGAATATTATATCTATTTTCGGATGAATATCCAGAGGTATCAAAAATACAATTAATGTCGGGTCTGATATCACTATACAAATCACTTGTAGATATAAGATATACAAAGCTGTCAGTATCAGTGTAACACATTTTCACTTTCTGTAGAGGATACTTTTTCAACATATAATTATAATGGAAGTTAAACATACTTGTTTTAGAAATGTCAAGGATTGTCATTCCTACCGCAATCGGTTTATCAAATACTACTGATGTTTTTGCCATTTCTATAGCAACTAAAGATTCATCGAAAATAACCCTCTTCTTAAAATTTGGTTGGGCAATATATGCTGCTGCACCATACCTACCATTCCATGAGGTTACCAATCGAACATCTCGCATTTTTCTTACATTTTGCATAGTCTTACCAAAGGTACTATTATTCATTAACTTAAAAAAGTTTTTTTCAAAATCGTTTTTAGCTTGAATCCTTTTTCTTGTGTTGATTTCAATATATGGTTTCATCCATGCCTTCTGAGAAAATGATAGAATTCTGTGAATCTTTTCTAATTCAAGACCTAAAGAGAGGCTTTGTTTAAGATTTCTGTAATGTAAAACATATTTCGTTTTATCATAAAGTGTACACATTAATCTAGGTGGGGCTTTACTATTACTCTTAGGAGATTTCATTTTCTCAGGGCACAAAGGAAAATCTTGATGTTGGTCATGACATTTTTTGGGATACTTCAGATCAACTTCTAATATGTATCCAACATCAGCTTCATCCAATACATTCATTACATTGAATGTTTGTACCTCATCTGCTGTTAACCACTTAAAATTACCAACAGGTAAGTATTGCATCATTGCCCACCCATACAGATTATTTACATCAAAATACCCAATGAATGATTCTACCTTAGAAGAATCATAACTCTTCATATACTTGTTATTAGCTACAGCATGTCTGTGTGAGCAATGAACAATACCTCCTCTGATTCCTCTTTCAACAAATTGTAATTGGGTTACATCTGTAATTAACTCCAATATTACATTTGTAGATTTAAGAAGAGCATCCCAAGCTAAACCTGGTGATGTTACATAATGAGCAGGATCTAATTTATATGTATCAAGACATAATTTTCTGAAATTTTCAAATACATCTGCAAGCAATAGAACATCAGATTTTAAGTATATATCTGAATAATCTCCAATAGTTTTACATTTAAAAAGAGCCCATACATCATATGCACGTTTATACTCTAAGTGTGATACAGTTTCACCAGTTAGAAGACTTTGGAAATGTTCTCTCTGTGGTAGTTTTGTTTCTTGCAATTTCATTTCATCAGTGATATACTCATATGGGAATATACCTTTCTGACATACTAAACTGAACTGATTTTCATCATTAAAATATTTTCTTGTTAATTGTAAAGAGCATTTATCCATATATGAGACACATTTTTCTAATGAACAAGCTAAAAAATTTAGAGAGTCTATAAATCGGTATTTAATGAAGCCAAATGATTTATCACCTATTACTTTTTTCACATATTTTGTAAATGACTTGTATTTTTCAGTATTTGTAGGTATTAAGGTGACACGGCTTTCATTCTTTTTTGAAATTTCTTTCTCCTCATCAGATACCTTGCATTCACATAAATCTTTTATAAGAAAGTGAGCATCATAGTTCGTTAAGTTATGGAATATTACTGGTATTATCACACTAGGCTTATAATTTAAATTACAAGATTGATGTGCTGCTCCACGAAATTTTCCAGTAAAATGACAATGATCCTTGACTCTTACATCAGTTGTAAGGAAGTGTTTTTTACATATATGGCATGTTTTAGCGTTTTCAAAGAACTCTTTGTCCTGATCATTCATCTGTAATTGCTTTTTATTCTTAAAGTACTGTAATATATTGTCCGAAATTGCATTTAGATTATCAGTAAACCACTTCATACAATCTAACCCTCTATACAAGTAAAAATTGGAATATTTTTCATCATGAGTACAATGTACATACATTGCAACACTGTATGGAACATGAACATGAACAGGTTCTGAATGAGATCTCTCACTACTTTGAGAACATGTTGTGAGAGGTTGTAACATACATTCAATATCACCATAAATAACAAATGGTACCTTTTCCTTATTGCAGTAGTTTTGAAATTGTATAGTTTTAGTTTCTTTACTTGGCATTACTGTTCTCACAGCCTGAAATTTAATACAATCTTCCAAATGCACCTTCAGTTTATCCTCTGTGTAAAAGTAACACAAACATCTTTCACAGAAGTGAATCGATTGTTTATGGCTTGTTAGTGAAGATCTCATCAAACGAGATAGATTGGTTATGCAGTAGAAGTGATAAATATTAGAAAAATCAGTTTGAAGTACTAATAGATTTGCATGCCTATTATATCTTTGTTTGCTTATATGTATAGGTACAAAATTAAACTCTTTATTTTGAGTAATATTTTTCCTTGCAACCATCCAATCACCATTATCATACTGAATTCCATAGACATTAACTGATATACCTGGATTCTGCCTCTCGAATTGAGTAAGATATTTAAACTCCATTGGAAATGGAATTCCAGTAAAATTAAGTTCATTTTCAAATTTTTTATAATTAGACAACTTATATTTATTCTGTTTCACTGGATACAAAGCACATAACACTGCCCATTTAAAACATTCATTATCACTGCTATGTATGCTAACTACTGCTCTCTTGTCTCTAATTACATCAGGCAATTCATGATTCCCCCCAACTCGAAAGCCTTTATTTACATTAAGATTTACACAAAGCTTTACAATTTCCTTTAATGCTAAACCTGAATCTCTCTCTTGAAATGAATCAAATTTTTTCATGATTGCCTCCACAACATGTTCTGTGTACCATGCATATATATCATCAGAAATAAAAAACTCTTTATTTTTAGAAGAAATATAAATTTCCTTTTCCTCAGCAGATATTGGTGAGAGGAATATGCACAAAAGAGAACAATTGATTTTCAAAGCCTGATGTTTTGTTTCAACATTTGTTTTAAACAATGGAAAACACCTTTCCAAAAAAAGTCGTGGGTCTTGAATGTTATGATTATATATTTCACCAGTACAAATACGTTTTCGGAATGCTGATTGTCTATCAGTCCATTCTAATTCTACATCTGCTTGCTCACTTCTTCGCTTTTGCGGTAGAGCACTAGTAGCCATGCCCCCACAGTTTGTACAGTCTATCTGTACCGAGAAGTAATTGCTTACAATTTGAATATACACACTTGATTTCTCTGTTTGAGAAATCTGTTTTCAAATGATACTCTGCTTCACATTGGTCATATCTACAGAACACAGAATCTGATATCGAAGATGTCTGTAATATATATAACAATTCTTTGAAGTAGTGTACTCCAAGTTCTTTTGGATTGAATACGAAAAGTTCAGTCTCATAAGTACACTGGAGTTTGCTGTATCTCAGATAAGCTAAGTAATGCTCACCTTTACAGAACTTGTCATTTATTTCTTTCAAAATTACTTCTTCCAGAAGCCTTTTATATTCTAAAAAATTGTTACTGACACTGTGTAATCTAAATCTGAAGTTGAGTGTATCCTCATCTTTAAGTTTTCTATCACACCCATCATCCACAAAACTGTTGACATCTACAACCTTCACATTCCCATGTGCACATACTTTATTAAATTCTAAAGACATTTTTCTTCTTTCTAAACGCAAAGTAATTAGTCACACTATAAAACACTCTACAAGACACACTATAAAACACACTATAAACACTCTTCTTAGTCTACACAAAAACTAACTGTGTCCATATTATTTTCCTCAACTCTTCCAGTATATGTTAAATGAACTTTTCCACTGTTGAGGTACTCCAAATCTTCATCGCTCATCTTAGAAAACCGAGTAGGAAGAAAGACTTTTGTGCTTTCTAATTCCACAAGCACCGCTGGACCAAAGGGTGTAGTAACCCTTTTTGCTCGTAGTATTATGAACTTCTCATTTATAGGTAATGTTGACAACCTCGTTGTTGCCTTCTGTATGCTAGCCCCACTGCCAAGAGCATTAAGGTTCTGCAATGAAGGATTCCTATCTTAAGATATAATATAAACTATTTCATGTTTATGTTGATGCTTAACTATGCTTAAAGCAATACATATACTTACATTTTGGTAGGTCTTTGAAGCAAGATCAATAACACAGCTATTGACTTGTAGAACTCTAACTTCTCTGATCTGTGAATGAGCTTATATACACACTCCACCAGGATATCTCTAAAGTTCCACTTTTTTGACTTAAAAGGTTATCCAGAAGGTTAGAAGATGTAATGCTTTGCAGCTTCTACAAAACTAAAAGGTTATCCATTAGGTCAATGTGCTGAAATGTGACATCAGCATGCAGGCTGATGAAATTTGTGTCCCACGCAGAGGGTTATCCATAGGTCAACAGTCTAGCAGCCTTAATTATAACTGAAAGCCAGCTAATTAATCGATGTGATACCAACCAGTTGGCAAACGAAATGTTTACAGATTATCCATCAGGTCAACAGCTTGAATTGTGATGTAAGCTTGCTGGCTGATGAAATTTTACCCTATGCAAAGGGTTATCCATAGGTCAGCGAGCTAGTAGTCTTAATTACTCCCAGTGTCTGCTAATTAAACGATATGCGATTCTGGTCTGTCTGATAAACTTTTACCACATGCACAGGGTTATCCATAGGTCAACAGTCTAGCAGCCTTAATTATAACAGAAAGCCTGCTAATTAATCGATTTGATACCGGCCAGTTGGCTAACGAAATGTTTACAGATTATCCATCAGGTCAGCATCTTGAACTGTGACCTCAGCCTGCTGGCTGATGAAATTTTATCACATGCAAAGGGTTATCCATAGGTCAGCGAGCTAGTAGTCTTAATTACACCCAGTATCTGCTAAATAAACGATATGCAATACTGGTCTCTTGGCTGACGAAATGTTTACCACAAGCATAGGGTTATCTACATAGGTCAATAAAACTAATGATTTGTTAACTCCGTGAGGAAACACCCTTTGAAAAAGGTTATTCATAGGTCAGCGAGCTGGTGGTCTTAGTTCCAACCAGCAACTCATAATTAATCGATAAGTGGTATCAGTCTGTTGCCTAACGAAATGTTTAGCGTATGCAAAAGGTTGACAATAGGGTCAACACACTGCTTAAAAATACTCAGCTCTTTATTATATAGCCAGCCCTTGGAAGAGGGAATAAAGTGGAAGCTATTTACGACATTGCAATGAGCTAAAGGCGTTATATTTATTTATCTGTAAATTATCTCCTCAACCAAACTAAAATGTATTTATACCACAAATTTGTGAAGCATATTAGTCAGTTCACTCTTCACCATTCTGGTGTGTGTGTGTGTGTGTGTGTGTAAACTTCTTTCAAGATGTATACTGTAATCTTTGACTGTCAAGGCTTCAAGACATGTGCGAATGAATTTGTTCCTAAGGACTTAGCATTCCAAATGCTGTGCGATGATGGAACAGTGTTTACCTCTGGAAGCTACATTCTTCAATGTACAACACCGCATTATGAACTTGATATCGAATCAGCAAAATGGTTGGCAGAGAACCATCACCACTACAACATTAATTCAGTTGGAGTCTCGCTAGATAGTGCATTAAACTCCATCAAATCAGTGGTACCAACAAACTGCATTGTACTTGTTAAAGGTACTGAAAAAGTGAAATGGGTAAGAGAGTTCTTACCTGACTGCCTAATAACTAATGCGGAGGAGAAAGGCTGCCCTTCACTACATGCTCTACGTATGCTGAATGGTATTGGCAGGTACCAACCAGTAACTGCGAAATTGAACACAAATCTGCTGGTGAAGTGGTACAAAGAGTACTACTTAAAAAATGATGCCAAACAGTGTGGTGTAAAGAGTGTGATGGACCCATACTAAAACAGGCAAGTGTGAACTGATAGACAATTGTGAATCCTGTGAAAACTGTGAAGCTTATTTTCATTTCCTAGTATTCAGACCTTTTTTGTAAATGCTTTAAAAATTGCTGATGTGTTGTTTGATGGTGTGCATCTGTGGTATAACTATTAAGAACTTGAAGAAGCAGTTGTTCGTTTAGTATATCTTTAAAACATAACTGTAATTTTATATAATTCTTTAAAAAAACTGTAATTTTATATAATAAAATTACATGTTATGTTACTGTAATCCAACTGTTATGTTTTCTATCAAAACCTAACCATTTCACAAATGCTTTATTTCCTTTCCTGTACAATACTTTCTCTACTAGATAAGTATTGGGGTATTTTGTTTTTTGTAATTCATGACCATAAAACGCACCAGCAATATTATTTAGTTCAAAATCTTGCAGAGTGTATGTCCTAGGATTTGTTTCTTGGACTCCAATTATCTTAAATATTTCTGTAGACCAATTTGGTGTGTATCCTTTATCAAAAATGGCTTTGTTTTTACTGATTCTTACGAACTCTCCTACTTTAAATTTCTGCTTTGATTTGTCTATGGTACGTATTTTATTATATACTGTGGATAAAAGGTGATTATCATTAACATCGCAAGGTTGCATCTTAATTGTGGAATGCTTTGTTCTATTATATTTATCAATTAAATGTGGTAGAATGTTAATCCACCTGTAAGAGTCTGTAGCTGTAAATTCTTTAAACATTAGTCCTTTTAATGTTCTGTTGAAACGTTCAACAACTGAAGCCTTCAGATTGGAATAAGTAGAATAATGATGGATGTTAAGTTGCAGCATTAACATTTTAAATTTTGAATTATAGAATTCTTTTCCAAAATCTGTTTGTAAAAATGCGGGTACTCTCTCACTGTGTTTGTACAATTTCTTGATAGCTTTTGTAACTTCATCTCCAGACTTGGTCTTTAAAGCAACTGCCCAAGCATATTTCGAGTACACATCAATCAGTGTTAGTATATACTTGTAACCTGAATTGTATTTAGAATATGCACTCATTTCCACTAAATCAGCTTGATGCAAGTCATCAAGTCCTTTGGCAATAACTGCTCGCCTAGGATACACTTTTCGAGCACTACGATGGAGCTCATTAGCAATGGCACGTTGTGTCATATTGAGTTGTGTAATTAGAGAAAAGTGATGTCATTTACACATGTCTGATGTTCTTTATACGTGCAGAATATATGAAAAAATTCAATGTCACTTCAGTGTGTGTGTGTGTGTGTGTGTGTGTGTGTGTGTGTGTGTGTGTGTGAATTTTACGTAAGGTCAGTGCCATCAAGTACGTCACCATGCCATCATCGTGACTTAACAAAATATAGCTATGTAGGTTGTGGCACTGTCAACACTATCACAGTGAGCTAAAGACGTCATATTATGTAAGGTCAGTATCAAAACATGTGGAAATAAGGTCAACGCTGTTGGCAAAAGTCCACCAAGTATATCATAACTTCATAAAAAAATTTTTGCAGTGAGCTAAAGATGTCATATTATGTAAGGTCAGTATCAAAACATGCGGAAATAAGCATGACGTCATTATGACGTCATAGTTACGTCATTATGACGTCATAGATAGGTTGAGAATGTGATGTCATAATTACATCATTATGACATCATCATTACGTCATTGTGACGTCATCATTACGTTGTTGTGACGTCAGAGATAGGCTGCGACGTCGCTGGTGCTTGAAGCCCCATTGCTCCACTACTAATTCCTATGGGACCAAAGTGCTAAGGTCATCGGTCCCTAGACTTACATACTACGTAAACTAAGTTAAGCTAAAGACAACACACACACCTATGCCCGAAGGAGGACTTGAAACTCCAGCAGGAGTGGCTGCCCTATTCGTGACATGGCGCCTCTAACCGCGCGGCCACTCCGCGTGGCCCGTCTCCTATTCTTGCGGTGATTATTTTGCTGATTTCCCCGCTTCTTGCGTTGTAAAAGCCGCATGCCACTGAGCACACGGAGCATAACGTCCCATGGACACTGTACTCACGCATATTGATTGAAATTATATAGTTTGTGGCAAAGATGTAGATCCATTACGAGTGTAAGGAAATGTTTACTGCCACCTCTAAACCACTGTTACGTTCGTGCAAAAAGACATCTCTGTGGAAATGCCATCCACCAAAGAATTTCATTGACTGATTTCTTTTTAATGGCGATTGCTAATAATGTGTCAGCAAAATGATCCACAATAATTTTAAATCTCATATATGACCTATTAGAGGCCAGTGTTTAACATGGCCATTTTTTCAAACCGCCCCCTTCCAAAATAATTTCTGGTATATAACCTAAAATTTACCATGAACTCAAATAAAATCCTACTACAATTCGTCACACGTATATCAGTTATTCCCAAACTGATCGTTAGAGTTTCGTCTACGTATCTGTATTTATTGAAATGACACACGCATAATTGACCCGTAACGAAGTACCGTAATGCTGTTAAATGTTATGGCACACAAACACGCCCATAGACATGGCACTTTACAATGAGAATTACTTTATATCCAGCGACTGCATCGCATAATTAAATTGAGACTATTTCAAACAGATGATAATACTGTAACCTTCATATTTTACTTATCTACTGCTTCCAGCGTACAAAACTCACGAGGACAGGAACCAATACAGCACTGCACGAATTACGAGACTACGTGTCGACGGCCGAGCATACACGAAATGAATTAATGATCCATTGTTTAACAGTGTCGATGTTTTTCAACTTTTCTCATCAAATATCGATGCTAGCCACGTTGTTTAAGGATGAAATCTAAATGTTTCGAATATAAATACACTCTTGGAAATTGAAATAAGAACACCGTGAATTCATTGTCCCAGGAAGGGGAAACTTTATTGACACATTCCTGGGGTCAGATACATCACATGATCACACTGACAGAACCACAGGCACATAGACACAGGCAACAGAGCATGCACAATGTCGGCACTAGTACAGTGTATATCCACCTTTCGCAGCAATGCAAGCTGCTATTCTCCCATGGAGACGATCGTAGAGATGCTGGATGTAGTCCTGTGGAACGGCTTGCCATGCCATTTCCACCTGGCGCCTCAGTTGGACCAGCGTTCGTGCTGGACGTGCAGACCGCGTGAGACGACGCTTCATCCAGTCCCAAACATGCTCAATGGGGGACAGATCCGGAGATCTTGCTGGCCAGGGTAGTTGACTTACACCTTCTAGAGCACGTTGGGTGGCACGGGATACATGCGGACGTGCATTGTCCTGTTGGAACAGCAAGTTCCCTTGCCGGTCTAGGAATGGTAGAACGATGGGTTCGATGACGGTTTGGATGTGCCGTGCACTATTCAGTGTCCCCTCGACGATCACCAGTGGTGTACGGCCAGTGTAGGAGATCGCTCCCCACACCATGATACCGGGTGTTGGCCCTGTGTGCCTCGGTCGTATGCAGTCCTGATTGTGGCGCTCACCTGCACGGCGCCAAACACGCATACGACCATCATTGGCACCAAAGCAGAAGCGACTCTCATCGCTGAAGACGACACGTCTCCAATCGTCCCTCCATTCACGCCTGTCGCGACACCACTGGAGGCGGGCTGCACGATGTTGGGGCGTGAGGGGAAGACGGCCTAACGGTGTGCGGGACCGTAGCCCAGCTTCATGGAAACGGTTGCGAATGGTCCTCGCCGATACCCCAGGAGCAACAGTGTCCCTAATTTGCTGGGAAGTGGCGGTGCGGTCCCCTACGGCACTGCGTAGGATCCTACGGTCTTGGCGTGCATCCGTGCGTCGCTGCGGTCCGGTCCCAGGTCGACGGGCACGTGCACCTTCCGCCGACCACTGGCGACAACATCGATGTACTGTGGAGACCTCACGCCCCACGTGTTGAGCAATTCGGCGGTACGTCCACCCGGCCTCCCGCATGCCCACTATACGCCCTCGCTCAAAGTCCGTCAACTGCACATACGGCTCCCGTCCACGCTGTCGCGGCATGCTACCAGTGTTAAAGACTGCGATGGAGCTCCGTATGCCACGGCAAACTGGCTGATACTGACGGCGGCGGTGCACAAATGCGGCGCAGCTAGCGCCATTCGACGGCCAACACCGCGGTTCCTGGTGTGTCCGCTGTGCCGTGCGTGTGATCATTGCTTGTACAGCCCTCTCGCAGTGTCCGGAGCAAGTATGGTGGGTCTGACACACCGGTGTCAATGTGTTCTTTTTTCCATTTCCAGGAGTGTATTTCGTTTGCATGCCTAGTTACGGTACTACCAGATCGCGATTGTTGGCGGTGATCGAACACAAAAGAACTATCGGGCTGAATTTGACGGGATTTGTTCATCCGGAAGTACGCCCTCTGTTTCAAGACATTGTGAACAGATAGTACGTATCTGTCTGTGTATTGAAAGGCCCCTTACTTCAAATTAGCGCATGAAAATGGACATTTCTTTTGAGACTAAAAGCAGTGAGCCATAGCACTAATGGACGAAATTCCGCAGGTGTTCCTCCGTTTCGCTACAGTCTTCTGACGTTGCACTTGCTTATACAGGTAGGCAACAACCTTGCAAACAGCCCTACAAATCTTCTGACAGTCAATTTTCTTTTGAAGTTCAGTTAAACACTATTTCTTGCCTAAGTATTTCAGCTTCATTTTCATTGTAAAGAATTGAAATAGGCTACTTGACGAAAATTTGCAGTAACTGGTCAACTCAGCGAAGTCAGAAAAATCAGAAGGGCCATTTAGCAATATTAGTTCTTGAACAACAACATACGGAGGTGACAGAAGTCATGCGACACCTCTTACTATCGTGTCGAACTCCTTTTACACGGCGTGGTACAGAACTCGACGTTGCATGGACTCAAGAAGTCGTTGGACGTTCCTAGCAGAAATAATGACCCATGCTGTCCTTACAGCCGTCCATTATTGCGCAAGTGTGGTCATTGCAGGATTTTGTGGACAAACTGACCTCTCGGTTATGTCCCATAGATGTTCGATGGGATTGATGTGGGACGACCTGTATCGCCAATTCATTTGCTGGAATTATCCAGAATGTTGTTCAAGCCAATTGCGAATAGCTGTGGGCCAGTGGCACAGCGCGTTATCATTCATAAAAATTCCATCTTCTTACGGAACATGAGTCCGTTAATGACTGCGAATGGTCTTCAGGTACCCGAACGTAACCATTTCCTGTCAATGATCCGTTCAGTTGGAGCAATGGACCCAGTCCATTCCATGTGAACATAATCCGCACCATTATGGAGCCACCAACAGCTTGCGCAGTGCCTTGTTGACAACCTGTGTCCATGGCTTCGCACACTCGAAGCCCACAATCAACTCTTACCAGGGCACGGTTTTCCCGTAGCCTGCAGTCCAACTGATATGGTCACGAGCCCAGGAGAGGCACTTAAGGCGATGTCGTGCTGTTAACAAAGGCACTGATGTCAGTCGATTGCTATCACAGCCCATCAGCGCCAGATTTCGCCGGACTGTCCTAACTAATTCGTTCGTCGTACGTACCACACTAATTTCTGCAGTGTTGCTTGTCTGTCAACACTGACAACTCTGTGCAAACACCGCTACTCTCAGTCGTTAGGTGAAGACCTTCGGCCACTGCGTTCTCCATTGTGAGAGGTAATGTATGAAGTTCGGTATTCTCGGCTGGAACTAGGACTACTGAACTCCCGCATGATTTCCGAAATGGAACATCCCATGAATCTGGCTTCAACTACCATTCCGCGTTCAATGTTCATTAATTCCTTTCGTGTGGCCACAGATATGTCAGAAACCAAATTAAATTTGAAACAAATGAGCCCTCGGTCACTATTACTTTTAGTATTATTGACCAGGTTTCAGCACTTCTAAGAGTGCCTTCACCAGAATTAAAACAATTAAAATGGCCTGTAACATGGTTAAAAATTTATAGGAAAATTTTTATATAAAATGTGTAAGTACTGACTAACAATAAAAGGCAGAGGCAGTACTTACATGTCACATATGAAATAATTAACAGGCCAGAAAGGTTTTAGTCACAAAAATATAAAAAGGAATGCGTGAAGGCGAGCCACTATGGGCTGCTCGTACCTGAACAGCCACAGCCACCTTTTCACATAAATTACCTGAGTACAAAATATTAGCTCCGCCAATGTACTGCCCTTTTATACACGATGCTTTCGCCATCTATACATGTGCATATCGCTGACCCATGACTTTTGTCTCTGCAGTCTTTGTTGATGAAGGTTCTTCTGCGAGTTAGTAGTTATTTCCTTCTTTTTTAGGATGCCATCAGTTTCTCTGTTACGTAAGAGTGACGTCTCCTCTGCCCTTATTATGCGCAACAAAATCGGAATTCAGAAGAAGGACAGAATTTCCAGAAAACAGTGTAACTATGCAGATCGTAAGCGGACACTGTCGTTACGTGCCAAGATATTCAAATGAGCGCGTGTATACGGAATGAGGTGGTCACGGTGCGCTGTAAGGACCTGACAGCTTAAGCCCCTTTGTTTTATGGAGGACATGAAGAGCTCGGCGCGAAATAAGCTTTAGGGAAAGAGAGAACACACGCCTGCAGGGCGTGCGAGGGGTGCCGCGTCCCTGAGGGAGACGGATGCGCGCGCATCGTATTAGAATAAGTCCCGTCCTTACGGGGCTCCGCGGCGGCCGCGGATACGAAAACAAATGAGGGGAATTTTTCAGCGGGCGAGATTCCGGCGTGGCTGCGGCTGCCCGGGGGTGGGCAGTTAACCCGCGCTGCGCCGCCGCCCCGGGGGGCCGTAACGGCGGCTCGGCCTGAATATTCATACTGGGTGCCGGGGGCGGCGGAACGGCGGAGGCCGGCAGCGGGCGGGAGCGCCCACCTGCCAGAGCACGTGGTCTGGGGCGCGGAGGCCGCGTCACAGCCGCTGGTTGCCTACTTTAAATACATTAACGTTATTAAAAATAGAACAACGTAATTAGCACAGTGCCGTTTATCACAATGATAGCAACACACATTACTTGTCCTTCAAGCTGTATATTATATCTTACAGTTAACTCATAGTAGTCTGCCTGAAAACTGAAGAGCGAAAAGCTCTTTTGACGGTGGAAGTCGCGTTATCCGGAAAACGCGTCTGTCATACAGAACATAAGGCTACGGCAACAACGGCACTGAGAAAGGTCGACAGGCTTCTTCGCCAGTAGCCGCGCAATAAAATCATACAACATTATTGGATAGGAGACCACAAAGTGCAGGTACAGTCACCTATGGGGAGAGCTTTTACTATCCTTCACACATAATGCCAACTTTCCTTCACGAACAGTGGGAACTGTAAGTTGAAGTGCATATAGGAATGTGTAATGCGGTGTCATGTTTGTGTCGGATGATGAGAGAAGGGTGAGGATGAAACGCAGTTTCGGCACATAGTGTACTGCTCTCGCGTAGCACCAGGAATGCCGCCGAGTTTAACGTCCCCATCCGACAGAAGAGTCACAGTACAGAAGTCTGAAATTTAATCCAATAGATTGGCGCAAAGGCTGGTGATAGGGGACTTCCCACCACCACCCCTCATCCTCTTTCCTGTAAAGGCAAAGGGGAAGCCACCAATAACCCACGGGCACCCAGTTGGATGTCCCTCCATGTACTGGCCGTCCCAGACGTTCCTTTATCTCAGTGATCTGCCGACAACCAGTGTATTTATTGTGGCAAGGATGGTGGCAAATCGCCCGATAAAACTGGTTGACAGCTTGGTTGCAGTGCGCCCGCATTCCTCCACCACTTCTCAGCAGGGTGGATGCGACGATGTGTCTCTGTTTCGAGAGAAATCTTGCATTGTGGGGTTTGCTATAAAAATGACACGGAACGCGTGTGAATTAACAATATCTGTTTAGAGAAGAATGCGGAGAAAACCACATATTCTTTCGTCAGTTATTGGATCAACCACACTAGTTTTCTAAACATACAACAATGAAGAGAGAAAAGTTTTATTACAGCCTAGAGGTGATTCGTCGTAAAATTGTGTGGCGTATGTAACTGTGAGGGTAGGAAGTGGCTGGCGCTTATTTGTGCGCAAACCCTTAATAGTATCTTAGTGTATTTATTAAGCAGTTTCAATAACTCATAACGCATACAAAAGGTAATACAAGCAAAGTTTTCAGCAACCAATTAACGAAAATGCAAAACTTAATATCTAACTCAGCAGAACATACGACAAAACAATCTGCACCTTTGAATCTCACCAACTTCACAATAAAAGGGATATGAAATATTGTATCGCAAATAATTACAGTACATTAAAAAGAGATATAGGGAACAGACAATAATCACTCTTCGACAGAATAAAAGAGCCTGCAACAAGCTGACACCATATATAACATTGAATAAGCAATTAACACGAAAGTGAAAATCAGGAATAGAATATACCACAAGTTACGTTTTACGGGGCACAACAAATGAGAAGAACAAAACAGCGAGTGCTAGTAATAAGGAGAGACTATAATTTCACTGAATACAACAACATTAAAATTAAGTTTTCCCTCTTTAGTAAACTAACCCCTACAGCGTCCTCACCATAGGTGAAAGCTGTGATCTCTTGCTAACTTAATTTTGACAACACAGATACATTTGACTCCTGTACGAGACTGGTCTGATCATAACCATCACAATTTCCTTTGGCTGTATTAGCTGAAAACATACAACAACCAACAATACTTGACTCCTGGCGACGCCACGTTTCCTGGATCTACGAAGACAGGCACCATCTGCAGCTTCAGACCAAATCGATGCGCCATGTTGACAGCAAGCCACTGCCTGCCCCGAGCGCAAGTCCAACACGCTGCCTTGATGATATGATACATGGCGTTCTGTTTCACCATGTCCTGCTGGCTGCTCTGTCAGTAAGTTGCTAGCTATTTCAACTTCTAGCTGGCTCCCTTGATACTCCTCTATGCTGCGACTGCCTCAGACAACGACAGTAGCGGCCCAGTCCCCTATCTACATGAGGCTGCTATCATAGCCTTGTCATTGTGCCTGATATGCTGAGACATCAACCTTGTCCAGCGTGCCATGGATTGCCAGGCACTGGAAGAAAATGCTTGCTGTTGCTGCCCACAAGCCACCAGCACTTCGTACGAATGATAGGTGATTGAAAAGAATTTTAATACTGTAGAAATTGAATTATATTTTACAGTTGATTGCATTTTGTATGAAAAAATTTCTTTTGATGAATTCAAAGAATAGTATGAAGATGAAATTTCAACCTGATACAATTTACAATTGTGTCATTAATTATTCCCATTCATAAGTGAGGTTTGTCCAATGTGTACTTGTCAGTGGGATGCGCAGTGCTCACCTGAACTGTGGTGGCCGATGATGGAGCTATGAGAAGCTGCAGTGGAGTGGTGGCAGTATGAAGATTGCCAGCAAGAAGGCAATACGAGGGCTGAGTATCTGAAAAGACAGAAAGTTCGCGCAGCAGAGGACTATAGGCAGCCTGGTGCAGCCTGGGATTGGGCCTTGCAGTGATTTGCTTTAAACATGGTCCCTCGGATCCTGTCTGGGCCAACGAACGATTCTTGACGTCTTTGATCAAAATAAACCGGCGCTCACAAGATACAACCTAACATAGTCGTGGTTTGTGCTCGACCACAAAGGTTTTGGAAGAGGTTGTGGCAGTTGTGTTCGGGACAAAATTTCGGCTGTGCAGACTCCTGTGGCTACCTAGGTTTCAGCTAAGTTGGGCTTGTTATTATAGTGCCAAATGGCAAGGCCACTGCAAGGGCTAGTGTGTTACACTACTTGATCTGTAAAATTTTTTGTAAAATGCGCTCAATGAATTGTCTGTTCTGTCTTTTACTGCAGACATTGGGTGACTTCTTGATCTGTTATTGTAGGCTCTGGTCATTAGTCGAAATCTTGGGTCAGTGTGTTTTTATCATTGTTTTGCTGTTCCTTTTCTTAACTGTTTGCATTAGCATAATTTTGGGGTTGTGGAGTGTAGACTTTCGCTGGGCTTCTTTTTAGATATTGTCTTCTAAGTTACTGTACGAGTATTTCATCCTTTCTTGTCATTCCCTTACAACTAGCAAAATTCATTATGGTATGTTGGTATATTGTTTTGCAGCCTCCTTATTGTTATAAAGCTTAAGATGTTCTGAGTAGCAGAGGAGTTTCCTCTTTACTATATTGTACTACACGTTACGGTTTGTATATTTATGATTTGGGTGGTAGTTATTTTTCTTGCGCTCTGAATTGTTGAGTTTTGTTGTCAATAAATGCATTTAAAGCTTGTCCAGGGCTTACGATCACACAAGACCCAGCCGCTTTCAGCTGCCACCATTTCTTGCGCTACACAAATAGCGATCCCAAAATACAAGTTCCGAAATATATCCTTCTTTATTTTCTTAAACTTAACAGTTTCTGATAATGCATCTTTTTTATTTGAATTCCACCAACCGCCAACCCCCGTCCGAAGTCTGTGCGTTCGGCTTTGAGATCAGTTTCAATTACACTGAGGTCATGCACGAACTGGAGTGCAGTTATGAAAACATCGGAGATCATCAGTCGATGTCGATCGTCGGGGGATGCCCCAGGATGTTGATGTTCCTGTGACCACAGAATGACTTTCTCGTGTAACAGAACATTAAAGCGTGTAATGTTTTACGTAGATTCTTCTTGTATCCGTTTCTTGTGTTATAATAATTACTAAATTATGTATTCCGTACAGTGCAGACGCTTTTAGTATATCTGCGCACTGAAACGGCACTGATTCGATTCAAAAGCCGCTCTGCAGAAGAGCCGGCATAATGTGGGAAACAGTCCATAGGAGCTCCTTGTGGCGTGTGAGCGTTACCAGGGTGTGGACACATCTGCTTGCTTCAGTTGCAAGCGAAATGTACCTTAGGTGCTATTCTGTAGTGTACTTTATTGTCACTACCAATTATTCTAGCTCCAAAACTGAGCCGTGAGCTAGTTAATTAATCAATAACACGTCTGTCTTTTATTCTGAACTTACCCTTACCCCATCAGGCATTATCCACGTTCCATATCTCCTAGCTGACGCAGTCTACAAGCACTTTTCCTTCTGAGAACTTATTATGCCATAATTAAGTGCTCTTATACAATTTTTACTTTAGAATTTTCTTCATTTACAATTATTACTATTATTTTATTATTATTGTTACTATCAGTAGCACCAGTTCTATTATTAATACTAATGCTGAGCAAGTATTGCTATTCTTAATCATTTTACTGACAGTGAAATTACGAAAATATATATTCAATCAAATCAATATTTAATTACTGTTATTATCGTTATAATGTTTGATAATGTTTGGAATAGAAAAGCAACTGGAATCACTCAATAGAGGAAAGTCCACTGGACCTGACGGGATACCAATTCGATTCTACACAGAGTACACGAAAGAACTTGCCCCCTTCTAACAGCCGTGTACCGCAAGTCTCTAGAGGAACGGAAGGTTCCAAATGATTGGAAAAGAGCACAGGTAATCCCAGTCTTCAAGAAGGGTCGTCGAGCAGATGCGCAAAACTATAGACCTATATCTCTGACGTCGATCTGTTGTAGAATTTAGAACATGTTTTTTGCTCAAGTATCACGATGTTTTTGGAAACCCAGAATCTACTCTGTAGGAATCAACATGGATTCCGGAAACAGCGATCGTGTGAGACCCAACTCGCTTTATTTGTTCATGAGACCCAGAAAATATTAGATGCAGGCTCCCAGGTAGATGCTATTTTTTTCCGGAAGGCGTTCGATACAGTTCCGCATTGTCACCTGATAAACAAAGTAAGAGCCTACGGAATGTCAGACCAGCTGTGTGGCTGGATAGAAGAGTTTTTAGCAAACAGAACACAGCATGTTGTTCTCAAAGGAGAGACGTCTACAGACGTTAAAGTAACCTCTGGCGTGCCACAGGGGAGTGTTATGGGACCATTGCTTTTCACAATATATATAAATGACCTAGTAGATAGTGTCGGAAGTTCCATGCGGCGTTTCGCGGATGATGCTGTAGTATACAGAGAAGTTGTAGCATTAGAAAATTGTAGCGAAATGCAGGAAGATCTGCAGCGGATAGGCACTTGGTGCAGGGAGTGGCAACTGACCCTTAACATAGACAAATGTAATGTATTGCGAATACATAGAAAGAAGGATCCTTTATTGTATGATTATATGATAGCGGAACAAACACTGGTAGCAGTTACTTCTGTAAAATATCTGGGAGTGTGCGTGCGGAACGATTTGAAGTGGAATGATCATATAAAATTAATTGTTGGTAAGGCGGGTACCAGGTTGAGATTCATTGGGAGAGTCCTTAGAAAATATAGTCCATCAACAAAGGAGATGGCTTAGAAAACACTCGTTCGACCTATACTTGAGTATTGCTCATCAGTGTGGGATCCGTACCAGATCGGGTTGACGTAGGAGATAGAGAAGATCCAAAGAAGAGCGGCGCGTTTCGTCACAGGGCTATTTGGTAACCGTGATAGCGTTACGGAGACGTTTAGTAAACTCAAGTGGCACACTCTGCAGGAGAGGCGCTCTGCATCGCGGTGTGGCTTGCTCGCCAGGTTTCGAGAGGGTGCGTTTCTGGATGAGGTATCGAATATATTGCTTCCCCCTACTTATACCTCCCGAGGAGATCAGGAATGTAAAATTAGAGAGATTCGAGCGCGAACGGAGGCTTTCAGGCAGTCGTTCTTCCCGCGAACCACACACCGTTGGGTGGCTTGCGGAGTATAAATGTAAATGTAGATGTAGAATCATTGTGACAGTTTAACTCTAGCGCAAAACGTTTTTGTTTGTTCAAATGCCAGTAAATTAGTAGAAAAGGTCTAAGGACTCTAATATAATCAGGATAGACAGATAAAGGAATCAAAACAATTCAGCAGTACATTTTAAATATCACTAAAGTTGATAATTTCCTGTTCATTAGGCAGTTTAAATTCTTCCCATTATATTTTGCTTTTACTAGGTCCTTGCAACACTTTACGCGCATCTGCTAGTCTCAGCTTCAGTTGACGGATACGAGCAGTGTGAGTAACCTCTTTCCATGTTCGCTGTATACGATTTCGCGTGTTTCGGGAGTCAGTTTGTTTCGACCTATGGCAAGCATCTGCATTTTGCAAGCCAAGAGACTGGCTTTGCGAGAAAGCTTATTCGCCGTTCTCGTGCGAGTTGTAGATCCAGCTTAGGGGAAGAGTGCCTTTCTCCGGTGCCGTTCTGTGCTGGTGTGGATATCACTCAGCGATCAAAGAATGGGATTAAAATTACTGGCCGTGTTGAGGCTTACATAAAGTCGTTAGGCTAGTTCGGTATTGCTAGATGGCTATTACTCCACGATTAGGTATGCGGCTGTATGTTTGCTCTTGGTAAAATGAATACTCGTAGGTTGCTCCTACCGGGTGGTTATGATTAAATCACAACATTGGTGCGTAGGCAGTAATTATCTTGTAGCAGCGAAACTTGTTAGATAAAATATTGCGGCCGGCTGCAGTGGCGGAGCGATTCTAGGTGCTTCAGTCTGGAACCGCGCGACCGTTTCGGTCGCAGGTTCGAATCCTACCTCGGGCATGGATGTGTGTGATGTCCTTAGGCTAGTTAGGTTTAAGTAGTTCTAGGTTGTAGGGGACTGATGATCTCAGATGTTAAGTCCCATAGTGCTCAGAGCCATTTGAACCATTTTTCAAAATAATGCGCTCATGTGGAACAGACTTCCGCTGGAAAACTAGTTAGTTCCAGTTGTGGCCATCAGGTCCAAATATGGGGCTGTACTCTCTTTGTATGACGATATGATACCCGTGTTGTCTTTTTATAGTCATAACGTGTGTGCACAGTTAGGTTATCGAGAAGAGAGACCGTGCATTGTTAGTGAAACTGTTTTTAGCGAGCGTCAGCAGTTACAGTGCTGCACTGAGCGTATCGCCGACTGAAATGTCTGAGGAGAGGCGATGTCATTAACAGATGCAAGGAAGATGATCATAAAATTCGGAAACACGGCCGAGTTTGGTGAGACACCTGGACAAGGAGGGCGTCCTGTTCTGGTGGAACTTACTGCCGAGGTATCTGTAAATGATCATTGGTTGTGCTAGTGCTCGTCAACTGTCTCGAGAATCGTCTATCCTAAGGTGAACAGTACCGAAGTTTTTCAGCTTCTTTTACGCTTATACCCGTACAAGATCCAGACGGTGCAGCAACTGAAACCTCATGATCCGCAGCAACGTTCTGAATTTGTTCTTCGGTTTCTGCCACGGATCGAAGATGATGACGAGAAGCCGCACAGTATTCTGTGAATTGTCGAGGCCCATTTTACACTACATGGTACAACGAATAAATAGAACTGCCGAATTTATGGTACTGTCAAACCACCTGTTGTATACAAAGAGCAACAGCACTCCTCTCCGTATGTGGCTGAGTGGTGTGGATTTACAAGTATTTTTATTCTCGCTCTGTTCTTCCTTGAAGAGAATATTCCCAACGGCTGTGAGCTGTACTATGATGTCTGAACGTTATCGGGACCTCCTTGTACAGCATGCCATTCCTGCTTTGGAAGAGCGCAGGTGTGTGGAAATCACTGTTCTAACGCAAGATGAGGCAATGATTCATATCGCTCGCCCGGTGAAAGATTTGCTTGACGCAACATTCCACGAACATTCTATGTCCCAAAGTTTTCCAAGTGCATCGCCTGCAAAGTCACCTGATCTGAATCCATGTAAGTTTTGGCTCTGAGGATATATAAATGAACGTCTTTTTCAGGGACACATTACATCTCAACCTGATCTGAATATACAGGAATACGTTGCTCAGATTCTGCCGGAAGTGCAACGAGCAACTGTAGATCACGTCGTTTTTCGGACGCAGCAACTCGTCGACGTCTCCGGTACTGAAACTGAACAAATTATGTAAGCAGCGGTTAATAATAAAATCAACATTATGCCTTTTTTATTTGTTTGATCTTTTCTGCCCATGTCCTATTCCTAATTCATTAACCCTTATCTGCCCCAGTGAAATGCTCATACGCTAATCCTCTGGTGGGGTCTCGGAGTACCCCAATAAGTTAAACGAAACTGTAATTTAAAGAAATTTTATTTTGAATTGCATTTTTATCACTATTTATTATATACGTATTTACGCATTTGAGATATGATTACAACCACTTTTGGCACACTGAAAATTTGTGATCGGGACAAACACATTTTGAGCGTATTTCACACACTATTTTTGTTTTCTTGTCCGCATTTGTTGCACACACATAGCCTCTTGCTTTCCTCATGGGTTCTCGATCTGAATATGTTGAGGCAAGAGGAGCACCACTGAGTTTAGCAACTGCGTCTCTCAGTTTACTAGAAGGGGTAGGACATACAGATGTTGTATATGGGGCTTTACCAAATCCATTCCAAGCCTCTGTAGCAGTTCTTTTCTTTATAAATCATCAGTTTGATCAATTGGTTTGGTGCACTGACGTAAAACAGCAGCATTGACTCCTATGTTTAAAATGGCATAAAATACAGACACTGGTCATCAGCGTGTTTGCCGTGACACCGAATAGTTGGCGCAGTGCGTCTACTCCGTTTGTGGCATTGTAATCAATGATCGTTTTAGGTTTTCTATTTTTAGTCCTAATTTTCCGGTCGTGGTGCATAGATGAAAGCAACACAACAGTTCGATCTTTCCGAAGAACATAGCAAAAAATTGTCTATCCTTCGTTATGCCCAAATAATGCACATTCTACTAGGCCCTTTCTGTTTGGTTTCAAATCTTCTGAGACCTGCGGTTTGTTTAGGTTTAGAGCGCCTAAGACAGTCAACGTTTTGGCTTCCATTTGATCACAGAGTTCAAGTGACATGAAAAAAATTGTTTGTCACATTTCTAATGCTTCCTTCAGTTGGTGTTATTAATTTCAAAACATCCTGAGTTGGAATTGATAATATACTTTTGTTTGTCTCTTTGCCTTTGTAGACAAATGCACTGCATAAATAGAATGTTCGTGAATCACAAAGGCACATAACTCTGAGGCCGTATTTGGCTGGCTTCTTAGGCATATACATGCGTAATTTGCTCCTACCATCTGGGGTACTAACATTTCATCGATTGTCACATTCGCTACTGGAGTATAATTCTTTTGACATTTGTCTATAAAGAGTTCCCAGACATATCTAATAGCTGCAAGTCTGTCATCAGCCTTCCTAGCATCTCTTCTAGTAGCACAATCGAAACACAAACAAGACCAAATGAATAAAAATCTATGAACGCTCATAGTGGCTTGAAACACACCACGACTAGTTCCATCATTAGCAAAAAGTCGAACAATATTTTATGAATTAGATTTCATTACTTTAGATAAATAAAGCAGACCTAGAAATACTCTCAGTTCTATTATGTCTAGCAGCTTTATGAATGCTGGTTGAGGAGCTCTGCATTTCTTTGGCATGTATCTTGACGTTTGTATTGGTGTGTATTAGTTGTAATAAATCTTCAGTAACTAACAGTTCCCAAGCAGATAATATGTCAAGTTGAATCAAGTGTTTTCGGTTCACGTATAGCGTCTGGAAGGCGACTAACTATGTTGTGAGCACGGCTACGAGTTGTAGGAGGAGCTTCTTTCGACCACTTGCAGCATTGTTTTCTTGCAAAACATATTTGTCAGCGGAAGACCTAACACACGCCTCTTCATCTGATTCTGCACGACTACTTTCCTATGCAACTTCAGAGATGGAACCATGATCACTTAGTATACATGCATCCTCATCTGCTGTGCTCTCCTCATCAGATTGCAAAAACGCAGGATCATTCACTATTCTTTCCAACTAGTCGTCTGTTAATGATTTCTATCATGTCATTCTGAAAAATAGTGCATACATACTCACATAACCTTAAAAATTTACATTAACAATGAAAGTTTGCTCTTTTCGAAGTAGTCTAAGACTTCAGTCGCGCAAAACACCAATTGAGATAATGAAAAACAACTTACGTTAATATTCTGGTGGGGTATCCTGAGACCTCTTTCTCTTTATCTCACAAAAAGTTACCGGAAACACCGCATGCAACACTCCGCGTTTAATGGTATCGTTTCACTGAGGACTACCAAGAACACAGACGCCATTTGCTGTTCCGTTCACATACTATGTAATGTATTCATAACACTTGGTGTTCTCCATGACCCCACTAGAACAGTTCAGTATTAAATACGGATTTATACAGGTCTTTCGTCAACTCACAGCGCCTGATTTGTATTTCAAAAAATGGTTCAAATGGCTCTAAGCACTATGGGACGCAACATCTGAGGTCATCAGGCCCCTAGACTTAGAACTACTGAAACCCAACTAACCTCAGGACATCACACACAGCCATGCCCGAGGCAGGACTGGAACCTGCGACCGTAGCAGTAGTGCGGTTCCAGACTGAAGCGCCTAGAAGCGCTCGGTCAAAACGGCCGGCGATTTGTATTTGGAGGTCAAAAGTGGAACAATTTTCTTCACCGTGTATTGATTCTACATTAATGTGTTAGAATATCTACGAAGTTGGGCTGCCATACGATAATTAAAGCCCATGCTGGTCCTCTGTGTGTTACTACACTTTAATTACAACCACCGGGTACTTCATTGAATGGAAGGTAATTGTAGCGCCATGTATTATTTTTTAATTAATCTACTGTAAATTCAAAGTTGTCACCTTCAACTAAATTATGAAGTAGTTGTCGATTTGTTCAAAGTCTTGCTCTAGGAAAGAGACGTTCCAGTTACATCTCCTCAATTTGAATTTTGGATCTGTTGCTTTGAGGATTGACATCAGCTTACAAATCATTGATCTGTTTTAGGTATAATATATACACTTATCAGTCTACATCTGCCGGTTTATTTCGATCTACACCGCATCATTCTTTGTTGCTGATGCAGAATATAGTCAAAGTTGCATGGCTGCTATCTCGTAGTAGGGCTGGCTGGCTCTGAGCACTATGGGACTTAACATCTTAGGTCATCAGTCCCCTAGAACTTAGAACTACTTAAACCTAACTAACCTAAGGACAGCACACAACACCCAGCCATCACGAGGCAGAGAAAATCCCTGACCCCGCCGAGAATCGAACCCGGGAACCCGGGCGTGGGAAGCGAGAACGCTACCGCATCGTAGTAGGGAATAGATGACGCGGCCCATGTATATTCTCTGTTTAGGAATCCACGTATTGAGTTTCGGTATCGAAGCTTTAGTAATACGTGACTTCTGCTTGAACGTTACCAGATTTTAGGCGCAGACGAGGTGGGTCGACGGGTATTATTTCGAATATTGCTACTGGTTAAATATTCTGAGGAGTGATCTCCCACATTATCAAGATGTTTTGTAGAAATGATATTGACCAGTTATGTGTTGGTTCAGGTGGTTTGTTCCTTGCACCTAAAGTCAGTGATTAAAAAACTGAGGAAACATCTTCAATTGTGCAGCTTTACGTTAAGAACAGAAGGCTATAACTTGTTCTTGTCTATCACTGTCTTTATTAGTTATTGCTGACTTTGTAGTATTCACAGTAGCCATGCAAACCGATTTTCTCATTTGCAGTGGATTCGGAAAGTGCGTTGTGCCACTGTTTCTGTTAAACTTCACGTGTCAGGTAGCGTTAACCAATTGTTTCTGGAGCGCAAAAATTATACTTCTATTTAGCTTATTGGTTTCAGGGCATAACTATCCCTAGCTATAGGAGTAAGCACTACGATACATGCCTTTCCCAGTCGCACGTTTAACATTAAAACTTTTTACGTATTTGTAATAGATTACAGATACAAAACTGTACTGTGTTAATATCAACAAAACGAAACCCTTAGAGAAAAAGTATGCGATTATTGTTTAATTTAGAAGACTCTATACATCGGATGACTCAGTATACTGAAGCATTTTGTGCACGAAACCAACTCGATAGTATTATCGCTATTTCTGTCTCTATCCTTTTTTGTCCGCCGAGAATTGTGTGGCTTTAACTGGATGTTTACAGACAGTGAAGCATGAAGTGCGTTTTCATGTTTGTGGAAATGAAAGAAGAAGCGTTCCACGCACTCTGTAATATTTCACACGTTAAGAACATAGAGAAACATGATACACTGCGAAAACGTGTAACTGGAGATCGAAAACATGATACACTGCGAGAAACGTATAATTGGAGATCGAGGAATACCCGTGAGTATCACGCTTCGTCAGCAAAATTACTTTATTTGTGGCGTCTGGGAAACGATATTGCATATTTTGTAAATGTGAACGCTGATGGGAAAAACAGAGAGGCGGGCTCATAATCTTGGAAATGTTTAAAGTGGAGCGCGTTTGGTAATATAAAAACGTTACCAAATACTATAGTCAGCGATAACACAAGGAATCAATAAAAGCATCAGTTTGCGAACGCAATTCTGACCAAATTAGAAAACATTTGATTTTATTCTGGTTCTTAAGAGAAAAGAAATTTTGTCATCTACATTGTGTTGGTTAATTCTGTTGAATAAAAAGGCAGACCGACAGTTTATTGTATGATTACACGATTGCTGAACCACAACTGGAAGTAGTAACATTCCTTAATACTTAGGAGTATACATACGGAGCAGTTTAAAGTGGAAAGGCTACATAAAACTAATCAACAGCAAGGCAGATGGCAGACTTACAGGGTGGCTATAATTAAACTTTCACTACTTGAGAGGGCCCCCACGGAATACGAGTAATTTATGGAAACACTTGTAAAGACACGTGGAAGTGATTAACGACTAGGGTAACTGAAGGTAATAACGTCGTGCTGGTTTTAATGACATGTGCAGTTTAATGACTAGTTTGGAAATATTCCGATGGTGGCACCACCGTGTACGAAACGAATAACAAAGGGAGGAGCTTCCACTGCCTGCTTGTACCATCCTTGCAGCAACAGCAACCTCATTATGAGTTGGACAGCCGTCAGAGTGAGGTCGCTTGATCTTTTCTGTGAGTTACAGGAGGTATGTATAGATTTCTAACGTCATTCTCTATAATGTTTCAATTACTATGTGATTAAGTTGCTTTCTTTCGTGTATTAAAGCATATAAATAGATTTTAAAATATTTACATATTTTTCAGTACATCCGATAGAAACTTTAACAAGACACCTGCAGGTAATAACGCCATTCCTGTATTTTTCTGATGTAGGTGACGATATGGGTAAACCCTCTCAAAATCTTAGTGCAAAGTGGACTACTGAAGGCCAGTAAAGTAGTTTGATCTAGAATCATCATTTTCGAAACTTCAAGAACATTCAGCATATCACAAAGAAATCTTCGAGACTGGCTGAACAAGGATGAAGGGAAGATGCCAACTAGGAAATTTGTCTGTAATCCTGTGTTGAGTCCCATCATTGAAAAAGAACTTAAAGAAAGAGTTGTGAGGCTGCATAAAAATGATGTTGGTGTCACCAAAAAACTTCTGTGCCAGAAGGCATCTGAAAGAAGCACAGTCTTGGGCATAGAAACGTCTTTAGCTGTCGATCAAGCAGGAAGATAATGGTTTAAAGTGTTTCTAAAGCGCAACCCGAACATTGCTCTTACGAAGGGTAAAAATATGAGTTACGGCAGGCTTCTGCAATTTAATGTGCAGACTGTGCAGCAGATTTTGGATCTTTTGGCTTCGGTGTATGACCAAACTCAACCCTTGCCACATTAAATATATCATGTGGATGAAACTGGTCTTATGCTAATTTTCAGTAGTGCCTACAAAGTTCGCTCTCGAAAGGGCATTAAAAGAGTCCGCGTGGCAAGACTTTGAGAACAAGTAGAAACAAATGCAATTGGTGCATGTAATGCTGCTGGTAAGTGGATTTGCTCGTGATCCTTTAAAAATGATTTCGGCAACTGCCAGCATATATACTGCGACACCAAAGAGCTGCATCCCTACAGAGGTTTTTTGCTCATTCCTGAAACATCTCAACCAAATCCACGGGGTCCCGGGTTCGATTCCCGGTGGGGTCAGGGATTTCCACATGCCTCGAGATAACTGGGTGTTTGTGTCGTACTCATTATTTCATCAACATTTCATGAAAGTGGCAAGAGTGGACTCTGCAAACTTTGGGAATTTGTACAGGCGCTATTAACAGCGCAGTTGAGCGCCCCACAAACCAAACATCACCATCATCAACCAGTACCGGTCTTCTGGAAACTGTTCGCTTGTCTTGGACTACCATGAAAGTCACATGGATGTTAGGGTTCTGGTTGTAGCAGAGGGACCGAGTATCAAGATACACTGCCTTCCTGCCCATTGCCGTCCTGATCACCAGGGAGCCGCTGGACAAGAGTTTTTTGAAATATCGTGAAGTCTACTGCAGTCAGGCTGTTCACAGTTTTCATCAACAGAATTCAGGACAGTCACTTGAGGAACTACAGTTTCCAAAACAATCTTCTGAAGGACGGTACCGAGCTGCAACTCCTGCAAATGCTAGTTCTGGATTAAGGGCAACTGGAACTCTTCAAAGCAACACAAATGTTTTCTCGGAAACGTCATCTACACCGAATTCTACATCTTGGGGACCTATAGCAGAAGTCAGTTTGCCACCTCAAAGGCTCTTGAGAAATCACCGGTTCGACACCAAATGGCAACTCAACGGATAGAACGGGAAGATGCCAACTCCAGGGTATTTAATGCCAAAGCAACATAATTCAACATAAAGTTGTTTCATACCGATTCATCAGCAGCATCAATACTGAGCTATGCAAATACTGGAAAGAAAACCTCAATCAAAGCACACTCCAAGTCCTGTAATAAGGATCTCTACTGCGGTAACAATGGTGCAAGAAGGATTGGATTCAGTGCACACAGTTTAAAACATGATAAAATGAAACATGTGATAATAAATCTGAAAAAAGGCAGGGCTGTGTACATTGTGCTAAGATGGCTATGCTGAACTTTAAAGTGGCTTAATTGCAAGTTCAGTTGTAAAACTACCTGGCATACTAAAACTGTGTGCCGGAACGAGACTCAAACTCGGTATCTTTGCCTTTCGCGGGCAAGTGCTCAACCGACTGAGCTACCCAAGACTCAAGACCCTTCCTCACATCTTCAATTCAGCCAGTACCTCGTCTCCTACCTTCCAAATATCACAGAAGCTGTTTCGCGAACCTTGCTGAACTCCCGGAAGAAAGGATACTGTGGGGACATGGCTTAGCCATGTCCCGAGTTCGAATCTCGGTCCGGCAAACAGTTTTAATCTGCCAGGAAGTTTCATATCAGGGCACACTCCGCTGCAGAATGAAAATCTCACTCTGGAAACATCCCCCAGGCTGTGGTTAAACCATGTTTCCGCAATATCCTTTCTTCGAGGAGTGCTAGTTCTGCAATGTTTGCAGAAGAACTTCAGTGAAATTTGGAAGGTAGAGCAGGAGGTATTGGCAGAATTGAAGCTGTGAGGACGAGTCGTGAGCCATGGTTGGGTAGCTCACTCGGTAGAGCACTTTCCCACGAAAGGCAGGGTTCCCGTGTTCGAGTCGCGCCTGCACGGTAGCTCTGCGGGTATGGTCAGAGGGTTAGCTACCCTGTGTAACAGTAAACTGAGTGAATGGATCAACGAAGAACCTAAACAGGTATCAGCGGACATCCACCCCGAACCAATTCAACGAACAGTATATAGCCGGCACAGTAACTCAGCGTGTTCGGTCAGAGAGCTGGTTGGCCTCTGTAATAAATAAAAAAATATATAAAAAAACTGAGTGAAAGGATCAACAAAGAACTTGAACGGATGTCACGTGGTGTCCACAACGACCAAACACAATTAACGAAATGTCAAAATAAATAAATAAATAAATAAAAAATAAAGAAATAAGCGTCGCGGTCTGGCACATAGTTTTAATTTGCCACAAAGTTTTATATCAGTGCACACACTGCTGCAGAGTGAAGATGTCATTCCAGCTCAATTGTATGTTTGAATCTTGTATTGTTTTGTAACTGTTGAACTATCACTTCCATTACTGGTTATAACTGTGCATTTTTTTTTTTTTTTTTTTTTACATTTTTGACTAATGTGTGATATATTGGGTGTAATAAATGTGAGAGAAATTGAGAATGGCATTATTATCTTCACTGCATCTTGCAAATACTAGTTTCTCCTTCCCTATATACAAAAAAATATATATTTACAAATACTACTAAATCTAAGGCAATTATTCTGAAAGGAATCCATAAGGGAGGCATTAGGTCATAAGCCAAGAAAAATTAGACGTTTTGCGTGTCTCTATGCAACGTTAGACACAATTAACTGAATGCATGACGCTATTACCTTCAGTTACCGTAAACCATTGAAAGAAACACATATAAATTTCCACGTTAGAGGATTACACTTGTTAATTACATACCATGTTTACCTTCCAAGTTACAAACGTTACTAAATCTGATAACCATCTGCATTCATGACAGCCTGGAACCGCACCACAGCACTGCATGTACTGAACATCATTCCTATGAAGTATGGTACCCACACGGAAAATAAGTTTTCCGTATACGCAGGCTGAGCTAGCGAAAGTTCAGTTGCATCCCCTGTAAGTTTACTAGAAGAATCCTGGGGAAGTGTAGTCCGTCTGAAACAGATATAGCATACGAAACCCTCGTTCAACCAATACTTAAATATTGCTCGTCAGTCTAGTATCGGTACCAGATAGAATTGATAGAATAAATAGAGAAGACCTGAAGAAGAGTGGCGTTACAGGTTCATTTAGTACGTGGTTGGAAAATTACTACGGAAGCAAAGAGAACTTCGCCACAGCCTTAAGCGAATTCAAAACTCAGCTGACAAACAAAAGGCTCAATGAAGTGAAGATGAACGTAAGAAAAAGTCAATGGCAGCACGGGCACCGAAACGAGGTTAGTTATAAGAAAGCCGAAATTCTGAATTCGGTCTCACAAATCTTTCGCAGTGGAAGATGGTAATCGGGCCTTCCGTTCAGTCATCGCTCGAAAGCAGGAATGGTAGGTAATGAGTCAAGCGATTGGGCAATAGAAAATTAACTACAATTGATTAGTAGTGGAACGACTTCTGGAAAACATAAAATAACTTTAAGATTGTGGAGTTTGTGCAAAAGAATTTGTTCTCTTTCTAGTAGTTGTTTACTATAGGTCGCTGGAGCAACGAAGGCTACCTAGCGACTGAAAAAAGCGCAGACCATTCACATTTCCTAGAAGGGCCGTAGGACATATGCACTAATCTTTAGTCAGCTTTAGAACTGTGTAGCATATTTCATATTCATGATATATGACTTTCTTGGAGAACTAAAATCTCCGCTATAAAAATCAACATGGAGTCCATAAAGAGAGGTCTTCCGAAACTCAGCTCGCTCTGTTACTCCCAGAGATCGGTAGTGCTGAAGATATTTGCGCCCGAATTGATGCTATGTTCTCTGATTTCAGAAGCATTTGACACCGTTCCGTATTCTGCCTTACTGAAAGAAAAAGGACTTATCGAGTATCGGATCAGATTTCTGACTGGATTCAAGACTTCCCTAGAGACAGAATTCAACACGTCGCTCTTAACAGGACACAGTCAACATACGTAAAGGCAATTTCAGGAGTACCCTAAGGGAGCCTGATAGGACGGTTGTTGTTTACAACACTTATAAATGACCTATTGGTCAATGTCGGAAGCTCTATGCCGTTATTCGCAGACGAAGTGTATGTCTATAAGAAGATAGCAATGCCAGAGTTCTGTCTCAGACTGCCGAGAGACCTGCAGGAGATTGATGAATGTTGCAGGAACGGTTAGTTGACCATGACCGCAATAACTGTTACATATTGTTCATAAAAAGGCAAATTAATCAACCACTACATGATCATTCTGTTGGGAACAGAAACCACCACAAAATACCTAGGAGCTACCTTACGGAACTCTATTTACCCTTTCAGACCTGAAGCTTTTCTGGAGGCAAAAAATATTTTCTTTATGTAGTAATCCTCTTAGGTTTTTTTAATGGTTTTAGGTGCAAGATTTGTACAAAAATATGCATCCGTTTTCAAAACAACCTTAGTGGACTTGGGTTCACTTTATGGAATAAAATAAATAATTACGAAACATTCAAAAATGGTTCAAATGGCTCTGAGAACTATGGGACTTAACATCTGTGGTCATCAGTCTCCTATAACTTAGAACTACTTAAACCTAACTAACCTAAGGACATCACACACATCCATGCCCGAGGCAGGATTCAAACCTGCGACCGTAGTAGTCGCGCGGTTTCGGACTGAGCGCCTGAACCGCTAGACCACCGAAACATTCTTTAGTGCAATAAATAGTGAAATGATTATCCAATAATTAACATCAAAATAATAACAATAGTACTCATTACACAATGATTATAGCTAACCGACCATATCTATGTATTCTGGTTGTCACGAGATCATGTGCTCTGCTACATTGCCTTGCTGATATTTCCATGGTAAAGCCCAAAGTTGGCAGCACTTGGACGTGATGAAAAGGTTGAACGTACACAGATGTGTACCTCATGTTTCGATTGGAAAAAAGTACTTCTCTTGCAGCTAACACACATTAAAACATAATGTACATAATTTTAGCCAAGGGGCCTGGAAGGGTTAAGTGGAATGAACAAATATTAAGGAGAGTGGAAGCTAGAATGAGAGACATAGGTAGAATCTTAAGAATATGTAATTGATTAATGAAAGAAGTGGCTTAGAGAATAATTGTTAGACCGATTCTTGAAGATTGGTCATCAGTCTGGGAGCCTCTCAACAAACTCCGGTGGCACGCGCTACAAGAGAGGCGATATGTGTCAGGAGAAGTTTACTTTTAAAACTCCAAGACAGTATGTTACAGGAAGGATCGGACAACACTTTACTTCCTCCCACATATGTTTCGGGATATGAACGCGACGAAAAACTTCGAGAAATTACAACTAATACGGAGGTTTCCTGACAATCATTCTTCCCATGCGCCACTCGCGAATGCAACATGGAAGGGACGACCAGATAGTGGTACTACGAGTACCGTCTCCTCCACAATCGGTCGGATGTAGATGTAGACTAACGGTCTACAGAATACAGAATATGGATTTAGAATAAACTGGAAAGCAAGGAGAAGTAGGGGACGTAATATTAGTGTTAACGTTAACATATAAATTGGTGTCTACGATATAGACAAAGTGAAGTAATTTTAAAGTGTAAGCAAAAATAACGTATGATGGTTGAAGCACGAAAGGCGTAAAAACCAGCTAGCCCAGGGAAAGGCATCATTCCTGGGCAAAACGAGTGAGCCTACATTTATTGTGCATTTCAAAAACGTTCTTTTTCAGAGAAAACTTGCGAAATACTAGTAATCGCCTCCAGCTAGGCATCTGGCCTCGGAGATGTGTCAAGTGATTTCATTCTGCGAAACGCCTTGGACTACTACGGATTAAGGCGAACAGAGGAGCCGTAGCATGAACCCCTTGAGTGCGAGGTCGCAAAAGACCAATGATGTTTACGGCATTCGCCCCACATATTGTCTACCACGCAACCACAGTATTGGCTGGTCAACAAGGTCGAGACTGGAGGAATTCAGTGGTGAGCACGGCACGGAGCTACGGAGTGTAGATGAACTGCTTTGTCGAAGAGTAACTTTGCAACAGTGATGCAGCGTTAGAGCTGTGATACAGTGCAGAGCTGTGGCAACTACGAGGGCTATACGGAAGGTAAGCACGTCGCTCTTTTCAGTTCTGAGCGCACATTGAGCACGTAAAGATGCTTAGAAAGTAACGCCTCCTCCAAGTAAAAATAGACGGCGTGGTAAGAAATTTCGCCTGAAGCTGTGCAACCAACATAACGTAACTCTTATACGTGTCCTTCTTCAAGACAATTCTCAGCCGCATTCTGAAGAGGCAAGGAAGATGCTCCTGCTGCGTTTTCGATGGGAAGTGTTTGATCAGCCACAATACAGCTCGCAATCGGCTCCCTCTGAGTTCCATTTCTGCTCACATGAACCGCTGCCTATGAAGACAACGAGTTGTAGGCCAGCAAAGAGAACTGTGGGAAAGCACAGGCGGCAGCCTTTTATGACGAGGGTATGGGAAAGTTGGTACAACGCTACGACGAATGTCGAAGTCGGAGCGGCGACGACGTGGATAAGCAGATGGAAGTTGTAGCTAACTGTTGCAAACAAAACATTTTCGATTTTGGCGGTGGTTTCCATTACGTGGCCGATCGGAAATTACTTTCATAATTCCCCTTGTATGAACAAAGCCCAAACATTGCTTTACATCTACAACAAAGTTTCCGAAGTTGACACTTCGTCAGAAAGGAACCCAAGGGATTTCGCAGAATGAGAAACGCGGCAGGCGAGACATTAGTGTTTCTGCAAGATGATTCAGTGGAATGTGTGGTGTCGTATCTGCTCGACTGTGTGGACGATGTACATGAGGAGCGCAATGATGGCGATACGTGCTTAACAAGTGAAAGTGACACTGAAATAGGTGTCGAGCCATGTAGTTGATCACCGCTGCCGGACAGGGAGCCACAAATCCCGGCTGCAAAGAGACACAGTAAAAGACAATTGTTGCCCAAGTGGCGGGTACTAAACATGGAACATCATCCGCAGCATAAGAAAAAAACAATTAAGAACATATTTCAGATACGTCCGCAACAATATAACCGTGTAGTACATACGAAAACCTGAGGACATTCAATGGAGGATAAGCCACACTTGTTACAAAAACTGATGTTTTGCTCGTTTCAGTGATACTCGATGCGGCTCCCAGTAGCTGAGTGGTCGCCGGCGTGGTAGCTCAGCGTGTCAGGTCAGAGGGGTAGCTGACCTCTGTAATTAAAAAAAAAACTGAGTTAACCGACCAACGACGAACTTAAACGGGTAGCGTACGACGTCCGCCTCGAACAGCTGCAACGAACGAAAGCGAACAAAATGAGATTTTAAAAAAATGGTCAGCGTGACAGAATGTCAATCCTAAGGGCCCGGGTTCGATTCCCGGCTGGGTCGGAGATTTTCTGCGCTCAAGGATTGGGTGTTGTGTTGCCTAATCGTCATCATTTCATTCCTATCGACGAGCAAGTTGCCGAAGTGGCGTTAAATCGATAGACTTGCACCCAGCTAACGGTCTACCCGGCAGGAGCCTCTAGTCACACGACATTTACATTTTTTTAGTGTTACTCGATATTATTTGTAGGATGTGCATGATAGTGATCCACTATGTTATGCACATCAAACTGCACGGGACGTAGATTAGTGATTTCAAGGGAAGCAGTTTATGGTTGCGTAATTTCAAACTCATTACAGAATTGTAAAATGTAAGATAACGACATTTCAAGTAAAACATCAACTTAACGATGCAGCAAAGCGCGAAAATTTGTTGATGAGATAAATAAACTTACGCCTTCGCTTTTAAGAAATTTCTTTTCAATTCTGACCAATCGGGATTTGAAGAGGAAATGCATATGAAAGGCACCATGGAAGTTAGAGGTACCAAGAGATATGTATCTAATTAACTAATATCAATGCCTCAAGGCATTCGTATAAAATTATGCCAACTATTAAACCGTAAATCTGCTGTAAAGGTATTGGGCTTCGAGACGTTGGATGTGCTCTGCCCCCTACGATTCTTTCTCGTGTGCTTGTTCTTGCAGGGGCAGTAGCAACTATTTAGGTCACAAAATGCAAGAGTAGTAAAATGGGCGTAAGAGAACAATAAGTCAGGAATGAGCAATGCTTTTGGCCAATATATGATCAAAATACCTTGCTTTTGCTTAATACCTGGTCAGTGTATAAAAATCGTACTTCTTTACAGCAGACTCTCGTTGTTGAAAAGTGTGTGACATTGCAATTCGTACCACCTGCAACCACTGGACAAATTCAGCCTCTGGATGTTGTGACTATAAGACATATTATCGCAATGTCTGCAGCTATGCCCTAAAACATGGCCACTTTCACTATAAGCTCCACGACAGAGTGCTACGGTTGCATGCCATCCCTTCTCATCAGCTCTCATCACCCCGTTACACCTATGCCATTCTATATGCATGTTTTAAGAGTGGATACCTAGATGTACGTCATGCACGGTTTGTAACTCCCAAGGAGTTCGCCTTAGATCTTGGTGGTGCGAAACTTTGTGGTCACTGTGAGGCGTAATTTGTCTTTCGTTATCTATGGTACAAATTAATGTGATTTTTCTGATTTCTTGTACGTCGACGATGTTCGTTTTGTGAAGTGTAACGCATACATCTCATAGAAGGTTGATCGCTGCACCTCCTGGACACCCATTTCATGTCGCCCTCCTCATGTACATGGTGAGTCATTAATAGCTAATATTTTTCCTGTCGTATTTATTAGCACAACGCTTTCAAATGAGCCTTGCTGAAGATTCAACTTATGACCCAGTACACAAGGAGTTTCTAGTTAGAGAGACACTTTGCAGTTTTACTGTCGCGTGTGTCAATGTCGCACCCCTCCGTGATCACTCCTCGGGAGGGCGTGAAACAGAAGCACTGAAAAAGTGTAAGGACCCTTTGATCCTTCGGATCACATTTCGTCGAAGAAATCTGAAACGACCCTAGTGGTTCCTCACCGTGCACCACAGCAAAATTTCGGTCGCACTACACTCCAAAGGGATGAGATGGCGTTCAGTGTGGTTGCAGACCCGTGATGTCCGTCCAGAAGGGTTGGACCGCCCACGACATGTCAACAGTGCCAAAGTCTGTCAAGAAGGTCGTCCTTTTGCGCATCGCACTGCGAACAGCCTTTTTCGAACGCGGAATGTATGGCAAAGGGGTGATTTCATTGACGCCCTTTACGTCACTCCCTGAGCCTTTTCATTTCGATTTAGAGCAGCGGTGAGTCTTTGACGTTTAACTCGTCCAACAATAAGGAAACCCTGGACATCGCGGTTCTGTCTTTCATAGGAGAGGCGTCAAAGGGAAGGGCGAAATGAGAGTAACAGGGGCTGCGATGATCTTTTCATCGTGTGACACGTCCATGGTGGCATTGGGCAGGATTGTGGTGAAATTTGGTGTCACTGTGACATAACCAACGTCTTTACACGCCACATGAACTTAATTGTTCTGGCCTCTTTTTCCAATGTGTCCACACTTTACTGTTTCAAGTGCCGACGCCCCCGAGGACGACGTTGTAAGATGCCATGCTTCCGGACCATTACAGAGGAATACATGAAATGCATTCGCCGTTGCGAATATATGCAACCATCGGCTGTATAATGGAATGACGTCAATGAAAATTTGTACCGGACCAGGACTCGAACGCAGATTTTCCACTTATCGCGAAGGGGAGCCTTACCATTTGGCTATCACAGCGCGACTCACGGCCAGATACAAACTTCCATATGTCGCCAGCCATGTGTCTCCAACCGTACTCGTATATCCTTGATGTATATTCCCTTGCAGGAGAGACATTCTAATTGAAAATTGCTTGCCCGGTGTCGGCCGATAAATACGATATTGCAGTGCCTGTGTATTTGTCGTCATTCCATTTTACAGGGTGAAAATTTTAAGTTGACAAACCAGAATAACTCGAAAAATAAGCTTCGCACGAAAAAATGTGTAGAATCCAAAGTTGACTATTTTCCAGGGGGACCTGCTGGTGCTAAAATTAGCCCGCCACCCTAGCCCTGTTGGGGGTCAACATTTGTAAAACTCTAATTCCTCTCTCTCAAACCCTACTTTACGGGGAGAGAGGGAGAGTTTTAGTTTTAGCGAATCAAAATTTGTGAAGCAAATAAGTATTTTTTATCCATCCGAAACCACTTTCCACGCAAAAATGAGAACATGGATTTTCTTGAATTACAGCGCGAGCTACCAAGAATTAGAACAAATGTTTAAGACAAAATGTTTGTAGTTTTTATGTAGAATCTTATTCTGCAATAAAAAATGGGGGTTCCCATTTGAAATATTAAAGTTGCCTCCTGCCCCACTCCCAGGGCGCTGGGGTGGCGGGCTAATTTTAGCACCAGCAGATGTACTCCTCGATAATAATCAACTTTGGATTCAATAAATTTCTTCGTGTGAAGCTTATTTTTCGAGTTATTCTGTTTTGTCAACTTAAAATTTACACCCTGTGTAGCTTATGCTAGTGACTAGCATAGAAGAATATTGCAGAGCATGAATTGCTGTCGTTATTTTATTATATAGGTTATGGTAGTAGGCAGCATAGTAGAACATCGCATCTAAGGCGCTGCAGTCATGGACTGTGCGGCTGGTCCCGGCGGAGGTTCGAGTCCTCCCTTTGGCATGGGTATGTGTATTTGTCCTTAGGATAATTTAGGATAAGTAGTGTGTAAGCTTACGGACTGATGACCTTAGCAGTTACGTCCCATAAGATATCACACACATTTGAACATTTTTGAGAACATTGCAGAGAATGCATTGCTGTCCCTGGTTATCACACATCCTATTAAGTACCATGTCCTGTCTTTTGTATTGTCGTGTGTACCGTCATAAATCGCTGTGACTTAAGTTTAGTTATTACCATTAAACAAAAGTGTCATTTCTGTTCGTTTCATTGCCGGTTTCTTTCATTTACCTTGTGTACAATATTGCAGCAGTTCTTTCCAAGTAAGGTCCAAGTTCCACCGAGCTATATTACTTGACAGTGACACATTCTTAAATTTTGCTCACCAGAGCAATCAATGAACATTACAGGATTAACTTTGCTTGGCGGTGGCTGCAGCAACAGAACAAGCGCCTAGGGTAACCAGGTACGTGTGATTTAGGGGCACGGTCACATTGCAACGGGACATCCTCCTCTAGCACTACTTTTCCTCAACAGTAGTTGTCAACACAGTATTATTTTCGACAAGTCAGTATTACTCAGTTGCTTTCCTGAAAATTTTCATATAATCTTATACACATATCAAGCTAAAATTTATGAATAGGAATTACTTTATAAAATATATTAGTTTCGATGTTATAATCGATAAGTACTTGTTTCGAATGTACAGTTAAAACTATTTTTTTTTGAAACGCTTAAAACTGTGAATTATTTGCACTCTTAAAATTTCTATTATTTATTATGCAATCCTACACTGTTTACTATGTTTATTTCTGGATTCATTTATGAAATAACAATCTAAATCAATAATCTAACAAAAACTAGTTGAAATTTATTTGTAAGAAAAACTGTAAACCGTTTGAAATATTGTTATTTCCGCATAGTGTGGGCGTCGTAAGCTTGCCTCTGATGTGATCGGACGTATTTTTTGTATGTGAAATGCGAACAATGTAATTTCGTCTTTGTTAATACAAAAAATCAAAATAATGTGTGATATACCAAAATGTGAGAAAATCAGTGGAAAATATATTAACGTAAAAAATTCTGCAACAACAATCTTCCAAATTCTTTTATGCAAACCAACAGTGAGGATCTGATATTAGATTTTCAGCTTCATACACCTAGACAACAAAAACTGGAGCCATCTTAACATGACAAACTATGTAAACTTGAAAGTTTATAGTAATCGTCGTTCCTCTTAAATCTTCATAAAAGACTTTGCTTGTTAATTACTTGGAAACTGCATTGTTTAATGTGCACTATAGATGGAAGAAGAAAGGAGGGGGGAGATGACAGTTTGCGTATGGATTACGAAACATTGTGGACAGCACCAGTAATAGAATGTTTGTTTCAAGTCCCTTGCCGCTTACAAGCTCAGTAACTCTAAGGTCGAGGAGAAGCAGGAATTCTGCTGTTATGCCAGGCAACAGTCTCGTACAGCCAAAATAAACGTGAGAGACTCGAGGATTTGTACTAAACAGGAAAACATTAGTTCGGTAGGGAATGGTGCAAGGCTGGGTTCAATAACGGGTAGCCCTCTACGGTGCATGGTGGCGCTGGCTAAGTGAAACGGCTGCGCCGGCGTCCGCCGCTGCTGTCATTAGTTGTTATTTACAATGGCTCGGCTGCCGGACGGCACTGAGTTAAAACACGATTACACGGAGGGCTGCGATGAATATGCAAATCCCGTCGCGCGCCCCGGGGCGGCTCTTACCCTCTGTGTCCGCGGCTAAGGCGTCTCCATTACCGTGGCTGGGTCGAGCCGCGGGAGACTGTTTCTCTGTTGCCGCAATGAAAACGTCCCTCTCTCTGTCTTGCTTGCTAATAGGCGCTACCGACAATAAAGAGGTAATAATACCCACCGTCTCTGCATTCCACTTGCCTCGTATCCTTCATGATTATATTTTATTTTAGTTCGTTTTCTCCACCTTGTTTTTTTTTACACGAAGTTCCCACAATTCTGTGACAACATTAGTATGGGCGCAAGCTGTAACAGTACATTTTTCTCATTTTTCTACATAAACTGAGGAAAGATTTGCAAAAATTATGAGTAGTGAGAACTACTGGTTGTTACAAAGTAATGTATAGACTCTTTGAAAGTGAATGTCTTTTTAAATAAAGCAGATATAAATAATTATTTTGCAGATAATACTTCAGAAGGCTGTGCAAAACTTGGCCACGCTTCAGTTTATTGTCGGATTGGAAATAAATACGGCGCTATCGTTCGAAGAGCGAAATTAGGAGCTAAAGTGGTACTGTAAAACGGAGAATGTGAGTGAGGTTCGATGACGTTAGAGAGTTAACAGTTACAAGAATCTGAGACATATCTGAAGTCGACTGAACAGCGCACGATGTGAAGAAGGGACGTACCGGAAGAAAGAGATGTAAAACACACACGCATTAATTCAGCAATCCCCGAAGAAATCTGTGAGGCAATGCTCTCGTAAAACTGGGAAAACCAAATTAAGTATCCCATGGGGGTCGAGTTGTACAGCTTTAATGAATGATAATAACTGCAATACACAATTAAAAACTATAACGATATACTTTATTAGAGACGATCGATTCCGGTCTAGGATCAGACCATCATGGTGTCCAAAAGCCATATCAGCTATGCCTTTGCGTAATGGAATAACAATAATTGGATATACGAAGGTTGGAACGTTGTTCTAAAGGGAATGCCGTGAAGCGTTACCTTCAGTTCAGAAATCGAGTTGAACTTACGAGGGTTTAAGTCAGGGGAGTGCAGTAGGTGGTATAGCACTTAGTAGCCCCTCCAGCCAAACAAATCAGTAACAGCTTGCACTGTACGTGCTTGAAAATTGTCCTGCAAAATGATGGTGAGGTCCTGCGGAAAGTGTCAGCCCTTCTATCTCTAAGCTGGTCGTAGGTTGTGTTTTAAAAATGAACATCATCGAGACAGAAGTGATGACACTTTCTGTAGGACCTGACCATTATTTTGCAGGACAATGCTCAAGCACTTACAGTGCAAGCTGTTACTGATTTGTTTGAAAATGGTTCAAATGGCTCTGAGCACTCTGGGACTTAACATCTATGGTTATCAGTCCCCTAGAACTTAGAACTACTTAAACCTAACTAACCTAAAGACATCACACAACACCCAGCCATCACGAGGCGGAGAAAATCCCTGACCCCGCCGGGAATCTAACCCGGGAACCCGGGCGTGGGAAGCGAGAACGCTACCGCACGACCACGAGATGCGGGCAATTTGTTTGACTGATGGGGCTTCTAAGTGCTATACCATCCACTGCACTCCCCTGACTTAATCCCTCGTGAGTTAAACTCGATTTATAATCTGAAGGAAACACTTCACGGCATTCGCTTCAGAACTGCTACAAATTTGTCGCGCTGCTCGAATTGTTAACACAACTGGCAATGTTGAGAGTATCCTACGACTTCCACATCGCTGGCAACGGGTTATACACAATGCTAGTGACTATTTTGAAGGTCAGTAAAACTTTGAAACACGTATCTATTTTGTACGAGCTGCAAATAATTAGTTGCTACTAGTAAAGTTCCAATCCTCGTATATTGTTTCATCACTGATATTGGTTGTACAGTGTCCATTCAACCTCATAGACTTTTATGTGGCTAGACAGACATAATGTTACGTATTTACAGCTAATATCAATGATGGAACAATTTATATCTGATTGTTGTTATTCCATCACACAAATGCGTAGCAGAGATGGTTTTTGGACACAAAGGTGGTCTGATCGTAGACCGAAATCGATCGTCTATAATACATTATACTGTTAAAGATGTGTATTGTGTAGTACGGTTTTTAACAAGTAAATGAAGTGTTCACAGAAATTTGTGGGTTTGTTAACTATGCGCATGGTTGAATTTAGCTAATACGTTGCAGTGAGTGGAACTTAGATAAGATATAGAAATTTTACACGACCCGCTTTCTCACCTTTACTACCACGACTGACCATGTCCTGCCTTTCAGGCTCATAGACGTTCTTCTGCATATCTCACGGGACTAGGATTCCTGGGGGGAAGAACACTGCGAAGAAACTGCGTAGTCAATGCCTAGGCGATTGTTTCCTGAATTAAGTTTCATTCCGCAGCGGAGTGTGCGACATTGTGAAACTTCTTGGCTTGTTAAAACTTGTGTGCGGAACGGGGACAGAGCTATTGGTGGAAGTTAAGTGCTGAGGGAGGGTGGTGAGCCATGTCTTCATACTGCTGAAGCGATTATTTACATCCTAGATGACTACTCATAGCTGTGGTTGCCCTACCTACAACGTTGTCTGCATATCTTCATAGTTCAGTCGCTGTAACGTTTGACCTTGAAAGGCAAAGGTTGTCGATTCTAGTCCCAGTCCAGTATTGTGTGCCAGGAAGGTTCAAAACAGTGCAGCCTCCGCTTTATATAAAAGGTATGAGATGCTGAAGTAATGAGACAAAGAGACACAACACAGCGTAGAATAAATATATATAGGCAAATATACGGTAGTGATGTCACAGCTACATCAGCATGACTACAATGCAATGCACACTCAAGCGTCACCAAAGAGTACGTAGACCACTTTCAGACTGTTTCTCTACCGTTCTGCTTTGAAACAGCTCGTGGTAAAAAGAAACACCTAGGCCCTACATAGCTAACAGCAAACCAACAGTCGAAAGATAACAGCAGAGGGAAGAGGGCGGCTTCATATACCTTCGTAGTAGGAAAATCAAGCAATTAGATTTTGCTGAAAAAGAGATATGAATTCGACCACATGTATAAACACTTCTAGCATCATCTAAAGGATAGAAATTAGGCAAGTCACAGAAATGTTTCGAAGATAAATGCAGCTGCGTGCCGGGGGGATACCATTAAATACACTAACACTTGCACTAGGCTGGGTTACTGAAAGTTCTCTTGCGTCTTCGATTACTGATTTATATCCCCAGTTATTTTTGGTCATTCGATAGATGTTTCGTGATAAAACGAGGCTGGAGACAACGTAACCTTCGTCATTAATTTTATCTAGAAGAGCGGTATTACCATTGGAGATGCCACAGGAGCTCTTACGTCTTAGCTGCAGCAAAGAGGCTGGAATACATCGCACAAACTCTACGCGTCGCCATGAACGGAACTTCCATCTGCTTCTCTCCCCCTCTTTATAACTGGTGTAGGTAGGAGGCTAAAACGGCGTTGACCTCGATAAATTATGCAAGGCCCAAGGAACCTTTCCACATTTCGGTATGAATATTATATGGCGCTGAGAAGGCGAATCGAAATTATGCTTTTAGTCCTGTTGCGCTGTACAAAACGGAGAAGCTGCTGCAAAGTGGTGCTCGCAACCTCGGGTTGCGCTGGCAGTGTCTGAAGACAGGTAGAAGCAGCCATTGATCCCCCTTGTTTCCTTTGAAGGCATACACGCATGCTTCCCTGTGACAATAACGCGTGTTTGAACTGTTGCTGCCTCCACAGCTGGAAATTTTGATGAGTCCCTGAATATCACACTTTTGGCACCTAGGCTGAGGTCGGTAACATGAAACAGAACTAAAGGTAGTAGCTATGAAGATAGTAGACTGAGATGCTGGTACTAGCATAGATTTTCATCAGCAAAAATCGTTCGGAAGTTGGATAACATCAAGTTACCTGTATTTCCTTAAAATTTCTTAATAAGCAGGGTATACGCCACGTTACATTTTTTACATAGTGTGCTGACAAGCTAATATGTATCACTGCTAACCAACGATGGGTCGTCAGTAATGTCGTAGGATCGGATTAAATTTACTAACATCTATCTCTCTTCTTGCCAGCAGGTCCCAATAGTCTCCAAATTATAGTACATGGTTCATGGGATCTGTTAGACAAATTACATCTCAACTTTTAAGCATAGGTGGCAGAGCGTGAGTACCTTGACTGAATAACGTAATTTATTCAATAACTGTACTCTTGTAACCAGTTCTGCCCACATACATGTTATTAATTACACCCAGTTTTCAACCTAGTAGGATGGTCAGGAAATGTCTTATACCAATTACCCCGACAGTTCGTAAAATACCTCGTGAGCTTAACCTAAGAGATTATCGCACATAACAAGTTCACCTCTTACGGGACCAGAAACTAAGCATAATACACAGATTCCAACAGCGACACTCACTAAAATTTCCAAATTCAAAAACGGAGCCTTACTCTTTATAGCATACTGCATATGTAATAAGTTCCAAGTCCAGGCCTCTGCTCTCATCGACATTTTTACCACGAGGTTGGGAACATGGTGTCTTATATACGCTCTTTTTCTCGCCGTTACTGACTCGCTTAACTGGTCATCCATTATATGGGTGAAAGCAACATGTACGCAAAAGGATTGCGAGACGATCTAGCCTCACTTAGTGGAAAAATCCACCGCGCAGTGGTAACGGCAGAAGTGGGATGGACACTGCTACGACACCAGGGCAAGAGCCTTTTCACAGAACAGAGTGTGTACAGATTGGAAACGCAGCTGAAATCCATGCGACAAAATTCAGTGCGCATGCGCGAGTCTGCCGTACTGAAACCGAGTAAACAGCTGTGTTTGAAGCCAAAGGCGAAAGGATACATTTTGTTTATTTTGTTAAATGTGAATTTTAGCTGCTGAGCATACCTACAAGTAAACAATTGTTTCATGTGCTATAGAAAAATACGAACACGTAATGAGCAGTAGTAAGAGGAAAGACCACACAGGAAAGGAACGAGTGATTCCAGAGAAGCGGCTATTTTCTTGCTCTAAACAATAAAAGATATTGAAATTAAAAAAAAAAAATACTGTATGTAAATGAAACTACACCAACTCCAATGGTTAGTATTTCAATAGAGGTTTTCTTTTTCCTTTAAAAAATTAAAACCATTTGTTTCCCATTTGCGTGTCTCATTCAAACCTAAAGAAAATAATAGGCACTTAAAACTGATTTCTATCTGATCTTACAGTTTCATATCACAGCTTAACGATGAAATGTCTATTTTTTAGTTTAGGGTCTTAGTTACTTTGATACCTGCCTTCGAAGTGCTCTGTAGCACAAAATTTGAAGGGTTTTCTGTGAAAAATGTGCCGCTGGCTACTTTCTGTTTGGTTCATATTAGATGCACGTTGTTGTATATTAAACGTAGCTAACATACCGTAATTGCTTTTAAAGTTGGAAGGAAAGTCAATCTCACTCAGTATGAAGAAAAATGAAGTCAAAGTATTTTATTTGAGCACGCTGCCGTGCGCGTCATGCACCAGTAGCCTGCAGCTCACAAGTGGCCGCGCTCGCTCGTCAGCGCTGATTTCTTCCCTATCTACCTGTATAGTAATCGCACGGCTTGAACAGAAATTAAAGGAACAGAACAGGGAACTCCAGGTGGCCAGGCGTTTAAAGCAAATGGCATTTTTGGCGCGGCTCGGGAGAGAGATCAGCCATTTATGGTATCGCAACTTGTAAGCAGTGCGTGGCATAGCAGAAAGAGTGTGGAACAATAAGAAAAGGGTCACGGGTTGGTCTGTCTGGAAACTACACTGAAGAGCCAAAGAAACTGTTACACCTGCCTAATATCAATTAGGGCCCCCGATAACACACAAAAGTGCCGCAACATGACGGGCCATGGACTTGACTAATCTTTGAAGTGGTGCTGAAGGAATTTGGCACTATGAATCGTGCAGGGCTGTCCATAAGAGTACGAATCTGTGTAGTCCTCTTCTGAATAGCACGTTGCAAGCCATCCCGGATATGCTCAAGCAGAAGTGTTTAAACTCAGAAGAGAGTTCCTTGAGCAGCTCTGCAGCAATTCTGGACGTGTGGGGTGGCGTATTGTCCTGCTGGAATTGCCCAAGCCCGTCGGAATGCACGATGGGCATGAATAGATTCAGGTGATCAGACAGGATGCTTACGTACGTGTCACCTGTCAGAGTCGCATCTAGACGTATCAGGGGTCCCATACCACTCACACTACACACGCCCCATACCACTACGGTCCCCGGTTCGATTCCCTGCCGGGTTGGGGATTTTATCTGCCTGGGGTCTGGATGTTTGCGTTATCATCATTTCATCATCGTCATCATTATTCGTGACAGTGGCTAGATTGGACTGTGCAAAAAATTGGACTGTGCAAAAATTGGGACTTTGTACGGACGCTGATGACTGCGTAGCTGAGCGCCCCACAAATCAAGCGTCATCATCATTACCCACACCATTACAGAGCCTCCATCAGCTTAAACAATTCCCTGCTGACATGCTGGATACATAAGGTTGTGCCCATAGCGATACACGTCCATCCGGTCTATACAATTTGAAACGAGACTCGTCCGATCGGGCAACATGCTTCCAATCAACAACAGTCCAATGTCGGAGTTGAGGGGTCCACGTTCACACTTGTTGATGGTCCAGCATTAAAATCTGCAGCAATTTGTGGGAGGATTGCACTTTTGTCACATTGAACGATTATCTTCACTCGTCGTTGGCCTCGTTCTTACAGGATCTTTTTCCGGCCGCAGCGATGTCGGAGGTCTGATGTTTTACCGGATTCCTGATGTTCGCTGTACACTCGTTAAATGGTCGTACGGGAAAATACCAGCGTCATCGTTATCTCAGAGATGCTGTGTCTCATCGCTAGTGTGCCAACTATAACAGCACCTTCAAACTCACTTAAAACTTGATGATCTGCCATTGTTAAAGCAGTAGCCCAATCTAACAACTGCACCAGACACTTGTCGTCTTATACAGGCGTTGCCGACTGCCGCGCCGTATTCTGCCTGTTTACATATCCTGTATTAGAATACGCATGCCTATACCAGAATCTTTGACGCTTCATTGTATTTTATCTTTTCCATTTTTACGTCACTAACACTACAAAATAAACTGACATAATGTTTAATGTATTTTATTTATTAATGCAGTCATGAAGGCTTGAAAAGGAAAGGGAAACAAAAATTTGGGATTGTACAGGGTGATTCAAAAAGAATACCACAACTTTAAAAATGTGTATTTAATGAAAGAAACATAATATAACCTTCTGTTATACATCATTACAAAGAGTATTTAAAAAGGTTTTTTTTTTCACTCAAAAACAAGTTCAGAGATGTTCAATATGGCCCCCTCCAGACACACGAGCAATATCAACCCGATACTCCAGCTCGTTCCACACTCTCTGTAGCAATTCAGGCGTAAAAGTTTGGATAGATGCTGTTATTTCTCGTTTCAAATCATCAATGGTGGCTGGGAGAGGTGGCCGAAACACCATATCCTTAACATACCCCCATAAGAAAAAATCGCAGGGGGTAAGATCAGGGCTTCTTGGAGGCCAGTGATGACGTGCTCTGTCACGGGCTGCCTGGCGGCCGATCCATCGCCTCAGGTAGTTGACGTTCAGGTAGTTACGGACAGATAAGTGCCAATGTGGTGGCGCTCCATCCTGCTGAAATATGAATTGTTGTGCTTCTTGTTCGAGCTGAGGAAACAGCCAATTCTCTAACATCTCTAGATACTGTAGTCCAGTTACAGTAGCTCCTTCGAAGAAAAAGGGACCAAAAACTTTATTGGCTGAAATGGCGAACAAATGTACAACGAAATGAAAATTTATAGCTCCCTTAATTCGCCGACAGATAGTGCTCTGCCTTTTGTCGTTGCAGAGTTTTAAATTCCTAAAGTTGTGGTGTTCTTTTTGAATCACCCTGTATATAATTTTCCAGGAAGCGAGTGTAAGCTATACATGAGAACTTCGTATACAAAATTTCATGCTTTCTTTATTTTGCAGTCTATGATTTACGCTCACTGGGGCAATCTTTATCGTAAAAACAGTAGTTAACAGTTCCCATAAGTAAATGCACGTTTTTCAGACTACCAGTCGCGATATACTGTAGTTCTTTTTGCTGGAAGAAAATGATGAAAAAGGCGGTCTGCATAATGGAAAAGCTGAATAAGTCTCATTTAGGATAATCTTGGACAAAATTTTCTTTACTACACTTATCAATCGTCATTTATCTCAAGAATATGATTCATATTACATAATACGTTAGAATGAACTTACAGGTCTGGGCCTGATTAAAAATATTAGTGTAACCTAAATTTTAATCAGCCAACTGCTTCTGTTAAAGTAATGCCTTTGCGTTATCTTCCGGTTGCGGCACTGACGCATTTCCTTAATCTCCTACAGTGTTCAGTTACAGCTGTTTCTGTTGCATGCGAAAGTAATTTATTAGTTCCCAGTCCCAGAAAAGAAAAATTGAGGAGTAAAATAGAATTGTTACAAGGAAAAAAACGATATTTACAAAAAAAGTGACCTCTTGGTCATCTGAAGGTAAAGGCAGTCGCAGTTTCCAGCTTGTACACGTGAACAGTAAATAATTTAAAGTCTCATGTGATAATTTTTTAACTAAAGATTTAACACATCTGATTTCATTAACGTCTGCTTTCGCACACGTCTTCATTTAGTCGGTTAGATTAATTCTGCCTTGGGAAAATGTCCATATCGAGCCATAGTAGTAAGCAGCTAACGTTTCGCGTTTACTCGGTTTCAACATGGCGTCGAGCGTAACGCTTGGCTTCGTGCAAATCAAAGGAGCCGCTCTCAGCTTCCCTTTCTCTATGCTCTCTATTCTGTGGCCTTATTATGAGTTATGAGACTGATTGCAGGGTTTTAGTGTAACAAATGGACACTAGAGCTACAAATAGTATCGGATTCTGAGCCAGAGCTATTGGGCGTCCAGTAGAAGCGCTACGTTGCTTGGGCAACGGCAGACGAGGAGATGACTGGTCATCCCCAGCTGCAGCCATAGATTCGAGACCATTTCATTCCAGTCGCCTCCGGTACTGTCTCCTTGCGGTACCTGGCTCTACAGCACCGCTGACCTGCCGTCCGCACCTACCGCCATCCGACTCTTCTCAGGCGGCAGCGGGTCGTGTCGCATGCGCGGCTGTATTCCTCCGCCTGAGTCAAGTAGGTGCTGTAATCGGTCACTGAAGAACGCCTTCACAGCAAAACACGGAGCGCTGCCGACATCAAGACTGTGGCCGAGCAACAGGCCACCGTCCGTCACCCTGCCTGACGTCAGAATCACGGGGCGCGACGCTTTTCTTTCTCGACAAAGTGGAAGCGGTTGCCTGTGAGGATTTTCTGGCGTTGGTTGCTGGAGTGGGGAGTATCTGTCTCACATTGCTAATGATGTGACGCTACTAAGACAGCGTTTCATGGAAAGGTGAAGTATTTGAAGCAAACCGAGAGGGCAAAGTTGGAAGAGTTGTTGTTACAGTTCCAGGACTTGATTTTTCTGTGAGGACAGTTGCTCGCAACACCAGTGACTCAACACAGTATTCAATTGTAATTGTACCAAAGAAGTCTTGGAACGGTCTGAGGAAGTATGGACTTTTTAAATCATTTTCATGGATTTTTTTATTTGAATAACAAGACTATGACAGGTGCCTACCAAATCCCAAACATCATGGAGATCAGTGATTATCTTGGCCAGTGCTGGTATTTCTCGACGATGTGTGTGAAGAGTGGTACACTGCGTTTGCAGCACCTCGGGGATATTATCAGTATATAAGAACGCCTTTTGGTTTAAAGAATGCACCAGCAACATTCCAGCGTTTGTTGTATGGCGTGTTGAAAGGAATGAAGCTTCATCAACGTCTAGTATATGTAGATGACTGTTTCTTTCAAAGGATATGCAGGAACATAGACAAAGACTGAGGGAGGTGTTAAAGAGGTCACTAGCTGCATGTCTAAAACTGTGTATGGAAACATGCCACTGGTGGCAGGATACTTAAGACAATATTAGGGACAGCAGACAGAAGCGGTGTAAATCAGCTAGCTGAATAGGACAACAGATGTTGCAAGAGGATTGGCAGAAGGTAAGAGGGCAAATGTGGAGTGTCATTTTACACGGACCACGAATCTGGAGAGTGGTGTTGTGAACAACACGTGCGTACATTGGCAGCTGACTAGGGAGATAATGGAGTACGCCAAGGCATCAGCTAAAACCCTAAACCAGGATTTGGAGGCAGTTCAAGCACCGATGGAGGTATTAGATGTCAGAATAGCATTACCGAATCTGTTGTAGTCGTTAGGGGTAGTATTTTGGTTGCAAGGGTGGAGTTGACGAAATTGTAATATGTTTTTCATCTCCTGCTACGCGGGAAATAAGTCCTTTCCTATGGCCACTTGAGACATATCTCGAGGGGCTGAGAAAAATGCACGAAGAATTACCACCAGAACTAAAGTAAATAGTAAAGTATAGCAGCCAGAACCAGATTTTCTGTTACCATAGGGCAACGATGGAAGTGAAAACAGATAATGTGCAATAGTATGTATCGTTGAGAGTATGCATTGTTCGAATCTTACACAGTCGACACATATTCATCGAGAGAAATTATGGGGGGTTGGGTATTACTAATAGCATTTGGTAAAGACTAAGGGAGAGCTACAGAAATGCCAAAGCAGGTGGTCACCATACGTCTTACTTGCGAGATTCATGTGGAAGGAAGTAGTTTCGCCATACAATTGTTCAGGGTGAGTTACAAGGCTGTCCACACCAAAGCCATACCAATTACAGTAGACAGGGCTGCAATGGGTTTATTTATTGTGTGATAACAATGTAGTGGTTGCACATTGCTATAAACAAGGAAAGCTTATGGCACCCAAAGACTTAGAATTAAGAGTATTGTTGATAAATGGAGCTATGTGTGATATTACAGGGTCAACTTTTTATTTACCTGTTACAATGACAGGAGTTACTGTGTTAAATATAACACCTCCACAGTTGTAGTGACAAGATGAGCCCTTAGAGATGCTGCCCAAACAAAAAACTTACCTTTTCGAACAATACCTGGGAACCAAGCCTAGTTTGTTCACTTTCGAACAGTACTTGGGAACCAGGCCTAGATCATTCACTAAGATGATAGCCAAACGGGAGGGGTGCATCATTGTGAAGCAATTAAAGCATCACTGGAACATTATCTGGATGGTAGATAACAAGCAGCTGCGATCTTGACTGTCGTAATTTCTAGCGCCAAGTCGACACTGATTTTGCTCCACGTATCTTTTGGGACGACGAGCTTTAAAGAAATCTCATTCATGGTTTCAGCTTTTGGTGGACTGGATGCCGGCAGCAGAAGATGGATAGTGAATATGTAGAGTGAATAAGATACGAGTTAGCCCAAAAAATGTAATATTGCAAATATATAGCTTCTGATGTTGACAGCTTGGTATCAACGAGGAAATGGTCACAGTACGGAACAAGTCCTAAGCAAGACCCAAGTGGTCGGGTATCCCTCGTGGAGGGGAGTAATGTTGTGTGATTATCTCGGTTTAGTAGAACTTGGAATAATTTGGAAGCAGCGGCAGTGTAGGCTTATGTTAAGCTACTTCTGGGCGGTAAGCATTGCTACATCACAGGCTGCAGCGTTTTAATGTAAAAAGTGAATACAAGAGTCATGTAAGCGATAGCAGATCTTGAGACAGAGGCATTTGGAGCCCAGCAACACCCCATAGGATCACAGGGGGCATGGGATCATCGAGGCTGGAACGTGCAGCAATGGAAAAATGTCACCTGTTCAGATAAAAGACGCTTCTTGTTACACCATGTCGATGATTCTGTCGCGATATGCTGTCCTCTAGGCGGAAAGCTGCCCACAAAGTACAGTGGGTGGTGGACGCAGTATTATGTTTTGGGGATGTTCTATGGGATTTCAACAGGATCTGTGGTAGTAACAGAAGGTAGTATAACAGCTATGGATTATATGACGCTGTTGCAGACTACCAGCATCATGTCATCTTTGTTGTCTTCCACAACAATGTCAGCAATTCCAGCAGGATAACTCTCTGTTCCAGTGCTATAATTCCGCTATTGAGGAGCATGATAGTGAAACCATGTCGTCGTCTCAGCCTCAATATTCACTTGATTTGACATTATCGACTCCTGCCTCCAAACTCACAAACCACCCGTCCCAATGCGCAGACATATGGTGCACATACATCCAGTTACAGACAAAGCCATGCCATGCAGATTGCTGCTGTATTGGTTACAAGGTGGTCCTAACTTCTAATAAGCAGGTGGTACATGGTTGTGATGTTTTGGTTCAAGAGTGTAAGTCATTCAGAACTTTCATTCAAAATTAGTATGGGGCACAAGTAATGTAATAACACCTTCAGCCTGTCAGAATTTATTCTCTGCAACTTTTTCAGTAATCAGACAATGGTAAAGTCGATATATATGACGTCACATGATTATTCAGGTGACGTTGGCTTAGGTAATGCTATGTGTTTTCGCGTTTATCAGTCAATAACTTTGTTTATATATGATTCCAGATGCTGTCTGCTCTACACTCTGAAATGTGGTTTTCAACAGTTTGCATAACTAACGCTTCAGTAATTCAAGCAAACCGGGTGCAATGTCGTTTAAACATCACTGAACCGTAGGTACGAGATGTGCGTTGTGTGTTTCCTCCTTACATATGACTAACAAATATTTGTTCACTATTCTCCCACACTTCCCTACTGACTATTCACCTCCGTGCTCCGGTACTTCAGCGTCTTCACATTGTGTAAAATTCAAGTCGTGTGGCATTGTCACCAATGTGAAGATTGTGGATACGCTCTATATCGAGTGGGCACAAGTTTTCCACATATAATATTCGTCACACACGTGTTTGTAGGACTCTGATACGTGCATAACATCGCCATGAGTTGGGAAAAGGATTACGCTGCACCATTTTAACAATCTGTTTCTGTTGCTGCACAGGTTTTTGAGCTACACCTTCAGAAGCAATGTGGAAACTTAGAAGAGTATCTGTTTCAAGCAGTGTGCTGAAACCTGGGATAAAAACTCTACGAGCAGGTTTTTCGACGTCTCAAAAGTGCCGACGGTGTTCTTCGGCAACAGCAGGAGAACTGCCGTCGCAGAAGCCGTTACCATATGCCATATATGCATCTTCTTCATTTGGAAGATGTATGGCGTTTTAGCCAGCGCGTGTACAAACACAGTTAACCCATACTTCTCTCTGATTCACTCTCAATCCCTTGAACTACCTCACTCACACCACCCATAACTGCGCATTTCAAAGGGCTAGTTTGTCGTCATAAAGACATCCCAAGCAAAGAGGTTGATAGTAAGTGGGTAAGACACATACGTGCACTTCACTAGCCCAAATACAAATGTATATCCAATTATGGCTGTCTCGGAAATCATTTGGAATAGGACACATGTCCATAAGAAGATTTTTGCTTCAAGTGAGGTTCCTGTCATATTCCTGAATGTTGACCATTTCTACTCGGTCACCCTGCATATAACGAGAATGTATACCTAAAGTAATACCGCAACACATTTTTCCCTCGGTCATTTATTTTGAAAAAAATGCGGAATTTATCTCGGGACATCGTGCAATATTCTCGCCTAAGCCCCTATAGTTTCGTAAAGTTCTGATAGCAGGCGGCGTTATACGTACACTTCAAAATGTCGCTTGTAACGGAGATGCGTTCCAGGCAGAGGGCTCTCACTGAGTTTCTTTTGGCAGAAAACCAGAGCATCGCAGACATTCATAAGCCCTTACAGAATGTCTACAGGACCTGTCAATGAACAAAAGCACGCCGAGTCGTTGGGCGAGTTCCCTGTCATCATTGAAATAATGTCGCACATACTTATCCGATCTCCCTCTTTCCGGCTGCTCGCACACAGTTGTGACTCCTGCAGTACTGTAACGTGTGGACAGTCTCATTTGAGGTGATCGACGGATCACAATAAAACACGCCGCTGATCAGCTGGACATCCCTGTTCGTAGTGCTGACACACTAGTCCACCAGCCGATGTCATCAAAGATGTGTGCTCCGTGGGTACCTCGTCACGTAACGGAAGACCATAAAGAACAATGACGGACCATACGTGTCAAATTGCTTGCCAGTTACGACGCTGATCGAGACAATTTATTTATTTATTTATTTTTTAACATCGTCACAGGCGATGAAACATGAGTTCATTACTTCGAACCAGAAAAAACAGCAGTCTATTTGAGTGGCACCATACCACTTTGTGATGACCTCAACCCACAGGAAAAATAATTATCAAAATCTAAACTATGAAGTCATCCAAAATTCTGGTTGGAAAACCACACTCTTTGTTATACTTCTCAATTAGTCACGATCCCACCTTGTTTATGAACTGAAAACTCTAATATTCACGAGAAACTGCTCTGAAATTAACCTGAACCGACAAAATTGTGTATATATTCTCTGAAACTTCAAAGGAATTAGAAAAAGTGACAAAATTTCGTGAATCACACACAATACTATTAACAATCGCATGAACACTGGGGGGTTTCACCATACATCTACCCACTTTTGAGTATAACCAGTGTCTCTTAATACTACGACTCGTAGCAATACAATATCAAAAAAATTTTATTACTGGGTAAAGAGTCACTACGTGATTTGACAGCTGACATTTATAATTCCCACTCACGTCAGGAAAAGCACCAATACGGGAATAGCAGCTTTTACATTATTGGTCAGAACGCAAGCAATTATGGCAGTCGTCGTAATTTTCGCGCTAAGCCATATTTCGCGACAAAATACTCTTATTAGTTACTATCATATATCTAGTCTCATAACAAGACATAAAACTACAAAAAATAACTACAATAATTTTGACATGCAAGGAGAATTAGTCCTAATGAGAGGAAGAAGTTTATATTTACTTGTGTTTCAACAATGACTACCAGGCAACTTTTAATTCACTGATTGTAATTTTATTTTCGTTAGCATAAAGCAAACAAACTAAACAAAGAATTTAATTAAATAGAGTCTGTAATTCTTATACTTTTAATAGAGAAAGAAAGTTTCTAGGTCAGGAGATAGCGTTCGGCGAAATCCCTTAACTTTTTGTTGCATACGAAGCGTTGCGTTAGGCAGCACGATGTCGGCGGGTTACGATGATGAGAGCAGGATACAGACAGTTCCGCTGGTTAATCTTCTCCGGCGAAACGCAAATAAGGTTCCGGCACAGCTGTATCATTAACCCCGTGGTGATTAACAAACCACAAGACGTCAGTATACGAACGTTGTTGACATTTCCTCTCTTTCAAAGTACATGGCGTAGACATCGCTCGTTTTTACACTTTATGCACTGTCCGTGGCGCTATCGTCCTTAATTGCACGGTTCGTCACATTCATACAGTCTTAGCCACAAATACACAGTTCATAGAATTGTTCATGTATGTGAAGCACACCGTAAACAATGTCCACTCTGTTCTCGCATTTCAAACTTCGACATCGTCACTGAAAGCGATTTATATTCCACAGTTAATTAGTCTTCACTTTCATGGCTTGATAGAATGTGATATACAACAGTTCCACCACCCGAAACCAATACCAGCAAAGTTCATTCGAATAAAGGCACAGTTCGTGTCGGTCACAACAAAGTACTGTTAGCAGCACTTTCACAGTCCGGTTTATTTGCTCTTAAAGTTCGCTGGCGATTGCATTACATACCGCAGTGGTAAAGAGAATTAACAATCTCATAGTTCGGTATCACTGTCCATACAATTACGTACGCTTTTCATGGAACACAGTACTATTTTTCCCGCGCACGCTTCACAGACACGCCATCCACCAACCCCTCTACTACGCAACAACCTTTCAACTCTCGATATCACTATCGCTGTCCCCTGTCTATAGATTTTATATCGTTATCGTAAATTACATAACCCTTTATAAATGTTATTGACTGCATTTTTCACAATTAATAATATTCCAAAAGAGAACTTTAGAAACTTTACCACAGGTACAAAGCAAGAAACATATTTATCCATTGGCAAACGAAATAATCACAATGACATCTTTACATTTAAAAACCACAGTAGAATGTTACATAATCACAATTAGAAATGCCCATATGAACAAAAGAAAAGGAATAGAAATCCAAAGAAAATCACGAAAAAAAATTTTATATGCGTCATTAGCAATGCCTTCACAACTTCCATCCTGAAGAAAAAATCCAAAACCGCACCCGCTGCCAATAGTCATGCCGATGGTCTCCTGGGACACAGAATGGTTTATTCTGTTTGATGTCCTCCCTCACGGTGCAACGATTCACTCGTAAGTGCATTGTGCTATCCTCAGAGTACCGAAGAAACATCTTCGGCGTGTTCGCCGCCACAAAAATACAAACGAATCTCTTCTTCTCTATGACAACGCAAGGCCTCCCACAAGCCTGTGCACCAGAGAAGAGTTCACAAAACTTCACTGGACCGTTTTGCGTCTTCCATCCTACAGCCTGGATCTCGCCTCTTCCCACTTCCATCCGTTTGGTTCAACGAGGGGTGCACTCCAGTGGAAACCGTACATGGATGATGGGAGTTTATTGATGCAGCAAGACGTTGACTCGAAATGAGAATTATATATTAATACCTTGAGCTGCTGACTGGCGTTGATATATATCAACGGGGACAGGTGAATATGTGTGCCCCGACCGGGCCTAGAACCCGGGATCTCCTGCTTACATGGCAGACGCTCTATCCATCGGAGCCACGGAGAGGACAGAGGATAGTGCGACTGAAGGGATTATCTCGCGCACGCCTCCCGCGAGACCCACATTATCACCTTATATGTCCACACACTACATTAGTAGTGTCCCTACACACTCATTACTCGAGTAAGACATTCTTACTAAGTCCCGCAAGATTTCGGGTATCAAGTTTGCATCCGCACAGAAGAGAAAGGTCATGACCGGTATTGCCAAAACTATATACTTATATGTACATGGTGTCTGTTCTTTCGGACAGACACCATATCCATATAAGACGTTGGCTTCGCCGTCGGTCAGTAGAGTCACATAATGCCGACATGCAGGACCTCCCAGCAAGGGGGCGTAAAGTCACCACACTGAATGGAGATTATGATGAAAAATTGGTTTTGTAGCCAAGAGAGTGGGGAATAATATGAATAATATTCTATGTCGGAATCCTGAATAAAACCACCCTGCTTTCAGAAAAATATTTTCTGCATTAGCTATTGAACGTCCCTCGTACATCCAAGAAATATAAGGAGAAGTCATAAGAAATAAGTTTTCGATAAATGATTACTGAGTTAATCGTCTATCTAGTATCAGGGGTCCCGTATCACTCCACCTTCATGCGCTCCACGCCATTACAGAGCCTCCACCAGCTTAAACAGTCCTCTGCTGACATGAAGGATTCATGAGGTTGTCAATCCGCTCGATACAATTTGAAACGAGTCTTGTCCGACCAGGCAACAACTTTCCATTCATCAACAGTCCAATGTCGATGATGTTTCGGTTAATACTTTGCACGCTGTCCCTTGTTGATCTTCCAGCATTGAAAACTGCAGCAATTTGCGGAAGGGTTGCAATTCTTCACGTTGAACGATTCTATTCAGTCGTCTTTGGTCCCGTCCTTGGAGCTTTCTCTTCCGGCCGTAGCGATGTCGAAGATTTGATGGTTTACCGGATTCCTCATATTCACGGTACACTCGTGAAGTGGTCGTACGGGAAAATCCCCACTTCATCGCTACCTCGGAGATTCTGGTCCCATCGCTCGTGCGGTGACTACAATACCACGTACAAACTCACTTAAATTATGATAACTTGCCACTGTAGCAGCAGTAACCGATCTAACAACGGCTCCAGACGTGAAACTTCCTGGCAGATTAAAACTGTATGCCCGACCGAGACTCGAACTCGGGACCTTTGCCTTCCGCGGGCAAGTGCTCTACCATATGAGCTACCGAAGCACGACTCACGCCCGGTACTCACAGCTTTACTTCTGCCAGTATCTCGTCTCCTACCTTCCAAACTTTACAGAAGCTCTCCTACAAACCTTGCAGAACTAGCACTCCTGAAAGAAAGGATATAGCGGAGACATGGCTTAGCCACAGCCTGGGGGATGGTCCCGAGTTCGAGTCTCGGTCGGGGACACAGTTTTAATCTGCCGGGAAGTTTCATATCAGCGCACACTCCGCTGCAGAGTGAAAGTCTCATTACGGCTCCAGACATTTGTTGTCTTATATAGTCGTTGCCGACCTAACGCCGTATTCCGCCTGTTTACATATATCCGTATTTGAAAACGCATTCTTCGTTAACTTTATGTTCACAAAAAGTCGATAGAAATCACAAAACCCGGGCAATAATCTTAGTTGGTTGTTGTTGTACTGCCTTGGAAAATTCGTAATAGCACTGACCTTCTCTAGAGCAGGTACGATCCCTTACACGGTACGAACTGTCCAAAATATTTTACTTTATCCTATTGGAATTTTGATTTATGAGATTTACTATTACTCCAGCACCGAAGAAAACTTATAGTACTCCCTTGATTAGTTCTAAGTTTTCCTCCCAAGTCTCCGTCACGATTAACAAATTGTTCACATAAACAGTCAATTTCTCCAGTGGATCATCTCATAAAGCACAGGTTAATGCAGCGATAAAAATTCCTTCAGACAATTTAGGACCAAAAGGTAGTGCTCGATGTTGAATGCTCCGACTCGAAAATCTGAACGGAAAATATTTCCTTGAGTCCCTCTGTCTAAAACAACGTTTGTGTGTGTGTGTGTGTGTGTGTGTGTGTGTGTGTGTGTGTGTGTGTGCGTGCCATCGTGTGAAGGATACAAAGTTTAATGTGCCCTACTTTACTGATGGTAGACGCCAGAATGATACGGACTTCTGTGGATCTGGGTGCAGACGGACGATGGTGGTGATTTAAATGGCCTGCTACAATCACGCCTTGTGCAGGCATTTCCTCGTTGCAGAGAGTTTGCCATCTGCTATGTTGCCGTCTAGTGCATAATTTCGTAGCGTTTTTTCGTGAGTTTAATAAACACATTAGATATACAGAACAGACACTTTAGTCATAAACCAACTCTGGGGTAACATTTCAATTCCGCGACTGTAGAAATCACGTGGTTTTGAGGCGAAGATGTCGTCCAGACACGTTCGGAGAGCATTTTCATCGTGAAAGGAAGTTCTTTGAAGGTCGTTCGATAGAGAGGGGAAAAGGTGAAAATCTGAGTGCGCAAGACCAGGTGAATAAGGCGGGTGCGTAATGACTTCCCAATACAACTGCTGTGTAGTATTTTTGGCAAGCACAGCAGAGTGCTAGCGGGCGTTGTCGTGGAGTAGCATCCCTTCACGCAGTCTTCCTGGTCGTTGCTCTTGGATTGTTTCTATGAGACGTCTCCTGCTGGCAATAAATGTCAACAATGTTGGTTACACCTCGGGGAAGCCATTTGTTGTACTTCTCACCGTCACTGTTACACCAGAGGCATAACATTATTTTTTGTGGATGGGTGCATGTTTTTGTACAGGGAGTTGCTACTTTGCTTGGACTTGACCATTCCTTTCTTTTCCTTTTGTTAGCGTAAAGACACCATTTCCCGTCACCAACAACGATACAGAATAGGTATGGTCGCTTTTGTTAACGAGCCAATTGATGACGAACAAGAAGAGATCGACATATAGCCACCAATTCATTTTTGTGATTTTGGCCTAGAGGATGCGGTACCCATACCCCCAATTTTTTATCCTTCCCCACTGCATACAAATGTTATACGATGGAGGAATGGTCACAGTTCATCACATCCGCTAGTTCTCGAGTGCATTCACATGGATCATTGTGGATTGATGCATTTAAACGATCTCTCCCAAAAGTCTTCCTGAACGTGGAGAGTCACTAATGTCAAGACGATCCTTCTTAAAACAGGAAAGCCATTTCCTTGCCGTGTTCTCCTCAATGGCATTATCCTCCTACATGGCGCAAATGTTTCTGACTGCTGTCGCCCATTTATTGAACTCAGACAAAAGAATATGTTGCAAATGTTTCGATTTCTCCACTTGGCGCTCTATACTCTAGCGTCCACCGTTACACTAGCTATATCCAAGTGACAAAATGACAATATATAAACCCAAATGGCAACAGTGAACCACAAACAAAAAATTACAATAGATAAATTAACCCCTAGCAACCGAAATAGCAACAAGGAAAAGTAAAAACGCAACAAACCTATGGTCCATCCTAATACCACCTTATTCATTGTCAGTATTGCATTCGCATCGATTAACCATATTCGCAAGCGCAAGTGAATCTTAAGTTCTTGTACTGTTTTTGTTTCACATGTCGTACAGGCATTAATTTTTATCGCTTTTCTAAAGCTACTTCCCTGAATGTTGTGTAAAATGGCAGAAAGCTTAAGGATCACTGTTGCAAAAGAATCTGCCAGTATAATGAGTGTAAATCAATACTTGTCTAGTATTTCGTTCCAACATTTCTTTATTACCTGACAGCGGTTTACGGCCCACGATAATCGTCTACAATCAACTGATTGTTATATGTACTCCTGTTTTCATCCGTGACAATCCACTCTAACATCTCATATATTTACTTACTACTATAGCTCGTCAGGGGTAAGGAATCAGATAAGTATAATGCAAAAGATTTGTGGGGCTTAACTTCTCTCTGGAAGAGAGTGGTGTTGAGCCCTTTCTTATTTACTTCATGTAAATATTCATATTTTCACACCTTATCATTAATTGCTTTCATGACACCTGCGCTTGATTCACACTTTATTGCAAATGATGTGATGGCCTATCACTAGTAGATAAACACAATAACATTTGCTGATTCGAAGTTCTTCTTCTACTGATAATTCATCTTTCCTTCGCTGTGTTCTTAATGTTATGAAGTGCTGCTGCTGCTTGAACATACTATCTTCCATAAAAAAGTTTCTGTATTTGGTCCTGCACACCTCTTGCTGGTTTTTGGAGACTGAATCAGTACCATCTTCAGTTAGGTCTTGAGTTTATTCTATTGTGATGGGATGCTAGGGCAAGTAAGCATGAAAACACACTCTGCGTTACCAAGTTACTCTTAACTGTTCCCTGCATGTGAAGTTTCACTTTCTCTCACTCCCTTTGCAAGGATTCAAACTCAGTCATTCACTTTACAATTTATATCTGAACTCACGTTTTGCTGCTATTGTGTTTTTTCAAATTTCTGATCTACAAATTCTGCAAGATACTGATCCATTTCTGTTTTGTACTGGTTAAATTCCTTCTATAAATCGTTTATCCACTCTAAGTTATGTATCTCTGTCCACTGAAAAAAAGAAAGAAAAACAATTATTTCTAACATTTCCTCCATTTGCTTATCTTATTCTTCCCCCCACTTCTTGAACCTATCTACAACATATGGAGAAGTATTATACACTTTCTCTGAAATGTCATTACATTTACCACTTTCTTCCGAAATATGTTAAGTTTTATGAACTTCCGCCAAGACTGATTTTACTCTTGTCACGTCAGAAGACATTAACTCCATTTTCTTGTAAAGATCATTAAGTTCTGCGATTAGATCAGCTTGATTGGCAGCTATTTTTTAAATTTCTTTCTAAAAGCAGTGAAAAATTCTCGTTCTTGATACATCAAATAAACTATGTTTAACCAAGTTTGAGTTCAAAGACCTCGTACTAAATTTAATAACAGCATCTAAAATTTCTCAGTAGTGACCAATGCAGTAGACACATCTGTTCACTATAGCACGAGTCTACCAACAAGGAAGGGGGCATGTGTGAGCTCTGTTAGATACTGTAGCGGACGTTGGTGAAATGCTATTTGCTTCTATGCAGCTGCGTCATTACTGACGTTGATAGAGGTTACTGTAACACTGTAGAAATTGACTCAGAGCTTACAGGTCGCAAAAGCGGCTTTAATTTAAACCCATCAGCCAACAAGTGTCTCGTGTGCGTCACAGGCAGCACGTCTGCAGTGTTTGTGAGATTAGCCTCTGATATTTCTAGTGTCATTTGATCGAAGTTTCATTATCAATGCTTTGCTCATCACGCTAGCAGGCAAACGAACCAAGCATGGAACGCAAACAATAACAGAGGCTTAGCGTGGTGCGTCTCTGATTTGCCAAGTGAGAGGAAAGATCGGCGGACGCCTATGCTACGTTGTTTGTCAGAGAGATTCTATCGTCAGATGAGCACAGTTTATCTGCGTCAAAGTCACTGGTCTTCGCTTGCCGCGTATTTGTCGGCCGCCGTCTTACATGCAGCAGGCTATACGGTGACGAAAAAGTGTGCGAGCACACGAAGAATGTATATAGTTCTTGTATGGTAAAGAAAGATTGCATTTTTAGTTAAAAAAATCGGACAAGTGTGAGTGAAACTTGCACTCTGAGGCTTGCGCAGAAACTACTTCCTCTATAAATTTTGAAGAGTGAGTTTACGAATATCAAAATATGTGACATAAATGGCCATACCTTTTGATTGCATTGACTTAGAACCTTAAACTTTTTCGCGGTGACAAGGGACCGTAGATTTTAATATTTGACATAAATTTTAGCTTGATCCCCGTTCCTGAGAGAAAAAAAGGCAGTCTTAATCGACGGACAGACAGACAGACAGCAAAGTGTTCATGTAAGTATTCCTTTTTTACCGGTCCAGGTACGTAACCCTAAAAATGAAATAATGTTCGATGTATTCCATTTTAGGCCAATGCATTCTGTCAAAGGAAGTTACAGTGAAAACATTTCATTTCTGTACTGGGAATACGGAATGTGTGCAAAATCGTCATCAATTGTCAGTAATATTCTTCTGGATTGTTGACCGCATTGTCAATATATAAAATTGTCCCGAGTTTCGGCCACTATTGCAAGTGCACTTCCTCGGGGCTTTGTGCTGAACTGACTCAGCTGAGCCCTAATTAGACTATCATCAGTTATTTTGCTTCCCAAATAGCAAAACTTATTTCCTACTTTAAGTATCTCATTTCCTAATCTAATTCCCTCAGCATCATCTGACTTAATGCGACTACATTCCATTATCCTCGTTTTGCTTTTGACAATGTTCATCTTGTATCCTCCTTTCAAGATACAGTCCATTCCGTTCAACTGCGCTTCCAAGTCCTTTGCTGTCTCTGACAAAACTAGAGGACCATCGCCGAACCTCAAAGTTTATATTTTTTCTGTCTGGGCATTAATTCCTCTTCCAAATTTTTGTTTTGTGTCCTTTACTGCTTGCTCCACAGACAGATTGAATAACATCGGGGCTAGCCTACAATCTTGGCTCTCCCCTTCTCAACCACTGCTCCCCGTTCGTGCCTCTCGACTATTATAACTGACATCTGGATCCTGTACAAATTGTAAACAGACTTTTACTCCCTGTATTTTACCCCTGCCACTTTCAGAATTTGAGAGACAGTATTCCATCAACAATCTCAAAAGCATTCTCTTAGTCTACAAATGCTTCGGCTTCTACCAGTTTTTCCATTCGTCTGTAAAGAATTCGTGTTCGTATTTTGCGAGCATGACTTATTGAACTAATAGTTCAGTAATATTCGAAACTCTCAGCACCTGGATTCTTTGGGATTACAATTATTATATTCATCCTGAAGTCTGGCCCTATTTCACTTGTCTCATACATCTTGGTCACCGGATGGTAGAGCTTTGTCAGGGCTGGCTCTCTCAGGGCTATCAGTAGTTCTAATGGAATGTTGTCTACTCCGAGGACCTTGTTCCGACTTAGATATTTCAGTTGTCTGCCAAACTCTTCACATAGTATCATATCTCCCATTTCATCTTCATCTACGTCCTCTGTCATTTGCATAATATTGCCCTCAAGTACATCGCCCTTGTATAGACCCTCCATATACTCCTTCCACCTTTCTGCTTTCCCTTCTTTGTTTAGAACTGGTTCCCCATCTTAGATCCTGATATGAATACAGGTCGTTCTCTTTTCTCCATAGGTCTCTTTAATTTTCCTGTAGGCTGTATCTATCTTAACCCTAGTGATATATGCCTCTACATCCATACAATTGTCCTGTAGCCATCCCTGCTGAGCCATTATGGACTTCCTGTCGATCTCATTTTTGAGACTATTGTGTTCCTTTTTGCCTGCTTCATTTACTGCATGTTTATATTTTCTCCTTTTATCAGTTAAATTCAATATATCGTCTATTACCCAAGGATTTCTTCTAGCTCTTTTTACCTAGTTGATCCTCTGCTGCCCTCACTATTTCATCTCTCAAAGCTACCAACACTTCTTCTAGTGTATTTCCTCCCCCCGTTCTTGTCAATCGTTCCCTAATGCGGTCTCTGAAACTCTCTGCAATATCTGGTTCTTTCAGTTTGTTCAGGTAACATCTCCTTAAATCTCCACCTTTTTGTAGTTTCTTCAGTTTTAGTCTAAATTTCATAAGCACTAGATTGTGGCCGAGACCACATCTGCCGCTGGAAATGACTTACAATTTAAAACCTGGTTCCTAAATCTCTGTCTTGCCATTATATAAGCTATCTGAAACCTTCAAGTGTCTCCAGGCCTCTTCCAGGTATAGAAACTTCTTTCAGATTCTTAAACCAAGTGTTAGCTATGATTGATTTACGCTCTGTGCAAAATTATACCATGTGGCTTCCTCTTTCATTCCTTACCCCTGTTCATATTCACCTACTACTTTTCCTTCTCTTTCTTATGCTACTATGGACTTGCAGTCCACCATGAGAGTTAAATTTTCGTCCTCCTTCGCTATTTTAGTAGTTTCTTTTACCTCATCATACATTTCTTCAATCGCTTCGTCATCTGCGGAGCTAGTTGGCATATAAACGTGTACTGGTGTGGTACGGGTGGGATTCGTGTATCTTGGCCAGAATAATTCGTTCACTATGCTGTTCGTGGTAGATTACCAGCGCTCCTATTGTTTTTATTCATTATTAAACCTACTACTGCATTACCCCAATTTGATTTTGTATTTATAACCCTGTATTCACCTGACCAGAAGTCTTGTTCCTCCTGCCACCGAACCTCACTAATTCCCCCTATATATTACTTTAACCTATCCATTTCCTTTTTAAATTTTCCAACCTATCTTCCCGATTATGGGATCTGACATTCCACGCTCCGGTCCGTAGAACACCAGTTTTGTTTTCCTGATAAAGATGTACTCCTGAGTAGTCCCTGCGCGGAGATCCGAATGGCGGACTATTTTACCTCCGAAATATTTTACCCAAGAGGGCGCCATCATTTAACCATACAGTGAAGCTGCATGCCCTCGGGGAAAATTACGGCCGTAGTTTCCCCTTGTTTTCAGCCCTTCGCAGTACAAGCACAGCAAGATCATTTTCGTTAATGTTACACGGCCAGATCAATCAATCATCCAGACTGTAACCCCTGCAACTACTGAAAAGGCTGGTGCCCCAGTTCAGGAACCACACATTCGTCTGGCGTTATAACGGATACCCATCCGTTGCGGTTGCACCTACGCTATCTGTATCGCTGAGGCATGCACGCCTCCCAACCAACGACAAGGATCATGGTTGATGGGTGGATATAACCGTTTTTCCCTCTTTTTGCAAATAGAATCCATAAAGGGAATAGTTCGTAGCTGTACAAAGTATCCTCCGCCACGAACAGTATTGTGGCTTGCGGAATATGTGTGTAGATCTGACTGATAGCTCTCTCGTGCTCAAAGTTGCAGATAGAATCCTTCACGCTAGGTGCCACGCAGGGCGGGGAAAGAGACCTGTAGCGGTTGGAGTGTCGCGCGCAACCGCAGCTGGCAGAGCGCCTTCGCGCTCCGGCAAGCAGGGCACGCATTCCACGGGTGTGCCCGCTGCTCGGTGGTGCGGTTCATCAAGGGTCCGTTGCCTGGTCACGGCTGTGCGGGCGCGCCGCTGTCCCTGTGGCAGTGCCTCTGCAGTGGCAGCTAATACATCGCGCCTGCCGCTCCGCACTGGCTGCGATTCCTGCGCTGTTCGTCTTCGTCGCCCAGCCACATACACCGTACACCGAACGACGGACGAGCTGTGCTCTGTTACGCAGGCACCGAACACCCGAGAGGCCTTTTGAGTACCACCACAACTCGTTTTCTACTCGCCACTGTTTCTTTCACACGGCATTCTGAAAGTCGTGCATCAAGTTAAACGCGGGATGTAGTATTCCTTGACGCAAGGAAATATGTTGTGATCGCTGTTGTTAACCCTAGCATTACGGACGCAATTTTTCATATCACGCATTACATGGTGGGGTTACTTTATGCGCACTCTTAAAAAAAATTAAAATTCGTTAATAGACCTTGAAAAATGAGCGTCTCGGCTAGCAGTGCTCTGAACATGAAAATATCTTTTAGCACACACTAAGTTACATAAACGGACTTTTAAGAACGTATATTAACATGGATAAGTCAGTTTATGCACACTCTACCACAAATTTTAAAAATGGAGATTTAGTTAATCGTGTCTGACTTTTCCTCACAGAATACTTGTTAAACAGATAATGATGTGTAACTTGGGTCCTGGACCTAACTCTACTGAGTAACGCATTCACTGGGGAAAGTGACATATATTACAAAGACTTAAATTTTTGGGTTAAGTTGAACTGAAAAACTTAAAATATTTATGGTATCTGGTAGAGGAAATCATCAAAAACCGTCAGAATTTTTTTTCAAAATTTTAAATTATAAAGTAAGTAGCTATTACGTCTCGATTCTTGTTGCCAAATATGCGGTGTCTACGATGCCTTCATACTCTGTTCGCTAGGCAATCAAATCAAACAAGTCGTATTAACGAAATTTATTAAAAAAGGAAAGAGACAATACTTAACTTTGACCATTACACAGATGTGTCGCAAGTAAAGGGAGACGTAGAAAATAAGCAGTCTCTTCAGTATAGCTGGCCGGGGTGGTCGAGCTGTTCTAAGCACTACAGTCAGAACCGCGCGACCGCTACGGTCGCAGGTTCGAATCCTGCCTCGGGCACGGATGTGTGTGATGTTCTTAGGTTAGTTAGGTTTAAATAGTTCTAAGTTCTAGGGGACTGATGACCTCATCAGTTAAGTCCAATAGTACTCAGAGCCATTTGAACAAATTTTTTTTTTTTTTGTATTATCTTGATGGAAAATACATTTGGTAGCGTGGTCCTGGAGGGTATGACAGCAATTGTTGAAGGAAGGCTGAATGCTCCCCAGTACGTGCTACCTCAGGTTTGTTGACAGAACCAATAGCTTCCCACATCATGATTGCAGAGATTGAAGTGTATGCGTATCGAAAATCAGTGCTTGTTTGACGTAACAAGGTCATGGTGGACAAGCTGGTTTAGACCTGGTCTCCACATACAGGACGGGACTCATCAAAAAACTGTCAATGCCTAGTTGATTCTGGCGCCAAATCACGCAAATCGCTATTGTTTTTGGTACGTTGTCAGCGGCAAACAAAGCATCACAGCTCGAGATCTGATGCAGTTTCCTGGAAACTGTTCCCGACGGTTAGTCATGATATTCTGCCTGTAATTTCTAACCCAACTTTACGTGTTATCCACTGACTATACTCAGAGCCAGTCGAATAATGCTGCGATCTTCTCCTGGTGCAGTCCTTCTATAAGGACCCGTCCTACTATTCTTGTTACACTGTTTTCTCGAGTCCATCTAGTCACAAGTCGGGCTGCAGTCATTACACAAAGTCTGAAACAGTTAAGTACCATAGTGCCCAGAGCTATATTTTTTCTTCAGTATAGAAAATCCAAGGTCTGTGTTACATTGAGTGTACAAGCGAAGTAAGGAGCGTCGACTCTTCTGTCCAAGTCACTGGTCTTAAAGCGGCTGTTCAACTGGTACGTCGCCAGTAGGTCGTGCCGCTTATGTCCTCTTCACATTGGGACCGCTGCTGTCGCGTTGTCGTCCTGGAGAGGGGTCGGTCAGCGTGAAATTGGCTGACGTCTTCTCACGGCCATCTCTTCTCTCTCTGAAAAATGGAAAAAATTATTATGTTCTTAAGGTTGGTTATTAGAAAAGAGGTGCGACGTACTGTGACAAATGTCTTGGCCGGAAATAACTTCGAAACCAGCAACCAACACGTGAAGGTAACTTTCTAGACCTCCTAGTAACAAACACACCTGAACTTACCGAATGAGTCAATGGTACAGAAAGGTATCAGTGATCTTGAGGCTATGAGACAGTAACTACTATGATTAAGGGTATCACAAGGAATGTTAAGTATTTTTGTTTAGCAAGAGCAGCGTTATACAAATTGCAGACAATCTTGTACAACATAAAATATGTAATGCCGAGAACGATGGCGCGGAGCAGAAATGGAGAAAAGTCCAGAGCATTGTTCGATATGTCTTAAAAAAGTACGTTCTGAGCAAGCTCTTAAGGGATCGACGTAGTTTAATAACCGTGCTAGAAAACTACTACGTAAACAGAAACAGATTCATCACAAATTGTAGAGAAGTCAAAACCTAGCAGACAAGTAAAAGCTGAACGAAGCGAAAATGAGCGTAAGGACAACAGTGAGATAAGTTCTCTGTCAAGCAGTCTGACTGAAAATTCTAAGAGGTTTTGTGTTACGTAAAAACTGTAGTTGGTTCGAATTCATCTAGTCGGTCACTCAGTGACCATACTGACAGTGTCGGAAGTTCCATGCGGCTTTTCACGGATGATGCTGTAGTATACGGAGAAGTTGCAGTATTAGAAAATTGCAGCGAAATGCAGGAAGATCTGCAGCGGATAGGCACTCGGTACAGAGAGAGGCAACTGACCCTTAACATAGACAAATGTAATGTATTGCGAATACATAGAAAGAAGGATCCTTTATTGTATGATTATATGATAGCGGAACAAACACTAGTAGCAGTTACTTCTGTAAAAAATCTGGGAGTATGCGCACGGAACGATTTGAAGTGGAATGATCATATGAAACTAATTGTTGATAAGGCACGTGCCAGGTTGAGATTCATTGGGAGAGTCCTTAGAAAATGTAGTCCATCAACAACGGAGGTGGCATACAAAACACTCGTTCGACCTATACTATCTATACTTAAGTATTGCTTATCAGTGTGGGATCCGTACCAGCTCAGGTTGACAGAGGAGATAGAGAAGATCCAAAGAAGAGCGGCTGGTTTTGTTACAGGGTTATATGGTAAGCATGATTGCGTTACGGAGATGTTTAGCAAACTCCAGTGGCAGACTCTGCAAGAGAGGCGCTCTGCATCGCATTGTAGCTTGCTGACCAGGTCTCGAGAGGGTGCGTTTCTGGATGAGGTATCGAATATATTGCTTCCCCCTACTTATACCTCCAGAGGAGATCACGAATGTAAGATTAAAGAGATTCGAGCGCGCACGGAGGCTTTCTGGCAGTCGTTCTTGCTGCGAACCATACGCGACTGGAACAGGAAATGGAGGTAATGACAGTGGCACGTAAAGTGCCCTCCGCCACACACCGTTTGGTGGCTTGCGGAGTATAAATGTAGATGTAGATGTAGAAACGGTAGATAACAGAAAAAGGCCGTAATTCTAAATTTGGCCTTTCGATATTGCTTCGTCGTGGAACATCGTAATACGGTTCTTACTTTCAGTGGCTCTGGCTCTGAGCACTATGGGACTTAACATCTGAGGTCATCAGTCCCCTAGAACGTATAACTACTTAAACCTAACTAACCTAAGGACATTGCACACATCCACGCCCGAGGCAGGATTCGAACCTGCGACCGTAGCGGTGGAGCGGTTCCAGACTGTAGCACCTACAACCGCTCGGCCACCCCGGCCGGCTTACTTTCAGTCATAGTATGAACGTCAAAATGGCAGATGTTGAGGCAACCGATCGTGGAATGAGGAAGCAACTACAAACGCTTGCAGACGTGTATTGCCGGCCGCGGTGGCCCTGCAGTTCTAGACGCTTCACTCCGGAACCACGTGACTGGCACGGTCGCAGGTTCGAATCCTGCCTCGGGAATGGGTGTGTGTGATGTCCTTAGGTTAGTTAGGTTTAATTAGTTCTAAGTTCTAGGGGACTGATGACCTCAGATGTTAAGTCCCATAGTTCTCAGAGCCATTTGAACCATTTTGAGACCTGTATTACAATGTCTATAAGTGATCTAGCAGAAAGCTTCTGAAGCACTTTCAGACTGTTCGCAGATGATGCAGTTGTCTACAAGAAAGTAGCAACGCCAGACGGTAGTATCGAGTTGCAAAATGATCTACAGAGGATTGGTGACTGGTGTAGGCTCTGACATTCGACCCAGATACTGTGCACACATAGGAAAAGAAATCCACTACTATACAACTACACTATTGATGACAAAATACTAGAACCAGTACGTGCTGTAAAATATCTAGGAGTAGCTATGGTGAGCGACCGTAAGTGGGTTGACCACGTAAAACAAACAATAGGAGAAAGAGATGCCAGACTGAGATTCATAGGGAGAATCTTAAGGAAATGTTACTCATTCAAAAAAGAAGTGGCTTACAAGGCGATTGTTCGGCCGATTCCTGCCGCTTATTCATCAAATTGGGATACTTGACAGATAAGACGGAGATAAGTGTTAATGAAGATCCAACGAAGAGCGGCGGGTTTCGTTACGGGATCGCTTGATCGGCGCGAGAGCGTCACAGAGATGCTCAACAAACTCCAGGCGCAGAGGAAACAAGAGAGGCGTTGTGCATCATGGAGAGGTTTACTATTAAAATTTAGAGAGTACTTTACGGGAAGAGTCGGAAAATTTTTTAGTTCCTCCCACATACACCTTTCGAAATTCGAGCAATTAAGAGCTAATACGGACGAATTGAATGAAGTGATATGCTTGAAAACAATGGAGGAAAAAACTTATGCTGTTACTAAAACGTTAAAAACGCTTGTCTTGGATTATTTAGTAAGTATATACTATTCATCTTTTCCACTATTTTACACATGTTTTCCGCGCCTGACTTAAGAAATTCGTAACCTAACATCAAACCTTTTCCTAACAGGAATATGTATTTCATCGCATTCAAGGGAACCAATAAAGCATGTATTAAGACGAATTACACCTGAAGATGGACCCACAGGGCCCGAAATTCATCGTTTACTGAATAAAACACGAAAAATTGTGACTGAAGGTGTTTCCTTTTATAATTTTCTTGATCTTGTCAGCGAGAAAATGTTTCGTACAGGTTTGAAATTATTTGTAAAATTTGATGGGAGTCGTTAAGTGCTCTCATTCTCAAATACTGGATGAATACGGTGTGGGTCAGTCGCTCGTTGCGATTTATCCTGCATCATGGCATGCACACAGTTTCTGAAAGTAATACTTGACTTATTGTATTAAACAGATAGGTAGAGAAGAGTTGGTAATCAGACAGATGTAATTTACCGCATGCAGGAAAGTTTGGACCTTAAGTGCGAGACTGGGAAAAATTTATCTATTGCCAGAAAAGTAAACACAGCGCAACGTCATTTGTTCAGTCATTGCTGCAGAATAGAGGCGTTTGTGGTCGGTGGGATACTCAAGGCAGCAGCTACTGAGTGTTTTAGGAAGTGCTGATGTCCAGTGTGATGTGTGTGGGTCGTCTCAGTGGAACTGCTCACACACATCGTATTAGGTTTAGGTGCTCCAAGGTTAACGGAGGAACTGTGACACTGCAAGAAATTGGTGACACGCAAATGTGCACACTATTGTGCTAAGATACTTAACTACAGTTAAACAGCAATTTATTGGATACTGAGTGCTGGCCCGTCAAGGCGTCTGTTACTGAATACAATATTAACAAGACTATGTCCGTCCTGGGTGACACACTGTCAAGAATGCTATAGGCGACGGCACTTGTAGACTACATAAAAAGTCTTACACTCACAAACTCGCTTTTTTTGCTCATATTAATTATCATAAAGTCTTTTAAGACTGTGGAACATGTCATTCATCTCCAAATACTACACACACACACACACACACACACACTGCTACAAAAAAATTGACATTAATATTAGGTTGATGTTTTTCTAGCTTCAGGAGCTGTGAAAGTGTACCTGCCAACAACTGTTTTCACATTTTTCAGGAATAAAATGAAAACAAACTGAAATCGAATAGGGTACAGCAGGAATTACTCCACTATAACTGCTACAGAAAGCTTATGTTTCGGAGAACTGCCACCAGTTGGCAGTGGTCACCTGAGTGACGCGACTGAAAACTCGGTGTTCACAGTTACAGCTGCAACGCCACTGGCAGCATGCCATTAACTGTCGCGCAACTTTAGTTACGTGTTAGGACCTGGCTTACTAAGGCACATCCTGAACTGAACAATCTGAACATTATTCTTACAAAAGCTGGATACACATAAGAGGAATAGTTTTCCCGCGACACTGGCTCAAGTAGCGCGGATGTTCTGCTCGGCCTCACTAAATTAGTTTTCCTTTGACAGGAAACCATGAGCGAGAGGGCAGAGCCCTCCAGTGGCACAGTAGCGGTGTTACTAGAAGCAACGCGCGTGGAGGTAAATGAGCTCTGCGCATGCGCGCTGGGTACATCGCGCAGGCGCACTGGGGACCGTCTGGCGGCCGTGACCGTGATGGATGAGCGGCGGCGCACCTCTGACAGGAATATCGCGATAAAAGGAATGCCGTGTTCCGTATCGGCGGTGCGCCCTCTGCCGCCATTAACGGCGCCGCCGGCGGCCGCCAGCCGCCGTCCCCGGCGGCGGTGTTCGGCCAATGACGGTGATAATGATGATGACGGCGGCGATGATTGTCGCCGAGGTCATCAGGGAGCCACACTGCCGCCGCCGCTGGTCCGCTATCGCTTATCGAACGCCGTTATTGTGGCGGTGGCACCACAATTTACGCTTCGGACGAGCGGCCATGTGTGGTGCAGTCCAGCGTCCTGGCGGCACGCCAGCTCCGCTCTCGGTAGTTAGAACAGGCCGCTAACTAGCTCCGCTACAAAAGCTGCAGATCGGGTAGCCTAAGATATTGAGCGGCTCGTATATGTCTCCTCCACATTCTGTTCCCTGCTCTTCTGTGCCCGGTACTTCGCGTTCATAGATGGTCAACGAAAATCGGTTGTTACAACTGGTTTAAATTACACTAATGGCCATTAAAATTGCTATACCACGAAGATGACGTGCTACAGACGCGAAGTGCGGCTGGTCCCAGCGGAGGTTCGAGTCCCCCCTCGGGCATGGATGTGTGTTTGTCCATAGGATGTTTTAGGTTAAGTAGTGTGTAAGCTTACGGACTGATGACCTTAGCAGTTAAGTCCCATAAGATTTCATACACATTTCTTTACAGACGCGAAATTTAACCGACAGGAAGAAGATGTGATATGCAAAAGATTAGCTTTTCAGAGCTTTCACACAAGGTTGGCCCCGGTGGCGACACCTACAACGTGCTGGCATGAGGAAAGTTTCCAACCGATTTCTCATACACAAACAGTAGTTGACCAGCGTTGCCTGGTGAACCGGTGTTCTGATACCTCGTGTAGGGAGGAGAAATGCGTATTCCGACTTTGATAAAGGTCGGGTTGTAGCCTATCGCGATGGCGGTTTATCGTATCGCGACATTGCTGCTCGCGTTGGTCGAGATCCAATGACTGTTATAAGAATATGGAATCGGTGGGTTCAGGAGGGTAATACGGAACGCCGTGCTGGGTCCCAACGGCCTCGTATCAGTAGCACTCGAGATGACAGGCATCTTATCCGCATGGCTGTAACGGGCCGTACAGCCATGTCTCGATCCCTGAGTCAACAGATGGGTACGTTTGCAAGACAAAAAACATCTGCACGAACAGTTCGATGACGTTTGCAACAGCATGGACTATCAGCTCGGAGACCATGGCTGCGGTTACCCTTGACGCTTCATCACAGACAGGAGCGCCTGCGGTGGTGTACTCAACGACGAACCTGGATGCACGAAAGGCAAAACGTCAATTTTTCGGATGAATCCAGGTTCTGTTTACAGCATCGTGATGATCGCATCCGTGTTTGCTGACATCGCGGTAAACGCACATTGGAAGCGTGTATTCGTCATCGCCATACTGGCGTATCACCCGGCGTGATGGTATGGGGTGCCATTGGTTAAAGGTCTCGGTCACCTCTTGTTCGCATTGATGGCACTTTGAGCAGTGGACATTACATTTCAGATGTGTTACGACCCGTGGCTCCACCCTTCATTCGATCTCTGCGTAACTCTACATTTCAGCAGGATAATGTAGGACCACGTGTTCCTGGTCCAGTACGGGCCTTTCTGGATACAGGAAATGTTCGACTGCTGCCCTGGCCAGCACATTCTCCAGGTCTCTCACCAACTGAAAACGTCTGGTCAATGGTGGCCGAGCATCTGGCTCGTCACAATACGCCAGTCACTACTCTTGATGAACTGTGGTATCGTGTTGAAGCTGCATGGCACCTGTACCTATACACGCCATCCAAGCTCTGTTTGACTCATTGCCCAGGCGTATCAAGGCCGTTATTGCGGCCAGAAGTGGTTGTTCTGGGTACTGATTTCTAAGGATCTATGCACCCAAATTGCGTGAAAATGTAATGACATGTCAGTTCTAGTATAATATATTTGTCCAATGAATACCCGTTTATCATCTGCATTTCTTCTTGGTGTAGCAATTTCAATGGACAGTAGTGTATTTCAGATTTAAAGCTGTCCCTAGCACTTGTCACAATATTCGTAGATATGAAAATCCGAATAGTGTAGAAACTCGAACAACGGTGAGCTGCCAGACACAGAAGAGGCCCTATACGAGAACGACGCATTAGTCGGAATTAAAAGCAGAATCACCGGCGATGCTTGCGCTTGGAGCAAATGCGTTTTATGGTTTCTACATACCAGTCTCTTCGTTTTAACCTACATTTGATTTTCTGCATCTATATAAGAAATTTAGGTGACCATGAAACCATGACCTCCATTCCATAATAAAATTTAGAGGATTATTAAAATCAAAATAAGTTAACGTAATACATTTCTATGCATGCTGTGTGTTGCAATACAAAAGTAAAAATATATATTAGGAAACGATCTGGCAACAAATCGCACACCGTATACTTTCATGTGTGCTCACACATTCCTTGGACAGAAGATGCGGAATTATCTAATGTATCGAATTGCATTATTTGAGACCTCCAGCTACTGAAACGCAAGATAAGGAATTAGTGTTGATTAACAAAAACTCAACACCTATAATTCAATCTTCGATAAAAATAGCAAGAGAAATGTGGCTACAAAAAACTTATAACTTTCGACAAATAATGTTACTGTGTGCTAACAATGGAGTTACAAGATAATGAAGTGCGGAAACACAGTTGCCATATCATAGAAAGATGTGTGACGAGTGGGAGACTAGTGTCTTCATGCTTAGTTATACGGTTAAAGGGATAAACAAGAAAATTTCAAGTTTACCTTTGGCCAGCTGATGACGATGATAATGAAGGTAAACACATTTTTATTCTTCTACGCAAGTTCCACAAAGTGTTACAGTTACCACACGTCTTCAAAGCGACGCACTTCGTTCTCTTTGCTGGCACAGCTTCGCCCAACTAAGTTCCGTTGCACCCGTTTGAACAAATCCGGTGTTGTTCAGTCAGGGTCACAGGAAGGAGATAAGCGACACATCCCTGAAGTCATTGCTAACCGCCGGCCGCGGTGGTCTCGCGGTTCTAGGCGCTCAGTCCGGAACCGCGCGACTGCTACGGTCGCAGGTTCGAATCCTGCCTCGGGCATGGATGTGTGTGATGTCCTTAGGTTAGTTAGGTTTAATTAGTTCTAAGTTCTAGGGGACTGATGACCACAGATGTTAAGTCCCATAGTGCTCCGAGCCATTGCTAACCAAAGCTTCATGTGTTGCAAACAGCGACTCCACTGGAAGTGTATGAGTGAAAATGAATGTTTTGTAGAGATAAATACCCTGAGGCAATCCGATGGAAAGGTTTGTGTTTGGCCAATGAATGCTAAACGTTACTTGCCATCAGGTGTAGTGCCAAGAATGAAGTATCGAGGCCGTGGTGTTACGACATGGGGGTTAGTGTGTGGTTAGTGTGTGGTCAGTGTGTGATCCGCTCGTGGTCAGTGTGTGGTCGCCTTATTGTGTTTATGAGAAATCTAAATGCCGAAGGAAGTAAACACATGTTTTACCTTACAGGTAAAAAACTAACGTCTAGTAGAAATCCACGGATAACATAAGAGATATTGAATTTAATCGTTGAAAGAAGAAAACAGAAAAATGCAGTAAAAGAAGCAGACGAAAAGGAATACAACGTCTAAAAGATGAGATCGACAGGAAGCGCAAAATTGCCAAGTGGGAATGGCTAGAGAAGAATGTAAGGATGTAGAAGCATATAACACAAGGGGTAAGATAGATACTGCCCACACGAAAGTTAAAGAGAACTTTGAAGAAAGGAGAACTCCCTGTATGAATATCAAGAGCTCAAATGGAAAACCAGTCCTAAGCAAAGAAGGTGGAAGGAGTATACAGATGGTCTATACAAGGGCGATGTACTTGAGAGCAATACTATGGAAATGGAAGGGGACGCAAGTGAGGATGAAATTCGAGATACGATACTACGTGAAGAATTAGACAGAGCACTCAAAGACTTAAGTCGAAACAAGGCTCCGGGAGTAGAGAACATTGCATTAGCACTACTGATAGCCTCAGGAGAGCCAGCCATGACAAAACTCTTCCTTTTGGTGAGCAAGATGTATGATGGAGGTGAAATACCCTCAGCCTTCAATATAATAAGAATATAATAATTCCAATATAATATAATAATTCCATTCCGCAGAAAGCAGGTGCTGACAGTTGTGAATATTACTGAACTATTAATTCAATAAGTCGTGGGTGCAAAATACTAACACGAATTCTGTAAGGAAGAATGGAAAAACAGTTAGTAGCTCACCTCGAGGAAGATCATTTTAGATTCCGGAGAAATGCAGAAACTCACGATGCAATACTGACCCTACGACTCATCACAGAAGATAGGTAAAGGAAAGACAAGAATTTGTAGATTTAGAGAAAGTTTTTGACGATTTTGATTGGAATACTATCTTTGAAATGTTGAGGGTGGCAGGGGTAAAATACAGGGAGTGAAATCCTATTCACAACTTGTACAGAAACCACACGGCAGTTGTAAGAGTCGAAGAGCATGAAAAGGAAGCAGTGGTTCAGAAAGGTTGTAGCCTATCCCATACGTTATTCAATCTGTACACTGAGCAAGCAGTAAAGGAAACAAAAGAAAAATCTGGAGTAGGAAATAAAGTGGAGAAGAAATAAAAATTCTGAGGTTTGCCGACGACATTGTAAATTTCTTACAGAAGGCAAATACTTGGAAGAGCAGTTGAACGGGATGAACACTGACAAAAGCAAAACGATGATAATGGAATGTTGTCGAATAAAATAAGGTAATGCTGAAGGAATTACATACGAAAAGGGACACTAAAGTAAAAGACAAGTTTTGGTATTTGGGAGGAAACATAACTGACGTTGTCCGAAGTAGAGAGAATATACAATGTAAACTGTCAATTACAAGAAGAGCATTTCTGAATAAGAGGAATTTGTTAACTTTAAATATATATTTAAATGTCAGGAACTTTTTGTGAAAGCATTTGTATGGAATGAAGCCATGCATAGAAGTGAAACATGGGCGGAAAACTGTTTAGACAAGAATAGAACTGATGTTTTAGAAACATGCTGCTACATAAGAATGCTGAAGATTAGATGGATAGTCCACATAACTAATGAGGAGGTACTGAATAGAACTGGGGAGACAAGAAATGCCGGCAGGTGCGGCCGCGTGGTTAGAGGCGCGTGACCGCTACGATCGCAGGTTCTAATCCGGCCTCGGGCATGGATGTGTGTGATGTCCTTAGGTTAGTTAGGTTTAAGTAGTCCTAAGTTCTAGGGGATTGATGACTTCACTTCAGATGTTAAGTCCCATAGTGCTCAGAGCCATTTGAAATATATGAACCAGACAATAAATTTGTAGCATAGCCTAACTAGAAGAAGGATTGTGTTGGTGGGACATATTCTGGGACATCAGGAGATTACCAATTTAGTACTAGAGGTGGTGGTGGTGGTTGGTGTTTAACGTCCCGTCGACAGCGAGGTCATTTTGGCTGGAGACGCGATTGAACCGTCGACCTCCCGAGTTTCGTACTGGAGGGACATGTATGTGTGTGTGTGTGTGTGTGTGTGTGTGTGTGTGTGTGTGTGTGTGTGGGAGGCGGGAGGGGTTGAGGGGTAAAATTCGTAGATGGAGACCAACAGATCTATACAGAAAGCAGATTCAGGAGGATGTAGGTTGCGATAGTTACTTGGAGATGAAGAGGCTTGCACAGGATACAGTAGCATTGCGAGCTGCATCAAACCAGTCTTTAGTCTGAAGACCACAACAAGAATAACGTGAGCACAGGCTGCAGCACTGTGTACTACATACAGATGCCAAACAGTTCAGAGACCTTTTTTTTTTTTGTACCAACATAACCATGCAACCTACCATAATGCAGCATATGTGAGACAATGTTTTGTGAACGACATCACTTTTGAAATGCGCTGGCCTGCACAAAGTCCTGGCCTGAACCCAATGGATAACTTTTGGCTTGAGTAAGAACGTCGAATTCGCTACAGATCCCAGTGTCCAACGTAACTACCTTCTCTGCTTTCGGCTCTTGAGAACGAAAGGTGTGCCGTTCTCTTTTCTCTTTTTGTTTGGTCATCAGTCAACGAATTCTTTTCCTGTGCTAACCTCTTCATCTCAGAGTAGCACTTGCAACCTACGTCCTCAATTATTTACTTGACGTATTCCAATCTCTGTCTTCCTCTACAGTTTTTGCCCTCTACAGCTCCCTCTAGTACCATGGAAGTCTTAGCAGATGTCCTATCATCCTCTCCCTTCTCCTTATCAGTGTTTTCCACATATTCCTTTCCTCCCCGATTCTGCGTAGAACCTCCTCATTCCTTACCTTATCAGTCCACCTAATTTTCAACATTCGTCTATAGCACCACATCTCAAATGCTTCGATTCTCTTCTGTTCCTGTTTTCCCACAGTCCATGTTTCACTACCATACAATGCTGTACTCCAGACGTACATCCTCAGAAATTTCTTCCTCAAATTAAGGCCGGTATTTGATATTAGTAGACTTCTCTCGGCCAGAAATGCATTTTTTGCCATAGCGAGTCTGCTTTTGATGTCCTCCTTGCTCCGTCCGTCATTGGTTATTTTACTGCCTAGGTAGCAGAATTCCTTACCTTCATTGACTTCGTGACCATCAATCCTGATGTTAAGTTTCTCGCTGTTCTCATTTCTACTACTTCTCATTACCTTCGTCTTTCTCCGATTTACTCTCAAACGATACTGTGTACTCATTAGACTGTTCATTCCGTTCAGCAGATCATTTAATTCTTCTTCACTTTCACTCAGGATAGCAATGTCATCAGTGAATCGTATCATTGATATCCTTTCACCTTGTATTTTAATTCCACTCCTGAACCTTTATTTCCATCATTGCTTCCTCGATGTACAGATTGAAGAGTAGGGGTGAAAGGCTACAGCCTTGTCTTACACCCTTCTTAATACGAGCACTTCGTTCTTGATCGTCCACTCCTGTTATTCCCTCTTGGTTGTTGTACATATTGTATATGACCCGTCTCTCCCTATAGCTTACCCCTACTTTTTTCAGAATCTCGAACAGCTTGTACCATTTTATATTGTCGAACGCTTTTTCCAGGTCGACAAATCTTATGAAAGTGTCCTGATTTTCCTTTAGCCTTGCTTCCATTATTAGCCGTACCGTCAGAATTGCCTCTCTCATCCCTTTACTTTTCCTAAAGCCAAACTGATCGTCACCTAGCGCATTCTCAAATTTCTTTTCCATTCTTCTGTATATTATTCTTGTAAGCAGCTTCGATGCATGAGCTGTTAAGCTGATTGTGCGATAATTCTCGAACTTGCCAGCTCTTGCCGTTGTAAGTAGGCTGTTTATGTTTTCTCTATGTAAGTAGGCTGTTTATGTTTTCTCTATGTAAGTAGGCTGTTTATGTTTTCTTATTGGCAACGTTACGTAGCGCTCAATATGAAAATCACTGGCTGTGCTGTGTGCAGTCTGTGGCTGCTTTGCATTGTTGTAATACTCGCCATTGTAGTGTTAGGCAGCTGGCTGTGAACAGCGCGTAGCGTTGCGCAGTTGGAGGTGAGCCGCCAGCAGTGGTGGATGTGGGGAGAGAGATGGCGGAGGTTTGCAATTTGTCATGAACTGATATATATATTATGACTTGTGATGATATTAAGGTAAATACATTGTTTGTTCTCTATTAATATCTTTCATTTGCTAACTATCCCTATCAGTAGTTAGTGCCTTCCATAGTTTGAATCTTTTATTTAGCTGGCAGTAGTGGCGCTTGCTGTATTGCAGTAGCTTGAGCAGCGAAGATTTTTGTGAGGTAAGTGATTTGTGAAAGGTATAGTTTAATGTTAGTCAGGGCCATTCTTTTGTACGGAATTTTGAAAGTCAGATTGCGTTGCGCTAACAAAATATTGTGTGTCAGTTTAAGCACAGTCCTGTAAAATTGTTCAAAGGGGACGTTTCATATGTCGACCCTTAGCCGAGGATACCTCACTGGAATCTTCTGATTTTTTCTTGTAGTTTGTGTATTTAGTGTAGCTTTTGTTTATTGCTAGCGCGTAATTGTAGAGAGAATCTCCTTTGCAGTTGTAGCCTTTCATTGTTGTACAGTAAAACAGTTGTGGCATGCATATAGATTTGCACCAAGTATTTCGCAGCTACGCTTGCAATTAACTAGATATTATTTTCAGTGCTATGTTAATGTGTTCTCCTATTTTTGCACTTCAAATTGTGCTTTTCTGTGTTGTCGTGTGAAATACTGTGACAATAATGGCGTGTGAAAAACGTAATACTAGGCTCCAAAGTAAACTGAGAAATGACAGTGAAGACGAAGGCAGTGTGTTAGCGCCGCAGAGTAATGAATTAACTGATGTTCAAAGTAGTAATTTGGTAACCGTGCATAGGGAAATGGAGCGGGCGGCAAACAATGGCACGGACAGTGAAACAATTAGTGAAGAGGGAAGCATTATCGATCGATCGGTCGGCAACAGCTCGCCTCAGGAATCCGAAATGACAGGACACAATTTCGCAAATACTGTAGATTCAGGTTTTGGGTTATCACCGTTTTCTCAAATAAGTCAAGACGCATTTTCTGCTTGTCAAAATGTGAATGTTGCCGGTGCAAATGCACTGCCGAAAAGCGTAGAGAAACAGATTCCAGACACTAATACATTATTATTGCAATTAATGCAACAAATGGAACAAAATCAGAGACAAATGGGACAAAATCTTAAAAAGTTAGACACAGTGGAACAAAATCTCAAAAAGTTAGACACAATGGAACAAAATCAGAGACAAACACAGCAAAAGCTTCAAAAGTTAGACACAATGGAACAAAATCTTAAAAAGTTAGACTCATTGGAGCAAACTCTTGAACGAACACGTGAGGATTTAACTGCTGAGTTACATCACATTGAATCGAAATGTCAAAAAGTCTGTAATGACGTAAAAACTCAAATTTGTGAGCATTTTCAACCTATTTTTTCGCGGCATGAAAATGCATTACAGAATCACGAAGCAGCCATAAAAGAACTGCAAACTATTGTTCATGAAAATCATGAGACCTTGCAAGCTAAATTTGACTCAGTTGCATCTACCGATTCGGTTACGCAACTTGCAATAACTCAGGAAAACTTAAAGGACACAGTAGATTCGATTTCAACACAAATGGACATTCTGAAACTTGGTTTAGAAAAACACACTGAGGAAATGTGTTCACTATCGGAGAAAGTAGCCGAACTTTCAGATCAGTTCACTAACTTATCTACAAAGGTAGATGATGATCTGAATGACACAACACCTGTAGCTTTCATGGACACTGAAGAGTATGAACAAATTAGAAAATTCAAACAAAATCAAAATCAAATCAATACACAGTACAAAAGAGAAATCCGGGAAGTGCAAGATCAGTTGGCACAAGTAGTACAAGAATTACGTATTTCAGAGGACACTCGCGCCCCAATACGGGAAGAGGGACACAGAAATACGGAACAGCCACAAAATAATAACACAGGGCACTTCGGAAATTGTGAAAGAAGTTGGCAAGGTACGCCGAATTTTGAGATGGAACCGCCTAAACGACGTAACAATGACCGACATGCGACTTGCCGACATGATGATTTTGACTATAAGCTGTTCATTACTACACGTAAATTCAAAACATTTAAGAATTCTGGCAACGACATTCATCCACAAGCATGGCTCCATCAATTCTCTCATTGTTTTCCTCCCAACTGGTCGTTAGAACACAGATTAGAATTTATGTGTGGCTACTTAGAGAATGAACCAGCTGTAAGAATGCGATCGGTCATTCACGATTGCCACAGTGAAGGAGAATTTTACCATGCCTTCCTCTCAGCGTATTGGTCTCAAGCCACACAAGACCGCGTAAAACATGGTATCATAATGATGAAACATTTCGAACAATCTGAATTCTCCAGTCTTGTGAAATATTTTGAAGACATGTTGCACAAGAATCAATACCTGTCAAACCCATACAGCCCCTCAGAACTCATCCGCATTTGCTTAATCAAATTACCTGAACATTTACGACACATTATTTTGGCAGGACGTTGCAAAGACGACATTGAAGCATTTCAGGGACTCTTACAAGAATTAGAAATTGACACTGACAGTCGCCGGATGCGAAAACAGGAAAACAATCACTACAGGTCACATACGTCACAATTCCGTGACGACAGAAACAATAACTGGACACGACAAGGCTATTTTTACAACGCAAATCGTGACCAAAACAGACACCACCCATATGACAACCATTGGCAGAGTATTAGTTACAGAGAAAGATCGCACTTCCGTAGTAATGAATATGACAGAGATAACCACAGAAACAGACAATATGGGAACCAAAACAATTATTACCAGGGGAGACAGAATAACTTCAGACGCAACAGTTCAGCGCGGAGTTACGATTCAGGGAGAAATTCTCCACCACGTGACCGACAAGGAAGAAACTACGGAATCTACCGAAATGACGACAGGCGATATGATCATAACGACAGACGTCAATTGCATCAGAACTGGCGGGATTCATACAGAGCAGGGCCCTCTCGGCAAGGCGAATTTGTAGAAGTTAGGTCTCCTAATCCCAATAACGACGCGCGCCAACAAAGAGACAGACAATGACTCGCACAGCAGGCAGCCGCGTGCGCCAGGTGGCTCAGAGAAAAATAACATAGACGCTAACCTTGAGAAAAACTCCAGTATTCTTTACGGACGAATACCGCATGATAATTGCATTCAAGTTGAAACTCTGCGTATTGGGAAGAGTAAAGGTTTACACCACATTTCTCATGTAAAACCATTTATTGACAGATAATCTGCCTTTTAACTTTGTCTTTGCCATAAAACGTTTCACTTCACGTTACTAGTATGCTTTAGAAACTGTTACCATGCAACAATGTTTGAAGTTAAATATCCAATCAAGAACCAAGAGAACTTATTTAAACAGAAATGACGAATGCATTGTTATAGTAAACAGACGTCACAGTGTTATTGTGTGTGTACATTCTTGCTTGTTTGTTGCACGATTACGTAACGACTATAAGGCTCACATACTTAGAACATTTACCAGTACTGCTAATGAGATTTTAATGCAACATTTTGGTTTATTTGAAAATACATTCTGAATTTAAAGTGCTTTCTGAGAGATACCAGATGACACAGAGGTTAGTTTATGTGACAGCTACACGATTTTTATCACGACGCTACTAATGAGTGACAATTTACAATGTTGCTTTTGCGGTGTATCTGTTTTATATCTGCACAGTTTTCTGAATTCTTCTGGAAATCAAAACATGTTTTATTAGTAACTTTTGTGGTATAGCTACAAGGAGACAGCCTTTTCCATAGCACAACAATACGTTACAGCACAGTACTTTCATCATCACAACAATAAGCGTAATAACTAAGATATCTCTACGCAAAGCATTTCACTTTTGTTTATCATGAGGTAAGTACATTGGCTTCTGCAGAACTTAGCTTTCAGAGGACGATAACTACGACACTTCCACACAGATTATGTTGCAACAAGACGCACATTTAGCGCTACAGTACACGTATTTGAGTGATTAATTTTGTACTTAAAACATTTATTTTTAAAGATTTTTTAATTACAAAGAAAGTTTTCAGTGATACATTTCATTTCATTGCTGTAATCTGTAACACCTGAGGGTATAATTACATTAATCCTCAGGGGGGTACACGCTTACTTTGTGTATCATGTGTGTGGCAACCACAAGGAACCCTAGCTAATATGGTATTTGCTTATACAACTTTACACATCGGTACCATATTTCTCCAACACATAATTACACAGCTATCTGATCATTTAACTGAGACAGACAAACGTTTTTACTATATCAGTGACAGATGTTTACGTAATTACACAGCTGGATAACTTCACACTTATGAAACTGTATTTTGTCTGTACTTTGTGAAACTGTTCATATTTTTTTGGAACCATTGTGATACTATGAGAGCTTTGAATGATGTATTTGGTATGGATTCATGATTTTTAAAGTACGTTTGAGGTAGATGACATTATTTAAATGAGCAGAGAATTCTTTTTAGGCTTAGAAATTATTGGAGGAAGTTACGACGATTTTGAGATTTGACTGAAGTTTTATGATATTATTACGACGATGATGTGTATTATGTTGTTGAGGAATGTTTATTATGCTACGTATTTCTCACGATGAAATATTGAAGAAGTGTCGACGAATATGTATATGTATAATGAGGTAAGGAGTAATGAATAGTGGGTAGGGACTCTTGACTTGTGAAAAAGGATGTTGGAAACCAAGAATCGTACTTTAAGAGTTATGACATGTGTGAATCATGTGTGAATGTATCACAATGCCACTGAACATTTTTTGGACACTGTTATATTCATAGGATTTTGTTTCTACAGATTTGCAACGCTAATTCTTGACCTGTGAAGTATTTTTATGTGAGACTGTCACTTTAGCGAAAATTGCTGTCGTAAATATTTCCGTACGAAAGTTAAGTGACCACCTGCACGTAATGCGTCGCGGGCACCCAGCTGTGTCAGACGCCTGAAGAAAAAGTCATTAGCGCGTGCCTTTCAGAGCACAGGAAGAAAGAAAAAAAAAAGAAAGGGAAGGCCATTATCCTGGCCATTGTCATCCCTTTAGAGAAAGCATCGCAAAAACGACACGGTCGAACTTGAAAACATATGATTACACTAGCTCTTAATTTACGATATTTACTGAAATGCCTAATAAAATGACAAGAAATATTTTTACATCTGCACACCTGATTACGACAAGCGTCTTTCTACGAGAGTTGAGAGCTACTAACTTATGAAATGTCGCATGACTACTGAATGATATTTTTATGCTTTGCTTTTCATAGTTGCTTATTTCATTTGACATCTGTTTTCCAGCTGTGTTGCAGCATTGCTTTTATAAAATAAAATGCATTTGCTAATGTGAACACTTTCTGTCAACAGATCTATTAAATGATTATTTTATGATCCACATTCTTTAAAAAAGGAGCACTTGGAAAGGAAAGAACAATAAGAAGGAACTAGTAACTGCATTCATAATTTTCTTTTCAAGTAATTGGTAACTTTTTGGTAGAATAACTTCTTGTGGTGCACCACTTTAATTACTTAGACATTAAGATGTGATTATACATTTCCCTTATCTGCATTGTTGTTTTTACTGTAATATTTTTTCTGCTTGAGCTATGTCATGTTTAAATATAAGTTATTGCATTTGCTGTTGCTGTTTGCCAGGCATAGTGCTACTAAATTTCACGTTACATTACTCTGTTAAGCCAGTTTTACAACTGATTTTTTTTTTTTGTTGCTGCTCATTGGCTCATATTAGTTGTAATTTTGCATTTTATCTGTTAATTTAGATTTACTGTAGCTTGCTTTGCAATTTTCCAATTTTTTTTGGTCATTGCTGTTTGTGTTACTTATTTTGTGCTGCTGCATTGCCTCGTCCCTTAGTTTAGCATCTGAGCTCAGTAGATTTAAGTTAGCTTAAGAGGGGGTAGCCTCTAAGAGAATGAGTTGCGATGAATTGGAAGAAATGCATTGAGAAAACAGGTTTAGGTAGGATTTTCTTGGAAATAAATGTTGAGGTAAGAAATGTATGAACATATAAATACAGAAAGCATGCTTAGATAGAATTTTTTTGGTGGAAACAAAGGATGAAATAAGAGGAAAGATATATGAAGTTTTGGGTTGGACTGCAGTACCAAATGTTACACTGAAAACGAACCCTGTCCTTTCCTATTGGTGTTATCCCACTATGAGTTTGTGTACCCTTGTATATTTGTTTTCTTCCTGTCTCTGTGTACTGTTTCATAGAATTTTTTTCTCTTCTAATACTAAGCTATATTCACTATGAGGAGGAATACTGTTATCCTCAAATATAAGTTGCATTAATAATATGTTATTTTCTTTGTAAAGTTGTTTACAATTCTGTTCTGTTTCAATGTTCATGTGTGAAATTAATGTTTCGAAAACTATTCTCATTATTTTATGTATGTACTTATGTCACTATTTTTGTAACACTGATGTATATGTTTATTTCTATTCTTTTGTAAAGCCTGTACTACAAATGTTATCTGTATTGTTATGTTCTTTAATGATGTATTTTGTACCTTTGTTATTGTATTCTTCTGTTATAAAATTGTAATTGTCACCAGTTCATGATATTATTAACTTGTTAGTTACATTTCACTGCACACGTTTCTGTTGGTCATAGTATATGGACAATATGTGAGAAGTAGGGGCTGTTAGTGTTTGCACGTGTGTTGATAATTCAGCAAGGGACTGGATAACAGCATTGCTCGTTCTAAGGACAATTCCAAAAACTTTGTGAGTGCACAAGTGGTGGTTTATGGACTTGCTATATTCTCCGCAACACTCTTCGATGGTGAATGTGCACCTGCACAATCGCAACAGATGGCTGCTGGCAATCTCTACAAGGACTACAGTGGGTCTGCACCTCTGGTGGCCCACCAATGCCATTATCTCTACAAGGACTACAGTGGGTGTGCGTCTTTGCTGACTCACCAGTACCATTATTTCTACAAGGACTGCAGTGGGTCTGCACCTCTGGTGGCCCACCAATACCGTAATCTCTACCAGGACTACAGTGGGTCTGCACCTCTGGTGGCCCACCAATACCATTATCTCTACAAGGACTACAGTGGGTCTGCATCTATGATGACCTACCAACGCCATTATTTCTACAAGGACTGCAGTGGGTCTGCACCTCTGGTGGCCCACCAATACCACAATCTCTACCAGGACTCCAGTGGGTCTGCTCTGTGATGACCTACCTACCAATATTCTTCCAAACTTCCAATGACTCTGCTGTGGGTTTGCTCTGTTGTGGCCCATTACCTGTCTGCATGTCAAGAGTCAGCACTGTCTTTCCATTGGAAGGACAACACTATTTCTTCAAGACTGCATGGAAATCCACTACTTCTGTGTGCAATTTCTTTTACTAATGAGACTTTGTGAAAAAAAACCTGTAATTACTGTTATGATGTACGATTAGGACTGTCTTTATGGACTGTGAGACAATTTTAGCTTTTGACCAACATAATATCAATAAGTGTGTGCATTTGATTTCTTTGTTATTGTAATTATGAAAAAATTTTTCAAATCTGTATTGGCCACTGCCCCATCCAATTTGTAAAAATTTTTGTGGGGAGCATGGGGGCTATGTAAGTAGGCTGTTTATGTTTTCTCTATGTAAGTAGGCTGTTTATGTTTTCTCTATGTAAGTAGGCTGTTTATGTTTTCTTATTGGCAACGTTACGTAGCGCTCAATATGAAAATCACTGGCTGTGCTGTGTGCAGTCTGTGGCTGCTTTGCATTGTTGTAATACTCGCCATTGTAGTGTTAGGCAGCTGGCTGTGAACAGCGCGTAGCGTTGCGCAGTTGGAGGTGAGCCGCCAGCAGTGGTGGATGTGGGGAGAGAGATGGCGGAGGTTTGCAATTTGTCATGAACTGATATATATATTATGACTTGTGATGATATTAAGGTAAATACATTGTTTGTTCTCTATTAATATCTTTCATTTGCTAACTATCCCTATCAGTAGTTAGTGCCTTCCATAGTTTGAATCTTTTATTTAGCTGGCAGTAGTGGCGCTTGCTGTATTGCAGTAGCTTGAGCAGCGAAGATTTTTGTGAGGTAAGTGATTTGTGAAAGGTATAGTTTAATGTTAGTCAGGGCCATTCTTTTGTACGGAATTTTGAAAGTCAGATTGCGTTGCGCTAACAAAATATTGTGTGTCAGTTTAAGCACAGTCCTGTAAAATTGTTCAAAGGGGACGTTTCACCGTCTTCGGAATTGTGTGGATGATGCTTTTCCGAAAGTCAGATGGTATGTCGCCAGACTCATATACACCAACGTGAATAGTCGTTTTGTTGCCACTTCCCCCGATGATTTTAGAAATTCTAATGGAATGTTATCTATCCCTTCTGCCTAATTTGACCGTAAGTCCTCCAAAGCTCTTTTAAATTCCGATTCTAATACTGGATCCCCAATCTCTTCTAAATCGACTCCAGTTTCTTCTTCTATCACATCTTCATCCTCATAGGGGGTTTCAATGTATTCTTCCAACGTATGTGCTCTCTCTTCTGCATTTAACAGTGGAATTCCCGTTGCACTCTTAATGTTACCACCGTTGCTTTTAATGTCACCAAAGGTTGTTTTGACTTTCCTGTATGCTGAGTCTGTCCAGACAATCATATCTTTTTCGATGTCTTCACATTTTTCCTGCAGCCATTTCGTCTTAGCTTCCCTGCACTTACTAATTATTTCATTCCTCAGCGACTTGTATTTCTGTATTCCTGATTTTCCGGGAACATGTTTGTACTTCCTCCTTTCATCAATCAACTGAAGTATTTCCTCTGTTACCCGTGGTTTCTTCGCAGCTACCTTCTTTGTACCTATGTTTTCCTTCCTAACTTCTGTGATGGCCATTTTTAGAGATGGCCATTCCTCTTCAACTGTACTGCCTACTGCGCTATTCCTTATTGCTGTATCTATAGCGTTAGAGAACTTGAAACGTATCTCGTCATTCCTTAGTACTTCCGTATCCCACTTCTTTGCGTATTGATTCTTCCTGACTAATATCTTGAACTTCAGCCTACTCTTCATCTCTACTATATTGTGATCTGAGTCTATATCTGCTCCTGGGTACGCCTTACAATCCAGTATCTGATTTCGGAATCTCTGTCTGACCACGATGTAATCTAATTGAAATCTTCCCGTATCTCCCGGCCTTTTCCAAGTATACCTCCTCTCTTGTGATTCTTGAACAGGGTATTCGCTATTACTAGCTGAAACTTGTTACAGAACTCAATTAGTCTTTCTCCTCTTTCATTCCTTTTCCCAAGCCCATATTCTCCTGTAACCTTTTCTTCTACTCCTTCCCCTACAACTGCATTCCAGTCGCCCATGACCATTAGATTTTCGTCCCCCTTTACATACTGCATTACCCTTTCAATATCCTCATACACTTTCTCTATCTGTTCATCTTCAGCTTGCGACGTTGGCATGTATACCTGAACTATCGTTGTCGGTGTTCGTCTGCTGTCGATTCTGATCAGAACAATCCGGTCACTGAACTGTTCACAGTAACACACCCTCTGCCATACCTTCCTATTCATAACGAATCCTACACCTGTTATACCATTTTCTGCTGCTGTTGATATTACCCGATACTCATCTGACCAGAAATCCTTGTCTTCCTTCCACTTCACTTCACTGACCCCTACTATATCTAGATTGAGCCTTTGCATTTCCCTTTTCAGATTTTCTAGTTTCCCTACCACGTTCAAGCTTCTGACATTCCACGCTCCGACTCGTAGAACGTTATCCTTTCGTTGATTATTCAATCTTTTTCTCATGGTAACCTCCCCCTTGGCAGTCCCCTCCCGGAGATCCGAATGGGGGACTATTCCGGAATCTTTTGCCAATGGAGATATCATCATGACACTTCTTCATTTACAGGCCACATGTCCTGTGGATACACGTTACGTGTCTTTAATGCAGTGGTTTCCATTGCCTTCTGCATCCTCATGTCGTTGATCATTGCTGATTCTTCCGCCTTTAGGGGCAATTTCCCACCCCTAAGACAAGAGAGTGCCCTGAACCTCTATCCGCTCCTCCGCCCTCTTTGACAAGGCCGTTGGAAGAATGAGGCTGACTTCTTATGCCGGAAGTCTTCGGCCGCCAATGCTGATTATTTATCAAAATTCAGGCAGTGGCGGGGATCGAACCCAGGACCGAAGACGTTTTGATTATGAATCAAGGACGCTACCCCTAGATCACGGGTACAGCCTTTCCGCCGTGCGGTAACAGGCTTTGAAACATCTGATTGAAAGTGTCCCGAAAAGTCTTCAAGCAGTCGTGGAGGCAGAGGGTGGACACACACCATATTAATATCAACTAATAGGTTCAAAAATGTTCAAATGTGTGTGAAATCTTATGGGACATAACTGCTAAGGTCATCAGTCCCTAAGCTTACACACTACGTAACCTAAATTATCCTAAGGACAAACACACACACCCATGCCCAAGAGAGGACTCGAACCTGCGCCGGGACCAACAGTACAGTCCGTGACTGCAGCGCCCCCCAGACCGCTCGGCTAATCCCGCAACTAATAGGTGTCCGGATAGTTCTGATCGCATAGTGTGTTGTCAGTAGAAGCCAAAGTTAACGTGAAATAACGTGTATTACTGGCGTAGTGGTAGTAGTGGTGGCAGTTGCAGTCGTGCTTTTATACATTCCTCGATCACTCTTAGAAGACCGTTGATCGTGTCATGGTGTTGTATTTCGGAACAAACAAACAACAAACAGACACAGCCTAAGACGTGTTGGCTCCTACCGATACTGCTCGTGGTTACACTCTTTGACTGTTACTAGGCAACGGCTTCGCACGTGACGCCACAGAGGGCGTGTTCTCGAGTCCCGAGCCTTTTACAGATATACCGGTTGTGCGTGGGCGAGGCACTCTGGTGGTCAAGAAGGGATGATTTGGCTGGCAACTGCAGCGCTTTCTCCACTCTGAGCGAACAAGGTGAAGAGGTGCCTTCATATCAGCTCGTGGCAGAGTCCGTTGTTGACGCCTGGCGTGGGCGAGGGAGCAGGCAGGAAGCAGAGTAGGCAGCTATTCACTGGGCGAAGGAATCACAGTCACGGGCTGCAACGAGAGTTAGACTGGTATACCAATGGCGACTTGGGACAGCCCTGTTCAACCGGAAGAAGTAAATTTAGTGAGCAGTTTCAGATTATTGCACGTCACTGTGAGCTTGTCCCACACAGCTGACTGTAACATGCATCCAAATCTATTCATTGCTATTTGCCACACCTTGTTCCCTATTGAGTTACAGTCAGGTTCTACTTGGTATCTGTTACTATTCCGGCAGACCTGAAACGAGTGGACTATTTAAGGTTTCATATTAAACTGCTTGCGCCCGTTAATGTATTCTTGCGATCGCTGGCCAGAATTAAATGTTTTTGTCAGAAGGTTTAAATTGTTCATTTATTAATTTGTGTATTGGGGCAGATCGGGAGAATCAGACCAGCTTTATGTGGTGCAGCTGGTCTGATTTTGCTTTGTGAGTGCGCCTGGTTTTAATTACTCTAATGGTATTCCTTGTAACTCGTCTTAATTGACGCTCTACCTCCGCTTGATTCTCTTTGACTAGGCTTAGCTCGTCAGCACTGACTGTTGCAGGTTTCAGCCAAGCTGTATTAACGCTTGCACCAGGTTTACCATGGCTTCTTCTTTTGATTACCTACTGAACAGTTAACAATCAGATACAATCACTACTTGGTTATAACGTTCTTGTTCTTATTTGTGACGTTTAAATTATTTAGTAGTATCTTGAATGGTTATGATAGGTAAGGAGATGCCGAATTCAAGGGCCGTCTGTTTAATGCAGTTCAATCCCACTAGGTTTATCCTTAATGTACAACAATGTCTCATTTATAAGTTTTTGCAGAGAAGTTATTTCATAATGTAAACACGTAGCGCTACTCTGTATATTCATTTCGCAACACTGCGTACTCCAAAATATCGGAACACTCGTAGATGCGCAGTAAATGAAAGTATTTGCAAAAAATATTCTCCTATGAAATCATTAATTTTTGTGTCAAAAAAGATATTTTATTTAATATAATTTTTAGAAATAGTGATGAGCAGTAAAATAAGACATAAATTTATTTTACATGAATAAAATTCTGTGTAAAATACGGAACTATTCAAAAAGAAGGAAAAGATTTCAAAAATTTATTGCTTCCAAACTACTAAAGGTGGAAACTAAAGTCCAACGTTCCTGGAAAGAGGAAACTTAAAATTTTTATGCATTCAGTGTGAGCACTATGTGTTACACGACAAATATCAAACCGTTGACTCATTTTCTGCCACACACGAAGCAGTTGGTCTCACGTTATCAAATTCACAGCTTCAACAATGCGGTGCCACAGACGCGGTCTTTTACGAAACTTTAGAGATAAAATTCACAAGGCGTGAGGTCTGGAGGACTGGGAGGCCATCCGAAATGAAGTTCATCTTTTGCTCCTCTTCTTCCAATCCAACGTCTTGGAATGGTTTCATTCCGGTGTAGTCGGACGTGCTTAGAGAAATTTTAATGACACCATTCCAGGACGTTGGCCTGAAAGAGGACGAACATAAGATGAACTACATTGCGGATGATTTTCCAGGTCTCTCAAACCAACATTTATTAAATTAACGTATATTAAATTATGCTAAAACGAACACTCTAATTGTAAGAACATTCAACAATACTTATTTGTATAGAACGTTGTATCGTTGTTCCATAACGGAGGTTCTTAAACAATGCACGAGAAATATGACCAGAATTGCAACTACAGTCGTAAATATCCTCTTTAAGCTGTCATTTCAGTTTACATATTAGCTATTGACATTTACCATTTAGTTAACGATCTGCATTGGTTGACAAGATGTGAGTGTGTAAGTACTTTAGATTGGCTGCTTAATATGCGCGGGCATCAGTGAATTTGGCTAACTTCTCACTTCATTATTGTTACGTTTGTGGTGTATCAATTTTCATCGACTGAGCTGAGTAATGCAAACAAAGATCTCTGATATCGATTGTACTAACATCAATGTCGTATTTTCGTTCGTTTCTTACGTAAAAACGAACGAGCTTCTTCCGAGTCCTTCTTACTGGTCTTTCTGTCATATACTTTCTTAAAAATAAGACTTCCAGATTTATGCTCTTAAGCTAATTGATAATAGTCCGCAGCTCGTGGTCGTGCGGTAGATTTCTCGCTTCCCGCGCCCGGGTTCCCGGGTTCGATTCCCGGCGGGGTCAGGGATTTTCTCTGCCTCGTGATGACTAGGTGTTGTGTGCTGTCCTTAGGTTAGTTAGGTTTAAGTAATTCTAAGTTCTAGGGGACTGATGACCATAGATGTTAAGTCCCATAGTGCTCAGAGCCAACCATTTGATAATAATAACTATATACAATGTAAATGTTCATTATCTATTCCCATCACGTATCACTAATTGTATGTACAAATACGTTCTATGTTTCAGCTATTTATTTCCGTTGGTAAGCATAAGTTCGGTTTCGAGATAACTCCGCCCCATGCACGCATTGCTACATCATTTATTTTAGCACTCGAATTCTGATTTGTTTCAAGTATGAAGTTCGTTTATCCTTGTCCTGCACAAGACAAAGACTGAAGAGACAAATATACAGGTACGCCTGCCTAATATCGTGTAGTGCCACTGCGAACGAGCAGAAGTGCTGCAATACGACGTGGCATAGACTCGAATAATGTCTGAAGTAGTGCTGGAGGGAACTGACACCATCAATCCTGGAGGGCTCTCCATAAATCGGTAGGATTACGAGGGGATGGAGATCTGTTCTGAACAACACGTTGCAAGGCATCCAAAATATACTCACCAATGATCATGTATGGGTAGTTTGGTGGCCAGCGGAAGTGTTTAAACTCAGAAGAGTGTTCCTGGAGCCACTCTGTAGCAATTATGTGTGGGTGTCGCATAGTCCTATGGGAATTGCCCAAGTCCGTCGGAATGCATAATGGATATGAATGGACACAGGAGATCAAACAGGATGCTTACGTACAGTCTTAGACATAAAAACTGGGCGCCGGCCGGCCGCCACAGAGACGAAGTCCGAGTCGTTCGCTTAAGGTGGCCAATAAAACTGACCACCCCTGCCAACTCTAAGTCCGGCTATCTGCACAATCTGGCAACACTGTAAGATGTGGAAGTGTTAGGAGGAAGTGTTATCTATTTCCGAGTTATTCTGGGCCTGGGTGAGCACGTGGTCTAGTGGTAATCGTCGTGCACTCAAAACTCGTAGTCGCATGTTCGCATCCACTGTATTTTTTTTTTTTTAACCACCCGTCGGGATAAAGTTATGAGTCTGATTGAACATGGAAGATAATTCGCTTAACATTCTACCCACCAGCAATAACACGTATTCCAGAAACAATTCCGCAGGACAGCTCGTGGCTGCGTCGCGATCATAACAGCTTACCCTCGAGCGTTTCCTGGCGCTGCAGCGGCTATCGGCCACCGGCTAGACGCCACCCGCAGCCTGAAATCCAGCGCCGCACAGGTGAACGCGTCGCGACGCTGTCGGTGTATGTATCAACTGTCATTTTCGAATTTGAAGTTCTAATTATCATCTTGCAGTTAAGTATTGGATTTTGCATACTTGAAAACCATGAACAAAAGTTAAACATTGTAAAATTCAGTCGCAAGTGGAAAAAGGTGTAACATCTGCAACACAACGTTTACTTTTGGTATAATAGAGGGGTGAACGCAGAGGAGGCAGCTAGAAAGATTTTGACTGTGTGTGGAGCGAGTGCTTTTGGAATAAATACGCCAAAGACCGTTCTGGCGTGAATGATTTTCCACATTAAGGAAGTCTCGACTACTGATATATGTGATAGCTTACCATTTTACCATCATGCGACATTTGCATTCAACAGGCAAAGTTCAGAAGTCTGGTATAGGAGTACTGCATGCTCTTATTCGAAACAACAAAAATCAATGGAGTGACTATTATTGAACGTCATCAGGTCGCTCATTGACCACTCCTATGCAGTACTGTTACTGGTGACGTGTTATAATGCCTTTATCGATAACTTCCTAAGAAGAAATGAAAGGCTGAGCCGCACCAAAAGACGTAAACTCGAACAAAGCGTAGAGTGAATATAATATTTTACATCTGATAGCTTCAAAAGTGTGTTTTGGGCAACAAATTCTGCCCCAAGGGGTGCGAGTGACACAGCTGGAATTTGTTGGCATCAACTGAGACACCTTTCGGTCGCAGTGTAAGAAAATCGAGCAACAAAACTACATAACCTGTGCTACTGCATGATAACGCACTCCGTTGATTTGAGGAACAAAACTATCCAGGAGATTGATAGGAAAGTCATCTCTCAGGCACTTGTATTGATGGGGAAGTCCTCTCTCAAGCACCTGTCCCTCTCGTCATATATTAGTAAAATTTTACCTTTTCCGCTCCTTATCGATTAACCGTCAAGGCAAATCATTTCTAGATGAAAATACTGTTAAAACTACTCTGGTTTAATGACATCGTTAGAACCTGTGGAATTCTACGGGCGTAGAATTTGTAAACAACCTTAGCACTGTCAGATTGTTTTAGATATCGTGAAAGAAAATTCTGCTGCTGATTAATTTCTCTTTGATGATTACTGTTGCGTTTAGTAAACTAATGGAAAATGCAATTAAAATATTCACTGTACTAATAGAAATTAAATTCAGCTTACTACAGAAACATCACGACGGCAGTCTATCTTAATAAAGCGGTAAGTTCAAAAATGCTTCAAATGGGTCCGACCACTATGGGACTTAACTTGTGAGGTCATCAGTCCCGTAGAACGCAGAACTAGTTAAACCTAACCAAACTAAAGACATCACACACATCCATGCCCGAAGCAGGATTCGAACCTGCGACCTTGGTGGTCCCGCGCCCCAGACTGTAGCGAAGCATAAAGTGTCGGTAACACGATTGAGGCTATTTTAATAAGAATTAGTAGGATATTACCGACTTCTGATTCGAAAAACTCCGTACTTACTTCACTTCCTGTATCATTCGCAAGTATTATGAAAATGTGGCAATTCATAGATAAAACTGTGTATTCACTACAACAAAAAATATGTCTTCAGAAAACAAAAGTGACATTATGAAATTGGCAGTACCGTATGGTTTTCGCTCTGACACTAAGGATTACTGAAAGTAGCAAGACGAATTTTGCTCGAGCGCTATCTTACGAATCCTTTATTGAATTTGTATCTGCCTGCTTGTAGCTCTGCTACTAAAGTATTAAAAATCTGGCTGGCTTTCATAGAGTCTCGAAAGGCGAACGAAAGCAGCATGCACCTGGTAGCCAAACATATTACCTGAGAAATGGTTTTTTCCTAAAGTGGGAGACATCATTTTGAGGTTGAATTGTTGGCAAATGTCAGTCAGACGTGTGCCGTTGGTCTAAGCGTTTCGGTGTGTTGCATTTGTACAATGATTTTTCTATAGGTTTTTTCTGTCCCAAATAGAGTGTTGAAGTCTCCCATTAGTATTTTCACGTCATCTTGGTGAATTTTGCTCATAGCATCTTCGAGTGTGTTCCCGAATTTCTTGACATTTTTGGTGGTTTTCTTATTCTCGATGTTGGTGGGGGCATGTGCGTTGATGAGTGTATACTTTTTACTGGGTCTCTGAATTACCATAGTCATAAATCGATTGTCGAAGGGAGTGATTTCTTTGACAGAGATGATGATAGATCTGTGTTCGAGAAATGCCATGCCGAAGGTTGGTACGCTTTTCGCTACCTTTTGTTGTATTTTGCTCTTGAAGATACAATGGTTTCCGTAATGCAAGGTTTCATTGTCAGTTAGTCGTGGTTCTTGAAGAGTAAGGATGAGAAATTTTTGTCGGTTGATTTCTTATGTGAGATTATTTAGTTTTCGTATTTGGATCAATGTATCGATGTTTAGTTTTCAAATTCATATTTTCTGCTTGTAGGAAAATTTACCAGAGATCTTCGATATTCTCTGCCGTGCTAACTAGGTCTCCCCAGAATCCGAAAATCCAACTGCCTCCTGTCGACAGCCGGGTTGTGTACCACCAAGGGTAAAGCTGACTTTGCATGCACAGTTCATGTTTGTTTGTGTTTCATTGATTTGCCTGAGTGTTTTCAGGACCGGGCAGGACCAGAGGGTTTGAAGCTTTGGGAGCAAATATTTTCAAAAAATGGTTCAAATGGCTATGAGCACTATGCGACTTCAGTTTTGAGGTCATCAGTCGCCTAGAACTTAGAACTAATAAAACCTAACTAACCTAAGGACATCACACACATCCATGCCCGAAGCAGGATTCGAAACTGCGACCGTAGAGGCCGCTTGGTTCCAGACTATAGCGCCTAGAACCGCACGGCCACTCCGGCCGGCTATACAGATGAACAGAGACATTACTTTATATCTTAAATAGTCTCCATTATCTTTGATTGCTGCATATGTTATATCTGATTTATACTTTTTCGTGTTCTAAGAGTTCAATGAATTATTTGAAATAGTATTTGTGTCTAAATTCTTTATGTTTATTTAACATTTCTCGTGGGCATTTTCTCGTGTGTATACAGACTTGCCATTCTTCAAGAAAGTTCATTGCAAGACTTTTGGTACTCTGTGCAGGATTCGGAGTGTATTTTCAGCCAAGCTCATTGAGCTAACATACGGTGACCAGAGTAGCGGTGATTTTCACTCAGACGTGTCTGGATTTTGGGTTCAACGGATTGAGTAGCCGTTCAGGATTGTGTTAGTATTTGGTTCAACCCAAGTATTTGATTTCAAAATGGTTCAAATGGCTCTGAGCCTTATGGGACATAACTTCTAAGGTCATCAGTCACCTAGAACTTAGAACTACTTAAACCTAACTAAACTAAGGACATCACACACATCCATGGCCGAGGGAGGACTCGAACCTGCGACCGTATTGGTTGCGCGGCTCCAGACTGTAGCGCCTAGAACCGCTCGGCCACCCTGGCAGGCAGTATTTGATTTCCTCGGTACCACCCATATGGGGTAGGGTTTCCCCTATCCGCCACACGGGGTAATTATTATATTTATTATTATTATTATTATTATTATTATTATCGTCATTATGTCATCAGCAAATCCGAAATGGTTTATCATCCAACCACTGAAATAGATGTGTATTGTTCGATTCAGTATTTCCATCACATACATATGGGTTATAATTACGTTACATTGCTGCTAGTAGACATATTTCTCACTTTTTCTTAGACAGTTGCTACCTGTGACTCCATCATAGGAATTTATGTGCGCAGCATAGTTGCAATACAGACGTTTAAATTATCCGATTTCTGTAATTTCTTTTCGATACCAGATCGTTCTAATCGGATTCAGCCAGGCAGTCTTAATATGGATATCCGACTACGGCTCTCATCATATGATGGATTTTGTAAACCACATTCTTAATCAGACTGTTGAATCCAGATCACTTATCTATGACAGGGCCTGAATTCTAAAACACTGTGGAAAATAATAATCGAATATGCTTATTACAAACACGTTATTTAAATATAAGTATATGAACTAACGAGATAACAGTTTATTTACAGGAGCAGGGCCCCATCCATCATAGCAGAGCAGTGCGAGATTGGTTTCAGGGCCAAGAGGGGATAAAGCTGTTGCCGTTTGTTCCACGATCACCGAACATCAACCAGATAGAGAATATGTGGGGAGAGGTAACAAGGTCATTGCCATGTGGACCTACAAATGCAACTGATCTTTGGACGAATATAGAAAATGTATTGTGGGAAGTAAACCATCACGCTACACTGTCGACGACTTAATGAAATCAATGACACTACGCCTCCGAGAAATCTTACATAATGGTCGTGGGTGGGGTGGTTACTAAAAGTATACTCGTCCACAAAACCCATGTGGAAAATTATCTGATAATCGGTCAAGCTTTGCTTTGTCGCAGCTCTTTAGCATACAAGTCCATTTACTTTCAGTCTCCTCCTTACAATTCCTGCAATGCAAGGTAATTGAAAAATCTCATCCAGTCAACGCCAGCTGAGAATTTGACTGGTGCATGTGTTGTTCAACACACAGTAGTTGTCACCCTCACTGGAATCAATGACTGTTTACGCGCGCGCGCGTGTGTGTGTGTGTGTGTGTGTGTGTGTGTGTGTGTTTTCTGGTTCACGCACAATCTGAATCAATACTATTAAAATTGGAGAGACAACCAACAATAAATATTGCATCAAATATGACTGTAAAGTATTTTAATGCGATGGGAAGTTACAAACTGAATTTTTACACAACCCACGTCCTGCATATTACGTTAAGTAAGATGTATTAACTCCATAGTATCGTTAGCAGAGACAGTGCGCTCTTGTTTTCGAGGCTCGCGACAAGTGCTGCGATTAGCAGTGCCCAATGCCGCCACGATTTGTTTATGTTGACTGAGTGTGGACACAGCAGCAGACGCTTCGCCATAAACAGAAAGAAATCACCTTGGCTCTGACTGCAGTGAGCGGATATCACTGCCTGCGTATTCTTATAGTAACCAAAGTGAGACTCTACTCACAGGTGCCATGGAACAATTGCAACGGGTATCATGTCATTAGTCATCAGAATATTAACCAGTGATGAAATGTACATTTTATTTGAATCCCAAGAAAATAGGAACCTTCTCACAAAGGAATGTGAGGTGATATCATGATTTATCCAACATACAAAAATTAACTGCAGGGCTTTCAAGTATGCAGTAGTAGCACATTGGTATATGACTCTCTGTGGTTCTGCTGATAGTGCTAATTTCTTCCTAGTCCAGTTCCAAATTCTGATTCTATTTTCACATAAGAAGATGTGCGCTACAGTTTCTACAAGCCGACATTTGTCGCAGTATGGAGATGGTCCCAATTTGATTTTCCATAATCGTTCCGCTGTGGGTATGATTTCGTTTACATTGTCGCCCCATACAGCATTGACTCAAGTTGGTAGAATTTTATTGTTGATATTTTTCCAGACGTTTCTCCAGATTTTTTGTAGGTTAATTTACCGAAATTGGTTTGTGAAGACGATTTCTGGTAATATAGTTAAGACGGTTCTAGTGTTGGTTTGTGCAGGTGGAAGTCTTACACAGCTCCAATCGCCATAGTACTTTCGGACGTAATCTAGGCTGGCATGCTACTTTAATAGGAGCATTCCTATCCCCAGGATTTAACGAGTGGAACAGAAGTTTCGTAATGCCTGTCTTAGTGGCATGTATTAATTTAAAAGTACATCTTTAATTCCAGGTCCTCCGTTTTGCCTCCGCAAAGTCGCCGTGTGGGAGGATACTTTGAAAATATTTTGTTTCCACACATACCAAGAGGCTACAGCTAATATTTTATGTGGAGTGGCCTGCGGTATCGGTAAGACTGCTGCGGCATGATATATTTTGCTAAGTATGTATGTATTTATAAACTGAGCTTTCTGCAGTCGGTCTAACGACCGCATGTCATGGTCCTTCAACAAGGTTCCGATGACATTAAGTTTCCGCTCCCAATTGTTCGTAGCCATGCGGTTGGGATTCGCTCTCAACCACAATTTGAGTTGGAGTCTCTCATCAGTTACATCTAACCAGTGCGCACCTAATGCCCTACTGTAAGAACCGAGATGCAGTATTTTAGATCTAAAATTTTGTAAATTTGCAATAAGAACTTATGAGACCAAGCTCCTTAGGTCATCGGTCCCTAAGCTTAGACACTACTTAATCTAACTTAAACTGACTTACGCTGTGGACAACACACACACCCATGTCGGAGAGAGGACTCGAACCTCTGACGGTGGGCACTGTCGGGAAACAGCAGCCAACCTCTCTACAGCACCTATCTACACACTCTCCTCGTCAGACGCGAATTCCCATCTTTGCCGCATACGTGGAAATGTCCGAAAGAAAAGACACTACGAATCCCGGTTCGAACTTGATCAGGCACAAATTTTTAACTGACGCCGTTGTTCTGTTTTAATTCCCATGACAGCCTGGACATCTGTCCTTCAATCTTTAACTGATTGACAAGGCTGCCTATTTCGATTCGTAGTGTCTGTTCTTTCTGATATGTCCGAAAGAACAGACACACACACACACACACACACACACACACACACACACACACACACATTTCTATCTTAAGTGCCATTCGGAAAATGTTTGCCAACTCAGTGATAATGCCGGACTGGAGCTGCATCAACCTACTCATTTCACTAGATATAGTTGTGATTTTCTGAACAATTCCTGTTTAATAAGTGACAGCAACAGTGCCTCTCACCGTTTACTTTGTCGGGAACCTGCTTCTTTCTGCCCTAGCCTATACTATAGCAATGAGTGATTGCTGACATTCTTGATACCTACTGGATGTGCTACTGCAACTGTAGCCAAAGATTCAAATCCCGCTGGAAAAGTATGTTTCAAGTCACATGGTTTTGCTGCTCCCCTACCGTCATTGTAAACGATCACAATGAAATTAAGTATAGGTATCCTATGAAACCCTTGAGTTCATACTGCGGTGCTGTGAAGATGAAAAAAGTAGTTTTTCACAATTATCAGATGACAGATGGAATTTGTCAGATTCCACTAATTATGATTGCATTATTAACTGTTGGTTCACAGGCGCTTTTCTGCCGCTTATTGTAACTGTTATTTGAATGTTAGAGATGGAAGAATAGAAACATCAAATTTTCGCCTTATGGAATGTTCGAATTAACCTTAAGTCTTCACGTTTCGAGCAAAGGCAGAGTATCCGTCAGGAAAGCTGACAACAATATGCCAGGCCATGCCTGTCTTCTGGCGGATATGCCAATGACAGTGATCTCAATAACAATATTGTACAGCAAAGATACATTGCCAACTCAACCACTGTAGAAGCTCCAAAATTGTGAATCGCGTCTGGTGAATACGCTTTCAAGGTTTCGGTCCGATTAAGACAGTAAAACACAAATAATTGTCGCAGTTATTAATTTATGACATTTAGTTTGCATTCAGTGCATCGATGTATTACAAGTAATTGCACTCTAGCTCCTAAACCTAGTTACAGAAATGCGAATAAGGTTCATTGACATATAATGAGGATCTTGCCACCCGCAACTTTGAGACGAAGCTACAGTCACTTCCGAGGTCACTCTCAGAACACATCAGCTGCTATGCTTCCTGGCAGTATAACTGAAACTTGGCAACAGTGCAGAATATGTTTGGCAACTCTGTGACCGACGAGTTACTTCCTTGATGGCATCGAACTACCCTGCTAAATCCACTTGTTGTTATCGTGTCATTTCAATTGAATACTGTGAGTGGTTTTCTCTTGAGATGTGACATAAGGATATCAGTTAATGCTTTTGAGTCAACGAAAGTGGTTCCACACGGGAAATACAGCTACTCTCGTCTCTTATGTTGCGATTTATCTGCCATAGCAGCTACTGAGCCAATAAGTACGTCAAAGACCCGCACCATTTCGCAGGTTCGAATCCTACCTCTGGCATGGATGTGTGTGATGTCCTTAGGTTAGTTACGTTTAAGTAGTTCTAAGTTCTAGGGGACTGATGACCTAAGATGTTAAGTCCCATAGTGCTCAGAACCAACCACCTATTCGCTAGCTCCTAGGTAAGCCGGCACGGTAGCTCAGCATGTTCGGTCAGAGAGCTGATTGGCCTCTGTAATAAAACAACTGAGTGGGAGGATCAACAAACGAATTTTAACGGATGTCATGTGACGTCCGCAATGACCAAACACAACGATCAACAACGAACAAAATGAAGGAAGAAAAAAAAAAAAAAGCGGTAGCGTTCATTAAGAGTCGGCACGGTAGCTCAGCGTGTTCGGTCAGAGGGTTAGCTGCCCTCTGTAATAAAAAAAAACTAAGTTAATCGATCAACAAAGAACTTAAACGGATGTCTTACAACGTCCCCCCCCGAGCAGATGCAACGAACGAAAATGGCTCTGAGCACTATGCGACTTAACTTCTGAGGTCATCAGTCGCCTAGAACTTAGAACTAATTAAACCTAACTAACCTAAGGACGTCACACACATCCATGCCCGAAGCAGGATTCGAACCTGCGACCGTAGCGGTCACGCGGTTCCAGACTGAAGCGCCTTTAACCGCACGGCCACACCGGCCGGCTGCAACGAACGAAAGCGAACAAAATGAGATTAAAAAAAAAAAAAAAGGTAACGCGCTTGCCTGTCAGGGGCACGCTGCCTTTGTTCGCCTTTCGAGACTCGCTGAAAGCCAAATTTTTAATCCTTTTGTAGCAGAACTACAAGCAGGCAGATAAAAATTCAATGAGCGAATCGTAAGACAACGCTCTAGGAAAATTCGTCATGCTCCTTTTAGTAACCCTTAGTGCTACTTTACGATACTGCCAAATTCATAATGACACTTTTGTTTTCTATCGACATAGTTTTGTTGTTGTGAATACGTAATTTTATCTATGAACTGCCACATTTTCATGATACACTCCTGGAAATTGAAATAAGAACACCGTGAATTCATTGTCCCAGGAAGGGGAAACTTTATTGACACATTCCTGGGGTCAGATACATCACATGATTACACTGACAGAACCACAGGCACATAGACACAGGCAACAGAGCATGCACAATGTCGGCACTAGTACAGTGTATATCCACCTTTCGCAGCAATGCAGGCTGCTATTCTCCCATGGAGACGATCGTAGAGATGCTGGATGTAGTCCTGTGGAACGGCTTGCCATGCCATTTCCACCTGGCGCCTCAGTTGGACCAGCGTTCGTGCTGGACGTGCAGACCGCGTGCGACGACGCTTCATCCAGTCCCAAACATGCTCAATGGGGGACAGATCCGGAGATCTTGCTGGCCAGGGTAGTTGACTTACACCTTCTAGAGCACGTTGGGTGGCACGGGATACATGCGGACGTGCATTGTCCTGTTGGAAAAGCAAGTTCCCTTGCCGGTCTAGGAATGGTAGAACGATGGGTTCGATGACGGTTTGGATGTACCGTGCACTATTCAGTGTCCCCTCGACGATCACCAGTGGTGTACGGCCAGTGTAGGAGATCGCTCCCCACACCATGATGCCGGGTGTTGGGCCTGTGTGCCTCGGTCGTATGCAGTCCTGATTGTGGCGCTCACCTGCACGGCACCAAACACGCATACGACCATTAGTGGCACCAAGGCAGAAGCGACGCTCATCGCTGAAGACGACACGTCTCCATTAGTCCCTCCATTCACGCCTGTCGCGACACCACTGGAGGCGGGCTGCACGATGTTGGGGCGTGAGCGGAAGACGGCCTAACGGTGTGCGGGACCGTAGCCCAGCTTCATGGAGACGGTTGCGAATGGTCCTCGCCGATACCCCAGGAGCAACAGTGTCCCTAATTTGCTGGGAAGTGGCGGTGTGGTCCCCTGCGGCACTGCGTAGGATCCTACGGTCTTGGCGTGCATCCGTGCGTCGCTGCTGTCCGGTCCCAGGTCGACGGGCACGTGCACCTTCCGCCGACCACTGGCGACAACATCGATGTACTGTGGAGACCTCACGCCCCACGTGTTGAGCAATTCGGCGGTACGTCCACCCGGCCTCCCGCATGCCCACTATACGCCCTCGCTCAAAGTCCGTCAACTGCACATACGGTTCACGTCCACGCTGTCGCGGCATGCTACCAGTGTTAAAGACTGCGATGGAGCTCCGTATGCCACGGCAAACTGGCTGACACTGACGGCGGCGGTGCACAAATGCTGCGCAGCTAGCGCCATTCGACGGCCAACACCGCGGTTCCTGGTGTGTCCGCTGTGCCGTGCGTGTGATCATTGCTTGTACAGCCCTCTCGCAGTGTCCGGAGCAAGTATGGTGGTCTGACACACCGGTGTCAATGTGTTCTTTTTTCCATTTCCAGGAGTGTACTTGCGAAGCAAATCATGTGAAGTAACACTGTGGAAAAAGCACTACCCTTCCTGGACGTTCTCTGTATCTTCGTGGATGTCGAGGGGATTCTAGTAATACGACCTTCGAGTAAATGGTTAGAGATGAAGAACCTAGTGGTGAATGAACTCATAGATGAGCTGAATGCGAGAGACTACTCTTCAAAAGAATAAGTAGACGATTTATTCACAGTAAGACTTAGAAAATTTGCTAGTACTGTTAAACAGATGTGCAATAAACATTGTGAAAAAGTATTTAAAGACGAGCCCCACGAAAATTAGTGTAGTATTATTTATGGGGAAGCATGTCCAGCGCACATACTGAAAAATTATGTTTCTCGATGAAACTTTAGACAGGGTTGTAGTGTATTTAGAGGTAGCCTTGGATGGAAAACTATTATGAACACCTCACATAAAGAATATGCTCCACTGCGAAAGATAATCTTACAAGCACTAGAAGCTTCTGAAGTGTAAACTGGGGTCTAAACCCAGTATGTACTGGATATACACCTATGTAAAAAGGCCAATGATAATTTATTGGGCTATAATATGAACAAAGTCGAACAGAAGGTGGCTGCTAGGGAGTCTGGCAGAGTGCTGAGACTGGCCTGCTTTCACAAACAGAGGGAATTAGCAGGACATCCACTCTCGGAATGGATATTATGCTAGACATGCCCGCCTTACATCTGTGGCTTAAAATGGAGGCAGCGGCAGCGACATGAAGCTAAAAATTGGAAATAACTAGATATAGTTAGAATATACGGAATCCCAAGTCAGTATCAGTATCGCGATGGCTGGGGAAATGCTGACTAACTATACAATAACTTCTAGCTGTTTCAATAAACCTTGCCATGTAACAGTTGGAAGCAGGGAGCAGTGGAAGAACGAACCACTGAACAGTGCAGGAGACATAATATAGTGGTTTACTGACAGGTCGAAAACAAATGAAAGTACCGGGTCTGGTGTACTGCCTAGAATCTCTTTAGGGAAGATGGCCACAGTTTTACACGGTATCTTCTATCGGCACGTGCACGGAGGAGAATTAGAGTAGACCCTACAAAAATTGTAGCATCTACTTTTATTCAGACAGCCAAGCAGCTCTGAAATCTCTATCAGCCCCTGCAACTAGATCGAAGGTCGTTACAGACTGTCATGAAGCATTTTCTTTCGAACATATCCGAAAGAACAGACACCACACATATATCCATATACAGGGTGTTTCAGGAGGAATAGTATATATTTTAGCAGGTGGTAGTACAGATGAACTGCATGAAAAAAATTCCATAAAAATGCATCTACTTTTTATTGAGTACAGAGATACAGCTGATAGTACGTAACCCTAACAAACTCAAAGAGAGGCAAATGAGGACATTCAAAGCTGATTTTCAAAAATTCCCCCACCATCTTTAATGCACTTTTAACTTCTCTTGATAACACCACGTGTAGCTCTTCTGAAAAAAATGGTTCAAATGGCTCTGAGCACTATGGGATAGTGTAATAAGCATATTCGATTATTATTTTCCACAGTGTTTAAGAATTCAGGCCCTGTCATAGATAAGTGATCTAGATTCAACAGTCCGATTAAGAATGTGGTTTACCCAGCCTATGATATGATGAGAGTCGTAGCCGGATATCCACATTAAGACTGAATGGCTGAATCCGATTAGAACGATCTGGTATCGAAAAGAAGTTACAGAAATCGGGTAATTTAAACGTCTGTATTGCACCTATGCTGCACACATACAGGGTGTTACAAAAAGGTACGGCCAAACTTTCAGGAAACATTCCTCACACACAAAGAAAGAAAATATGTTATGTACACATGTGTCCGCAAACGCTTACTTTCCATGTTAGAGCTCATTTTATTACTTCTCTTCAAATCACATTAATCATGGAATGGAAACACACAGCAACAGAACGTACCAGCGTGACTTCACACACTTTGTTATAGGAAATGTTCAAAATGTCCTCCGTTAGCGAGGATACATGCATCCACCCTCCGTCGCATGGAATCCCTGATGCGCTGATGCAGCCCTGGAGAATGGCGTATTGTATCACAGCCATCCACAGTACGAGTAGACAAGAGCTTTCAAATGCCCCCATAAATGAAAGTCAAGAGGGTTGAGGTCAGGAGAGCGTGGAGGACATGGAATTGGTCCGCCTCTACCAATCTATCGGTCACCGAATCTGATGTTGAGAAGCGTACGAACACTTCGACTGAAATGTGCAGGAGCTCCATCGTGCATGAGCCACATGTTGTGTCGTACTTGTAAAGGCACATGTTCTAGCAGCACAGGTAGAGTATCCCGTATGAAATCATTATAACGTGCCCCATTGAGCGTAGGTGGACGAAACTAAAATGAGCTCTAACATGGAAATTAAGCGTTTCCGGACACATGTCCACATAACATCTTTTCTTTATTTGTGTGTGAGGAATGTTTCCTGAAAGTTTGTATATTCCTATGATGGAGTAACAGGTAGCAACTGTCTAAGAAAAAGTGAGAAATGTGTCTACTAGCAGCAATGTAACGTAATTATACTAAAATGTAGACTTTCACGGCCGGAAATATCATGTCCATTATAATTATCTGAGCTGTTATGCCGCGGTCGGTTGATGAATTATGTGTCAATTCCCAACATTTCGTCTCCGATTGCGGGTGTGTTGGATCTTCCATCGAACTACGGACCCCCTTGAAGATGTCTCCCGCAGTCGAAGACGAAACGTTGGGAATTGACACAGAATTCATCAACCGACCATGCCATAACAGCCCGGATAATTACAATAGTCAACGTAATTATAACCCATATGTATGTGATGGAGATATTGAATCGAACAATACACATCTATTTCAGTGCTGGGAAGATACACCATATCGGATTTGCTGACATAATGACAACAACAATAATAATAATAAAAATAATCCCGTTTGGGGATAGGGGAAACCCTCCCCCATATGGGTAGTACCGAGGAAATCATATACTTGGGGTGAACCAATTACTAACACAATCCTGAACGGCTACCCAATCCGTTGAACCCAAAATCCAGACACGTCAGAGTGAAAATCACCGCTACTCTGGTCACCGTCTGAGAGCTCAATCATCTCGGCTGAAAATATTTGCTTCCAAAGGCTTCAACACCCACTGGTCCTGTCCGGTCCTGGTATCACCGAAGCCAAACCAATGAAACACAAGCAGGCATCAACTATGCAAGCAAAGTCAGCTTTACCCTAGGTGGTACACAACCCGGCTGTCGACAGGCGGCAGTTGGATTTTCGGACTCTGGGGAGTCCAGGTCAGCACGGCAGAGAATATCGAAGATCTCAGGTAAATTTCCCTACAAGCAGAAAACATGCATTTGAAAACTAAACATTGATACATTGACCCAGACACGAATACTAAATAATCTCACAAAAGAAATCGACTGACAAAAAATTCTCATCCTTGAACTTCACGAACCACGACTAACTGACAATGAAACCTTGCATTACAACAAAAGGTAGCGAAAAGCGTACCAATCTTCGGCATTGCATTTCTCGAATACAGATCTATCATCAACTCTGTCACAGACATCACACCCATCAACAATCGACTTATGACTATGCTCATTCAGAGCCCCAGTAAAAAATATACACTCATCAATGCACATGCCCACACCAACATCGAAAATAAGAAAACCACCGGAAATGTCGAAAAATTCTGGAACACACTCGAAAATACTATGAGCAACATTTACCAAGGTGACGTGTTAAGACTAATGGGAGACCTCAACACTCTATTTGGGACAGAAAAAAACCTATAGAAAAATAATTGGTACAATTCAACCACAAAACGATATCTTCCCACTTTAGGAAAAAACCAGTTCCCAGCTAACATGCTTGGCTGCCAGGTGCAAGCTGCTTTCGTTCGCCTTTCGAGACTTGCTAATCGCCAGATTTTTTATTCTTTTGTAGCAGAGCTACAAGCAGGCAGATACAAACTCAATAAGGGAATCATAAGAGAACGCTCGAGCAAAATTCGTCTTGCTACTTACAGTAACCCTTAGTGTCAGAGCGAAAAGCATACGCTACTGCTAAATTCATAATGTCACTTTTGTTTTCTGCCGACATATTTGTTGTTGTTGTGAATTCATAATTTATCTATAAAATGCCACATTTTCATAATACTTGCGAATGATACAGGAAATGAAGTAAATACAAATCTTTACGAAGTCAAAAGTAGGTAATATCCTACTAATTCCTGTTAAAATAGGCTGAATCATCTTACAGACACTTAACGCTTTATTAAGATAGACTGCTGTCGTGATGTTGCTGTAATAAGATGATTTTAATTTCTATTAGTACATTGAATGTTTTAATTGCATTTTCCATTAGTTTACTAAACGCAACAGTAATCATCAAAGAGAAATTAATCAGCAGCAGAATCTTCTTTCACGATATCCAAAACAAACTGACAATGCTAAAGTTGTTTACAAATTCTACGCCCGTTGAAACCCGCTGGTTCTAACAACGTCATCAAATCAGTGTAGTTTTAAGAGTATTTTCGTCTAGAATTGAATGGCGTCGACGGTTGATCGATCAAGAGCGGGAAAGGTAAAATTTTACGGATATATGACGAGAGAGGACTTCCCTATCAATCTCCTGGATGTTGTTGGCAACAAATTCCAGCTGTGTCACACACACTCCCCTTGGGGCAGAATTCGTAGCCCAAAACTCACTTTTGGAGCTATCAGATGTAAAATATTATGTTCATACTACTCTTTGCTCAAGTTTACGTCTTTTGGTGGGGCTCAGCCTTTCATTTCTTCTTAGGAAGTTAACGATAAAGGCACCATTACACGTCACCAGTAACAGTACTGCATAGGAATGCTCAATGAGCGACCTGATGACATTCAATTGATTTTTGTTGTTTCGAATTAGAGCATGCAGTACTCCTATACCAGACTTCTGAACTTTGCCTGTTGAATGCAAATGTCGCATGATGGTAAAATGGTAATCTATCACATATATCAGTAGTCGAGACTTCCTTAATGTGGAAAATCATTCATGCCAGAACGGTCTTTGGCGTATTTTTCCAAAAGGAACTCGCTCCAAACACAGTTCAAATCTTTCTAGCTACCTCCTCTGCGTTCACCCCTCTGTTATACCAAAAGTAAACGTTGTGTTGAAGATGTTACACCTTTTTCCACTTGCGACTGATTTTTACAATGTTTACCTCTAGTTCATGGTTTTCAAGTATGCAAAATCCAATACTTAACTGCAAGATGATAATTAGAACTTCAAATTCGAAAATGGCAGTTGATACATACACCGACAGCGTCGCGCCGCGTTCACCTGGGCGGCGCTGGATTTCAGGCTGCGGGTGGCGTCTAGCCGGTGGCTGGTAGCCGCTGCAGCGCGAGGAAACGCTCGAGCGTAAGCTGTTAAGATCGCGACGCAGCCACGAGCTGTCCTGCGGAATTGTTTCTGGAATACTTGTTATTGCTGGTGGGTAGAATGTTAAGCGAATTATCTAACATGTTCAATCAGACTCATAACCTTAGACCGACGTGTGGTTAAAAAAAAAAAATACAGTGGACGCGAACATGCGACTACGAGTTTTGAATGCACGACGATTACCACTAGACCACGGGCTCACTCAGCCCGAGAACAACTCGGAAATAGATAACAGTTACTCCTAACACTTCCGCATCTTACAGTGTTGCCAGATTGTGCAGATAGCCGGACTTAGAGTTGGCAGGGGCGGTCAGTTTTATTGGCCACCTTAAGCGAACGACTGGGACTTAGTCTCTGTGGCGGCCGGCCGGCGGCCAGTGTTTATGTCTAAGACTGTACGTGTCACCTGACAGACTTGTGTCTAGACGTATCAGGCGTCCCATATCACTCCAACTGGACATGCCCCACAGCATTGGAGAGCCCTCACCAGCTTGAATAGCCCACTGCTGGTAAGCAAGGTCCATGGATTCATGATGTTGTCTCGATACCTGTAAACGTACATCCATGTGATACAATTTGAGACTCGTCCGACCAGTAACATGTTTCCAGTCATCAACAGACCAATGTCGGTGTTGGCGGGCCGAAGCAAAGCGTAAAGCTTTGTGTCAAGCAGTCATCAAGGGTACGCGAGTGGGCCTTCGGTTCCGAAAGTCGATATCGATGATGTTTCATTGAATGGTTCCCACGCTGACACTTATTGATGTCCCATCATTGAAATCAGCAGCTATTAGTGGAAGGGTTGCACTTATGCCACGTTGCACGATTCTCTTTAGTCGTCGTTGGCCCCAGTCTTGCATGACCGCTGCGAAGCCGGAGACTTGATGTTATACCGGATACTTGATATTCACGGTACACTCGTGAAATGGTCGTATGGGAAAATCCCCACTTCATCGCTGCCTCGGAGACGCTGTGTCCCATCGTTCGTGCGCCGACTATAACACCACGTTTAAATTCACTTAAACTTTGATAACCTACCGTTGTAGCAGCAGTAACGATCTATTAACTGCGTCAGACACTTGCCTTACGTAGGTGATGCCGAACGTAGCACGGTATTCTGCCTATTTACATAGCTCTGTATTGAATATGAATGTTTGTACCACTTTCTTTGGCGTTTCAGTGTATCATATTAACTAATCCTCTTTGTTTTCATTTAACTATAAATTATCAGCACAACAACAGAACAAAAAATTACGTGACAACACACAAAAATTATTCCAACTAGCTCTCTTCCGCATAGCAGTAAACTGCAATATACACTACTGGCCATTAAAATTGCTACACCAAGAAGAAATGCAGATGATAAACGGGTATTTATTGAAAAAATATATTATACTAGACCTGACATGTGATTACACTTTCACGCAATTTGGGTGCATAGATCCTGAAAATCAGTACTCAGAACAACCACCTCTGGCCATTATAACGGCCTTGATATGCCTTGGCATTGAGTCAAACAGAGCTTGGATGGCGTGTAGACGTATAGCTGCCCATGCAGCTTCAACACGATACCACAGTTCATCAAGAGTAGTGGCTGGCGTATTGTGACGAGCCAGTTGCTCAGCCACCATTGACCAGACGTTTTCAATTGGTGACAGATCTGGAGAATGTGCTGGCCAGGGCAGCAGTTGAACATTTTCTGTATCCACAAAGGCCTTTACAGGACTAACGTGCATTTGTGCATTGTCCTGCTGAAATGTAGGATTTCGCAGGGATCGAATGAATGGTAGCGCCACGGGTCGTAACACATCTGAAATGTAACGTCCACTGTTCAAAGTGACGTCAATGCGAACAAGAGGTGACCGAGACGTGTAACTAATGGCACCCCATACCATCACGCCGGGTGATACACCAGTATGGCGATAACGAATACAATCTTCCAATGAGCGTTCACCGCGATGTCGCCAAACACGGATGCGACCATCGTGATGCTGTAAACAGAACCTGGATTCATCCGAAAAAATAACGTTTTACCATTCGTGCACCCCGGTTCGTCGTTGAGTACACCATCGCAAGCGCTCCTGTCTGTGATGCAACGTCAAAGGTAACCGGAGCCATGGTCTCCGAGCTGATAGTCCATGCTGGTGCAAAACTCGTCGAACTGTTCGTGCAAATGGTTGTTGTCTTGCAAACGTCCCTATCTGTTGACTCAGGGATCGAGATGTGGCTGCACGATCCGTTACAGCCATGCGGATAAGATGCCTGTCATCTCGACTGCTAGTGATACGAGGCCGTTGGGATCCAGCACGGCGTTCCGTATTACCCTCCTGAACGCACCGATTCCATATTCTGCTAACAGTCATTGGATTTCGACCAACGCGAGCAGCAATGTCGCGATGCGATAAACCGCAATCGCGATAGGCTACAATCCGACCTTTATCAAAGGCGGAAACGTGATAGTACGCATTTCTCCTCCTTACACGAGGCATCACAACAACGTTTCACCAGGCAACGCCGGTCAACTGCTGTTTATGTATGAGAAATCGGTTGGAAATTTTCCTCATATCAGCACGTTGTAGGTGTCGTCACCGGCGCCAACTTTGTGTGAATGCTCTGAAAAGCTAATAATTTGCATATCACAGCATCTTCTTCCTGTCGGTTAAATTTCGCGTCTAAAGCACGTCATCGTCGTGCTGTAGCAAATTTAATGGCCAGTAGTGTAATTGTGCGTGATGAGCCTCACCATACAAAATGTAGAACCGGTCCTTCAAAACAGATCAGATACGTGGTAGCCAACAATAGCACGTTCCAGATGTCCTGTGTTCTGGCTTCATAGAGACGGGCGCTGCATACCGCGATCTACTCGTAGCAGCCTGCCGGCCGAAGTGGCCGTGCGGTTCAAGGCGCTGCAGTCTGGAACCACAAGACCGCTACGGTCGCAGGTTCGCATCCTGCCTCGGGCATGGGTGTTTGTGATGTCCTTAGGTTAGTTAGGTTTAACTAGTTCTAAGTTCTAGGGGACTAATGACCTCAGCAGTTGAGTCCCATAGTGCTCAGAGCCATTTTCGTAGCAGCCTGCAGCCGCATCTCAGCATGTCATATCGGATAACAACAGCAGTTATAATATGAGCGATTCAGATCAATAAAAGGATTCAGGAGCACATCGACGGTCCCTTTATCACATGTGTGTTACAACTTCCAGATTAATGCTATGACAGACTGATAATTGTCCGTTGTAAGTTAGCGACAAAACTGTTAATTAATTTCGCAATAAATTATGTGTGAAAGCCCATTTCAATTTCGTTGTAAATCTCATTATTAACATTCACCACTGAATATTTAATATGAGTTTAGAGAAAGTGTAAAAACCGGAATGATGTCGTACAAACGGCTGCTATGGTGCAAGCGAGTTTCTAAATCGATGCCTTGTTTCCAAACCCCTTAGGCGCGCAGTGATTGTGATTAAGTGGTCGGAGCGGTGTCAAATCGCCTGAAACAGATATTACATTTCCGATAGTGGGATGTCTTATGAGGTGGATTTCTTGAACGAATGCCAATGAACTGATACTCCAGATTTCTATGCCCGTGAGATATGTTGATTAAAGTTTCATTCTCATTGAGATCTTATTTTCGGTACATGAAGAAATCCAGTCCTGCAGATGATTCATGGTGTAAGTATATTATGGGTGTTGGGTGTATATAAGTTACTGGATCATTTCCGGTGGAGATTCCAACACAGCATGCCCAGAAGCCGCACACGTGCATCCTATCGACATGTTTCAGACTCTGAGTGTAACGACTACAGCCAAACTTGTGACTAAATGGATTCGAGAAAACAGTGCAACAAGAATAGTAGGCTGGGTCCTAATAGAAGGACTGCACCACGAGAAGATCATAGCATTATTCGACTGGCTCTGAAGAACAGTGAGTGGATAACTTCCTAAGTCGGGTCAGAGATTACAGGCAGAATATCATGAGTAACCGTCGGGAACAGATTACTGGAAGCTGGATCAGATATCGAGATGTGATGAGTTGTTTGCCGCTGACAAAATACCAAAGAAAATAGGGATTTGCGTGATGTGTCGCCAGAAGGCATTGATTCTCTTTCGATGAGTCCCTTCTTGTATGTGGAGACCATCTCTAAGTCGGCTTGTCCACAACGACCTTGTTAAGTCACAGATGCAGTGATTTACGATACCATACTCTTCAATCTCTGTAATCATGAAGTGGGAAGCTATTGGTTATGTCAACAAACCTGAGTTAGCACGTACCGGGGAGCATTCAGCCTCCCTTTAACAACTGCTGTCATACTCTTCAGGACCACGTACCAAATGTATTTTCCAGCAGGATTATACAAGCCCCCATACTGAAGATCACGCCACGAACATCTAGAGGATTGCACAAGACGTATTCCACTCTTCCTTGTCAAATGCGCTGATTTATTCATTACTGAAACAGAGTGCAATAGGTAGAACAGATACTAACACGCATGTGGTAATTCAAATTTCACTAGAGTCTAAACCGAGCAAGGCAGATAAACAAAAGGAATTCAGAGCAAGGTCGCCATACGGAACTAACGAACTTTCTGGAAATGCAGAAGTTTGATAGAATCCAAATCTGATAGCATGGTAGGTCTTCTTCAGAAATCAGACAGTATACCTTGCTGCAGGATGATATGAAATGAAGTGGAACCGTCGATACAGACCCATAGAAACGGGCCACACGTGACAACTGAGGCGATCACTGTACATCTTGCGAGCACTTCCTGGAAGGGTTCGCATTGTCTTCTGAGGCAGCACCGCAGCTGCGTCGGTGTCGCAGGCTGGGTCCCTGTTAGGCTGGGGTCCTCTCACCCCCATGCAAAGTGGCTCCCTGAGCATGGAAGTGGTGATAGACGCAGGTGTATATAACATGAAAGAAAAGCAGATGAGGGGTTTGAGTAGACGTATCGTTAGCAGTTGGTAGTAGCAGTGCATCAGGAGGCCAGAGATGTGGATTGGCAGTCAGGCCAAAGGCTTCGATTGCATGGGTAACAGTTCTCTGTGACTAGTGATGCATCTTCTGAGATGTCGACATCCATGTTGCCCTCTTGGCATGTGCTAAGGAAATGTCCTGCTGGAACCGCACGACAGCTACAGTCGCAGGTTCGAATCCTGCCTCGGGCATGGATGTGTGTGATGTCCTTAGTTAGTTAGGTTTAAGAAGTTGTAAGTTCTGGGGGACTGATGACCTCAGCAGTTAAGTCCCATAGTGCTCAGAGCCATTTTGAAATGTCCTGTAGCACAGGTGTGTTGATCGGCGGCAACAGTAGAGGTTCATAATTCATGTTTCCCGCAATGTATCCCAAAGCAGAATTGTGTGTGGAAGAGACTTCTGGAAGCAGCTGCCCCAGAGCTAGGTTACACCATATAGATGTAGGAGGAGGCTGGCCCAAATCTAGAGGTGGTGGTGATGGGGGGGGTGGGGGGTGAAGTTGAATGAATATCAGAGATTCACTCTGTTGGTATCTAGCTCGAAGATCATTTCACTATGGGTGACGGTTCCTGTGCTCAAGACTCAACACAGCACAGCACAAGGTAATATGTGAGGGCCGTGTTCACAGGAGATTTAGCAACGTTCGTGCGTCGTGGCCATTAAGTGTCCCAGCTCGTGAGTGCCCATGAACTGGAGTGGTCTGATATGACAAGAGGAATCCCACTGGTTATCCTCTTTCTTGCAGTCTGAGAATATTGATTGTTTAACTGTGAAAAGTATGAATAATGCCTCGAGGCTGGGTGGATCATGGGTTGTCAACAAGTGATCACTACAGGCAGACTGGCAAAGAAGAAGACCTAAATTAATGATCTAAAGACTGTGGTCCATGACTGGAATAACGAAAAAAATAAGAGAATACAACAGAAGAAAATTGAGGACCACTGCTCGAAACAAGTATCTGATTGGCAATTTCAATAGAAAAAATACTTTGAGGGATGAGATTGAGGTGCGCCCAGTGGTAGAGTGCATACGTGCCATCTATTGCAACGACGAATAGCCACATTTCTCCAAGGAATAGGCCAATGAAGTTCATGTGACTGCAGTCTCATCATGCATCTGATATGGGTGAAGCTGAGTAGTTCTGCCGTGGTGCATCCCCGTGGAAGCTACGTGCACGTCACCTGTGTCGATTCCTGTCCAGTGGATGTGATGGTATGCCATCGCCTTCATGCAAGTGATGTCCCAATGGTCCACGTGGCGCATCTGCAGGTATCATCATTGATCGAGGCACGATAACCCCCCCCCTCCCCCCCACGATCTCCATCTTCCTGGATGCGGACGATGAGTACACTGATGACTTCCTAGTAATGTTAGATGATATGGGCATAGTTCCACGTCTGCTTTGTCACATATGTTTGCTGTACTTGCTGAACTGTTCCGCTATGGATATTGTCGAAGATTTTCTCGGTTATTAAATGAAAATTAGTTTCGTATAAGAATGCTTGGAGTTTGTGAACCTCCAAAATCATGGCGAGGGCTCCTTTCTAGATCCCTGACTAGCCTCCCCGTCCTCCTGTTTTGCAGTCCATAGAGCCTGACTCTGACGCCATGAGAACACTCGCATTTTCATACCAGACTCCAGCCAGTGTTCCTCTTGAAATTCACACGGGTTATGCTTCAGGGATGGCCAGAAATTCCTCAAAGTGACGTTCGGGGGCTCTTCGCTTCCATCTCAAAATGAATGCAAGAATGTATTCCTGCTCTTGGGCATCATACCTTCTGCTACCGATGTTGTTGGCGGATATCTGTTCCGAATGGTCATCGTCACAAAATCTGATGGAACTGACTGATACTTGACGGTGTAACACTTTCCACTTTCATCTGTGCATTATATGCAGTAAGAGAAGAAATCAGTCCAAAAGATAAGCTTTATTCTCTACCGCAAGGATGACGCGAAGTGTTTTAAGAAAGCGCCACACTCGTAGGATCGACTCTGACCGCCCCATATTGCAGTTCCTTCAGCATTACCGAAACTGGCCGGCAATAGCGAGATGATTAATGGAACAGGGGGCCCATTCGGAGGAAGGCAGGCCGGCGCGGCCCGATGGGAGAAGCTTCAGCCGGCGGGCCGCGGGGCTGCGCCTCGCCTCCAGTGGGCGGCGCCAGTAATGGGATCTCCGCGGCCATAATGGGATCTGCGCGCCCACACCGGTCCCGGCTAACAGCTCCAGACAGACAGCCGGCGTCTGCCAGCGGCGCCGCCCCGCGCCGGCGATTCGATTGCGACGCTATCAACATGATCGGCGCTTTCATTCCGCACCGGGCGGCCGGGCGAGCGAGAGGCGACACGAACAAGTAGCGGCGTTTCGCCCGCAAAGTGCTGTCCCGCTGCTGCAGGGGAGCGCTAGCATTTAGTGCGTCTGTCCGGCGCTGATGGAAGCGTCACTAACTGTGCCACTGTTGACAACACAGCTTCCTCTGTGCGACACATCATTACGTTCTCAGAAAGGCCAATCGCATTACCCTAGAATCATTACTAGGACAGTATTCGGGACACCGTGAAGAACTAATGTTTGATTTAGATCCGATTGTGTACAAGGATCCTCACCAACTGCGCATCCTGTTTTAAGCAGAAAAAAGTACGCTTGGGTGATATCTGCACCAGCAATCGACCCCACACGAAGATTATGGCCACAATTCTAATAGTATGCACGTATGACCTTCTCGAAATACAGCTGTTTAGCTTTTTCCGCTTGATGATCAAGCGCAAATTACTTTACATTGGTGTGAGGTAGAGGTTTTGAAATACTATTTGACACTGATAATGTGCTCTGTACACTGTCATAATAAAATGTGCCGGGCTGTTAGGCCATGGTTGAATGGATTTCACATCATAACCAAACGTTTCGTCCCCATCTACGGATGTCTGATTCACGCCCTGGCTTGCTGCTGTATGTGTGAATCGGACATTCAAAGAAGTTACGATGCCCTTTGAAAGTGTCCTCCACAGATGGGAACGAAACATAGGGTTTTAAGGTAAGCCGCGCGGGATTAGCCGAGCGGTCTAGGGCGCTGCAGTCTTGGACTGTGCGGATGGTGCCGGCGGAGGTTCGAGTTCTCCCTCGGGTATGGGTGTGTGTGTTTGTCCTTAGGATAATTTAGGTTAAGTAGTGTGTAAGTTTAGGGACTGATGACCTTAGCAGTTAAGTCCCATAAGATTTCACACACATTTGAAAATTTTTTTTAAGGTAAAATCCATTCGGCACTTGCATAATAGCGCAGAAAATTTTATTAATTGTGTCATTTCTGACTGTGAAAGTTTATATTTTACAATTTGTTCATTGTGTCAAAGTTCACGGTATCTAATCTGTAGCTAGTGCTAAGGATATTTATGTTACGATTCACAAATGCTTTGTAAATGAATGAAATGAGTGAGTGTGTCATTAATGTGAGTAGCGTAGAGCTATTTAATAGCCAACGTCTTTGCCACAGTGATAACAACTGTTACCGTCGCATCAGAGAAGTTAAGCACTGTCAGGTTTGGCTAGCACTTCAATGTGTGACCGTTCAGGTCTGCAGAGTAATGCTGGCAAGCGGGGTACAGTCAGCCTTTCTAAGTCCAATTGAGAAGGTACTTGATGGAGACGCAGCGGCTCTGGTCACCAAAGCTGACAACGGCTGGGAGAGTGGTGTGCTGACCACATGCCCCTCCACAACTACATCCAGTGACGCCTTTCGGGTGAGGATGACATGGCGGACGGTCGGTCGGTCGGTCCAAGGCCTGCTCGGACGGAGAGAGAGAGCGCTATATAGTTATTATTATCTCTGTTATGCGTTATTTTCTTTGGATATTAAAGCTGTACATTTACAGGAGATGCGCTTTTCTACACCCTGAATGGAATGATTAAAATGTAAATGGGATATCAGTAACTGCACTCCACAATAATTTTTCAGTTACATTCTGATTCTGAGGCGTATATACAACTGCAGTATATCAGTACTAACTTGTTTTTGAAAAAGAAATATTATTCAACTTACTGTACCCATCAGTGAGATTGACGTATTAGGTACTCATCTTAGTTATCAAATTTCACATAGAATAACATGTGTTCCCGAAGAAGACTTCAAAACACGTTGGACAGATGTGTCCAGCTCGCATCTCCTCTTCCCTTGCCTTCAACATCCAGCTAACAGGAGTTCTATGGTTGTCACTCCGCAGTACTCCGCTTCGCACTCGAGCATTAAGGGTCGGCAGTGGGACGGAGCGACTAACAAACAACTAGTGCATGTGAAGTTTCAGAGCTGTACATTCAACAGGTAATAATTTCGTAGTTACAGAGATGTTAAACAAACTCCATTGGCAGACGTTACAAGAGAGGCGTTGTGCATCACTGAGAGGTTTACTACTGAAATTTCGAAGAGCAGTTTGCAGGAAGAGTCGCATATTACTTCCCGCCACGTACACCTCATGAACGACCAGGAAGAGAAAATTCGAGAAATTACAGCTAATACAGAGGCTTACCGACAATCATTCTTCCCATGCGCCATTCGCGAGTGGAACAGGGAAGATGGAATCAGTTAGTTGTGTTAATAGTGTCCTCTCCCACACACCATTATGTTGCTTGTGGAGTATAGTTAGACGTAGATGGATTTCGAGAATCTGTGCGTTCTGTGATCCTTCACCACTTAATCTATGGAAACATAAATCTGACTGCCACAAACAGAACGGAGAATCATCGTGGAACACTACAGAATTCCACTCAATTTACCACTTGACTCCAGCTGATCACCATGCGAATGTCGACTGCGGGTCGTATGGCGCTATCAGTAAACAAAGCGTGGCAGTTCGAAATTGCACGTTAGCTTCCAGTGATCTGTCCCATATGCTTCGTAGTGGCACCCCTTGTGGTCGCTGCCCGGGTTTCAGATATAGTCCTCTGTTTGCTCCTTTAGATGCAGACGAACAATCTTTCGATCTCCTCTTAGTGTACGCCTTTTTGAAGGACCCAAGCCACTTTTCTTGCCACACTGATGTCATCAGTCCATCTAGTCACAACTGCTACTGCGACATTGCGTACACAGCAGTACAGCCGGCTGTCAGTGCGATCCGTCTGTACCATGCTTCCATGTCCTTGTCGTCAGTTAACCGATTTTTCTCAGAGTCCGAATAATTGCGGTAAGGTGCACTTGCTCGTCCTATATGTATGCTGGGGAGCGAACTCCACTTGATAAATTCCAGTAACGTCAGACATATCCAGCAGTCATCATATACTCACACCATTCATCTACAAGAATAGTTTTCTTCTGTGCTCGAAGTAATGAAATTAAACTCAACGAAATATTAATCAACATATCCCCTAGGTATGGAAATAGCGGAGAGTCAGTTTGGTAGCGTTGCTCTAGATCTACATGTGTAACATCTTCTAACGTTGTCTGTGTATAAATGTTAATCGATACTTATTTCCTTGAGAACTGGGATCGGCTTTGACGCTCTACGGAATGGATTTCCTCTTGCACAAATATGAGCTGAAAAGATGTAAAGAATTAAGATACTGCTGTTGACACAAAAAATCGTATGAAAGTATGTGATTATGCTACTCTCACACCTTATAGTAACTGTAACAATGTTCCTAATTCTTTTTCCGATTATAACGATTGAGTTAAGGACATTATCCGAGATGTAAGTTATGCCAGTAGGGATCTTGGGCGTGGAGCGTGGAGCGCGCTAGTGATTTCAATGGACGTAGTTCAACTCATCATTTATTGATTAACGCACAATAAGCAATAACTGCTAGATGTTTTCCTAAAAAGTGATAAGTGGTTGAATATTACAAAAAGTCCTCAGGATTCTACTACTGATTCTAGTTTTTTGTAGCCCTACTAAAAAAAGTTGTAATCGAGGATCATAATACCACCATTTCGGCGCTGAAAAACTCTATTTTCGAGTTAGTTTGTCGGTATTCCAGGCCTACAGGCAACTAATCAACTAATGGCATATTATGTGGTCACAGGCGACAGGTCAGCTGCTTTGTTTTTATCGTAAAGTATGAATGAATTGTTAACTTTTATGTTTTCTCCTGAAATGATGTCGCAAGTTTGGTGTATCTTCTCCCGTTATTAATCTTTCAAATCAAAAGCATCATTGTATTTCATTGACACCGCTTATGGTAAAATTCTTCCAGACTACGGAAGATGCCACTTTATAATACAATTGATTAACGACGACGGGAAGATACAATGGCGTTATACAATGGTTATGACATTCGGAAAATTAGCGATCGTACTTCAAAGTATTTTTAGGGAGAATATTCTTCCGTTTTTACTTTGAGTACCACGTAGTCAATCTTCATTTTTCATTAAGAAACACAAAATATTAGTTTTAGATACTCACTCGCTACATCACTGATATAAACTTCTTTTACTGCACTGACCTATTACCATTGTTCTGAAATGAATACATAATTTTGGAGATTTGTGTAGTCCAAAGGTAATGATGCAGGCTGTCACGTAGAAATATTATTTGCACGTGAAAACTGCTCGAAATGTATATACAATCAAAGGATGGGCTGCCACCACAACCACAAATCATCAGAATCAATATGTAAAGCCATTCTTGTTGTTGTTGTTTGTTGTTGTTGTGGTCTTTAGTCCTGAGACTGGTTTGATGCCCCTGTCCATGCTACTCTATCCTGTACAAGCATCTTCATCTCCCAGTACCTAATGCAACCTACATCCTTCTGAATCTGTTTAATGTATTCATCTCTTGGTCTCTCTCTACGATTTTTACCCTCCACACTGTCCTCTAATACTAAATTGGTGATCCCTTGATGACTCAGAAGATGTCCTACCAACCGATCCCTTCTTCTCGTAAAGTTGTGCCAGAAACTCCTCTTCTCACCAATTCTCTTCAATACCTCCTCATTACTTACGTGATCTACCCATCTAATCTTCAGCATTCTTCTGTAGCACCACATTTAAAAGGTTCTATTGTCTTCTTGTCCAAACTATTTATCGTCCGTGTTTCATTTCCATACATGGCTCCAATCCATATAAATACTTTCAGAAACGACTTCCTATCACTTAAACCTATATTCGATGTTAACAAATTTCTCTTCTTCAGAAACGCTTTCCTTACCATTGACAGTATACATTTTATATCCTCTCTACTTCGACCATCATCAGTTACTTTGCTCCCCAAATGGCAAAACTCATTTACTACTTTAAGTGTCTTATTTCCTAATCTAATTCCCTCAGCATCACCCGACTTAATTCGACTACATTTCATTATCCTCGTTTAGCTTTTGTCGATGTTCATCTTATATCCACCTTTAAAGACACTGCCCATTCCGTTCTTTCAAGTCCTTTGCTGTCTATGACAGAATTACGGTGTCATCGGCGAACCTAAGAGTTTTTCTTACTTCTCCATGGATTTTAATACCTACTCCGAATTTTTCTTTTGTTTCGTTTACTGCTTGCTCAGTATACAGATTGAATAACATTGGGGAGAGGCTACAGCCCTGTCTCACTCCCTTCCCAACCACTGCTTCCCTTTCACGTCTCTCAACTCTTATTAATCCCATCCGGTTTCATTACAAATTGTAAATAGCCTTTCGCTCCCTGTATTTTACCCTTGCCACCTTTAGAATTTGAAAGCGACTATTCCCATCAACATTCTCAAATGCTTTCTCTAAGTCTATAAATGCTAGAAACGGAGGTATGTCTTTCCTTAATCTTTCAACTAAGATAGATCGTAGAGTCAGTATTACCTCACGTGTTTCAACATTTCTACGGAATCCAAACTGATCTTCTTCGAGGTCGGCTTCTACCAGTTTTTCCATTCGTCTGTAAGGAAACCGCGTTAGTATTTTGCAGCTGAGACTTGTTAAACTGATAGTTTGGTAATTTTCACTTCTGTCAACACCTGCTTTCTTTGGGATTAAAATTATTATCTTCTTCTTGAAGTCTAAGGGTATTTAGGCACTCTCATACATCTTTCTCACCAGATGGTAGAGTTTTGCAGGACTGCCTCTCCCAAGGGTGTCAGAAAGTTCTAATGGAATGTTGTCTACTCCTGGGGCCTTGTTTCGACTCAGGTCTCTCAGTGCTCTGTCAAACTCTTCACGCATGTACATCCTCTTCCATTTCCACAATATTTTCCTCAAGTATATTGCCCTTGTATAGACCCTCTATATACTCCTTCCACCTTTCTGCTTTCCCTTCTTTGCTTAGAGCCGGGTTTCCATCTGAGCTCTTGATTTTCATACAAGTGGTTTTCTTTCCTCCAAAGATCTCTTTAATTTTCCTGTAGGCAGTATCTATTTTACCCATAGTGAGATAATCCTCTACATCCTTACATTTGTCCTGTAGGCATCCCTGCTTAGCTATTCTGCACTTCCTATCGATCTCATTTTTGAGACGTTTGTATTCCTTTTTGCCTACTTCATTTAGTGCATTTTTATATTTTATCCTTTCATCAATTAAGTTCAATATTTCTACTCTTACCCAAGGTTTTCTATTAGCCCTCGTCTTTTTACCTACTTGATCCTCTGCTGCCTTGACTACTTCATTCCTCAAAGCTACCCATTCTTCTTCTACTGTATTTCTTTCCCCCATTCCTGTCGATTGTTCCCTTACGCTCTTCCTGAAACTCTGTACAACCTCTGGTTTAATCAGTTTATCCAGATCCCATCTCCTTAAATTCCCACCTTTTTGCAGTTTATTCAGTTTTAATCTAGAGTTTATAATCAATAGATTGTGTTCAGAGTTCACATCTGCCCCTGGAAATGTCTTACAATTTAATACCTGGTTCCTAAATCTCTGTCGTACCATTATATAATCTAATTGATACCATCTAGTATCTCCAGGCTTCTTCCATGTATACAACCTTCTTTCACGGTTGCTGAACCAAGTATTAGCTATGATTAAGTTATGCTCTGTGCAAAATTCTAAAAGGCGGCTTCCTCTTACATTCCTTCTCCCCAATCCATATTCACCTACTACGTTTCCCTCTCTCCCTTTTCCTACTATCGAAATCCAGTGACCCATGGCTATTAAATTGTCGTCTCCCTTCACTACCTGGATAATTTCTTTTATCTCGTCATACATTTCATCAATTTCTTCGTCAGCTGCAGAGCTAGTTGGCTTATAAACTTGTATCACTGTAATAGGCGTGGGCTTCGTGTCTATCTCGACCACAATAATGCGTTATCTATGCCGTTTTTAGTAGCTTACCCGCACTCCTACTTTTTTATTCATTATTTAACCTACTCCTGCATTACCCCTATTTGATTTTGTATTTATAACGCTGAATTCATCTGACCCGAAGTCTTGTTCGTCCTGATACCGAACTTCAGTAATTCCCACTATATCTAACTTTAACCTATCCATTTCCCTTTTCAAATTTTCTAACCTACCTGCCCGATTAAGGGACCTGACATTCCACGCTCCGACCCGTAGAAGGCCAGTTTTCTTTCTCCTGATAACGACGTCCTCTTGAGTAGTCCCCGCCCGGAGATCGGAATGGGGGGCTACTTTACCTCCGTAATGTTTTACCCAAGAGGACGCCATCATCATTTAATCATACAATAAAGCTGCATGCCCTCGGGAAAAATTATGGCTGTGGTTCCCCCTTGCTTTCAGCCGTTCGCAGTACCAGGACAGCAAGGCTGTTTTGGTTAGTGTTACAAGGCCAGATTAGTCAATCATCCAGACTGTTGCCCCTGCAACTACTGGAAAGGGTGATGCCCCTCTTCAGGAAACACACGTTTGTCTGGCCTCTCAACAGGTACCCCTCCGTTGTGGTTGCACCTATGGTACGGCTATCTGTATCGCTGAGGCACGCAAGCCTCCCTACCAACGGCAAGGTCCATGGCTCGTGAGGGTGGGGGTAGCGATTCTTTTTAGTATGATAACTGTAGTTTGGTGTTTATGACACTTAGCTATGGATAGTAACTTTCACTTCTTCGACGAATTTCGATTTGTATCCGTCAGAACAATAATGCACCACCATACCGGTTACTATCAGATAAAAGCGCTGAGACTGGGCAATATGGACGAAGTTCAATTTCGGCCTTAGCTACAGCGGCGTGCTTGCGTGGCATGACTGTTTCAGATTCGTGTCTTCTGTCGCATGACAATTTCAGTTTCCTGCCTTCGGTGTCGTGAACTTCCCCAACGTGCATTTTGCCACCCCTGATTGCAGTGTGGTGCTTCCGGCCACCAAATATATTTCAGACGTGGCTTTTCCGACCTTCAAAGGAAGGTGCAAGAGTGGGTGAGGTTTTGATCGGGAATACCAAGGTGCAAAACTGGTTGTGTTAACACCGGCTGTTCTGGCCGTTTTGTAGTCATAACATCCATTCACATTTTATCCAATTACAAAACAAAATACTAAATTTGTGCTAGTGAAACGACCTGCAATGTCATTTGCATTTTTGCCTGTCGCAAATATTTGACTGGCCAATCCTGAATATGCAATTTCAGAAGGTGTGGTTAGGAAGGAACAGTTCAAATTGCAGCGAGTGAAACTAGCAGCAAAGACATTTATATTCTTCCTTGTCGCAAATATTTTGCTGCTTATTTCCGAATATGTAGCGATTTCTGAGAATGTTGTTTCTCAGGAACAGCTTAAATTGTTGCAAGTGAAACCAGCACTAACCTGAGAGTGTTGCTTGTCAGGAACCTAAGAGTATAGCTCAAATTGTTTCTGAAAGGAGCATTAATGAACAGTACACCTCCCTGTTGTTCCGTCAAAGAAAGCAGCAGCTGTGTGGGAGACTCATTTCGGAAATACTACGGTGTAAAACTGCCTGGTCGAGAGGGCCACAGTATCTGCAGCACTAGCAAAGGTCCGTAGAACGCCATTGATGGAAAGTCCACGGAACCGTTGTATTCATTCGCAGTACGCTACGCTCTCTACATAGATATCCCTACTCCATGTGTACAAGCGACATGGACGTATAACAATGGGAGTTGTCTTAACGCTGTATGTCGCTTTGAAGCCGGCGCCACGACGTTAGACGCCCCGAGACATTAGCAGACTGCTGTTTATGATCTCTTCTTATTGGTTGGTTGATTAGGGGGAAGGGGACCAAACAGCGATACCTTCGATCCTTTGGATTAGGGAAGGTCGGGGACGGAAGTCAGTCGTGCCCTTTCTAATGAACCATCCCGTCATTTGCCTGAAGCGATTTAGGGAAATCACGGAAAATCTAAATCAGGATGGCCGAGAGCGGGTTTGAACCGTCGTCCTCCCGAATGTGAGTTCATTGAGCCACCTCGTTCGGTGATTCTTGTTGTTAACTTCTGTCGTGTGCGCAGAAATGTTGTTTCATAAACCCTTCGTGAGTTACACAGCGTCAGAATATTTTCAGGCTTAGTTCTGGTCTTACATGCATTTTTGATCCAATAATACACCTCTGTAATGTGATAGTCTTATTGTTATACGTTTAGAAAAACCAAGAAGAGAAGTACGTGATATGAAAAAGTTGTCTTTGTAACCCAGTAATTTCCTTTACACGGGCTGGCGAAACTAATGTTCGGTCCATGTCCTCTTCTCGAGAACACTGAGAATATATTTTGATGTGTTTGGTCGGTTTTCAATCTTTCCTTCTCACATCGTTCACCTAGAGACATTCTTGAGTTGGGCTGATATGAAATCCAAAGTCAAATGTCAGATATAAGAACACAACAGAAAAGTAAACAAACAAAAATTCCCGCATGTAATAGAAAATGTAACTACAACGAGTCCACTTAATGAAGAAATGTCATTCCTTTACACTTTATACTATAATTAGAATGGTTAGTACACACCTAAATGACGCAAGTAGGCCCTTTTCATTAAAACCATGTTGGACGTTGGCTTCATGTTTGTGATGTCGTGACGACTCCCTTTACTACACCTCCATGCCAAGGGAACACTGCGATTCCTACATCTCTGGAACAGAAGACAACAAACAGAAGAGAGTTCAGTGTGAAAAATCTGAAATTAGGTACTTTATAGAACAAAAACCGAATTACTTAGTAAATATATTGAGGAATGAGAGTATACTTACTTTAACAAGATAAAGTTTATACTTCAGAGGCAATTCCAGTCCGGTGAGTGTCTACCTTTGTTCAGTAATTATATTTTGATATTTTCGGATGTTAAAAATGCTAATAATGATTTTCAACATAATTTTCAATCATGTACATTAAGGTCACATTTCATTTACAACTCATGTTAACAATACAGAGCACCAGATGTAATTTGATGTTCTCTGTAGATGGCTTACATTTGTTTGTGTTTGCTAATGATTCTCATGACGTGGGGGTAATGTATGTAGAATTATGAGTTTCGAGTTTAACGCTGGCACGTATCACTCTAACAGCGGTAGCACACTGACAAACTACAGGATAAGCGTTCAAATGCGCTGAATAGAATTTCTGCTGTCTACACACGTTGCCTCCAAAGTCTTGTAACTGGTTTTACTTAAAGTTTTCTCGTAACCGCTCTGCGGATTTTGAATACGTTACGTCGCTAGTACAGACAGATTTCGGTCAAACGTATCATGGATACAGTAAACACGATACATATGCATCTTAAAAATTTTCACTCGCTCCCCGAATGAAATTAAGGTTCAGAGAGATAAATTCAATGCTATTTTACTTGTTTGCGTCCAGTGTCACAGCTCAGATGTCGCTAATTATTGTTGCTAGAGACAAGAAGAAATGGCCACCACCAACTCTAAGTTTCGTATTGCAATTCGTCGTATTACATACAGGGTCTCTCTTCCAACACATAATGTTGTGGCGACATTGCGACACGGATTTCCGGTAAACTAATATGAAAATAGTTTGAGAAAACATGGACTCTGGAGTTATATCCTGCAGCAGAATTAGCTATTGTCGCAAAGTGATATATTTTTCTGTACGAAACATTTTCATCTCTACTTCCTGACTCGATACCTTTAAACTTCATTCACGTACAATATACAGGGTGACAAGTATTCAAAATATAAACGTCACTACAGATATTCGGCTTTAGGTTGTGACATGTTCAATATGCCTGACGTGTTTGCCGATGATGTGGCACAGACTAATAGCGAAATTCTGCATGACCTGCTTAAGTGTCGGAATATCGACGCTGTCGACGACCTCTTGGGTAACCCAGAGCCAGAATGCTGTCCCCAAAGCGTTCCTCCGGGACATCAAACACTCTCCTGCCTCGATGAGGTCGAGCTTCGTCTTACATGAACCACATCTTGAGGAAATCCGGGCACTTTGGGTAATGGGGATGAAATCATCTTTCAAAACGTTAACGTACCGTTTGGTAATCACCGTGCCATCAAGGAATATCGCACCGATTATTCCGGGACTGGACACTGCACATCACACATTCATCCGTTGAGGTGGAAGAAACTTATCGATCGCGAAATATGGATTATCAATCCCCCAAATGCGCCAATTTTGCTTACTGACGAATCCATCCAAATGAAAGTGGGCTTCGTCGCTATGCCAAAACATATTGCGCATACTAATTCCCATCATGCCCCTCGGCCAATCGTGCAGTTTGAACGTCATAACGCAAGTGATTGGGAAGTGATGACTATTTTATTTCAAGTAGTGCAATAATTGTCGCCCTGTATCAAAATTTTAATAGCATCTGTAATCATTCTCCACAACATGGATTCCATTACGAATGTTCTTATAATAACTACCTTAAAGAAAGATCAGTGAATTGGGTATCTGTATAATTCGAAGGTGATGACTGAGACTGTCATCAGGTGAAAATTGGTCGAATTATGTATACATTCAGCGGCTTAACTGGCAGCACAATCCCTCACTGACGCGACTAGCGCTTGCTATCCTCTCTCTCACCCGGAACAAAAATATTAGCTACATCCGAGCTGTGACACAAACAAGCGAAATGCCCTAGCTAATTACCTCTCCAAAGGTTTAAGCCCAATCCATTTCAGATATCAAAATCAAATTATTAAGATACCTACGAAGCATGTGTACAAAATTCACGCTACTTTTGAACTGGATCTTTCACTGGTAGCGATGTAAAGATGGTCAAACCCTTACGAACAAAACCAACGCTCAACCGCAAGCTGTAACTGTTGGAGTCAATGTGAGTCAGCGACAAAACTGATGTTGTGTGAATCTGAATGTTAACTCCATAGATATTCCTACTCTGTGGACAAAACATAAGATAACGTTGTCAAAAAACTGAAGAATGCTTCACGTCAAGTAGACTTTGCTGGTCTCCAGTTATCACAGTTACATCACAAATGGATCTTCTGCCTAGTCGGTTAGACGAATGTGATTACGGCGCGCGCTGTGCTGCTTTCTGCTGGCCTAATCCTATGCAAGAGACAACTCAACCCTATAAATCGGTGGCTGCTCAAATTTATCTGCCCTATGGCACCGGAATCATACTGATCTAGCATTTGCACTACTTGTTGAAATAACGGATTGGTCTGTTTCAAAATCTGTTCCCTAAGTTTGGCATCTGTTACATTGCACACACTCACATCATGCGACATAACATCTGAATATAACGCACCACAAGGACATACGAATTTGCATTTCCTCGTCATACCCTGCAAATCTGTTATCCACTCGCAATAAGTTTGTTCTGACCTTTTCTTGCAATAAAAGGATTGGTACCTAGCTGCCACGACATTCCCTTCTTGGTCACAATAGTTAGTTAGCGAGTCTACACTCATGCTCATAAATTAAGGATAATGCTGATACATGGTGAAACAACGCTCTGGTGGGTGCTTTGCGGGTTTAAATCACCTCGGGGTATGACGATGCTGTGCATTTGACCTGCGGTCGTCGCACTGTGGCGCTCTCAACAGACAACAAACACAGAGGTGTGTTGGTGCATGTCAGAGTACGGTGCGGAGAGTAAGTGTGCAGACTTATTAAGACCTGCTAATGGTGAAAATTGTGTTGTCAATTGCTTTAATAACACATATTGATGACACTATGAGGGGTAGAATACTAGGGCGACTTGAGGCTGGTCAAATACAGAAGGTCGTAGCACGGGCCCTCCGTGTGCCACAAATTGTGATCTCAAGATTATGGCAACGATTCCAGCAGTGTCCAGGCGCTACAGTACGGGACATCCACAGTGTACAATACCACAAAAAGACCGATATCTCACCATCAGTGCCCGCAGATGGCCATGGAGTACTGCAGGTAGCCTTGCTCGGGACCTTACCGCAGCCACTTGAACAGTTGTCTCCAGACACACAATCTACAGACGACTGAACAGACATGGTTTATTCGCCCGAAGACCTCCAAGGTGCATTACACTGACCCCTGGTCACAGGAGAGCCCGTAAAGCCTGGTGTCAAGAACACAGTACATGGTCACTGGAACATTGGTCCCAGGTTATGATCACGGACGAGTCGCAGTGTATTCTGAACAGTGATTCTCGCCGGGTTTCAATCTGGCGTGAACCAGGAACCAGATACCAACCCCTCAATGTTCTTTAAAGGGACCTGTGTGGAGGTCGTGATTTGATGTTGTGGGTTGGGATTATGATTGGTGCACGTACACCCCTGCCTGTCTTTAACAGAGGAACTGCGACAGGTCAGGGGTTTCGGGACGTCATTTTGCACCAGTATGTCCGCCTTCTCAGGGTTGTAGTGGGTCCCACCTTCCTCCTGATGGATGATAATGCACGACCCCACAAAATTGCCATCGTGGAGGAGTACCTTGAAACAGAAGATATCAGGCGAAAAGAATGGCCTGCCTGTTCTCCAGACCTAAAGCCCATCGAGCACGTCTGGGCCGCTCTCGCTCGACGCATCGCTGCACGTCTTCAATCCCCTAGGACACTGCAGGAACTCCGACAGGCACTGGTGCAAGAATGGGAGGCTGTACCCCAGCAGCTGCTCGACCACCTGATCCAGAGTATGCCAACCCATTGTGCGACCTGCGTACGTGTGCATGGAGATTATATTCCATGTTGATATCGGGGTACATGCACAGAAAACAGTGGCGTTTTGTAGCACATGTATTTCGGGACGGTTTTCTCAACTTATCACCAATACCGTGGACTTAGCGATCTGTGTCGTGTGTGTTCCCTATGTGCGTATGCTATTAGCACCAGTTTTGTGTAGTGCTACGTTGTGTGGCACCACATTCAGCAATTACCCTTAATTCATGAGCATGAGTGTAGAAACTGACCATATGAATGTTCATTCGTAGTAGCGTTAGGGAACAACTTCTGAATGAGGCGAAAAACTGCACTTCCTACCGTCGAAAGAAAATTATGTCTTTTCGCAGTTCTTCAGACATTGTGAGCAATGATGTGGGATTCAATCTGTTGCAACCACTCGAGCCATTACGCTTCTCTTTCATTAAACTGACGAAAAGGCGGTATAGCACTTGGAGCTACAGGAATTGCTTGTTGTTCTGTTTGGTGCGCAGTGTCAGCCAGTAACTACTGTACTGTGTTTAGTAGAGTTGAGGTCTGCTGCACCTGAAACTGAAACATCTGTGTTAGCTGAGTTGCATGTATCGCTTGGAGCTAACGCGCCTGAGCAGGGGGTGGGAGAGGTGGGTTGCTCATTGTCGAATAAATAAGCAACTGCAATAAACAGACAATGCAAGCAATAAAAATAAGCAAACAAGCAAAGAAAATTTCTGCATTGCCCACCTAAAAACGTTGAATAGAAAATACACTACAAGAGACACTGTCAAAACACACAAACACACTCCTGCAAAGAAAAATCAAGGTAGAATTAAGGCGCCAGAAAAACAGGAAAGCCCTTAACAAAAGACTGTGGCAGGCAGGCTTTGGGTTGTCGCTGTGGTATTCATCCAACTCCTCGCGGCCAAGTATTATGTCGCCATGATTGTTCTCAAATATTATGTCTGCGTGCTCGTAGTCAAACATGTGTAGGCCATTAATCCTACATTCTCGGTTTGCTAGACAAACAATTCCGACAAATCGTATTAATGATTGTTATTATAAAATGAAAAGAGACAATACCTAACTTCGCAGTTACACAGATGTGTCGCAAGCAAAGGGTGACATACGAGATAATGAATCTTCTTCAGTATACACAATCTCGAGTCTGTGCTACATTAGAGTTTACTAGCGAAGTCCTCCTCACACAGGGGCCCCTGCTGTTGCGTTGTCGTCCTGGAGTGGGTTCTGTAAGCGAGCGATTGGCTGACGTCTTCTCACAGCCATCTCTTCTCTAATGTTCCAGACTGTTGACTTTAAGCCGTAACACAAAAATCAATGAGGCTATAAACATAGTTGAAAATGGTCATTAATTTACTTGCTTCTCATCAAAATGAGGGTACTATTATTTTGTACATCAGTCCATTTCAATGCATTCTGTGAATCCTTTCTACTAAGCAGTTGGAACTATAATACTAAAAATGAGTTATAAGATCTGAATAACATTAGGGATTTTTTTCTTGGAAAGTCATTCTATGATTTTCTTACATTTCTCAATCGCACCCTTACTTTTGTCATCAAAAATCTGTGTCGAGTCCAGACTTCTTTTAATTATTTGAAATTATTCGTGTAAAGAGTCCATGTTCAATTGATCACTCCTTAAAAGTTCTGCAGATTTTTGAAAAAGGTAATAATTTACTGGTGATTTTAAGTTTAAAAGCAGCATCTTCGATAGGATGTTTTCTGAGAAATCATATCACGGTGACAAATGTCCAACAAAATTGGTGTAAAAATGTAGAAAATCTATCCGCACAAATTCTTTTGATTTAGTGCTTAATTTGCCCACTGTTTCTCCTGTCTTACTTCCGAAAAAGATGTGTTTCATTCTTTGCTCAATCTTTTCGTGAATCCCGTGCATTTAAGCCTGTGTCTCAACCACTCACAGAGAATGATTCAATCTCCTCCATTGTTGTTTTTCAGAAAACATTACGTAATGCAGAAACGAAAAATACGAGTACGTTACATCGCTTCTTCTTCACAAGTGGTTATGTTTTCTGATAGACGAAAGCATTCATTGCAGAATTCCAGAAAATGAGATTACAGTGCATGTCACATTTTTAATACTCTTTCGACAGCAGAGTCAAGAAAAAAATCTCGTGGCAACATGTTTCATTACTTCTTTCCATTGCATCTCATTCGCGTCAATTTTGAGTTCCAAGTCTGTTCCTCGTTTCGCAGATCTACTGCAGTGTCACCATATTGTCAGTATCAAACTTTCTAAGCCAAATCCAGTTTATCAGTATTGTATTTTGCAGCACTGTGGAGAATCTTAATTGGGCAACCAGCTTTGAGAGTTTTAACATTTTCAACTAAAAGAAGTGTATAAATGGATTCTGCTGAAGTTTACATTATTGTTGTCAGTGGCTATTGCTGACACTTTATTTAAAGACAATCCATTCTCCTTCAAAGTCTCTTCGAAACTTGATATGCGCAATCATCGTTAGACTCCACAAATTGCAGTGCACGGTTATAACCACATTAGCGCAAACAAAGAATCGTAAGCAAAGCGGAAACATTTTCCTATTTTTTTGTCGAATGCTTCTGTCGGAATAGAAAAGTATAGAATTTATCCTTGGATGGTATTTAAAATATTTCTAACAGATTTTTTGGTCAATACTTCGCACACAATAGCTTCCACTTTTGTTGTTCCGTTTGAGCTATTTTTTAATCACTGCAGGTATATGGTAATAATTTGTGTGAACAATCCGTACTATTGTAACTAAGAAAACGCTTTCCCATATGGTAAACAGATGCGAATTCTCCAGTAGTAGTCTTGTCCGTCTCCAATGCAGATGATTAAGGCTTCGAGAAAGGTACTTGATGCTGTATTTGTGGTGTCACCGCCAGACACCACACTTGCTAGGTGGTAGCCTTTAAATCGGCCGCGGTCCGTTAGTATACGTCGGACCCGCGTGTCGCCACTGTCAGTGATTGCAGACCGAGCGCCGCCACACGGCAGGTCTAGAGAGACTTCCTAGCACTCGCCCCAGTTGTACAGCCGACTCTGCTAGCGATGCTACACTGACAATTACGCTCTCATTTGCCGAGACGATAGTTAGCATAGCCTTCAGCTACGTCATTTGCTACGACCTAGCATGGCGCCATTACCAGTTTATATTGAGATTGTAATAGTGTCTAAACAAGAGCGATGTTCTCCAATTGTGGATTAATGTTAAGTATTCCATGAACTACGTTCTTTTCTTTATAGGATAATTACTTTACCTTGTTCCAGACCTCACGCCAATCTGCGTGAGCTTAAAAGCGTGCATTTCGGCCTCCTCTAGCAACACGGTGTTGGCTCTTCTGCCAACACTTCAGTATTGGTAACAACAGTCGTGCGAGATTTACAAGATGCTTGTTCTTTTATATCAGCAACACTTCCAGGAGCACACGTGAAATCTTTATTGCACAGGCTACAGTGGTGTACGAGTTTTCGTTTACTTGCCTTAACCAGGAATTACTATTTCCCCCGTTCGGATGGTCCTTTGGGCTTTATCAGAAGGTATTCCACCACTTGCAGACGCACTATCTGTGTCACTGTCACTTAAGTCACTCATTTAGTCTATAGTTTTAGAAGTAACTCACAAGACTAGCACGTTCAACGCTCAGCAGTTCTCGGAAAACAACGAACGACGTTTTAAACTAGAACGACAATCAAGAATGGGATTAAAAAATCCTTCCGGGATTGATAACACGCGTTGACATGGCATTTAAAGGAGATAGCAAACGAACGAAAGTATGAAACGCAAAATTGTAGTCAGAAAGTGTCATGGATAATAAACAAATGTAAGTATGTAAAAGAAACATGGGCAAACAGAGACGCGCGGCACCACACGAGAGGGTGGTAATCGGTGAATATCGGCCCCGCCCGATACTGTCACAGACTGGTAGCCGAACAAGTGATACGCTACTGGCCATTAAAATTGCTACACCACGAAGATGACGTGCTAGAGACGCGAAATTTAACCGACAGGAAGAAGATGCTGTGATATGCAAATGATTAGCTTTTCAGAGCATTCACACAAGGTTGGCGCCGGTGGCGACACCTACAACGTGCTGACATGAGGAAAGTTTGCAACCAATTTCTCATACACAGACAGCAGTTGACCGGCGTTGCTTCGCGAAACTTTGTTGTGATGCCTCGTGTAAGGATGGGAAATGAGTACCATCACGTTCCCGACTTTGATAAAGGTCGGATTGTAGCCTATCGCGATTGCGGTTTATCGTATCGGGACATTGCTGCTCGTGGTGGTCGAGATTCAATGACGGTAGGCAGATCATGGAATCGGTGGGAACAGGAGGGTAATACGGAACGCCGTGCGGGATCCCAACGGCCTCGTATCACTAGCAGTCAAGATGACAGGCAACTTATCCGCATGGTTGTAATGGATCGTGCAGCCACGTCTCGATCCCTGAGTCAATAGATGGGGACGTTTGCAAGACAACAACCATCTGCACGAACAGTTCGACGACGTTTGCAGCAGCATGGACCATCAGCTCGGAGACCATGGCTGCGGTTACCCTTGACGTTCCATCACAGACAGGAGCGCCTGCGATGGTGTAGCCAACGCGAACCTGTATGCACGAATAGCAAAACGTCATTTTTTCGGATGAATCCAGGTTCTGTTTACAGCATCATGATGTTCGCATCCGTGTTTGGCGACATCGCGGTGAACGCTCATTGGAAGCGTGTATTCGTCATCGCCATACTGGCGTATCACCCGGCGTGATGGTATGGGGTGCCATTGGTTGCACGTCTCGGTCACCTCTTGTTCGCACTGACGGCACGCTGATCAGTGGACGTTACATTTCAGATGTGTTACGACCCGTGGCTCTACCCTTCATTCGATCCCTGCGAAACTCTATATTTCAGCAGGATAATGCACGACCGCATGTTGCAGGTCTTGTACGCGCCTTTCTAGATACAGAAAATGTTCGGCAGCTGACCTGGCCAGCACATTATCCAGACTTCTCACCAACTGAAAATGTCTGGTCAAAGGTGGCCGAGCAAGTGGCTCGTCACAATACGCCAGTCACTACTCTTGGTGAACTGTGGTATCGTGTTGAAGCTGCATGGGCAGCTGTACCTGTACACGCCGTCCAAGCTCTGTTTGACTCAATGCCCAGGCGTATGAAGGCCGTTATTACGGCCATAGGTGGTTGTTCTGGGTACTGATTTCTCAGGATCTATGCACCCAAATTTCGTGAAAATGTAATCACATGTCAGTTCTAGTATAATATATTTGCCCAATGAATACCCGTTAATCATCTGCATTTCTTGTTGGTGTAGCAATTTTAATGGCCAGTAGTATACCTTGATGTGGTACGTGCGTAGATAATACATACTTGCCAGCTGTAGCGCGAAAGATTTCGCAAGAATAATCGAAAAAGTTTGAAATACGTTACATCCTGGGAAACACGGGACGTCTGGCGACACTAGTCGTGGTTCGTATTCATTTCACTGATGCGGGATAGAATTGCCCACACATCTCTCAATGAAAACAATGTACCTCCTACGAAAATCTGCGACGAGTGTGATCTGTAAGAACAGCGGAAAACATTAAGAGGTGGCACTGGCTGGCGCATAAATGGGTGCCGTTAATTACGCGGCGCTGAAGCGTTAATAGAGACGCAGAGGGCGGCGCCGACAAATAGAGCCGTCGCGCAGCCTTTATTAGACCGCAAGGGCGCCATTACGGCGGCCATCATTACTGGCGCCAGCCGTCGCCTAATTCATTCTGCAGCCCGAGACGCAGCCGGTTTATTAGCCCAATACATCGCCGCGCGGACCGCCACAGCCCCATCAGCAAGCCGCAGCGGCGGTCTGCTCCGGAGATATCCATCCCCTGGCACCGGTTCTTTCCCCTCTGCCCCAGCGTTGCACTGTGGCAGCAGTGTAGCTGTATCGAACCGTGAATGCACTTTTTCTTTTCTCGGGAACAGCAGCACATAGTATAACAATGTTCTACAGGGTGACACACGAAAAACCGAGTACAGACTGCTCGTCAGTTACGAATTGTTGCCCGCTACGAGCGGGTATAACAACAAATAGATAAGTATGTAATGATTGGACAATAAAGAAGTAATAAATAAGCCAATGAAAACTCTATATTTACTAAACTGATCTTGTCTTTTACATTACATTACATAAGCTGCTGAAAATGACCACCTTGTGCTTCAATGCTCTTTTGCGCACGCACTAACGTGTCATGTACACTTTGCGTAATTCTGCGGTATAATCAAGCGAAATTTTATATCGAATGTTGTTCTTGAAGTCTTCTAACGTTGCCGGTCTTGGTGGTCGAGCGGTACTAGGCGCTTCAGTGCGGAAACGCGCGACTGCTACGGTTGCAGGTTCGAATCCAGCTTCGGGCGTGGATGTGTGTGATGTCCTTAATTTAGTTACGTTTAAGTAGTTCTAAGTTCTACGGGACTGATGACCTCAGATGTTAAGTCCAATAGTTCTCAGAGCCATCTGAACCATTCTTCTAATGTTAATGGGTTATTGGCGTACACTCTTCCCTTTAGATTTCTCCACAGACAAAAGGAACGCCGCAGACACAGTCCTTAGCTGACTGTCCATTCATATGTGTATCTGTCATGAATTCGCCAGATTGACTCGCAGAGAGTGTGACGGGTTGCCCCATTCTGTTGAAAGATTCCCCAGGGAAGGGGGGGGGAGGGGGGGAGGCAGTCAGCTGCGCGTAGAATTCCTCAAACATTCGAATATGCACAGGAATGTCTACTATTATTTCAAAAGATATAACTCAACATGAGATTTGCTGACATGAAGCTCCATACAGCGAATTTTTCACCGTGAGGAGGTTCCTCATTCATCGCATAGCCGTTGTTTCTTGACCGGTATCTGGTGGTCTGGGAGTTTACATGTCCTGTATGATGGAACTAGTCTTCATCACTCATGAAGTACAGCTATGGATCCAACATTCCACTCTCAACTGTTTGACATAGCCACGTACAGTTATTCACACGCTTTGCCTTATCTACCTTCAAAAATCGGACTTAACATCTGAGTTCATGAGTCCTCCAGGCTTAGAACTACTTAAACCTAACTAACCTAAGGACATCACACACATCCATGCCCGAGGCAGGATTCGAACCTGCAACTGTAGCAGCAGTGCGGTTCCGGACTGAAGCGTCTAGAACCACTCGGCCACAGCGGCCGGCCCTACAGTTGTTGGACACAAATCACTCTCTAGATCTTCATGTCTATATGGTGTAAAACCAGATGTAAAGACCACAGCGAAACGTTCACTTGTTGCAGCAACGTACGTGTTGACTTCTTTCGACTCTGGATCATTCGTGCTCGAATATCCGCGATCAGACCAGGTGTATGAACGGACGGGGCTCGATTCCTTTTTGCGTTTCGATCCGACCCTTCAGTACGACGCCTCCACTATTGCGATTCTTTTTTGAAGACGGTACATCTTGCTAAGATATTTACTTCACACGCCTTAACCGAGTCGCAACGGATTTCGTAGTTTCAATACAAAACGCAGTCGCAACAACTCCGAAAGAATATAGGCCCTATGACAACTGGTTGCGACAATGAGCAGTCTAGTGGTCGGGACCGACATTTTGTGCACCATCCGGCAATTGTCATTGGCAGAGCTTTAGTTGGCTTTGGCGTATTAGAACTTGTGTTACCTTGCTCTTCTTACGGCGTGGAAATCAACACACTCAATATGGCATTTATTAATTTATTTATATTGGCGGTAAAAGTCCACATAATTATGCCTCACTTTGAATAGGTCCTTTCGTCCGTTCCTCGGAGCTTCAGTAGCGTCCTACCAAGCGCTCCTTACGATCACAGTCACGCACTCTCAGCAGTGAGCAGCGCACGAGACAATGTACGTTCCTCACATCTAATCGGAAGCACTTTCATTGGGATAAATTCTGTCCTCTGCCACACTATCCAACAAGTCTAAATAAGGGTCAACATCCTCTTATACATCTGTGAAACAGAGCTTGACACAGTTCTAAGTCAACAGTTAAATATATAATTAAAAACAGTCTTGATCGGAATTTTCTTTTAATCCGAATGACCGGTTTCAGTCCTTAAGGATCATCTTCAGACTCTGAAATAACAAACGCACAGATAGAGGGATCCTTACAGTATCTTACATACAATGAAATACAATTACAAACTACATATACCCTGAACGGCAAGTGGACTTCCATGGAGCAAGCTGCGCCGACCCACGACGCTGAACTGACTGCTAAATGATTAGGAAGGAGTGGTCTTTAATAGCACTAGTCTCGCTCACCGTTCTCTGTATGACATCAGTGATAACCAGTTCAAATGGTTCAAATGGCTCTGAGCACTCTGGGACTTAACATCTGAGGTCATCAGTCCCCTAGATCTTAGAACTACTTAAACCTAACTAACCTAAGGACATCACACACATCCATGCCCGAGGCAAGATTCGAACCTGCGACTGGAGCGGTGGCGCGGTTCGAGACTGACGCCCCTAGAACCGCTCGGCCACGCGGGCCGGCAGAGATAACTAGTCAGAAGTATAGTGTGTACTATTAACGTAAAATGTATTACAATATTCCATATTACTAATATTTGAAGAAGAGTTATAGTTAAAATACATCGTAAAGTTGCTTCGTCGAAAATATAAACTGTAGTAAATAATTAGCTTAAAATAAACTAGTCTAGGCTGTCCTCTGTTATCCGTTACGTAAAATATGTGCTATTGGCAAAGATATGTGGAATAGTTGTCAAAGGTTGCTACAGTGATAGACAGAAGCTACTAGCAAAGGTAATCTAAATAGAGGTTGAGGGTTGCCGTAGAAACGGCGTCATCTATCGATGCGACATTCTGAAAAGCTGGCACAAAGTGTTCTAACGACAGCAAAGACGGACTATGTAGACGTTAAGGGTTGCCGTAAAGACAGCGTCCTCTATCGATGTGACACGTCAAGAATAAACAGAAAATATGCTAGTAAATATATTAGTCGTTAAAGATTATTCATAGTAATATGAATGGCAGAACAGCGAAACATTGGAGGATATTTAACAATCAGTCTTGCCTAATATGTAGGAAGGAAATATAGATATAAAGGACAGCATAAGGTTTTAGAAATACAGAGCTCCCTCCCCACTCCAGCGCCCTTCTTCGCTCTGTCCATGGCTCCTTACCCCTTAGCCTCCTCCTCTGATCCCTTCCCTCCACTCCCCCATCCTGTTTCAACCGTACCTGTGCCCCCCCCCCCCTGGGTGGTGGCCTGGAGGGCCATGGCACACGCCCAACTATCGCCATCGCCACTGCCATCGCCATCGCCATCGCCGTCACAATCACCGTCACCATCTTCAACACCAGCACCAGCACCCATGCTGGGACCTGCCACCTCCTGCCATCTCCCAGTTGCTCCCGTCCCCCACGCCTCTTCCCACCCTTTTGTTGCTGTCAACCACCCCTCCCATTCCCCTCCTCAGTCCATGCACTGCCAGAGGTGCTTGCGGTATAACACACACCTCACATCTGAGGGCCACGAGGCCCCCGTCTGCCTGTACTGCAAACAGGCACACTTCATCCGGCACTGTCCCAACCTCCAGTCCCCTCCTTCCTGCAACACCTGCAACCTTCCTCACTCCACATACTCCCAGACGTACAAGGCCCAACCGCCCCTCCCTCCACTCTTGAACTCACTGTCCCCGTCCACCCTCTGGATTCCCCCACCCTCCTGGCAACTCCCTTTGTCCAACCCCCCCCATCGCCCACTACCGAGGACATCATCAGGTTTGTTACCATCATCCTCCGAAACGTCCATCCATTCCAGTGCCTCTACATTTTCCGGCAGGTATCCCTCCCCGCCTGATCTATCTTCCACCTTAATACCTATGCCACCAACTCCCATAACCAAGCCCACTTCACCTTCTCCTGTCTCAATACACTTATCTAAGTTCCTGTCATGGCGTGACAGCACCATATCTTGTTCAACAACATCCACTCCCATCCCATCAACAAGAACCTCCTCATGCACACCCTCACAACCCACCCTGTGGATGCCTTCCTCCTTAACGAAACAATTCTCCAACCCCTTGATACAGTACACACATCACCCTGCCTCCTCCGCCACTCTGATAATCCTCTCCCGATAGTGCGTGGTGGAGTAGCCATTGGCCACCACCGCCAGACCCCTGTTCGGCTCCAACCCCTCCTTCCCAACCCCACAGAACACCTGATCCTCAGTCCCTTCTTCCCCAGACCATTACCTGCGCCACCATCTATGACCACCTCACTGCCCTATTTCTTTCGACTTTCTTTCCTACATTGACTGTACCATCTCCTCCTACGTGATTGCCACCAACCTCTACATCCATAGTCGTTCCACCGTGCAGTTGCAGCAGTGGCATCGGTTCCTCTCCACCCTCCAAGGTGACCTCGTTCTCATTCCCCACCACACCAGCCCCGAATCCATTACCACTCCCGATGTTGTCCTGTCCTCCCCTAACCTCCTTGGCCACATAGTGGTGGACGTCCTTGACCCTGTTGGCAGTGACCATCTCCCTGTCCTCACCATTTCAGACAGTTGTTGCGCCCGTCCCGATTCCAACATCGACCCTCCCCCGAAATATGTCCATGATTATTCCTGTGTCGACTGGAATGCCTACTGGGATACCCTCACTACCCAGGTAGATAGCTGTCCCCTCTCCTACCATCACCCCACCACCCTGATGCCACCTCCTTTCTCCAGCAGATCTTGTCTGAGGCTGTGGAGGCCCACATCCCTTCGATCAAAAATGGTTCAAATGGCTCTAAGCACTATGGTACTTAAGTTCTGTGGTCATCAGTCCCCTAGAACTTAGAACTGCTTAAACCAAACTAACCTAAGGACATCACACACAGACATGCCTGAGGCAAGATTCGATCCTGCGACCATAGCGGCCACGTGGTTCCAGACTGTAGTGCCTAGAACCACACGGACACTCCAGCCAATTTCCTTCTGTCGCCATCCACTCGCAGCATCCCACTTAACCCCAACAGGCTGTCCTCCTCCTCTGGGAACCTCTCCGTCTATGCCATGCCTTCCTTCACACGTGACTGGGACACACTACAATGCCACTGGCATCTCCAATGACATGTTTGAAATTTTCTTGCGGCTAAGAAACGCCGAGGCTGGTGAAAGACATGCACACGTCTTAATGCTACCCTACCTATAAACTCGTCGAAGTACTGGTCAGCATTCTGCCACCTTACTGGATCTAACCCTCCCCTACTACCCTCTCCTTCATGATGACCACCACTTTCCCAATAACCTGAGTAAGGCACTAATTTTGCTTCTTACCTCTCCAATATCTTTACCCTCCCTGATCATCCCCAGTTCGATTAATCCATCTTCCTTGACGTCCATGATCGAACTGACACGTCTGCCACTCCACTCGCTCCTGGATTCCAGTACTTGGACAACATTACACTCACAGAACTCAATGACCTGATCACTACTCAGGATATCGTATCTACACTCCGCCTGAAGCGCAACACCGCTCCCAGTCATGACCGTGTTACCTATCGTCACCTCTGTGAAGTTCAAACCTCCTTCCTCTCCACCCTGGCGAGACTCTATAATGTGGTCTTGCCCACCGGCTTCCACCCCAACCTGTGGAAAACCTCCCGGATCCTTATGTTCCTCAAACCCGACAAACTGCCATCCACTGTCTCCTCCTACCATTATATCAGCCTTACCTCGGTCAGCAAGGTCCTGGAATCCATCCTCACCTGACGCATCCACCAGTATCTCCACCAGCACCGCCTCCTTCCCGTTACCCAATGTGGCTTTCGACAGTCCTCCTCTGCCAATGACCTTCACCTTCACCTCACTCACCTCCTCTCTGAACAACTCAACTCCCGTTGCTCTGCCATCTTCCTCTCCCTCGACTTTGAACGTGATTATGACCGTGTATGGCATTCCGGTCTCCTCTTCAAGCTCCAAACCTTCGCCCTTCCTATTAACTAATTCTGTCCTCTGCCACACTATCCAACAAGTCTAAATAAGGGTCAACATCCTCTTATACATCTGTGAAACAGAGCTTGACACAGTTCTAAGTCAACAGTTAAATATATAATTAAAAACAGTCTTGATCGGAATTTTCTTTTAATCCGAATGACCGGTTTCAGTCCTTAAGGATCATCTTCAGACTCTGAAATAACAAACGCACAGGTAGAGGGATCCTTACAGTATCTTACATACACTGAAATACAATTACAAACTACATATACCCTGAACGGCAAGTGGACTTCCATGGAGCAAGCTGCGCCGACCCACGACGCTGAACTGACTGCTAAATGATTAGGAAGGAGTGGTCTTTAATAGCACTAGTCTCGCTCACCGTTCTCTGTATGACATCAGTGATAACCAGCTCAAATGGTTCAAATGGCTCTGAGCACTCTGGGACTTAACATCTGAGGTCATCAGTCCCCTAGATCTTAGAACTACTTAAACCTAACTAACCTAAGGACATCACACACATCCATGCCCGAGGCAAGATTCGAACCTGCGACTGGAGCGGTGGCGCGGTTCGAGACTGACGCCCCTAGAAGCGCTCGGCCACGCGGGCCGGCAGAGATAACCAGTCAGAAGTATAGTGTGTACTATTAACGTAAAATGTATTACAATATTCCATATTACTAATATTTGAAGAAGAGTTATAGTTAAAATACATCGTAAAGTTGCTTCGTCGAAAATATAAACTGTAGTAAATAATTAGCTTAAAATAAACTAGTCTAGGCTGTCCTCTGTTATCCGTTACGTAAAATATGTGCTATTGGCAAAGATATGTGGAATAGTTGTCAAAGGTTGCTACAGTGATAGACAGAAGCTACTAGCAAAGGTAATCTAAATAGAGGTTGAGGGTTGCCATAGAAACGGCGTCATCTATCGATGCGACATTCTGAAAAGCTGGCACAAAGTGTTCTAACGACAGCAAAGACGGACTATGTAGACGTTAAGGGTTGCCGTAAAGACAGCGTCCTCTATCGATGTGACACGTCAAGAATAAACAGAAAATATGCTAGTAAATATATTAGTCGTTAAAGATTATTCATAGTAATATGAATGGCAGAACAGCGAAACATTGGAGGATATTTAACAATCAGTCTTGCCTAATACGTAGGAAGGAAATATAGATATAAAGGACAGCATAAGGTTTTAGATATACAGAGCTCCGTTACATCTTGTGTTCAACACGATATGGTTATAAATTCGTATAATAGGTAATAATATGTAAAGTAATGGTGATGAGGAAATAACCCATGCAACATTTAAGTATACAAGCTCCGTTAAAAGGAGACGGTTAGTGAAATGCAGTTTGTGAAGAAAAAGGGGGGGGGGATGGGGACAGAACATTAACAATACTAGATTTTCTATGATTAATGACGTTATAGTTTCTTCATATTTATCACGGCTGTTATATAGTATTCTTTCTCCCCCTCTTCCTCATCACCATGACAACACCCACCACCACTGCAACCACCACAACCATCATCTATACATCTCCATCCGCCGCCGCCACCACGAATACGTGGTGCGCCCAGTCACCCCCCCCCCCCTCCAATTCTATCACCCTACTTCTCATCCTCCCCACTCCCGCGCCTTTCTTCGCTCTGTCCATGGCTCCTTACCCCTTAGCCTCCTCCTCTGATCCCTTCCCTCCACTCCCCCATCCTGTTTCAACCGTACCTGTGGCCCCCCCCCCCCTCTGGGTGGTGGCCTGGAGGGCCATGGCACACGCCCAACTATCGCCATCGCCACTGCCATCGCCATCGCCTTCACCATCGCCGTCACCATCACCGTCACCATCTTCAACACCAGCACCAGCACCCATGCTGGGACCTGCCACCTCCTGCCATCTCCCAGTTGCTCCCGTCCCCCACGCCTCTTCCCACCCTTTTGTTGCTGTCAACCACCCCTCCCATTCCCCTCCTCAGTCCATGCACTGCCAGAGGTGCTTGCGGTATAACACACACATCACATCTGAGGGCCACGAGGCCCCCGTCTGCCTGTACTGCAAACAGGCACACTTCATCCGGCACTGTCCCAACCTCCAGTCCCCTCCTTCCTGCAACACCTGCAACCTTCATCACCCCACCTACTCCCAGAAGTGCAAGGCCCAACCGCCCCTCCCTCCACTCTTGAACTCACTGTCCCCGTCCACCCTCTGGATTCCCCCACCCTCCTGGCAACTCCCTTTGTCCAACACCCCCCCCCCCCCGCCCACTACCGAGGACATCATCAGGTTTGTTACCATCATCCTCCGAAACGTCCATCCATTCCAGTGCCTCTACATTTTCCGGCAGGTATCCCTCCCCGCCTGATCTATCTTCCACCTTAATACCTATGCCACCAACTCCCATAACCAAGCCCACTTCACCTTCTCCTGTCTCAATACACTTGTCTAAGTTCCTGTCATGGCGTGACAGCACCATATCTTGTTCAACAACATCCACTCCCTTCCCATCAACAAGAACCTCCTCATGCACACCCTCACAACCCACCCTGTGGATGCCTTCCTCCTTAACGAAACAATTCTCCAACTCCTTGATACAGTACACACATCACCCTGCCTCCTCCGCCACTCTGATAATCCTCTCCCGATAGTGCGTGGTGGAGTAGCCATTGGCCACCACCGCCAGACCCCTGTTCGGCTCCAACCCCTCCTTCCCAACCCCACAGAACACCTGATCCTCAGTCCCTTCTTCCCCAGACCATTACCTGCGCCACCATCTATGACCACCTCACTGCCCTATTTCTTTCGACTTTCTTTCCTACATTGACTGTACCTTCTCCTCCTACGTGATTGCCACCAACCTCTACATCCATAGTCGTTCCACCGTGCAGTTGCAGCAGTGGCATCGGTTCCTCTCCACCCTCCAAGGTGACCTCGTTCTCATTCCCCACCACACCAGCCCCGAATCCATTACCACTCCCGATGTTGTCCTGTCCTCCCCTAACCTCCTTGGCCACATAGTGGTGGACGTCCTTGACCCTGTTGGCAGTGACCATCTCCCTGTCCTCACCATTTCAGACAGTTGTTGCGCCCGTCCCGATTCCAACATCGACCCTCCCCCGAAATATGTCCATGATTATTCCTGTGTCGACTGGAATGCCTACTGGGATACCCTCACTACCCAGGTAGATAGCTGTCCCCTCTCCTACCATCACCCCACCACCCTGATGCCACCTCCTTTCTCCAGCAGATCTTGTCTGAGGCTGTGGAGACCCACATCCCTTCGATCAAAAATGGTTCAAATGGCTCTAAGCACTATGGTACTTAAGTTCTGTGGTCATCAGTCCCCTAGAACTTAGAACTGCTTAAACCAAACTAACCTAAGGACATCACACACATCCATGCCCGAGGCAAGATTCGAACCTGCGACTGGAGCGGTGGCGCGGTTCGAGACTGACGCCCCTAGAAGCGCTCGGCCACGCGGGCCGGCAGAGATAACCAGTCAGAAGTATAGTGTGTACTATTAACGTAAAATGTATTACAATATTCCATATTACTAATATTTGAAGAAGAGTTATAGTTAAAATACATCGTAAAGTTGCTTCGTCGAAAATATAAACTGTAGTAAATAATTAGCTTAAAATAAACTAGTCTAGGCTGTCCTCTGTTATCCGTTACGTAAAATATGTGCTATTGGCAAAGATATGTGGAATAGTTGTCAAAGGTTGCTACAGTGATAGACAGAAGCTACTAGCAAAGGTAATCTAAATAGAGGTTGAGGGTTGCCATAGAAACGGCGTCATCTATCGATGCGACATTCTGAAAAGCTGGCACAAAGTGTTCTAACGACAGCAAAGACGGACTATGTAGACGTTAAGGGTTGCCGTAAAGACAGCGTCCTCTATCGATGTGACACGTCAAGAATAAACAGAAAATATGCTAGTAAATATATTAGTCGTTAAAGATTATTCATAGTAATATGAATGGCAGAACAGCGAAACATTGGAGGATATTTAACAATCAGTCTTGCCTAATACGTAGGAAGGAAATATAGATATAAAGGACAGCATAAGGTTTTAGATATACAGAGCTCCGTTACATCTTGTGTTCAACACGATATGGTTATAAATTCGTATAATAGGTAATAATATGTAAAGTAATGGTGATGAGGAAATAACCCATGCAACATTTAAGTATACAAGCTCCGTTAAAAGGAGACGGTTAGTGAAATGCAGTTTGTGAAGAAAAAGGGGGGGGGGGATGGGGACAGAACATTAACAATACTAGATTTTCTATGATTAATGACGTTATAGTTTCTTCATATTTATCACGGCTGTTATATAGTATTCTTTCTCCCCCTCTTCCTCATCACCATGACAACACCCACCACCACTGCAACCACCACAACCATCATCTATACATCTCCATCCGCCGCCGCCACCACGAATACGTGGTGCGCCCAGTCACCCCCCCCCCCCCTCCAATTCTATCACCCTACTTCTCATCCTCCCCACTCCCGCGCCTTTCTTCGCTCTGTCCATGGCTCCTTACCCCTTAGCCTCCTCCTCTGATCCCTTCCCTCCACTCCCCCATCCTGTTTCAACCGTACCTGTGGCCCCCCCCCCCTCTGGGTGGTGGCCTGGAGGGCCATGGCACACGCCCAACTATCGCCATCGCCACTGCCATCGCCATCGCCTTCACCATCGCCGTCACCATCACCGTCACCATCTTCAACACCAGCACCAGCACCCATGCTGGGACCTGCCACCTCCTGCCATCTCCCAGTTGCTCCCGTCCCCCACGCCTCTTCCCACCCTTTTGTTGCTGTCAACCACCCCTCCCATTCCCCTCCTCAGTCCATGCACTGCCAGAGGTGCTTGCGGTATAACACACACATCACATCTGAGGGCCACGAGGCCCCCGTCTGCCTGTACTGCAAACAGGCACACTTCATCCGGCACTGTCCCAACCTCCAGTCCCCTCCTTCCTGCAACACCTGCAACCTTCATCACCCCACCTACTCCCAGAAGTGCAAGGCCCAACCGCCCCTCCCTCCACTCTTGAACTCACTGTCCCCGTCCACCCTCTGGATTCCCCCACCCTCCTGGCAACTCCCTTTGTCCAACACCCCCCCCCCCCCCCGCCCACTACCGAGGACATCATCAGGTTTGTTACCATCATCCTCCGAAACGTCCATCCATTCCAGTGCCTCTACATTTTCCGGCAGGTATCCCTCCCCGCCTGATCTATCTTCCACCTTAATACCTATGCCACCAACTCCCATAACCAAGCCCACTTCACCTTCTCCTGTCTCAATACACTTGTCTAAGTTCCTGTCATGGCGTGACAGCACCATATCTTGTTCAACAACATCCACTCCCTTCCCATCAACAAGAACCTCCTCATGCACACCCTCACAACCCACCCTGTGGATGCCTTCCTCCTTAACGAAAAAATTCTCCAACTCCTTGATACAGTACACACATCACCCTGCCTCCTCCGCCACTCTGATAATCCTCTCCCGATAGTGCGTGGTGGAGTAGCCATTGGCCACCACCGCCAGACCCCTGTTCGGCTCCAACCCCTCCTTCCCAACCCCACAGAACACCTGATCCTCAGTCCCTTCTTCCCCAGACCATTACCTGCGCCACCATCTATGACCACCTCACTGCCCTATTTCTTTCGACTTTCTTTCCTACATTGACTGTACCTTCTCCTCCTACGTGATTGCCACCAACCTCTACATCCATAGTCGTTCCACCGTGCAGTTGCAGCAGTGGCATCGGTTCCTCTCCACCCTCCAAGGTGACCTCGTTCTCATTCCCCACCACACCAGCCCCGAATCCATTACCACTCCCGATGTTGTCCTGTCCTCCCCTAACCTCCTTGGCCACATAGTGGTGGACGTCCTTGACCCTGTTGGCAGTGACCATCTCCCTGTCCTCACCATTTCAGACAGTTGTTGCGCCCGTCCCGATTCCAACATCGACCCTCCCCCGAAATATGTCCATGATTATTCCTGTGTCGACTGGAATGCCTACTGGGATACCCTCACTACCCAGGTAGATAGCTGTCCCCTCTCCTACCATCACCCCACCACCCTGATGCCACCTCCTTTCTCCAGCAGATCTTGTCTGAGGCTGTGGAGGCCCACATCCCTTCGATCAAAAATGGTTCAAATGGCTCTAAGCACTATGGTACTTAAGTTCTGTGGTCATCAGTCCCCTAGAACTTAGAACTGCTTAAACCAAACTAACCTAAGGACATCACACACAGACATGCCTGAGGCAAGATTCGAACCTGCGACCATAGCGGCCACGCGGTTCCAGACTGTAGTGCCTAGAACCACACGGACACTCCAGCCAATTTCCTTCTGTCGCCATCCACTCGCAGCATCCCACTTAACCCCAACAGGCTGTCCTCCTCCTCTGGGAACCTCTCCGTCTATGCCATGCCTTCCTTCACACGTGACTGGGACACACTACAATGCCACTGGCATGTCCAATGACATGTTTGAAATTTTCTTGCGGCTAAGAAACGCCGAGGCTGGTGAAAGACATGCACACGTCTTAATGCTGCCCTACCTATATACTCGTCGAAGTACTGGTCAGCATTCTGCCACCTTACTGGATCTAACCCTCCCCTACTACCCTCTCCTTCATGATGACCACCACTTTCCCAATAACCTGAGTAAGGCACTAATTTTGCTTCTTACCTCTCCAATACCTTTACCCTCCCTGATCATCCCCAGTTCGATTAATCCATCTTCCTTGACGTCCATGATCGAACTGACACGTCTGCCACTCCACTCGCTCCTGGATTCCAGTACTTGGACAACATTACACTCACAGAACTCAATGACCTGATCACTACTCAGGATATCGTATCTACACTCCGCCTGAAACGCAACACCGCTCCCAGTCATGACCGTGTTACCTATCGTCACCTCTGTGAAGTTCAAACCTCCTTCCTCTCCACCCTGGCGAGACTCTATAATGTGGTCTTGCCCACCGGCTTCCACCCCAACCTGTGGAAAACCTCCCGGATCCTTATGTTCCTCAAACCCGACAAACTGCCATCCACTGTCTCCTCCTACCATTATATCAGCCTTACCTCGGTCAGCAAGGTCCTGGAATCCATCCTCACCTGACGCATCCGCCAGTATCTCCACCAGCACCGCCTCCTTCCCGTTACCCAATGTGGCTTTCGACAGTCCTCCTCTGCCGATGACCTTCACCTTCACCTCACTCACCTCCACTCTGAACAACTCAACTCCCGTTGCTCTGCCATCTTCCTCTCCCTCGACTTTGAACGTGATTATGACCGTGTATGGCATTCCGGTCTCCTCTTCAAGCTCCAAACCTTCGCCCTTCCTATTAACTAAGTCCATCTGATCAGGTCCTTTCTTTCCCAATGTCCTTCCTATGTCACCATCCATAACAAGGATTCCTGCACCATCTACCCCTCCACCAGTGTGCCCCAAGGTTCCGTCCTCTCCCACCTTCTCTACCTTCTATATACAGTGGACATGCCACTGACTTTCAGCCCATGTCAACCTTCTCCAGTACCCCAATGACACCGCCATCCTTGCCCTCGCACCCACGCTGCAATGCTCCCAAAACTTTCTCCAATCCCATCTGGACCGGTTCACCACTTGGTGTAATCAGTGGTTGCTCAAGGTCAATCCTTCAAAGACCCAAGCGATCATTGTAGACAAAACCACCCCTTCCTTCCGTCTCCTAAATTTCTATCTCACCATCTATGGCCATCCTATCAACCTCACCCCCACCCTCAAGTACCTTGCATCACCCTTGACCGTCGCCTCTCCTGGACCCCCTATCTCTGGACAATCCAAGCCAAGGAACACTCCCGACTCTGCCTCGTCAAGCTCCTTTCTGGCCGCACGTGGAGTCCCTCCACAATCCTCCACACCTATAAATCCCTCATCTGCCCCATCCTTAGTACGTGGACAGTGAATATTCTTGCGCCAGAGATCGTCGCCAGTTGTTGTGCGTGTTAGTACTCAAGTGTCTCTCCGTTTGTGCTCCATCTTTCACATGTGTCAATTCTCTCTTCTCTGTTTGTGTACAAGTGCTGTAAGTTTTTAATTCGGACAATGCGCCTGTGAACGGCTACATGTAATTTAATATATCTGTCTACTGTTTTCTACCCACCATATTTGTTTTGTTTTTATGTCTATTATTATGTTGTATGTGTTATCTGTGGCCGAAGAGTGGCATAGATATGCTGCTGCCGGCTTACCTTTCCTGTAAAGGTGTGAAAATGACAATAAAGAAAAAAAAACTATCCATTTAGCAGTCAGTTCAGCGTCATGGGTCGGCGCAGCTTGCTCCATTGAAGTCCACCTGCCGTTCTAGGTATATGTAGTTTGTAATTGTATTTCATTGTATATACGATACTGTAAGGATACCTCTATTTATACGTATGTTATTTCAGAGTCTGAAGATGATTCTGAAGGATCGAAACCCGTCACTCCAATTGAAAGAAAATTGTAATCAAGACTTTTTAATTATACATATTATATAAGATCGCTGATAATGTTCTCAAAAACTTTACAGCAGTTGCATGTCTAGCAACGTTTCAGTCATTTATCGAAAGTTCCCGACATCCGATCACAGGACTGGAATATGTACTCCGCTAATAGTTTACTCAGAGCGCATCCCACTGGCTTGTAGCAACTCCCACCAATAATCTTCACAGGAACAAAAGAGAAATAGAAATCAAAGTCAACGATAACAGGATGGCACAAAGACAACCAAGGAAACTTCATTGGCTTCAACGAAAACTTCGCCTGGTCCGTCTCGCTCGCGATTACACCAATCGTCCAACTAGCCTCTTGGTTCCACAACTTACAAGAGGGCCACGCATACTTGTATCCGTTAAAGGAAAAGGCAGGGTGTGGGTGAGATGAACGTGACGGAAGCGGAAGCTTCAGATGGCCAAGTCTTCACAAAAGATGGTATTTTTGGTGCGGATTGGGCGTGAGGCATGAACTACTTATGTTAGATTATCTCGAATCAACTGTTTGGCAAAACGGAAGAGTGCAGAACGGTAATTTGAAGGTAGTGGGATCAACTTCCCATGTGGGAACTTTTCTTTTTATTCTACAATCTTACGTTGGTTACAATGCAAATAAACCCAAATAATGCTTAATGTGTTGTACTTATTACTATTGTAAAAAGCTTGAAATGGAAAGGCGGATGAAAATTTGGGATGGCAGATTTCCAAGGAAGGATTGTACTTACAGCATCCCAGAGGACTCTGCAAATAAATTTGCAGTAAAGAATTGTAGGATGTAAACGAGAACTTCCTATATAAAAAGTAAATTCTTGCTCATCCTGGGCTTATATTTACCGTAAAACAGGGGAAGCAGTAATTTCCACGACATTTTGCACTCGTTATAAAAGCACATTTTTACAATTACATCGTCGAGGTTCACAGAATAACATCAGCGACTCCTTCACTGCCACGGCCTACAATTATGTAATGAGAATCTCAGAAAGATCAAATACTGACCCAAAACTAGTTACCATCGAAATAAATGTTTTTGCGGTCGAGACTGTTTGTCATCCATTTTTCAATAACGTCGCTGTTTTAAATTTTCTATAGAAAAAGAAACTTGGTTTACATTTATAAAAGGTTTTCTTTCATCACGCAGTTTAGCAACAGCCCACACATAAACCTGTTCGAAGTTAAAAATGAAACTAACGGATTACGAAGTTCTGTACGCTTTAATCATAATCATTTCTTGAAAAGTTATTTGCAGAGTCCTTGTGGATGCTTTGAGTACAATCCTTTCTTGGCAATTTGTTTGCTATCACAACTTTTCCTTTGCCTTCCATTTCCATGAATTTTATGAAAATATTAATAAATACAATACATTCAGATTTATTTTGATTTAGTTGCAGTGTAAGTGACGTAAAAATTGAAGAAAAGAAAAAGTTGACCATAGGGACTCAGCCACGCGACCTTCGGATTACCGTTCTGTACGCTTCCCGCTATGCCAACAGCGGTTTAATGACCCGTGAGCTCGCAGCGGTGTTTAATAGTGCGTTTCAGCAGCAAGAGTACTCGAGAAATGCAATCAGTCCACAAAGGAGACTGCTTACAAATCACTTGTGCACAGGTTCTACACTAATGCTCAAGTGTGTGGGACCTGTACCGGACAGGACTAACAGGGGATACAGAACGCATACAGAGAAGGGCAGCACGAATGGTCACAGGTTAGTTTAATCCGAGGGAGAGTGTCACAGAGATAATGAAGGAACTGATGTGAAAGACTCTTAAAGATAGACGTAAAGTATACGAGAAAGTCTATTAACAAAGTTTCAAGAACCGGTTTTAAATGATGACTCTAGAAATATACAACATGTGATTAAGAGTATCCAGACACCCCCAAAAACATACGTGCATTGTGCTGTCACCTACTGCCATGTACTCCATATCAGCGACCTCAGTCGTTATTAGACGTCGTGAGAGAGCAGAATCTGGCGCTCCGCTGATGTCACGGACTTCGAACGTGGTCAAGTGATTGGGTGTCGCTTGTGTCATACGTCTGTACGCGAGATTTACACACTCCTAAACATCCGTAGGTCCACTGTTTCCGATGTGATGGTGAAGTGGAAACGTAAAGGTACACGTACAGCACAAAAGCGTACAGGTCCACCTCGTCTGTTGACTGAGAAAGACCGCCGACAGTTGAAGAGGTCGTAATGTGTAATAGGCAGATATCTATCCACACCATCACACAGGACGAATCACGGTACACAATGTGGTGATCCGGTGACAGGGTGTGGTATGGCGAATCCCCGGTGGACGTCATCTGCTAGCGTGTGTAGTGCCTACAGTAAAATACGGAGGCGGTGGTGTTATGGTGTGGTCGTGTTTCTCATGGAGGGGTCTTGCATCCGTTGTTGTTTTGCATGGCACCATCACAGCACAGGCCTACACTGATGTTTTAAGCACATTCTTGCTTCCCACTGTTGAAGAGCAATTCGGGGACGGCAACTGTATCTTTCAACATGATCGAGCACCTGTTCATAATACATGGCCGGTGGCGAAGTGATTACTCAACATTAACATCCCTGTAATGGACTACCTTGTTCAGAGTCCTGACCTGAATCCTACAGAACACCTTAGGGATGTTTCCGATCGCCGACTTCGTGCCAGGCCTCACCGACCTACATCGATACATCTCCTCAGTGCAGCGGTCCGTGAATAATTGGGTGCCATTAACCAAGAAACCTTCCAGCACCTGATTGAACGTATGCCTACGAGAGTGGAAGCTGCAGTCAAGGCTAAGGGTGGGTCAACACCATATTCCAGCATTGCCGATGGAGGGCACCACGAACTTGCAAGTATTTTCAGTCACGTGTCGGATTCCTTTGATCACATACTACATTGCAACCACCTATGTATCGCTCACGTTGATGATCGTGAGGATAAGAATAGAAGAACTGCTCCACCCACAGAGGAATTCAAACAATCATTCTTCACGCGCTCCATACATGAATGGAACGGGAAGAGAACTCAAATAACTGCTACAATGGGACGTACCCTCTGCCATGCATCCCATCATCGTTTGCAGAGTATATGTTCAGATGTAGGTGTAGATACAAATAACTGCGTCAGCCTGCCATTGATGCGGCCGGTTTGGGCATGGAATTGTTCACTGAACCATTGAAAAAGTACTTTGAAATACGGGACACACCTCGCAAGAAGTATCATGATAGGATTAAGAATAGAGCCGCATGGTTTCAAGTGTATGTAAAGTTTTTTGCAGTTTTTGTTGCGAAACCGAGTAACGAGAGAAATGTTACAGGGACGCATCACTGTTAAATTATCTTCTGTTCGTGGTGTAAAGAAGCCGTTTTGCCCGAATGCGCTAAGCTTAAAAAGCTTTGCTACCTAGCGACAGCCCTTTCCCCTCAACCAACAAATCTGCAGTTTAGAAAAACAGTTTGTATTAAATTGTATCATGTCATCCGGTTTGATGTCATTAATGCCTTTTATTACTGCAGTCACAAATTAGATAACTGCACGCATTTTAATAGCAATATAAATTGAAAATTGAACTGTGGACCTTGACGTTGGTAGGGAGGGTTGCGTGCCTCAGCGATACAGATGGCCGTACCGTAGGTGCGACCACAACGGAGACCAGACAAACGTGTGGTTCCTGAAGAGGGACAGCAGCCTTTTCAGTTGTTGCAGGGGCAACAGTCTGATTGATTGACTGACCTGGCCTTGCAACATTAACCAAAACGGCCTTGCTGTGCTGGTTCTGCGAACGGCTGAAATCAAGGGGAAACTACGGCCGTAATTTTTCCCGAGGGCATGCAGCTTTATTGTATGGATAAATGATGATGGCGTCCTCTTGGGTAAATTATTCCGGAGGTAAAACAGTCCCCCATTCGGATCTCCGGGAGGGGACTACAAAGAGGACGTCGTTATCAGGAGAAAGAAAACTGGCGTTCTATGTATCGGAGCGTGGAATGTCAGATCCCTTAACCGGGCAGGTAGATTAGAAAATTTAAAAACTGAAATGGATAGGTTAAATTTAGATATAGTGGAAATTAATGAAGTTCGGTGGCAGGAGGAACAAGACTTTTGGTCAGGTGAATACAGGGTTATAAATACAAAATCAAGTAGGGGTAATGCAGGAGTAGGTTTAATAATGAATAAAAAAATAGGAGTGCAAGTAAGCTACTACAAACAGCATAGTGAACGCATTATTGTGGCCAAGATAGACACGAATCCCATGCCTACTACAGTAGTACAGATTTATATGCCAACTAGCTCTCGAAATGATGAAGAAATTGATGAAATGTATGATGAGCTAAGAGAAATTATTCAGGTAGTGAAGGGAGACGAAAATTTAATAGTCATGGGTGACTGGAATTCGAGAGTAGGAAAAGGGAGAGAAGGAAACATAATAGGTGAATATAGATTGGGGCGAAGAAATGAAAGAGGAAGCCGCCTGGTAGAATTTTGCGCAGAGCATAACTTAATCATAGCTAACACTTGGTTCAAGAATCATGAAAGAAGGTTGTATACATGAAAGAATCCTGGAGATACTAGAAGGTATCAGATAGATTATATAATGGTAAGACAGAGATTTAGGTACCAGGGTTTAAATTGTCAGTCATATCCAGGGGCAGATGTGGACTCTGACAACAATCTATTGGTTATGAACCGTAGATTAAAACTGAAGAAACTGCCAAAAGGTGGGAATTTAAGGAGATGGGACCTGGAGAAACTGACTAAACCAGAGATTGTACAGAGTTTCAGGGAGAGCATTGTTGTTGTTGTTGTGGTCTTCAGTCCCGAGACTGGTTTGATGCAGCTCTACATGCTACTCTATCCTGTGCAAGGTTCTTCATCTCCCAGTACCTACTGCAACCTACATCCTTCTGAATCTGTTTAGTTTATTCGTCTCTTGATCTCCCTCTACGATTTTTACCCTCCACGCTGCCCTCCAATGCTAAATTTGTGATCCCTTGATGCCTCAAAACATGTCGTACCAACCGATCCCTTCTTCTAGTCTAGTTGTGCCACAAACTTCTCTTCTCCCCAATCCTATTCAATACCTCCTCATTAGTTACGTGATCTACCCACCTTATCTTCAGCATTCTTCTGTAGCACCAGATTTCGAAAGCTTCTATTCTCTTATTGTCCATACTAGTTATCGTCCATGTTTCACTTCCATACATGGCTACACTCCATACAAATAATTTCAGAAACGACTTACTGACACTTAAATCTATACTCGATGTTAACAAATTTCTCTTCTTCAGAAAAGATTTCCTTGCCATTGCCAGTCTACATTTTATATCCTCTCTACTTCGACCATCATCAGTTATTTTACTCCCTAAATAGCAAACCTCCGTTACTACTTTAAGTGTCTCATTTCCTAATCTAATTCCCTCAGCATCACCCGATTTAATTTGACTACATTCCATTATCCTCGTTTTGCTTTTGTTGATGTTCATCTTATATCCTCCTTTCAAGACACTGTCCATTCCGTTCAACTGCTCTTCCAAGTCCTTTGCTGTCTCTGACAGATTTACAGTGTCATCGGCGAACCTCAAAGTTTTTACTTCTTCTCCATGAATACCACAAGGGAACAATTTACAGGAATGGGGGAAAGAAGTACAGTAGAAGAACAATGGGTAGCTCTGAGAGATGAAGTAGTGAAGGCAGCAAAGGATCAAGTACGTAACAAGACGAGGGCTAGTAGAACTCCTTGGGAAACAGAAGAAATGTTGAATTTAATTGATGAAAGGAGAAAATATAAAAATGCAGTAAATTAAGCAGTCAAAAAGGAATACAAACGACTCAAAAATGAGATTGAGAGGAAGTGCAAAATGGCTAAGCAGGGATGGCTAGAGGACAAATGTAAGGATGTAGAGGCTTATCGCACTAGGGGTAAGATTGATACTGCCTACAGGAAAATTAAAGAGACCTTTCGAGAAAAAGAGAACCACTTGCATGAACATCGAGAGCTCAGATGGAAACCCAGTTCTAAGCAAAGAAGGTAAATCAGAAAGGTGGAAGGAGTATATAGAGGGTCTATACAAGGGCGATGTACTTGAGGACAATATTATGGAAATGGAAGAGGATGTAGATGAAGATGAAATGGCAGATACGATACTGCGTGAAGAGTTTGACAGAGCAGTGAAACACCTGAGTCCAAACAAGGCCCCAGGAGTAGACAACATTCCATTGGAACTACTGATGGCCTTGGGACAGGCTGTCCTGACAAAACTCTACCATCTGGCGGGCAAGATGTATGAAACAGGTGAAATACCCTCAGACTTCAAGAAGAATACAATAATTCGAATCCCAAAGAAAGCAGGTGTTGACAGATGTGAAAATTACCGAACTATCAGTTTAATAAGTCACAGCTGCAAAATACTAACGCGAATTATTTACAGACGAATGGAAAAACTGGTAGAAGCCGACCTCGGGGAAGATCAGTTTGGATTCCGTAGAAATATTGGAACACGTGAGGCAATACTGACCTTACGACTTATCTTAGAAGCTAAATTAAGGAAAGGCAAACCTACGTTTCTAGCATTTGTAGATTTAGAGAAAGCTTTTGACAATGTTGACTGGAATACTCTCTTTCAAATTCTAAAGGTGGCAGGGGTAAAATATAGGGAGCGAAAGGCTATTTACAATTTGTACAGAAACTAGATGGCAGTTATAAGAGTCGAGGGACATGAAAGGGAAGCAGTGGTTGGGAACGGAGTGAGACAGGGTTGTAGCCTCTCCCCGATGTTATTCAATCTGTATATTGAGCAAGCAGTAAAGGAAACAAAAGAAAAATTCGGAGTAGGTATTAAAATCCATGGAGTAGAAATAAAAACTTTGAGGTTCTCCGATGACATTGTAATTCTATCAGAGACAGCAAAGGACATGGAAGTCGAATTAAGTCGGTGATGCTGAGGGAATTAGATTAGGAAATGAGACACTTAATGTAGTAAATGAGATTTGCTATTTGGGGAGCAAAATAACTGATGATGGTCGAAGTAGAGAAGATATAAAATGTAGACTCGCAATGGCAAGGAAAGCGTTTCTGAAGAAGAGAAATTTGTTAACATCGAGTATAGATTTAAGTGTCAGGAAGTCGTTTCTGAAATTATTTGTATGGAGTGTACCTATATATGGAAGTGAAACATGGACGATAAATAGTTTGGACAAGAAGAGAATAGAAGCTTTCGAAATCTGGTGCTACAGAAGAATGCTGAAGATTAGATGGGTAGATCACATAACTAATGAGGAGGTATTGAATAGGATTGAGGAGAAGAGGAGTTTGTGGCACAACTTGGCTAGAAGAAGGAATCGGTTGGTAGGACATGTTCTGAGGCATCAAGGGATCACAAATTTAGCATTGGAGGTCAGCGTGGAGGGTAAATATCGTAGAGGGAGACCAAGAGATGAATACACTAAGCAGATTCAAAAGGATGTAGGTTGCAGTAAGTACTGGGAGGTGAAGAAGCTTGCACAGGATAGGGTAGGAGAGCTGCATCAAACCAGTCTCAGGACTGAAGACCGCAACAACAATTTGAAAAGCATCTCACCTTCAGGAAGATATTGAGTCAGTGTTCACTGTGATTATTATTGATCAGATTTAGATGCGTTTTTATGGCCATTGTACCTTGCTAGTAGTGTCTATAAAATAATTAGCGACAACATTTCTTCTACTGTTAAGTGCCTTACCCCCACTACCCACACAGCTTCACAAAAGTACGCTCACTACACAGATATCTGATAAACATGAACAGTCGACGTCAGAACTTGTTTTATTCTACATTCATCAAACGTCTGTACATTCATCCGTAAATTAAGAATTTGCTTTCAACTTCTCTTAAATCTATAGGGTCTCGAACGCTCCTTTCTTACAGCCGTAAGTCCCAAATCTCCTGTTGCGTTTCGTAATGTATTCGTAAACGAAATACGCAAACACTGCCCACTATCTTCTTCCTACGTACCTACTGGTTGATTTCCAGTCTAGAACTGCTGCACGATTATCGCTGCGATGCCGCCGTGAATGCACTGAAACGATTTTGACGCAGCGATCTCGCTGCAAGCACGCGCGACTGCTCTTCGCATCGTGTGTGTGCATTTTTTTTTTTTTTTTCAAAACGATTTGCTATCTGTGGCTCCCACTTCCATCACTTCCATTTCTGGCTAAGCCCCGCATATAGCACAAATTTGAGAGAAATCGATGATGACGGTTAGGAGCGATCCACTTGTTAGTTTTAGGATTTAGCACTGGGTGCGCACACTCTCGTTAAATGGCAACATTTTCCTACCAGAAACGTAACATTGCTGAACACTCCAACCCTGTGCGTGTGGAACTCCTTAGCAATTTCTTACAGATTTCCATACTAGAAGAAACATTTAGTGGATCGCTAAGTCTCTGATCACAAAAATATGCAAATCCACTCCTTACAGTGCACGACCCAACATCCCAGAGGGATAACGATCGACTCCCGCATTTTAAACTCCAAAATGTTCAACGAAATAATTTAATATGTAGGTCTTTCAGCCAGTCAAACCATTTTCGGCTCACAGTAATCACTCCACTGCCAGAAACTACTTCCAGCCAGATATTTTAAACACTTTTCTCTGCAACTAACGCTGGAAATCACTGGTCGTTACTGGAACATTACTCACCCTTGACATCATACTAGTCTGCATGGACCATGACCCATTTAGAAATGTTACGGAAAGGCCAGCCCATAATCTTCAGGCCAAATTGCTGTGCCCGCACACTTCGCACATGGTAGCGCCTATTGCATCGACGTCCCGCTTTAGGTCTAACCATCACGGGATGCCTGCATCACAGGCTGTATATTCACCAGGTAAACCTACGTCGTCTGTGTTGTCGAAACAAACACTTAAATGGTTCAAATGGCTCTGAGCACTATGGGGCTTAACTTCTGAGGTCATCAGTACCCTAGAACTTAGAACTACTTAAACATAACTAACATAAGGACATCACACACATTCATTCCCAAGGCAGGATTCGAACCTGCGACCGTAGCGGTCGAGCGGTTCCAGACTGTAACGCCTAGAACCGCTCGGCCACTCCGGGCGGCAACAAAGACTTACCGGCGGACACTACACAACACACCAAAAGGTCTCCACCAAAGGCCACCAGGGTCCGCTACCCGTTCGCGGAGCCTGCAGAACAGCTTCACCAGAGGTCGCAGCTAGCCTAGGAACTACCTTGCTACGCCAGGCACGTGATCGCAAATAGTTCCGGCAGATACATTCACCAACGGGCTTGACAAAGCGGCGCACTGGCGGAAAAGGCAGTTCAATGCACCGCTCGGAAGGATACAGAGCTGCAGCCCCGGCAGCCATGGCCAGACTCCTCTTCTAGGTCGCCGATCTCTTGATATAGTCGACGAACCTCTTGACGTTGTAGAGCTGTTTGTGTTCGCTCCTCGTGAAGAGACTGTTTTTTTACCATCATTATTTTTTATATTGTGTTTGTGTCGATCTGCAGTTAGGACCGAGTCGGTTGTTCTTTGGATAGTGTACTATTGTTTCGTTTTGGTGAGTCGAATAAATTGTTTTCGGTTTGTGTTTTCCGCATTTCTATTCTACTAGCGCACGTACTTCACAAACCCCCTTCCCCCTGCAACCAGGAACTGGTCACTTGCACCACGACGAGGAAAAAGCAGTGGCGCGCAGATGCGGCGAAGGAACGGTATTTTCCAGACTTACCAGTCATTCTTCATATTTCAACATTACAGTATTTATTTCAGTTCTTATAAGAGTACCTGAAAGTTATGCAAGGGGAGAGGAATATGGAATAATGCCACTTTGGATTGCATTTACATGCGAAAATTAGTCAATCGGCAACCCATCATTCTGAAAAGAATCTGTGTAATAAAAGTTAATCTTTCTGTAAATTCTGACCTGCAAGAAATGAAGGTTTTCATCTCGAAGAAATTAAAGCTGTTTAACTGCTTTTTGACACTTAATAAAATTTATTACGTCCTCAAACGTCACGAACTGCATGCTTGAGTTGCGATATTATGTCCTACAGACTGTCTGTGAACGCTTCCTGCAGGTCGTGGATTCATATACCGACGCACTGAATTCTTAGACCTTGGGGATGACAGGGAAGGAAGTACGGAAATTTATACTTGGGGTGTGCAAATACACTATATACAACATTCATGAAATGTATATTAAAGTGGAAAGTGGATATTACCATATGGTACTGAGATACAAGTTACCAAACATTATTCAACAATTAAAATTATTATAAGCACATAAAAACAAAGGAAGAAAAAGTATATGGGCATTACATATAGTACTAAACTGTTATCCCAGAACCCACCAACAACCTTGCCGCTGTGTTAACACAGGTTCTCGTAGGATCACCGATGTTAAGCGCTATCGAGCTTGACTACTAGTACTGGCCGGTGACCACACGCGTCTGCCGAGTTCTGTTGACAAGCGGAGTGCACTCAGCCCCTGTGAGGGCTATTGGGGATCTACCTGATTGAGAAGTAGCGGCTCCGATCACGAAAACTGACAACGGCCGAGAGAGCAGTGTGCTGGCCAGATGTCCCTCCGTATCTGCATCCAGTGACGCCTATCGGTTGGGGTGACACAGCGGTCGGTCGGTGTCGTTGGGCCCCCCGCCCCTTTTCGCACGGAGAATAACGCGGAACCCAGTACCATTGCCGGTTGTCTATTTAACGGCTTCCAAGGAAACAAAATTTTGTTTTCAGTGTTCTGGAGAATTCCTGACCGAATTTAAAAATTAAAAACGTTGTCATAATCTACGCACTAAGAGATATAATCTTACGTTAAAGGTTCAACACAACAAGACACTACAAACCATGTATTTACCTTAAGGCATCATAACTGTAGACGCGCAGATCCTCGTAATTTATTCATCCAGTATTTGAGCATGAGAGAACTTAGCGACATCCAACAAAATTTACATTTAATTTCAAACCTTCACGAAACCTTTTTCGCAGACACACCCCTCCCACCCACAAAATGATGAAAGGAATAAATTTTGTCGCTTACTACATTTTACGTTCATGAAATAAGCCTTCAGCAGTTTACGTGAGTTTTAATTTATTAGTTCTTTACTACCAACTCTGTTCGTAACACAGTTCACAGACAATATTCACACATACCACTGAGTGCACCTGCAAAATTATATCACTGTAGAATACATAGTTCAAGAGATATGATGCCATAAACAATGAGATGCCTGAAAATCTAGTTTTTGCTTAAAGCGATGTGCTAATTATCCAGACTATACTCTTCCATTGTTTACTAATGAGAGCACTTTACCGACTTCCAACGACATTCGGGGACAATTTCAAAACTATACCATACTTTTTCTCAGTTACACGCTTAAAGTCAAATATTTAGCAGAACAAATCATTCGTAATCAGAGTATTGAAGCTGTTTTATACTTGTAAGATCGGTTTCATAAAGAGTCGGGGGTCTATTAGAGGAAAAGAAGACCAGACAGAAAAAGGTCCATATGGGCCCTGTAAGCTTCCACTACTGGCTCGTCGTTCTTTCCTTATTGTCGTACAAATAAGAATTAATATATTACCGCTCCCAAAAAATCCTTCTCCTCAGGTTAGAGTATGGACACCCGTCACTGTCGGCTAAGATTACCACTAATAACGATCTAATATGTCAATAAATAAATTTGTCTATTTTCAAATAATAGCACAAAATTTCACGGATATTTAAAATAAAAAACACGCCATAAGTTATCACGGCGACTAACGATTAATGTGGTAGCCTTGCCATGTAGTTCTTTTTATATCAGTGACACACCTGACGATGATATAGGCAATATACAAGAACCAGAACTAGCCCTTTTTTCGGCTGACGATAGTATTGTGTTCAGTCCAAACAAACATATATCATCAGAAGAAATGGTAAAAAATGTTAGTAAAAGTATTGTTGAACGATTTTCTGCACATGGCATAGTTTCAAAACGAGAACGTATTCACAAACGCTGATCTAAGGGTACTACACCAATGATTAGCAGAACACATGGGATAAATTAATATGTAGGATAGAAAATTCAAAATTTTTATGAGTCCATGTTGATGGGAACTTAAACTGGTAAATCACCTTTCTTAAATCCTAAAGCAACTTAGTTCAGCCACATTTGCTCTTCGATTTATTGCAAATCTTGAGGAGAGACAAATCACTAAGCGGACATACTTTGCGTTCTTACATTCGATAATGTCATTCGGAATAATGTTCTGGGAGAACTTATCTTTAAGAACGAAAGTCTTCATTGCTGAAAACCGTATTATAAGAATAATGTGCGGTACCCACCCGCGACCACGTTGTGGACATGTGTTTAAGACGCTAGCCATTATTCACAGTATATTTATTCCCTGATGAAGTTTTTTATGAATAATCCGACGCAACTCAAAACGAACAATGATGTACATAATTACAAACTGAAAAGAAACGACATTCATTACTCAACATTATGGTCTTCTTTAGCACAAAAAGATGTGCAAAATGCTGCAACTAAAATTTTTTATCACTTACCCAGTGATACAAATCGTCTGATAGACAGCAAAGCAAAATTTTAAAACAGAATGAATAATTTTTGCCTTCGCTACTAGCTCCATTTCGTACAATTATTTCTAATTTTGCAGTCTGTGAAAGATGGTGGGTAGCAATTGATACCTCACATCTGTATTACAAAAAAGTTAAATGACATAAAGTAAATAAATAGCCTTATAAATGGACAGCGTGTAGCCATATTTACAAATTTATGTGTAATGTAAATATAAAATGATTCGTTCCAGATTATTACAATTAATCACACAAGTGATTCGTGGAACATGAACCTACTAACCATATAAGTAGTTTATCGAGAGGAAGCTTTCTAGAGAGTGCTCTGCGGGGACTAAACAATGCTACATGCAATCACCACAGCGCCGCGTATTGTTATGTAACATAGTGCACAGCCCGATCACCAGCTGAAATTATCAGTCGACTGTTAAACAAGTTTTGATACAAGGGCAGGGTTCGTGATCGCCAACCAATTGCGAACCTGTGACCACAGTTTGACATCACTGTGACCGTGATTACTCTCGATAGTTATTAATGAGAGCAATGAGGTACACTATAGAAGATACTGGGCCAACAAAACGTGAACCAGCTGTGCAAAAAAGCCCCACGTTTTAGCAGGGAAACGGGCTTAAAATTTCGTTAGTGACTCCAAGTTCGTATCACAAGAAAAGACCAATTTTGCATCCCACTTCTCAGACTCTTCGCGGTATGAGTAATACTAATAAATGTTCCCGTTTCCACTTCCAACGAGTATAGCGCAGCGTAGCAACAACTTAAGACCCTTACAGGTCGTTTCTCCGCAGCGGCAGCGGCGGCTGCTGATGCACCAGAGTGTCGTTTTCAGTCATGTTTCCGGCTTACGATCAAAGAAGTGAGGCGTCTGTCTACACTCATATCCAAAAGACAGACTAGCTCACCATAGATAGATTGTGAGAGAGAGAAGAACCTGTTCAGCTGTAGATTCCGCTGAGTTAATGTGAATTCTTAAGAGTGATGTTAGGCGGCGAACGAACTGTTTATTATAACCCATGTATGTACCTGACTGACTATCCGAGAAAGTTGTTTCTGCCTTATTTTCTAATATCCAGATCGAATGGTAAAGGTGGACTGATGTAAGGCCGTGTTCTTTTCAACTAGATAGCAGCGAAATGGGAGAGGCAGAGACTATCCTCTGGAAGTACGTGGGAAGGAATTTCCATTTCCGGCGTTTGGTCTTCAGCCAGGGAAAACTTTTAGAGACAACAGAGGATATAAATATGTTTCTGGAACAAAACTAATTGCACAAAATTAGGAACTCCAAGTGTGTAAGGCAGTTTCATGTAGAAGTACGCTGTTACGGAAGAAAAATGAGGATATCCACATAATCTTTTGCTGTAATGTAACTATTTATACAACAATCTCTCATTAAGGTCCTACATTTTAATCACAGACACCGTATGAACAAGAGTACAAAATCAAAGGCGAAGAACATTTATCGTTCATATGGGCGAGAGATCGCAGGTGACCATCCGTCAAAAAAATTACATTTCTTGCGGATAATTTTGTTTGGCCAGAAAGTGCTTTTTCCAGCTCGAGAAGATCATGTTTTATTTTTATTTATTCCCATCCGTTTTCATTCTCCTTATGGTTCTAATATCATTCAGCGGTGATAAGTTAGGAAATTTTGGGCCGTCAGCTTCCATACCGCAGCTGACGATTGTTTTGGCAGAGTACGGATATCGGAAAAATGCGTACACATTTGCGACATTGAATATTAACGCTACCGTAAAAGTTCGTGGGTGGGTTTTCTTCCCTGGAGCTACATATTATTTATTTATTTTATTGCATGCTTCAGAACTACCCTTTCAATTTATTAATACGTCAGGTTTTTAACACTTTTCGGAATTGTGACATGTTTTGTTTACAAGTTACGTCTCATTATAATATATATATATATATATATATATATATATATATATATATATATATATATATATATATATATATATACCGCTATTAAAGTGTCCCTACCGCCATGTTGTATGGAACCCACAATGCCTTGGAAAACCGCAAATGAGATTTCCGTAATCTCTCGCTCGTTGTACCCAAAGTAATGGTCCCGCGTAAAAGATAAACAGGACCATTTCGACGAAAGTTTAATGTAATTAAGTTTTGTGCTGGGATACGTTTTGGCTGGAGGCCAGGATTTTCAAGTTGTTCAGGAAAATCTTTGCTGAAGGTCACTTATGTACGCTTTTCTTGAATAATTCGAAAACAACGGCCTCTAGCGAAAACATATCCCTGTACAAAATTTAACTACATTAAGTTACCCACAAAAAGGCCTGTCAATGTTTTATGTAGGACTAACTTCTTGCATGTAGTGAGCAAACGAATACGAAAATCTTACGCTTCGTATTTGAAGGCATTGTGGATTGCATAGCACCTATGGGTAGGGGCAACTGATTATACAGTACCGTTCTGTCTCTGCTGTAACAACGTTGGTTTTATGTTTGAACACAGTCTGCAAAAAGCATCGAAATAGTTTGTGGCAGTGTACTACACTTCGGGTGTTATGCATTTCCCTCCAATGCAACAGCTCATTGTCTTCATCGCCAAGCTGTAACTGGATGCTGCAAGCTGGAACTGGATGCTGTGCTAACGTTGTGCTGAAGTGGTATTGCGTGCTATGCCTCGTGTGAAAATTTGATCAACTAAATCATTCGCCTATCGTGTTCCACTTACTCTCAATAAAGCTTGCAAAATACATGTCAAAGAAATTTGCGTGAGTGGGTAGCTGTCGCAGCAAGCATCAACAGCAGGAGCGAAGTTCGAACTTAGAATATGTGTTCCATTTATTAAAGGGCATATAAGAAAATATGAGATGTTAGTAACCTTCGGAAAATTTATATCTGACACATGAGCACAAAAACTAAATAAGTAAATGAAGTGGCATTCTTTAAATTTATTCGTTGCGAAACTTTCATTTACTTTGTAGGTGGTTTCGCGTTTTCTCGTGAAATTTTACTTTCTGTGAATTATTTAAATAATGAAATGTGGAATAAAAGCATTTCACTGAAAGCGTTTTCTTGAAACCCTCTCTGTTACCGTCGCAGAAGAAGCCCGACAGAAAAGATCAGTTCATATCTCGTCGACGATCAAACTCGAAAAGACTCTGGTGTCTTCCTTTTATTAACACAATACCCTTGCCAAAGGTCAGAGATGACGGAGTGTTCCCATGACATCCGGAATTTAATGTCAGCACGTGAAATGACGCGCATTCTCTGCTGTACTGCCCGTCAGCGCAGAGTGCGGTTGACACGCACGATTTTGAAATGGACCAGGCTGACAACTGAGGCTCTGCATGGCAAAGCTGAGCCGCCGACTGAAAAATACTTCGTGTCGAGGAAGCTGCCGTACAGCTCCGTGACAGCTACATGTTTCAGGAGAAAAAGGGGGTACAGTATTAAACCCTACCTCGATCAGGTTTTTAGACATTTCGGATAAATCTCCAAACATAAAAATGAAAGTTAATGGTACCTACGAGCTATCTTTCCACATGCACAGCCTAATCCCGAAATCGAGAGCATCATTGCCACAGGATACAATATTTTATACATTTGTAAGCATGTCCTCTCTGAGGAGTGACACACGTTCCCCTTTGTCAGTTATTCTGAGAGTACGTCTTCTTACGTTTGGCCATGTGCTAGATCAGAGCTTTCCAAACTTTTTCTCATGTTGACACCCTTCTAATACATACAATTTCACGAGACATCCACTAACACTAATAAAAGAGATTCTGTTGTGACGGATGATAATTTAAAGTAATATTAATTTTTATATCTTATATCTAAGTACATTACAGTGTAGTAACACATTGAACACTTTCTCAAAGGTTTTCAACATTATTGTGAATTCAGTGACTCCCGCTGGCCTTACGAGCATCATAAATATAACTATATTAGGTCGGATGAAGGACAAAGTAACAAGCATTTCTTTATTTAATTTTCTCAAACGTCCACGTTTAACTGTTTCAGTATTAGTCACAATAGTAAATGCATTTTCACACGAATTTGTGGTCGAAAACTGCAGCAAAATAATGAGTGCTCTTTTAGTTAAATGGATGTAATCTTGCTCAACAGAAATCCAAAAGCTACGTATAAATTAATCCTTGACCTCAACTTTTGATGTGTAGTACACCTTTAGGTCCGCCACTTCTTCCTCTTGAAGTTCAAAAGTACGTGAAAGAGCGAAAGGTTTTCTTATCCAATCACAAATGTTTGTATATAGCAGTGGGAAATATCCACCCAACCTCTCTTTCGATTGCACTAAATGCTCATGAATCAATGATTGTATTTTGTTACCAACTTGTAAACTAGCATTTTTCTTAGTTAGAACTTCAGATAAATCAGAAAGGAAACCTAACTTAATGCTCCAGATCTCGTCTTTTAAAACATCCAGAAACCCAGATTTCTTTTATTGCTCAAATAACTACAGCATTGCATCCTTAAATACTTACACACGCCTAGGTATTCTCCCTTTGAATATCTAGCGGACTTCTTTGCGAAAGAAGAGATTACTATCTCATACTATGTGTGAGAGAAAAGTCTTTGCTTGAGACCAGCTCATCATGTAATTTATTACCTTGGCTGTCTTGTCCAAAACAGATTTCAAATCCTTTCCAAAAGTTCGTCCTACGATGGTTTCTCTATGGAGAAAGCTAAGTAAATTTTAAGTTTTAGTTTAATTGCTTCGTTGGTGTGAAGAATAATTTTATGGAATCTGTCATTGAGGGGGGGGGGGGGGGGGGCTAATCTGTGCATATGTGGACACAGTTCTTCCACGACAGATTCATTATCTCCAAGTATCCATTTGTTACTTTAAAAATGTTCAAATGGTTCAAATGGCTCTGAGCACTATGGGACTTAACATCTGTGGTCATCAGTCCCCTAGAACTTAGAACTACTTAAACCTAACTAACCTAAGGACATCACACACATCCATGCCCGAGGCAGGATTCGAACCTGCGACCGTAGCAGTCGCGCGGTTCCGGACTGCGCGCCTAGAACCGTTAGACCACCGCGGCCGGCTTCAAAAATGTTTTTGGCTTTGGTAGTCAGAGCATTCCCTTGCAACAAAGATATTTCTCAACTATGTTCCCTTCATAAATGAAACGAATAAAAGAAAGAACAGAGGTAAGCCACTTACAGCGTCATCTGGATGAATTGGAGACATTAAATTTATATCACCAACTCGACTTTTAACAAAATGTTCAATGTTTCCAGACCTATCCTGAATACATCCTCTAACTGCATTAACAGCCAACTGGATTTTTTCGCATCGTATCCATTCACAGCGTGGGCGTGCGTTTCTAGGCGCTACAGTCTGGAGCCGAGGACCGCTACGGTCGCAGGTTCGAATCCTGCCTCGGCCATGGATGTTTGTGATGTCCTTAGGTTAGTTAGGTTTAATTAGTTCTAAGTTCTAGGCGACTGATGACCTCAGAAGTTAAGTCGCATAGTACTCAAAGCCATTTGCGCAATTCACAGCGACAAACATTGTTTTCACTATAGCAGTTCAAGCTGCAGTGATGGCTCCCTTAGCAAACACATGAAATAACATATTTCTTGCAATAATCTCAACTGAAAGGTAACTAGCTTCCTGAGCCTATTCGAGGTCTTCAGTTTCTTAGTAAACAAATTACTCTGCTGATTTTTCTGTCCTGAAATAGAAAAAGCTTTTTCTTCGTGTTTGTATTTCTTTAAAATATGGCGCAGCAGTCTATTCAGCACATGGTGTCGACTTTTCCTCAGCGTAATCACACACTGCGGCGTAGACATCCTTCATCTCCACACCACGTGAACCCCATTTTTCTGTATTCTTCACTATAGAGCCTCGCTTTTGTGTTCTTGCTACTGCGGAACAAAGGTTTGAGACCATTATTTGATTGTTTTTCTGTATCTCTTAAAGTTGCAGACGCACTGATTAACTGTTCTTTTGCATCTGATGTTTCATTAAGTGCTAAAGGCCTCTGTTTGACAACAATTTTATTCATTTCTGATAACCTCTGTAAACCTCACTTATAAACAAGTCAAATAATGACACATTTTACGATCGAAATAAGGATACAGACTGAAGGAAAAGTTTACGATCTCCAACTATCGCCGCTCGAAGAGCTTTTTATGACGTGGACGATTAGAATGCACGACCCTACAACGGAAGATGTGAGATATCTACAAACGCAATTGGAAGTTACATGCACCAAATAGTGGAATACAGCATATCCCGATCGCTCGCTTAATACACCTATGAGAGAGGGATGTCTTGTATTAGATTATCACCGAGCGAAGTGGTGCTTTAATTAGCAAACTGGACTCGCTTTTGGGAGGACGACGGTTCAAAACCGCGTCTGGCCATCCTCATCTAGGTTTTACGTGGTTCTCTAAATCGCTTCAGGCAAATGCCGGGATGGTTTCTTTGAAAGGGCAATGCTGACTTCCTTCCCTAGCCTTTCCTAATCCGATGAGACCATTGACCTCGCTGTTTGGTCTCCTCCCCCAAATCTACCAACCAACCTGTATTACATTACCACATTTTCTTTATATTACTTTTAAAATTTTAAATTCAGTGCATTTATGCGATCTTAGTAAATGACTGTTATAAAATGATCCTTTCATATAGTGTTCATTAAAAAAAAAAAGGATCATTTCACTTGGAACCTGTGGAGGGTACATTAGCTTATTTGTTAAATTTGTCATGTATTATTCTGACATGTTCAACATCCAGGAGGACTTCTCACTACGGATCAATTGGAATGAAAGTAAATATAATCTAATCTTATTCGTCTCACAACTCCCTTGCCGCTACTACTTGACACCCTGGGCAGTTGGAACACCCAGTTTGGAAAGCTCCATGCTAAATTAATAAATCATCACCCCCTTCTCTCTCTCTGTCTTTAGTGCAGCCATGACACATATCCTGAGCCAGGTGATGCACATTTTGAAGCAAGACAACTATCCACATGGACTGTGACAATTTCTGGAGCACTGCGGACTGACAGCAAGGACACGGTAGTTGCTACTTCCCACTTCCCCTGACGCCGCATCAGAGAGGGACGTCAACAGTCAGACTCCCAACGATAACACTGAACAACATAGGAATGCCACGACGTCGCCCTTTCATACGAGTTCCACTTCTGCGCACACCATCACGGAGGACTTACCTGTGCATGGAGGCTGCGAGGAGAATGAACTTAGGATGACTGCGTAGGTCATCGTAACATGAGCCTGGCACATGAATTGACTGTATGGTATGAATCGAGTACACAACACGATCACGCCGGTTCGCAAAGCGGGTAGTTTCAATAGCAGGGTGTGCATTCCTGAGCTGTTAAGATACGAGGGTGTGTCTTATCGTTGAGGTCTCTGTAGCTTTATCTTTGCTTAATACAATGTAAGACTGCTTGTTGTTCGTACTGATTTATTATTTAGCGTATGGCTAATACAGACATATCATGAAATTACATATACATATGTACATATTGACACACAAGAAACTTAAGTTTGTCTTTACAACTGAATATCCAGTCCTTCAATCCAACGCACTGCATTTGGAGTTGCTAGCAGGAAGTCCTCTTTGGCGCCGTGGTAGGCTCGAATCCTGCATTCACTGACAATGTGGTGAACAGTCTGGTATGGAGCCCCGCAGTCACAAGCTGGATCAGGCAGCTTCTTCCACTTAAAGAGAGCATCCCTGCATCGCCCATGGCTGGTACGGATTCTGTTGAGAGTAGACCACGTCTTGCGTGGTAAGTCGAATCCACTTGGAAGTTTAGCACCTGAGAAGATGTTATGCAGGTGCACATCTGTCACTGCTTCCCACCGACCTTTCCATTCTTCAAGAGGTTTGAAATTCTTAGCAACCATGTCAGCAGCATCGCACAGAATTGGATGACGTGATTTCAGTCTCTTGCGATTTAAATGTGGCAGGTCGCTATGCACGGGTAGGTTAGAATTCCTGGAGATCTTGTGGAATTCTGTCATAAGGGCAGTACATCTGCGTAGATCAGGAGGCATTATACCGGTTAACAGTGGAAGCCAATAAACTGGAGTAGATCTGATTGTGCCAGATATTATGCGCATTGTCGTATTCAGCTGGGTATCAACAAGCCTTGTATGATGACTATTCATCCAAACAGGTGCACAATACTCAGCACTTGAGTATACCAAGCCCAGAGCTGAAGTTCGCAGGGTGGTTGCTGAAGATCCCCAGGTAGTTCCGCATAGCTTATGGAGGATGTTGTTTCGAGTCCTCAGCTTTTGAGCTAAGTTAAGAAGGTGTTGTTTGAAGCATAGTGTACGATCCAGGATAACACCAAGATATTTTGGGTTCCAGTTGTGACGAAGAATTTTGCCTCTGAAACTTACCTCCAGTTTTACGTTCGCCAACTGGTTATTTAGATGGAAGCAACACACTTCTGTTTTACTCACACTGGGTTGGAGTCTCCAGATTTTGAAGTAATTGTCTAATGCAGACAGGTCATTGGCTAAAATCTCTTCTGTTGTCTTCATTTCCTGTTGTTTGACGGCTAGAGCCAGGTCATCGGCATAGCAGTATTTTCTGGACGAAGTGTCAGGTAGATCAGATAGATATAGGTTGAACAGTAAGGGTGAGAGAACTGATCCTTGAGGCAATCCGTTGTTCAGCTTCCTCTCCTTACTTATGTTGCTTCCAGTGATTACCTGGAACTTCCGATCGCTTAGCATGCTGTTAATCAGTCGAGCCATTGTTCTGCAGGGTATGATGCGGAGAAATTTGTAGATAAGGCCTTCCCTCCACACAGTGTCGAAGGCGGCAGTTAGATCAACAAATGCCACAGATGTTTTCTGCTTCATTTGGTATCCTGACTCTATGAAGGATGTGAGAGACAATACTTGGTCGCAGCAGCTACGCCTTGGTCTGAAGCCTGCCTGATCAACTGGAACGTTCTCTAAGATAGCGCTACTTATTCTGTTATATACTAGTCTTTCAAAAAGCTTGTAGCAGCAGGTAAGTAGGGAAATGGGGCGATAGTTTTCTACCCTGTTGCTGGGTTTGCCAGGCTTCAGAACAGATATTATCTTCACCTTTTTAAACTCAGATGGAAGTTGACCAGTCAGCAGGATGTCAGTAAAGAATTCTGCCAGCCATTTCTTAGCTTTTTCTCCCATATGGATCAGGAATTCTGGGTGGATACCATCGAATCCATGTGCCTTAAGAGGTTTGAGGTCCTTCAGTCCAGAGTCAATGTCTGAAACTGTGAAGGGATGGGTATACTCAGATGAGGGAGATGCCTTCTTTTTAAGGTCACGAAGCTGTCGTCTGATATGTCTTGTATGTTTCTTGTCAGGAGGTACTCTTGAGGTGGTAATGATGTGGGAAGCAATTTGGTCTGGTGTTACTTCGGAATTTTTTCTGCATGCTGGTGCACTTCCTCCCAGTTTTCTCAGAAGACTCCATGCTTTCCTGCTCGAGTGGGTAAAGTCCATAGTTTTGACTGTTTCTGCCCATTTCTGCCTCCGAAACATGTCCAAGCTGGACAATAGTTCCGTAGCTACCTCTGGGTCACCACTTTGCTGGAAGTATTGGTACAGTGTTTCACTTTCCTCATTCCATCCTGGAACATATTCTTTTCGGTATCCTCTTGGCATACACTTTTTAGCTGTTGCTGTTACTGCACCAATGAAGCGTTGATAGTTATTATGTGATGGAGGTATCCATCGAATGGTCTTATCCAGTTCAGTTGAACATCCAGTCGGCTTTCTGGAAATTCCATCGAGCATGCGGAGTTGATCGTATGACAGGAACAGTGCAGTCAATTTGTATTATTACAGGTCTGTGTTGGCTGTGAGGAAAGGCATCTATCACTTTCCTTGTGGTGTTAATGGGAAAGCCAGTTTCGTTGCAGCTAACAAAGCGTAAGTCAGGATTTGAATCCTTGTCCCAAGCAGCTGACCTGAAAGTGCCTTGATCTTTGGCATCAAACACTAGATGAAGATTATTCTCTTCGATCCAATCTGCAAGCATGCTCCCATTTTCATCATTTTGAGAGTACTTCCAAAGTTCATGGTGACTATTGAAGTCTCCTATGCAAATTGCAGGATGTTCTGCTGTGTGTAGGACAAAATCGGGCCATGTTGTTTTGGGTGGTTTGTAAACATTTGTAATAGTAATGCCGTGCAATTGTATGACAACTGTATGTATATCTGCCTCCACACTTACAGAAATCAGCGAAGCTTTGTTTATGTTGTTACGGACATACGTAGCAATTCCATACACCTCGTGGTAAGTTACACCAAGTGCAGAATATCCAGGAATTCGACCTCGGCTTCGGAATATTTATTCGCTGGAAACACGAGTTTCTTGAATGGCGACGACACCGATATTGTTGTCCAGCAAAAATTTTGACAGGTAGTCACACTTTGCCCTGCTAATGCTTTCGATATTCAGTTGAAGGAGTCTGATAGTTGGTCCAATGTTTCTTGTTAATGAGCTCTGAAAAGAACTGTTTCTGCTATTTAGTTGATATGTCATTGCCAGGAGATCCTATGGACAGTCTGGCTGCCTGTAATCACTGTTGCTCAATTAGCACCACCCAGGACGCACGTGTAGGGTATTTTAAGGTTAAACCTACGGACGAGAGCAACGCTACCTCCCCGTACTGATTTGATTTATCTCAATACAAAAGGTGTTCGACTGCTGCCCTGGCCAGCACGTTCTCCACGTCTCTCATCTACCGAAAACATACGGTCATGGGTGTCCCGAGAGACTGGCAAGCAACTGCTCGCCAGTCACTACGATTATTGAACTATGGCGTAAAACTGAGGAAGCGTGGAACTAGATACCCTTATCTGCCATTCAAGCTCAGTTCGACTCCGCACCCTGCCGAGTTAGAGCTTTTATTTCTGTCAGAGGTGGCAATATTGTGTGGTATTTTTCGTACCCTGTGCATCCTCAAATTACCTAAAAATTCAATCGCTTATTATTTCTACTATGCTACATTCAAACAATACACAAAATTTCATTATTTACAGCCAGCAATTTAACTTTCCTTCATCTGATTACACGTTTCCATATCTTCAAGATCATTCTTTACTGTAATACACGTCCAGTCACATTAACATGACCACTTGTCAAGGAGCTGAGTAACCACCTTTTGCAGCGCAGACTGCTGCATGACGTGCATTAAGAGATCAGTGAAGTTCTGGAAGAATGTAAGGTGGCAAGCTATTTTACTCCGTCACATTTGATTCTTCAAGACACGCCGATTGGACTGATACGGTACATCGCGTACTCTGGACGTAATTAGCTTAACGTGCATAATGAGGAGTTCAATGACCACTGGGTACATACGTGACTTTTGTGTACACTGTACTAATAGTCCTTCCTCATTTGCTTGCAGATAAATGAGCACGTTTTTATAGCAACATGGAACTGAAGTGAAAGGGGCCTGTCGGTCAGTTTAGTATGCAAAAGCGCGACATGGAATTCCACTTTAGGAAACACTATCGGAGCACAACAAAACGACGCTCACCTCAGGGATCCAACTTCAGACGACAATAGTCAGGACCCTCGCATCTGCTCATTCCCAAGGCAGGTGGAAAAAATCGTCTGCGTGACATAATAAACTCTCGGATCACGTGATCCCGTTGTAAATAGCGCTTGGGCTTCACCGGCGAAACTTAAATGCAATAACAAGGTCTCGGACGCTGTTTTAGCGAAATGAGGACGAGAAGGGAGAAAGCAACGTTGTTGCGACGCAGAAGTTTACTAGGAAATTTCTGATTGGCTCGAAGAAGAAAGTACTGAATGTACCGAGCACTCCTATTGGCCGATACCATTGTTGGTGCGAGGCAAGGCCGCGGTAGAGCGATGAAAGTTCATGACGATACAGTCAACTGCGGAAGGACAATAGAGGTCTCTTCTCTCGAGAGATATCGAGTGATGCACGGGGCGCTTAGCTCACTGTGCTGACGAAGAGAGAGGTTTTTCTATGAACATTTTGTTTCACTGGACTCTATTTCATCCATTTTTGTGCTGAATCCCTCATAGATCTCCAAAGTGGAGAAAACGAAACTTCTAGTTAACGTTCTAGCGAGAGCTTTGAGGGCAGTACTGTGCACGTCACGCAGCCTTGGCTAGTGTACAGAGACATTTTGGTATAGTGTAGGGACACATAAAGTCTTTCGCTTCAAGGAAACTTAGGGAAGTTTTAGACTGGTCGAAATACAGTCAGATGCCAGCATAGTTTTATTAATTTCACAGGTACAAGACACATCGCACGCAGCAGCCGGTCATAGCCACCACTGTCGCTGCACACTTCGAAAGGTAAATCACGCATTGCTGAGGCACTAAATGATGAAATCACTGACGTGCTTTCAATTTAGAGTTGTGTAAGATTGCAGTGATACCTAGAATTCCCTAGTTTTCGTGACAGCGACGTCATCCTGAGGTTTAAAGTCTGGTAGGCCACACAGGTGATACGAAACACTGCCCAGCGACTGTAGCTTAGTTCATGTTATCAAAGTGAATACTTCTGACGAAAATTTCCGTTGAGATTTCTACTTGCACTTTTGTCATACTTTTTCATGTTAAGTTTTTGTTAAATCAGATGAATATACTTCGAATCCTACCTCGGACATGGATGTGTGTGATGTCCTTAGGTTATTTACGCTTAAGTAGTTCTAAGTCTGGGGGCTGATGATAGTGCTTAGAGCCGTTTGAAAATTCTTTTGAACGGTTCACAAACGCAGCTGATTTCGGAAGTGTTTCCATCCTTGCCCCGATAGCCAATGCTTATTACCTTTTGGACTCCCAATAAATTGCTCCTTTTCTGCGTTACGACAACGACTGCTTTAATTTCCGCGTTCCCCCGACACGCTTGATATACCCTCCACAGCTACAGCTGCTACCGCTCTGTGAGTGGTTACTGCACATCGACGTAGGGCATAGGCGGTGGCAACGTTAATGTTACTGGACCGTGTAATTATGGCGTTCAAGCCAGTCACCTGTCTAACACATTTCTTTTGGTTTTTTGTTAGTCGCAGTATTCCCAATACGCATCTCTCCTTTCCTCACCGAGCTATCTTCAGTTTTCGTATGGTTTCCGCATTTAAAGATTATATCTCACTTCCGTAAGTAAAATTTAACACCACACAGCGACTGTTAACATTCCTCCCCAGACCCATGGCAGCTGGCTTTCGAAAATTCTTTTTAATTTGCCAAAAACAATCCAGGTTCAGTTTACTCTCCTGTTTCGATCTGTTGCTGCCCTTCAGGCCATTATCATAAAAAATTGTCATAAATACACCAAATCACTTCAACTTTGTCTGTGACGTCTTTGTCAATTTGTACTATTTCCAGTTCGATGAACCGGAAAGGTTTTTTAGAGTCGATGTCATCTATTATTAAGGGAATTAAGCCGACATCCAAATTTTTCAACTGAGTTTCTGTCTCCACTGTTCGACTGCTCCTGTGATAGAGTAAATTATTACAACACCATCAGCAGAGCGAGAAGGTTGAGGTATGTTCCATTAACAAGTGTTTCCTCTTCGTTTTCTATTTCATGGATTTCAGAACATCCTCCTGCGCTCCTGAGAATATTTTCTATGATACGCAAGCTCCTTGTACCATTCCTCTTCAAATTCAAAATTTCTGTCTTGAATGACTTACTACTTGAAAAAAATACCATTGAAATTAATCATCCCTAGTACCGCTAAGAGTGGGGTTATGGTGCGAAGGGTGACGCGTAAAAAGCTCATAGCTCAGGAGCGCCTGGAGCAATATCAATCGGACCTGATGCAGATATGACTCACTAACTTAAGAAAAGAAAAAAGAAATGTCGTAAAGATTATGAATCACGTAACATTCTTAGGAGCAGCTTGAGGGTGGGAATGTGGTGCGATGTAAAATAATTTGAAGTGAATTACATTAACGTCGAATACAATGCTTTCTGGTTTCCTAAGTTGATTGTTGACCACCTTGGTGACATTTAAAGACACGTTTAGGTAAAAACCGAACTCTGTATAACATTATGAAAACTGTTAAAAACGATCAAATCTCTACAGATGCCAATGGAAGAATCGCAAATAGCAGCAACCCTTCTTCCAACGCTTTTATGATATGCGAAGATAAAAAGATAAATAATCATATAATGTCGGGTGATGAGTTACTGTATTTATGCCGTCTATCCTACATCCACAAACCTATATAAACGGGCATATAAAAGATACCATAGACGATTTTAAACCATTTGGTGAATTATGCTTTAAATTGATATCCTGTACCTGTACGTTTAAATTAAATTAAAATTTATTTATTGCATTCAGAGACTCTTTTATATATAAGGTGTTCTTAAATTTCCCTTAGACAGGCTACATATTCTGAGGTGTGGGATTGATCTGTTATTCTGTTCTTCTGCGCAACGGATTAATCTGAGATGTACCCTTTACCCTGTGGCTCCTGCAAGATGCAATTTCCACCCTCCCCCTCCGCCCACACTACTACAGAAATCAGACAGACGCTCCTAACGTTCAAAAGAGAAATGCCTGAAAAACTTTCAGCAATAAATATCTTCTGGATTCGTCCGCTGTAAGGAAATGACACAAAAATTCACAATATTTCTTACGTAACTAGTGGGATACTTGGGTACTGGAGTAGTGCTAGTTAGTGTAAGAAAAACATGAAACTAACGAAAGTTATTATTTATTTTGCAAAAATTCTGAGAAATCACAATGACACTTTTAGTTATGAATTGTAGAAGTTATATCCTGGTTATTTTCGGTATGTGAAGTTACCTTTCAAGGATAGGATTCGCTAATGAAATTTATACACAAAGTTTAAGATGGTTGTTAACTTGGCAGAATGACTGAGAGGCATGCCTACTCAACTTGAATAATTATCCTTTAGAAGGTTGCAGAGAAGTGTACTGTTGTGGAGGAAATATGGGGCTCGCAATAGCTGTAGCACACAATACCGTAAGCTGCGATGACTGCTGTCTGCGCCGCTCGCTGCTGACAAATAAGATAACTCTCGTTCTATCTGGATTGACCTTCGCCAATCAAACTCTCCTTATTCCTTAATGAAGTCAATGATTCCTATTCGCCCCTAGTCTAACTATTGGCGTGGTACAGCGGTCAGGTAACCAGTCCACCGTGTTGCCACTCAAAATTTGCACGCAGGCGTTTAACTATAACTCTGCCCATTCACACCGCACAATAAGTGTGTCGGCCAACAGAGTGAACAACGCTTAATCGTAAAGACTCAATATAGAGTAGCACTTCGATTCGCTCTCGACAGAGGTGCTCTCCCAGTGAAGTACTGAGGAGAGACTTGTTCCTCGCTCTTTCGAGTACACGTATGAGCGCGCACGCTCTCGTTACGTGTTCTCGCTCCAAGAGCGACAATGGATCGGCGCCTCTCCACGCCAGACGTGAAGGGGTATATCTTTCGGTCTCTTCCATTATTCTTTCAGCTCAAGGCGTCAGAAATATCGTCTGCCAATCAGCATTGCTCTTCTAAAACGGGAGAATGACGTTTCGTTTAAGGCGACTAATCAGGAAACCTATAGCTTTTGCGTTTGCCGTCTCCCTGTGAATATCTCTGAAACTGCGTGCTATGTGCAAAGAATGCGTCGGCTGGCTGCTCCCACACAATGTCGCGAAATTTGCTTTTAAGCTGAACATGAGGTGGTTCCCCCCTTTCCACTTGGGCCCACGCTGTCCGCTACGGGCGGTCACCGGCCGACATGGGCTGGGTCGTCCTCTGAAGGGCCTGGCGTCCCGCTGTGCGGCCTCTCTCCTGAACTAAAAGCCTCTGTGACCCTTGTGTCTGGAATGTATGTGTGCACGCCAGTCTCGAGTATTTCAACCACAGTGCGCTCATTTGTCAATTGCATATCGTTTACATGAATTCATACAACATTGACTTTATCTTATCGAGTTTGGGTTGGAATTAAGCGTCTTGATGTGTGGAACGTGATTGTGAGGCCGGAATACGTAAGCAATAAAGGTCAGGAGACCACGACGTGTTACAATATGCAGAATTATTTGGTGTTGGTTTAAGTCTAAACTCAAGTTTGTTGCCTCTTGTTACTTTGCCTGATAAGTGGCGGCACCAGACTGGGGTACGTTCGCGTCTGTTGCGTGATCGGAGACGTAGTGCAATAATGTGTCTGCTTGTACTTGCTGTCATGTTTCTTTAACGGAATTTTCTTTGGTTGATTATCTACTGATTGGACTGATTAGCGGTTAGATTCGTAAAAGAGGCACGAAATGTCGCAGTTAGGTACAGCAATGACTCCTTAAAAGTGTGGAAAGTGGTGAAAATGGAGCGGAATCTGTTGGAGGTCGAATTGTATGTTGAAAAGTAACTATTACAGAGCATTTAGATGATGTGCTACATTTATACGTAAATAGTTGTGTGGGAGGAAGAAAACTTCTGTAATGAGAATGTTAAGGGACAGTACAACAACTTAAACCTTGGCCCTGATAAAAGATTCTTAAGTCGCATCTTGATACAACAACTACATAATATGTGAAAAGTGAAATATTGTGGAGTTCTGTAGATCATCCACTATACTGTGCTTTAAATTGTCGATTCTGTAGAATTACCACAATGTTGTGTTTCTCATCTGTAATTAATTTCTTAAACATAACGTGAGCATCAGGCGGCATGTGAATGAAAACGATGTTTGTTAGCATATAATCTCCATAAACAGTTTCAGTACACTATATGATAAACAAGGGAAGCGTCCAGAAGACACAGTCAGACGTTAATCTAACTTTGCCCACGTAGGCATCATTGACGGGTGTGTAAATGGTTTAGGGTTGTAATTCCCATTGACAGAATGGCCACAAGAGTGCGTAAGTATTGTTTATGATCAATCTCGTTCCTAGATCTGTTAAGGTATATAAGGGACGTCAGGTCTCGAGTGATCACTGTGAAGGACGAGGATATACGGCGTAACCGTGTGAGATAGCGTTATCAGCACCTGACAGAGATTTTTAAGAGGCGTCATTAGTTGTCGCCATGCAGCCTGCTGGTAGAACCGTGTAATATCCAGATTTAAAGGCCTTTCGGGTGTGGCATTGCCCCGATGTTCTACTTTATGGGAATGTGAGGGTAGGCACACTCATAGTGATGGTTCCGATCGACCACGTCTGATCACCACGAGGAAGGATCATAGTATTGTGCTCAAAGCACGCTGTAACCCCTTTACTTCTGTGCCTGCCTTTCGAAAGCAAGTAATGCATTCTCTGCAACATTCTGTGTCATTCCGCACCTTCGGTCGAAGACTAGCAGCTGCCGAAGTAGGGAACTGGGCCACATACTAAAGGTTGCGTTCGTAATAGTGCCGCAACTGGAAAGCATTGACTGCTGATGAATGTCATCGTATTGTGTTCAGCGATAAATCACAGTTCTACATTGCCTCGGCACATGGTAGAGGTCTCATTCTTCCAGTTCTTGGAGAGCCAAAGCGGTGTTACTTTTAGCGTCATGTTATAGAAGCCGTGTCTTCGTGTCACCACTGGTAGTGATTGAAGAAACTCTAACGGAACAACAGTACGTCACGGACTCCTATCGTCCTTATGTGTTACCTGTCACGTGACAATATCACGATGCCATTTTTTAACAGGACAATGCTCACCCACACATGAATCGTGTCTCTATCAACTGTCTCTGTGATGTTTAGTCATTACCATGACCATCAACACATACAGATCTATCTTCGATTAAATGTATATGAGACCAGCTCATATACACTATGTGAACAATAGTATCCGGACACCGTGATGAAAATAAGTTACAAATTCGTGGCGCCCTCCATCGGTAGTGCTGGAATTCAAAATGGTGTTGGCCCACCCTTAGCCGTGATGAAAGCTTCCACTCTTGCAGGCATACGTTCAATCAGGTGTTCGAAGGTGTCTTGAGGAACGGAAGCCCATTCTTCACGGAATTTTGCACTGAGGGGAGGTATCGATGTCGGTCGTTGAAGCCTGGCACGAAGTTGCCGTTCCAAAACATCCCAATGATGTTCTTTCGGATTCAAGTCAGGCCGCTCTATTACAGGGATGTTATTGTCATGCAACCACTACGCCACAGGCAGTGCATTATGAACAGGTGCTCGATAGTGTTGAAAGATACAGTCGCTATCCCCGAATTGCTCTTCAACAGTTGGAAGCGAGAAGGTGCTTAAAACATACATGTAGGCCTGCGCTGTGATAGTGCCATGAAAAAAAATTAAAAAAAACGGGTGCAAGCTCCCTCCATGAAAAACACGACCACATCATAACACTACCGCCAGCGGGTTTTACTGTTGTCACCACACGCGCTGGCAGTTGACGTTCACCGGGGTTTTGCCACACCCACACCCTGCCATCAAATCGTCACATTGTGTACCGTGATTCGTCACACCACACAACGTTTTTCCACTGTTCAATCGTCCAATATTTAAGCTCCTTATACAAAACGAGGCGTCATTTCTCATTTACTGGCGTGATGTGTGGCTTATGAGGAGCCTCTAGACTATGAATTCCAAGTTTTCTAACGTCCCGCCTAAGTGTCATAGTACTTGCAGCGGATCCCGATGCAGTTTGGAATTCCTGTGTGACGGAATAAAATGGTTCTGAGCACTATGGGACTTAACATCCGAAGTCATCAGTCCCCTAGAACTTAGAACTAATTAAACCTAACTACCCTAAGGACATCACACACATCCATGCCCGAGGCATGATTCGAACCTGCGACCGTAGCGATTGAGCGGTTCCAGACTGAAGCGCCTAGAACCCCTCGGCTACTCCGGCCGGCCCTGTGTGACGGCCTGAATAGATATCTGCATGTTACACGTTACGACCCTAATCAACTGTCGTCGGTCTCTGTCAGTCAACAGTCGAGGTCGGCCTGTACGCTTTCGTACGTATCCCTTCACGTTTGAATTTCACTGTCACATCGGAAACAGTGGACCTACGGATGTTTAGGAGTGTGGAAATCTCGTGTAGAGACGTATGACGCAAGTGGCACGCAATTACCAATGTTTAGGGGTGTGGAAATCTCGTGTACACACGTATGGCACAAGTGACTCCCAATTACCCTACTGCTACACCACGAAGATGACGTGCTAGAGACGCGAAATTTAACCGACAGGAATAAGATGCTGTGATATGCAAATGATTAGCTTTTCAGAGCATTCACACAAGGTTGGCGCCGGTGGCGACACCTACAACATGCTGACATGAGGAAATTTTCCAACGAATTTCTCATACACAAACAGCATTTGACCGGCGTTGCCTGGTGAAACGATGTTGTGATGCCTCGTGTAAAGAGGAGAAATGCGTACCATCACGTTTCCGACTGTGACAAAGGTCGGATTGTAGCCTATCGCGATTGCCGTTTATCGTACCGCGACATTGCTGCTCGCGTTGTTCGAGATCCAATGACTGTTAGCAGCATATGGAATCGGTGGGTTCAGGAGGGTAATACGGAACGCCGTGCTGGTTACCAACGGCCTCGTATCACTAGCAGTCGAGATTACAGGCATCTTATACGCATGGCTGTAACGGATCGTGCAGCCGCGTCTCGATCCCAGAGTCAGCAGATGGGGACGTTTGGAAGACAACAACCATCTGCACGAACACTTCGACGACGTTTGCAGCAGTATGGACTATCAGCTCGGAGACCTTGGCTGCGGTTACCCTTGTCGCTGCACCACAGAGAGGAGCGCCTGCGATGGTGTACTCAACGATTAACCTGGGTGCACGAATGGCAAAACGTCAGTTTTTCGGATGAATCAAGGTTCTGTTTACTGCATCATGATGGTCGCATCCATGTTTGGCGACATCGCAGTGAACGCACATTGGAAGCGCGTATTCGTCATCGCCATACTGGCGTGCTGGTATGGAGTGCCATTGGTGACACGTCTCGGTCACCTCATATTCACAGTGACGGCACTTTGAACAGTGGACGTTACATTTCAGATGTGTTACGACCCGTGGCTCTACCCTTCATTCGATCCCTGCGAAACCCTACATTTCATCAGGATAATGCACGACCGCATGTTGCAGGTCCTGTACCGGCCTTTCGGGATACAGAAAATGTTCGACTGCTGCCCTGGCCACCATATTCTCCAGATCTCTCACCAAGTGAAAACGTCTGGTCAATGGTGGCCGAGCAACAATACGCCAGTCACTACTCTTGATGAACTGTGGTATCGTGTAGAAGCTGCATAGGCAGCTGTACCTGTACACGCTATCAAAGCTCTGTTTGACTCAATGCCCAGGCGTATCAAGGCCGTTATGAAGGCCAGAGGTGGTTGTTCTGGGTACTGGTTTCTCAGGATCTATGCACCCAAGTAGGGTGAAAATGTAATCACATGTCTGTTCTAGTATAATATATTTGTTCAATGAATACCCGTTTATCATCTGCATTTCTTGTTGGTGTAGCAATTTTAATGGCCAGTAGTGTACATTACTCCATGAGTTCCGCGGAGCGCCCCATTCTGCTCTCTCACGATATCGAATGACTACTGAGGTTGCTGATATGGAGTACCTGGTGGTAGGTGGTGGCACAATGAATATACGAAAAATGTATATTTTTGGGGGTGTCCGTATACTTTTGATCACATAGTGTATCAACTCCATCCCACTCCCAGTAGGCCTGTCAAGGATAACAACAAACAGTTATAATAGCTGTACATCACTTTGCCTCCGAAGAGGATCTAACGGTTGTGTGATGTGTTGCACAACCGAATCAGTGCCTACATCCAGATAAGTGGGAGTGCAACGTCGTACTGATATGTACCGTCATACTGTCACGTTTTTTGTAAATTTGACTCGAATTTGCGACCAGTTCAATACCCTCTCAATCAATGAAGTTTCTTTTCATGTCCTGTTCTGGCTGCTTCGCTTCTTTTGTGTATATTTGATGGCTCTGAGTGCTATGGGACTTAACAGTGTATATTTGATACCCTCGACTTACTGTATTACAGTGATCCATCAGTAATTTAGCTTCAACAATAATTTTAACAATACGTCAGGTAATACTGAAGGATGTAGAGTCGTCATCATTTTTTTCCGAGTTTTGTGCCGAAATGTTACCAACTTTGGTGGTTTTTATTTATTTTCTCGGCAAACTTTTCTCGGCTTACATATTCTCCTTCAGGAGGACTTGGGCTTGACAGAGCTACAGCTGCGTCTCTCGTCATCTCCATACGGTGCAAGATAGGCGCAACTTACTTGCATACAACCTTAATTACAGAAGACATAAACAACGGAAGCCAACCAGAATTTAATTGAGGCACTTCTGCATTTCGAATGTAACAGATATTTATATTTTGGGCCGATGTACATATTAAAGGTGTCCATCTCATATTTACAAAAACAGCTGAATTTATAGGCAGTCTCACAGGAGAAAGTACATCATATGCTGAAGTATATATCTTGAGGTTTTGAAGCACTTGTGTTCCCACAGTGACAATTAATAGTCTACAAAAACTGTGATGGCTCCTTGTAGGTTAGTAATTAACTCATAATTAACTCACTTACGACGAATAACCAAGCAATTCTACTGGTAGAATCCGTTTAAAAGTTATACGAATTTTAAAGAAGTCATTGTGTATTTGACCTTTTGTATGTCTGTTTGGAATTGATTTTTACGACAAAACGAAGTTTAAAATCAGAAAGAAATTGTCATCAAGAGAAAACATTCTGAAGTAAATACAGTTGCAGAACGTCTCCTGTCTCATTACTGGTAATTTGTGTCTCAAACATTTCGTCAAATGAATTTTTTTCCAAACGCTGCAAGCACTATAGTACCTGCGCTACGCTACTGTTCTTCTCTACTTTACTGACAACTTCAGATGGCTCTGAGCACTATGGGACTTAACTTCTGAGGTCATCAGTCCTCTAGAACTTAGAACTACTTAAACCTAACTAACCTAAGGACATCACACACATCCATGCCCGAGGCAGAATTCGAACCTGCGACCGTAGTGGTCACGCGGTTCCAGACTGACGCGCCTAAACCGCACGGCCACACCGGCCGGCGACAACTTCAGATACATAGTCTTTTTCGTTGTGTGTTAACATGACATTAACTCATTTTTTTTTTATTTGTTTTACTTATGTTGCTCGTGTTGGTCACTAGGATACGGTGACACAACATTCGAACCTAATCACTAACCATAACCTTCATTTCTTAAAATAATATAGAAGATGATTTGAGGTGATGAAGAGGTTACCGCAGCTGTGTCGCGATCCACATGAGTGAGGCTCCGATCCACATTCAGATGTTCCTAAAACTTTTCAGGAGAATCACTGCTTAGATACTTTGAAAAGGTCACGGCTCATTTCCTGCTCTATCCTTGTCCTGTCTCAAAAAGATTTCTGTCTTCAATCTCAACGTCATCGGTGCTTTAATAAATAAAATTCCTTTCATTTCTTCATACAACTGTCAGCTGCTGTCTTACTAAAATGAATCTTGAAGACATTATCCTCGTAAATAACATTTTTCTTCCACAGTGAAACGCCTTCCTTCTACCGGAAATGTGTTCCGGTCGAATCGCTCACGTCTCTTACTGCCTTTCATGCCTCTGTGAACACGCAGTGGATGCTAATTTTAGTGCACTGGAATTAATTAGTCTCACCGCAGGATGTGAGAGCTGTCAATTGACGTTAAACCTGCATTAGTCACTCACTTGCCGCAAATTTTAATTGAATTGGTCATGCCAGCAAATTAAGTTCGTTCAAGTTAGTCAACGAAACGAATATGACAAGAGATGGATTAGTGTACTCATAATTTAAACACAGTAATCAGTTGTTTCCTTTGAAAGTATGTAGTACGATAATACGTGCGACAAACTGTTAATTTGAGGCATTGACACGCAATTAATTTTTCTTTCTCTTTCTCAGTTTATAAAATAATTTACTTTGAAACATCTCAATACATGCGCCAATATGCTGTGAATGTAACAACCAGTGCCACCTGTTGGGGACTTGCGAAAATGTTTCAGGTTTTCCGTTGTCTATGGAAAATTGTAATTTTATCTTACTATAATTTTTCAGTGACATATTTTCAATTATTTTGTTAAGGAATTAGATAATATCCAAGTAGAAGAACGTATAATGTAAGAGACAATATTTACTTGTAAAGATTTTGTTAAAATTGATGAGAGAGCTGTATGAGGAAAGGCAAAGATATTATTAGTTGCTGAGCCATGGAATACAGAGTCAGTGGTCGGTAGCATAGAGTGTAAATTTCTATGCAATGAGCATTCGTATGCGCCGAATGACAATTACATCTTCAACATCTCCTGAAGCTCAAATCACGTGCTTTTGGGACGCCGCATTTACCCTGCATGGCGCTCTATATTTTGAGTTTTATTACTTCGCCGCCACCGGTTGATCACCTGCAGAAGTAGTGTGAAACTTCGTGAACGCCTTTTAGAGATGTCTTAACAATTGCTATCAGGAAATGAACTTGGCTTAAAGATGTGAAGAGCCATGACATGGTTCTTTTGGCCACACTGTCATAGCTCACATTTAATTTTATTTGAGTTTTTTCGGTAACAGGATAAGAAGTGACAGTCAACAATATTTTTTGTTTTGTTTATTTGTCCTTGTTCATATTGTTCTCTTAGAATTTATTACGTCACAATGACAGGGTAGACGGCGCCGAAGTGTCACGAAAGCAAAACTCATTTCGAACCACGAAAATGTTACAGTAAATACAGTAAGTTATTTGCACCACCTGCTTGCCAATTATTATATTCAATTATATTTTTATTTACCGCTTTGCTTTTTATAGACAAGTAAAATATCTAAAACATTTTTTCATCGTCTCATCCGAAAAGTAAAACTATGCACGACGCACAAAAAAATTAAAAATACAAGATCCACGTTCGAATTTTGGAGTAATAAAAAAAGTGAAAGCCAACAATATTTTTAGGTTTTCTATTGCACTGATTCATGTTTCAAGAATGTGTTCTAATTAATTACGTTACAATAACACTGTGTAGGAATCTGTCTCATGCAGAAATACGTAGTAGACACAGGGGTTTCGGAACCTGAATAAATTAGAGGATATAAATCCTACTGTCATGTATGACTTTTGCCTTTATATGAACATACCACCAATATGTATACACTTTTATGTATACGCAAGAGCAAAGAAGGCTGTGAGGAAACGGCGGCCAATGGTACGCGGATTTAGACGGCGCGCGTTAGATGCGCCCCCTACAAGACGTGAATAAAATCGGCGCTCCTGCTGGCCTTGGCCGCTCAGATCGGCCCGAGTCTGCACCGTGGTCAGTGCTACGCTGCCAGAGTGTCGTGATCCATATCAAGTGTTTACTTGGACTATGTGTATCGCAAAAAGTGTATTGTTTTCATGTCACCTCTCGTTAGCTACATTTGCTTTAGTAAAGCTACGCATTGTCAATTTGCTTTTCTAGAAGTAAAACTACTAATGATATTGGTTTGAATTGTTGAAAGGTATTCCGAGAACGCTTCATCCAGTGCCAGTCTTGTAAACATATGACCATAAAATCGCAGAAACGTCTCTGCGATACAGGACTTTTTGTCTCGATATTTTTCAACATGTAAAGTGCCTCATATCACTTCGACATTTATAATTATACATTTGTTTTACATAGCTACAAAAAGCAACAGGTCCTCCTTTCAGGTACATCACATCCGTAGCAACGACCCTACTGCACCATAGCCGTTACTAAAAACTGCAGAAACATGTCTAAAACGAAGAAAATACGTTTAATATTAAAATTTAGCTACCATCGCAAATTGTAGACAAGCAGCGCCGTCCCAAAACCACGTCACCTGCCCGGTTTGACGTTCAAAACACGGTAAATAGACTATGCTTAGTCCATAGATATACATACTCTATGGTCGACAGTGTGTGTGATCAGAAGTGCATAATGACAGTACCTTGCCGAAGAAGTGAGGATCGCCAGATATGAGGCACCAACATCATGAAAGCATGGAGAAAGTTGAGTAATCCCACGAAGTATTAGCCATAAAATTAGGATGGAGGCACTGCGAGAGAAAGTTACAATCCACCAACAAAATTGCGATGCCTTCTTCAACAGTGGTAGTCCAACAACACAGATACGCGTTACAAACGTAAACTCCACCTGCAACATTTCTTGAACGATTTAGATTTTTAAACTAAATTGTGGTGAGTGATTTCTGAGTTTTAACGACTGTTTTCCACCATCATGGTAAAATTATATCTGTGCTGAAATATCAAAACAGCGGCTGAAAAAAATTAACTGTTGCACTAACATGAATTGACAATTTTGACTAGCGTCATTTAAGTTCATTCAAGTTATTTGACCCAAAAATTAATTTCACAGGACAATATTATTTCTTCACGAAATATTTCGGTGTCGTTCCGTATTGCAAAGTCATTTCATAGTATTTTACGAGTACGAGTTGCTCAATAATTTCTACATTACAATGTTTTCAAAATTGGCTAAATAATTTTTGTGCATGCTTTATGATAATGTTGTGTGAATGGGTGGGTGTTTTTCTGTGATTACGTTGGGTTATTTGTCACGTAAATGTGATGTTGATAGTTGCTATGAATCACTGACCAAACCATCATCTAACTTGATTATATCACGTTATTTCTTTGTATTATTTCATTTAAATAAGACACGCGTTAGTGTATAGTAATCGTACTACGTGTGCTTGACATTGTGTTGCTGTAACGCTGTACTGGATGCCATTTAGCCTACGGTTAATATTCCTTACTGCGAAAGGTGTTCACATCCAGTAATTAAATCCAAAAGCCATGTTCGGGCACCTAAGAAAGAATATCGGTGATTCTTACTACCTATTAAGTAATACACTGGGGGATAACTCGATCTTGACAACACTTTCAGGCAACAGTCTCGAATAGTCACAGGACGTTGTCAGATCAGTGGCTAAAAGCAGCGGTTAGCCAGTAGCTAGTGATCGAGACCTAACAAAGGACAAATCATATCAGATGATTCTGTTAACCAGTATTGGAAACCACTGCAAGTCCTATGTGATAGACAGTTACTGTAGCTGAAATGTATCGATGTTTTTGTCGACATGCAGAGATGCTTAGCTAGTAGAACAACTGTGCAGATCGCAGAAAGCAGTATAGTAGAGTCTGAATTTGGTGTTTGATGTTACAGAGACAAAATCCTTAAAAAATTCTTGCAGTATATGCCTTTTTAATGTATTATCTATTTAAGTTTTCTTTCGTATTCTGTAAACTTATTCAAAGTTCCTCTGGACTGTATTTCGAAGGCCATTTATTGCAGGAAGATACACAGTAAACTTGCACTGTGGAAATATTCTTAATAACAATCTGTCAGCTATTCTGTACGAGTTTGTTCGTATACATTCTTGCGCTTAGTTTTCAATGACGGTTTTTGACATATCTTATATTGAGGGTCTCCTTACGCAGTCCATTTGGAGTTGGAAGTTCTATACTATATTTACTAGACACAAAGGCGCTTGCTGGCAATCTCCAACTACTACACACCACTCAAGGAGTACCTGAAACAAAATGTAATACATCGCAAAGAATTATTTGTTGTAACGCTTACAGTAATATCATAGGCATAAAAAATGAGACGAAAGGGCGTATTTTTGAAAGTATATTGACCTCAACATAACATTAATAAACAAAATAGTTACCTATACACTCCTGGAAATGGAAAAAAGAACACATTGACACCGGTGTGTCAGACCCACCATACTTGCACCGGACACTGCGAGAGGGCTGTACAAGCAATGATCACACGCACGGCACAGCGGACACACCAGGAACCGCGGTGTTGGCCGTCGAATGGCGCTAGCTGCGCAGCATTTGTGCACCGCCGCCGTCAGTGTCAGCCAGTTTGCCGTGGCATACGGAGCTCCATCGCAGTCTTTAGTACTGGTAGCATGCCGCGACAGCGTGGACGTGAACCGTATGTGCAGTTGACGGACTTTGAGCGAGGGCGTATAGTGGGCATGCGGGAGGCCGGGTGGACGTACCGCCGAATTGCTCAACACGTGGGGCGTGAGGTCTCCACAGTACATCGATGTTGTCGCCAGTGGTCGGCGGAAGGTGCACGTGCCCGTCGACCTGGGACCGGACCGCAGCGACGCACGGATGCACGCCAAGACCGTAGGATCCTACGCAGTGCCGTAGGGGACCGCACCGCCACTTCCCAGCAAATTAGGGACACTGTTGCTCCTGGGGTATTGGCGAGGACCATTCGCAACCGTCTCCATGAAGCTGGGCTACGGTCCCGCACACCGTTAGGCCGTCTTCCGCTCACGCCCCAACATCGTGCAGCCCGCCTCCAGTGGTGTCGCGACAGGCGTGAATGGAGGGACGAATGGAGACGTGTCGTCTTCAGCGATGAGAGTCGCTTCTGCCTTGGTGCCAATGATGGTCGTATGCGTGTTTGGCGCCGTCCGGGTGAGCGCCACAATCAGGACTGCATACGACCGAGGCACACAGGGCCAACACCCGGCATCATGGTGTGGGGAGCGATCTCCTACACTGGCCGTACACCACTGGTGATCGTCGAGGGGACACTGAATAGTGCACGGTACATCCAAACCGTCATCGAACCCATCGTTCTACCATTCCTAGACCGGCAAGGGAACTTGCTGTTTCAACAGGACAATGCACGTCCGCATGTATCCCGTGCCACCCAACGTGCTCTAGAAGGTGTAAGTCAACTACCCTGGCCAGCAAGATCTCCGGATTTGTCCCCCATTGAGCATGTTTGGGACTGGATGAAGCGTCGTCTCATGCGGTCTGCACGTCCAGCACGAACGCTGGTCCAACTGAGGCGCCAGGTGGAAATGGCATGGCAAGCCGTTCCACAGGACTACATCCAGCATCTCTACGATCGTCTCCATGGGAGAATAGCAGCCTGCATTGCTGCGAAAGGTGGATATACACTGTACTAGTGCCGACATTGTGCATGCTCTGTTGCCTGTGTCTATGTGCCTGTGGTTCTGTCAGTGTGATCATGTGATGTATCTGACCCCAGGAATGTGTCAATAAAGTTTCCCCTTCCTGGCACAATGAATTCACGGTGTTCTTATTTCAATTTCCAGGAGTGTATATGGACGACGATAGAGAAATATCCAAAATTCTGAATTCAGAAAATCCTGTATCCTCACAATGCGCACTAAATGGAACACAGCTGTGGAATCTGTCACCACCCGCAAGCATGCTGAGGTGTGTGATATACGTTTGTGCCAATGCACTGGCATTCAGTTTTTGTTTTGTTTTGTTAAGTCAGTTGGTCCTTTATCATTATTGGAACAGGACGTTCACACCACACATGCCTTTATGCATCGGTGATGTAGGGTGCGATCTATTCCTTTCCACAGTTTCTACGTGGAAGTAAGCACCTCACATCTTACAACGTAGTCACACATACCTCACCCAATAAATAATTACAGTGAAAGAAAGTATGTTATCTATTAAAATAACTGTAATTAGTAGAAACCAAAATCGAAAGTAAAAAGAGAAAGAGACAAAGGAAGAAGCATTGAAACTTTTCTAAGACGGCGTTACAAGGATGGATGGAAGACGTGAAATTTAGAATATAACGTCCCGTCTACGACGAAATCGTTAGAAATCGAGAAAAATGGATAAAGATAGGGAAGTGTGAAGCTGGGCAGGCAGAGAGCTGAACTGCCGTCGTGCCGAATACAATTCTAGTCTCACCATTTGCGACCTCACTCGATTACATCGCTACAGTTGAGGATGGTTGCACTAGATCCTAAACCAATTTCTATCTCTGGACCTTCTTGCCAGGCGTGAATGAGGTGATAAGTTGTTACACCAGCTGTGGGGTGGGTAGGAGATTCCCGAAAACTTGATGACGAACTTCCGATATTATAACTCTGTATTAAGCAATTTTTTGCTTGGGATATTGATAATAGTATCTATTAAACAAGTATATAAAATACTGTATTGAAACAGAATGCTTCTTTGACTATATACGAAGTCTCTATATTTTCTTTGAAAAGTATACATTTTAGTAGTTTAAGACTTTTTCATATAAAATTCGAATACAGCTTCATTGGTTCATTAACATAACTACATTGTTTTATAATTATAAAAACAGAAAATAAATATAATGCCTTATGACATCAATTAGCACAGCACCACAATTACACCTACAAATCAGCACTGCACCTAAAAATCTCATGCTTCATACATATTGACTCCTCACATTTCGAACCGAAACGTTTTGTTTTCCTATCTGTCTTTCCAGTAAAGTCACCACACATGACATATTTACCAACCATTATTTTTGGAACTGGAGATGAAGGTTCTCCCAGTTGATTAGCGACCGTCTTTTGAGTTGCCCTTGGAAGATGTACGATTTTTTGTCTAATACGAAGACTATCATTTATCAGATTCAGACTTAAATTACGAATGAAATCTCGGTACTCTGAGCGTGTTTTGTCACATATGTTATCTTCTCTGAAAATAATGAAGTCATTTATGGCAACCATATTGAATATACCGTAAAAAATCGTCAAAGACCAACGTTTGCTGGTGCGGGAAACATCGTAAGTGGCACTCAGTTCATTTGCGACACCGAGAGTGGCTTTAATTGTATTGTAAGAAGTACTCATTTCTGGTTTTCTTTTATCACCTGTCTATTGGTCTGTATTTTTATCATGGTGAAAAGTTGAGATAACCAGCAAAACTTTACTTTGATTAGGTAAGTAGGACATCAACTTAATGCCATTTTGGGACCCAAATCAAGATCTGTTTACTTCTGTTCCTTTTTTGGAAATTTCCGGTACACTAGTCTTGTTTTTGCGGACTGTGAAGACAGATGTCAATGTATGTTCTTCCAGGAGATTAATCATAAGGGTGTAACTAATAAAACAACTATCGAATGCCAAACTCCTACTTGTTTTTTTTTTAAATTATTTCCACTAAATGGTTGACGATACCACACTGTTTATTACTCTGTTGGTAAGGCCCTGGTGGTTCTTTTCTGTGTATATTACCAGTTTGAGGATATAGAATGCCTTCGCATCTACAAGAGCATGTATTTTTATCCCAAAGAAAAATAACAGTATCTCATCCATAGTAAGGTTCTCAGAAGGCATTAATGTTGTTGAATATTTTCAACAATATAATAAAACATGAAAGGGCATGAAAGGGAAGCAGTGGTTGGGAAGGGAGTGAGATAGTGTTGTAGCCTCTCCCCGATGTTATTCAATCTGTATATTGAGCAAGCAGTAAAGGAAACAAAAGAAAAATTCGGAGTAGGTATTAAAATCCATGGAAAAGAAATAAAAACTTTGAGGTTCGCCGATGACATTGTAATTCTGTTAGAGACAGCAAAGGACTTGGAAGAGCAGTAGAACGGAATGGACAGTGTCTAGAAAGGAGGATATATGATGAACATCATCAAAAGCAAAACGAGGATAATGGAGTGTAGTCGAATTAAGTCGGGTGATGCTGAGGGAATTAGATTAGGAAATGAGACACTTAAAGTAGTAAAGGAGTTTTGCTATTTGGGGAGGAAAATAACTGATGATGGTCGAAGAAGAGAAGATATAAAATGTAGACTGGCAATGGCAAGGAAAGCGTTTCTGAAGAAGAGAAATTTGTTAACATCGAGTATAAATTTAAGTGTCAGGAAGTCGTTTCTGAAAGTATTTGTATGGAGTGTAGCCATGTATGGAAGTGAAACATGGACGATAAATAGTTCGGACAGGAAGAGAATAGAAGCTTTCGAAATGTGATGCTACAGAAGAATGATGAAGATTAGATGGGTAGATCACATAACAAATGAGGAGGTATTGAATAGAATTGGGGAGAAGAGGAGTTTGTGGCACAACTTGACGAGAAGAAGGGACCGGTTGGTAGGACATGTTCTGAGGCATCAAGGGATCAAAAATTTAGCATTGGAGGGCAGCGTAGAGGGTAAAAATCGTAGAGGGAGACCAAGAGATGAATTCACTAAGCAGATTCAGAAGGATGTAGGTTGCAGTAGGTACTGGGAGATGAAGAAACTTGCACAGGATAGGGTAGCATGGAGAGCTGCATCAAACAAGTCTCAGGACTGAAGACCACAACACACACACAACACACAAATGAAACAATCTATTATAGAAGCTAGACAGTCATTGGTTTTTCTTTGGTCCCTAGTGTTCTCATTGTCAAATCTTAAACAGTTTTTGAAAAAGAAAAACCTCTGGAGTCCGAGAGATTGTAGCTCCAGTACCATCTGTACGCCACCAGTCGTTCACGTTTGCTCTATTTCAGCAGTTTAGGCCAGCTATATATAAAAGTCGCAAAAATGCCCCCAAACGCATAAAGTTACACCCTTCATGTGGTATTACTCATTATTTTCTGTGCATTTTGTCCTTTCATTCGTTATTTGATCATTTGTATTTGGAAATATAGTATTCAACATGCTGTTTGTTATAAATATCCAACATGCAATCTCTGTTTCAGCAAATTTTGCAGCAACTTCTACTCCTGGGGAATCAGTTATATATATATATATATATATATATATATATATATATATATATATATATATATATATATATAATAGAAAAATAAATCAAATATTACTATAAGTAACTATATCTCATAAACTTTCTGACAAATCAAAAATGTAAGACCAATTACGAGGTCGGGCGTGACGTACCGCACCCACCTTTGCACACGTGCGTCTCGCGCTCAAGCCGGTGCAACAATAAACCAAATACAGCACCTCGTTCCCTTCTCCCTTTCCTCCAGCTACTGTGACGACGAGATTTGCTTCATAGCAGTGACATTCGGTAACCTGGGATTTAAATTTTCTCAGGTATGACCTACCCGAATTCACTCGCGTCCGGCTAGAGAAACCTCTTCAGTCTACATATACATCTACATTATGCGAACTACTGCGAAATGCGTGAGGGGGATACTTCCCGTTGTGATACTCCAATTTCATCCCGTTTCATTCGAGAATGGAGCGTTAGGAGAATTATTTCTTGTATTCTTCTGTGGGTACTGTAATTAGTCTAATCTTATCTTGCAATCCCTAGAGGAGCCATACTTAGAGAGTTGTAGTATAATTCTACAATCATCACTTAAAGATCGCATTATACATAATAATGGAAAACAACAAATGACAACCTAATTTTTCTTAATTAGGGCTTAATTAGTGAATGCAAAATAGTGCTAACGTATAATGGACGAACATGACAGAACATGACAGTAAACAAATGAAATAATAGATTTTATGAAATTTAATGTATTATACAAAATCACTTATTATATACAATTGGAATTACGAAACTTCCAATGAATTGCCTCTTCGGAGAGTATTTTGGGAGTCTATCGAAAATGGTATCTAAAACAAGGGTTGTTTTATTTCAGTATCCCCCAAATAAGTTTGGATAAGTATGAGAGCCAAAGCTCTTCTTCAGAAATAAAAAGATATGCTTTTAAATGGAGAATAATCAGAAGTGCTACAAAAGAGTAGACCTCACAATCAATATACATAAAATTCCTTGAAGAAAATTTCTACAGTGACATGCTTTTAATTCTTGTGTGCAGCCTCCATAAAACTGGTTCCCAAGTGTTCTTTCACATCACTCTTTTTATGGTTCTTGCATTTAACTTTCCTTGTCTCTTTGTTTCATACAAGAATCCTTCAATCATTTTTCAAGCATCGCCTTACAATTGACCTGAAAGTTTCAATCTGCATCAGCTCACAAATTATTGATACATAAATGCATACACATAAGAAAAGACATATACATAAGGAAAAAATCAAATATCATAAAACTATGAGAATTTATACAATTGGATTAACATTTCAAGAAATTATTTTACAGTATTCATAAGAATAATTTCTTTGTCATGTATTGCTCATATCCTGAGTCAAGCCATATTCGTTGTGATATAGTGTAATATTTCTCTTTGACAAAATGGGGACAAAATATTTGTGTAAGAATTCAACTATGTACAATCTCAATTAATTCTGAATCGACATTTTATCAATGAAACGACTTTCACTGTAAGTTGTGTGACAAAACCTTTTTTAATCTAATAATGAATAATCAAAACCCTTCCTCTTTGACAACACTAAGGTAAAATCTGACAGCATTAGGAGATCATCTGATAGCGTTAGGGCGAATTTGATAACCAAATGACAAACTGGACAGCTTTTGATAAAATTGACACCACATAGGCAATTTAGGTCGAAATTTAGATAAATTATTCATTATTACTCTCATAGCAAAACAATGTTTGAGGTTCTGTTCCATCTCACAGAAAATCTTTAAAGCAAATGCAGACAATTTTATGTCAGTGCAGCAAAATTGTCATTGTATTCAAATATTGCGTAACTTATTTCCTTCCTCTTCCATACACAGTTCTTTCAGAACTATGTATTACTGTTTTCTCTTCCTCACATGTGGCTGCATTTTTAGCAATATCTCATCATCAGTTGTCATAATCTTACGTATCTCATGGAAAAATGTAAACAATATGCAAATCAAACCATTCCAAAATGCTAATTTTTTTAAGCCTTTCGTTCAGTTTCCTTCAAAACAATTTCATCTCAATATTTCAATCTACAAAGGAACATACTAACATTCATGTATAAGTGTAGAAACAAATATTTACATAGCTCACTCACTTGTTTGAACATTAATCAACAAATTGTTCAGTCATCAGACAAATTACAGAAAATGCTTGAGTTTGTAAAATTGCAATTTAGTACAGAAAATTCGACATAGTATTCAATAATCTAGAAAAATGTTAAAATAAGCTTGTGTGATCACACAATTACTTAGGCACGTCTTAAAATAACAGAAAACGTTTTCAAATCTGCTCTCACTCATACAATGTAACATAGAATTAAGACTGTGGTACTCATGTTGAAAAGATTTGATAGTTATCTTCAGTTATTGATAGATGAGTAATTAAGCTGTGTGAATGGTACGTGACAAGGACGTGTTTCTGTTAATCAAATGTCACATTAGCTTGGGCACCTTATGTATGTCACAGGCATGGTACACCAAGTGTGTGTCCACCACCCTGAGGGTCTACAGTTATTGAATATATGGTTTCAGCTGTGTAATATTTCTTAATCCAAACAACTACTTGGACCTAGGCTACATCAAACGATATGCATTATCTACTCTTACATCTACGTCCATACCCCACAAGCCACCTGACGGTGTGTGGCTGAGGGTACTTTGAGTACCTCTATCGGGTCTCCCTTCTCAGTCTCGTATTGTTCGTGGAAAGAAAGATTGTCGGTATTCCTCTGTGTGTGTTCTAATCTCTCTGATTTTATACTCATGGTCTCTTCGCTAGATATACGTAGGAGGGAGCAATATACTGCTTGAATCTTCGGTGAAGGTATCTTCTCGAAATTTCAACATAAGCCGTGCCGAGCTACTGAGCGTCTCTCCTGCAGAGTCTTCCACTGGAGTTAATCTATCATCTCCGTAACGCTTTCGCGATTACTAAATGATCCTGTAACGAAGCGCGCTGCTCTCCGATGGATCTTCTCTATCTCTTCTATCAACCCTATCTGGTACGGATCCCACACTGGTGAGCAATATTCAAGCAGTGGGCGAACAAGTGTACTATAACTTAATTCCTTTGTTTTCAGATTACATTTCCTTAGGATTCTTCCAATGAATCTCAGTCTGGCATCTGCTTTACCGACGATCAACTTTATATGATCATTCTATTTTAAATCACTCCTAATGCCTACTCCCAGATAATTTATGGAGTTAACTGCTTCCAGTTGCTGACCTGCTATACTGTAGCTAAATGATAAGGGGTCTTTCTTTCTATGTATTCGCAGCACATTACACTTGTCTACATTGAGATTCAATTGCCACTCCCTGCACCATGCGTCAACTCGTTGCAGATCCTCCTGCATTTCAGTACAATTTTCCATTGTTACAAACTCTCGATATACCACAGCATCATCCGCAAAAAGCCTCAGTGAACTTACGATGCTATCCACAAGGTCATTTATGTATATCGTGAATAGCAATGGTCCTACGACACTCCCCTGCGGCACAACTGAAATCACTCTTACTTCGAAGACTTCTCTCCATTGAGAATGACATGCTGCGTTCTGTTATCTAGGAACTCTTCAATCCGATCACACAATTGGTCTGATAGTCCATATTCTCTTACTTTGTTCATTAAACGACTGTGGGGAACTGTTTCAAACGCCTTGGGGAAGTCAAGAAACACAGCATCTACCTGGGAACCCGTGTCTATGGCCCTCTCAGTCTCGTGGACGAATAGCGCGAGCCGGCTTTCACTCGCTTGTCTTTTTCGAAACCCATGCTGATTCCTACAGAGTAGATTTCTAGTCTCCAGAAAAGTCATTATACTCGAACATAATACGTGTTCCAAAGTTCTACAACTGATTGACGTTAGAGATATTGGTCTACAGTTCTGCACATCAGTTCGACGTCCCTTCTTGAAAACGGGGATGACCTGTGTCCTTTTCCAATCTTTTGGAACGCTACGCTCTTCTAGAGAAATACGGTACACCGCTGCAAGAAGGGGGCCAAATTCCTTCGCGTACTCGGTGTAAAATCAAACTGGTATCCCATCAGGTCCAGCGGCCTTTCCTCTTTTGAGCGATTTTAATAGTTTTTTATCCCTTTGAGATTTATTTCGGTATCTACCATTTTGTCATCAGTGCGACAATCTAGAGAAGGAACTACAGTGCAGACTTCCTCTGTGAAACAGCTTTGGAAGAAGACATTTAGTATTTCGGCCATTAGTCTGTCATCCTCTGATTCAGTACCATTTAGGTCACAGAGTGTCTGGAGATGTTGTTTTGATCCACCTACCGCTTTGACATAAGACCAAAATTTCCTAGGATTTTGTACTAAGTCAGTACATAGAACTTTACTTTCGAATTCATTGAACGCCTCTCGCATAGTCCTCCTCACACTACATTTCGCTTCGCGTAGTTTTTGTTTGTCTGCAAGGCTTTTGCTATGTTTATGTTTGCTGTGAAGTTCCCTTTGCTTCCGCAGCAGTTTTCTAACTCGGTTGTTGTACCACGGTGGCTCTTTTCCATCTCTTACGATCTTGCTTGGCACATACTCATCTAATGCATATTGTACGATGGTTTTAAACTTTGTCCACTGATCGTCAACACTATCTGTACTTGAGACAAAAGCCGGCCGCGGTGGTCTAGCGGTTCTAGGCGCGCAGTCCGGAACCGCGCGACTGCTACGGTCGCAGGTTCGAATCCTGCCTCGGGCATGGCTGTGTGTGATGTCCTTAGGTTAGTTAGGTTTAAGTAGTTCTAAGTTCTAGGGGACTGATGACCACAGTAGTTAAGTCCCATAGTGCTCAGAGCCATTTGAACTTGAGACAAAACTTTTGTGCTGAGCCGTCAAGTACTCTGAAATCTGCTTTTTGTCACTTTTGCTAAACAGAAAAATCTTCCTACCTTTTTTAATATTTACGGCTGAAATAATCGATGCGGTAACCGCTTTATGATCGCTGATTCCCTGTTCTGCGTTAACTGTTTCAAATAGTTCGTGTCTGTTTGTCACCAGAAGGTCAAATATGTTATCGCCACGAGTCGGTTCTCTGTTTAACTGCTCAAGGTAGTTTTCAGATAATGCACTTAAAAAAATTTCACTGGATTCTTTGTCCCTGCCACCTCTTATAAACGTTTGTCTCCCAGTCTATATCAGTAAAATTAAAATCTCCACCCAGAACTATAACATGGTCGGGAAATCTACTCGAAATATTTTCCAAACTTTCCTTCAGGTGCTCTGCCACAACATCTGCTGAGCCAGGGCCCTATAGAGACATCCAGTTACCATGTTTGAGCCTGCTTTAACCGTGACCTTGACCCAAATTATTTCACATTTCGGATCTCCGTCAATTTCCTTCGATACTATTGCACTTTTTATCGCTATAAACACGCCTCCCCCTTCACTATCCAGCCTGTCTCTGCGGTATACATTTCTATCTAAGTTTAGAATTTCATTACTGTTTACATCTGGTTTCAGCCACCTTTCCGTCGCTAGTACTATGTGGGCATTGTGACCGTTTATTAATGAGAGCAGTTGTGGGACCTCTCTATAGACGCTCCTGGAGTATACTATTACCACATTAATATTGTTATTCCCTGTTGCGTTTTGCCTACTGCTACTTTGTCGTGCCTTTGTCGGGCCTATGGAGGTAATTCTCTAACCTAAAAGCCCACATGTGCACTCCACACGTACTCCGCTACCATTGCAGCCGCTTCCTGCGTGTAGTGCACGCCTGGACTATTTAGCGGGATCCTACATTTCTCCACCCGATAGCGAAGGTCGAGAAATTTACACCCCAGATCTCCACAGAATCGTCTGAGCCTCTGGTTTAAGCCTTCCACTCGGCTCCAAACCAGAGGACAGCGATCGGTTCTGGGAACTTCACTACAAATAGTTAGCTCAGATTCCACCCCGCAAGCGAGGCTTTCTGCCTTCATCAACTCAGCCTACCGCTTATATGAACTGAGGATGACCTCTGAACGCAGACAGCAGGAGTCATTGGTGGCGACATGAGCAACAATTTGCAGTCGGGTGCTATCGCCGGTGGCGGGGCCTCCTCCACAACTCGGATGAGACCACCGGCAAGCAGATATAGTGAACACTGGCCTTCTGCCCTATCCTCTCCGCTATTTCCGTAAGGGGCTCCATCACCCGCCTAACGTTGGAGCTCATAATCACTAATAAATCCCTCCCCCAGTGTTCCAGCTCGGACATTGCTGGAGGAGCGGCCACATGTCCACTCACAGGCAGAGCGGGCGATGCCACACGGCCAGCCTTTACATTGACCCTCCGCCTCGTGGGCCGCGAACGCCACTGAACCCACCACTCCCCTTGGGGAGAGGGTGGCCCAACCGCGCCGGGACCCGCGAAGATGTCTCGACAGCAGGGACCGTGGGTGAAGCATGTAACACCTGGGGTGTACCATGCGACGCACCAGACTCCCCACTGCCACTACACTCCGAGGCAGCAGCCTGAAGACGGCTGACCGCGGCCATCAAAACGTTCAGCTGTTCGCTAACAGTGGGCAGCATCTCCTGCGTCCGTACACAGCAGTCACACATGCTATCCATGCTAAGAAAGCAACAATTTACTGTGGACAGTTAATCCAATTTTAACTAAACTGTTAATTCACTAAAGGTGGCTGATAGCTGACTAAACTGTGGTTACCAGACACTTCTTGTTGTAAACAATGAATATAAGCACTACCTGTCTCTCGACTGTATTAAAAACAAACACCAGCACTACAGCTGACTAAAGGGACTCTCTCTGACTGTATTCAAAACAAACACGAAATATATGGAACACTATTACTAGTGCTCGAAAATTAAAGCTTCACAAAAGCAAAAACGCAAGGAAGAAGAAGTGACAAGTAAGAAAATACAGTTAATACTTAAATTAACGTATCTCGCTGCACAGCAGATATGAAGCAGACGTCAGTTACGAATAGCTATGATGAGCCATCTCTAGAATTTCAAATGGTCCAATGTACATATAAATAAAATTCTTCATTTCTTTATTGATAGATTAGATTTTTCATAACTTTTGATTGATACAAAATCCTCTTCCTTATATTGAATGACTTTAAATTTCTTACCGAGTTTCCTTTTCTTGTGACATAATTTCATATTTTCCCTAACATTATATTTCTGTCATTTGCAGTGATTTCAGTGTGAGTGGGACAATCAATTAATTTATTCAAAATGTTTTCTGGCTCTTTATCACACTGTGTTTCAAATGGTGTGAAACCTGTGGTAGTGTGTTGGGAACTATTCAGTACATGCTGAAATTGATTGAGGTACCAAGACCAGGTTGTGTGATCTTTTGCAATGCAAGTCCTGCAAAGCTGAGCTATTTCGTGCATATTGCTTTCTGTTGGATTGGACGATGGTGAATAAATGGATATTAAAATATGTTTTACGTTTTCATAGCTAATAAATTCTTCCCATATAGCTGAAGTGAACTGACAACCATTATTTAGTTACATTGTTTTTTGCTTATCCACTCTCAAGAAATAATGTTTAGTGAAACACTGGATAATTTTCCTACAGGTTGCTTTCCTCGATGGATACAATTTTATAAATTTTGAAAACAGATCTACTTCAACTAAAATATAACAATAACCATTTTTGGAGTGAGGTAGTTTTCCAAATAAATCAATGCCAATTAGTTCAGACTTACCTTTTGGGCATATACTAGCATGAAACCCTGAAGTTTTTGGTTGGAGACTTTGACTCTCTGACATTGGTCACAAGTTGACAGACAATCCCTAACTCTTCTAGAGATATTATTGAAATATACATTTTCCTTCAGTTTTTGTATACATTTCATTATGCCACAGTGTCCATAACTTTGATGTATGTATTTAATTAATGTATCTATGTGTGGTTTGGGCCAAAACACTTTCCAACTGTCTGAGTCGGTATTACTTCTTCGAAATAGAATACCTTTAAAAACCTGATAACATAATTTCACTTTTTGAGACCCCTTTTTACCCACATAGCTCTCTAGTAATTTCCATTCTTCATCTTGATTTTGGTTATGGCATAATTGGTTGCAGATATTAGCAACTTACTTTTACCCTTTTATTCCCATAATGTACATGACCTGAACATTTTTGCTGTATTTCTTCATTTTCCCGTTCAACCCCCTCCCCTCCCCCCCCCCCCCCCCCCCCCCACCACTGGTAATCTAGACAAAGCATCCGCTACCACATTTTGGTCTCCTTTTATTTTATGTATTGTGTAGCGAAATGTTATAGGAAAAAAGCCAACCTGGTAATTCTGTCATGAAAAAGTTTGCATTCCTGTATGTAGCTCAAAGCTTTATGGTCAGAGAAAACTATTGTTTTATGAGCAACTATAAAGCTGTTAAAACTTTTTAAATCCTGAGACAATAGCTAATAGTTATTATTCTGTGACTCTATTAATTTCTGTCGAATTTCTATAATCCTCTACAAGCAAACCTCATTGAAAAGTGTTCTATAGCCACATTGATTTCTTTCTGAAGAAAAAGGGTACCCCAGGCCCATAATCACTTCCATCAGTCATCGTGATTATGAGTTCCAGAATTTAAGTTCAGGGTAGAGGCATAAATTTGCCTACCCGACCTAGTGGTCATAGGTATGTAAAGAATATTATTCTCACTCACAATGGGAGTATTAGAGTAGCAACAATGTCCAGAATCAATAAATAATGTTCTCTACCCACGAGTCTTAACACAGATAAAAACCTTGTGGTGCAACTATTAAAGATTTATCGTAGCACTTTGTAACCATTGAACAACTAAAATTTTCACTGATTTTGTTCCAAAACACTATAATTGAAAAACAGTACTCATCTTTCGCCCATCGGCGATGTTGCATGTCCTTACAGTTGAGCGTCAATTTCCATCACCTTTTTGGGTCCCTACCTAAATAAGATTCATCTGTCATCTCTACATGAAACCTGGAATTTCACAGTTATTAGCACTCCAGATAGACTTAAGACTATCCCAGCTCCTCCACCGCTGTAACGAAATTTTTGGCAAGGGAGGCTGGAATACAACAAAAATAATCATTGAAAGATCAGAGAATTTTAAAAGTTTGTTGTTGTATTTCATTTAGATCAAGAACGTGTGATCATAGGGGTATTTGTTATAGATCACTCTGGCATCCACCACTCAAAGATAACTTTGAGATAAATACATATGTTGACTTCTAAAGCAGTTTCCAAAACTACACATCAGTATTAGTTCTGCAGTGACATATAAGTTTAGATCACTGGTTATACATATCTTCGTTCGGTGTAACTCGGAGTAATCTGCTTACTGCCACTGCTGCTGAAGTCGTCGCCCTGGTCCATTTTATCTGCAAATGGGATCTAGTTACGTGAATTCCGAAAAACAATCCAAGTACCAAGTCGTTTTATAGTGGTTTATTAATGACAAGCTGCGCAACGTCTACTTGGTGGGAGCCCATTCCACATATTAGGCTACATAGTCACAAAACTATAGTACAACAATTCGATTATTACAATGGTGTGCAACATAGGGCTCACATCTGTGAACTGTCTCCATCTGTGTTTTTTCTCAGCCTTCTGCTCCCCCTATTTATATGTTCTTAAAAATGAAGTTAACAGAACTTAACAATTAAAAGTTCAATGTTATTATGAATAACTATACACAAATCCTTTCGTATTTCATGCTCGATCTGGTGTATACAATACAAATTTTTTTTACATAAGGTATACATCACATTGTACCAAATAGTGGAAAACAACAATACCAACCTAACTTCCTTAATTATGTCTTAATTGGTGAATGAAAAATAATGCTTGCATATATTGGAGGAACGTGACATAGAAGTAAACAAATGAAATAATAAATTTTATGTAATGTAATATATTATACGAAATCATTTATTAGATACAAGAAGTAAGAAACTTTCAATTAATTGCCTCTTTGGAGAGTATTTCATAAGGTTATCGAAAAACGAATGTAAAACAAGGGTGGTTTCATTTCAGCATTAATATAAGGTGTTCTCCCTTCGCATTTATGATGGCTTGAGCTCTGCCGCGAACGCTTCCAATGAGATGTTTGAATGAACCCCGGCCTGTTCTTCCACAAGAGCCGGAACCTGAGAAGAAAGTAATGTAGAACGCTGGGTTCGGGAACGAGATTGGCGCTTTAACTCATTCCACAGGTGCTTCTCTCGGTTCAGGTTGGTATACTAAGTAGGCCAGTCCATTTCAGGAATGTTGTTTCCAGAAACCATTGCCTCACAGATTCTGTTTAATGTAGGTAGGGTGCATTGTCATGCTGACACAAACTATCATCGTCTTCGAACTGTAACTGCCACAGTACACCATACTGTGAAATATGCTCACATCTTTCCCCATTTAGCTTTTTCTTAAATGCACAGCCTAACCACTACAAGCACCCCCATAGTGTACCATCACATAAGTAGTGGGACAAGGTTCGCGTCACCCCACTCGCCATTGTTGCCAAATTTATTCAAGATGGTGGCGATGACGTCATGATGGGTTTCTTACGGAGAAAATCGGACATTTTGAATATATAATAAATGATAATAATACATAGAAGTACAGTTTTCGAGAGAATATCTTGTTGGAATTTGAATTTGGTGCAATTTTCTAGTGGAGGTAGGCCTATAATAATAAATGATAATCAATGATAATAAATGACAATGAATGATAATGAATGTTAATAAATGATATTGAATAATAATAAACAAAAGTAAGGTTTTGTATCTATTATTGTGTAGGAATTTGAATTTGGAGGGAATTTTCCAGTGGAGGAAGGTCAATAATAATAAATAATAATAAATGATAATAAATAATAATAAATGATAATGAATGATAATGAATGACAATGAATGGTAATGAATGTTAATAAATGATAATGAATGATAATGAATGTTAATGAATGATAGTCAATAATAATAATAAAGACAAGTACAGTCTTTGCATGCATTATCCTGTTGGAATTCAAACTTCCCGCCATTTTTTTTCTGGAGGCTTAGGTTAGTGGACATAGCACAATTGGTGTATTTTCCCGCCAAAATTCAAACTTCCCGCCATTTTTTCTTGAGGTTAGGTTAGTGGACGTAGCACAATTGACCTATTTTCCTGCCAAAAGCCGCCATCTCAGATGACGTCATCGCCGCCATCTTGAATAAATTTGGTAACAATGGTGAGAGGGGTGACGCGAACCTTGTCCCACTACTCACATAAACTGTACTTCGCTGTCGTCGCTATGCATAGTGGCAGTTTGTGTTCTCCATGCTTTCACCAAACCCAAAGACTTCTATGTCGGTGCCATAGGGTACAACGTGGAATCACTAACATCACTCGTTTCCAGTCACCCACTGTCCAAAGGCGTCACTTGTGACACTATGAGTAACCACAATACCAATCGAGATTAATTGGAAATTAGGCAATATGTGATAAGTTTATATGGGACCAAACTACTGAGGTCATCGGTTAATAGGCTTACACAATACTTAATCTAACTTAAAGTAACATACGCTATCGATTACACCCATACTCATGCCCAAGGGAGGATTCGAATCTCGAACGTGGGTGCCGCGAGAACCGTGGCAAGGCACCTGAGACCGCGCGGCTACCAAGCTCGGTCCGGTTAATTGGTGGGGACAGTGTTTCCCTACCATACCGCATCCCAAAGTTTCGTTCCACCTGAGTATTTTACTTTGTTTCTTTGAACAAGACCACACATTTATCTCGACCGAGCGAGGTGGCGCAGTGGTTAGCACACTGGACTCGCATTCGGGAGGACGACGGTTCAATCCCGTCTCCGGCCATCCTGATTTAGGTTTTCCGTGATTTCCCTAAATCGTTTCAGGCGAATGCCGAGATGGTTCCTTTGAAAGGGCACGGCCGATTTCCTTCCCAATCCTTCCCTAACCCGAGCTTGCGCTCCGTCTCTAATGACCTCGTTGTCGACGGGACGTTCGACACTAACCACCACCACACATTTATCTTTCTCCAACGGCGTCCTCGTTTTTCGTCAAATTTTCAGCACCAGTATTTTAAGTTACCTTATTACATCTTGGACACCAGCTGCTACTGTCTAATATAGTTTAAAAGTTATTAATGTCAGAAATTGTAAGGATAATAGATGGAGCTTATATATTTAAAGAAAAATATCCCATTTTGCCGTCTCTAGGCTATTGTTTGTGTGTGATCTGAAGAATGCTGTGTGTAGGATCCTCGTGTTGCACCCAATTGCCCATTTTGAGATTTATGCTATATTTCAAGTCTTCATTTTCTTTAGGTTAGGGTTGGGTTGTTCTTGGGAAGAGATCAAACGCCGAGATCATCGGTCTCATCGGATTATGGAAGGATGGGGAAGGAAGTCGGCCGTGAGCCTTCAAAGGAACCATCCCGGCATTTGCCAAGAGCGATGTAGAGAAATCACGGAAAACCTGGAGCAGAATGGCCGGACGCGGGATTCAACCGTCGTCCTCCCGAATGCGAGTCCAGTCTGCTAACCACTGCACCACCTCGCTCGGTGCCATTTTGTTTAGAACAGCGCTATGTTCACTTCAGTAACTGAACCTGTAAGAAGCAATGAATAATACAGACAATGGAGACTCCCATATCAATAGGCTGCAATATGGATAAGCTTATAAATTGATTACCAACGGCCTTGACGCAGAGGTAACACCGGTTCCCGTCAGATCACCGAAGTTAAGCGCTGTCGGGCTGGGCTGGCACTTAGATGGGTGACCAACCGGTGTGCCGAGCGCTGTTGGTAATTGGGGTGCACTCAGCCCTTGTTCGGCAAATTGAGGAGCTGTTTCGTTGAGATGTAGCGGCTCCGGTCTCGGAACCTGACAAACGGCCGGGAGAGCGCTGTGCTGAACACATGCCCCTCCACATCCTCATCCAATGACGCCTCTGGCTGAAGATGACACGGAGACCGGTCGGTACCGTTGGGCCTTCATGAAAAGCTTTTCCCGATTATACTGAGCTTTACTCAACTGTTGTCCGTATCTGCGATATGATTTTCTTACAAAAGCCATTCAGACATTAATCAACTTAACCACGCTGACATTACGCAAGTCAGCGAGGATTGCCCGTCATTAACGTTTTCATTATCGCACTTTGCGCGAGCGTCTAAGGAACTTTCAGGATCACCATGATAAAATCAGGGAAATCAGAGCTCGTACGGAAAGATATAGGTGTTCGTTCTTTCCGCGCGCTATACGACATTGGAATAATAGAGAATTGTCAAGGTGGTTCGATGAACTCTCTGCCAGGCACTTAAATGTGATTTGCAGAGTATCCATGTAGATGTAGATGTAGAATATTCGTTATGCAATCCCGCTTGATTTTCCGTTTGTTGTGTTTTTTCTGTTTTTTGTTACACAAGTTGACTTCTGCTACTGAAAGATACTAATATTAGCAATGAAGGGAACGGTCCTCAGAATTGCGGTTAGACAGCGTGACTTCAGAACAAGTGTTCATTTACAGATACTGCTCGCTGTCACGTGGCATTAACGTTATTAAAGTTTCAACTCCATGTGCAATATACTTATTTAAAACTGAAGGCTCAATAAAACAAAATTAAGTGGCATCCGTTATTAAACTAAATGATTTGCAAAAGCTCATTTCTTAATGGTAGCACTTGCTGTCTATTTTCATTCACGTTGAAAATATTTAATTCTGATCTAAACACAGCTAATTTTGTTGTAGAACATAATCAAACATTTTCAACATAAATGAAAAAATTCAGAAGTATTCTGAAGACTGAGGACAACATATTGTGAGACGCCCAGATCACAGAATTCTCCAGATGACACTGAACTACAAGCCGAATGGGAAAGTAGATTTTGGAAGACCTAGAAAAAGTTGTGAATGATCCTGTTTGTGAGTTCGGAACAGGTTGGTTGGTTGATTCGGGGAACAGGACCAAACAGCGAAGTCATTGGTCCCATCGGATTAAGGAAATACGGGCAAGGAAGTCGGCAGTGCCTTTTGCCTGAAGCAAAGGGAAATCATGGAAAACTTAAATCAGGATGGCTGGACGTGGTTTGAACCGTCGTTCTCCAGAACGTGAGTCCAGTGTGCTAACCATGCACGGCCTCGCTCGTTTTCGGAACAGGCACAAGCCTAATCCCTGAAAGGAAGACTATGAGGATGAACAGTAGTAGGAATCTCATTCGCCATCTTATCGTCAGTAATCAGTTTATAAAATGCTGCGGCATACGAGGGAGCAATCGAAAGGGCTTGCGAAACCATTTTAAGAGATTTGGGGTAAGCAGCTCTTTCCAAGTGCTCCGTGAACCACCGAAAGCAGTCTGTTAGTATCTACTTTCGCAGTTTATCCAACGCAGCCTGCCCTGTACAAATTTTTCTAAGAAACAGCGTATGAAGCAATGTGTCGGGGTCATAACGAGAATGTAAGGCTTCCTTCAAGTTTACCAGTAAGACACTATACCCTTCCGCTCTAATGTAACTTAAAACACGTCGTTATGTATGCACTCAAATGCTAACCACTCCGCATAAAGCGGCGTGCGAAGTGTTTAACAAATGACTGCCCGGCCACTCGGCATGTGTCCTGGGCGCGGGCCCCTGTCGGCGCGCCCTGCCGCCTCGGTAAGCAGGGCACGTAAGGGCCGACCTACTTGCCGCCCTAATACGATGTCGCAACTTCCGCCATTATCTGCGCGCTTCCGCAGTACCAGTTAAATTGTTTCCACTCCGCGTCCCGGAACTTCTCTCGCGCCACGGGCTCGGCGAACGCCCGTTGCGCCACGTGAGGGAATACACGGGGGCGAAAGGCGCATCCCACGGGCGGAAATGCGCCGCTTCCCGCCAGCGTTTTACGTTATGAGCGCTTTCCGCTCGCTGCTCACTTCGCCCTGCCGCGCAGGGATATTCGGACTGACTTTGCCATCAGCTGCGCGGCGCGGAAACACGGAGTCTAATGCCTGAGTCGATCCAGGAATAGTGCGCTTGGGTCATACACCAGACAGTAATCATAGATAAATTTCTTCTGTTCCTTCTTTCATAGTGGTAGACCTGCTCTCAGAGCTTAAGGCGTAGGTGGCCAGCTTTTGAAATAAGAATGGAAGACCAAGAAAATGGAGTATCACAGCGATGCAGTTTTTGGACCCTCAATCTTTTCATCAAAAGCGATGAAAGAAATAAATTACAGGACATGTCCAATCGACTGAAAAGCGTAATGAGAAAGGAGAATGGGTCAAGAGTAAAACGAAGAAAGACGAAAGCAATGAGGAGTAATCTGCATGAGTGGTGTACAGAAAGTGGCTTCGAAACCCCTGGTAGCAAGTATACTATCTCTAATGATCTTGACTCGGCACATGATTATACTTCCTCAATGAATGCATCTGGGACAACATACACTGCTGAAAATTAAAAGAAGTGCTTCCTTGAAAGACGACTTTAATTTTGATTCGATACGGTATATCCCACCATGTTGTTGTTGTGGTATTCAGTCCTGAGACTGGTTTGACGCAGCTCTCCATGCTACTCTATCCTGTGCAAGCTTCTTCATCTCCCAGTACCTACTGCAACCTACATCCTTCTGAATCTGCTTAGTGTATTCATCTCTTGGTCTCCCCCTACGATTTTTACCCTCCACACTGCCCTCCAATACTAAATTGGTGATCCCTTGATGCCTCAGAACATGCCCTACTAACCGATCCCTTCTACTGGTCAAGTTGTGCCACAAGCTTCTCTTCTCCCCAATCCTATTCAATACTTCCTCATTAGTTATGTGATCTACCCATCTAATCTTGAGCATTCTTCTGTAGCACCACATTTCGAAAGCTTCTATTCTCTTCTTGTCCAAACTATTTACCGTCCATGTTTCAATTCCATACATGGCTACACTCCATACAAATACTTTCAGAAAGGACTTCCTGACACTTAAATCTATACTCGATGTTAACAAATTTCTCTTCTTCAGAAACGCTTTCCTTGCCATTGCCAGTCTAATCCCACCATGGGGATAGTAAATCAACAGATAATGATTCCATCGTCGTTCGCCAATAGATAGCTTAGTGCCGTAGCCACCAAAACTCCATCTTAGACGGTTTTAATAGGGAATGCTCGTAGCCGGAATGCTGTGTTTGGTCTAAACAGACAACAGCAAGCAGACGACCATGCTACAGAGATGCTCTCGTGTTTCATGCAGCCAACTGAGCGAGTCTGAAAGGGGTGGAATAGAGAGAGGCCTTATGTGTGCCGGGTTGATCGCTTCTGAGAACAGCCACACAAGGAGGACGTGCTGCGATACTTTTGCAACGATGCTTGCATCAGTCGTCACGTGAACATTCTCACACTCGTAGACGAGATTCTGGACGTCCATGCAGCGTAAACGCACGTCAGGATTGTCGTATTGTAAGGGCAGCAGTGGCAAATCGTACATCTACGACACCGCAGATAAGAGAGCTTGTGAGCGAAGGCGTGTCAACACGAGATATTGCAAACCGGTTATTAGCAGCGGGACTGCGGGTAAACACAACTCTAGCCCGCTTTCCACTCACGCTGCCGCATAGAGGGGCACGACTGGAGTGATGCCGTCAGAGGTTCATTTGGAACGTAGAATGGCGCGTTGTGGTCTTCAGCGATGAAAGCAGATTCTGCCTGTACGCAGGTGATGATCGTTTGCTCGTACAGCTAGGATCTGGTGATCGCTGTCTCGTAGAGTTCATTCGTCCAAGACAGACTGACCTCTCTCGAATCATGATGGTCTGGAGGAGCTGAACTACACCTTTCGTGTTCTTGGAGTGGACGCTAGCCAATGCTCGGTACCTTCAGAATGTTGTTAGACCCGGTTTTTGCCGTTCTTCCAAGAGAAAGATGATGTGCTGTTCCAACAGAATAATACTCGCCCACACACACTGCCCGTAATACTCAAGGTGTACCGGCCGGGGTGGCCGAGCGGTTCTAGACGCTACAGTCTGGAACCGCGCGACCGCTACGGTCGCAGGTTCGAATCCTGCCTCGGGCATGGGTGTGTGTGGTGTCCTTAGGTTAGTTAGGTTTAAGTAGTTCTAAGCTCCAGGGGACTGATGACCTCATAAGTTAAGTCCCATAGTGCTCAGAGCCATTTGAACCAATACTGAAGGTGATCTGCAAGGCGTGGGCCGCTTCCCTTGTCAGTACGATCTCTGGAATTGTCTTGAATCGAACAGGTGCGGGATATAATTGGACGTGAAGTGACTCGTGAGATAGGTCAACCAAGAACTCTTACAGAACTACGTGAACAAGTCGAGCAGGACTCTCATAGCTTATCCAAGGACAGTTTTTGCCATCAGCACAATCGACTGGATGCTAGAGTCAGCGCCTGCATGCCTGCCGTGGAGGGCACACCGCATGGTAATAGGGGTGTTGCAGCATGTGTCGATACCTGGTACTACAGAACCACGTGTGATACTCATCTGTTAATGTAATCAATTCAAATACTCCGTAAGCACTAACGCAACAATAGATCATGAGAGAATTAGAATCCTCTGAAACGGGGCCCATTTCTTTTCTGGCAGTGTTTTCAGTTGCGAAAAGGGACAATATCATTGGATTATAGTCGGCGATAAACTAAGATCTACATCTACATCATACTCCGCAAGCAACATAACGGTGAATGGCGGAGGCTACTTTTTGTACCACTGAGTGAGCCCTCCGATCCTGTTCCAGTCGCGAATAGCACGTGGGAAGAATTATTTTCGATAAGCCTCTGAACTGGCTCTAGTTGCTCGAATTTTCTCCTCATGGTCGTTAAGCGAAACGTATTTGGGGGGAAGAAATACGTTGTCAGACTCTTCCTGGAAACTTGTCTCTCGAAATTTCAATAGTAAATTACTCAACGCCTCTCTTGTAACTTCCACCAATGGAGTTTGCTGAGTATCTTAATGCTCTTACGCCAGCTAATTGATCCCGTGACGAAACGCGCCGCTCTTCGTTGGATCTTCTCCCTCTGTGTCTCTCTCTCTCTCTTCTATCAGTCCTACCTGGTAGGGACTCCGAATAGGTGAACAATACCCATGAATAGGTTGAACTACCCCCTTTAAGACAATTCCTTCGTGGATGATTTACATTTCCTTGAGATCCTTCCTATAAATCTGAGTCTAGCTTGTTTGTTTGATGTGGTCATTCCACTTAAGGTTGCTCTGGACAGTTACTCCTGGATATTTTAAGGTAGATACTGTTTCTATCGTTTTGCCATCGGTAGTGTCGCTGTACAGTGGAGGATTTCTTTTCTTATGTGTGCACAATATGTTACATTTATTTATGTTTAGTGTCAACTGCAAGAGCCTTCACCATTCTTCAGGTCTCTGGAGGTCATTCTGCAAAGCATTATTATCTCCTGGCGTTGCTACTTCGTCACAGGCAACCGCTTCGTCTGCGAAAAGCCTTAAAGAGCATCCGACTCTTTCTATTTGAGCATTTATGTATACTGTAAACAGTAAAGGCCCTATCGCACTTCCTGGGGATACTCTGGATATTACCTTTTACATCTTTTGATTTTGTTCCGTTAAGAGCGGCACGTTGAGTTTTCTATAAAGGAAGTCTTGAATCCAGTCACAAATATGTTCCGATACTCGACAAGCTCATATTTTTTAGACTAAACGGCAGGGCGGGACGGTGTCAAATCCTTCCTGAAGTCAAGGAACATAGGATGATCCTGAACGCCGTGGTCTACGTCACTGTGGACCTCATGGAGGAACAGAATGATTTTAGTTTCGGTGGGCCCCTGTTTGCGTAATCAATGCTGAATTTTATAGAAGGGGTTCTATAACCGTGTGCATCTCTGCAACTGCTCTCTTAGAAACTGGAATGGCATACACTTTCTTCCAGTCGCTATTTACCCTTCTTTGCTCAAGCGATCTACGATAAATTACTGTTAGATGGGGAACAAGTTCTTTCTCGTAATCTTTGTAGAATCTTACAGGTATCTCATCTGGTCGTGACGCCTATCCGCTGCAAGGATATAGTAGTTGTTTTCCGCGATCACTTGTCTCAACATCTGCCATTGAAACAATTTCTCAATACCGAATTCAGTATTTCAGCCTTCTCTTTATCTCCTTTTGGTGCCAGTAAGGTCACTGAGTGAATGAATAGATGATTTTGACCCACTTACTCATTTTACATGAGATCCAAACCTCTTAGGGTTTTTACTCAGATCGCTTGACAAAGTTTTACTTTCAAAGTTATGAAAACTTCCTTCGTTCATTTGTTTGCCAGCTATGCTTTTACTTCTCTTGAATCTGAGATGAAGTACTCACTGTACACGTAGCAGTTATCAGACGCGGCTATTAAACCTTGGTGGGTCTTCCCCATCCCTTAAGACCTTACTCTGACACACTTGTCTAGGGCATATTGCATGATGCCTTTGAATTTTTTTCGCTTCTTCTCCGCATCTTCGTCTTCATCACCGAATATTTGATCCTGACCGCTCAAATACTCTGAAATTTGTATCCTGTCATTCTTGCTAAGCAAAAATATCTTCACACATTTCTTAACATTTCTTGTAAGACCTCTTGTCATAGATGATATCACAGCCTTATGATCACTGATACCTTCCCCTGCGTTAATTGATTACAGGAGTTCAGTTCTGTTTGTTGCCAGGAGGTCTAAGGCGCTATCTTCACGAGCTGGTTCTCTATCTGGTCAAAGTAATATTCGGAAAAAATATTCAGAACACTGTCACACGAATCCATGTCTCTGGGACCAGGTTTGATAGAATGACTCTCCCAAATCTACACCTGGCAATTTGAAGTCTGCACCTATTACAACGGCTTAATCAGGAAAATTATTAACGGTATTCTGCAAGTTCCCTCTGAAGCGCTCTATCACTAGAGCTTCTGACCCAGCCTCATCGTATCCGACATATTATTACTAGATGTGAAAGATTACGCAACCTCATCAGAACAACGACTGGAGTATGGTGGAGCTCCGATCGGCGGACAGTGTCTGCGGCACTGTCGTCCTCATGGAGGAACAGAGTGATTTGGGTTTCGAAGGATGTCTCTTTGCTGAATCCATGTTGATTTTTATGCCAGTCCCTACTAAAGACAAACTTTGATCGTACACACATGTGTTAAGGATCAGCGTGCGAGAGCAAGCTTCAAGTAGTCGACAGAATGTAGTGCGAAGCCCTGCGTGTGGTTTCTGTGGAGTCGATGTCAAGTCCAGCCAATGCATTGCTGATTGAAGCGAATGAAATAACGTTAAAGTTGCAGCTATTGTTCCTCTGCAAAATGTTCCTCCTATGCCTTTGTTTCTCGAACATCGAACTTCTAGCGAAAAAATCGGGAAATGAAAATCTCACTGTGTATGCGGAAGGTATTGGCTAAATAAGCAACTTCCATCCGGCGTGACTGAGTATATGGAGGCATTAAGGCATAGGGTGTCGAAAAGTTCTCCTCTACCGCACTACAACAGGCCATAGGAGACGCCGAGGCTGCAGTTTGATGCCGGGACCACTTTAATGTTTCAGAACGAGAACTTAACTAATGCAACGACAATGGAATTCCTGTCTCACTGTCACGATACGTCCATGGTGTAAACAGATAGACCTAACTCTAGTGACGGCCCTGTCACAAGCAAATAACGCGGCCTACAGAAGTTGAATCCACCACTACAATATTGTAACAGCCGACCTGATTACCATTTTGGAAACCCTGCTATTCGAGCAGACGATCACGACAGACTCAAGAATCATATTCTATGATAGTAATTCAGCCCTACAAATGATTAGAAACAATCGTAATAACTGTACCAGCTCCATAGTTGCAGCAATTATCGACGCTGTGCTTTGGATACAGAAGAACTGTCGGAACATCTTGATCGTATAGATGAAAGGCCGTTGAGGGATACCTGGAAATAAGTTCAAATGGCTCTGAGCACTATGGGACTTAACTTCTGAGGTCATCAGTCCCCTAGAACTTAGAACTAATTAAACCTAACTAACCTAAGGACATAACACACATCCATGCCCGAGGCAGGATCCGAACCTGCGATCGTAGCGGTCGCTCGGTTCCAGACTGTAGCGCCTAGAACTGCACGGCCACTCCGGCCGGCGAAATAACAAGTACATGCCCTTACAAAGCTAGCTTCTCTGTACGGAGCTATTAAATTTGATAAACTGATGTTATAATTTCCTCCTCGCAGATATGATACCTAAGCTCAGAAACGATTGCGTCGGACTGGCAAGAGGTATGGTGGATAACATGTAAAATTAACAGTAGTAACTTCGCACTAATTCAGTCCTAGGATTCTATGATATAATGAAATATAAACATAGAGGAGCTTCACGACAGTTATAACCTGGCTGAAATTTATGCATTGGAAGCTGAACAAACATTTCTGTCGCTCAACTTAAGCACCTCTGCGTGTTCGAGGAGACGAAGAAAATCTAAACCATATATTCATACGACGTCTTCGGAGCACTTATCGCATAAACGTGTATGCAAGTAATCTTCGGGCTCTTGGTCTTCAGTTCGCATGCAGAATCCAAACTTTGTTGGTATCCATCTATATAACAGCGTATAAAATCGTATACAAATTCGTCAACAATGCCAATACAGCTGCCTGTGCTGCTAATGTAATCCTCTTGGTAATTAGAATGCCAGAAGAAGACCACAGCACAATTAACTGACTACATTCCCACATACTATTCAATAGGATATGGAACGTTCTGCCCCTAAATGTTTGTTCCTATGTACCTCATGTGTGTATGCGATGGAATACTGGTGTATCTATAGGTATAGCTGTAATACGAAAATGTGATTCACGTATACAGTTCTAATATTCTGTCTAGATGGTTCTTATAGACCTGCACAAATATTTAGTTCTGTTTCCGCAACTTTTGAAACAATTCTTACAGGACATACCGGTACGAAAGAACATTATACTGCTGATTCTGATACGTAGCCATTAAGATGGATTGAATTGGGAGTATCTCAAATGTGTCCCAATGGCGGTTTATCATTATTTATTCTGTTACAAATACGATTTTTATAGTTTACTACTTGTCTATATCTTGTGGTACATTTTCATCTTGTTTACTCGTCTCATTACTCTGTGTATGTAAAATTTGTTTTATGCTGGAACCTGTTCTTACTTAGGCCTATGAAACGGCGTACTATGTTACGACTTAAAATAATCCTTACTCTGAAATATCAAAACAGATTGAAGCATAACATTTCCATTGTTTAGATCGGTGTGTGGACAAGTTCGGGAAGACAATAAATTTAAAAAAATGAGAAGTAGCAGAAATGAGATTAGTGATAAACTTAATATCAGAATTTGGGGCCACGAACAAGACGAAGAGACGGTCTGCTATCCTGACAGCAAAACATCACATGACGGGCGAAGCAAGGAAGATATAAATAATTGTAGAAGAAACGAGGGCAGTCTTGATCGACAGGACTCTACTATTATCAGATGCTGATCGTAGTACAAGGAAAAAATTCTCAAGACCGTAAGTTTGGTTCAAATGGTTCTGAGCACTATGCGACTTAACATCTTAGGTCATCAGTCCCCTAGAACGTAGAACTACCAAAGCCTAACTTACCTAAGGACATCACACACATCCATGCCCGAGGCAGGATTCGAACCTGCGACCGTAGCAGTCCCGCGGTTCCGGACTGAAGCGCCTAGAACCGCACGGCCACCGCGGCCGGCACCGTAAGTTTGCAGCACAGCACTGTATAAAAGTGGACCGCAGGAAAACCGGAAAAGAAGAGAATTGGAGCACTTGAAATTTGGTGCTGTAGAATGATGCCGAAATTCAAGTTCATTGCAGGATCGGCGAGCAAAAGGAACACATGGAAATCACTGGAAAGAAAGGCTGAAAGGATGACAGAAAACGTGTTGTAACATAAAGCAACAATTTCCATGGGGCTGGATAGAAATGAAGAGGCTAAATGTTGTAGGACGAGAGAGAGATTGTAATATATCGCAAAAGTCTGTGAGAACGTCTCTAGCAAGTGGTACTCATAGGGGAGTTGGCACAGGAGAGTAACTTGAGCCGAGCCACAACAAACCTGTCAGGAGACTGATGGCCTGGCCCTCATTTATGCCTCAGAAAATACGATACAAAAACTGTTAAAATACTGTAACTCACGGAACAAAGCTTGCAACATTCAAAAACAGATGGTACAGATGACGTCCCTCACTTGGGTTAAGTGGCAGCTGTGGAAATTGGAAGGGAATTCTGCCGCAAAGCCAAAATAACAAAATTTGCTGAATCGTTAAAATTTGCGAACACTGTATGGCTGGATAAACGCTAGGAAAAAGTGAGATTCTTTCACATTTGTATCCTCTTACATATAGAGCTGAACTAGACTATACATGACGTTAGAGGTATAAATGAATGCTATTGGTAAATGAGGGCAGTGTAATGAACTACATCAGTAAATATTTCATTTGCAGAATATTAACTACAGCTCCTGTGAGTAGTATGTTTTTTGTGTTGGTTAGTACCTCCAAGAACACGTGGCGCAAGCAAGTCACTAATGTTAATTTTCCATGGGTAGCAAGCCAGACACTAAATTGTAGACGTGTGGACGCATAAAAGATAGTCTGTACTGAAACAAGTGCCTGTTGAGTTTTGCTGTCGCTGTTAATACATATCGATACCACGAATATCGTACCACACTAATCTGGGACTGCTCTATTGAAAGAGTGCTTAATATACCGCTTCAAAATTATTTTGTTTGTAGCGGCCAGCAAACCGACGCTTAGTGACTTTTATCATTTACCTAACGTAACATATACATCGGAAATAGAACAGTGAGATGAAGTCCGGCTTATCGAGATGTGGAAGACCACACGAACAACAAAATGAGATAAACGTACGTGTATTACACGGGGCATGCATGCAGAAATTGATCTACAGTGATGTGAAAAAAAATGGAAGAAACTAGAGCACGCTGCGGAGCAACATGATGGAATGCACGGTGTGCTCCGTGAATTCTCTCTACCACATGTGAGGACATTACGATGTAGAATCCATTGATGGTCAGAAATCGTCTCGTCTAGCATCATAGAATATGGCACATGGAGAATGGGTCACGTGATGGTAGATGAGCAAAAATTAATTTGTTACGCTTCGTCAAGATATAATTTAGACGGGCATACAGGGGCTCAAAAAGTTCAGTATGAAACTGTCAGTGCTATTAATATGGTTGAAATGAACTACCATTGACTTATAGGACACGCAGTTGTTGGTGGCCAGAACACTTTCTTACGTGAATTTAAAATGAGACCCCCAAAATTCAGTGTACACAGACGAACGAGGGCTTATTGAATTTAGGGAGAAAATCACGGTTAAACTGAACTAGCAGAGTCAGACCAAACGAATAAATGAACATTTAACTGGCGGATAAGAGGGAGATACAACCTTTTCACAAACAACGTCGTTCATCTTGACACTGTGATGCCTGGCACGGGCTCAGGGCCTGACCCTCACTACTGGGGACAGATCGTACTACACAAAGCACCAGAAAAAAACGCTTAATTAACACATAAACTTCGGGAGGAATCTAGTAATTTCAATTCCAAGATAGACGAGTGCTGAAAAATGTCAGTATTGCAGAACTATCAGTATAAAAGTCATGTTTGCGAAGCAAAAAATTCGACTGATTTGTAGAAGAATGGAAAAAGGTGTAGATGCCCACCTCCGGCAAAACCAGTGTGTTCTAAATAAATGCGCAAACTGGGAGGCAGCATTCACCATGCAAGTTATCACTGAAGATGGTTTAAAGAATAGCAGACTTATGTTTATATCGTTTCTCGATCGAGAGAAAGTTTTTACAGCGTTTACTGGAATACACTCTATAATACGAGGGCTCTTCGGAAACTAAGTTCCGATCTGTAGCGAAATGGAAAGCACTGTGGATACCTGATGAAGCTTTGCACAAATGTGTTGGGCAGTGTATACAGGGTGTTACAAAAAGATACGGCCAAACTTTCAGGAAACATTCCTCACACACAAATAAAGGAAAGATGTTATGTGGACGTGTGTCCGGAAACGCTTAATTTCCATGTTAGAGTTCATTTTAGTTTCGTCAGTATGTACTGTAATTCCTCGATTCACCGCCAGTTGGCCCAATTGAAGGAAGGTAACGTTGACATCGGTGCTTGTGTTGACATGCGACTCATTGCTCTACAGTACTAGCATCAAGCACATCAGTACGTAGCATCAACAGGTTTGTGTTCATCACGAACGTTGTTTTGCAGTCAGTGCATTGTTTACAAATGCGGAGTTGGCAGATGCCCTTTTGATGTATGGATTAGCACGGGGCAATAGCCGTGGCGCGGTACGTTTGTATCGAGACAGATTTCCAGAACGAAGGTGTCCCGACAGGAAGACGTTCGAAGCAATTGATCGGCGTCTTAGGGAGCACAGAATATTCCAGCCTATGACTCGCGACTGGGGAAGACCTAGAACGACGAGGACACCTGTAATGGACGAGGCAATTCTTCGTGCAGCTGACGATAACCCTAATGTCAGCGTCAGAGAAGTTGCTGCTGTACAAGGTAACGTTGACCACGTCACTGTATGGAGAGTGCTACGGGAGAAGCAGTTGTTTCCGTACCATGTACAGCGTGTGCAGGCACTATCAGCAGCTGATTGGCCTCCACAGGTACACTTCTGCGAATGGCTCATCCAACAATGTGTCAATACTCATTTCAGTGCAAATGTTCTCTTTACGGATGAGGCTTCATTCCGACGTGATCAAATTGTAAATTTTCACAATTAAAATGTGTGGGCTGACGAGAATCAGCAAGCAGTTGTGCAATCACATCATCACCACAGATTTTCTGTGAACGTTTGGGCAGGCATTGTTGGTGATGTCTTGACTGGGCCCTATGTTCTTCCACCTACGCTCAATGGAGCACGTTATCATGATTTCAATAGTGATACTCTACCTGTGCTGCTAGAACATGTGCCTTTACTGCCGGCCGCTGTGGCCGAACGGTTCTGGGCGCTTCAGTCTGGAACCGCGCGACCGCGACGGTCGCAGGTTCGAATCCTGCCTCTGGCATGGATGTGTGTGATGTCGTTAGGTTAGTTAGGTTTAAGTAGTTCTTAGTTCTAGGGGACTGAAGACCTCAGATGTTAAGTTCCATAGTGCTCAGAGCCATTTGAACCATTTTTTTGCCTTTACTAGAACGACACAACATGTGGTTCATGCGCGATGGAGCTCCTGCACATTTCAGTCGAAGTGTTCGTCCGCTTCTCAACAACAGATTCGGTGACCGATGGATTGGTAGGGGCGGACCAATTCCATGGCCTCCACGCTCTCCTGACCTCAACCCTCTTGACTTTCATTTATGGGGGCATTTGAAAGCTCTTGTCTACGCAACCCCTGTACCAAATGTAGAGACTCCTCGTGCTCGTATTGTGGACGGCTGATACAATACGCCATTGTCCAGGGCTGCATCAGCGCATAAGGGAATCCATGCGACGGAGGGTGGATGCATGTATCCTCGCTAACGGAGGTCATTTTGAACATTTACTGTAACAAAGTGTTTGAAGTCACGCTGGTACGTTCTGTTGCTGTGTGTTTCCATTCCATGATTAATGTGATTTGAAGAGAAGTAATAAAATGAGCTCTAACATGGAAAGTAAGCGTTTCCGGACACATGTCCACATAACATATTTTCTTTCTTTGTGTGTGAGGAATGTTTCCTGAAAGTTTGGCCGTACCTTTTTGTAACACCCTGTATAGTACACCCATCGATCGCGTCACGTCGCTCTTTTCAGTTATGCCTAGAAAATAGTTCTCTCGCCAAGCACGAGGGCCTGATGAGAAATTTCGCCGGAAGTTATGCATCTCACGTAAAATAAATGACATGCGTTTACTTTACCCTTCTGCAGGGGCAACGAAGATGCTCCTGCAGCGTTTTCAGTGGGAAGTATTTGATCACTCACAATACAACCCGTAATAATTTCCCTTTGAGTTTCATCTCTGCTCACATGAGCTTCTTCCTGAAATTATGGCACAGACTGTGAGCTGTAGACCAGCGAAGTGAATTGGCGGAAAGCAGTGGCAGCTGTCATCGGTGGCAAGGCTATTGCAAAGTTGGTACAACGCTTCGACAAATGTCTGAAGTCGGAGCGGCGATTATATAAATAGGCAGCTGGCAGTTATAGCTAACTGCTGATTTTCACAGTGGTTTCCACTTCACGGCCGATCGTAACTTACTTTCCGAATTGCATTGTAAAACTGTCAGGCGTAACATACAAAGAGGGAGGGTTCATCTACAAATCTGATTACAATGTTTACACATATTAGTGATGACAACAGTGTATAGAGCGACCCATTAACATGTATCCGCTTCCTAGCATCCCTGACAACCAATTGCGTCGTCTCTGTCGGTATGTCAAAGACCTCATAAAACATCACAGCTCAGGCTTGAGTTGTTGTCCTCGTTTTCGTTGACAAGCTTTTCAGACAGATTAATAACATTACAAAAACTTGAAAATTATGAAGCATCCAGCTTGAGAATAACAACGATAGTAACTTATGGTAATTATTATTATATTTATACTGTGTTGACAGTAGTGTACTAAATTTGATTTGGGCGTGTTTCCTACTCTGATTGTCTAACAGATGTTGTGCTCATTTGTGATTTTCTACGAATTTTTACAAATAATAAAAGTAATTTTGTTGTCAACAATTTTGTGAGTAAACTACGCTTTTCAGTTCAAAATTACATCGCAGTTTTCATAATTCAAATTTAGCTATTTTCGATTTGGGACAGAACAGACAAAAATTAGGAAGCATTTCAGATTCTCTGTCTGCTAAGATTTCGGATGAGACATAAAGTTCCGGCAAGAAATTAAATTAATAATTTAATATTATTGCATAAATTGTGACTTTCGTCCTTTGGTTTGTGTTGAAATTAACATGGCTAATTGTATGATGTTAACGTTCAGAGGTCTGTTTGCATGTAATATGATTTGTGTCTGTTTCAAAATTTATGATTTCTCGTTAATTATGTAGTCGTAAATTTGGTTGTAAGCCTACACCGAAGATAATTTTTGATAAGTTGTAAACTCCATATTATATTCCTTGCATATAGAATTCATGGCGTGCCTACAGATGTTATCTGTCGAAATGTTATGTAAAGAGTTTGAACAGATTATAAAGATGAACTAGAAAGCTTTACTGAATCAAACGATACCATATCCATAATATTAGAACCTGAGTTAATTCGACTACACTCTGTTGTTCCAGTTTTACTTTCGTTCGAGTTCATCTCATAACTTTTTTTATGGCACTATCCTTTCCGACGAACCGACCCTCGACCTCCTTTGTCGACTCCGAGAAAACTACAATGTATTTGCTAAAGACTAAAATCGTTGTTTCTTTTCTCTGAATTTCAACAATTTCTCCTTACTTTCTATTACAGTTTGCTTAATGTACAGATATAATAACACAAGGAATGTGCTACACGTCTATCTCACTCACTTCTCAAGGTTACAGTTTGATTTCTGTACAAGTTGTAGATGAAACTTTCGAATTTGTATTTTATACCTGATAGCTTAAAAATATTGAAGAGTGCATTCGAGTAAATTTTGTAAAAAAAATTCTCTAAATCTAGAGATGCCATACACATAGGTCTGCCTTTATTTAACATATCTTCAATGATAACTCGTATCGTCAATATTGCCTCCCGTTTCCTGCATTTCTCGAGAACGATAAACGGTCTTCCCAGAGGTGGGGATTCTATCAGTTTTTCCGTTCTTCTACAAATTGTTCGCCTTTGTACTTTGCTACCATGGCATTTTAAAGAGATGTTTATGTAACAGTGACAACTGTTAGCACTCGTCTTTCTTGGTACTGAAATTATTACGTTCTTCTCGAAGTTATGCTATTTCACCTGCATCATATATCATGGATAGCAGATGGAATAATTTTATCACGGTTGGATTTATCAACGATTTTAATAATTCAGAAGAATGGCATCTGTTCCAGGAGCTTCGTTTCGACATAGACTTTGTAGTTCTTTGACAAATTCTTTGCATAGTGTTACATAACCCGTCTAATCTTCCTTTTGATTTACCGAGTGTCTCAGTAAGTATACGCAGCACGCCTGCAGAACTGTATTTTCCATACGAATCATCTGCGCCACTCCTGTGTGCTGTTAGGCATTCTGTAGGGTGTCCTTCCAAAAGAGCATTATTTTCAGTCTTGAACCGCGCGACCACTACGGTCGCAGGTTCGAATCCTGCCTCGGACATGGATGTGTGTGATTTCATTAGGTTAGTTAGGTTTAAGTAGTTTTAAGTTCTAGGGGACTGATGACCTCATTAAGTCCCGCAGTGCTCAGAGCCATTTGAACCATTTGAGCATTATTTTCTCCACCAGTCTGGGGCAAGTTAGGATTCAATAACGTCACTTGTCAGCGCTGTGTGACTTTTGTGGAGGGGGCAGAGGGATACAATCAACATTTATCTCAAATGCCGAAAAATCGCATGTTGTGTGGTGACTGGTAATTTCGCTCAGTGGTGTACGTCTGGAACAAGGGACTAGCGTTGACTGACATTGTTAGGCGACGATCCAATGAGCGGACGTTTTTCCACGAACTACACCTATAGGCACCATCTTACGAAGAACCAACGCTTGACGTACAGTTTTGCAGGAATATACGCTATCGACCATGTTACTATTCATATTACTATACGGGACGCTCTAAAGACGCTAAAAGTGTTTGCAAAATTTGTACCGCTTTTCTCCACACGGTAAGGTACAGATTAGTAGCTGAATATGTTGCAGAATTCAATCTAAATAGAAGTAATAGGATTAAAAACAGCCGACCAGTTGCAAAGGATAAAGTAATCTTTACTTAGGTTTCGATAGATTTAAATCTATCTTCTTCAGAAGGCGGCAGTATTACATTAACATGGAGTGATATGTCATTGTCGTTTTTACAAACATCTGCATAGCTCCATTAGTCCAAATAAAGTATAGCCCTAGGAATAGGGTTTGTCAGACAAATAAAAATAAGTACATGGAAGCTAAATAGAAGTAGCTATTTCCAGTTTTCCGACGAGGACACGTCTTGGTTCGTCTATAGTTCACCTGTAATATCTCAAACACATGAATGGAGGAGGCGTAAGACTAAAAGCCGAGGAAGCCATGAGCTTTTCAGTTGAATATCATTATGCTCCTCGTACTTTAATTTCTCCCATGTGATACAGCGCACAGCTTGCGGTGGATGGATTAGATTGTTACCGATAACTACAAAATCGTGTTGAACCTACTCCTCAAAACAGATATACCGAATAAAAAAGAGGTTTCTAGGAAGCACCATTGCATGCCTCGCTGACATTTGACCAAAAATCGGGTGCACGCATCCATCAATCTCCGTCTTCAGTCAATACCGTGCCGAAAATTTATTGAAATTCCAAAACACACAAGAGATCTCTGAAGGGAACATGATCCGTGTCAGTTAGTGACATTCAAAATGCAGTGTATGACTATCTGACATTTCAGATGTTGATTTATTGACTGTGTTCTGGGGATTTTCTTTATTTCAATTTATTTGTTTCTACACTATGCCAATTCAGCCATCTCAACAGTACAGTCAATTATGAGTATGCGAAAGTAAGGACGATACAACAGCCAGTCCCCGAAAGGAGGAAATCTCCGACCCGGCGGGAATCGGTACAGTGCCCCTTCGTTTGGCTATCCGCCGCGTTGACCGCGCAGCTACCGGGATGGACTCTCTGGAGACTTATCTTAGCGAGTATTAACAGGTGAATTGTAGACCCACTTGGATATTTACGCTTAGCTATCCTGGTAAGTTTTAGACAGTCTGTGTACATGCAATAGTAACTCAATGTAATATGTCTTAAAATTATCTCCTTATAAAATAACTCAACTGCGATGTGGTGCAATGATCTGACAAAACCGGGAACTTCAGAGATTCACTTGTGGTAGTGAAAGCGACGCGGGAAGCTGCTAGATGCTTTGTTAAGTTTGTTCCCTCCTAGGCTCGCGACGCCAGTCCTTTGTCATCATCTCAGCGACGCGCTCTCATTTGGAGCAACTGCTGTCGACATCCTTCACCGTCCGCTTCATTCCCAGGCCTTCCGGCGCCTACGCGACACGCCACATCTTGCTCCAGCAACGCTCCGAATTACTCTCGCCGTGATCGATATCTGGGGGGGGGGGGGGGGGGGTGTCCCGAAGGGCATCTAGAAGGCGAAACGTCCGTCGTCGAGTGTTTCTCGACATAGACAAAAAGCGACTAATTTACTGCACCATAATTCGAGCCCGAATGGACAATTGCTGCAGGGGCGGCGCTAAGAGAAGAGTGAGAGAGAGAGAGAGAGAGAGAGAGAGAGAGAGAGAGAGAGACGGAGAGAGAGGGCGAAATGGTCATCAAGCTGTACGGTCCCGGGAGGAATTGAAGCATTTATCTGCCGTCACTCGCATTGCAATCTATCTCAGCTGCCCCGAGAGAATTGTTTTACATTCCATTCCCTAGTCCCTTTCTTTACTCATATTTCACGTTTTGCTCAACCACTCGCTATAGCGGCAACAGAGTGTTGTCGAGTGTGAGTCACTACTTCACTGTACTCCATAACGAAATTCTGCAGCAGGTCAAAGTACACTGGTGCTACAGATACTCTGTTGCTAATCTATTAAAAACATTTCACGGCTCAACTTCTCTACCCGTACTTTCTGTTCGGTTCACACCCACACATCGTCAGCACCAATTGCGGTGGCGCTCACAGCATAAGGACTTGACCACTGAGGAATGGCTTCGATGCTCTTCTGAGATGAGCAGATTCAGTCTAGGTTGTGATTCTTGAGATACACTCATATGGAGAGAGCTGGAAACATGTAATGCACTCAGGTACGTTGTTGAACACTATTGTTTTTGTTACGGTGGGGGCGGGCATGCTTCGTGGTGGTACTGGTGTCCAAATCTTTGAATACGGTACACTCACCGGTCAACGTATTTGTGACACTGTACTCCTTCCAGATGTGCGTCATTTTAGGCGTGCAGTCGGTGCTTACTTCATTTTTATTGATGACAGGGTGCAACCGCATAGAGCACAGCAGGTAGAAGAGCTCTAGCAACGAGAGGATGTTCGGCGAATGGACTGGCTTGCCCATTCCCCCGACTTAAATCCCACCGAGAACTTGTGAGATGCGTTGGGAAGACGTAATACTGTACATCCATATGAACCTATGACTATACAGGAATTGTCAACCGCGCTGGTGGAACAATTGAGCACATTACCACGAAAACTCCTTATCAACCGTATGGCCACCACGGAAGCACCTTGCAGAGCATGCGTTCTACATCTACATCTACGTGATTACTCTGCTATTCACAATAAAGTGCCAGGCAAAGGGTTTAATGAACCACCTTCAAGCTGTCTTTCTACCGTTCCACTCTCGAACGGCAAGCGGGAAAAACGAGCTCTTAAATTTTTCTGAGCGAGCCCTGATTTCTCTTATTTTAACGTTATGATCATTTCTCCCTATGTAGGTGGGTGCCAACAGAATGTTTTCGCAATCGGAGGAGAAAACTGGTGATTCAAATTTCATGAGAAGATCCTGTGGCAACGAAAAACGCCTTTGTTTTAATGATTGTCACTCCAATTCACGTATCATGTCTGTGACACTATCTCCCCTATTTCGCGATAATACAAAACGAGCTGCCCTTCCTTGTACTTTTTCGATGTCATCCGTCGGTCTCACCTGATGCGGATCCCACACCGTACAGCAATACTCCAGAATAGGGGGTACAAACGTGGCGTAAGCAGTGTCGTTAGTAGACCTGTTGTACCTTCTAGGTGTTCTGCTAATGAATCGCAGTCTTTGATTTACTCTACCCACAATATTATCTATGTGATCGTTCCAATTTAGGTTATTTGTAATTGTAATCTCTAAGTATTTAATTGAATATACAGCTTTCAGATTTGTGTGACTTATCGCGTAATCGAAATTTAGCTGATTTCTTTTAGTACTCATGTGAATAACTTCACACTTTTCCTTATTCAGGGTCAATTGCCAGTTTTCTCACCATACAGATATCTTCAGATATCTTATCTAAATCATTTTGCAAGTCGTTTTGATCATCTGATGACTAAACAAGACGATAAATGACAGCATCATCTGCAAACAATCTAAGACGGCTACTCAGATTGTCTCCTAAGACGTTAATATAGATCAGGAACAATAGAGGGCCTGTAACACTTCCTTGGGGAACGCCGGATATTACCTCTGTTTTACGCGACGACTTTCCGTCTATTACTATGCCGTCCATAGTCTTCAAGCAACCAGTTAAGACCCACCTCCTTCCTTTTGCAATGTCCTGGGGCCATCACAAATCGAGATGACTTGAGTGTAACTATTGTCTTTGAATAAAAATCTCACTTCAGTTCGTCTCAATATATATTTCTTTCAGTTACCTTCTGCATTATACTGTAGCATTTCTTTCTAAGTACGGCCCAAATGCGATCGAGCTACGTTTCTCGTGAGTAACACATCAGGTGGACATCACTTCCATCCTAAAGTTATACACAGCAGTGTTTACCCAGCAGGAAAATTCCATTAAGCTGTCATCACAAGTCGTTGCTGACGAGGTTTCCGTAGTACGCTTAGAGTCTAAAGCCCCGTCGACGTCAGTATCAGTCCGGACGTGAAACTATTTTATCTAAAGGCGAATGAGGGAAAATGCGAGCCCGCTGTTTATTACCAAAGGGTCCCCTCATTCATCTCAGACATTATAGGGAAAGCATGGGAATCCTAAATAAGGTCCATCACATGAAAACTTGAAATCTTCTTCTCCGAATATGAATCAAATATCAGGAGACATTAGATAGCTGCGCGAATATTCATGGTTATTGCTTAACTTGCAGAAGGAGTTGAATTCAGTTCAGGAACATAACCACTTAAGAAAAATAAAGAGTTCACAAAACATGAGACCATTTTTTTCATTCGCGGTTTCCTGGAGCACAGAAATCAACATTTCCTTGTTACCTTGTTGAATCTGTCAGATGTGTGACTAAGGCAGTACCCCGAGGAGGTTACTGTTGTCTTTACTGTCGACAGAAGAAAAAGTAGGAGTACCGTTAGGCTATTTACAGGTGCGTCAGTTCTACACAGAAAAATCAGTGCGGCAGAAAACTATGGCCGAATGCTGGAAGACTTGCAAAGCATCGACAATAGGGCACGTTCTGGTACATGACCCGCAATAAAAATAAATGTAAAATATTGCGCATTAATTGCACAATTGCCAAAAAATCATTGGAAACAGTAACAACTTTTAAATTTCTGTGATTATGAGTGTGGTTTGGTAACTCTACGAGTAGTAAATTTCCATAAAAGAGTAGAACATTTTGTTGAGCATTGACCGTTGGTAAGCTTGATTATTCCAAGAATTGCCTAGAGAATTTCGACAATGTCCATCATACAACTGATTGGTGACAGCCGTCTGAGTTGGTCAGCGTGTCGATTGATATTGAAAATGGAGAAATCCGAGTCTCATGATGTTACTAAAGACATTCATTTGAAGTGTTGAACCGCCGTACAAATCAAAACAGACCTGATGAAGTCCACGCGAACCCCGCATCATCACTGAAGACCATTTACTTTTGCATTCATCAATTCAAACATGATCGTACAAGCGGCGAAGACGAAGTGCGCGCTGGCAGCCCAGTTGAGATCACCACAATGGAAAGCACTGATAAAATCCATGACATGGTAATTCAAGACCACCGAATAAAAAGTCATGAGACTGCTGACACTGTAGGCATCTCAACTGAGAGAGTGCATAACATCCTGCAGGGAGAATTGGCTATGAAGAAACTTGGGCTAAAGTCTGGACCCGCGCGACCGCTACGGTCGCAGGTTCGAATCCTGCCTAGGGCATGGATGTGTGTGATGTCCTTAGGTTAGTTAGGTTTAAGTACATCTAAGTTCTATGGGACTGGTGACCTCAGAATTTAGGTCCCATAGTGCTTAGAGCCATTTGAACCATTTGAAACGTGGGCGCGGTGGGTGCTGCGATTGCTCTTAGTCTACCAAAAGCACATCCGGCGAAACATTTCAAAATTATGTTTGGCGATGGTTAATTGCAAACTGCAAGATTTCTTGCACCTATTTGTTGATAAAATATGAATCCATCATTATACATCAGTGTCAAAACAGCGGTCAAAACAATGGAACAAGGCTGGTGAAACTTCTCCAAAGAAGGGTAAGACCATTTTGTCAGCTGGTAAAGTCATGGCCAGTGTCTTTTAGAAACACCCAACAAATAATCCCCGTAGGTTACTTGGGAAAAGGCGAACTGTAACTGGACCCTATTATGCTTCATTGTTGCATCACTTGGAACTGGCATTGACTGAAAGAAGACTGATATTGGCACACAAAAAGGTGCTCTTTCAGCAGGACAATGCACCATCCCATACATGAACTATAACAACAGCGAAAGTGTATGAAATGAACATTGAAATGGTTCCTTATCCACCCTATTCACTAAACGTAGCCCCAAGTGAGCTCCACCTTTTCCATAACTTAAACGTTTTCCTTACTGCGAAGAAATTTTCAACTGAGAAATCGATAGTTGTGATCAACGAGTATTTTGCAGAACTTGACAGAACTTAATTTTCCGATGGGATGAAAAAGCATGACAATCACTGGACCAAATGTACATCCCTCAAAGGAAAATATTCGAGAAGTAAGGTGAGTTCTTCTTGAAAAAATTATTTTTCTTTGCCTTTTTACCAGACTTAGCAAACCATTCTCGTATTCCTCCGGAATGTCCTAAAGTAGAACATCTACATAAAATTCGTTGTAGCAAAAGCTGTTCCTAGGCTGAGTTGCCGTGATAGGATTCTCAGGAAATCTCATCCATAGACAAAAATGTGATTAAAAAAAAAAGTGACCTTCTACAAGTCGGAACGTGAAATGCAAGAAGTATTTACGTGGTAGGGCAGATAGAAAATCTGAAAAGAGTTGCGGAAAGGCTCATTATTGATACTGCGGAGACCAGTGAAGCGAAATGGAAAGAAGATAAGGATTTCTGATCAGAGGAATATAGGATAATACCAACAACAGTAAAAAATGATGTATTGGGAGTAGGATTTGTTGTGAATTGGCACATAGCGCAGAGAGTGAGGTGCTTTGAACGGTGTAGAGACAGGGTTGTTCTCATCAAAATCGACAACAATTTAACAACAACAGCGGTGGTTAAGATGTACATGTCAACGTCACAGCTACATGATCAAGATGTAAGGTAGATGAGGATAATAAACGGGTAATTCAAAATGCAAAGGGAGATGATAATTTACTATTTATGGAGGATTAAGGTGCGGTACTGGAGAAAGGAATGGAAGACGTGGTTACGAGAGAATACGGGCTTCTCAGCAGAAATGGTTAAAAAGAAAGACTGACTAAGTTCTGGAATATTTCTGACATTAATACCCAATACACTGTTCAAAAATCACATGAGGAGGTAGTTTCTGCAATATTTCTGTTAGTAATAGCCAATACACTGATCAGAAATCACAAGAATAGGATATAAACCTGGTAAAGTACCTCTGATACAAGAATATTCCTGTTGTATTACATAATGGTCAGACATAGATTCTGAAATCAGGCGTAGACTCAGATCACGTTTTATTAATGACTGAGGAATGTTCCGGAAGAATCAATGTGGAAAGAATAGGATACTGAAATACTGAGGAATGATAAACTGCGTCGTCTAATGTTGAAGATATGGCGATAATGAGTACCACAATAGATAGATCAGTGGAAAGGGACGTGAATGCCTAAAAAGGGTAGTCATAGAAATTAGACAGACAAATATAAGTGAAAGGAACCCAGAAAAAAACCTTGAGTAGTAGAAGAGATACTTCAACTGACCAACGAAGCAAGGAAGTGCAGAAATGTTCAGGGAAAGGCAGGAATCCAGCAATATGAGTTGCTTGTGAATAAAATCAACAAGAAGTACAGGAGAGCCAAGGCGAAATGGCTGCATGAAAAATGAGTAGAAACCTAAAAATAAATTGTCGTCGGAATGATATTCAGCATACAGAATAGCCAAACCAAACTTCGGTGAAAGCTAGAGCATCAACATTAAGAGCTCAAAGGGAATTCCAAGATTAGCAGCAGAAGAGAGAGCGTATAGATTGTAAGAGTACGTTGTAGGTCTTTGAGAGGGAGAGGACATGTCTCATTACGTGATAGAAGAAGAAGAAATAGTAGTCAATATGGAAGGCATTGAGTGAACAGTATTAGAGATAGAATTTAACACAGCTGTGCAAGACTTGATATCATAGATTACATTCCTTCGGCGTTTGTAAACTCATTGGGGAAAGTGAAAAAACACGACTACTCAAATCAGTTTGCAGAATCTACAAGAGAGGAGACATCCAATTTATCAGAAACATATTGCCCCCGTGTTCTCTAAGACAGCAAGGACAGAAATGTTGGAGAACTGTCACACAGCCAGCTTAACAGCTGAAGCACTTACGCTGAAAAAAATATCTGCGGAGTTTACTTCATTGGTAGATTCTATCTCATCCAAACGAAGCAGTATTGATCTATTTGTACCAAACAAGAAACGAAAATCATTGTCATTAGAATGTAAACTTAAGATTACCAAAAATTTCCATGTAAAAATTAAAAATTGTGAATTGGAAATGAAGTTTCATCTACCGGAATCACGTTCAGAATGTGATTCTTGAGTTTCTCCCGCCGTATTTGTTAATCAAAATATCCACGGGTGTACTGCCGGTCTACAGTATCCAACGGGCACAGTATTTCGGCGATCATACATGTCGCCATCATCAGGTGAACTGACGGACTGAGCTCCTGTGAACGTGCCGGCACGGAGATCCGTACGTTATGGCTGCTCAGAGGGAACTGGGTTCGGTCGCGGCGGCAGCCAATTTAAATACCCTCCGCCCGCGGCGCACTCCCTCCGCTGTCCGCTCCACACGCCACGGTCGAGCGGTGGAATAGATTGCGACGGCGTCTGAGATGACGTCGGAGTAATGGCTCTGTCCGCCGTGGTTGTCACAACTATACGTTGATCGATTTACTCTAGATTAACCCAGTCGCTGGTTCCCAAGCCTTGCTAAGATTATAGCCACAGTCGCGGTTTATGAGGTCGTCATTGGTGCGAATTAGATGGCCTCTCTAACAACGCTGTCCCAGTATTTCGACGTCTGTACCAGAATCCTCGTGCGTTCATACTCCATAGTGTGATTTTCCGACAAACAATGTTCAGCGCCCTCCGACTTGCTCGGATACATCAGTCGAGTGTGCCTCTGGTGTTCACGGCATCGATCCTCGACGGTACGCATTGTCTAACCAATATACAACTTGCCACATTGACACGGAATCTGGTACACGCCGGCCTTCCTCAAACCGAGGTCATCTTTGGCGCTCCCCAGCAAGAGAGTCTATCCCAGGAATTGGAACATCTGAGAACTGTATTTCGAAAAAATTGGTACTCAGAGTGGCAGATTCAACGTGTTCTCCACCCAACCACTACAGCACAACCTGTGGAGATGGATGAAATCACGAGGGAGGAGGTAGGCACTGCGTTTATTCCATATACAGGCGCACTCCCGGAGAAAATTGCCCGCATTTTGAAGAATCACCGGGTCGGAACTGTGTTTTGTCCTCCGAATAAAACTCGTGCACTGGTGGGGAGCGCCAAAGACGACCTCGGTTTGAGGAAGGCCGGCGTGTACCAGATTCCGTGTCAATGTGGCAAGTCGCATATTTGTCAGACAATGCGTACCGTCAAGGGTCGATGCCGTGAACACCTGAGGCACACTCGATTGATGTATCCGAGCAAGTCGGCGGTCGCTGAACATTGCTTGTCGGAAAATCCGCTATTGAGTATGAACGCACGAGGATTCTGGTACAGACGTCGAGATACTGGGACAGCGTTGTTAGAGAAGCCATCGAAATTCGCACCAATGACGACCTCGTAAACCGTGATTGTGGCTATAATCTTAGCAAGGCTTGGGAACGAGCGATTGGGTTAATCAAGAGTAAATCGAGCAAACGTATAGTTGTGACGAACACGGTGGACAAAGCCGCCACACCGACGTCATCTCAGACGCCGTCGCAATCTGTTCCACCGCTCAACCGTGGCGTGTGGAGCGGACAGCGGAGGGAGTGCGCCGCGGGCGGAGGGTATTTAAATTGGCTGCCGCCGCGACCGAACCGAGTTCCCTCTGAGCAGCCATAGCGTACGGATCTCCGTGCCGGCACGTTCACAGGAGCTCAGACCGTCAGTTCACCGGATGATGGCGACATGTATGATCGCCGAAATATTGTCCCGTTGGACACTGTAGACCGGCAGTACACACGTGTATATTTTGATTAACGTTCAGAATAATTATAAAAAAAGTCGACGAAAAAATTCTCGCTACCGTGAGAAAACGCTGAGTATGAATTTGACTATCATTCTTAAACGTCATGGTATTATTGCTCAGATGGAAACATTGTTAAAATTGTGCGTGATAATCAAGTAAGACTAAAAAATTGTCCCGTTGATCAGAGCATGGTGTGCTCTCAAGCCAAGCTAATTATTGAGAGAATTAAAGGAGAAGCATTGGAGGGGGAGTCGGCCAAAGACTAAATGTTTAAAGCTTTTGACGGTAGGCTCAGCCGATTAAAAAGACGCTTAATAAGAGACTACGTCGCTCTATCCAAAGGAAACCACCTCGTTGACACACGACGTGGCTATATGAGCCAAACCACATTCACCGTAGTTGAAACTGGTTTGTTCGTGAAGAGAAAACTTTGGCAGGTTTTAAAACCACCAAAGATCGATTAACAGTGATGGTTGGAGCGAATGCAGTTGGTGATTATAAATTAAACCCCCCCCCCCCTAGTTTATCCCTCAGAAAAGCACAGATGTTTTAAAAAATACATCTAAACCTGTATTTACCCTGATTTGGAAGTCGAATGCTAAAGATTAAGTGAAATCTTCCCTTTTTGAAGGCTAGTTTGGTCACCAAATCATACCTAACGCCGAATGTTACTGCCAATTAAAATAAATCGCATTTAAAGTGATGCTGTTAATTGACAGCGCACCATTTCATCCTCGTGTTACTCTGATTAATTTCGACCCCCGTGTGAAAGTTGTATTTTACCCGCCTAGTACAGCCAATTTGCTTCAACCGGTGGACCATGGAGTCATTAAAACATGTAAAGCTTACTACGCGATAGGATCGTTTCCGCTTCTGTATGAAGCTGTGAGACAAAACAACCAGCTCTCTGTTAAAGACCTTTGGAAGCAATCCATGTTTTAGATGTCTTGAGAATTACTGGACAATTTTGGTATGAGATTTCGCAAAAAATTTTTAATGTCGTCTATAGAAAACTGTGTTCACTTTTTTTCACCATTGAAACCCAGGATGACTCAACAGCAGATACTGATCAAATTGATAATGTGATTGAAGAAATAACCGATCTTGCAGACAATTGAATTTAGAGGTGGATTATGATGATATTCACGAACTGCTGGATTCACATAATCAAAAGCAGATAATTGATGATGCTATAGAAATGTTACATTGTTATCTGTAGTTTCTGGCCCCAATAGAATATACTTCTCCTGTAATCGAGATGCACGGTTATCGTTCGCTCCTAACTTTGGGGGTAAGACCGAAGTATTACGGTATACGTTAAGATACTGAATCAGAACACTTTTAATATTATTTGTTTATATACCCGCTGATGGCGCACCTATCATTACTTGCTATAAACTGCAAAAGCTGCACTCAACTGCAAAACAATTTCGTTATTGATGAATGTGTGTTGCTATGGCCATCAGTCCGAAAGCTGGTTTGATGCAGGTCTCCACGCTAGTCTATACTTTGCAAAGCTTCTTCTTCTCTGCAGATTACATCCAATTAAGCCCGCCCACTTTATTCAAGACTTAGTACCGCTCTACAGTTATTATGGACAACAAATTCCTCCATTATCAAACTGACCAATTCTTCATTACTCAGAATGTATCTTATCAACTGATGCTTGTTTTATTCAAACTGTCACATAAATTTCTTTCTCTCCCCAGATAGATACAGTACCTCTTCAGCAATTATTTGATTTACCCATGTAACCTTGATCATTCTTCCATAGCACATAGTTTCAAAAGTTTCTATTCTCTTGTTCTATGTATAACTTATCGTCTCCATTTCACTTCTGAAGAAGACTACATTCCAGACAAACACCTTCAGGAAACACTAACATTTAAAGTTTTATTCGATGTTAACAAAGTTATTTTTTCAGAAAAACTTTCCTCGCTATTGCTAGCCTGGACTTTAGATCATCTTTACTTCCAGCATTTTCAGTTATTTTGTTCCACAAATAGCAAAACTCATGTACTACTTCTAGTATCTCATTTCGTGATTCGACTCATTTTTCCAGATTCTATCCATTCCGATAAATTTACAAGTTCTTTGTCAGCTTCGATAATTACATTGTTACCAGCAAACATCAAAGAATTGTTCTCTTCTTCCTGAACGGTAATTCCCTTTTCATGTTCCTTGGTTTCGTCGACTGCTCGCTGAGAATTGAGCTTGAATAATATTTGGGATACGCTACGAAATGTCTCTTTCCTTTCTTAACAACTGCCTCCATGCTATGCTTTCAGCTTGTAAAACTGCGGCCTTGTTTCTTACAACCTGTAGATAGCCTTACGCTTCCCGTATTTCAACCCTGTTATCATTCAGAATTCAAATAGTGTAGTCCAGTTAACTATCGAAAGCTTTCTCTAAACCTACAAATAATATTAACGCACGTTTGCCTTTCTTCAACCTGTCGTCCAAAGTAATTCGTTGGGCCATTAGTGCCTTTGTCATTCCCATATTTCTCCAGAACTGAAACTGATCTTCGGCTTCTACCAACTTTTCCATTCTTATGTAAAAAAGTTCGTGTCAGTATTTTGCACCTTGACTAATTTTACACATGGTTCTGTAATACTGACAACGGTCATCACCCGCCTTCTTTGTTACTGGAACTGTTACATTGTTGCTGTAGGCTGAGGGCATTTCGCTTGCCCCAAGTATCTGGCATATACTGGTTTCGTCGTGACATATTCCATTACGGACATTAATAATTATGACAGATTGTCTTCTACGTCAGATGCCTTATTCCTATTTAGGTATTCTAGTGCTCTTTCAAATTCTTCTGGCCGCGTCACTTCCGTTACACTACCTCAAATTAGGTTTCCAGTGTATGGTTTTATCCGTTCTCTTCATGTTCAACTTTCCCTTCTTCGATTTGTACGGGTTTCATCTGAATTCTTGAGACTCATACAGCTGTTTCCTTTAATTGTTCCTTTAATTTTCCTATGTGTTGGCAGCTCTCCTCCACAGTCATGCATCCTTACACAGCATTGCATGTCTCATTTAGCCAGTCCTAATTTGTCATTTGACAATTCAATATTTTAGACATTTGTATTCAATTTTTCCTGCCTTACTTGCCGAATGTTGATATTTTCTACTTTCGTTAACTAAAGTCGGCATACCGGGTGTTATTCTAGGCTTTCCAGTGGGACATTTGGTTTGATTTGTTTGATTCTCTGTTCCCCTCAGTACTGCATCTCTGGAATCTATCCATTCTGCTACTGTACTCCTTGTGTCTGTTTTAATAAAACGTTGTCCAATGCACGCTGTGAAATCTTCCCCAGCCAGTGATCCGCTCAGTTCGTCCACGGCCTTTCGTACCTTTCGGAAAATTTCAGCAGTTTTCGTATGCGGTTTGTAACCAATAAATTATAAACAGTGCACACATCCAGCATTGTAAATTTTATACGTTGACTTTCTCTCGCGATTCTTAAATCATGAGAGTTAAGCGTTAACAATTATTGAATTGCGCTCGGCCAAAATTATACCACTTGGCCTGCCCTTTCAGTTCCATTACAGTTCACGTTCTCCTTCTATCTGACCTTTTCTTGCTCTTCTTTACGCTCAAATAAATAAATATATGTTACACAAAGTAGCTTCCAGCTTGAGGGTAACTAAGTGCTTACTCTAAAATAAAGGAAGAATAGAACAGAGGAAACAACGGAATAGATAGATAGCAAGGGGGAAGAATGAGCACACACACACACACACACACACACACACACACACACACACACTATCACACACACACAAACAAAGAGAGAAAAAGGGGGGGTCAAAACAAAGAAAGGAGTTAGGAGTTTCAACGATGTGTCAGACCATAGAGAACTGGGAGAACAACAATTATCCTCTGTAGGCGGACGTACCGTACGAACATAGAAACTGTTTATATTTTAAGCTATTATTATACAAAGCTGTGAATGCAGTTTACTCTCCACCAGTTTGCTCCACGTATCCTTAGCTAAATGGGTGATAGTAGTTCACTACATCTCGTCCGACAGCTTGATGATAGTGGTGCACTTTATATCCTCTGCACGTTGGCCTTGAAACCCTCAAGAAAGTATAACAAAACACGCCACACGACTGTATGGGAACTAGAGACAAACAATCCTTTCATTCTTACTCAGGGGAACTATGATCACAGTTATAGGCGGAATCACAAAAGACCAAAAACACTGCTGGCTGGGGCATAACCACCTATGGCGAGCTGACATACACTCACAAGCGGCAAAATCGGCAAGTCTGTGCACATCATCAATACTGACGGGATATGCCAGCTGCTACCACAGCCAACCAACAGGTAACAGCAGGGAAGCCGTGATGATGAATCCACCTGTTACAGATATGCTGGCTGATGCTAGTCGAGAAGCGAACGCCGGCACCCAGCTGCAGCCGCCGAGTAACAACGCTTCACAACGTTAAAGGTATCTGACTGCATGATACCACTACTAACAAAACCGAGCATTGCATGATACGCCGCAGGCAGCAAGAAATCTACAACTGTTCTTACTACCCGACCCAACTATCGCAAAGGCTTTTTTTCCCTTTGGCACTTTTCTTCCTCTGCCATTTAAACCGCTGCCTTTCGTTCAACTTTCGACCCAATCTACATCTAAACGAGCGCGTGTTAATAATTAATAACAACCAGACATACGCAAACACTTGCGAGCCCTCACTTAGTGAAAACTAACCAATATGCAGAGAAGGCAGTAGATATTTTGTGTTGGCCATCATGCCGGTGTGAGCGTGGAGGGACTCCACCCTACTTTAAAAAATTCTACAAGTTGTATGTTTATGGTATTTTGTGTACCAGTAGCCAGTAATATGTTTCTGGCAAGTAATGTACACATGCAATTTAGATGATACGGGTACACCCCATTGATAATCCCCAATTACTGGATAATAGCGAGACGTTGTGTATCATTCACTTACTTGATGAACATTTTACGCTGTGTATCGTCACAGTTGGTTGATAGGTGTTCTGCCTCACCCACGGGATGACATTCTTTCTACAAATACTCGTACTGGATGGATGTTACTGCTGCTCTTTGTATCGTACCTACATTGGATGATGCTTTTGCATTTTGTTTGGTCTGGCAAATATATAATATTGATACTCTACGTACAAGGTGAGGTTGGAAAGCTCGGTGAATGGTCTCAGAAAATAAATTAAACAAGAGCTACAAGCAAAATACCTTTACTGGCCTTCAAAGTTATCACGGTTAGCAACAACAGACTTTTAATATGAGTTGTAAAGTTGTTGAATACAGTAAGCAAACACTCCTTGCTGCATCGTTTTAATCACTCTGGTCACGGGTTGTTGGGTGTCCGTATCATTAGAGAAGATGAAACATGGTGCTATCAGTACAATCCGGACGTCAGTGGCATTATGTTCAGCGTCCTTCCCCTGTTCCAAGAAAACTCGTCTGAAAACGTCCAACATTAACACAATGTTGGTCGTCTTTTACACTATCAAGGGCTTGTTGCACCGCGATTTTACAACCAAGGAGGCAGGAAAGACGATGAAAAACCTTGCCATTGACTTCCGGTAGGTCTCTGAATCATAGGTCTACTGGTAGCATTAGGTTTCATCTAGTGGAACAGTGCGAATTCCAAGAACGAGTGGGCACGGTGCTTGCTTGTAGTTTCTAAAAGGTTCACAACCGATATTCTGTGATTACTCTGAAGGCTAGTAACGGTGTATTATTTGTAATTCTTGATTCCCCGATTTTCTGAAACCATTCACTGAACTTTTCAGGCATGCCTTGTACCATCCCAATTCTGATTAGTACCGGTATACTCTACACTGAGATGACAAAAGTCGTGGGATAGCGATGTGCACATATGCAGATGGCAGTAGTACTGCGGGAGCACGGTATAAAAAGGGCAATGCATTGGCGAAGCTATTATTTGTACTCACTTGTCAGGTGATTCATGTGAAATTGCTTCCGACGTTATTACGGCCGAACGACGAGAATTAACAGATTTTAGACGCCGCATGGTAGTTGGATTTAACGCAAAAATCGTTAGAGAAGAAATGTGCCGAGAGCCACAGTGTCAAGAGTGCGCGGATAAGACAAAATTTGAGGCATTACCTCTCTACACGGACAACGCAGTAGCTGACGGCCTTCACTTAACGACCGAGAACAGCGGCGTTTGCATAGAGTTGTTGAAATGAAATGTGTGGCTATGGCCTCCCGTCAGATAGATCGGTCGCCTGGTGCAAGTCTTTTTAGCTGACGCCACTCCGGCGGCCCGCGTGTCGATGGGGATGAGATGATGATGATGAAGACAACGCAACACCCGGTCCCTGAGTGGAGAGAATGGAACCCAAGCCCATGAGCAAGGCATTCCATCGCACTGACCACTCAGCTATCGAGGTGGACGTACAGTTGTTAGTACTAACAGACAAGCAACATTGCGTGAAACAGTCACAGAAATCAATGTGGGACGCACGACGAACGTATCCGTTAGGACAGTGAGGCGACATCTTGCGTTAGTCGGCTATGGCAGCGAGTGCCTTTGCTAACAGCACCACATCGCCTGGATCACCTTTCCTGGGCTCGTGATCATGTCGGTTGGACCCTAGACGACTGGAAAACCATGGCGTGGAAGAATGAGTCCAGATTTAGGTTGGTTACAGTTAATGGTAGGCACCAAGTGTGACGCAGAATGCACGAAGCAGTGGACCAAGGTTGTCAACAAGACACTGTGCAAGGTGATGGTGGCTCCATAATGCTGCGGCCTGTGGTTACATGGAAAGAAGGGGGTCCTCTGGTCCACATGAAACGATCGGTGATTGGAAGTGATTATGTCGAGCTGCTTGGAGATCATTTACAGCCATTCATGGACTTGATATTACCAAACAATGATTGAATTTTTATGGATTGCGATGTGTCATTTCACTGGGCCACAGTTGTTGACGATTGTATTGGAGAATGTTCTGGGCAGTTCGAGCGAATGAATTAGCTACCAACATCGCCCGACATGAAGCCCATCGAACATTTACGAGACATAATCACGATGTCAGTTCGTGCACAACATTCTGGATCGGCAACACTGTTGCAATTATGGACGGCTGTAGAGACGAGGCAGCATGGCTCAGCATTCCTGCAGGAGACATTGAAAGCTGGACGTCTGTGATGCTGCTGTGTGCATACACAGACTCTGAGTCTGAGGTATTATTATCGAGAGTAGTAGCAAGCGAGCAGTTGTTTAGGGGAGATGCAGTGCTCGGACTCAGGGTGTAGTGGAGAGAAGCGGCGCGACATGAGAGTCGCAGCCTATTGTGATCGTGCTAGTACCGCTGGAGGAGCCTTTGATATTAGCTTAGAATTTTTTTGGTAATCTGCCTTTTAGCTGCATGTAGTTGTCGGTTGCTTGTGCACTGGAGGGATTTTGTCAGATTTGTGTATGGATACACTCAAAGTCATATTCGTATCTTTGTTGTGGCCGCAAACGTATTTATTGAGTATAGACACTGTGGAACAATAAAAGTCTATGCACAGTTTGTCAGCATTTAAATCATCAATTTTCTAAACATAGTAAATTAAAAGTGTTTATCGGTTTCTTTCATTTTTCTTTACATCGTTTAAGGTTAGTTGATCAAACCCCCCTTGATCATTCAGTTTCTAAGTATAAAAGTTTGGTAACAATTGTAGCAATTAGTCCATGTATTGCACTCTGCATGGATCGCAGTATTGATTTTGAAATACAGGGTTCTTCTAAATGATGGGCCCGTTTCCAAAACTTCATATTTATTCAAGTACAAATCCCAAATGAGCAAGCTACAATCCAATGAAAAGAGGAAGTTTCAAAGTTTTTTTCTTTTCATAGTGGCTGATAACAACTTACTAAATTTAACAATTTGTAATAATTTTTAATTAATTAGTTTCTAATCATTATTTAATAATTAGAAATGTGATAAATGTTCAATGTAGCCAACATTGGCCATTCTACTAATAATTAGAAATGTGATAAATGTTCAATGTAGCCAACGTTGGCCATTCTTCCTACATATCCAGGTACGTCATTCCCGTTACAGTTCTTTCCACAAAGAAAAATACTTATATGGATATACTTATGTGGGTATAGTGGCTGTTCTTTCGGAGATGAGAATGTGGGTCTCGCGGGAGGCGTGCGTGAGATAATCCCAGCAGTCGCACAATGCTCTGTGCTGTCGGTGGCTCAGATGGATTTGGATAGAGCGTCTGCCATGTAAGCAGGAGATCACGGGTTCGAGTCCCGATCGGGAAACACATTTTCACCCGTCCTCGCTGACATATATCAACGCCCGTCAGCAGCTGAAGGTATTAATATATAATTCTAACAAAGGACAATGGTCTATAAGCCATTGTACGGGAACGGAACAGAATACGTTGAGCTTCGGTGAGTCTCCTTCGTTTTGCAACGGCGAATGTGGATTTTCCAAACCCCACTTGCGAACATTGTGTCTGTTGACTTTTCCACTAAGGTAGTACACGCTGTAGAAATGCGCTATCCTCCATGGGGTTGAGAGCCTGCACAAGTTGTTTTGATGAAGCTTGTACAGCAAACGCTGTCCCAGAACTTTCCATACAGTTGGTTGGGGCATTCCAAGTTCTCGACTGGCTCTATGGGTAGACTTACTGGCTGGTCCCGGCGGAGGTTCGAGTCCTCCCTCGGGCATGGGTGTGTGTGTTTGTCCTTAGGATAATTTGGGTTAAGCGGTGTGTCAGCTTAGGGACTGATGACCTTAGCAGTTAAGTCCCATAAGATTTCACACACATTTGAACATTTCTTAGACTTACTGGGACTGCGCATGTAACTTTCTTGAATCCGTCGGACATCATCCTCTGACACACGCAGTCGGCCTGTGCTTTTTCCTTTGCACACACTCGCAGTCTGTTTAAATTGCTTTAACTAACGGCTAATGCTTTTGAGAGTTCGTGGTTGAATGCCGAATTTGGTACGAAATGCACGTTGCATTGCAGTTTGCGACTTACTTTTCTCGCACTCAAGAACACAGGAAACCTTATGCTACATAGTTGCCATCTCACTCATAACTGACAATGAAATGCAATGACAGCCCCTATTGCCACGCGAACTCTACTGGCCGTTTCTGAAACCATCACAGCCCGCCCGCCGCCTCCGGGCAAAAACCTTGAAACTTCTATTCATAGGTATAAGGCTTGTCCATTATGGATTTGTACTTGAATACATACGAATTTTTGAAAATGGGTTCATCACTTAGAATATTGCAGCATGTTGCTGATCATGCAGTTGCAGCGGAAAGACGAGGTAACTTGTCTGTTGCGCACAGGAGTGTTGCAGAATAGTTGTTAGGGGAAGTTAGGGGATATATTAAAACTCGTAGTCAGATGGTTGAGAATTGATTTCTTTATAATTCATTTCTGTTCATCTGTTTGTTCTTGCTCAAAATTCTAATGTCAGTCATTTCCGTACGTTCTTCACAATAATTATGAACACGTTTCAACTTCCAACGACTTGTTGAGTCCATTCCATCCCAAGTTGCTGCACTACGCAGGGTAAAGGGAGGTACGACACGATATTAGAAGGTATGCCATGGAACCATGACTTTTGTCGCCATTTCTTGACCTCTGCTATCGGGTGCAGAATTGTAGGGCTCCCCTTAACAGGTCAGGCGTGCACTAGACGCAGGAAGCGGCTACTATGGTAGCGGAGTACGTGTGGCATGCACATGGGGCTTTTTTAAGTTAGAGGACCGCTCCCTTGGGAGAAAACATGATTTGGCTGTCAATTCAGCCACAGGAACCTCAGATAATCTTGGTCCTTGCAGATAAAAGATAGAAAAGATTACTATGACTTTAACAAACTGCAGGAGCACCCAAGGAAAGGTCCCAGAATTAGTATCGCTTACTGGAGGTTAAAATGCACGGATAGCATTGGGAATAGAAAGCTGGTTGCAGCCAGACGTCAATGACAACAAAACCCTAAGTTCAGACTGGAATGTTTATCGTAAGGATAGTTTAGTCGCCAATGGTGACGGTGTGTTTATTGCAACAAAAATTTCAATAAAACCTTGCGAGGTTATCACGGATTCCGAATGTGAATTAATGTGGGTGAAACTGAGTATCAAAGAACGGTCACAAATGCTGATCGCAGGCTTTTATAGCCCACCTGGGTCAGGATTTGTAGTTGTAGAGCGCTTCAGACAGAACTTGCAGAATATCATTAGTAATTTCCTGATCATGCCGTTGTAATACGGGCTGACATCAACTTGCCAGGTATGGATCGGGACTGTTATGCCATAAAAACTGGTGCCGGAGACAGGGAATCATGTGGCATTGTTCTGGATGTCTTGTCCGAAAATTACCTTGAGCAGATACTTAAAGAACCAACTCGTGTGGGTAACGTCTTAGACCTCTAGGCAATAAACAAACCTGAACTTATGGAATCAGTTAACGTAGAGGAAGGTATCAGTGATCATAACGCTGTGACAGCATCTATGACGACGGGTCCTACAAGGAATGTTAAGAAAGGTAGGAAGATATATTTGCTCAGCAAGGGTGACGGGATACAAATTTCAAAATATCTCCGCAGTCAGCATCAAATATTCGGTGATGAGGACGAAGACATGGAGAACAAATAGAAAAAATTCAAAGGCATCATTCAATATTCTCTACAGAAGTATATTTAGAAAAAGATTTTAAGGGATGGGAGGGATCCACCATGGTTTAATAGCCGTGTTAGAAAAGCACTACGTAAACAAAGAGCACTTCATCTCAGATTCAAGAGAATTAAAAAACTAGCTGACAAACAAAAGCTGAACGAAGCGAAAATGTGCGTAAGGAGAGCAATGAGAGAAGCGTTCAATGATTTCGAAAGTAAGGCGTTGTTAACCGTCTTGAGTGAAAAGCTTATGAGATGTTGGTCGTATGTAAAATCTTTAAGTGGGTCCGAATCATCCATTCACTCTCTAAGTGACCACAGCGGCACCGAAACGGAAGATAACAAAGAGAATGCCCAAATACTGAATTCGATCTTCCGAAGTTGTTTCACAGTGGAAGATCGTAACACTGTCCCTCCTTTCAATCGTCGTGCGAACGTCGAAATGGCAGATATTGCGATAACCGATCGCGGAATAGAAAAGCAGCTCCAATCGCTTAGTAGTGGAAAGGCTTCAGGACCAGAAGAGGTAACTATAACATTCCATAAAGATTATGCGAAAGGACTTGCTCCCCTTCTAGCAGTAATTTATCGTAGTTCGGTTGAGCAACGAAAGATATCTAAGGACTGAAAGAAAAGTGCAGATAATTCCCTCTTTTTAAGAAAGGCCGTAAGACAGATCCACACAATTATAGACCTATATCGTTGACGTCAATCTGTTGTAGAATTATGAAACATGTTTTATGCTAAAGAATTATGACGTTCTCATAAAATGAATATCTCCTCTATAAAAATCAACATGGATTCCGCAAACAGCGATCCTGTGAAACTCAGCTCGCTTTGTTCCTCCGTGAGATCCACAGCGCAGTGGACAACGGCGCTCAGCTTGATGCCATGTTCCTTGATTTCAATAAGGCATTTGACACCGTACCGCATTACCGTTTAATGTAAAAAATACGAGCTTACGGAGTATCGGAGCAGACCTGCGATTGTATTCAAGACTTTCTTACAGATAGAACTCAACACGTCGCTCTTAACTGAACTAAATCGACAGATGTGAAGGTAATACCCGGAGTACCACAGGGATGTGTGATAGGACCGTTGCTGTTCACAATGTATATAAATGATTAGTAAAAAGCGTCGGATGCTCCTTAAGGCTATTCGCAGATGATCCCGTTGTCTACACCAAAGTAGCAACACCAGAAGATAGTAGGATATTGCAGAACGACCTGCAGAGAATTGATGAATGGTGCAGACTGTGGCAGGTGATCCTGAACGTAAATAGCTCTGAGCACTATGGGACTTAACTATTGAGGTCATCAGTCCCCTAGAACTTAGAACTACTTAAACCTAACTAACCTAAGGACATCACACACATCCATGCCCGAGGCAGGATTCGAACCTGCGACCGTAGCGGTCATGCGGTTCCAAACTGACGCGCTTAGAACCGCACGGCCACACGGCCGGCCTGAACGTAAATAAATGTACCATATTCCGTATACATAGGAAACGAAATCCACTACGGTACAGCTACTCTATCGATGAAAAACAGCTGGAGAGAGCGTCTGCCGTAAAATATCTAGGTGTAACTATCCAGAACGACCTTAAGTGGAATGACCATATAAAACAGATAGTGGGAAAAGCAGACACCAGACTCAGATTCGTCGGAAGTATCTTAAGGAAGTGTAACTCATCCACGAAAGAAGTGACTTATAAGGCGCTTGAGCGCCCTGCTCTTGAGTATCGTTCATGTATCTGCGATCCCTATCAGGTAGGACTGATAGAGGAGAGAAGATCCAACGAAGAGCGATGCGTTTCGTCACGGGATCGTTTAGCTGACGAGATAGCCTCACGGAGACGCTAAACAAACTCCACTGGCAGACGTTACAAGAGAGGGGTTGTGCATCACGGACAGATTTACTACTGAACTTTCGGGACAGCCCTTTTCACGAGGAGTCAGTCAACATATTACTTCAGGAAAAGATTTTCACTGTTCAGCGGAGTGTGCGGTGATATGAAACTTCCTGGCAGATTAAAACTGTGTGCCGGACCGAGACTCGAGCTCGGGACCTTTAACTTCCGTGGGCAAGTGCTCTACCGTCTGAGCTACCCAAGCACGACACAGGGCCCGTCCTCACAGATTTACTTCTGCCAGTATCTCGACTCTACCTTCCAAACTTTACATAAGCTCTCCTGCGAACCTTGCAGAACTAGCAGTCCTTAAAGAAACGATATTGCTGATACATGGCTTAGCCACAGCCTGGGGGATGTTTCCAGAATGAGATTTTCACTCTGCAGCGGAGTGTGCGCTGATATGAAAAAGAAGGCAAAGGTCCCAAGTTGGAGTCTCGGTCCGGCACACAGTTTTAACCTGCCAGGAAGTTTCAACAGAACACAGCATGGAGTGATGTCTACAGACGTTAAAGTAACCTCTGGCGTGCCATAGGGGAGTGTTATGGGACCATTGATTTTCACAATATATATAAATAACCTAGTAGATAATGTCGGAAGTACCATGCGGCTTTTCGCGGATGATGCTGTAGTATACAGAAAAGTTGGAGCATTAGAAAATTGCAGCGAAATGCACGAAGATCTGCATTGGATAGGCACTTGGTGCAGGGAGTGGCAACTGACCCTTAACATAGACAAATGTAATTTTTTGAGAATACATAGAAAGAAGGATCCTTTATTGTATGATTATATGATAGCGGAACAAACACTGAAATAGCAGTTACTTCTGTAAAATATCTGGGAGTATGCGTACGGAACGATTTGAAGTGCAATGATCATATAAACTTAATTGGTGGTAAGGCGGTGCCAGGTTGAGATTCATTGGGAGAGTCCTTAGAAAATGCAGTCCATCAACAAAGGAGGTGGCTTACAAAACACTCCTTCGACCTATACTTGAGTATTGCTGATCAGTGTGGGATCCGTACCAGGTCGGGTTGACACAGGAGACAGAGAAGATCCAAAGAAGAGCGGCGCGTTTCGTCACAGGGTTATTTGGTAACCGTGATAGCGTTACGGAGATGTTTAGCAAACTCAAGTGGCAGACTCTGCAAGAGAGGTACACTGCATCGCGGTGTAGCTTGCTGTCCAGCTTTCGAGAGGGTGCGTTTCTGGATGAGGTATCGAATATATTGCTTCCCCCTACTTATACCTCCGGGGGAGGTCACGAATGTAAAATTAGAGAGTTTCGAGCGCTCGTGGAGGCTTTCCGGCAGTCGTTCTTCCCGCGAACCATACGCGACTGGAACAGGAAAGGGAGGTAATGACAGTGGCACGTAAGGTGCCGTCCGCCACACACCGTTGGGTGGCTTGCGGAGTATAAATGTGGATGTAGATGTAGATTACTTCCTCCGACATCTCGCGTATTGGCCACAAGGAGAAAGTTCGAGAAATTGGAGCCAATACAGAGGCTTACCGACAATCATTCCCACGCACTGTTCGCGAGTGGAATAGGTTTGGAGGACCAGATGGTGATACCGATACTACCGTCCGCCACACACCATTAGGTGGCTTGCGTAGTATGATATAGATGTAGATTCTGATAGGTGAGTTCGTACACTCTACGTTCACCGCCAGTAGGGTGACACTGGTCTACCTCGTAACCTCCGCAAGCAGGATGATAGTGGAATTAGCTGTATGATCGTCTGACATGCAGATCACAGTCGTACTCTAGCAGATTGGGCATCATCTGTTACGGACCGTGTTGTAGCATGCCGCTTACGGATGTTTAAAAATGATAGCCATTGGACTAGTCGATAATTCTGTGCAGGGAGGAGACCCCCAAGAGGGATCATTGCCGACAAAATTTTATTTAAATAAATTTTCAATGCATAATGTTCGGCCGTAGAAGGCGTGGGCATACTGTGGTGGAAGGTGCTGGCCGGAAGACCATGGTCGGCACATTCCTGCCACGTGCTCCTCGGTCAGACTCAAGTCCCACGGGTTGGTTGCGCTGACGGGGGCACGCTACTAGCAAGGCGCGTTGGCGGAATCAATCCTCCAATCAGAGACTAATCGTGTGATCACGTGGGGACGCGGCCGAGAGCGGCGAGGGCGGCTTGGAAACAGCTCCGCGCTCTCTTAGCTTCTGACCTCGGCCCCGAGTAGTCGCTCCTCTAGTCTCTGCCTCTCTGATGAGCAGACGGCAACCCCTCTTGGGGCTGCTCAGCCCTACGTAGGCACCACTGTACCATCATTACAAGAATAAACTGGGTCCATTCCACTCAATTAATTTTCATTTTACAACGCCCTCCGCTCCTGACTTCTATCCTGACGAACAAATGGTGTCAGGAGTGGGATGCGACCCACCTTACGGTTGTAAAATCAACTTATCAGTTGAGTATGAGTACTATGAAGGGGCCGAGTTTGAGCAATTAAGGGAAACTAGACCGAACGTGGCGAGGCTGCAGCGCGCCATGCGCGTGCCAGCCGGTCGCCTGCGTTGCAGAATGTGCGTGGCCGCGCACTAGCGCGCCACAAGCGTGACGTAGTTCGCCGCCGGACGCGAGCCGAGGAGGGTCCGCGATGCAGTCACGCTCGCCGCCGCCGCCGCCGCCGCCGCTGTCCGTAGCTGCCACGGGCCACCGCCTGCGCCAGGGTCCGGGGTGCGGCCCTCGCGCCGCCCCGCCGTCGCAGCTGTCCATGCTGTCGCCCGCCGCCTGCTGCGCCCACGCGTGATCAACGCGCCTGCCGCCGCTCGTCGACACCGCCGCCGTCCGTCGTCTGCACGCCACCAAATAATGTAAGTCGCTAGCGACGCTACGGTGGTGTAGATGCCCATACTATTGTAACATGCCGATCACCAGGCAGCAATCGGAGGCAGGAGCAGCCGGAGCGGACGAAGATCCCCTCTTGGCGCTGCAGTCCCAGTTAAATCAATTAATTCTGACTAACGCGGAGCTTAAGCAACAGATAGATGATCTTAAAATGGCTTCTCCGCAATCTAGTGTTGCTAAGCCAGTGCTAGTGGAAGAACAGCCGAAGCAGGTGATTCCACCACTCACTAGTGCAGAATCACCTGTGGCAGTAGCCACCTCTACTTTGGTGCAGAGCTTCCCAGCAGTAGCGTTTATTCCGGCGTTCGCTGGAAAGCCGCACGAGGATATTCAAACGTTTGTCCAGAATATCCAGGACATCGGAAACCTTTGCGGTTGGCCAGATGAATTTCTCTTAAACGTGATGAAAATGAAACTCACCGGCGAAGCGCGGAACTACGTGCAGTCGGTCGAGAGCTTGAAAAATGCCCCTACCTTCCAGTCCCTTGCAACAGGGTTGATTGAAAGGTATACAGACAAACGTGGTACTAGTTACTATCGCGACTTGCTTTCCACCCTCAAGCAAAAAGCGGGTGAAGATTTAGAAGCATTCGCGGACAGGATTCGAAGCGTTGCATGCCACACGTACGCACTAAGTGCCAGTTCTGCTCGTAACGAAGTTCTGTTGGAAGAATCAGAATGTCGTGCGATAGACGTGTTTATTCGTGGCATAAACCCTCAAATAGGGGGCGAAATCAAGGTAGCTTCCCCCCGCACCTTACACGAAGCCGTGCGATTAGCACTCTTGAGAGAGGAGGCGAGCCGATTTGTGGCCGTCTCCGCGCGGCAAAGTGAGCCCCGACGTGTCTTTTCGAACGATACTAAGTGTGGGCGCTGTAATAGACAAGGACATGTGGCAGAGCAATGTCGCGTGCCATATTGTCATCAGTGCAGGAACATGGGCCACCAAAGCGTGCATTGTCCAAATAGTAGGCCACAACCGCCTGCAAATTCCAGGCGAAATGCAAACCAACCACAGAATTCGGGAAACGGCCGCGGGGCAGGAAGTGCCACCCCTCCCGGTCCCCGTTAAAAATAGTGACCCCCCTAGTTGATAAGGGAATCACGCAGGTGGCAAGCGTGGTTGTCGATGGTGTTAGAGGCCGCAAACCAATACGCGTGCTAATTGACACAGGCGCACAGATCAGCTTGGCATTTTTATCGAAGAGAGATAAAAGAACATTGCAACCGCCGCGGTACCATATCAGTGGTATTGGTCCCGGCATAGTGAAACCTGATGGCAGCTGTTGTGTTGAGTTCACGTTGGACTCCACAGAATATGCTTTTACGATGGAGGTTGTACGAAACAGGCGCACGGATTACGACATCATCCTAGGAAGTGACTTTCTGCGTCATTTCCAGGGGGTTATTGACTATAGGTTAAATACCGTCCAATTCGGCGACAACGTGCACCGTTTTGGACGTGACTGCACGTTGCGGGCGAGCGGAACTGGGAAAAAAGGATCCGTTTCCGAAGTTTCAGAGTCTCCCGTAACGATGCTAAAAGCCGATAATCCCGTGGAGATACCAGAAGGCACAGGAAAGATCCTTTGGGTGCCTGTCGGGATACGTGAATCCGAAGAGGTTCATTTCTTGGTAGATCCACTCTGCCAGAATGAAACTCTTGACCAGATGCAGGTCCACGTAAAACGTAGCCTGTGCAAAGCACAGCAAGTACAGAAAGAAAATTGCGTACCCGTGTGTTTAGACAATTTTAGTCACAAGCAAGCTTTCATACCGCGTGGTACAGTATTAGCCAGCTTACAGGTTATCCCAGAAGATAAGTTGTCAAAGAGAACCCCTTCTCTGAAAAAGAAAAAGACTGCTGCCGCCTCTCAACACCTTTTGACAATCACGTCACATCTGACAGATAAGTTTAAAGCTAAGCTTAGTCACCTCCCATTGCATGAACAAAAGCTAATAAATGAAGTATTGAATGAGTATTCATGGTTGTTTGAAGACAGGAAATATTTACCAGCAACAGATTTAATCCAACATGAGATTCCAACCGGAAATGCTAGGCCAATAGCTCAAAAAGGGTACCGAATTCCCTACCATCTTCAGTCAGTGGTAGAGGAAACTATACAACAGCAACTAGAAGCAGGAATAATACAACCCTCTTCTAGTGCGTGGTCTAGCCCAATTGTAGTCGTTCCAAAGAAATCTATAGACGGAGAAAAATCCTATCGCCTCTGTGTAGACATGCGAGCAGTAAACAAAGTTACTACTCCAGATCATTATCCATTACCCCGGATCGATGAAACACTCGATCGTCTGGGCAATTGCCGGTACTTCACAACATTAGACATGCGCAGTGGGTATCATCAAATTCCAATTGCTCCTGAAGATCGAGCTAAGACAGCTTTTGTAGTTCCTGGCGGCTTATATGAATTCTTAAGGATGCCTTTCGGGCTTCGCAACGCACCAGCAACCTTTCAGCGATTTGCAGATCTGCTATTACGTGGGTTGAAACCTACTATGTGCCTTGTGTATCTTGATGATATAATTATATTTTCAAAATCCATTGCTGAACATGCTGAACATCTACGCAGTGTACTGTTGCGCTTGCAAAATGCTAATTTAAGCTTAAAATTAGAAAAATGTTCTTTTGCTCAATCACAAGTGCAGTATTTAGGTCATGTCATCAGTTCCAGCGGAGTCAAACCAGATCCACGATTAACTGAAGCAGTAGACACTTTTTCTATTCCAACAAATTTAAAGGAATTACAATCCTTCCTTGGCCTTGCAAATTATTACCGCCGTTTTGTTAAAGATTATGCTACTATTACCAAACCACTTACTAAATTGTTGAAAAAGGATACTCCTTTTGTTTGGACGGATGAATGTTCGACCGCCTTTCAAACAGTGAAAACTATTTTAACTAGTTCACCTCTGCTTGTTTACCCAGACTTCGCTGAACCTTTTATTTTATCTTGTGACGCATCTGATTTTGCTGTAGGATGTGTCCTAAGCCAAGTGCAAGATGGTGAGGAAAAACCCGTTGGGTATGCCTCTCGTCAACTGAATAAAGCAGAAACTAATTACAGTACTACAGAAAAGGAATTGCTTGCCCTTCTTTTTGGAATTAATTATTTTAGATGTTACCTCTATGGTCGCAAATTTACAGTTCTTACCGATCACTCTGCTCTGCAGTGGTTATTGAATCTTAAAGACCCTAGCAGCAAACTTATGCGCTGGGCCATGAAACTGTCAGAATATGATTTTGAAGTTCGGCACAAGCCTGGTCGGTTGCATCAAAATGCTGATGCGTTAAGTAGAAAAGTGCGTGTCATTGAATCAGATGAGGTATCAATTGAAGAGTTAAAAGAAGCACAGCAGGTGGACGTTCAATGTCAAAGATACGCCACCTTCCCAGAATTTGAAGTAATAGACAACCTTTTGTATCGCAGAACTCCACATGGGAATCGTTTGGTAATACCGGAATGCTTGCAGCAACGTATAATACGGCAATGCCATGATACCATCCAAGCATGTCACAGCGGAAAACGCGCTACAAACGCTCGAATTGCGACACGTTATTGGTGGCGATACCGACAACGTGATGTGGACAGGTATGTAAGATCTTGCCTGCCGTGTGCACAACGAGCACAAAATAGGCATCCGCGAGTGCCGCTGCAAACACTTCCTCAGGCATCTTCACCCTTCGAAATTCTTGCTTTAGATTTCCAAGGTCCTTTTCCACAGTCGCAACAAGGTAACAAATACATTTTGTCTATTATTGATCACTTTTCACGTTATCTAATTTTGGTTCCCCTCCCCGACATGACAGCTGAAACTGTGGCGAGAGAGTTTGTAAATCGTGTGATACTACCTTTTGGAAGTCCTGATGCCATTTTAACGGATCAAGGAACCAATTTCATGTCTGCTTTATTTGTACAAGTTTGTAAATTATTAAGAATCAAAAAATGGCGTACAACTCCCTTCCATCCTAAAGCTAACGGTCGCGTTGAACGCGTACACCGTACAATTTGTAAAATGTTCTCCTATTATGTTGCAAAAACGCACGCTGATTGGGACAGATATGTACCGTATATTTCTTCTGCATACAACACCCGAATACATGAATCCACAGGGTATACCCCTTACGAAGCTGTGTTTGGACGGCCGATGAATTCGCCGTTCGAAATAGACAAACTACCTCAAGGTGTAGAAATAAAGGAAGTAAAAGGTTTAGCCCGCCGGCTAAAAGCGATCTGGTATAAGGTAAAGAGGAATAATATCAAAGCTACTAATAAACTGTTGCACAGGCAGAACAAAAATGCTGTTTTACCGACTTATCAGACAGGTGATTTAGTGTTACTACGAAACCCGGCAATCAAAAAGGGAAGAACTAAAAAGTTCTCTCCCCGCTTTGAAGGCCCGTATCGGATTGTACGGTTGACCTCACCAGTCAATGCAGAACTGCAATTAACCGATCGTACGGTGATAGTGCACTTTGACCGCCTGCAACCTTACCACGGTAGGGCTGTGTCACCACAACAGGTCGCAGCCCCCGATCCGCCTGTGTCACCTCCACCTCAAGTAGAACAAAAACGAAATAAAAAACGGAGGAGATTACCTCCACAGGGTTGTAGATACCCTCTGCGGAATCGACACCCTTATGGGTTGAGGTCGCGTGATTAATCACGCCTAGTTAGAGTTTTATGTTATGTTCTATTGCAGCTTAGTTTAAGTCATTTTCTCCAGGGACTTGGAAGCAAGATGTGCCTGGCCACCACGGAGTTCCCAGCCATTCTCAATTGTCAGTTTCCAGTCCTGTCATGTATTTTTGCTCATTTTTATATGTATGATTATGTTTTATGTTTTGCAAGCAATGCCACGCATTAGACGTCACGCAACTGACTTGCTTCAAATGCAACCATTACACTTGGTGTTGGCAGAACCGCGGCTGCTAACTCCGAATAATATTCTTCAATGTCCTCTATTGCCATCTATTTGGCAAACCAGTACATGTGGAGTATTTTTACTCCGAGCTTTTCTTAATACTTGTTACGTTGACGTCTAGTGTATTGTACTATATGTCCTAGTTCTGTATTTGCTGCAGCTAATCGTAAGTAATCGGAACAGATAAAGCCAGGACTTGAAATGCATACGCCTCGTACGCTTTGTTTACGGGACCAGCTGTTGGCGGGGCATAACATCAGCTGTCGCCTCCCCTCCTCTTCAGCGCTGTCCCTTCTCCACGCCAAGAACTGGCCAGCGGCCATCATTCCTTCTCAGCCAGTAACAGCGCTCCGCGCGATGACGTATCTTATCACTACGTGCGCTGCCGCCTCCAGCGTCTCAACACGCGGAGCGTCCGAGTAGTTACAAAAACAAATCGCAAATTACTGCCCTATCCTCTGTGTATGACAGACTACAATGCACTTACCATCAGTTTATATAACTAACAGCCTTTTTTTTAAAAAAAAAAAAAAACTCTTATGCTAGATAATTAGCAATTTCTAATTCATCGTTATTTCTGGTACACGCTAAGCGCGTGATATTTGTCGCTGCAGTAGCGGCCGGTCTCTCGCGGTTACACGCTGTCTCACATAACCGCTGACGTGCCGTTGCCTACTCCGCACATACGCGTGCGCTGCGCGCTCGCTAACAGCTCCAAGCTCGTTTCTTTCATGCATCCGGAAGACACGGCAAACAAAATTCATTCAAGCATCCCAATAAATCTTAACATAAATATTAAATAGATGTGATTCATTGTTTAAATTCTTTTCCTCGTTTTGTTTCACATTAGCTGGATAAATCACACGAAGTTCTTAACGATTTACATTATTCTGCATACCTTAGTCTGCCAATCCTATAAGTGAAATTTCACTACTGCTTTGATTCATTGTGTAAGCTACAAACTACAGCCCTAACCCTCTTACACATCGAACTGCCTTGGACAAGGCCAGATATGGGCAAACCAATACAATGCCACGGGTTTTTCACGCTACTGACGAGGCACAAACGACCAATCGTCCGGGCTGCCGTATATCGGTGGACGATTGTTCCTTGGTTGCTACGCAGTTATTTTTGCCCTCCCCATTTATTTTACTCTACCGCCGTGGTCATTGTTCTATCCTGTTTTCCTTCTTCTGTCGATGAGGAGGCCCCTACAACATGTTAGGTACCCTCTTCCGACAGTACCGGTCTTTTAGTCTTACCACCATTTACACCGAGATATTGCTCTCCCTTGTTGCAGTCTTGCCCCAAAATATCGGCCAATGATCCATTGTGAGATACGTACTTTGCCTCTAATTAGCCGGTGATGTAAGCGCTACGGGAACTGTGCCTAGTTGTCCTTTCAGTTCAATTTGTTATCATCAGTTTTAAAACTAACACACACGCAGCCTAGCAGCCAGCCCCAAGTGGCCAGTGTTGCATGTTAATGTTGAGCGTTCCGACTACTTACAGCATTATTATTATACATCATTGTGTTTTTATTTTCCTGTCAATATATGTCATTGTGTTTAATTATGTCATTATGCCAGCACTAGTGATTTATAGTTCATGATTTTCATTTTATGTAGTGTTATGTACTGCGCGCACAAAAAGTGACGCTATTTATGCATGTATGCTATTCTAGCTTCAGAGCTATTTTTATTGCTTGAACAGTCGATATTTCCCTAGTACAGCAGCTCGCTAATAACGCCGCTGATACTTTTATTACATGTATCGCAGGAAACCCATGTGCCTACACTAATTCTTATTAAGTCAGACGGACGCCCTTAGGCCCGCTGAACCACGGTATCGCAGATAGCTCCAATGCACTGCCTACCCCTCAATTATTAGACAGGTTGCCTTAGCACTGTCCGCAGGTTGCCCCATTGCCCTGCAAATTATATAATCATCAGTCCAAGTCTGCAGATTGCACTAATGGCCTGCTGAACTTAATAGTCGAGTCACTCGCAGGTAGCTCATACGCACTGCGAACTTGTACTTACACGTCACCGAATCCTAGGCTCCTCGGTTGACCACAAAACAATTCACACATCAATTACCGTGAGACAATTTGCGCTCACACTACGCCTTTGGCACTCAACCACAAATGAACTGAGCCCCAGACGCTCTTTTATTACATTTTATACAACGCCACCTTCTTCTAGATGGCAATTCCATTGCAAAATCATCGGATTCTGCCAAAGATTCAGATACCGTTCCCCAGATGGCAGCCTTTTCCGTTGCTGAACGGATTAGTTGCTTTTCACCATCTGACAGTGCAAACTGCACTTGTAAGAACAATGTTGTTATATACACACACTGTCGGATTCTACTGACGTAGTCCCTTATGCACTTCGTCAACCGACTAAAAAAACAACATCCGCTGACGGATTTCGTATCCGATTCGGAAGTTTACATTCGGGAAATATCCTCTTTATTTTATTTCTTGTCAATTATTATTACTTCAATGTCATGTTTTATTGTTATCAATTTATAGTTATGATGAATGTTAGTACACTTTATGGTTATACGCTATTCTTGTGTCATATTCGGTATTCCCTTTTAAGTTTCATTGTTTCTCGACTGGAAGTATCTCTGATAGCACCTATTGGCCTTCAATTCGTATCCACCATCAGCTACCATTAGTCACACATTTACACAACACTTCATACGCCCAATAACAACTTACAACACACTCACACTGTTCATATCCACACTACCTTGGTGTAACTTGTTGATGTTACCAGACCTCTATTGTCATATACTAAGTACATGAACAAGGCTTTTATGGTTTATGCCCTCCGCTCTTCGGAAGGGGAAAGGGAAGTACGTACATATGTACGTCATGTTCAGTAGCAGTTTCTTTTAATCAACAACGTAGTCAATTTACCTGTTGAACACTTAAGTTGTTCTGTTAAAATGGAATCAAACGTCTTTGTGACATCAGCTATTTGTGTATTATTGCTTTGCAATAAACTGTTACTTTTAAGTTGCACTTACAATGTCTTAGTCTCGGACGCAGAGCCACTAGCGCTCTCCGACGCTGTTATCTGAGCTCAGCACTCTGCCGGCTCAGCGCTGATAAAGCTGCGCTGCGCCGCCTCCACTGCTTCACACCCAGCCTCTGTATTCACGAGCAACAGACTCGCTCTCGCTAACATTCATTTCCGACTTCTATTGACCACTTCTGTAAGTAAAGATCCTTTGATTATTGAGTTAACTTGAGTTGTCCTACCCTCATTCGGGTTTTCTACAGCTGAAAAACCACTCAATATTATTTCTGAAATTTATGAAGTACTTCACCTGTCTCGCCGTGTCGAACCTTAGCGGGGTGGGTGCCCCTGCGTAGTGGCCAATGCGTGGGAGGTGCCTAGGCTGTGCGGGTTTACACCGCGATCACAGGATTCCTTCTCATTTTATTCATTCAAAAAAAAAAAAAAAAAAAAAAAAAAAACTTTCTTCGTACAAAATCTCAAATTAATTGATGACACTTGGCCTTCGTCCCATAGCAGGTAGAAAAATTTTTCCAGCGAGTTACGCTTAGTCTGCGCTGCGTAGTACTGCCTCCGCGTTCAGCGTCTTTTTTGCTGACGCGTGATTGATCAGCGGATACTCGGTGTCGAATTACACCATTGTCTTGCCGCCTTGCTACCCCCACGGCTGCCAAACTGTTGGTTGCCTGCCGTGATTCTACTTCGTGGCCTTCTTCATCAGTAAACGTGACTGAACGGGTCCATCGTCGCTACTTGCCAGGTAATTATTGCTACAACGTTGTACCCCCTCCGTCATCTCTGAATTACTCATCAAGTAAGCCAGGAAATTTTTACTTCTAGGGGCACCAATACTTTCTCTCGCAGTCGACCGTTATCACATTGGAAACTGAAAGCAACCTCCGTTCAAATGGCTGTCAATTTATCATCCGCAATGGGCAGCATGTTAATCTCAATGGTTGTCGTCGTCGCCGTTAAGGCGCCTCCATTTCACGTCTACCCTTCCACATCTGGCGTGCTCTTTGGACGTCGTCACAATCTGGTGCATACTCCACGTTATGCTATTGTGTTAGCTGATGTCAACCTAACATTATTAGAAGAGGAAGACCGTGCTTTATATGATGCAGCTAAGCTACTGTCAAAATATGAAACCTTCTTGACGCAGACGAAGGAACATGAGTTTCTCCGATCTTTGTGGGAAGTGACTAGAATTATTTCAACCCTTCGAAGTCAATTGAACAGTATTAGGGATGCAGTACCACTGCCTCGTTTCAAACGAGCCTGGTTGCCCGTTGGAGGTACGTTATTAAAATCTGTCTTTGGGACTCCTGACGAAACAGACGCAAAACGCTGGGATTTGGACACACAGCAAGCGCTTTCGGAAACACAAGTTAATCACGAAGTGTTGGTACATCAACAGGTGCGCCTGACACATCTTGAGAATAACCTGTTAGCCACAACTAGACAAATACAAGTTGTAGCCGACAGATTAACACGACACTATGGTGCACTTGAACAATCCTTTAACCAAGAGTGGACTCATCTTCGCTCGGGATTACGTAATCTAACTATCACATTGGACATTATGAAGACCACGCAGATTCTTTTATTTAATATACACACAGCACAGTTACACGTGCACATGTTACACTCGGCCATTCAACTCGGACTGCAAGGAAAGCTCAGTCCCCATCTGTTACCCTCAGAGCCCTTCTTGCACATGCTACACAATGTGTCCTCGCAAATTTTGGCCCCTAAACAAATGCTTTATGCCGTGCGGGAAAGCAACCTCCCCTTTTACTATGCTGCATTGGAGGTCCGACTTACCCGTAATTCTGACGGTATTCGGATGCGAATGAGGTTGCCAATCACGTGCGCAAATTGCGAATACGAGTGCTATCAAATATACACTTTTCCAGTCTCTTGGGCTACCCTTCATCACCATGTAGTTTGGCAGACTCAAGAATTTTTAATAGTTAGTCGGGATCGACAAACTCACGCCACTCTCACTCGCGCTGAACTATCCAGTTGCTTCCATACAACACATTACTTATGCTCCACGCTAATTTTACACACTAACACTACTGAGTGCGAGATGTCACTGTTTTTAGCTGAAACCACTACCCCTCCATGTCCTCGTGTTCTAGTCTCACTTCGTCAACCAATAATTCAGCCTGTTGGCAACAGTTTTCTGTTCGCTGTTCCACAGACTGTCACCGCCACCCTCGTGTGCCACCGTTCAATGGCAGAGATTGAATCGTACCGGGTAACACTGAATAATAGTGGCCTAGTGTATAATAGTTCTAGATGTGACGTATACGCTGCTTCTATGAGGATATCAGCTCAATTGCACTCCACCTTTCATGTCACCATTCCCACATTTACCTTATACCTTCCTGAACTCACTTTTAAAATCCATCACCATGAGAAGCTGAAGAATTTACCGAATACCAATGATTCAGATCTACTCCAATCGATCAATCATCTCCTTACCCAGGAACACAACCAAGTTGCTCTTGACCGAGTGGCCTCACATATTGCTGATTGGCACCAAACCAAGCGATTAACCACCGTTGTATTGCCCAGCGCTGGTTCGGTAATCATCACTGTAATAATTCTGATTATAGTATCCTGGATACTCTGTAAAAGAGGGTTTTGCAAATGTTTCACTTCCTTCCGAGAAGTAGTACCACCCCCACAACCTGAAGGTGAATATCACACCTGAAACTACCTGCCAACCTTGGTGCATGCGATCAGGCATGACCCCCCCCCCCCCTTAGAATTAAGTTGTAGTCTAGGTGTCAGGTCAATGAACTAATTTTGTAATGGATTTGTATTTCTATGTAAAGTCTATGGAATCACAATTTAACTGTCGAGTTTTAACCCTCATGTAAGTTATTTTGTTTTCTCTTTAAATTTTTGTCATTCTGTAATGTTCTCGTTCACCCACTTGGGCAATTACCATTGTAATCCTAGATTTAAGAACTCAAAATAATATTACGGGGAAAAACCCCCTTGTGACTGTTAGGCCTGGGAGCATTCTCTCACCCCCACGAGGGTGGAGTGTTTCAGTGTGCTGTGCTCCGGTGCCCCTCATCATCACCTGGGTACCCACCACCACTGATACCGCCGACACACACTCACAGCATGGCGCCGCCCCACTGCCGTCGCACCAACTTCACAAGTTTGTTATTCAAGAGCCTTCCTTCAGGCCCTTCAGGCCACTTTGTACCATTTGCACATATTAATATCACTATGTTATGGGACCCTTCATAATGATCATATATTTTTGTAAATGGAATAATCGATTAGAATAAGCTCATTCATTTTCATCCAGAGAGCCTTCTTCGGAAGGGGAAAGGATGTGCAGGGAGGAGACCCCCAAGAGGGATCATTGCCGACAAAATTTTATTTAAATAAATTTTCAATGCATAATGTTCGGCCGTAGAAGGCGTGGGCATACTGTGGTGGAAGGTGCTGGCCGGAAGACCATGGTCGGCACATTCCTGCCACGTGCTCCTCGGTCAGACTCAAGTCCCACGGGTTGGTTGCGCTGACGGGGGCACGCTACTAGCAAGGCGCGTTGGCGGAATCAATCCTCCAATCAGAGACTAATCGTGTGATCACGTGGGGACGCGGCCGAGAGCGGCGAGGGCGGCTTGGAAACAGCTCCGCGCTCTCTTAGCTTCTGACCTCGGCCCCGAGTAGTCGCTCCTCTAGTCTCTGCCTCTCTGATGAGCAGACGGCAACCCCTCTTGGGGCTGCTCAGCCCTACGTAGGCACCACTGTACCATCATTACAAGAATAAACTGGGTCCATTCCACTCAATTAATTTTCATTTTACAACGCCCTCCGCTCCTGACTTCTATCCTGACGAACAATTCACTCCGGAACTTATGGTTATTTCCCATGGGAAGTGTTAAGTTCTGCCGCCCCGGTAACTCGCCATAATGGGGCTGTGGCGAGCGGAGCACCGGGCGCCATTGTGTCGCAGTCAGAGACATGCAGGGAGGCCCCTAGGTGCGGCGGCCGTGTGGCGGACGATGCGGGCGCGGTCAGTGCTTATCTGGCGCGCCGGTGTTGCCGACAGGTTTCCGATCCGCGGCCCCGGCCCAGAGGTCCGGCCAGATCCAATTTCCCGTCGTGCCCCGCACCGCCGCCACCGCCACAGCGCGCCTTCCAGGCGACGGCGACACGGCGTGTCAACTGTTCCCGCCGCTCCGGGTCGCCGCCTTCCGCGTCGCCTCTCGGCTTTCCGCCGCGGCGCGTCCTCTGCGGGCACAGAACTCCGGCAGCGAGCGCAAATAATAACGGTGACAATAACGCCGCGGAGCGCTCCCCTCGCCCCCCCGCGCCCCAGAAAGCAGGCCGCCGAGTGTCGCCGTGGTGGCCCCGTGAAGCACGCGCGCCCGCGCCCGCCACCGCCGGCTGTTTGCCGAACGTGACGTCCCAGCGATTGCATTAAAGCGGCCAGCCCCAGCGCGCCGCAGCCACCCGCAGTCCGAAAGGCGGCAGGCGGCGCTGCCGGCGGCACTACGGCGCTCCCTCTGTGGCGCCATTCCCGTTTCTCTCACCTCTTGCATTTCCTTTCCTTTGCACCGGAAAGAGCAACTGCAATGGCTGTTCGAGTAGACTTCTGCTTGAGTACAGAGTGTCCAGTCAGGGAAATGAGAATAAATTAGAAAAGGACAGCTAGCCGTTGTGGCCGAGCGGATCTAGGCGCTTCAGTCCGGAACCGCGCGACCACTCCGGCCGCATGTTCGAATCCTGCCTCGGGCATGGATATGGGTGATGTCCTTAGGTTAGTTACGTTTAATTAGTTCTAAGTTCTAGGGGACTGATGACCTCAGATGTTAGGTCCGATCGTGCCTAGAGCCATTTGAACCATTTGAAAAGGACACACACTTTCAGAGACGACAAATAAAAAAAATTGGTTTACCGATGCCACTGCACTTCTGTCAGGTAAGGCTGATGACACTGTGTCGTTTCCATCAAAACAGACAAATTTCTTCCCCATCGTTCTTAAAGTCCAGTATCTCACATTTGGCTGGCCAAGGTGGTCTGGTGGGACACCGGCACGGTAGCTCAGGGTATTCGGTCTCAGGTCTGGCTGCCATCCTACATCTATATGGATACTCCGCAAATCACATTCGAGTGTCTGGCAGAGGGTTCACCGAACCACTTTCACAATAATTCTCTGTCATTCAAATCTCGTATGACTGGGTGTTGTGCGATGTCCTTAGGTTAGTTCTAAGTTCTAGGGGATTGATGACCATAGATGTTAAGTCCCATAGTGCTCAGAGCCATCTAAACCAATTTTTCAAATCTCTTACAGTGCGCGGAAAAAACAAACATGTATATCTCCCCGTGTGAGCTCTGATTTCTCTTATTTTATTATTATGATTGTTCCTCCATATGTAGTTCGGCGTCATCAAAGTATTTTCACATTCGGAGGAGAAAATTGGTGATTGAAATTTCGCTAGAAGATTCTGCCGCAACGAGAAACACCTTTGTTTTAATGATGTCCACCTCAAATCCTGTATCATGTCAGTGACACTCTCTCCCCTGTTTCCCGATAGTAACAAACGTGTTGACCTTCTCTGAACTTTTTCGATGTGCTCCGTCAAGCCTATCTGGTAAGGATCCTACACAGCGCAGCAATTTTCTAAAAGAGGACGGACAAGCGTAGTGTAGGCAGTCTCCTTAGCAGTCTGTTACATTTTCCAAGTGTCTTGTCAATGAAACGCAGTGTTTGGTTAGCTTTTCCCACAACATTCTATATATGTTCCTTCCAATTTAAGTTGTTCGTAATAGTAATTCCTAGGTATTTCGTTGAATTTACGGCCTTTACATTTGACTGATCTATCCTGTAACCGAAGTTTAACGGATTCCTTTTAGCACTCACTATTGTTTTGAATAGTAGTCTTACTTACAACATGACTCGTGCATATGATGTTATTTATATATATTTGACGATGCTGGTGCTGATTTTGCATTTAATATTTGACGATGCCACTATGGCCGCAGTACATTAGGACTTTGTTTTTATAAATCGGGTATGCCTCTTCATACTTAAAGCGCACAAACGCATACATATGTCAGTAGCACTTTTCATTATGGTGTATTTATTGTTTTTAATTTGTAGACAATCTGCGAGTGTATTTATGTTTTTTCCCATCTTTTGCTACAGATCTGATGATGGTCATTGTAGACCGAAACCGGTAATCTGTTAACAAAAAGTTTTTGACCGTAGACGTAAATTAAAGGTAACTTATCCCAGGCATGTTCGATATGTTTCATGTCTGGAGAACATGCTGGCCGCTCTAGTCGAGTGATGTCGTTATCTTGAAGGAAGTCATTCACAAGATGTGTACGATGGAGGTGCGAATTGTCGTCCATGAAGACGAATGCCTCGCCAATATGCTGCCGATATCGTTGCACTATCGGACGGAGGATGGCATTCAAGTATCGTACAGCCGTTACGGCGCCTTTCATGACACCAGCGGCGTACGTCGGCCCCATATAATGCCACCCCAAAACAGCAGGGAACCTCCACCTTGCTGCACTCGCCGGACAGTGTATCTAAGGCGTTCAGTCTGACCGGGTTGCCTACAAACACGTATCCGACGATTGTCTGGTTGATGGCATATTGACACTCATCGGTGAAGAGAACATGATGTCAGTCCTGACTGAACAACTCTTGCGTTACCTGGTGCACTTGGACCCACAACATCTGCTAGGAATTCATCTGTCCATTGTGTTCAGCACGGTTGACCTCAAGCCCATAGACGAAGCTGCTTGTTACAGGTTGCTACGCAGCCCACCGGTGGATTCCGCTTTTACCATTCTGACGGAATGTGAGTGTGATGGTGGTTGTTCATGTTGGTCTGGGCGTTCGAACAAAGCATGTTCTCGAATTCTCCTACGAAGACGCCACCGCTCTGGTAATAGACGCATTACGGCCGTAAAGCACATTGCTTAGTAATGTAGACGAAAAATGTAAAACTTATGAAATGTATCCCGTACTCAGTGGAGTGCCTAAACTTCGTATTGAGCTCTATAAATATACACATTTATATGTGTCCGCAGGTGGATGTCCCTCAGTCGTTATTTATGACGGCCACTGAAGATCTACTCCGGTGTAGACAAGGAGGACATGTTCACTCAGACGGCCTTCAGAGACATCTCGTTCAGGTACCTCCTGCAGAACAGCCACTGACAGAGTAGATGACGTCCTTCCCTCTCACATATGTGGAGCCGTTGAGGAATGGTATGGATGTTGATCAAGACTGACCCTTATCTCAGGAGGCTGTCAGTTATATTCCCAATCATATACTGCAGCAGTCACATTTATACCACAAATATGTCCATCCTGTCACCCCACAACTACAGAAGGGTCAGGAACAAATGACGGTGCAGTCGATTCCTCATGAGAAGGATACTGACCTTCGACCTACATCTGATGCCGAGACTCGCCAACCTAAACAGAATTCCCAGAAACGGCGTAAGAAGAGGCAGCTATCCACAGAAGAAATACTGCAGAAGAGAGGTGCCCCGCCGGAGGACGAGGACGACCCCCACACGCCACTGCCAGCTGGGTTAGATGCAGCTACTCCGGTCACACATCTGCCACGCACCGACCTGGAGCACACAACGCATGACGGTGAGATAGAGGCTACTATGCAGCAGCATGAAATCACGATCGTGGGACTAGCGCGCACCAATCAATGGAAAGCACCTCACTGCGACTGGGCTACTGACATAGAACTGAACGATGTGATGCAGGAGACAGATGATCAACCGATGCCCCTCGAAGACACTGCGTCGAATAGGCCCCGCACACAAGTTGATAATTAACCTGCTTGTTCGCCGGCACGCTGAGGGGAAGTTGTTCAGTCTACGATCACGGCGATGCTATAACCGTTCCTAGCCCACCTGATTAATTACGATGCCTTGAGTCTACCGCACAGGTACATTAAGATCAACAGCATTCGCACTTCTGTAAAGGTACAAATGGTAAGGGTACGCTGCGAGCTCCGGAGCTGGATACTGTTGTCCTCCAAGAGGTGCGACCTGACGTAAGCTGGACTTCAACGGTTAGGACGCTTATAGTTTACCAGCTGGTGAAGGCAGCGGTAGTACGGCCATACAGTTTTGGGAAGGGATTGAGACTTCGGACGTGACTCGCCTTCCGTCGGCACGCGGTGCTGCACTGACGGTCGGTGCAGTCCGTTTGGTGAACGTTTATGCTCTATCAGACTCGTCGAATCGCCGAGAAAGGAGTGTCATCTACTCGGAGGACATGCGGAGCATAACATCGGGGGCAATTTCAAGTGTGTCCTGTGATCCGAAGACCAATACCTGCACTTCGACCCTAACATGCGTTTCACGCGCTGGTACGGGACCTGTCGCTGAAACACTTGGATCCTACAACACGGCGACATTCGCGGGTACACGTACCTTACAAGCCACTCGACCAGCTGCTTAGAATGGCTTTACGTCTCACGAGAGCTCCGCACGGTGACAGTTGGCGATGAGATATGACTGACGGCCTTTACTGTCCACCATAAATCTGCACCATTGCCTTGCCTCAACAACAGACAAGACGTAGTAGGCGACCACGGAAACTGAACGTTTCCCGCCTCCGCGATCAGACCTGTCCCTGTGAGAATGAGGATACTTGGCATCGGTGCCAACGGCGCCAACGAGCTCACAGATCCACATTGACGTAGTTTTTTAGTTGTGTCAAACCTGTCATATTCCGGGCAGTTAAGCGCTACGGAAGAGACAAGTCCTGCTGGCAAGGGACGACTTCAGAATTGAGGGAACTGGCAATGCCACAGCCGTCACTAGACCGTCAACGGCCCGTTCAACGAATCATGGCCCATCTGCTCCAACTCACTGCGGCACAATTGGAAGGCGTCAGAGTCTGAGCGAGAATGCCAGACAGTCTTCGTGGCGAGCGAACATTGCTGGATACACAGTGAGAAAGACGTCAGGGAAAACGCACGAACATTATGACAGTCAAAGAGGCGGAGGATAGGCAATCTGTGACACAAACATATGTCGCCAAAGCGTTCACCCGGTACTATCGCAAATTCTATGCTGAGGGCGCCAGAAGCAACGGGGGACTGGATGACGTGCAGCACGACATGACAACAAGCTAAATTGCGCAGGACTACGACGCGCTTCTGGTTGACATTACAATACACAAACTGGATATTGCTTTGATGAGCGGTGCGTTGAAAAAGTCAACTGCGCCTTATGGGCTCACTATTGAGTTTTACTGCTCCTTCTCTGGTCTGATAGGCCAAATATGGATCCAAATGTATGAAGGATTTATAACGCCCACCTTCCGAGCCCCTACTGATTTACGGACGGCATCACGATAGCTGTCCTTAACCTTGTGAAGGCGACGCCCGCAGAACTATCGAACCCTGACTTCGTTAAACGTCGACTATAAGTTTTTAACCTTCATCCTCCGTGCCCCTCTGCAATCCACAGTCAAGGATGCAATGCATGCCCATCAAACTTGCCTTGGTGGAAGGAGCAATGTTCAAACAGCGTTGGGATCGTATAGCGACCAAATCGCACTGATGTCAGCCTGGCACCGGGGTTAATCTCGATCACATATTCGAGCGCGTTTGTATATGTAGTCCTGCTTGCTTCATGGAGCACATTCAGGGGTAATGGTGCATGATTATCCATCAGAGCCCTTTGCTGTCGAACATTCCGTGAAGCATGGATGGTTCAAAATGGTTCAAATGGCTCTGATCACTATGGGACTTAACATCTGTGGTCATCAGTCCCCTAGAACTTAGAACTACTTAAACCTAAGGGCATCACACACATCCATGCCCGAGGCAGGATTCGAACCTGCGACCGTAGCAGTCGCGCGGTTCCGGACTGAGCGCCTAGAACCGCTAGACCACCGCGGCCGGCGAAGCAAGGATGCCCCTTGTACTCCGTCCTATTTGTAGTAGCCCTCGAGCCAGCCTTGTACGCCCTCCGTCGACGCTTGGAAGGGATTTCTTTACGAACTGTGAGGTTCCGATGTTGTGTATATGCCTACGATGTTTATTCTTGGCCAAGTCATGGGATGACATACAGAGGGGGCCACGATGGGTTCAACCGTAGGGTACTGTGGCGGGCAGTATCATCAATCTGCGGCAGACAAAGTATGTGGATGTGGGCACGGGGCTTGTCCCTAAAACGACAGTGGCCATCACTAAAGTATCGGAGCTCAAATGTTTAGGGGTACTCTTCCATGGCCGTATTCAATGTAGTGCATGATCACATATCATCGGCTGTTACAACAAATACGCGCACAGGTGCGACTCCACAGGCTACGTATGACGGGACTGTTCCAACGTCTACAGTACGTTAACGCCTTCTTAGATCCAGAATTAAACCATTTTGAAACGTGCTACAGATGCTCATTACGATTTCTACAAGGCAACGTTTTCTGTCTGCTAAACTTGTTTTTAAAATTCGTTACGACACCTTGACATTGCCCTCACATGAGGGTGATGTAGGTCTGACCAATGTCAGGAACACCGCGGGCACTTTCTTGGAACGGTGCACCGACTATGGCATTCGGAGCATGTCAACTTGACAGGCACCGTGAAAGACGAGGCACCACATGCACTGCACCCTCCAACCACTCTCTCTGATATTTCGGCTCCATTCAGTCACATTAGGGTGTTCCTCGTGGTCTGTAGTTAGTTGCTGGATGTCCTGCGTTCTACACGATAGCCCACGACGAAGGACTGTAACAGCCAATAGCAAAGACACCAGCACGCCAACGTGGTTGAACGACGCTATCCCGCTGTACGATGGAAGAGAGTATGGTTTGCGATTCATCTATCCTTTCTCCCCAAGGAAGTCCGGGCATCGTAGTACCCGACAGTAAATGACAAATTCGTCAATCGCCAACAATTGTACTCCATCATCTTGTCGACGCGACTTTGTGGCCACTTTGGGCAGTAACTGATTCTGACGGACATTGATTCACATGTGGTATATCAGCTGCATGTTGGCTGCTCACACAACGAATGTTGACCCTACTCTTACGACGGCCGCCCCGTTGGTTGATATGCGGCTCTGTTCCACACGGATGACGTCCACTTCCCAGCTGTCACGACAAATGCAGTCAATTGGATGAAAGGCTCGGTGTTGTACTATTTCTTCCGCGACGGAGACAAAGCCGTTTCAGGTTACTGGTCTTTCTTGCTGGACAGACACATGGACTTACAGTGCTGGGCGAAATACCGGTCCTGCTTTGCTAACTATCTAGGTTCGTTGTTCATGGATCCTCCGGCTAGCTGGGGTGTTCCAGGTGCGAGAAGAGACAGATGACGAAGGTAGACGATTCAAGAGCACCCAGCCTTTGTACAGAGGGGACAGTACTCCTTATCATACGAGAAGAAGACCAGGAAAATCTCCGTATTCAGCTGTTGTAGGATTTCCATTAATTTCTTAGTATGGTATTTACTTGCCACTGAAACAAAAACAAGTAAGTAAACAAATAAATAAATGAGAATAAGAACCCTTGCTGTATGTTTCCCATCGATCCCTTTTCTCGAACCATGAGCAGAGCGGCACAATGGCCAGGCTTCGAATGGCGACCCCCGCCCTCTGTTGGTAGAGTACTTGCCCAAGAAAGGCAAAGCTCCCAAGTTTGAGTGTCGATCTGGTACACCTTTCTGATCAGGCAGTAGGTTTCAAACTTTCTCGTTTCATCAGTTTTCATACTCAAGATAGTTTCGGAAGTACCTCTATGGATAGGCGCGCGAATTACCAAGACGTTTCTGGTATTCACGGGTGCGTGCCGGGCCCAGATTACTTCGGCCCATCGGATTAAACACAAGGGCTGGTCTGCTGGCCAGACTGGATGTGGTTTTTAGGCATTTTCCGACGTCCAACTAGGTGAAGACCTGGCTGATATCCACGTCCAGCCTCAGTTACACGAATCGTAAAAATTTATAAAACATTGTGGCACTTTTACATGAGATAACGCTAAACACATTTAAATGGGAGTCACTCATTGCGTCCCAGGAGTAGGGAATGGTGACAAGAAGTGGATTCAGCCAACGTCTGCCACTGACAATGCCAAATACAGATTAACAAACCGACTCCCTGATGATACGGAAGAAGGAGAGGAAATTTAAGACGGTGATGATGCATTTCGGAAATGTAAACATAAAATTATAATATCAATTACACAATATCTCGTCAAATGCACTATTCACACGCAGTACTTAAAGAACATTGACACCTCTTCTCATACCTTTGCAAGTACTTCCACTGGAAAATGATGTTCTTTTCTAACAGTGTACTGGTCCATTTAATCCCAGAAACCAACCAACAAATCTAACATTGTAATGCTACGATGCCCGCCCCGTTAGCCGCGCGATCTAACACATTGCCTTACAGGCGGGAAGGCGAATACGCCCGACGGATTAGTGTCACTGTGCCGGCCAGTCTGCGAATGGTTTTTAAGGCGGTTTTCCACCTGGCTCGGTGAATACGAGTTGGTTCCCCTTATTCCGCTTCAGTTACAATATGTCGGCGACTGCTGCGCAAACACTGTCTCCATAATCACTCTACCACGCAAACATTGACGTTACACTCGTCTGGTGTGAGACGTTCCCGGGTGAGGTGGGGGGGGAGGGGGGGGGGGGGAGAGGGGGGAGGGTCTGCTGGGGGTCGAACGGCACAGTAACCCTGGGTTCGGTGTGGAGCGGCGGTGGGGTGGGTGGACTGCTTTGGCTTGTTGTGGGGTTGTGAACCACTGAGGGCTATGGCGGGGACGAAGCCTCTTCGTCGTCTACAGGTCCCCATTTCCATACAATACAATACAATACAATGTTATGATTACAGGTGCTAGTAGATTATCTATTACTATTTATAATAACCATGGAGTAACTCGATCGGTACGGAAAACTGAGTGCCGTTTATTTGCAGTCCTGTCCTATATAAGGAGCTGCACTGCCCCTCATACTAATTTCTAGCTCTTTGTAGAGGACACTAATTAGATTATGGTGGCCTTAGTGGCTCTCGGCCTAGTTCGAGCCTGTTCTAGTTGACGGCACATGGGCAAGTCGATTGCTAAGTGTATCTATTTTTGTAGTTAGCTTAATAAGTGTCTTTGCAGCATTAGTTTGTGCTGTTGTTACTGTAGATTATTATAAGGATAACTATAGAGGAAGGAAAATTGTAAAACGCGGAATCGTGGCCTTCTGGCGTCGAAAATCAAGGAGGACACGGCCGCACTTAGCGCTCCCAAAAAACGGAAGGATCACTTTCAATAGTGTCACATGTCCCCATTCCATGACACCCTGTCAAAAGGTCTACAATGTGACCAGTAGTCGGGAGTTGAGCCTTATAGTCAGCAACAGTGGTCGGGAACAGTACGACAATACTTCTCCTCTCTGTGGCGAAATTCGGCAGACGACTTTTTTTTATTTTTTATTTTACAAGTTGTGTCCCATATCTTCATATGTGCGTATATGCACAGGCCCGCATTAGTGGCGTAGGCTACGGAGAAAGAAGAAAGTCATCTCTCCCTTTCAACTCCCGCACTGATATTCAGATACGTCACGTAGTTTTCTTATATAGAAAGCTATCTAGATTGAGTGCATGCGTGAAACTATCACGTGATGCCACATGGTATCTTGTGAGACCAGTTATGTAGCACCAATCTTAGAAGATTTTGGGTGAACATTCGGTGATGTTATATTTTTAGCTTTTCTCTTGCGGCGCTGAATGTAAAGTCGTATTGGTGAGATCCTTTTGTCAGTCGGAGACAGAAATATTTCATCACGCAGTAGGTATTTTTCACTGAGTGTATCAGATGTTACTTCATCCACACTATTAATGAAACGAACACCGTGCTATCATGTCGAACAATTTTCGTTCAAAAATGTTCAAATGTATGTGAAATCTTATGGGACTTAACTGCTAAGGTCACCAGTCCCTAAGCTTACACACTACTTATCCTAAATTATCCTAAGGACAAACACACACACCGATGCCCGAGGGAGGACTCGAATCTCCGCCGTACCAGCCGCACAGTCCATGACTGCAGCGCTTGAGACCGCTCGGCTAATCCCGCGCGGCATAATTTTTGTAGTTAAATACGGAGAATACCGCGAGAGTAGGAGGAACTGAATCAATTTTTTTTTACACGTGACACGGATATGCACCGTTCGCAGACGATTGTTTTCAAGGAAAACTTTATCTGCTACGTCTCCTATACAACCATTTGAAGCATGTATAAGGGGTCGGTTTCGAACAACATCAAATCAGAAAAGCGGTTGTACTGAGTGTAACGTAAACCGCTTCACGAGCGTGTTTCTTTCGACGCCACGTGTGGTACGGCGAGTTTTTAAGGTTTCAGAGGAAGTGTAGTGACACAACGGAGAAAACAGCCCGTAGAAGGCTTTCCCAAGAACAAGCTAAAAGGGCCGGGATGCGTATGAATTATGTACAAGGCTGATACCGCAGGGCCCGCGGTGCGCCGGGCAGGCCCTCAATATGCATAATGCAGAACACAATCAGTGTGGCGGGGACCTGGCTCCGCAGCCCGTCTGCGGCCCGCCCCCCTGGTGGGCGGCGGCCGGAAGTGACGGCGCGGGGGCCCAGCCGTCTAGGAGCAGCCCCCAGTCGTCACACACGTGTCCCTCGCAGAATATTGTCTGTCAATCAGGAAGCGCCAGAACAAGTGTATACCACACCAAAAGAGTGCTTAATTGGAGGCGGTTGCCTACACGCTCGTGTTGCAACCAAGTTCTTTGGCACCGTTGTGAAACTTGCTGCCATCCTCGATGAGTTTTCTCTGTCTGGTGCGTTCATCAACTAGGACCTACCATTATTGCAGTCGATATCAAATGCGTTCATATCGCGCTTGACACAATCTTTAAAACGCGAAGCAGGTCTTCCAGAGGGTTTCATGGCAAGTGCTATCTCACTAAGCAATTTACGTGGTGGAAGATGGAAGGCCGGCCGGTGTGGCCGAGCGGTTCTAGGCGCTTCAGTCAGATTCGAAACCTGCCTCGCGCATGGACGTGTTTGATGTCCTTAGGTTAGTTAGGTTTAAACAGTTCAAAGTCTACGGGACTGATGACCTCAAATGTTAAGTCCCATGGTGCTTAGAGCCATTTTGAAGATGGAAGCCTACTAGCAAGCACTACGATGTTCCGTAAGAGTGGAAGTGGTACTCGATAGATTCTCAGCGTTCAGGACCATCTCGTTTGTCACACAGACCGTCCATATTAAGTCTACAATGTTTCGTAAGCACCACAGATGAAAGGTGTTGAGTTGACGTTCTTGTTTGACGTATGGCGTCTAGGTCTCAGCACCATGCTAGAGGGCGTTCAGCACGCGTGCTTGATGGACGTCCATTTCTGCGTACACCCTGATGTGTTTGCTGTCCCAGACACTCGTGTGGAGTTTCCCGAAAGTGTTCGCCTCTTAATCTGTCAGGAATTTTCACATCAATACACACACCGCTGCAGAGTGAAAATTCATTCTGGAATCAAGCCCGTACGCACTGGCTAAGCCACGTCTCCATGACGTTCGTTTTTCTTGGAGTGCCTGTCCCGCCAGGTAGGCAGGAGAGTTTCTGGGAAGTTTGGAATGTACAAAAAGAGGTATTGGCGGAAGTGACTCTGTAGCGATGGGTCGTAACTGGTGTTAGATTAAACCAGTTGGGTGACAGTTAACTGCGACAGGATAAAGGTTCCAGGTTCTAGTCCCAGTCCGCCATACACTTTTTATCTCGTAAGAAGTTTCCCTACGATATAGTTATTTTTCACATGGAATACAGTTCAATGAGTATAGTTAGAGAATTCGTGTCAGTGATTTAGCCCTGAAGGAAAATCTTAGGGGTTCTCTTTCAAGTACGTTTTCGAAAACTGTCTTCGAATACTACATTCCGGAAGACGACCTCCCGGCTTACCAGCCTATCAACTCGAGACTAGAATGAGAATAGATTTTAAAAGCACTTGTAAATTAATAAAAACCATCACTTGGATCACTTTCTGTTATTAATGCCGACCGATTTCGGATTGAGTTGTAGATCATCTTCAGAGCTAAGTTAGGTAAGGAAGAACGAGGCTCAACAATACAAAAATTACGTGAATGTAACACTATAAATATTACTGACAATTTCACTACGAATAACGTTGGAATATCACCAAGTTATTCATACGAAGGCTGCAAGGTGCTGTTTGTCAGTAATTGCAAAAATGTAAAGTAAACTAGACAAAAAAGTACACGGGATGTTATGTGGAACGTTTCATAAATAATTTTAGCATTGTTTTGTAACCTTCTTTACATTGTATCAATGAAATAGTCAATAACGTGATGAGACTGACGTGCCCATGTCACGTTACTGTTCCACCTCACATTGCGTGCTATGACGTTTTTTACATAGTTTCATGTTATATTTTTACAAGTACTGGCACTCTGAACTTTGCTGTAATGAGCATGAATAAGTTGGTGATGTCTTGATGTTAACCGTAGTATTTATAGTAATATTAGAATCTTAAGGACACAGTATTTACATTCCACAACAATATTTATATTATAGTTCGTTATGAACTTCCTTTCGGCTTTCTAGGCCATACTTACACGATGATTTAGTGCTTTCTGAGCAGGATACAGGATCTTATTGTGTAACGTCAGTACTGTCTATTTAAATTTTTATGTATGTCTATGTTTCTCAAAGTACAGACTAAATATTCCATAAGTGTTATTATTTATAGTGTCACACTCCTTTAATTTTTATATTGTCACAGGTCATTCTTCTTTATCCCACTTACGTTTGAAGAAGTTATAAGAAAATGTGCTGACAATTAATGTCTCCGAATTTTTTACGTGAAAACTCTTAAGGCTTCTTATGTAAACAAACGTTATTAACATTCTAAATCTTTATTCTCCATATTCTACATATTTCCAGCCCTCTGCCTATAGAAAGCTCTGAATTGCAGCGGGTGACATGGGGATGTGTGACGTAATTATACCAGAGCGTGAGAGACAGCGTGCTGTAGTCGAGTTTCGAATTCAAAGAGTTGGTCCACACACGGAGCATCTTCTATTTCAGCATGACAATGTCAGGACACGCCCGAGCGCTGCAACGTCTGCTACAGTCCGACGCCTTGGGTTTACTGTTGTCGCTCGTCCTCCACGCAGTTCCAGCTTGGCCCCATCCGATTTTCATCTATTACTAAAGCTTAAAGAACACCTTCAAGGACTTCTTTTAGACAGTGGTAAAGCAGTATAACCAGTGTTAACGTTGTGGCTCCGTTAACATATTAAACCACTCTACAGCAATGGTGCCGGCCGGGGTAGCCGAGCAGTTCTAGGCGCTACAGTCTGGAACCGCGCGACCGCTACGTTCGCAGGTTCGAATCCTGCCTCGGGCATGGATGTGTGTGATGTCTTTAGGTTAGTTAGGTTTAAGTAGTTCTAAGTTCTAGTGGCTGATGACCTCAGATGTTAAGTCCCATAGTGCTCAGAGCCATTTGAACCATTTACAGCGATGATACTAATAAACTGGTTTCTATCTGGGAGAGATGTGTTCGTTGCCACGGAGACTATGTTGACAAATTAATATGTAGAGATGAAGAGTCATGATGGAGAATGTTAATAATGATTGTTTCATTGAAAAGCTTTAGGAGTTTTCACATAATAAACTCGGTGACATGGCTTTTCAGCACATCCTTGTATACTCAGACAGAGACCGCTTATCATTAATTAATAATAGTGATCGAGCTTTCGTTTTTCATTCATTACACCAACGAAGATCAGAGTTTTCTGAACCTTACTAGTAGTTACGTGTTTTGATACACCCTGATACTGCTTCATATTTTTGTCAGAGTGACATTGAAACCAAGTGTCCTGAATTATCTGTTGTACGTAGCATAATATCTGTCTTTAAATTTTAGTCCTCTGCGACTTTATCTAATGTCATGGAAGTTATTACCCAATGTCCTTTACGTTGTAGGGATCACACACGGTCCAAACATAGTAATGTGCCCACCACCTATGTTCGATGTCACATGCAGTAACAGCTCACAGGTGGCAGCAATAGCAATGGAGGATGCATGAAGGCGTGTCGGGGGTGCGGAGACCAGTGCATTCGTTGTTGTATTGCGGAAGCGGGGTGAATTATTTGGTTTGGTGGTAAGGTCTTATGGGACAAAACTGCTGAGGTCATCGGTCCTTGCCGGCCGGTGTGCTCGAGCGGTTCTAGGCGCTGCAGTCTGGAACCGCGCGACCTCTACGGTCGCAGGTTCGAATACTGCCTCGGGCTTGGATGTGTGTGATGTCCTTAGGTTAGTTAGGTTTAAGTATTTCTACGTTCTAGGGGACTGATGAGCTCAGATGCTAAGTCCCATAGTGCTCAGAGCCGTTTGAACCGTTTTCATCGGTCCCTAAGCTTACACATTAATCAATCTAACTTAAACTAACTTATGCTAAGGATGACACACACATCCATGCCCAAGGGTGGACTCGAACATTCGACGGTTGGAGCCGTGCGGACCGTGACAAGACGCCTCAGACCGCGTGACTACTCCGTTTGGAATGGGTGAGTATCTGACGTCCAGAAGAGCGGGATCATTGGCTATCGGGCCGAGGATGGAAGCATTTCCGAAACGGCTAATTTCGTAAACTGTTCGCATGTCGCTGTGGCTAAGATATACCGTGCATGTCGCTCTTTACAAAATACTCTAACAGGTCACAGATGACAGGGACGAACGACGGTTGCGGAGATGTGTAAGGGCGAATAGACGTGTAACTGTTGCTCAACTAACCGCCCAGATGAACCAAGGGACTACCATCCGAGCCACCTCAACGACGTCCGGCGAACGCTGCTGCGTGTGGGCCTCCACAACAGGCGCGTGGTTCATGCACCCATGCTGACTCCTGTGCACCAGAGTCATTACGGCACTGGATGTTCCCTGAGCGGTGACAAGTTTCTTTTTCTGACGATCCGCGTTTTATGCTTCATCGGACAGGTAGCCATTGGCGTGTATGGCTTGAAACGTCTCAAAGCAAACAAGGAGGGAGCGTTATGGTCGTGGGAATGTTTTCTTGGCATTGTGTGGGTGATCTCGTCATTCTAAAACGCACATTGTATCGATACAAGTATGCTTCTTTCCTTGGGGACCGCGTCCATACCTACATGTAGTTTGGATTTCCTCGGTACGAAGGGATCCACCAGCTGTACAATGCAACGTATCCTATAGCTCGCAGTGTATGTGCGTCGTTTTAAGAGCACGAGGATGAATTTTACTGGACTCTTCAGGCCATGAAACTCCCCGGTTTTATACTCAATAGAGAGTGTGTGGTCTCTCCTAGATTGGGCTGTTAGCGTCATGGATCTTCAGCCGAGAAAATTATCGCAGCATGCCACGGCACTGGGGCCGGCAGAGTTCAACATCCCTGTTAATCTCTTCCAGAACCTCATTGACCCCCTTCTTGCACGTCTCGCAGCGGTCTCCGTTGTAAAAGGTGGTTGTTGTGATTTTCCGCAGATGGCCACCTTAATGTGACTGGAAAGTGTATATCCTCAACCGTCACAGTTACTTGTTATTATGTGACAATTTGTCTTACATTTGTTCTTTCGTGTGGCTGCATACTGATGTGTGATAATTCGATAGCTAATCAGTCACACGTGCTTTTACTATTACCTGTGGTAACAATAATATTTAAAATGAAATGAATACCCCTAGCCGCACACAGGCGTTGATGTAAGTCAACGGGAACAGTTCGAAATGTGTTCCCCGACCGGGACTTGAGCTCGGGATCTCCCGCTTACATGGCAGAAGCTCTATCCATCTGATCCACCGAGGATAGTGCGACTGCAGGGACTTATCTCTGGCGCGCCGTCCGTGAGACCCACATTCCCAACTTATTCTCCCGCACTATATTCTTAGTGCCCCTGCCCACTATACTCATTACTCGCGACTTTTTGCCGATTCCAGTAAGAGTTCGGGCACTGTTTGTGCATCCGCACAGAAGAAGATGGTCAAATGGCCGGTGAACCTTAACAATATGGATATATGGACATGATATCTGTTCTTTCGGACATCTTCATATGTCCAATAATATTTGCCCGCTGATGATATTTTACGGATTATCGTTGTTGTTTACACTGTGCGCTTACTTGACGTACGATTCTAAATTGGTACCGTTTGTTGAAACGTCGACGGTTGATAGCGGTTAGACTTATCATTCATACTAGATTTTTTTTCTTGAATTTAAAATTTCAGTGTACATCAATGTCTTGAAAGACTTGGCATACTTGTTTTTTGAGACATTGTGCTTTTTTGGCTTTCGGTGCTCGTGTAATAAAAGAAGCAGTGAGTAAGAAATTCTATGCCCGTGATTAACTGTTCTATCCTGCAGTCTTCCCTTTTCGCATCATCGTCCGGTCTTGAATAAAGTTTAACAGTATTCTTAACATCTGATATACAATAATTTGGTATGCTGTCTTGTGATCCATACATAGTTTCCATGTGCCTCAACGCATGCGCTTTTGCGCCGTATCATGTTCTGTCTCACACGTTCTCATTGGTCAGGCTGCATCTGAACAGTATCAGTGACAGCATGTATGACACAAGTCCCGGAATCGTGGTTGTCTGGTGAAGAAACCGCTGATGAAACTGCTCTCGACGTGGAAAGCCTGTTCTAGTAAGCCCTTCACACGCTGTAAGTGATGCGGGCAGTAACAATTCTTATGGAGAATGTTCCACACGGTCGTGTGGCTTTCTCCGTACTGGCGGATCAACTGCCTGCTACTGACAAGACGGTCGCCTTCCTCAGTGTTAATTATATTTTCCTCTAAGTCCAGTACCCGAACATTTTCGGTAAGTAGTTCATGATTTCCTGCTTCCGGAAACGACCCTGTATCAGACAAACGGCGAAACACTATTGCAAACCTTGAATGCTGTGGTTGTTGTCGGTAGGGATAGGTCTCCTGATATAACCTTTCTGCTCACCGCCCATTGCCATTTGCCTTTCCATTAATAAACACCATGTCGGCAAGCTCTCTATTCGAATACAGAACCATTGTGTACAATGCTGTATCATATGGACTACAAGGTGAATCAGCAAGAGAAGTCAATCGGATGCAACATTACCACATACTATGGCAGGAGAAGGCGTTAGGGCATGACGTATGAGGAACGGTTCCAACCCCCAGGAGGAAACCATGTATGCTGTAACTGAGGCTGCATGTTACAGCGCGTATTAGACTACAGTCTCTGTAACAAACTGTGACTGAATAAATGGTCTCTAGCATGGAAATCATGCATTTTTGGGAATAAGTTCATTACAACTTTTTTGTTCCGTGTTCTCTCATCAATCAATCCCTAGAGTCTGTACACGGTGGAAAAAGTCACCCCGTATAAGATAAACAAAAATGATTATATAATAATAACAGGAGATTTAAGTGAGAGGGTGGGTAACACCCACATGGCCAATGTTATTAGTTCTGAAGCAGAAAACGTAACAAATAAAACAGATATAGACTGATAGTGTTCATTAAGCAATGAGCTAAGGATAACAAACACATTCCTCAGGCATAAACAGATCCACAAATATACCTGGTCAGCCAGAGGCTCAGCCACAGTTATAGACTACGTAATTGCAAATAAGATGACTTGGTCTTTCTTGAAAGACACGAAGGCCTGCAGAGGTCCAGAAACCTTTTCAGATCATTTCCTGCTAATCTTAAAAATGAAAGCAATTAAAGAATGGATAAACAGAAACAAGGTAATGGAGATATAAGGTTTAAAGTACATTTACTATAACAGAAAAGGCTTGAAGAAGGCGTAAGTTTAAATATAAAAGCGGATAACATAAACCACTAATGGAATAATACAATGGCAGCATTAATTAAAGGGACAACAGAAGAACTTAGCGCAAGAGACAAAAGTATTACCAAAAGGGGTGTGCGATACTGGGATGATGAAACAGATAGTCTAAACGAAGATAAGAAACATGCTTACTTTAAAATGCTGAATTCCCCAGATGATCACAATCTGAGACAAGATTAAAAAAGAAAATCAGCTTCAATCAAAAGAAAAATCAAGCAAGTTTTAAACCATAGTTGCGGTAAGCATACTGCAAATACTGAATATGATGTAAGAGGAAGACAAGACAAAGCATGAATAATAATGGAACATTTAAACAAACAAGATAAAGACAATCTGCAAATAAACACAATATCTGAATGTAAGTTGTTACTATACAGCAAAACACTCTGGATGGATGTGCTAGATATACAGATGGTTCTGTCCGAACGTTGACTTAATCAAATTGGAAGAATTATGGGATGCAATAACTGCTAGCAAGGAAAGGAAGACTCCAGGATGTGACAAAATCAGTATAGACCTGATAAAATATGCATCAAATATTGCAAATATAGCAAAAATAATAATATTCGATTTTATGAATACGTGCTAGCAAAGTGGTTATATATCCGAAGAATGGGATTGCCCCAAAAGTATCTACAGGTCTACTAGTGGACACTGCCCCGTAGAAAGGGATCCAATAAATCGGTTTTACAATAATTCGTTTTGCCTTTTATTGATATAATTTCTCTCTATACGCTTGTGACAGTGGCAGACCCCGAGGGAGGAGAAGATTCCGCGTGTTTATTTTTCCTCTATCCAAAAGTATCAGTATTATTCCTGTTTTGCCTAATCCTCTATGTGAATATGAAAGAACGATGAAATGAGTAGAATGTGTCGTCCGTTGGATGTACACACAAATGATAGATATTCCATACTGTGATGTCACAAAGGGGATCACGTGCTCATCCTGATCCCATCAATGCGTATGGCACTTTCGATAAAGGTATAGATAAAGGGCAGCCTAATGTTTTAGTGTATTTACTAAATTGTTGTTAATATCATAAATGAGGATCAGTTCCATCTGTACGTTGTGAGCGTTAATTGTTGACAATACATTTCTTTTATCAGTTGAGAAACTTTTTGTGGCAGTTCTCAGTAATTACAGACTACAACTTTACGCACCTTCCACCGCCATCTCAGTTTGTCACCCAGAAGTCACGGCTCTTAGCTTCGATATAACAGATAAAATGAATACTGGGCGAAAAGGTCGTAGTTAAACCACAAAAGGTGCAAATGGTTTTTACATCTTCAAATGTCGGGTTACATTCACTCGTATGTAAGTTATTGTATGGACTTCGAACAGATAACAGAGGAGTAATACATTAGTTCAAATACTGGATCCATAGTGTGGCGGAAAAGTAGAAGCCCGACTCCAGTTGCGCTGACGAAACTACTTTGCAGTTTCACGAAATAGCTTGTTGCAAATGTGCAAACGGTTGCTTCAGCGACAGTAGTGAGTGATGTCTTAACCATCATTCTGAAACTCAGTCTCTGCTACATTTCTGAGTGAAACGTCCTCTCTGTAGGTCTAAAGTTTGGTCGAAGCTAAAGAGTTGCAGATTATGGGCATACTCCACGAATAACTGGGGACTGGCATAGAATGATCGTATTAAGACATAGGTCTGTCTTTTTCATCTATCCCAAATTTTGTTTTGCTTTACGTTTTTGAGGATGCTAATTGATTAATAGAAACAAGGACACAAACCGTTCCCACACCACCCTTCTCTGCAGAGAAATCTGCAAGACGCAAAAAGCCTATCCAATCTGTCCTTGCCTTAAGTTATAAACATTGACACTACGTTTTCTTTTTGTTGTAATACTTAATAAGTATAACGTTGATTAGAAGTAGGTACATTTGGAACCAGAAAGGCCCGTACAGGACCTGAAACATGCGGTCGTGCATTATTCTGCTTAAATGTAGGGTTCCGCAGGGATCGAATGAAGGGTAGAGCCACGGGTCGTAACACATCTGAAATGTAACGTCCACTGTTTAAAGTGCCGTCAATGTGAACAAAGAGGTGACCGAGACGTGTAACCAATGGCACCCCATACCATCACGCCGGGTGATCCGCCAGTATGGCGATGACGAATGCAAGCTTCCAATGTGCGTTCACCGCGATGTGGCCAAGCACGGATGCGACCATCAAGATATCACAGCATCTTCTTCCTGTCGGTTAAATTTCGCGTCTGTAGCACGTCATCTTCGTGGAGTAGCAATTTTAATGGCCAGTAGTGTATAGTAGGACATCTCCGGATTGGCGATGCTTGCTATGAGGAGTATTTTTCATTGTGGCTGCTATGTTAACACTTAAATTTTAATACGGTATGTAAATTACGATTGTGCCGTGACGTCGTGCGATGCACTTTGCAGGGCAGTTTCTCTGTCGAAGTTAGGCGTTTTGTGGCGTCGTGGTTGGCTAGAGCCCTCTATTTAGAACGGCCGAGGAGAGACTCCGTCGGGGGCAGTGGCGGAGACTCGGTCGGCGTCAGTGGCAGAGGGAAGACAGCGCACTGAGCATGGCGAGTAGTCAGTCGGCGTCTGGTGTACGCCGAGGACGCACGGTGTTGACATTACGGCGAGAGGAACTGTAGTGCGGACGCAGTCACCGGTCAGCATAGGCTCTGCTTAAGAGTCGTGTCTATGTCGAATCCTGAGGAGAGCGCATGAGTTCACCCTGGTGTGCGTGTTAACAGCAAGCTCCTGGACTACTCGTCAGTAGAAATGGTGGACCACTTTGGGGTGGAACTTGTGAATGTCATTGGTCCGTGTAGCCACTTTGCTTGTATTGCAAGTCTATGTAACTGTGCAATGCCCTCGTTCCGTAGCATCATCTTGAACTACAAGAGTGGCCGATATTCGGCGATTCCTTTTTATTATTATTGTTAATATGTTAAGTAGTCAATTTTATGAATCTAAGTTTATTCTCTGTACAGAACTTCGGCCGCTAATTTAAACTGAAACTGCAAACTTCTTTCGTGTTGGTAACTATAATAGTAACAATTTTGCACCATTAAATGTTATTTTGGTATTTAAGGTTATGAGATCTCGCTATTTGAGTATTTTTGAAACGTAATAGCTTTTACGAACTGTTTTTCTTCAAATTCACGAGGCCTGATAATTGACTTCATTCCACAACTAGTGAGCTCAGATCTGCAGTTACGTTAAAGCTAACTTTGTCTACAGTTATTTCTTACTGATTTAAAGTTGGGGCCATGAGGCTGCTTTTCTTTTAAATTGTTTTCAATTATGTCGTTGCTTTTATACAACTGAATAATCGATGAAGATCACCGCAATTTGCAATTGCCAATTAATCACTGTGTTGTCACCAGTGCTCTGTTTCAATTAACATGTTGAAAATTAATTTTTGTATCCTCAAATGGGGTCAGCATTCCACCCCAGCAGTCCATGTGCCTTGCTTACGAATTCTGTACCTTACCAGTGACGTTGTAGTTGTTATGTCAAACATCGTCGTCTAAAAGACCACGGGCACCAATGATAATTAAGGTATACTTTAATGGCCCAGTTGCATATGATTTTTATTCCAGCCTAAATTATTAAATTAGCAGGCTCAGGGAAATCTAAAGACGTTATGGAGTTGCTGAGTGATAACACATCGGCGCCAAGTGCGTAAAGATTTTCTCATTAACCATTTTTTTAAAAGTATGTGTTGCATGTCTACTTCAAAGACGCAACATTGTATTCCAGTGGAAGGAGTATGGCCATGGAAAAAACCGCTACATAACCTACCAGCAGACTTTTGTTTTTAAGAAGTAACAATTAAGATTTGATTGGAATGTAGCTGGGGGAAGGAGTATGGCGATGGAAAAAACCGCTACATAACCTACCAGCAGACTTTTGTTTTTAAGAAGTAACAATTAAGATTTGATTGGAATGTAGCTGGGGGAAGGAGTATGGCGATGGAAAAAACCGCTACATAACCTACCAGCAGACTTTTGATTCTAAGATGTAACACTTAAGACTTGATTGGAAAGTAGCTGGGGGAAGGAGTATGGCGATGGAAAAAACCGCTACATAACCTACCAACAGAGTTTTGTTTTTAAGAAGTAACACTAAAGATTTGATTAGAAAGTATCTGGTCTTCGTTTAGTGTTCATCTTATGTCTTAGACTGATATGTTGGCATTTTGTTGTTACTGAATCAGGTGGTTACAAAAGAATTAGATTCATGAGATGTTGTGTCTGTAATATTACTGAATGGAATTATATTATGTTTAGTCCTCAGTAGTCAGTCGTTTGGCTTACAAATGGAACTTATGTGGAAATGTACTGTATTTCTTTTCAAATAATTTTGCACAGCTTTTAAATTAAAATCGTGCACTACGTTACGGTCACATACAACGTGATTAACACATTAAGATCAAGTTTTTATTTAGAAAAGCCACAGATATGGAAAATTTTAACTCCAATCAGATACTATATCTCCAACACCAGTAATGACTTGTAGACAGGTAACATAAATTTCCCAGGGTATTTTCAATTAGGCCTTTCAAGTTGTTGATTCAATTTTATGGAGGAAACTTAAATTTCTACCAAAATGTAACTTCACAGCTATCGAGCAATGCTTGGATAAGATTCTTCTTTCCTTAAAGAAGAGAATGCTCACAGTATACTGACTAATATGTGAGTCTCTTGATGAGAGAAATAAAAATTTCTTCAGGTATAATTCTGTAGGAAAACTGCTCTATCCCGAATGAGGTCAGTCTGATGGGAGCACAGCTGCACGTTCCAGGTACGCATTACAGCTGTGCTGGCTTTTCTTCTGTTGTCGCGCCTCTGCCTTTGTGCCGTGTCTCGCTGTTTGCTCCCCTGTGGACCGTATTTACCCAACTAAAGTTGCACCTACAGTAGTTTGCCGCCCTGTGTGGTGCAGCCGCCCTCCCGCAGAGCTAGTAATAACCACTGTTAATGCTCCCCTCAGGGGCTGTGGTGGAGCGGTGTCTAGTGACGCTGCAGTTCGAGTCCTGGTTTTGGGGGCATTGACACGTATTTCCCGTGCTTTAGTTAATCACTTTAGGTTAGAACTATTGTAATTTTCTATTTCTGTTCTTCAGATGGCTGGTGTTAACAAGGAGCCAAGCTCAACAAAACAGAAGACAAAAGTAAATCATAAAACAATTATGATACTCATTGCAACTGCTAATATGTCAAGAGAAAAATTTTATATCACTGTACATGCGAAAATTTACTACATACTGACAACTCATGCGAATTGCATTGGTGGAATGTGATTAAAATATTATGGGAAGTAACTGCTCATCGCTATTTGACACTAAAGTGTTCAACATAACAGTAGTACAAACCTTCTGCAAATTGCTCCAGATTTCAAAGCTGAGCTAACAGTAAGTGTTAGCAAACTTCATCGAAGCGGGCTTTCAGAGCTGAAGACCCACTCCTATACTCTTGTTGACTGCATGACACAAAGATTTATGCCTGGCCTACTTTTTATGACAATATAAATTGTACAAACAATAAAATAAACAAAAATAAAAAGAATTTATTTTCATCATTTAAACATGAAATCTTTACAGCTGAATGCTTTTAAACTGTTTAAAGTTTTGATATAGATAATCATATTACATTGCAACATGGAATTAATACTTTTCCATGTGGATATGTAGAAAGCAATTCGAATCATAATTAATAAAATAGTAAACAAGGCTATAAAATAAAAAAATATATCTATCTCATATCACTTTTTAACACTTTTTGATGATATGGCAAGTTTTTATGTGTCTACAATTGTATATTCCAAATACCTTTTCTACAAAAACATTCTAATTTCTCATAATACCTTTATTTATGTTTCTCATAATACCCTTATTTATGTTTTTGATCGTTACAGTGATTCATATACTTAGAAGAATTTTTAATTTCTTTTTCACAAGTTTGCAAGGAATGTGTTTTTCATTCCAGTTAACAACATGTTTTTCTATTAGTTCATATGTATATTCACTATTTACTCTTGGTTTCTTTTTTTTACAATCAATGCAATCTATTTTTGAAGGGATGTTCGCATTTGTAATTTTTATCCCTTTATGAATTTATTTTTCTTGTTTGCACAGTGGACAAATCATTTTATTCTTACTATCCATTTATAAAGAAAAATTTGTTAGAACCTAAGTAAAGAAATCTCAATGATTATTCATGAGAACAATTGTATGATGATCAAACTGATCCAGCAAACGTTTCTTAGAATATAAAACTGAATTATCAAGCACTTTTTCATAATTAACTTTTAAATAATATTCATAATGACATATACATCTAACAAACAAAAGTTATCGAGATCAGTTGATTCCAATAACTCAAATTTAAAATTTTCATCTAATTCTGACATTAAGTCGCTTTGTTAATCTTTCTTTGAATATCAAAATATACTCTAACTTTCTTAATAAGGCAATAAGTGTAGTAAACATTATGCTCAGAATGAAACATTTTTATTTTCAGTAATGAACTCTATTTACATATCAATGTTTTGTTAACATTTAAAAAAATTGCATTCCTTGTATTTTACAATTGTTTATCGTCATCTGTTTGTCAACTTTTTGGTCTTCTCAACTCAAATATTTTTCAAAAGAATAAACAATATTTTACCTGTTTTTGCTTTAACAGCAACAGCACAAGCAAATTTTGGAAAACATCTATAATACTTAATAAATATATGGTTTACATATATCTGAATTCCCTTTCAATTCTCCAGAAACCATTTGCACTAAGTAAGCTTGCCATAAGTCATCTATTCATAAAGAGAAGATGTTTATTCTTATAAAATGGTTTCTCATTGGTTTATGTAAATGATAATAGCTTCTACACAATTATATAAATTATTATCTACAATTTTTTTTAACTGCATTTTTGTTTTAGAATTTGAACAAATTTCTACAGTTCTTTGTTTTCAATTTCTAGTGGTTAATTTATCAGGATTTCGTGTTTCAGTAAACTTCTCACACTTGAACAGTAGATGTGATTACAATTCTCCATTTATATACAATAAAAAATATAAGTAAATTATTTCACCAAATACAATTAACTTTACATCAACTAGAACAGTTTTAACAGAAACTTTTCGTCATACAGTTACAAACTTGATTTGTGCACAATCATTACTTGTTGGATTGAATTAGTTACTTTTGTAGTATGTCAAAACCGACATTAATTTATAATTGTTTTACAATAATTTTAACAACAACAACTTATCTTTTAAGAAAATCATATTCATAGAAATTGTGCATATTTTGTTTGCCTCCAGTTGTAATGCTAAATTCAATGATTTATCTATCATATATCTTATTTTTAAGATTACTTAAATCGTTTTAGTATGGTGTATATCTGTTTTGGAGAAGTAATCTGAAGAACCTTTTTCTATTTACATTTTTGTAACTAGTTTGTTTATTTTATTAAAATGATTAAAAACAATTTTTCTTCCTTCATGAAGGTATGTACTGTCTATGCAACAAAATGAATGTATATTGCCATGCGCGTTTCGCTTGTATTATTTGGAAAGCATCATCAATTGCCTGAAATATATGTTTCCTTTTCTACATACAATTAATGTATTATGTGGTAGATACAATATGCTGCTGTATTACGTTTTGCAGGGTTTTTCTCATGCGTTTTGGGTTAGTTGCAACTTTTATAGCACAAGTTTCGTATTGTGAATGTATCGATTGGAGTTACTTATGACTTCAATCGCTGATAACACATATGTGTGGTCCTGGAGCGGTATTTGTAGGATTTCATACTCTAGCTGACGGATTTCTGGGGTGCTTTCATCCCCAATTGTCACATCGCATGTTCCACTTTCACTTTCCATTTTGTGATCAATATATGTGTGTTTTCGATGTGTAGTGATGTCAACTCTTGTTTCGTGTTTCTCTGCTCTGTGTCTTTTATTAAATATGAGTTTGTGTATGTGAGAGAGTGTGTCTACTTTGCTGTGTGCAAGTGAATTTGTGTGTGTGTGTGTGTGTGTGTGTGTGTGTGTGTGTGTGTGTGTGTGTGTGTGTGTGTGTATGTATTTTGCTGTGTGATATGTACATTTTTAATAAAAATGAGATTATGTGTGTGTGTGTATTTGCTGTGTATAAACTGTTTTATAATAAATATGGGTTTTGTGGTGTTTGTGTGTAGTTTTCTTTGTGCAAATGTAGATTTTTTAATAAATATGAGTTCATGTGGCTGTGTGTGTGGGGGGGGGGGGGGGGAGAAGAGGAGAAGAAGATTCATTAACTAATATCCATCCTGGTTACATTTTGATTTTTTATTGTTTGGTTGGTCAGCATGATCAGAGAGTTTTGTTTATATGGATTTGGTCGCTGAGTTCCTTCAATTCTATTGCAATGGCTCTTTGTATGTGAAAGTTTCCTTCCAAAGTCAGGAGCTTTTTGTTATGATTATCTGCTCTGATAACTGGCATCTAACGTTCCATGTTGGTTGGTTCATATTTATTTGTGGTGTTCAGCAAATATATTTTTAACTTCTTATATATTTTTTATCTCTGGTTTTAAAGTTCCTACTTGTCATCTCTGGAAAGGGAAAGATGGAAAACATATAATAATGACATTTTTACTTCCTAATTAATGACTGTTAAAGTACTTGTATATTCAGGTTTTGTAACACAGACTTTTTCTAAGTATTGTTTAGTAATAGCATGTGGTGGATCTTTCATATCTACTGTTTTTCTACGACTGAAGTTAGCATAAAATTTAGTTGTATTACATATGTTACATAGTTCTTTATGAAATTTTTAAATTATATTTTCTATTTTGTAATTAATCTTTGTTTCCACAAAAACTGCTTCATGATGCTAATTTATTCTTAATACTAATTAATTAACTAACTTTAATGTCTCATTAAAAATGACTCATACAAAACACATTCAAAACAAATAGATATAAAAGACTGCAGATAAATCCACAATAATTTTTACGTTTCGTAGGCTATAATATATATCCCTTTTCTTAAATAACTTACAAGTTGTTTTGGGATATTTCCTCCACATTAATCAAAAACAAATTTCATGATTTTATCCAGATGCTAACGAATCTGATAAGTACCAACATGATCTGGTGTATCCAAATTTACTATTCCACATTCTAAATTTTTTGGTTAACCAGGTAATTCTCAATCATATAAACGCCACCAAAATATTTCATTTTTTTATTGTTTAATGAGTTCTTCTATGTAAAAATTAAAAAGGGTTAAAAAGCTTTTGCTTATATTTTTGATTTTTCATTTTAATTTTTCGAACCTCTCCCTCTATTTTCCATTGCTAGATTACATGTCCTTTTTTATTCAAGTTTTTCATCAGTATTTTTCTTATTTATAACTGAATTTGCAATGGCTGCAGATCTACCAGCGAGTGAACAAATAGGTGCTATACATGGTGATGTAGCTAACAGTAATGGAAGAAATCCATCTCCATATTTTGTTTCAATTTTGTTCATTTGTTACTCAATAATCTTTCACAAAAGGAATACCGAATGTTGTTGTTGTTGTGGTCTTCAGTCCTGAGACTGGTTTGATGCAGCTGTCCTTCCTACTCTATCCTGTGCAAGCCTCTTCATCTGCCAGTACCTACTGCTACCTACATCCTTCTGAATCTGCTTAGTGTATTCATCTCTTGGTCTCCCTCTACGATTATTACCGTCCACGCTGCCCTCCAATGCTAAAGTGGTGATCCCTCTATGTCTCAGAACAAGTCCTACCAACTGACCACTTCTTCTTGTCAAGTTGTGCCACAAGCTCCTCTTCTCCCGAATTCTATTCAATACCTCCTCATCAGTTATGCGACCAACCCATCTAATCTTTAGCATTCTTCTGTAGCACCACATTTCGATAGCTTCTATTCTCTTCTTGTTTAAGCTATTTATTGTCCACGTTTCACTTCCATACATGGCTACACTCCATACAAATACTTTGAGAAACGACTTCCTGACACTTAAATCAATACTCGATGTTAACAAATTTCTCTTCTTAAGAAACGCTTTCCTTGCCATTACGAGTCTACATTTTATATCCTCTCTACTTCAACCATCATCAGTTATTTTGCTCCCCAAATAGCAAAAGTCCTTTACTACTTTAAGTGTGTCATTTCCTAATCTAATTCCCTTATCATCACCCCACTTAATTCGACTGCATTCCATTCTCCTCGTTTTGCTTTTGTTGATGATCATGTTATACCCTCCTTTCAAGACACTGTCCGTTCCGTTCAACTGCTCTTCCAAGTCCTTTGCTGTCTCTGACAGAATTACAATGTCATCGGCGAACCTCAAAGTTATTATTTCTTCTCCATAGATTTTAATACCTACTCTGAACTTTTCTTTTGTTTCCTTTATTGCTTGCTCAATATACAGGTTGAATAACATCGGGGATAGGCTACAACCCTGTCTCACTCCCTTCCCAACCACTGCTTCCCTTTTACACCATTCGACTCTTATAACTGCCATCTGCTTTCTGTACTAATTGTAAATAGCCTTTCGCTCTCTGTATTTTACCCCTGGTACCTTCAGAATTTGAAACAGAGTATTCCAGTCAACATTGTCAAAAGCTTTCTCTAAGTCTACAAATGCTATAAACGTAGGTTTGCCTTTCATTAATCTTTCTTCTAAGATAAGCTGTAGGGTCAGTATCGCCTCACGTGTTCCAACATTTCTACAGAATCCACACTGATCTTCCCCGAGGTCTGCTTCTATCAGTTTTTCCATTCGTCTGTAAAGAATTCGCGTTAGTATTTTGCAGCTGTGACTTATTAAACTGATAGTTCGATAATTTTCACATCTGTCAACACCTGCTTTCTTTGGGATTGGGATTATTATATTCTTCTTGAAGTCTGAGGGTATTTCACCTGTCTCATACATCTTGCTCACCAGATGGTAGAGTTTTGTCAGGATTGGCTCTCCCAAGGTTGTCAGTAGTTCTAATGTAATATTGTCTACTCCGGGGGCCTTGTTTCGAATCAGGTCTTTCAGTGCTCTGTCAAACTCTTCATGCAATATCATATCTCCCATTTCATCTTCATCTACATCCTCTTCCATTTCCATAATATTGTCCTCAAGTACATCGCCCTTGTATAGGCCCTCAGTATACTCCTTCCACCTTTCTGCTTTCCCTTCTTTGCTTAGAACTGGGTTCCCATCAAAGCTCTTGATATTCATGCAAGTAGTTCTCCATTTTCCAAAGGTCTCTTTAATTTTCCTGTAGGGAGCATCTATTTTACCCCTAGTGAGATAAAACTCTACATCCTTACATTTGTCCTCTAGACATCCCTGCTTAGCCATTTTGCGTTTCCTGTCGATATCATTTTTGAGACGTTTGTATTCCTTTTTGTCTGCTTCATTTACTGCATTTTTTTATTTCCTCTTTTCATCAATTAACTTCAATATATCATCTGTTAACCAAGGATTTCTACTAGCACTCGTCTTTTTAAATACTTGAACCTCTGCTGCTTTCACTATTTCATTCCTCAAAGCTATCCATTCTTCTTTTACTGCATTTCTTTCCCCCATTCTTGTCAATTATTTCCTTATGCTCTCCCTGAAACTCTGTACAATCTCTGGTTCTTTCAGCTTATCCATGTCCCATCTCCCTAAATACCCACCTTTTTGCAGTTTCTTCAGTTTTAATCTGCAGTTCATAAGCAATAGATTGTGGTCAGAGTCCACATCTGCCCCTGGACATGTCTTACAATTTAAAACCTGGTTCCTGTCTAAAAATTATATAATCTATCTCATACCTTTTAGTATCTCCAGGGTTCTTCCATGTATACAAGCTTCTTTCATGATTCTTAAACCAAGTATTAGCTATGATTAAGTTATGCTCTGTGCAAAATTCTACCAGGTGGGTTCCTCTTTCATTTCTGTCCCCCAATCCATATTCACCTACTATGTTTCCTTCCCTCCCTTTTCCTACACTCGAATTCCAGTCACCCATCACTATTAAATTTTCGTCTCCCTACACTACCTGAATAATTTCTCTTATCTCATCATACATTTCACTGATTTCTTCATCATCTGCAGAGCTAGTTGGCATATAAACTTGTATTACTGTAGTATGTATGGGCTTCGTGTCTCTCTTGGCCACAATAATGCGTTCACTATGCTGTTTGTAGTAACTTACCTGCACTCCTATTTTTTTATTCATTATTAAACCTACTCCTGCATTACCCCTGTTTGATTTTGTATTTACAACCCTGTATACATCTGACCAAAAGTCTTGTTCCTCCTGCCACCGAACTTCACTAATTCCCACTATATCTAACTTTAACCTATCCATTTCCCTTTTTAAATTTTCTAACCTACCTTCCCGATTAAGGGATCTGACATTCCATGCTCCGATCTGTAGAACGCCAATTTTCTTTCTCCTGATAAAGATATCTTCTTGAGTAGTCCCCGCCCGGAGGTCCAAATGGGGGACTATTTTACCTCCGGAATATTTTACCCAAGAGGACGCCATCATCATTTAATCATTCAGTAAAGCTGCATGCCCTTGGGAAATGTTATGGCTGTAGTTTCCCATTGCTTTTAGCTGTTCACAACACCACAACAGCAAGGACGTTTTGGTTAGTGTTAGAGGGCGAGATCAGTCAATCACCCAGCAGCTACTGAAGAGGCTGCTGCCCCTCTTCATGAACCACACATTTGTTTGGCCTCTCAACAGATACCCCTCCATTGTGGTTGTACCTACAGTATGGTTATCTGTATTTTTGAGGCACACCAGCCTCCCCATCAATGGCAAGGTCCATGGTTCATTTAAATAGATTAAAAAAAGAATAATTTTTTTTAAACCCCATCTATTATCTTCAACATTTAGTACAAGTTCTAATTTATGTTATCTGTACTTTATTCCTCTAAGTTCAGTCAAAGGTAATTAGTCAAGCAAGTGAAGCATTTGAAGCAAACTAGTCTTTCTTCAGCAGCTAACTGTTGTCTTTTATCAATTTCATGTCTTTTCTATTTCTTTATTATCTCTATAAAAAGATATGTCCTTTACAAGTGTCATCTAACGGATTTATTCCTTTGTGATCTCTAGCTAATGTGACTTCTAATTTTGTTCCAGGGTCACAATAATGTAACCAGCCCAATGCATTTAAAATGGTAACTTATTACTCATAGTATTAACTAATCCTTTTCTATATTTTTCACTTTTCCAAGACTTGTACAGTAAATTATTCAAAAATTTAATTAATATATTTGGATCATTAATAATAAAATCACAAATTAATAATTAATAACATAATTAACTGATAATAATATAATAATTAATAATTATAATTAATTAACAAAAAATCATTAATATAAAATCACTAAATTTATTTTTTAACATTTAAGTTATTCCAACATTTTCATTTTATTAATTTTAATTTCCAGCCAATTCTTCATTATGGAGAGCTGTTAAAATATCAATTAATTGATGCACATCGTTTATCCAAATATATTTAAATGGTTTATCAAATGTTTTTTTAATAAATCTTCACCAACATTTTCAATGGAATCATTAAGGTTTCTTTCAAAGCACTGGAAATACACTTCAACAATTTTTTTTGTCAAATTCTTATATTTATGTACTTCATTTTATTTTATTTGGATTATTATTGGAGGATTCAGCATCTGAGTCGAATAAAATTCTAGAATGATTTTGTGAATCAACAGAACTAAACTCATTACCTAAATCATCGATTCAAATTTGATTTTTAGTTCAAAGTTTCAGTAATCTATCTGTGCCTGCATATTCTGTATTACCAACAAATATTTTACCATAATTAAATTATTCCACTCATATCTATTTATTTAACATTTTGACTTTGTAATTTTTTCTGTCTTTACTTTCTTTTCCAAATATTGTCAACAAATCTTGTATTTCTGGTACAGTTAATGTATAAACTCCTCTAACACTATCACATTGTTCTGTTGTAGGAATATAATAGATTCTTCCAAGTAATGTTAATTGTTTCAACTTCTCTATTTATTTCAATTGCATTTAACACATTATATCTTAATCCTTCGATTTCTTGGTTAACTTGATCAACTGCATTAATTACTGGTTGATCTTTTAAAAAAAAATTATAATCAGTTCTTAGTTGTTTCTTCCATTTTTACTCTTCTTTTAATTCTTCTCTTACCTTTTTATTTTGTCTAGCTTTTTGAAAATTTGTTTTTTTTAAAAAAATTACCAAGTATAAGAATACAATAATCGTTTTTATTTGGCATTCATTGTCTATTTTCATTCTCTATATGATCAATTTTCTATGTTGAATTTTTTCTGTTGAACATTTTTATGTTCAAAATTTGTGTTTAATACTTAAGTTTGATGATTAACATTTAATAAATTCTTAATCCTTTCTCAGCATTTACCATTATCATTTTATCCTGGCATATCTAGTGCAATAAAACCTAATTCATCGTTATTCCAATGTATCTTTAAAATTGACAAATTTGAAGACATTATCAACAAATTCATCAGAAATATTATTAAATTTCAGCTCTCTCTGAAACTACTTAAAAAATTCTATTAGCTCTAAATAATGTTCAAGTATTTCTCAGAAAACTAAAGATAAGTAAAAGCAAACTATTTCTTCACAACTTTCTATTTTAAAATATTCTCTAACTTTATCCTGATTTTCAAGAATTAAATCACAGAAAACTAGAACTAACTTATCTACACACAGATCTAAAAGAAAATTGTCATCATTATTTTCAACTATAGTAATACTTTTTCATTAGTTTTATCTTCTAATTTTTCCTACCTTTTTTATTAGTTATTGATATATTGGTGATTAATAATATTCTAATTTAACACTTTTCCAGCTAGGGAACAATAATCAATCATTAATGATGTTTCTGTGCAGCCAATTGGTCCTATTATTTCACATGAGATAGAATTTGGTAAAATTCTCGTTTTTGTATTGTAAATTTTTCATGAATTCTTATTTTTGGTTCCCAATCTGTCATTTATGTACATAAGTCTTATAAATGTAATTGAGTAGATTATTTTAATTCACTGATAATCTGTTCTGAAAAAAGATTTACTGTATCAATAAAAAAATAAGAAAATAATTCAGTAAATGCTTTTAAGTCCATTTGTTTAACTCCAAATATTACATAAAAAGCAATAAATTACATACTAACATTACAAATATAAATAGTAAAGAAGACAAAATTTTAAGTAGAGTAGTTATTTAAAGTGTTATTTAATAATTTATGAACAAAAAGGTTGTATTGGGCAAATTGTAGTATTTAATAACTGGCATATTGAGAGTAATAAAACCCTATCACTAATAATAATCCTAAAATAATTCAATTTGAATTAATAAATATTGCTGGACCATTAATTTATGAACAAAATTATCCAATAATTTTTCCCACCTTTCATACCATTCATAATTTAAAAATTACTATATATGAAGAGAACGATAATTTGGTTGACTTTAATGGTTCTTGTGTAACAGTTATTTTAAAAACAAATTAATAATTTTCTTTCCTTAATAAACCATGAACCAAATCGTGAATTATAAATTTTATTTATTTCCTGTTAATGAGAAATAAAATAATAATTTAACTCTCTCTGACAAGGAAAGAGAAATTAATGTTGTTTTTGGCATTGTTGGATTTATCCTAATTGTTCACAACTTCATATGACAATCGATGTTATTTACACTGATCGAACAGATTTTTCAGTGTATGATGGTAGAACGAATTTTAAAGTAACTCATAATTATGTGGTAAAATTGTTTGATGTTATTACAATTAAAATACAAACAATATTTTATGTAGTATTATCGATTTATTTCTTCATCGTCTCTTATTTGATTATCTTCATCTATATCAAACTAATTAACAGTGGAAGGAAGAATTCTTAACAGTGATAATATTAAAGACAAAGAAAATAAGCTACATTATCCATTAGAAATGGTGGCTGCTTAAGGATATTAAAGAAATAATTTGGAAAAGAGATTTAATAATAATTTTGACTTAAAATTCAAGAAAAGATCGCAAAGATTCTATTCTTCGAAGGAGGTATGGAAATTAATGTTCCTGTTATTAAATATGAGCCAGAATATTCACATGAACTAGAACAAGAAAGTATGAAAAATCGAAAAATATCTATATCTTTTTTGTACTATAAACAAATGAATTTGATGGATAGAATGGAAAAGAAATTTTTAACTTGATATTACTAATTATAATAAATAGTTGAATTTTATAAGCCTTAATTTATTTTCGTTATCTTCCAAACGAATCGAAAAAATAAGCAGTTAAATGATTTTTCTTGGTTCAGTTATGTTAAATTAAAAAAATATCTATATAAAAACGGAATGAATGTAATTTTTCCTCAAGAATTATTTTATCTTGATGCACCTAAAAGGTTTCAAATCTTTTAGACATTTTCAAAGAGTAACACAATTAAATAACTTTGTAAATATAAAATTCAATCAATTTAATTTAAAATTATTCTGTTTATGTAGTAAATAGGTCTAGAAGACTGAATATTTTAACTGCTCAAGAACAACAATGAAGTTATGAGTATTTTTAATGATAATATACCAAATAATACAACTGTATACATAACTAAGTATGATAAAAAGAATTTCACTTTTGATTCAAGATATAGAATTGTAATAGAAAATTTTTATTACATAAATGAATAAAAATTAGAAAACCTTTAGAAGTGTTAACTTCACACTTAAATTTGTTTTTGAAAGATTTTCAGAAAGATACAGGCAATAAAAAATAGGAAAACAAATTTTAAAAAATTATTTTGTATTTTGATTATTGCTTGAAAATATTTAAAAATCCATACCATGTCGCCATTTCAAAAAATGCGTACTCACAGTGGCAGATTCAACGTGCTCTCTGCCGAATCACTACAGCACAACCTGTGGAGATGGATGAAATCACGAGGGAGGAGGTAGGCACTGCGTTTATTCCATATACAGGCGCACTCTCGGGGAAAATCGCCCGCATTTTGAAGAAACACTGGGTCGGAACTGTGTTTTGTCCTCCGAATAAAACTCGTGCACTGGTGGGGAGCGCCAAAAAGACCTCGGTCTGAGGGAGGCCGGCGTGTACCAGATTCCGTGTCAATGTGGCAAGTCGTATATTGGTCAGACTACACGTACCGTCGAGGATCGATGCCGTGAACACCAGACGCACACTCGACTGATGTATGCGAGCAAGTCGGCGGTCGCTGAACATTGTTTGTCGGAAAATCCGCTATTGATTATGAATGCACGAGGATTCTGGTACAGACGTCGAGATACTGGGACAGCGTTGTTAGAGAGGCCATCGAAATTCGCACCAATCACGACCTCGTAAACCGTGATTGTGTCTATAATCTTAGCAAGGCTTGGGAACCAGCGATTGGATTAATCAAGAGTAAATCGAGCAAACGTATAGTTGCGACGACCACGGCGGACAAAGTCATCACACCGACGTCATCTCAGGCGCCGTCGCAATCTGTTCCACCGCCTGACCGTGGCGCGGGGCGCGGACGGCGGACGGAGTGCGCCGCGGGCGGAGGGTATTTAAATCGGACGCCGCCGCGACCGAAGCCAGTTCCCCCTGAGCAGCCATAGCGTACGGATCTCCGTACCGGCACGTTCACAGCTCAGTCCGTCAGTTCACCTGATGATGGCGACATGTATGATCGCTGAAGTATTGTGCCTGTTGGACACTGTAGACCGGCAGTACACCCGTGGATATTTTGATTATCAAATACGCCGGGAGAAACTCAAGAATCACAAAAAAATGCTTGTTTTTAAGAGTAGTAGTATGACTAGGAATAAAATAATGTGTTCATTAATATTAACATACCACGTAAACTGACTCGTTCAACATCATTTTAATAAAGGCAGTGTAACTAACTAGTCATGGTACCAAACTGTATCAGTAAACTTAAATAGTTGATATTAATTAAGACTGACGAAAGTTATTGATAAAAGATTGGACGTCACACACTCAAACGCTGTTTGGCGAGTCTCGGGAAAATAAACAAAAGCTAAAAAACATTTTCGATGTCTTCGAAATGATATTAATCCAATTTTTAATTTGTGTTATCAGATCTGTCACACCTTTAATCCGCATTCATTGTGCGCACATATAGTGAGTTATATTTAACAGGAAACATTGGTGAGTCTTAAAAGTCATACCAGCAATCGTTCTTTCCGTGGGCCATTCGCGACTGGTATAAGAAATGGGGTTGGTGACAATTGTAAAAAAAGTACCCTCTGCTAAATACTATAAGGAGTCTTGCGTAGCATAGCAATAGATGTAGAAGCTCAACACCTTTGAAGTTCGGTCAGTTGGTGCATTATGCTCGTGAGGTGCATATCGTAGTCTCTTCTTACGACACTTGTTGATGGCACAGCATTGAAATCTGCAGCTATTTGCAGAAAGGTTACACTTCCGTCACGTTGAACGATTCTCTTCAGTCCTCGATGGTCTCGTTCTTCCAGGATTTTTTCTAGCCGGAAAGATGTCGGATATGACATTTTACCGGATTCCTGACATTCACGATATACTCAGGAAATGTCGTATGGGAAAATCCTCACTTCATCTGTATGTCGGAGTGCTTTGTCCCATCACTCATTCGCTGACTATAACACCGCGTTCAAATTGGCTTAAATCTTGATAACTTACCATTGTAGCAGCAGTAATCGATCTATGAACTGCACCAGAGACTTGTTGTCTTATATAGTCGTTGCCGACTGCAGCGCCGTATTCTACCTGTTTTCGTATGTCTGTTTTGAGTACGCATGCCTATACCGGTATCTTTGCCGCTTCAGGGTATTTCGATGTTATGGTTCTTCTCATTGGCATGCTTTCCACCATAGGGATCCTCTGGGAACAGTATTTCGCATCTGAATATCTGAATCGCGTAACAGGTTCAAATCGGTGCCATATTTTCCTGGTTCTGTTAGAATGGGTATCGCCCATGGAAGGTCACAATTTCTTCACACACCTTAACTGACTCACTAGGATTATGAAACTCATGAAAATAACTATCACGTTCCATACATCCCTCACAGAAGCAAATTTGTCGGTCTGTCTTCGAGCTGCTCGAGTTAAAGCAAAACGTATGCTCTTTAGTAAGAGACTCAGTCTACACTCCGAAAATGAAGCTTGGTACATCGGAATATTTTCTTGCTAAATATGTAACGTAAGCTGCATTTCTTCTGCCTGTGTACTCCACAGTTTAAAAAAAATTCCAAATGCTGATACAATTTCTTCCATTTCAAAAGCTTTCGAAATTTTAATGCAAATGTGTGTGTGTGTGTGTGTGTGTGTGTGAAATCTTATGGGACTTAACTGCTAAGGTCATCAGTCCCTAAGCTTACACACTAATTAACCTAAATTATCCTAAGGACAAAGACACACACCCATGCCCGAGGGAGGACTCGAACCTCCGCCGGGACCAGCCGCACAGTCCATGACTGCAGCGCCTAGACCGCTCCGCTAATCCCGCGCAGCAATGCAAATGTATTTAGATGATTCCCAAAGAATGCATGGCTTTTGGTTGGTATACATCGCAGTACTATCAGAGATGTTATCATTAAATTAGATGAGAGAAGATTTACCTGCTGTATCCGGTTTTGCCGGCCGGTGTGGCCGAGAGGTTCTAGGCCCTACAGTCTGGAATCGCGCCACCGCTACCTCCGCAGGTTCTAATCCTGCCTCGGGCATGGATGTGTGTGATGTCCTTAGGTTAGTTAGGTTTGAGTAGTTCTAAGTTCTAAGGGACTGGTGACCTCAGATGTTAAGTCCCATAGTGCTCAGAGCCATTTGAACCATTTTTTTGTATCCAGTTTTATCCCAGGCTTAGGTAGCAACAGACTTCCACCCTTGATTTAAGTGACGCTCTGTCTTCCGTATCACACCTGACAGGGCCAGCATGTCTCCTTCAAGTTGATGAATTTTTGCCTCCGGCCTGGTCGCCTTCTTGTTGTCTGAATATCTACAAAAGTATGAAAACAGAGCCGGAGGCTCGCACGCCAACCTCTCATCTACCGACACAGCGATCCTAAAATACTCGATAATATATGTAAACGGTAACACGTATCAATATATACCCTGTTAATTTTCAAGTGATTCGCTGCTGTCAGAAACTACTTAATCTGGAAGTTCCATTGCTACATCTTCAATTTCGCTGCTTGATCTTTCGGATTGTTCTCCAATAAATTCATTGTCTAGATTCTCATACAAATGTCTTTTGATCGCATTCAGTCAGTTTCATCGTTTTGTATATTCATTCAGTGTTCCACGAAAATATACGCTTCGAGTCGCCGAAATGTTGACTAACTGACTGAGGGTGACGTTGCGCTGTTACTCCTTCAGCATAACAATCATTATAAATCAACGACAAATTTAAACAGAAAGCTCTTCTTTTTATCAGTTGTAGCAATGATAATTACAATAAATATCATGTACGTATTAAATAAAATAATCAAAACAGCATGCTTTCACCTTCCTCCTCTCGTTACCTGTATCAGCTTATAAGGCCCAAATATCTTGTTCTGCACCTGCAATAACTTATATGTTTCCAGAAAAGACGAATACCGACAGTCCACTGCATCATGTACCCGACATCGTTGAGCATCATTTCCACCTGCCATGCCTCTATCACCAGTTCTCAGTCTCCTTTCACCTCCATTCACAAAATGTCGTTTCACAACCTTATTCTACAGCCCCATAAACCATTGCCGAAGTCATGATATTAACTGTAAGCTGCAGCACGCCATTCATTCGAAATGAAGGTGCCAAATCACCTTCCCCAGCATAATTCCAATATGAACTGCCTCCAATCACACACGTCGCCGCCCTTTCTCCTGCACTCATCGTACATCTTTCATTAAATGAGAATCAGTTCATTTCTAGTCCCATCTTTATACAATGCGTTACCTAGGAAATTTAATCAAGAGTCCACTGCAAGATCGTTCTTTCGTGATTCAAGATCACATTCACCACTATGTGATCGAGTCCAAGATCATCGTTTTAACTTATGAACGTTTTTTATAGCCGTATATGGAGCTAACGTATGTTCTTCCAGTTTTCTCTACTTTTTTCAGTTGATTAAAGCTCGCCACGATGAGTAGCCACGCGGCCTAGGGGGGCCTTGCCACGGTTCGTGCGGCTCCCCCCGTGGGAGGTTCGGGTCCTCTCTCGAGCACGGGTGTGTGTTGTCCTTAGCGTTAGTTAGTTTAAGTTAGATTAAGTAGTGTACAAGCCTATGGACAGATGACCTCAACATATTGGTCCCATAGGAACTTACCACCAGTTTCCAAAAATTTACAGTCCTCTGGTAATCATCCGCATGTTCAAACCAAAGTAGTGGAAATGGCGCCGACGAACAACGGAACTGGAATCTTACTAACGTACCATGTCTCTCTGAAATCTGCTTCCTTTCCGTCTGTCTAAAATATATGTTTTAAAAATATGTGTTAAACGACAGAGAGTAAGAAACCCTGTTAACACATCAAGCCTTGCAATGGAACAGAGGAAGCCACTTGAAACAGAGATGCACCACATTGTGTGGTTATGAGTGGCTACCGAAATAGATACAATTCTACATCGAAGTCGCTAGTCAAAGCCACAAGAAAAATTGGCGACACGATCAGGTACAAAGCGTAAGCGTACTGTCATTCCATCGTGCGCAGTATCAGGACAGCTAAATAACTTGCTGGTGCTTCTAGTTTGATTTGAGGCTTTGTGCTCATCATATCCGGAACGCTGCCTTGAGGCAGTTAGCGTTTGTCGGGAACCGAGCTAATAGTCGGACTCCGTAGCGTTGTATCGTAATTCATGACGCGTTATGCGGGACGGGAAATGTTTGTGTTAACGTTTGCTTCCAATGTAGTCTGAATATGGTGAGGAATCGGACGAAGACATTTTATTAGAACTATTAAGCATTCACTAACGAAAGTAAAGTGTTGCTCTCTCACTGCCATGTATCATTACCAGACAACAGTAGCGTTAGTAAACTGAACAGCGGATCTGGGGTATAAACGTGTTCACTGACTGTGAGAGGTCGTAAAAATATTGTGAACGTACCTCAACAGTTGTGATTAACAAAGAATTAGCTCTATCCATTCACGTGTGATTAACGTTCCAAGTGTAAAATCATTATTAGATGGCGCTCTTTGCGCCAAGCAGTGCTTCCCATTGAAATTCTAAGTACGATGCATCAAAGTCTCCTCAGTTTACATTGCCATAGCTTGATGATATACCACACAAGTTTGTGATGAGTAGGCACAGCTTTTTGAGCTGCAACAGAGATTTGGCAATTATAGAGACCTTGGCTTCCTTTATCTTTTTACCTTCCTTCAAACTCTTAAAATGCCCTCATTGACTTTAAAGATGCTGCTGAAACAGACCTCTCAATGCAGGCGTGTGAGATCTCAAAATCGGCAGGCATCCAACAGCATGCTTACCAATATGTTCCAAAATGCTGAGCATAAAAACAGGATTTTCCCGGCGCTTATAAGTCGGGTTCTACTCGTTATGGGGTGGTTAGGTCAAGTGTTTTGGATAGCCCTTGGGCTAGGGACCTTTAGTGTACCAAACAGAAGGATCTACATCTACATCTACATCCATACTCCGCAAGCCACCTGACGGTGTGTGTCGGAGGGTACCTTGAGTACCTCTATCGGTTCTCCCTTCTATTCCAGTCTCATATTGTTCGTGGAAAGAAGGATTGTCGGTATGCTTCTGTGTGGGCTCTAATCTCTCTGATTTTATCCTCATGCTCTCTTCGCGAGATATACGTAGGAGGGAACAATATACTGCTTGACTCTTCGGTGAAGGTATGTTCTCAAATCTTCAACAAAAGTCCGTACCGAGCTACTGAGCGTCCCTCCTGCAGAGTTTTTCACTGCAGTTTATCTATCATCTCCGTAACGCTTTCGCGATTACTAAATGATCCCGTAACGAAGCGCGCTGCTCTCCGTTGGATCTTCTCTATCTCTTCCATCAAACCTATCTGGTACGGATCCCACACTGCTGAGCAGTATTCAAGCAGTGGGCGAACAAGCGTACTGTAACCTACTTCCTTTGTTTTCGTATTGCATTTCCTCAGGATTCTTCCAAATGAATCTCAGTCTGGCATCTGCTTTACCGACGATCAACTTTATATGATCATTCCATTTTAAATCACTCCTAATGCCTACTCCCAGATAATTTATGGAATTAACTACTTCCAGTTGCTGACCTGCTATTTTGCAGCTAAATGATAAGGGATCTATCTTTCTATGTATTCGCAGCACATTACACTTTTCTACATTGAGATTCAATTGCCATTCCCTGCACCATGCGACAATTCGCTGCAGATCCTCCTGCATTTCAGTACAATTTTCCATTGTTACAACCTCTCGATACACCACAGCATCATCCGCAAAAAGCCTCAGTGAACTTCCGATGTCATCCACAAGGTCATTTATGTAAATTGTGAATAGCAACGGTCCTATGACACTCCCCTGCGGCACACCTGAAATCACTCTTACTTCGGAAGACTTCTCTCCATTGAGAATGACATGCTGCGTTCTGTTATCTAGTAACTCTTCAATCCAATCACACAATTGGTCTGATAGTCCATATGCTCTTACTTTGTTCATTAAACGACTGTGGGGAACTGTATCGAACGCCTTGCGGAAGTCAAGAAACACGGCATCTACCTGTGAACCCGTGTCTATGGCCGTCTGAGTCTCGTGGACGAATAGCGCGAGCTGGGTTTCACACGACCGTCTTTTTCGAAACCCATGCTGATTCCTGCAGAGTAGTGTCACTAGCCGACTGTATAGGATCAAAGTTTCAATATTACACACGTCTCCGGCCTTAGGCACACGGGGCTAATCAAATAGTTCTTTTCGCATTTGATGCAGTCTATGGTAGGTCCTAGGCAGTTTATGGAGACACCACTAGTTCATGGACGGTTCCTTAGAAAAGATGGAAAAGGCGATTTCTTACTATTTTTTCTTTTCAAAACGAAGCGGCGGATTTCATGACGGCTATGGACAGCAAATGGCAGTAATTATCACGATATATTCCTAAGATCCCGTTCTCAAACAGTTGTCAAAGAATTCTTAATATATTTTTCAATTTCTGAGATACAGAGCTTTAACCTTACCATACTTTTACACATGAAATACGCACGTAAACTTCGACGTGAGGCGAAAATGTACCACGGAGAAGTAGTCTGTAATGGGTCTCTTTTAGCATCATAATGTTTCTGGGAACCCCATGTTGTCATACTGAAGCACATGGAAATTTTTTTTTTTACACGTATAGTTCGGTCTGAGGTGTAAAAATAGTTTAGCGTTACTTCAATTTCACATGAGGAAACTATCAAAATTATACTGTCCATTAAATTTCTTTTTACACACTGAAGTGCCAAAGAAACTGGTGTAGGCATGTGTATTCAAATATAGAGGTATGTAAACATGCAAAATACAGCACTGCGTTATATAAGACAAGTGTCTGGCGCAGTTGTTAGATCGGTTACTGCTGCTACAATGGTAAGTTTTCCGGAATTAAGTAAGTTTGAACGTGAGGTTATAGTCAGCGCACCAGCCATGAGACACAGCATCTCCGAGGCAGCGATGCAGTGTGGATTTTCGTGTAAGAGCATTTCACGAGTGTACACTGTATATCAGGAGTCCGGCAAAACATCAGATCTCCGACATCACTGCGGCCGAAAAAAGATCTTGCAAGAACATGACCAACGACGACTGAAGATAATCGTTCATCTTGATAGAAATGCAACCCTTCCGAAAATTGCTACATATTTCAGTGGTATGCCATCAACAAGTGTCAGCGTGCGAACTACTCAATGATAGATCCGAAGGCCCACTCGTGCACCCTTAGTGACTGTACGATACAAAGGTTTACGCACCGCCTGGGCCCGTCAGTATCGACATTGGACTGTTGATGACTGGAAACATGTTGCCTGGTCGGACGAGTCTCGTTTCAAATTGTATCGAGCGGATGAGCTTGTACGGGCATGGAGACATCCTCATAAATATATGGACCCTGCATGCCAGCAGGGAACTGTTCAAGCTGGTGAAGCCTCTGTAATGGTGTGGTGCGTGTGCAGTTGGAGTGATATGGTACTCCTGATACGTCTAGATACGACTCTGATAGGTAATACGTAAGTAAGCATCCTGTCTGATTTCATGCATCCATTCATGTCCGGTGTACATTCCGACGGACTTGGGCAACTCCAGCTGGACAATGTGGCACCCCATTCGTCCAGAATTGCTACAGAGTGGCTCCAGAAAAACTCTTCTGAGTTTAAACACTTCCGTAGGCCACAGAAGACAGTGACCGTTTGACGCAAACAGATAATGACAATGAACTGGGTTGAATGGTTGAGTGAGAACGGGCAAGAGGGAGTGGATAGGTATGAGAAGCATGGGAGTTAAAAGCAGAGCGAATATGTTCACATGCCAAACTTTTCGGAAAATTTTCACATATTCTGAGGAAGGTTGAATAAGGAAGCTGGAACCCCATTTTTCAGTCAGGGTCCTTTAAATAAACAAGGAACATACTCGCATTTTTGTGCTACGATTGGAACGTGTTTCCGCTGGTGCAGTATAATGAAAGTGTCCCATAGTCATTCATCTCAAACAGCTATATAAAAATTCTTACTCGGAAACAGAAGGATGGAAATAAGTCAGTGTATTGAAAAGAGGATAGAGCACAGCAGATGTATAACATGCCGTGCTTTATCTGAGAGACCAGCCCTGCTATTCACTTAAAAAATAGGAGGACTAGCTGATTAAGTTGCCATTTCTTCCTCAACAGCACAGGGAGTTTTAACTCTGCAACATCTGACCCCAAGAATGGAATTGCGTGAGAAACAAAAATCAATACTCAGGAATTTTTTCTTGAATTGAATTTGGTTATTCTCTTGTAAAAAATTTAAAAGGTATGGAAATTGTATTTTTGACTAATGTTCTACTACTTAAAATATTACTGCTGTATCCCTGTAGTTTTATTATCACAATTAAAACGTGATGCCTTCGCAGTAATGTAAACCAGAACCAAAACACTGTCTGTCACACAGAATCTATCAGTGTCCTGACATGGCGTTCAAGAAGTTCTTAATAAATTGTTTATGTTCTCATTTTCTTATTGCTATTTTGCAGTGATGCTGTCAGCATACTACAGCAGAGTCAGAATACCGTCCTTTTTTTTGTATGATCCCATTCAAATACGTTATGCACAAACAGAAACACATTGTGTTTGAATTGTGTTTGACTGATCAGCACGAGAATCAAGGTTTTAAATTTGCAAGTACGTCGCCTGTCCGTTGCAGTTTGCCTTGAAAATGGCGAGGTGTTCTCCTGCCGAAATATCGGCGATCGCTGAAAGTGTTACCTGGCTGAATTCCCAGAAGATGTTTGAAAACAGGGTACTTAGTGCAGATTCATTTCGTAATTGTGAAACTCTCAAGAGATGCTCAGCCCACTCCCCTGACAGGCACTGCAAGGGGCTTTCGTTACAATGTGGTTGTCACTTAAAATTCTGACGACGTATGTTTCTTGAAATGTCAGCCTATATATTGCACCCTGCTAGGTAAATCTCTCGAGATGACTACATTGGTAAAATTACTGATAATTGAACTCACTTAGATGCTGTAACATCTAGTACGTTTTCCATCTGCCTTTATGAACAAACATTATGTCATAAGCTCTATTCTGCTGTCAGTAAGTGGTGCAGGCAAATGTCTATAGTCGTCATTCCTCCAAACTGGGGCAAAAATTTTAAATAAATTTTCTATTACTTGGTTAAGGCTGATTAAATTAATGATATGCTAGTCTTGGAAGAACAATAAACAAAACACATACACCCAACACCTTCTTGTTATTTTACAAACGATACTAACACCATTTAAAGTTGTGTTCTGACATCCTGTCTCCACAGCTTAAATTATTGTTTTTAAGATACCACACTTTTAATTACCTGTTTGTAACTCATTTTCAAGAAAAACAGGGATGGATCTAACAAAAATCATACGAATATAAAGGTACGTAATTAAGTGCATTAGATAATTAGAATCTGCAACCAGAGATTTTTATTGGTTCAGTTTTTGAATCTTTCTGGACTTTTCCTTTTCTCTCTAGTCTTGCAGTCTGACTTGTTCTTCATTCAAACAAAATGAGAAGGATATATATATATATATATATATATATATATATATATATGTATACAATCTTATAAACTGGGTACATCTTGGTATTTTACAACACTTGGTTTATCTTGGGATTCTATATTAAAAATGACAAAAGTTGAAGTAGACTTATTAGACAATTATGATATGATTTTACTTCTTGAAAAAGTAATTTGAGGAGTAATTTCTAGAAGTATGCTAGATCAAATAATAACTATATGAAAAATTTTTAGCAAGAAAACAGTCAAGTGATGTTGCATTTTTAGGTGCAACTTATTTTTATCATTTAGAGATTTCAGTTGGTTAGAACCGAAATGTTTTAATTCTGAAAACATGCTTAAATTACCTGATGATAATAACTATGGTTATCTTTTGGAAGTCGATTTAGAATATCCAAAAAGTATATGAATTACACAAAGATTTAGTGTTACCACAAGAAGGAGGAAATGAAGCACTAATAACATTGAATAATAAAGAAAAATGTGTTGTTCATTATAGAAATCTTAAACAAAGTTTAAATCCAGTTCTAAAATTAGCGCTGACTTATAGAATGTTAGCATTTGAACAATCAGATTTGTTGAAAAAATACATTGATTTTAGTACAGAAATTAGAACTATAGCCAAAAATGATTTGGAAATGGATTTCTATAAATTGATGAGTAAATCAATATTTGGTAAGAGAGTAAACATTTTCGATATAGATAAAACATTAAAATAATAACAAATCCAATAAATTTATGCAACATATTTCAAAACCGAATTATGAACATACTACTGTATTTTCAGAAAGTCTAGTTGTAGTTCATGTGAAAAAAATAATAGTTAGATTCAATAAAACAACTGATATTGAAATAGGTGTTCTAGATATGATTTTCATTACAATGTTATGAAACCAAAAAATGGTGGGAATATTGATTTATGTTATGTGGATTCAGATTCTTTTATTTATGATGTAAGAAGTGAGGCTTTTTGTAAAGATATGAAATATACAATAAACAAATTTAACACAAGCGATTATTCAAAAGATACTATTTATGAAATTCGACAAGTAAACAAGAAAGTCTCAGGAAAAATGACAGAGGAAAATTGTGGAAAAATTACGTTGGAGCACATTAGTTTGAGGTCAAAAATGTATGCATATAAAGTAGAAAATCAAGAATACAAAAGAAAAGAAAAGTGTCAGAGAATGTGTAGTAAGAAACGTAGTTAGAAGGTTGGTTGAATTGTCTAACTTGAAAGAATCAGAAAGAAACATTATCATGGACAGAAAATTCACTATCATTCCACCAGCATCTGATCTTTTGAAAGAGAAAATAACTACAGTTGGTACTATTCCAAGTGACATATGTGATGTAGCTAGAGAAGTCTGTCCTGTTCTTCTAACAAAAGCTACAGGAGGAACAGTCCTGTATGCATGTAGTGATGATGGCACTTTGGACAGTTACATGCCTAAGAAAGGAAAGGTTGTTACAGTGTTGTCAACCCAACTTTACGACATGAACGCTATGGAACAGAAGCCAGACGTAATTTTATTCTACAAATGTACAAAGCCTGGAGTGGATACACTCGATTAGTGTGTAAGAATGTACACTTGCCTTCGAGCAATGCGGCTATGGCCAACGGCTGTGTTTTTCAACTTTGATATCCCAGCATGCAATTCTTATGTTGGATTTGAAGACACACACAACGAATGGGAAACAAATCATACCACAAAGAGTTCTGGAAGATCAGAGTTAATGAAACACCTTGCTAGAGGACTTCGTGAACTAAGCATGAATTTTTTTTTCAAAGTCAGTACTGCCATTACACTGTGTTTTATTTGCAGTGTTACATTTACACGATGATTTCGACATTAAAGTGCCCTTATCAAGTGTTTTAATGTTATACAGTGTCTAAGATGGCATTCTGTCGTATTTAAAATACACTTGAGTCAAGATGGTAAACTCAGCGATAAAACAAAGCAGTAGGCTTTTCCAGAAATATTGGCCATTAGACAATGTGTCTAATAGTGTATTTTAAATACGATAGTATGCCATCTTAGGCACTGTATAACATAAAAACACTTGATAGTGGCACTTTAAAGCCGAAATCGTATAGTGTAATTGTAACACTGCAAATAAAAAACAGTCTAATGGCAGTACTGACTTTATAGAGATATATTATGACTGTGGCCCCACATTATGAAAAAATCATCAGCATGAGAAGACGCGCTCAAGATGCTGTAGGCCTACACCCAAAATACACAATCGCATTATTAACCTTTGGGTATGAGTGTAACAAATATCAAGGACCTGTAAACAGAGGAAACATCACTAGAGAGCCGCGTGTAGGAAGTAACACTTATAGTCTACCAATGTTATGAAAATACTTAAGGCATACTGTGTATCCTAGAGAGAAATAGAGTAATGCTCATGGGGTCTTCCCCCTCCCCCTCCCTCTCACGCCCCCACCTTTGGTATTCGCCAGTGCTACAAGAGCATTGCCAAGGAGCTGTTAACCTTCAAGGATTTGGAGTTATAAAATTTGGGAGGGCTAGAAACCCTTGTATAGGTAAGGATGGTATTATACGTATGCTGGATGTGCTGTTTAGTAGCAGTGTCCAGCTTCAGTTACTTATGGACTTCCTTTTATTTGTTTATTAGTTGGGTGCCCGCAGTTACCTTTTGATTGAGCGTTAGTCCAAATTTCTCTCATGTAGCTTAAGAGATACAGTCACGACACGAATACTTTAGGGGCCTCATACGTTCAGAAATACTACCAGGTGGACACCTAGAAGCACACTGTGTCCGCCAGACCAGAAGCAGCCGCGTCGCCGGACGGTGTTGTATACGCAGCTCAGGTAACGGCCCCAAATGTAAGTGGTATACAGCCGTGGGATTGCTCGCGCGAACGCCTCCCTCCGAGAAGTAATATAAATGATAACGAGGGATATGGCGGCCGGCGCCGCCCTCCTCCGGAATGTCTCGCAGCCACAATAGCGGCGTGGCGCGGGGCTCGGGGTGTAAGGGGCGGCCGAGGGCTGCAGATAAGCGGGGAGGTCGCCCTGCTTGCGGGGGCGCGACGCAGAGCTCAGTCGGATTATCAGATATAGCGGCCACAGCTGTTACAAGCTTTAAACTCCACTAGTCGCCCTTATTGTGGTAACAATCTCAAAATAGCGGGAATATCTTCCTTATCACTATTTACTCAATTCGAAATTTACAGATGTTTAGCATCACAAACAGGAGTGTCGTACGCAAATTTTAATATCCTAAAGGAGACGCCCATTAATCAGTCATGGTTCCTTTTCCTCTGCGAAGTCATAATTTTGGCAAATTGTTTGGTCTTTATTTCTCTATTTCTGACTTATAGTGGTTACTGTCCGAGTAAATCAGAGACATGGACAATGGAGTGCAGTCTTCAGTGTATGGTCTAGCTTACGCTTTAAAAACGTACTCCTTGAATTACAGGAAAATTACTTCCCATGTGTTTACTTATGTCAAGGAATTTATGTCAGTTTACACAGACAGCAAACAAAAATCAGATTGCAACACCGAAAGGAGTTGTGTGACATAAACGAAAGTCGTTAGGCGTGTATATACATTTGAAAGATGTCTATTCAAACCTCGCACTAGCACACATGAAGATGTAAATCAGGTTTGTTTTAAATTAATGCTGTAACAGTCCTGAGCGTTTGTTTCCTTTGCGATTGGATGTGGTGAATTGATTTTAGTCAAGAATGCCTCGAAGGCGACAAAGACACTGAAACGTCCCCTTTGAAAAATAATTAGTCAAACTACAAGGAAAATTCAGAATATTCCAGTGAGGTATGCTCGGCTAAGTGTCGACATATGAAACGTCCCCTTTGAAAAATTATGAATGACTGTGCTTGTAAACTTCTACGTTTTTGATAGAGAAACAGCTGAGTAAAACTAAACGTACTCAGCCAGTTTTCTCTTTACTTATTCTGAACATCACTAAGCTGACACACAATCTTTTAGCGCAACGCAGCCTGACTTTCATTAATTCCTGCAAAAGAATGGCCCTGACTAACAATAACTTACACCTTTCATGAATCACTTACCTCACAAAAATCTACGTCACTCGAACTACTGCAATACAGCGAACTCCAATACTGCCAGCTAAATAAAAGATTCTAACTACAGAAGGCACTAACTACTGATAGGCAAAGTAAATGAAAGATTTTGATAGAGAACAAACAATGTATTTACCTTAATAACGTTCAGAAGTCATAATATATATATAATTCTGTGACATCAAATTCAACCAATTTCCTTTTTCTGACGGACACGCGTCCAGATCGTCCGCTCAAAACTCTGGCATCTCTCTCCCCACACCCACCACTGCTGGCGGCTCACCACCAACTGGCCAACACTACACAACCGAATATTCCAACAATGAGTCCAACCAGCTACAGACTGCAGACAGCGCAGTCAGCGATTTTCATAGAGAGCACTATGTGGCGTTACCAACATAAAACCTCAACAGCCTACTTACAACACTATTATCAATACGAGGTCCTTCGATAGGGCTACAAGAAGCTGGATGTTCCTCTCCATTAGTGCAGGAAGACTTGGCGGGAATGTAGACTCAGTCCATCGTTGTTGGCAGTGGTGGCCACGAGAGATCGCAACAAGATAGGGCTTCGGACTGCCACGTGGCGCTACCAAGAGGTAAGACCATCATACTCGGCGTGTGGATCTGGCGCATCATACTGCATCTGCAGCAGCAATTTCAGCAGCAGGTGGCACCACAGTGAGGCAACGAACTGTTACAAAACGTGAGAAAACGAACAGGTACAAAACAAGAACATCTCCTAGCCAGAAACCCTGTACCAGGCATTCCACTCACTCCATACAATCGCCATTTGGGACTTCAGTGGTTTCAAACGAGTGCTCATTGGATGGCAGGGTGTTGTGTCTTCTGGTGGGAGCTGCTTCTGCCTCGGTGCCCTGTGCTGGTTAGAAGGATTTGAGGGCCTGCAAGTAACCTGTCAGTGTGCTAGACACAATTGACATACATCAGAAGTTTTGCTCCGGGGTGGGATTACGTTTGGCAGCAGGGGCACTCTCGTCGTTATCCCACACACCCTGACTGCAAATATGTTCATAAGTCTGCTGATTCGACTTGTGCTGTCATTCACGAACAACATTCCATGGATGTTTTCCAACAGGATAACGACTGGCCTGCTCGATCACCAGATCTGTGTCCAATCGAGTGCATATGGGACACCATCCCACAGCAGCCCCAGCGTCATCCACTAACAGTATTAACCGTCCCTGTACTGAGCGACGAAGTCCAACAGACGTGGAATTTCATCCTACGAACTGACGTCCGGCACCTGTGCAACACAATACATTCGCGTTTGCATGCTTCCATCCACCATTCTGGCTGCTACACCGGTTGTTAAGGTACCAGCATTTCACATTGGCAATGGCTTATGTCGTGCTTACGTAGCCTGTGATCATGCAATATTAATCGCTTAAGTAAATTACCTAGACAAATGTATTTCCGAAATTTCAACTCTCTACATTGGTTATTTTTCGGTTTTGCGTTCCTCTCCGTGAGTGAAATATATGAAAATGAATATGATTTTTGCCGTTAGCTGTATGATTGCGTATTATTGAAGCTGTTGACAATGAAGGTTTGGTTGTTGTTGTGTGTACATGCTCGAAGGTTACTGTGAGAGCTGCAACTGCCTACCACCCACAGGAGAGGGTGTGGAAAGGTGGCAGTATAGAAGCTTAACTGCGAAGTATCTGAAGCAGTTTCAGGCAAATTTTGTATTTTCATGATTATTAGTATGATTATTTGTGGAAAAGTACTGCGTGATTAACATACCCCAGCCATCTCAGTGGGTGGGGGTAGGGGGAGAATCAGTGACAAGGAAAAATATACGCTAACTACTATCGAATCCATAGTTTTCCGGGTCACTGCAGTAACTGGTGGCAGATACGATGATCTTTCACCCACCTGAGTTGAGAGTAGTGGGCGAGGAGTACAAAGACAATGACATAGCAGTATAATTTTTTTTTTACACCTGAATGAATTTGTACCGAAATCGGGAGTTTGTTGCTTGCTATCTGGAAAAATTTACCATAACGGTGAGGCACCTCTAGCTCTCCCTACGGCTGGGGGTTAGGGGTGAAATATCGAAACATGAAGGTGTAACTCAGGAACGCCTGGAGCAATTTCAGCCAAATTTGGTATATACTGCATATCTCCAAATCCAGCACGAGATTTTTTACCCGGAAATTTCGTGTAGAAACGTAAGGAGTCGTTTTGCATTCACGCCATATGATGTTCGATTTTCTTTTGTTTAGTGAATAGAACCTCGAACATCCACTAAGGACGGAACCTAATCCCTGTCATGCCTTCCGCTTTAACCTTGAACGTAGACATGAGCTGTGAGCATTTTTGTACTAGAGCAAGAAGTTTCTGTTGTGGCATCCTTTTAAAAGTTGCTTGAAGATGCCACTTTTAAACGGCGTTGTAAATTGTGTGCAATGGATGATGATGGGGTACAATGTGTTTCGCGATAGAATTGTTTAAAAGGATGCAGGCGCTCGTGTGCACAAATTTCAAAATCATGATTGTTCCGCATCTAGATGCAGTAAACAGCTGTGCGGCTTCGAGAAAGTATGGAGGAGTATTGGTGTTCACTAAGGGCACTGAGAAATTTCGAATCACCATGACGTCGTGTGTGTTTGCCGATAGAACGAAGATGTGACACAACGTCACTCTCAGTCGTGTAACTATACAAAAGGAAAAGCTACTTCTTTGTGTCATGTTTAGTTGCAACGGAAAAGGATTGATGGCGGATGAGCTGGTTGTAGATTGGATGTGTACAGTCTGGAGTACGGGGCCAGGAGCCCTTCTAAAGAATCGTGGGATGTTGATCCTTGATGCTTTAAAGAAGCGTCTGACACCATCAGTAAGGGCAAAGATCCTGAAATTAAACATAGTCGTCATTCCAGGACGTAACTAAAGGTGTTAGATGTGGTGGTTAATAAGCCATTTACACTTCATCTGAAACAGCTATACAGCAGTTGGTTGCTTCAATGTGGTCAAGCCCTGATCGCTACTGGGTAGTTGATGAAGGCTCCAATATCTCGAATTGTGGAATACATTCAGACTGCTTGGAGACTCATATTCAGTGCATCAGTTGTGAACAGCTTTAAGAAGTGCGGTGTAACAAATGGATTAGATTGGAGTGAAGACGATCCACAGAGAGAAGGAATACAAGATGACCAGATAGTGGCAGTGACACTGCAGAATCTGTGGACCGCACCAGTGCCGAGGACAAAGTGGCAGCTGTATCTGACTAAGGTGGTCTTTATCTGACTTTATTTTCTGTGTACCAGTACGTTTGTTGTCTCCTTCAGTTACGTGTAATATAATAACCAAGAGTAAGTTTTCAAAATTAACGTAGTGTGGGTGCACATGTTTTACAGTAATCCATTGTTGAGCAATGGGGGATCATCTTTCATCATTCGGAGTCGTGTTGGACTCGGATATGTTGATACATATCTCATTATGCCATAAAAATATTGTGGGAGTAAGATACGCCCTATACCTCTAGAGGTGACGTGACGATGAGAAGCGGTGCTTATAGAAACGTCCGAAAGCGACAAGTTGATATTTCTTTCTTTTAATTTGTTGACTTGGAATACCTTAAAAGTAAGAAGGGCAGTAGACAAAAACTTGTCAATCCTGTATTTGATAGTCTGTTTGTTACATTACTGTTTTACCACACATCAGTAACCAGAAAGCGAAATCAAATTAAGGTGAATCAATATCAAAAACCAATTATGAGTTAAATATATTTTTAATTTGCAACTATCGGCACTTAACACAAATCTCCATTTTCAAGAGAGGGAAAATTGTTAATACGCTAAACAAATTCAGATCGTTTGCCAATATCATGTGTTCCGTGATAGAAGACCTTCATCCGTTACAAGGTGCAAGATGGCGCACGACTGACGAAATATAACTTCACTGTCTACACGTTATGTAAATAATTATCAAATTACATAGAATCAAACTCACCATAAAACTCAACAGCTTAAGAGTTAACAATGTCTTCCAGGTAGCTGTAATATATTCGTATTATACAGAACTTAAATTCACTGAGAGAAAAAAATCTCAACACCAAAACTCAGAAATACATTTGTGTAGCTTATATATTTAAGTGCTTAACATTACAAGAACAAAGGTTAATGTAAGCACGAGATAAGCCATTGCAAATGTGAAATGATGGTAAGTTAATAATGATGTAACCGACAGAATGTTGAACGCAAGCATGCAAAAGTGTATGCATTGTGTTGTACGGGTGCTGGATGTTAGTTTGTGGGATGGAGTTCTATGCATGTAGCACTTGGTCAGTCAATACAGCGATAACTAATGCTGTCTGTGGATGGTGCTGGAATTGTCGTCCGATGATGTACCACATGTACTCAGCTGGAGACAGATTTGGAGATCGAGCCGGCCCAGGCAACCTATCGACACTCTGTAGAGCGCGCCTGGTCACAACAACGGTATGTGAGCGAGCGTTATCCTGTTGGAGAACACACCAGAGCGTGCTGTTCATGAACGGCAACACAGCAGGTCGAACCATCAGACTGACGTACAAATTTGCAGTCAGAGAGCGTGGGATAGCAACGAGAGTGCTCCTACAGTCACACGAAATCGCATACTAGACCATAACTCCAGGTGTAGGTCCATTGTGTCTAGTAAGCAGACAGATGGGTTGCACACCATCAACTTGTCTCTTTCTAACCAACACACGGCCATCATTGGCACCGAGGTAGAAGCAGCTTTCATTAGTGAACGAAACAGTCCTCCCCCTGCCCTCCAATAAGCTCTCGTTTGACACGACTGAAGTCGCAAATGGCGGTGATGTAGGGTCAATGAAACGCACAAGGCGTCTGGCACGGCTCTGTCCCTGAAGTAACCAATCTGTCGTGACACCGTGGTGCCAACTGCTGCTCGAATTGATGCTGTGCGATGCGCCAGAGCCATACGCCGAACACGATGGTTTTCCCCCCTCGGGTGTGTCGCGTGGTCGTCCAGAGCCCGGTCTTCTTCCGACCGTACATTCTCGTGATCACCACTGCCAGCAGACATGTATAATGGCTGATTCCTGCCAAGTCTTTATTCAGTATCACTGAAGGAACATCCAGCTTCTCGTAGCACTATAGCACGACCTCGTGCAAACTAAGTGAGATCTTGAGAATGGCGGTTTTGTCGCCTTACATGATTTCTTGACTAACATAAACTCGCCACGTTCAGTCTCAAAGGTAACTGACGCCCACGACCGTTACAGCGTCGATTTAAAGCAAACCTCATTTTCATCCTCACAGTGACGGTAGTAGCGCCACTCTTATGCAACTACCGCGAAATTTGAAAAGACATAATTTTTCAGATGTAGTGAAGCGCCCACTAACTTTCGTTTATTTCGCACAACTCTCTCTTGGCGTTGCAATTCTGTTTCCGTGGTTGCACGTAGAATTAGTAGCATTTACAAAGGCTGCACAAATACAACCTCATGGCTTACAACAACAACAAAAATTAAATAAAAAATGCAAGACACCGCTTATGGCACTCTGTGGTGCACGTTCTTTCACGTGGTTCCCAAATCAGTTGTTGGATAGAAATATTGACCAACAAACGTCGTGTGCTCCTGGGTGCACTATCCTGGAGTACAACGTACTGAGCTGCTTCTGTACAACATCTGTGAGAAGCGCAACACATCTGAATTAACGAATTTGTTGCTTCAGTTTCTTCTACAGTTTCTGATTTCATGGGGCTTCAAATTCTTCTTACTTCATTCCTTCAGTGTTTAGCACTAGCGAACAGTTGCCGTCTTCCTAGTTTTTGGTACCTGAATGATATAATTTCGCAGTAGTTATGGCACAATGGTAACAATTGTTACTTACTGTTATTTCTTACCGTTTCCCTCCACTTGTGTTCATATAAATGTAAATAATATTCAGATTGTCGTAGAACCGTATTCAACAACATCAAAGTTTCCTTTGTGCTTTATATTTCCTTAGCCTCTTTCCAGAACTATTGCCCAAAATTCAGAACAAAGCCTGAGTGATTCGTTCTGATTGCGCCATACAGTATATTTTCCAAATATTTTTTTCAATCGAACTGCTGACGACTCATTGTATTCAATATCTGTGTTTTTGTGCCCTATTATTTGCTTCAGGCTGCACACGAAACTTTATTGCAGAAACTAAGCCAAATGTGAAATTTAGAAACTCTGTGTCTCCTTGATCACAGTTTGCAGTAAGGACAGTTTTGAAGGTTACGAAAACTGAGACTCCCCGGCAAATTTAAAAAAAAGTTTGTAACGTTTTGTCCAGGTGACTCTTCTTCATGGTTCGCACATTGCCCAAAACAATGGTCTGCTTGTCCTCTAATGCAGCACCACAATGTTCAAAGAGATTTAGTACAATGTATAGTTATGACTATGGTCTACTCTTAGACTAAGATTTTTGTTTGTGCACCGATTTTCCATGACTTGTCATCTGTTCTTCAGAAACATATTACAGTGTCAGAAGCATATATAAGCAGATGGTTCTGTGCATCTCATGTAACAAGCGCAACACATATGAGTTAACTGACTTTTTACTCATTTTCTGCTATTTCTTCTCTCATTTGATAGAGTGAGTCTTCTTATAGTTACACCCTAATGGGTGTTTTTGATTCATGTTGTGCTATATCGCTGGAAAAGAATGACACGATCGTAGCCATCTTAGGAGCAAATAATCACAAATTCGACGAAAAGAGCTTGCGACATTGTTAGAGGAGATTGCAGCGAAACATCCTACATGAAAATAATGCAGAAATGTGTCGAGATTCTCCCATTTCTATACGAATACCAGGAAGATTACATGTCTGTGCGCTCAGTTATTGTTTATTTAAAGCACGACGTATTCCAGGCAATGCAGTATCCTCGTCCCTGTTTTAAGCTGTCTTGTCTTTCGTCAATTGGGATTAACCTGAAGTCGTTTTTAGCTCTTCTTTGTCTTCTTGTTCTACAGTTCTGACGTGGTCGCGTATGACCCCAGTTTTTTGCGCCCTGAAACAAAACACACAACGACAAACGGATCTGGCGGAAGTGAGGAATAATGGACCAAGATCAACAGATTCTACATACACAACTAGCCGTTGTTTTCTGAAGAATCAAGACTAATGTGGCAATGTAATACAGCCAGTATTTGCATCGTATCCTTCTTGGGCTGATGTGCTTGTAACAACTGCGCCAGGCTAGGGCATTTTCTTTTGTCACTGATAATTATTGAAGCTCTTTTGAAGGTTAATTTTATGAAGCTCAGTGCCGTTAGAACAATGTTTTACGTTTTTTATTCAGTTATGAGTATTTTGGTTTGTGGAGTGAACATATATGAAAGCATACGCATTTCCTGTTCAGTAATTTTGCGCAGTGTGTGTCTGTGTGTGCGTTTGTATGTGTGTGTGTGTAACAGTTTTTAAATCGCTGTGTGAAGTGAAGACTCTCATCTAATCTCCGCAGTTGTTTTTAACATTTTTTTATTACGTCGCCGTGTTGTCAGTTTGCCTCCACGGTACAAATTTTGCAGTTGAATTCAAACTAAATCTCCGCTTAACTAGAGACTTGAAACATTCAGTTTAGCTTAGACCTGGATGAAAATACAAAACTAACTCGCTTTCTTGTCTGGTGTGTGGTGGAGGGCGCTTTGTGTGCCACTTATCTTTCCCATTTTCCTTTGTCCAGTCGCGAATGCTTCAGGGCTAGATCTATTGCTGGTAAACTTCAGGGAGTGCTCGAATCTCTATAATCTTACTTTCACGGTCTTTTCAGGAGATATACATAGGAGTAACCAACATATTGGTTGACTCGGGTAAAGAGAAACTGAAAGAAACCTGAAATTTACTACATGTCTATGTTGTAATCTCATCAAAATGTTTGAAATCCATTGTAAAATTTCACACACACAAGATTAAAAAAACAGAAAATAAGTTTTTAAACAAGCAGCTTTTAAAAAACACTTTTTTAAAACGGGCTAGAAAGTATAAAATAAATTCTCCTAGTGCCATACAGTTTTTCACACATGCCTAACCTAATATAGATAGCCATGAAAAGTAGGGGTTGTGAACTTTCAGTAGCTATGACAACAGTCTTCCTGCAAAATTTTAAATGAAAAACGTGAGGCACACGCCATAATTAATAGTAAGGAGTGTACAGACTAGCTGTCTTTAGGAAAACTCATACGGCAGTTTATATCGTTTTCAGCACAATAAAAGCGTTGCGTACTTAGATGTACTATTCATGCATCATTTATCTGTTGTATGCACCTTACATTTTTCGTTTTAAATTTCACATATATTATCTTAGCCATTAAAGATTCACAGGCACAAATATTCAGGGCTACCTGTATGGAGTTAGGAACTGCTGAGACCTAAGAGAAATTCTTTCATACGTTTTAGTCCCCTTTAAAAGCGTGTTACATTAAAAATATTTTTATTTGAATAATTTTATTGCGTTATTTTGCTAGCGGCGCTGGAACGTCGGAAAATTTTTCAGACAGTAAGGTGCTAATCTAGGACCCCCGTTATGTTTTTTTTACTTATTAACACAGTTTTCTCTCGCCACATTTAATCACGCCCTTCAATGCCATGGATCCCACGAGCGAAATGATAAAGTCAGAGTTACGTTTATGCCGAACAGCAGCGCTCGGATTTCTACGCTGTGTAATGTCATTCAAGCAGATGCCTCCTCCTTTATTCAGTGCACCTAAATGCTGTATCTCCTTTTTGGTATCATTTACTGCGCGATAGAGTCCAAAGATAACATCCACGTCAACGGTTGTTCGTCGTACACAGCATCGTTGCTACCGTCACTATGTATAATATGAAACATGCTTGTCTGCAATCTCTTGATATCAAACACCTATATCAACACAATACTGAGAGCAACATAACTTATTTATCAAATAAAATTGAGCCTTTTCTGACATCCATCTCACAGGCAATCCCAGCACACTATGACCACCACTGATGTTTTCTATACTTTCGAATATTACGAAATGACCGATGTAACAGCATGGGTTAGCATGTGTTCCCAGTTATGGTTTATTGCAAGTTTCTTAAAACCCCCTCCCTTAGTTCATCCGAATTTTATAGATAAGCTAATGGCAGTAGCAACACTGGTTATGCCACCTTAGACGATCATACATAGTCTTCTTTGGAGCGGACATGACTCTCTTTATTCAAAAGTAGGTTATATGGTCAGTTTCTTAGCTCCTACATCATTGCGTTCTTCTATAAACAAACGTTCGATTATTAGCACACTGAACTGCATTTACGCACATCTTCCCGTTTGTATGCTTTTATACAACGCACTCAAATCGGGAGCTTCTTAGGTATACAAAAAGATGCAAAAACAACATCTTAGGTGTCGGTATAGTGCAATGTGTTAAAAATCAAACGTCTATGTTTAGATGAAAAGATGTAAACAGTGTAGAAGCCTAAATATTGATGAAATAAGTTGTTTTAAATAAAGTGAACTGCGTCTGGTCCTCATTACAGCAGCGGAAGGCGGTGTAACTCTCATATTACTTGTAAAGCTGCGACTATTAGAAGGAGGCCTCAAAATGAGAAACACGACAACCAGAAGTTGACGATATTTTTTTGAACTTACTTTTCTAGCGTTTAATTGATCACTTAAATAATATACTCATCATAATGTTAACGGTAGGAATAGATAAAAAAATTAACCTCTGCCCCACGTAGGAGCTCTAGTTAGGGCAGGTCAGACGGCTCGGGTACTGTGTATATCGTAATCTTAACCACAAGGCACCACATCTCGGTGACCGCAGCATCATCATCCCGGCCCAAATAGAACCGTGCTGAAGTCTCAGATATGTGGTGCTACAATCGCGTTAGGTGAGAACATTCGCGGGACCATAGAAAAATGATGTGATTTCTCCGTCGTGCTAAAATGAGTGTGAGACACTCGGCGAGAGGTCATCAAAGCGCAGAACGGAATTTTACATTGAGTGGATGGAAACAACAAGATTATTACAAGGTGTTTCTCACATTCCGCAGAACAACTAAGACCAATACTGGACGAATCTTAAACAGGAAGAGAGTAAGAACCATTTCTCGAATGTCTAGAAAATCAAAGCAAACTTCCGTTCAAGGAATGGTAGTCGTTGCCGCAAATAACCAAATATATATACACTGTCCACTCGTATTACTATGACCACGGGTCAGAGGCCTGAATAATTACATTTGGCAGCTCTAGACGTGCAGGAAGACAGCCAGTGAGGTTCTGGAATGTACCAACAGGGATGTGGAACCGTGCCCACTCCAGGCTGCTGTCAGCTGCACTAAGTTTCTCGGTCGAGGATCCATGGTGCGAACAGTCCGGTCGAGGTGGTCCCACAGATTCTTGATTCGGTTTAAATCCGGGGAGTCTGGTCGCCAGGGAACTACGGTAAACTCATGCTATCCGAATCACGGACGCATGCTGCGAGCTGTGTAACACTTGCATTGTCCTGTTGATAGGTGCCGTCGCGCCACAAACTGCACGTGGAGATGAAAATGGTCTGCGCGGCCCCTCCCACCGGAGGTTCGAGTTCTCCCTCAGGCATGGGTATTTGTGTTCTCCTTAGCTTAAGCTAGTTTAAGTGGTGTGTAAGCCTAGGGACCGATGACCTCAGTAGTATTGTCCCTTAGGAATTCACAAACATTTGAACATCTGAAAATGGTCTGCAAGGTTAGGTGCATATTTGTGTTGACCCATTGTACCTTCCGGAATGACAAGATCATGCAAGGAAGGCAACAAAAACGTTCCACAGAGTATAGATACCTCCTTCGTCCTAGTAGAGGGTGTTGATTTCAGTCGTTTTATCCCGTACGCAGAAAGAGCCATTTGTCCAATGGAGCACAAAACAAAATTCATCTACAAAGGCCACCTGCCGCCAGTCAGTAGACCTCCAGATGCGACACAGGAATGAAAGTTACAGCTTTCGTCGCCGATGAACGACAGTTGGTGTAGGTGCACGGACCAGGCGTCTGCTGCGGAGACCCACACGCAGAATCGTTCGCTGAACGGTCATTGAGGAGACACTGCTGGTAGCCGCTTGGTTCATCTGGACAGTCAGTTGCTCAACAGCTATTCGCCTGCACACGTTGCTGCAGCCGTCGTTCATCCCGGGAATCTACGGCAAGTGTTGCATCATAGCTGCCTCGGCGCCGGTAACAGACGACGCCATTTTGTCATTCACTGTGTACTATAAGCACTGAGTCACGTGAACAGTTTACTAATATAGCCATCTCTAAAATGGTTCCACCCGTGGACCAAAAGCCAACGATCACGTCCACTTGGACATCAGATAGATCGCTCTGTTTCCACATTACGAAAACGATTGCACAGGCTTCCACTTGCTTTGCTTTGTGTCATCTCGAAGCTGCAGCTTCGTTAGGTTGAAGGTTAGCAGGTCTAGTTGTTTTTCCTTCTTCTCCCTCTGGTTGATTTTCAGTTCATCGCGCCTTGGTTTATTTCTTCTGGTTTGACACTGTTCCTTCCTCCTGCTGCCTGAGCGGCGTTGCTACTCTCGTAGCAAGTCCGGCCAACTCGTTGTCTCTCGCCAGTGAATCTGGTTTCCCAGATTCGTGATGACAGGATTCCTCGATCTTCTCATGTCGGCATAGAAGTGTCTCGCCGACTGGCGGTACTTCAGCATCGGCACGCCCGTTGGCCGGTTGGCCGATTTAGTTCGGCCGTGCTGAAGTCTGTCGGAAGATGTAGAGCCAGTCTCAGGAACCTGTTCTGGATCTTCTGGAAACTGCTGATATGAGTCTCGGCGGCAGTCCCCCACACCACGGCGGCGTATTAAGGCACGGGCCTGATAAATGCCAAATACAGCGTCTATACACAGTATGGAGGCAGTGTGGTCGTGGGATTGAGAATGGGGTAGAGAAGGCGCATTCTGCCAAGCGCCTTACCCCGTATTTCGGTGATGTGTGTCTTCCACGTAAGGCGCCGCTCCAGTGTGACGCACAGGTAGTGGCCGGTGTTCGACCATGAGATGGGGCCGCCCATGACGAGGATTGGTGGCAGAGCTTCCGGTATACGTTTCCTCGTGGAGATCACAGCCTGGCTCTTTGCTGCACTGAACTTGAGCCGCCACTTGTTGGCCCAAGCTCCCAGCTCGTTCCAGGCTATTTGTAATCTTCCTTGCATCAGATGTGGGTTGATGCTCTTGGTGTATAGGTCTGTATCATCTGCATACAGCCCTGTCTGCACCCGTTGCGTTTGCGGCATGTCCGGCGTGAATAGGGTATGCAAGAGGGGCCCCAATGCTGAGCCCTGTGGGACTCCGGCGGCTATTTCCCAGGCTGTTGAGGTCCCGTCTTCTATCTTCACATGGAAGATACGTCCAGCCAGGTAGGAGTGGATCAAGCGGGGGTGTGACACCGGAACTCCCTTTACTAGTAAATTGTAGACTAGTCCATCGTTCCACACACTGTCGAAGACGCGGGAGACGTCTAGAAGTACCGCCCCAAGGTACTCCCTCTTCTCCAGCGTCCCCGTCGCCTGCTCCAATAGTCGCAGCAGTTGGTGTGTTGTCCCGTGCCCCTCCTGAAGCCGAACAGCTCGTCGGGAAGCAAGCCTTCTTCTCCGACGTGAAGGCGCAGTCTCCTGACACAGATTCGCTATAATACCTTTGAGGCTGTAGGCAGCAGACTGGACCGGTAATTTTACGCCAGCCTGTTGTCTTTGCCAGCTTTAGGGATCGCCACCACATCATCGAACGCACAACGGAAGAAGAGGTGCAACGGCAGCTACTGCACCTCGACCCGCACAAAGCGAGTGGGTGCGATAACGTCGGCGGCGCAATCCTGAAGGAGGTCCTCCCAGAGGCTGTGAAAAAACTCACGAAGATGTTCAACGCCATCCTTAGGACCGTCCAGTACCCCTCCGCCTGGAAACAGTTTTCCGCGCCACCCCGACCTGTCTGATATAACCCTCTCTACTACTGCTACGACCTGCCCTCTGTGAGTGGATTTTGCACGTTGACGTCTAACGCTGGCGGGGGTCACATTAATGTGACTGGACCGTGTAATATTCCGTGCGGCAGTAGCTTGGACTTATTCATCAAACGGGCCGTAAATATTAGGTTATTTTAAGAGAGCCCGAGTAGGTGAGAGAGAGAGACTGACTGTATTAGACAATGCGTGAGAGCGGAGCTCTCCTTTCCGTGTCTGCATATGTTGGGGGGAGTCCTCAATGTTCTCACTGGTTTGATGCAGTCCATCACGATTCACCCTCCCGTGCCAATTTCTTGAACTCAGTGTGGCATCTACACCCACAGAAGTGTGTCCATCGTGCTGTCGACTGTATATCGTCTTGTTCCAGGGAACATCAGTGCATTATTCGCATCTCTGACTTTCCGTTTCTGTCATGTCTTTGATTGGGGGTTGCCCACAAATAACTAGCATTGTGGCGAACAATCAGAATTGTGGACTACTTCTGTGGTGTCACCGCCAGACACCACACTTGCTAGGTGGTAGCCTTTAAATCGGCCGCGGTCCGTTAGTATACGTCGGACCCGCGTGTCGCCACTGTCAGTGATTGCAGACCGAGCGCCACCACACGGCAGGTCTAGTGAGACGTCCTAGCACTCGCCCCAGTTGTACAGCCGACTTTGCTAGCGATGGTTCACTGACAACTACGCTCTCATTTGCCGAGACGATAGTTAGCATAGCCTTCAGCTACGTCATTTGCTACGACCTAGCAAGGCGCCATAGCATTTGATATTATTTTATATTGTGGTTATAACATGTACCGTCAAGAGAGATGTTCTACAATTATGGATTAAAGTTAAGTATTATATCAACCACGTACTTTATTTGCTACTATTAATTCCCTTAACTGTTCCAGACCTCGCGCCAGCCTGCGTGAGCTTTAAACGCATGCCTTTCGGCTTCCTCTCATTGTGACTTGGCTGTCTTGCCAAGTCACAATATTTTTGGCGACGAATCTCAAAAGAGGATTTAGCGTTCGTATTGCCCTAATTTACTTGTTTCATGGCTTCGCCACAATCTCCAGATGTACTGTCCGAATTTTATCGCTTGCAGAATCAGCAGACGCAGGCGTTATTGGATGCCCTTGGACAGCTCGTCCAGGGTCAACGTGCAATGCAAACCGATGCGGCACTGCAGCCACAACATGCAGTTGCACCACCTTTTCGTCATTTTGATGCGGCACTGGAAAGCTGGATGGAGTGTTCACGCCAATTTGGATTCCATCTCACCGCCTACAGAATTCAAGGTAATGAGCGGCAGCCTCAGTTATTATCGTGTGTCGGCGTCCAGACGTACCGTGTGATAGTGAAATAGTTTCCCCGATGCGACGTAGCAACTCTGTCCTACGAAGAAATTTTGTCTGCATTAGACGCATATTTCAAGGAATCAGTCAATGAAGTTGCAAAAAGGTATACGTTCTTTCGTACAAAACGTACGGCCGGTCAGACTAATAGGGAGTGGGTTGCAACTTTGCAGTGCTTTTGAGTGTCAATGTGGACTCCGTTATTCAGATACTATGGTGCGTGATGCAATTGCACAGAGTATTTCTGATGTTCGTATAAGGGAACAGATTTTTAAACTCGTCAATTCCTCCCTTCAACAAGTGATGGACATATTGGATAGGCTAGACACACTTGACTTTGCTCAGGAATCATTTGAAACTTCTCCAGCCGTGTGTCACGTTAACCGGCCCACCAGGCGAGCTGCACGGAACAGTAAACAGCCCTCGCGCACGTCCGCGCAGCTGCAGCCAAGCTCTCCGCTACGTGTGCCGCGCAAGCACGCAAATGCAGTGCTAAAATCATGCCCGCGGTGTGCTACTAGACAGTCGCATGAGAATTGCCCATCACGCCAAGCTATTTGCTTTTTCTGTAATAAAAAAGGACATGTTCAGAGTGTTTGCCAGAAAAAGCTTGGATCGGACACTCACATTCGTTCCAGGCCCTTTGCTTCGCGCCGGAATCGAACCAAGAATACTCAGGCTCGTGAACCTCCGCCCCTGCATTGTTTCAGCAATATCTACAATCTGTTTGTGCCTCGGTCCCTACTGCAGCAAACTATCTGGACATTATTGTGACCTCCGGACAGACGGAAGAAGAGCATTTAGCCAATCTCCGAACATTATTTCAGGTCTTGCGACAAAATGGTCTTCGCTTGCGGAAGGACAAATGTGTGTTTTTTGCTCGTGACTTACCATCTTTGGGACATGTAATCAATGCACAAGGCATACATCCGAGTCCAGAGCACCTCCGTGCCATACAAGACTTGCCTTCGCTGCAGAATTTGAAGCAGCTACAGAGTTTGCTGGGAAAAATTAATTATTATCATCGCTATGTTCCCCATGCCTCTTCCATTTCAGCTCCGCTTCATCGCTTACGCCGTAAAGGTGTTCCGTTCGTCTGGACGACGGAATGCGAACGCGCCTTCGCCAGTTGAAATCGGCGTTGCTTTCAAATACTTGCCTTACGCCATTCGATCCCCAGAAACCCCTTTTGTTGATGGTAGATCCATCGGATTTCGGGATCGGTGCTGTGCTTGCGCACAAAGATGGGTTGCATGATCGCCCTATTGCCTTTGCGTCCAAATTGCTCTCGTCGGCGCAAAGAAATTATTCACAGATCGAGAAAGAAGCTTTGGCTCTCGTATTTGGTGTTACTATGTTTCATGGTTCCTTGTATGGACGTCACTGTACCATCATCACAGACCACAAACCTTTGACATCGCTTTGTCATCCGACCAAGCCTGTACCTCCACGTACAGCGCAGAAATTCATTCGCTGGTCAACTTTCCTCTCGCAGTACTGCTACGATATCTTGTATCGGTCCACTGCTAAGAACAGAAACGCCGATGCGTTGTCCCGTTTGCCTGTTGCTGAGGATAGAGCATTCGATTCTTCCGAACTTGCTTGCCTGTTCATTGATTCGGAAACCGATGACGTGGTCGAATCGTTTCCGATTGATTTTCGTCGTGTAGCTACGGCCACATCTGCCGAGCCTATCCTTGCTACAGTTTGCGTTTTGTTGCTACGCAATGGCCCTTGTCAAAGTCACGGATCACTGTCAGTGATTGCAGACCGAGCGCCACCACACGGCAGGTCTAGTGAGACGTCCTAGCACTCGCCCCAGTTGTACAGCCGACTTAGCCAGAGATGGATCACTGACAACTACGCTCTCATTTGACGAGACGATAGTTAGCATAGCCTTCAGCTACGTCATTTGCTACGACCTAGCAAGGCGCCATAGCATTTGATATTATTTTATATTGTGGTTATAACATGTACCGTCAAGAGAGATGTTCTACAATTATGGATTAAAGTTAAGTATTACATCAACTACGTACTTTATTTGCTACTATTAATTCCCTTAACTGTTCCAGACCTCGCGCCAGCCTGCGTGAGCTTAAGCGCGTGCCTTTCGGCTTCCTCTCATAGTGACTTGGCTGTCTTGCCAAGTCACAACAACTTCGACGTGACACTTTTACCGAGAACGATGTACGCAATTGTACCAGCTGATTAAGGGAGCCATATACACAGTTTTGGCAGATGACCCTTACAATCTTCTTACTTCGCATGCTAAACGTGCTATATGACTGGTCGTTGGCTGTATGCTGGTTCTTTATATATTTTTAACTTATATTGAACCTGTGTGACCATCTCCTCGCGTTCCCTTAGAAAATTATACTCGACTTTGCGTCCTGGCTGCTAATATACCAGGCCCATAAGAAATGATGTCTATATTGTGACCCTTATTTGATTAACTTGGTAAGCAAACTAATTATTTGAGAAATGTGCGCAACGGAAACTGGTGCGAGTTTCTCTAAGATAACACGTTATGGGGTGGTTGAACTCAAAGCCGTCACTATAGCAGCTGGTAGCCTATCTAAATTCAAAATGCAGATTATTTCTATCTTTCATTAACTTTAGAAGATCGAACTGAAAAAGCTTGCCAGGTTTAATTGAACTGAATAAGATACATCGTATCCATTTCATGTATCAGGTGACTGGGGGAATAATTCTTAATTGAAATGCTGACTCTCATTTAATACATTTACTTTCTACTCTGATGAAAATATTTTAGAAGACGACACATTAGAATTTTTCTTTAGTTACAACACTTATATCTGAATGAGCGTTAAGCTTCTCATGGGTAGGACAGTGGCAAAACGAAAACACTACACGAATAATTTCATCATGGTCTCATTACACAAAAGTGGGCCACACCGTGTTTAGCGGGATAATCGTCATTCATTCCCTAAAACTCACGTTTCATCATGCATGAATTACAAAATAGAAATTTAAGGTCAGCCATTGCTGAAGGTAGAAAACCTCAACCAAAGAAAAGATTCTGGGTAAAATGTTAGTAAAATTTTTGTAGATTTTACAATAGTTTATACGCCGCTGTCTGTTTCAATTGAAAGCACTATGCAATGAACACAGGTAACTTCAGTTTTAGCATGCCAATGGAGGGTACCTATTGTTCTATGCCTGCTACTGGCCATGTGGTCGAACATTAACTACAATAAAAATGCTTAAAATAGACTCACTTTTAAATTAAAAATTCATATTAAGGCATGCAAAATCACTTTTAAAATGTATCAGCAAGAATTCGTGGAAGCAGGAACGGAATTATCGGGCAGATACACGGTACTGGTTACGAACTGGATTCACCTTCCAACACCGCGATAGTAAGTACGAATTAGAGTTTATTCTGGCTTAACCACCAAATGCAGTTAGGTGAACTGATTAATTTGCTTTCAATGCTGAAAATTTCACTGTAGTAACGACTATTGGGCTCTAAAGCATGTGCTACGCTGAGGGCCCAAACACGTGATCGGTCATATGAGATCAAAGAAACTACATCAAATTCATAAAATACTTAGGTAAAAGCACAGCAGCACAGTAACAACGGTTAAATATATCACTGAAAACAACTGTAAGCATACTGAAACTCGAGAATTGACCACATTATATGACTTTGTACTATTGGCGCCAAAATGAAGTGCGAACTGAACTCACAAAGAAAGTACCAAAAAATTATTATATTTCGCGACAGAAATTTCCCGATCTACCATCCGATACGCTATCTGCACTCATTGAGATAAAAGTGAAGCTTATAACTCGGGAAATAGCTACACGAACTAATGGTTCCTGTTGCATGCTCATTACCACAAAGCAAAATTTCACAAACACATTTCCAATAAAACTATTGCAAATAAATTAAAACAGTAACCTGTATCGATGAAGATATGTTGAATGCGTGCTATGAGTATACCCTGTCGTGAATTTTTAGCCATATTACCTCATCCTTATCTCACCAAATCTGCGAGCTGCTGCGCTCCCGCGTCCGGTCCGTCTCATGGCTGGCCCCACAGAGCTCTCCACGCGCAAAAATCCGACCAACGTGCCAATTCAAACGCGGTGGTGAGGAGACTCACCTCACCCCCGCACCAACTTTGTAACCTACCCCCGTGCCTGTTTTTATCTTTGCTTGCTGCTCTGACCTACCTGCCGTTATTCTTGTAATGTTGGCAATGACTGCTGTTCCCTTAAACTGTTCACTTTGGTCCATGCTCCCGCTACATTTGAATTCCATTCACACCCATCCACACTCATACAGGATTGGACAAGGAGTATACATATAAACGGGGTGTTACCTCTTTGTGAAATGATGAAAAGAAATAAACAAATGCGTCAAATATTCCTTTCACCCAGCGAAGTGTTGAAGCTGCTAGCAATCAAAGAGAAACTTATATCTCGATATAGAAAACATAATTACTTCCTACTGTAACCTGAGGCAAAACGAAAGTAACGCCTCAAACGTAATACCACCAAAGAATGCATTCTCCCTTCGCTTCCTTTGAAGAGAGTGACCATTTACAGCCTTCTCGTAGTCTCCTACGTGAATGCCTGTTGGTCGCAGTAAGGTGCCCGCGACGCACTAGTCCCCAGAACACTGAGCTACAGTAAAAAGCAAGCGTATTCCGCACATCGACTGCGCTTTTAGCTGCAAAGACGACCGCCATTAATCCCAACCGTAATCTCGTCTGCACTCGGCTTTCTTGCTGCAAGTGCGAATCGAAACGTCGGGTGCGAAACCGCTTAAATCAATTCTCTCATGAATTTCTCGTCCACGCGCTAGTATTATGTATCTGAGAAGCCGCTAGCGAGATTTATATCTCAAATTCACGGAATTCTCTTCAGGGGATCATTTTCCGTTATTTATTGCCGCAAAATATTCAGCTCCGCAGAACAAAGGCCGCGGAGATTCATGTAGGAGCCCAGCGAGTGTTTGTCGGCTCTCGCTATCCGCCATTTTTTGTTCCTGACCGCTCAGAGGAAAACGAGATAATAAATTCTGGCACTTGCGGAAAGAATAGCCGCGTGCCTCGCGTTTTTCTCACATATAAACCTGATGCGTTTTAACAGTCGCACGTTCTACAGCTTTACGAAAATCGAGATACATAAGAGAGATCCCTAGCGGGCGTTCTGTTACCGTAGGTTAATGCAATGTTGGGCTGAGTTTAGAACAGCGCACAAGCTTCAACGTTCGGTATAATTTTCTACGGGTTCGCTTTTCGGGAAATATAGGGTTCAATCTTCGGGAAATATACGGAACAATCTATGTCATCTCACAAAATTCCATAGAAACGCTTCACGTATTATTATAGATAGCGGTTGTGTGTATCCTTTAGGTGTATAAGGAAGCATGCTATGTACCAAAGATAGTTCTTGCAACGGCTATTGATGCTGTCTGATATTAATAAAAATGTGCTTGTAGGTTTCCGATTCATTTGACTTTTTCAGCAATACTCGTACTTGCGGGAATATAATGTGTTAAGCCACTAAAAGCATGACTCTGCGCCAAACTGAGTTGAAGTCGTTCTATAAATTTAAGGGGCCAGGGTTCAATTATAAATTTCATTCTGTCGCTTTTCACTTTTTTCAATACTGAGAACGATTTGTTAATGTGAAATGTCCAACGTTACACAGTACCTGGGACTCCACGTCAAATTTTAAGTTCCTCTGCAACTCACTGAAAAAATCAGTTCAAAAATCGCAGAAAGGTCAGAGCATACCACGTCCACCGATATCAAACATGGTGAACTAGAGGATGCTTAACCCGTCCGTGTGGGTTTACATTTCTTAAAATTTCTTGATGCTTTACATTATTTACCTCGAAGTGTAGAGTGGGCTGTTCCAAATTCGACCCATAGTAGATCGAGACTCTTATCATTCAAATTCCAGCTCAAAGTTGGGTAGAGGGATCCCAGTTAAAAATGCGCTATTAGATCAGAAGTATCCAAACCCGTATTAGCAGACATCAACATGGGGATTGTCCACCCAGCACCTTTTTGACTGCTAGAACTCTGTGGGGAAACTTTGAATTAGATGTATGAATGTCTGTGGCGGAAACAAGCCGATTCTTCCCCAAGAGTCGAAGCCAGAGATGGTAGTGATGTTGGGCCCCGACGTCGAGAACGATGTCGGCGTTCTAACTCACGCCGAAGGTCTCCCATTTCGTTCAGGATGGGACTATGGGCACACCAGTACACTTCAGAAATATTATTGTTCACAAACCATTGCTTCACAGATTCAGCTTTTTGGCAGGGTGCACTGCCCTGATGACTGAAAGATTGTCTCCGAAATGTTCTTCTACTGTACACAGGGCACAACGTTGTAAAATAAATTCGTATATTTCCGCGTTTAGTTTTCTGAAGCACAATAAGGGGACCAAACACTATAGTGATGCAATGTTGGTCAAGTAGCACCACCTCCACCGTACTTCATTGTTTGCATTACACGTGATGACGTGTAAGGTTCTACGGGCATTCATCAAATCCAAACTCTTCCATAAGATTGCCATAGGTTACAGCGTGATTCATCATTCCAAATTACTCGTTTCCAATCAATCGCTCTTTATACCACCTCAAGCACAGTTTACCACTGACCACAGAAAGTTTTGGCTTATTTGAAGTTCCTCGACCAATGTACCCCATCCTTTTCAGCTCCTACACAGTCACTGTGCTAACTGGACTGGCGGTGGAGCTTCCTAACACATGAGAGATTCCTTCTGCTGGTTTCAAGCAAATTTTTACAACCACTGTTCACTATATTAAACGGTTCCTAACCATGTGTAAATGCGGTCTGGCTAGTTTTGGTTTAGCGGTGGTTTTTCCTTCGCGTTTCCACTTCACAGTCACATAATCAATAGTTAAGTTGGACAGTGTTGGAAGGAAATATTTTTTCCTGATACGCAGTTTTTTTCCATCAGTGTATTAGCTGTCCTGCATCTTGTTGATGTATGCTAAAGGAGAGGAGAAGACCTAGAGAATTAGCACAACTGCACTCCTATGACCATCTGTGATTTTTTCCTTAGTGCAGAAGAGCAGTTAGTCGTAGGACTCAATAATTAACAAATGAACTGCGTACCATAATTTTGGAACATTTACGGCTGACTTACGAAGATACTGGGACAAATCACCGTCCCTGGGGCTCTCTTCATTCTCAGCGAAGCGTATATCATCCCATGCAATAAACGATTATTTGCAGTTCAGTGACGTGACTATTTTAAAATACGCCATGAATAACGAGTAAATATATCATAAAATGTTAACTGATGTATGCATTTCATGAAAGGATTGTTTAGCCAAACCGATTTTATGGGATAATCCCTGTGTGATCTGATAGTTATTCGTGTAGCGCTTCGAAATATTTGATAAAAGCTATTCACTAGTCACGGCAAGACCTCCAACCAGCAGCAATGCAGCACGATCACGTACGACGTTACTTTGAGATATTGAGTTTGAGTGCAGTTTTATCTCATACTGACCCAAAGTGCTCATTTCAAAGGGATCTCTATTTGCTTTCGCGTTTGTTTAAAAGAGAAAACAGACCCATTCTTGTTCATGTTTTCAACGTATGTTTCTTTTCTCATATGTCATCCTCAGTCCATTACTTCTATGTTACTACAAAAGGTGTAAAATGTACGACAACTGTCTACATACGTTTGTGATAACGATTACGTTTCACTGAAGGTTTTTACTAAACTTGTACTTCGGGAGCATTTTTGCTTGCTAGCTCGGCTGTCTGTATAATTTCTTTATTATCCCTGGTGTCATTTCAACTTCAGTAATAAAGTGTTTTATTTCGGTATATACTTCCCCGAACGGGAAATTAGGCGAAGCAACAAATGACAACAAATGTAGAAGTCATATGCAGTCAGCTACAGCTTTATGCCTACCGTAACGTGGGCATTTGTCGGTATCAATGTGTATATGTGAACAGCATCCTTATTGCCTACTAGAAAGGCTAAGTCTTAAAATATGCTGTCAGTTGTGTAACGCAAACAATCTCCTAGAGTGCTTACACGGCCAGGGTCGATAGGAATAAATTCCTTTTTAAAGTTAGGTCGTGTCATTTTTGAACTGTAGAAACTATTTTTCGACGTTCGGACCGTGTTTGCAGTGGTACTCCAGAGAGTGGCTAACTGCTGCAGTCTAGTCGGTCTAAAGTGGACTGTTACAAAGGCAGTCAAAACGTCGGAATTATAGTTGTTTCAGGAAATTGGTCACTTTCCATTACCCTCCAAGATTTCTGGCACCACGTCAAGTGAATAATTGCTCAGGCATGTCATTTGAGATTCTATTATATACAACTGCAAACGATTACATAAATCGGTCCTTTCAAATGTCATGTTTAAATAATTGGTAGGCTACTGTAGGTGACGTGTGTGCTTTTGTTTGTTATTTTCTGTCAGTGTTACTTCTTACGCTGTCAATAATGGATTGGGGTTGCCTTTATGTGTTTCCTAAGCTTGAATAATGGGTTGTAAATTTATTTATTTGGGAGCTGTTTAAATTCTGGTATCAGTAAGTACAGCGCCTAAAATAAAGTTACACATCAACCTTCGAATACAAAAGTGAATGTTTAGAAGAAAGAACAACGTGAAGGTGATTACATAGAGATCATATAAAAAGCGTCATTCTAAATGAGAAAGCAAATATTGGCAAGTCCAACCATTGCAAAAGATAATTCTCCTGACAGTTGCAAAAGGGGGCCTAGGAGACGTCAAATGTCCGCACATTGACCAATGTCGTATGAGCTTCATCACAGCACGATGAGGAAAAGTTCCACCCTCCTTTACCTGACCACAACGTTTTCCTCTCTTTCACCATCTCTCAGTTTTTTCCTACTCTCTCTCTCTCTCTCTCTCTCTCTCTCTCGCTCTCTCTTCCTCCACAACGTGCCCACCCACGCAGTATCATCACACATATCGGTTTCCGATAATAAGCTAAATTGCCTGCTTACTGTTCCTAACTGTTGTAGAAGGAAGTACATCGTTACTGGCTTCTGACGTTCGTGAATTTCTCTTCTCTGAGTTGGCCTGAGAACGTGCAGTGACCGACCGGGGTAGTCGCGTAGTTAATACTGGATGACTCAAGCTCTCCCCTGATGGGCTGCTAGTTGGCAGGAATGTTGTGGTCACACCCTGGCCAGTTTCCGTTGTCGTCGAGGCGGCATGCTCTTGGTAATTATAACAGGGCGATCACAATTTCGCATAGCATTTCCGGTGAGACGAATCAGGTTTTCCTGTCGGCGGTTGCAAATATGCGACACTGACATTTTAATTGCGAAAAAATTTGGAAAAAAACAGAGTGTTTAAAAAACTTGATCCTTCTAGAATATGGGAAGGCTAGTCGTGTTAGTTCAAGAGAGACTAGGAAAATTACGCGAGACGAAATTCGAGTAGGGATGGAACATTAACTGTTGAATTTCCTGAGGAGAGATAGCAGAAACAATTACCATGCCTGTAATCTAAGCAATTGAACAGCTTTTGAGCAGTGATTGGGTGGTCGAAAACGAAACAAACGGTGCGCCGAGCAGTTCGACTTCTGGGGCTTCGGGAGACACTATGGGCTAAACATTGGTCAAAGAGAGTGTGGGACAGTGAAGTAGATAGAACTGAAGCTGAGTCAAAAAGACGTAGCACACAGGAAAAAGACGAAAGAGCTCTAGCAGGTAGCCAAAAATCTGAATCAGGCAGGACAGAAGCTGATGCAGATACGGAAGATTTGAAGAAAGAAAGAAATCAGTTTTGGGAAAGGATGGTCGAATTAGGAGAAAGATACGATTCTCGTAACGAGATTGTCGAAGAGAAAATCGAGGAACACGCGGAAACGGCAGGAAGTTGTATACATAGGTCATTCTAGTCAGAAACTAGCATGTGGAAAGTAGGGTAGGTGTCTAATACAAAGATGAGAACGATAGAAGGTACGAATAAGGAGCTTGAACAAAGAATGCTAAGTCTGGAGGCATGACTAGTTTCGGAAGCGCCAAGCCGGTACAATTCGTGGAACCTGAAGAGTTCGTTTCAATGAAATTTTTGAAAATGTGAGAAGAGCAACTGTTAAGTGGCGGAGCCGCTTTTAAAACCATCTGAGAGGGTGAATATTGTGTGTTAAATTAAAGTATAATAGCGTGGCTTAGGAGAGGTGCCCTATTAGAGAAGTGGTACTGCGTCAGCGTTCGCGTCTAGATGAGAGGAGTCATTCGATGAAAAAAAAAAGTACTCCGTCTCGTGAAGCAAATTTCTAATGTGCACTGTAGGCAGTGTATTAGGCCTCGAAACTTCGATCGCCCAATTTAAAAACAGGCTAACAAGGTACTGGTCTACCTGAGTCCCACCGAAATGTATTAATAGCCATTTGAGGGGCAAAGTTATTGCCAGAGTGTTGCCAATAATACAGAACTGCGCAGTGAGCAGGGACTTTCAGTCAGAAGCAATGAACTGATATGGGTCAGCGGCAGAACAGAACGGGATACACTTGAGCATTTTTAAAGCTCCACCCCTTGCGGTGAAGCATTTCCTGTTGCGAGACCTATTTCCGACAAAATTCTTTATCATTAAACTCGATGCCAAAAGAGCAAAAACGAATGCTGGTTGGTGAGCAAAAGAACGACTTAGAGGCTTTCATGTTGATTCTGTTTGACGCTGGTGGTTCATAGCATGAGGAGAAGAGAGGCAGTGCTGCGCATAGCACGTATGAATACGGATACGGTTGGAGAAGCGAGCGTGCGAACACGAATCTGAGAAACGTACTGGTGGCAACAGAATCCATGCTTCAAAACCGAAGTGTCGTGGCAGAAAGCCGCAGTAGTTTGAAGAAAAGACGCTTCAGATATCACGTAATGTCGGCGTCACTCACGAAGCGAGAAGACGATGCCGTTGTGAGGTTCCGTACACAAATTTCGTCGCCTTATTAGGTTATGATATGTATAAGCCCTGAATGGTTACGCGAAAGGCAACAAAAATGTATATGTATTTCTGAATTTACTCTCCACATCTTGGCAACTTACATTTCACCTCTTATAACATACTAAAGCCAGTACTTAACGTAAACTTTAGCGCTGAAGAGACAGGAATATAAAAAAGTGTTCGCAATTTCGTGTCCCATACAAATTCTCAAAAATGCAATTAATATAAATGTATTTTTCCATTATAGCGTTCCCAAACGATTTCACTATTATAAATCGCTTTAAGGCCACGAGAGAATAATGTTTTCAACTTATTTTCAGCCTTCCAAACATGTGTCACATATGAATTTGTACGTCTGGGTGGATGAAGAGCATGTTTCGCGATAAAAAAAACCAAGCACTTGGTGCGACGAACCCGTAAATAAATGTCGTGTGACTAGGGCCTTCCGTCGGGTAGACCGTTCGCTGGGTGCAAGTCTTTCGATTTGACGCCACTTCGGCGACTTAAGTGCCGATGGGGGTGAAATGATGATGATTAGGACAACACGACACCCAGTCCCTGAGCGGAGAAAACCTCCGACCCAGCCGGCAATCGAAACCGGGCCTTTAGGATTGACATTCTGTCCCGCTGACCACTCAGGTGCCGGGGACGGACAACGAACCCGTTTCTCTCCGCTGGCCTTCCTCAATAGGAAAAAATAAAATAATCTCTGTTAATAGCAAATAAAATGAATTTTTAATAACAGTTCCAAATTTCGTCCTCTGGACGAAGATAGAAGTCGCAAGGGGTACGAAACTACGAAGATCCTGGGAATTTATTATAATACGCACTAGTACCACATAACTCAGACCGTTGGCAATAGCGATTACACACCCGAAACTACGACACACGACTGAAATGACGCCCAGTGTTTGAACACAGACCAGTGCTCACACTAGGAATAGCAGACTGTTAATTTGACTGCTGCACTAACTCACCTTAGCGTTAAGACAAATTCCCTCGTACACGGAAGCTAAAAGTGCTGCATACAGCAGACTCTCTCAGCAAACTATGGCCTGGGGTTACGCATGCACGCACAGTTAAACATTTCTTACCCACTGTCGAAACCAGAAATTCCTAGGAGGACGAAATTAGGAGCAGGAACGATAGTTGAGGCCGTTATCTTAATAGGAGAATTACGGGATCCTACTCGAGTTTGCAGCCCGCAATCTTGATTTGATAGCGGAGCAGATGACGAAGGTGGACGTGGGCCGGGTTAGTATTCTAAACATATAGTAATGTGGTTGAAGTCAGAAATGACTTGTTAGCTGAAATGGACAACGCCAACGGGACGGTGGTAAGTGTTTACATTTATATGTCCTGTATGTAGTGTTTACGAAACAATTTGATCATAAAAATAGGTCGTTTGACAGGACACATCCTGAGTCATCAAGAAATAAGAAATCGTCGATTTGGCAATAGAAGTGTTATGTTAGGGACGGGGAAATGATAGAGGGAGACCACGACTTGATAACTGTAAGCAGGTTCAGATGGATGTAGTTTCCAATAGTTATGTCCAAGTGAAAAAACTTGCACAGTACATGCTAACGTGGAGAGCAGTATCAGACCAGTACCCAGAAGACCACAATAGAAACAACAATTAACAAAGCCGGCCGGGGTGGCCGAGAGGCTCTAGGCGCTACAGTCTGGAACCACGCTACCGCTACGGTCGCAGGTTCGTATCCTGCCTCGAGCATGAATGTGTGTGATGTCCTTAGGTTAGTTAGGTTGAAGTAGTTCTAGGGGTCTGATGACCTCAGAAGTTAAGTCAGATAGTGCTCATAGCCATTTGAACCATTTGAACTAATTAACAAAACAGGAGTCATGAATTTTTTAAGCTTACTTAGCAACAACTAACAAATTGTTAGGAACTTCGAAATGAAATTAGGCTATCCACAGAGGAACACTGAAATACAGTATGACACAGTGAGACCGTTAAAGAAATTAAAACAAATCTAGTTGAATTTTAAAATTTGTGACCCGCAGTCTCTTACCTTCCACGTCGTTATATAACTACATCACAAAATATCCTGTTAGGATGTCGCGAGACGAGATTCCCGCCGGCAGGAAGTGAGTCCGGGCCGACCTCAGCCGTTTGTGCCCGCAGAGAAACAGCTCGCCAAGAAAGCAGATTCTTGCTGCACGGCGGCATTCGCGGCACCGCCCGTGGCTCTCCGGTCCATTAACTATCTGGGTCGACGTAAAAGTCGCTCCGGAGTCGGCGGCGTGCCGCAGATAACTAATTTTAGATAGCAAGAAAAACCGGGCGCCCGGGCAGGCGACTCTACCAGCCAGCCGCGGCTGCCACGCTGAAACATCCGTCAGGCGACGCTTCTCTGCTCGCGGAGAGCCGCTTCGTGGTTGGATGGCAACCACGCTGCGGCCGACGCGGCAGCAATGAATGTCTCCGGTGTTACTACGCTCGAGTAAGCTGGCACGGTGGAGAAGGCTCTGACTTGTTATTTGTGAGGATCTCTTCTCTAGACAACAGATCTGGTTCATGTCGCCTGGCCATATCGGTAGAATATGATCACAGTAGTGGTGCTATGCCAATTACATAATATCAGTATAGTATATGTTTCTAGTAGTAGGGTAGCCGAGAGCGCTAACGCGCTGCTTCCTGGACTCGGCAAGGCCCGCCGGCCCTGGATCGAATCCACCCGGCGGATTAACGACGAGGACCGATGTGCCGGCCAGCATGGATGTGGTTTTTAGGCGATTTTCCACGCTAGATGAATATCGGACTGGTCCCCGTGTTCCGCGTCAGTTACACGGCTCGCAGACATCTGAACACTTTCGCACTATTCCATGGATTCGACTCGACGCAGACAGTTGGGGTACACTACTTCCGTCCCGGGGGGTACGGGGTAGCGGCAGGAAGGGCATCCGGCCAACCCTTAACCATTAACACGCCAAATGCGATTAACGATGGCTGACCCTGCGTAACTGCGGGACAAGGCTCAAGCGATAGAATATAATATGTTTCTAGTGCGCTCCACTCGTTGTCAGGTATTTTTGTGAGTCAACTTACTAAATAAAAGAGCGTAGTGGTAGCAACCCTACCTTTAAACCTCTTTATGTACAGATAAGAGTGGCTGTTGCTCGAGTTTTGTAACTCAGTATATGTTATCTGCACACCTCACCCTTTCCCTACCAAATTCCAAAAACTAAAATGTCGTTGTGTAACGACCCAAGTGTATTATTCTGTCCTCCAAATTGACGCTGTCGGCGCCAGTCTCACAGTGAACGAAACACTCGATACCACTTTTGGTTAATATTCGCGTAATTCTTGGCGTTTGCTAGCGTGCTACTTTCTATTGTACCTGTTGATTATTGACATTCCTTTATCTTACCGGATAGTTATGAAAATATTCATTATGTCTTCACACAAAAAAATGTGTGTTCTAAAAAGCTAATCATCCAGGAATTTTTTTCTTCAGCTTAAAATTGGATAAAAATAATTTTTAATGTCAAACAAGGCTCCGGGAGTAGGCATCATTCCATTAGAACTAGTGATAGCCTTGGGAGAGGCAGCCCCGACAAAACTCTACCATCTGGTGAGCAAGATGTATGAGTCAGGCGATATACCCTAAGACTTACAGAAGAATATAATAATTCCAATCCCAAAGATAGCAGGTGTTGACAGATGTGAAAATTACCGAACTATCAGTTCCATAAGTCACTGCTGCAAAATACTAACGCGACATTGGAGAAGATCAGTTTGGATTCCGTAGAAATATTGGCACACGTGAGGCAATATGACCCTATGACTTATCTTAGAAGATAGATTAAGGAAAGGCAAACCTACGTTTCTAGCATTTGTAGGCTTAGAGAAAGCTTTTAACAATTTTGACTGGAATACTCTCTTTCAAATTCTGAAGGTGGCAGGAGTAAAATACAGGGAGCGAAAAGCTATTTACAATTTCTACACAAACCAGATAGCAGTTACAAGAGTCGAGTGGCATGAAAGGGATTGTAAAATATAGCTGAAGGTGATTGGGGAGCGAGTGAGACAGGGTTTTAGCCTCTCCCCGATGTTATTCAATCTCTGTACTGAGCAAGCAGTAAATAAAACAAAAGAAAGATTCGGAGTAGGTATTAAAATCCATGGAGAAGGAATAAAAACTTTGAGGCTTGCCGATGACATTGTAATTCTGTCAGGGACAGCAAAGGACTTGGAAGAGCAGTTGAATGGAATGGATAGTGTCTCGAAAGGAGGATATAAGATGAACATCAACAAAAGCAAAACGAGGATAATGGAATATAGCCAAATACAGTCGGGTGATGCTGAGGGAATTAAATTAAGAAATGAGACACTTGAATTAGTAAATGAGTTTTGTCATTTGGGGAGATGGTCGAAGTAGAGATGATATAAAATGTAGACTGGGAATGGCAACGAAAACGTTTCTGAAGAAGAGAAATTTGTTAACATCGAGTACAGACTGAAGTGTGAGGAAGGCCCTCCTGAAAGTATTTGTATGGAGTGTAGCTATGAATAGAAGTGAAACATGGAAGATAAATAGTTTAGGCAAGAAGAGAATAGAAGCTTTCGAAATGTGGTGCTACAGAATAATTCTGAAGACTAGATGGGTAGATCACATAACTAATGGGGAGGTACTGAACCGAATTGGGGAGAAGAGAAAATGGTGGCAGAACTTGACTAGAAGAAGGTATCGGTTGGTAGGACATGTTCTGAGGCATCAACAGATCACCAATTTAGCATTGGAGGGCAGCGTGGAGTGTAAAAATCGTAGAGGGAGACCAAGGGATGAATACACTAAGTAGATTCAGAAGGATGTAAGTTGCAGTAGGTACTGGGAGATGAAGAAGCTTTCACGGGATAGAGTAGGATGGAGAGCTGCATCAAACCGGTCTGTGGACTGAAGACCACAACAACAACAACAATGTCAATACAAGCTACATTTTACAATAAGACCTAAACACTCTGCTTTTCTAATGCACAAAATTAATGGCTTTCTTTGTACGTTCCTTAGAAAAATTATATCTGACGTAGGACAGTCTTTGGTTGTAAATTGTTACCATGTGGCGAGTCTCTGTTCAATCCACCTATATCGCTCCCGAGACCTTTTCAAGTCTCAAACATCTATGATGTATAGATGCTGACTGAAGCGACCAATGAAAATTTGCACCAAGTCAGGGATTCGAACCTAGGTCTCTTCCTCACTAGGGAGAAGCGCTAACCATTACGCCACCATTGCACAAATTTTCATTCATCGCTTCATTCTGCATATGTATAGCATAGATAGCCTCATTTGAATAAAGCGCTCATGCCTGGGTTTCACGCGGGAGCACTGCTTTCTTAGATGCTGATGTGCTATTCCAATACACTTGAAAGAGCCTCTACAATGCTGTTCGAGTTCACAGGGAATAACAAATGAACTGAGGCGTGAATGGGAATTTATATCGAGGGGTGATGCGTCCTGGGGTAGGTCAGTGAAGTTGTGTAAAGCCAATGTTCTAGAGTGGTGTAGTGATCAGCACTTCTGCTTAATAAGCAGGCGACCTTGGTTCGAATTCTGGCCTCGGTATTAATTTTCAGTCCTCGCTTCAGTCTGCTTATATACATCAGAGTCTGTGTTAAGTTGTCGTCACAGTACCAGACTGTTAAGTGTCGCCTCTAATTTGTGAGATAATGGCGAAATTTAAATGGTGTGAATCTGATTTGAAGAACTCTGTGAAGAAAAGTTTCAGAAATATTATGTTCATATTCAAGAAAGCAAGTGAACTAAATCATCTTGTTACGTGGCAGCTAAGTTACTCAGTAATGTGTAAATGTATCCTCCTCTATTTTTCTTTTTACTTACATCATATAATAGTAGTAAAAACTGAAGGCTTCACCTAAATTCACAGAGAAGAATTTGACGCTACCCGTCATTTGTACTCGAAGGGGGAGCATGTGAAATGACACTAGGCAAGTTGATTGGTTGGTTGGTTTGTTGGAGGGGACCAATCTGCGAGGCCATCGGTCCCATCGGACTAGGGAAGGGTGGGGAAGGAAGGTGATCATGCCCTTTAAAATTCAAAGGAACCATCCTGGCATTGGCCTGAAGCGATTTAGGGAAATCACGGGAAACTTAAATAAGGATGGCTGGACGCGGGACTGAAACCGCTGTCTCCCGAATGTGAGTCCAGTGTGCTAACGATTGCGCCAGCTCGCTCTGTACACTAGGTCGGCGTACACTGAACGTTACGTATGGAAGACTATGAATTGCTTAGAGCTCAAAGACGTGAGAGTAATGCAGCTGCAAGTTACGTAGGAACGGCATTTGCGAGGGAACGCAGAAAATGTCTCGAATGTTCTGCAACAATTTTCCTGTAGGCAGACCTTTCCATCAACTGGTCTGGTAGAGCACTTGCCCGCGAAAGGCAAAGGTCCCGAGGTCGAGTCTCGGTCGAGCACACAGTTTTAATCTGCCAGGAAGTTTCAGATCGGCACACACTCCACTGCAGAGTGAAAATCTCATTCTGGAACTTAAAATAGCGTAATTGTTATGTTAAAAGGGAATCCCTGTGTTGGTCTGCTGTGCAATAGATCCATAGTCAACATACTACTTAGCCAAGACAGCACAATGTGAAGATCAACCACAATAATGTAAACGTTGATGAACGTTTTTTCTGCAATGACGAAGAGACTGAGAAAATATGTGATGAGATAAAAGAAATTTTTTAGTTCCTTAAGGTAAACGAAATTTTAAGTGCGATGTGGTCTGGAATTCAGTAGAATGAGAGGGAAGAGAAGGATTAATAGTAGGAGAAAATAGACTAGTGGAAGGGGGTGAACGAGGAAACCAACTGGCAGACTTTTACACCAAACACCATTTAATCAGTGCGAACACATGCTTTAAGAGTCATGAAAGGACTTTTACGTAGGGGGAAACTGGAGACACCAAAAGGTTTCAGATAGATTATATAATGATTAGAGTTTTATGAGATAGATATTCAACTGCAAAATTTGCCAGTGGCAGTTGTTGACTATGACCGTAATTTATTGGTAACTAGCTGCAACCTAAAAGTGAATAAATTGCTGAAAGATGGGAATTTAAAGATGGAACGTAAATAAGTTTAAAGAACAAGAAATTTTTGAACGTTTCAAAGAGAACATTGGCCAAGTAGTGAATAAGTCAAAGGAATGCATTAGATATGAATGGGTAGTTTGGAGAAAAGACAAGGCCTAGCCGAAATCTTTGGACAACATTCGTGATATTAAATTTAATTAAAAAAAGGAGGAAATATAAAATGTACGCCAAAGCGTTAGGGAAAAGCAAATACAGACGTCTAAAAATGGGACTGATAGAAAGTCCATATTGCCAAAGCAGTAATATCTAGAGGAGATAGACAGAGCTATAAAGAATGCATGAGTTGAAGACAGATAGACACAGAATACAAAACAGTTAAGGAAAAGAAAAGCAGATGTATGAAATCATTGAGAATTCAGATGCCAAGAGAGTTATAAGCAAAAGAGGTAGGGCTGAAATGGGGAAGGAACACCAAGTAATACTTTTCATGAGAGACTACGCAAAGAGATAGGTTGGAAGGAAATGAGGTAGGAGACATGGTACTCTGACGAGAATTTGACGGGACATAGGAAAATCTATATCGAAGAACGGCACCCTGGGTGGACGGTATTACCTTAGGTGTAACTAAAAAGAAAAGATGGAAGGAATCTGTAGATGTACAGCAAAAATGTGATGAGAATAATTTGGAAAGAGACGAAAAAGTAGATTAAAATGAGATAGAAGGTATGAGAAGTATTTTACAGAACACAGGAAAACTTAGAGAAACTAGGCTTCTTTAACAGACGACGCTATTAGAACCTTCAAGGAAACATATCTCAACAAAGCTATTCGATCTGACATGTACCGAGCGAGGTGGCGCAGTGGTTAGCACACTGGACTGACATTTGGGAGGACGACGGTTCAATCCCGCGTCCTGCCACCCTGATTTAGGTTTTCCGTGATTTTCCTAAATCGCTCCAGGCAAATGTCAGGATGGCTCCTTTGACAGGGAACGGCAGACTTCCTTCCCCATCCTTCCTTAATCCGATGAGACTGACGACCTCGCTGTTTTGTCTCTTCCCCAAAACACACCCCTCTGATATGCAACGTATGTCAGAGAGGAGAAATAAGCACAGACTTCTATAAGAGTGTTGGAATTCCATTTCAAAGAAGGCTGGTTCTGACAGTTGTGTGGTCCCAGCGGAGGTTCGAGGCCTCCCTCGGGCATGGGTGTGTGTGTCTGTCCTTAGGATAATTTAGCTTAAGTAGTTTGTAAGCTCAGGGACTGATGATCTTAGCAGTTAAGTCCTATAAGATTTCACACACATTTGAACATTTTTTGACAGCTGTGAATTTTTCGGGTCTGCTAGTGTATTAAGTAATGTAAGTAATAAGTATAAAATACTGAAACGCATATGACATTGGAAAAACTTGAAGAAGATTAGTTTAGGTTCTGGAGAAAGGTGTGAACGCATGAGGCAACACTGACTCTACGATATATCTTAGAAGATAGACTGGATATTGAAGGAAGTCGATCCAACGTTCATAGAACCTGTGTAATTAGAGAACGACAACCAGTTTAATGATGTACGGTTTTAAATACTGACACGGATTAGTCACAGAATCTAAGAAAATCTAGAAGAAATGAACCTATCATCAGTTTCTAAATATCATTTTCGGTTCTGGAGAAAGATGGGAATACTTTAAACAGTGCTGACCGTACAATGTCTTTTAAAAGATACACCGAGGCAAGTTAGATCAACTTTTGTAGCTGCTTTAGATTTTAAGAACGATTTTGACAATGTTTGGTAGGATACAAGTTTTGAAATTCTTAAGTGAACAGGAATAAGACACAGAGATGAAAGGTTACCTAGAACATGTACAGAAACCAGACTGCAGTTGTGAAAGGTGGAAGACGTGAAAGGGAAGAAGTGAAGGAAGTGGTTGAGAAGGGAGTGAGACAGACTGTAGGCTACCCTTACTATTAATTATACAATCACTACAGTGAGCAAGCTGTAAAATAAAATAAAGAGAAATTTGGTATCAGAATCAAAGTTCAGCGAGAAGAAACAAAGACTTTGAGGTTCCTTTACGTGTAAGTGAAACATGGACAAAGATTATAGGTGTATATGTAATACAACTGAACGGAACTGAATCAGACTGTGGGGAAGATCGTTTAGCACTACTAGGCCAATATAACGTGTTGATTAATGGGATGCATCCTGGTGGCTTGAAAGGATGATTAACTTGGCTGTTCTAGGAAGCATTGGGTGTAAAAATTGTAGAGGGAGACAAGGGCTCGACTTAGTGCGCCGGTCTGAAGTTGATGTTTGTTGCAATAAGTGTGCAGTGAAAAGAAGCTTGTACGGGATAGACATGCACGGAGGGCTGCATGAAACCAGTCTTGCGACTGAAATTCGTAATCATGTCCAAAATTGTGGTTGTGTCCTACGTTCGCGAACCAATAAATGTCAGTCACGAGATCTCTCTTAAATGTAGGGATGTTTTTATTCTTATTTTTTCCTTGTAGAGGAACGTCAGCCAGGCCGTGAGTGTGATATGTAGGGATAGCCTACGTTGTTGGAGGCGCATGATCCCCTTTAACAGGTTTGGTGAGGCAACGCCCGCACCGCGTTGCTTGCGCTGCGCCGCTAACTGTGTATTCCTCACTCCATTTAACCATTTGTCCGCTAAGATTGCTTCCTATCGGGCTAAGGCAGGGAGCCGGCCCTCCGTTCTACATCCAGGCGGCTGGCCCCTAGCAAGTAGGCTGCCCGCGCACCGCTCCAACGGTTTACTCATTTTCTCTCAACAACGGTCACTACGTTCTCATATTTAGCTCTACACGAGAACCTACGTTGCTCCAGTACATTTGGCACAACATCGGCTCACACGTTACCAGCAGTGTTTGGGGTCCTGCCAATTCATCTGCACATCAGAGAAAGACGTGGCATTTACTGTATAAAAGCGAAACAGACCAAGAGACAGTAAATGAAATAATAGTTGCTCATGAAGACAATCGCATCTCAATCAGTCGGCATGAACAGCGTTTAACACATACCGTAACATGTGGCACAATGCTAAGTACCCTCTGTCATGTACTTCACCAAGGTTTGCAGATTGTGTACAGAAGATGGACAACAACTATCGAATCATTGGGAGAAATGCGAGTTTGAACATAAATGCAGGTGCTATCCGAGCATGCGGGCTACGCTGTTGTATTTCACCACGAATGACACCTGTGTGATGTCATCAATACTTTTCAAGTGTCAATGGTAGTCAGAACAGTGATTTGTGTAGCTGTGAGAGTATTATGCGGAGGCTAAGTGTATCCGAACATGTGTAAATTTTTGGGTCCTCGTGTGGTGGGTGCTTACATTATCAAGAAAGCCGGAGTGTTTGATATTTCAAGACGCACCGTGTCGAGGAGTTATACAGGCTTATTAGCGGGGTATCATGGTGATGCTGGACGACCTCGAACACGACGAGATGCCGCATTTGATGAGATTATTCTCGAGTTCTTCGAGGAAGCACCAACGACAAGTACTCGTGCGGTTGGACATGACATGGGGGCCACAGGCATCTGATTGGACCAGTCCGTCTACCTCCTCGACTTATCGGGGAAAATTACCTTCACTTTTTGCGAGAAACTCTGCCCAGTCTGCTGTAACATGTTCCCCTGGACATACGGCTGTGCATGTGGTTGCAGAATGATGGGTTGTGCTGTGCGAGAATATTAAAGTGATCTCTTCGACGGCTGGGCAACTGGCAGAGGCAGTAGTAGGACATGGGCCCAGGGATACTTTCAGGTTCTAGTTCACCCACCCAGAAGCGAACCACCTAGAAACGAAGAAGAATTAATGGATCGCATTCAACATGCCGCCAATCACATTAGGACAATGCCAGAAATCATCGAAAGAGCTCGACAAAACACCGTCGACGTTACAAGGCTTGTGTCGCGTCAGAGGGTCGCCAGTTCGAGCACCTGCTTCAAGTAAACAACGTCCTAGCCGCAAAAAAAGCCCTTTTCAGGGCCGACACAATTTGTAAAAGACTTTCTGTACGCGAACTAATAGCTGCTGACGTGTTTATTCCCGGTACGTTTTATCATGAAACTACAATGGATGTGTCGGTACCCCAGTGGATTCGCCCCACGCCCCCAAGTTACGGCTTCCTGCGGCGTTTACCATCTTTGATGCCGAATTGTTTGCGATCTTGCGGGCATTGGAGCGGATGAGATGTGTTCCCAGTCTTAAGTTTCTCATCTGTTCTGACTCCCTGAGTGCCCTTCAAACCATGCAACACTTGTACCCAGCGGATACGGTCATCTAGAACATCCATGATGCCCTACTCCACCTGCAACGGCAGGGGAAGGAGGTTTCTTTCTGCTGGGTGCCGGGGCACGTGGGTATTAGGGGAAACGAACTGGCGGATGTGGCTGCCAAAGATGCATGTTCCCTGCCTCACGTTGTTGAATGTGCCGTCCCCCTCCATGCTGTTACCTCCCTTTTGCGTATTCGTGTTATGCGTCAATGGGAAGAGGTGTGGCTGGCAGTTGGTGAAAATAAGCTGCGTCTGGTCAAGGCCACCACGTGGTCATGGCGTACGTCCTACCAGTCACGCAGGCGGGATGAGGTTCTCCTCACTCGCCTCCGCATCGGGCACAGTCCCTTAACGCATGGTTTTTTACTCCGGCGGGAGCACCCCCCAATCTGCAGTGCTTGTGGCGTCCATATTACTGTCCGCTACATTTTACTTGACTGTCCTTTATTCTCCGACCAGAGGGCGGTGGTTTCCTTGCCACCGGATTTGCCCTCTATTTTGCAAGACGACGCAACGACTGTGGTTAAGGTCTTACGGTTTTGTGTCCTGTCCAATTTGTTGCCTCGGATTTTAGGGAAAGGATTTTAATGCACTGCTGGGTGACTGGCTCACTCGGGTTTTAGGTAACAGGTCCGCCAGTCACGATTACCTACTTGTTTCACTTCGATTTCTGTTCTCTGTTCCTTGTGTTTCCTTTCCTTTTTTAGTGCGTTTCTTTTCCAAACCAAACACACACATACACACAGAGAGGAAGGCAGGCGCGCTAGCACCGAGCGTGCCTCCTTGGATACATCGCGATCTCCGGCAGGCAAAGCATTCGCGATCATGCGTTGTCCAGAGCATCCTGCAACAGGGCAATCCCACAGCCAATCGGAGCGCTTTGAGCTAAGTTTCCGTAGTTTAAAAATGGTACGTTGTCGACCTACACAATATCTACAATATCTATAATTTTGGTTCCTACTGGTCTCAGCTACACAGGGTTAAAATTTCGTGACACAATTTCTCTCCACCCTGTATAGTATGGCTCTCCCTCTCTCCCTTTTTTCACACACACACACACACACACACACACACACACACACACACACACACACCAATGTATACACATACATATGTATCGAGAGTAAAAATTTCACACTATCAAACTATTCCGCTACGAAGTGTCTCCAGCATATTTCGTCCGCCTCCGTTAGCTGAGTGGTCAGCGCGCCGAACTGCCACGCCAAGGTGCCCGGGTTCGATTCCCGGCTGACGCAGGAGGTTTTCTCCGCTCAGGGACTCGGTGTTGTGTTGTTCTCATCATCATTTCATCCCCGTCACCGACGCGCAAGTCGCCCAATGTGAAGCCGAATGTAGTAAGTACTTGCCCTCGGCGGCCCAACTTCCCCAGATGGGGGGGACTCCCGGCCCACAATGCCGAACGCTCATTTCCATTTTCCAGCATATTTCGAAGTATTTGTAGCAAGGAAATTCTGTTTTATTTTCTGTTACCACATCTATGATTTTCGTTAATCTTTAGGAAAATTGAAGTATTATTGCACGTAATCAGTCTTCACATTTTAGATACCTGTAGTATATCATCCTGTGGTGACTATTTCTTAAAATACTTAACGGTTTGGATATCTGTATAAAACGGCAGAAATTACTCAGATTATCGCGGCTAAACGTTACTAGCAGATGAACGTCGTCATTTAATCATTAAAAAGTAGTCATACTATCTTACGAAATCATTACACATTATCTTATTTTATTCCACATACGAAGCGCCTGTTAATAGTATGTTAACTATAATCAAGCCTTTGTTGTGCTTTCTACTGCAAGTAACGCCCAGGATCGAACTGTAGAGTGCTTCTTGTTGTGAGAAGACCTTTATGTACTGAATGTGGGGAAATGCACGCATTTTAGCACAGCCAAAGAGTTGTTGTCATCAACAGATCCTTAAGCGCTATAGTCATCGTAAATATTGCTCAGTTGGGCATGGCATATGACCTGCACTCAGTGGCCGTTTTACGATCTGGATGCATCTACTAGACAGAGAAGTGCCTCTTAGTTACTGGTGCGTCCCATGCAAAGTGAACTTGGGGCAGTACAGTCAGCTGGCTGTGTTTGAACGTAGAGCTATTGTCTAGGACAGGATGAATCACTTGACAATAACGACTACTCCATAGCACTGACGCGTCAATCCCACAGTTTTCATGACTGCCGTGAAGACCGCCTGTCCCATGCCAAGATGACGAATGCTGGTCTGCAATCAGGGACAGCTGGATTACTTTTAATGTTGTTGCGTATGTACTGTTATAAAATTGCACTGGAAGATCTGCTCTTATAACGTAAGTAGCAGAGCAATAGCTCGAGAGGGAGGGATATGAGCGAGACCTGGATAGAACCCGACAGGCGGGATGAAAACCTTAGGTATGGTACACCGGCCACCGTAACAGCCGTTTTCGTACCGTTTTCCACCCCCTTATACACAGATCGTAGAGTCAGAAAAACGCTGTACATAAACAGTCAAATTACGATAAGGCAAAGAATAAAGTTTTCACAACTCACAGATATGTGGCACGCACCACTTCCCTTCTTTTACTGACGCTTATGCGGATATGAAGGACATCTGTCCACAAAATTAAAATTACACAAAAATGGCAAAACACGAAAAAAACAGCTGATAATAATAAACAACGAAAACAAGCTTCAGTGCTTTTTCGAACTATGTAGTCAAATGTAAGGACTACATTTATTCTGGTAAACTTGGGTTCATCTTTTCAATTTTTTCTCGTGTTCAGATGTTTTTTCTTTAGATGCGGATGAAACTTTTTATGATTGTTCATACCACTGCTGTCGATAACAACCATTCGTTGAATCCAGTGATGTGAATATTTTTATAACAATTTGCGATTCAAATCAAGTACAATAAACACTAAAGAATTAACATCTTTGATCAAATAATTGTTTCAACGTTTTAAGCCACTGTAAATCTTTACCACCTTTCGATTAAAAAAGAACATCAAATTTAATAATCATATTATTATGTAATTTTGATGAATTCATAACAACTGTATAACGTGTGTATATTTCTCCCTTATCGTTTTAAGTAAATTATAGGTTGACACTGAATCATGGTCGAAGATAATCGGTCTGAAATGTAATTACTTAGCGGGAGCTAAATTCGAATATTTCAACCACAGATGCAGAGTAGATGAAGACGGTGTGATTAATTTGGCGAGGCGAATGTGAAATTAATTTTCTTTAGTATAACGGTTAATTATAAGGAAATCGTAATCACACTCGGCAAACTCAGAGGAGCAAACAAAGAACAGGCGGGAGGGGCTCCTGCAGGGGGGCGGAAGTACTTCTTGCCTGCATTTCTTAAACATAAGCCGCTACAGATATTTGCTGCTCACAGCTTCAAAGTTTGTTCCGTCTTCTCTTTCCAAATACCATTTCCTCCAGACTACATCATTTTTCTATAAAGGCTCGTTTAATACTTCTTTGCCGAGAGATCGAAGTGGAAGTTAACAGAAAGATGTGCTGCGGATATTGAAAGCCTTCAGCAATTAGGCGAGAGTTCTTACCTAGACGGAATAATATAAGGTTTTCTTCTAAGTTCTCGACAGGTCAAGCCTTTGGAGCTCATTTATTTCTCAGAATAAAGGAACTTCTGAAACAAGAGTATCGATGTAGTTGCTGCAAAATTCCACAGCAATCCAAGAAGGTATTTATGTACATTTTTGTTCCACTTACATATCACAGAATTTTATACTGAGTTATTAACCTCGGTTGATAGTCTTCACACCTGATTTCAATATTCTGATCACACGCGGCCAGCATATTTAGTAACAGCACAGTCAAAGTAATAAAGCAAACCAGCTTCACTGTATTTACACATAACGGAAGTATCACACGTGCAATGCGACCAAATACTTTGACTCTATGAATCCTTTTATTAAAATGCTATGCAGTCGGTTCTTACTACACAGCAGTCAAATAAGATGCTTCGTAGATTCAAAACGTTTGCTGGAACTGAATATGTGCTACTTCCAACTTACATAATTACGAAGAAGACTGTTTGTCTTACTATTTTGAATGCATTATTTTTTCTTATGCTGTCTTAGTGTGATTAGAAAATTGTGTGTACTCAGGTATGAAGATGGTCATTTCTGAACAAAATTATTGAATTAGTACAAAAATTATGTGATCCGTAACTGAAGTAAATGTATAAAGGCTACTGGAAAATGTTACTTCATGGAGGTAGTTCACTTAAAATAATGGCCGTTCAATTCAAGTAATCTCATTAATTGTTCTTTTTCATCTCACTCTATTACTCGAAATTCTGAGGATTTAGAAGTATGTGATCAATATTAATAAACGAAAGAAATTTAGCTAAACTGAGAAGTTTACGCAGCGGAATATCCCCTTATTTAAATTTATTCCTTTTTTCAAATATTTATTAAATAAATTTTCTATAAAATGACTGTATTTTTGGATTGCTTAGTGTCCCGTTGTGTTTTATCTAAAGAATATACTTTGGTATACAAACAACTTAGTGATTCTATTTTTCTGGACAAAACGACAGCTAGTGACAAGTTATTCGACCAGCCAGTGAAAGACATGTTGATGAATGAACCTATGGCAGTCATAACCTTTATTCGAGGGAAGACGTCCTTCAGCCACAACCAGCTTCAGACGTAGAAGTAGTTCCAAATCAGGTGACACCAAATATAACCCGTATCGTGGATGTTGCATCAGCTGCCTCCCGAAAGCTTTCTGTTCTCTGTGCATCGTTCTCTTCAAGGGCGGTACTTTTTACTTTCGTAATCAAAGCGTCTTCTCATTGTACCACTTATTTGGCACATATCTGAGCGGCTTTCGTCGGTTATCGGTTTGTCTTCAGTAAGATAATTTATATTACGAAAGTGTGGACCAGGTGCATGGCGCACGTTCTCAGTTGCAATTGTCTGTTTAACGGCTTCCAGAGAGAACAAAAATTTCAGTATTTCATAAAATTAGTGACTGAATATAAAAATCTAAATTTCTGCCATAATCTACTCATTAAGAGGAATAATGGGATGTTAAAGGTTTAACACAATAGGAGACGATTTACAAAAGAAACTGTCTTGAAGCAGGCTAACTCATGGTGCGCAAATTATGCACACTATATTCATCCTGTATTTGGAAATGAGAGCACTTAGCGACTTCTAAGAAACCTTAAACATAATTTCAACCTTTACAAAAGTTGCTGTCGCTGACGCGATCCAAAAATTAGGGCCGGCCATTGTGGATGAGCGGTTCTAGGCGCTTCAGTCTGGAACCGCGCGACCGCTACGGTCGCAGGTTCGAATCCTGCCTCGGGCATGGATGTGTGTGATGTCCTTAGTTTAGTTAGGTTTAAGTAGTTCTAAGTTCTAGGGGACTGATGACCTCAGATGTTAAGTACCATAGTCCTCAGAGCCATTTGAAACATTTGAACCATAAATGAGGAAAGGATAAAAGTTTATCAGTCACTATATTTTCACTGTTAATGCAGCAAAATCTCAACATCAGATATGACATTTTATTTTGCCACATCTTTACTACTAACTCTATTTTTAACACTTTTTGCAGATGGTATCCACACCACTGAAGGAACCCCCAAAATTATTCAGTTGGTGCAGAGGTTCGTACCGTTTTCCACAAGTTTAATAAACACAAGTGATATACATAACAGAAACATTAGTCATCAATAATATGTTCTCCTTCATTGTTTGCAACAGTCTGCCAACGCTAGGATAACTTTCTGATTCCGAAACAATAGAAATCTGGTGGTTTTGAGGCGAATATCTCGTCGAGTCACGTTCTGAGTGCATTGTCATATGGAAAGGAAGTTTCTTGACAGTTGGTCGATAGAGAGCGGAAAGGTGAAAATCTGAGGGCTCAAGATCAGGTGATGGGTTCGTAATGTATGACTTCACGCAGTCTTCCTAGTCGTTGTTCTTGGATTATGCGGCCGGCCGAAGTGGCCGTGCGGTTCTAGGCGCTGCAGTCTGGAACCGCGAGACCGCTACGGTCGCAGGTTCGAATCCTACCTCGGGCATGGATGTGTGTGGTGTCCTTAGGCTAGTTAGGTTTAACTAGTTCTAAGTTCTAGGGGACTAATGACCTCAGAAGTTGAGTCCCTTAGTGCTCAGAGCCATTTGAACCTTGGATTATGTCTGCAAGACGCCTCAGTTGCCGACAATACATGTCAGCCTTGATGGTTACAGCTGGGGCAAGCAATTTGTAGTATACCACACTGTCGCTGTTCCACCAGAAGCGTAACATTATCTTTTATGGACGCGCAAACATTTCTGGATGCCTCCGCTGCTGTCGCCACTTCATTGAACACCGACAGAAGAATATATATGCGATGTCCCGATTTCTTCATTTGGCACTCCATTTCCTGGTGCCGACATCTCCACTAACTGTCTCTAGACGATAAAATAACAATATGTAAACTCAAATAGCTGCACTGAACTACAGATAAAAATGGCAATTGATAAATACACCCATAGCAACCGGAATATAAACATGCAAAACAAAAACGCTACGAACTAATGCACCAACGTAATACTACTTCAATATCACTAAGAGGTAAAGTACTTCTAACAGCGATAAACATGGTGTCTAGAACTGTATTTAATCTTTTGTGAACACCGTAAGGCTTTTGTAAGAAATTCTGCTGTATTTATCTCCGTCTTTTAATACTGAAACACGTATGGTGAGGCATGATAAAATCTTTGACCAGAGAGCCTTTTATCGTAGTTAGTCTGCGCTTGACCGCGCGAGTGTTACGAGCAGTACGCTAGTAGTCGTCGTGCAGTGCACTCTGTCGGCAGCAGTAGCTCAGTTCAGTTGCGTCCAGCAGTCGGTCGGTAGTAGTCGTGCAGTACAGGTGCGAGCAATCTGTCAGTGGGCAGTCTGTGAGCAGTGCAGTATGTCGGTAGTAGCAGTCCAGTGCAGTTGTGTGTGAGGAGTCGCGGACGTCGACATGGCATTCTGGTCAAGATACAGGACGAGGTATATTATTTTTAAATGCGCTCAGCTAATAATGTAAATTAACTGTAACTAATTTGTGCAATAATCGCCCCAATAATAATTTTGATTTCAAAGCAATTTTTACAAAAGAACCTTTATAATTGAACCAACGATCTCCTTCCATTTCCTTTGAAGTAAAGTTTCAGTTAAATTTCAAAAAAAAATATTATTTGCAATGCATTTCCTCCAAGCCGTGGCCAACAATGAGAGCAGAAATTTGACATGCAGTTTCAATGAGGTAAGAAATTAATTCTGATTTTTTTGCACAGGGCCAAAGACCGATATTTCGGTTTAATTGAATTTTCATTGTCACTGAAGTTTCATTAGCATTGAATTGTCTCTCATTATTTTTGTGAGAGTTTACACCTAGAGTCAGATTGCGAATTTCACATTTTTATTGCCTTTGTCAGTACATTTCATTGCAGGGAGGTTACGTTTGGCTCCCATTTCTATTAAAATAATATCTTTTAAATTTTTTGTGGGGAGGTTACACTTAGTAAAATAATATCTTTTAAATTTTTTGTGGGGAGGTTACACTTAGCGCAGACTAACTACGATAAAAGGCTCTCTGGTCAAAGATTTTATCATGCCTCACCATCGCTGCTACGTTACATACGTGTTTCATAACCCTCCACTGGGGGGGCAAAAATTTGGCAGCGATGGTGAGTCATTTGGACTTGCCATCGCAAGAAATTTTTACAATTTACATAATATTCAAATGTAGTACATAAATTAAATGTGGTGCACACGCACCAAGTACATAACATTTCAGACAAAGACAAGATATGAGTACAAAACATAGTAGCAAATCAGAAAACTGTATACACAAATTATTTGACAGATAACAAAGTGCATACGCACTGAAAAAATTCTGTAGCATTTTCAGAACAAATAAACAGAATGGCAGAAAATCATGTTGACAAGTGACATGAGTGTACTCGCACTGGAGTTGAGGACATATCAGCAAATGATGAAATGTATATACAATGAGTAACAAATGACATAAGTGCATATGCACTGAAGCAATGAACATATCAGGAAATCATAAAAGGTATACAGAATGAGTACAAATCATACTGAAAAATGAGAAAAGTGCACAGGCACTGAAGTTCAGTAGAAAACATATTAACACATAACCTAAGTGCACATGCACTGTAGTTCAGAACATATCATCAAAATAAAAATGTATATACAATATAAAAGACAAGAGTGCACATATACTGTACTTCAGAACAAATCGAAAAAATGTCTTTAGCATTTTCACAACAAATAAACATAATGGCAAAAAAAATCATGTCGACAAGTGCCATAAGTGTACTCGCAATGGAGTTCAGCGAATCGAAAAAAAAGTATAACCCATGAACATAAACGATGTTAGCAAAAAATGATTTTCACTATTAGGATAGGAAAGGGATGATTGCATCATGGTTGTAGCACTTTAGATTGCGCACAGCTGTTCTGAAAGTCCATATCTTTCCACAGAAGTACAACACCAAGTGACACAATTTGAAGTTCTTTTCCCATCAGAATTTATCAGCGTAGCCAAGACACTGAACTGTCGTAGTAATGTTCCATGTTCTCATTTTGGCAGTACACTAGGTACACCAAATAGTGGGACCATAATAACGTCTTCATCGCTCACGGTGGTGGACAGCATGTCGTGTCAACACCACGCTCTTACAAGGCACACCAACGTAGAATTGGTGCAAAAACCGAATATAGTGCTCCATGATCATGAGGATGGACAGGACAAATGGACATTCCAGTAATTCAGGGTAGTTAGCTCATAAGGTGAAGGACATTAAGTCACTTAATATTGAGAATTACAGTAGTAGTTTGCGGCATTCATAGCCTAGTTATTGAACATTTCTGTACCATGTCTTTAGTATTACAGAATAACGTTCATAAAATTAAATTATTGGCATCATGGGTAATCGTATTACAATAAACAGTGGCAGTCCTTGGCCAGTTACAAAGCATATTTAGTATGACAGAATAATGTTCATCAGACGTCTTAATTGAAAAGGAGAGTCAATTATTGACCTAGCATTAACATAATACATTGAGTGATACAAATTATTGGCACTCATTGGCCATTTACCAAAATATGAAAAGTCAACATTGAAAACAAGAGCTAATTAACAGCATAACTAATAACATAATTCATTTAGTGACATTAATTATTGGCACTCAGTGGCCAGTTATTATAACATGAAAAGTCATAATTGAAAACAGGAGCTAATTGATGACATAATTAATATATAATTCATTAAGTGACACTAATTATTGGCACTCAGTGGCCATCAAGTATCGAATAGTATAAAACATTGTTCCTCATTCAGTATTATTCAGATCATTAAGAAGTCATTATTATAAATCAGCTAATTACAATCATAGCATTAATAATCACGGGCATAGAAGTAGTCTCATTACAATAAACAGTGGCAGTTATTAGCCAGTTACAAAGCATTATTTTATATATATATATATTTTTTTGTCTCATTAAGAAGTCATTACTCAAGTGACATACTATCCAGAGCTAATCAGTATTATTCAGAATTATCATAAACTAGTGACATTATGTGGGACTGGTAATACTCCTTTTTTTTTGTTAGCAATGCATTGCGTTGGGATCGATAATTAATTGCTGAGGCATAACACTATTTGCTTTTGACCTATTGCTGCAAATGAGGATAGGTAACGTCATTCGTCATGAGTCAGCTGTAGCAAGGTTATGTAACAAGGCAGTATATGTGATCACATTTATAAATGATAGACACAAATGGGTAAAAAAATAAAAATGCAAGTACTAGAACAGGTATAATAAGTAACAGGTTTAGTAAGTATCATGAAAAGCTTCTCCTGGAAAAAAATACAAAATGGATTATTGAGCTGAAAGAAGAAACGCACACTAGGCTGAAAAGTAGTGAACTTCGAATTAACAGGTAGTGAAATGTGTATAAAAATGTGTTCATAGCTGTCCTTTCCAAAACTTTCCGTCATCCTACTATGCAATATAACACCTGCTGTCAAAGCAAACTGCAACAAATACTTAAATAACTACATAGCATAAATACATAACTTCAACATTATCCTCATCTGTAAAGAAAAAAAGAACTTCATTATCAATCACTTCATTATCCATATTATCATAACTTCATTATTATCATCACCTATAAAGAAAAACTTCATTATTCATAACAGCATATCCTTCATCATTATTCATCAGCATTCATTACCATCTGCAAAAAAAAATCACTTCATTACTCATTACACAACTATTCCTTATCTCTAGCATATTTCATCACTAAAAACTAAGATGTGTAGTTCTGTCTGACAGCTTGCATCAATCGCCTTGTATTCTGAAAGAAAAATTAGTTAAGACTGCTATTCTACGATGAGTATAGTATAATCTTGTTAATGCTTGTTAATCCTGATCCATTTACTCTTCCTCATAAAGTTATTGCATCTTCTTTCATTTATTCCGTAGGTGAAATTCCATTTCTGTTGAATTTATTTCTTACACGCATCATTTCTTTCTGAAATTGGTGAACAAAGATTAATGTCTTGCATTTAAATCATATACCCACTAAATGATGACTGGTTTATGGTGACATAATTAACCATACAGCATAACATGACAGAAAACGTAATATGTCAAAGACATTGACAGTGTTCAGATGCAAAAATGTACACAGAATAATACAATGCAGCAGCAAAAAAAAAAAAAAAAAAAAAAAAAAAAATGTAAAACAGTCACGATGTTGAGATATCATAGGGCAAAAAAATGTCAAAGTCAACTAGTGTGTGTTATATCTTAACTATTTCACAGTGCATCTAAACAAAACTGGAATACAATCATACACACAAAAAAAAGAAAAATGTGCACGGTCTGATGTGTAACGACAAGAAAAGCGACCTGCTAACCTTACCTTGCCGGGCACTTGCCAAGAAAAATACGATAATCATCAATAATTAGTCATGTGAATATAGTTGCATAAATGGTCATAAAAAATTAGTAAATGGCATCATAGTGTGTCGAATCATAAAGTGTCTTCATTCAACAAAGGGTTTAATATTTGACCAATGGTGGTTGCCTTTCGATTTTCTGGTTCTCAAAGTTTCGACGTGTACAACATTGGGATGAGGAATGCTGCGAATCCGATATGGACCTGCGTATAGAAGTTCAAATTTACTGCACTTACCTTTTATTCTGCTGGATAAATAGTGTGTACGTACTAATATCTTCTGTCCAATGTGAAAGTCTCGGCGTCTACAAACCTGTTTTTGCTGTCTTCTCCGGCGCTCTGCGGCACGTTTGATGTTGTTCAGCGCAATGTCAATTATTTCGTGGTGTCTTAGTCGACGACAGGTAGGGAAGTTTACTAATTCTTTAATTTTGTTTGGTGGTTCAACGTTTTTCAGTATAACAGACGGAGATAGCATAGTCGATTCATTTGGAATGGAATTAATTACATCTTGGAATGAGAGTATGTGTGTATCCCAATCAATATGTCTTTTGTGGCAGTATATTCGGCACAGCTTACCAATTTCTTTCATTAACCGTTCACAAGGGTTCGAAGAAGCATGGTACTTGGATATATAAATCGGAGAAATGTTTCTAGCTCGTAACATGCGTATCCATATGCCAGAACGAAATTGAGATCCATTGTCAGAAATTACTTTCATCACATGCCCTACATGAAATAGAAAATGTTTTACAAATGCTTTCGAAACAGTTTTAGCAGTAGCTTTGCGTAACGGAGTGAAAGTAACAAATTTTGAAGTGAGTTCAACAGCGACAAAAATGTAGCAAAAACCTCTGTTAGTTCTCGGAATCGGACCAAAAATGTCTACTGCGGCCATATGTCTTAATTTAACAGGCACAATGGGATATAAAGGAGGAATATGTGAAGTGGTGTCTGATTTAGCTTTCTGGCAAATTTTACAAGACGCTAAAACTCGTCGTATACGTTTCTCCATGTTGGTAAAATAACAGTTCTGTCTCAGTATAAGAAAACATTTTCTTGCTCCGTAGTGTGCGTAACTTAAATGAGTGTACCAGATTAATTTGTTAACCAGTTCGTCAGGAATGCATAATAACCAATTGTTGCTGTCAGGATGAGAGCGGCGAAACAGAATGTCATTGCGTACAGTGTAATGGTTTCTAATCGTAACATTATTCTTATCTTGCCAAAGGTGTTTAATTTCTTTCCACACATTGTCTTTATTTTGCTCCTTTGCTATGTCCTGTAATGACGATGAAATAAAGTTTTCAAATGCAACTTGCTGAATGTACATGACACTGAAATTTGCTTTGCAGCAGTTGGTTGCTACTTCTTGCTGATTGTTGCTCAGAGAACGCGATAGTGCGTCTGCTATAACATTTTGTGTGCCAGGAATGTGAACTATTGTAAAATTAAATTCTTGTAAATAAAGTTTCTATCTACTTAATCTGTCGTGAGTGAACTTAGCCGAAAGTAAAAATTGTATTGCTCTGTGGTCTGTGTAAACGGTGGTATGTCTGCCATAAAGAAAATGCCGAAATCTCGTAAAAGCCCATACAACACATAATGTTTCAAGTTCTGTAACAGAATAATTTCGCTCAGCAGGTGACAAAATGCGACTTGCAAATGCGATGTTTTTAATTACTGTTGAGCCTCCTTCTTCAATTTCCTGGAAAATATGTACGCCTAAAGCGGTATTGGAACTGTCGGTGGCAATGGAAAAAGTTCTAGTAAGGTCTGGGTGCGATAAAAGTGGAGCATTCAACAAAGCATGTTTCAGGTTCACGAATTCACAATGTGCTTGCTTATCCCATGACCAAATAGTGTTTTACCTGTTAATTGGCACAATCTGGGTGTGTCTAAAGCAGAGTGATGAATAAATTTACGAAAAAAGTTAATTATGCCCAAAAAACTGCGTAGTTGTTTCTTTGTCGTGGGAATAGTAATGTCACCTAGAGCTTGAAGTTTTTCCGGATCAGGCGCAATGCCTTCTGCTGAAATCACGGAAGTTTTGCCAAAGTGCGATTTACTGAGGTTAACTGTGAGTCCTTGTGCACGGAAAGTTTGTAACAGACGTTCTAAAATCACATTGTGTTCAGACCAGTTAGCTTCTGCAATAAGAATATCGTCTACGTACGTCGTAATTCTGTCTTTAAGTTCTGTCGGAAGTATTGTGTTCAAACCGCGAATAAAAGCTGCAGAAGAAATAGTTAAGCCGAACGGTAATTTGCAAAACTGATAACAGTCGCCAAAACAAAGAAATGCTGTGTATTTTCTACAATTCGGATGAAGTTGAATTTGCCAAAATCCCGATTTCAAATCTAATGTAGAATAAATAGCAGTACCATGAAATTTCTGTAAAAGTTCCTCTAAAGTCTGTGGTCGGTCTGTTTCATTAATAATAATGTCATTGATATGACGTGAATCAAGTACGAGGCGAAGTGAGCCATCTTTTTTCTTAACAATATGTAGCGGGTTTATGTACGGACTAACTGCCGGTTCTATAATTCCTTGGTCAAGCATATCCTGCAATTCCTTTTTAACCTGTTCTCTGTGGATATATGGAATGGGATAATGCTTTGCTTTAAATGTGTCGTGCTGTTTGACTTGAAATTCATACATAAAACCGGACATAGTACCAGGAATGTTGTCAAAAACTGGAGCTTGCTGTAAAAGAATTTTGTGTAATTGCGTTCGTTCGTCGTCTGTAGTTGCACTGCTTTGTCTAACTTTATCGGAAATCATTTGCATTACGTCGTAGTCAGCTTCGTCTGGAGTATTATAGTTGTGTACGTACGTATCCGTGAACAATGTGGGATTACAGTCTATGTTACGTGTTGCGGAAATGACCTCTGTGCGGTTAATTGTTTGTTCTTCCGCAGATAGTGAGTGCTGAAATTCTAAAGCAAGTTGTACATTTTCAGCCTTCAACATTAAATAAGAATTTTGAAAATCAACCACTGCATCGTGTTGTACGAGAAAATTCGTACCTAAAATAATGTCTGTTGTCAATAAAGGAACAATCCAAAAATTTGAGTGGAAAGTATGACCTCCAATACAAAATGATAAATGCGTCTGTAATTTAACGTCTACTCCTTTACTCGATACTGCTCCTTTTACTTTCATTTTGCCTAATGGTAATGTAGGATACGTATTCTCTTTGTTGCACTCGTTGAAAGTCTCCTCATTTATTACAGATAAAGGTGATCCGGAATCGATTACTGCTGAAAATTTCGATGAACCAATTTTAATTTCGATGACAGGATGTGAAATGGATTTTTGAACAACTGGTCTTTCCTGCAAAAGAGTGTCTCCGATGTCGTCAAAAGTAATTACATTTTCGTGAACAACATTTTGCGTGTCAAAAGTAGTGCTTGTATTATTGGAAGATGCGACCTGTACAGTATCTAGTCATATTCTATCTGATGTGTTACTATTTTCAGCTGGATGTTGTGGCATTTCTACTATTTGAACAGTTCTATTACTTCTTCCAGACGTATTACGCTCTGGATGATACCTACTGTCGGGTTCATTCATGAGAATAGGTTCTTGCATATGATTTTGCTGTTGGTGAGACCGACTGTTATTATATGTACGCTGATAATTGTGTTCATCGGTTTTACGTCTGTCGTGAAAGTCATTCCTATACGGTGCATTGCGATAGGAATTGAAATACTATCTTCTCTGTACGTAGTTATTTCCTTGCTGCCGTGCGTTACTATTTGTTGGATCTGGGACTATACGTGCACGCGGCGAAACAAAGTTAGGTTGACCTTGTGCATTACATTGTTGGTTATGTATTCCAATCGGCTGATTTTCATGCTGTTGTGGTGGAAAACCTCTATTGTTACCAAAATGTGATTCCTGTTGCTCAAAATTTTGACGATATTGATAATTAGAATTTTGTCTGTTATTAAAGTTTTGGTGGTTGTCATTCCTAAAGCGTCTGTTGCCTTTCCTATGAAAATTACGTGTTTGATCATAATTACTGTACGTCTGTTGACCTTGGTTGTTATATGCAAAATTTCTGTTTACGAAAGAATAAGCTGATTGCTGCACTTCTAAAAGCTGCAGCAGATCCCTGAATGCCGAAATATTTTCTTTTTGCTGACCTGTTAAAAGTGACACTCTTAATGATCGTGGTAATTTAGAGATGCATAATTGTATAAGTGCGGATTCACTGTACGGTTCACTTAGGTAATGGTTTTGTTGCACGATGTGCTCAAAAAATTGCGTCACACTGGGAAAATTTGAGTTCTCGTAATTTGGCAAACTAATTAACTGATCTTTAATTCCGCGCTGTGTCGTCTTCGACCAGTACGCTGACAGAAAGGCATTCTGAAATTCTTCTACCGAATAACATTGCCTCGCGATCGGTCTCATACGAGTTGCCGGTTCGCCTTCCAAAAAGCTGCAAATAAATTCAAGTTTGTGTGTTACGGGCCAAGTCGGTGGAAAAGCAAAGCTAAACTGTAGTATCCAATCCAGTGGATGAATCTGTGTTCTATCATTCTTAAACACTTTTAATTTTCTTATCGACAGAAAATGTTTGTAATCGAAATTATCGTCTCTGTGTGATGGAACAGGTTCAGGATTGTAAGAGAATCTATTGAACTGTGGTTGTTCGGAATCTAAGTCCCGTACTCTCTGTAGATTACCCAAATTACACGCGCTGCGTGAGTCTGACAAATGTTCATAAAGTGGCGTCTGTTGTGGTATGTTATTAACTGAAATGCTTTTCATTTCTGTTACTTCTTGTTGTAAACTTGACAACTTCCTACGTAACGTGTTGTTAGATGAATCGATCTCATTAACTGTCTGCTGTAAATTTTGAAATTCAGGTGTTTGGTTAAATGAAACCGGTGCAGTATCGTCTGATTTATTGTCATTAGTATTTTCGATAACATCAATACGATTGGCCAATTCATCACATTTTTCAGTCAGTATTTTAACCTGATCATCGGTTTTAGAATCAGACGCATTAATCTGTTTTTGCAACTTACGTGTAGTTTCGTTCAGTTTTTTAACGTCAGCTTTGACGACATCGGAATCCTGTGTTAGTTCTAATTGTTCGAGTCTGTCGGTCACTGTTTGAAAATCGGTTATGTATGTGTCTGTTTTCGATTTAAGATCCGAAATTTCGTCACGTAATTCTGTGTTGGACTGTTTGATGGTATTAATTTCGTCGGACACTGTCGCAATATTATTGTCTACATACGTTTTTGCCTTTGCAAACATTTTACATTTGTCTTCTTGTCACTGAGCAGTGATTGTTTCCATTACTTTTCGTTTTACTTTGTTTTGATCCTGAATGAATTTACGGAAACGCGTATCACTGTTTTGTATATGGTGATTAAAGCGTTCGTCAATCTGAGTGTTCTGTTGTTCAAATTTCGCGTCAATCTTTTCATCCATTGTGCGCGAAAGTTCTGCTGTCATTGCTTTAAACTCGTCGCGTAATTGTGTAGCTTTTTCAGAGCATTGTTTAGCGACTCCGTTAATTTCGTCTCTAAGTGTTTCTGTTGCGGCTGTTTGCATTTCCCTTAATTCCTGAGCAACAGACCTAATTTCTTCGCTACTTTTTATTGAACAAGCCTCAATTTCCACGCGCAACTGTTCCTTAGTGTCATGGCACTGCGAGGCAACGGCTCTAATTTGTTCACTAAGCTGTCTGGAATTGTCGTCTAATTTTTCATTTAACTGTTTGTTCTGTTCACTAAGTTTTCTGAAATCTTCACTTTGTTTTTCATTCTGTTGTTTGAACTGTTCGCTAAGTTTGTCTTGTTTTTCATTCTGATGTCTGACCTGTTCACTAAGTTGTTTGATATTGTTGTCTATTTTCTCACTTTGCTTTTCATTCTGTTCTATCAATATTGCCATAAATTGCTCCAAGGTGACATTACCTACTCTATTCTCAGTACTGTTTGATGGTGTATCTACAATTATCGCGTTTTGTGTGACCATTTGGTCATTCTGTAATTTACAAAAAGGTTTATCAGTCGGATGTACACTGTCGGTCACTATTTCGGAATTAAATGAATCCGTCCTACTTTGAGTATCCTGATCACTTTCATTAGAAGAATTTGTCTGAACGTTGCTTGAATTTTCCAAATCGGGTGTGTTAAGCTCGGCAGCGCTCATTACAATAGAGCGTCCCGCGTCATCAATTGTCGTCAAATTAACAGAAGAGACAATTGAGTTCGTTTGTTCATCATTAAGATAAAAGTCATCATTAGTGGTTGGAATGCACTGATTGTTAGTGAACGCAGGATTGTCATCATTACACTGCGTGTCACATGTCCTATCGGTAAAGTTGTTTGAGTCGGTAATTTCATTCATAATACCTCGCGATACACTATTCACAGTCTTTCGCGGCATTTTTACAACAGTCAAAATTTTTCACAAAATAAATAAGCACAATGCAAAAGCAACACACAAATACAACAGAGCAACGAATTGCCGTTGACCTGTAGAAAGAAAGTCACAAGTTAATAAAAGCGTTGCGCCAAATCCTAATTATATTTAAGCAAATAAGAGCAGATATCTGACTGTTGTTCAAAAGACTCTCAACGAAATACGATCCTGGACTGGGTGTCGCCAAGTGTAACCTCCCCACAAAAAATTTAAAAGATATTATTTTAATAGAAATGGGAGCCAAACGTAACCTCCCTGCAATGAAATGTACTGACAAAGGCAATAAAAATGTGAAATTCGCAATCTGACTCTAGGTGTAAACTCTCACAAAAATAATGAGAGACAATTCAATGCTAATGAAACTTCAGTGACAATGAAAATTCAATTAAATCGAAATATCGGTCTTTGGCCCTGTGCAAAAAAATCAGAATTAATTTCTTACCTCATTGAAACTGCATGTCAAATTTCTGCTCTCATTGTTGGCCACGGCTTGGAGGAAATGCATTGCAAATAATATTTTTTTTTTAAATTTAACTGAAACTTTACTTCAAAGGAAATGGGAGGAGATCGTTGGCTCAATTATAAAGGTTCTTTTGTAAAAATTGCTTTGAAATCAAAATTATTATTGGGGCGATTATTGCACAAATTAGTTACAGTTAATTTACATTATTAGCTGAGCGCATTTAAAAATAATATACCTCGTCCTGTATCTTGACCAGAATGCCATGTCGACGTCCGCCGACTCCTCACACACAACTGCACTGGACTGCTACTACCGACATACTGCACTGCTCACAGACTGCCCACTGACAGACTGCTCGCACCTATACTGCACGACTACTACCGACCGACTGCTGGACGCAACTGAACTGAGCTACTGCTGCCGATAGAGTGCACTGCACGACGACTACTGGCGTACTGCTCGTAACACTCGCGCGGTCAAGCGCAGACTAACTACGATAAAAGGCTCTCTGGTCAAAGATTTTATCATGCCTCACCATCGCTGCTACGTTACATACGTGTTTCAGTACCTATAACGATTTGAAGTACAGTGCTTTCTTGGATCTCTGGTTCTTTCCAAACACGGCTACGACAACTTACAAGTATAATACCGATTGTTGCTAGGTGTACCATTGTCATGTATTTCTCCTGCTCCCTTTGAGACAGGAGCCATTAGTGTACTTCCCCGGGACTCTCTGACCTACGAAAGCTCCCAGTCCACTCAACACCGCCCCCAATAATAGAATAAGGTGTCTCGTGAGTGTAATGGATCGCAGACGTATTAAGCAGAACCCGATACCCCACCGCCCTATGGCGCAAGTTGAGGAATCTTCAGGCCACACGGTCGCAGATTCGTCTGAGCCTCCACTCGGCTCCGTGCCAAAAGTCTGCACTCACTTCTGTAGACGATACCTTGAGTTCAGAACTGCCATGCAAAATTCCTTAGGAAACGCATGCATGTCCAAAGGAACAGGCACGGCGGTTACTATAGGCGTTGTGAAATACATGGAATGTATTCGCAGCTGCCAGTCCATACTGGCTGTATAATGGGATGACGACAGTGAAAATTAGCGTCGGACCAGGACTCGAATACGAATTTCCTGCTTATTATGAGCGGTCGGCTTACTTTTTGGATATCCGAACGCGACACACGGCCAGAACCAAATTCCATATGTCGTCAACCATATATCTACAGACTGCACTCGTATATTCATTATGTATATTCCCGTACCGGAGAGACATTTTAATTGAAATTCGCTGCTCAGTGCCGGGGGTAAATACGATATTGCAGTGCCTCTGTGGTTGTCGTCATTCCATTGTAGAGTTGAGTGTTGTGCATGTTGGGAACTGAGAATAAATTTCATGTATTTCACGACGGAAGTAGTCGCCGCAGTAGCTGTTCATTCGGACACGCATGATCACCCGAAGGAACATCACATCGCGCTTCGGATCAACACAGACACTGTAGTACCTTATTATTTTCTTACGTCTTTATTACTATCTCTATTGGCAACACACTTTACACACAGTGTCAGCATACACCACTCAACGAACCTGCAAAATTATATCATTCTACGACACATACGTCATAAACAATAAGAGGCGTGAAAAACAAGTTCTTCATTGAAAAAAATCGTGAATTACCCATACTACGTTCATCCAGTATTTGGTTATGAGACCAATAAGCTACGTCAAACAAACTTTAAGAACAATGTCAAACCATTTATAAACTTTTGCATTAGTCTACTGGTGAAACGTCCCACGGTTTTGCACCTTCAACCATAGAGGTTTTAGGTGCATAACGAAAATTATTTAACTTTATTAAATTAAAGTATTTTAACTATTTAACACATTTGTTAGGTAATCAGACATTTTGAAGCTGTGTTATGTGTGGAAGTTCGGTACTTTAAATAATCGGGGGTTGAATTGTGGGACGAGGGAAGCTTTACAGGTCAATAACAATCCTTCTTTAATCACAGAAAACAACCGCGATTACTTTTAAAATTCCCTCTGGCATGCACCAGAATGGCGTCGTGCGAGTAACATGACGTCTGGAAGCCCCTTCACAACGAGAGGACGTATGCACCACATGGGACACGAAATCTCCGACCAAGAGACTTACCAGCAGAGTTGCAGTAAGGGGGACGGCTCTACTGTGGGACACTTCAGACTTTCGCCCCCAACAAGCCCTTTAACAAAAGTTACATATATTTCCTTACTGCACTTTTGAATGATAGTATTCACCTTTTATGCGCTGCTGTTCTTGTCTGAAATAGCAAAATTTACTCCCTAGAAATTAAGGTTTTTCCAAATGTGTCAACATGAACCATGGGATGTGTTCCTGATGTGGCTGATGACAAATATTCGATTGAAATTTAAAAGCGCTGCAATCGAGGAACTCTTCTCAATACTGTACGACTTAATGTTCTACCGGTACAATATCAGCCCACTGCACATCAGTCATCAGTAACTGAAATCAAATTAAACAGAAGTATTACCAAACATCAGCTGCAAGTGAAATACACACACGAAAAAAGTTTTGCATCACCTCGGCAGCGAGAGTTCCGGAACCCGTACAGAAAATTGGAATACAGGTCAACAAAAAAAATGGCTCTGAGCACTATGGGACTCAACTGCTGAGGTCATTAGTCCCCTAGAACTTAGAACTAGTTAAACCCAACTAACCCAAGGACATCACAAACATCCATGCCCGAGGCAGGACTCGAACCTGCGACCGTAGCGGTCTCGCGGTTCCAGACTGCAGCGTCTTTAACCGCACGGCCACTTCGGCCGGCTACAGGTCAACATTAACATCATTTCCGCCCTTTTTATTGCTCATGAAAACCAAACATTGGATGTTGTACCACCATACAACGAGACTTTCAGAGTTGGTGTCCTGACTGCTGTACTCAACGGTACCTCTAATATCCAGTAGCACGTCCTCTTGCATTGAAGCATGCCTATATTCGTCGTCGGATACTATCCAGAAGTTCATCAAGCACTGTTGGTCCAGATTGTCCCACACCTCAATGACGATTCGGCGTAGATCCCTCTGAGTGGTTGGTGGGTCACGTCGTCCATAAACAGCCCTTTTCAATCTATCCCAAGTATGTTCGCTGGGGTTCATGTCTGGAGAAAATGCTGGCCACTCTAGTCGAAAGATGTCGTTATCCTGAAGGAAGTCATTCACAAGATGTGCCCGATGGTGGCGTGAATTGTCATCCACTATCGGTCGGAAGTGGGCATTCACGTATCGTACAGCCGCTACAGTGCCTTCAAAGACCACAAGTGGCGTACGTCGGCCCCACATAATGCCACCTCTGCCCATACTAGCTTACAGGAAGTATTTACATCAGTTTCGCGAGAAGATAAACTACTTCTTACAACAACAAACACGTCACCGCCAAATGTGTTTAGACTATCCTTTCGGTACACCATTAGGCTCATCGCAAAAATTTCGGCTGAGCTATCTCCGACTTTAGCCAGCTTTCAGTGCTTATAACTATTTGAACATTAGTGCTTTCTATTACTGCTTGGAGCTCTGGTATTTTCCCAACACAGCTACGACGATTTACAATTGTAATATCGATAGTTCCTGTATCTACGTTCTTCCTGGGTATCAAAGGTAAATAAACTACTCGAAAGGTAGCTTGATTGCAAAGGGTCTAGGAAAGCTCTGCCAAGGATTATACGTGTTGGGTGATAACATTAATGAAGAAAAGTAATTAAGTTCATTTGCACCAAATACTGTTTTTTCAAAAGGAAACCAATTATGTTTCCAACGATTATACGTAAAGTAACCGAAATAAACAATTTCAAGGCAGTTTAATGATAAAATAGGAGGTTGCCAGGTCCAGAAAAACTGTCATACATCCATGAGTTAAAGCAAAATCCCAAAAAATGTTGACCAGCCGGCCGTTGTGGCCGAGTGGTTCTAGGCGCTTCAGTTCAGAACCGCGCTGCTGCTACGGTCACAGGTTCGAATCCTGCCTCGGGCGTGGATGTGTGTGATGTCCTTAGGTCAGTTAGGTTTAAGTAGTTCTAAGTTTAACGCACTGATGATCTCAGATGTTAAGTCCCATAGTGCTTAGAGCCATTTGAACCATTTAAAATGTTGACAACTCTTAACAGATTTGTGCCTTTATAATTCATTCTATGACCATTTTAGAGACAGTGCTCTTCAACAGCTGGCTTAGCTGGTCGTTCGTTATCTGTGTGGCGCTTGTCGTCCGCGCATTTTTACTTTCCTATATAATCCGAATGGTCTGACCTAGGTACATGTTTCTCACTGACAAGTGACGCGGTAGCTCATGTTATTCAGGGTCCTAGCCGGTCCTTAAAGGACCCCCATAAGCTTTCGTTTTGGGCAGCCAGCGAAGGACAAACTAGACGAGATATTTTTTGAGTATTCTGCCAGTCTTCACGGATGTGTAACCTGCGTAATTGCTAGAATCCCAGCTCATCCAGCTGTGGTCTAGGCTCCTTTGCTTTTATAGCACGCTTGATCTGATGGATCCTTTTACCAACCTCCCAATTCAGATGATACAATTTCTGAAAGGTTCAAAGAAAAGTTGAGTTTGATTTCAAAACGTATCCGACTTATACAACTATAGTTGGTGGTGTCTTTAATTTACTGTCGTCGTGTTGGCGAAAATGCGTGTTTAATTCCGGGGTACGCATAAAACATAATCTGAAATTGTGCTAAACGCATTCTCTACAAAGTCTTTCGAGCAGTTAGTTCATGAGCCCATGCAAATAGTAAACGACTGGGAAAACACGCCTTACCTCTTAGCAACAAATAATCCTGTGTTAATAACAAGCTTCAAAACGGATGCAGGGATTAGTGAGCTCAAGGTGTTCGTAGCTAGATTGAATGATGTAACACCCAAATCCTCCAAAAATAAAGGAAAAGTATATCTATTCAAAAAAGCAGATAAAAATTCTCTTGACTCCTTCCAAATTAACAATATAAGTATAGACCAGATGTGGCTTAGATTCAGAGAAGTGATATCGGCAGCAATTGAGAGATTTACACAAAATAAATTAACTAACGACGGAGATGATCCTCCTTGGTACACAAAACGGGTCAGCACACTGTTGGAGAAACAACGAAAAAAATATGAGAAATTCAACTTACTTTCTTACTGCTTTGGCCACACAAACCGCAGTCGGTTTTGGCCTCACCAATCAGCCTCCTCCAGAATCTTCGGTCCGTGAATTCTTCTTCAGACAGCCCCAGCGTACTCCTATCCTCTCTGACCCGACCAACCCCCATCCAAGTCGTGGTCTTCACCGTCGTCTTTTGCCTCTAATGTCTTCCTCCACTACCTGCCTGATGATCTGGCCTTCTCGACGCATTACGTGCCCATGCCACTACAACTGACTTTCTTTGATCACTGCCACGATGCCCATCGGCTTGTACAGCTCCTGCAATTCACGGTTCTCTCTTTTCCCCCATTCGTCTCCATCCTTCACTGGCCCAAAAATATGTCTGAGGATGGCATTCTGAAATGTAGGAGTTTTCTTTCCATCTCTTGGGTGATTGTCCAGGACTCCTCCAAATTTAAAAAGACGCAAAGTCTCCAAGACAGACCATCTTTTACAGAAGCAGGAAATTTAGCGCGGACTTCAATGCAAGATGCTTATAACAGTTTCCATAAAGAAACTTTTTCTCGAAACCTGACAGATAATTCAAAGAGATTCTGGTCATACCTGAAATATGCTAGTGGCAAGACACAATCAGTACCTTCTCTGCGAGGTCGCAATGGAGATACCATCGAAGACATTGCTGTCAAAGCAGGGTTACTAAACACAGCTTTCCGAAATGCCTTCACAAAGGAAGACGAAGTAAATACTGCAGAATTCGCACTAAGAAAATCTGCCAACGTGAGTATCGTAAAGGTAGACATCCTCGGAGTGGTGAAGTAACTTAAATCACTCAATAAAAACAAGTCTTCTGGCCCAGACTGTGTGCCAGTTAGGTTCCTTTCAGAGAATGCTGATGCATTAGCTACGTAATAAACAATCATATACGACCGTTCGCTCGACGACAGATCCGTACCCAAAGACTGTTGAGTTGCACAGGTCACACCACTATCCAAGAAAGGTAGTAGGAGTAATCTACTTAATTAAAGGCCCATATCATTAACTTCGATATGCAGCAGAATTTTGGAATATATTTTATGTTCGATCATATAAGAATTACCTCGAAGAAAACTGTCTATATACACGCAGTCAACATTGATTTAGGAAACATCGTTCTTGTGAAACCCAACTAACTCTTTACTCGCCCGAAATACTGAGTGTGCTATTGCCAAGGGATTTCAGATTGATTCCGTATTTTCGAATTTCCGGAAGGCTTTTCACACTGTACGACACAAGCGGCTTGTAGTGAAATTGCGTGCTTATGGAATATCGTCTGAGTTATGTGACTGGATTCATGATATCCTGTCAGAGAGGTTGCAGATTGTAGTAACTGACGGAACGTCATCGAGTAAAACAGAAGTGATTTCTGGCGTTCCTCAAGGTAGTGTTATAGGCCCTTTGTTTTTCCTTATCTATATAAACGATTTAGGAGACAATCTGAGCAAACGTCGTAGGTTGTTAGCAGATGACGCTGTCGTTTACAGAGTAGTAAAGTCATCACAAGCTATAATCAAATTGTAAAACGATTTAGAAAAGATGTCTTTATGGTGTGAAAATTGTAAAATGAACCTTAATAACGAAAAGTGAGAGGTAATCCACATGGGTGCTAAAAGGAATCCGTCAAACTTCGCTTACACTATAAACCATTCCAATCTAACGGTCGTAAATTCAGCTAAATACCTAGGAATTACAATTACGAACAACTTAATTTGGAAGGAACACATAAAATGTCGTGGGGAAGGCTAACCAGAGACCGCGTTTTATTGGCAGGAAACTTAGAAAATTTAACAGATCAGCTAAGGAGATTGCCTACACCGCGCTTGTCCGTCCTCTTACAGAATAATGCTGTGCAGTGTGGGACCCTTACCAGGTAGGACTGACGGAGTACATCGAAAAAGTTCAAAGAAGGGCAGCACGTTTTGTATTATAGCGAAATAGGAGGAGAGTGTCACTGAAAAGATACAGGATGTGTGGTGGACATCATTAAAAGAACGGCGTTTTTCGTTGCGGCGGAATCTTCTTACTAAATTCCAATCACGAACCTTTTCCTCCAAATGCGAAAATATTTTGTTAACGCCGACCTACGTAGGGAGAAAAGATCACGATGATAAAATAAGGGAAATCAGAGCTCATACGGAAATATGTAGTCGTTTGTTCTTTCCGCGTGCTATACTATTGGAATAGTAGAGAGTTGTGAAGGTGGTTCGATGAACCCTCTGCCTGGCAGTTAAATGAGATTTGCAGAGTATCCATGTAGATAAAGATGTAGCTGTAGATGTGAATGGCACATTATGTTGACTAGCTTACTAACAAAAATGAAACTCGGCCCACTTACATTCATTGTTGGAAGATCAGAAATGCTGCGAAAGCTACAATTTAGTAATCTTTTGGAAGGCAAGTTTATGTCTTTACGTCAGAACAGGATGCTTTCATCTTTTACTCACAGTATGGATACCATATGTGTTAGAAGCAATAGAACTTCATCCGATGTCAGCACATGTGTTCAGAATATTGAATCAACAGTTCCTGAATGGCTTGAAGTAGAAGCTTATTGTGATCAGGAAGATGACAATGGTTCAAACTTTGATAGTAACCATTATAATGAGTCCTCGGCTTGTAAAATTCCAAGTGAAGACAGACTACAAATTTCAAGATCTCTTTAATGGTCGGGATGTAACTTCTGCAGTGATACAGCGATGCCTTGCAGTGGAATTTCACGTGAACCAGTAACAGATACTGTAACTGTCACTGCAAGGACTCATCAGACTATCTTATCTTCCAAAGAATGTTAGAGGAGATCATTTAATGTAATATTTTCGAAGCCACCTACATCAAAGGAAAAATTGTTGATTATTTTATGCGAAGAGAGGAGTTTCAAGGATGGGGAAGTATATCGGCAGTACCCTTTCCAGGGATCCATCCCGGCATTTGCATTGAATAATTTATGAAAACCGCTGAAAAGTTAATCTGGATGGTTTTACCAGGACATTTAAGGGTTGGATTACTGCTGCCCCATGTCAACAACTGTTAATTTTCCTATTCTCAGCATTTGTTGTGACCTAAAAGACTCGGTAATAATTTGTTATTAATTACTTGTTATTAATCTGTGTCAGAAGTAAACATTGTAGTTAACAGGGATTAATGTGGACCACTGTTTCATTTCTTAAATAGATGATGACCATCTTTGTTATCTTTTGTAAAGTACAACACTCATCTCTTATGTTCGCTAGGACCTCTCCTGTCTTATTATTCATTCACTGCGAGACATCGTTTTCGTTAGACGTATGCGAGACCATGGTGGACAATCTGATTATCGGCCAGTCCGAATGATGCCTGTCGCTCTGACACCACAGGTCGAAAGCTCACAAGTGGCAACTGGCTTCACAGTCTTTTTGGAGCCTAGGCAGGGAGTACATTAGTTTGAAGCATCTGAAGAAGACGACTGTTTCGATCGTCGAAATATCGTGCAGGAAAATCGAACCAGTAACTCGACATTAAACTGCATCGCTGTCGAACAAGTGGTGCTGTTCTTATACGAGAAATCTGTTACGCTTATCTAGAGAACTAACAGTTCATTTGATTCCTAGGGACATACCTATTTGATACACAGAGCAACGTAATTTAGCCTTATTGTCATTCCTTAAGTGTAAAACAATATGTGTTATGTGCAGTGCTATGGTTATACGCAAAGCTTTTTCCAAATTCCCCTCCATTTCAGCCACACATCTCTCACCAAGTCATCCCGTAATATTAGTACGAGTAAAGGCTACACAACATTCAGGAATAAAATTTACATTGTTAATGGCGCATGTCTGCTGTCGTTACGCCCAAGTTTGTATATTCATCAGCTCAATGGATTCCTTCTGTCATCTTCAAGGACTCACTTCCACTGCCTTATCAACTTTACTGTTTTTCTTCTAAGCAATTTCTTACTCTTGTATCATTATTTCTACTGTCTTCATGTTTTCTTTGATTTTTTGATTGCCAAATCATTAATTAAATCTGTCTGTAGTATTAATTTTCCTTAGAACACGATATTCTTTAAGTGTTAGTCAAACGTAATGCTTTGTGATCACGAACGTAGTTTTACCCTTGTTAACAGAGTTTATTATATCTATAGTTATCACCATTTTGATTGTGTTCGCAGATTATGAGGTTTTTCGGAGACGATTCACATTTTGTGTTTTCCAATCTGCAACCAATGTAACTTTTTATGCATAGTATTTCGACTACTGACGAAACGAGGTCCTATGAGCTGTGGTCTTTGATTTTCTCCTTGACTGGACACATGCTAGACATCTAAAATCATAATTATGACTCTATCAGACGTTGAAACAATATTTATTATAATTGAAGATTCAGACACTCGAAAACGTACTACTTCTGTATCACTGCCATAATCATCACAACTTTGATGTCGGCTTCACAGAGTTGGCTATGTACCTTGTTCTAATTTACAAATTCATGGCTCACTAAGACGACCCACACTAAGTTTTCCTGGGAGTACTTAACGACTAACCGAGCGAGGTGGCGCAGCGGTTAGCACACTGGACTCGCATTCGGGAGGACGACGGTTCAATCCCGTCTCCAGCCATCCTGATTTAGGTTTTCCGTGATTTCCCTAAGTAGTTTCAGGCAAATGCCAGGATGGTTCCTTTGAAAGGGCACGGCCGATTTCCTTCCCAATCCTTCCCTAACCCGAGCTTGCGCTCCGTCTCTAATGACCTCGTTGTCGACGGGACGTTAAACACTAACCACCACCACCACCACCACTTAACGACTAGCTATTTCTATAAGTAATTTTCATAGATTTCGATTCCTGTTTGGCCTTTTTACATCGTATTCGTCAATTGCTTGTGTTAGAGAACAGGCATCTAATTCTATTTTTATGGTACTCTGGACCAGCCTTTTACTACACTTGGAAACTATAGTTCTCATCCTCGGCTGTGACAGTGATGTCTGTTTTTTAGTAAATGGTTCCATTCATTTAAAATGTGACTGATACAGCGGTTGTTTTGTAAAATGTAAATTATCCTTCTTTGCTGCAGTACCTTCTTAGTGTGCCATACAAAAATGTAAAATTGCTTTCAACTCTCAACGCCTCAATCATATGTACAATTGAAGTATTTAATTATTTTTGTTATTATTACCATCATTGCCATTAGTACGACTACTAGCAGTAGCAGCAGTAACTACACAGTTATTTCAGAATAAAAATAAAAGGAAGTTGCCTGCTTACGCTTAAAAGATAATCTAGTGCCACAATATTGTTAAGTAACGTAAGTTTATGAATAAATAAAATGTTGTAAAATCCATACGTTACAGTAAAATCTGAAATAGTTCGTAAAACTATAGATGTGTCAAGGCAAGAACTTCTTCATTATGGGATGTAATGAAGTGATAATGTTACTCTAATATTCATACCTTAAAATTTCTTATCTACCGATATACTGAAAATTCAGTACAATTTTAAAAGCCATCGACATGTCAAGGCAAGAACTTCTTCAATATGGGATGTAATGAAGTGATAATGATACTCTAATATTCATACCTTAAAATTTCTTACCTACCGACATATTGAAAATTCAGTACAGTTTTAAAAGCCATCGATAACTCTTGAACACAAAAGTACGGCGCTCGTTACGGTATTCAGTGAAATATTTCGCGATAGATAAATAAATGGGAAGTATGTCAAATTTGAAGGCGAAACTGACGTCAGAGTGCAGTTCCACATTCACTCCCATGTGATGACTGCTTTACGTAGCCTAAGCTGTTTTGTACTTTATCCTCTCAGGTGGAATAAATCAGGTCTCCATTACGTTAAGTTAAACAAAACATTTTAACAGGCGTCATACAGCTGTACGCCTCTTTTGCGAAACATGTGAATGCAGTTAACAACAAATTGTTGTTGTGGTCTTCAGTACGAAGACTGGTTTGATTCAGCAGCAAGCGCTTCGCTTTCTGTGCATGCCTCTTCATTTCCACGCAACTTTTGCAACCTATATGAACTTGAACCTGGAGCTCCTCTACAGTTTTTACCTCTTCAGTTTTTACATTTCACATTTCCCTGTACTACACAGTTAACGATTTATTCATGCATTATGATGTGTTCTATCAACCGGTCTCTTCCTTTAGTCAAGTTGTGTATAATTTTTTTTAAGAGCTCTGAGCACTATGGGACTTAACATTTGTGGTCGTCAGTCCCCTAGAACTTAGAACTACTTAAACCTAACTAAGCTAAAGACATCACACACATCCATGCCCGAGGCAGGATTCGAACCTGCGACCGTAGCGGTCACGCGGTTCCAGACTCAAGCACCTAGAACCGTACGGCCACATTAGCTGGCTGATGTTTTACACGAGACCATTGTATTTATATACTACATGTATATAAAAAAACAGATGTGTTAGTAGTTTATTTAAAGGAATGGATCGAAAATGAGGAAGACAGAAGTATTATTACATACATGGAAAATACAGGGATTTTAAAAGACGTTAAAAAAAATAAAACATCCACGGGTAATAGACCACATCATGAGTGACAACTGTTGTTAGACGTTCGCCGACAGTTCACAACGGCTCTGGCCCTCTTTTAATATTGGTTATGCCCCTCGCCAAGTGCCAAGTGCCAAGCCTTTCTGCAGTGACCGTATGCAGTGTGTGTTGTTAATACCCCATTTACCTACTCCACTGGAAAGGGGGTAGGCCGAGTTCCTGATTCGCCTGTAAAATACGTTTCTCCGCTTGGAGACACTCATTCTTGAGGTTTTCTTCCTGAAAACCGCTCTGTCAATACATTGGGGTAGTAAGCAGATGCAGCACACCTGGTTAGCAGACGCTGCTAGTTCGATGAAATCTCGTCATTGCAGGGCCAACGAATTCGACGAGGAAGCGCCTAGCATTGGCGGGAAGCGTCAGCTAAAATTTTGTCTCCAACCAAAGTTGTTCCTCAAGAAGCAACCTCTGAGGACTGTTTCTTTCAGTCTCCAACTTAGATATTTGTTATAGCGTTGTACCAACTTTCCAATGTCCTCATCATAGAAGATAACCTCCTATCAAATGGTTCAAATGGCTCTGAGCACTATGGGACTCAACTTCTGAGGTCATCGGTCCCCTAGAACTTAGAACTACTTAAACCTAACCAACCTAAGGACAACACACACACCCATGCCCGAGGCAGGATTCGAACCTGCGACCGTAGCGGTCGCGCGGTTCCAGAATGTAGCGCCCAGAACCGCTCGGCCACACCGGCCGGCAGCCACCTATCCCTCCCACTTACTCTCTATGCCGGTTTGCAGTCTGAAGTCTGCACCAAAATCCTTTCCTCATAGCGAGCGGTTCATGTGAGCAAAGAGATGAATATCGACCAGAACCAAGTCCGGGCGGTATGGAGGGAGATCAAACACTGGCCATCGAAAACGCTGAGGGAGTGTGTCTGTTGCAGCTGCGTTATGTGACCGTGGATTAGCATGAAGGAGAACAATGGTTGAAGACAACACTCGTCTTCGCTTGGTCTGAAATGCTCTTCATACTCGATTTTCTCGACCTGACCGATTCACTGAAGGAGGTCATCAGTTGTCACTCTATGCCTTTACAAACAGTCTGCACCATGAACTTCTGTGCGTTCTGCTTGAAAGGTTCTGCACTTTGCTGTCACGAATAGCAGTTATGTTTTGTAGGTTGCGTAAAATCAAGTGGAAGCCATCAGTGAACGCCTCGCGTGACTAACCGCACTTCACACTTTGTGGGAGTCTCTATTGTTCTAGGCACGACCGGGGGACGGGGTGACGAATATCAAGCAGGCCGGTTGTGCGGGTTTCTTGCAGTCCAAGACTCCACCTGTCTTGTCTTTGGTCTTTTCTTCCCGGAAGTAGTCGGTACAACGCGACATTTCATTGAGTATTGTCGTGTGGCGTTTGTCGGTCGATGCAACAGTCTTCAGTTCGGCAGAACTGTGATGTCAGCGCTGATTACTCTGTTTGTTCATGGTGTGAAGGACGTTCACAGGTTCTGTGGCTATTTGCACAAAAAGAGTCACTCTAGCAATCTATCGTCATAATTCATTAAAATGAATGGGAATAATGGAAGAGAGGGATAAGAATTGTCAGTATATATTATGTAGCCGCAGAAGCTATAGGTACAGCAAATTTTATATGAAATGATATTAAAGTACCAGACAGAAAGAATTTAAGGATTCAGATGACAATGAAAGAGCAAAAAAATACAGTGATCGACATATGGGATTCATTGTTCTCTATATCAAGAAGCAATTTGTACTAAAGTTTCAGGCATGCAGCACATGAAGAAATTGATTGTGTGAAAAATAAAATTTCTGAAATTGCTCGTGTATTCCACTGCCACTACCACATTTTTCGATAGAATTGAACAAAGAGTCTGGAGACTATATACTACTGCAAAGTACGTTAGTTAAGGCAAGGGGCATCCCCTGGAACGATTTTTCGATTTAAAACTGGCGGTTGTTGAATTTATGAAGAAAAAGGGAACGAAGGACCGAAAAGTAGAACATTCGGAATGGATAGTATTTTGTGTTGTCTTGACTGCACACTGCCCACAGTAAGGCACGGTAATGTGAAAAACAAAGAAAAACATTTTGTAGAAGGGACGGATTCTGACAAATACAGTCCAGTTTCTTAAGCACACTGTCATTAAAGAAAACGCAAGGTTTGAAGAATTCATTGTGGCATTGAAATAATTACAGAGATAGTTTCCTAGACGTTTCGACGACACTTCCAGTCTTACCTCTGTTTTCGAGACCGTTTGCCATTCCAGTCGAAAGTGCCCTGTGCATGTGAAGATGGAACTTATTGATCTGCGAGGTAGTTCCCGTATCAATGGCAAATAATTTTAAGTTAAAAGTGTCCATGATGTCCAAATTGCTTTCGTCGGGTAGTTTCCACATCTCCATAATGAGGTTGCTATATTTCGATCTACGTATTTGGGTGATAAAGCATTGTTAGAATATGGAACTAAATAATTCACGATCCCGTAGCTATCTGAGTGCGAACATCTGTGAAACTGTATGCGTCTGTCCAAATCCGGGCAGTTTGTACCAGTTAAAAATTGTATTACGTCTTCAGCATGCCAAAAATAACTATATAATACTGAAAATCTGATTTTTGTAGCATCGATATTGTTGCGAGGTATGAATATAAAGCCAAGTCGTATGCAGTATGACTGCTCTTCCATTTGAAGGCAGCGCGTCTGCACCCAGCGTGCCGTTATAGTGAGGGAGCGCTATGGCACGTACCTGAACGCAACTAGCGAACCGGATTCCCTGCCCACCGTGTTCTGAGTATTTTTATGTGCTCATTGTGGGCTCAGAACTGAAAAGTGAGACGACCCTGAGCAATACGTCTGCTCGAAGCTTCATTGGATCTTTCCTGGCGCCGCCAATCGGAGCTAGGAAGAAAAAAAGGCCCTTTTATCAACATTAGAGTTTGATGCAATGTCTTTGAAACACTCTGTACCAACATGGTTGTCCCACGTACAGCGTCCTCTTAAAAGGAACTACACGCTGGCGCACTTCATATTGAGCTATCGCTTCAAAATAATATAATAAGTCGAAATCGTGATCGTGGTGCATAGACACATTTAATAAAAATGCAGGGGAAAATTTTTTCTTTTCTGAAATATTGCTGGAGTCTGTACGCAAGTAAGCAAAAACTATTATTAGACTCTTTTCCATTATAGCTGAATCCTCATATCCCTCAACTGATTTTTTGAAGCATCATCGCTGTCTCAATTAATCTACGAGACATTTGTTATTTCACCAAGAACATGATTAAGAGCCATCAGTTCTTTTCCATAAACTGTAACGCAATACCTGTCACAGGTTCTGGTGTGTTAATGTCCACAACTAAACACCCTCCGCAAACTTCACGTCGCCCCAGAGCACAGTTTCGCGCTGCGTGATCGCTGAAACACCACAGTAGCCGATTTAGCGGCCAGTAATTCTCCGGACAATAGCCGGGTACAATGAAGTGCCCTCTAAATAGCCGCTGCGTGGTTTCCGTTCCCCTGCCTTCAGCTCCAAACTCCTAACCGTAATTTGAAAGCAACTAGACGGCAGCTGTTCACACAGAGGCCAGCTGAGTACGCGCCGTTAGAAGCTCTTGTCGTGCCGTGTTGGTAGTTAGTCTCCGCCGATAGATGGCAGCAGCGGCGAGCCCAGTGCTTCTGCCTGTCACCCGTGTATTGCTTTCGTTGACAGCCTCGGTCCCCCTTTGTTTCCAGTTTACATTTAACGACATGCTAGTAAACAGGTTGACAGTCGATCAGGAATTCAGTCTCAGATCAAATATCAAAAAAATTTAACCCCGAACCCCATCATCAGTAAATGCCACAGATCTTGATAGGAGCATCTTTTAGAGCGAAAGGATCTGCAAGAGGCACGGCTAGCGTTTAGCACCACATTGCCGAAAACTGACAATCTTACAGCCCACAAATGTTTTCAAACGTATCTTTCAATGAGAAAAAGGAAGTTAAAAATCAACAAGTGACTTGTGTTGCTATTGACATTGTTAGAAATCATCTGCAAATGAGCCATTTCCGTATCACGAGCAAAGGAATGAGGATATCTATGGCTGTGCGAATTTGTTTATAGGCATCTAGTTGACCACTGATCTACAGTATAATCAGGGATGGGGATACGTGGCACACGACGAACACCGAATATGAAAAAGCCTTGCGTATTGCGTATTTTCTTGAGCGATTTATCACATTCCGGCAATTGTTCTGCGTTCAATCACTCTTCACATTTTATGCGACTTTTGAAAGAACAAGAAGGGAAGTTTGCTGTGAAACGTCGTGTTAGGTTTGAGGTCATTAGAAACAACCAGTGGATGAATTAGTTGGGGATTATGGCTGTAATTGATAGTGGTTTTGCTGGAACTCTCCAGCATCGGTCCTACGTGGTTTAGGGTAACTATGTTAAACATGAACCAGGAGACATGGGCGGAATTTGAAACCCACTTCGAGGACTGAATTTTAACAATTTTCCCTCTCGACTCTTCTTAACAAATACGTTTCGCAATTACCGCTACCACGCACATTTCATCCCTTCTTACTTCTGTTTATACGCGCAACATATTTCGAGATTTAAATCTCGTAGTTATAGAACCATGGTAATTCAGAAATCTTTAGTAGTTTTATACAATGATTTTTCCCCTGTATTACGTTCTTAAAGTGTGCTGAAGAATGCTGTTCGTCTTGGATCTCTTCAATCACTGTAACTGACAGAATTACGGCATCACGGTCTGAAATCCCGTGTCATGTACCTGCAACAAGCTATTCATTGTGCAACGATTGGTGTGCACTGAACTAAGATGGATGATCGAAACCAAACTTTGACTGACTTCACTGTTGGCGCAACGATGTTTTCATGACAGCCACCTGTGTGTGTCAGCAAAACAGGCACATTGTACGAGGCTTCCGGTAGTGATAACGGAATTTCATTTAGCTACGAATGAGAGAACACTGACGCACAAAGGATACGTCAAGACAATAATACAATGGAGCAGTCACCACACAAACAGTTTAAATCTCATTCTTTCAACTATGTCTGCTAACGGCATGTACACCTCACCAATAAACTGTAAGCAAGATGCTAACAAATCGTAAATGTCAGCTGTTAGAGTAAAACATGTTTATTAATTTCTACAGGCAAGTTTGAAAACGTTCCGCACGGCTACATATTGCTCCACCCCTTGACTTTTGTGTCATCCAGATGGTACACATCAGGCACGCTACAGCATGTATCGAGCAAGCTGTCGATTGAACTCAGCTACACGCACAAACAGTTATGAAAACTCATACTGGACCTTCATGCACTGTTCTGACATATAACATCTGCATATGGAATAATATTTTACCGGTAAGAACCGCTCCGGTTCCAATGAAGATTCTCTGGTTCCTTATTCATCATACAAATACAAGACGGAACCTGTAACCCCCTCCAAAACATTCCAGTTTGCGTACTCAGAGCTCGTTTCTTTATACAGAATCTAGGATTCAGTTACATTCCATCCTGTAAGTGTCGGTATGTATGGGGGGGGGGGGGGGGGAAGATCCCAATAAATGGCTTTTTCACCCATGTAATATACAAACGTTTATACTCTCGTCATAAACATTTTATCTAACTAAGTAGCTAAACAAGCCGCCGTAAACTACTGCCTCTCGCTAGATGTGGAGTCACTAAGCGTCGTGTGTACTGCTGTGTAACTACATAAGGATGACTCTATTGCCTCCTGTTCTACGAGGGTTGGCCAGAAAATAATGCACCGCATGTTTTTCTTCAACAATTCTTTATTGAACACAATGAGAATTTCACACACGAAAGAGTAGTGTTTTATCTACACGTCCTATTTTCCACGTAATCTCCATTCCGTTCTATGGCCTTCTTCCAGCGCGAAACAAGGGCGTGTATGCCCTATCGGTACCAACCCTTGCCCTGGTGGTGGAGCCAGTGCTTCATTGTGTGAGTCACCTCCCCATCCCCCTCAAATTGCCTTCCACGAATGGCATCCTTTAATGTCCTCACGAATGGCAACATCAGCTTGCTGCAACATGTCAGGTGTAATAGCCGTGGACTGTCTCACCGATCGCTGCAAATAGTAGAGCTCCGCCGAACTGATGACCTCGCCCACCGTGCTCAGCGACCAACTGTACTTCCGTCGACAGCAGACGTTCCATAGACCTTGCACAAACGTTTGTGAATATTCCTCACAGTTTCCTTCTCTGCAGTGAGAAATTCAATGACGGCAACGTACAGCGGTAACGTACGGCACCTACTGACTGTCCTGCAGCTGCGCTATCTGTCGGAAGTGACGGAAAATTTGCGCACTCAGGAGACTTCAAATAATTCATACGTAATGTTTCGCATTCGTAGCATTGTTTTCCGCCGAGAAAAAAATTCATTGCATTACTTTCCGGGTAACCCTTTAACGTTCCAGTATTTATTTTATTTCATTTTGTTATTGGTCTGACAATCCCACATCCCTCTAACGTGTGATGCTCTCCCGTTACGTAGTCCAACATTTATACTGAGCTATTCCGGATTCCAGCGTTTGTTCCCCACCTCCTCCTGTTCCTCCAACATCTCCACATCCTTTACATTATCCGCAGGCTTGATCCCCCCCACCCTCTGGTTTCCTCCTTACTCTCCACCCCCCGCCCATTGCCGCGCCTCTATCGCTGTATCCCTCCCTCTCTTCACCTCCACACCCTCCATCTCCTTCATCCTTTTTTATATCTATGTTCACCATATTCTCTCCTTTGCTATTTTTAAATGACTTCTATTGTTTGTTCTATGTCTTTCGGCTGAAGAACAGCGCATATGCTGCTGCCAGTCCGCCCCGATGGGGAATTGAAATACAATAAAGGGAAAAAAAGCGTCTGTTGTATTTCGTTTTGTCACTGATCAGACAAGCACAAATTTCCCTAGCATATGATCCTGTACTGAAAGTAGGGAAAGCAAAGTTCTGAATACTCATTGTTTCAATACTGCCAAGCTCTGAATACTCTTTGTTCTAATACTGCTGTCCTGTAATACACTATTTCTATCTTTTTGCAACTGTTATCTTGTTTTGCTGTGCAGTATAAATCCAGGTACAGTCGCGCGCTACTTTTATTTGCAGAGGCTGATCAAATGTATCGAAATACTACGATAAATGCATGCTTGAATATAAATGCAGATGCTATCCAAGAAGGCAGGTTGCACTACTGTACTCGACGACGAACGGCATCTCAGCAATTTTTTCAGTACGTTGCAAGTGTCAGTGGTGGTCAGAACATTGGTCTGGTTAGTTAGTATTGCATAATGTCGGAGCGAATTGAGATCGAACGTGAGCAAATTGTTAGTGCTCGTATGATGTAGTGCTTCCGTAACGAAGGTAGCGGAAGTGTTTGGTGTTTCAAGAGGCACCGTTTCGATGATTTATACAACATACTATGAAGATAGAGAAGCGTCATCCCCTAAGTCACAGCGCGGACTATGTTTGTGAGAATCACTGAAGTGGAACGTGACGAAAATTACGAGGAAGACAGAGGACTGCAAAGATGACTTCGGAACTGAATGTCGCACTCGATAACACTGTCGATACGAAAACAACGCGAAGGGAGCTCCAGAAGCAGGAAATTGCGACGTGAGCTGGAGTCCTAACACCAGTCATTAGTAATTCAAATGGTCGTAACAGTTAAACGTGGTACCGAAGTGGAACAATGTAAGAACATCATTGGGTCGGTAGAGTCTTGTCTCACACTGTCTGCAACTTCTGGCCAAGTTAGCGTCCCAAGAGAGAAGCATGGCCGGGGTTCGGCGATGGTTTGGGCAGTCATATCGTGGTATGCCACTGGCTCCATTGTTCCACGGATTATGTGACCATTATGACTGATCAGGTCCATCCCATGGTACAGTACTTGTTTCCAAATGGTGACGCTGAGTTCCAAGAGGATCGGACCACTGTGCACACAGCTCACATCGTACAGCACTGATTTTGTGAGCAAGTGGATGAACTGTCCCATCTCCCCTGAACAAGAAAACTGGAACGGAAGAAAATCGAAGCATCTGGGATGTGGCACTACAGAAGAATGTTGAAAATTAGGTGAACTGGTAAAGTGAGGAATGAGGAAGTCCTCCACAGGATCGGCGAGGAAGGAAATATATGTAAAACCCTGACAAGAAGAAGCAAAAAGATGATTAGTATTTGGGTTGAGACATCGGCTGCTAACTTCCATGGTTCTTCAGAGAGCTGTAGAGAGTAAACCCAGTAGAGGAAGACAGAGATTGCAACACATCCAGCAAATAACTGAGGATGCAGGTCGGAAGTCCTGTTCTGAGATGAAAGGGTTGGTACAGGGGAGGAATTCGTGGTGGGTCGCTTCAAACCACTTAGAAGATTGATGACGCAAAACATGAAACTAATACACCACTGAGAGCTTTTGCCACCGTACATACCACCTTCGTGTTCAGTCCTTTGATTAGCGAACTTTGTGAAATGGCAAATCATCCCCCCCCCCCAAGGAATTTATAGGAGAACAATCATATTGGAAGGATTTTTCTCCAACGTTGGTTAACAGCATTCACAGATCAATTTCAAACTCAAGTATGCGTTTATCATAACAATTCGAGAAACAACAGATTAACTGTTTAATTACTCAGTTAAAAGAAGGTTAGTTTAAACCATAATTAATTCAGAATTCGCTTTACTATTCTCAATACAATGTACCGTGACTCTAATTAATATCATCAATTCAAGGTTCTCATATTAGCTCAAAATGAAACTGCACATTAAATTTTTAAAAAATCTGATTCATTTACTATAGGGAACCAGTCGCTTAAGCACCAGTAGTTGAGTAAAAATAGTACCCTCCAAAAAATGTCCTAGATCAAAATTAAAAGAATAATGAAAATGTGTCAGAAATATTGCCTTGGAGAAATGACAGTCATAACAATAAATAATTAAGGGAAATACAGGCTAATAAAACTATTAATCAACACAGTAACAGACCAGATGCAAGAACATCGAACAGCAGAGTTAGCAACTTCTTGAACGTGAAAAACAACTACGTTTCAGTTATTACCTGAAATATTAAAGGCCCCCGGCCGTTTTCCAACTATAGTGAACAACAACTTGATTTTGTTAATTACTTGCGAGGGTTGGTTGTAACAGGCTCAATCTGGAGTCACTGTGGGATGGTTACACGCAAAAAGATGTGTTGCCCAATGTCTAGGTGTCTCTTCTGGATCAGAGGTGTGTGGACTGTCCAGTGCCACCCTCTCGGCAACCCAATCGTGAATGATTAAAGCAAGCAAGATAGCCTCCCACAAGAAAGTTCAAATGGTTCAAATGGCTCTGAGCACTATGGGACTTTGCATCTGAGGTCATCAGTCCCCTATAACTTAGAACTACTTAACCCTATCTAACCGCAGGGCACCACAAGCATCCATGCCCGAGGTATGATTCGAACCTGCGACCGTAGCGGTCGCGTGGTTCCAGACTGAAGCGCCTAGAACCACTCGGCCACATCGGCCGGCGCGCAAGCAAGTACATTAATAACTAGGACAGGAGGCAGACCTAGGGTACAAAAAATTTTTACTCGAGATACAAGAAGGAAAACTCATATTAACTGCACATAGGTGAATGCTGAATTGCAATGAATATTATATATACTCTAGCAAAACCTTGCACCAGGCCACTGCACTTGGCACTGATACAAATTTAAGCAATCGCCCAAAATAGCTGGGCCGTACTGCCTTGAAACATCACTAACATGAAAAAGTGTACAAAAATGATAACATGCCATTAACTATTGAGTAGACTGCACAAGAAATCTACAGAAATTTAGAACATGAATTTGGAAATTTGTGGTAAGGTCTTATGGGACTAAACTGCTGTGGTCTTCGGTTCCTAAGCTTACGCACTATTTAATCTAACTTAAACTAACTTACGCTAAGAACGGCACACACACACACACTCATGCCCGAGGGAGGACTCGAACCACGGACGGGGGGAACCGCGCGGACTGTGACATAACGCCCCTGACTGCGCGGCTAATATGTATTTTATAAAAATACCGAAGGGCATAGGGAGGTTACAAGTTCAAACTGGTTCAAATGGCTCTGAGCACTATGGGACTTAACATCTGAGGTCATCAGTCCCCTAGAACTTAGAACTACTTCAACCTAACTAACCTAAGGACACCACACACATCCATGCCCGAGGCAGGATTCGAACCTGCGACCGCAGCGGTCTCGCGGTTCCAGACTGTAGCGCCTAGAACCGCACGGCCACACCGGCCGGCCGGCGGTTACAAGTCTAATTAACATTTGACAATTTCTTCATTACACTCTTGTGGAATGTGAGTAGTGACATCTTACACAAGCGTTTAGCAACAGTATTGACGGAATCGCTCTGGAGAAGAAGTTGACTGGCCAGAGGTAAAGTGAGTAAAACGAGGTAAAATTAGTAGATGTGGTGGAATAAGGAAAAAGAAACAGAAGAGGAAGAGAAAACGATAGATAATTTACAATGCGACAGAGGTACTCGTTCCCTTGTTCACAGGAAGAACATAGCTGGGATCTACATCTACATCTACATTTATACTCCGCAAGCCACCCTACGGTGTGTGGCGGAGGGCATTTTACGTGCCACTGTCATTACCTCCCTTTCCTGTTCCAGTCGCGTATGGTTCGCGGGAAGAACGACTGTCTGAAAGCCTCCGTGCGCGCTCTAATCTCTCTAATTTTACATTCGTGATCTCCTCGGGAGGTATAAGTAGGGGGAAGCAATATATTCGATACCTCATCCAGAAACGCACCCTCTCGAAACCTGGCGAGCAAGCTACACCGCGATGCAGAGCGCCTCTCTTGCAGAGTCGGCCACTTGAGTTTATTAAACATCTCCGTAACGCTATCACAGTTACCAAATAACCCTGTGACGAAACGAGCCGCTCTTCTTTGGATCTTCTCTATCTCCTCCGTCAACCCGATATGGTACGGATCCCACACTGATGAGCAATACTCAAGTATAGTTCGAACGAGTGTTTTGTAAGCCACGTCCTTTGTTGATGGACTACATTTTCTAAGGACTCTCCCAATGAATCTCAACCTGGTACCCGCCTTACCAACAATTAATTTTATATGGTCATTCCACTTCAAATCGTTCCGCACGCATACTCCCAGATATTTTACAGAAGTAACTGCTACCAGTGTTTGTTCCGCTATCATATAATCATACAATAAAGGATCCGAGAGGGAAGCATTGTCGGAAATAACATAATGCTTCAATTTATATTTGAATGGAGTGTGAATCTCTATAAGGCAGAGATTGCATGGGATAAGGAAACAAACAGTAAATGACGTAACTTTCTTTTCTTGGTGTGATAATTGCGACTTTGTGATTACCCTTCGCAGAGAATTATAGACAGGCATAGCACAAATCGGACAATTACACTTGGAATAACGAGACAGTTTAGTCGCGTCTCTCCTCGGTAAATAGGGCAATGTCCTGCAGCGGTGCTGTTTACGAAAGGAATATCGCTGAAGCCATCGAGACGGAAAGTCGGTGTCAATCGCGCTGACACTGTTACTGCGGAAAATCTGCAAATTAAATTTTGCTACAAGGTCTTTTACGTGCACGCCCGATAGCTCCGACAAGCCGTATAACTGCGGAATTAGCGAACGCCTTCCCGAGATTCCATGCACCTGAGATTCTTGGTCAACCCAGGGGCTTGAAGAGCGTATTTACTGAGGTCAGTATAGAAATATTGGCGCATTGGAGTCCTGTTCATTATAGTTATGACTGGTACCTGATTGGATCTTCTGACAGTTCTTCATATGATCACTAACTAAAACCTCTGTCGCACTCGTTCAAATAACAACCATTAAGATTTATTTAACTGCCTAATACGTTACATGCAATACACTATAGAAATTAAATATAATGCCATTGGTTCGATAACATGCAACGTATTGTTGCTGTTTATTACAAATGATGTTATGGACATTTTTCTAATGTTTACTCCAATTTCTTACATCTCTGTAAGGAACGCTCTCTGTGAGAAACGTAAAAGGTAAGTGGGAGGCTGCCATCTACGAAGCGTACATATGAACTTTATTTTATCACCTCGAACAAAAGAAGTTTGGCAATTAATTGTTTGCTTTTTGGCAGGTACTTGCCTACAATCCTGATGTCGTTTTTATGGTCTTGAGGCGCGGAGTGGCCGCACTGTTTGAGGCGCCATGTCACGGATTGCGCGGTCCCTCCCGCCGGGATTACGAGCCGTACCTCAGGCATGGTGGTGTGTATTGTCCTTAGCGTAAGTTAAAGGAGTGTGTAAGTCTAAGGTCCGATGACCTCAGCAGTTTGGTCCCTTAGGAATACACACACATGTGAATATTTTATGGTCTTGAGTTGTTTGTTTGTTGCAGCTCTCCCTGGTAGTCTATTCTGTGCAATGCCCTTCAGCTCCGCATAACACTGTAACCCACATCCATCTGAACCTGCTTACTGTATTCGAGCGTGATAACCCACTACAATTTTTACCCCTACATCTCCTTCCGTTGCCTAATTTGTTCAAATGTGTGTGAAATCTTATGGGACTTAACTGCTAAGGTCATCAGTCCCTAAGCTTGCACACTACTTAACCTAAATTATCCTAAGGACAAACACAAACAACCATGCCCGAGGGAGGACTCGAACCTCCTCCGGGAACAGCCGCACAGCCCATGACTGCAGCGCTTGAGACCGCTCGGCTAATCCCGCGCGTTGCCTAATTTACGAGTCCATCATGCCTCTGATGGGTCTTCCCAAACGATCCCTTTTTTTTAGTCGAGCTTTTCCAGAAATTACTTTCTTCGCCGTATCGGGTAGTTATCTTCTCATTACTTAAGCGATCTACGCATAGAAATTACATCGTTTTTCTGTAGCCCCACATTTCAAACGATTCTATTCTCTTTTCGTAAGAACTGTATATTGTCCACTTTTCACTTTCGTATAAGGCTACACTCCAAACAAATACCTCCAGAAAAGGCTTCCTAACACCTAAAGTTATACTCGACCTTAACAAATTTCCCTTTCAGATAAAAGTTTTTCTTTTTGCTGTTGCCAGTCTGCATTTGAAATGCTCTCTACTTTCGCCATCGTCAGTAATTTTGTTGTCCAAATACCATAGCCTGATCCATTACTTCTACTGTCTCATTTCCTGATTTAATTCTCTCGCTATCAGCTGATTTAATTCGACTATAGTCCGTTATTACTGTTACACTTTTGTGTATGTTCATGGTATAGCCTCTTTCGAAAGCACTATGCATACCTGTCAATTGCTCTTCCAAGTTTTTTGCCATCTTTCATAGAAATATAATGCTGTCAGGAAATTTCAAAGTTTTTACGCTCTCCCTCAACTTAAACCGATTTTTAAATTTGATCTTAACTTCCTTCACAGTTTGTCAATGTACAGATGGAATAACATATTGGGCAGATTACAACCCGGTCTCACTTCCATATTAATTATTCCTATCCTTCAACTCTTATATCTGGGGACAGATTTCAACACAATCTGTATATATCCTTCCGCTCATTGTATTTTATCACTGTTAGTCTAAGAATTTCATTAAATGTATCCAAGTCAACAGTGTCGAAACTTTCTCTAAATCTACGAATGATACGTCTGCTGGGCTTGCACTTCATTAATAAGTGATAAGTCATAGCATCAGTATTGCCTCGCATATTCTTACAGTTCTGCGAAACACAGTCTGCTTTTTGCCGATTTCGCTTTATACGTATTTGCCCATGCTTCTGTACGTAATTCATATTAGTATTTTGTATCTGTGACTCTTTTTATTGACCGGATCGTAGTTTTGATGTCTGATAACTTCTTCTTTCTTTGGAATTGGAATTTTTGGGTCTTTCTTGAAATTTGAGCGCATTTAGAGTCCCTCGCATATATTCCAAACCAAGGGGAGAAATTTTATCTTTGATAGCTCTCCGGAGGGCCTCAATAACTCTGTGAGAATTTCGTCTACTCCAGCGATCCATGGTCTGTCAGCTGCCTGTTAAATTCTTCTCCCAGTATCATATCTCCCATCTAACATTCATTTATTTCTCTCTTCTATTTGTAATAAGGTCTTAAAGTTCATTTCCATTTCATTTCCTTTCACTTTTCAGCTTTCCCTTCTTTACTTAGTACTGGCATGCCATCTGGGCTTCTGATATCCTTACAGCTGCTTCTCTTTTCTCCAATGGACTCTTTAATTATCCCGTAGGCTGATAATTCGTTTAGAGATATCCGCTTCAGTTGCGCCAGTCTTTATTTAAACCACGATCGGTTTCGACATTTTAAAATCCCTTCTTCAGGTTATGAAATTAAAGTAGACTTGAAAGTTGGGATTTTAAATTCTCGAAACGGGTCTTATTTTAAATAAAATATTTAAATAAAATATCTTTCCGATGATGACGCATGTTTCTGTAGCCTTGATTTTGTCCTGTAGCTATACCTGGACTCTTTTTGTCAATCTCATTTCTTGGTAATTTTTATTCTCCTCTGCCGCTTGGGTTGCTGAATTTTTATATTATCCTCCTTTCGTTAATTAAATTCAGTACCTCATAATGTTATCTAAGGGTCTCTGATGGGTCTTGTCCTTTTACCAATTTCATGCTCAGGTTGCTTCACTATTTTATCAGTCCAAGCTGCCCGTTTATCTTTTTGTGGTGTCACCGCCAGACACCACACTTGCTAGGTGGTAGTTTAAATCGGCCGCGGTCCATGTAGTACATGTCGGACCCGCGTGTCGTCACTGTGATCGCAGACCTAGCGCCACCACCAAGGCAGGTCTCGTGATACGAGAGTGGACTCTACCCCAGTTGTACGAGAACCAAGCTACCGCCCAGTTGTACGTGAACCTAGCTATCGCCCAGTTGTACGAGAACCTAGCTATCGCCCAGTTGTACGCGAACCTAGCTATCGCCCAGTTGTACGAAGCCTTTCTCTCTCATTAGCCGAGAGACAGAATAGCCATCAGAAGTTAATGGCTACGAACTAGCAAGGAGCCATTTGTATCAGTGCCTATAGCTTACGAGAAATCAAGAGAGATGTATTCCAAGGAATAAATAAAAGTTAAGTAAAAAGCATCTACATACTTTTCTTCTTATTCATTCATAAGTTTTTATGTTCCAGACTTCACGCCCGTCTGCTTATTGCCGTTCGTGCACTATCGGCCACAGCGTTAGTTTAGCGTGCCTTTCTTTTGGCTACTACCGTGTGGCGTAACAGTCTTGTTACGTCACAACAGATTGGCGACGAGTACAAACTTCTTTCTGATTGCTTACATTTAATTGTGTCATGGCTTCGCCACATTCTCCAGATGTACTGTCCGAATTTTATCGCTTGCAGAATCAGCAGACGCAGGCGTTACTGGATGCCCTTGGACAGCTCGTCCAGGGTCAACGGGCGCTGCACACCGATGCGGCCGCCGCCGCTTCTTCGCTACCGCTGCCCCTGAACGCTGTTGCACCTCCCTTTCGACCATACGTGGCAGCCGATGAGACCTGGCAAGAGTGGTCTCGTCAGTTCGCCTTTCACATGGCTGCCTACAGAATTCAAGGTAATGAGCGGCAGCCGTTTTTGCTTTCTTGTGTCGGTGTGTCTACATACCGTGTGATAGTGAAATTGTTTCCCCGCCGCGACGTAGCAACTTTGTCATACGAGGAAATTTTGTCTGCATTAGATGCCTATTTCAAAGAAACAGTTAATGTGGTTGCAAAACGGTATACGTTCTTTCGTACAAAACGTACGGCCGGTCAAACTAATAGGGAGTGGGTAGCAACATTGCAAGGACTTACTAGGGCCTGTGCCTTTGAATGTGACTGTGGTCTTTCTTATTCAGATACAATGGTGCGTGATGCAATTGCACAGAACGTTTCTGATGTTCGCATACGGGAGCAAATTTTGAAACTAGTTAATCCCTCCCTTCAACAAGTGATAGACATATTGGATAGACAGGACACACTTGACTGTGCTCAGGAATCTTTTGAAACTTCGCCAGCTGTGTGTAACATTAACCGGCCCGCTGGACGCGCTGTGCGACCCGGTAACCGGGCCTCGCGCACGGACGCACAGCGACCGCCGCGTGCTAAGCCAGGTGTGCCGCGCCAGCCCACAAATGTAGTGAAATCATGCCCGCGGTGTGCTACTAGACATTCGCGTGAACATTGCCCGTCACGCCAAGCTATTTGCTTTTTCTGCAATAAGAAAGGACATGTTCAAAGTGTTTGCCAGAAAAAGCTCAGATCAGACAATCACAATCGTTCCAGGCCCTTTGCTTCGCGCCGGAATCGAACCAAGGACACTCAGGCTCGTGGACCTTCGCCTATGGACATTCATGTCGTTAATTCCACTTCGTCCAGTGACACTTTCTCTAACAGTGACTGTGATCGTCCCACAAAAACTGTGCGTCGACGTCGCCGGAAATCACGTCAATTAGCAAGTGATTCTGTACCAGTGTCTGTTCCAATTGCACAAAACAGTCGCTCTTGTCGTCAGCAGGACAATAAACTTTTTGTGGACTTAGAATTTGAAGGCAAAGTGATACCATTCCAGCTCGATACCGGAGCTGCAGTTTCATTGCTCAATCACGACACATACAAACAACTGGGCGCACCTCCGTTGCGTGCCGCAAGTGTTAAGCTAACTACATATTCCGGACAGAAAATTCCTGTGTTAGGACAGTGCAGCCTTCTTGCAACATTCAAGGGACAAACCAAACTTGTGTCATTTTACGTTCTTCGTTCTTCTTCGGCAGTGAACTTATTTGGTCTAGATTTATTTAAGTTGTTTAACATGTCTATTGTAAATCAGGTCCTATCAGTGAATCAGACTGTGCCTACAGACAGTGTTTCTCAGCTGTGTGACGAATTTGCAGACATTTTTGCACCGGGCTTAGGTTGCGCTAAAAACTATAAAGCACATTTAGAACTGAAGGTCAACGCGCAACCGAAAATTTTCAGAGCGCGCAATGTTCCCCACGCATTGCGTCAGGAGGTCGCAAGGACATTGAACAATGTAGAATCACAAGGTGTGAGTGAATGTGCGCAATGCCTCTTTCATTTCAGCTCCGCTTCATCGCTTACGCCGTGCAGGTGTTCCGTTTCTCTGGACGACGGAATGCGAACGCGCCTTTCGCCAGTTGCAATCGGCGTTGCTTTCTAATACTTGCCTTACGCCTTTCGATCCCCAGAAACCCCTTTTGTTGATGGTAGATGCATCGGATTTCGGGATCGGTGCTGTGCTTGCGCACAAAGTTGGCTCGCATGATCGCCCTATTGCCTTTGCGTCCAAATTGCTCTCGTCTGCGCAAAGAAATTATTCACAGATAGAGAAAGAAGCTTTGGCTCTCGTGTTTGGTGTTACTAAGTTCCATGATTTCTTGTATGGTCGTCCCTTTACCATCATCACAGACCACAAACCTTTGACGTCGCTTTTTCATCCGACCAAGCCTGTACCTCCACGTACAGCGCAGAAATTCATTCGCTGGTCTATTTTCCTCTCGCAGTACCGCTACGATATCTTGTATCGGTCCACTGCTAAGCACGGAAACGCCGATGCGTTGTCCCGTTTGCCTGTTGCTGAGGATAAAGCATTCGATTCTTCCGAACTTGCTTGCATGTTCATTGATTCGGAAACCGATGACGTGGTCGAATCGTTTCCGATTGATTTTCGTCGTGTCGCTACAGCCACAGCTGCTGACCCTGTCCTTGCTACTGTTTTACGTTTTGTTGCTACGCAATGGCCTTTGTCAAAGTCTCGGATCGAGGATCCGTTGGTTCGCCGATTTTTTGCTCACAAGGAGAGACTTTTTGTTCGACGTGGTGTTTTGTTGTTACGTTCTGATAATGATCAGTCCCGAGTCGTGGTCCCACGTTCGTTACAGTCCTCTGTTTTACGGCTTCTTCACCAAGGACATTGGGGTATAGTGCGAACGAAACAACTTGCTCGTCAGCACTGTACTTGGTTCGGAATCGATGCTGCGATTACGAATATGTGTTCTTCGTGCCCGGCGTGTGCCGAACAACAGTCCGCACCGCCGCGGAAAGTCTTTGCGTGGCCAAAAGCCACTTCCCCTTGGCAACGCTTGCACATTGATTTTGCTGGTCCATTCTGGAATGCTCGATGGTTGGTTCTGGTCGACGCCTTCAGTAATTTTCCTTTTGTTGTCCGGATGTCTTCCACGACGTCCTCCGCCACCATACAAGCGTTGTCTGCTATCTTTTGCATTGAAGGTCTTCCGCAGACTATTGTTTCCGACAATGGCCCACAATTCATGTCCGCAGAATTCCAGTCTTTCTGCCAGGCCAATGGTATTCAACATCTGACATCCGCGCCGTTTTCGCCTCAGTCCAACGGTGCCGCTGAACGATTGGTCCGGACTTTCAAGTCACAGATGTTGAAATTGAAAGAGTCGCATTCTCGGGAGGACGCATTGTTGCTCTTTTTGTCTTCGTATCGCTCTCAGCCCCGAGATGGTCGCTCGCCGGCTGAGTTGCTCCACGGTCGTCCTCATCGCACCTTGATGTCTTTGCTGCATCCGCCGCATCAGTTTCCTGCGCAGCGGCAGACTCCTGCTTTTGCTCCAGGCGACGTTGTATTTTATCGCAACTATCGAGGTTCACGGCGTTGGCTCGCAGGGCGCATTCTTCGCTGCCTCGGCCGCGCGATGTATTTGGTTTTGGGGGCCTCTGGTGAGGTGCGTCGGCATCTCAATCAGCTGCGCCTCTGTCGTCGCTCGGGTTCTGCCGCTCCCCGCCTGCTTTCAGCGACGGTGCCGTCCGGTCAGCGCCCTGGGGACCCATCTACTGGCTCGCCTCATCCCCAGGTGTTACCGACGATGCCTTCCATTTTGCCCCATGGCGACGCGCCGCCGCCGCCGCAGCAGCAGCAGCAGCAGCCGCCGCCGCCGACCGCATTCGACGCTTCGTTGCAGCCGCCAAGCGCCTCACAGGGTCACGCGCCGCCGATCGCTTCCCGTGACCAGCTGTCCTCCGCCATGGAACTCCAGCCCGCTCCGGACCACATGACGTCATCGCGCGTCGGCTACCCCGACGCCATGGACATAGACCCTTCGGCCCCTCATGTTTCTTTACGGGCGCATACACCACATGTTGACGTGCACCCTGGACTAGTTTTGCAGGCGTTCCCTAGCTCCCCTCGGACCGGATGGCCGGGTGCGGGTGGCACAGCCTCGCCTGTTGTTAGGCTCCCCACCTCATCGCATACGTCAACATGTGGTCCTCCCCACGGCGGGCGGAAGCCTTATTACACGACCGTTCGCCGATTTGCGGGGGAGGAATGTGGTGTCACCGCCAGACACCACACTTGCTAGGTGGTAGTTTAAATCGGCCGCGGTCCATGTAGTACATGTCGGACCCGCGTGTCGTCACTGTGATCGCAGACCTAGCGCCACCACCAAGGCAGGTCTCGTGATACGAGAGTGGACTCTACCCCAGTTGTACGAGAACCAAGCTACCGCCCAGTTGTACGTGAACCTAGCTATCGCCCAGTTGTACGAGAACCTAGCTATCGCCCAGTTGTACGCGAACCTAGCTATCGCCCAGTTGTACGAAGCCTTTCTCTCTCATTAGCCGAGAGACAGAATAGCCATCAGAAGTTAATGGCTACGAACTAGCAAGGAGCCATTTGTATCAGTGCCTATAGCTTACGAGAAATCAAGAGAGATGTATTCCAAGGAATAAATAAAAGTTAAGTAAAAAGCATCTACATACTTTTCTTCTTATTCATTCATAAGTTTTTATGTTCCAGACTTCACGCCCGTCTGCTTATTGCCGTTCGTGCACTATCGGCCACAGCGTTAGTTTAGCGTGCCTTTCTTTTGGCTACTACCGTGTGGCGTAACAGTCTTGTTACGTCACAACACTTTTATTGTATTTCTTTGCCCCCGTTCGGTTAATTTTTGCTTAACGATCCCTATTAACGTCTCAACAACCTCAGGTTGTTTCAATTTTTCGAAGTCCTGTCTCCTTAATTTACTTCATTTCTGCACTTCTTGCTTCATTTTTAATCTGCAGTTCATAAGTCCTAAACCGTCCCTGGAAATGTTGTGCAGTTTAAAATGTGCTGTCGGACTCTCTGTCTCACCATTATAAAACGTATCTTAAATCTTCCGATGTTGCGAAGATTCTTCCCTGTATCACAACATTCCATCACGGTAGACTTGGTACACTTTTCAATCCCGTCGCCACACTGTCGTAGTACTCCGTTACAGGAGCCTAAAAAATGGCATCCTATTGATAAATTGGATTATCATCCAGATAAGTTGCTGATTATGGGTTTAAGGAGGCTAAACTTCTAAGCTCAGCAGTCTCCTATTCAACCCCAAATCCCTCTCAAGACGTTTTCTAAATGGTTGCGTAGTGTGTATCTGAGGCCCGACTTGGGTATCCACCTAGTATTCAAAAGGTGGGACAAGAGGAACCGCCCAAGAACCACATACAGGTTGTCTGGCACACAGGCCGTCATCGTTAATCCTCTGGACGGACTGGAACTAGGTACAGTGCGATCCTCGTCCTGGTAGTGGTCGATTTAGCGGGTTCCAGATTACTTCTTTAGCCAGGTAATCACCATGAAAGAGTGCTGGTTATATCACTATGACCCCGAGATGAGGGAGCATGTCAGACAGTGTAAACATGTGGATTTACCAAAGCACAAAAAGGGAAAGACGCAAACATAACCAGGAAAGGTGAGGGTGAGCTTTTTGGTCTGATTTTGGTAACGGGCCTTGCTAATAAATTATGCTCATAAGGAGCAAACACATATACAATCAAACTACGGAAATCTCCTAACTAAACTGGGCTTGCTCGTAAGAGGCAAAACGATACAGAAGCATACTACGAAAACCTCCTGACTAAACTATGGGAGAATTCCTAAAGGGAGCGCAGTCGGAAGCTGTCCAAGTGGGTATTTCTGCTCCCTGACGATGACCAATCTCATTTTGAATGGGAGACAGCCATACATACTATCCTGTGTTGTGTCAAACATTGTCTCACCCTCGTGTTTTTCCAATGTGTCATCCAATGAAATCTCTCTCTTTCCCCAGGTCAAGGATCTATTTGCGTGGCAGGCATTTCAAATATGACGACGAGATAATTTTCGAGGTGAAAAGTTTCCTGGACAGCAAAAAATACACACATCTACAACTGAAGTCACTGACAAATTATTCATGGTTGGGTAAAGGACGAATATTTGGAGAAATACTACCAATGTTGTCCAGTTCCGTCGTGGCAGTTTGATTTCGTTTAGTGATAATTAAAAATTTATGACAACAAGTCGTATACATGACTGGGTACTTTGAACTAGAAGAGCTTCGAATGAAGTACAAATCAAATTTTACTGAAGTGTGACGTGAAATCATAGTTACACTCCATGAATAATATCTTTGGACCTAAGGTAGAAGTCACTATTTGAGAAAGGAGAATTATAGAAGGAAACTGTAGTGGATGGCTTGGTACTGTTCTGTAGTGTCACAAGCTACTTTTAGGAGAACTTAATAATTTGTAAGGTGCTGCGTGTTGTATTGCTTCAAGTTAATGCTTGGCTGCTGGGTCAATGGAAAACTGCACCACGCAGCAGTAATGGTCAGATAAAGCAGGACAGTGTCAACATAAGGAAACGACCCTTGTTACGAACTACGTGGCGGGGTGCAGGAATTTAGTGTAACAAGTGTGCACCGAAGATATTTAAATAGTAACGGATCTTGAGGCAGAGGTATTAAGACTCTAGAGCACATCTACAACATTGTGTCCACGCCTGGCGACGGGAAGACTGGCCACTAGCGGCTGCAGCCATGGGTCCCAGACTCGATGGGACCAGCCGACTCGTGCATTGAGTTGAGTCTCCGTGCAGGACCTGGTGCCACAGCGTAACCAGCCTGTCCTCTGCGCCATGCGCCCTCCGACTCCTGCTAGTGGGCAGCGGGTCATGGCCAGTGCAGAGCGGTCTTTCTTCCCCTTCGCAGTGGACTTCGCCATGCCTGAGCCCCTAAGTGTAGGCGTTCGCCTCTGCAGAACGCTGTAGTTGCACAACATGGAGCGCCACTGACGTTAAGATTGTGGCCCACTCGCAGGCCGTTGGCCGTCCATCTGCCTGACATCAACATCGTGGGGTGCTGATGCTGTTCTTTCTCGCCAGAGCAGAAACCACAGCCAGTGAACCTTCAGCAGTGGAGTGGGCCGTGTCTGCCTCACATTGTTAACGATGTAATGTGTATCTGAAGCTAATACAGTATTGTTTCTTTGTTGCCTCACAGAAAGTTGGACGTCAAATAAGGAAAAGACAGTGTGAGTCATCAGTGACAAGTTACGGTGCCCGTTTTTGGTGTTCTTCATTTAACATGGACTAGAGACAACGTCCGGATTATTTCACATAGAGAGAGAGAACGAAAAGGACGAAGGGTGACGCGTGCAGCCCAGGAGTCTGATATTGTTTACCACATTGTTTCACGTCCGTGGAGGGAGTTTCGAACCACATCCCTTCTGCCCAAAGGAGAGGGAGTGGACGATCGCGATCAACTGCAGCAGCAGCTGCAGCTGACCGCTACATTGTGCAACAGGCAAGAAGGGACCAACGTTAAACAGCGGCTGCTGTTTCAGCCAATTTAACGGGCCTCCATGGCATACAGTCTCACTCTCCAGAGTGGCTCAGTGAGTGCATGGGGTGAGCTCTTTGCTCAACGGCGAGTACGTTGTGTTCCGTTGACACCTGTACATCGGCAGCCGGCCCGGGTGGCCGAGCGGTTCTAGGCGCTACAGTCTGGGAGCGCGCGACCGCTACGGTCGCAGGTTCGAATCCTGCCTCGGGCATGGATGTGTGTGATGTCCTTAGGTTAGTTAGGTTTAAGTAGTTCTAAGTTCTAGGGGACTGATGACCTCAGCAGTTAAGTCCCATAGTGCTCAGAGCAATTTGAATTTTGTACATCGGCAGTACCGTTTGCGATGGTACGCCAAGGGGTCTGGAACAACGACGAGTGTAGCTTTGTGTACTTTTTGTGTGAGAATAGATTCAGTCTGAGTAGTGATTCTCGACATCCTCTCACGTGACAAGAGGTGAGAACATTTAAGATAGGCAGGAGCTTTGTCGAACATTATCGTTTCGGTGGTGCAGGTTATATTGTACAGTGAGTCATAACGCTGCATGGGTGTACTGGTTGAATCATTGAACATGGTACACTCACCAGTCATTCCTATTGTGACACTGTGCTCCTTTCCCTCATGGTTCTTTTCAAGGGTCATTTCGGCTCTGACTTCATTTTAATGGATGGGAAAGCATGAACGCATCGTACAGCGTTGGTAGGAGAAGACATTCGGCGAATGGACTGGTCTGCCCCTTCCCCCCGAAAAGAACTGAGCACATGTGGGATGCATTGGGGAGATATAGTGCAGCACGCCCACATGCAACACTGGACTCGCATTCGGGAGGACGACGGTTCAATCCCACGTCCGGCCATCCTGATTTAAGTTTTCCGTGATTTATATAAAACACTTCAGGCGAATCCCGGGATGGTTCCTTTTCCAGGGCACGGCCGACTTCCTTCCCCATCCTTTCCTAATCGGTTGAGACCGATGACCTGCGTGTTTGATCTCTTCCCCCAAATCAACCCAACCCAACCCCACATGCATCAACGACCATCCAGCAGTTGTCAAGCGCGCTGGAGGAGGAATGGAACGTCCTGCCACAAGAACTCCTTACCAACCTTACGGCCAGTATGAGAGCACGTTGCAGAGCATGCATTGCCGTCCATAGTGATCACACGCCCTATTAAGAACCATGTCCCGCCTTTATTAATGTGCAAGAGACCATCGTTATTGGCCGTGATTTCAATGTAATTCTTGTCATGTCTGTTCATCTCATTGGATATTTACTTCAGTAACCTCCTCATCTTCTTCACCATACTGTAGCAGTTCTTTCTATGTATGGTCCAAGCTTCATAGAGCACAACAGCAAAGGTTACTTTCCTCCGTAAGTTTCACACACCAGTGTATTTCATGGCACACTTGAATTGCTGCCTCGGCCAACGTGGCTCAAGTGCTGCAGTCGCACCAGATGTCCTGGGTACCGGAGAGTTGGCGCAAGCAGCGCCACGCCGAAGTTAGCTGCTGCGGCACGAGACAGCGCCTTTGGGCCGGCCCAGGAGGTGCTGATCTTTCTACGATTACGTGTGATGGAAGATGGGTGACCACTTGTCTGCATGAGGCAGCCACTGTGGATCAGAGTTAGAAGCTCAACGGTTCCGCCTGGAGTCACATCAGACAGCGTGGAGGCACCAAGGAGTTTTGCAGACCGTCAGCATTGGGTGCGATGTGGCGTTAATCCGAAGCATCGTTTGGCTCTAGCAGCAGACAGTCTTTTCCTTCCTACATCCAGAGCATACGGCAGCTGGAAGCCAGGATGTGTTCAGGGAAGAAAGATTACCGTTACGAACATTGGAAGGCCCTGGATAGGAGTGACTTCCGTCATTTTGTAAAACTGATGTCTTTGTGCTGAAGTATTTATATTTGACGATATACACTTAAGAGCCAAAGAAACTGGTACACTTGCCAAATATCGTGTAGGGCCCCGCGAGCATGCAGAAGTGCCGCAGCACGACGTGGCATGGACTCGACTAATGTCTGAGGCAGTGCAGGAGGGAACAGATACCAGGGCTTTCCATAAATCCGTAAGAGTACGAGGGGGTGGAGATCTCTTCTGAACAGTACGTCGCAAAGCATATCAGAGATGCTCAGTAATTTTCATGTCTGGGAGTTTTGCGGCTAGCGGAAGTGTTTAAACTCAGATGAGTGTTCCTGGTGCCACTCTGTAGTAATTCTTGACGTGTGTGATGTCGCACGGTCCTGGTGGAATTTCCCAAGTCGGTCGGAATAAACAAATGGCATGAATGGTTGCAGGTGATCAGACAGGATGCTCACATACGTGTTACCCATCAGTCGTATCTAAACGTATCAGGTATCCCTTATCACTCAATCTGCACACGCCTCACACCATTACAGACCCCCCACCAGATTGAACAGTCTTCTGCTGACATGCAGAGTCCATGGATTCATAGGATGTCTCCATACCCACACAAGTCCATCCGCTCAATGCAATTTGAAACGAGACTCGTCCGGCCGGGCAGCATGTTTCCAGTGATCAGGAGTCCAATGTCGGCGGCGATGTGCCCCGGCGAGGAGTAAAGCTTTGTGTCGCACAGTCGTCAACAGTACACGAGTTAGGGTTCGGCGCCGAAAGCCCATATTGATGATGTTTCGTTGAATGGTTCGCACACTGACACTTGTTGATAACACAGCATTGAGATCTGCAGCAATGTGCGGAAGGGCTGCACTTCTGTCAGGTTGAATGATTCTCTTCAGTCGTCGTTGGTCCTATTCTTGCAGGATATTTTTCTTTCGGAAGCAATGTATGAGATTTAATGTTTTACCGGATTCCTGATATTCACGCTACAGTCGTGAAACGGTCGTATGGGAAAATCCCCACTTCGTCGCTACCCCGGAGGTGCTATGTCCCATCGCTCATGCGCCGACTATATACCACGTTCAGACTCAGTTAAATCTTGAAAAGCTGCCATTGTAGCATCGGAACCGATCTAACAACTGTATCAGACACTTTTTGTCTTATATAGACGTTGCCGACTCCAACGCCGTATTCTGCCTGTTTATATATCTCTGTATTACAATACGCACACCTATACCAGTTTCTTTGGCGCTTCAGTGTAGCTATGAATAATAGGTTAAGATTTTTTGATTGTGAATTCACTTGTGCCCCGATAAGGCTTTTGTTATTATTGTGGGGCGAATTGTTATAGTATTATCTTTCTTTTGCTAGTGCCTTCGTCCCGCATGTTGCACGGTCGGCATGATTAAGGTCTGATTTGTCAAGGTTAATTTTAAGGGATGGCCGGATGCCCTTCCTGAATTTTGATATTACTTAATCAGGTGGAAATAATTTGTTTCGTCTATAGGTGCACTCTGGTAATTGTATGACTCATACCGTTGATAAATTAAGCACCCGTTGGTTAAGAATGTACGCTTTCAAATCTCCCCACCAACTTTAATTCCCATCGAATTTTTCTGTGTAGTTCGATACACTACATATAGAGAAGATGTTGTATTGATCTTGCAGAATATATTTTAGATATGTTTCATCCCTCTGGTAAGAGTTTTTCCCATTAGTTGCAACAACGAAACGAGACTGGTGGTCTCTAGCTGCGCAAATATGCACTCAGAAGAAATTTGCTGGCGTGAACCGATTGCTAGCACAAACACTACCTCGAATGTGGAGAGTGACGCAGCCTAGCAGCGTGTGTCGCCGTGTGTATGTGTGTGTGTGTGTGGGTGTGCACGCGTCGGTGGGCACGTGGGAGCGCTGCGCCGCGCAGTTCCCTCGGTATTTACCGAGTATTATTGTCAGGCGACGCGCTGCACGCCGGGAAATTGGATTCCCATCCCCTTGGCTCCGGCTTGCCTGCTCGCAGGCCTCAGTCCCCTCCTACGGGACGACAGTCGCGGCACGCCGGTGTACCATACCTCTCTCACGCACCTAGTCCACTGGTGACCCTGCGGTCGCGCCAGTAATAAGAAACAGACCTGCGGAGGGGACGGGGATGATGTGGACGGCATGAGGCCGTAGGAGTACATCGTGCCAGCGTCCGCTGTACTCAGTATCGTGTTGTAAGAGATGCGATTGTGGCGGCAGACAGATGTGCAATGGGAAAAAAGGTACGACTCGTCCACTCGGTGGGCTGTGTACTTCAAGAGACAAGCTTTTCTCATCAGAGACAAATTTTTGGATAACATACATGGACTCTAAGAGGCCAATAAATGGGTAGACCAAAAATTATGCAAGGTACGGTTCCGCGCTCTGGCTTTAGACGGTTCAATAGAGTCCGACCGACCGCCGTGTCCTCCTCTGCCAGTGGCGTCATCCGGCGCAATATGGAAGAGCATGTGATCAGTGAGCTGCTCTCTTGATCGTTGTCAGGTTTCTTGACCTTGGTACTATGCTGTTAGGTCACGTAGCTCCTCAGTTTGCATCGTAAGGCTGTGTGCACCGTGTTTCAGTTATACTACTAAAATAAAACGCTGTGAATCGAACCCTTCGCGATGCAGTCAGCCACGCTGACGTTCAGCCAGGACGGAGAGAAAACATTATGACCACCTGTTTAATACTGTGTTGGCACACCTTTGGAACGCAATACGACAGAGATTCCCCGCGGCATAGATTCGGCATTTCTTTCCTAGTGTCCCGGAGATATTTGGCATCAGATGTCTGCGCAAAGGTCACAAAAATTACCGAAATTAAAGGGCCAGTGATTTGTGGGCGCAGAGCTGACCCTCACTACCGATCCAGATGTGTTCCGTCGGGTTTAGATCAAGCGAATTTTGTCGTAAAAACATCAATAAATGTCCTTCCTCGTGCTCCTCAAAACACTGTGTAAGTAGGCTTCTTCTGTGTTGGCAGCACTGTGTAGCGCTTTCCATTGGATCTCTGACTGCGCTTTCTTTGTAAGAGACTCTGTGGCTGGTGGGACTCGTGGTTGGAAGTTAATCGCCAGTAGTGTTGGGCAGCTGGAAATTAGTCCCCAGCAATGATTGAAGTACTGTTAGGTATTTGGAGGTGAACAGCCAGCAGTGATTGATGTTAAATGTGAGAAGTTAGCATTGATGGAGGGTAGAGGCCTGAAGTGGGACTCGTGGTTGGAAGTTAATCGCCAGTAGTGTTGGGCAGCTGGAAATTAGTCCCCAGCAATGATTGAAGTACTGTTAGGTAGTTGGAGGTGAACAGCCAGCAGTGATGGATGTTAAATGTGAGAAGTTAGCATTGATGGAAGGTAGAGGCCTGAAGTTTTAGCGTAGCCTAACGATCTGGAAGTATCCGACTTAGAGGTTGCAAATTATTCATGATTATATATCTTTGTACAGAATGTCAAAGATTTATTTTCGTGTTTCATCTGAATGTCACATTATTAAGGTAAAAATATTATTTGGTTGTCAACAAGATCTTTCCTTTGCTAACCACATGCCTATTAGAAGTCAGTGGCTTTAGCAGCTACAATCTTTCATTTAGCTGGCAGTATTGGCGCTCGCTGTATTACAGTAGTTCGCGTAATGAAGATTTTTGTGAGGTAAGCGCTTAATGAAATGCATTGGATATTTTTAAGATTTATTATTAGTCAGGGCCATTCTTTTGACTTAATTATCTGAAGTCTGGTTATAAAATTTTTGAGCAGTCAGATTGCATTACGCAGAAAATTGTGGGTCAGTGTTGACATGATAAGTAAATGTAAAGAGAAAGTAGGCTCTGTACGTTCAGTTTCACCCACCTGTTTCAGAATAAAATAACGTAGAAGTTTCATCTTACCAGTCATTCAGCAATTTAAGTATAGCCACACTCATTTAAATAAAGAAGTTTCAAATGTAGCACGATTATGACCTCGTGACAGGTACTCTTATCCCGTTGTAAAATGGTTGAAATAGCTCTGAGCACTATGGGACTTAACTTCTGAGGTCATCAGTCCCTTAGAACTTAGAACTACTTAAACGTAACTAACCTAAGGACATCACACACATCCATGCCCGAGGCAGGATTCGAACCTGCGACCGTAGCGTTCGCGCGGTTCCAGACTGTAACGCCTAGAACCGCTCGGCCACACTGGCCGGCTATTACGTTGCAACATTCCATCGTTGTCGATGAAGACGTGTATGTTGCAGAGATGGCGGTGGCACGCAGTAATGTTCACAAAGCCCACAATTGTCATGGAGACTTCATTTTACTACCATATGTCCCAAGTTAGCCCAAATCAATGTCACCCAGATCATAACATGCGACTGTGATGTGGTGAATGTTGCGAGCAGCTGTTCTGGATGACGCTGTATCTGTACTCGACCATCAACATGATGAGATATCCGAGCAGGTCACGCATTTACCGTGATCCATGGTTCTCTCTCGATGATCCAGTTAGTAAGCAAATAGAGGAGGTTGGCGCTCTTGAATACTTGGAATTGCTACTGGATAGTGAATTGGGTTTGGAGTGGAAAACCACACAAATGCTGAAGCACCTAAAAAATCTCTATTTGTGGTGCAGATAAACGTAAGTATTATAAAAATGAAAAGGTTAAGCCACATTGCGTAGTTTCAGTCCATTGTGCCTTACAGGATTTTTTTTTTTTTGAGTAATTCATCATGCAATATGCCCTCACAGTACCAGACCTCCATAAAAATATCTCAGTCCAGTCGCAATTCCATGAAAGGTGATATAGGTAAATTACAATATGCAGGTTAAGCTTTTCCATCTGATTCTCTGCTGGTTAAGATGACTCTTTATGTTAGTGAATCGGCGGGTAGGGTTTCCTCCTAACTGTTCTCTGTAAAGCTCTCGTAGATGTTGTCAATCAAAGCAGCTTTTGTAGCCCAACGGATACTTCGAAGATGCAAGCAAGCGACCTATGATTCTAAAGTAGTATTCTGAAACAATTTCTCTCAAAAAAGGAATAAATTCTGCAGCATGATCCTACTGACGCCTAAGAACAAGCTCTTAGTAAACCCCATCACTGCCTGGCAAGATTGGCGGGTAGCCTTAATCTCTTGCTTACATCTTAATGCTTCGTAGCATTACGTACATCTTTGGTAAGTTAACGATACTCATTTGCTTACGGAGTTTACTGCTTTACTGCACTGCATTATTAGTGTAGTGAAGTTCTCATAGCCCATAGGCTCTTCATAGTACCAATTAACACAAAAGTGGACTTTAATAGTTAATATTTAATAAACTAAAATGGCGTTTCGCTCCAGAACTCTCGTGGTTTCCCTACGCATTCACTGCCTGGCAAGACCCATTCTCAGGGGACGCGTTGTTCTCCCCATTCTTCTCACACCAACGTGCGATACGGTCCAGCAGCTACCAATGGCTGTGTGAGAACCAGCTTCCTACTCACTGCCGTCTCATTTTGCAGCACTGTTTAGGGCATCGAGATGTCTTCGACTATGTTTTTAGTTCCAGTAAACGTAAAATTTAGAAAAATAAGTACACTCCAAAACAGAAGGAACCCCACGAGTTCCCAGTGTCCAAAAGTTTGTAATATGAATTATTTGGGGTGTGGACTCAAGAACCTACCTGAAATGCCTATTGAAGGAAGTAGTGCACGATCTACTGTTTATCGGCGTATTTACACTTCAAAGAAATCTGTCACTAATTTTTTTTTTCAAACCGAAAGGGATAGGTCATGGAATCAGTACTAGATATACGAATAATTTTCGTAAATATATAAAGTCACTTACTTCGGAACAGACAGATGTCCATTACCAAGGAACACAAAAGATTTTAGTAAAATTTTAGCTGCTAATGTATCTCACTTTAAGAGAAAAGCAAAGAATTTTTTGGTGTCCATCCGTTGACGAATTTCTTGGTGCAACCAGCTGATGAATATATTATTGTGGCCGAGCAGTTCTAGGTGCTTCATTCCTGAACCGCACTGCTGCTATGGTAGCAGGTTCGAATCCTGCCTCGGGCATGGATGTGTGTGTTGTCTTTAGGTTAGTTAGGTTTAAGTAGTTCTAAATCTAGGGGACTAATGGCCTCAGATGTTAAGTCCCATAGCGCTTAGAGCCACTTGTGAATATATTATTAACAATATGAAATAACGGAATTATTTCGTAAACTATGACTTCTACACACCTTCAGTGCAGTTGGGTGATAAATGGAAATAAATGTTTTAAAGTGATTTTGTTTTATAACGTGTGACTATCTCATTGTGAATCTCCTCACTGCTGATCTATGGAACAGAAAGTACATCTAATCTCATCTACTGAGTCTCACATATTGCGAAACTCTTCTATCGATCTCCGTATCCAGAAGTTTGCATGTAGCAATTCTCCTGCTTTGACAAGTTACATCATTTTGAAAAAGATGACTCCACAGCGCCGCACTATGTCCCTTCAAGCAAAATATATTTTCACGTAGTATCTGGACAGGCACCCGACTGGTCTGAAGATCTGTCATACAGAATGTAGCCCGTCAGTTTCAATGGGGAGACTCTTAATTACAAGTGAAACTGACGTTTAGTCACCGTTACTATTCACAACATATACTGTTTATAAACCAGGTATCGACAACAACATTTTCGGCTCCCTAAAGGTGTTTGCAGACGAAATGTGTGATATATCATGAAATAGAAGAACCCTTCGGATCTAACTGTGAATGTATTTCAAATCATTGCGGGCGTGTTAAAGTGAAATCACAAAAGACACTTTTGGGTACTAACCTGCTATGGGTGCAAGTAAATAAACGAGTCTTATTGCTACGCGAAAGCGATTATTAAGAGTTATAATTCTGAATATATGACTGAAAGGTCTCAGCAAGGCCATAGGAAGGAGATTTTAAGGATTATGTACATAGAATGAATGTTCTCATCTACCAAAAAGTGTTTCGAATCTTCAACAGAAGGGCCGTGACGAACCGCGAGTCACCCAACACTCAACTGTATTCTTGGCTCGCACATTGAACAATGGTGCCATCAAATCGATGTTGCCCTTCGATTCATCTCTCTAAGGTAATTAATGTTAACTGTGGTAAGTACCTCTATAATGTTACGTCACTCAGGATTCAAGTCAGTGTGGTGATCTTAGTGAACCCTCAAGTTAATTATCTTTGCGATCTACACAAATAATATATCATGGCGACATTGCACATAGTAATCTATCGTAAGCAACAAAGAGAAGCTTGATACAGATGACACAAAAGCAAGAGAAAGCTTAGTTCGCCTACAAAAGGAGCACTGGGGAAGCAAAAAATTACAATCGGAAGGATTAACTCGTGGCCAGATCACTTCCAGACTGTAGGCAAGCCTCAGCCATCGCGAAGTAAACAGGAATTAGAATGTCGCCATTTAATGGCCGTAGATAGGACTGCAGAAGATAGTAATCATTCACAGGTATCACAGCCGGGAATGACCACGTGCTTCAACTCAGTGCGTGTATGTTTGGCATGCCTGAAAATGTCCTTCAATCCGCACAGCTACTGACTTCACAAATGTCACCTCTCGCAAAACAATATACCGTCAACTTGGGGAGATTGCTGCATATGTCCTCTCTACACACTAAACCGAATGTCTCGTAACAAAGAAGACGCTTGACTCATCGAATATGGGCACTCACCCGTTGTGCATGGACCCACAAACACTTCGCTAGAGTATTGTTCACAGATGACTAAGGGTTTAGCAGAGACAGAGTCAACGATGAGGTAAAGGAGCCACATCCTTATATCTGTGCCGTCATCTTTAAGCAAAAACGCCAGTACTTTCAGGGAGCATCAGAACCGTTCAGTAGAACTTTCACAACATACTTTTCACACGTAGAAGGAGAAAATATAATACATGAATACGGAAAATACTTATTTCCTTTTTAGAGCTCATTATCTACAACTCTCCGTTTTAAGCGCCGATATAATTATGAAAAAGACATTTGCAAGCCGCATGGCGATTTATCAAATGTTCATCAAAAGAAAATGCTTATTTGAATTTCATTTCAATGTCTGGACCATAAAAGATGCTCGATCGACTTTGCACGACCATTTGGTGCTGTGGATGAGACGAATATCCACCGATGCACGGCAACAACCGATGTCTCTCCGCCAATAAAAGGACAAATCAGTTTCACCTAGAGGAGAGAAAATCACCATTATTTTGTGAGGTGGGTTAGATATTTTGTTTATTGACTACGTCGCAACAGTAATTCGTAATTCTGACCCAAGTATTTTGCATTAAATAAAAACCTGTACTGTCAAATGAAGAAGAAAAGAAAAAAAGAAGACATCTTACATGCCCACAATTATGTTTTGACAAATAGACAGCAGTTAGCAGTTTGGTCATCCCTCACCTGTATCATAAACAATCTGATCTCCAGATGTAAGCTCCCCATCTCTGTTGAGTTCTTCTTTATATTCTATTTAGTCTATAGTTTACATCATGTCAAAATCCATAAGTTATATGTATTGTACCCCTGTATTTTCATTCTTGTACCAATCTCTTGGCAGCACGGTTCAATAAAATAAAATAAGAGTGTTTGTAAGTACACTTCTCTAAACGAAGGGAGAATCAGACTATATATCACATATTAGATGAAGATAAGCTTACGATGCGCTCACCTTTGACATAGACATTTGAGTAATATTATTTGCTGGCCCAAAAGACATCTTGTTTAATTCTTCACTGCAGCACTCAAGAATATTTTTACCTATTTTAGAACTAAGCGAACAGCACAAATTACTGCCTTCCATCAGGCTACAACCAACAATTATCATCGTCCCAATCCATATACCACCGATTTAGTGACAGTACTGTTGTCATCCTAATACATGCCGCAACTCCTTAAGAAGAGCCGTATCGGGCTTCTGAACAGCTGTTGGACCAGCTGGAATACGTTTTCCATGGCAATCCCATAGGATTCATCTGTGGTAGCACGCTGACTATAATGCTTCATTTTTACTCTTCCTTTGATCTGACGACCTTGATTAAAGCACTAGCTGTCCCCTACCATGCATTGCTGTGGATCTGCCCGGTTAATTGGAAAAGAGATAGCAGGGAAAATATACGTTTCTAATACGTATTTCAGCTGGATAAACGTCCTACTATCCTTCTTCCCCCCTATCTCAGTCCATTTCCTCCGCCTTCCTTTTCTCTCTGTCTATCACCTCCTCCTTCCTCTCTTTGTCCATCTTCCTCTCCCTCTCTCTCTCCATCGTCCCCACCTCCTCTTTATCCCCACACTCACTGTACATCGCCTCCTCCCTCTTTCCGTGCTCGTCTTCTCCTCCCCCTCCTTTCTCCAGCTCCTCGTGACTCTCTCTCCTTGTGACTTCTCCTTTCCACTTTCCATCTCCAGTTCCGCCCACCCCTCTGTCCATTTCCCCCCATCATTGTCTGACCTGGAGCCTTATTTATTGTTATTGCAAATTCAGATTTTGTTGTAGTATCGTAGTCACAAACCGATAAGCCATAAATACTACGTCCCTTTTTGCTAGCAACATTTCTATGTGTTTCTCCAAACGTTTATTACAGTGAAGTGTAAGAAGTTCAAGTAAATCGGTAGAGTAGTTTTTGATATTTTAGGAAAAAATGTTGCTCCTTTTCATGTTACATATATAAAAAATGGCTCAAATGGCTCTGAGCGGTATGGGACTCAACATCTGAGGTCATCAGTTCCCTAGAACATAGAACTACTTAAACCCAACTAACCTAAGGACGACACACACATCCATGCCCGAGGCAGGTTTCGAACCTGCGATCGTAACGGTCGCGCGGCTCCAGACTGAAGCGCCTAGAACCACTCGGCCACTCCGGCTGGCGTTACATATATATTTGTATACTATACGCATTAAAAACACATGGCCTCCGTCCATCCGAATATTCAATATTCATGACAATATTGTGTCAAAATATGAAGTAATGTTATAAAGAACTTTCATAGATTATTTGGTAATAACTTTCCCCATTCATGTATAACACACACACACACACACACACACACACACACACACACACACACACACACACATATATATATATATATATATATATATATATATATATATATATATATACGGGTATATAAAAACGTGATGGTATTAGAATTGAACGTTGTGTCAAACTTTAGATGCAACTTTCAGAGATTTGAGATCATTCACATTTTCATACAGATTTCCCATATAATTATTACATGTTTATTTATACATTATACGAGGCACTCCAGTGGGAATTCAAAAACGCGCGCATATTAGGCAAACGCTGTGTTAAAACTTCAAAGCAGTCGGTAAAGAACTTTAGGAGATTTAAGATTTTGAGCAAACGAACGTGAGGTTTTTGCTAACAACGTATACCCTTTATGTATTATAAACCTATTTATATACCATGTGGCGCTCGAGTAGCTATATAAAAGCGCGCACCTATTTCATTTCAATGTTGCGTCAAAATTTCAAAGTAAACCGTGAAACACTTTCGGCGTTATACGATTTTCGACAAACGAAAATTTACATTTTTATTTACATAAATTTTCAACTACTGAACATTCTCAATAAACTCGCTGCCTCGTTAAATCAATATCATCACGTAGTATAGAATGAAAACTACGCAAAATTAGATTAGGTTTAACTGAATTATCTATAACTTAAATTCACAATAAACAGAAACCAGTCGTTATAATGACACATAGTGATATTGCGTCTAACTATACAGCCTAGTGCGATAATACCCCTAAAGACTGATTTGGTAATTCATATTTGATCTATTAGGTCAGTATTACTTATTGCTCTTAGCCATATTGAAAATCGTAACCTTGCACAACTGCAGAAAATAAAATAAAACAAGGGCAATTATCTATAAAACAGTTTCCTGGAAAACAAGACACCTGGATTTTGAAATGAAACATTGCCAAACAGTGGACGATCATTGGGTGAACAATTACGAATACAATTACATATTTAAGGTAATAATATTCTAACATTTTAAGAATGCCCTTGATAAATAATATCTTTGGTGGGACTTTACAACTGGGCTGATAAACTTTGAAGGGTACAGTGACCTGAGCCGAGCTGTTTTCGTTCCTTTTGAAAAACGGATGGATGATCTGTCTCTTCCCGAATGATATATTTGGGAATGTGCTGTATTGTGATTCCTGCATAATGTGCTTGAAGGTATAGTCTTGCGAATTTGACATCATTTTAAGGTAGAGAACAATAACATAAGCACGAACTCTTTTGCGACGTATGTGTTGTATTCGACGACTTCGTAGCACTTGTCTCGTTATTTTCTATGAAAAACACAATATCTGCAATAGTCTTAATCATCAACTTCATAACAAATCAAATGTCTGTCAAAGAAATAACACATTCACATAAATGTAATAGATGTAGCAGTCTGTATTGCGACCAGAATTCACATGGTGCCAACGGTGAAATGTCACCTGCTGCGACAACCTCCCCGGTACCGAATAAACCATACAAGTTGGATGTTCAGGTAAAAATATCTGTCTGACACATGACATCAAGTCAGATGTGTACGAAAAAGATAAAATCGAAATCAAAGCAATCAACACAAGGAAATCTGTACTCGACGTTCCTTCCGCAACGTCAAGTAATATTAGTCGAGTCTTCCACAGAAAGAGAATCAGAAGAGTAGAAGAGTTTTTGCCACGTGATAAAATCAAAGAGATGTTGAGCCCTGTGAGCGATAGCCATGGCTTCGGAGTTCAAAGTGTTTACGAAATTGCACGTAAATGTGACAATAACTACTTGGGACAGTCCACTGGGACGGTTTCTCAGCCTTGGAGCAAACGTCAATGGCATATTCTATACAGAAACACAGAAACAGTCTGCTGTTGTGGATTACAACTGTTGAAAAACACAATATGTTGTTTCAGCAGACACGTCTTATAACCCACGCTGCACTCTACTAGGAATTCATTGGCTGGCCAGAGTGGCCGTGCGGTTCTAGGCGCTACAGTCTGGAGCCGAGCGACCGCTACGGTCGCAGGTTCGAATCCTGCCTCGGGCATGGATGTGTGTGATGTCCTTAGGTTAGTTAGGTTTGATTAGGTCTGAGTTCTAGGCGACTGATGACCTCAGAAGTTAAGTCGCATAGTGCTCAGAGCCATTTGAACCATTTTAGGAATTCATCTTTAATGAATAAGGGTTTGTACTAATAACCTTAATAGAGATACGGGTACGTAAACCGCAGAGCGGTGAAGAGAATTCGGTCTACATAGCAGTATCTCCCATATATTACTTAGTGATGGAAACAAAGACAAACCAGATGACGATTCATCGTTGGTGTCAGTGTACTCTGTGACCAGAGTCACAGAGTAACAATATCTGTGACGTGCGCATAGTGTACTTTGCAAGTCGACAACATCAAATCGGAACGGTCACATGACTTTAATTTAAAGCTGCTTCTTTGACTTTTGCGCTGAGATCGAGGCCTTAATATTACATATTATTTACTCTGCTACACATATTCATTTATTAGTAACAGCAGTGGCTAATAATTGTTGCTCCTACAGAATCAACACGAAGAAGATGAAGAAAATGATCTTACTCTTCATAGATAAGTATCCTAAAAAGTTTAATTATAAAAGTAATTCTGGAGGAGGAGGAGGAGAAGATGAGAGTTTAGCGTCCCGTCGGCAGCAAGGTCGATCTAGACGGAATGCACGCTCGGATTACTGAAAGATATGGTGGAAAATCGGCCGGCCCTTTCAAAGGAATCATCCTGGCATTTGCCTGTAGCGATTTAGGCAAATCACAGGAAACCTAAATCAGGATGGCCGGAAACGGGTTTGAACCGTCGTCCTCTCGAATGCGAATTCAGTGAAATAATCATACTAGTAAGAGGAGTCATATGTCGAAAAACGTCAAGGAACAGTACAATATAGTGTTAAGGGAGGTAAGACGTCAAGCGGCCGACTTGGAGCAAGACAGGCACCACAGAGCATCTTAATTCTCACTGTCTATACTTTTACAAATACATTCGTAAAACTTTGTCAGCATGACGAGCAGGGATTCAGGATTCACACTCATAGTAGTGGAAGTTTAAAAACATAACAAAATAATTTTTTTGCTTGTGAAATTTCATCACTTTTTTAATGTACTACTGGCTGTATTTGTTGCTATAGATACACTTTTCTTAGTAAGTAAGAGAGATTGTCCGATTAATTTTGCACAGCACACAAACCAGACTTACAGGTATATGAAACTTTATAATTTATTTAATTTATGAAACAATAAATGAGCTATTGCATTTTAAACTTCATGTTTAGAAAAACACTCAACTCTTATAGTTAATTACCTCAATTTTTACCTTAGTTTTTAATAGATTTGGAAAATTCTAGAGTTTCATACACATGTAAGTATGGTTTGTATGCTGTGCAAAATTCATCGAACAATCTCTCTTACTTATGAAGAAAAGTGTACCTATAGCAACAATTGCAGCCAATAGTAAGTGGAAAAATGCTGAAATTTCACAAGCAAAAAAAAAAAATTTATTCTGTTATGTGTTTGAACTTCCAGTGTTATGAGTGTGAATCCTTCCTGGTCATGCTGACAAAGTTTCACGAATTTATTGGTAAATGTATAGACAGTGGGAATTATAATGTCCTGTGATGCCTGTCTTGCTCCAAGTCGGGCCGCTTGACGTCCTACCCGCCTTTACACCATTGTGCTAATTTAGCTATGTGACCATAAGGTCATTTGTTCACTTGACAAGTATTAGACAAGCACGGCTCTCTGGGAGTGGCTGCAGCTAATATATTGAATATACCTGTTGTCCTAAGTGGTGAAGGTGCGGTGGTTTTTTTTTTATTTTTTTGACAACATACAGTTGGTGTCAGTCCAAACAAATACTGCTCATTATGCCATTACGCGACGCCCATTGTCAACGGAAAGCTTTATCTAGGTGTATTAACAAGGGCAGTAAAACATGAATAATAAGAAGTACTGCAACAGCGACTAAGTGGCGTTGGTACTGCATGTGCGGAGGCTGTCAGTGTGGGCGAGGGCGATGCTGTTACAGCTGCAGTGCTGGTTATTATTCGCGTTTTACTGTCCCTGTTAATACACCTAGATAAAGCGTATGCCGCACCAGACTAATTTGGAACCGTTTCATCGAATGGGCACAGAAAATTACGTTTAAAAAACCATTTTTAACTTGAACTGACATCCACAACTATTGTATGGATAATTAATGATTGATAACATCCGCATACAGTTGTATTAAATTTCACTTTCCGATAAAAGGAGATCACAGTCAGATTTTGAAGAACATTCCATCTTCCGTACGTGTCAACTGAAAGAACATAAAGTATCCATACGAGGCAACTAAAAACGGGGTAATGTTACCCCTTTTAGTCGACTCGTACAGATAGTGTACGCATCTGAAGAAGACATGTTGTCGAAAAATCTGACTGTGGAGTCCTTTCACTGGAAAGTAAAATTTAATACGACTGTCTGTGGGATAAAAATGAAATAAATTAATGAAAATTATTTTGTCCGTGGCGTCGCATGAAAAACGCGATGAGCAGTATTTGCCTGGGTTGACTCCAGCTACACGTTGCAAAAGCAAACTTGTGAATATCTTCCGAAACATCAGAGAAAGTGTGCCTGTTGATTATTAGGAGGGACTTCTTACGTATACATTATGAGCATTATTCACTTTATAATCAAGTCTGTATATGACAGTCTGCGTCATTTCCTCCGCATTACGTAGATTTGCAAACTTATGTTAAAGTAGCCATGGTAGAAAGCTATACTTCTAGTACCCTCATCTGACTCGGAAAATGATAGTGAACGAATAATATTTCACTTTCCCTTTTTTCCATATACCAATTATTCCGCAACGCAGAGGACAGAAATACGTAAAATGAATCAAATAGATATGGCGAAAGTATTATAATACTGCTGTGAACTTGTCCGTTATTAAGAGAAAAATGAACAAAGAGAAATCGCAAAAAAATAGTAGAAAATGTGTGTGAAATCTTATGGGACTTAACTGCTAAGGTCATCAGTCCCTAAGCTTACACACTACTTAACCGAACTTATCGTAAGGACAAACACACACACACACCTATGCCCGAGGGAGGACTCGAACCTCCGCCGGGAACAGCCGCACAATCCACGACTGCAGCGCCTTAGATCGCTCGGCTAAACCCGCACGGCAGAAACAAATAGTAGACCACACATCGTTAATATGGCTTTGACAGCTCTCGGGAAACTTTCACTTAGGTTTAATAGTAAGCTATTTCACAAACCTGCCGCAGTGTAATTTATTAGAACAGAGACGTGGCTATACGATCAAGTGCAGTTCTACTGTTTAATCATATTTCACCTTCATATGGACAACTGTCCAGGCTGCGTGCCGACAAGGTCAGATATTTCGATACCCATAGTTTTCTCTACTGTATCACAACCGTATATCTTTTCTCTAGATTATCGCTCTTGTCTGAACAACACCGCGGAATCATCAGAGAAAAATCTTTTCTGTTCCACTCCATTGTTCACCCACTTTCTTGAATTCTTTCCCAGCAGCAGAACCCATCTCTGGAACAATGCCCCGCCTCATATTAAACAACTGAATGACATCTCTAGTTACAGGAGACCATTAACGACACAACTACTAAAGCGACAGTAATGATTACCGCTGTTCCTGTACACAGTCGTTACTTTTGCACATCCTTCATTCCGATCAAGTCTTTTTCATTTCCCAGTCTCCTTAGAAGGTAAATTCTCTCTAAATTTCCTTTCCGCAGAACTCACTATATCTGAAAATATCGATTTTATGCACCTATAAATTCTTTTTTATATGTCACTATAATTACTATTATTATTATTATTATTATTATTATTATTACTATTATCACCATCAATGGCAACGGAATCAATAGTACAAGTACGGGCACTATTAACTTTATTAGTTCATAGTCAGTATTATTTACCCATATTGCCACTATAGACAATCACATCATTTTAATACTATCTGTAGTATTAACACTGTTATTTAGTAGGTAACTATGAGGAGAAAAAGGTAATGTTTGTGTGAAACCCTGGCCTGATGTAAGAGAGGGCCTGATCGCCATAATCAGTTACATAAATAAAAGGCAGCGAGGGCTATCTCTTCTTTTCTGATAAAAAAAAAGCAACACCTGAAATGTGGTATTCGTCCCAAAGGAGTGAAATGCCCCTGCATTTATTTCTTCAAATCTTTAAGCCATCGTCAACATTACAACAATATCCACCGAAAAAGAGGAAGTATTCCTTTATCTGAAACGTGAATCACCCTGTCACAGCCCCCCTCTCCCTTCCTCCCCCCCCCCCCCCCCCGCCCGCACAAATGCATAGGACACGCGTTGTCGATGCCTTGATTATCTCGCCCACCAACATTGCCACCTGAGCTACCCATTGTAGGCGGTAAAATGGGCAAGGAAAAGAGCATTCCATTTTTTTTTTTTTGCCTCAGAACAATCTAATAATACGCGTCCCACCTCGATGCGTGTGTCAGTATCACATCTTAATGCATACCTACAAATTAACATAGAGAGAGAGAGAGAATGTGGAGCACCCGAATCGAATGCTCCATATAGATTGCATTTCGCGAGGCACTGCGTCCTCCGTCGTTTCTCTCAACTTGTCAGTCGTGCCTCAGCCACGCAGAGATGTCACTAGCGTTGACGACGAGTGTCAGATACCATCCGAGGCCAGCACACGCCTTGATGCAGTGAATTCTCCTCCCAGTTTATTGATACGCAAATCACGTAAACTGTAAGTACTGGAACATTTATAGGAAAACTGAAATTTGTTGTTCGAATCGGAAACCTCTGATACGCATGCGATCTGCTGGCTAATTTAAAAACTGTTGCTACGAATAACTGCCATCCGAATATTCTGGGGCACAGCACATACGATTACAAGGAACAAAAATCGGTGCATTTACGCTTTTATCCTTGCATGACATCCACACAGCAACTTATAAGATCCCTTTGGGCTGATATCAAATAATGGAAGGAATATCCGTGACAAACAGAAAAATCCTTTTTATACAGTACATATTATTTGGTTGTTAACACGAGATCGGTTAATATACTGCGCCTCACATTAATGTGAGAACTATATATGTTTACTGAATTGGGAAACCTTTGATAAGTTTAAGGTAAATTACACTGAAGAGCCAAAGAAACTGGTATACATGCCTAATATCGTGTAGGGCCTCCGGGAGCACGCAGAGGTGCCGCAACACGACGTGGCATGGTCTCGACTAATGTCTGAAATAGTATTACAGAGAACGACGCCATGAATGCTGTAGGGTTGCCCTTAAAATCGTTAGAGTACGAGGGGTTGGAGATCGCTTCTGAACTGCGCCTTGCAAGGCATCCCAGGTATGTGAGACCTTAACTTTTCCCGGCGAATCGAATGTTCAAATAACTTACGGGTTTGCTGCCGGGTGACGTCGTCGAACACCGCCGATATTTCGACAGGAGCACACCCTGCCATTCTTAAGGCACAAATACAAAGAAGAATAAATGTGCAAGCTCTCGGCAGCAAATACCGTTAAGTTATTTGAACATCCCAGATATGCACAATAATGTTCATGTCTGACGAGTTTGGTGACCAGCGAAAGTATTCAAACTCAGAATATTGTTGTTCCTCGAGCCGCTCTGTAGCAATTCTGGACGTGTGGCGTGTCGCATTGTCTTGCTGGAATTGCCGAAGTCCGTAGGAATGTGCAATGGACATGACTGAATACAGGTAATCAGAAAAGATGCTCACGTTCGTGTCATATGTTAGGGTCGAATCTAGGCGTATCAGGGTCCCATACCACTCAAACTGCACACGCCCCACAGAGCCTTTATCAGCTTGAACAGTCGCCTGCTGACATGCAGGGTACGCGAGGTTGTCTCCATGCCCGTACACGTCTATACACTCAATACAATTTGAAACGAGACTCGCCCGACCAGGAAAAATGTTTCCAGTCATCAACAGTCCAATGTCGTCGTTGACGGGCGTAGGCGAGGCGTAAAATTTTGTGTGTGCTGTCATCAAGAGTGTTAGAGGAGGCCTTCGGCTTCGAAAAGCCCATATCGATAATGTTTCGTTGAATGGTTCGCACGCTGACACTTGTGCCCAGCACTGAAATATGTAGTAATTAGCGGAAGAGTTGCACTTCTGTTACGTTGAACGTTTCTCTTCAGTCGTCGTTGGTCACTTTCTTGCACGATCTTTATCCGATCGTAGGATGTCGGAGGTTTTGTGTTTTACCGGGTTGCCGGCCGAGGTGGCCGAGCGGTTCTAGGTGCTGCAGTCTCGAACCGCGCTACCGCTACGGTCGCACATCGGACCTGTAACTGAAGACCTCAGAAGTTGAGTCCCATAGTGCTCAGAGCCATTTGGACCATTTTTTTACCGGATTCCTGATACTCACGGTACATTCGTGAAATGGTCGTACGGAAAATTCCCCACTTCATCGCTATCTCGGAGATGCTGTATCCCATCGATCGTGTACCGACTATGATACCTCGTTCAGACTCACTTAAATCTTGATAAACTGTGATTGAAGCAGCATTAATCGGTCTAACAATTGCGCCAGACGCTTGTTACTTACATACACCTTGTCGACCGCAGCGTCGTCTTCTGCCCGTTTACGTATCTCTGTATTTGAGTGTGCATGCCTGTACCAGCTTCTTTTGCCCTTCAGTGTAGAACAGTGTAACCGCCTTCCACATGATTAGCAATACATTAAACTCCTAGGGAGACTGCAGCTTCGAAAAACCTGCAACCAGTATTTTAGCCGTTAGGATCAGTGAAGAGACATATGTTTACGGCGCATCTGTAACGTAGTCTACGTCGCAACAAATATGTCACTAAACGAACACGAGCAGATTTGCGTGTCAGCCGATCAAGAGACATTATAAGTAAGATGGGCAGCGTATGTAAATTCTAGGTACGGGAGAGAGAGACTATGCACATCGGACCTGTAACTGTCAGCTTCTGAGGATTAATACGGTGCAGTCAGTATGTCATATGTTCGTAAAATCCCAAACCAGATGAGGGAGACAACTGTGGCGAAATGTTCCAATAAGAACAAAAAATGATAACCCAACCCTCAGAAAATAAGATACCACCTATACGTCACGACCTCTTTGTGCTGAGGAAGCGACCGTAGCGACCTCGCCACGCAGCTGGCCTGCGCTGCTCTTAACAGACGGTCTACCTGTTTCAAATCGTTTCTCTCTCTCTCTCTCTCTCTCACACACACACACACACACACACACAAAGAGAGAGAGAGAGTGAGAGAGAGAGAGAGAGAGAGTGAGTGAGAGAGAGAGAGAGAGAAGGCATCTGGCATGTGTCAGCCACCAGTGGAGGCGCAAGCTATTACGAGTTAGTCAGGCAGCCCTAGCGTAACTCAGTCATGATGTACTGAGATACGCCACTTTTCCGGTACAAACTGTTACTGGGAAAGTAGCCACTAATCAGAATTCGTGGTATCACAGCCAGAACGTGCCGTTTTCGAAATTTAATATATGGTGATTGTTCTCGCAAAATCAGCACGCATGTGCAGTTTGCGGAAGAGGTGCAGCTGCAAAATTTTTCGCTGAATTGTGGCATCTGACCGCAACAAATACTTAGCGCCTACTCACATGTTCCAAGTACGCCGTATTAACAGTCAATAACACTCAACAGTACGCCCGCCACCCAATGTGCACTCGGCTTTCGGAATGAAGGGTGTCGTTTACAAGGGAATGTCGCTTCTTTTGCTTACTATGTTATAAATAAGTGGGAACCTGAATTACTGCCACATGCTCGTTCCATCATTTAACTTGTTGTGGGTGACTGAAACGACTGAATGAGAGTTTTCGTGAGAGTAGCCAGTAGCTTTCAGCTCCTGAAAATGTCGGCTGCTCCTTCGGTTATGGCAACAGCGGTAGCGGTAGTAGGAAGGCAGAAAGGTCTAGTTTGGTCATCAGAGCTGATACAGCAGTACACAAAAGAATTAGGTTGGCACGTACGACGTCTGCATCTTAAGCGTTCCCCCACCACAGCGGTAGCGGAAGCGATTGGGTTGGGTGTTGCAAGTTTCTATTCGGCTGGAGCTTCGAGAGTATGTAGCAGTCTGTGAGTAGCACACGAATGGTAGAATTTGAAATATTTAAGGTGAGAATTTTCGGTTTGTTTCATTGCAGTTTCTTGTAGAATCAGAGTTAGCCACATTAGTTAGCATGGAAGTTAATTTTGTGTGAAATACCAGTATCATTTTTTTGAGTTTTGTTATGTGTGGATAAATGAGGTAGGTTCCCCTTGCGTGGTAAAACAAAAGAGACTTGGCTTCCAAGACGAGTGTGGTAGTTGGTTGGTTAATTTGGGGGGATGGACCAAACAGCGACGTCGTCGGTTCCATCGGATTAGGGAAGGATGGGTCAGTTGGCAGTGCTCTTTCAAAGGAACCATCCCGGCATTTGCCTGATGCGATTTAGGGAACTTCCTGGCAGATTAAAACTGTGTGCCCGACCGAGACTCGAACTCGGGACCTTTGCCTTTCGCGGGCAAGGGCTCTACCAACTGAGCTACCGAAGCACGACCTTGCAGAACTGCAAGGTTCGCAGGAGAGCTTCTGTAAAGTTTGGAAGGTAGGAGACGAGATACTGGCAGAAGTAAAGCTGTGGGTACCGGGCGTGAGTCGTTCTTCGGTAGCTCAGTTGGTAGAGCACTTGCCCGCGGAAGGCAAAGGTCCCGAGTTCGAGTCTCGGTCGGGCACACAGTTTTAATCTGCCAGGAAGTTTCTAAATCAATGTGGCCGGACTCGGATGCGAACCATTTTCTTCCGAAAGCGAGTCCAATGTGCTGACCACTGCTGCTGCGCCACTTCACTCGGTGATATGGTAGTGTATTCATTCTAAAATATATTGATTCGTTCATGAATTTTGACAAAAATACTTTTTGTATTGAGAGTCATCATACGTCTGACGGGTTACATGGGACCAGCCAAGTATTTCTCTCCTGTGCAAGCCTCTTCATTTTAGAGCAGCACTTGCAACCTACATCCCCACTTATTTGTAGTATGTCTCTGTGTTCCTCAATAGCTTTTACCCGCCATAGCTTTCTCTAGTACCATGGAAGTTTATTCCCTGATGTGTTACCAAATGGCTTAACAACTCGATGAATCTGACCATGAGCACTCGGGCCTGAGTGACCAAACAAAAAGTATTTAATTACTGAAACTGAATATATATGTCAGGTAGAATCGTTTCGAGTTATGCACTTATCAAACATGGTTATGAGGCGTCCATTACAAGTTACGACAGGTGACGTTCAGAGGCTGCTCGCAAAATTTCTGTAAAGAGTTTGTGGCGTATACTTTAGTGTTCCATGAAGGAGTAGATATCACAGGCACACAGCTGGATCTGACATTCGTACAAGCGTTGAAGACGTGTTACGGAGTTTATTACTGTATGTGTTTGTAGGAGGGGCGAACGTCATATCGGGTACGAACCAGGATTCGCAGAGCAACTGAACAGAAAAATGAAAAAGCTTGCAGTATACATTTTACGCTGATTTCCAGGTTGAAATGGTGTAGTTCAAGACCTAAGTTCATGGCTTGTAGAAAAGAAACTAACGCTAAATCACAATAACAATTAGTTTTTAGTGTTCCTAACACACAGTTCGACAGAACCCGACGTTAAATATCAAAGAATGGGCATATGAGTAGCGAAACTGAACAGTTCAAATTTCTAGGTGTTAAGATAGATAGTAAACTGTCGCGGAAAGCCCACGTTCACGATCTTACTGAAAGACTTAATGGTGCCATTTTTACTATTAGAACGGTATCTGAAGCAAGTGATAGTCTGATACGAAAAATAATCTGCTGTGCTTATTTTCATTCGTTTATGACGTACAGTATTGTATTTTTGGGTAACTCTTCCCATTCTCAAAGGATATTTTTGGCTCAGAAACGGGCGGTTCGGACAATGAGTGATGTAAGTTCGAGACCCTCTTGTCAACCTCTGTCAATTAGTCTGGGTATTCTGAGATTGACCTCTGAATATATGTATATATATTCTTTACTGTTGTTTCTTGTTTCCAGCATCAGCTTGTTCCCAAGAACTGGCAGCTTTCACTCAGTTAATACTAGGCAGAAATCCAATACGCATTTGGATCGCACTTTCTTGACTCTGGAGCACAAAGGTGTTCAGGATACTGCTCTATCCATTTTCAATAAGTTACCACAAGAACCTTAGCAGGAATCCACGCGCTCTCAAACAGAAACTGAAGTTCCTCATGGGTCTCTCCTTCTACTCTCTCGAGGAGTTCCTTGACAAATTAAGCTGATTCCTGTATTGTACTGTTGATTACTTTTACATGAAATTATGGCTTATCTTTTTCTCCGTTCATAAAGATATTATTTTATCTGTTGTTACTTTTATGTTGTAATTTCATGTACTGACACGTTCCGTGACCTTGGAGATTTGCTCCTCAATTTGGTCTTGCGGAACTAGACGTGTTAAACAAATAGATAAGTAAAGTGATTGGTCTACAATGCGGTAGGAAAACAAAAATATGGTAGATTTCTCCAAGCATTTCCATCAGGAGCCATTCGTGTCCTCGTTTACGCAAGTCTCCCCACCCTATTCCATGTGACAACGGAGAGGGTACAGGAGAATATAACTCGCTATTTGCAGACGTGTGCCCATCGCCTCGTCGCGGAGCACGTTTGCTGTGAAACCCTGTCTTAATACATGTCCCACCATCCGTTCCCTTCAGCTTGTCAGTCTTTTTAACGTGTTCCTTACAACACTGAATCTGTGGAGAATCTTCTCATTTCTTATCTTATCAGTCCACACAGTTTTCAACGTCCTTGTGTAGCACCACATATTAAACGCTTTGATTTTCTTCGTTTCCAGTTTTCTCATAATTCATGACTCCCTACCCACCCAACTCTGTCCTCCAAACGTGCATTCTCAGACATTTCTTCTTCAAATTAAGTCCTATGTTTGAAATTATTATACCTTTTTCCCAGGAATGAAATCTTTGTCTGTGCTTTTCTATGCCCTCCTTGCTTCTGCTATAATATGAAATTTTGATAATAAGTTAGCAGAAGCTCTTAACTTCGTCTTCTTTGCTTCACCAGTTATGGTACCTTATTTCTGTGACTCTTCATTACTTTCGTTTTTCTTCGGTGTTCTATTCCTCTCTATATTATTCTTGTCTGCAACATGGATGCGTGAGCTGTTAAGATGATTGTGCGCTAGTAACTCCTTTACTTGTCTTCGGAATTGTTTGGACGATATTTTTTCGATACTCTTATGGTATTTCTAAAGCTTCGTAGATTCCACACAACTACCTTGTAAGTAGGCTGTTTAAGTTTTTTTATTGGTAACGCCACCTCTGTATGAAAATCACTGGCTGTGCTGTGTGCAGTCTGTGGCTAGTTTTGCATTGTTGTCTGCCATTGTAGTGTTGGGCAGCGGCAGCTGGATGTGATCAGCGCGTAGCGTTGCAAAGTTGGAGGTGAGCCGCCAGCAGTGGTGGATGTGGGGAGAGAGATGGCGGAGTTTTGAAATTTGTCATGAACTGCTATATTTATATATGATGATATCAAGGTAAATACATTGTTTGTTCTCTATTAAAATCTTTCATTTGCTAACTATGCCTATCAGTAGTTAGTGCCTTCCGTAGTTTGAATCTTTTATTTAGCTGGCAGTAGTGGCGCTCGCTGTATTCCAGTAGCTTGAGTAGCGAAGATTTTTGTGAGGTAAGTGATTTGTGAAACGTATAGGTTAATGTTAGTCAGGGCCATTCTTTCGTAGGGATTTTTTGAAAGTCAGATTGCGTTGCGCTAAAAAATATTGTGTTTCAGGTTAAGCACAGTCTTGTATAATTGTTCAAAGGGGAAGTTTCAACCTGAATAGTCGTTCCGTTGCTACACTTACCCAGTGATTTAGAAATTCTGTAGGAACATTGTCTAAGCCTTATGTCTTCTTTTAATTTCAAATAATCCATAGCATAGTGGCGATCACGCTTTGCTTACATAAAACACATCGACTCATTAGCGAGTGGTAAAAGCTGGTCTTTCCGTTTTGTGTATGGATACTCCTCGAATTGTTTAAAAGCAATTACGCAATTTATGAATGTAGTGTTGTGTTATCTGGGTCTGGTAACGTAGAGTAGAGTGTTTATTTAAATTCCTAATAGTGTAAGGCTATCATTCGTAAATGTGACCTTATAGCAACAAACATTTATTGGTTTTATACTATAAATATTCTGAAACGTCCTGGCAGGTTAAAACTGTGTGTCGGACTCGAAGCCGGGAGTCCCGGTCTGGCACAGTTTTCATCTTCCAGGAAGTTCTATATCGGCACACACTCCTCTTCAGAGTGAAAAATTCATTCTGGAACAGTCTGTCATGTCATTAACTACTCAGGATTTATCTATGCAGTTTATTTATTTATAAACTATTACACTAACATGTTATTTAGTGAATACGTGGGCTCCAGAGTGCTGGTTTATAACAGACCACTACAACACTGAAGAGAGCCAGGCTATGGAGAGTACTGCCCACACCATTGCTGAATCGAAACTGCCTGCACAACGGTAAACTACTGACATTCGTTTGGTTTTCCCCCAATCCGAGTCAGTATCCCCTAATTCGTTATTAGTTTTATCCATCTACTTAAGAGTAGATGGATGACAGGTTTCTAAAGTTTCTATCCTCTTCTTATCTGACGTCTTTATCTTTCACTGTCACTTCCGCACAAGGCAACACTACAAATACCAGGAAAGACTTCGTAACACTTAAATTTGTATTCGATGTTGATGAAAACCTCTTTTTCCTATATTAATAATTTTAGTCGATGTTACACGTAGCTATATTTCATAAGCAGAATCAGCTATCGCTGTTTGATTGCCCCTTATTTTTGAAAAATATCTACGCTCCTTTTTAGCTGAAGTGTAGATACATTTTCGTTTGCAGCACTTAAAATGAATGATAAGGACTACCTAGTAGATTTCCCTGGCATTGTGGCATGTAGCATATTTCCAGCTACGAAACGCAATATAACTGTGTTGTGGGATGTCGTGTCGAACCCTCTGCCTCCTACTCCCCCTCCCCCCACAAACACACAGATTATTCCTTCGTCTATATAATATTATTACTCCTGGCGTGTCCCTGTGAGTGCACTTAACTGAATGACAGTTTGTGTCAACAATAAGTTTTGCGTGTGTTGACCTCTCCCCATTCAATATTCAGGTGTCTTCGCCTCTTCATTCGTCACACATTCAGGTCTTGCTTCGCCCTGACGTGAGATGATTAGCCCAGTAATAATAAAGAATCTCTGAAGGGTTTAGGATGTAGGCACCTTCCTCAGAGACAAGTAGCGCACATGCTATTCCCTACTAGTGATGGGATGATTAATTAGCTTCGCATTTCGCGAGGACAGAAAGAAAGCAGCCCTGAGACAGATAACAGATTTTCATTTTTTCAATGAGTCTTTGCCTTGGAGAATACGTAAAACGTGTCTACAGAACTGTTTAGTGATTACAAGTGAGTTATACCTGATATCGGACAAATTGATAAGTTTTATACGGTTCATAGGGCACAGTTTGTAGGATACAGCAATAAATAAACATCATATGAAACACGAAATAAGTGTGATATTACTTAGCTCTTTATTAAAGTGTATTTACAATATTGAATAAAAATGTCAAAGGCTGTTCGATACAAATCTAAATTAAATTTCGTTGAAAAAATACTGAAAATAACCAAGAAATGTATCCCTTAAATATTCAAAGTGTTGAAAACGTGGTCAGAGAGAAGAAACATTTCACTGCAGGGACTAACACAACTTGCTATATTACGAATCTGACGCCTTACGATCGATATCCAATACTGACATTTCTCTTCTCTTTTTCATCTACGTTGTTTGTGTGACACTCACATATCCCTGAAAATTGACGAGCGTTCGTTCTGCACAGTTCACGGTAGATGCGTTCAGGGAATCACCGGTGCTGCGGCGCAGTTTCTGCAAGCGTGGTGTTACTGCGCAGTAACATATTTTCCATCGCCTGACAGGCAGCTTGCACCGCGGAAGACCGACCAGAAACTAGTTGACCGTATTTCCCTCAGTTGTCATGCATTTCTGCTTTAATCTCGTGAAACTACATGAGGACAAAGAAACTAATCTGTACATTTATCAAATGACGTTTTCTGTATACCATCAGCTGCACTAGAAATGTTGTATCTGCCAAAACCGGATTTTAGGTTTGTAACCCAGATGCATCTGATGCAGACATGATGTCTGTATCATCTGAGTCTTTTGGTTTTCACATACACTACAATGTCAGCTACTGTGTATTCTGTTTTTTCTTATTCTATACTGTTCAGTTTCTTATACCGATCCTTATATTTTTCTCAGTGCTTTAGTTTTAAGAGTGATGAGTTTTTTCTGCTTTTTTATCAGGGTCCATGTCTCGCTTGAGAATCAGACTATTAGTTTGATGATAGGCTGATATATTCTTATTTTTGCCTGCCTGGGTAGTAACTTAGATCTTTTGATGTTATGTATAGCTGCCATCTTTTGTTGGTTGATGTTGACACCGAGATACGTGAATGTGTCATCTTTACTGTTAAGTTGCTGAATGTTAGATGGTTTGGTCTAAGTTTCATTTATACTCAGGCCTACTTTCGTAGCGTCTTCCATCATTACAGATACCATTTTATACAGGTCGTTCCACACTGTTTCCTATCGTTACAACATCTGCAAAAGCCGGAACTTTTGTCTTTTTCCCCTTTGCACATTATTCTGTTAATCTCTTCAGGGGCGTACTTGGGTGCCAAATTGGACAAGGTGGTGATACAACATCTCCCTGTCTCACTCCTGTTTTTACCTCAAATGTTTCTGAGAACTCCCCTGTACTTTCACTTTATACTTTCATTCCATCACACACGTTTTCGTTAGTTTTATTAGCTTGTCTGATATCCCACACTCCGCCATTGTTCTCCTTCTCTCACTATGTTGTCATTTGCTTTGTTGAGGTCTATAAACATACAGAAGGTATCCTGACTGTGCTTTCAGTTCTTTCCCAATATCTGTCTTAGTGTGAATATTTGGTTGGTTGTTGATGTACCCTTTCTGAACCCTGCTCGTGATGTGTCTAATATTACTTCAGTGTATGGATTGAGCCTGTTGAATATAATTCCCCGTGTTACTTTATGTCACGTGCATAGTACAAACATCCCTTTATAGTTCTGTGTCGACATTTTGTCCACACCCCTTATATCGATTTGGCCAACCATTCATATGTGTTGCCTCCCCTCTTTGAGGAGCTCTGCTGACATTTCCGTGTCTGAAGCGTCCCCATTTCTCAGTCATACTATTGCCTCATTCACTTTCATCAGAGCTGGTTCTTCGACTAACGGTTGTAAGTTATTCTGTTCTCTGCCCTGTCTTCGTTGTCGTAGGTGTGTCTTCCTTATTACTCATTAGTTCTTTGAAGTATCTCCTCCAGTTCTCTAGAGTCCTTTCATTGGTAGTGATCAGTGTTACATTCTCACCCTTCATAATCACAGCTCTGTATTCCTTTCTACAGTGCCTCACTGTCCCGAAAAACTTTTAACTATTTTTCTGGCTATAGTCCTCCTTTGCCTTCTCTGTCTGTTTATTTATGAATGATCTTTTCCCTCTCCTGATCGTTCCCTTCATTTCTCTCCTGGCTGTCCTGTATTTCATTTGGTTCCCATATTTGTTACTGATCACTGCCAATCTGGGTGTCTCCCTGTCCTGAACTGCTTCTCTACATGTTTCATTGAACCATGGTTTGCGCTTGATATTGCTATTTTTATCTCCTAGTAGTTCCTGTGCTGTCTCTTTTATAACTGTTGTTATCTTGTTCCATTTTGTATTGATATCTTCACCTTCTTTCCCATTGCTTTCGTTCTCTAATGCTGCAAATCTATTTGTAAAGTTAATCTTAAACTGTTTATTCACCTCCTCTCCTTTAAGCCTACTCACATCTACTCTTTGGGTTCTTCAGCTACCGTTGCTCTTACTTGGTTGCTTTGGTGATGATTGTTTCATCTTTATTAGCATAAGAGAATAGTCTGAACCTATCTCAGCACCTCTCTTTGTCCTAATATCTGTTATTGTCTTTTCATGTTTTTTTATGTATCAACAGAGGGTCCATTTAGTTGCTAGTTAGTCCATCTGGTGAGATCCATGTTGCTTTATGTATGTCCTTATGGGGAAATGATGTACTGGCCAGTGGCGAAGTTGGTGACTTATACCATTATCATTTAATTCGGGTCGTTTTCCGCAACACCCATTCCAATTCGAAGCTGTGTGTGTTGTGTGTGCGTGTGTGTGTGTGTGTGTGTGTGTGTGTGTGTGTGTAGGAAACCTCCAGTTTTTTACACTGTTGAATGGTTACTCCAACGATTAACACTCCTACTTTACATAGGTTTGGGACCGTGTGGAAGGCTATCTTCTCTCAAGGCATACAGGCAGAAAAATGAACAAGTTCAGCCAGTTTGTGCGAAATATTTATAAATTAGGTCAATGTACATAACTTATAAATATTTCGTGCAGATTTTCTGAAATATGACGAATTAAGGCTCCCTTGTTCGTTTCTATGTCTGGATGTGAAAACAAATCTCACGAACTATTGTATAGATTTTGATATTTTTTCACTAATATACTAATTTGAAAGGAAGAATTTTGTATATAAATTATAAACATGCCGTGAAAAGTGAGTGAACTATGATGAATTAAAGCGCGCTGCCCGTTTTTCTGTCTGTGGGAGAAGGATAACTTCAGGAACTTGGAGCGATTCTGATGCGGTTCGTGCTGTCTGTCCAATACCAGGGTAGGTTGCTTGTATTAACCCTTTTCATGGTTTAATTTTATTTTGCATATATTTGAAAACTAAAGTGTGAGGCAGTCTCCGTTTGTGATAAATAAAACACTTTCACTACTAAAAGGTTTTTAAGCTAACTGATTTTGAAAATCGGTAAAGTGGGACAGATGTGTCCTGTGAACCAATCTAGATCCATGTTTTCTTGTGAAATTTTTAGTTTTTAAATGGTTCTATCAGCATGGAAATTACTGGAAAAATAAAACATCAGTACCAAAACAGATTTATTCTCTTGAAAAAACGTTTAGTACCAGACCTTTTGACTGTCTACGGAAGATTTCTAAGCCATCTTCAATGTTACGCAAGGTATACTTATTGCTTGCCAAATGCACCGCTAGAGCTGACTTTGGATTACGAGCGGCACCATTTTCTCTAAACATTGTCTGAAAATTTCTCCCGGCCCTTTATACCTACACTCACATAATGGGCGCTTGATACTGTAAATACCTGCATTATTATACTCAGAAACGACAGACTCCTAATGGTGGACCCGATGTTGCCCGTTATTTTTAGATACAAAAAAGAAAAAGGGTGAAGGTTTGGTACGCAATATGTACACGTTCCCCCCCGTGAAACCATGGACCTTGCCGTTGGTGGGGAGGCTACGTACCTCAGCGATACAGATAGCCGTACCGTAGGTACAACCACAACGGAGGGGTATCAGTTGAGAGTCCAGACAAACGCGTGGTTCCTGAAGAGGGGCAGCAGCCGTTTCTGTAGTTGCAGGGGCAACAGTCTGGATGATTGACTGATCTGGCCTTGTAACACTAACCAAAACGGCCTTGCCGTGTTGGTACTGCGAACGGCTGAAAGCAAGGGGAAGCTACAGCCGTAATTTTTCCCGAGGGCATGCAGCTTTACTGTAGCATGGAGAGCTGCATCAAACCAGTCTCAGGACTGAAGATCACAACAACAACATGTACACGTTGCGTATCATTAAAGATGAGTTAGAAACCTTGCGCATAAAATCGAAAGGTCCGGGCCTTAACGTTTTGGGAGGACTAGAAATCATGAAGAGAAAGTTGCAACATCTAGATAGTAGCCTCAGTGCGCAAACCGAAGTTAAACATAAAGGGCTGCTCGTCAACTATTTTCAGTGTCTACAGCGGTATTCACTACAATAGCTTGTCGTATACGGTAATCTTCGAGTACGTCGTATCTATAACGTCTAGACCCTTGATCCTGAAGGTTGAGTGTCATGTCAACTTTGTCGTGTCAGATAATGTTTTCGAAATGAGGTTCAAGTTTTTTAAATGGTTGTACGCAATACATTGCTCCTCAGCTTAGTACGTAATGTGTAGCTCAGCAGCTATGTATTATTTAGTACCGTATTTTTTGGAGTTTGGTACTCACGCTGGCTTCTCCGTTACTGGAGACTATGTGCGCCATGATTATACGAGGATCATTTCGAAAGTAACGACCGATTAGTCGCGAAATGGAAACCACACTGAAAATCGGAAGTGTTTTATTTGCAACAGTTAGCCACACCTTCCAGCAACGTCTCTACATTAGTCGCCGCTCCATCTGAGACATTTGTCGTATGGTTGTAACAACTTTCCAATACTCTCCTCACAGAAGCTAGCCACCTGAACTTTTTTCCCAATTCGTTGTCTGTGCCAAGACGTTAAGTTCATAGCCAGCGGTTCATGTCAGCAGAGATCAAAATCAGAAGGAGAAAAATCCGGGCTGTATGGAGGGCGATCAAACGCTTCCCATCGAAAACGCTACATGGGCGTTCTCATTGCCCCTGAAGAGTGCGTCCGAGAATTGTCATGAAGAAGGAAATACATGACACTTATGTTGTGTGGGCTGCATCAAATCAGGCGAAATCCCTCACAGGCACTCATACTTGACGGGAGACTGCTTTCTAGGCATCTGTACGTGCTCATTGTGCGCTCAGCAGACAAACGTGACGTGATCAACGGGCATACTAGAGACACTGTCCAACCCACCTAGGCAAAACTTTATCCGATTCTCACTGGGGTTTCCATTTCGCGACCAAAAGGACCTTACTTTCGGAATACGTCTCGTAGGCTACCCCGTACGTTGTGTTGCACTATCCACGTCCATAGCCTTACGTTCCTAATGTCACGTACTTTGCATATTAGTATCTTTGTCGCTATCATGTTTAACTTGTGGTATGTCTGTTTGGTCCCTTTTATGTTTTATAGGTTGGTTTTATTAATGTGATATTTTGTACTGTAGTTTTATTAATTTTATTTCTCGATATTTTCATTAGTCCTATACCTTTTATTAATTGCATTTATTGACAGATGTGTTACGCATTGCATGTCTTGCTTTTATTGGTTGTTCTGTATTGGACCTATCTTAGCTAATACCATGCATAAGTGGTTTTAGCGCTACTAGTAGCAGGTGGCGTTTGGTAGGAAACATGGAGGTGCCGTGTTTTTAGTCTTGATTTGTTCGGTGGTCCCTCCCGTCCGCGGTATTAGTTCCGATGGTGGCCAGTCCCTGACATATATGTGTACACATGAGTCCCGTTGCGGTCCGCGAAGCAGTCGGTTGACCTTTCTTGCTGTGCTTCCACGACATGCGGCGCGCTGGGCACTTATGTAGTAGGCCGAAGCTACTTTTGAGGTTCGCAAATTGGCATTCTACGGCTTTTTTGCCTTCATTTTAATTTCCTAAGCTCACACCACATGTATTATCGTTCGCATTTGGTTCGTAGGTTACTCTAGGCTGGCAATGCGCGCTTATTTGCTATCAGTATTTGCTCGGTTGGGCACTGGTTACCCAGCGTCGCACTGGTTAACACAGAAAACCTCTCCATGCCTCATTTGCAAGGGATCTCGATTTTTACATGGCTTGTACGACTTTCTTGTACGCAGTCAAATTATACCCTGATGCTCACATTTGTAAGGGCCTTTTAATGGTAATTAATTTTATGAAGAATTCCTTTTAATTTTCCTTGCTTTTTGTAGCGAATGAAGGCGGGATTTGCATCCTGAAACCTGCGTCGTAAGATTTTATCGAAATAGAAGATTTATAAAGTTCAACTGGAGGGGACTGCTTTATGATGAAAAATTTTGGCAACAGTTTTGAACGTCTCGCAAAGTTTACATTACGAAGTGTTTTCCTTTATAATACAAATTCTTAAATCATCAAGTGCCAGCTCTGATTTCTCTTATTTTGTCACAATTGTCTTTCCACCCTATGTAAGTGGCGCCAACAAGATTTTTAGCATTCGGAGGAATAAGTTAATGATTTTTTGTAGTTTCGTGAATAGATATCGCTGCAATGAAAAAAGCCACCCCAACTCTCATATCATATCCGCGACACGTTTTGCCTATTTCGCGACAGTACTAAACGATCTGCAAAAAACATTTTAGATGTCGACTGTCTATCTTATGCCATCAGGATCAGAAATCACGCAGCAGTACTCATTAAGATGACGCGCAAGCGTAGTGAAGGCAGTCTCTTTAGTAGAGCTGTAGAATATTCTAAATTTTCCACCAATAGAACGCAATCTTTGATTCGCCTGACCCACAGCTATATCATCAATGTTATCATCGCAATTTAAATTCAAAGTAATTGTAATCCCTAGGTATTTAATTGCATTGATAGGCTAAAGCTTCGTGCGATTTACCTTGTAATCGGTATTTTACGGATTCGTTCTAGTACTCATGTGGATGGCCTCACATTTTTTGTTTGTTTGTAGTCAGTTACGTGTTTGCACCACACAGGTATCTCGAGCAAATCATTTTGCGACTGGTTCTCATATTTGATGACTTTACTAGGCTGTAAACGACAGCATCATCTGCAGTCTAGCTAAGAGGGCTGCTCACATTCTCTCCTAAATATCTTATATAAATATGTAAAGCTATGACCAGCTCAAACGGCTAAGGACAGAATCTTGAAAAACTGAGCGAGTATTGACCTTACACCGTAGTGTCGTTTAAAAACGGATCTTTTTTTTAATGTTTGAAATTCCAACTCCTAAGCGGGTGAAGGGGAGATGAAAGGTGTTAGAAAAAGGTCACCAATAAAGCAATTTGGAAGCTATACATACGAAAAGCGGTATTGGATTCTCGCTCAGAAATAGAGAAATACGTGTTGTAGCTGTTTTGGAGATTTAAGCGCTATGGGGGTGATATAGGTGGATTTTGTTTAGAAAATACATTATTATTAAAGAGCTACTAAAGAAGTTTTAAAACTACATACATGAAAATTGGAGATTCAAGCCTTATCGGCATGGAACAGGAGGTGGATTTCGTTTTGAAAATAAACCATTAGTAACGAACTGTGTGAGGAAGTTTTAAAGTTACATCTATGAAAATTGGTATTTGACTTCTTGGTTGCAAATAAATTACATGTTTCAGTGCTTACGTAATGAAAGCATTCCCAAATCTAAATTTATTAAAATTTGATTTTAACGTCTCTGTTAGAAGTAACTAAATATGTGACTCACTGTTTTTTGAAATTCAGTTTCTATAGGAGTAAAATAGGAGATGGAATTCTTTATGAAAATATTACAATGTGCAAGAATTGTTAGAGCCAATTCTATAAAAATCTGTTTTTGGCTTCTCTGCTAGAAATGAAAAATGTGAATTTCACTGCTTTTGGAAGTTTAGCTCTATTTTTTTTTTTTTTTTTTTTTTTTTTTTTTTTTTGTCGTCAGTCTGCTGACTCAGAGTAGCACTTGCAACCTACGTCCTCAATTATTTGCTTGACGTATTCCAATCTCTGTCTTCCTCTACAGTTTTTGCCCTCTACAGCTCCCTCTAGTACCATGGAAGTCATTCCCTCATGTCCTAGCAGATGTCCTATCATCCTGTTACAAATGAAAAATACCTGTTTCACTGGTTTTTTTTAATTTTTTTTAAAATTCAACCCATAACGGAGTGAAATAGGACCAGACTGATTCAGTGACTCCTCACGGCCCAGGCCAAAGCGCTAAGGATAGAAACTTGAAATATGGAGAGGGTTCTGGTCTTATAATTTAGGCAGCGTTTGAGAAGGACTTGTTCGAAATTTTACTCCTTAGGTGCGCAATAAAGGAAGAAAGACCTTTTTAAAAATACGTCGTTATTAATCCACTTTTGAAGCTAGGAATTGGAATTTGCTTTCCTCATAGAAATGGAAAAAAATCCATGTTGTAGCATTTGTGGAAATTTAGACACCAAGGAGGTAAAATAATGGGTAAAAGTTCTTTTGAAGATAATTAACTATTAAAGAACTGCCAAAGATTTTGGAGCTACATCTATAAACATTCGTATTTGACTTCTCTGTTATAAACAAATGCATGTTCCAGTGTTTTTGGAGATTCAAACCCCCAATAATGATAAAGACGGAGTTGAAAAAAATAATGAAAATATTTCGTTGTATTAAAAAAAGCTAGATCTATGGAAACTGACATTTCACTTCTGAGTTTCATATAAATATGCGTCAGAAGATTGAGGTTCCTATGAAAATATCAGCTTGAAGTTCCTATGGAAATATCACCACATGGACACAAAAGGCGTGATTAACAAAAACCTTGGACTCCAGCTACCACAATCGCTTTCGGTAGTACATTCGAAAAAGAACATGCTCGTAGGGTCTTAATTACAGTGAAAAGTTTAAAGCGTTGCAATTTGTGAACAGCATAAAAATTCTATTAAGGAGGAAGAAAAAGAAAAACTGTGCAGACCATATGGTTTTCGTGAGTGAACCAGCGGGAGCTAAGCTTGCCCTTCATATAGATGAAGAATTGCAGAGACCTACAACACTGCATTGGAGAATGTCAGATATCGTTTCTGTTCTGTTCGATGACTTCGCCGGTTATTGCTGTAACGAAAAAGCGCTACATTTATATTCCTGTAATGTGTTATTAATCACTGATATAACTTACTATTTCTTCAATGTGGATATGGGGAGAGAGTTTTTTATTAGGTCAATGACATTAAACCTGTGCGCCGCTGCGCCACAGTGCGATATGAATGACCGCCTGTAGTACCGTGGAGTTGTTTCTACTTAGTGGCAAAGAAGACAGTTGCGGAAAATTGCATTTCTGATAGCAATCTTCATGGACCAGGACGAATTCCACTTTAAATACTGGCCAGCCTGAGCAAGTAGTCATAACCTGTAAGGTGAACAATCGCGCGTTACACGTAACACCAGTACTGATATTCCGTTTTCAACCAGTTTTTATTATGTTGTGAATGTGTTATAAAATTGATAACGCCGTAAACTACGGAAATTTTTTCTATTCATCAAGTGGAAGTAAAGAGCGAGAACTTTCTGATGACAACAGGAAAATTGGTAATGAAGATAGGAAACGCAAGTACTGTAAATACGACGATAGGTCGCGTGTGCTTTTATGAACAACGAAGAGCGTCCAAAGTGTCTTCTGCGTTTGTAAGCGCTTTCTTTTGATTTTTTTTACTTAGAAAATTAAAGTGAAGGTGTTTATAAGAACGACGTTGTCAAACAGACAATTTTTTCTATAAAACTGAGTGAGATGAAAGAACAAGGATCATCATTTTCTAAGCAGGTGAAAATGAAGCACTTCTAGCACCCTATAATGTTGCTTACCGAGTAGCAAGAGGTGATAAAGCCCATACGACTGCAGAAAAACTACTTCTACCTTATACTACTGACATGGTGACCATTATCTTGGGAGTCCATGGCAAAACAGCTTTTGCCCTTTCTTCGTCTGACACTACAATTAGTCATCGAATTCAAGATTTAGGAGAGGATACTCGTGAACAAATTGTAGGAAAAATAAGGAGGAGGGATTTTGATTTGCAGCTTGAAGAGACCATTCATAGCAATAGAGATGCTCGTTTGATTTGCTATATGCGCTTTGTTGATGAAGAAAGTAGATAAATGACGGATTATTACATTTTGTGAAAGAAAAGAAACGCAAATAAGTCAGGTAAAGATTTGTACCAGACAGTAGACAACATTATGACAGAAAATCAAATTTACTGTGCTCACTGTGTTGGCGTGTGTACTTACAGTGCACGATCCATGTCGGGAGATGACAGCGGTCTGAAAGCACTTATTGTGGCGAACCTCCTTACATGGATCTAGAGCATTATCCATAAAGAAGCATTCGCTTGGCAGTATTTGAATATTGATCTAAATCAAGTACTGCAAAATCTCGTAAATGTTGTGAACTTTATTAAAACACGTCCTCAGAAAGCTATATTTTTTTTTAGACAAATGTGTCCTGATATGAAGGCCGAAAATACCTAGCCGGCCGAAGTGGCCGTGCGGTTACAGGCGCTGCAGTCTGGAACCGCAAGACCGCTACGGTCGCAGGTTCGAATCCTGCCTCGGGCATGGATGTTTGTGATGTCCTTAGGTTAGTTAGGTTTAACTAGTTCTAAGTTCTAGGGGACTAATGACCTCAGCAGTTGAGTCCCATAGTGCTCAGAGCCATTTGAGCCGAAAATACGTCTCTTACATTATACCAACACTCACTGGCGTTCCAGGCGAAATGTATTACCGTACATTTTTGAACTTTCGTGACAAGTTTGTTCTCACCGGAAGAACATCACAGCACTGCTAAGTGTTTTCTAGCCACTGACTTTCTATTAAAGATCGCATACGTATGTGATATATTTGAGAAGTTAAACTCACTAATTATCAGCAAGGAAATGATAATCATTTCATACAGCTTATTGACAAAGTTTCGGCCTCCAAAAGAAGCTTCTTCTTTGGAAGAGATCAATGAACGGTGGAGGAGAATTGGACTACTTTCCATGTTTGCTGCATTTCGTAAGCGACAATGGGATAGGCCTTACTGCAGATGCTTTTTCTATAGTTGATGGACGTTTCTCTGAACTTCACGTTTATTTTCAAAAATACTTCAGTGAAAAATGGGATAGGTTTCAGTGAGTTCAAAATCCCTTCAGTAATGATTCTCCTTATGAGTTCATTGCAGCAGTGCAGGATGAAGTGATGGAACTTACATCTGATTCTTCACAATAAGGGAAATTTTCATTGGTGACGTTGTCTGCGCAAAAAAAAGTGTCAATAGAGCGTTTTCTTCTAGGCAATTCCTACACAGTAGATGTTCAAGAATCCTACCGCAAATCGACGTCAGTGATAAGGATCTATAATTTTACGAATTACTTGTGTGTTGGTGTGATTTGCTCGACTTTCCAGTCCTTAGGTAGGGCTTCCATCGTGCTAGCGGTTGAGTACGATTGCTTAGTGTGGAGCTATTACATCACCATACTCTGAAACGAACTAAAGTGGTATGCAGTCTGGACCAGCAGACTTGCCTTCATTAAGTGGCTCAAGTTACTTCTCCATGCCGAGAGTATCTACAAATCTCTTATTAATTTATTTGATAAAAATCTCTAAATTGCAATCAGTGCTACTTCTCTGAATCCAAGCCACATCTGGTCTACACCGACGTAGGAATTTTCAGTTGTTTTCCCTGATTTCACAGATGATTTGTGGGAAACAAATTCTTGTATGCCTTTCACCGTTTCAGCGTCATTAGCGATATATTCTTTTGGCCCATCAAGTGGTGGCAATTGGCGTGGAAGAAGGAAGAGCGCGGATTCACTGTTAACGTCGATGACTGTCTCACTCGTCGGACACATGGGGCGAAATGTGACGCTGGTAAGGCGGAATTCTGTGTCAAAAAGTATTCGTCGGTGGTTCAAGGACGTATGTCTTCCATATCAGTGCCGACTGTACGAGGTATGCAACAGTTAAGACGACCTGTGGGTGACACAAGCTCACATCATTCGCCATGTCGTTGGACGAAATCAGTAAGATGATAATTATGCTCATGAATAGACGGCCAGTAGACTTGAGTGGCTAAATGTGAAAGCGATTCAAATTCACGTGTAAGAGCAACGTGTGAACCACTGAAAGCTTACCTTTCTCTTACACAACTATCTTTGCTTTCCTCGCTCACATCACCTTCTTCGCGTGTCAGTTGCCAGTTGTATTGTGGGTAGGGTGAAATAACAACGAAAGACAGTCCGAAGAACTTGTCATTCAATCTTGCGTGGTGGAATAGCGTCCTGAAAGCAAACAGATGGTGCAAAATGACTTGACAGAACGAATATAACATTCGGACATCACCTACATAACTGAACTCCAACGTAGTTGGATATTGAAAAGACATTAGTAAGTGGCTGCATTTACTCATTTTTATTACTGAATTTACGGCATGGAAAAAAAAAAACCTTTGGCATGTGCACCATATTTTTATTTAAACAGTGAAACGTATCTGTAATTTTGAATGAGTACATTTTATTTCCCTTTCTTAAAAGAAGGAATGCGGCTCAACACGTCTTTATATCAAATCTGAGAGAAGTAATAATCAATATCGAGTAGTTACCTAACACACATTGGTATAGATTTATTGGGATAGTCTTTTAAAACGAGGAAAAACGCACTTGTTGCTGAGGGACTCATTTAATCGTTTGCGATAAAGGAAAGCGATGTTATTCTCTCTCATTCATTTACAACACACATGGAAAGCATAGTACTATTTAATGTTCACTGCAGTTATACAGTAGTGACAAGTACGGAGTGATCACTGCTCGGGTGGGGCGGAGGGGAGGAGGAGGAAGATAACTGGAGTTCCATGAAACTCTTAAAAATTACAAAAATCACTGTTATATGGAAATCCTCCCAGCAGAACAAAAGCATTCATTTTGTTCGATATCCCGAGCTCAGTGCATTGCATTGTGACAATAACAAGTAGTATTTGGACAGTGATAATAATGTTTTGGCTTATCAGTCAGTGTTTACGTGTTACAGGGAACGTAGCGTCTACAGCACAACCGGAAACGATGGACAACCTCCGACACGGTGTGCGGGCGTAGTGCAGGCCAGGAAAGCTTGCCTCGGCTTTGCTTGATCTTACTCGGAAGTACCCGGAACTGCGCGACATTTCAATGGATATTGCGGTGCAGCATTTTTGGGTCGGCACAGCTCTCTTCAGCTGTGCAGAATCGTGATGTCAGCATTGTTTACTCTTCGCTATTTCTTCGTGGCATGAAGAACGCTCACAGTCCAGAGGCTCTTGATACAAAAAGAGGCAGATTAGTGATAGTTCGTCACGAGCCTTTAAAAATAAATGGAAATCATAAAAGAGAGGGATGAGAATTCTTAGTATATATTATTCAGTCGCATAAGTGACGGGAGCTGCGATGAACTGACCTGATATAAAGTGATGGGACACTTCCTAATATCTCGTCGGAGTTCCTTTTGGCCAGCGTAGCGCACCAACTGGACGTGACATAGACTCAACAAGTCATTTGAAGTCCTCTGCCGAAATATTTAGCCACGCTGGTTCTATAGCCGTCCATAGCGCGAAAGTGTTGCCGGTGCGCTGTTTTGTACACAAACTGACATCTCGATTATATCCTACAAATGTTCGATGGGATTCCTATCGGGCAAAATGGGTGGTCTCCTTATTCTAGAATTTTATTCAAACCAGTCGGGAATAATTGAGGCCCAGTGACATGGGCAGATTGTCATCCATAACAACTGCGTCATTGCTTGGAAACATGAAGCCCATGAAGGGCTGCAAACCGTCTGCAAGTCGTTGAATATAGCCATTTCCAGTCAGTGGTTGGTTCACCTGAAGCAGAGAACGCAGTATATGTAAACACAGCCCGCATCGTTATAGAGTCACCACCAGCTTACGAAGTGGATTGCTGACAACGAGAGGTAATGGGTACGGGGTATCTACACCACAGTCAAACTATACGATCTCGGGACGCATTTGAACATGTTTTCCAGTCATCTATGGTCCAACAGATATGGTTGTGAGCCAGGAGAGATGCTGCAAGTGATGTCGTGCTATTAGCAAGGGCACTCACGTCGGTCATCTTCTCCCACAGCCCATTAACGCCAAATTTCACCACACCGTCCTAAAGGATACGTTCGTCATAAAACACATTGATTTCCCTGTTTATTTCACTCAGTGTGGAAGATGGAGAAACTGACGGTTTCATCGACTTTCCCGTTATCGATATTTGAGATGCAAATTATTTGGAGTGATACGTAGATCAAATTAATTTTATTTGAAAATAGCGTATTCCTTTATTTTTGTTAAAGATTATCCAACAGTGATTGCCAGTACGTGAAGTATTTGTAGGCATTTTATTTATTGAGAATTACGTTTGGCTGAGCTGGCAATTTCACAAACAGACAGGAAAGCGGGCTGAAGGTCGCCATTAACTTAACGCTGGTTGTAAGTGGGTGATGCCGACACTACAAAAGACAGTGTTCACCGAAGGCTGTTGTGTAACTGGACAGGACAAGGAGACGTCCTTCGCAAGCTGACACAATGCGGGCAGCAGCTAATGTCACGACCATCCGGACAGTCACAGATGAGTCGGGACATCCGTCGCGTGCCGGCACAATGTGGACAACAGCTAACGCTGCGTTCGTCTGGACGGTCGCTGATGAGTCGTTGGAATTCTGCACGAGACTACCGCCGCTGCCACGTTCCTAAAGCGTTTCACTGCTGTGAAGGTGTTGCACAGTACGGTAAAGGTCCCAGAAGACAGGCAACAATGAGCTTCAGGTGGAGAATGCAGTGATTACGGTGCCAGTCCGCTAATATGAGAGCAATATACCGGTGAATACTATGCGGGATCTGTGAAATGTACAGGTATTTATGGCACTATGCTTTCAGTAGAACACAGCAGGCGAAGTGTGAGGATTTAGTAAGTGTGCGGCTGCAACAATCTCGTCCCAAATATACAGTTTTATTACAAATGATTTATGCGATTTCACAGCTCTACTATAACTTTATTATTTGAGATATTTTCACAATGCTTTGCACACACATACAAAAACTCAAAAAGTTTTTTTAGGCATTCACAAATGTTCGATATGTGCCCCTTCAGTGATTCGGCAGACATCAAGCCGATAATCAAGTTCCTCCCACACTCGGCGCAGCATGTCCCCATCAATGAGTTCGAAAGCATCGTTGATGCGAGCTCGCAGTTCTGGCACGTCTCTTGGTAGAGGAGGTTTAAACACTGAATCTTTCACATAGCCCCACAGAAAGAAATCGCACGGGGTTAAGTCGGGAGAGCGTGGAGGCCATGACATGAATTGCTGATCATGATCTCCACCACGACCGATCCATCGGTTTTCCAATCTCCTGTTTAAGAAATGCCGAACATCGTGATGGAAGTGCGGTGGAGCACCATCCTGTTGAAAGATGAAGTCGGCGCTGTCGGTCTCCAGTTGTGGCATGCGCCAATTTTCCAGCATGTCCAGATACACCTGTCCTGTAACGTTTTTTTCGCGGAAGAAAAAGGGGCCGTAAACTTTAAACCGTGAGGCATCCAGAAGCTTTAAACTACGCATACCATCGCCGAATGGAGTTAGCAGTTGGTGGATATTTGTTGAACTTCGTCCTGAAGTGTCGTTGCACTGTTATGACTGACTGATGTGTGTGCATTTCAAGCACGACATACGCTTTCTCGGCTCCTGTCACCATTTTGTCTCACGGCGCTCTCGAGCGCTCTGACGGCAGAAACCTGAAGTGCGGCTTCAGCCGAACAAAACTTTATGAGTTTTTCTACGTATCTGTAGTGTGTCGTGACCATATGTCAATGAATGGAGCTACAGTGAATTTATGAAATCGCTTCAATCATTTGTAGTAGCCATATATATATATATATATATATATATATATATATATATATATATATATATAGCAATCTTAGGAAGGTTGTAGGAAACAACATGCTGCAATACAATCAAGTGCTTCTTTGAGGCACCGACAGGACACAGCCAAAATATATTCCTTTATTTAACTGAAGGTATCTGGGAGCAAAAATGTGGAAATTTTATAGGCCAGCACGGTCTGACATAGTAGTTTTTGAAAGATAGTGAGAGGACGCTCTAGGAGAACTGACAGTTGCCATTGGAGAACTGCTCGTGAGAAGCTGGGGCTGGCTACGAGGGTCGAAGGTTATGAGGGAAGACAGAAGTAACTAAGGGGACTTCGTCCACCGCTAGTGAGAGAATCACTCGGAAGTCTGCGTGGAGGCTGCTGTGGAAAGTAGTCGTTTCACTTCGCAGCTTCAACTACGGCATGATGTAAAGTTTGCGTTAGGTAGCTTGTTGGGATACACAGGCCGCCGACAGTGGCCGCCGACAGCATCGCTGACGGACAACACACCGATGTCGTTAACAAACGGTAAGATCTACAACCGGCTTCGGTGTGTATAGGTCGTAATGTAGTCAGTAAAGGTTAGGGTGTTAATGAGTAAGAGCAAGACTCCGTTCTGGCATGCATAGTTTTACGAACTAAAATTTTGGCACTGTTGTCAGATATCGGACACGGACAAATGTGCTACTAATGTAGTAACCTACATATTGGGTACATGTCTTCAATCTCTGACGACCTTAGCAACAAGTCAGAGTTCATCTGTGATTCAAACTGAACAGACGGAGAATTACAGATCACAGGGTGCGATCGGATATGAAAGGGAGAACGAGAAACTGGACCCCACAGTCGCTTAATAACCGAGGGCGTGGTTACCGGGTAGAAGAGAACAGCAGGGCAGTTTCACCACTGCAGACGGGTTCTCAGTTGAGTTCAGGAGCGTCAATTCGCGTTAGCAGAGATGAGTAAAATAACTCAGAACTTGCTTTATTGTAATTTTTGCAAAAAGAAAATGGAACAGAACAATGAGGCTACCAGAAAGCGAATGGTATGTGAAATTAAAATAACTACCAAAAAGATGAAGGGAAAATGGGATATTTTGAGCGAAAATTTGAAATACGCTGAAGGATTAATGACAGAAGCAAAGGGTGAGGCTACAGACGCCAAGAAGGTAGTACAATCAGCTAAACACGTTGCAGAAGACGTAGAGAAAACACAGGAAGGAATAAATACGCAATTACAACTATTTCCAGTCCTGGAAAAAGAATTTGACAAAGTAAGCAGGAGGAAGAAAGAACAGGAAACAAAATTGGTAGAAATCGGAAGAAGACTGGACAATGCTGTTCAGATTTTGTCACGAAATTAGATGAAGCCACAGTACTGTTAGAACCGCACAGGGAGAAATTAATCTCACATGAAATAGAGAAGAGGTGCGAGGATCCTGGAAACTCGAATATAACTTCAGCCAGGGAAAATAAGAAAATCAATCATTGGTACAGTCGAATACAACACAAGAAAGAAGTAGTAATGAGAGTGGTTTTCGTGAGCAGATCGCTTGACGGAGACTGATGAAGGCCCACGAAATAATTGTGCTCCAGTCATGAGGAACATGCAGCGGACAAGGACGAGTTTGTCGCTAGGGAAAGAAAAACTAGTGAGTCAATAATATACGGTAGCCTGTGACAGGATACAGAGAAACACAGACACCTGACAGAACATATTTGGGAGGAAGAAGCATTTGATTTTAAGCACTTCATTTCCACACAGAAATTCCAAACATATACAAAAAATGGCAAATCTCTTCATCTCAAGGAGTGGATATCACAATTTGATTTATCATTACCATAACATGGCCACTGAAAGAAAAGCTAGACTTCTTGTGTACACATTTCGGAGGTCCGGCAGTTCGAATGAGGGAGATCACTCAAACTTGCATCTCATATCAGTCGTTTGAAGACGCTCTCCTTGCGATATACAGGGCATACATAAAGTCCGGAAACACTTTCAGTTATTTATTGCACACGAACAGAACATTGCACAGATATCATACATATGTCACTTTGAAGAGAAACCCTGAAAGTTCTTTTTCATGTTTACCGACACAGCGTAGTTTGGTTAATTTGCCGATAGTCAGCGTTAGTTGCAAACATGGCGAGTTCAGGTGCAACCAACAGCTGTTTCATGAAATGGTCTCCCCGACCACCAGCTCTATGTGACTTTTTTCTGAGGGTACACATTAAAGATCCGGCGTAGGTACCGCTTCTACCACGTGTTGTAGCAGAGCTCTGGGAGAGAATACCTGAAGCGACTGCTACAGTCGACGATGCCTTGCTGGCACGCGTGTGGCAAGAATTCGATTACCGTATTGACTTCTGCCGGGTTACTCATGATTTGCATATCGAATGTTTGTAAAAAAAACTTTCAGAGTTTCTCTTCAAAATGCAATATGTATTACATGTTTAGCTTGTGAAATAAATAATTGAATTCCCAGACATTACGTACGCCCTGTATTTTTCGAAGAGAACTAAAGAGCACATAGAGCAAGGTACTGCGGTGCACAAAGACTTAGAATCATCAAAACAGACGAGTCCATTGACGTTCTTTGACAATTGTTTAGGCAAAAACCAGTACTCCGACTGACTATATAGCGCGAGCGAAATCATTTGATTTTGCTACATTTAATTACCTTTCAGGTATCAGCAAGTATTAGCTGGCCGGTGTGACAGACATAGAAGCATTTAAATTCATATTACGGCAGTTAGTTTGCTTTCAACGAGAATCAGGCGAAGGAAAGAAGGGAAGTGGAGGACAACTATTCTAATGGTTTTCGTGGACAGGAGTGACGAGGGAAACCACAACAGACTTGACATAGGGGAGCCGTTCCAGACGTTCTCACCAATGAGGCATAGGAAACTATTTCTAATCGAAGAATATACTACAATATATAGCAACGTGGCCACTACCTAATGAAAGGGTGTGGCAAGCTTAAATCAGGAACATTAGCCCACCAGACGCCCGCGCCAGAGATAAATGCAGCGAATAAGAATCAACAATGACAAGTGCCGGATGGGGGATCGGCCATTACAACACACGCAGAGGAACTCGGAGCAGACCGGGACGATGTTGAGGCGTCTGTAAATGTCAGAGGTGCGACAGAAAAGGAGAGACGGAAATGATGGGATAGGTTTATTTATCTATTTGGTATTTTCTTTTAGCTTATATGTATAAAAGAACATGTTGCACATGAAATGGCATGAATAAAACACATAATATTTTAACATAATCCAAGTCTAGTCATTATCCTATTAAGGGTAGAAAATCTACATGGAATAACTACATTATTTGTTTTAATGATGATGATAATAATAATTAAAAGTCTGCATGCTACCATTTGTCCACCTGGCACAAAGATATCTGGCGCCGGCCGAAGTGGCCGTGCGGTTAAAGGCGCTGCAGTCTGGAACCGCAAGACCGCTGCGGTCGCAGGTTCGAATCCTGCCTCGGGCATGGATGTGTGTGATGTCCTTAGGTTAGTTAGGTTTAAGTAGTTCTAAGTTCTAGGGCACTGATGACCACAGCAGTTGAGTCCCATAGTGCTCAGAGCCATTTGAACCATTTTTTTTATAACAATACAACACAACACTACACTACACCAATGGACTTGGTATTAGAAGCCAGCTGGATCTCTCATTTGTCTGGATGGTCAGCCACATGCATGCTGAGATACAACTCAAGATTCACTGGGTCTGTGCTGCTGTGCCACCCAAGATGCAGAGATTGAAAGATTGCCGTCAGGGTTTCAGGAAGTCCTTCTCGGTCCTCCCCGAGACTCGTCTCCTTACTGCTTCAAGAAGGCTGTCGTAGGCGGGTGTTCTGCCTTGGTGCGTCTCGTCATCATGATGTAAGGTCCCTTCTTGGTTGTCTCTCAGCCATGTAGGCTTGCAGTTCATAAGCTGATATCTTAGTTGTGAGCGAGTTCAGCTGATTTTTCTACCCACAGATTATGTGATCCAGGTTACCGATTGTCACAAGGGTCTGTGGTGCAGTGTCGTATTTTTAGTAAGCAGCCGGGATGCAGACCATGTCCCGACAGGTGGTGTATAGTTCCCTTGGTCCGGAGGAAATACGTCATTCTTGCTCTTTCTTTTATGTTAGGAAAGAACTGGTAGGTTTCTCTCCCTGTTTCTGCCCTGCCCCAGATCTTTTGCCATTCTGTATCAAGGCATGCTTATATTTCTTATTCGATACGGTTCTTGTGCCCAGTATCACCCTTACCTTATCATATTCGTGCTTACTGAGCCAATATTGTGCACCTCGCAACTCTCTTTCTTAATCCTACGTCTAGAGGTAGCGAGCCTCATATCACCAGCAGCGCCTCAGTCGGCGTTACTTTATACGCGCCTTACGCGCAGGACACTCCTCTGTGCTCGTCGTAGAGTCTGTGTTATCCTTACTTTTCTGACTCTACGAGCCCAAGCCCTCGTCCTGTAGCGCACAATAGAGAGTAATATTGCGTTATGGTACGTTCTTATTGCACTTAGTGGCAGCTGAAGGCCTTTTTGGGAAGTTGTTGCTATTTTATTTAGAGTTTTAATGACTCTTTGGCAGACGATTTCTACGTGAGCATGAAAGATTTGCTTTTCGTCGATGTTGCTCCAGGGTACCTATATACCTCTATTCTTAGCTTATTCTGATTGTGAGGTCTGTTTTGTGCGGTGCTATCGTTAGTTTTCTCCGCACCGGTTGCTTAGTCTTTCATGAACTACCCAACTGTTTTCCTCTAATTTAGCCCTTGTCTTAGCAGACACTAAAATTAGCATATCGCCTTCACAGGCTACGTAGCCTCAAGTGTGTGTTATACTCTTATGCTGGCCAGTAATCTCCCAGTGCCAACATCCCAGAGGTCTGGGCCATAAACAGAGCCCTGTGGGCAACCTTTGGTGATGTCTTTCACAACTTTCTTTCCAGGGTATTAAAATTGCACCTGCCTGTCTGAGCAATAATCTCGTAGACTGTTCTAGGCACACCTTGGACAGTCCTTCAGTTTCAGACTTTTGAACGCCGCAGGCCACCACAAATTATCAAACGCCACAGCAATGTCAGTCATTATGCTTATAAAGTACTTGTCGTCTGAGATGTTCACAATATTCATTGTGCTATTTATCGCATCCTAGGTGGATTTCCATTTTCTGGCACCCTACTGCAGGAGGCCCATGCCTACTTACTCTGCGGTCCCCCAGGCGAAGCACATAAGCTTTTCCTTTACTTTGGCTAGAGTATTTACCAAGCAAATCGGCTTGTAAGATTTCGGTTCTGTTGGGTCTTCGGCTTCCCCTTTTTTTAGTAGAACAATATTCAAGAGTTTCCAGATTCTGGGCACCTGACCCTGACGAAGATATTTCTTTAATGACAGCCGGCCGTTGTGGCCGAGCGGTTCTAGGCGTTTAAGTCCGGAACCACGTTGCTGCTACGGTCGCAGTTTCGAATTCTGCTTCGGGCATGGAGGTGTGTGATGTCCTTAGGTTAATTGGGTTTAAGTAGTTCTAAGTTCTAGGGGACTGATTACCTCAGCTGTTAAGTTCCATAGTGCCATCAAAAGTTCGAAATTAGCTCTGCGTAGATTGTATAGTCACTCGTGCTGGACGTTAGTGTCTAAGTCATTATCTGCGTTTGTAATTGTGAAGTAACTGAGTCTATGGTCACTTGTTGTAAGTCCATCACAGACCTTCCAGTTGGCAGTGTCGTCACTGACTTTCAAGTCTGCCACGGTGAAATCTACATCCGTTGTCACACACGCGAGTTTTGGAAAGTAGGTGGGCAGAGTGGCCTATTCATAACATGAAGGTCACGTTCTTGTATAATGTCCTGAAGTTAAAGTCCTCTTCCGTCCGTTATTCTGATATGCCACAATGTTGATTGCGCGTTTGCGTCCATTACGAAAATATGGCTGTCGTAATCACCCAATTTTGCTGCTGTTTTTAAGTTTTCTATATGTGGTTGTATCTCCAGACCTAATTGTAAATACTGCCTAGTTATGTAAAATTTTCCTTGGGCGGTGATTATTTCTGTTATCACGGCGTGATCGTCACAATCGCGGCCATTGGATGTTGAACTGATGTCATGATCTATGCCCTAATTGGCATGTGCGGCAATGCGCAGTTTCTGGAATGTGGCTCCCATATACATGTCTGTAGGTCCAACTCATGTAACACTTTTCCAGATTGTTGCATCACCATGACACTGCGCATCGAATTTATCTGGGCGATGTAAATCATTTGTCCCCGTTCCATTGTCATCCGAGTGCGATTTGATTGCACATGAACGCTTCGGGAACCTGCTGCGGAAGCAAAGGGAACTTCACAGCAAACATAAACATAGCCAAAGCCTTGCAGACAAACAAAAATTACGCGAAGCGAAATGTAGTGTGAGGAGGCCTATGCGAGAGGCGTTCAATGAATTCGAAAGTAAAGTTCTATGTACTGACTTGGCAGAAAATCCTAAGAAATTTTGGTCTTATGTCAAAGCGGTAGGTGGATCAAAACAACATCTCCAGACACTCTGTGACCAAAATGGTACTGAAACAGAGGATGACAGACTAAAGGCCGAAATACTAAATGTCTTTTTCCAAAGTTGTTTCACAGAGCGAGATTGCACTGTCGTTCCTTCTCTAGATTGTCGCACAGATGACAAAATGGTAGATATCGAAATAGACGACAGAGGGATAGAGAAACAATTAAAATCGCTCAAAAGAGTAAAGGCCTCTGTACCTGATGGGATACCAGTTCAATTTTACACAGAGTACGCGAAGGAACTTGCCCCCCTTCTTGCAGCGGTGTACCGTAGGTCTCTAGAAGAGCGTAGCGTTCCAAAGGATTGGAAAAGGGCACAGATCATCCCCGTTTTCAAGAAGGGACGTCGAGCAGATGTGCAGAACTATAGACCTATATCTCTAGCGTCGATCAGTTGTAGAATTTTGGAACACGTATTGTGTTCGAGTATAATGACTTTTCTGGAGACTAGAAATCTACTCTGTAGGAATCAGCATGGGTTTCGAAAAAGACGGTCATGTGAAACCCAGCTCGCGCTATTCGTCCACGAGACTCAGAGGGCCATAGATACGGGTTCACAGGTAGATGCCGTGTTTCTTGACTTCCGCAAGGCGTTCGATACAGTTCCCCACAGTCGTTTAATGAACAAAGTAAGAGCATATGGACTATCAGACCAATTGTGTGATTGGATTGAGGAGTTCCTAGATAACAGGACGCAGCATGTCATTCTCAATGGAGAGAAGTCTTCCGAAGTAAGAGTGATTTCAGGTGTGCCGCAGGGGAGTGTCATAGGACCGTTGGTATTCACAATATACATAAATGACCTTGTGGATGACATCGGAAGTTCACTGAGGCTTTTTGCGGATGATGCTGTGGTGTATCGAGAGGTTGTAACAATGGAAAATTGTACTGAAATGCAGGAGGGTCTGCAGTGAATTGACGCATGGTGCAGGGAATGGCAATTGAATCTCAATGTAGGCAAGTGTAATGTGCTGCGAATACACAGAAAGATAGATCCTTTATCATTTAGCTACAAAATAGCAGGTCAGCAACTGGAAGCAGTTAATACCATAAATTATCTGAGAGTACGCATTAGGAGTGATTTAAAATGGAATGATCATATAATGTTGATCGTCGGTAAAGCAGATGCCAGACTGAGATTCATTGGAAGAATCCTAAGGAAATGCAATCCGAAAACAAAGGAAGTAGGTTACAGTACGCTTGTTCGCCCACTGCTTGAATACTGCTCAGCAGTGTGGGATCCGTACCAGATAGGGTTGATAGAAGATATAGAGAAAATCCAACGGAGAGCAGCGCGCTTCGTTACAGGATCATTTAGTAATCGCGAAAGCGTTACGGAGATGATAGATAAACTCCAGTGGAAGACTCTGCAGGAGAGACGCTCAGTAGCTCGGTACGGGCTTTTGTCAAAGTTTGGAGAACATACCTTCACTGAAGAGTCAAGCAGTATATTGCTCCCTCCTACGTATATCTCGCGAAGAGACCATGAGGATAAAATCAGAGAGATTAGAGCCCACACAGAGGCATACCGACAACCCTTCTTTCCACGAGCATTACGAGAATGGAATAGAAGGGAGAACCGATAGAGGTACTCAAGGTACCCTCCGCCACACACCGTCAGGTGGCTTGCGGAGTATGGATGTAGATGTAGATGTAGTCAGCATATAGCTATCGTGCCAGAGTAACCTGTAATCATAAACAATTCGGCCATGTGTCGTCACTAATTGCCTGTATAGATGCTTAGTATCAAGTGTCTTCTGTCTCATCTTAAAGTCGACGTCACGTAGAGTTGCAGTTGTAGGCACTGAGCTGAATATGATCTTCTATCTCCATGGCACAAAAATTTATGGTACTGCCTTTTCGGATGGCTGTGAATAACCAGGCGTCTTATTGCTGGGGTTAACACATGTATATCCTCTAATTTAGCTAGTGTCATTGCATTTTCACACATTTCGTAAACAGGCAGCGGGTCTGGCAATACACTTCTTCCATTGTTTATGTTACTTCCATCGCTGTTTGTATCCTTTTCGTAATTCCCGTTTTCGTCTCTAGGTTCTATGATCTGGGTGTTTCCATAATCTTCCTCTATTAGCTGTTGCGTGCTATCGCACTCCACTTCTACAAGGATTTCATGCAGTTAGGCTTTGTGTTCATGGCACTCTCAGCTCTTTCTGAATTTGGTGGTATGTCCCTTTGTAAGTCTTCCTTGTCTAGAAGTAGACATGCTACCCATTCCTTTTTTTTGCCTTCTCCTTAGCCGCTTCCCGAAGCTCCACTTTCTCTCTCCACTATTCTCACAATTGGCCTTTTTATTGTCCATCTCGTTATCGCCATAGTCTGTATGGTCAGTCACGTTTTCGGTTTGTGGCGCTTTGTCTCTACTTGTTCTGCCTTTCGCAATGGACCTGAATATTTTGACTTTCTGCATCTCACTTTCTTTTCGATAGAAGTTTCCATGTCTTACAAAGATGCCAGGTAATATTATAATCCGTTTAACCAATGGGGTCAGGTTTAATAGTTTTCTTCATGGATAATGTTTCATCTTCATCGAGTGTCGATGTGATATTTTCTGCGTATGTATTTACTCTGATGTTTCCTGTGATGTTCGCTAGCGGATTACACAGTGGTTCAGAATCCATATTCGATTCTTTAAATTTCCCGTTCCAAGAACTTTTGGTACGTCGCGTAGTCTTTGCCTCGTTGGCTGCATGATTTCTTCCTTTTCGCACATGAAATACGCACTGGGGTTTGCTTGGTATTTTATTAGTTTTTTTAGATGGTCACAGTCTCCACGGTGGGAACATGTTGGTTTCTTTCCCTTACGGTACATTGCAATGTGCCCATAGTTGTGGCAGTTGTAGCATTTGGTAACTGCAATGTAGTTCTTCACAATGGTTGATGGAAATCCAATGTACATTCTTATCTGGATAACCAATTGTACTCTGAATTTTGGATTTACCTCCAGTACATCATTTACTGTCAACTTCTCACGTGAGACTGTTTTAAACGTGACTTTTTTTCTTGTAAGGATTGCTTACTATCAGTCTGTTTCCTCAAATTTCTGCTCGTATAGTGATTCAGTTAATTCACTTTCTGGCGTGGTAACTGGGACGTGATACACTACCACTTTCGACGTGCGTTTCCTAGCTGCCTCCATATCATTTCCTTTTTAGCTCCGAAATTCGTTTCAGCTTTCTGAGTTATTCTTCTGTTTCTGTTGCAATTATGACTGCATTATTTGTTGTCTCCATTTTCTCAATTCTTAGCTTTCCTTTCTTCGGGTCAAGTAGCTCTGTCAGACGTGTCTGTATTTCCTTCGCGTCTTTCTTGTCGATGGAAATGATGAATGCTTGGTTTGTGTGGTCTCGATCATTGATTTTTGTGGTGACCATCAGAACGAGTGGCTGCCGCACTAGCGAACGGACTGACCGTCTTGTTTTTAATTTCCTCCCTAAGCCTGGTATTTTCTTTTTCTAACTGCTCCATACGCTCAGTCAGTTTTTCGTGTGATATTGCCCAGTGAATGAGCTCATAATTAAACTCTAGTACTTTTGCGGCAGTAACCTTTAGATCACGCGTAATTCGTCATCGGTGTACTGTATTATGTCCTGAAGTTCGTCCGGTTGTACATTATTTGCTTCTGAGTGCTCGGAAATTATTGTGGAGGGCTTTGTTGCACTGTTTGAGTCACTTTTTACCTCATTCATGATTCATAATGTGGAGATGAGATACTCAAGCCTTGCTGTGTTGGTACTCACGTACACGTTGAGATGCCGTTGTTGCTGACGCGTCTGCTGTCTCCACAGTTGCCGACATCACACGCCCCTCTGCCGCCGGAGACGATGTTTGCGTGGGTGTGACAGGCGGTGTCGCTGCTTACGTAACCCGCGCTCCACTCAGTGTGAACGCTGGCACTTCGCAATCCAACGCGGCGCGACACGGCCGAGGCCGCGAAGAACGACAGTTGTCAGACAAACACACGAAGAGTATTTACACTTCTCTTATTATCACAGTAACTTCCACACGGGTTACAGTAACTCACAGCGAAATTGATGTCATTACATGTACTCGCTAACCGAACGCGAATGTTAGTGGATTCCATTATCCACCGCAAATACCTAATGGGAACGGATCGGTCATGAACCCACTACCGACACGGCGGCCAGCTTGCCATCAAAGAGAGATGAACAGTTTGAGGGCGATCACAGTAATGTAGAGGAACTAGTTGTAAATAATGATGGGATCAGTGAAAAAGTATTTATACGTTAAGCCATGCTTTAAAGGAGGTGGAAAGTGAGGGAGATGAGGATGACGAGGTGTGAGAATCGATTCCACACGATGAAGAAGACGTAGGTGAAGAATGATACTTAGGACTTTAGAAAGACGATTTTGAGTACCATGACGGGAACTCGGAAAGACAGGCTGGACCACGGGTAGTGGAAAACCTAAGACAGAGCAGATGATATGGGAAAGAAGTAGACCGCTATCGAAGAGGTGAATCCACAAAAGTGTCGAGCGAGCATAGGATGATAAAGGAAATGCAGAACTGTGTAAACTTCCTCAAGCACGAAGACATGTTGGAGATCCTGTCGCACGAAAAGGAAGCCTTGTGCGGTGAGGAACTACACCCAGTGGTTAAGACAAGAGTGACGATTGTAGAAACTGAGGGGAATTTTTGATAGTGGCAGTGAAATATCTGACTTCCGATGTCACCTTTAAAAGATGGGAGGAGGAGTCTCAGGAGTCTCGGCGGCAAGCGCTGTCTTCAAAAAACACACACATAAAGGGAACGATTTTAGGCAAATATACGATGGTACATAAGCAGTCTAGAATAGAATTCACATGTCAGGAACATGAACTGAACTATAACTTCATCATTCTGCATAAGCTTGCCACAGAATTGATATTCGGCATAGATTTCGTGAGGGAAAATATGACCACATTAGACATGGGACGTGGCGTAATTACGGTTCAAAGAGACCAAGAAGTGGTAATATGTTTTAAGGAACAAACTATTAGGGCGCAGGTAACTGAGTTGTCCAAGACTGCTCGTGGAACCAGAATCGAAGGTAGAATCGAACGAAGAATTTTATCGGAACCAGCTGCAGCGATTCCGACAAGAGGAGACATAGAGATAAAAACGGTTCAAATGGCTCTAAGCACTATGGGACTTAACATCTGAGGCCATCAGTCCCCTAGACTTAGAACCACTTAAACCTAACTAACTTAAGGATATCACACTCATCCATGCTTGAGGCAGGATTCGAACCTGCGACCGTAGCAGCAGCGCGGTTCCGGACTGAAGCGCCTAGAACCGCTTGGCCACAAAGGTCGGCGAAGTGTGAGATAGAGCGGAAGATAAGGGAAATAGTGGAGGCAAAGCATGACGTTGAGGATCAACACAAGCAAGAATTATATGGTAAACTACAGGGTAATGTGGATATATTCTTGCCCAAGGAAGATGCAATAACGAATCTCCAACATAAATTGATGTCAATGACCATTGGACGTTCTGCTTAACACCACACGCAATACCACTTGTAGATGGAAGGATTTGTGAAGAACCGAACAAAATGCTGAATGAAGGAATGATCGAGCACGCAACACCACCCTACAACAGCCCCTTGCATGTGAGGTGCGACTATACCTACTGTTACTACTACAGAGTGTAGTTGCTCTTCCTAACAGCATCCCATACGAGCAAACTAGTCTCGTCTTTACCTGTGACTACCCGTACCATAGGTACTTGTGCTATGCACAGCTCTGTTTAAAAAAAATAGCTCAATGTATTCATAAGTTCAAACCACACACGTCTGCTTTCATGTCCTGCAACTAATACGCTGCTAATAATAGCCTGTAGCTGTGATCGTGGAGTAAATGATCTATGCATTGTCTAGACTTGCGAGTTAATAAAATACACAGAAATTCAAAATAAAAATGAATAATTTAATAACAATGGTTCTATTATAACCTTTCTAACTGATTATTATAGATTATTATTTTGAATAATATCTATTCAAGAAAGGACATCTCAGACAGATGTGTACTAGTCCTACGATATTCAGTTAATAAACAGACACAAATACTGTTATCATATGCAGTAAAGTTACTCTGAGAGCGTCATGAGAATGGTAGCATAATCCACAATCTAAAGAGTCATCAAATACTCCCGAAAACAAAAGTCCTTTTCGTGATTACAATGCACGAAAGATTCACCAGCTCTAAAGAGACTAGAGTTCACCATGATGATTCACAAATTAATACACACGATACAAAGAATAGTAACTCATACTATGTCTTTTCTCAGTTCCTTAAATCAAGCAGCAGGAGTTAGTCCCACCCTCGAGCATATCCAGACCTCTGGAACTATAAAGTTCCTTCAAAAGTTATAGTATTGTAGCGGCTGTTCACTGCACAGAAACGATTCCCTACGTGACCAAATTATGCGCGGTTAGTCAAGGCAAGTCTGCCTTCTTTCAGAACTCACCACAAAGTGAATCGCTCCCTGGGGCAAGTCACTCGAAAAGTTCCAGTCTCCACTTGACTCCCATAGTGTTTAGCTACTGTCTGTATCTCCATTGGCGGAAGGCCGTCCCCAAGAAAAATACATCGTTCTCAAGCTCTGAAGACGTGACTACTTTCCCATACTAAACTAATATATTTCAACAACATTTAAGTAAAGAAATGTTATAAATATTCGGAACAACATTTAAGTAAAGAAATGTTATAAATATTCGGTTACACTCTGAAATTTACAGTACATGTAAGTAATAGTTTGTACATAAATAAGTAGGCCAGTTTTCTTGCACAAGTGCTCTAATGTTAAATGTCTAAAGATTGTCACTAAGCATTGTTTAAACAATTATTTATGACAGCGTGACAGAAGCTTCTTTTGGCACTGTTTAGAGTAGTAATGTCAGCTAACACAAGCGATCGACTACTTTTAAGTCACCATGGTTTTTACAGCACTTGCAATCAAGATTTAAACGAAGTTACTGGAAATATAGGAGACTTGCCGCGTGGGATTCGCCGAGCGGTCTTAGGCGCTGCAGTCATGGACTGTGCGGCTGGTCCTGGCGGAGGTTCGAGTCCTCCCTCGGGCATGGGTGTGTTTGTTTGTCCTTACGATAATTTAGGTTAGGTAGTGTGTAAGCTTAGGGACTAATGACCTTAGCAGTTAAGTCCCATATGATTTCACACACATTGAGCATTTTTTAAGGAAACTGTTCGTTAAATAAATACACGAGTATGAAAATATGTGAGGTACTCATGCTGTATCCATTAGCTTTGTAAATGTGGAGAATATGATGTTCTGACAAACTTTAGCGTAACGAAAGAGATATAAAAGACGTCGAAAATCAATAAATAAAATAAAGATACCTGGCTTAAAGCGATTATAGCTATAGTACAATGCTATCATGCGAGATGCCATTTCTTCAAATCGCACGGAGAAATTAAAAGTCGTTAATTCAGAGATTCATTGTACAGATGTTGATTCGTTGTGAAATTTTAGCTTCTGTAGTTTAAAGAAATTGAAATATTGTTGTTTCAATGGATACGTCTCATTTATATTAATTGGCAGATGTATTCAGATTCCCTTTAATATGTAACTATGATTTATTGTCGAAGTTCAGAGACCTGCAACGTACCCATTTCTTGGAGATTGTCTCGTGCACAAATCCCATGCGAGCGGCAGTCGATTCGAATTCCCAGCCATGGTATTTATCCATTTCCTACTCTTCGTACCTCGACTCACCCCTACTGGTCATCTATCCGAAGTCGGCCTGAGAACTGTGCCCGCTAGCGTTCAACCCCATGAAAATTTCATCTTAGCTCGTACCAATATCGGGCAACCGATTAGCGCACCTAACACGCGTAATGTTACAGGCGGCAAAAAAGAATCAATCAATCCGCCTTGTGCTGGGCTCTCAGCACATCAACACAGTAATTGCGCCAGAGTAAGACAGGCTGGAGAAGCTGGAGACCCTGTTATAGAAGTTTCATGGAATGTCATTATTTACGTCGATCGATTTACGAACAACTTTCTAGCAGATAGAGCTCCACCTCTGCTGTCGCAAATATACGGCATTTCTTGCTGTCGGCATATGCTACTATTTCAAACGTCTGCTGTTTGCATTTAATTTATTGTCAGCTGCTTTTATCTGTTGTTTTGAAAACATACTGAATGATACTTTAAAACAACGTATCACCAGATACGTGGATAATATATTGATAGCTGAAAGCTCATGGGAAGAGCACAATGACGTTTTTAGGACAGTCCTTACTACCCTGAAAAGTCATTGCGTTACTGTCAATCCAGATAAGTCATCTTCTGAATCGCTGCCTATTCTGTTTTTAGAACTCATCATCCAAGCACAAGGAATAGAAACTGATCTGGTGAAGATTGAAGCAATTGAACTCTTCCACAAACACTAGAAGAAGATTGGGAAGCTATATTAGTGTTCTTAATTTTTATGAGATATATGTGAAGACTAGAATTAGCGACCTGTCCGGTGCGTTGATAGGAAAGAACACGCCTTGGTCATGGGACAAGACGGTAGACAAAGAATTCCTAGCCGTATAGTCAGCAGTGATTAATGCACTGGTTCTAGCCCATCCATATATGTGTCGCAAGAGATCTGCATAATCACAGACTCGGCAAGGACGGGGCTTGGTTTGGAGGCCTTTCAACAATGTGAAAATGACGGGAGAATGGTTAGGAAAACACCAGCATTCGGCAGTAGTGTGCTATCTAACAGTGAGGAAAGCTAGCAGTAGTGTTGACCTTCCAGAAATTTCGCTATTTTGTATTCAGGAGAACAATTTGAGACTATACCAATCATAAGACTTTACAGTTCGTGCTTGAGTCAAAACTGTGACATGATCAACTTGTTAGATGGATCTTACCCCTTCCCAGGTTTGAATTTTCAATAACTTTGGTACCTGGTTCGACGAATGTTGTGGTGGGCGTATTATCATGGTCTCCAATAGGGTTGACGGAAGATATAAATGACAATGTTAAAGTAAATCACTTGAGTTTGTTTTATTTTATAAAGGTAGCCGTGGAAAACCTCAGTCACGTCACAGAAGTAAATTGCAAAAAGACAAGATAAAGACCCAGTACTACCAGCCGTGAAGAATAGATGGAAGGACGAGAGCCAGGCAAATATCAGACAGTATTACTTATTGAGAAAAAGGGATATTATTCTGTGGAAGGAACACAGACAAGTCGCTGTGGCTGCTCTCCCTTCCAGAAGATTTTATCGACCATACGATACGGTACATTCATTTGCACTACGCTCACTCTGGACTTAGGTAATGCTTTTCGAAATTGAAGACATTATGTCATTTTAAGAATATGGAACAGAGGATTAGAAAGATGTTGGTTAATTGCAAGGACTGCCAAAAGGTTAACCCTCAACACAAGGTATGCTGGCACCTGTTTTTCCGATTATCACCAAGGAATTATAGCTGTTCACGGTCTGTGATCTTCTAGGGCCAGTGCCCAGGTCAAAACCAGGTTTTTGTTATGTTTCGATTGCTATAGAATTAGCTTTAAAATACGTGACACTCACGGCACTGCGCATAGGAACAGCTGAGAAGGTTTGGAAAGTATTCAAGGAGGATTGCTTGACACAGGTGGTTCATGTGGAAAGGGTTATTTTGGATATCCGTGCGTAGTTTCGATCACAAAGATGGGTGGAAACGTTACAAACGCATACAAGTAGACCTACTTTTATTTCATTTTACACACATGCATTCAACCCTGTAGAATCCATTAAGCGCGATTTGGGAAGTCGTTGTAGGATTTGTTGCTCAAAACGGCTCACGAGCTGGGAGGTTTTCTTGCCAAACTTCCAGAACGTCATGACTGAGTTGTCACACAGCTCCATCAGGATTCCAACCATCACGGTACTGAAGAACCGACAACCATGAGGTCGGATTAGAGAAAAGTAACGACATGAAAACATTGTCAAACAAGCGCTTATCCATCTCAAGGCGGCAACCTTGGAAAGGAAGAAAAGAGAGACAATAAAGTGAAGAGTAGACAGTTTCACTTAGGACCGAAGGTGTTGGTAAGTTCTCACCGTCTCTCGAAAAAAACAAAAAGCAATGTGCTACAAATTCTTTTCATTCTATGAAGAGCTGTGTACGACAATTCTTTGAACTGGAATCCATGAAAACAGGAAAGTCGACTGGTTTCCAGCTATCAGCAACGTCAAGCCCTCCACAGAGGAAGTAAGAGTTTATGTATGTGTCGAACATCCAAATGTATAATTTAGATGCAAGCAGGTTGTAATCAGCCTTGCACACTGTAGCAAAAGCCTAGGTTACATTTTATTTTGTAAGTATCATTTAGCTCATAAGGGCAACATTTGGCTGGATAATTTATTTCAGAGTCAAAGGACAGATTAGTAATTCAGATGGGTATTGATCGTAAACTAGGCTTTTGTGATGTTTCCTTCTGTCGTGGTTGCTATTTATGCAGTAATTAAAATAGCAGAACCTTCAACATAGCGGGTCGTGGCCCATCGAACATAGGCCAGTGTGAGGTGGAGCGTAAAACATTAAGTAGTGGTTTTGACTTTGTACATATGTACTGTTCGTGTTTTCCTTTTCTTTTTCGTTTATAAATGCATAGCTATGGTGTTCTTTTAATCATTGAAAAAGGTCTTCTTAGGCACTTGTGGGTTTTATTGTTGTTCTGAAGAAGGTGTAGTAATCTACGCTGAAACCTTGGTTAACACTAGGTGCTTTTTTCGCAATCGAGGCGGGTTTTTAGTTTTTTGATATAATTTAATAAATTAAAATAGCCATTGCTGCCAAATATGGTAGAGTTGTAAAAGGAGCGAGGAGTTGTAACAGAACCGAACCATTATGCATGCACAGAATATTTTTATTTAAGGATGTAAAATGGAGTTTTCACGCTTACTTGGAAGAGGAGCGATTACGCCCAAATATGGGTAGGGAAGAATAGTAGAGTCATGTAGGCCACACCAAGGTGTGTTTGTGTTCAATATTAAAGGAATTCGGAAGGGAAGAAGTTGGGAACATTTTTTTATAGTTGCTTCGGAGCACATTGTTGATGGAAGGGGTGTAAGTCAAGGACAGCTAAAAACAGAGGCTGTACGATGTGTTTCAACAGAAGATGGATGTCTATCAACCAAGAATTATGCTATAAAATTACGTAAACCATTTTAAACAAAGGATGACTTACGTTTTAATGAATTTACTTTCTTAGATAGATGAAAACGACGCCCTTGACGTAATAGCGCAAAGAAGAATTAAGGTGGGAAAGAAACACTTATGACGATATGAGGCGGCGGAAGAACAACATGTAATGGAAGATAAAGGTTTACTTAGAAAACATACAGAGGTAAAGACAAATTGTCTCTATATTTCAAATTTGTAAGTTCAGTTATTCTCTCTGACGCCACATTTGAATTGTTCAGGGTTGAGGATTTGTTTGTTTGTGTTTGTTTTCTTCGTTGTGAGTTTAAGAAAAAAACGACACTCAGTCCTATAGAAGGACCACGTGAGGAGTAACAAGTGGGGAGGAAATGTACAGAAAGTTGGTCGACAGCTAGTTAGATGGCGTGGATAAATGGACATAGATAGAGAAGCATGGTTAGGAGGCATCAGTTTGATCCAGCTTCTTGTCTAAGGGCGACATACGTTGTATTAGGTTGAAATTACATATGGACGTGAAAGTATGTAAGATTATACCAGCATGACGGTGATGAAGGGTTAAGCCATGTCAAATTATTGAAAACGCTTGCATAGTACACTCAAGTGTATAAGTAAGTTATCATAAAGGACTAAACGCCCACATTGTAATCTATTACTATTATTACAAGTATAAAACAAATATAGAATATCTTATTTCTCCTGGAACGATTTAAGACCTTTGAGCAGAAGAATTCAGCTTTTATAAAGGAAAAACAAAATACTGGACACAAAGCCGTTGTATATATAAGACAATTTCATAAACAGTTTCCCGAAGTATACTTCCGGTTACGGTTTAATTAGCCTAATTTCTGATTTACTATGCATGTTCAGGGTGTCTGTAAGATTATACTGTTTAGTTGGAGGTAACGTGCAGATTGTCCAGCAGACGACTCGGGACTGGCGAGAGGGTCTTACTTATGCTCGCGAAACAGTAAGGAAACCACAGTAATATGGCCAGCGGCTACTAACCCAAAAGTAGGGGCTGGCCGACCCGTTTTCTGCGGGACGAGACCACAGAAGCGGGAAGCGAGCACTGAAAGTAGCTGATGGTGCCACCCTGTCTGGCGTGGAGGGCCGTGTCGTCGCTGCAGACCAGTTTCCTCACGAGCAGACAACAGCGATGTCTGCGACTCACCCACCAAGGCAGATGCTGACGGTTGGGTAGGAGGTGTGACATTCGCGGACGGGAGAGTTTGGATGTTGCAAAAATGACTCTGCAAATGGTAGCGAAAGTCAAGCAACGACAAAAGACGACATCACGTGAAATGGAGCTGCGCGACATACCGTGAACCACGGGATTTAACAGCATGTCTGGTTAACACACTCCAGCACCACATGCCATAGCAATTTTCCGGCATCATATCGTTACTAATACCACTTATAACTATGCTCTTCACTGGTACATGGAGGATGCAACAATCCCTAGAGCTCCTTGATGAGTGTGCTAAAAAGCGACGCTAGTTGACACAAGAATCACAGAGTGAAGTTCTGCGGTCCATTCGACAAAGAAGACACTTGTATTTTAATGCAGCATCATATTGAGAACCTGACTCCTCCCCAATGACCCTTCAGTATGCCCACGTCAGCTGTCACTAATGGCCGAGATGAACGGAAAATTAGAGTAAACAGCTACGATAACGGATTTCTTCTCGCCAGCAACTTGACCTTCGTCCTCCTCAGATGATGTATAATGAAACATTGTCCCTGCAATAAGTGTGTTAACCTTGTTTCTTCAAAAGTACGGAAAAAGGTGTTCTGTGCGTCACGTGACATCTCTAATTCAGTGTAGGAAAAACAGTTTGCGAATTGAATTTAACTTTTTTGGCGCAAGTTCTTTCTTTTTCAGCAAAACTACTTTAGAATTTTTTGTGATGTTTATCTTTCTGTATGTTTGTTTCTCGATGTTAACCTATATCATTTACTTGCAAATTTATCATTATATTATTCTGTAATTGTTGTATGTGCTTGAATTATCGTAAAAGCGGGATTCTCAATTTCTTTCATTTTGGATCTCTTTGCAAACTAATAGTATATTTCTCAATTCACTAGTGATGTTTACTTTTATGAAAAGTGTTTGTATATTGTGTTTCATATTGTACAGTTACTGTGTAATTGATTACTTCCTCATCTGTTGATATTTAATTTCAAGTAAAAGTGTTTGAATGAGAATGATAAGTGTGAATGTGTGTGGACCCCAGATCTTGGTTGCTTTGGAAACTAGTATTAAGAGGGTACCACCATACTGACAAGGAAGAGTGAACAGACGATACTGTAACTAAATACACTCTTCCCCCAATTACGTGTGTTTATTTTTTCCTAAAAAGAGCTGGACTGTTTTTCTTTTATGGTTGTTTAAATTGTTGTAGTTGTTGCCATCCTAAAACTGAACCATATATGGCTTGCAAAATGCATAGGTGCCTTCTGCACATCCGATAGCAGGTGAGTTTGAGTGATGATGGTTCCCACAAGTATGTGTGTGAAATTAAAGATTATGCTTTCACTCACAGACTGACAATGCACCCCGAAAGTCACAGTCAATTTTGCTTCCAGATATCGAACGGGTAGAGATATTCAAATTTTCCTTCAGTCTGTAACACAATGAAGTTTGTCATAGACTTCGAAAAATTTCGAACGCAAATGGGATGTAGTGAAAGACGGCGGTACTGAAGATTTCACCAATGTTCACATGAAAATTATATAGAGTGAAGTGTAGATTGAATTAATTTGACTTGAAAATAGGGTATTCCTTTATTTTTAAGAAAGGTTATCTGATAGTGATTGCCAATACATGAAGTAGTTTTAAGCATTTTACTTCTTGAAAATTGCGTCTGAGTGGGCGGGCTATTTCATAGAATGATAGCAGATCTATGCGGGCCAAAGAGCACCATTACCTTAACGTCGGTTGTACGAGGTGACGCTGGCACCCGTTAGGACATAATTTGCTGAAGGTTGTTGTGTGTGCTGGACAGGACGAGGGGGCGTCTATCGTGAGCCGACTCAATGCGGACAGCAAGTAACACTGTGAACTACATAGCGGCCGCAGAGGAGACTTTGGAACTCTACACGAGATGACCGCTTCTTCCACGTTCCTAAAGCGTTTTTCTGCAGTGAGGGCATTGTACAGTACAGTCAAGCTCACAGAAGGTGAGCAGCAATAAGACTTGGAAGGAGAATGCAGAGAAGATGGCGCCAGTCCCCGGATAGGAGAGTAATATGCTAGTGGACATTATACAGGCTCTATAAAAGCTGCAGGTATTTGTGGCTCTACGGTCTCGGCAGACTACATAAACAAAGCAGACAGGAATCTTAGGAGGCTCGTAGGGAAACAGCATTCTGTAACGCAGTGACGCGCTCCTTTGAGACTCTGACAGGACAGAGCTAAAAAAAATTATTTTCCTTGGCTGTACGCATCTGGGCAAAAAGTAGGAATTTCGTTGGTCAGCCTGGTCTAACGTAGTTGTTTTCGAGAATTATTCAGAAGTGGGACGACGCTCCAGTAGAACTGGAAAAAGCTAGAATTTGCTCTCAAAGAAGGGGCAAATGTTACGAGGTGAGACCGGAGGAACCAAGGGGACTTCGTCTTTTGCTAAAGAGATAATGATTTGGAATTCGTCTCGCAGAATTTGGTGTGAAAGGTAGTAATTTCACTTTGCAGCTCCAACGGGAGCATAATGTAAAGTTTGCGTTAGGAAATTTTTCGAGATTCACAGGCATCATCCAACACAGTGGCAGCCGACAGTAGCACTGATGGACAACACAATGACGCTTTTAAAAAGAACAGTAAGATCTGCAGTCGGCTTCGGCTTGTACATGTCGCAATGTACTCAGTAAACGTTAGATTCGTAATGAGTAGGAGGAGAACGCCAGGTATGTATAATTTCTCGAACTCAAATTTGGGCAATCACTATTGCCAGATCGCGGACACGTATCAGTGTGCTAACAATGTAACTTACCAATCGGTTTCTGGGCTTAAATCTCCGCCCACCTTAGGTACTTGCAACTGTCTCATGTTCTTGTGATTATTTGTCAGTCAATAGGATGTTATTAAACATATTTGTATTTTAAACATAGCTGCACAACAGCAGCAGTTCCACGTAATAAAATTATAAACAGCCGACCAGTTGCAATGGATAAAGAATTCTTTACCTAGGTTTCAACAAATTTAAATTTGTCTTCTTCAGAAGGTGGCAATTTTACATTAGTATGGACTGATGTATCATCGCCGTTTTTACAAACGTCTGCATAGATCCATTTGTCAAAATTAAAATATAGCCCTAAAAATAGGGTTTGCAGAGCTTACAACCGACCACTGTTCTTTCGAGAACAAGTTACTGTCTTCGTATATACCATTTAATAGCATTCCACAACTCCGGTTTTCCAAATTTTACCTTCTACGTTCCCATAACGCAACATATTATCCTGTATTCACACGAGCTGTACCCTTTTTGTGAAACTGTTTCTTGGCTCTATAAGACCTAGTGTCTATGTGAGTCCAGAGAAATAGAAATCACTTCCTTGATAAATACACAGAGAACGCGACAAGGAAGTACTTTGATAAATACTGTACAGCTTGTGAGCTACTGTCCAATGGGGGAAAAGGTAACAACCATTAGCGACAACAACGCCGATATAGACCTGAGTTGCAGAATGAGATTTTCACCCTGCAGCGGAGTGTGGGCTGATATGAAACTTCCTGGCAGATTACGAGGTGCATTCAAGTTCTAAGGCCTCCGATTTTTTTTCTCCAGACTAGAAAGAGATAGAAACATGCGCATTGTTTTAAAATGAGGCCGCGTTCATTGTCAACGTCCCAGAGATGGCAGCACCATACAGCAGATGGAATTTTACGCCAGCGGTGAGAATGAGAACTGTTTTAAATACTTAAAATGGCGACGTTTTCCTTACTTGAACAGCGTGCAATCATTCGTTTTCTGAATTTTCGTGATGTGAAACCAACTGAAATTCATCGACAGTTGAAGGAGACATGTGGTGATTGAGTTATGGATGTGTCGAAAGTGCATTTGTGGGTGCGACAGTTTAATGAAGGCAGAACATCGTGTGACAACAAACCGAAACAACCTCGGGCTCGCACAAGCCGGTCTGACGACATGATCGAGAAAGTGGAGAGAATTGTTTTGGGGGATCGCCGAATGACTGTTGAACAGATCACCTCCAGAGCTGGCATTTCTGTGGGTTCTGTGCACACAATCCTGCATGACGATCTGAAAATGCTAAAAGTGTCATCCAGGTGGGTGCCACGATGCTGATGGACGACCACATGGCTGCCAATGTGGCATGTTGCCAAGCAATGTTGACGCGCAACGACATTATGAATGGGACTTTCTTTTCGTCGGTTGTGACAATGGATGAGACGTGGATGCCATTTTTCAATCCAGAAACGAAGCGCCAGTCAGCTCAATGGAAGCACACGGATTCACCGCCACCAAAAAAATTTCGGGTAACCGCCAGTGCTGAAAAAATGATGGTGTCCATGTTCTGGGACAGCGAGGGCGTAATCCTTACCCATAGCGTTCCAAAGGGCACTACGGTAACAGGTGCATCCTACGAAAATGTTTTGAAGAACAAATTCCTTCCTGCACTGCAACAAAAACGTCCGGGAAGGGCTGCGCGTGTGCTGTTTCACCAAGACAACGCACCCGCACATCGAGCTAACGTTACGCAACAGTTTCTTCGTGATAACAACTTTGAAGTGATTCTTCATGCTCCCTACTCACCTGACCTGGCTCCGAGTGACTTTTGGCTTTTTCCAACAATGAAAGACACTCTCCGTGGCCGCACATTCACCAGCCATGCTGCTATTGCCTCAGCGATTTTCCAGTGGTCAAAACAGACTCCTAAAGAAGCCTTCACCGCTGCCATGGAATCATGGCGTCAGCGTTGTGAAAAATGTGTACGTCTGCAGGGCGATTACGTCGAGAAGTAACGCCAGTTTCATCGATTTCGGGTGAGTAGTTAACTAGAAAAAAAAAATCGGAGGCCTTAGAACTTGAATGCACCTCGTAAAACTGTGTGCCGGACCGAGACTCGAACTCGGGACCTTTGCCTTTCACGGGCAAGTGCTCTACCACTTGCCCGCGAAAGGCATAGGTCCCGAGTTCGAGTCTCGGTCCGGCGCACAGTTTTAATCTGCCAGGAAGTTTCAGACCTGAGTTGACAGAATGAACTGGACAAAAACAAAAACCTGTCAGCTCTTTTTAAACACCTTGAATGAAGCAAAAACACTCGTTAAGGACAAAAAAAGGTTAAAGGTAAGCGTGGCGGAAAATACTCTGAGGTATGACAACTGGATTAGGAACACTATTGAAAACGAAACCCCGGCAAAAAGCGTAGAAGTCGACCCAGGATAGAACATTATGTTTAAAAAATTTGAAGAGTACGTGGCACCATGCGTACAATAACCATGAAGATGAAAAGCGATGCGAGGGATATAAAACGGTAGCTGCAGTGACGAGTTTCAGCATTTAGTATATGTTGCACCGGTTCCCGTCTGATCACCGAAGTTAAGCGCTGTCGGGCTTGGTTAGCACTTGGCTGGGTCACCGTCTGGATCTTCCGAGTGCTGTTGACAAGAGATGTGCACTCTTCCCTCGTGCGGTCAGCTGATGAGCAACTTGACTGAGAAGTAGCGGCTCGGGTCAAGAAAACTGACAACAGCTGATCACATGGCCCTCTGTACCCGCATCCAGTGACACCTCAGGGCTAAGGGTGGCACGGCGGAGCGTCGGTACCGTTGGACCTTCAAAGCGTATTCGGACGGTGTTTGCTTGTTTTGTTTTTGATGCCAATGGAATAATTTTAAAACTCATTTTATTTTCAATTAAATATTACAGAATACTTTCCCCAAACGGCGGTTTTACTCTGTCATACTTTTGTATGACTCTTTTATGACCACTAATGTTTAAATGAAAAAGAATTAATCAAAGACAGTAATGAACCAAAATCTGAAGAACTTACACACTCAAGACTTTCAAAACGACGGTGAATTGTTTCACACCACGAAATCCGTTCGAGTTATGAACTGAAGAACTTATTCAATCTCTATAGTTTCAGTGCTTCTGTATAGTTGCAACGCTTCGTGCTTCTTAAATTTTTCTGGTGCTGCGCCTCGTGCAACCTTCCATACATCATGCCGTTACGGCAGCTGAACTTCATTAGTACTGAGCCCTTAACAACAGGCGGATTTCAGCGAAGTCTTACTTAGGCCAGATTAATGGTGGAAAGCAGTACATGGCTTTTCATTTGATTTGCTCATATCGTAGAGAGAATCGACAAATCTATAACCCTGTAGATATTCAGTTTTAGCAGTTATGTTTGTTGTTCTAGAGGACAACGGAATCCCAGTGTAAATTTGTATTAGATTCTCAACGGAGTGAGTTTAAATTATATTCCGTCTCACAACCAGCATGGGTTCATTAGGTAATGATTGAAGCTTAAGGAAACATTGTTTTAGAGTTTTTCGCCGCTAGCTTCGCTGATGTAATGTTTTTGGTTTTCTAGCACACTTGAAGACTGTATTTTTTTTTTTATTTGCGCAAAAATAAACCAGTAACAAGGGTAGAAATTAGGAAATGTACAATCATTTTAAAAACACTCGCTGTCAGTGGGCTACATGTAGCAGAGGTTTAGGGGCGTGGTTTCTATGGGACACAGTTCTTACAGGTCCTCCAAAGGCTCAGGGCGTCCTTTCAACGTCAAATATTTTTCACGTAGCACTGCTTGGAACGAATGAGATCCTGAACCTTCGCTATCGAATCACGGTGACTGTATATCCCTGATACCCTTAGATGTGCCAATAATCGACGTTGAATATTGATATTTTGATAGTGTTGATGATGACTTTCTGTTCCAGGGACTTGGAAATTCAATCCGCTGAAAGAAATGTATGCTAAGTGCCTCACTAAACGTTTCGCAAAAGATCCCTAAAATACGGTACTAGAGTTCCGCGAATGATTAGAGGAAATAAGAGCGGAATATGGTCCCCTACCTCTGTTTGCTGACAATTTTCTTGCTTGTTGACAGCGATTTCGGAGTAAAGGGGACTACTGGCAAGTTTCTCTTTGTGAGTTCTTAGAAGTTCTATTTTCTTGCGAATAATTGTAGCGAAACTGTAAACAGCACAATATGATCTCACTATGTAATTTATTAGGCAAAAGTTTGATAGATGAGCTTATGTTGATTGTGAAAGAACTTGTTTTTTCCAGACCTGGGCCAAATGTCAACCAAAAACTAAAATCGGTCGTATCCAGGCAAGGATGTACACGAAATTTCAGTAGAAAATTGTACGTGTACGGTAAAATATGTAGCTACCGACGACACAACTCCCGACACTTGATGGCAACAAAAAGAGCTAGAATGACGTGCATTCGAGAGGTTTTTATTCTACCTAGTTTCGTATAAATACGAAAACCTACAATTATGGTTCGTTAGTTTCGGAAACACTTCAAATCAACACTAAGACTGCTTGTCTTATCTCCGTCAGCCAGTTACAGCAAAAGACCGTGACATCACGGAATATCACTATTATGTCATGTGGAACTACACGGACTGCCCACACACATAAAACGTTAGACGTCTCAAAAAATGGTTCAAATGGCTCTGAGCACTATGGGACTTAACATCTGTGGTCATCAGTCCCCTAGAACTTAGAACTACGTAAACCTAACTAACCTAAGGACATCACACACATCCATGCCCGAGGCAGGATTCGAACCTGCGACCGTAGCGGTCACGCGGTTCCAGACTGAATAGACGTCTCAAGTTGGGAATTAAAAACACTAGAAACGTCAAGCAAACAGCGAAGCTAGCATATAAGGCATTTAAAAACTCTCGAAAATGCGTCTTTTTTGTATGTTTGTTGTAATTAAGTGGTGGTGGTGGTTAGTGTTTAACGTCCCGTCGACAACGAGGTCATTAGAGACGGAGCACAAGCTCGGGTTAGGGAAGGATTGGGAAGGAAATCAGCCGTGCCCTTTCAAAGGAACCATCCCAGCATTTGCCTGAAACGATTTAGGGAAATCACAGAAAACCTAAACCAGGATGGATGGAGACGGGATTGAACCGTCGTCCTCCCGAATGTAATTAAGTGTATAAATATGTGAAGCCCTGTAGATCTTTACTTCGAGACAGTCTCTTGTGTATTTAATAGCTGATTATGGAAAGGAGAGGAGACACAGCACGTAGACGTTTTAGAAAGCCGTGCTACCATAGTTTCGATTGATCAATGTTGCAGGCTTCACAGGCCGCGTCTTATTTGGCACGAAAAAACATAACGTAGAGAAACTTTAATTTTCTCAACCATATTTTTCTTTGTTTCCGACTTTCGTTACCCTGAATTACTATAAATCGTCTCAAAGGAGTGAGTCATTTCTGTAACTATGGGGCTAAACCAGCGTATCTTCTTAGTCCTTTTATTGCCATATACAATTAGGTTTTTTACTTAAAAAATAATTAAAAATTTTCTTTGTTTACGTGTTTTGATGTTGTCTCCATGATGACTAATCTTTCTGCGGTCAACACGTACCTCTCACGATACGATGCTTAGAAATCGACTAAAACGACTTTTATTAATTATCTCACAATTGACATACAGGAATTATCTAAGAAGAATATTAGCTTAAGCAATCAATTACCATGAGGTGATCCATCGTTTTTCGATCTTGTACTGAGATTTGCATCTCTAGGTAAAATCACATGTAACACATTCCGTAATCTGTTTTGCATATAGTAGTCTATGTGTGCCACTGTTAATTTTCCTCCACTACTGCTTCTACCTGCTCAATGCTAAATGTTCCTGGATGCAGTAGCAGTGGTCTCATTAACGTGTCCGCACATCGACCATAGTCTTCCAAATGTTTCTTTCCTCAGCTATTTCGTTTAGTAGGTCTTCAACTCTTGGTTTATCTGTGCTTCACCACACATTTTCGGTGTAACACTGAACTTCTGAACGGTCTATTCCGTGCGTCAGGTATCTATCAGGAATCTGATATACTTCTGCTGGTACACTGCTTCACACATCCGTCGAATTTGGTTTTATTTGGGATATATTTCTGGATGCTACAATTTTCCAAATGGTTAGCTTATTTCTTTCTTTCGTCTTTGTGATATTTTCATTACACCTTTTTTAAAAACATTATTTCTAGGATAATTTTAACTGCAGAGTGAAGTTGGAGACACTTTTTCCACATTCGGCAGGTGTTATTTTCAATGACGGCATATCCGTAGAATTTAAAGTTTTCGTTATTATCTTTACAGACTAATGCCAGAATGAGTCCTCCAACAGTTCCATGAGCAATTACTTCCACTATCTCAGTTCGCAAGCTCGCAATCCATCTCTTAAGACAATATACTTTTATTGAAATTCTTTCGCTCGTCTTCATTTTCTTAAGAGACTTCCCTATACAGACTGAGATAAATGAAAATTGTTTGTCGTGACTAAGGATCTCATAGGTTAGTTATGTGCAACATTTAGCTGGATAGCTCTTAAGATCAAATTAAACTGACGAATAAAGTTCGAAATAACGTCGAAGTATAACATATGGGGTGTTCTGAGCACAAGGGAATCAACTCAATTTTTGGTGTTTTTGACTTATTCCACTTCTAAGGTCTCTTTATGAAGCAACTTTCAGATCATAAAAGATTAATGTCCAGACGTTGTATATAACTGCTCTAGGATTAGCAACACAGTTGACCATGCAGGGAATCAGTCTCTTGTTCAGAGCACAATGAGCACGTGTCCAGTGTCACAGATCGCATGGTTAGTTTTGCCGGCGTTTGAGCTCTAATTAAGGCGGACTGATGATAATCTGTGTTTCATCTGAAGAGATGGAGATTAACCTATCGGAATGTCAGCATTATAGCTCAGGTAAGTTATTAGTTACTTTCTGTCTTTGATGAGTGAGATTTACTAGTGAGTTAACAACCAGACTGGGCTGATGAACTTAAATATAAGATAACAATGATACTTTTGTTATGCGAGCACATTTTACTTTTAAAGTTGGAGAGAAAACAGCTTCTGCAGAAGGTGGTGATTGTGCAATCAATATGGAACAGAGAGCGGAGGAAGAAGACGTTCTCCACATCTTGTGAAGTGAAAGAGGATTATTATGCAACGGCAACGGAAATCTCTACAGGAGTATACTACAAGAGAGGGTGTTAGAATTCAAGCTGAAACCATTCTTGCTAACGCCCCTGGTTGCAAGTTACAATTCCATAGCTGACTTAAAGAAAAAGAGAGGGAAAACATATTTCATTGCTTCTGGATACTTAGTGTTTACAGTCGGCAAAACGTGTACTTTCCGGGACCTGTTCACTCAGCTATTGTTACAGGGTCAGCGAAAAGATTTCTTTCGGAAATCCTAAAGACGCTACCGTCAAATATTTCTTGAGGAATGGAGCGGGATCTGTAAGAGTGTGTAACCAGTTCACATTACAAAACAATCTTACATTGAGACTCTTGTACCGGCCAAAACAAGAACATTAAAATTTCATCGTCTCTCATCTTTAGATATCAAATTATATTAAGATCCGAGGGCGAAGTCTCAGCCATTCATCACAAAATATTGGTATAAGGAAATTCTTAATTACCTAATGAGAGAAACTTGGAGTATTGGAGAAAGCCGGTAGGGAAACTTCGCACGTTTACACACCAGAGGACTGGATTGATACTCTTAAACAAGCAAAGAAAACGTCCCCAGCTTTAAAGTCGTTAAAACGAAATTCTCAGCCTTTTTATCCTCCAGAAACTTGGAGGATTCAGTAAGGAAGAGAAAAGAAATTGTTGATGGATATAGCATCAATTGGCTGATTATGATAGGATTACGCTTAGGAAAAGGATCTTCTTATACCACAGTATTTAAGCAGACTCTGAACCGTCATGTGCAATTAGACGAAGGTGACTTAAGGAAAAAGTCCCTCTGGGCTAAAGTCAGCTTCTTCAAATTGCTCGTGACATTGTTTTGTTACATCCAAGCGTCCGCCAGTAGCAAAAGCGTAGAAAAATGACATGGAGGATTTACTCTGATACATTCTACCTATGCATCACCATTTTTCAAGAACCTGCGGTGTGACACCACCAAAAAATCTTCCTTAGCTTCGTAAGAGCAAGCAGACAAAAGTGAATACGTATTTCCTTGAATGTTAACTGCATAACACACTGTTTGGAATTCTTTGTTGTAAGCAGACACAGGGAATAAAGTTACACTTACATTTTCAAGAAATTTATTTTCTTTACTGTTTCCGTGATAAAAGCTGAAGAATAAAACAAAAAAGAATATACAAGCACAAGACTTTCAGTGCACAAAAGAATCAGGTCGAAAGTTTCAGTATTCTATTCAAAGTAGCATACAGGGTGATTCCGTAAGAGCGTGCAAAAATTTGACAGGACCTAGAGGATGCTCCACTGAACAAGTTGATGTGGGAACCTGGAGTCGGAGAAGCCACCTTAAGGAGATAATATGAATAAAAACACTTTATTCTGTACTTCTCATGCAATTTACCTACAGTTAACTGCAAATATCATCACTGACACAAGGAACGTACCATTTATGCTGTATCTTACAAAACGCGCTGTAACTGCCATCAACCTCAATGCAAGCATGACATCGCTGAACAAGATTCTGACGCAACATGACAAATATCCCTGGTGTGTTTCGAACCACATCACAGGCAGCAACAGTTCTGGCAACAAATTCCGTCTCCGTATCCACTGGGCTCTCATACACAAGTGACTTTAGATATCCCCATAGGAAATAAGGGAATTCAAGTCAAGTGACCTCGCAGGCCATGGAATAGCACCTTCTCTTCCAATCCAGCGACCAGGAAATACCGCACTGAGATGGTTGCTAAAATCCACACTGAAGTGAGGCGGTGCATCGTCATGTTGTACCCATATCCTCTCACGAACAGCCAAGGGTACGTTCTCCTACAACTCAGAACTCTTTGCACGAAACTCAAGTGCAGGAGACCATTCAGACGGCCAGATAGAGGATGCGGCTTAATGAGATTGTCGCATACTACGCCGACCCAGATATTCGCAGAAAAACGTACTTGACGATGTAACTCTACTAAAACATGTGGGTTTTCCTCACCCCACTCATGGCTATTTCTCCCGTTCGAAATAACATCACGATCAGACGAGGCCTCGTCAGTAATCAGCTAAATTTGGAGTAAATGTGCTCGTTCTATCCATTGTTGGAGCAACTACTGACACATTTCAAGAACTCGTTGCGTGTAATATGGGTGACATTGTTGTTCGTGGAGTACTCGCCACACGCTAGGATATGCACCTCCCATTTCACGAGCAATGCGACGAGTACCTGTAGTGGGATCCGCAACAATCTAAACAAGAACCCTAAAAAGTTTTGGTCATATGTAAAATCGGTAAGCGGATCTAAATCCCCTATTCAGTCACTCGTTGACCACGATGGCACCGAAACAGAGGACGACCGAAGAAAGGCAGAAATACTGAATTCAGTGTTCCGAAACTGTTTCACTGCGGAAAATCGTAACACGGTCCCTGACTTCAGCCGTCGCACGGACGCCAAAATGGAAAATATTGAAATAAACGATATCGGAATTGAAAAGCAACTGCTATCACTTAGTAGCGGAAAAGCATCCGGACCAGACGAGATACCCTTAAGATTCTACAGTGATTATGCTAAAGAACTTGCCCCCTTTCTATCAGCAATTTATCGTAGATCGCTGGAAGAACGTAAAGTACCTAGCGACTGGAAGAAAGCGCAGGTCGTTCCCATTTTCAAGAAGGGTCATAAATCAGATGCGAATAATTATAGGCCTATTTCGCTTACGTCAATCTGTTGTAGAATAATGGAACATGTTTTGTGTTCTCGTATTATGACGTTCTTAGATAATACAAATCTCCTTCATCATAACCAACATGGATTCCGCAAACAGAGATCATGTGAAACTCAGCTCGCCCTATTTGCCCAAGAAATTCACAGTGCCGTAGACACTGGCGAGCAGATTGATGCCGTATTCCTGGACTTCAGGAAGGCATTTGATACGGTTCCGCACTTACGTTTAGTGAAAAAAATACGAGCTTACGGAATATCGGACCAGGTTTGTGATTGGATTCAGGATTTCCTAGAAGAAAGAACACAACATGTCATTCTTAACGGTTCAAAATCTGCAGATGTAGAGGTAATTTCGGGAGTACCGCAGGGAAGCGTGATAGGACCTTTATTGTTTACAATATACATAAATGACTTAGTTGACAACATCGGTAGCTCCGTGAGGCTATTTGCAGATGACACGGTTGTCTACAAGAAAGTAGCAACATCAGAAGACTCGTACGTACTCCAGGAGGACCTGCAGAGGATTAATGCATGGTGCGACAGCTGGCAGCTTTCCCTAAACGTAGATAAATGTAATATAATGCGCATACATAGGGGCAGAAATCCATTCCAGTACGATTATGCCCTAGGTGGTAAATCATTGGAAGCGGTAACGACCGTAAAATACTTAGGAGTTACTATCCGGAGCGATCTGAAGTGGAATGATCACATAAAACAAATAGTGGGAAAAGCAGGCGCCAGGTTGAGATTCATAGGAAGAATTCTAAGAAAATGTGACTCATCGACGAAAGAAGTAGCTTACAAAACGCTTGTTCGTCCGATTCTTGAGTATTGCTCATCAGTATGGGACCCTTACCAGGTTGGATTAATAGAAGAGATAGACATGATCCAGCGAAAAGCAGCGCGATTCGGCATGGGGACATTTAGTCAGCGCGAGAGCGTTACAGAGATGCTGAACAAGCTCCAGTGGCGGACACTTCAAGAAAGGCGTTACGCAATACGGAGAGGTTTATTATCGAAATTACGAGAGAGCACATTCCGGGAAGAGATGGGCAACATATTACTACCGCCCACATATATCTCGCGTAACGATCACAACGAAAAGATCCGAGAAATTAGAGCAAATACGGAGACTTACAAGCAGTCGTTCTTCCCACGCACAATTCGTGAATGGAACAGGGAAGGGGGGATCAGATAGTGGTACAATAAGTACCCTCCGCCACACACCGTAAGGTGGCTCGCGGAGTATAGATGTAGATGTAGATGTAGAACAACACGTTCCAGCACCTCCTCTTCAAAATAGCTTGTGCGAGTAGTCCTTACGTTGCCAGTCCTTCGTTTCTTCTTTCCAATGAACCAGTCTCCCGCATTCGTCGATCGAGAGAAATAAACACTCTTCGTGACAGATGATGCCTGTTAGGAAATCGTTCCCTGTATAGCCTTTCAGCAGCGAGAGCATTGCAACGTACTTCCCCATACACGAGGTGCTTGTCAGTGAGTTCTGATAAACTGTACCGGTACAGCTTCGTCGTATTCTACTGTACGTCTGTGAACAGCACTGAGTAATGAATGGGTCTGTGGTTGATTCACAGCACGTTCTGTCATAGGTCGATGTAAATACAATGTAACAGAGACACCTTACGGACAAGAGAAAGTAAATAAAACCGTCATCATGACTCCCTTACAATCAGACTCGTCCACCTTGCTTCCTTGCAGGAAATAAAGAATGTACATGTAATTAAAAAGCGCAGTACGTGTAAACTTGTACGCATGCTAATTTCAAATAAACTGAAAAACATTAATGCTAGACAAAGCGGAAGACAAGTTTACCTCCACATCTCCTTAATCTGGCTTTTCCAACCACAGGTAGCATACCTCAAATTGTCCAGTGGAGCTTTCTCTATGTCCTGTTACATTTTTGCACGCTTTTACGGAACAGTACTTAGATTTACCTTTCTTCGATAGGACAATACGTTATACAAAATATCTTCAATCGGTTAAACATTTTACATCGATGAGAACATTTTCATGTAATTAATTATTCAGCAAAAATTTAATGTTTGTCTTTCTCAAAACTTTCTTGCTTTGACTTGATTCACTTGTGCACTAAACGCCCCATATAGATTCCTTATGAGTAAATACTGGATTTCAGTGTGAACATGCAAGCCCGAAGTTGGATTGTACGACGTCTACCCATGCAGATTTAGGCAATCACTGGGATCCACAGGCGCTATTGCTGCACTACATAATCACTTCCCAGTACATTAAGGAAATACGGATTAATGCGAACCACATTGCTGTGATTCGTTTTGTTGTGTGCTCATTGCACATACTGAAACGCTGTCACGTTTGTTTCCTGCCTGTGATCCACATATCGTCTCAAGAGTGCATTTGTTTACTGGATGCCTTTGATTACGGGCGAGACAGGCTTATGTGACAGCAGGGGGTGATGATGAAACCTAGAGCTGGCACATCAGCTGCTGTTCTAGAGCGGCATCATGGGGACAGTGAAGCTGAGTGTAGTTGTGATTTGGGTGGATCATCATCGACACTATGTAATGACCGAATCATGAAAGATTTCCAGAAAAAAAAGATAAATCATCTAAGTATGAATGTTAGCTGTAGGTCTTGCAACTTAGGTGGGGGCGCACAGTGCAGATCACTTTCGTCAGTTCATTAAGAGGTTACACGTACTGAGAAACCTCTGCTTTCACGCGCACCGTTTGCCAATAGACAATAAAAAGCGTCACATTCACGTCTGATCTATATGGAAACAGCCTCATCCTCCATATCAAACGCCAAGCAAGGAAGAGTTCAAGAGTTTCGCAAAGTTCGAGAGTTCAAAAGATCTCACAACCGCCTCTGATGGATGAGCCTACAGTAAGTGCTATGTAAGTGTTCAGTCAGACTCAATTTGTCCACTAAGAAGGACTTGTAAAAGCTTGCCTGTAAGTACCGTTATTACGTAGCGTTATTGGTTTCCATCGTACACTTGTCTACATGTACTTATGTCTGTATCTAACTTACATTGCGAATTGAATCTAAGGGTTCGATTAGAACTATAGAATCTGGTAACTCCATCGTTAGTGCGTGTACCCGAATTTTGACTAATTGATAGTCCGGGATGTCCAATTCTTCTGGTGACTGGTTGTAAGCCTCATTTATGTTCTAAACTAACTGAAGTTAGAATTAGTGCCTGTGTTGTTCCGCATGCACTTTGCTAACACCTGAAGAAACAATAAGAAGCAGACCATTAAACCGACCAAGAGTCTCGTTTCCCCTGCCATCACCATTAGCCTAACATCCGAGTCATCTGTACCCTCTCCAACCACAGAGACCTGAAAAATCTTAATTTGACGCCAGTTGTTGCACTTCTGTACACAGCAGCTCGATCACCAACAAACGGAAAACAAAAAATCCTGCTCTACCTCTGATTTGAGCGTGAGCTTCTAAAGTAAGTACAGCGCGACCCACGTTGCGATGCGATGATTGTAACACGCTTTCTCTTCCGAGGACTGTGGGAAATTTGACTTCCTATCCATGACGCGAGACAGTTCTTTTGTTACACTGGATGCACTGCTCGTTCTATGAATCTATCGAGAGGAGGTGAAAAAGTGAGAACACTTTTGTATTCTGGATCTGTAAAGCACTATGTCTCCTCCACTTCCGACTATATGGTAACAAATGGTTCAAATGGCTTTGAGCACTATTGCACTTAACATCTGAGGTCATCAGTCCCCTAGAACGTGGGACTACTTAAACCTAACTTAAGGACATCACACACATCTATACCCGAGGTAGGATTTGAACCTGTGGCCATAGCGGTCGCGCGGCTCCAGACTAAAGCGCCTTGAACCGCTTGGCCACAGCGGCTGGATTTTATGAAAACAGAATAAGTAGTCCCCTAAAGGAGAAGGATGCTCTCGCCTTCGGGCAGCCGGCACGATGAATCCAACTCCACGCATCCCTCGAGGGGCATAAGTTGAGCGGCCGTAGCCTTCTGCGTAAAATGTCCGCGTCTGGCTGTGGCGCGGCGCTGTTATGGCGCACATTAATTGCTGTCCTGTGGCCGCTCCATCTGCAGAAAACCGCCGACTTATCCACGGAGGGGGCCTGTCTCATATCTCCGGACCGTTTCGCAGCCAGGAGGCCGCAGTTAGGAGAAACAGCTTCGGCGGTGTAGGAGGCTGGAATCCATCACGAGTTAATTTCGCCAAATAATGCGGACGGTGCTGACGGAACGCAGCGGAGGAAGACGAGCTGCGAGGGTGGCTGGCTGCTCGGGAGAGAGGTGGGTGGGGGGAGGGTTGGGAGGGAGGGGCAGGAGGGCCGCGCAATAATGCCGGGCTTTCCTAACCGAGAAAATTAAATCTAAAAAGTTCCAAATTGGAACTGTTTTCTTCCTCCGGGGACGTTTATCCGCGTACTCTCCGCTGCGCTGAGCGTGTTGCCGCTACAAGGTTATCTGCTCGTGAGAAAAATCAATTCGACATCAAAATCCTATCAGATTATTATATTTTTAGGGTTCCGTGCCCCAGTGTGTAAGAACCGAACCCTTATACAGGATAGCCTTGTTGTCCGTCTGGCTGTCTGTCTGTCTATCCATCCGACTCTTAACAACGATTTTCCTCAGGAGCCAGAAGACATATTGCGCCGGAAATGTCTCTGAGTTTCACTGTCACAGAAGTAAGCTGCAAATTGATATTCACCTACCTCAGATCGTCGTCTGCTCAGTGTCCCTTCACTACGCAACGTAGATACTTACAAGGTCATCAAAAAGCAGCGTTGATGAAAACAGCACCTAGTATCTAGAATTATTGAGGCCGCGCAAATCTCGTCATGATTGTTCTTGTAAATATTCATAATAAAGTTTCGGGTGGAAAACGGAGTCCTGATCTTCACTGAAAGTTCGGACATCTGGTAAAAGTAGGTTTTATTTTCTTTTTCTTAAACGTGTGTCATCAGCCCACATTTAGTTTGCAAAACTGCTAGTATAAGTTCCCAGTTTATGTCACACGTAAAGCGGCCAGAATTCTTCTAAGTCCATTCCGAAAATAATCAGGCAAATATAAAGTCACTGTCTACACATAACGTTGATTTTTTTTTACATAAATCAGTTAGGGAATTTCTTTCACAAAGCTTGCTCACCAAATATATTCTGTAGTAGAACACTGAACATCGCCACGCGGAGTTTTCTAAGTGCAACAAGTCACCTCTATATATCTTCTGAACAAAATATCCCACGACTCTTAAACTTTTACAAAAAATGGTTCAAATGTCTCTGAGCGCTATGGGACTTAACATCTGAGGTCATCAGTCCCCTAAAACTTAGAACTACTTAAACCTAACTAACCTAAGGACGTCACACACATCCAGGCCCGAGGCAGAATTTGAACCTGCGACGTAGCAGTCGCGCGGTTCCGGACTGAAGCGCCTAGAACGGCTCGGCCACCGTGGCCGGCAAACTTTTACAAAGTATTCGTAGCAACAAAAGCTACCATTTCTAATCCATTTGAACGCGAAAGACAGAACATTTCTTCATCTTACACATTTTACGGACGGACACATTTAAGGCGATCTTCGCGCCTGAAAAGCTAGTCCACGACTGCCTCCCTACAGCTGCTGATACAACCCAAGTACGAGTATCTCGCAGTGCACGGGAACCATACTGACCTCCGATTGGCTGTTCGAAAAGGCGAGCCAATCTGATCGCACCTTCTAGATCTTACTCGCGCCAAAAGTGTTCTGAGCCAATCACTACATCAGATTCAATGGCGTCACTCCGACAAGTAAATTATTACTATGATGAAACTTGAAACTTCCTGGCAGATTAAAACTGCGTGCCCGACCGAGACTCGAACTCGGGACCTTTGCCTTTCGCGGGCAATTTTATTAATTGAAACTAAACGGAAATTAATCTTGAGATAACTTTAGAAAACTGATTATATCGTTACCGACTTTCTGGCTGCTTCATTACATATGGAAACACCAATAGACATACGTTATTCACCAGTTAGGGGGATTTACAATATTCATGACACCCTGGTGGCGTAACAGTTGCTAGTTACGTAAGGTGTACTTCCATATAAATTTGAAGTTCGAAATATGTCTCCCATACGCGCTCACATTCACTCTCGTTTACTCTCTCCCTAACACAAAATATAAATATTAAGTTTTAAACTGTTATTTTCATACAAAAGAAAAATTGTCGAGAATTTAGAACTGAAAATCTTTATAATATAAATCGGCACACTGGGAGTGCTATTACTGTTTTCAGATAACAAAAGAAACATAAACTGTTACGGTTCCCATCTGAATTTACTTTCTTTAGTTTCGTTTAAGTACTTTTTAATGGGTTTTTCATCCCCGTAACTGTTATAGGTAGCAGTATCAAATTTTGAGACACTGTTCGTGTGAATAACAGAAGGTTCTGTACCACTTTTGGAATAAAACAGATAATATTTAGCATATTTAATCAGTTTTTTAGGTGAGGTGAATAAGTGGACTCTACACGTGGCACACAAACGCATTCCCACGCTCGGCCAGAAGGGCAGGTGGCTGATGACGGAATCGGCAGGCCACAAGGCGGCCGCCGCTGGATGCTACTATACTGCGGGATTCCAATACAGTTTTCATAATGCAACAAAACTTACTGCAAAAACAGCGGTCGCGGATTAACCCACGACGCTACAACATCAAGTTCAAATATATGTCACATATTAAGGTCTGTGGTCGCTTGGTGGTGTAAAACTTTTAAGCTTCTAAGCCAGTTCAGTCAAAAGATATCACCATTTGTGCCACGTATTTTGATACTCGAAATCTCACTCATCAAAATCCGTAGGGTCTTTCCTGTTGATCTACAATCATACAGTTTGACATGCAGCAAGGTTTCAAGGTATAAGTAAAGGAAAACATCTGAAATTTGTCAATTTGTGCTTGTATAACACGAAAAAATATTTTTTGTCATTTTTTATCGGTTTGTTCAAATTGCTCTGAGCACTATGCGACTCAACTGCTGAGGTCATCAGTCGCCTAGAACTTAGAACTAATTAAACCTAACTAACCTAAGGACAGCACACAACACCCAGCCATCACGAGGCAGAGAAAATCCCTGACCCCGCCGGGAATCGAACTCGGGAACCCGGGCGTGGGAAGCGAGAACGCTACCGCACGACCACGAGATGCGGGCATTCATCGGTTTGTCTGTTTGTCTGTCCGTACGTGAAGACCTCTTCTTTCCGCAACAGTTTGTCATCTCAAGTTCAAATTTATGTAACATATTTAAGTCTATGATCCCATTGTGGTATAAAAATTTTAAACTGGTGAGTAATTTCAATCTAAATATACTGCCATTTACGTCACATTTTTTTATCCTCGAGAACTCACTCATGAAACCTATTGTAATCTCCCCACGGAAAATTACCCTCTACCACGCAATAATTAATAATGGTCAATCAAATCATCCACATTTATTTACGTTTGAAAAGTATCTGATCAGATTTTCTAGTAATATATGCGCCGACAGCTCGTCGACGCCAAAGTATTTTTCTAGTACGTTTATTCTTTGGAACAACAGAGGTACAGAAATGTATGCTCCATGGTTATTATAGTGGGAGAAAGGAACAGCTTCGGAAGTATCGGTTGGAAGATTGTCGGATTGCTAAAGGAGATTTTATTTACTCTTCTTCGCGCTAAAGCGAGCTAGGAAAGTTTGTGCCGCTAGCGTGATAGATAAACAGAAAACGAAACATGTACGGAAATGGATTCAATATACAATTTTCCTCAGAAATAAGGTTTGTGAACATTTTATTCTAGAGTGAATGATGAATGAGTTCTCTGTCTGAATCACTGATGATTGTCTGGGCCCTGTAATTAATTGGGAAGTTTCAGCTGTGACGAAGACAGCCTGCAATCTCTGAGTTTTTATAAATCGTCCAAAAAGGCTTCGTCCGCATCTGAAATTTTAGATCTGTAGTAAACTGAACGAATTGTTCAAACGATCGATTTTCCCAACTGAATGCAGCGCTTAATAATAATAACAAAGGTAAAGATCTTTTCCAGCAAGCCAGCCGCTGAACATTAAGACGAAGGAGTCCACCAGAGATTCTACTAGGCTGATTTCACGTAAATAATATATTTAAACTGTACACAGATAAAGGACAGAGGGAGAGAGAGAGAGAGAGAGAGAGAGAGAGAGAGAGAGAGAGCGAATGAAATTCGAGAAATTACTCAGAATCCTCCATTAGCATAATTGTTTGTCTGTCTTTTCACGGATCAGCCTAATAAGAAAACACGAAGCCCTGACTTTGTTGTACCGATTTATGTGTGAGGGTGAAAGAGCGATAAAGGCGACAGATACACTTCTGTACAGACAAAACATTACACCAAGTTAGCGGCAAGCTGCATTCATATAGACTTTCATCGTTTACAGAGTAGAATTCATTATACTATGCAGTACTTTCTGTTGACCTGGAATCACAACGTTTGAAAAAAAAGCAAGGTTGTACAGTACAGGTAAAGGGAAAAATCTCAAATTCTTAATTTGTAATTATATCACATTGTCATTTATTATCCCAATTCAGACTTGAAATTAAAACATTCTTGAAAGCCTTGGAATCTCTTAGACCGATATCTTAAAAATATCAATGTCGATAACAGAAAAAAACGGTCAGTATTAGATTCCTGGAATGGACAAACTGTTTGTATACATGACTAAGTTTTTACGGAACCCTCAGTGCGCAAGCCCTGGCCGATTTTATTTCTTTTATTAGTGTCAAACTGAGTATTAGAGAAGTTTTCTACCCCCGCAAGAAGAATGTCAGCATAAACACATGAAATAGTAACCAAAATTTTACACAAGGCAGAATAAAATTTAGCAGTATATCAAACGTGCCTTTCCAAATTTACTCTAAAATCTGGCGTAACATGTTACTTCACCGCGTATTTACATGGCCACAAATATTTGTACAAGAACGAGTATAGAACAGATAAATATAGTTGGGTATAGCGGTTTCAGCCCAAGAACATGTGGAACGAGAAGTAGGAGGAATTTCATAGATGAACACAGCAAGTGCGATGTGTGTGTGTGTGTGTGAATCAAAATCAGAAGTTACGGCGCTCAGCTGCAGAATTTTCAGCGCCCTAGCAAAGTACTCCGAGACGAATATAGTTAAAACAGTTGAGACTTAAAATACATAGGGTTTGTGGGGGTAAAAGTACGTGTGATGCAAGAGTACACATCAAGTTTTCAGCTCCCTAAAGCCGAAGTTCGCCATTCTCCCACGAGGCAGCGCATACGTCATCATCTCCCCAGCTCTATTCGGGAACCTCTTGGCAGTACAACTGGAAAAAATGCGGTAAGTCACTTTCGTATATTTTCGATTGAAACTTTGTATAGTTTAGATTGAGTATTAAGCAAACATAGATCTGTTTAAAAATTACATAAACTCTGCATCGGAACTGGTCACGATAAACTCATTGATCTCCATTACTTTGCTTCTGGGTGTCAACTATAGACTGCCACAAAAGATAATATCTGTGTGGGGTAAAAATACGCACTGCCAACTTCTACCCATAGACCTGCGTACTTTCAACCCATCAAGCCACTATCAGCAAACATTTACCCTGTAACATGTGCATGGCTGTGTGGTCCCTTACAACGTATTCAGGCATATTTTGTTGGTGTTTATTTACCTTCGATGCCTCAATATTCACGTCAGAGAAATTGAATTAATTTTTCTTCTCTGCAGTTTTTCTTTCGATGGATAGGGGATTTTCAAACATATAGAACGCTTAGGCACACTTTAAATATAATAAGAGCAGTGATCTACAATTGCTGTCTACTGGTACTGCTGAGCGGCCAGCCCTGCTCCACTGCGGGTCACCACAGAGGATCTGCAACCCATTTCTAGCCCGACGGGGCGTGGCGCGTTCGTGCAGCTCACTAGTCGACTCGTGATCATGTCACTTGCAGTCTTGGTCGATCCACGGTCGATTAAAAGGGCCTAGTTTTCACGACAACCGACATCCTGGACCACAATCGGCCTTCCTCGCCTGAACGTGCGACGAGCCGTCTCTGGGAGTGCTGAGGTGGAAGAAGCAACGTATCACAGAACATCTGGGCACACGACGCCTTCTCGTTCCCATGCTGCCCCAACTACAACACGTGGCCGTGGCTCACTGACCTATGGGGCTACTTCACAGCTCCTTGACGTGGTGCCAGCACTTCTTCATGGCACACGCTTATGCTTGCCAGCCGACCACTGCCCTGATGACACTTTATAGCTCTGTAAACTCATCACAATGAATAAATGTTACTACATATACCAAAGCGCGACTGAGGTCTCTGGACCAGTGGACCTCACTCCGAGCCCAGCCTCCTGCTCAGAACGTGACCCCAGTCCTCTGATGTCTGGTTTGTGGGGCGCTCAATTGCGCGATCATCAGCATCCGAACAAATTCCCATTCTGTACACAGTCCAATCTAGCCACTTTCACGAATGATGGTGGAATGACGAGGACAGCACAAACATTCAGTCCCTGGACAAAGAAAATAACCAAAACGAACACGGGGTCCCTTGATCCAGAGGTAGTAAAGGTAGCCAGTAGACCACGAGCTGCGGATCCAGTCCTCTGCGTTGCATCGGCCCCTCTATCGCTGTCGTATGTCATGGCATTGAAGTTGTGTGTAACAGTTGTCAGCTGTCGCAAATCAGTGCAGAAACATGGGCCGATGTAATAGAATGGCAGGGAAGTGCCATCGTACTGGGCATGCTTGTGGCCACATCTTGAGTGAAGTTGCCTGATTTGTTGATATATCAGTGCATACTGTCCAAGTGCTTAGAACGAATGGTGTAGGAGCAGCCATGTAAGACACTTATTAATAGTGATATGAAAAATGATCATAAACAGAACCTGACTGACTTGGAGTGGGGGCGATTGTCATGCTTTATCCATAACGACTGACTTTAGTCGCCAGAGGAATTTCTGCTGTTACTGGCTTCAAATCAGTATCCAATGAACGTTAAAAATGGTACTGCATGCAATGGGCATGTGGAAGCACATGCCGCCCAGCAGTGCCATACGCTCATTTCATTTTATCTCGCAAAAAGTGATTGCTCAAAGTGGTACACAAGACTACACTTCATTAATGGACCAAGCAACACAAGAACTGGACATTAATTGATTAGGGGACGTGTGGTATGATATGACCTTTTCAAAAGACGCAAGGTGTCGAATGCAACGACGGCCCATTCACCTGTAGTTTGTGGAGGGTGCAGTACAGCATTGCTGCGATCGTGTTACATTTTGGTGGTGGTTTGGTACTAAGACTTAAGTTCATTCATTCAGGTTAACGTGGGAAAAGAAAACAGAATGTTTATTTCAACATTATCAGTGACAATATGTTGTCTACCTTTCCATGATCAATCTGCTGGCGAAACTTCCCATTTACAAAGATGTCAACACCTGTGTTTACAGCACTACATATGTAAGTTCCTGGTTTGAAATACAGTCAGGTTGCATTCAAATCACAGCTCGCCTGCTAAATCATGTGACTTTAATCTCACATAAAATATTTGGGGCGATTTGGAACAACAAGTGAATTGTAGCAGGCTCATCTACGCAATTTGATAAATCTGCGAGATCTGGTCCTCAAGGAGTATATTCTGTGTGATATGAAATACGTGAAGAAATATGTCGACTCTCTTTCTCACCAAAATGAGGCCATTTTATCAACACTAGAGGCAGTGTTACGATATTCACGAGATGTTTCCTTAAGATAACAAATTTTTGGCAACTGTGTTTGCATATATAGAGAGCAAGCCTTTTCTCCACAGCTTCACCCACGCGTGCATTTGACACATATAAAGTGCACGCCTCCTCGTTGCCATGCTTTCTCCTCCTGCTCTTCCCTCTGTCTGTCCATCGCATCTTCCCCCCTTTATCTATAGCCTTCTTCCCACTCTATCTATCTCTTAATCTCCTCCTCCCCTTCTTAGTTCATTTCCTCCATTCCTTCTCTCTGATCATATCTTTTTCCCACAACCTCTGACTTCATCTTCCTCCGCCTCAATCATTCTACCTCCCTCTCTTCCTTTTCCACTAGCTGACGACTTCTAGATGTTTCACCTGCCTACACATATCCCCTCTTATCCTCTCTCTCTCTCTCTCTCTCTAACCGTTTCCTCCTTTCCCTCATTCTGTCCTTCTCCTCCTTTGTCCATCTCAACCTGTCCCCAGCCACACTTAACAGCTCATGTAGCCCCTGCAATAGAGTGTAGCCCCTGCAATAGATTTCAATAAAGAAGGCAGATTTTACACGCACAACGTGCGTGTCGCTCAGACAGCCTATACGCCAGGTGCTGCAAAAAAAAAACACATTTCTGCCCCTGTGTCTGCTCCTATTTTAGCTAGAAGGTTATCAAAGACAAGTGCTGATACTCATGAGTAGGGCCCAGATTACTATGTAAATATGTATTTTTGTTTAAAGTAATGTGCATAGTTTTCTAAATAAGTCATGATGTTAGGTTTCATTTCCAATATTTCAAGGTTTAGTACAATTTTTTCCATACTTCAAAGTTTAGTCCATATTTTGTATATTAAAATTGCACAAATCCATATTGTCAATGCTAATTTATATAAAACTGATCTTTCTGAAGCATAACAACATTATAAAATTCATTAAATTACTCTTCAAAGAGCGATTCCTGGCCTCAGAAAGGACAAGCCCAAAACACAAATCACACTGTCTGAAGCAGCCTAGTCTCGTAGCTTTCAGGCCTTTTAGTATTTCTTCCCAGGAATTATGGAAAGAGGGAAGAAGCAAAACCTCCTGCAGGTAGTGAAGCATTAAAATGTTTTCGTAGTGGTGGGGTATTGTCCACTGCTGTTAACATACTCCTTCCCTACCTGTCATCTCCTGTAGTGAAAATATTCACCAAAATTACAAGCGTTCAGAAAAGCACATCTATAAGGACGCTATTATCAATCGTGGTACTTGTTTGTAGTAATCAACATGACATTAAACTAAGACAGCTAAAATACAATTTCTTTCAATGGCGGAGGTTGTAGGTACCCTCGACGTCTGTGAAATCTACAGTCGAAAATAGGGTGCAAGGGCTCACCAAGAAATATACAGTCGGTGCCTTATTTGCCGCCTTCGTCGTAGATATGTTACATGACTTCTATTCCTTCACGCTTTCTGCTTCGTCATTCGATTGTCTTCGGCGTGTAACGCAAAACAATTAGGCCTTAAATCATGAGGGCTAGTTCATCACGCGCACCTCCACAAATAGTACCCTAACCGTATGGATATCTTCACGTCCGTGTCATACGCTGTTGATAGCGACGAGGTTTGCCGCTACGAGTTACTGTGTTATTTATTCCCCTACGTTCTTTCAAGTACAAAAGTTGCGTATCTCAGTCTCTGTGTGTGGTTTTTTATGTATATATAAAATGACGAAGAATCAGAAACTGTTGTGTTTCAAATTTCAAAAATATATTGAAGATTTCTCAACCCAGTCTTTGAGTACAGTTGGTAAAGTTCTTTTCTGTAATGTTTGAGACAAATCCGTGTCGACTGGGCAACAGCTTCTAATATCACTGCACATATCTACCACAAACCTAAGATAAATATTATAAGGAAGAATAAATCCAAACAACAATTATTTCTGATGTAATAGTCTGTGGCTCCAAAAGTTCTGCCTTCTCGAAAGATTCGTGTTATACCATGATTTGTGCAGATATAGCTGAATGGAAATGAAATAAACCAGTGTTTAAAAGCTTAATAGAGAAGCATTCCACAAACATGTTCCTGACGAATCTACAATTAGAAAAAATATGTCAGTCGCATTTTCTAGGATTGTTTGGCGTCGATTCGAAATGTAGGTCAGGATGGTCCTATGTGGGATGCAATCGACGAAACTACGGACACCCAAGAGCGGTGCGTTGGTCATGTAGTAATTGGACGACTACTTGAAGACAAATACAGCAAATCATTTGCGTTGGCATGTGAAGAACTGCCTGAATGTAACCACCAAATATCAGCAAAGATCTTTAATGTTGCAATGTGTGTATTGTGGAGTACCTTGAACAAGTTTTCTTGTTACTTGCCGATGCTGCTCCTTATTTCATTAAATCTGATGTCCTGAATGTGTTTTATCCTAAAATGATCCATGTAGCTTGCTTGGTACCAGGAACAAATAGATTAGCTGAATGCGTAAGGAGAAATTACAAAAAATGTTGATAGTTTAATATCAAACGTGAAAAAAAATTGAAACCTCCCAGTAGAATCTCAAAATTTAAAAAGATGTATCCCAATATTATTTTGACACCAGAACCAGTACTGACACATTGGCGGACGTGGTTATAAGCAGTTGAATACTATGTTGAACATTGTGACATTAAAATAATTATTTTTCAATTTCAATATGAGTATGCTTGCATTTTGAATGCAAAAGAACTTTTTGAATAATACTGTACAGAGTGAGCTAGTGTACATAAAAAGCAATTATTATTTCTTATCGCGTCAGATTAAAGCACTGGAAAACCCTTCAGCACAATTGAAAAACAATGTAAAGATTATCGAAGACACAAAAATGAAAATTAGCGAAGTAGAAGAATCTGTTCTTTAGTTGTTAAATCAAAAATTTAACTATGCACTTGAAAAAACGAAAGGTTTTATCTCCGACAAAAATTAAGAGTATGCAGTGCAGAAGAATAGATCAAAAACTTGATGTCCCATACTCACTTGCAGAACTGTTCCAATTTAAGTTTACTCCAGTCACATCAAGGGACGTTGAAAGATTTCTGTCAGTGCAAACCGTTGTTCCGTTCAAACAGAAGTAGTTCTAATTTTGAAAATTAGAAAGAACATGTGATTATGTATTGTAAAAATATAAACAAAGTCATTGAAACTGAAGACGCATAAAACTGTCTGTTTTTGGTATGATAAAATGTGTTTTATTGGAAAATAGTTGTTTTATGTCTTCATGTTTTTTTCATAATTTATGTTGTTAAGTCCATATTATGTTTACATATTTTGTCATTTTTAATGTTTATTTATGCGAACTCTGCTGTTTCTGTGCCAGATTTGGGTGAAATCGATACAGACAGATGTTTGGAAGCAAATCACGGACACACAGACACACACTTGTAAATATATAAATACTTTGCTTTATGTATATAAATATAATGTATCTCAATATGGTTTAGCAGAGAACGCTTCAGCAAGGACACTAACTTAGCTTGCATCTATGTAAGTAGGTTGTTTAGGTTTTTATATTGGAACGCCACGTAACGGTCTGTATGAAAATCACTGGCTGTGCTGTGTGCAGTCTGTGGCTGGGTGGCATTGTTGGAATAGTCGCTATTGTAGTGTTGGGCAGTTGGATGTGAACAGCGCGTAGCGTTGTGCGCAATTGGAGGTGAGGCGCAAGCAGTTGTGGACGTGAGGAGAGATGGCGGAGTTTTGAGAGCGGATGATCTGAACGTGTGTCCATCAGAGACAGTAAATTTGTAAGACTGGATGTCATGAACTGATACATATATTATGACTTTTAAACGCTATTAAGGTAAACACATAGTTTCTTCTTTATCAAAATCTTCCATTTGCTAACTATGCCTATCAGTAATTAGTGACTTCAGTAGTTAGAATCTTTTATTTAGCTGCCAGTATTGGCGCTCGCTGTATTGCAGTAGTTCGAGTAATGAAGATTTTTGTGATGTAAGTGATTCATGAAAGGTGTAGGTTATTGTTAGTCAGGGCCATTCTTTTGTAGGGATTTTTGAAAGTCAGACTGCGTTGCGCTAAAAATATTGTGTGTCAGTTTAAGCACAGTCATTTATAATTTTTCTAAGGGGACGTTTCATAACACTTGTATGTATATTTTGCTTTATGTATGTAAATATAATGTATCTCAATTTGGTTTAGCAGAGAACACTTCAGCAAGGGCACTAACATAGCTTGCATCTATTATGTATCTCTAGACCAAGTGACTGGAAGAAAGTGCAGGGGTGTCCTGTATATAAGAAAGGCCTAAGAACGACCCACAAATTTACAGACTTAAGGATGGCTTGCTGAAGAATTCCTGATCATATTATAAGTTCCAAAACAACAAACTTTCTTGGGAGAGAAACTTTTCTAGCCACAAATTTACGCAGATCTAGATCACATCACTAATGCAAAAGTTAACTTCCGCTTTTCTTGTAAGATATCCCGTGAATGGCCAATGAAGCGCAACAGGCAGATTTCATATTCCTACCTTTCCAGAAAGCGTTTGACATAGTGCCACATTGCACACTGGTAACGAGAATATCGGTCATACGGAATAGGTTCTCAGGTACGTGAGTGACACGACGGCTTTGTAAATAACAAAACCTAATAAATTCTCCTGGACGGTTAGGTTTCCTCGGAAACGAAGATGTTGTCTAGGGTGCCTCAAAGAAGGAAGTGCTATAAGAGCGATCTTATGCTCTACATACATAAATGATCTGACGGGTAAAGAAAACAGAAGTCTGAAACTGATTTCTGTGACTGTAGAGAGCGTGAAAGTTTCGTCCGGCACTGGATAAGTCAGACAGAATTTTGATTTGATGTGAGGAACAGCAAATTACTGTAAACAAGGAAAAGTTTAAGTTAATGTAGATGAGGAGGAAAAACAGTACTGTAGAGTTTAAATAGACTATTTCTAGTGCACTGCTTGCAATCCATATGAAATGGGATGAGCACATGAAGTTGGTTGTAAGGAAGGCGAATGGTCGACTTTAGTTTATTTTGAGAATTCTAGGAAAGTAAAGCATATCTTTATAGAATATAATGATCGAGTTTTTGATTCCACACCAGCTCAGATTAAAAGAAGCCATCGAAGCAGTTCAGAGGCGTACTGCTAAATGTTACTTGTCAGTTCCATGAACTCGAGAGACTTGCGATTACAGCCGAGAGCGCACAGTCTGCTTTCCGCAGCGCTGCGGCGAGGACGTCTTGTTTACGTCCCGTCCGCGCGGTCGCGAGTGCCCGTAGTTGTTTACTACTTCGTCGCCGCTAGTTTAGAGTCCATCACTACCGACGCAACATGGCACATTCATACAGACAAACCACCATCAAGATCAGTTTTCAAACCGATCATGCACGACCGCGAGCTTTTGAAGTGGAACGTTTTCTACGTGACGACGTTAAAATTGACCCGCGAGACATAATTGGTATCCATCTCTCTATCACGAGCAGTGTAGTCTACGTCAAGCTAGTAAGTGACGAGGTGTGCAACAGAATCGTGAGCGCACATGCGAACGATCTTAAATTCAAACATTCTGATGGCCATATTGGGGCGGTCTCTATCGATCACGCGGGGCTTGGCCTCCGTACGATACACGTCTTCGAACTCCCTTTCGAAGTACCACCGGACGTAGTCACCGCGGCTTTCCAGCCCTACGGCAGAGTGATCAGCCATATGGCCGAAAAATGGACCACCTTTACAACGTACCCCGTTCTTAACGGGGTACGACAGATTAAAATTGAACTGACCAAACATGTTCCGTCATATCTTGTCATCGGCGGATGTAGGGCGATCATTATGTATGACGGTCAGCCACGCACTTGTTCTGGTTGTGGCCAAGAAGGGCACGTCCGGTCGGATTGTCTCCGACGACGGCTTACTCAAATCCCGACAGGTGAATCTATGACTCCTCCTACGGTGACGACCCTTCCTCTCAATTACGCCGAAGTTACACGGGCAGCAACTCTTTCCGATGCTGACGACAGTAGTCCGATAGCCGCCCCCGATGGAGAGACCAAAATGGCTTCTGCAGTACAGGATCCGGCCTCTACAACGGCGCCCCCACCTGAAGATAATCACCGATCGACCTTGCAAGAAGGCGTGGATGCCAGAATGGACATTGACCCACGGGTTGTGCCGACAGCGGCTTTTCTTCCAGACACCGGAGCAGCTGACTAAATCCACCCACATTCAGATACTGAAACACACGTCCGTAAACAGCGTTCCCCGCGAAAACACAAGAGACGGCGGCGTGCTCCATCGGACGAGTGTTTGCAGCGATCGTCTGACATGGACGATGGAAATTCCGACGACGGTACCGGCGGTACAGAGGCCGCTGTAACTCCAAACTCAACAGATCGCCGTGGTGACGGCTTCAGCCCCTCAGACCCCACAGCACAGCAGGATCACAAGCAGACATCCGCTGCCGATTCCCAGCCAGCAGAGCCGATGGAGTCAGCGCCGAGTGCCGCAGCAGCCACTAACAGCCACCACCAGCCGATGGTGTTTCACGGCGACTGGGCGGACGACTGTGAGGAACACTCCTTGCCCATCGTGTCGGACGACACGGGGGGAAATTTACCCCACCAGTGTTGATCCTTTCCCGCCGTCAGTTACAGTGACGAGACAGCCTTACCAGGGTATTGATGGCCAACACGGATGCTATGGATAGACCTCAAACTTATCGCGTTGCAACTATAAACATTAACACTATACGGACGCGCGCTAAGTTATCCTTGCTTCAGGATATGTTGAACTCTGCTTCCATCGACATAGCCCTTCTCCAGGAAGTGTACGTCGACGACTTCCCAGGCATGTACGGTTACGATGCTTGCGTCTCTCCAGCTTCCCCAACAGGCAGCGGTGTCGCTGTACTTCTTCGGGAAGGGATAGTGGCGGATGATATCCTGTTTCTGCCTGGGGCAAGAGGAATGGCACTCACAGTACTGGGGGTCCGCCTTATCAATATCTACGCACCTTCCGGGACGGACAAACGTCGCGAACGTTCACGATTCTTTGCGGAAGACGTCGCCCCGCTCTTCCAAGGCCGCCACGACCATCTGGTGTTTGGAGGTGACTACAATTGCGTACTGGTGCCCAGAGATCAACTCCCACGACATAATCCGTGCCCAGAACTCGGGACGCTAATTCGAGACCTGCAGATGGTGGACACTTGGGAACATCTTCACGGCCACCGACCGGGATTCACGCACTTCACAAGTCACTCTTCCAGTCGTATCGATCGGATTTATGTCTCACGCTCTCTCGCCGCTGGAACACAGGATGCGGAACTGTGGCCTGCAGCATTCTCGGACCACTCAGCTTACATTTGTGCCATCACCCTGCGGCGGCAACAAGTGTGGAGAAGCCGCAGCCCGTGGAAATTAAACATCGCTCACCTGTCGTACCCGGATTGCCGCCAAGCCGTTGAGGATACGTGGCATTCGTGTGAAAATCGCCTCCGTGCATATACCACAACGATCCGCTGGTGGTTGGACTGCGCCAAACCGGCACTGAGGCGAACGTTGATAACCTACGGTCGTGACCACGCTACCTGGCGAAGACATACACTCGACTTTTACTTCCGGGTCCTGCACGACTGCGATGCTATGGCGCCGTCTCCGGAACGACAAACGGCGGTCCACCGTGCTAAGGCTCAGATCCTCGCTCATATGCGACGCCACCTAGAGGGGGTAGTCATCCGCTCGAGGACGCAGGATCGGATATCGAGCGAACGCCCGTCAATGTTCCACGTCCTTCGTGAACGTAAACGACGCCAACGAGCGCTGATACGCTTCATCGACACGGAGGACGGTCATCGCCTCACCACGCAACAAGACATAAACACAGCGTTCTACAATCATTATTCCCAACTCTATTCCGCTCAGACCCCTGATCCGACAGCACTGGAGGACGTCTCTCAGACGATTTACGGCACCGTCACCCCGGCAATGGAAGCGGCCTTGATGGAAGAAATTACAGAAGAAGAAGTGATCGACGCCTTTCGAAAAGGTGCTGTCAACAAGTCTCCGGGTCCTGATGGCCTCCCCTTGGAATTTTACCGGACTTTTCAATATTTATTAGCCTCCCGATGGACGGACATCTGTCGCGAACTCCTATCCCCGGACGTGCCGCTCCCTGCGGCCCTTGTGGAAGGAATGATTATTCCTATTCACAAACCGTCCGGTGGCTCACGACTGCAGGACTACCGCCCGTTGACGCTATTGAACTGCGACTTTAAGATCTTTTCTCGACTGTTGGCGGCGCGGATACGCCAGACCCTACGAAATGTTATCTCACCCGATCAAACGTCATTAGGAGGCGACAATAATATTCAAACAGCACTCAGTGAATATCGTGACTTGATCTCACTGGCGAGGGCATGTCGTCTGAAGGGTGCACTGGCGGCAATCGATTTTAGTCAAGCTTTCGACCGAGTGGACCACAACTATTTGGAAGCGGTCCTCCAACATATGCGGTACCCACAGCCATTCGTCACTGTCGTCATGCGACTCCTCCGTGGCGCGACGTCCAAGGTGATCGTCAACGGCCGACCTTCGCAGCCCCTCACCATTTCTCGATCGATACGCCAAGGGTGCCCTCTGTCCACTTTACTTTACGCTGTGGCCATGGAACCTCTCCTCTGCGGCCTGCGCCAACGACTAACGGGTATGACGTTACGAGGCCACACTTTCCGGTGTAAAGCGTACGCTGACGACCTGGTGATTGTCATCCGCCACGGTGACGACACCGCTAGCGCACTAAATTGGATAACGAAATATGGCATGGCCGCTGGTAGTCGTATCAACGTCGCAAAATCGGTGGCGATGAACATCGGGGTCGGATTGTCTGAGAACAGTGTCACCCCCTTACAGCTCAGAGATAGTTTGAAATGTCTCGGCATTGACTTTACAGACGATATACGACGGACCGCTGCTCACAACTTTCGACGGCTTTTACGGAATGTTCGGACTGGAATTGCCAACAACCGCCTACGAGCCCTGGACATCGTCCAACGGACCCAGTATGTTAACTCACATTTAGCGTCACGCATTCCGCACATCGCCCAGATATTACCTATACCGGTGATGTTAGCACGCCGTATACATGCGGCTTTTGGGTCCTTCGTGAGTTCAGGAATGCTTTTCAAGATCAAATATGAGACTCTCACCCTTCCTCCGGATCGGGGAGGGCTTGGCCTTTATCACGTTTATGACAGAGCGGTCGCCCTATTTGTGAGCACATTAGTCAAACTACGGCACCGCCGTCCGGACAGTCTGACCAGTTTGTTAATAGAAGAACTAGCACCGCCCTCCCTGTTGCCGCCTGTGCCGATACACCACGTCCCCTCCTCGCTCTTCTACATCGGTGTCTTTTACCTCGAACTCAGTTACGTTCGACTTGCCTTACCAGCGACTCAACTGGCGACGGCAAAGACGGTTTATGGGGTCCTACAACGTGGACGACCCGATAACGTCGTGGAGAGCAAGCACCCGAACGTCAACTGGCGAGTAGTGTGGAGGACAATTCACCACGTAACACTGGACACTGACGTCACGTCGATGTGGTATATCACTGTCAACGGTAAGCAGGTGACCAGATCCAGGCTACATGCGATCCACATGGTGGACTCACCCACGTGCACGTACTGTGGCGTTCAAGACGACGATGAACACCGTCTTAGCTGTGGCGAGTCTACGGCAGTGTGGCACTTAGTGAGGCAAATGTCAGCATACTTCCTTCGGGTAACGCCGAATCATATCGACCCCAAGACTATCTTATTCCCGGATGAAACGTATTACCCACGCACTAAAACTAATGCAACGACGTGGCTTCGTGGACATGCAGTGCATTATTTGTTTCAAGACGGCACTAAGGACACTTTAGACTTTTGGAACTATTTGCAGGAACGACATTGCAAGATCCTCCGTAACCCTAAGTATCGACAATATTTTTCCAATTTTTTGTGGAGTGCGTTCCACGACCCTCTACGTAGCTGGAACATCACGGGTAAGAGAAGCTAAAATTACAATACGATGATAGAACACTACACGGTCCGACGTGGGATCTACTTTCATCATTACGAGAAGTCATACCTGGATGATACAGCAGATGGAGAGTTTCGTTGTGAACCCTCACACTCTGTAGCAGTATTTGCCCCATTCCTCTTTTTGTCCCCGGTGCGAAAAGGTCTTCGCAGTTATAGTTTCCCCATCCGGTGCAAGATGTAGCACTGGTTAATGGTGGTATGGATTCCACCCTTCAGTTTTGTTTCATGGTTTCCTTCGCCCCGCACTTTGTTCTCTTTCTTTATGCCTTTTTCTACAACTATTAGCATGGTTTTAGTTATGTGCGTCCCCAACTCGAAGCAAAGAGTGCACTTACTAGTTTTCAGTTCCTTACTGTTAAAAAAAAAAAAAAAAAAAAAAAAAAAAAAAAAAAAAAAAAAAAAAAAAAAAAAAAGCGCTAACCCGCTGCTTCCAGGTCTCGGGTAGGCGCGCCTGCCCCAGATCGAATCCGTCCGACGGATTAACGACAATGGCCGATGTGCTGGCCAGCTTGGATGTGGTTTTTAGGCGGTTTTCCACATTCTGCTAGGTGAATGTCGGGCTGGTTCCCACGTCCCGCCTCAGTTCCACGATTCACAGACATTTGAAACACATTCACACTATTTTACGATTTACACTAGACACAGACAGCTGGGGTACATTAATTCACTCTCGGGGTGTATGGGTTGGCGGCAGGAAGGGCATCTGGCAACCCCTTGCAATTAACCATGCCAAATCTGCACTTAACCCTGCCGACCCTGCGCACAATGCGGGATAAAGGCAGTAGCAAAAGAGAGAAAGAAGAAAGTTCCATTAACTCGAGAGTATTACGAAAACGCTCCATGAATTCACACGAGAATCCCTGGAGGCAAGAAGACTTGCTTTTCGCGTAAGGGAATGATAAGAGCAGTCATTGCTCGTACGGAAGCATATAGACTGTCTACTTTGCCTCGCTCTATTTGTAAATGCAAGAGGAAAGGAATGTCTAGCAGTGATACAATGTACGTCCGTCATAAACCGCAAATGTCTTGCAGAATATATTTTAGTTAGTTACTTACATGTTCCATAGATCATCTGAACCATTCATTTCTCTAAATGATGTGGAACGAGTCAGTTTCAGCATATGTATACATAATTAGTGTTAACATTAATGAACATATTATCATTTTATTCCATCTCATGTAACTACACTTAAAAACTTATTGATCCTTTGTTTTTAAGTAGATATTCATAGGTGGAATAGAATGAGTTGTCCGGGAAAAATAGTTTTAATTAGATTTAAAACTTGCCACGCTATCTGTCAGACGTGGGTAACTGGCCATTTTTCCCTCTAGTGTTGTAAGTGTGTACAACACTGTTCTTCTCAACGTGTAATGGATGCTCATGGTGAATTTCAGGCGAAAGTACGTGTTATAAGAGCGCAGTTAAAATGCCTAGCTCCTGGGAGAAGTACCTACTTGGCGTCCGTGGGTGAACACCACATATTGATCTTGCTGCTTGCTTTTGTTACCTCAGAAAATTACTCCGTATGACATTACTGAGTTGAAATATGCAAAATGTGACGGGAGGTTCGTTGTATGCTTCCAAGTAGCTGAACTTAACTGTGTGAGAAGCTCAGTAACATACTTCTTGTAGTTCAAGTTTTCATCAGTATGTAAACTCAAAAATTTGAAGCATTCTACCCTACGTACTAGCTCTTGCTTATGTGCGACATCAGATATTGGTATGACTATTTCTTGTACAGAAATGAATATTGTGTGTTTTTCAGGGAACCATTTAAGAATTCTTTGGGAAATGTCAACTCTTTTGTTGCTTTTTTTAAGGATTTACCATAACACTTACCTCGTCTGCAACAGGTACCAATTTTTTTGTTGAATGTTAAGTGGAAGGTCATTCACATATATAAGGAATCGGAGTGGACGCAAAATTGAACTCTGTGGGACTCCGTTTGTAATTTTACCCCAGTCAAGTACGATTCAAACCAGCCTGTGTGAAAAGCCATCAGTTCCACAAAACTGAAGTTTTTCTAAGAGCTTATCACGATCTACAGAATTAAAGGCCTTGGGGATATCTCCAAAAAGTACTTCTGAATACGTATGTAGCCCGCAGTTTGCACCATCAGTGCAGGAGTGACTCTAGCGGGAGCTTTTTGCGGTAACGTATTTAATTAAATGTATTTATTAACATACAGATTGACAACAGAAAAACTCTCAATACTTCATCAGTAGTTCAGCCCTGTTTTCTAAGACAGTCTGGTTCACAGATGGTAAAAGATTTCACCTTTCGTTATGGCAGAAGCTCAACACTTTTGTCTCCGCTCTAGGACGTCCCATCCCGTTAGAGCGCAGTGCTTGCTAACGATGCCTGGAAGTCGCACAATTATTTTCGATTGTCGCGTCTCGTTTTTTGCCTTCACCGCCGGCCCCTGGCCTCCGCGCCGGTCCACAGCCAGATGTCATTTTCTTCATCAGCGCGACAGTGCGTTCGCAGCCGGCAGTCATTTTCTCCGGGGCGGTTCAAACACGCGCCCGCCGTCTCGCAAAGGCTGCGTGTGGTTGTTAGCGCGCCAGCTGGCGTTCCCCGCACGGAAATTACTCGGCTCTGCGCCACACGAACGTAGCTGTCGTCTAAGTGCAAAAACGGCAGCCGCTTTCTTTCCTCTAAGCTGTGTTCGCCGTGAACTGGAGTGGCACGTACAGAACCCAGCGAGATAACTTCGTAACTCAGCACAACGGAAATGTTTCAATCGTCCAACTCACCTACGTGGCTGATGGGTGCTAAATCATTGTGACGTAGCGACCCCTGATCTGACAGTAATTGGTTCGACATACGTTTGTGAAAGAAATTTTAATCTGAGAAACTGAGTTAGATGGATAACTTCACTACACATTGTAACGAAGCAAAATTGCTCTACTTTTGATCAATAGCACATTAAATACTAAGCCTATTTGACGAAATTTGCGATTCCATTCCTTTTTCAGCTATGTTTTAGAAAAAACCTGACAGTCTGAAGTACAAATCGGAGCCCATGGGATTCGTGTATTGTATGGAAATATTCAGTCAAATTTCACACTTTTCCATGTTTTCCCGTAGTATTTTGGATCATTATTTATAATTTTGTTCATAAAAATGATACTAATCCTGATTGATGAAATTTGCGATTCCATTCCTTTTTCAGCTATGTTTTAGAAAAAACCTGATAGTCTGAAGTACAAATCGGAGCCTATGGGATTCGCGTACTGTATGGAACTATTCAATCAAATTTCACACTTTTCCATGTTTGCCCGTAGTATTTTTGATCATTATTTATATTTTAGTTCATAAAAAGCTAATTAAGCAATAAATTCCATTTATTCAGTTTGAGAGAAGAAATGGTTCAAATGGCTCTAAGTACTATGGGACTTAACATCTGAGTTCACCAGTCCCATAGACTTAGAACTACCTGAACCTAAGGACATCACACACGTCCATCCCCGAGGCAGGATTCGAATCTGCGACAGCAGCAGCAGGGTGGTTCCGGACTGAAGCGCCTAGAACCGCTCGGACACAGCGGCCGGCTCAGTTTGACAGAAAGTGGCATGTATTTCACATTTTACAATATTCTGGTTATAACATTTCTCAGGGCATTTTAGTATTCATTACATCAAGACCTGTTCCTGTTTTTAGAAATCAAACTTATATTTTCAATAAAATAGTCATCTGACAACAAATACAAAATATGTACTATTTTGGCGATGTGTCATGGACTGTAATTTGTATAAAAATTCTGTTTCAAAATTACGCGTAGTAATTGGCATGAAATTTGCTAACCTGAAGATCCGTGTTACCTTTGTGCTGTTCATTCATATGTGCAGAAAACTCTGTTCAAAATTTCTAGAACCACCTAGAACTTCATGCTATAATATATCGTTTGTCATACGCGCCAAAAGTTAATTACTCCTTGTTTCGAGCTCCACTGGGACAGTCCTTGTCTAGATAGAAGACTCTATGTTAGTTTTTGTGCTGTGGACAGAATGTACGCCATGTAGGAGTTTTGTATTGGAAACTATGATTTCTATTGAAAAAAACATCTGATTAGTATGTTTTCTGTTAATGCTCATAATAAGACTCTGTTTAGCGGTTTGCAAAAAGCTGATGTAAAAAATTCATTGTTTGCCACGTCCGGAACGAGAATAAACAAAGTTTAATGAAAATGTGAATAGGTACCTTCACAAATGTTAGAAAAACGTGAAAATTTACATCATACCCTAAGGAAGACAATGTTTGATGCCACAAATAATTCCACCAAATATTTTGGTCATTGCAACAAACGTTTCAGAGCTTTGTGTTTAACATTACCGTTCGCCATGTTATACTACCATGCGTTTACGTATGTATATGACTAGCTAAAGAAAAGCAATTCTCAGTCATCAAATTACGTAACAGTGTTTTTTATTTGGTCACAGAGAGCAACAATGATAGACCACCCTGCAGCTACAACTACACTCGAGCTCAATGGGAATATTTCCCAAACAGATAGAAAGAAATTGTAAATGCGCATAACTCGAATAATATAGTCAAGGCGAGAAGGGACATACACGTCGTCCTAGACCCAGAAGCTAGACACTTAGAGGCGTCAAAACACTGAGAGTACACACAATTTAGCCTGTGTCCAAGACGCATAGGTTAGAAACGCAGAGTTGTCAGAACATCGGCAATACACACTAATAACATCTGAAAATGTGGGGGCGTCCACCGGACTGACAAAACCGACCAGAAATGGTTAGACGTGGTACGGTGGACAGGTTTTTGTAAATCACTATATAAGCAGGAAGGTGACAGAGGCCATGTCGGGTACTATTGCAGGCTACATCAGGGGTAATCAAGGAATGGAAAAAGTAGGAGGCCGCACTCCAGCCTCCCAGTATTACCAACGAATGCTACATTGCAAAGATGTTTGGTGTCCATAAATAGCGCAAAACAGAGTGTCGTAAAAAACAGCTGCCAAATACGTCTAGTTTTAGTTTAGTAAAAAATAGTTAGATTTTTAACCAAAGATAGATATCCAACCAGGCTGACCTCTGTCGAGATATTTGTTTAATTTATTTGAATAACGAGGAATATAAAAAGCGAAAAAGATCGAAAAAATGAACAAAACCAGTGATAAACTAATACATTATATAAAATTATCTGAAAATACAGTGCTCTGGGCAGATTCCGAAGAGGACGTGAAGTAAAGGTTAAAATTTTGTCTAGTGGGTTTGTAGATTGCAAATCGAAAGTAAACACAAGTAAGATAAAAGTAATGGTGATAGATGAGTAGAACAGACAATTAAGGGCAGGGAAATCAAATACTATTGCATAAAATTAATTTTGCTGCTTGGTTAGTAGAATACAATAACAGATGACAACGGAAGTACAATGGATATTGGAAGAAGAATTGCAATGATTAAACATAAGCATAATTTATTGACAAGTAACCACCTCAATACAGAAAGAAATTTATCAAGACACGGAGCATTTTAAGCTGTGACAGATAAGGGTGTAAAAAAATACTTCTGAGCACCATGGGACTCAACTGCTGAGGTCATAAGTCCCCTAGAACGTAGAACTACTTAAACCTAACTAACCTAAGGACATCACACACATCCATGCCCGAGGCAGGATTCGAACCTGCGACCGTAGCGGTCACGCGGTTCCGGACTGAAGCGCCTAGAACCGCACGGCCACTCCGGCCGGGGATAAGGGTGTACTATGAAGAACAAGACATGCAGAAATTAGAAGAAATAGAGATTTGAAAATAGAGAAGAGCCATAAAAAACATCCCGGTCTGAAAGAGAAGCTTTTGAACAAATGCTAAAAGAAATTAAAGAGAATAGGACGGTCATTAACGTGAGTCAGAGAAGAAGACTAAATTACCTGGACACCTAATTCGGCAAAGAGTTAAATTAAAAGAGAACATTGTAGAAGGAAAAATCCTGTAAATGGTGAAGACGCAGGCTCAGAACATCCACATTAGAAAACGTGAAATGTAGCTACTACAACCAAATAATATAGACGGCGATGGGCAGAGAGTAATGCCTACGTAAACCAAGCGTTCACTTGTCTGTCTCATGATGATGGTGATGATGATCATGTGATGTAGAATTGAAAGTACATTTTATAACAGTACCAAATATTTAGCAAGTCATACGACCACCTATTTTAATCGGGCAACGGTTTGTGAGAAAAGACAAATAACTGGCAGACCTTTGTAATAATGCAGCAGCAGACTAGGAAAGCAGCCAAAGAAGTGCAGCTTGCACAAAATGTAGTGCCACAGCTCCAAGTCGCACGTATGCGAAGAATTTTCACACATTTGATCCATAATAGTTGTTTCGTCTGTGAAGTAGGCCTATAGCTATGGGCGAATGTTCCGCGACACTTCTTACACAACAAAATAGTTCTAGGTCACACAGCCAGATTTCAGTGTCCATTGGGCACAGTACTTTGGCAAACGACGACGTGACCATAGCCAAGGCATTAAGTGATCGCCACGGGATGAGAGCGCGGTTATTCACCCCAACCTTTCCGCCCCTCCCCCTCCTGCCCCTCCCCACGGGTTCCTTCTACTCACTGCTCCTTCCTCGACTCGCTGCCGGCTACTTTAGTGTTGCACGTGCCCTTGAAAACAGTTCCCTGTAGTAGCAGGGTGTCTACAGCCCCTTATTAATCAAAGTACGGATCTCCACGCTTTACTGCCACAGTAGTGCCCGTATTTTAGACAGAGCACAGGAAATAGGAGTAATTTCTACCTCCTGATAATTCGTTCTATCTTCCAGGATAATTCTCGGTTCTATGGGATGAAAGAAGTTGCTACATTCTACTTAAACTACTATTCCGTTTCTGGAAGTTGTATTGTCGGTACAAGGCGAAAGCTCGTACAATATTCCACTCTGTGTAGCCCTTCTTACGAAAACTCGTCTTCATACGTACTAGTGCTTGGCTGACAATGTCCATATCAGACATTGTGCGATTCCTTGTACCAGTGTTTTCAGCATCCCATAAAGAAAGAACTAGTTGTTCAATCTCATTAGTATACTTCAAGGTATCCAGAATTCCTTTATTATTAGTGACAAATTGGTCTTTGTACAAGATAAGGAGTATTGAAGTATATTGGTTACAAACTGCGGCGTGCACACACTTCGTTCAACATGTACACATTACTACAGATATTCGGATTTAAGTTATGAGATGTTAGATATGCCTGCCATCATTGGTGATCATGTGGCACAGACGAATAGCGGAATACTGCATGATTCGCTGAAGTGTCGGAACATCGATGCTGTCGATGACCTCCTCAATGGCTGTTTTCAGCTCAGCAATGGTTTTTGGGTATTGCTGTACACCTTTTCTTTAATATATCCCCACAAAAAAGGAGTCGCATGTGTTCAGATCGGGAGAATAAGAGAGCCAATCGAGGCCCATTCCAGTGGCCTCTGGGTAACCCAGAGCAAGAATGCGGTCCCAAAGTGGTCTTCAAGGACATCAAACGCTCTCCTACTTCGATGGGGTCGAGCTCCGTCTTGCACGAGCAATTTCTTGTAGAAATCAGGGTCAGTTTGTATAATGGGGATGAAACCATCACCCTAAGCCTTCATGTATCGTTCGGTAGTCACCGTGCCAACACAGAATATCGCAACGATTATTCCGTGACTGGACACTGGACACCACACAGCCAAACGTTGAGGGTGAAGAGACTTCTCGGTCACGAAATAAGGATTCTCAGTCCCCCAAACGCGCCAACTTTGATTATTAATGAACCCAACCAAATGGAAGTGGGCTTCATCTCTAAACCAAACCATATTCACATCAAGTCCTGGTCGTCATCTCCGCGGACAGTAGTGTTGGCGAAACACAGCCGCTCTTTCATGACCATGGAGCTTAATGGGTGATAGGTTAGAAGTTTGTATGGGAAGAGATGCAGGTCATCAACAATAATTTGTCGCAGTGTATCCCGGTCGATTCCCGCTTGTTGTGCAGCTCGTCTGATCGATTTGTTGGGGCTGGTTTGAAACAGCGTGTGTCCTCACGAAGTTTTAGGGGCGTTTTCACCCTCTTTGGACGACCGACATTGCAACACTGTCATCATCACGAACACTACACGTTCTCTCGAACTTGCAAATCAAATTCTTGATTATCAGTTCACTTGGACCGGTTGTCCACAGCTTGAACTCGGTCGCAAACTTCCTTTGAGCAGCAGTTGGCTGTTATTGCTGGCGTAGTAGGTCTTCACAAGCGTTATACACTCAGCCACGCCCGTGCGCATGCGCATACTAATTCCCATCATGCCCAGCAGCCAACCGCGCAGTTTCAACGCTCCAACGTAAATCGTTCATAAGTTATGATGATTTTATTTCATATAGGTCTATAACTGTAACCCTGTAATTATTTGCGCTGGTACCGAGAAGCTCTGATGAAGAGATGGACACCACTGTGTTTATTCGAATATGCATGGATGCACATTCTCTTCCCATTTCTGTTATGTGGCTCTTAAATCTCAGAATGAATATTTGTTTTGGGCGTGATTCTGTGAGGAGGTCAGCTGTTATGCAAAGATGCATGTTTCGTTACGTTTGGTGCCAACCTGACTCTCGTAGTAGATTGTCAAAGATGCACTAGTAGTGGGAAAGTATACAGTGCTTGGTAGCAAGTCCCTTCATCACGTTCAGGGTTGAGTAGAGTGACCCATTACGGATGCTCCGTCGTTTTGCATCACTTTGGTTGGGCGAGGGTATGGATGGAACCTGTACTGCTCTCCGTCAAGCAGTCTGCTAATTTAACGAGAGGATGAGGTATATCAGATCAGTTGACTAACCTGTTCTTTTTCAGCATCATCCCATTTATACTCACGTTATGAGCGTTGTCTAAATTTTTTCTGTGTATATTGCACAGTTAAAACTCACTATTCTAACGTGAGCATCGAGAGCTTTGTAATACGGTTTTAAGTTATTAATTCTGTGGTGCGTTCAGCGTCCACAATAATATACCAGTTGATTTCTCGGTTAGAAATCGTTTAACTACTTCATTTTATTAAATTCCAGAATTTGGAAGACTTTTGTTGCTAACATGCACTTCTCGCTCTCTGAAACCTTTAAAAATGTCGCAGAAACCGTAAAAGAGTAATCATTTCCTTACTGCACTTTCAATTTTGCAATTAGGCGTGTGAATGGTGTGAAATATTTAACGAATTTTGCATGTGACGTGAGTTGATTTGATTTATTTTTTCTTTGTGTTTACGCTGCCAGGTGTGCAGTACTGTTCGGAGAAACGGGCACAGGCATCCTGAACTAAATTCAGGTAGGTTCTCCGTGTAAAATTATAATACAAAATCCAAGAACAGTCACGGACGGTGAATGGTTTGGAGCCAATGATTTCCGAGATCCCACGTGGACTTTGCTGCACAGTCGATGAGCTAACGATCGTTCTTGTGGAAAATCGAGTAGAGATTGCGCTCGTTTCATCTGAAGATTTGATACTATCCAAGAACGTTCAAAGACGGTGTGTTAATTCTTTTGCAATGGAAAGATGTTATTGGAATGTTGTGATTGGTGCGTCAGTACTTTCATCGTTCTTGTAGAAGTGCAGTGACGGTTTTGCAAATGTTCGTGTGACGGATTTAGTAGGATGTATTTCATTTTTGTCTATTAACTGTGCATATTTGTGTCTGCTGTTAAATTGTATTTAACAGAAAACAATGCATGCAAGAATAGAATAACACAGAAACGAATGATGTTACATACTTCTTATAAATTTTGACTCTCCCCGTATGCTGACCATCGTTCTCAGCATAGAGTGGCATTAGCTACCATGTGCGCCTGCTTGCCCGGCGCAGCATTTCTGGAGTGATCATTCTCAAGGCTGTCTTTCGGCCAGATATAAATATTCCGAGACCGGGAGCTACGGTGCACAGCACAAAAAAATGGTTCAAATGGCTCTGAGCACTATGGGACTTAACTGCTGCGGTCATCAGTTCCCTGGAACTTAGAATTACTTAAACAGAACTAACCCAAGGACATTACACACATCCATGCCCGCGGCAGGATTCGAACCTGCGACCGTAGCGATCGGCCGGTTCCAGACTGTAGCGCCTAGAACCGCTCGGCCACTCCAGCCGGCTTCACAGCACATTCATCATTCGTCATTATCTTATGGTAATGCTAGTAAAGCTGAAAGTAACTATTCGCACGAATCACGTCGCGTTTTCTTATCAAGATTACTTAATTCATTCATAGGTCGAAATGATCGGTAACCTTCTTTCGTCAATCAACGACGCATGAAGTTTCTAGGAATGTTCATGTCCGCCAACCGCATAATTTTCAGTGACTTCATTATCTGTAAAATGATAAGGAGAGGAGAAGAAAGGAAGGGAAAGGGGAGGGATCACTGCTGTCAGCTGCACTGGGACATTGCGTGGAATCTGCGGCGACGAGTGAAAATGTGTACCGGGCCGGGATTCGAACCCGGGATCTCCAGGTGCGGTGACCACTGCCCCATCCGGGACACAGTGTTATCGTTACTGCCCGGATTGTCTAGGCTCGCCTCACCGCCGATCCACACTTCCATCGAGCGCCACCTATCAGCAGCCCCTGTCAGTTTCATCCATACTCGCTCTTCCTAGATTCCCATAGGAGGTCGGAAGTATCCGTGCTTTCGGAAATGGACAGGGACTGTTGATATGTGGTGCTCGATGGGAGTGTGGATCAGCCGTGGGGCGAGCCGAGATAGTCCGTGCAGTTGTGATAACGCTGTGTCCTGATAGCGCAGTGGTTGCCGCACCTTCATAGTAAACTGGAGATCTCGGGTTCGAATCCCCGTCCGGTACACATGTCTCGCTCGTCGCCGTCGATACTGCATAATGTCGCATTGCAGCTGACAGCAGAGACCCCTCCACTTTCCTTTCCTTTCTCCCCTCTCCACCTTCAATCTCCATATAATGAATAACAGCTGATGATTCTGCGTGGTTTCTTCGCACATGTCTGAAAGAACAGACACTATACATTCATTTGACTTTATTATCGTTGTTATATTTTTTGCATCTTCCACTGCGTGGTGTATCTGTCACAGACCCAGTTACAAACACCTTTATTTCCAGTTTCTAAAGATTAACCACCACTTGAAGCGCTTAAAAAGGTATTCTCTAATTTCATCATATGTCTCGCCCGTTCGTTTCTTTTCGTGCACCGATACGCTCAGAAGAAGACGTTCTTCAGTTGTAGATCCACTTGTATCCATCATTATAACACAAATGTTTACAACAGCGTTGTCTTTGTGGGACACAACACGATCACATGACGCATTTTCATGGAGTGGCGCCTACACTGTTGGAATTTGAGGGATCTGTACCAGAAGGCAGACCTACTAAGGGAATGGAACGTTATTGTCGACCTACAATACATTTGCAGATTCACGTAACCGAGAAAATAAATGTTAAGCTACTTGAATACTTTCCAGTCGTGACTTCTGGCTCAAACTACAACACAGTGAAATTCTTCATCTGCTATAACTAAATGTATACGGTCGACATTAGCAATCACTGCATGCTTTCAAGTAGAAGATTTACAAGTTGCATACATCCTTTAGTTGCAGTTTATAGAAACATCAGACTATTTTAAGGTCTGATTTCCTGTCGACGTATTACAGTTCTGGCATCTTGTGTTCTACATTATTTCTCTCAGCTCCACGCTTGATGACTGTAATAACAACAATTAATTTATCGGTTAAAATAATTACAAGTGAATATACTTACGAAGAAAGCAGTACCGACAGGATTGTGGTATGGAAGGCATCAGCACATCGCTCTGCCGACAGTTCTCAGTTTCCCAAATCTCGTGTGGCGCCGTGGTCTCCGGAGGAGCAAACTATTATCTCCACCAGTGAATTAGGTTAACTAGTCACTATTGAGCAAGCAGTAAAGGAAACAAAAGAAAAATTCGGAGTAGGTATTAAAATCCATGGAGAAGAAATAAAAACTTTGAGGTTCGCTGATGACATTGCAATTTTGTCAGAGACAGCAAAGGACTTGGAGGAGCAGTTGAACGGAATGGCTAGTATCTTGAAAGGAGAATATAAGATGAACATCAACAAAAGCAAAACGAGGATAATGGAATGTAATCGAATTAAGTCGGGTGATGCTGAGGGAATTAGGTTAGGAAATGAGACACTTAAAGTAGTAAATGAGTTTTGCTATTTGGGGAGCAAAATAACTGATGATGGTCGATGTAGAGAGGATATAAAATGTAGACTGGCAATGGCAAGGAAAACGTTTCTGAAGGAGAGAAATTTGTTAACATCGAGTATAGATTTAAGTGTCAGTAAGTCGTTTCTGAAAGTATTTGTATGGAGTGTAGCTATGTGTGGAAGAGAAACGTGGACGATAAATAGTTTGGACAGGAACAGAATAGAAGCATCCGAAATGAGATGCTACAGAATAATGCTGAAAATTAGATGGGTAGATCACATAACTAATGAGGAGGTATTGAATAGAATTGGGGAGAAGCTGAGTTTGTGGCACAACTTGACGAGAAGAAGGGACCGGTTGGTAGAACATGTTCTGAGGCGTCAAGGGATCACAAATTTAGCATTGGAGGGCAGCGTGGAGGGTAAAAATCGTAGAGGGAGACCAAGAGATGAATACACTAAGCAGATTCAGAAGGATGTACGTTGCAGTAGGTACTGGGAGATGAAGAAACTTGCACAGGATAGGGTAGCATGGAGAGCTGCCTCAAACCAGTCTCCGGACTGAAGACCACAACAACAACAGTGACTAACAAACTTTTGTGGCCTGCAGTAGTACTTCTATGGGAATTAAGTCTGACAATAACTTGCTTCGTGATTTTGAATGTGTTTTGTGGTCGGGCAAAAATTCCAAATAGACAGCAATGGTGTCGCAGTGTAGGAGTATTGTATATAATTTTTTTCTGGTCGTTATTTCAGTGAATGCAGAAGTTAAAATTTTTCACTAATACGTCAATTTCTATTCTAAGGGGGCCGTTTGTGCTGAGTTTTAACGGTCATTCACGCATGAATACACCAGAGAGGGGCCGGAAAGGCCATTTTGGTCGTGTAACTGGCAAGGAAACTAATGACGGTGCATTATCTTCCTCATTGATGTGGAAACTGATGCTAGATCTTGTAATAGACCAACCGAGTACACAAAGCTTATTCGGTTTAGTATTTTTGTCATATGAATCCATAAAAACCATCCCAGCCCAGTAATCCTAACATTCATTATCACCTATTAAGAATAAGGGATTCTACTTTCGCCGCATCAAGTGGAATTTTATTCATGATTCGCAGTGAGCCATGATCTCTCTCTTGCTCTAAGGAGGAAGATTTTTGATTTGGCTATTAGTGGTACCGCAAGTTCAATGGCTCTAACGGGTCTGCTTAAACCAACGTGACTCTAAAATCAAAAAGAACGCAATTTCCGTCAGACTTTACTGAGATCGCCCAATTAGTGCTTTTATTAATTAATTACCTTGCTAATCAGAATGATTTTAATGAGGACTTGCGAACTATTCTTCCGTGAGGCGGTGAATTTGTAGTGAATGAGAAACAGGTAAATTGACATCAATATTGTATATTTATTAACAAAAGACGCGAAACTGAATCTTTTACAACTACAAAGAGAGAACCTCTTTGTTCTTACTCGATCTGATAGCGTTAAAAATGAACTTATAGGAGCTGGGCTAGCAGCCTGCCTTTTCCACAATGATGAGGAGACAAATGAATGATGGGCAAGGAAACGAGGAATCTGATCGTCGTGACTCTAATTCACTCCACTTCTACATGATTAGCAGAACAATAGCTGAATACAAGGATAAGAAGAAGCCAACGTGGCCTCTGAATCAAGTAACACTCATCAGTGTCCAGAGGATTAAATTACTGCGGATATGAATCGTTGCTATAAGGTCACCTCTTGCCACGTGATCACGTGGCCTAGCACAAAGGGCTAAGCCCATTTCACAAATTATGGAATCTTCACTCCAAGTGCATTTCACAAAAAAGAAAGAATGATGGAGGCGCAACTGTAAATTTGAGAGTGAGAATCTTTGCCCCGATATGAACTACAACCGACGTTTCGCTTCTATGGACACAGGTCGGATACGAAAGCCAGCAACAAATAAATTCTTACGGAATAAACATCGGAAAAAAACGAAGACTACGAACGCGCTCTAAGCGGAGGGTTTCCTATCTCACTCCTGATACTGTAACCAACGAAGTTTACGAAGAACACTTATACTTACCGATACGAGACCACGATGCGTGCCTCCAGCCACGATCAGCAACAAATTGGAATTGACCGAAGACTTCCCCGTCTCCAGAGTGGAGCTGGGAGCGTTAGGTAGCGAACGTTCGGCGCGCTCCTTCAGTGGCGAAAACATGGTTCAAACGGCTCTGAGCACTACGGGACTTAACTGCTGAAGTCATCAGTCCCCTAGAACTTAGAACTACTTAAACCAAGCTAACCTGAGGACATTACACACATCCATGCCCGAGGCAGGATTCGAATCTGAACCGTAGCGGTCGCTCGGTTCCACACTGTAGCGCCTAGAACTGCTCGACCACCCCCTACACCGGCCAGTCAGGGGCCGGAGTTCTCAGGGAGCCAACTTCGCGGTGTTGCAAGAGAGTGAGACGTGAAATTTCAGAGCTGGTACGACAGCTTGAGAGCCTGAGAAGAGGGACGACTTTAGCCATCACCTACCATTCAAACTGGTCTCACGTGCTCCCCCTAGAACAGCGATCCAGGCAGGAAAGGTGTAGCCATCATGGCTACAGGGAAGCTCCTGAATCGACTGCAGAAAATACAAAATTCCGCTGTCATTTCTCTCACTAATAAGGGCGATGTTAACAGAGGGACTTACCCACACATGCACGCATTCAACTGCAGTTATAAGAGACTGGTGTAAAATAGTTTTGTTACAAAGAGAATAAAACATGAAAGACTCACGTCTTTCAAAACATCACCAACTTCGTCTCATGTTATAAGAAGAAGAAAGCACACAAGCAAGATATCGGCCCCAGCAATCGATACTGCACGAAAATCTGGGCCATAATTCTGACAGTACTCAGCTATGGCCTTTTGAATGTATAGCTTTTGATCTTTAGTATGCAGCAGTTTTTTTACAGGCTTCGCCCCACTGCAGCCGTTTAATGGCCGATCTGGAGTGCCGAGGGAGTAAGAGGTTCGCGAATTACTGTTCCGGCATTGGTAACACGCTTTGATCATTGTGTCAAAGAGAGCGGTTCCCAACCAACAGGCGGTGCCAGAGATTTTTTGTTTAGCACATTTCTATGGTATGCTTCAGAAATGCTGTGCAAAAAGACTGAAACGAATGAAGATGTCTTTAAAGAAGTAGCGTATTTCTATTCTGTTTTGACATCGCTGTTGTGTGTTATTTATTTGGATTTTAAAACTCTTCACTGTTCTTCAGCGTGACAGGCATTATTAAAGTGCAAGTCGAAAATCATTAACTTCGTTTCGTAATATTCCTTCAGTTGCTTCGGTTATATTGTTTTTTATTTTGGGGCATATAGATAACTACAGAATATCATTGCAAGTGTGTAGTACATCAACTTCAAGTACACATACGTACTGTGAATATAACACCGTATATATGTGTACGCGAAGTTGATATACTAAACACTCATTTTACTTACTGTTTTTTTTTTTTTTTTTACATAAGGTAACATGTTTTCTCGGATAAGAGTGCAAAATAAGTTGGGACGATGCGTCCATCTTCCCCTCCTCTTCCCTAGATTTCAAAACCCCGTGAATAGGAGAACTCTGGTTGTCACTCCATTGTACAGGCTTCGCGTTCGGGCGTTACGCGACCAAAGTGGGGCGGAGTGAGTGAAAAACAAACTGTGCGTGCGAAAGTTTAAAAGCTGTATTTCCGAAAGATCATAACTGCGTATTATCAGAATTGTGGCTCAGATTTTATCGCGGAATCGATTGCAGCGGCTGACATCTTGCATATGTATTTTGTCTTGTTCAAAATATCATGTCCACTTGGTGATGTTTCCTTGTAAGTACTGCAGCCATCAGGTCTATAAAAGACTCTAGTTAGTCGGAGACAGATCATGATATTGTTGCCTATTAGTTGCTATAGTCAAATCACCCGGAATGGCAACTTGTACTCGCTATCTCATCTGGACCATCAACGTATCGATGGCACCGCTATGGACACGCGCCATGTTCTACTGTTGTCTGCAGTCATCGACAGTGTCTCTCTTTCTTAACCTCAATGAAGTGTTTTATTTCTTCATTCTGTTTGTGTCCTCTGATTATTAATGTGTGCGATTTTATTGACTGACTAAGCATTGTCTCCCTGTTCAGAGAAACGCATCAGGTTAAAACCAGCCTGTCAGTTTCATTCTCATTAAGAATACTCAATCGAGAGAGGGAGAGATCGTTTTGGTTTTTGTGTGTGGACAATATGGATTTTGTTACGCAAATGAAGCTTACATGATGATTGCGGAGGTTTCCTCTTGCAAAATATATTCCGTTATTCATGCATTGGTTTGGACATATTGGTGCGGGCCCTGGCAGATCGTGGGTGGCATAGCGTTCCTGAAGTGCACAGTGCAGCAGCACGATGGGATACCTAACTAAACTCCACCCGAACAGGTCATGAAGGCACAACGGTACAGACCGGCAGCCATGTCATCCTCAGCCCACAGGCGTCAGCGGATGCGGATATGGAGGGACATGTGGTCAGCACACCGCTCTCCCGGCTCTCTGTCAGTTTACGAGACAGGAGCCCCTACTTCTCAATCAAGTAGCTCCTCAGTTTGCCTCACAAGGTTTGAGTGCCCCCCCCCCCCCTCCACTTACCAACAGCGCTCAGCAGACCTGATGGTCACCCATCCAATTGATAGCCTAGCCCGACAGGGCTTAACTTCGGTGATCTTATGGGAACCGATGGGGTAGCTGGTTCAGCAAATTAACGAGTCACCTCTTGCATGGATAGTCTGGTCTCCTGTCCTCCTTGGTTGGTCATCCTCGGTATTCAATATCCGAGACCCCTGGCTATTGGGGCAGGTGCCGTGACACCGGACACTGACCATGTCCGAAGGTTCGTAGCATTCATGCTGGTTGCAAAGCAAAGCCCGTGAGAGAACAATCACATGTACATTGGACCCGGTTATGAATCTGACGATGTCGCAACTAGCCGGCCGAAGTGGCCGTGCGGTTAAAGGCGCTGCAGTCTGGAACCACAAGACCGCTACGGTCGCAGGTTCGAATCCTGCCTCGGGCATGGATGTTTGTGATGTCCTTAGGTTAGTTAGGTTTAACTAGTTCTAAGTTCTAGGGGACTAATGACCTCAGCAGTTGAGTCCCATAGTGCTCAGAGCCATTTGAACCATTTTTTGATGTCGCAACTGGCACCAGATCGGTGAGCGAAGACAAGATTACAGAAAATTTTAGGTAGGAGTTTGGACTATAGGTAAAATCTTGTGGGGGCGAGCAGCACTATCTCGAACTAGGATAGCTCCTGGATTTCAGCACCGCACCTTGTTGCTGGCGCTTGGACGTTATCGGCTCGAGCTTTAGACAAAGGAAACAGTGCCCTAGCTGATTGAGCGACGTCTTACATTAGCCAGAGTGGGAGCACTCACATTGTCTTTCATAGGGGCGGAAGCACGAGTTCTTTCAGATTGATTCGAGCTGACATCTTCTCCCAAGCTGGAGGTCTAGGATCAAACTGTAAATTTGTTTAAACAGAAAAATTACGAGACTGGCTCAAGTACACTACTGGCCATTAAAATTGCTACACCACGAAGATGACGCGCTACAGACGCGAAATTTAACCAACAGGAAGTAGATGCTGTGATTTGCAAATGATTAGCTTTTCAGAGCATTCACATAAGGTTGGCGCCGGTAGCGACACCTACAACGTGCTGACATGAGGAAAGTTTCCAACCGATTTCTCATACACAAACAACAGTTGACCGGCGTTGCCTGATGAAACGTTGATGTGATGCCTCGTGAAAGGAGAAGAAATGCGTACCATCACGTTTCCGACTTTGATAAAGGTCGGATTGTAGCCTATCGCGATTGTGGTTTATCGTATTTCGACATTGCTGCTCGTGTTGGTCGACATCCAATGACTGTAAGCAGAATATGGCATCGGTGGGTTCAGGAGGGTAATACGGAACGCCGTGCTGGATCCCAATGGCCTCGTATCACTAGCAGTCGAGATGACAAGCACTTTATCCGCATGGTTGTAACGGATCGTGCAGCCACGTCCCGATTCCTGAGTCAACCGATGGGGACGTTTGCAAGACAACAACCATCTGCAAGAACAGTTCGACGACTTTTGCAGCTGCATGGACTACCAGCTCAAAGACCATGGCTGCGGTTACCCTTGACGCTGCACCACAGACAGGAGCACCTGCGATGGTGTACCCAACGACGAACCTGGTTCTGTTTACAGCATCATGATGGTCGCATTCGTGTTTGGCGACATCGCGGTGAACCCACATTTGAAGCGTGTATTCGACAACCCCATAGTGGCGTGTCACCCGGCGTGATGGTATGGGGTGCCATTGGTTACACGTCTCGGTCACCTCTTGTTCGCACTGACGGAACATTGAACAGTGGACGTTACATTTCAGATGTGTTACGACCCGTGGCTCTACCCTTCATTCGAACCCTGCGAAACTCTACATTTCAGCAGGATAATGCACGACCGCATGTTGCAGGTCCTGTACGGGCCTTTCTGGATACAGAAAATGTTCGACTGCTGCCCTGGCCAGCACATTCTCCAGATATCTCACCAATTGAAAACGTCTGGTCAATGGTGGCCTAGTAACTGGCCCGTCACAATACGCCAGTCACTACTTTTGATGAACTGTGATATCGTGTTGACGTTGCATGGGCAACTGTATCTGTACATGCCATCCAAGCTCTGTCTGACTCAATGCCCAGGCGTATCAAAGCCATTATTACGGCCAGAGGTCGTTGTTCTGGGTACTGATTTCTCAGGATCTATGCACCCAAATTGCGTGAAAATGTAATCACATGTCAGTTCTAGTATAATATATTTGTCCAATGAATTCCCGCTTATCATCTGCATTTCTTCTTGGTGTAGCAATTTTAATGGCCAGTAGTGTAATAACAAACTTTTCGAAAGAGAGAAGGAAATGTTTGCTACGTGAAAAAATTCATTAAAGATGAATTCCTAAAATGGTTCAAATGGCTCTGAGCACTATGCGACTTAACTTCTGAGGTCATCAGTCGCCTAGAACATAGAACTAATCAAACCTAAATAACCTAAGGACATCACACACATCCATGCCCGAGGCAGGATTCGAACCTTCAACCGTAGCGGTCGCTCGGCTCCAGACTGTAGCGCCTAGAACCGCACGGCCACTTCGGCCGGCCTGCTACGTGAACTCTCGTTAGCGGGATTCCTGACAGTCTCTGCCACTGGACTACCAGTAAGTTTTGATTATCTCAGTGGAGTGTCGTTTTATCTTGGCCGGGACGCGAAGCATTATAGTTCCCTTAGGAAGTGACTGCGCCTTAGCAGTTCTCTTCCGCTCGACAAGGGCAGAGGCGAGAAATTCATCGTCAGCGCGGCCCGTGCAGCGCAGGTGCCATCTGCAGTTGCTGGAATCGCAGCTCATTATGTCGCCTCTTAAATTTGAGAACTTCTGGCGGCAAAGAGAGGCGATACGTCAATGATGAGACAGGGGTAAGCGCGTTTTCAGTTAAGACACGGAAGACCTCGTTTTAAATCACGCTCTGACAGTCGATGCCCTAGTCATGACTCATTCATTTCGGTTCCTGCGTTTATTTTTCTAAACTCACCTGAACGACAGAAACTTTTTGTCAGAAATTTACTATAGTGACCCTGTCAGTTAGCTACATGACTACGTACTGCCCTCCACTGCAGAATTTGCCGTTCAGTTTCTGGCAATTATACGGATTTCGTGCAACGATTTCTACTCATCTCCATTATATTAATGGGTTAACTACTATGTTTGTTTGTCATGAGCTGTTCCTCCTGCTTCCTCTAGGCTCCAGAGAATTGTAGGACACACGAAGCAGTACTGATCCTTCAACTCATCTTAGAAGACACGTTGAAGAAGGTAAACCTACGATAATAGTGTTTGTAGACTTAGAAAAAACTTTTGACAATGTTTAATGCGAAACACGTCGGTCGACTGTTGGGTCGACCTGTTTTATGACACGAAGGATATTAATCCTCCATTACTTTTAAAACTGTTAAATGTGAGAACTAATGAGAGAAATTATTGTTGCTTGTCGGTTGACGGCATGTTAATCCTGCTCCTTCTTGCTGTTAATGTAAAGTAGTTACTGCAAACAGCTATCAGTTTCCATAACCCTGCATAAATATAGCAAACGTGGGCGGAGATGTTATTTATAACTTGCACAGATACCGGTGAACGGTTATAAGACACTAGAGGGAAGCAATGGTTGAGAAGGGAATGTGACAGGAACGTAGCCTAAGTTCAGTGGTACTCAATCAGTACACTGAGCAAGCAGTAAGAAAACGAAGGAGAAACCTGGTGAGACAGTTAAAGTTCAGTGACAGAAATAACCATTTTCAGGTTTCACGATGACACTGTAATTCTATCAGAGACGGTTGAACACTTGGAAGAGCAGATGAGCGGAGTGGATATCGCCTTGAAGACATACTGTAAGATAAACATCAAGGAAAATTTATCAAGGGTGATGGAATGCAGTCGACTTAAATCTGATGGTGCTCAGAGAATAAGATGAGGATATGAAACACTAAAAGTAGTAGATGAGTGTTGCTATTTATGCAGCAAAAGAACTGATGACACCGGAAGAAGGTTGGATATATTAGACACACTGTCAGTAGCAAGAAAAGAATTTCCGAAAAAGAGGAATTTGTCACATCTGATATAGATTTAAGTGTCAGAAAGTCTTCTGTGAAGGTATTTGTCGGAAGTGTAGCATAGTACGGAAAGGAAACGTGTAACGCAAGGTGTTCTAAAACATACTGCACAGCTAAAATTTTTCAAAAATTGATATCCCCAGTCTATTCATAAGAAACCCTATCAACCACAAATGTTCTTGCTGTTATTTATGCTGCCATTGTTGAGGAGTGGTGAGTCATAACTTCACTCTTGAGGGAAAGAAAATATTGACAAAACCAATGTCGGACTGTAAACAAATGAGCCCACAGTTCTAGAACATCTGCCACGGTTATGAAAACATTGACTCTGTATCTACCAAATTTGTGCTACATGCACGGAAAATTGTACAATATCTGCTGGATTATTCATAACTGTCACATTTATTATACGCAATGATATTTGTGCAGTCATTATAGCTATTAAGTATGATAAGCCCTGGAGGATAAAAATCGCAGAGGGAGACCAGGAGATGAATACACTAAGCAGATTCTGAGGGATGTAGGCTGCAGTAGGTACTGGGAGATGAAGAAGCTTACACAAGATAGAGTAGCATGGAGAGCTGCATCAAACCAGTCTCAGGACAGAAGAACTCAACAACAACAAGCCCTGTTCCAAATTATGAAACAGTTGATTTCTAATAATGATACACATTTGTTTTTGATATGCAGTTATATGTGGCTTTGCTGCTGTTGCCAATAATGCAGCAGTTGCCGTGCTGTACTTCTTGCTTTTGTGGAAATTAGTGCACCAGAGAATATCCACTGTACTAGGTTTTCAAGTTGTCGGTTGTGTTTGAGTGTGTGCATTTGTGGAGTTCCTGAAGGGGAAAAGTGGTTTACTTGGCACATTTTATTCAAATGCAGTTCATGGTTCATGTCGTCTTCCATCATTTCAGAGTACTTCAGTCATATCAGTGATACTTTAAAAGAGAGATCATTACTTTTACTACTGAGTGGTCATCTTAGTCATTTAGATTCCACAGTAACTGAAAATGCGAAGAAACAGAAAATTTCAGTTATGAAACTATCACCATACACAGTTGATAAAATTTGAATAATATTTGGGTAAGTATTATTCCAATCCATTCAGGCAAACTTACATTACTCGGTTAATTCGGCGGCAAAGAAACGATTAGAGATTACCGTCTAAATCAGGATTGGTGAATCTTGTCTACAAAATATGGCCATGTGCTTTGAAGCGTAAAAAAATAATTTCAGGCTTCAAGGACACATGAAAATGTCACTACGATACACCACAGTGACTTGATCCTGAAAAAGTTCGTTGATATAATACGAAACAAAATCAGAGTGAATGACCATAAGTGTCACTGAGCTGGATCACAACGTTTCAAAGACGCTATTGTTGCCTTGCTGCGATGGAGGTGAAATTGAAGCTAAGGAGTTCCTGAGAAGAAGTGTAATCTTTGTATGCAGCAGTGAAAATTTAGCAAGTTTTGAGAATTTACTCCGTCAGAAAATATAATCAACTGACGTACCTGATAGAACGACTGTCCCAGGTTATAACTTCAGAAGAATGCAGTATACTCGGTGCTGAGAAAGAAAGCCCTCCAAACAGAGAACGAGTAGGCCAAAATCACAAAAGGCAGAGATCAATCTCTGCGACCAAAGTTGCGGTGAGTACGTCAAAGAGAAATGAAACTGTGAAGACTGACTCGGATTCCGTCATCCCTTTGAAAAGTGACGACAATCTGGTTGATATGGATCCCTTTGAAGAAATTCACGCCAGATCCTATCATAATGAGCGATGTCTCTAGAGATTAGACGAGGTCAAAATAGATTTAAAATTAAATAAAAAAGACATTTCTCTTATTAATATGAGGGATAGGATTGGGAAATTGCCAATTCGTCATGTTGATTCTTTGGTGGCAAATGTCGAACGAGGAATCTGCTTTGTGTTTAACGCTTTTGTCGACGTTCATGGAGGAAATAAGAGAGTGATTAACTTGTGCATGTTTTTTATTTTTTCATTAACGTCAAAATAATAAGTACACTTCTAAACAGTTCCTATCTATTGTTGGTTGACTTTATATTATTAAAAATAGAGGAAAAAAAACAAAGAAATATTGATAGTTTATTCTGACGTGCGTTTTATGCCATAAATATCCTAAAAATATTCCCATAGAATTATCCCAGTTATACATACATCTTTTGCTGGGTTCTTTACCTCATTTTTAAGATCTCAATCACCTGTCATCAATGTAAATGAGAATATCACATGCATATCGTATTTTCGACGAGCCGTATCAAATTTAATAATTTTAGTCCAAAAAGTGGTTTTATTTTTTCTTATCGTGTTTATAACATTTAAGAATGAAATAGAGTGTCTTTTTAAAGCAGACGGTATTGCCTACCATACGCAATTTTTTTCCTAACAGGTCTTGTTTACTTTAAAATCCAGAAACAAATTTTATGATTTTGAATCATATTTAGGTCACGTTACCCTGCAATGAACAGTTTAGTCCAAAAATAACATATAATCTCTTAAGGTGTGTTGCTACGAAAGATTGCTGAACTATAAATGAGTAGATCGAATAACTAACGAGGAGGTATTGAAACGAATTGGGGAAAAAATAAGTTAATGGCACAAGTTGGTTGAAAAAAGGAAGCGGCTGATAGAGCATATCCAGAGGCATCAAAAAATAATGTGCTTGGTAACAAAGGTAAATGTGGGGGTAAAATAGGTAAAGGGAGTCCAAAGCTCGTATACAGTAAGGTGCTTCATAGGCTAGTAGTTAGGAGCAGTTGTTCGGAGAGGAAGATGCTCGCACTTAAAGAGGCATTGTAGTGCCAAAAGTTCCTGAATACAAGGCAGCTATTAACATCTGGGCTATGGCTAAACACCAACAGCTCCTTCCATCTGTATCCACTAAGGACATTTAACGGCCAGATCGCACAGTGATATGCAAATATACAAATGATGGTAGTACCGCCTGCGTATGGCCTAAAACGACAGTGCCTTGGCGAAGCAGTCATTTGTACTCAACTGATGACGTTAAAAGGTTTTCGATGTGTTTACGGCCGCACGAAGGGAATTAACCGATTTAGAAAGCGGAATGGAAGTTGAATTTAGACATATGCGACATTCCATTTCGAAAATCGTTAGGGAAGTTACTTTTCGGATCCACAGCGTCAAAAGCGTGCCAGGAATACCACATTTCAGGCATTACCTCTCTCCAGAGACAACAAGCGGCCGACGACCTTTACTTAACAGCCGAAGGGAGGAACGTTTGTGTAGAGTTTGAGTGCTAAAAGACCCTGTCTTGAAATAACCGCAGTAATCAATGTGGGACGTACGATGAACGTATCCAGTACGATGGAGCGGCGAAATTTGGCGTTAATGGACTATGGCGGCAGACACCGACGCGATTGTCTTTGCTAATAGCACGACATCGCTTGCGCGCGCCTCTCCAGGGCGCTTGACCTCATTGCTTGGACACTAGACGACAGGAAAACCGTGACATGGTCAGATGAGCCCCGATTTTAGTTGGTAAGAGCTGATGGTAGGGTTCGAATGTGGCTCAGATCCCACAGAGATTTGGCTCTAAGTTGTCAACAGGGCACTGTGCAAGCTAATGGTGGCTTCATAATGGTGTGGGCTATGTTTAAATGGAATTGACTGGATCTTCTGGATATTTGGCTACTTGGAGGCCATTTGTAGCCTTTCAGTGATGGAATATTTGAGGATGACAGTAGCCCATGTCACCAGGACACGATTGTACGCCACTGGTTCGAAGAACATTGTGGAAAGTTCGAACGAACGGTTTGGCCACCCAGATCACCCGACATGTAACCCATCGAACATTTACTTGACGTAATCGAGAGGTCAGTTCGTGCATAAAATCCAACACAGGCAACACTTACGCAATTTTTTAAAAAATTTTAATTGTTCGTACGGCTGGGGGCCCTGTTGTGCAGACCGTTTGCCGGGTGCCAGTCTTCCAATTTGACGCCACATCGGTGACCTGCAATCGATGAGGATGATAGGATGATGATGAGGACAGCACAACACCCAGTCTCTGGGCGGAGAAAATTCCCCGACCCAGTCAGGAATCGAACCCGGGCCCAGAGGATTGACAATCCGTCAAGCTGACCATTCAGCTACCGTGGGCGGACACCTTTGTAATTATAGTAGGCTATTGAAGCATCCTGGCTCACTTTCTCTGCAGGAGACTACAACGCCTTTTTTAGCGCTTGCCACGTCAAGTTGCTGCACTACGCTGGACAAAAGGACATCCGAGACGATATGAGGAGGCATCCAATAACATTTTCACCTCAGTGTATCTTTCGTCTTAGGCGATCATCGATAGACTGTTCTCAATTAGTGCCACACGCCAGCAACTCACAACCCATAATTAAACCTCGAGCGAAAAGGTAACCTGCATCACAAAAAAAGAGAAACAACTGGCTGCTTTTAGGGGGGGTGATCTCGAGGCTGCTGAAGAAGGTGCGCGGGTGGTCTCGGGTAAAAGCAGCGTTTGGAAGAGCGCGCACCGCGCCGGATCGCTACATTTGGCAGCGGAGAGAAGAGAGCGGCCCATTTCCGGGCAGCCGGCGAGGACCTGTCAGGGGCTCACGTGGAATTTCCTGCGCCGCCTGCAGCGAGAGGCGAGCTTTCGGTAGGCGCGCCGCCCTTAATGGAGTTCCGGCCGGCTCCAGTGGCCGCGCGCACGCCACGCCGACGTGACCTCGCCACTCGCCCCCGTCTGCGCATGCGGCGCATTCGCCGCTGTCTCGGCCGTCCACTCGTAGCACAAGCACTACGTTTGTTCTTAGGAAGACGTCAGCCCCAAGTATGGACGAAACATTGGAAGTAGGTTAGTTTCTTGGGAAGGATATTTCGAGAAGCTAGGTCCAATTCGTTATTAAGTAACAGTGACCGAAAAGTGCGTTACGTCGCTTTTTAACGTCCAGGCTGACCGATTGTGGCTGCAGAGCTCCGTGTGCAGGAAACAGAGCTTTGAGCTCCCTAGAAGCGTGGCGAACGTGAAACCAAAAGTGATTAACGTTGTTTACAAACGTAACTACTTTCGCCCAAACAGAACTGTGGGTTCTTTGTCTGTTCACTGAGGTGGTACATATGATCCCTAGCACCTGAAATGTTAGTTCACTTTATTGCAATTAATTTATAAGAGATTTACTTAACTTTGATACACTTCTTTGCTACTTCTTTACTAAAGTACAGGTTCACCAGAAACTTTAAGAACTCGTTGGTCCTGGAATATGATTCTGACTCCTTTGATGAGGACGCGAACTAAACAGAGCTCTTCCATCCGAGAATCTATATTGTTCTCCATATGAGAGCACTACTGTGCTGAGTGGGGAGGCGCATGGTCCTGCAAAGCACCTCCAATATGATTTTGTGGATTGCAGTAAGTCCTTGCTAACGTCCATGGAATCGATAGTCATTGCCAGCATTTGGCACTACAAACTCTGAATGATAGCACACTTACTGGTGATGCACGTGAGTAGTGGGGCAAGGCCAACATCGGCACAATTAGTTACTGCAAGTTGCCTACATCAGAGGAAAGTACACATGCAGGGGTAATCCAATTGTTCTCTTTTGATTAACAGATTCCTGACCTATTTTTCTTCTAAACAGATTATGACCCTCTAGGGATAATCCATCCTTAACCTATTGTTTGGTAAAGTGATTTCCTATATCACCCCCACCACTTTTCACAGCCTCTTGTCCTCTCAACCCCTCTGGGAACATCCAAACCTGCTCCCTCCCTCTTGTTGATACAAATACACATTTGATAGCAAATTAATTTACTGATCAATAAAATCACTAAAATAAAATCATTATCAGTGCATGGAATATTGCTTAAACAATTTCTGGTAGACAAATCAATGCGTGAATATTGTTTACTTAAACAATTTATGGGGTACAAGGCAGTGTTTGCAATATAGTTTATTTGTTTAAAGAATTTTTCAGGAAATTGACTACAATATATGGAATACATTTTGAGATTAAGAACGCAGTATGGAACATTTAAACAGTTGTAACACTTTCATTTTATTACAATCACACAAAAAATACCATCGTGAATCACTCATCACACATAATTATACTGTTAAAAATCTTAAGATCATGAAGTATGTGCCATCCACTGGTCTGCACACATTGCAGCTCGTGAGACTGCAGCAGCAGCCAAACAACTCCACATGGCAGTGTCCAAGAGAACACACTATTCCCACTTGGGGGCCCTGTGATAGCTGTCATGTCTGATACTCCAACACGAGCAGCCTCGTGCAGTGCACAAACCACATGACACCCTCATCCCAGAACAAAAGTGTCAGGTGGTAGCATCCCTTTGATATTTGATATCTGAAAAATTCCCTCTCTCTCTCTCTCTCTCTCTCTCTCTCTCTCTCTCTCTCTCTCTCTTTCTCTCTCTCCTTCAAGTGGTCTGTCAAGCATTCACCATTGGTTGCAGTAGGACCAAACCACAAACAAAGAAGCATTTACCTTGCAAACAGCCAGCTGTGGATATCTTGGATATATCCCCTCACTCTATCAGATTGATTGACTAATTAATTTAATTGATACCCTTTGTGTGTGACAGTTTTTCCTTGATTCTTATTGGTGGTTATTACGATTGGAGCATTTGACAGAACTCGATCCTTCAATTAGCCAGTTTTTAAACTTTACTGGATCCCACTCTCCTTGCCACTTGCCAGTGGATCCCAGCACAGTTAGATCATTTGACAGGAGGTCTATCACATTGGAGGTATCTGAAAACTTAAAATTTCAGCTCAGTTGCATTTTATGTCCTTAAACAATTTGCTGGAGGGACTGGAATATATACATGCTTGCAATACAACTGTCAGGAACAATAAATTCATAAATTGGGTATTTAATGTTATGACTGGGTTTTTAAAGTGCTATAGAATTCCTAAATTGGTTCCCTCTGCTACATTTGGATGGAGGAGGGAGTGGCTACAATGTGATGGGATAGTAACAACAACAACAAATACCTTTGTAAGACAGAGTCACTGCAATGTATTGAGAAGCACTAAGCAATACACACATAACCGCAACACAATCCATTATTAGTAGCTGTTATGGCCATATGTTGGGCATCACTATAAATCGGGAATTTGACTTCGCAGTTGGGTTTTTAAGGCACCATATAATTCTTTAAGCAGTTCTCTTCTCTACATTTGGAATGAGGGAGGGCCTACTGCATGATACGATAAAGACAACAGCAAATACCACTGCAAAACAGAATAAACTGTGGTCTACTGAGAGGCAGTAAACGTGACTCACTTAAACTACAATCCAGTCAATAGCAGTAGTTGCCATGGCTAGATGTTAGAGATCGCTGAAACACTCATACATCCCATGTACTCATGTCCCAATGTCCATACGCAGTGTGCCTATCATCTCGTACTCCACCAGTGCTACTGCTCACAGGCTGGAGTAAACTGTCAGACTCGTGAATGTGCTTGCATCCAAGAGTGCACCACCCCCAGGCCTGGAGAGCATCTGGGAATGATTGGAATGATAGGGATTCAGATGTTAGCAGTACTCCCAGTGTCAGCACTTGTCAGTGCTCAATACCGAATAGCTCAATTTTTCATAGAGTATTCGTGTAACAGACACGTTCACTTCTATTGCTGCCCACCCAGCACACTGGTCACTTTGCTAGCCCCATTGCTGCAGACAAGAGCAGACATGTTGGTGCATTCTTTGTGCCTATCCACCCGTCACAGCCTGAGCTAATTTGTTATTTTGCTCACCTCGTGATCACTCATGCCACCAGTCGCAGTGCATGGCAAAACCACTGTAGCTTTAATGTATACAGTAGTTCTAAGCAATTCCATCCTCACAGAGACCATCATCATCCACCCCAGGCCCATTTAAAAAATCCACATGACGCAATCAGAGACAGTGATGTTGTTTACCATACACCTCGAAATTCTCATGTAAAATATAGATTTCTCCCTTTTATACAAGTTATTTAGAAGACAGAAGACAATGGGCTGTACATGCATTTTCACATCGCTAAAGGACCGCTACGTATTACGAAAATCCTGTAACAGTACGGCATTGACTATACTATCTATAAGTATTTTCTCATCTGGAAGAAAAAAAGTCCCTCCTCATCAGCTAAATATATCTATTACGTCATGCATCACAGGACTGGAATTTTAGACTCATTTTTGTCTCATCACAGAGTGCTAAAGATCTGTCTCTGACACAGAATGCCTCCTCACTTCCGAACTCTCCTCAGGTAACCAAATGCCTCGTGACATACAAAGTGTCATAAGGTAACAACAGAGAGAATTTGTAAATATCTGGTTTATACTGTATGTCGCTTTATTATTATCTTATGGTTTTTTATGATGCTTGTCTCTTCCTGTTAAGGTGGGAGATTGTAATTTCGTTAAAAGATATCGCCACAATGGAAAGATGATGAGAGTCACTTTGCATGTGGTGTAATTTCTTTTTCAGCAGTCTGATTACAAAATGGTTCAAATGGCTCTGAGCACTATGGGACTCAACTGCTGAGGTCATTAGTCCCCTAGAACTTAGAACTAGTTAAACCTAACTAACCTAAGGACATCACAAACATCCATGCCCGAGGCAGGATTCGAACCTGCGACCGTAGCGGTCTTTCGGTTCCAGACTGCAGCGCCTTTAACCGCACGGCGTCTGATTACACTCATCAGGTATCTTAAATGGGAATCACTGGAGGGAAGACGATTTTCTTGTGAAGGAATGCTATTGAGAATGGACAATTGAAGCTGACCACAGATGAGTTCTGCTACAAGCAATACACATTTAGCAGAAGGACCACACCATTATAAATGTGAGCACGATGGAAATGTTACTGTCACCCTGTATAAAAAAATGGTCTTAGTTCCTCAGGCATATATAAGGGTCACCGATAGTGTTACACTTTCTGGTAGAAATGCTGTCTGCTATTTGTAATCAAATCTGTCCATTCAACCAAATACGTGCCTTGTGTCCTATGGAAACATCTTTTAGTGATTACAGCCACTATAAACCATTTTCATGGCACTCTCATATCTCGAAATGAGTCACTTTTTTCGAACTTATCTGCTAACGACCCCATACAGCTGAAATCCAGCAAGGTTTTTTAAACACTCTCTCTGCTTCTTGCAAATGTTCTTCTGGCTCTGCCCCACCCTCCCTCCAACTTTCTCCATCTCATCATTCCAGTTTATTTTGGAATTGAACTGAATTTGAAGAGTGCTATATCTAAGACATACTGCATCCCGTGAAGAAACAGAGTGATGTTATGTGACAGGACTGTGTTTTGACTACTTGGTGTAAATGAGAACATATTGTCATAGCTCTGCCAACTATGTACAATGTGTAAGTCCAGCGCCAAACGAAGCTTTCTCCCGCAACACGACGTAGCAGAACAGAAAGTTCAAGCAGTTACAGTGGTGTTTATTAATAGGAAAATTAGGAAGACTCTACATCATATGGGAATAGGAAGAAGGATGAGGATTTTGCTACAGCATTGAGGTGCATCTCGAAACTGCATTCAGGTACTGCAGTCTGAAGATCTGCATTTCTCATGGTGCATTCATGTCTATCACCATCTGCATTCCTCATGGTGCATTCATGTCTATCACCAAAACATTCACTCTCGCCTCGTTATTTTGTATCCTCCAAAAGAGAAAAACTATGAACTATAAAAACTCTGTTAACATCACCCAGTAGAGAACTTGATAACACATTACCATGTCCCTGTCTTCAAATATATCAAAAACAAATACTGTCTGTGTTCTGGCATCGACCATTTGTGACAATCCTATTAAATATACAGGTCTTGGTCTATCGGTGCATGTGGCCTGTGGTCAAAGGCGCTTCCACAGGCAATAGCAAAATTTCGTCGCCTGTATTGTAGGAGGACCATATTCCACAGACTATCAATCGCAAGAGAGGATACCAATGTTGTTTTTTCATATGCAGTTTGACGCTTTGTTTTTTTCCTGCTGTAACACATTCAAATAATGTATGACTAGAGCTTTGTATACCACCATCATTTTATTTTTTCTGCTACGATTTCCAGGTCTGTGTCAGGTACTAGACTAACACATCTTAATCCACTGTCTCTCACTGAAATGTGGACATCGCATGGTATAATCTATGCTGCTTCCACAATGCACATGATGGTTGAAATAAAAGACAGAGGTGGTGTTTCTAATTGACAGAAATGTGGAAGACATCGCGACTTATGAAAACTGGACGAGTTTGCACTTTGTGGAATGTTTCAAAACAGCTGCTCGAAGTCATTAATGACGACTACGTTTAAAGTCGTCTTTCACAGTGACATGGTAGCAGATGTCTAGCTGTTCTGTTTCGAAGAGACCAAGGCATTGGTTCCTCATTCTGTAGTCATGCACATGATCACTGTTGCGTGCAGACTATCCCCTGAAGGTGCTGCTCCCACCAAGACTCTCTCCATCTCAAGCAAGTGGTATTAGTCAATCATTATGTGGTATTCAACAGCAGACCAGTGGATGGATCGGATGGAAAGGACACCATCGATAAGTATGCTTCCCAGTTTATGTATCATCACTAACCAACCCTCCACTACTTCGTGTGCACCGTATAGTAGATCGCAAGTGTAGACTGTGCAGTACATCCATTAATGGTTAATTGTCGATCATATACACCATAGTATACCAGACAGAGTCCTGTACCGATGCAGTTAGGTTATCTACACATTTCTAGCACTTCGATCAAAGTGCATAATTTACGATTGTCCATCTTTCCATGTGTAGATCAGAGTCACTGAACACACACGCATTTTTAGGATACAGTGGGATACTGAAATATGTCCTTGCATTGTCTTTGACCAACCCTCCACACAACGCAGTTCTTGATTGAATTTGCCGCTGATCAGAAGTACATTCGATGTCCTGTGAAGGAACAGAGCGAGCTTATTCCATAAGTGCCATTCAGCAAAGACATTTTCACCAATCTTCTTCATGGCGGCTGACCAAGTACACAAAATTCCTCCAGATGCGCACATGTCGAGGAAGCTAGCAGCCATTATCGGTGAGTAGTAGATATGAGAGTGATATGATGATACAGCAGATAGTTAAGAAGAAATGTGTGGTTCATGCATGATGGAGCTCCAGATGGATGTAGTTTCAAACATTTTATGTAAATCAACTGTATAATCAATTCTGAACTATTGTTCTGGTGTTTGGTGTTCATGCCAAGAAGATATCAGAAACAGAGAAATGATCATGGAACATAAACAGTTTCTGAAATCTACATGGTTTAGCACTTAAACATGCTATAATGCTAGAGCGGTACGGTTTCTGATCTATCAGTCATGTGGAATGAAATACTTAATATTCCAGAGTAAGAAATATATTGCCAGTGCATGACATACATTCTCCCTGAATGTTTCTCTATCCTAAATTATGGTGACAAACTGTAAAGTGATAAAACTACTACCTTTCACACCAAAGAAAACATCGATTCTTTGTAACACAAACACTAGATGAGTTTCCAGAGGTGTATGACGCCTACTGATTAGGAAGTTCAAGTCTGATTACGTTTCGGAAATTATTTGTTCACAACAGTTGTCAGCCGAAAATGCATAGGAAGAAACTGTGACATCTTACGAGGAAATAAACACCATGATCAGTAGCCAGAGGAGATGAAACAGTCCTATCGCAGTTTACCATCGCCCCTGGTAACCTTGCTCTTATACACAGAAGTCATACTCCGATGTTAGGTTGTGTTCCTCACGTGTGGGATAATATTACCGTTTCGCCTTGGCGCCATGTCTCTAGAATGCCTCCTCTTCCACTATTAAGGCATGTATATGTAGTATCAGTCTACTTTCACCCTCCAGAATACGCAATTTTATTGGCTTTGCTCAGTACTAATTTCATGGTATTTTTCACTAATTTTATGTATTCTCAGTCAATTCCTGTAATTTTACTATGTTTGCCCTATTTTACATATTACATCGCATTTCCCTCAATTTTTATGTGTCTCACACCAATTTTTGGTGATTATAAAAGTTTTTCAGGAATTTTACTGATTTGTGTCTTTTTCATAATTTTTTCACAGTTTTCTGTATGTATATACTCATATCGCTGACATATCCATATACCTACTGAAAAATCCTAAGATTTGCCCTCTCCCTGATAATCCACATGCATGCATTTTGGATAGGACAAACGTGAGGTGTGTAATAAAAGATGCTTTGTATCTACATGAAACTGATGACGTGTATTAAGTCCAAAATTTGACAGTGAAATGGAGCACTTCACATACATCTTCATTCATCTAGGGGAGGGTGCTGAAACAGATCTTCCATCGATGAACATGATTCATCACACATGCATTCGAATTCCTGTGCTGACTGTGGTATGGCGAGGGGGGGGGGGGGTTCTCTATATACATAAATGATGTGGTGGACAGAGTGGGCAGCAGTGTAAGGTTGTTTCCTGATGAATCCATTGTGTATGGTAAGGTGCCGAAGTTGAGTAAACGTAGGAAGATACAAGATGACTTAGGCAAAATTTCCAGTTGATGTGATGAATGGCAGCTAGCTCTAAGTGAGGAAAAATGTAAGTTAATGCAGATGAGTAGGAAGAACAAATCTGTAATATCTAGATACAGTATAATTAGTGTCCACTTCGACACAGTTAAGTCATTCAAATAATATCTGGTCATAAAGTTGCAAAGCGATATGAGGTGGAACGAGTATGTGAAAACTGTGGTATGAAAGGCAAATGGTCGACTTCAGTTTGTTGGGAGAATTTTGGGAAAGTGTGGTTTACCGGTAAAGGAGAGTGCATATAGGTCGTTGGTACGACCTATTCTTGAGTACTGCTAGAGTGTTTGGGTCAGACTGAAGGAAGACATCGAAGCAAATCAGAGGAGAACTGTTAGATTTGTTACTGCTATGTTCAAACAAATGGTAAGTATTATGGAGATGTTTCGGGAACTCAGATTGGAATCCATGGAGGGAAAGTGGCATTCCTTTCAGGAAACACTATTGAGAAATTTTAAGCATTTGAAGCTGACTGCTGAACAGTTCAGCTACTGCTAATGTACATAATGCTTAAGGACCATGAAGATAAGATATGAGAAATCAGGGCTCATACAGACAGTTGTTTTTCCCTCGCTCCATTTGTGAGTGGAACAGGAGGGGTAATGACGAGTAGTAGTACAGGGTACACTCCACCACGCACCTTATGTGGCTTTCGGAGTATCTATGTAGTTGTAGATGAACGATATCAGGTAAATAGTACTCTAGGTCATACATAGAACACGCAACTGTATATGAGTCGAATGCAGCTTATACCACACAACTGATACACCCCATGAGAAAAACGGGAAAAATGGTTAAATGGGAGATAAATAACCTACAGCACCATCTCCCTCTCTCTAGAATGCGTCATTAGTCTACCAATAAATCATATCTCATTACAACCCCATGTCAATCGGTCACTCCATCCACTTTCAGTTATTCTGTAATGCAGTTCCAAGTAAATTTACAGGCAGATGTTTGTCTTTTCCAGGAATCCATCAAAGACAGCAGTTAGCTTACATGTATCACTATTAACTCAATCGACAAAATGCCGAATGTTGTTCAAAAACACCGTACAGCAGACGCTCTGTAAGGTGTTCGTTAGCTGACACTGCATGGTTGTGATTGATGGAGAGTACAGAGAAGCACAGTGTAAATATTGTGTCTTAGGGTTTAAAACACGTAAATACTCCCGCAGAAGGTGAAACATGCGATCGATTCTGTAGCTGTATATTGCAGTTGCCCCAGCTCATAGTACAACGCTCTTTAGCTAAGCACAGTTTGAGAGGTTCCATGCCCTCATCTGCATGTGTCCTCTCATTTTTATCAATTTCAGTAATGTTCTATGTCATTGCACTGTAGTAACAGACCGAATAAGGGTATTGTAATGAGAGTATTTGTACTGAGAGCTCAAAAAGTACTTTTCACTTGATTCCTAAACATGTTGTTTTACTTCCTTGGGTGGCCTGTGTGACGCGAGCATCGGAGGACGCGGCACACTGCGTTCGCGGTTGGGGGCTGCACTTCCCTGAATTCTGTGGGGTTCGTACAATAGGCTTAAGCGCCTGGCGGTACGACTGACGTCGGTCGAGTTTCGCCTATTGTATATAGGGCTAAACGATCTGTGAGACGTCTGAGTGTCGCCACAGAATCTGTGTATACCGTTCTGGCGCGTCCGGAAGGAAGATTCCTGGCACCGACTGGCTGCATTGTACTCATGATTCTGAGAATACTTGTGGGCTGTGCCCTGCTGGATGCGACTGTCTGGCACTGGGTGGCCGGTGGTCTAGGCAGGTTGTTTTCGTAGCCGGTGAAATGGCAAGTACCGTGCCCTCAGCTGAATATCAGAGGCATGATTGGTCAACTTTAACTGAGGCTAGTTGACGTCATAAAGCCCTGCTCGAATTTGGAGGGAACGGTCGCTATTGGCGCGAATGATGTTCTGAGACAGTGTGGGGGGAATTTTGGAACCAGAACTGAATGCTGATTCGCAGTTTTTCGAGGAGAGTAGGGAGTTGAGCATTCTTGCATCGCATCACAGGGGAGATTGGGGGATCTGATCTTCCTCGGAGTCGGACGGTCTTGCGACTTGGTCACTCGTTTTTGGAAGAACTTAGAATTCTCGGATAGCCTTCGCGGCCAGGGGTTGACAAAGAGTTGCTGCACGGCAGAAGTCGGCGCCTACATCATCAGGACGCTGCCTACCGACGACGTGCTGCAGATTTCAGTATTGGTACAGTATTTTGCGGCTCTGGCATTGTAGGACCTTATCAATTTTATACTGAATCCCTCAGCAGCACGCGCGCTCGCTTTGCTACAAGTCCATCGTGCTTGTTTCTCCATGTGATCCCATTTGAGCTATCACTACTAATTGCGATACTGCTATATAGTCATGAGATTAATATTTGATTCATTAGGTCCTCCAGTCATTATCAACAACATATGGCATCACAGAGAGTAGGAGCACCTTGTTTTCGAACCAACTGTTATTCTCATAGTATTTCAGTATACCCTATCCTTTAATCTACTGTGTGTGTCGACAATCATGTGCATTTATGTTCTGATATATAATAAGTCTCATTGTAATATTTGATGCGCACATCATTTCGTAGATATATGCAGAATCCCATTTAATGTTGTTTATTATGATAAAGTTCTCTCTGTTTCTGAGAAAGATTTCGATTTTTATTAAATTATTGTGAGTGTGTTCTCCTTATTTTACCAACTAGCAGGGTCCACCATCATTTCCTTCCGTCACCGTTGCGTGCATAATTAATTATCTGGTAGATAAGAATGGGGTTGAGTGCATGTCTCGTTCTCATGCAAAATTCGTCTGAATTAAGGAGGTGCAAACTCTTCTCCACCCCGGCACCACGCAAATTTACAAAAATTTCCACATACTGTTGCCAGTAAGTTTGGGGCCACATTAGAGCTTGTAATCCTACATACACAAATTTATTGCTATACATTTAGTGGTTATCCACGTTAAACATTCTGTTCCAAACGCCCTATCGACATCGACAAAAAAGGACTGTTTCCATGGTTCCTTGTGCTTCCATGTCAACTTTTTCTCATATTCCTCTTGCTGTCGCATACTCATTCCTATTGAATGTGTACAGTACCGCCCGACATTGAAAATAGGTACAACATACTTCATTATTTTTGTCAGAACAACACATGTTTTTCTAATAATGACTCAATTTCAACTAATACAGTGAAGCCGGATTCCAGTGTGGGAAAAAATGGCAATTTATTTATTTAACTGATCACATGTGCACTCCCACAAAATAAATCCCTACATCCAGTTTGGTGAGATCTGTGAAATGAATGAATGTATGGTCGTCTGCTAACTGCAGATAGTGAATGTGAGTATGTGATCATCTTTGAGACGATCCTTTGGCCACCTTTGGTGGGACCAAAGAGATGAAACTCACCGGAGCTTTGAGCGCCTGAAATGTGGCTGACCAATACGGTAGCATGGTCTTCGCCCACCTCGACAGAGGTGCGAGATGACCTGAAGAACGGCCAGGTTTCAGCACTCTGCCGCTGGATCTTGTGCTGTTAAGACCTGTTTTACTTCTGCTCCGTAAAGACAAAAGAGTGGAGACATGGTATGCATGTGGAATATTTAAGAGTAGTTTGAAATAATAATTTCTCTATTTCAGGAACTTTTGTGGGGAGAATTAAATGTCAGGCAGGTAATATTAATGGGATTGTAGTAATCTTCAGAAGTGACCAACGGTCACAATGAAACCACGTGTAGCAATAAGTTGAAATACTTCCGTGTGCTTAAGTTAAGCTGAATTACTAGCGTGTGTACAATAAGTTGAAATATTTAAGAAATAGCGTGTGTACCATAAGTTGAAATATTTAGGAAATGGCGTGTGCAGGACTTGAAATTAGAGACGAGCACTTCCACGTGGTGAGTACTATGCGAGTCTCAACCTGTGTATGAGACAAAGGATAAAGAGAAGTACTTGTCCATGGTATCAGTTGAGGACTCGCGTGTGTGATGAATATGTTCTTAATATTACTTTGCGTGATATGATTCCGTGTGACGCTGGATTCAACACTCTGAGAGAGAAACAAGGTGAGTCAGCTGTCTATCCAACAACGCCACTTGGCTTGCATTGCACAGGAAGACGTGCATATATCTCCAGAGTTCATAGTAGGAAAGTAGAATTACGAAGTGGGGCAGTGTCGTGTGAAACTGGGATAAATATTAATTGAAGTGGGAAAGCTGAAAGTGATAATGTTGTGACTATTCCCTGTGTAGTATTTCATGTTGTAGTGTGGTGTATGTCATGTAATTTGGGTATGTGTGGTTTGCATGGGAGAGTAGCAAGGTAGTTTCAAAAGATTAGTGGGTTATGCTTGTTCCTTCAGTACCGCTCGGTCTGGAGGAAAGTTTCGTCATGATGATTGTGACAGTCGAAGTGTGAGAAATAATAAAAGATCCACCATCCTATCCAGAAAGTGCACTGTAGCGTTAAATAATTACGAGACCATAAGGTAGAGAATCACCAATGTTAAGCCATGGCCACTGGGCGGAATTTCTCATGTGTTATTGTTGTAGGTTATTGAATTTGTGTGTTTAGGTTATAGAATTTATCGGAGTAAATAAGATAGTGAATAGAAAAAGATTGATGGCCTTTTCCTTCGAATTGTATGTTGTCATGATATCCAGAGTTTATAATGTGTGCCCCACTCATATTCAGTGCGATGGCCACGTGTTGATAAAAGCCGTTAAATAAAAAGGAAAGAAAATGTGGTATTGCCAGTGCGTAGTGAACAGTCAGAGTTCTGTAAATTACTGATAGTCAGATGCGTGTTTCCGTTGCGTATTATTCATACAGGAGGATAATTTGTAACTTAATTGTGAGTACGAGAGTTCATGTTACTCGAAAAATAAGGATCAACCCACTCGCTTGGCAGACCACTCATCTTGCAGGCCTGACTGCTTGATGCCACAGTATGAGCAAGGCATGTGGGCGCCTCTCACCATGTACACGAAATTTCTGCACCAGAACACATGCAAATATTCTCTCATTCTCCCTCAAATTACATCACATTTTGGCGTATTTTACCCAATTTTAAAGTTTTCAGACATTTTTAGAAATTTTATCGATTTTATGTAACTTTTGTTCATGCGGTCATGACATCACTTCTTGCAACGTGTACTTAAATTCCTTGTAAATGTTATGCAGATGTCAACATCTAGCGGAAATGCACTATTTTTTTGCTTGGATGGTGTACTATACACAGTACTCAAATATTTCCAGTTACATCCAACCACATATTCTACAGAAATGCATTAGCGCTCCTTGCTCTAAGTCTGCGTTTCTGCGTGTGTTGTGTATGGCTCCCCTGAGCCCGCTGTTGGATCCATCTTCGGACACAGAACACATCTACGGACGGAACTTGTGGTGGGTCCACCTTCAAACCCTATTCCAGACGTGGCATATTGTCCGTGATTCACCCTGTTTCTCTGGGGGATTCAGAAGGTCTTAGACATAGCGCTCTCCGACTTTCGCTCTGATCTGACTTAAATTGGAACGATCACATGGAGAGAGCTGTAGGGATGGCAGGGCAGAAACTGAGGAACAGTCACATAATACAGAGGGAATGTCTAAATGGCCCTGCTGGAGTTTTGATGTGTGGGGTCCTTAGCAGATAGGTTCGAAAAAAGTGACTCGCTTCGAGATATTCTCATGCCATGAACATGATTCACCAGTGGCTGTAAAAATTAATAGAAGTCTCCATTGGATCCAACGCAGGTATGTGGTTGAACAGGTAGACTTGATTCTAAACCGCAGACAGCATTTCGACCAGAAAGTGTAACACTACCAGTGACTCTTTTGTGTACCTGCAGAACCAAGACCGTCTTTTAATACAAGGTAACAGTAACATAGTAATTGTGATCAAGTTTTTAATACTGTGGTCCGTACATGAAATGTATGTGTCCCGTGGTAGAATCCTTGTGCACTCAGATTCAAATGTCCCTTCTCTATAGAGTTCCTTGAAAAGAACATTGTCTCCTCTCATGGAACTCTCATTTGAGCTACATTATAAGTGTAATCAGACTGCTGAAAAAATTAATCACCATGCGCAGCAACTCTCAATGTCAATTTAATTAGCTAGTCTATCAATTTGATGTCAATGACGTGTCGTCTGGCGAGTGGAGGCGATGGCTAGGGTACCACAGATATGATTCCTGAGATGGAACGGTAATCAGCTGATTTTCTTGGATGCTGCTATATCTTTTAACGAAATTTCAAGCTCTCACCTGTATGGGGACAGACGACCATCGTACTGAAATTAGATTTATTACCGAATTTATAAAGTGGTACATAGTATAAACCTGATATTTGTAACTTCTCTGTGTTGTTGCCTCATGACACTCCGTATTTACCGAGTTATTTGGTTACCTTAAGGGAGCTCGAAAGTGAGGAGACATCCTGTGAGAGAGATTGCTCTTAGCACTCTGTCATGAGCCAAAACTGAGTATAATATTCTAGTCCTGTGACGTATGATGTAACAGATATGGAAGGGGTTAGAACAGATTTCTTTCTACCTAATGAGAAAATACATAGAGGAAATGTAGGCTATGCCATACTGTTACAGGATTTTTGCATCAAGTAATGGTTCATTAGTGATTTCAAAATGCATGCAAGCACTGATTTTTTTCTGTCTTCGAAAATACGTTTTATAAAAAGGAGAAAAATAATGACATCTTGGGTTGTCGGGTGTTCTGCCGGATATCAGCGTCGTACTTGCACGATATTTCGATCACGTAGTTCGTAACTTTCATCAGGTGCGACCTGAGACTGCTCATCGAGTGGACCTGGTCCAGTATTTATGCCTATGGCCTTCCCCCTCCACCAACGGCTGCAGGCGCTTCCTTTGTGGTCCGCGCCCATTCCCTGCGACCTGCTGGAGCGTTGCTGCTCCGTTTTCCGTACGCTGCGGTTCTAGGTGTTCCCTCTGCGGTCCGCGCCTACCAAACCCGCTCCTGGGGGTTTCATCTACGGGCGGGGCACTCGAGTAAGCGATGCAGTGCAAGCAGGACCATGCTACTCAAGCGAAGGGTGTGGCGGATCGCCGCCAGGCGGGACGGGCTCGGGCGACCGAGTCCGCCCCGTCTGCGGCCCCATCCGGCCTCCCACGTACGACGACGCAGCAAACGACAATGGACCACGAGACGGCATATTCTAGGGAAACAGGTCCGTTTACAGCGGCGCAATTGTACGTCAGCCAGCACAGAATGTCACGAGATATTTATTACCAGGAACGAGCAGCCGACGAACGAGCTCTCCACTTGTTCCACCAGTACCTCAAGTCACTCGGTTGCGTGGTCAATGAAGAGGAACGAGTACTGTCGGGAGCCCTGACAGGCGTGTTGAATACAGACGACACTGTTCTGTCAGCGGCGGCCCCGATGAGTGTTGCGCCACCAGTCCCAGTTCCAGAAGAAACCGGTGCACTGCTGGCTGCTACTCCGGTCTCTTCCAGTGAAGAGGCTACAGATATACCGGAAACTGTACCGCAAGGCGTGACGAGAGAAGACGTCACCGTCCTGCCACGTGACGACACTATCGTAGAGGCCAACCTTGGCGACCTGCTCGAGGCGGAAGCCATGGCAACACTGCAGCCTTCCAGGAAGAGGCCGGCAGCAATAGAGGAGGACGACTCCTCCACATTCTCTCAGTCTGCTTGCAGGAGAAGCCAGAAGCAGAAGATGGCAGACGACCCTGCCCCCACTGAGGCAGACCACACACCAGACGACGGGTTCACCGTCCCGAAACGGCGGCACACTGCTCGGGCCAAACGGCTCCAAACAGTGCAGCCGCGCCCGACGACGAACTCATTCATCGATGTCGACGAGCCAGGGGCCATGGAGGCCACTGAACCACCCAAGAGGCGGGCACCCACCCCACCACCGATAACTGGCTCATGGGCGGGCACTTACAAGTCCTTCCTTGATAAATTTGAGACAGTTGCGTCCGCTGCCAAGGTCAAATGTGTCGGGCGAGACCTATACCGGGTTTCGACCGCCACCATGGATGACTACCGCGCAGCCATGAAGATCATTGAGAATCGTGGTTGCCTGGTGAAGAAACTAGAGACAAAACTTCTCCTGATGCCGAAAGACTGCCGCTAGTAAGACCTGCACAGTGCGCACATTGTAAGTGACAAGGTTCAAATGGCTCTGAGCACTATGGGACTTAACATCTGATGTCATCAGTCCCCTTGAACTTAGAACTACGTAAACATAACTAACCTAAGGACATCACACACATCCATGCCCGAGGCAGGATTCGAGCCTGTGACCGTAGCGGTTACGCGGTTCCGGAGTGAAGCGCCTAGAAACGCTCGGCCACACCGGCCGGCTGTAAGTGACGAGGGTGGTAACAATTGGCATGGAGAATGTTCCACAAGGTCGTCTGGCTTACCCTGCGCTGGCTGGCCAACTGCCTGGTACTGACACGGCGGTGTGCTGCTGGTCCCGGTGGAGGTTTGAGTCCTCCCTCGGGCATGGGTGTGTGTGTTTGTCCTTAGGATAATTTAGGTTAAGTAGTGCGTAAGCTTAGGGACTGATGACTTTAGCAGTTAAGTGCCATAAGATTTCACACACATTTTTTTGATACGGCGGTGGCGTTCCACAGTGTTAATCACATTTTCCTCCAAGTCTGATGTCCGAACATGATTTCCTGCTTTCTGAAACTACCCAGCCTCAGAAAAGGGCTAACATTGAATGCTGTGGTTATTGTCGGCCAGGATACGTCTCCTGATACAACCTTGCTGTCCATCGCCCGTTGTCATTTGCCTTTCCGTAAGGAAACACCATATCGCCCAGATCTCGATTCGAACGCGGAACCTTTGTGTAGAATGCTGTATCACACCCAGTACTAACAAGGTGAGTCAGCAAGAGGAGTGAATCGGACATGACGCTACTAATTACTACGACAGAACAGGGTGATAGGACATGAGGTATGAGAACCAGTACCATCCTCTTGGAGGAAACCACGCATAATGTCACTGAGGTTGCATGGTAGAGCGCGTATTACACCACAGTCTCCGTAACAAAATATGATTGAATAAATCGCTCTGGCGTGGAAACTAACCGCGTGCAGTGGCCGTGTGGTTTGAGGCGTCATTTCAAGGACTGCGTGGCCCCTCCCGTCGAAGGTTGGAGTCCTCCCTCTGACATGGGTGTGTGTGTTGTTATTAGCATAAGTTAGTTTAAGTAGTGTCTAAGTCTAGGGGCCGATGACCTAAGCAGTTTGGTCCCTTAGGACTTCACACACATTTCAACATCTGAACATGGAAACCATGCATTTTCGGACATAACTTCATTAGAACTTTTTGTTCCGTATCTCCTCATCGATCAATCCCTAGAGTGGAAAAATTCACCTGAATTCACACCCGTCAGCATTTACGTTCTTTAGGTTTGGATGCAAATGTAAGGTCCCGAAATCTGGTACAGTCAGATGGTTTCGCTTTTCAACACAATGAGTTGTTGAACTTCTTCATCCGAATCCTCGATACGACGAAGGTTTCACTATAATCAACATCGAGAGAGGAAAGTAAAGGACAGGAGGACGGGTCGGTCCACGGTCCACAAGGCGTGACGTTGTGCAGAGCTGTGACGGAGCTCCACCGTGTCCCGCAGCCTTTCTCAACGTCAGCCGACCCCCCCCCCCCCCCCCCCCTTCCCCCTCTGGCAGCGCTTCCCCGCTGGAAGACCGCAATAAATCACGCAGCGCGCCCAACTTCCGCCGGGGAGCGCGTCTCTCACTCACAAATTACGGCCGGCAAACGCTGCCCCCGGGGACGCTTTAAAAAATCGGCCAGCCGGCTTCTCCTTCTTCTGCCGGTCCTCTGCGATTCACTGCCGACTGCAGGATTCCCTCGCCCCGCCATCTCTCAGTTGCTGGACCACGTGTAATCTCACGCTGCGATAACAGTTCGGTGTGACTCAGAAGTTAAACCTTAAGTTTCTGTTTTATTCTCAGCCCCGTGGTTTCCGAGGGAAATGAAAAACGGAATATAGTCACTACCTGGACGGTATCACATTAGTGTCTCGTAGTTCTTCTGGAGGAGACGATTTCTCCACGCCCTCTGCTGGTGTATTGGGGATCATGATACAACCGTAGAAGATCCATCTACGCATCAGGGAAGTAAACTAATGTATATGGTGATTGTTATTAACGTTTAAAAACCTCTAATGCGGCGTAGATGATGCCGAGGCAAGTAATTTATTATGATACACATGGGAGCCGGCCGTGGTGGCCGAGAGGTTCTAGGCGCTTCAGTCCGGAACCACGCGGCTGCTACGGTCGCAGGTTCGAATCCTACCTCGGGCATGGATGTTTGTGATGTCCTTTGGTTAGTTAAGTTTAAGTAGTTCTAAGTCTAGGGGATTGATGACCTCAGATGTTGAGTCCCATAGTGCTTAGAGCCAATTTTGACACATGGGGCCGCAAATGTCGGGAAATACCACAAAAAGTGGACGAAAAATGTTGAACATGATACATCACATCACAAATACAAAAGACGTTGTCGAGAGTATGCTTGAAGGGATGATACAGTGATCCAGGTTCCTGCATTCAAACAAAAGCCTGCGCATTTAGAACACCATTTGTAAATGTGATCTTTTCTAAACGTTGAGGTTATAGAATTATTGTCCTCGCTGTGACCAAGCAAAAACAGATCTTAAATCGTATTTATTTTATTTTGTTCCTTCTTTTTTTATTTACAGACGGTATTTAGGAAATAAAACGAACGTCAGTTACTGATAAAGTTCCGAAGCCTATACTCTTTTACTTGCGACGCAACACGGTAGGTTTTTGTTGAGCCGTACTTCGCAACAAACCAGCGGAGAGCACGAGAGTGGTACATGAAACAATGAGCCTTACCTCAATACAAAAAACAACTGTCTAACGCGGCGGTAAAAATACTCCTTTTAGGTGTAAGATTGGAACCCTGAGCCCCACACGCTGGAGTAAGCCCACGCCACTTAGACGTAAATACACTGAAGCACCAAAGAAACTGTGAAAATCATTCGTATTCAAATACAGAGATATGAAAACAGGCAGAATGCGGCGCTGCGGTCGGCAACGCCTATATAAGACAAGTATTTATCGCACTTGTTACTTCGGTTAATGCTGGTACAATGGCAGGTTATCAAGACTTAAGTGAGTTAAAACGTGGTGTCATAGTCGGCACACGAACGATGGGACACACATCTCCAATGCAGCGATGAAGTGGGGACTTTCCCGTACGACAATTTCACGAGTGAACCGTAAATATCTGGAATCCGGTAAAGCATCAAATCTCCGACAACGCTGCGACCAGAGAAAGATCCTGCAAGAACGGGACCTACGACAACTGAAGAGAATCGTTCAACGTGACAGAAGTGCAGCCCTTATGCAAATTCCTGCAGTTTTCAATGTTGGTCCATCATCAAGTGTCAGCGTGCGAACCATTCAACGAAACATCATCGATATGGGCTTTCGGAGCCGAAGGCCCACTCCTATATCCTTGATGACTGCACGACACGAAGCATTACGCCTCGCATGGGGCCATCAACACCGACATTTGACTGTTGATGACTAGAAACATGTTGCCTCGTCAGAAGAGTCTTGTTTCGGATTGTATCAGGCGGATGGACGTGTACGGGTATGCAGAAAACCTCATGAATCCATGGACCCTGCATGTGAGCAGGGGACTGTGCTAGCTAATGGAGGCTCTGTAATGGTATGGGGCGTATGCAGTTGGAGTGATATGGGACCCATGATACGTCTAGATACGGCTTTGATGGGTGACATGTACGTAAGCATCCTGTCTCACGGCTTGAATCCATTGTGCATTCCAACGGACTTCGGCATTTCCAGCAGGACAATGCGACACCCCAAATGTCTAGAATTGCTACAGAGTGGCTCCAGGAACACTCTTCTGAGTTTAAAAACTTCCACTGGCCACCATACTTCCCAGACATGAACATTATTGAGTGTATGTGGGATGCCTTGGAACGTGCTGTTCAGAGGAGATCTCCACCCCATGGTAGTCTTATCGATTTAAGGACATCCGTGCAGTATTCATAGTGTCAATTCCCTCCAGCACTACTTCAGACATCAGTCGAGTCCTTGCCGTGTCGTGTTACGGCACTTCTGCGTGCTCATGCGGACCTTACACGGTATTAGGCAGGTGTACAAGTTTCCTTGGTTCTTCAGTGCATTTGACTTTCTTTGGGACGTTCAGGTGCGACCGGCCGATAGCCTCAACCGCTGCACTTGCGGCGAGATACGTCGTCTTGTTATGTCACGTATTCAACATCTGTTATCCACTTTTGGATTGTTTCGCATTTTCGGCCCCGTATATCTTACATTAAATTACTTGTCTCAACGTGTTTTTCCAAATACACAGCTCAGTGTGCCTTCTCAATGACCTGCGACGAGAGGTAAAATGAACCACCGCCTGTGACACTCGACACGACGTATCCAATGACACCAGGAGTTTACGTCTTGTCAGCAAGCCATGTAGAAGGCTCACTGAGCCCTGCATTTACGAAAATAGGCAGTCATTTGAACATCTCAATTAAATAAACATTCCGCCATCAACAATATCCATCTGAACACAGCCAGTTATGTACTTTTTTCATCCACTTCCAAAACTCTGAACGTTTCTAACTCCACGACTAAAATTAATATAATTTTTTAAAAATTGGTTTGCATACAGTTGATTTAAATATATTAGCTGCTCGACTGTTACAATTAACGTTCTGTTTAAAAATTACAATTGCTTAAACTCCGTTCGTAAGTTTAGCTATCTATATAATTATTAGTTTCGCTTATTATTTTGTAAGTTACAGGAATAACGCTTTATCTAAAACAAGCTATCTATTCGGAATACCATTTATCATGTACAAGAGGCTGGTGGTTTCCATTGGCTCGTTGTAGATTAATTATTTTTCGTGGCATTTCTTAATTACACATATTATTCCATCTCTTCTCATATTGAACTGAAAATATCGGTACACTAGTGTAACTATTAAGAGCATGTTGTGGTGTGCACCTGCCACGGTACAATGAGAACAATGCGCGGTTAAACAATGTACAGTAAGTTAATTCAATTTCAAGAAGAGAAGCCCCCTTAAAGGAGTTCTAAGTTACACACAAATCCAGATACCGTTGTTACTCTGAGTCCCATGATGATGATGTGGCTATAGGCCAAACTGAGTAACTAAGTGGTTTAAGACCAGATTCAACCGGAATGTTCGGGAATTATATGAATGCGTAGTGGCTCTTTTTTCGGACATGCCCGAAAGAACCCAAACCACGCATTCGTTTAGCTGTTAGATTGGCCTCAGTGGGCAATAAATCCACAACCTTCAGTAAGGATGCACAATATCAACCGACCTCCAGCGGGAATCTAAAGTTAGAGAACATGGAGGACATGGACGGGGAAAGTGGATAGGTGGCGCTACGTGGGAGTGGGAGTTCGCCAGGAAGCGTACCGAGGTAGTGCGTCCACTTGCGCAGAACACTGTGTCTGGGTTGGGCACTGGTTAGCGTCGCCGTCACGGTAGCTCAGAGTGCTCAGTAATCAAAAAAAAAAACTGAGTGACCGGATCAACGAAGAACTTGGACGGGTGTCATCGGATGTCCGCCCCGAACAAATTCAACGAACAATATAGATCAAAATGAGATCTAAAAGAAAAAAGAAAAAAAAGGGCAATTGTCTACTAAGCAGGAATACCCGGGTTCGTATCCCGGTCTAGAACATATTTTCACTCGTCACCTCTGATACCGCATAAGGTCCCGATGCCGCTAATATCAATAGTTCAAATGGTTCAAATGGCTCTGAGCACTATGGGACTTAACTTCTAAGGTCATCAGTCCCCTAGAACTTAGAACTACTTAAACCTAACTAACCTAAGGACATCACACACATCCATACCTAAGGCAGGATTCGAACCTGCGACCGTAGCGGTCGCGCGGCTCCCGACTGTAGCGCCCAGAACCGCTCGGCCACCCCGGCCGGCCTCAATAGTTCCTTTCCTTTCTTTTCTCCCCACTGTATCTTCGTTTACGTAGTATGTTCTACAGTAATTAACAGAATTAGTCTTGATTTCGGCAAAGGGAGACTATATGCACTTAGTTCGTGAGAGGTCAAAGTCTGAAGAAGTACAGTCACTGTCTTAAAATCGGTATTAGAAATTAAACACAGCAAGACGACTGCCCAGCGAAGATTCCTTAATGAGAGCTCTGATTGATGAACCACTACTGCGGTCTGCTTCTGGCCCAAATAACTCGAAGTAGACATCATGTAGAACACTAGTGCGACTCGTTCTTGAGTACAGTTCGACTGTTTGGAATCACCACCATGTCTGGTTAGAGGAAGACATCGAAGCAGTTCAGAGGCAGGCCTCAAGATTTGTTACCTGTAGGTTAGGCCAACACGCATGTACTACGGGGATGCTTTGGGAATTAAAATGGCAATTCTTAAGAAGAAGGCAATATTTTTTTCAACAAAACTACTCAGAAAATTTAGACAACCGGCATTTGAACCTGACTGCAGAACGATACTACTGTTGTTAATGTATGTTTTGTGTAAGGACTACGAAGATAAGAGGTACGGAGGAATTCAGAAAGACGATTTCCCTTCGCTCTATTTACGAGTGGAACTGGAAGAAGTAGTGGTACAAAGTAAATCCGCCACGCACCGTACTGTGGCTTTCGGAGTATTGTATAGAGGTAGATCAGTAGAGGGAAGCGTGGAGGGTAAAATCGTAGAGGGAGACCAAGAGATGAATTCTGATGGCTCTCGATCTTCCACCATAGTCGAGTCCATCAACATGAGGTTACAAATATGAGGTAGCCAAGGAGGTGGAAACGGGGTTCTGCTATGCCAAGACTGTTTGGTAGCTACAACAGGAAACACAATTAATTAGCAGTAATACAAAATAAGAAAGTATATATTACTTAACTTTGCTGTAGTCCATGATCAGTTGGTTGACAATTATAGAAGACGCGACTAGACTAAGCGTCTGTAGAATGGCATAATTTACAAGTCACTAATCTTGCAGTGACGAATTAATCGCTCGTAATCTTAAATGTCAAATCCGGTGAACCTGAAGACTAACTTGGAACGGAGCTCCAAAGACTTGAAGGCAGCGATGACTGAGCTGAAGACGATGACTAACATCGGCGGTGGCTGACCACTGAGCGCGGCTACGAACTGTAGACTGGCACAACTGCACTACTCTCCTGCTGTACCTGAAGTGGCCTATCGGCGCCTCGCGTAAGTACTACGACTGGCTGTGTACTCTTTGGCTAACACAGCCGTTCTTTTGTTCCGTTCATCGAGAGAATCACATCCGGCGGATCGATCTCTCAGGCGGCGGTGTGGTCGTATGACTGACGACATCACAAATTCAATAAGCAGATACAGAAGGATGTGGTGTGGTCGTATGACTGACGACATCTCAGATTCAGTAAGCAGATACAGAAGGATGTGGTGTGATCGTATGACTGACGACATCACAAATTCAGTAAGCAGATACAGAAGGATGTAGGTCGTAATACTTACTCGGAGATGAAGAGGCTTGCACAGGATAGAGTAGCACGAAGAGCTGCTTCAGACCAGTCTCTGTACCAAGACCACAACAACAACGCAACTGTAGATGATTAAATACAACATGACGGTTCCTTATGAGAACTCTGATTAATGAACTGCTACAGCATTCGGCGTCTATCCCAGATAATATGAAGGAATGACTGGTTTGACTGCTAAGACCAAGTTACCGTTCCGTGGTTGTGCACTGGCCTAAATACTATCGCTCCGCACGGATAAGTTGCAGCCTGCTTGTGGGCACGTGACATCATGTAGGATGTGCTACCTCCGCTCTCCCTTCCTCCGTTAGTGAATGGTCAGCGCGTCTGACTGCCATGCAGTGGGCCGGGTGGGAGATTTTCGCTCGTCTGACGGCCATGCAGGGGCCGGGTGGGAGATTTTCTCGGTTCGGTGACTGGATGTTGTGCTATCATCATCGACACACAAGTTGCCGAATATGGCGTCAACTGAAAAAGACTTGCAACCCGGCGGCCGAACTCCTTGCCATCAGTGCCATATGATCGTTTCATCATGTTGGAAAACAGTGCCCGCGATCACAGCGCAATGTTCGTAAACGTGACTGCCACAGACTCCAAAGACAAAATGTCGGCATGTTGTTGTTGTTGTTGTTGTCTGAAATGGTGAAACTTTTATTACCAGGAAAAGCGAAGTAGTAATGTGGCAGTAGCAGGAACTAACTTGGTCACATGATTAGGTACAGTTATATTCCGATTAAAGTAGTGCACGTTGTTAGGTCACAGTACAAGCACGGAAGGTGGAAACTGTCTTCGACGGCCGGGGTGATGGTTTACGTTAACATGAGTAAATTTGTTGATGACGAGAAAGGGATGGGATTTACCGTACCGGCGAAGAAGTGGGGAGGTGCCGCCAAAATGTCAAATCGGGATTGTTTGCAAATTACGAAATGAGGGACTCGAAACTGAGCACAGTGGAATTTAAATTTCACGTCAGAGAAGAAGAAATGAGGTGCTCACATTAAGAATTCCATTGATGATACGGATAGATGTATTATTAGCCAGAAATTTCTACTCTGTTATGAACAACACAAAGAAACACCAACCGTGCTAATACTACACAGTTTTTATCGCACAGAACTGAACTTCAAGGCTAGCCAGGAAACTCTTAGAAAATTGTTCTGTCTATGGAATTCAGTTTTAAAAGGCATCAAAATAGAAGTGTTGTTACTTGCAAACGAGAGAACATAGTTGCAAAACGCGCATAGTCCATTAGGTTCTTTACCGAAGAATGAAGCATCCTAATGAAAGCGGCCAGTGGTTTGATTAGATGATTCACCGGTTCACACACATTGCAGTGTAAATAAATGTTGGCAAAGTGTCAGTGTGCGAGGAGTATTGTCGAATGAAAGTGCCCGTCAGCGTTTGATCGTTGTGTTTGATGGCGGTGACTTGGGTTTCACTAATGGTCCACTCTGATATACGACTCAAAAACCCAAATGTTGGGCGGCAAGGAATCATAAATAAATTAACCACAATTAATTGAACAAAAATAATGAACGAAATCATTTACATGAAGAATTAAAAATAAAAACTAAAAGGTATCTGTAGCAATAAGAACTGACAAATTCCAGCTCGTTACAAATTTGTCTTAAATGCCTGTGCTAGACCATTCTTCTACTGAATGCAACTAATTTGAATGGTCTAGAGGATAACGCAAAATAATTATTGTTTATTACACGCAGTGTCTTTACCCATTTGGAATATTTCTAGCGAGTTTGCCAGTGTCAAAATTTTATGATTACAATAACGTTCAGCCACTGATCAATTCTTGGTGGGAGTAATAAAACAGTCTCTCATGGAGTAGATTTTTAAACATCTCTTCTCTATTAAATAAAAAATAGTACGAAGGCGCTGATAATCTCCCTTCACATAGTTGGCTAAATCTGAGTAGCAGATTTACAAAACCCAATCGTGCCAGACAGGGCGCACTTCGGAACGAATACTTGATCAGGTTAGCAAAATAGACTGAGGCCTAACATGTTAACACAACAAATGTCACATACGGATCTAGAAATCAGATTTTTGGTATCCTGCAAATAGTGTCGCTTGTAAATTTGTCGATAGACAGCGTGCGACGTCGGCCCACTTGTAAGAATACAGGACTGTACGCTAGTTCTGCTTCCCCCTCCACGTTTCTCGGCCGTAAACAGGACGGTTCTGCCACCGTTGGGAGATACGCACTCCGCTATGCCGATTAATACGAACATACGAGATGAGCGCGGTTCGGTGTTTGGCTTGCAGACGCTTGTGCCTGTTTGGGCCAGCGACGCCTGAAAGGGGCGATCGTGTATTGCAGGTTGCTGTCTTTTAGGAGGCGCACTTCATTACGTGTTGACTTGGAAACAAAACTGTTACATTCAATTTCGGTGCTTGGCGCTGGCGACTAAAACATTCACTTTACACATCGCTCTCATGCGTTCAGCACTAATTCATTTTGTCTCTGATTCGTTTTCCTGCCCGTGTTAGGTGTACATTAATAGTGATAGACAGCAATGTAGCAGGGTTTACAGAGGATGGGTCGGCCGATATATACGTTGTGCACGGTTTTATCGAATGTAATAAGACAGCTGTTCAACGACGCTATACTGATGTGTCGCCACGAAGATGGCCAACATGTCGCAATACTTTTGCATCCGTACTTAAACACCTAAGTAGAACCAGATGCCCATGTTTCGTGTTGTACATTTTAATGATTGCCTCTTCCAGGGTTTTTGACAGCTGCGACGATATTTTCAGAGGAAAAAAAACGATAAATGTCTCAACAACTTGAATAAACAACAATAACACTTTACGCCTTAAGGAGGCACTAGAGACTAGATATCACTATCTGTCCAGAATCAAAATTTAAAAAAAAGTGTTTCTAGTAAATGCTGTTTAACTATTACGGGGGATATTAATCAGCAGAATAGCCTTTCTTGTATCTATGTTCGTTAAGAAAATATGAATAGACTGCTAGCTACCACCATGTTTTGACAAAATACCTTTTTAGTGGTGAGGGGAGGGGGGGGGAGTTAATCTAAGTGCACTAATTAAATTACCGGGATAGAGTTTGGACAATCAGTTGTAATCTAAAGACACAGTGCACACTGCTTCATGATCTACCCCTACATCTACATCCATACTCCGCAAGCCACCTGACGGTGTGTGGTAGAGGGTACACTGAGTACCTCTATCGGTTCTCCCTTCTATTCCAGCCCCGTATTGTTCGCGAAAAGAAAGATTGTCGATATGCCTCTGTGTGGGCTCTAATCTCTCTGATTTTATCCTCATGGTCTCTTCGCGACATATACGTAGGAGGGAGCAATATACTGCTTGACTCCTCGGTGAAGGTATGTTCTCGAAACTTTAACAAAAGCCCGTACCGAGCTACTGAGTGTCTCTCCTGCAGAGTCTTCCACTGAAGTTTATCTATCATCTCCGTAACGCTTTCGCGATTACTAAATGATCCTGTAACGAAGCGCGCTTCTCTCCGTTCGATCTTCTCTATCTCTTCTATCAACCCTATCTGGTACGGATCCCACACTGGTGAGCAATATTGAAACAGTGGGCGAACAAGTGTACTGTAACCTACTTCCTTTGTTTTCTTCCAGTTTATCTCAGTCTGGCATCTGCTTTGCCGACGATCAACTTTATATGATCATTCCATTTTAAATCACTCCTAATGCCTGTTGCCAGATAATTCATGGAATTAACTGCTTCCAGTTGCTGACCTGCTGTATTTTAGCTATATGATAAGGGCTCTTTCTTTCTATGTATTCTCAGCACATTACACTTGTACTGTAACCTACTTCCTTTGTTTTCTTCCAGTTAATCTCAGTCTGGCATCTGCTTTGCCGACGATCAACTTTATATGATCATTCCATTTTAAATCACTCCTAATGCCTATTCGCAGATAATTTATGGAATTAACTGCTTCCAGTTGCTGACCTGCTGTATTGTAGCTAAATGATAAGGGCTATTTCTTTCTATGTATTCTCAGCACATTACACTTGTCTACACTGAGATTCAATTTCCATTCCCTGCACCATGCATCGATTCGCTGCAGATCCTTCTGCATTTCAGTACAATTTTCCATGATAGTTACAGTACTATTATTTAGAAAAAATTACAGGTTTGTGACTTCTTTCCAGACTTGATAACCGCCACATAAATACATTGAAGGACGTGTATGTGCTTAGAAAAGAAAAGTCTGTTCCAATAAGTAATGATAATTAAGCCCTGATGTAAGGTACAGTTAAAAATTTCCGTTTGGTAGCGTTGCTGCAACTTATGTGCAACACATCGCGACTCCAATGCGGGTATGCAGGCACCGACACGTAGGCAAGGGGTTAGCTTGGCCTTACAATGAAAACGTTTTGGTCGCCCCTTATACTTTCAAGATAAGCAAAATATATAACTCTAAAACCCCAGAAAAGCAAATTCGAAACGGTACTTTACTCGTAATGTTAAACATAAATAGTTACGAACACACACACACACACACACACACACACACACACACACATACACATACACACACACACAGAGAAAGAGAGAGAGAGAGAGAGAGACGCACACGCTTTCATAAATTCAGCTCAACGGGAACAAATGTGTGAGCATATCTTGTACTTGTGAACTGCATAGCGTACTGACTCATAAAGTCAGTGGGTTTGGTTGATTTGGTGAGGAGACCAAACAGCGAGGTCAGCGGTCTCATAGGATTAGGGAAGGAAATCGGCCGTGCCCTTTCACACGTACCATTCCGGAATTTACCTGAAGTGATTTAGGGAAATCACGGGAAACCTAACTCAGGATGGCCGGGCTCGGGATTGAACCGTCGTCCTTCCGAATACGAATCCAGTGAGCTAACAACTGTACCACTTCGTTCGGTGTAAATTAGTGATCCAAGTGCAACCCGTATTAGCCCTCTGCTTATTATGTCCGGCTGTGTGGAGTGGAAATTTCCTCGATTTTGTCTTCACCAATTTGTTGCGTTAGAACGATTACATCATCAGTAATATTCAAGATTACATCGCACAGTGTCTGATAAACAACACTCAGTAACACAGCACTTGTTATACTAAATCGCCTCATGGCTGTACTGGTGTGATGACATAACTGCTTTAATCACTGACGGTATCAAACAGTCCTGTAGTTTAATACGTACTACTGGGCAAATGTATTAATCTATTCGTAATAATAATCCTATACTGTCTTATGTTCGAGTCGTGCAACGTCTGCTTTGCGTCCAAGCAGTTAAACATGCTGCAAATTGATTAACTTACGAACCTACAGTCAAAATTGTCTGAATTTTGCGAAATTAAATAAAGCACAGGAGGAATAACTAAAACATTAATAAAAACTGATAATAAGTTGTATCCTTTCGGATAACCGACTTTAGAAAACACTGAATAATATAGAATTAACGACTGATGATTTATTCACCCCGTAAAACACACAAATAATTGAAATGGTAGTCCTAAAAACTTGCTTGTAAGGATGTAGTAAAGTAACCATAGGAAACAATAGCAATAGGTAATGCTTATGTACTTAGAAAAGTGCTAGCAACTTCACTAAGGAATTCACTAAACTTCTGTGCTTCGTGAAATACTAAGTCTCATTACACCACAGTTTGCAAAATAATCGCCAATTCACAACTAATTAAAGATCAGTATAGGTATTAATATATCTAAATGCACTTAATGGCTTGTATATTCTAACAGTCTAACAAATAATGATCCCAAAATGTAACAGAAGTTACTAAGTGACCAAAGCTGCCCATCGCCAGACACTCGTATACTGCAAGATTCCCAAAGGGCTACCAGATTCTCAAGTTCTACTTAGATCGGAATTTTTCTAGGTTCGAACATCAGTTAAATTATTAACGCGTCCCCCTACAGCCAAAAACCTAGCACTGTAAAGTTTCCAAACCACACTTACATATCTCCAACAATCACATTACCTCACTGACCGCCTGACACAGAATGACGGGGAATGGCCGTTCGTGCGCCATTATATAGCCTCACTAAGCCTGCAAAATTTTACAGTGATCAGAAAACATGCAAACTGGATCACCATTTAAGAGATACACAATTCACAAATACAATATATAGGTTCAACGAAGCGTGTCTCTCTACCTGTTCTGGTAAATGATACACAATGTCCTAAGTCCAACAGTTTGTCGAAAGTTAATTTACATATGAAATTTGTCTACATACTTTCAGTATTAATAATAAATAAAATGTTATTAATAAAAGACAAAAAAGATATCCTTCCCATTAGAAGCATCTTTTCTTTTTTAACTATTTGCAAGTGACTTACGTCTTTATTATATGTCAAAATAACATTCAATTAATTAAACAAGAAACTCTTAATATGGATAAATAGAGAAAGCTCAACGAATGTTGTACACCATTCACTTCTTATGCAACTGCGGAGAATATGGTGTCCTGACAAATTTGCATGATTAAAAATAAATAAAACGTCATATAATTCCATAAATAAAGCAGATACAGACCTTCAGTCACGATTTCTAGTGTCATTAGTTTTCACCCAACACCTTGATGATAAAGATCATATTAGGCATTCAAGAGTTATTCATTTATACATATCTGTGTAATAACATACATTTCCAGTGGCAACATGGTTTCGTCAGTCTATTTATTACTGAAGTGTTGTGATATCAGTGCTGATGTGTTTAGATTTGCAATACAATGAATCTGTGAATTACTGCATAATATAGAATAACTCTACAATCAATTTGGTGAAACCCGCCATGCTTAGGGCTATCGTTTGCTTTGCATGCTAGTCGATAAGCAGTAAGCCATTTTCACGCGGCCCATGCATTACAGCATCAAAGTTGAGCATTCTAAGTTTCTGGAGTCAGCATGATAAAAACACGCTGTCGATTCATTCTGAGCGCGCAGAGTAATATCAAGCAGTTCAGATATTATGAACGTGCATTTGAACGTATACCAATGACGAGGAAGAACCCTACCTGAGACGCCTATCTCTTTTTTCAGCACAGACTTCAGAGTTCGGAGACCTGGTACCGAATTTCAGTCGCAGCCCATATTTGACGAGTTTTTTGTTTTAACTTACGCCATCTGAATACATGTTGCTTCAAATTATCAGCAATTTGAGTGTCTCTCGAAATGCTTCGTTATTGGTACAATCTGTTGTCATAAAATGACATGAGACGTCATACTGGTGGCTAAAGTATTTGCGTATTTACCGACAGCTATTTACATGTTACAACCCGAGTGCTACGAAAGTATGCCGCTTCAAGGCAACGGTATATTGAAGGTCCAACAACAAACGTGTTGTTCTTGGTAAGATTTATTACTAGGGTTGCTCAGAAAGTACCTCATTTTTTCTTAAACAATTCTTCATTGAACATAATGAGAATTACACACACGGAAGCGCGAAACAAGGGCGTGTATGCCCTGTCGGTACCATCCTTGTCCTGATGGCAGAGCCATGCTTCACTATGTGAATCACCTCCTCATCGTCCTGAAAATATCTCCCACGAATGGCATCCTTTAATGGCCCCAATAAGTGGAAGCTCGCTGCAGCATATCAGGTGTGACAGCCGCTGATGTTCTCCCCGAGCGCTGCAAATCGTGGAGCTCCTCCGAGCCACCTTCTGATGACCTCACCCTCCGTCCGCAGCGACTGACTGTACTCCTGTCAACAGCAGACGATCCGTAGACTTTGCACAAGCGTTTGTGAATATTTCGCACAGGTTCTTTCTCTGCAGTGAGAAATCAATGACGGCACGTTGCTTGTAACGTACATCACCCACAGACGCCATTTTGAAACTCTCCTGCAGCTACGCTATCTGTCCAAATTGACGGAAACTCAGCGCGCTCACTCAGGAGACTTCAGATAATACATACGCAAGGTTTCGCATTCGTAGCATTGTTTTCGGCTGAGGAAAAAAATGCGATGCATTACTTTCTGGGCAACCCTGATACAACTAAATGCCATTTAACAACATATCGGCGATATAGTCTCTAAACATTCTGCGTGGTGTCTGTTTGTTCTATATCGTGTCTCCCTACCACTTTCGCGCAACGACGCTCTGAGCGTGTTGTTTAGGGAATTGACTAGTTTGAACCTGGGACCTGTTGCTGGTAAGGAGACGCCAGACCACACATGAAATTTAGAATTCAGAAGAGTTCAGTGAGACTAGCAATGATATAACCAAATACTTAATGATTTCAGCGTCAGCTCCACTGCACTCCCTGTAAAGGAATCTTAATACTATCTAAATTTAGTGGAAGGGGTTCAAGGCTTTCCCATTTATTGGTTAGCTGGTAAAATAACGTCGAAAAAGCAGGTAAGTTTACCATTGGAAATTTTATTCTACTAACAAAACATCGTTTATAAATTGCGCTATTGATAAATGGAAATGTTTTAATACAGGATGGTAAAAACCAACTGCGTTCAACAAAAATGTGAACGAATATTCCCTGAATGGGTTTCAAAGTTCTACAATGGATCGAAGGATGACCTATGCCATATCACATCTATAATCTAGGTTTAAATTAAGTTTCACAAAAGAGAAAACTATCAAAATGGTCTACAGTGACCCTAATTATCTTTAATTACTTATCTAACTTGTCGTAAATTACACTGCCTGATGTGGCTTCTCAATAACTATATAACAGAAAAATCATCGCGTTTCAGATTTTTACTTCAAGTGGCAAATGTGAACACCATGAGCTTTAATTGACGATCGACACTAATATTACGCAAAAAGGGGATGTAACAGATGAGACTTCTTTACTTCTGAGTGAAGCATAATGCGCTCAAAAATGCGGCATCGCGTGCGTTCATTACCTTGTTGTTGTTCGTCAGGGGGCGGCGGCCGGCGCAGCTCCGTCCAGCTCGCCCTCTCGGAAGCAACTCTCTCCTAACTTCTCCTTACTACAATTTACCGAAGTTGGTTTAAAAAAAAAAAACTCTCTGGCTGTGTTTTCATCTGACCAATCAGGGTCTCAATGTTAACCTTAAGCTCCGCCTACAAAAATTTTGTCTATCCAGTGAGAAACGTTATACTTCTCATGGTGGGGCAATGTTTTTAAAGTTTGCAACGTAACAGAGACGCGAAAAAGTCTCACGCTAAAACTTGCAGCTGGTGTGGTCCTTTTAGCGTTATCGTAAGATCTATACTGTTCTTCTGAAGGGCTCTATCTTTTAACATGGGCTGGAGGGTGGTCCTGATGTAACAGAGACGCGAAAAAGTCTCACGCTAAAACGTACGGGTGGTGTGGCCCTTTTTGTGTTATCGTAAGATCTATACTATTCTTATGGTGGGCTCTAGCTTTTAACATGGGCTGGGGGGTGGTCCTAAGGTAACAGAGACGCGAAAAAGTCTCACGCTAAAAACTTGCGGGTGGTGTGGTCGTAGCGGTTAGCTGGCGACATGGGTGTCCGTCCCTTATCGTAGGGCCTTCTCGCTTAACACGGTTCTGCTGTCGGCTTCTGTTCTCGTTTCTCCCCTCGGAACTGCGTCTGTCTCACAGTGGGAAAGTATGACATGCATTTAGGCATTCTTGTGTTAGTCTGTGGTATTCCATTTGCTCACTCGTTACTCGTATTACTTTGGTTCATTTAATGTCATGATTTATTCGGAGCTATGTGACATACTACTGGATTTGCTTATCATGTCAGGGTTTTCATGGAAGGTGTTGGATTTGCCTGACACCTTACAAGTCTTCTGAAGATGGTAAAATACAAAATACAGTTGTACGTTCCTGAAGTTCAGAGTAGCGTAAGAAGTATAGATGCAGAATAAACCGTCGTCTCTCGAGCCGTGGCATTCTACGTGCAACAAGCTGACTTGATCCCTATTGTGCCGCTGAACGCTCGAAAACGACCCGGCTTATGCGTACCAAGCCCCAACCACTCCATAGCGGAGAAGTGCAAGAACTGTTTCCGAATTGAAGGCCGTATTTTGCACGGTCTGGCCTGTGGTTTAAATGGTATGAAAGACAAAGACAGGAAACCGAAGAGCAAAGTAAAAGAACCTTTACTTCACAGTTCCTACGGAGTAATAAAATCTGTCTTAAATGATTCTATTTTACTAATTGTCTGTGTTATGTCTCTGTCAAAAGACGCGAAGTTGTAAGTATCTATTCAGGAATATTGGGTCCTTTTCTTACAAGAAGGGGCGAGAATGTATCAAATTTTCGATTCAAGGTAGTGGCGTGAGACATGCGAAGCAGCATATAGCGAGATAAACATTCACTAAGATTCTCAGTTTCGGTTCTTCCCGTTTTCCTTCCGTATCCACAAGGTAGTCTCATTGTTCTGTCTGTAATGTAGTCAAATAAAAATGTCAATACCCGTGAACATGTAATAAGGCAAAAAGGAAAGTTCCATGTCATGTCAGCAAGGAAATTAGCTTATGAAATGTCCATTACCGATAGTATGATAAAAACTAGAGTGTGTTTCACTTAACATAAAAGTTATATCATCATCCTCGTTTTTTATTAAAGCACGAAGGCTATTTTTCTTGCTAAATATCATACTGCAAGTACTGTAGGCTCACTGGAAGGTAGAGGATATCGAACAAACCAAAAATGCTCGGATGCGGGAAATAATTCGTACAATCACAAATTTTTGTACAGTGGTAGGAGGGAGTGTCACTAACATTGTACAAGATGTCGCGAACAATATATAAGAAATCCTGATTGGTGATGGATGAATGCGGGAGTGAAGGTGCTATATACGTAGAGAGAGAGAGAGAGAGAGAGAGGAGAGCTCATATCTGTTTCAAGCAAATAGAATTCTCGAGGTTATTGGAAACATTTCCCTCTTATGCAGGGTGAATCACCGAATCCTTGAACAGCAGACGTTACGACGATGGAAAGGGCTGTTCATGTGCGGTTTTCACAAAATAGATTAGTAGTCAAACGATCATACTGTCAGCCAATGGCTGGTCCCGGAAGTTCGTGTCCTCCCTTGGGCATGGGTGTGTGTGTTTGTCCTTAGGATAATTTAGGTTAACTAGTGTGTAAGCTTAGTGACTGATGACCTTAGCAGTTAAGTCCCATAAGATTTCACACACATTTAAACATTTTTTTGTCAGCCAATGAAAGGATTGTAGAAATATTTAAAAATGTACTTTTTGTGCAAACATACACTTATTGACGTGGAGAAATGCCCATTGACATTAACAAAAAAAAGTAGGGAAAACCGAATGTCAGTCGTGTTTGTTGTAGGATTCTAGCGTGAGTCGTTTACGAGATGTATTTTGAAAAGTTCCCACACCGCCACGTGTACAATACCTGCGGCAGCGCATACTAAAGAACAACACAACTGCATACACTAGTTATGCATAGAAATATTCGTAATTTTTCCTTTAGGAATGGTCATTTTCCTGAACGATTAAAGTACTGAGTAGCAAAGCCGCTTTATAAAAGGGAGAAAGGGATATTGTAGACAATTTTAGACCTATTTCAATGCCATTAGTGTTTGCTAAAGTTATTAAAAGGCTGTGTATATAAGGATAATTGACCATTTTATGTCACACTATTTGCTATCAAAAGTGCAGCTCGGCTATACAACTCGTTTAACAACTGAAAATTCTATATTCTCTTTTCTCTGTGAGGTACTGGATGGGTTAAACAAAAGGTTTTGAACGCTAGGCATATTTGTTGGTCTAACTTAGGCGTTTGATTGCGTTAATCACAAAATATCGCTTCAGAAGTTTGACCATTACATAACACAATTGGTTCACCTCTAACTTTAGCAACAGACAGCAAAAGGTCATTATTCACAGTGTTGAGAATGGCTGTGATGTGGGGTCTGAGTGGGGTACTGTCAAATGGAGGGTGCCGCAGGGATCAGTGTTGGGGCCACTTCTGTTCCTTGTTTATGTAAATGACATGTCCTCTAGTATTACGGTTAACTCTAAAATATTTCTGTTTGCTGATGGCACTAGCTTGGTGTTGCGTGCAACGCTGGCTCGGTTTCAAATACTGTAGTTTATGACATAAGCTTATGGCTTGTAGAAAGTAAACTAACGCAAAATCACAGAAAGACTCAGTTATTACCACTTCTGACACACAATTCAACACAACCTGACGCTTTAATTTCCCAGAGTGGGCACAGGATTAGTGAAACTGAACAGTTCAGATTTCTAGGTGTTCAGATAGGTAGTAAAATCTCGTGGAAAGTCCACGTTCAGGATCTTGTTCAGAGACTCAATCCTATTTTTACCATTCGAACGGTATCTAAAGTGAGTGATCGTTCGACACGAAAATTAGTCTACTTTGCTTATTTTCATTCGCTTTTATAGTATGGTATACAGTTTGGGGTAACTCTTCCCATCCTAAAAGGATATTTTGAGCTCAGAAACGGGCGGTTTTTGCAATAAGTGGTGTAAGTTCACGAACCTCTTGTTAATCCCTGTTCACGAGTCTGGTCTCTCAAAATATACATGCCTTACTGTCACTTCTTGTTTACTGTATTAGCTCATTCCCAAGAATAAGCAGCTTTCACCCAATTAACTCCGCAGAAATCAAACCTACATTTGGATCGGACTTCCTTAAGTCTTGTGCAGAAAGGTATGCAGTACACTGCTGCATCCATTTTCAATAAGCTACCACAAGAATTCAAAAATCGTAGCAGTAATCCACGAGCTATCAAATCGAATCTGAAGAGTTTCCTCCTGGGTCATTACTTCTACTCTGTCTACGAGTTTCTTGAAATATTAAGCTCATTCTTGTTGTATTGTTCATTGAGTTTACTTAAACTTACGGCTTGACTTTTTTCTGGTTCATAAACATTTTATTTTTGTCTGTTATTATTTTTATGTTCTAATTTCATGTATTGACACGTTCCATGACATGGAGATTTGCTCCTCAATTTGGTCCTAAGGAACTTGACGTGTAAATAAATAAAATAAATGTGATTCATGACCGGTAACAACAACTGACCAGGTTGTGTCCAAAATGACCATCGACAGCGGCAATACTCGCTTCCAGGCTACTATGGGAAAACTGTTGCACACGTGCTGGAATTTCAGTGGATGTGTCCCAGCAGGTACGTTCTTGTAGAAAGCGTCTTTCAACCTTCCCCACAGCAGAAAGCCTACGCGTGTCAAACCCGGGGAACAGGCTGGCCAACGGACAGGTCCCCTGTGTCTAATCCAATGATTTGCAAACAATTCGTGAAGCCATGCTGTAGTACTTCGTGCAGTATGGGCTGTACAGCCATTAAGTTGGTACCACAGGTTCCTCCTAGTCATAAACGTCCATGGAAGATGATCTCTTAGGAGCTGCGATATTTGTGCGCGTTGAGTGTTCCGTCTATGAAAAACGTGCCTATGAGCTGGTGGTTCACTATCCCACACAATACATTTACACTCTATGGACGCTGACGTTCCACCTGACGAAGCCAACTGGGGTTACCGACAGATTAATAGTGCAAGTTTCTGCAGTTTACCTTGCCACAATTGGCAAATGTGGCTTCTTCACTAAACAACATACACGATACACCTGGAGTATCATGTCCTAAAACTCATGTACAGTAGTTCACAGGAATCTGTTAATCGTTTCTATGCAGCTGTTTATGGGGAGAAATGTGATAGAGATGGAACCAATGTCGACGGAGAGTGTGTAGGACACTTTCCAGATTTAGCCACTTCCTTGTGAATTTGCGCGGGATCTAACGTGCAGATTAAGTACTACAGCAATAAGAAAAGTAATTTACCCCTCTTTTGTCGTCATTGCGTTATGTAGGTGTTACACTGCCCCTTTCATGTAACTTCTTGAAGATATTGATAAATAATTGCCGAGATGATTGACGTCCATTGGGATATCTTGCCGAATACTCCATACAACGATCTGCATTCTTCCTACACTCTCCATACGCCGTGAGCATGTCGCTTTTTCTGCATTGGTAGATCCCATCTTCCACTCACGACGTAATGCTAGGACTGTCACACACTAATGACCAGCAATTCGTAATCCACTCAGACAATACACAAGCAGACTGTAAGCAAACGTAATGACATCGTACTGGTACCACACGGCTGAAATGCTACAAACAGGTCTCGGTGTGGAACTTTAGAAAGTGCGATATCTCGTAAATAACTCGCACTAGAATCCTGTAATAAACACCATTGAAAGCCTAATTTACCCTACTTTTAGTTTCTCAATGTCGTAGGCATTGCTCGACTTAAAAAGTACATACTTACACAAGAGATACATTTTCTAAGTGTTGTAACAATTTGTTTATTGGCGAACAATACGAGCCTGTGGCTACCAATCCATTCTGTGAAAACCGCACGTCAACAGCACTTTCTATTTCCGCAATATTTGCAATGCAAGTTTGAGTTGATTCACCCTTTTGATATATATATATATATATATATATATACAGGGTGTTACAAAAAGGCACGGCCAAACTTTCAGGAAACATTCCTCACACACAAAGAAAGAAAATATGTTATGTGGACATGTGTCCGGAAACGCTTACTTTCCATGTTCGAGCTCATTTTATTACTTCTCTTCAAATCACATTAATCATGGAACGGAAATACAGCAACAGAACGTACCAGCGTGACTTCAAACACTTTGTTACAGAAAATGTTCAATATGTCCTCCGTTAGCGAGGATACATGCATCCACCCTCCGTCGCATGGAATCCATGATGCGCTGATGCAGCCCTGGAGAATGGCGTATTGTATCACAGCCGTCCACAATACGAGAACGAAGAGTCTCTACATTTGGTACCGGGGTTGCGTAGACAAGAGCTTTCAAATGCCCCCATAAATGAAAGTCAAGAGGGTTGAGGTTAGGAGAGCGTGGAGGCCATGGAATTGGTCCGCCTCTACCAATCCATCGGTCACCGAATCTGTTGTAGAGAAGCGTACGAACACTTCGACTGAAATGTGCAGGAGTTCCATCGTGCATGAACCACATGTAGTGTCGTACTTGTAAAGGCACATGTTCTAGCAGCACAGGTAGAATATGCCGTATGAAATCATGATAACGTGCTCCATTGATCGTAGGTGGAAGAACATGGGGCCCAATCAAGACATCACTAAATGAGCTCTAACATGGAAATTAAGCGTTTCCGGACACATGTCCACATAACATCTTTTCTTTATTTGTGTGTGAGGAATGTTTCCTGAAGCGTTAAAAAAAGGACTTTTCTTTACATAGCACTATTCATGAGAAGGTAACAAACTTGAGCTTACAACACGACATAGTGGAGGATACTATGCTATAACCAGCTTCCATTCAACTAAATATGGGTAATCTTTGACCATCTAATTTATAACGCACAAGCACACCGAACCATGCCTGCTCGCGGATTAATAGTAGCTACGTAACGTTATCCTAACCTCAGCACTGTCAGTAAGTTTCAGTACGGAATACATCCAAAAAATCTCACTCAACACGTTGATCATTGTAGAAGGTGCAGGACAGCATGGATCTACACCAGTTAAAGACAGCCTCGCAGACAGCCGAACTCACAAAAAGCAATTTCTAAGTGGTCCTAGCAATCCATGAATAATTGGTCAAACTGTTATTTCCACAATGTGTATCAACACATTTCCCTATGAGAATTTTGAAGCGTCTATACCGTATGAAGCTCAGAAGGATTCGAAGTCGCGATTTGAACTAGATACGCGAAATAACCAAAGACCCTACATTTACACTACGTGGTTAATTGGCATCCAAAAATCAAATCTCACAAACTTTACAAACTCGCGACCTGGAGACAAAGCCCCTCATTCTTTTGAGTCTCAAAACAAGCCACTCTCCTGGTTAGACATCGAAGATGCATACCGTGCTTTACCGCCACTACTTTTACTAACGTTGCTCTCCAATGGCTGCCATCACTGTCTCCTCCCTACCATGCCACTCCGTCCTAGTGACGTACATAATATTATTATTTACTACAACTCTTGGACCGATATGCTTACGTTAATATGAAAGATTTTAGGATAAATCCGGCTCAATGAGGATCAAAATGTCAAATTCTATGCATTTAAAATTAGTAGCCTCTCACAAAATATTATGTCAACATGAATAATCTATTGGTAACATAAAGAGCAGACCGCACCTATTCGTCATCGTCGAAATTTATGGTATATCCAGGTCTTGACTAGAATTGAAAATGACAGCTTATCGAGACGTTTAAGGAAATGGAATGCAGGGATGGGGCAAAATTTTGAAACAAATTCAAAACTCTTGCAGGCCAGAAACAGTCAAAAGAACCATGCCTGATAATCGACAATGAGCCAACCAGTGACGCCAAGGAAATATCGGAAGAATTCAAAAACATCTTAGAATAAATACACTCATATGAATACGTGCAATGTTCGACGACAGTTAACGATTAAGGATAGAACAGGACATAAACGAAAAACTTAATACGCCGCCTGTAGATGGGGAGGATGAAGAGGCTCTGACAATACGATTAACCGAGGACGAAGTAACAGAAGCCGTAATGACAGGCAGGAACTCGGACCCTGGCGAAGACGGAATCCGCAGACGCCACCTCAGGAAAATCCCTCTAGAAACATTCATACCACACCATACGACGGTTTTTAACTATTGCTTTCCCTGGGAAACAACACCATAAACGTGGAAGAAGCGGAAAATGATAAAGATAGCGCAGCCGGACAAATGAGGAACAAACCCTAACTCTTACCGACCAATCACGCTGCTAAACGTAATAGGGAAGACGTACGAGAGCATCGTAACCGATCGGTACCGTAAATACGAGGAACACAGGCACTTAGTACCCACAATCCAGGCAGGCTTTCGAAAAAACCATTCCACAAACGACGCACTGTAACGGGACATCCTCCTCCAGCATTACTTTTCCTCAACTGTGCTTATCGGTATCAGTACCATTTTTCGGATTTTAGACAAGTCAGTATTACCTTAGCTGCTTTTCTGAAGGCCTTCACATTATTTTATTTCAAGCTAAAATTTGTGGTAAGGAATTACTTTATAAAATATTTTAGTTTCGATGTTTCAATCGTGCTAGTCCTAAATGTACAGTTAAAATTGTTTTCTTGGAAATATTTGAAATTACGAATTATTTGCACACTTAAAATTTACGTCATGGATTACGCAATCCTGTACTGTTACTATGTTCATTTAAAGATACGTTTATGAAATAATAATCGAAATTAATAATGTAACGAAAACTAGTAGGAATTCATTTGTTGAGAAAAATTGTAAACACTTTGAAATATTGTTAATTCCGCAAGGTGTGAGAGTCGTAAGGTTGCCTCTGATGTGAACGGATATACTTTTGTATTGGTGCAAACGATGTAATTTCGGCTTGCTTAATGCGAAAAATCAAAAGACTGTGTGATATACTAAGATATCATAAAATATATTAACGTAACAACAAAAATTCAGCAAAAACAGTCTTCAAATTTATTAGATCAATCCAACCGCGAGGACCTAAAATATGACATTTTCAGCTTCAAGAATCAGACCCATAGACAAGGCGAACTGGAGCCAACTTTACAAGAAAAGCTAAGTAAAACTAAAAGCTTATTGTAATCTTAGTTCTCTTAAATCTTCAAAAAAAAAAAATGGTTCAAATGGCTCTGAGCACTATGGGACTTAACTTCTAAGGTCATCTGTATCCTAGAACTTAGAACTACTTAAACCTAACTAACCTAAGGACATCACACACATCCATGCCCGAGGCAGGATTCGAACCTGCGACCGTAGCGGTCTCGCGGTTCCAGACTGTAGCGCCTTTAACCGCTTGGCCACCCCGGCCGGCTTAAATCTTCATAAAAGACTAATGTGGACAACGGATGGAATTAGGAAAAGGGGGGGGGGAGATTATGCCTCTGAAGACTATCAAGTGACATCACACAAGCGTTTAGTAACAGTCAATGCACACTCGTGACATTTCTACATATCTAACGAGCTTTCGGTAAGATATGTCATAGCGGCTGCTAACACAGTTAATCAAAACAGGAATCCCCTTCAAGACGGTAAAAATAATAACAGGGCAGATAAGCGGAAGGCAATGCAGAGTACAAATAGAGAATGAAACATGCCGGCCGGGGTGGCCGAGCGGGTCTAGGCGCTACAGTCTGGAACCGCGCGACCATTACGGTCGCAGGTTCGAATCCTGCCCCGGGCATGGATGTGTGTGATGTACTTAGGTTAGTTCGGTTTATGTAGTTCTACGTTCTAAGGGACTGATGACCATAGATGTTAAGTTCCATAGTGCTCAGAGCCATTTGAACCATTTGAACAAGCAATACAGAGAAAGGCAAGCGCAAGCAATGGCCACAAACGGGATTAAACCCAACCTGAACAAGACACAGATGGTTCTAATTCGGCATCACGACTTAACCAAAAAGAGAACCCAAGAAGAGAAAGATATTCAACTCGCAGTATGGGGTTACACCACTCCTAGGCAACACAGCAAAATATCTAGGCATACATTTCGTACTATACAGAATAAGGTAAAGACAGAGCCTCGTTAGGCAAGCCCAAGGAATGATTGAAGGATACAGCTCACGTACATACAAAATCTTTATAAGGCAACCGCTAGAATACGGAGCCCTAGCACTAGGAGGAATTTCAGTGACCGCATCCAACAAAAGTACACCACCGAAAGATGACTTACAGAGTTTGCTAAAAATACATAACATTACACCAAGCAACGATGTATGCAATAACGCAAGAATTACACCATTACAAACACGTCCAGCAAACCTAAGGGCCACATATAACAAAGGAATACTACAAAATCGACCCGACCTAGAGGACATAATTAGAACTAGATCACCGGAACAAGAAAACCAAAATTCAAATATACACATCCATATAGAACAGTAGGTCAAAGCACATCCAAAAGTTTCCCAGAACTAGCACCAACGATGACTCCCCTCACCGAGAATGAAAAATCACCACCACACGTGAAAAAACGGCAGCAAGAACAAGGATAGCAGAGCCACAAACACAAACCAACAGTAACAGAATTGGGGCCTTCAAAAAAATCCAAGCACTGCACACAACAGTGGAATATGTAATAAAATATAAACACCAGACCACACAAATATTTTTAGCATTATTTAGTATTAATTGTAAGCCTGTAACTCAAATGGGCAACGGACTTGCCGTAGTGGATACATCGGTTCCGTCAGATTACCGAAGTTAAGTGCTGTCGGGCGTGGCCAGCACTTGCATGGGTGACCATCCGGGTCGTCATGCGCTGTTGCCATTTTTCGGGGTGCACTCAGTCTCGTGCTGCCAATTGAGAAGCTACTCGACCGAATAGTAGCGGCTCCGGTCAAAGAAAACCATCACAACGACCCGGAGAGTGGTGTGCTGACCACACGCCCCTCCTATCCACATCCACAGCTGAGGATGACACGGTGGTCAGATGTTCTCGTTGGGCCAGTTGCGGCCTGAAGACGCAGTGCTTGAGTGCTAAAACTCAAATATAAATTTGTAATTTAGCATCATTATCAAAACAAAAATGTTTTCTTTATTGTAACAAAAGAAAATTCAATTACATAAATAAATGTATAACCCTAAAGCTCAATAGAGAATAAAGAAGTGCTCAACTACCCCGGCCTCTCCTTCTTAAGGAGGGGGTGTATAGATTTTAATAAAGCATGTGTAAATTGTCTACTGGCAAATAATAATCTATTTCATTTCACCAGAAAAGTTCTCGAGTACGCCTTAAGACTCCATCTTTGAATGTTATTTACAATCCAAAATTTTCCTTTACCTTTCCTATCTCTTATGAAAATGTCAATAAATACCATATGTTGAGCATTACTCCTGTTTATTTGCGGTGTAAGTAACATGTAAATTGAAAATATAAAAGCGATTGCGAATAGGAGCTCGACCCCACAATCCTGGGATTGTCTGTCGTTCTGTATTCTTCCAGCTGAGCCCATCGTTGCGTGGAAACTGAATTAACACAAACGGTCCAAGCCTCGTCCGACCCACGTCAAAAATTTGTTTATTCTAAACGCTTGACCATCTGGAGCTCCCACTTCTGCCAGTTCCATTTCTGGCCGGCCAAGTCCTCTGCATACACCGTACGATATGACGAAATCGGGTATGTCGAGTGGACTTGGTCCCATTGTAAGTCATAAATAATTGCCAATTTTCTATATTAAGTAAGTATTTGGAACTTTACAATTCACGTGATCTAATTTTGCATGCTGCAGGGTGTGTAGTAAATGTTCCTAACAAGGGAACCTCCCCATCGCACCCCCCTCAGATTTAGTTATAAGTTGGCACAGTGGATAGGCTTTGAAAAACTGAACACAGATCAATCGAGAAAACAGGAGGAAGTTGTGTGGAACTATGAAAAAATAAGCAAAATATACAAACTGAGTAGTCCATGCGGAAGATAGGCAATATTAAGCAAACTGTGAGCAGAGGAGCCCCGTGGTCCCGTGGTTAGCGTGAGCAGCTGCGGAATGCGAGGTTTTTGGTTCAAGCCTTCCCTCGAGTGAAAATTTTAATTTTTTATTTTCGGTTTACATGACAAACTCTTATGTTTTCATCACTTCTTTGGGACTGATTATCACATCCACAAGAAAACCTAAATCGAGCAAGGTAGGAGAACCTTTTTACCCATTCGCCAAGTGTACAAGTTGGTGGGTCGACAACATATTCCTGTCATGTGACGCACATGCCGTCACCAGTGTCGTATAGAATATATCAGACGTTTTCCTGTGGAGGAATCGGTTGACCTATGACCTTGCGATCAAATGTTTTCGGTTCCCATTGGAGAGGCACGTCCTTTCGTCTACTAATCGCACGGTTTTACGGTGCGGTCGCAAAACACAGACACTAACCTTATTACAGTGAACAGAGACGTCAATGAACGAACGGACAGATCATAACGTTGCAAAAATAAGGAAAGTAATCTTTCCACTCTAGGGAAGACTTGAACTAAGGACCTTTCGTGCCGCAGCTGCTCACGCTACCCACGGGACCACGGCGCTCCTGAATTCACACGATCCTTGATGTTGCCTATCTTACGCATGGGCTATTCAGTTTGTATATTTTGCTTATTTATTCATAGTTCCACACAACTTCTTCCTGTTTTCTCGATTGATCTATATTCAGTTTTTCAAGGTCTATCCACTGTGCCAGCTTATAACTAAATCTGAGGGGGGTGCGATGGGGAGGTTCCCTTGTAAGTGTGATTTTGTGTAGTCTCCACCCGATTTGCTTGCGGTGAGAGTTCCATCTGTACACCACTGCAGATGTGTCGGTGCCTGCTGTCTAATCCAGATATGCTGGCCTGTGAACCTACTCCATCAATTAAGTATCTTGACCACCGTAAATGGCATACCGGAGCTCATTCGGTAAAACACCTCCAATTTCTGTATTCCGAAATGGAAAAGCCAATTTACACACAGAGACGTCCTGTCTTTCACAACTATAAAGTAACTGTCATCAAATTTTTCTAAGCCAGGTTGCGGCAGATGGCATTAAACGGCATTAAATTTGTTCTATTAAGTGCTCTATATTCATAATTTCTTGCCAGAATTCGTCAACGCATTAAAACATTGGCTCATGAGTTCCCCAGTGACGTTCTCGTGGCTTAGAGCGTTTGTCCAAGCTACTCAAAACCGCGTTCCCCACACGGAAACCGCGTTCCCCACACGGAAATCGCAGGTCTGCTCGGAACAGCACGCAGTTGTTTATACTGTCATCTAACAAGCAGTACATCTATTTTTTGCGGTAATCGATTTGCTGTCGTCATTACCTCTTCAAAAACGTATCACTGTCTACCATTCTCGTAAACACGAGATTATTAAACCGTAACACAAAACTGTGTTTGACTAGCAGGTCCCTGCAGCAATGTAACTCGTCCACTTTCTGGAGTTGATAGTAAAAAAGTTAAATACAAGGAAAATTCGCTCTGGTCATTCAAATGGTTCAAATGGCTCTGAGAACTATGGGACTTAACAGCTGTGGTCATCAGTCCCCTAGAACTTAGAACTACTTAAACCTAACTAACCTAAGGATATCACACACATCCATGCCCGAGGCAGGATTCGAACCTGCGACCGTAGCAGTCGCGCGGTTCCGGACTGCGCACCTAGAACCGCGAGACCGCCGCGGCCGGCGCTCTGGTCATTCAGTCAATAATCTTCAGTTGTTGGTAAAAATACTAAGCATACAATGAAGTGACAAAAGTCTTGGGATACTTCCTAATACCGTGTCGGAGCTCCTTTTGGCCGGCTTAGTGACGCAGCCTGACATAGGATTGAGTCCACAAGTCGTTGGAAGTCCCCTGTAGAAGTACTAAGCATTGAGCCTCTATAGCTGTCCATAATTCCGAAAGTGTTGCCAGTGCAGGTTTTTGTACACGAACTGACCTCTCGATTATGTCCCATACATGTTCGATGGGATTCATGTCGGGCGATCTGCGTGGCCAAATCATTCGGTCGAAATGTCCGAAATGTTCTTCACACCAATCACGAACAACTATGGCCTTGTGACATGAAGTATTGTCATACATAAAAATTCCATCATTGTTTTGAAACACAAATATCATGAATGGCTGAAAATGGTCTTCAGATAACTGAACACAACCATTTAGAGTCAATAATCGGTTCAGTTCGACCACGGGGTCCGTTCCATTCCACATAAACAGCCCACACCATTATGGAGCCACCACCAACTTTAACAGTGCCTTGTTGACAACGTATATCCAAGCCTTCGTGGTTTCTGTGCCACACTGGAAACTTTCCATCAGCTCTTACCAGCTGCAGTTGGGACTCATCTGATCAGGCCATGGTCTTCCAGTCGTCTAGGGTCCAGCCCATATGGTCACAAGCCCAGGAGAGGCGCTGCAGGCGACGTCGTGCTGTTAGCAAAAGGCACTCGCGTCTTTGTTTGATGTCATGGCACAGAAATGCCAAATTACGCCACACTGGCGTAGCGCGTACGTTCGTGGTACGTTTCACATTGATTCCTGCGCCTATGTCATGCAGTGTTGCTTGTCACCCAGCGCTGACAACTCTACGCAAACGCCTCTGCTCTCGTTCGTTAAATGAATACCGTCGGCCGCTGCGTTGTCCGTGGTGAGAGACAATGCCTGAAATTTTGTATTCTGGGCACACTCTTGACATTGCGGATCTCGGAGTGTTGAACTTCCTAACAGTTTCCGAAATGGAATCTCCCATCCACCCAGCTCCAACTACCATTCCGCGTTCAAGATCTGTTAACTCCTGTCGTGCGGCTATAATCACACCGGAAACCCTTTCTCGTGAATCAAACGAGGGCAAATGATAGCTCTGCGAATGCACTGCCCTTTTATACTTTGTGTAAGTGATATTACCGTCATCTGTACACGTGCAGATCAGTTCCCATCACTTTTATCAACTTAGTGTATATGAAGAATGTAGCTTAGCAGAGCAATAACTACCATAATGTTTTCTTATTTACAGTACGGGACTAAGTATTATAGTACCGTAATACTTTTAAAATACACGCTATGTGTAGTGAAGGCAGACCTTGATTAAAAACTGCATCGTTACTGCTTTTGTTTCATTGTGGTTAAAGGTTGGTCCTCTCTGGAGATCGTCTGACTGAGTAGCATGACGCCGGCCGCTGTGGCCGAGCGGTTCTAGGTGCTTCAGAATTGAACCACGCTGCTGCTACGGTCGCAGATTCGAATCCTGCCTCGGGCATGGATGTGTGTGATGTCCTTAGGTAAGTTAGGTTTAAGTAGTTCTAAGTCTAGGGAACTGATGCCCTCAGATGTTAAGTCCCATAGTGCTGAGATCCATTTGAGCCATTTGAGTAGCTTGACTTGTATCTTCAACCACAATAAAAGAAACTTAATGTTGACGGAATTTTGTCTTCGTTTCTTTTATGGTTTCCTACCGGCCATTATGTGGTCCATGTATAAAACAAATTAATTTATTGTATCTCTGTGACATGTCTTTATACTCTGCTCCTAAATACTTTTAGGTTTTCTTTTGCTTGTGTGTGAGTTATCTTGATCTCCTTTACCTTACTTCAATTGGCAGCTGTTACATGCTTCGAATACTTGGTGTTTAGGGAAACGTTGTTTGTATAACTTGTCCGTATGCTCTCAAATGGTTCAAATGGCTCTGAGCACTATGGGACTCAACTGCTGTGGTTATCAGTCCCCTAGAACTTAGAACTAATTAAACCTAACTAACCTAAGGACATCACACACATCAATGCCCGAGGCAAGGATTCGAACCTGCGACCGTAGCACCGTATGCTCTGTTGTTGATCTATTTTTCCCAGATTTTGAAACTATTTCTATTTTTTTATTTCTCGGTTGCATTCCCTAAATTCAGTCACTTAAATGATTTTGTGATTATCTTTGTCTCAGAGGACGTTTTAACATAACATGATTCCGCTATGTACGCATGGGGCTAAAGCAAATATTTCACCTAAAAGTCACTTATTTTCTGTACTTACTTATTCTTTCTTGAGTGCCAAATTGTTACTTGGTTCTTTATTTTTTGTGACTCCAGGACACTTCCTCAATATGAAGTGTAAAGAACAAACAAATTAAGTAGGAAAGATTGAATATTTTATTCCTGCTTAGTCAGGTTCTCATTGTCGCCACCATTCCTCTTATGCCCGCCTCTGTAGCTGTGAAGTCAGCGCGGGTGACGGCCAGATGGGGGATGCGGGTTCGATTCCCGGTAATGCCAGGGATTTTTATTCGGTGGGAAGACTGGTAGAAGGTGGACTCTGCCTCGTTACGCACACTGAGGAGCTACTCGGCCGATTAATAGCGGTTCCAAAGGCAAGAAACCCGACAACAACCGGGAGAGAGATGTGCTGGCAACATGCCTCTCGGTTCAGCATCCGATGACGCCACTGGCAGAGTACTGCATGGCGGCCAGGCCCTACTGAACTCATCTATGGCGAGAACAAGGTATCTTACTTTATCTATCACCTACAGAAATGGGTAACAGTATTAATTAGGAGCTACTTTCCCTAACAACAGAAACTCCTCGTGCTCCCCCCCCCACACACACACACTGATATAGTGATAAGATGGCCAGTGGACAGTCTGTCAAAAACTGAACACAGATTAAGCATGAACACAGGAAGAAGGTATTGTGAACTGTGAAAAGAGGAGCGATATAGAAACAGCGAATGGTCCAAGCTCAAGGTATGCAGCATAGATTGGATTTGGACAGTCACGACGTTGCGGCTGCGTGGCCACGGTGTTCAACTGCGGAAAGGAAAATCAGTGTTCAAATCTCTCTCGTGCCCTGTGTATGTTTTTCACTCAGTTATGAGCTGCCCGCCCGGTCTTTGACGTGTCTGTTCGTTTTATTAAAGTTTTGTTGTACTCTAACGTCCGTTTGCAACAGAACAGCGAGGTGTGAGGAAGGGACCCCCACACGTGCAGTACGTACCTCCCATTTGTTCTACACAAGTACCGCATGTTGTGCATCTTGCATTCCGAATTTTGTTTTGACTCTTGAATTCCTTTGCTGCACCACAGTTTACATCCATTTATTTGTTGTTTTCGTTTCTGTGAGAGGTGTGTGTGGCATCATGGCTGCTCTCACTGTTCAACACATTCACTTGCGACGGTAATGTATTCTTACCACATGACTAATATAGTACAACCAATATGTAGTATGACAATTGCCAAGACTACAGAAGAAAAACATACAGGTCAGTGACACGAAGCAAATTTCATAATTTTGTGTGAAAAATAGGGAAACGGGGGGGGGGGGGGGTGATGGGGAAACGAGGGATATTTGAATACGGATCTCCCATTTGCAATACAACACCGTGACCAAATAACCAGGACGCCGTGATTCTTGCACTTGCCCAGATGTTGCACATGTTGAGCTTGTACCGTTCACTGTTTCTATTTCTCTTCTTTTCTCACAGTCCGGTACACCTCCCCTCTGTTTTCATGCTTGATCTGTGTTCAGTTTTTGAAGGGCTGTCCACTCGGTCATTTTACCAGTAAATCTGAGGAAGTGTGATGGCGAATTTCCCTTGTAAGTACAGACGAAGTTTCAGGGCGATAAAGGTTTCCCGTTTTCTATCGCAAAGAACAGAAGCTTTAAAAAGAACCATGCTGCAGATTTGTTTCTGTTTATTTTTTTTCAGAAATCAGTTAAAGTATTAATTATCGGACCATATTTCCGAGTTTTTTGCTGAAACCTCATAGACAAGGTGTTAGGAAATTACCGTTAACAACTTGTACGACTTTTAGAAGGGAGTGAGGAAATAATAGTTTGAATAGGAATCCATGTCGGAAACGTACCGTTTCCGATCTACGACGATTTCAGTTCAAATATGTAACTCATCCACTTCTGTTTGAGGAATTAGGAGTGACGCTGTAAATTTATTAGGTAACAATTCGCTACGAAATATAATGAAACATCCATTTATCTTAAAGACGATTTATGTGTATTAACATTTAAATATTATATGTTTACGTTCTTCAAAACCAAAAAAGTACCCAGGACTGTCCATAAATCCGTTGGATTACAATGGGATGGAGATATCTTCTGACAGCACGTTGCAAGGCGTTCCAGACATGCTCAATAATAGTCATGTCTGGGGAGTTCGTGGCCAGCGGAATTGTTCAAACTCAGAAGAGACTTTCTGGAGCCACTCTGTAGCAATTCAGGACGGGTGGGCTGCCGCATTGTCCTGCTGTGAGTTCCCAAGTCCTTCGGAATGCACAATGGACATGAATGGATGCAGATGATCAGACAGGGTGCTTACGTACGTGTCACATATCAGAGTCGTATCTAGACGTATCAGTGGTCCCATATCACTCCAACTGCAGATGCCCCACACCATTACAGTGCCTCCACCAACTTGAAGAGTCCCCTGCTGACATGCAGGGTCTATGGTTTCGTGAGGTTTTCCCCGTACCCGTATACGTCCATCTGCTGGAAACAAATTGAAACGAGACTTGTCCGACCAGGCAACATGTCTCCTGCCATCAACAGCCGAATGTCAGTGTTGTCGGGCCCAGGCGAGGCGTAAAGCTTTGTGTCGAGAAGTCAACAAGGGTATACAAGTGGGCCTTCAGCTCCGCAAGTCCTTATCCATGATGTTTCGTTAAATGGTTCGCAAGCTGACATTTGTTCATGGCCCAGCATAGAAATCTGCTGCAGTATGCGGAAGGGTTGCACTTCTGCCACACTGACCGATTCTCTTCAATCGTCGTTGGTCCCGTTCTTGTTAGATCTTTTTCCGGCCACTACGATGTCGAAGATTTATTGTTGTGCCGGATTTCTGATATTCACGGTACACTCGTGATATGATCGTACGGGAAAATCCCCACTTCATTGCTACCTCGGAGATGCTGTGTCCCATCGCTGGTGTGCCGGCAATAACACCACGTTCAAGCTCACTTAAATCTTAATAACCTGCCACTGTAGTAGCAGTAACCGATCTAACAACTGCGCCAGACACTTGCTGTCTTATATACAGGCGTTTCCGACCGCAGCGCCGTATTTTGCCTGTTTACAAATCTATGTATTTGAATACGCGTGCCTATACCAGTTTCTTTGGCATTTCAGTATATTTGTTCGGATTGTTGCACTGGTTTTCATTGTTTCCATGAAAATACGTCCACAACAGCGAAAAACAAGTGATATGCCACCAGCAGAGTGTACGATGCAAAGCAGAGAACGCGCCAGCAACAGCCCTCAGATGTAAAGGCAACGTAATGTTGCTGCCGTCGATGTAGGAAGAGCTCAGCGTGCAGTCATTGTGGCGCTCCTCACTGCATTCAGTGAACACATACACAAGGTGCATATCGACCTACTCTCAATCAGCAAAGCTCTGTACTAACCTTAATGTGCAACTAACACTGCCGATAAAACACACGGAAGCGGAACAAAGCCGTATTGGATGCAAGCCTGTGAGCGAAGAGGGGGTTGGAAACTGCTGTGGTCAACAGCAACCGAGCGCTCTTATCCTATTGGACAGTGCTGTCTGTCTCTTTTGCGCATGTCAAGTTTACTGAAAACTGTTCCTGCTTTTCCTTAAAGTGTGGTACTTTTTACCTAACGTATATGCATTTCATCTTAGTATTATGAGCTTTTTATGTGTTTTTTTACCTATGTACACTGCCGTAGCAGGTCGGGCTATCTAGTGGTCGTTCTTCTGTGTTCCTGGTTTCCATGACTTGCAACCACCTTATTGTCAGACTGCTACGACGTTTCTTACAGCTGCCGGGTAGTCCATTTTATTCGGTCCCTAAACATGGGAACGCCTGTTTCTTGATGGAGTTCTCTTTTAGGATACTCTCGCTGCAGGAGAGTGGAGGGTCTTAACTGCTTTACCCTGCACACCGTAGAGCCGGCGAATATGACAATCGGCTGCGTTTACCCACAATGTGGCCGCGTATTCTAGCAGCGGTCGGATCAGTGCTATACAGGGTGTAAATTTTAAGTTGACAAACCAGAATAACTCGAAAAATAAGCTTCACACGAAAAAATGTGTAGAATCCAAAGTTTATTATTTCTGAGGGGGACGTCTACTGGTGCTAAAATTAGCCAGCCACCCCAGCCAGCCCCCTGGCGGGAGGCAACTTTAAAATTTCAAATCGGAACACCCATTTTTATTGCAGAATCAGATCCTACATAAAAAACTACGCACATTTTGTCTTGAACATTTGTTGTGATTCTTGGTAGTTGGCGCTGTAATTCAAGAAAATCCATGATCTCATTTTTGCGTGGAAAATCGCTACAGATAAATAAAAAGTACTTATTTATTTCGTAAATTTAGATTTGCTGAAACTGAAACTTTCCCTGTCTCCCCATAGGTTTGGGTTTGAAAGAGAGGAATTAAATTTTTACGAATGTTGACCCAAATATTATTTTTTTTCCGCAGGTACTGGTAAGTTTTGTTTGTTTCGTGGTCATGAGGCCACACAACTTTTAATTATCAAACAAATTTTCTGACTAGCTAACTAACTAACCAAACATCCTGATTACTAACGAGTGAATCCATTAACTACAAAACTAACTGAATCACGAACCTAATGAGACCATGGATTTTCTTGAATTACAGCGCCAACTACTAAGAAACAAAACAAATTTTTTAGACAAAATGTACGTAGTTTTTTTGTAGTATCTGATTCTGCAATAAAAAATTGAGGTTCCCATTAGAAGTTTTAAGGTTGCCTTTCACCCTAACCCCAAAGGGGTGGCAGGCTAATTTTAGCACCAGCAGATGTCCCCCTCGAAAATAATCAACTTTGAATTCTACACATTTTTTCGTGTGAAGCTTATTTTCCTAGATATTCTAGTTTGTCAACTTAAAATTTACACCCTGTATATAGCGTAACACCACAGCGTGGTGGGAGCGTCGACCCTCTGTTAAGCGGGGGTAAAGCGTCTTCCGACGGGCACATGCTATACGCCAGACGTCGCGCGTATGTGGTTTCCCATCGACGGCCTGAAAGTTTATTGACACTCTGCCTTTCGTAATTATGACGGCGTGGCTTTTCGTGGCGTTGAACGTGAGACGCCATTTCGTGGTCCATGCCTCTAGAACGTCGCGTGCTGGCTGCAGACAGAGATGCATCACATCGATTTTCAGGCAGCGACCGTAGAGTGTGGTGTCGTCTGCATAAAGCGCTGTCGATACCCTCTGACGTCAGCGATGTACAGGGTGTACGGCAAGGAGCCGAGGATAGACCCCTGCGAAATTCGTGCTTGTACTGATGTAGCTGTCGAAATTCCGTCTTCTGCACGATCGTTGAAGATCCGGTCACTCAGGTAAGACACGATGAGTCTGGCATGCGTCGTCGGTACTCCCAATACAGGAAGTTTGTAGACGAGGCCCTCCCACCACGAGCAATCAAAGTAGAGATGGCAGTTATCGCTCAAGCAATCGGTTTTCGTTTCTGTCGGTTTTTTCCCACACCAGATTAAAATGACTGTTAAAACCGCTCAAAATAACTTATTTACGAAATAAACAATTTTCGGTTTTTTATTCGTGTTATTTACTTCATTAAACGTAAAAGTTAAACAAAGATTTAAAAATTTTGACCCTCTCAGGTTCAAGACACATATGATCAAAATATTAAATTAATCATGCAAATAAAAGAAAACTCACTATGTCCACTATTTTCTGTTTTTCTCGAAAATTAGTAGGCGGTTGAACACTGAAAAATGGTTCAAATGGCTCTGAGCACTATGGGACTTAACATCTGAGGTCACCAGTCCCCTAGAACTTAGAACTACTTAAACCTAACTAACCTAAGGACATCACACACACCCATGCCCGAGGCAGGATTCGAACCTGCGACCGTAGCGGTTTCGCGGTTCCAGACTGAAGCACCTAGAACCTCTTGGCCACTCCGGCCGGGGAGTGATTTGTGAGCGTGCACTGTTAAGTAGTGGGTGTGTGGCCATAGTGTGTGTTTTTGTGTCGCAAATCGTATTGAAGCAACGAACTGTACACCTTTAAATCAAGTGTTCAAGAATTTTTCCTGAATGTTTTGAAGAAGAGAGAGAAGTGTGTACACAAGCTAACCAGCAATCTGTAACTCCCGAACAAAAATAACAATGCTCAGACACCTGCTGCGATTTGATTGAAATGAAAAACATTTTCTTGAAAAATTCATTACCGGTGGCGAGACTTGTGGTTATCCGTAAGAACTACCACAATCAGTGGATCGACATCTTCGAGGAAGGTGCGAATGTTACGTGCGATTTAAACAGCAGTGTTTTTTTCTGACACTTTCACATGGTTGTATAATCGTTCTGTGTGTTGCTCTTAGTTAGTGGAAAATATGTAGAACACTTCCTCATCTTTTTCTTCTTCCTCTTCTTCTTTCGGATTACCTACGGCTTGCGCCGCTTCTTCGTTCCCAGTCGCTATCTTCTTGTGCCTTGACTCGTTTCAAATTGTATCGAGAGGATGGAAACAACCTCATTAACCCATGGATCCTGCATGCCAGCAGGGGACTGTACAAAATGTTGGAGGCTTTGTAATAGTGTGAAGCGTGTGCACTTGGATTGATATGAGACACCTGATACGTCTAGATACGAGTCTGGCAGGTGACACGTACGTAAGCATCCTGTCTGATCTCCTGCATCCATTCATGACCATTGTGCATTCCGACTGACTTGGGCAATTCTATCAGGGCACTGCGACACCCCACACGTTCAAATTTGCTACAGATTGCCTCCAGGAGCACCCTTCTGAGTTTAAACACTGTCTCTGGTCACCAAACTCTCCATACACGAATATTATGGAGCATATTTGAGTGCCTTGCTACGTGCTATTCAGAAGAGATCCCCCACACCCTTGTACTCTTACTGATTTACGTACAGCACTGCAGGATTGATGGTATCATTCCCCTCCAGCACTACTTCAGACAGTAGTCGGTCCATGGCACGTCGTGTTGCGGCACTTCTGCGTGTTCGTGGGGCCCTACATGGTATTAGGCAGTTGTATCAGTTTCTTTGGCTCTTCACTTTAGGATAAGAAATAAATCGAAATGCAGTTGCAGTTTAATGAGAAATGAGATATCACGCGTTGCTCGTATCAAAATAGTCAGAAAAAAACTTGAAGCGTCTCCAAAATTTTGTCGGTGCAGTACGTATTCATCCTGTAAGAGTTAAACGAAATTTGTTTTCATTCAGATATTGATCATAACATTTAATGTAGGTACGTTACGTTTCAGTCTCTGCTATTAACATCTGTGATGAAATGTTCATGACTTATCTTAAAATATACAAAGGACGTTCGATAAGCAATAGAACACATTTTTTCTCTGTCAGTATATCTTTAAAAAATGCAGAATTTGATGTGAGGCGTCGTGGAATATATCCGTTTCAGCCAGCATCGTTTCATGAAGTTCTGACAAGTGGCGCCGCTATACGTAGCCTTCGAAACGGCGTCTCTAACAAAGGTCCGTTCCAAGCAGAGAATTGTCACGGAGTTTCTTTTGGCGGAAAACCAGAGGATAGCAGATATTCGTAGGCGCTTGCAGAATGTAGACGTAGAATTGGCAGTAAACAAAAGCACGGCGAATCATCTGGCTAGGCGTCTGTCAACATCGCAGCGATTGTCCCGCAAACCTGTACCATCTCCCAAGTGTCATGCTGCCACACACAACTGTGACTCCTACATTGTTGGAATGTGCGTACACTCAAATTCGAGGTGATCGGATCATGAGCATACAACTCGCTCCACAACTGGACGTCTCACCTGGTAGTGCTGATACACTCGCCCACCAGTTGGGGTTCGTAAAGCTGTGTGGCCACTGGGTTCCTCGGCACCCCATACAAGAAAAAATTGGAAATTTGTTGTAAGTCCTATGGGACCAACCCGCTGAAGGCATCGGTCCCTAAGCTTACCCAATACTTAAACTAACTTACGCCAAACACAACACACACACCCATGCTAGTGGGAGTACTCGAACCTCCGACGGGGACAGCCACGCAAACCGCGGCAAGACGCCTAAGACCATACGGCTATCCCGCGCGGCCCCACACAAGACTATAAACGTCAACGAAGGGCCATCTGTATGCAGTTGCCTGCGTGTTACGAGGCGATAGAACGTAGATTCAACACTTCTAACCTGAAACAAAATGGCAATCCATAGGATGGCGCAACACCCTTTCTCCTCCAAAGGAAAGGTTCTAAGCCGCAACCTCAACTGGTAAAGCTATGGGGACGGTCTTCTGGGAGCCTGAAACGTTCATTATGTTTGATGTCCCCCTTAGAGCGTAACGATCAACTCTGAAGTATATTGTGCTGCTCTCAGGAAGTTGAAGAAACAACTTCAGAGTGGTCGTCACCACAAAATGCAAACGAATCCTTCCATGACAACGCATGTTCTCCACATGTTTTCGCACCAGAGACAAGTCCACAGAACTTCATTGGACACTTCATCCTCATCCACCCTACAGCCTGGATCTCGCACCTTCCAGTCTTCATCTGTTTGACGCAATGAAGGCTGCTCTCTGCTTGAAGCAGTACGTGGTTGATGGGGAGGTTACAGATACAGATACAGCAAGTCTTTCGGTCCGACGTCGAGCAGTGGGGTGGTACCTTGCGGGGGTACAGGACCTCCCAATAATGTAACGTAAGACCGTCGCATTAAACGGAGGTTATACTTAAAAATAAGATTCTGCAGCCAGGAGAGTGGAGAATAGTATCGTATACTGGAATACTGAACAGAAGCAAAAAAGCGTGTAGCATTACCTACTGAACGCGTCTCGTAAGTTCAGAAAAAGAAAAACACACTAAAGGGCTTACAAAGTTTATTAAACGTCTTCCCTTATTTAGTTGGCGTATTTTCATGTACATATTTTTTAAAAAGAGCCACATTTTCGGAGCGGGATGCTGAAGAAGTACCAGTGTATTGTTGTGTAAAGAACAACAGGCATGTTCGATATGGTACATAATTTGAGGGTATAACATGTCCTAGCAGTCGGAATTCGCTGGGACAAATAAAGACGGACTTGCGCAATGTCCAGCCCACGTTTTTGCTCTTGTTAAATAAAGCCGGCCCTGACTCAAATAGCCGTGAAAAAAGGAACACACGACAACACGGTTTGAGAATCAAATTACCGAGATGGAAAGAGCTCCGCTGTGCCGTCATTAATGTATAAAAGCGCGCCTGCGGCTAAATTCATTACACGTGAAAATGTGCCCAACAACAGAGGCAGCTGCAGCGCGTCTGTTTGATTCGGTCACATAATCTGCGTTACTCAGTGTGCCCGTGACAGTAACACATGCTTCATATGCCACTAAACGTAAAGCTTTAATTACGAGTGATTGCGTTCCCGTTAATTTGTTGTTGTTATTAAATTATTACACCCCATTACCGCCCTCGTACACTATCATAGATGAAAATGGAATCGAGTTGTGCTGTCTGTTGCAAAGGGACCAGCGCTGATGACACGTGTATCACCTGGCCAGTTCTGCTCTCTCTGTTCTCCTACTGGCACCTCAACGTCGCCATAGCTACAGTTGAAACATTTTTATTTCTACACAAATGTTACAAAAAATAAATTCGATACTTAGCATTAAAACGGTAGCTTTTGGTAATGTTTTCTAAACATGTTTTATTATTAAAAGGGTGCATCCTGAAGATCACTTACTATTTACCTGTTCCTTTTTAGTTAGATTTGTTTCAGAGAGCAGTTTGAATTTCCTGTGGATCTGAATCTTGTGTTGTAAGAATATAGCACAGTTTTCTTTCCAATTTGATTACAATAGCGGTGACTAAACTATTTCATGCGCGCTTATTTTTATTGATGAAATTTACTTTAAAGTGTGTCATTTATGTTTAAAATCTAACAGTTTGGTAGCTTTTTATAGATTTTATTCGATGGCAGCATGCCGTCATAAAACGATGAGAGCGTCGTTTTCTTCATTTATTTGGTTATTGTTCATCGATCATTATTTTATTCGCAGAAAATTTCAGGAGAGTAACGTTAATGCCTTTTCAAGTAACTTCTGAGGTCATCAGTCCCCTAGAACTTAGAACTACTTAAACCTAACTAACCTAAGGACATGCCCGAGGCAGGATTCGAACTTGCGACCGTAGTGGTCGCGCGGTTCCAGACTGTAGCACCTAGAACCGCTTGGCCACCCCGGCCGGCGAATGCTATTCAGAAAATACATTTCAAGACCAGGTTTCAGACTTTCTTGAAACGGGAAGTTTACAGTCAGGACCCATTACTAGCTTTTCAGTATGACGATGAGGCATAGACTATTAATGTGAAGAGAATTCAATAAATAATTGGATAAATACAGCCTGGTAATTACGAGCAGAGACAGGAAGACAAACAGAAGAATCCTCCAACAGACTGAAGTAGAAGACGAGATTCTGACTGAAATAAAAAGAAAATAGAGTTGGCCGGGACATACGGCTGCCAAGTACTGTATAGTTTTCCCGGCGGGGTCAGGGATTTTCTCTGCCTCGTGATGACTGGGTGTTGTGTGATGTCCTCAGGTTAGTTACGTTTAAGTAGTTCTAAGTTCTAGAGGACTGATGACCATAGCTGTTAAGTCCCATAGTGCTCAGAGCCACTGTATAGTTTGTCGAGGAACCAAGCAAGTTATCTGCTAATCCGTAAGACATAAAAAACCATAGTTTTGACACGTTGTTGTTGTTACTGTTGTGAGCTCCAATCCGAAGACCGGTTTGTTGCAGCTCTCCCTGTTACGCTATCCTGCGCAAGCCTCTTCATCTCCAAATAACTGCTTGCATCCATTTGAACTGGCTAACTGTATTCATCTCTCTGTCTCCCTCTACAGTTTTTACACCCTACACGTCAATCCAGTACTAAAATGGTGACCCCTTGACGTCTCAGAATGTATTCTGTCAACCGATTCCTTCTTTCGATCAAACTGCACTAGAAACTTCTTTTATCATCAGTTCTATTCGGTACATCTTCAAAATTGTTCTGTAGCACGACGATTCAGAAGATTGTATTCTCTTCTGGTTTCAGCTGTTTATAGACAAATACCTTCATAACAGGAGTCCTAGCACTTAATTCTATATTCAATGGTTCCAAATTTCTCTCTTACCTTACAAAAACCTTTGCTACTTGAACTACTGGAATACAGCGAGCGTCAATACTGCCAGCTAAATGAAAGATTCTAACTACTAAAGCCACTACCTACTAATAGGCATGTCGATAGCAAAGGAAAGATTTTGTTGCAAACCAAATAATGTATTTTCTACCTTAATAATGTGACATCCAGTTCAAACACGAAGATAAAACGTCATTGACATCTAGTACAAAGGTATATAATCATGAATACCATTCAATCTCGAAGTCGAACATGTACAGATCGTTAGCCTACGCTAACACTTCAGACCTCTACCCTCCATCAATGCTAACTTCAGACATGTAACATCCATCACTGCTGGCTGTTCACCTCCAACTGCCCAATAGTTCTTCCATCACTGCTGGCGACTAACCTCCAACTGCCCAATAGAACTGGCGATTAACTTCCAACAACGAGTCCGACCAGCCACAGAGTCTCTTACAAAGACAGCGCTGTCAGAGATCCAATGCAAAGCGCTACAATGCGCTGCCAATACAGAAGCATCCCACTTACACTGTCTACATGTAAACTAAATGATGCTTCCAATACGTCTGACATGGGGAGTGCCAGGGTTGGGAAATGAAGTTCGGAGTGGGACGCCGCGTATTTGCAGCACTACCCCATAGTATTACAATGCCCCAGCCATATGGCCAGATAGCCAGCCATTCACGAGGAACACGCTCCAAAAGTTTCAGTCCTACGGTATATAATACCTATGCGTCCGCTCACTGAACCGCGGTAGCCGATGCAATATTTGTAACAATTCGTGCTTCGTATTTTCAAAGTATCTGTTTGCTTTTCCTTATTGAGAAAAAATATACATTATAGAAATTAAATATTGTCAGTATACAATATGAACGAATATTTGAAGGAAATAATTTGGTTAGAAAAGTTGAAAATGTTAAACGCACAAAAGTTTTCAATTTGAACGCCATTGTATGTTTTTTAATAAGGAAAAGCAAATAGATACTTTGAAAATACGAAGCACGATTTGTTACAAATACTACATCGGCCAACGCGCCATTCGGTTCAGTGAGCGGACGCATGGGTATTACATACTGTAGGACTGAAAATTTCGGATCGTTTTTCTCGTAAATGGCTGGCCATCTGGCCGTATGGCTGGGGCATCATAACTCTATGGGGTAGTGCTGCTAACACTCGCCGTCCCACTCCGAACTTCACTTTCCAACCCTGTCACTCCCCTTGAGGGACGGAAAGTTTACAATGAATGTGTATTTCCGGTTTTAGTTTGTGGGAATGAGACATGGACGCTTAATTTGATGACCATTCAGAACCTGAGGGCTAACAAGGGGTAGACTCAAGATGAAAATACCTAGAGAAGGATAGGAACTTAAATAAATGAATCGGGAAAGACGCTGTAGTGTAAGGCGTAACAATGACAGAAACGAAAATGAGATACAAGTGTCTGAGACATCTAGGTAGCTGAATTGGTAGATAGACGATGGTAGTTTCATCTTGTTTCCAAGATGTAAGTAAATAACGACCTCACGAAATGCGGGTGGATGACTCTAGGAAACATTCTGGAACAACATAGATGATTACAACTGAGGACATGGGTATCGAGACGTCTGGAGGATTATGATTAAAGTGGTACAATTGTAATTTCCTATTTTAATTTCTAATTCTTTATTTTTTATTTTCTACATTTAACTTGGTTCGCTTGGAGTATGTCGATAAATGTTAAATATCTTACAAATTAACTTGACCCACTCATTTACACAGAAAATTTAGAGACAATACGGCACAGTATTCTCTTTCTGAAGGTGAAGTTAATATCCTGATCTTTACATCATGCAGAACTGTATAATATTACTGTTCGATGGTCCTTGTTACTTTACCTATCGGAATTACGACTAGTGAACACGGGAACGGTTATCAGTAGTCAACACATAACAGACATGGTGGCACCAGCTCGAAGTGCTTCATTTTCTTTATTGAAATTTTATTACGAAATACGTCTCTGCAATTAACATCGTGAGTCGTAACGACAAACGTATTATATCACTGATAGCAATCCATGAGGCGGCTTCTGTTTTAAATTCATTGTTCAGTTAGCAGTCAGTTCGACGATCTAGAGAGTGTGGTACCAATTCTGGCTGATACTCCTGGAATTTTCGTTTTATTAGATCGAACAGTATGATTCTTTGAATCGTTGTCTCAGCACTTGAGCTTTGAAACATATTTAAACTACAACGTCATTATAATCATAATGTTCATATAATCCTGTTCTATGTTATAGAGATTCTGATGTCCACATCTCAAGTGATCAATGCTACTGTAATAGAGGCATTTTATACTTACGAAATTACGTGTGTTCATCCTCAAATGCAAGCAGATATAGATTGCTGACCTGTGTCTGTAACAAAGGAGATGAGGCAGTAAGAGAAATTCAAAGCTAAAGCATATCATTTAAATATTTATATATTTTTATTGGTCATATAGTTGCATTTAAATTATCAACATTATATTTCTGTTAAATTTGTTACACTGCATGTTTCCAATTGGCGACTTAACCAGAATCGTACACTGCTGATTTAGCTTACTGAAAGTTAACGACACTTAGACCTTGAAAATAGCCGACAGTAAATGTTCTTAACACGTCAGACATATAGCACTTGCTGAAAAAAAACAATTCCTCTGTCGTCTCAGGCGACAGTTGCGTGGTACAGTTGTGATGCTGCATGACGATGAATATGATTCCACGAAACACATACTTTCGTGACAACCGTGCAAAATCGAGTTGTTGTAAGATCGCAGAGAAACACAGCACTCTCGTTAGACCAAGAGCCCACTGCTGTTGAAATACGTCACATACTGGTTGACATAAATTACAAGACATGTTTTCGAAGTTTATAATGCGAACCACCTCTAACTGTACAATGAAATGACGACAGTGAAAATTTTATCTTGACTGGGACTCGAACCCGGCTATCCGAGCACACCTCTCAACAGACCCAGACTCCCATTTGTCGTCTTCTATGTGTCATATATGCACTCGTACATCCCGTTAATGTTATTTCCCTACAGGGGAGGAATTTTATTTGTAATAAGAAACTTCAGTTTCTGCTTTGTGAAGAACTACGATACAATTCACAATGCAGTCACTGGAGCTACGTTTGTATTCGTCTTACTGGTTGATGTTTCACCTTCTTAGACAAGGTATATCACGACCTTCTCACCAACTACAAATATTAACAATCAGCTTCTGAATGGGACAGAAGGTAGATGACACTGTCGTTACCTACTTCGTGCAGTTGCGCTGAAATATTAATCTTTTGCATATCTATGTGTGTGGAACATTTCATGCCTGTCTGACGTTTGGTGTATTCCGTCTTCATGGAGCTGCAGTTTTAATGGTCAACTGTGAGTTAAAAGGTGAAATCCTTTTGTGATCACAAATAAAAGAAGCTGAGTGGAAGCAGAAGGCACAACTATACACAAGTCAATACCACGGCATATGAAACATCACGATTACCAGTCACAATGCAAACCGAGCTCTCCTCGACCATTGTCAAATGGTAAATGACTGGTGTGCCGCCATGGCCTCGCCGCTATACAGCCATGCTGCTGGCTGTGACGTCACTGTTGCTCACCTCCTTGCCAAATGTTGTAATGTTTACGTCCCGCATTCGTCGTGTCCGCTTTGATCTCGCATTGGCCGGATCACAGGCTGTGGTGACCTGCACGCCGCCGTCCTTGTTGATAGGCTTTTCACATACTTCTATTTCCACTGCTTCTTTTATGATGCTATCCGACAAACCCTTCGACCTCATATTGACAGATGTTTCTTCGAATACAATTCGGTGTCGCGTTTCTAAAGTGTGTTATGCCACGGCAGATTTTTCAGGAAAGTGTGGGTGTATGCCCCTCTCATATTTCCGTTCAGCGTTGGTCCACAATGCGTACCGCCTGGCCGTCGTGGTAGCAGCATGGAATTTTGTACGCTCTAGGCGTTCTAAGACATAGATCATCATTCACAGGACTCATGATCTGTTGTGTTTTTGCTGAGGGCCTGAACACTGACCATGTTATGTCTCATCAGGAACCGGCTAATCTTTCTGGACACTGTTTTTTTTAAAAAAAGTTATTTATGTTTCATCTTCATAATATACATATGCAACCCACCACCTTACATGATTAGTGGGTCGTCAGATGTTACAATTTCATTATTGTTAGCAGCTAATTACAGTAACTACAAGTGAGCTACAGTACGGTTCCTATTCTATTAGCACTCTACTTAGTTCTAATGGCTACTTATGACTAGGTCTCTACTGCTTGCAGCGACAGAGGTGTGTCAGTTCCGGACACTGTTCCACAAAAAGGCAAATACGCAAGTTTCTTCTCTTATTCGGTGGTGTTTACCTGCGTGTCTCACCAGAAATAGCCTGTGGTGCCTGGCGATGATTGTAGTCCTTTACCCGGAAGTCTTTTCGGAGGTGCTTTAATTACAGTGGCAGATTTTTAGCGTCTGAGATGACTTTAGCACGGTGGACGACGGTGTTCGGAACGCCACGTTTTTATGCCGGATGGTAGTGGTTAAGAGTGTGTAGATACCGATCCATGTGTCTAAGCTTCTTGTGGTTGAGGTTACCTTTGGTTTTTCGGTGAACGAGGGCAGCTATTTCTACTTTCATCATAAAGCTAAAGTGATCGGGAAAACTGTCCAGGTGTCCTAAGACCATGCGTCTCCTTTCGGAAACAATACACAATAATCTTGTGATTTGTGTGAGAGTTAGAGTAATAGTGTGCTTACGAATATTGTGCTTAAAAAGGAACCAACAACACGGCATTTTGTTTGAGTTATCTTTTTCCAAAAAGATAAGTGTGAAAAATTTCTCAACGGATCTACACTGTCTTGCGAGAAAGTTCCAAGACTGTTTTATTCCTGGCGTACATGCGATGGCAGTGCTGTAACTACGGCGGTAGCTTCAATTAACAACTGTAAACAACAGTTACCTTCTACAATACTGCAGTGCTCGTGTTACGGAGAAGAACGATGCCATGGTTTTTCGGGCATGATTGTGACGCAGGACCAAAAACGTATGGAAATTGGCGTCTGGCAGTGAGTCGTGCTCGGCTAGCCAGGCCAAATGGTAAGAACATTGCTCGCGTAAAGCGCGAAATACGGGTTCAATTTAGCGTCAAGCACAAATCCTCATTGTCGTCATGTCCTTATACAGCTGATGTTTGTATTCGAAACTCCGAATACATTTCATGTGTTTCATTACGGGTGAAATCACCACAATCCCTGTTTCTTCAAGTACGCATGCATGTGTGAAGGAAAAGTGCAGCCTTATTCTTAACATCACAGGCAATGCAATATCATTTTTATCCGCTATACCAGGCAGCGACTTACAGTTAAAAATGTCCTGCCCTTTACGGGAATTACATAATGCACGAACACAGGTTGAGGCGCAGGAACGACGACTTATGGGAGTCTGGGTCTGTTCCTGGGTCATGGACGGATAGCCAAAGCAGTCGAGGTGACCGCTTGCGTAAAGCAGGAAATCCGGGTTCGAGTCCCCGGTCCGGCACAAATTTTCACTGTCATCATTCCCTTGTGTAGAGGTTCATTCTACCAGTCAGTTGTGAGCGGGCAGTGTTAAGTAGTGGTCGTGTGGCCATAGTCCTTGTTTTTTTGTCAGAAATCGTAATGAAGCAGCGAACTGTACACCATTAAATCAAGTGTTCAAGAAATACTCCTGAATGTTTTGAAGAAGACAGAGGTGTGTACAATAACTAACCACCAAACTGTGTCTCCCAACCAAAAATAACAAGGCGCGGACACACGCTGCGACTTGATTGAAATGAGGAACATGGGCAATTATTTTCTGGAAAAATTCATCACCGGTGACGAGACTTGGTGTTATCGATATGAATCTAACACAATCGATGGAGCAATAACATCGAGGAAGGTGCGAATGTGACGTGCGAGTGAAACAGCAGTGTCTTTTTCTGACACTTTCACATGGTTGTATGAACGTTCCGTGTGTTCCACTTGGTTGGGGGAAAATATGTAGAACACTTCCTCTTCTTTTTCTCCTCCCTCTTCTTCTTTCGAATTATCTACGGCTTGCGGCGCTTCTTCGCTCCCAGCGCTATCTTCTTGTGCCTTGACTTTCCTCAACAATCATATTCCTTGCCTACATTGCCTCCTCCATAGCATATGCCAATTCGATCGTGGGTGACCCCTTTTCCGCCGCTTGGGTGGTATCCATATTAGTGTCCTATCTGGTATCCCATCCTCATTCATGCTATTCATATGACCAAACCTTATCGGCTGTTTTTGTTGAATGTCGTCACAGATATCCCAATCCAGTTTCATCCTTTGCTGGATTACGTCGTTTGTTTCGTATCTACCCTAGTACAGCTTGAGCTTCATCTTAAGTAAACCATCTCAATGGCAAGTAGTTCTTTTTTCCATGCTTTTGCTCCCTACAACAGATCACATATCTACACTTTGGACATTCTTTTCCCCGTTGTGGTTCTTATCTTTTTGTTCTATAGGAGAGAGTTCTTTGCCCTTGTTACAGCTCGTTCTTTATTAGCCCTACTAGTGATGTCATCACTTTATTAAATAATGCCCCAAGATATTTTGCCGTTACTTCTCCATCTATCCCCAAATTATTTTCTTCTTCCATTCCAACAGCTGCATACTCACACTTCTTTATGTCCATACTATGGCCAGCCTTACTGTATTCCTCTTTAAGATTTCTTATCATATAGCTCAGATCACCTTCATCTTCTGCTAGTACAATCTGGCCAACTCCAAAATACATGCTATGTATCTCGGTTTCCTCTACTGTCACTTCTATAACCCGGCATTTTCTATGTCAAGTTTACAGGATTACTCTTAGATACAGCTAAAAGATGGTCGGTGACAGAGGGACAGAGCATCGAGTGACATTATACTGAGTGCACTATCCGAAATTTACCTCGAGCAATTAAACAGAGAACCGACTCGTGGAGATAACATCTTGGACCTACTGATAACAAACAGACCCGAACTTTTCGACTCTGTATGTACAGAACAGGGAATCAGTGATCATAAGGCCGTTGCAGCATCCCTGAATATGGAAGTTAATAGGAATATAAAAAAAGGGAGGAAGGTTTATCTGTTTAGCAAGAGTAATAGAAGGCAGATTTCAGACTACCTAACAGATCAAAACGAAAATTTCTGTTCCGACACTGACAATGTTGAGTGTTTATGGAAAAAGTTCAAGGCAATCGTAAAATGCGTTTTAGACAGGTACGTGCCGAGTAAAACTGTGAGGGACGGGAAAAACCCACCGTGGTACAACAACAAAGTTAGGAAACTACTGCGAAAGCAAAGAGAGCTCCACTCCAAGTTTAAACGCAGCCAAAACCTCTCAGACAAACAGAAGCTAAACGATGTCAAAGCTAGCGTAAGGAGGGCTATGCGCGAAGCGTTCATTGGATTCGAAAGTAAAATTCTATGTACCGACTTGACAGAAAATCCTAGGAAGTTCTGGTCTTACGTTAAATCAGTAAGTGGCTCGAAACAGCATATCCAGACACTACGGGATGATGATGGCATTGAAACAGAGGATGACACGCGTAAAGCTGAAATACTAAACACCTTTTTCCAAAGCTGTTTCACTGAGGAAGACTGCACTGCAGTTCCTTCTCTAAATCCTCGCACAAACGAAAAAATGGCTGACATCGAAATAAGTGTCCAAGGAATAGAAAAGCAACTGGAATCACTCAATAGAGGAAAGTCCACTGGACCTGACGGGATACCAATTCGACTCTACACAGAGAACGCGAAAGAACTTGCCCCCCTTCTAACAGCCGTGTACCGCAAGTCTCTAGAGGAACGGAGGGTTCCAAATGATTGGAAAAGAGCACAGATAGTCCCAGTCTTCAAGAAGGGTCGTCGAGCAGATGCGCAAAACTATAGACCTATATCTCTGACGTCGATCTGTTGTAGAATCTTAGAACATGTTTTTTGCTCGCGTATCATGTCATTTCAGGAAGCCCAGAATCTACTATGTAGGAATCAACATGGATTTCGGAAACAGCGATCGTGTGAGACCCAACTCGCTTTATTTGTTCATGAGACCCAGAAAATATTAGATACAGGCTCCCAGGTAGATGCTATTTTTCTTGACTTCCGGAAGGCGTTCGATACAGTTCCGCACTGTCGCCTGATAAACAAAGTAAGAGCCTACGGAATATCAGACCAGCTGTGTTGCTGGATTGAAGAGTTTTTAGCAAACAGAACACAGCATGTTGTTATCAATGGAGAGACGTCTACAGACGTTAAAGTAACCTCTGGCGTGCCACAGGGGAGTGTTATGGGATCATTGCTTTTCACAATATATATAAATGACCTAGTAGATAGTGTCGGAAGTTCCATGCGGCTTTTCGCGGATGATGCTGTAGTATACAGAGAAGTTGCAGCATTAGAAAATTGTAGCGAAATGCAGGAAGATCTGCAGCGGATAGGCACTTGGTGCAGGGAGTGGCAACTGACCCTTAACATAGACAAATGTAATGTATTGCGAATACATAGAAAGAAGGATCCTTTATTGTATGATTATATGATAGCGGAACAAACACTGGTAGCAGTTACTTCTGTAAAATATCTGGGAGTATGCGTGCGGAACGATTTGAAGTGGAATGATCATATAAAATTAATTGTTGGTAAGGCGGGTACCAGGTTGAGATTCATTGGGAGAGTGCTTAGAAAATGTAGTCCATCAACAAAGGAGGTGGCCTTAAAAACACTCGTTCGACCTATACTTGAGTATTGCTCATCAGTGTGGGATCCGTACCAGATCGGTCTGACGGAGGAGATAGAGAAGATCCATAGAAGAGCGGCGCGTTTCGTCACAGGGTTATTTGGTAACCGTAATAGCGTTACGGAGATGTTTAATAAACTCAAGTGGCAGACTCTGCAAGAGAGGCGCTCTGCATCGCGGTGTAGCTTGCTCGCCAGGTTTCGAGAGGGTGCGTTTCTGGATGAGGTATCGAATATATTGCTTCCCCCTACTTATACCTCCCGAGGAGATCACGAATGTAAAATTAGAGAGGTTAGAGCGCGCACGGAGGCTTTCAAACAGGCGTTCTTCCCGCGAACCACACGCGACTGGAATAGGAAAGGGAGGTAATGACAGTGGCACGTAAAGTGCCCTCCGCCACACACCGTTGGGTGGCTTGCGGAGTATCAATGTAGATGTAGATGTAGATCCCTGTCACAGACCCTTATTCACCTCCAGTTCTTCTGTCCAAGTACTCCCAATCCTTATTCTCACGGTGTTGTTGTCATATAATTTCATAGAAGTCCTTAGCAATTGTAGGTCTAATTCTCTCTCTTTCCCACAGTTTGTTGGTGTGTGCGTTATCGTATGCTTTCTCTAAGCCAACCAATACAACATGCGTTCCAAGCCCAATCTTGGTGCGTTCTTCACATATTAGTTTTATTGTGAAGATGTCTTGCTTCTTCCGACTTTGTCTACAAGGTCTTTCAGTACCTTCGAGCACACTATTCCGACGAAAGAGATGCCTGCCGGTTCGCTATGGACACATGAATCTCTGAAACCACATCTTCAGTTATCTCTACGTTTTATTTGTTGAATCTCGAAAGGTTTTCGGCTTACGGGATGTATAACCAGGCTAGGATGTAACAGTTTTATTCTTAACGACTTTGGACATTTCCTAAAATTCTTGACAGTATTTTTTATCAACGTAACTTTCTATTATTACCTGTCACTACCATTATTGTATTTGTGCCATTATTTCTGAAGTTAATTTACCACGAGTGTTATTTTATTTATTGCGGTATGGGCGCTGTTGATCGACGCACCATGTGCTTTAATCGAAACAGCAGTCACAATTATTATACATTATTTTCGATGCATGCAAATGATCAAATCGAAAAGTGTTTGTTTAAAATATACGCTGTACGGTTGGTACCCATTGCCAACTCCGCAGCCAAAACGGTACCATTTAACTGTACGCTTGCAAAAGACCATGCGCAAACTGAACTGTAATTGAACTGACATACTATCATTGTTGCGGAACCTTATGTCAAGTGAAACAACGATTGTGTTTTAGATATACTTCGTGTATCTGCAGTGTTGCTTTGGAAGTGAGGTAGAAATATTAACAGTAACTCAAACGATAGCAGTGTTTTCGGTTGCTGTGGAACATAGTCAAAAATGGTAGTCTTTCCGTCGCCCATGATGTCAGAAGCACTCTAGCCGCGTCGCTACATTTACAGTGCCGGATACTCGATGGAGAAAATCAGTCAATGAAGCTGGTGATCTTTGTTAAATGAAAGAACCTGAAACGAATAGGAGTGACAAGATGACACCACACATCTGCAGAAGACACAACGCATTCTCAAGAAAATAATCTTTGGAAGCAGGCTGCCATGTTCTTTCATGTTAAAAGTCTTGAACTTCACGTCTGCTAATAAAAAAGAATTTCTTTTTCGTTTCTTTGTTCATCTGTTAGCGTCCTGTGGGAAATTTCGCGCCGACTGCACGATTCTACCTCAGGCGTAGCGAGGGGACGGCGGAAATAGAACAGAATGAAAACTTTGACGGACGTAGTGGTGGCGAAATTGACTTGTAGCCTGCCGATTGCTGCGGGCGTAGGAAAACACACGCAAACAAAAGCGCTGCACATACACCGCCATGTGGCCCCTCCCCCCGTCAACCCACCACACCCCCATTCATCTCGCTCCCCATCGGTCAGCCCACTACCATACGCCGACGCAAATTGGTGTACACATGCCAGTTGTCGTGTGCCTCTATACCTCCACCGATGCACAACCACTCCCACATCCCTTCTAACCACTGCCCCGCCCACCACACAGACATATACACACGCATAAGCGAGGCCGCTGTAATGTTGGACGAAACCGCCACAGGAAGCAATCAAAAACGTCAACAGCGGGCTCGCCGTCGTAAAGTGAGTTTGGTGTAGAATACGATACACGTTGAAATCGTCTATATTTTTCATGTCTCGTGATCTCTGGTTGGCAATAAAGCGAGGTTAATACAGAAGGCTCTAGACGACGAAACACTTCTCCATATAACTGTAAAGCCACCTTCATAAACTTCTCGCCAGCGCTCTCCATATAGTTACTTCATTAGAGGCGTCGGCGTTGAAAGATGTGGAAAACGAAGTGATACGTGAGAGTATAGGTACCTTTGCTCCATGTTGACGAACAGCATGTTGAAAAACAGCAAAATATTTTAAAAACTATTGAGTAGAACTGAACCAACGAAAATGAGCAATCGGACCCTCAATACGACCGCCGCGTCACCCTCCACTCTGTAGAGTCTTGCGTATGAGGTACGGTATGGCATAGCGACAGTACATCGCTCACCCCGTCGTTGTCCGCTTTCGGACCTGGTAGCCTCGGCTGATCAATAAAGTGGATCCTCAGCTGACACTACGGGGATTAGTGCACCCCCTTTCAGTCCTCTTGCTAATTGAAAATCCCTGGGAATACCAGAAACTTAACCTGTGTCCTCAGCATGAGAAACAGACGCACTGTCAACTTGGCTACGTAGGCGGACGTTTATCAGCGTTAATCTAATACAATACGCAGCGTGAGGATTAAGGTTAAAACATACTGAAGTCGAAAATAATTAAAGAGGAGAAGACGTGAGCAGCAACGAAACTGGGAAAATGCAGTAGGATAGATGATATGAAATGCAGACTGGAAACAGATGTAAAGTTTTGTTCAGAAAGACAAATATATTATAATGACAAATGAATTTAGGAGCTAGAAAGCCTTGGGATAGTATTCCTGAATGATGTAACTTGATACAGAATTGAAACTTGGACTACACTGAGGTGAAAAACTCATGGGATAGCGATATGCACACTTACAGATTGCGGTAGTAGGGCGTACACAAGGTGTGAAGGGCAGTGCACTGGTTGAGCTATCATTTGTACTCAGGTGGTACTTATGAAAAGATTGCCAATGTGATTTTGACCGCACGACGGGAATTAAGAGACCCTGAACGCGGAGTGGTAGTTATAGCTAGACGTACGGCGCATTCCATTTTGGAAATCGTTGACGAACTCAGTATTCCCAGCTCCACAGTGTCAAGAGCGTGCCGAGAATACTACGTTTCAGGAATTACCTCTTACCAAGGGCTATGTAGAAGGCGACGGCCTTCAAATGGTTCAAATGGCTCTGAGCACTATGGGACTCAACTGCTGAGGTCATTAGTCCCCTAGAACTTAGAACTAGTTAAACCTAACTAACCTAAGGACATCACAAACATCCATGCCCGAGGCAGGATTCGAACCTGCGACCGTAGCGGTCTTGCGGTTCCAGACTGCAGCGCCTTTAACCGCACGGCCACTTCGGCCGGCTCCGACGGCCTTCACTTAATGTCAGAAGGAAGCGGTGTTTGTGTAGAGTTGTCAGTGCTAACACACAAACATGAAGAAATCACAGAAATCAATGTGGGATTACGACGAATGTATCCTTTACGACAGTGAGGCGAAACTTGGCGTTAATGGGCTTTGTTAGTAGACGACCGACGCAAGTGCCTTCGCTAACACGACGACATCGCTTGCAGCGCCACGACTGGGCTCATGGCCACATTGGTTGGACCGTAGACGAATGGGAAACCGTAGCCTGGTCAGATGAGTCCCGATTTCAGTTGGTAAGAGCTGACGGTAAGGTTCGACTGTGGTGCAGACACCACGAAATAATGGACCCAAATTGTCAACAAGGCACAGTGCAAGCTGGTGCTGGTTCATAATAGTGTGGACTGTGTTTGCATCGAAAGGAGTTGGTCCTGGTTATATTAGATTACTTGGAGACCATATCCAGCCATTCATGGACTTCATAGCAACGGTAGAATTCTTATGAACAACAATGCGCCATTTCACCAGCCCACAATTATTCGTACTGGTGTGAACAACATACTGGAAAATTCTAGCGAATGATTTGACCATCCACATAACGTGACATGCATCACACCGAACATTTGTGGGATGTATTCGAGAAGTCAGTTCATGCGCAAAATCGTGCACTGGCAAAACTTCACCAGTTATGAACGGCTACGGTGTCAGCACGGCTCATTGTTTCTGCAGGGGACTCCCAACAACTTGTTGAGTCTATGTTACGTCGCGTTGCTGCACTAAGTCGGTCAGAAGGAAGTCCAACGTGATATTAGGAGATATCCCATGACTTTTGTCACCTCGGTGTACCTCTACTACAAATGAGTATAACGAATGAAACGAGGACACTGATACACCGGGAGCGAAGTAAATTTGAGCATTTGAAGGGCAGTGGCATAAATGGATGCTTGTAATTGAGTCTAAACCTCGAATTTATCATGCAAACACACCGGCAAATCATATTTGGAGAACCTACCAGCGTCGGATCCATCCTACACCAGCTTCTTCGTAAAAAACCTGATCAATGCAGATCACTACAGTAATTTAAGTACTGTGTATAGCCAACCAGGAAATTCAGATGTAAGGGGAAATTTAAAAGGGACAAATAGCGTACCAGTACTCACCACAAGAGGTGTAACAACCAGAAAACAGTATCTAGTCGCAGCTGCTGCAGTTCCACGTACAATGAACATCAAAGAGTTACCAGAATTCTCGTGGGAAGCTGACTGTTAAGCAAAAGTTGTATCTGTGGTGTCACCGCCAGACACCACACTTGCTAGGTGGTAACCTTTAAATCGGACGCGGTCCGTTAGTATACGTCGGACCCGCGTGTGACCACTATCAGTGATTGCAGACCGAGCGCCGCCACACGGCAGGTCTAGTCTAGAGAGACTCCCTAGCACTCGCCCCAGTTGTACAGCTGACTTTGTTAGCGATGGTTCAATGTCTACATACGCTCTCATTTGCAGAGGCGACAGTTTAGCATAGCATTCAGCTACGTCGTTTGCTACGACCCAGCAAGGTGCCATGTTCAGTTACTATAATTACTTCAAGAATGTATTCTGAATAGATAATATTGTGAATCATGTACCGTCAAGAGCGACGTTCATCGTTAATGGTTTAAAGTTAAGTATCAAACTAATTACGTCCGCTTTCTGAATTCTCATTCCTTGTCATGTTCCAGACCTCACGTCAGTATAATTCTTCCCTCCTCACGCCAGCCTGCGTGAGATAAAACGCGTTCCTTTCGGCCTCCACTTGCAACAAGGTGTTGGCTTCTGCTAACACAAAAGTATCAGCCTCCGCAACGCAACGCATCCCCTCAGCAAACAATGACGTAACTTCTCGTGGTGTGATAATGGGAGCACTCGTTCAAATCACTTAAGAATACTGACTAGGAGACCACGCCTAGTGTCATCACGTGATTGCCAAGGAACTTCGCTCGGTTTAAGAGGAATCATAATAATAGAACACGTGACGCGACTTATGCGTAGACATTCAACCGTTTCTGAGAAAACAACAAGGTTTTCAACGTATTTTCGAGGTGCTTTATGAGCCATTTATCGCGCGATGTCCTCAGACGAAATGGTCGTTCGGTCGCTAGTGTCCCTGTTCCTTAACATTGGGCCACGCGGTCGACACCCGATTATTGCTCTTATTTATTTTATTTTGTTCTTTTCATTTACCTAACCGTATCCGTACGCGATTAGTACTAGAATGATTCTCCTCAAATTGAGGATGCAATAGATCTACATAAATTGTAAAATTGCGTCTGGATTTCACTATCAATATCTCATTTTACTGTATAATACTTGTGTGTATGATATGATGAGGGGTTACAATCTTTTTGTTGTTGTTGTTGTGGTCTTCAGACCTAAGACTGGTTTGATGCAGCTCTCCATGCTACTCTATCCTGTGCAAGCTTCTTCATCTCCCAGTACCTACTGCAACCTACATCCTTCTGAATCTGCTTAGTGTATTGATCTCTTGGTCTCCCTCTACGATTTTTACCCTCCACGCTGCCCTTCAATACTAAATTGGTGCTCCCTTGATGCCTCAGAACATGTCCTACCATCCGATCCCTTCGTCTAGTCAAGTTGAGCTACAAACTTCTCTTCTCCCCAATCCTATTCAATACCTCCTCATTAGTTATGTGATCTACCTATCTAATCTTCAGCATTCTTCTGTAGCACCACATTTCGAAAGCTTCTATTCTCTTCTTGTCTAAACTATTTATCGACCATGTTTCACTTCCATACATGGCTACACTCCATACAAATACTTTCAGAAACGACCTCCTGACACTTAAATCTATAGTCGATGTTAACAAATTTCTCTTCTTCAGAAACGCTTTCCTTGCCATTGCCGGTCTACATTTTATATCCTCTCTACTTCGACCATCATCTGTTATTTTGCTCACCAAATAGCAAAACTCCTTTACTACTTTAGGTGTCTCATTTCCTAATCTAATTCCCTCAGCATCAACCGACTTAATTCGACTACATTCCGTTATCCTCGTTTTGCTTTTGTTGATGTTCGTCTTATATCCTCCCTTCAAGACACTATCCATTCCGTTCAACTGCTCTTCCAAGTCCTTTGCTGTCTCTGACAGAATTACAATGTCATCGGCGAACCTCAAAGTTTTTATTTCTTCTCCATGGATTTTAATTCCTACTCCGAATTTTTCTTTTGTGTCCTTCACTGCTTGCTCAATATACAGATTGAATAACATCGGGGAGAGACCACAACCCTGTCTCGCTCCCTTCCCAACCACTGCTTCCCTTTCATGTCCCTCGACTCTTATAACTGCCATTAGCTTTCTGTACAAATTGTAAATAGCCTTCGCTCCATGTATTTTACCCCTGCCACCTTCAGAATTTGAAAGAGAGTATTCCAGTCAACATTGTCGAAAGCTTTCTTTAAGTCTACAAATGCTAGAAACGTAGGTTTGCCTTTCGTTAATCTAGCTTATAAGCTAAGTCGTAAGGTCAGTATTGCCTGACGTGTTCCAATATTTTTACGGAATCCAAACTGATGTTCCCCGAGGTCGGCTTCTACCAGTTTTTCCATTCGTCTGTAAAGAATTTGCTTTAGTATTTTGCATCAGTGACTTATTAAACTGATAGTTCGGTAATTTTCACATCTGTCAACGCCTGCTTTCTTTGGGATTGGAATTATTACATTCTTCTTGAAGTCTGAGGGTATTTCACCAGTCTCATACATCTTGCTCACCAAATGGCAGAGTTTTGTCAGGACTGACTCTCCCGAGGCTGTCAGTAGTTCTAATGGAATGTTGTCTACTCCCGGGGCCTTGTTTCGACTCAGGTCTTTCAGTGCTCTGTCAAACTCTTCACGCAGTATCATATCTCCCATTTCATCTTCAGCTACATCCTCTTCCATTTCCATAATGTTGTCCTCAAGTACATCGCCCTTGTATAGCCCCTCTATATACTCCTTCCACCTTTCTGCCCAGCCGGCCGAAGTGGCCGCGCGGTTCTGGGGCTGCAGTCTGGAACCGCGAGACCGCTACGGTCGCAGGTTCGAATCCTGTCTCGGGCATGGATGTGTGTGATGTCCTTAGGTTAGATAGGTTTAACTAGTTCTAAGTTCTAGGGGAATAATGACCTCAGCAGTTGAGTCCCATAGTGCTCAGAGCCATTTGAACCTTTCTGCTTTCCCTTCTTTGTTTAGAACTGGGTTTCCATCTGAGCTCTTTTTAACTTCCCATATTTTGATATCTCATTCTCATACCAATTCTGATAATAATTCTTGTATTTTATTCATATTTTTATTCTTCAAGAAGGTTTGGTGCGTTAGTAGCGATAGTAGAAACATTCGAAACATAGGTATTTCGAAAGCAACGAGCATCTCGTGAAGGCCGGTATGCGACAGTGACATTTCTTCGTATGAATCTCACCCGGGAAAGATACATGTTTAACGCTGGTGACGATTTATCGCTTGACAATAATTTCGTGGTAAACTATGCATAACGGATCACTTTCCAGAAAACTGGCTCTTGCAACTGTTTAAAAAAAAAGATATACTACAGATGTTTTACAGAAAACCATTTCGAATAATTTTCTCATTTTTTTTTTAATTTATTCAACTGACATACAACTAGTAGACGAGTAAGGACAACGTTACAGCAATATACGCTGGAGAACATTTCCGTAGTAAATTTCTACAGATATGGGTACATAAATGAGAAAGAAAAATAAAAGTAATCATTCGGTTTCGAACCCAGGACGCAAAAATTAACATACCACGCTGCATCAATTGTGCCACCATTTCATCTGAAAATATCTCACGGTAGAAGTCACACATATTACCTCGAAAATACGTCGAAAATTGGACCTTCGCTTTTTCAGAAAAGATCAAGTATCTACGGATAAGCAGGGTCACGTGTTCATTTATTTTGACCTCTCTTCCACTCAGCGAAGTTTCTGGGGAGTCGGATTATGTCCTTTGTCGTGTTCTCTCTTGGTGTTCAAGGGCCACAACTGTCCTTTTGTCGGATTTTGGTGTTTGTGAAATGATGGTTGAGGTTGCATGAGTGTTGTCGCGGAGTGTTTCTGATTTGAATTATTGGAAGTTTGATGAAAAAGTTACATGTTAAGCCAAGTTAACACACGAAACTATAGTGACGCCAAATCTAGTGGCATACCGCAACGGCCCTGCAGTTGCACGTGTGAACACCTAGTTTTTCAGTGGTGTCAGTCAAGTGAGGCAACATTTCACTTGCCAAGAGAAGGTCAACTAGGTTGTACTTTTTGACGGAGTCACTCCTGCTCTACCACTGAATAGCATCATTAGAGTTCTCCCTGATGTCTGTACTTCGAAACACGAGCATTCTGTCACATTTAGCGTGGAGTAATTGCTGCTGTACTCCAATCGTATTTAGTGTGTTTACATTTCATTACTGAAAATTTACAGGTGTGTGCGTGTGTGTGTGTGTGTGTGTGTGTGTGTGTCAGTGTATGTGCTCCTCATTTCCTCCAGAACCTCCGGACCGGTTTCAAGTAAACTTGGTGCCAAGAGCTGTTTCGTTATTTAATGTGTTTTAAGGAAGAGATATCGTCCTTTCTTGTGAGTCGATGGGAAAACGATGCTATTACCACAAACTATATCTTGTTTTTAAAATGAGATTTTCACTCTGCAGCGGAGTGTACGCTGATATGAAAGTTTGGAAAGTAGGAGACGAGGTACTGGCAGAAGTAAAGCTGTGAGGACGGGGCTTGAGTCATGCTTGGGTAGCTCAGTTGGTAGAGCAATTTCCCGCGAAAGGCAGGTCCCGAGTTCGAGTCTCGATCCGGCACACAGTTTTAATCTGCGAGGAAGTTTTATATCTTGTTTTCTCTAAGTACTTATCAAAATAATCAGAATTGTATAGAAGCTTATAAATCGGTATATCTATAATAAGGCAGCGGTTCTTATTTCAGAGAAATGAAGGATATCGTGGAACAATTTGAGTTGGATTTCTCATTTATTTTTGCCTCGCCTCCAAGTCAGAAGAATGTCTGCGGAATTCCGACTACAGGTTAAGCATGATTATTTTTCTGAAATATCAGATCAAACTTTTATTTGAAGAGAAGCTGTAATATTCCAACCAACGTTTTTGCCACAATGGTAAAGCGTCAGATCATAAATGTTAAGCTCGCTTGGGCTTGGCTAACGCCAGGATGGGTGACCATCCGGGTTTGCCGAATTCTGTTGGCAAGTGGACTACACTCAACCCTTGTGAGGACAATTTAAAAGTTACTTGACGAGAAGTAGCGGCTCTGATCATGAAAACTGATAACGGCCGCTTCATATTGGCATCCTGTAAGGCCTATCGGCAGGGGATGACACGGCGGGCGGTCGATGCGGTTGGGCATTCTTAGGCCTGCCCAGATAGAGAGTTCAATAATCCAGACAATTATCACCAGATGTTTCGTGGATAGATTTTGCGTCGATCAGAGGATGAGTTCCAAGTTCATTAACGGCAGCATTGTGGAAGAAGTCGATTACCATCCCTGCACTGCTCTTAGATTCTTTCTCTCTTGTATTGCAAAGCATTGAAACTGCAACCACCATTAACAACAAGCTCAGAAAAGAGATTGGACCTTTCTAGTGATACATCCCATTCCTGGAATGAGGTGTATCACACCATTAAATACAAGTGTCAGAGAAAAGATGTTCGTTACTGAGAGAAGTCGATAAGTGGTGTGCACCCCACTGTTGGGAGGTGTTTTAAAGCGTAGGCGCTGATAGCGGAGCTAACGATCCACTGGCAGTACGAAAGTGGCCGGCCGCAGTGACTGAGCAATTTCAGACGCTTCAGTCTGGAACCGCGCAGACCGCTACGGTCGCAGGTTCGAATCCTGCCTCGGGCGTGGATGTGTGTGATGTCCTTAGGTTAGTTAGGGGACTGATAACCTCAGATGTTAAGTCCCATAGTGCTCAGAGCCATTTGAACCATTTGTACGAAAATGGGTAGCAGTCAGACAACCCTACCTGCTGAGGTGGAGGTAGGAGTTCCATGGAGCGAGCTGTGTGCAAGGAAGATCTCCATGAAATCTAAGAACCCAAAATTTGAAAGATAATAAATGTATTGTAATTCTTTCTTAAAAAGTTTAAGATGAGATCTGTTATGTACTTAGTACGGAGAGGCAGTATACTAGTTGCTACCTGTTGTCATTTGTCATGTATTGAACTGTAATTCTGAGGATAATACAGGAAAGTGAACTGTATCTAACTTCTTATTTACACTGAAGAGCCAAAGAAACTGGTACATCTGCCTAATATCGTGTAAGGGCCCCCGTGAGTACACGATAGTGTCGCAATACGATGTGGCATGGATCGACTAACGTCTGAAGTAGTGCTGGAGAGATACGACACCATGAATACTGCAGGGCTGTCCATAAATCCATAAGATTGCGAGGAGGTGGAGATCTCTTCCAAACAGCACGTTGGAAGACATCCCAGATATGCTTAATAATGTTCATGTCGGGGGAGCTTGGTGGCCACCGGAACCGTTGAAACTCAGAAAAGTGTTCCTGGAGCCACTCTGTACTAAATCTGGACGTGTGGGGTGTCCCATTGTCGTGCTGGAATCGCCCACGTCTGTCGGAATGCACAATGGACATGAATGAATGCAGGTGGTCAGACAGGATGCTTACGTACGTGCCACCTATGAGACTCATATCTAGACGTGTCCGGGGTGCTGTATCACTCCAGTTGCACACGCCCCATACCATTACTCAGCCTCCACTAGCGTGAACAGTCCCCTGTTGACATGCAGGGTCCATGGATTCATGACGTTGTCTCCATAGCCGTACACATCCTTTCGCTAGATACAATTCTAAACGAGACTCGTCCGCCAAGGTAACATGTTTCCACTCATCAACAGTCCAATGCTGGTGTTGATGGGTGCAGGAGAGGAGTAAAGCTTTGTGTTGTGCGGTCATCAAGGGTACACGAGTGGATCTTCGGCTTTTAGAGATGGGGCCCCTCCACGCCCGCACCAACGTGGTGACCAAACCAAAAGTTCTTCTGTCACCTCCGTCAACATGTTAGTTATCTAGTAAGTGGATCACAGGATGCTGGGCTGTGTTGTTATCCGTGCGTCTGGGTAAGACTACGTATTAACACGGTCCATCAGGTGATAGATAGTGGATGAAACGCGAGTGAGGGTAGCGATTTGAAGAGCAGAGGGAAAAAAGTGCCAAGGCTCGTGCCGTGGGAAAAAACCTCTGCGACAGTGGGATGGGTAGTAAGAGCAGTACTGGCTTAATAGCTGCGATAGTTCATGCAAGGTTGGATTTGTTAGTATTGGTATCATGCATCATTACCGTGGCAAGCAATGGCGATGTATCCCAGTTGTTGCAGCCGCTACATTCCTGGAACAATCACGATCGTTATACAGTAGTGGGAGATCGGCCATAGATCATCTCACTGTGTGGGGGATGTGTGGAGCTTGTCTGCATGCAGTGTACGGTACGGCTTCCCAGCGTGGTGCCAGTTATTCGGCAGTGTATTCAAGCTGGATATCCAGTAATGGCGTCTGATTAGCAGGGGCTCACCTGTACCGTTGTGTTTGCGTTTTCTTGGCCATAGGTGTTAGGTCCTTACAAATATGTCTTTTGGTCTTTTATATTTCCATCTATGGTTGTGGTCGTAGTTCCCCTGATTCAGAATAAACGGTATCTGCGAATGTCAGGAGTTTCTGTATAGTCTTGTGGTGAGTTTGTGGAATACCTCCGTGAGAGTCTCAAGTCGGTATTCCCGTTGAAGGTCCGCGATGCATGTGTATCGTGGAGCATTGCTTATGATTTTGAGTACTTTGTTTTGTATGAGCTGCAGACGGCACAGGCGTGTAGGCGCAGCCTATCCCCAGACAGGAGCTGCGTACGTCATCAGGGGTCGGATAAGTGTCATGTACATGAACCTCGACACCCTTCTGTTCAGTGTGCTACGCCTGTTGAGCATAGGGTAGAGCTGTTTGAGCCTCGCGCTAGCTCGGTTGGTCATGTGTTGTATGTGGTCCCCCCAGAGTAATTTCCGGTCCAGCCAGACACCGAGGTTTTCGACTTTCTCACGGAAACGTATTGGGCGTGCATGTAGAGTTATTGGTCTGCAGTATCGGTGTTCGCGCAGTTCCTTCGGTCTTGTAGTGAACAGAACGGCTTCGCACTTGTCAACGTTTACTCTACCACGCCATTTCTCCAACCAAGGCTCAGCCACTCTGAGTGCAGTCTGTAGGCCTGGCGTAATGTTTGATGGTTCCCAATCTTGCGCGAGGATGTCTGTGGCATCCGCGTAGATTGCCATCGTTGTGTTGTGTGTGTTTGGGAGATCGTTTATGTAGAGGTTAAACAGTAGAAGCCCTAGGATGTTTCCCTGGGGTACTCCCGCGTGTATACCGTGTCGTGTTGATTGTTTTCCCTGCACGTCAGTGTTGAAACTCCTGTCTGTGAGGTATGAGTGTATTAGACGCTCCAGCCTGTCGGGGAATCCCGCATCGCTGAGTTTGCGAATGAGGCCGTTGTGCAATAGACGTTCGAAAGCCTTTTCGATGTCCAGGAACACCGCCCCTGTAGCTTTGTTTATGTTGAAGCTATGTGTTATATGTTCAACGACCCGTAAGAGTTGTTGTGTTGTGAAGTGGTGATTCCTGAAGCCGAATTGCTCCGGCCTCATTATGTCATTTGTTATGCAGTGCCTAGTGATGCGTTTCAGAATCACCTTCTCAACAATCTTACTGAGCGAGCTAAGAAGGCTGATGTGTCGGTAATTTTGTGGGAGGCTGTGGTCTATCCCCGGCTTCCTGAACATCAGGACCTTGGCCGTCTTCCAAAAAGGCGGGGAAGTGTTAGTGTTTTAGTATGGCATTTGTTATGTGTGTTAGGTACTCAGTAGCTTTATCCGTGAACTCCTGGAGGACACGGTTTTGAATGCCATCATGAGCAGGGGCTTTCCTAGCAGCGGAATGCATTATAGCCCAGGAGACTTCGGCTGTGCTAGCATGTCGAATGTCATCGCACGATGGTTGGGCTAGAATGCGTGTAACCTCTTGGTCAGTAGCAAGTGTGAACACTGAATCCGATGGTACCAGGTTCGGTGTGAATGACGCTGCGAGTGTGCGGGCCATTAGTTCTGCTTTCTCTGCCGCTGAGTATGCAGGTCCGGCAGGCCCTTGAAGCGTTGGGGTGTATATTTTCTCCCTGGTGAAGTGTCGGGCTAGTTGCCACACGCCAGGTCGTACGGTGTCCAGCCCTTCGAGGTTTTGGTTCCACTGTTGTGTTCAATGTGTTTGTATTTTATCGTGTATGATGCCCTGTAGCCTGTTAATGTGCCGTTTGAAGTACTGACGTCTGGTGAGCTGCCATTGTCTCCTGAGGCGATTCCTCATTGAGATTAGGCCCAGGATTTCCTGGGGCACGGCCGCACTGTGTTGTCGTCAGGTGCGATCAGGTATGGTGCCTGCCATTGCGTCCTGGACGTCATTAGTGAGGGTTCCTACTGCCTCGCCATTTTGTGCTGTTTCATTAATTTCGTGTATGAGTGGGATGTGGCTATCGAGCGTTTTCTTGAACAATGTCCAATTCGCACGCCCGTAGTCCTACATCTTGCGTTGTTCCATGTGCTGCAGTGTTTCCTCAGTGTATAGTATTACAGGTTGTTGGTTTGAGGGCAGATCGTTTTCAACGGCAACGTTGAGTGTCGATGTAATGCCCCTGATGAGGGTCATGTCTAACACGTCTTGCCTGTATCCCCTCTGATAGGGAATGTGCGTCGGTTCAGTCGGCGCTAGTATAATGTAGTTTCTGCCTAGTGAATATTCATACAGTTTTTTGCCGTTGAGATTTCGTATGCGTGAATTCCATCCTGGGTGTTTTGCATTCAGACCTGCAGCGACTATTGCTCGCGGTGAGATGTTGAGTAGTCTGAAATCGCAGCAACTTGTCGAAGGGCTGCACTTCTGTCTCGTTGAACGATTCTCTTCAGTCGTCGTCTGTACCGTTCTTGCAGGATCTTTTTCCGGCAGCAGCGATGTCGAAGATTTGTTGCTTTATCGGATACCTGATATTCACGGTACACTCGTGAAATGGTCGTACACCAAAATCCGCACTTCATCGCTACCTTGGTGATGCCGTGTACCATCTCTCGTGCACCGACTATAACACCACATTCAAACTCATTTAAATCTTGATAACCTGTGATTGTAGCAGTCCGTATGCAGATTTGAATTAGATATTATTTTGGTATTGATTATTTTTCTTTTAGTATGATTTTGTTGAGTTTTTGAATTTGTTCATTAATAATTCAAAACAAGAAACATAAATCAATGATATAATAATGAAGAGTTTATCTATTCTTCATGTCACCCCAACAAATCATCATCATTAAATATAGAAAGACAAACAAAAAAAAAGACGATGTGACAACTGCGCTAGACACTAGTTGTCTTATATAGGCGTTGCCGACCGCAGCGCCGTATTCTGCCTGTTTACATATGGTATGTCTGTGTTTGAATATGCATGCCTGTATCAGTTTCTATGGCGCTTCAGTGTATATGGTGGAATGAATGAGAACGAGAAGTTAATTTTCAGCAGCTTCATCTGCAGCCTGTAAGGAGACGAAATAGCCACACGGATTTAGGGCGCAAACCAACTGGAACCTTGACGGTGACCGAATATTCAGTAAGCAACATTCATCGTATATGAAAAAGTGTTCAAGTGGCAACTTATTTATGTGTCTGGTGCATAAGGTGAAGTACAACAAACCACCAAGGAGCCCAAGCCAACCTGGAACACTTCACCTTAACAACTCAATGGGCACAGTTCCATGACAATACCGATTATCGACAAAACACTTCAACGTTTGGAGAATAAAAAAAAGAGAAAAGGAAAGCAGGATTCATATGTAGTATGAAAACATCTTCCCGGTCATGTGTGAAAGAAAGTATAAGAACAAGAACTCAAAATAACACCTTCGTGCAAAAACATCGGTGAACTGAGATGGGTGTGCTTCAGCGTCGCACTTCTCTTGTTCCCGCCGCTTGTTTCTGGCTGTTACCTGTTATTTCCTTCACAGCCTTTCCAGCCGGCGGAGAATTCGTTCAACGGCCCGCTGATTACCAAGAATCCAATCGGGTGCGCTAATCCGCTCCTGACAGTCGCGAAGAAATTAGACGGGATTCAATCAGGTCTCACTGAAGTTTTGCCTCCGGCCTGAGGCGCGAGACAAACAAGCGCCGGTGGACGGGAGGCGCGGCCATTGTCCTCGAAACAAGACTCGTCGACGACGGTGAGGCGCGGCGCCCGCTCCGTTTCAAATGGCCCGAAATGTTATTCGGATAAATTCGAGCCAACTTATCTCCCGGGCGCGCGACAACAATGCGGTCTGCAACTTGGCCGGTTAACTGCGCCACAGCGGCGAAGTTTTTCTGGCGCGTTCGGCGCTGCAGCCGCGCGGGGAGGAGAAAAAAATGGGGTGGCCAGTGCAGAAAAGCCCAGATCCGAAGCGGAGGAAGGCCGGATTTAAAAGAAACTGCCTTTGTAAATGGAACCTTTTCACGGGGAGATGAAAGCGCTTGAATTATTTAAGACAGAAACCGAAAACGCCGAGGAGAGCAGAAATTCTTTTGTGACTACACGCGGCCTCGCGAACAACGGGTTTACTCGTGTTTTTTGTCAGCAACCGCGACCGTGGGGGCGAGGGATTTTGGTGCAGCGTCCCACAAAGTGCTGCGTGCCGTTTGTTCCCTTTCTGTGCTTGTGCTTCGTCCGACGATGTGCAGTAGCTTGCAGGCAGAGCACTGACCACCCTGGTATCCTATGGGCATGGTCAGTACGAACCCTGAAAGGAAAGAATCCAGAGATAGCATTTCTTCAGGACCTTTAGGACACATGTAGACCGATGTAAATTAATATTATAAGCAGTTTGGGTCTTCAGGACAATTTTACACAAAACATGAGAGTAAGAACAATCGTCTGTACCACAGGTATCACTGCTACAAGGTGGTATCCAAACGTTCTAGTAAATGGAATATATGCGCAAACATTAAGTTGGTACAAAAGTTCGTAGCGTTTCTGTTTTGCATGTTTGTATTCCAAGTTTTAAGGGTTTAATTTTCGATTTTCATTTTTATTTACAGTTCACTGTTACTATTTGAGTTTACATACTTTCATTTTGCCATGGGGGGTAAAGCGAGTGGAGCTGTGGAAGTATGCCAAGTGGAGAAAACGGCTCATTTACAACATACTCTTCTGTTTGAGTACAATAGACATGTGACGGCAGCCGAGGCACCCGAAAATATTTGAGCAGTGGATGATAATAATTCCACTGCACAGAGTATGCCAAGAAAATGGCTTTCTCGTTTGAAGGAGTGTCGTTTTGACTTTAGTGACTCTCCACGTTGAGGAAGACATTCCCGGTTTGATGAAGATCGTTTAAACGCATTAATCCACAATAATCCATGTCATTGTACTCGAGAACTGGCAAATATGATGAATTATGATCATTGCAACATCGTGCGATGTGTGTGCAACACATTCGCTAAGCCAAAAAATCTGTGGATACCCCTATGTGCATCTCTGCTTACTCTTCATCATCTTCGGCTGGTGAACAACACCGACCATTCCTATCCTGTATTGTTACTAGTAACAAAAAATGGTGACTTTATGCTAACGAAGGGGAAATAAAGGAATGGTTGAGCCCAAATAAAGCAACAACTCCCCGTACAAAGACATTTGTGCACCCACAGAAGGAAATGTCATGCTTATGGTGGAGCAGCGATGGTGTGATATACTACGAATCGCTACCCCCACGTGTAACCATCATTGCTGAAATTTATTGTCAACAACTGTGACGTCTAGCAGACGCAACCCAAGAAGTGAAGTCATGCTGCTCCACGCTTAAGTCCACCCGCATTCTGCTAGACTGACAAAAACTACTATACAGGAGTTGGGCTGGGAAGTCATTCCGCATCCACCTTATTTACCTGGTCTTGCGCCCTCAGATTTTCACCTTTTCCACTCGCTATCGAACAACCTTCAAGAACTTGTTTTCAGGATGAGAAATCGTTCCGACGTGGTTCGATGAGCTCTTCGTCTCGAAACAACGTGACTTCCACAGTCGCGAAATCGAAAAGCGACCCCAGCGTTGTCAAGTTGTTGTAAATAGTGAAGGGAAATATATTATTGATTTCTTTAATATCTGTTACGTGTAGGCCTATCTGTTGCGTTTATTACACTTATCAAAAAATGCAACCAAGTTCTGCACCAATCCTGTAGTCACTAGCACACTGACATTTAGGTTTGTGTCTTCCCATATATCCTTATGGAATCTGTAACGTGATAAGCTTTGTTTTAAACTTGGGAAAACTGCTACTCACACGCGATAAGTTTTAAAGAAAGCCTTTGGAGAAAATGTATTGTAAGTGGGGATCAAAAATTTTCCGTTTGAGGACATTGCTGCAGCGTGTATGTAATGTAGCGAGACTTCGATGGGGGCACATATGCATCGACTTGTAGGCAAGGGATTACTACGGCACTCACATCCTTGTGACATGCGTGCGATTAATGTGGAGACGTGAACTATGGCCTATGGCGATTTTTTTTCCTAAGAACGAACAGCGGTAGAGATCCATTGGAGAATGAAGAATCTTTGTTGAAAACCGCCCCTGTGGAATGGTGCAACCCGTTCTGAGTGCTGGTGTTTCGTCATAACGCTCGTCTCCCTATCGCACATGTCGGAACGCAGAAGTGAACTCCAAATGAAGTGGTAGCCAGTCGAGCACATGCTCTAAAGTCTTGACCTCTGTCTACATCTACATCTACATCCATACTCCGTAAGCCACCTGACGGTGTGTGACGGAGGGTACCCTGAGTACCTCTATCGGTTCTCCCTTCTATTCCAGTCTCGTCTTGTTCGTGGAAAGAAGGATTGTCGGTGTGCTTCTGTGTGGGCTCTAATCTCTCTGATTTTATCCTCATGGTCTCTTCGCGAGATATACGTAGGAGGGAGCAATATACTGCTTGACTCTTCGGTGAAGGTATGTTCTCGAAACATTAACAAAAGCCCGTACCGAGCTACTGAGAGTCTCTCCTACAGAGTCTTCCACTGGAGTTTATCTATCATTTCCGTAACGCTTTCGCGATTACTAAATGATCCTGTAACGAAGCGCGCTGCTCTCCGTTGGATCTTCTCTATTTCTTCCATCAACCCTATCTGGTACGGATCCTACACTGCTGAGCAGTACTCAAGCAGTGGGCGCACAAGCGTACTGTGACCTACTTCCTTTGTTTTCGGATTGCATTTCCTTAGGATTCTTCCAATGAATCTCAGTCTGGCATCTGCTTTACCGACGATCAACTTTATATGATCATTCCATTTTAAATCACTCCTAATGCCTACTCCCAGATAATTTATGGAATTAACTACTTCCAGTTGCTGACCTGCTATTTTGTAGCTAAATGATAAGGGATCTATCTTTCTGTGTATTCGCAGCACATTACACTTGTCTACATTGAGATTCAATTGCCATTCCCTGCACCATGCGTCAATTCGCTGCAGATCCTCCTGAATTTCAGTACAATTTTCCATTGTTACAATGACATGCTGCGTTCTGTTATCTAGGAACTCTTCAATCCAATCACACAATTGGTCCGATAGTCCATATCCTCTTACTTCGTTCATTAAACGACTGTGGGGAACTGTATCGAACGCCTTGTGGAAGTCAAGAAACACGGCATCTACCTGTGAACCCGTGTCTATGGCCCTCTGAGTCTCGTGGACGAATAGCGCGAGCTGCGTTTCACACGACCGTCTTTTTCGAAACCCATGCTGATTCCTACAGAGTAGATTTCTAGTCTCCAGAAAAGTCGTTATCGGTAGCGTTCTCGCTTCCCACGCCCGGGTTCCCGGGTTCGATTCCCGGCGGGGTCAGGGATTTTCTCTCTCTCGTGATGACTGGGTGTTGTGTGACGTCCTTAGGTTAGTTAGGTTTAAGTAGTTCTAAGTTATAGGGGACTGTTGACCACAGATGTTAAGTTCCATAGTGCTCAGAGCCATTTGAACCATTTGAAAGTCATTATACTCGAACATAATACGTGTTCCAAAATTCTACAACTGATCGACGTTAGAGATATAGGTTTATAGTTCTGCACATCTGTTCGACGTCCCTTCTTGAAAACGGGGATGACCTGTGCCCTTTTCCAATCCTTTGGAACGCTACGCTCTTCTAGAGACCTACGGAACACCGCTGCAAGAAGGGGGGCAAGTTCCTTCGCGTACTCTGTGTAAAATCGAACTGGTATCCCATCAGGTCCAGCGCCCTTTCCTCTTTTTAGCGATTTTAATTGTTTCTCTATCCCTCTGTCGTCTATTTCGATATCTACCATTTTGTCATCTGTACGACAATCTAGCGAAGGAACTATAGTACAGTCTTCCCCTGTGAAACAGCTTTGGAAAAAGACATTTAGTATTTCGGCCTTTAGTCTGTCATCCTCTGTTTCAGTACCATTTTGGTCACAGAGTGTCTCGACAATTTGTTTCGATCCACCTACCTCTTTGACAAAAGACCAAAATTTCTTAGGATTTTCTGCCAAGTCAGTACATAGAACTTTACTTTCGAATTCACTGAACGCCTCTCGCATAGCCCTCCTCACACTACATTTCGCTTCGCGTAATTTTTGTTTGTCTGCAAGGCTTTGGCTATGTTTATGTTTGCTGTGACGTTGCCTTTGCTTCCCCCGCAGTTTCCTAACTCGGTTGTTGTACCACGGTGGCTCTTTTCCATCTCTTACGATCTTACTTGGCACATACTCATCTAACACATATTGTACGATGGTTTTGAACTTTGTCCACTGATCCTCAGCACTATCTGTACTTGAGACAAAACTTTTGTGTTGAGCCGTCAGGTATTCTGTAATCTGCTTTTTGTTACTATTGCTAAACAAAAAAATCTTCCTACCTTTTTTAATATTTCTGTTTACGGCTGAAATCATCGATGCAGTAATTGCTTTATGATCGCTGATTCCCTATTCTGCGTTAACTGTTTCAAATAGTTCGGGTCTGTTTGTCACCAGAAGGTCTAATATGTTATCGCCACGAGTCGGTTCTCTGTTTAACTGCTCAAGGTAGTTTTCAGAAGAAGCACTTAAAAAAAAAATTCACTGGATTCTTTGTCCCTGCCACCCGTTATGAACGTTTGAGTCTCTCAGTCTATATCCGGCAAATTAAAATCTCCACCCAGACCTATAACATGGTGGGGAAATCTACTCGGAATGCCGGCCGGTGTGGCTGTGCGGTTAAAGGCGCTTCAGTCTGGAACTGCGTGACCGCTGCGGTCGCAGGTTCGAATCCTGCCTCGGGCATGGATGTGTGTGATGTCCTTAGGTTAGTTAGGTTTAAGTAGTTCTAAGTTCTATGGGACTGATGACCACAGATGTTAAGTCCCATAGTGCTCAGAGCCATTTGAACCATTTGAACCAATCTACTCGAAATATTTTCCAAATTATCCTTCAGGTGCTCAGCCACAACAGCTGCTGAGCCAGGGAGCCTATAGAGACATCCAATTACCACGTCTGAGCCTGCTTTAACCGTGACCTTCACTTAAATTATTTCACATTTCGGATCTCCGTCAATTTCCTTCGATACTATTGCACTTCTTATCGCTATAAACACGCCTCCCCCTTCACTGTCCAGCCTGTCTCTGCGGTATACATTCCAATCTGAGTTCAGGATTTCATTACTGTTTACGTCTGGTTTCAGCCAACTTTCGGTCCCTTGCACTATATGGGCGTTGTGACCGTTTATTAATGACAGCAGTTCTGGGACCTTTCTATAGACGCTCCTGCAGTTTACTATTGGCACATTAATATTGTTATTCCCTGTTGCATTTTGCCTACTCCTACCTTGCCGCGTCTCAGGAGGCGTCTTGTCGGGCCTAGGGAGGGAATTCTCTAACCCAAAAAACCCACATGTGCACTCCACACCTACTCCGCTACCCTTGTAGCCGCTTCCGGCGTGTAGTGCACGCCTGACCTATTCAGGGGGACCCTACATGTCTCCACCCGATAGCGGAGGTCGATAAATTTGCACCCCAGATCTCCGCAGAATCGTCTGAGCCTCTGGTTTAAGCCTTCCACTCGGCTCCAAACCAGAGGACCGCGATCGGTTCTGGGAACGATACTACAAATAGTTAGCTCTGATTCCACCCCGCGAGCGAGGCTTTCCGCCTTCACCAATTCCGCCAACCGCCTGTACGAACTGGGGATGACCTCTGAACCCAGACGGCAGGAGTCATTGGTGCCGACATGAGCAACAATTTGCAGTCGGGTGCACCCAGTGCTCTCTATCGCCGCCGGTAGGGCCTCCTCCACATCTCGTATGAGACCCCCCCGGCAAGCAGACGGAGTGAACACTGGCCTTCTTCCCCGACCTGTCCACTATTTCCCTAAGGGGCTCCATCACCCGCATAACGTTGGAGGTCCCAATAACTAATAAACCCTGCTCGGACCCTGCTGAAGGAGCGGCCACATGTCCACTCACAGGCAGAGCGGGCGATGCCACACGGCCAGCCTCCTCATTGACCCCCCGCCTCTTGCGCCGCGGACGCCGCTGATCCCGCCACTCCCCTTGGGGACAGGGTGGCCCAACCGCGCCCGGTAGCCGCGAAGGTGTCTCGACAGCAGGGATAGTGGGTGAAGCATGTAACACCTTGGGTGTACCATGCGACGCACCAGACTCCCCACTGCCGCTACACTCCGAGGCAGCAGCCTGAAGACGGCTGACCGCGGCCATCAACACGTTCAGCTGTTCACGAACAGTGGCCAGCTCCTCCTGCGTCCGTACGCAGCAGTCACACATCCTATCCATCCTAAGAAATCAATTTACTGTAGAGAGTTAATCAGTTTTTAACTAGACTGCTGATTCACTAAATGTGGCTGATTGTTGACTGAACTGTGGTTGCTAGCCACTTCTTGTAGAAAACAATGAAAATAGCACTACCTGTCTTTGGACTGTATTGAAAACAAACACTAGCACTACTGGCACTATGGTTGACTAAAGGGACTCTGACTGTATTCAAAACAAACACGAAATCTATGGAACACTGTTACTAGCACTCGACAATTAAAGCTCCCTAAAAGCAAAAACACACGGAAGAAGAAGTGACAAGTAAAGAAAATACAGTTAATACTTAAATTAAGGTAGCTCGCTGCACAGCAGACGTGAAGCAGACGGCAGTTACGACTGAAGGGCAGTACAAATTGTGAAAGAATATCTTCGATGCTCTGATTTTCTTCCAAATGAAACTCAATTACAGCACTCTGCTTGGAACGTACCTGCGTTAGAGACGCCATTTTGAAGACTACGTATATCACCACCACATTCTGGAACCTCATGAAACTACAGGGACTGAAATGGGAACATTCCACGATGTCCCTCTACAAATTCCGCATTTTGTCAACCGAAACTGGCCGAGAAAGTAAAATGTTTCGCAGTACTTACATAATATTCCTAATTCAACGTCCGTCGTATATTTGGTGCAACACACCACGAACACATCTCCTGCGCAAAGCTCTTCATTTTCAGAGTTGCACTGGCACCTTTCTTCTTTTAAGAGTTTTCCACGTATTCCTCTCCTCGTCGAATCTGCGAAGAACGTCTTAATTTCTTATCTTATCACTCCATCCAATCTTTCACATCCTTCTACAACAATACTTGTTAAAACTTTACATTCTGTTTGTCTCCGGTTTAGAAACAATCCACGATTCACTTCCACATGATACTGTGCTCTATACATACGTTCTAAGGAATTCCTCCGGCAAACTGAGGCGAATATTTAATACTAGGAGACTTCTTTTGGCCGGGAATGCCCTCTTTGCGAGCGCTAGCCTGCCTTTTATGTCCGCCTCATTTCGTCCGTACAAGCTATTCTGCTTCCTAGGAAGAAGAATATCTTCACTTCATCCAGAATTATGCTGTTAATTTTATCGCTAATCTCATTTATGCGGCTCTTCATTAGTTCCATCGTTCATCGATTTACTGTCAATTCGCAATGTGAATTCATTACACTGTTCATTCCATTGAAAAGGCTCTGCAATTCTTCCTCACTTTTACTGATGATTACAATGTCTTCAGCGAATCTCATCCTTATTAACCGTGCACCCTCAGCTTTTATCCACCTGATAAAGCTTTATTTTATTTCCGTCTCTGCTTATTCGAAGTACAGACGAAATAGTAGGGGCTAAAGAATACATCCGTGTCTTGCAATTCATTCTAACGCTTTATTTTTTGTTTTCCATTCTTGCTTTTGCCTCTTGCTTGCTATATGTATTGTTTATTGCCCATCTTTCCCTATAGTTTAAACCTACTTCTCAGAGAATTTTGAACATCTTGCACTATTTTATATTGTGGAACACGTTTTCTAGGTCGTCGACACCTACGAGCGCGTCTTGGTTTTTCTTTAGTTTCGCTTGCATTATCGAGCACAACGTTGGTAATATTCTCCTCGTACCTTGACTTTGCTTACGGCCAAAGTGATCGCCGTCTAAGAGATTCACAGCTTTTTGTTCCATTCTTCTGCATATTTGTCTTGTCTGAAACTTGGGTGCACAAGATATTAAGCTCATTGTGCGATAGTATCCACAGTCTGCTACCCTTATTACTTTTGGATTGTGTAGCTGATACAATTCCAAAAACCTGATGATTTTTCTCCAGACTCCTACAAAATTACTAGAATAGCCGCCGCGCGGAGTAGCCGCGCGGTTTGAGGCGGTATGTCACGGACTGCGTGTCCCCTCCTGCCGGAGGTTCGAGTCCTCTCTCGGGCATGGATGTGGTTGTTGTTCTTGGCATAAGTTAAAGTATTGTGTAGGTCTAGGGACCGATGACCTTAGCAGTTTGGTCCCTTAGGAATTCACACACATTTGAACATTTTCTTTGAACTTAAATAGCCGTTTGGTGGCCACTTTCCCAATGATCATAGAACTTCCAAAATTATATTAACAATGCCTCCAGCCTTATTGGACCGCAAATCTTCCAAATCTCTGTTAGACGCTCCGGATACCTTACATATCGACGCCTACTTTCTTTATGACGTCATCACACAGTTCCTGGAACTCGCAGAGCCCTACAATGTACTTTTTCCACATACACGATTTTTCCTTTGCATTTGACACAGGAACTTGTTTTGATCACTTAATACTGACCCCTTTAGTTTTAATTTAACCGAAGGTGGCTTTGACTTTTCAAAAAGCCGAATCAGTTCTTCCAACGGCATTTTGATTTCCGAGTTCCTCACAATTTTGATGCAGCCGTTTCGACATCCCTTCGCAGCACTTCCTATTTATTTCATTCCTGAGTGATTTACATTGCTGTATTCCTATCAGTTTGTTACACATTTTCTCATTTCCTTCTTTCGTTGATCAAATTTCTTCTATTGCAAAAGGTTTCTTCGCAGATATCCCCCTAGTACTTACATTTATAAGTCCAACTTCCGTGGATACCCTTTTAAGAGATGTTTACCCCTCTTCGCTATAGAGGCATTTTGTGGCATTCGTTGCAGCAGTATCTAAGACTTAGACAACTTGAAACGCATCACATCATTCCTCACTAACTCACTTCTTTCCACAGTGACACTTCCAGGCGATTCTCTTAAATTTCAATCTACTTTTCATCATTACTAAATTGTACTCAGTGTATATATATGATCATGTGTGCGCCTAACAGTCTACTATCTGATTTCAGGATCTCTGTCTGACCCTGGTGCAATTCTGCTGGAAGATTCCTGTGCTCCAAGTTCTCTTCCAAGTATACCTGCTCCTTTTGTGATTACTATCTGAAATTTACGTCAGAGCTTAGTTAGCCTTTCTGCTTTGTCATTCTCATTACCGACCACATATTCTCCGTAACCTGTTGCACAGAGAGATTCCGAAATTCGTGCATCCGGACACCACAGCGCAATTCCTTGCTTGCTAACACTACAAACAAGTCACGTATAAAATTTCGGTAGAAAATGGACGTCAAAGAAAGGCCATTTGGCAAAATTATAATTACACCTAAGACAATGGTCTTTATTCAGTAGAGGGTAGCTGTGCTGCGCAACTGCCGTCAAGAACCAACATTAACTTGCGCTATACCATCAAAACTGTGCACACAACGACTCCAGCGAACTCTACGTTCTTGATTTCGCGAAAGCTTACTACCGTATGACTACATACACTGGCAGAAAAAAATCATAGCACCAAGCAGGAATTGTGCGACATAAACGAAACTTGGTAGGTGTGCTTTTACGTATAGATTATGATCTCTACTCAGATTTCGCTCCTGTAGAGTAAAAATGGCGCTAGTAGCGCCATTAAGAGAACGAAAATCAGGTTTGCTTCACATACATGCTCTGACGGTCGTGAGCGTTAGTCACCCTTGAGATTGGACTTGGTGAGTTGATGTTAGTCAATAATCTTTTAAGGCGACAAAGAAGTAATTTTTAGCACCTCACTGAGATTGAAATATGTCGTGTAATAGGGCTATAGGAAGCTGGATGTTCCTTGTGCGATATTGCAGAAGGATCTGCCTGTAATGTAGCCACTCTACATGAATGCTGGCAGCGGTGGTTACGAGAATGTACCGTCGCAAGAAGACCGGTCTCCGGGCTGCCACCTGGTACAACCGAGAGAGGAGACCATCGTGTTCGGCGTATGGCTCTGGAGCATCGTACTCCATGTTCAGTAGCAATATGAGCAGCAGTCGGCACGTCAGTGACACTACGAACTGTCACGAACCGGCTACTTCGAGAACAGCTACGAGCCAGATGCCCTGTAGCTTACATTCCACTGATCACAAACCATCGCCATTTGTAATGACAGCAAGCGAGAGCTCATTGGAGGTCTGGGGGGAGATCTGTTATGTTTTATGATGAAAGCTAGTTCTGCCTCGGTGCCACTGATCGCCGGGTGTTAGTTACAAGCAGCCAGTTGAGGATCTGCATCCAAGCTGTCTCTGTCCTAGACACACTGGACCTACATCTGAAGTTATGGTCTGGTGTACGATATCGTATGTCAACAGGAACACTCTCGTTGTTATCTCCAACCCCCCCCCCCCCTCTCGACTGCAAAATTGTACGTCAATCTTGCCCTGTTGCACTGCCATTCATGAACAACATTCCATGGTTGTCTTCCAACAGGATAACGCTCACCCACATATCGCTGTTGTAACCCAACTTGCTCTACATGGTGTCGACGTGTTACCTTAGCGTGCTCGATGACCAGATCTGTATTCATTCTCGCACATATGGGACAATATCGGATTGCAACTCCAGCGTAATCCGAAAACAGAACAAACCGTCCCTGTGTTGACCGATCAAGTGCAACAGGCATGGAACTCGATCCTAAAAACTTGCGTCTGGAACCTGTACAATACGACGCATGCACGTTTGAATTCTTTCATTCAACATCATAGGGCTTGCACCGGTTATTAATGTTCCACCATTTCACATTATCAATGGCGTATCTCGCACTTACATTAATCTGTGATCTTGCAGTGTTAATCATCTAAACATGTTATTTAGAGAAACGTATTTCCGAAATTTCATCACTCTATATTAGGCATTTTTTGGTGTTGCAATTTTTCTCTGTATATTAACATACAGAACATGGGTTTTGGCACGATTTCTTAACATCGTTAAAATAATTACTGCTAATGCGATGTCCTGCGTAATGATCAGCAGGCACCTTCGTAAAACTGTTGACATCGAACCTTTCACCAGGCAAGGTTGTCAATTTTTTTACGACGCATTGGTCACTGACATAGAACCCTTCCTGTCAACAGCTACAGAAGAAACATCCGGATTCATCATCTGTAATACGTGCCAATTTTTTATAACTTGCGGATATGATTTCTCTGTAGTCGTTCGTCCTCAAAGGAAAAAATTATGGCTAGGTGAACTTAATACAGAAAAGTAGCCATACTACACGTTGGGAGTGGTGTTAACTATGTAGACAACACTGACTGGGGCACTTCCAGCATTAACCAAAAGTCTATTGAATTACATGTTGAGACTAATCCAGATAAGACTAATACTCGTAACTGAGCGGCCATGTTGAATCAAAGGGAGCGGTGATAGACGACTCCACATCACACAGAAGTTCCAGACCCTCCACCTTACTGTCACCATTATATTCTGCTCCCTGGCACACACCCTTCCTACAATGCCCCCATTGCACTAACATCGCCCCCCCCCCCCCCCCCCCCAGCGGATCGGCATTCATTTGCCGGGTACGGGCTTGGCGACCCTGGGGTCCCTGAGCTGGGGACTGGTAAGCGTCACCAGTCCCCTGTCACCGTAAGCTCTGGGCATGCTTCAGCGGCCACTGTGCAGCGCGGTGGTGGAACGTCGTGTGTCTCAGGGAATGGGGATCTTGGCTTGACCGCCCGGATCGCGAGGATGAAATAAACTTCTATAAAAAAAACCTCAATCTCATGGTGTGCTGCGCGCTGATGAGATGCATGGCTGTTGAGATGGAACAGTCGTTGACGGGCAACCTCTGGGGAACCTGCCGCACCTCAGTTGTATAAGGCTTACCTAGGCATGCAGGGCTCTGTCTAGATAGACTTTTAGATCCCCAGCTGCTCGTGGGACCAAGATGGATCCTCCGAGATCTTCTTTGCCTCCTTCCAGCGGAAATGGTGCGCCGCTGGTAGGTACCAACACCCAGTCCAACAAGAGGGCACGTGTAGCCAGTGCTCTTGACTCAGGAGCGAGATCTCAGGGTCATGACTAGTAACAGAACACATGCTGGCGGCCAGAATGTATTCTTAATTTTTAAAAGTAAAGAGAGCAGCATAGAGAATATTTCACCATCCTATATTCAAAAAGGGCTCGAGGGCATTGCTGGCAGTTTGAAATCTGTTAAGCGATTGCTTAATGGGACGCTGTTGGTCGAAACCGCTAGTTCCCAACAAGCTAAGAATCTACAGAACGCGCAGTCCTTTGGAGAATATGCCATTGAAACTGCACAACAACTTGAATTACGGAAAAGGTGTTGTGACATGCAGGGATCTGGTGGACAATCCCAAAGAACAACTGAATGATGAGTGGGCTCCAGCAGGAATATTTGACGTGCAAAATATGATTAAGAGGGTGGATGGGATTCTTGTTATGTCAGACTCCTTCATCCTGACGTTTAATTGCATGAAGCTCCCTGAGCATACTAAGGAAGGTTTCCTCCACTTGAGTGTGCAGCCTTATGTACCCAAACCAATGTGGTGTTTCAAATGCCAGCACTTTGGGCATACTATTCTTGAGTGTCGTGGAGAAGCTATTTGTGGCAAGTGCGGTCAGGTCACCCATGATAGCGTTCAATGTTCGTCTCCAGTGAAGTGTGTAAATTGCTCTGGACCTCACCCCGTCTGGAGTCGTGACTGCAGCGTACATCTGAAGAATGGAAGCTGCAGGAGCTTAAGAGTATGAAGCTCATCCCCTGTACTGAGGCAGAAAGCTGTGTAAATCCGTGCAGCCCCTGTGTTTTTCCACCTCCTTCAGTTGTTAAACAGTCCATGCGGGAAACTGACACTGCTACAGAAACGGAGGCTGCTAATGTCGGCACTAGTACCTGCGTGTGTCCCTGCACTTGTGCTGCTGCACTCATTTATAAGCCTGTCCCTCCCCCAAGAACTTCAGAAAAGGCTGTGGTTGCTGACATTGAGGAGCTCTCTGCCCCTCCAAAGGTTCCATTTAGTACGCTGTCCAATGCTGCCACTCCCTCAACAGCAGTTGTGGCTGAAATGTCTACCCAGGGAAAAAAATACAAGGCAAAACGTACAACATTGGTGGAATCGTGCAGAAAATAGCCTGACAATGTCGATATCGAGCTCTCTGACGTCTCTCTCAATTCTTCTTTAGAGGCTATGGAGCTTGATATCAGAATGGGGTAACCATCTCGCTCCAAAACTGAGCCTCCACCAATTGTAGGCTCCTCTCCCCGCAAGAAAGCCAGGATGAAAATACTACCCCCTGATAGATGGCTCCCATTATAGAGTGGAACATGAATGGATTCAGGGCGTACATGCAGGAACTGAAACCCCTAGCGCTGCAACACCCTCTGTGCTTTTGTTTGCAGGAAACACATTTCAAAGTATCTGATGCTTCTGCACTGCAGGGCTATACACTATATCGCAAGGATGATCTGACCGGGGAAACAGCCAAAGGAGGGCTTGCTGTGTTTATCAATAATGGGCACCACTCCTCTGCTCACCCCCTGAATACCGGCCTGCAAGCAGTTGCAGTTTAAATTCATTCACGTCGGCGGCTTACAGTTTCCTCCCCCTATTTACCTCCTCTGTATGCAGTAGCCTTCGAGGCTCTTACAGATCTTATGGTACAACTCCCCTGACCATATCTTCTCCCAGGAGACTTCAATGCCCATCATGTCCTGTGGGGCTCAACCTCTCTCTACTTGTCCTCAGGGTCAAGCTTTGGAGAGCCACCTGACAGTGTTGTGCATCCTCAACACTGGTACTTCGACTCATTTTTGTGCTGCGTCTGTGTCATTTTCAGACATCGACCTATCTCTCTGCCCTCCAGCCCTCACTGACTCTGTTCACTGGGAGGTCATTGATGACCTTCATTCCAGCGATCACTTCCCCATCCGCATTCACCTCCTGGATAGTGTGTTGTTGGAACAGGAGCCGCCAACATGGATGATTGGCTGGTATAACTGGCCGCTGTTCAGTCAGTTGGCTGTCTTCGAACGCCGTAACAGCACCCGGGAATGGGTATATCATATCACACATGTGATCAATCATGCTGCTGACCGGTCCATACCAAAGTCTCTCGGCCCTCTTAAGCGGCCACGTATACCTTGGTGGACAGAAGAGTGCCATTCAGACATCCGGGACAGTCGTGCAGCACGTCGACGGTTTAAATGCCATCCAACAACGAACAATCTCACCGCCTTTCGAATCGCGAGAGCCAAGGCTCGTCGTGTCATTAAAGAGAGCAAAAAACAATCATGGCAGGAGTTCATGGATTCCATGAACCGTTCCACTTGTTCCACAAAAGTATGGGAAGGCATCCGGAGGATTTCCGGTACACGCAGCCGTTTACCGATAGCTGCAGTACTGAAACAGGGGTGCCTCTAGATGACACCCAGAAACATTGCTCTGACGCTGGCCGAGCATTTTGCACAAACTACTGCCAATGCAAGCCAGGATCCAGTGTTTCGTCGGTGCCGTGCCACTGTGGAGAGGGAAAAGTTGGACTTCGGGTTCAATGGTTCTGAGGCCTACAATTCCCCTTTCTCCATGTGGGAGTTCGAACCAGCACTGGCTGAGACTCATGACACTGCACCTGGTCACGACCACATCCGGTACTGCATGCTTCGACGTTTGCCAGTTGCGTCCCAGAAAATCCTCCTCGAATGTTTCAATAGAATATGGCAGGCAGGCAACTTCCCCAACTCGTGGAGGGAGGTAACTGTGATCCCTCTCCTCAAACCAGGAAATGACCGCACATGTCCAAGTAGTTATCGGATCATCCCCATAACGAGCTGTATAGGACAGACCATGGAGCGAATGGTTAACCGGTGTGTGGTCTGGTTGCTAGAGACCAGACAACTCCTTAGCCGTTCTCAGTGTGTGTTCCGCCGATATCGGTCCCCTGTAGACAACCTAACCCTCCTAGAGGCGGCTATTCAGCAGGCTTTCCTCCCATCAGCATCACTGTTTTGGCAGTTTTTTCGATATACGTAAGGCATACGATACTACTTGGAGACACTGTATACTCGCGCAACTGCATCAGTGGGGCTTTCGTGGCCTCCTCCACATTTTCATTTGTTCTTTCCTGAATCAGCGTTTTTTTCGGACCCGAGTTGGTGTCACGTTCTCTGATCGATTTCAGCAGGAGAATGGAGTCCGTCAGGGCAGTGTTTTAAGTTTTACCCCATTTGCCATAGCCATCAACACTAATGCATCTACGGTAAGGATCCCAGAACAGTGCTCCATATTTGTGGAAGTTTTATCTGTTTTCTGCTCCTCCTCTAGTGTTGCAACACTGAGCTGTCAGTTGCAACTTACAGTGCGGCGGTTTCAGGAGTGGGCTGCAAAGACGAGTTTTCGGTTTTTTGCTGATAAGTGTGTATGTGTTCATTTTAATCGTTCTCGTCATCCTTTTAATTTGCCTGTATTGAAGATGGGGGACACAATCCTACGTTTTAGAGACAGTGCGGTTTCTGGGCCTTATTTTTGACTCCAGATTGTCATGGTTGCCACACGTATGAGACTTGTAAACCACTACCCTGAAGGCGCTGAACACCCTCAAGTGCCTTAGCCACAGATCTTGGGGAGTTGACATGCCCATCTCCTCCAGTTTTTTTTGCGTTCACAGCTAGGCTATGGGTGCACGGTGTATGGGTCAGTGAGGTACTCTTATGTGCGTGTCATTGACGCTGTCCACCATGAAGGGATTCGGTTGGTCACAGGTGCTTATCGAACCTGTCCCATACCCAGCCTCTGTGCTGTGGCGGGAGAACCGCCACTTACCATCCGGTGCCAGCTCCTCCTGGTGAGCCAAGCGTGTAAGTTCCTAACAGGTCCTACTTCACTCGCACACCACCCTGTTGTTCGTCCACATCTAGTGCGCCTGTTTCCCAACCGTCCATGAGCCACGATGCTGTTTTGGATCCGCGTGAAGCGTGTGCTGAAGTCACTCGATACGACGCCAGTCCAACCCCAAATCCAGGGTTTTAACCGTCTGCCACCCTGGTTACTCGAGCAGCCCAGAGTCATTTTAGATTTGGTGCGCTACAGGAGAGATAGCACTCCTGCTTCCGTTTCTACTGCGGTATTTTCTGCCGTTTTATCTAAGCACCACAACCACGTAGCTGTTTTTACGGATGGTTCTAAACAGGATGACTCCGTTGGTTGCTCTGTCGTTTTCCCGGATCGTGTCCTCAAGTTCAGTCTGTCTCCCGAATTTACCATTTTCGACGCAGAATTATATGCGATCTTGCGGGCACTGGAGCAGATGAGACATTCTCCCAGTGTTAGATTTCTAATCTGTTCAGATTCTCTGAGCGCACTTTACTCTATCCAACGTTTGTACCCAGCAGATGAAATAACACAGACCATTCAGGACGCCCTTGTCCAACTACAGCGAATGGGTACCAGGGCACGTGGGAATTCCGGGGAACGAAAGGGCGGATTGAGCAACCAAAGCGGCATGTCGTGACCGTCAGGTCTTTCAGTGTGCTATCCCCTTGCATGCTCTCACCTCGCTGTTGAGGTATAAAGTCCTGTGTCGATGGGAAGACGGCCGGCCGGAGTGGCCGAGCGGTTAAAGACGCTACAGTCTGGAACCGCACGACCGCTACGGTCGCAGGTTCGAATCCTGCCTCGGGCATGGATGTGTGTGATGTCCTTAGGTTAGTTAGGTTTAAGTAGTTCTACGTTCTAGGGGACTTATGACCACAGCAGTTGAGTCCCATAGAGCTCAGAGCCATTTTTTTTTATGGGAAGACGAGTGGCTAGAAGTGGCCGACAACAAGCTCCGTGTCCTTATGCTCACAACTCGGCCGTGGTGTACTTCCTTCCAGCCACGTCGACGGGATGAGGTCCTTCTTCCTCGTCTCCGCATCGGCCACAGCCCTATGACGCGTGGATTTTTACTCCGGCGAGAGGACCCACCGATGTGTGGTGCTTGTGGCGTGCAGGTCACGGTGCGTCACATTTTATTGGACTGCATTTTATTTGCTGACTAGCGAACTGCAGCGGAACTGACTGTAGATCTACAGTCTATTTTACGTAATGATCAAACGAATGTGGTCCGCGTTTTATAGTTTTGTGAATTGTCCCACGTTTTTAACAAGAGTTTGCTGAGATGCTTTTAATGTATCAACAGGGTGGCTGACTCACCCAAGTGTTTTGTAAGTGGTCAGCCAGTCACATTTCCCTGTGTTGTTCTTTTAGCTTTTCTGTGTTTTGTTTTCGCTCTCTTTTACTTTCTTAATTAGCTGTCTTCCGTTCTCAATGGCTTCAGTGCATGCGAGAGTGCCTGTGTGACAGGAAGACTGTGTGCTCATTTCGAGTCCATGCGTGTACGACAATTTTAGTTCTTATCCACATTCCTTTGCGTCAATAAATGTCAGGGCTCTAATAACCTCGCTGTTGGGCGACCAATAGATCCCCAAATATCCACACACACACACACACACACACACACACACACACACAACTAACGTCCAAAAGACCCGTAGCTGTTTTATCAAGAGGGGGAATATCTTCAAGGTGAGTGCTGACACATTAGCATTGGCTCATGTGAGTGGTGACCTCAACCAGATAGATGTTGAAATACAAAACAAAGTGCTTCTAATCAATTGTTCAATAAGACTGTAGAGAAAATAAAGCATTCCTAAATTCATAGTCAACCAACGGGTCCCAAACAACACGAAATCTCCCATTAATACTACAGCTATCCCCAGCTCATTACTGCGCTCACTGGATTTCACTTACATTCAAGGATAAGGCTTGACATTCAAGATCGACAAACCTGACAAGTAAGGAATCTTTCGAATACCTACAGAGAAACACAGTTGAAATGAAATATTCTATCATAGATGGATTAACATTTTAAGGAAGATATTTAGTGACACTCTACCCTTCCACGTCAAGCCGACCTGACATATGACTGCAGATGGGACTGCACCAGCCAACAAAACATTGTGTACAATTCATCTCAGCAGCCCCTTTAAATGAGGTGCCTGTGAACTTGTAGACGGGTTATAACACCGACTGACTTGCTGAAAGGCGGAAAAAAGTGAAAAATTCCTCTGCAGGAAACTCGCAGAGGCACATGGGTCAGAATTACTGTCGCCGAAGAAGCACTTACAGGGTGATTTTCTCCATCGCGTATAAACTCTAGGGTTTGATCGATGAGAGGATACGGAACATAAAAGGTCTAATGAACTCATGTCCGGAAGTGCGTGGTTTCCATGCTTGAGACCATTTATTCAGTCATACGTGGTTACAGAGACTGCGGTATAATATGCGCTTTACCACGCAGCCACTGTTACAGTATGTGTTGAAAATGGTTTCCGTGTGCCTCAGTGCATGCATGTACGCGCCGTGGCGTGTTGTGTCTCACACTTTCACATCGGCCGGGCTGCATCCGAACAGTCTCAAAGGCAGCATGAATACGCTGCTCTAGTGACTGTATATATGGAATGGGCTCTGAATGTACAATACTTTGGAAATGGCCTTATAATTAGACATCGCACGAGTTGAGATCCGGTGAATGAGCAGGCCATGCAGTGACACTCTCGTCCGATCCATCGACCAGGGAAGACACGATTGACATGCGTCCGGACATTAATGGGGAAGTGGGCTGGAGTTCCAACGTGTAGCAGCCACATAACCCATAGAATCACCAATCCCAATTCTTCCAGCAGGGCAGGCAAAGACACCCGCAAGAATTTCCGGTAGTTCCGGCCTGTTAGACGACGTTGGAGGAAGACTGGTCCCAAAATACGGTCTCCAGATATCCCTGCCCACACATTCCTGCTGCACCGATGCTAGTGATTCGCTGTCATCATACCATACTGCAGGTGACTATTTTGAAAGTTGAAGATACCGCTCCCAGTAAAGGTGGCCTCATCTGCGAATAGGATGGATGACACAAATCCCGGAGTTGTGGTTGCCAGGTGAAGAGAACAGTGACAAAACTGCTCCCGATGTGGAAAGTTTGTCCCTAGGAATCCCTGCAGACGCTGTAAATGATAAGGGTAGTAGCAATTGTCGTGGGGAATGTTCCACAAGGTCGTCTGGCTTACCCTTTACTGGCGGGCCAACTGCCTGGTACTGAAACGTCGGTTACCTTCCACAGTGTTAACCACATGTTCCTCCTAGTCTGGTGCCCAAGCATTTCCAGTACGGCCTTCATGATTTCCTGCTTCCTGAAACTACCCTGTCTCAGGCAAACGGCGAAATACTGTTTCAAGCAATAAAAGCTGCGGTTGTTGTCGGCGGGGATACGTCTCCTCATACAACCTTGCTGCCCGCAGCCCGCCTCCCGTTCCTACTTGCCGTTCCGCAAGTAAACGCCATGTCGGCAAGCTCTCGATTCGAATACGGAACCATTGTGTGGAACGTTGTATCACATCCACTATGTGAGTTAGTCAGATAAGTGAAGCGTATACGACATTACCAAATATTATGGCAGGAGAGGGCACTAGGGCATGACGTATAAGGAACAGTACCACCATCTAGAAGGTTACCGTGCGTACTACTACCGTGGTTGCATGGTACACCGTGTATTAGATCCCAGTCTCCATAGCAAAAGTATGAGGAAATAAATGGTCTCTAGCATGGCAGCCATGCATTTACAGACATAAGTTATTAGGCCTTTTTCGTTCCGTATTCTCTCATCGATCAATCCGTAGACTTTGTACACGGTGGAGAAAATCACCCTGTATATCCGCGTACAGAAGTGTGACGCCGCAATCTGGTAAACAGGCCACACGAGGGTGCGCATCATTCAGCATCGCACGTTTTGTTTTAATGAGTACTTTACGTGCATTGTAAACAAATTCTTAAAATCCAGCCAACTGTGAACACTCACAGTAATAAGGCAATTTTATTGGAAGAAATTGTTTATAAAGAACCAAGTTGTAAACAGAAGAAAGAAAAGTGTTTAAGTCTGCTCTATATTTGAAAATATTCATTACATTATCTTTAATTCTATTTTCAAGAAATGTTAAGAAGAAATCGTCGCTGACTTATTGCTTGTCAGAGTTTTACCCACCGAGAATAATAGCACTTTTACTTAACTTTCTTCATTCTCAAGCTTGCTGATAGCTATTAACTCGGCTCTATGCTTGATTTTGGTTCATGTTACGGTTCTTGCAGAAAGGAGGAATCATATTCTACGTCATTCAAGTATCAACGACAAATGGCTTTATTTCGTTTATGCTATACGGGAGGAGCTTCGAGCCTAGTAGCTTACCTTCTATCATATTTACGCCATTCCCAGGTAGACTTTTACTACAGGAACCAGGGCACATAAGAGTGATTTTTCCTACACAAAAGAAGTCAACGCCAATTAATGAATCTTAAGCATAATTATTTATTCAAGGCGAAACAACTACTTGATTCCAAAGTGAATTTGGCAACCACCTTACGTCGTGCCCATTAATTTCTTACACATTGGTTCCTAGGAACAGAAATTATTTTATATTCAAAGGAAGAAAGTTTATTTATTTAAATTCAAGAGAACGTTTAAGTTTTAAAAAAATAGGGTAAAAAAATAAAAAAATTAAATAGAAAAGGATGGAAGGATTAAATAGTGAATATTATTTATCACTTATGGATTGATTTCTCAGGGGATTCGTTTCTTCCTTACAATTTTTTAGCAGATATACATTTATAATGAAGGTACATTTCAGATGAGGAAGACGAGGGAATTGGAGACATGCTGTGGAAAAATAATTCATCACAAACGCATTGCAACACTTCTATCACTTTGGATACTTAAGAGAGGATCCCCAAATTATTTTATGAGAACAAAACTTAGGAGACAACTCTGAATAAGTAATTAAGTAATTAATGGCAAATGGTTCCAATGGCTCTGAGCACTATGGGACTTAACTGCTGTGGTCATCGGTCCCCTAAAACTTAGAACTACTTAAACCTAACTAACCTAAGGACATCACACACATCCATGCGCGAGGCAGAATTCGAACCTGCGACCGTAGCAGTAGCGCGGTTCTGGACTACAGCGCCTAGAACCGCATGGTCATTGCTGTCGGCAGTAATTAATGTTCAACCTTTGATGGCACTGAGCCGATGTCAATGAAGGCGGATAGTGGCAAGCGTGAGGGCTGCTACGGGTGCAGAAGATCCTTAAAGAAGTGGTAGACGTAGCGTAGTGCAAACGCATAGCCAGGAGGTTGAGCCAACTACTTCCCATACTTTTTCACCGCACATAAGTTTCTTTGTAAAGTTAGTATGGACAGAGTTTTGCCCTGGAACATTAAAGATCACGGGCACGATTCACGTCTAAGGTACTATTTATCTATTTATTTATTTTAGTGTGCCCAACAATGCTGAAGAGTCTACTGTTTCTTGAATGATACGTGTCTTTCAGCTACAGGATTTTGGTAAGGTAAAGTATGGTAGATAACCAATATAGAAAATAAGTCAGCATCATTGCAGACATAATCAATTAAAGTATCCAATTCACCACAGAAACAGAAATACAAAAACGAACGCTTTTTTGATATAACAATAGAGAAAGTTGACAATAACAAAGACACTGACATTCACAGAAATCCAACAGCAGCAGAAACAACTATATGTGCAAATCAAAGCATCCACAAAACCTTAAACTAGTAACTTCCCAACACATGATAAACCAACTGATCAAAATCTCACTCGGCAGAGATATCTATGAAAAAGAATTCGAAATAAAGCAGCTCACAGCCAAAAACAATAAACAAGACGCCCACATAATGCAAAATCTCAACCACAAAATCGAAACATAGATAAAGAAAAACAAAAATAAACAGAGCAAACAAACAGCCTGGAACTCCACAGATAACACAGGAACACCCATGGCATGACTATCAGAGAAAACTTGTACACTTTAACACATAGCACATCAACGCATGAAATCGCAAAGATACAGGAGAAACAGGGATTACACATAGCATACAGAACAAGAAACATACTCGAGACACATTTACAAACGCAAATAAAGAAACAAGATAATACCAATGAGTTGTTGTATACCAGTTAGAATGTCAAGAGTGCAAATTATTATATCTAGGAATGATAGGCAGAAATTTCAAAACTAGGTGTAAACGACACATATCAAGCTGAAAATATAAAAATAGCTCTTCTACTTCTTTTGAACATCTAATAAAGCATGGATATGAACCGTCTATCATAGAACAGGATAAGAAATTTGTAAGGGTGAGCCGTTACAATAAAAAACATGTTAGCTTCTACAACAATAACAGAGATGAAGAACATTACCACACTAAATGATATTTCAATGCACACACACAAACACACACACACACACACACACACACACACACACACATGAAACATAAAGGACGAACGAAATACACAGAGCGACATTTGGCAATACTGCATACAAGAAACGTACCAAATAAAAACACAGGGATCGGTTGACTTGAGGCGGTAAGTCGAAATGTGTCCATAAACTCCGAAAAAAGGAAATACTCGGTATGCAGGCCGTCTGCTTATAACTCCAAGACGGGACATACGCAGTAATAAGCTCAAAAAAAATGTAAGTAGAAAGAAATAGCGTTGTAAATTCACCAAACCTATGTTAAAAAAAGTTGATTCTCACCTAATAACAATAAAGTAACAAAACCTGTAGTGCAGTAACTTATTTGTAATTATTATATAATACAAAAACTTCCATGTATTACTGGCCAATGAAGATGCTTAACATATAAAGGGATGCTAAACGTGTATGGCACATATAAACAGCCTTCCGTTTAGTTGTGTTACGCGAACCACATCTCCAAGAAAACTATTACATTTGTTTAGAAACGAAAGACTAAATGGCAACAGTTATTTACCCAATTTTTATCACGCCATAGGCATAAAAACAAGTGTGTCAATCACGATGCACCATATTTTTGTACGCGTAGTGGTCCCGTCAGGTGTTCTTCCAGTGAAAGTTTTTTGAACGCGTTTTTGTTACCTCAGGTTCGAGGCTGACTCCTACCAACATGTAAATTCAATTTACTAATGAAATGAAAACGTGCCACATGAAAATGAGCTTTGTAACTGGTAATGATACCATGGATAACATCGAAAGTGGATAATTAGTCTGGTTCCTAATCAATCATTTTATTTTCTACAGCTGTGGAGTATGTCGTTACATCAGTAGCAAATAAAACTTGATCTCTTATGTTATAAAACGAATTGTGCACAAGGATGATCGCTGAAATAGGTAAAACAATACACATTCACCGTTTTGTTAAGGTAAAGCACCTCGATAAAAACGCTTGAGACAGGTGATGCGTGTTCTGATTGTATTACTCGTTTCGTAAGTGAATGGACATCAGTTAAAATTGTACTACAAATAGTCTATTTATAATGGAACTAGATGCATGCTACAGTACTAATTGCAATTCCGTTTCACCAGACAGATTTAATACTACGGGATCTGGGTTTTGGTGACAGTAAATTACCGGTATTAGAATCGCCTGAATGTTCGACCTGTGTTTCGCTCCTGCTACTAATGTGGCTAATTACTATCATTAGCGCAGTAACAGAACACGTAATGGCTGCTCTTTATTAGACAATGCTACAGAGGCGGTAACTAGTACTTATCGGAACGATGAAGCTGTTGTCGATATTTAGAGGTAAATATGGAAGCTTCGTGGATCGGAGCGAAATATTTGGCACATCTATTGCGCCGTTCCTGATGTATTATTAGCAGCTGAAATATAAAGTGAAAGTACATGTGCGCCACTGGAATAATTGTGTTTGATGTAATCACGGATGTAGTGGAGTGGTTGACAGTCACTGGTGATCCTCCGTAATTTTCCCCACTGTTTCTTAGAATTAAAGTGATTCATACTCCAGATTAATGGAATTCTAGAGGTATTCTCACGGTTTGTTGTCTGTATTTCTGCTATTCTTCCTTATACATTCGGTAGACGAGGAGCAAGAAACTTTGTGAGTCGAATAGCATTCAGATACTGGAGTGTTTATCCCGAAGCTTTCTATAAATTTCCTTCTTGGGCTCTAAAAACAGCCCACGACGAGAGATTAAAAGTGGTTCTAATGTGCCTCTGCGTGATAGCAACTTTCTGTGTCGCTAGTCTTGTTGGCTGACTACGGATTCTTGTTCATGCACCAGCGAGTGACGTGCTATCAACACAGTTTCCATGCGCATCCATCACTCTCAGCATAGTCGGCACAGTTACTTCTGTAACATAAAACGTGACAGTAAGCCAGCAAGCCAACGGTCTTATTCGTTCCGTCCTGTCCTGCAGCTCCCCTGTGATTATTGGAAATCTGTCTTGCGCAAGTAACTGCAGTATAAATCCTGCATTAACAAAAGTGTAATCAGCTGGACTTCTTTCTTAGCAAATTTCGTAATTTGTAAACTTTTTCTGCTGTATTTCAGTTGATTTTGCAATTGCCCTCATTAGTTACTCATGCACGAGGGCCGATAAATAAAATATTCGTTGCAAAATTTAATTTTCGTGACATACTTGAGAAATAGGGAGCGCTTTGGCTACCGACGGTCCAATACTGGCAGCAGGCACAAAGCAAAGACACAAGTCGAGCTCAAAATACGACGCCTTCCATACCTCACAACTACTGCAATTTTAACGCATTCCTGTTGAGTGTTCCCAATATACTGTAGCAGCCTTTCTTCTTGCGAAATAGGTTTACCGCGATGAAATGCGTTTTATAGGAGCTTGTAACGCGGTCTGATTCAAAATTTCAGGATGTAAAAGCTAGTAACGTGAAATTTATTTTCTAGTATCGAATATTTTGAGCCAAGGAACTTTTCGATACGTTTCACACTTGGTGATTGGATTTTTTTTTTTTTTTTTGTGCACAATATGATACCGTGAAGTAATGTTCGTATTATCATAATAAAAGAAAATTATCATCCCTAATAGGCACTTATTATGCTGCACATGGTCGTCGCCCGCATTTTCACTACGTAGCGTCATGTTTATTCCTTGGCTAAATGAACTGGGACTTACTCTGATTGTAAAATTCATCAGTTTGGCCACTTAAGGGCTGCTCCACATCTCATGTCACCTTGTTGACGTTCCGGAAATGTCTACCTCGGAACTAAATGAACGGCATTTCAAGTGAGTGTTCGAGACGGGACACATGTTCGTATGCCAAAGAAGCTGCACGAACCATTGTCCGCTCTGAATTATTTTCTGGCCGGCCGGGGTGGCCGAGCGTTCCTAGGCGCTTCAGTCTGGAACTGCGCGACCGCTACGGTCGCAGGTTCGAATCCTGCCTCGGGCATGGATGTGTGTGATGTCCTTAGGTTAGTTAGGTTTAAGTAGTTCTAAGTTCTAAGGGACTGTTGACCTCAGATGTTAAGTCCCATAGTGCTCAGAGCCATTTGAACCATTTGAGCCAATTATTTTCTTGCATACCTTCAAGTCGATGTCAAATTCCCCTGGAACTCCTAAAGCTATCATTTCTGTATTCGCAAGTCATTTGCGTGATCCTGACCAATGCTAGCAGCAACATTACGGAATGATAAACTGCATGCTGGACAGGCCACGATCCTGCGGCTGTCGAATTGGACAAGTGCTGATCCTAATTACACAAGGCATCACAAAGTCTCCTAACAAACAGCCAAAATTCTAATGAGGCTTCTAAATGTGAAATTTGCTGCGTAATCTTTCCTTACATACATTCATTCAGCTTCCCCTACCGATATCATTTTATGTAACCCGCATCTAGGCACACAACAGCCATATAATCGGTGCCAAGTTCCCTCTCAGAGCTTTGCGCAACTGTTAGCAAATGGAATCACACTATACAAAATACAAGTGAGGGTTGGCCACGAGATATGTGGTATTTCTGGAGCAAGATATACCTTACTTCTGCAATACATATTCAAGTGCCTCCAGTCTTTCTTTGTGTAACTAGCGGTGCAGTCATATCGGTTTTGGATATTTGTGTAGGTTAGGATGTCCGTTTCATTTTCATTGAAAAAGGGGACATTTTAAAAAATTAGAGAAAAGCCTGGGACAATGAATAAAAAAACGGGACATAAATATTGTTTTGACTAAATTTAATAGAGATATAAGTTTACCTTTACAGCGTGCACTCAATGATCCCAAATCACTTTTTACAATTATTCTGCTACACTATCACCGTACTTTTCACTTTAATGTACTTTATCAAGAAGTGCATTTTCGTTTAAAATTGTATCATAAAAGTCAGTACACGATACACCATTAAAGTGTGTCTTGACAATGAGCAAGGCCCTCACTGTTTCAACTTTCATTCTGTTTTTTCATCTGACCACAAAGAGTTCACTAACAAAAACACACGTTCCACAGCAGCATTTGACCCGGGAATTTCCTGACAAAACTCCACCAAATGAATCATGTTTTTCATGTTATGTTTTTACTTTTGAAATAAGCAATTATTTTCACCACGTTGCACTAACACTTTCTTTGTCTCCTTCTTCACTTTTTATGAAGTTCTGTGCACATGAAAATTCATCGAACAGTTCGTCTTCATCAACAGGAAAATTTGGAACAATACGTTTAACAAAAGCACAACGATCCTGAATATCCTTCCACTGTAGCTGCTCCTTTTCAGTATTAACCCAGTCAAATGCTTTAAAAGGTGTGAGAAATGGTAAATACCATTCTTTAATATACTCAATGCAAGAGTCGTAGAAGATGTCAGCATAAATATGAAATTGTTCTACAGTAATTTCACCCTCTTCTTCCAGCTTTCTTAGAGTCTCATGTACAAAGGATGTGAGAAATCTTTCAGATTTTCTACATTGTACACTGTAGGTTTATTCCATTTATAGTACTTAGTCTTGTGTAAATTATTCAGAAACTTTGCTTATACAATGTGTTTCATAGCTGGAAACACCGAAATTCATAAGGTTTGTCAAAATGTGAACTGTAGAAGCAACGAATTTCCAGCATATAATGTAACGAAAAGATTAATATTTGACTCGCCACATTAAAGTGCTAAGGTAGTTTCATAAACACAATTTCTACAGTAGTTGTAACACCTGTTCGTGTACTTTACCAGTCGGTCTGCAAGATTTTTACAGTTTGCTTCACATCTCCAGAGCGAACCGGCCAAAAACATTGTTCTGTCATATGGGGTTGCATAAAACGATACGGGTAGGGGAATGACTCACCCTGTACTCACAATGGAAATTTGTTTCCCGAACGTAGCTATGGTTCAAAAAATGGTTCAAATGGCTCTAAGCACTATGGGACTTAACATCTGAGGTCATCAGTCCCCTAGAACTTAGAACTACTTAAACCTAACTAACCTAAGGACATCACACACATCCATACCCGAGGCAGGACACGAACCTGCGACCGTAACACTCGCTTGGTTCCGGTCTGAAGCGCCTAGAATCGCTGAGACCACAGCGGCCGGCCTACGTAATTAGCGCAGATACGTTGAAATGGTAATGGTCTGCACATATAGTGTGAACATCAGACTTTTATATCTCTCATACTCGTGAAGAGGTCCCGGCAACCGTTTAGTCCAGCCCTAACCAAGAAGGAGTTACGTTATATCTAATATTGAACCTAAGCAGAGATTCAAATTGTAGAAGAGTGTACGAACCAGAGAACTGCACCTCGGGTTGTTAGTGTGCATAAACAATGATCTGGGGGATTTGGTAGACATAAGGCGGGACCGTGTGAAATGTTGCCCAGGAAAATAACCACAGAATAAGAAGATCTGGATAATTTTCATATTACTGCAAATCAATTTATCAACGTAGTCCCAAGATGATGTGTTCGTTAAAATGGAAGATTAGACGGCCACACCGCAACGGAAGAACATCTGTTTTTACTGCCAATCTGGCCTAGCCAACGTATGGAACGCCAGTTCCACCTAGCCCCTCGCTGCTGCTCAGCAATGAAAAGCAGGAAGGTTAACGCAGTCTTTCCTGTAAGGTTGTCGCTACGGGCTATGTTTTGCATGTGAGGCACATCGAATAAAGAAATAAAATCGACAGAGACACACTCTCAAGTTCCACGCTGAAGTAGTAACTAGTTGCGGTTGGTTTATTTCTGTTCTTCGTGAAGAGATAACATATGCTGAACTCACTGCCTAGATGTCACACATTTACGGGATATTCACGATAGGAACCTAGTCGTACTTCAAGAAGACCCATGCGATTTCCGCGACTGATGTAGCAACAAGCTCTCGTACTTTCATTTACAAGCAACTTATCACCAGCATGCAAAGGCTTTTGTTGTAAGAAACGCATCAATGCGTACGTGTGATCGTTCTCGTCTCTATTACTGTCATGGCTCGTTAACTGCCTTCTCATTTCCTTCCGATTTGTTCTCCCTCAACACGTCGCGTAATTTTTCCTAAAGGCTGTTTTCTTTATTTATTTTCATGTACTCCTTTCTCGTGTATGGCTTCCTTGAGTCAACAGTAGCCCAGAATTGTGGGTTCATGGTTTTCCCCACACTGTGAAGACTACCTCACCTTTCTTCCCACTCCCGAGATATATTCACTTAATGTGGATTCAAGCCGGCCGAGCGGTTCTAGGCGCTTCAGTCCGGAACCACGCTGCTGCTAGGGTCGCAGGTTCGAATCCTGCCTCGGGCATGGATGTGTGTGATGTCCTTACGTTAGTTAGGTTTAAGTAGTTCTAAGTCTCGGGGACTGATGACCTCAGATGTTAAGTATCATAGTGCTTAGAGCCATTTGAATTTTGTGGGTTTAACGGCAGTGTCTGTGTCACTTGCCTGTACCAAATCCGCCATCGCTAAGTAAAACAAGCCACTACTGAAACACTTGCCGTACGTTCTGAGTTTCGAAGCACTACAACGGAGGAGAAAAGCACTTTTGCAAGTAAGTCCTACTTTATTCGAAAAGTTACAGGAAGGATTAACAGAGCTGCAGATATGCTTTTGATCATAGAGAGAAATCAACAGTTTTTCCACATTAATTCTGAGTAGTCACATGGACGGCCCCACCCGACGTATTTCGTTTATTAATTTTGTCACGAGTGAAGCAATGTCATAAATGTCTCCTGGGCTTCACGGGCCTAGAACATATACAAGAACAGGTGTAAGCCTGCAATCTCGTTTTAATTATAAAATGTTTGAGTTATTTTGCTGTCGAAATAACAGGCAGCGGACTAATAATCTGACAGCAGCAGAGGGCAGGCTAACGCCCATGGTACACGCGTCAAATTATTAAAATTACTGACGGTGTTCCTACAGACACGTCCCGTATCAAAACTTCAACTACTTGTGTCCATAATTGCTTACCAAAATAATAAGATATGAAAGGGAATATTTCCATGAAAATGAATACAGTTTAAATGAACACTGGATTTTACTGTTCTTGATACACCAGCAATATGTGTCTGTGTTCCTTAATCACCATGCATACTACCGTCACAGTGAAAAGTATTTCACAGTTTTTTCGGAATGTGCCACCACTGTTCGGTTCGTTGTTGTCGCCTTCAATTAAATATTACTTTATAATGCGCGAAATTAAACGCGTACTTTAATTACCATTCACTGAGGTACAAAAAATTATGCGATCGAGATATGCACATGTACAGAGGGCGGTGTAATAGCGTTCACATGGTATAAAATGGGAGTGTGTTGGTGGAGCTGTCATTTGTGCTTAGGTGATTCATAAAATCCGTGAAATAACCGCAGAAATCAGTGTGGGACGTGCGACGAACGTAACAGTTAGGACAGTGTGGCGAAATTTTTGCGTTACTTGGCCATGACAGCAGATGACCGACCTGAGTGCCTTTGCTAAAAGTATGACATCGCCTGCAGCGCCTCTCCTGGGCTCTCGATCATGTCAGTTGGACGTTGGACGACTGGAATACCGCAGCCTGGTCAGATGAGTCCCGATTTCTGTTGGTAAGCGGTGATGGCAGGGATCGACTGTGGCGCAAACCCCGTAAAGCCATGGACCCAAGTTGTCGACGAGGCACTGCGCAAGCTGGTGGCGGCTCCATAATGCTGTGGGCTTCATTTACATGGTATGAACTGTTACCTCTGGTCCAGATGTACTGATAATTAACTGGTTGAAATGGTTCAAATGGCTCTGAGCACTATGGGACTCAACTGCTGAGGTCATTAGTCCCCTAGAACTTAGAACTAGTTAAACCTAACTAACCTAAGGACATCACAAACATCCATGCCCGAGGCAGGATTCGAACCTGCGACCGTAGCAGTCTTGCGGTTCCAGACTGCAGCGCCTTTAAAATTAACTGGTAAGATTATGTTTGGTTACTTCTATACCGTTAGCAGCCATGTTCGCAAACAACGACTGAATTTTTATGGATGACAATAGGCCATGCCATCGTGCCACAGTTGTTCGCTATTGGTTTGGAGAACTTTCTAGACAACTCGAGCGAGTGATTTGGCCATCGAGAACACCCGACGTGAATCCCATCGAACATGTTTGAGAAATAAGGGAGACGTCATTTCGTGCACGTTACCTTGCAGCGGCAACACATTCAGATTATGAACGGTTATAGAGGCAGTATGGCATATACTTCTGCATTGGAATTTCACCGACTTGTTGAGTCCACGCCACGTCTAGTTCTTGCATTACATTAGGCAAAAGGTATCCCATGACTTTTGTCAACTGAGTGTAATTCGATGCGTAGTCAGGCTCAATGCGCGCCCTCATGAAACGTTCGGTGTACTCCCTCACGCTGGACTGATCATTCGCCCGTCAAATATCGGCGGTTGCCAAACCACACCCTATTCGTAATAGGAGCATCCCTTCTACGTCTACATCTACATCCATACTCCGCAAGCCACCCAACGGTGTGTGGCGGAGGGTACTTTGAGTACCTCTGTTGGTTCTCCCTTCTATTCCAGTCTCGTATTGATGTGGAAAGAAATCCCTTGTCAGCGATTCTACTACACCCGAACAAAGACGAGTGAGGGCTGGTCCGATTTGATACAGGAAGGATATCTGAATCGTTCCCACGTTACAAAAGTACGTAATACACTTTTGTGCAAATTTGACGTGGCCGCATGCCGAATTCGCTGTGTTGTAATTTTAATGACCGTCTACATCTACTACATTTACATCTACATGGATACTCTGCAAATCACATTGAAGTGCCTGACAGAGGATTCATCGAACCTCCTTCACAATTCTCTATTATTCCAATCTCCTATGTCGCGCGGAAAGAACCGAACAGGTATATATTTCCGTACGAGCTCTGATTTCCCTTTTTTTCGTGATGATCGTTTCTCCCTATGTAATTCGGTATCAACAAAATATTTTCGCATTCGGAGGAGAAAGATGGTGATTGGAATTTCGTTAGATGATTCCGTCGCAACGAAAAACGCCTTTCTTTTAATGATGTGCAGCCCAAATCCTGTATCATTTCAGTGACACTCTCTCCCATACTTCGCGATAACATAAAACGTGCTGCCCTTCTATGAACCTTTTCGATGTACTCCGTCAGTCATATCTGGTAAGGATCCCACAACGCGCAGCAGTATTCTAAAAGAGGATCGACAAGCTTAGTGTAGGCAGTCTCCTTGGTAGTGTAGTAGCAAGCAACATAGTGACACAACACGATACTGCAGTGCCTGAGTTGTTGAGAAGTACCATGGGACGTTCCTTCGGACATGCACGCGGAAGTTTGAGTCCCGCTGTGAAGCGTGTCCGGATAGCTTTATAGTAAAGCGACCGCTCGTAATAAGCAGGAAATCCGAGTTCGGACCCTGTCCGGCACAAATTTTCATTGTCGTCTTTATATCATACAGGTGATAGTTGTCCATATTCGTAAATGTGAAACCATTTCATGTTTAACGCAGTGACGGTTATCCGAGATTGTGATGGAGATGACGAGCTGCAGCTTGCGTCGGAAGGTCATCAGGAGGCGGTGAGTGCTGCAATGCGCCTCTGTCAACACTAGGAGCAGGACAAGTGTGGTGGAAGCGGGCGGCGTGGGCGACAAATTGCGGACTGTGCGTGTGCCGCAGGGATGCGGCCGCACGCCTCATGCATGTTTCACGACAGCAGCAGCGGCCGAGTCCTCGCAGGCTTCCGGCTGCAGGCAACAACAGCAACAAACCGTGCAGAGATTTATGCGCCCGCCGCCACGGCCCGAGACATGGTAGTGGGAGGGGGGCGAAGAGAAGTAGGAGGAGGGGGGGGGGGAGAGGAGAGACCGTGTGGCGTTTATCTCGCCCGGACAGAGCGAGAGAGCTGCGGCGACAAAGCGTGAGCATTAGGAAGGAGGGGGGGAGGGGAAGAAAAGTGGGGGGTGAGGGGGAGGGAGGAGCGTTGCTTGCAAGGAGTCGCGGTTCCCGGAAACTCCAGGGCTCCTTCCACGTCTCTGGACAGATAAAATAAATGGCGCAAGCGATAGGATTGTGGAGCTGGTCTCATTCTTTGGACAGCGGTATCGCCGTGGATGAGATTAAACTTCTCCATCTCTTGATGAGCCGGCTGTTCTGAAGAAGGGCTGCACCCACCAACCGACGACAGCGTGTCATTCCATTTTGCACTGTTACTCCCCCTCCTTTCCTGTATTTCTCCTTCTCAGTTAATAGAATGGGCTATTTTATATACTGCTATGTTTCCCCAGCGAATTTTGTACAGAGCTACAACCTCAAGCAACAACTTTTGCTTCTTTCCTTACCTCTTTCGAGAAACAGGTGCCAATTTCAATTCTTCACACTCTGATATTTTCTCTTCCATTTTCTCTAGTTCATATAGAATCAGTTCCCTTTTCTTTCATGTTTTATAATCCTCTAGTCTGCAACTTGTTTTCCCTAATAATACCTCTGTCGGTAGTTTCCTTTTCTCTGGTGTTCTTGCATTGCGAATCTATCGTCACCTCGTCAGTCTGCCTTGTTGACTTCTGTGGCTAATGGTATTTAACCGTCTGTCTGGTTAATTTGTTGTCATCTTTTTTATGCAAATGGCCAAAAATTGGCTGTCTTCTTTTTCTTACTTTCTCTGTCGTGACATGTTTAAAAATTATTTCTCTGTATTCAGTGGCATGTATTCAAATGAACTCAATATATTTCTTTTAGACATGTTCCTCTCAGTATTCGTAGATTAACTAACTTGTAATTGAGTATTAGTTATTCACTTGCGTATAGGTATTGTGGATTAACCACTTTGCTCTAGTACTCTATTTTAATGTCGGATATGCATTTTGTCTTGTAAACATAATTCCTGGCAACATATTCTTCATTTCCATTTTCGTTTCCTATCCTCCATAGCAGGGTTTTTTAAGCAACTTCCGCTAATTTTCTCTCCCACACACTTTAGTGCCAATGTTCTCTAGACATTTTTGCTTCGAATGATCGTTGCTGTCATAGCACTGAATACTGATCATTCCTCCAGAGACATCCTGTAAACAGGATGAACCTAAATTCGCTCACTCAAATGCCACAGCGTGATTCCTTGCATTCTAAGAGCACAAAAATGGCTGTAACTGAATCCCGTCCACAGCATATTGTCGGTAGAAAATGAACATCAAATAGTAGCAATTTGGTAGCAGTGTAATCGCATGTGTTAGTTTAGTGCATCAATTCGTAGCGTTTTTGTTTTGCATGTTGGTATTCCGGTCGCTATGGGTTTATTTATCGATGGTCATTTTTCATTTGTAGTTCACTGTTTCTATTTCAATGTACGTATTGTCATTTGGAGGTTGTGAGTAGAACCATGAACGCTCCGGAACATTTCCGACATATTGTTCTCTTTTCACGCTCATCTATTAATTACATTAGATCCAAGTTTCCGCTACGAATTTTTTCCATGAAATCAAAGGATTAGTACCGCTTAATAACCACCACATTTTTAGCGGATTTTGTCATTAGTAGAGCTAGGAACGCACACATAAGTAATTATCAATCTGTGTTATCATTTGCGTTACAGTTACCGAGACGTGATTAAATCTTTCGGCTTTGTCAATTTGCCGCTCTTTCTGAATCTTTTGTGTGCGTTTGACATATTCACTCTCATAAACTTTGCAATTACTTCTGCTTTATGATAGATAATAAATTTTAACCGATGAATACTCTTTATGAATATTTCCGGCTACCTGATCAATATGTTTTCTCTTCAATTGAAAATCTGTCGTTGTGGGATGGAAATCTTTTAAAATACTACTTATTCTACAGGATTGTTGAGCAGATCACAATTACATAAAATTGTAAAAATAAACATGGATCCGGAATCTAATTCTTCAACTTGAATGCTCTCACACCAAACCATACCGACTGCTGTAACTTTACGACACAGCAAATCAATATTCAGTGAAGATACTTGCCATACATAGTATTACACTGTTGACAGATTGACTTTCTTTGTCGTCAATGTTCTACCGAAAATATGCATGGGACGAAATTTTGATTCCAACATTTTTGTACTGTTGGTACGCAAAGAATCACGTTGTGGCATCCGAGTGTGTGAATTTTGGTTTACTCTGTAGGTATTGAAACATGAGTTTCCAAGCCCACTTTCATTATTCTTGCGCGTGTTGTCTGGTAAACTCGTTTATGTGTAACACAAGTGGTTTTGCTATATTTGTAAACAATTTGGAGGAGAATATACATGGTGTGACAATATTTGTTTCGCACCATAACCAGTTCCCTCTCCATATTCCTTCCAACAAAGAAAAACATCTGTAAGTATGAATGTGGGCGTGCATATGGTTCAGACCTGTCAGTAAGGGAAGCAGAGGCTTTCCTATCCTTTTTAGTTGTTATTTCCAACCTAGCTAAACTTCTCCAGTGAGAAAAATTGTGGTCAGAACAATTTACCCCATCGGCGTCGCTACGAAACTGTACTACATAAAATAAAATTCATGGCAGATTTCTTAATCTGTCCGTAGCAACAGATACATCACAATGAACAGTAACAAAAGAACTTAGGCCAAAAAAAACTTCTCCAGTGAGAAAAATTGTGGTCAGAACAATTTACCCCATCAGCGTCGCTACGAAACTGTAGTACGTAAAAAAAAATCCATGGCAGATTTCTTAATCTGTCCGTAGCAACAGATACATCACAATGAACAGTAACAAAAGAGCTTACGCCAAAAACAAAGACATACTTTGTGAAGATAACGCTGCAATCCTGAGACTTTTCTGGGATGTGTAACACTCGCAGGGAAGCCTTAACAGCTATGCCGTCCAGTTCCATACAAATAATTATATAATAATCATGTTAGTGATCGCAGATTAATAAAGTACAATTGATTACGATTTCAATGAGCGTAATCAGGGTCTATAGCATAGTTAATTGACAAATCGACAAACTCATTTGGGGTATTTACACATCAATATCAATTTTCTTCAGTCACCTGAACCCAACGGTGTTCTGTGTAAGTAAAGGGCCGTTGGACGGAGCGTGCGGGTGGATCATCTTTAATGTCCTTAGCTCTGTTGAATTAAAAATACGAGGTGGCGAAAATGACCAAGATTCGGAGTCCTTAAGTTCAAATTTCGGCTGCACTGATGCTGTCACATATGTAGACGCTTATTCTCTTGCGGATGCTGTCATGGCGCAAAGGCGGGTTCACAACCTTAACGCCAGGAAATCTTGCCGCTCCAGCGGCCCAAAGCCGCAGGAATCGTCTTCATTGCCACAGCCTGTAAAGACGGCTATAGAATCTGCATCCTCTCGGAGCTCCTGTGCTTGTGTATGGGCCCATAAAGTTACGGAAGGACAGTCACCACGCTATCAAAAAGCTAACCATAACCTTGACCTCGCATGATCTGTGGTGCATAGCAAGAAACCGTTACTGCTCTTAATATCCCTCCAGACTATAGCAGAGATTTCCTTCCCTTGGTGCTTGCCCTGGCACTTTTTTTTCCTCTGCCTTTAAACCAACTACCCTTCGTTCGCTTTTAGACCACTTCTGTCTTCTAGATGGGCCGATATTAGCGGGTAAGCCTACCCAGACGTAAGAACAACATCGTGGCCCCACATCCCCTGTTCTCCTGTATTGTAACTAACAAAACAGAGGTGACAGTAGAACTTTTATGATGGTCAGCACTTCGGTGTGGACGTGGAGCGGCTCCACCGTATATGAAAAGAAAGCTCACCATGCTCTTCTCCATTGCGTCACCCACTACGTGGCAAACCGTATTAGGCATCACTTCGTTACAGATTTTAGCGTGGAAGTTATTTGAATTAACTGGTATCCATCTCCTTGGGGTAAGTGTTAGGTAACTACAGATCGGTAGCTGACACGTCACTTGGGTGTGATAATATGTTTTTGGCTGCTTTGCTCGACTTTATTTCGAGATCACGTGACTGGTGCCGCGAGCTGCCAGAACCACGCCTTCAGCGATGCTGACATGCATGGTAAGAGGTTCGCTCTGACCCTGTTTGCGTCCGTATCCGATACTCCTCATGGCTCTCAACAGTCTTTCAATTTATATTTACCTTCAGTAGTTCAACTCATTTCAGTGAATATGAGTGAATCACATAAAGAATTTCAACAACGTATAGCGTACAGTTCATTGCTAACAGCCACCTCAATTGGTCAGTGTATCGACTGCGATTGTAAATGGTGAAAATCGAGTTTTTTGGTGTTATTAAACATTTTAATTTGGAAGACTGGCCTGCGGCACAAATCAAAACAGAACAGGGTGAAGTTCATACGGACTCTGCACCATCATTGAAGACCATTTAATTTTGGATTAATGAATTTTAAACGTGGTCGGACAGGAGCCAAAGACGAAGAGAACCTCGGCCATCCAATTGACATCACCACAAAGGGAACTGGTAGTGCAAAACTGCCCAATAAAAACTGGTGAGACAGTATGCATCTCAACTCAGCGAGTGCGTAGTTTCCTGCACGGGGGATAGGCTATGAAGAAGCCGCGTGCAAGGTGGGTGCCGCGATTGCTCACAGTCGTCCAAACGCGGATCCGGCACAATATTTCAACACTATGTCTGGCGATATTCAATCGCAATATGCACGACTTTTTGCCCCCAATTTGTGACTGATGAAACCTGGCTTCATCATTACGCACCAGCGTCAACGGCAGTCAAGATAATGGATAAAGGCCGGTCAAAGTGCACCGAAGAAAGCAAAGACCATTTTGTCAGCTCGTAAGGTGAGGGTTACTGTTTCTTAGAATTCACAAGAAACACACGACTTGCATTACTTGGAAAAAGGCGCAACCATAACCGAACACTATTATTGTTTATTGCTCAATCGTACAAAACGTGTGTCGGGTGAAGAAGCAGTAAGGTTGGCACGCAGAAAAGTGCTCTTTCACCAGCCCGCATCTCGTGGTCGTGCGGTAGCGTTCTCGCTTTCCACGCCCGGGATCCCGGGTTCGATTCCCAGCGGGGTCAGGGATTTTCTCTGCCTCGTGATGGCTGGGTGTCGTGTGATGTCCTTAGGTTAGTTAGGTTTAAGTAGTCCTAAGTTCTAGGGGACTGATGACCACAGATGTTAAGTCCCATAGTGCTCACAGCTATTTGAACCATTTTTTGCTCTTTCACCAGCGTAAGACACACATTAGCGATAAAAATGACGAAAGTGAATGAACTGGCTTCTGAATTACTTTCTCATCCACCCTGTCCACCAGATTTAGTCCCAACAAACTACTTCCTGTTCCCTATCTCGAAACTTTTACTGGCTGAGAAGCAATTTTCATCATATGAGGAAATGATAGTTCCAGTCAACGAGTATTTTCGAATGTTCAAATGTGTGTGAATTCCTAAGGGACCAAACCTCTTAGGTCATCGGTCCCTGGACTTACACACCACTCCGCACGGCAACGAGTGTTTTGCAAAGACTGACACAACCTACTGTACACATGGAATGAAAAAGCTGTTGAATCACTGGACCAAATATATATCTCTCAAAGAAGTAAGGTGAGTTGTTTAAGAAATACACATTGTTCTTGCTTTTGTAGAAGACTTACCAAACTATCATCGCACTATTCTCAAAAAACTGGACCAGCCCACATTCTTCTTTTATACACTCACGTTCAGAAAAAATCAGAACACTTTCAAAGATTAGAGATAGGGTAGTCATATTCACAGGAACGTACCTTAGTATGTTCTGCAGAAATGATTAGCATTTGAACCATGTCGGCACGCGGGTTCCAGAGCAACATCGATGGCGTACCGCAACACCACCTACCGATGAAATGTGCCTCCGGCTCTAGTTGTCGCTGTAAACCAAAGTAATGGATCAGTGTGCACTGAGCAGACGAGCGGGATGCCTCGCAGACGTATATGTGAACCGTACCGTCAAATCAGTGAGCTTGAAAGACGGCGCACTATTAGTATGAGAGCATGTGTTGCATCCATTTGTAATTTGCTGCTCATGTGGGACGAAGTGTTCGGCAGTGGAACGGGTGTGTGCAGAATGGTTTACGGAAGGTCGTAGAATACGACGAGATGGCTCAGGTCGCACCAGCCTGACCAACCCCTTAGAAGATAGACACTGCATTCGAATAGCATTGCAGGACAGAACTGCGTCCACCTCGGCTCTGGCGCAACAGTGAACAGTGTAACACATCGTACGTAATCAAGGGTGACAGTCCGTCACCGGTTATTACGGCATGGGTACTTGCGTGTCGTTCACTTCTCCGCATGCCTTTGACGAATGTGCAGAAACATATTAGAAGACGATGGCGTATAGAACGACTCACTGGGGACGGGAATGGCATCAGATTGTGTTTTCGGACGAGTGCACGTTCTGATTGTTTGAAAATGATGGCTGCATTTTGGTTCACCGCAGACAGGAGGAGCAGCATGACAGCGAATACAATCGCACAAGACATACAGCGCCAACTGAAGGTGTAGTGTTGGCATAAGAGCCAACACTGTGTTGCTAGAGGAGGCCGAAACGCACGCGTTTAATTACACGCTGACTGGCGCGAGGTCTGGAACAGTTAAAGGAATTAATAGTAGCAAATAAAGTAAGTAGTTCATATAATACTTAACTTTAATCCACAATTGTTGAACATCTCTCGTTACGGTACATGCTTCATAATATTAATTATCAATTGAATACGGCGTCTTGCTAGGTCGTAGCAAATGTAGCTGAAGGCTATGCTAACTATCGTCTCGGTAAATGAGAGCGTATTTGTCAGTGAACCATTGCTACGAACGTCGGCTGTACAACTGGGGCGAGTGCCAGTACGTCTCTCTAGACCTGCCGTGTGGTGGCGCTCGGTCTGCTATCACTGACAGTGGCGACACGCGGGTCCGGCGTATACTAATGGACCGCGGCCGATTTAAAGGCTACCACCTAGCAAGTGTGGTGTCTGGTGGTGACACCACATTCCTCCCCCGCAAATCGGCGTACGGTTGTGTTATAAGGCTTCCGCCCGCCGTGGGGAGGACCCCATGTTGACGTATGCGACGAGGTGGGTAGCCTAACAACAAAAATGGTTCAAATGGCTCTGAGCACTATGGGACTTAACATCTATGGTCATCAGTCCCCTAGAACTTAGAACTACTTAAACCTAACTAACCTAAGGACAGCACACAACACCCAGCCATCACGAGGCAGAGAAAATCCCTGACCCCGCCGGGAATCGAACCCGGGAACCCGGGCGTGGGAAGCGAGAACGCTACCGCACGACCACGAGATGCGGGCTAGCCTAACAACAGGCGAGGCGAGGCTGTGCCACCCGCACCCTGCCATTCGGTCCGAGGGGAGCTAGGAAACGCCTGAAAACCTAGTCCAGGGTGCACGCCAACATGCGGTGTAGGCGCCCGTAGAGATACAGGAGGGGCCGAAGGGTCGACCTCCATCGCGTCGGGGTACCCGACGGGCGAAGACGACATCTGGTCCGGAGCCGGCAAGAGTTCCAAGTCGGAGGACAGCTGGTCACGGGAAGCGATCGGCGGCGCGTGACCCAGGGAGGCGCTTGGCGGCTGCAGCGAAGCGTTCACTGCGGGCGGCCCCGGCGGGAGAACAGGCGGCGGCGGCGGCGGCGCGTCGCCGTGGGGCAAAATGGAAGGCAGCGTCGGTAGCACCTGGGGATGAGGCGAGCCAGTAGATGGGTCCCCAGGGCGCTGACCGGACGGCACCGTCGCTGAAAGCAGACGGGGAGCGGCAGAACCCGTGCGACGACAGAGGCGCAGCTGATTGAGATGCCGACGCACCTCACCAGAGGCCCCCAAAACCAGATACATAGCGCGGCCGAGACAGCGAAGAATGCGCCCTGCGAGCCAACGCCGTGAACCTCGATAGTCGCGATAGTATACAACGTCGCCTGGAACAAAAGCAGGTGTCTGCCGCTGCACAGGAACCTGATGCGGCGGATGCAGCAAAGACATCAAGGTTCGATGAGGACGACCGTGGAGCAATTCAGCCGGCGAGCGACCATCTCGGGGCTGAGAGCGATACGAGGTCAAGAAGAGCAATAACGCGTCCTCCCGAGAATGCGACTCTTTCAACTTCAACATCTGTGACTTGAAAGTCCGGACAAATCGTTCAGCGGCACCGTTTGACTGTGGCGAAAACGGCGCGGATGTCAGATGTTGAATACCATTGGCCTTGCAGAATGACTGAAATTCTGTGGACATGAATTGTAGGCCATTGTCGGAAACAATAGTCTGCGGAAGACCTTCAATGCAAAAGATAGGGGATAACGCTTGGATGGTGGTTGAAGACGTCGTGGAAGACATCCTGACAACAAAAGGAAAATTACTGAATGAATCGACAACAACCAACCATCGAGCATTCCAGAATGGACCAGCAAGATCGATGTGTAAGCGTTGCCAAGGGGAAGTGGCTGTCGGCCATGCAAATAATTTCCACGGTGGGGCGGATTGTTGTTCAGCACACGCCATGCAAGAAGAGCACATATTCGTAATCGCAGCATCGATTCCGAACCAAGTAAGGTGCTGACGAGCAAGTTGTTTCGTTCGCACTATACCCCAATGTCCTTGGTGGAAAAGCCGTAAGACAGAGGACTGTAACGAACGTGGGACCACGACCCTGGACTGATCATTATCAGAACGCAACAGCAAAACACCACGTCGTACAAAATGTCTCTCCTTGTGAGCAAAAAATCGGCGAACCGACGGATCCTCGATCCGTGACTTTGACAAGGGCCATTTAAGTAGCAACAAAACGCAAAACGGTAGCAAGGACATGGTCAGCAGCTGTGGCTGTAGCTACACGACAAAAATCAATCGGAAACGATTCGACCACGTCATCGGGTTCCGCATCAATGAACACGCAAGCAAGTTCGGAAGGATCAAATGCTCTGTCCTCAGCAACAGTCAAATGGGACAACGCATCGGCGTTTCCGTGCTTAGCAGTGGACCGATACAACATAACGTAGCGATACTGCGAGAGGAAAATAGACCAGCGAATGAATCTCTGCGCTGTACGTGGAGGTACAGGCTTGTTAGGATGTAAAAGTGACGTCAAAGGTTTGTGGTCTGTGATGATGGTAAAGTGACGTCCATACAAGAAATCGTGAAACTTAGTAACACCAAATACAAGGCTTCTTTCTCGATCTGGGAATAATTTCTTTGCGCAGACGAGAGCAATTTGGACGCAAAGGCAATAGGGCGATCCTGCGATCCATCTTTGTGTGCAAGCACAGCACCGATCCCGACATCCGATGCATCTACCATCAACAAAAGGGGTTTCTGGGGATCGAATGGCGTAAGGCAAGTATTTGAAAGCAACGCCGAATTCAACTGGCGAAAGGCGCGTTCGCATTCCGTCGTCCAGACAAACGGAACACCTTTACGGCGTAAGCGATGAAGCGGAGCTGAAATGGAAGAGGCTTTGCGCGCATATTGATTATAGTAATTTATTTTTCCCAGCACACTCTGTAGCTGCTTCAAATTGTGCGGCAAAGGCAAGTCTTGTATGGCACGGCGGTGCTCTGGACTGGGATGTATGCCTTGGGCATTGATTACATGTTCCAAATATGGTAAGTCACGAGCAAAAAACACACATTTGTCCTTCCGCAAGCGAAGACCTTTTTGTCGCAAGACCTGAAATAATGTTCGGAGGTTGGCTAAATGTTCTTCTTCCGGCTTTCCGGAGATCACAATATCGTCCAGATAGTTTTCTGCAGTAGGGACCGACGCACAAACAGTTTGCAGATATTGCTGAAACAATGCAGGGGCTGATGCACACTCGAATGGTAGTCTTTTGAATCGATACAAACCAAGATGCGTGTTAACCACCAAAACGCGCTGGGATTCTTCGTCCACTGGTATTTGCAAGTACGCATCTGCTAGGCCCAACTTCGAAAAATTTTTACCCGGGCACAGTTTCTCAAAAAGATCTTCTGGGCGGGGGAAAGGATAAGTTGCAATCACTAATTGTGGATTCACTGTTGCCTTGAAGTCCACACAAAGTCTCAATTTTTCAGAAGATTTTGGCAAAATTATTAAGGGTGATGCCCAGAGAGAAGCCTGCACACGTTCAATCACACCTTGTGATTCTAAATCGTTTAATGTTCTTGCGACCTCATCACGCAATGCGTGGGGAACATTGCGCGCTCTGAAAAATTTCGGTTGCGCGTTTACTTTTAGGTCCACATGTGCTTCATAGTTCGTAGCGCAACCAAGGCCCGGTGCAAAAATATCTGCAAATTCCTCACATAGACGAGAAACACTGGCTGAAGGCATAGTCTTGTTCACTGATAGGACCTGATTTACTATAGACAAGTTAAACAACTGAAATAAATCTAAACCAAACAAGTTCACTGCCGAAGAAGAACAAAGTACATAAAATGACACAAGTTTTGTTTGTCCCTTGTATGTGGCAAGAAGGCTGCACTGTCCCAACACAGGGATATTCTGACCGGAATAACTATTTAACTTAACATTTGCGGCACGCAACGGAGGTGTGCCCAGTTGTTTGTGTGTGTCTTTGTTGATAAATGAAACTGCAGCTCCGGTATCAAGCTGGAATGGGATCACGTTGCCGTGAATGTCCAAATCTACAAAAAGTTTATTGTCCTGTTGACGACAAGAGCGACTGTCTCGTGCAACGTGAACAGACACTGGTACAGAAGCACTTGTTACTTGACATGATTTCCTGCGACGTCGACACACACTATGTGTGGGACGAACACAGTCACTGTTAGAGAGAGAGGCACTGGGCGGAGTGGAATTAACGACATGAATTTCCATGGGCGAAGGTTCACGAGCCTGAGTATTCTCGGTTCGATTCCGGCGCGAAGCAAAGGGCCTGGAATGGTTGTGAATGTCTGATCTGAGCTTTTTCTGGCAAACACTCTGAACATGTCCTTTTCTATTACAGAAAAAGCAAATAGCTTGGCGTGATGGGCAGTTCTCACGCGAATGTCTGGTTGCACTTTTAGCACTGCATTTGCTTGCTGCCGCGGGACACGTGGTTGAGAGCATGGCGGCAGCTCCGCGGACGAGCGCGAGGGCTGTTTACTGTTCAGTGCAGCTCGCCCGGCGGGCTGGTTAATGTGACACACGGCTGGCGAAGTTTCAAATGATTCCTGAGCAAAGTCAAGTATGTCTTGCCTATCCAATATGTCTATCACTTGTTGAAGGGAGGGATTGACGAGTTTCAAAATCTGTTCCCTTATACGAACATCAGAAACGTTCTGTGAAATTGCGTCACGCATCATAGTATCTGAATAAGGGAGTCCACATTCACACTCAAAAGCACAATCCCTAGTAAGGCCTTGCAAAGTTGCAACCCACTCCCTATTAGTCTGACCTGCTGTACGTTTGGTACGAAAGAACGTATACCTTTTTGCAACTACATTGACTGATTCTTTGAAATATGCATCTAATGCAGACAAAATTTCTTCGTAGGACAGAGTTGCTACGTCGCAGTGGGGAAATAACTTCACTATCACACGGTATGTCTGCACCCCCACACACGCCAATAAGTGAGGCTGCCGCTCGTTACCTTGAATTCTGTAGGCGGCGAGATGGAATCCAAATTGGCGTGACCACTCCGTCCAGCTTTCCAGTGCCGCATCGAAATAACAAAAAGGTGGTGCAACTGCGTGTTGTGGCTGCGGTAGCGGTGGAGCGGCGGCTGCCGCATCGGTTTGCATTGCACGTTGACCCTGGACGAGCTGTCCAAGGGCATCCAATAACGCCTGCGTCTGCTGATTCTGCAAGCGATAAAATTCGGACAGTACATCTGGAGATTGTGGCGAAGCCATGACACAAGTAATTAGTTATATATAAAGGAGACCGTTTGTATCCGAGTCGCCAATTTGTAGTGTTGGCATAAGAGCCAACACTGTGTTGCTAGAGGAGGCCGAAATGCACGCGTTTAATTACACGCTGACTGGCGTGAGGTCTGGAACAGTTAAAGGAATTAATAGTAGCAAATAAAGTAAGTAGTTGATATAATACTTAACTTTAATCCACAATTGTAGAACATCTCTCGTTACGGTACATGCTTCATAATATTAATTATCAATTGAATACGGCGCCTTGCTAGGTCATAGCAAATGTAGCTGAAGGCTATGCTAACTATCGTCTCGGCAAATGAGAGCGTATTTGTCAGTGAACCATTGCTATGAACGTCGGCTGTACAACTGGGGCGAGTGCCAGTACGTCTCTCTAGACGTGCATTGTGGTGGCGCTCGGTCTGCTATCACTGACAGTGGCGACACGCGGGTCCGGCGTATACTAATGGACCGCTGCCGATTTAAAGGCTACCACCTAGCAAGTGTGGTGTCTGACGGTGACACCACAGAAGGCCTTATGGTGTGGGATGCTTTTGAGTACAACCACAAATCACAGTTGGTGCATGTCCAGGGTATTTGAGGAGTGTGACCTATGTGAAAAACATCCCGCAACCTGTAGCCATACCCTTTCTTCACATCTCACACGGCATTTTACAGCAAGACAATACACGACCGCTTGTTGCTGCAGGAACACATGCCTGCTTGGTGTCACAGGATGTCAACATTTTGCCCTGGCCCATCTATGGCTGTTAGTATTTGATACGAAAACTACAGCTAGATTTTATGTACATGATGAAACACAGAACTGTCAAAACATTGATTAATTTTGTCAACATAATCACTTCTATTGACTAATTAAAAAGAGTTTGGCTTTGGTGGTGATGATGTTCTGGTAAATTATTTATTTCTTAAACTTCATTGCCGTATTAATTTCAATGCAAGAGACTATGTCACTGTTGTGAGCAGCTGTTTCCAAATCGTAGACTTCCTAAATTTCACAGAAATGTCATCGCATAACATGTGCTCAAGGTCTGCTCATAGCACAGCTATATGATTATGAGATATTAGCTTTCCTCCCGCGGCTTCGACCACTTGCACATGTGTCACATATATCACATATATTACAGCTAACTTTGTCACCTCATATATTTCGTCAATAAACAGAATGTGAAAAACGCAACTGGTTAGGGATGCACGTCTGTTAGTGACTCAAACAATGGACAGGAATCTCCTGCTGTTGTAGAAGCTTCAGTCCGGAACCGCGCTGCTGCTACGGTCGCAAGTTCGAATCCTGCCTCGGGTTGGATATGTGTGATGTCCTTAGGTTCGTTAGGGTTGGCTAAAATTGCTCTGAGCACTATGGGACTTATCATCTATCGTCATCAGTCCTCTAGAACTTAGAACTACTTAAACCTAACTAACCTAAGGACATCACACACATCCATGTCCGAGGCAGGATTCGAACCTGCGGCTGTAGCGGTCACGCGGTTCCAGATTGAAGCGCCTAGAACCGCACGGCCACACCGGCCGGCCTCGTTAGGGTTAATTAGATCTAAATCTAGTGGACCGATGACCTCAGATGTTAAGTCCCATAGTGCTCAGAGACATTTGAATCATCTGAATGGACAGGAATGCACAGTCCTTAAATGTAAACAAATATCACATTCAACACAAAGGGACGTTTTTTTAAAATTCCATATGTATGTTTTCCCTACGGAGATGAAAATGAGAGATACAATTAGTGATGACAGACGTGGTTTCACTGCTCTAAACCTTATACGTTCTGGTATGAATAGACTTTAAATAATGGAAACGGTGCCACAGTTTCTGCCACTGTGCTGTCATGCCGTGGTGGCAGATTTAGGTGGGATGCCCTGTATATAGTTCACATACATTTAACGTATGTCATACTACACCGTCCGCCGGCCGAAGTGGCCGTGCGGTTAAAGGCGCTGCAGTCTGGAACCGCAAGACCGCTACGGTCGCAGGTTCGAATCCTGCCTCGGGCATGGATGTTTGTGATGTCCTTAGGTTAGTTAGGTTTAACTAGTTCTAAGTTCTAGGGGACTAATGACCTCGGCAGTTGAGTCCCATAGTGCTCAGAGCCATTTGAACCATTTGAACTACACCGTCTTTCAGAAAGTTCTCAGATTTATTTTGTTTCTGACGCATAAAAGACGTCAGTGCAGCATCTACAGTGTTAACTTGAACATACAACTGTAAACAACAGCTGAGGTTTCGGCCAGTCAATTGCAAGCAGGCAGTGTCGAGTAGTGGACGTGTGGCCGTAGTACGTCAACATCCTTACGTCACAAATAGCATCTCTAAATCAAGCATTCAAGATCTCTTCCAGAATGATCAAAATTTTTCTAGTTGTTGAGCACCGTTGTACAAAATATAAAATATTTTTAAAATATATAAGCTATAAAACCGACACTTTCGCCATATTACAACGCCCCTTCTCAGAACAAGACTGGTTTAACTAGAGGAAAAAATGGCCCTTTTTACTGCAAACTACTGGCATCAATATCTCGTATTTCTAGAACATTATTGGCCCTAGAATATTATGAGCATTTCATGAGAAGAGGTAGAAGGCAGGGAGAAGGCTATTCGTCGAATCTCCCGCTTGACGATGACGGGGGCTGCCTGAAATCAGCGCTTGGGATCTGGTCGGTACGTTCTTTTCCTGGTGTGTACGGAAACACACTGACAGTTCCTATACAACTTCTTTTTTTCGACCGTCGCCTCGTGCCCGATGACGCCTCTGCCCCGCAACAGCTAGCGGCCCGTCGGACTGAGACAGCTGGCAGCGACAACGCCGGAGATTTGTACACATACCCTCTGTCAATGTTATAAGGCTGTTGATAATTTTAGCCGCCTTGCTCTGTAGTTTTCCGCTATTGCCGATTTACTGTGGTCTTCGAATCGCACTTAGTCTTCATATTCTGTCAGGCCTGCGCTGACTGACTTCCCTATCTGCCCTATGTAGGCAGCTCCGGACTCACTACTTAGTTCATATACTCCTGCAGTATTAAGGTTGCTCGCTACATCCCAGCTCACCGACGCCCTCCGCTTACGGTTAGTGCGAGAACGGAAGCTTTTCTTCCTCGCCCTTTTTTACGTCTTATTCCGGCTGATCTTTGATACCACTATTATAATGTTGATACACGGTGGCGAGAAATGCGCGATATACTTTCGCCAATTCCCCCTTGATTGTCCTTTCGGTGAAAAAACAGAGAAGAGAGTCACAAATTTAGCAAGTCAATAAAACGTTGGTCCATCTCTGGACCTTATGCAAACAGTTATTCGGCTTCACATTGACTGACCCACGAATTGTTGCGTGTCCTTCCTAAGGATAAAGTGAGTAATTCTGACCAATTGGTTTGTTGTTGTTGTTGTTGTTGCTTTCAGTCTAAAGACTGGTTTGATGCAGCTTTCCATTCCACTCTATCTTGTGCACATCTCTTCATCTCCGGATAACGACGGCAACCTACATCCTTCTGAATTTGCTTACCGTATTCATCTCCTCGTTTCTCTCTACGACTTTTACCCCAGACATTTCCCCACAGTACGAAATTGGTGATCCCTTCATGTTTCAGAATGTGTCGTGTCAAAACATCCCTGGTCCTCAGGTTGTGCCACAAATTTCATTTCTCCCCTATTACGTTCAGTACCACCTCACTAGTTACGTGATTTACCCATCTAATCTTCAGCATTCTTCTGTAGCAACACATTTCAAAAGCTATTTTCTTTTTGCATGCACTTTTCATTGTCCATATGTCACTTCCATACATGGTTAAACTCCGTACAAATACTTTCAGAAGAGACTTACCAGCACATGGATCTATTTTCGATGTTATCAAATTTCTCTTCTTCAGAAACACTTTACTTGCCATTGCCAGTTTACATTTTATATCTTCTCTACTTCGAGCATCATCCGTTATTTTACTGCACAAATCCGAAAATTCATCTACTACTTTCAGTGTCTTGTTTCCTAATCTAATTCCCTTAGCTTCACCTGATTTAATTCGACTACACTGCACTGTCCTTGTTTTGTTTTTGTTGATGTTCACCTTACATCCACCTTTAAAGACACAATCCATGTACATCTGCTCTTCCGAGTCCTTTGCTGCCTCTGACAGAATTACAATGTCACTGGAAAACGTCAAAGTTTTTGTTTTTTCTCCCTGAACTTTACTTACTTCTCCAATCTGTCATTTGTTTCTTTTACCACTTGTTCAGTTTTCGGACTGAAGGACATCTGGGATAGGTTAAAACCCTCTCTCACTCCCTTCCCAATCATTGACTTCTTTTCATGCCCCTCGGCTCTCGCATGTGCCGTCTGATTTCTGTAAAAGTTGTAAGCACTCTTTCGCTCCTTGTATATTACCTTCAGAATTTCAAAGGTGTTATTCCAGTCAACATTGCCAAAAGCTTTTTAAAAGTCTACAAATGCCATAAACGTACGTTTGCCTTTCCGTAACCTGTCTCGCAAGATAAGTTGTAGGGTCAGTATTGCCTCGCGTGTTCCCACATTTCTTCGAAATCCAAATTGGTCTTCACCGCGTTTGGCTTCTACCAATTCTTCTGTAAGGAATTCGTGTTAGTATGTTGCAATCATGACTTATTATACTGATAGTTCAGTAATACTCACATTTGTCAGGAACAGCTTTCTTTGGGATTGCAATTGTTACATTCTTCTTGAAGTCTGACAGTATTTCTCCCGTCTCATACATCTTGCGCATGAGATGGAAGAGTTTTGTCGTGGCTGGTTCTTCCAAGCCTATCGATGGGCGTGACGGAATGTCATCTACTCCTGGGGCGTTCTTTAGACGTAGGGATTTCAGAGCTCTGTCAAATTATTCTCGCACTATCATATCTCCCTTCTCGTCCTTATTTACGTCTTCTTATCTTTTTATGATATTAGCTTCAAGTTCATGTCCATTGTATAGACCCTCCATATACTTTTTCCATGTTTCATCTTTCGCTTCTTTGCTTGACTGGTGTTCCATCTGAGCACTTGATATTCATACTACTGCTTCTCTTTTCTACAAAGACTTCTTTCATTTTCCTGTGGACAGTATCTATCTTTCCCCCAGTGGTGTAAGCTTCTAAATCCTTAAATTTGTGCTCTAGCCATTCCTGCTTAGCCATTTTGCACTTCCTGTCAATGTCATTTTTTAGACGTTTGTAGCCCTTTAAGCCTGCTTAATTTGCTAAATTTTTATATACTCTATTTTCATAAATTAATTTAAATATCTCCTGCGTGAGCCAAGGATTTCTATTAGGTCTTGTCGTTTTATCTATTTGACCTCAGATGTCTTAAGTATTTCATCTCTCAAAGCTTCCTATTCGTCTTCCACAGTACTCCTTTACACTGTGCTAGTCAATTGTTACCTAATGCTCCTGTGAAATTCTCAACAATCTCTGGTTCTTTCAACATATATAGATCCCATCTCCATAATTTCGTACCTCTTTTGCAATTTCATTACTTTTAATCTACAGTTCATCAGTAATAAATTGTGGTCAGATCCACATTTGTCGTTGAAAATATCTTAGAATCTAAAATCTGGTTCCGAAATCTCTGCCTCACCATTATATAATCAAGCTGTTACCTTCGGGTTTTTCCGGATCTCTTCGTCGTATGCACCCTTCTTTCATGGTTCCTAAACCAAGCGTTAGCAATGATTAAATTATGTTCAATGCAAAATTCTACCAGGTGCTATCCTCTTCCATTCCTTTCCCTCAGTCCATATCCACTTACTATTTTTCTTTGTCTTCCTCTTTCTACTGTTGAATTCCCGTGTCCCATCATAATCAAACTTTGGTCTCCCTTAACTATCTGAATATTTCTTTTATCTAATCATGTGCTTCTTCAACATTTTCATCATCTACGGAGATAGTTGTCACATAAAATTGTACTGCTGTGGTGGGAGTGGGATTTTTGTCTGTCTTGGCTACGATAATGCGTTACCTAAGCTGTTCATAGTACCTTAAATGCATTCCTACTTTCTTATTCATTGTTAAACCTACTCGATCATTACCCCTATTTGATCTTGTATTTATAACCTTGTATTCACCTGACCAGAAGTCCTGTTCCTGCTGCCACCGATCTTCATCCTATCAATTTCCATTTTTAATTTCCTAACCTACCTGCCCTGTTAAGGGATCTAACATTTCACCATCCGATCTGTAGAATGCCAGTTTCGTTCTTCCCGCCCGGAGCCCCAGAGATCCAACTGAGAGACTATTTTGCCTTCAGAATATTTTACCCAAGAGGATGCCATCATCATTTAACCACAGAGTAGGGCTGAATGTCCTCTGGAATAATTACGGCTGTAGTTTCACTTTGGTTTCAGCTATTGGCAGCACCAGCACAGGAAGGCCGTTTTGGTTGAAGTTACAAGGACATATCTGTCAATCACGCAGAATGTTGCCCCTACAACTCTTCAAAGGCTGCTACTTCTCTTCAGGTTTGTCTGGCCTCTCAACAGATACCTCTTCGATGTGGTTGCACCTGCGGTACACTTGTCAGTATCGCTGAGGCGTGCTAGCCGCGATGCAAGCTGCCCCACTGACTGCCAAGTCCATGGTTCATGGCGTCTTACATCGTCAAAATCCCCAGGTGATAGGAGTGTCCCGCCCATAACGCTCCGAACACTCTGAATGTTGGAGAGATCGAAGGAGTTGGCTGATAAAGGTGGGGTTTGGCAAGCACGAAGACAAGCAGCAGAAACCATCGCCGTGTGCGGGCGGGCATTATCGTGCTGAAAATAAACCCAGGGTGGCTTGGCGTGAAGGGCAACAAAACGAAACGTAAAATGTTGTCGATGTACCGCCGTGCTATAAGGCTGCCGCGGATGACAACAAAACGGGTCCCGATATGAAATGAAGTGGCACCCCAGACGTTTACCCCTCGTTGTCGGGGTGTTTGGCGGTCGACAGTCAGGTTGGCATCCCACCGCTGCCCGGAGAATCTCCAGACACGTCTTCGCTGATCATTGGTGCTCAAGTCCAAGCGAAACTCGTCACTGATGTCAACTGTACTCCAGTCCATGAGATTCTAGACCGAATGGGTCCAAAGCCACGAGAAATGGGCTTGTTGGTGTACGGAGGTCTATGGTAGTAGGCGCTCAGTGCGCTGTGAGCTCAGACCCGATTCTTTGAGCTACCTGTTATTGGTCCACGCTTTCACTGAAGCAGCAGTTAGACGTCGGACCGATGATATTGAAGAATCTGGGTCTCTGAGCGTGTCGCTGAAGATTAAGCGGCAGTAACGCTGTCTTCTCTGTAGGTCGATCGCTTCCTTCTTGACGCTGTGTTCTTTCACAGCTCATTCATTCCTGCCAACAACGTAGAATAATGGCATCGCTTCCATTCAAAAATCGAATGATTTGCCGACTGCTCCCATCGGTTCTTTCAGCCCAACTACATGTCCTCTCTCCTGATGGCATTTACGTATATTGTTCACGAGTCTGGCTGCGAGGCATAGTTGCTGTCCGACTGAGTTCACGAAATGCAATTTTTCAAGACTTAATGACATGGTATCAACATGTCCCCTGTTTACTATCTTTCACAGCTGTGCAGTGAATTTTCACTTGCAACGTCACTCATCCATCAATCGCGAGCAGAAGTTTACAGTTTTGCATTTTGCATCGATTGCTGTATGAATATCAGTTTCTGGCCATCGTTGCGCGGGATTTTTTTTTTTTTTTTGTCTTACAGTGTATTTATTGTGCAGTATTACAGTGACAGACAAGGGGTCAAATAGCGCATACAGTGCGGCAAGAGGTGCGTAGGTGGTGCACGTGAAGGGCGTAAGGCACTTAACGAAATACAAAAGAAGGGCTTTTCTGAGAGTTCGTATGAATGTTCTGTACGTTGAACTCAGGCGATAGAGAATATGTAGAACACCTGAAGCATTAGAACCACCAGCTGAACGTTTCTCTATTCTTTTTGTGAACCCTGTCTTCAAAATTTCTAGACCAAGTGGGTATTTCTAAACATATTTCATCTGGATTTCTGACCGTGTCATATGATTTCGCCCAGTAACTGATTTTCGTTACGAGAAAAAGGACTATGATGGAACATACCCGATTCTCCGCTGTTTTACACCATGTGACTCATATCTGTGGTATTGAGCCCTGTGACGTGATGTTTGGCCTGAAATACGACGGTAAGATTATTTGCAGTGTTGCTGTCACGATATGGTTGATACAACTAAGTGACAGGCAGCGCTTCCTAATTCGAAACTATTCCTAGTCAACTAATTACAGGAAAGAAATACCAACAAGTCTTTTTCAAACATTTTTTATACATGCTACCCTTTCTCATTGTCATCCCCATCCTAACAGTAGTAGGGGTAAGTTACTCCTATAGTATTGTGAAACAAACAATTGGTCATGTTTGTAACAAATTTAGTTAAAAGTACCCCAGGCGTTCCTGAGTTCTGCTTTTATATCACCCCTTTCCATTCCAAACCGTCAGCCACAGGGTTGCTGTTAGTATCTGACTATCACGTTAAATATTTCCAGAACGCAAAAGGTAGTGGACCAGCATTGGTAAAGATCCCTTCAGACGTTCCAGAGACATACTGGATACTGGTATCTCACTGCCTTTGCACCCGCTCCGCCCCCCCTTGCCCCCCCCCCCCACCCTCCGCCCTGCCCTCCCCCACCCTCCCATCGTGACTCTCACTAGAAAGTCTAGCGACCGTGAGAACTGGATTACGTACTAATATCCCTCGTTATCGAATATTTTTACGTGGCAGATCTTCTTACCTTCACTATTTCCCCTAAAGGAGGTAAGGGTCTACTATCCCCCAACGTTTTTATGGAAGTAATGATAAAATTAATAACATGTACCAAAAAAATTATTAAAATTCCTTCAGAAGTTTCCAAGTTAAGCTTCTATGTTACAAGACGCCTTCCCCCATTTCATGCGGAACTCTTTGCGTGATAGGTTGTTCTTACTCCAGCAGAAACCTTTGTCGACAGGAGCACAACTCACCAAAATTTCGAAGCAATTGGATGAACAGTATAGGAATGCATAAAAGACGGACAAACTATTCATTTCTGTATATTAGATTATAGATGCTGGAACGTACTTAATGTCTTTATTGAGGAATTAGAGCTCGTCATTAGTAACTGCTGTACACAGTTCACTATTCGATGAACTGCTGTTTGTGAACGAACGATGATGCCTGTTTTATTTCGTTGAATGCAACACGACGTGTGATGATTGAAATACGGATGTGGCAGTTCTTTAAATATAAACTGTAGCAGTTCCGCGTTGGCCCTTTATTTACGCCTCTCGTCGATTTTCCTAGCCTTCGCTGCAGCTTACAAAGTAGACCTTGATTTAATGTCGACGTATTCTGGGGTGGTACTGGCTTATACTGCAGCTCCCCGACCGCTTTTGGACATCGTGCTGAGCAGCGTCGTAACATGTGGCAGTGCAGGGGCTGGAGTGAAATGATATGACCCAGCAGCAGATGCGACAACATGTGGACTTCCAAACAGACTGTCTTCCACTTGCTTATCTGTCTGCTTTTGTTACAAAGTAAAGCTATTTTTTAGTTCCGTATACTTCTTTTATTTGTCCTTGCTCCCCTCGAATCTAACACACAAGCACACAGAAAAGCTCGTAGTGCAAAACTTGGTGGCCGAGTGGTTCTAGGCTCTTCTGTCCGGAACTGCGCTGCTCCTGCGGTAGCAGGTTCGAATCCTGCCTTGGACATGGATGTGTGTGGTGTCCTTAGGTTAGTTAGGTTTAAGTAGTTCTACGTTCTAGGGGACTGATGACCTCAGATGTTAAGTCCCATAGTGCTTAGAGCCCTTTGAACCATTTGCAAAACTTCTTTTAGCTGTTTGTTACTGATCTGGTTCGTTCATCTCCTAACATTTCCTGCAGCTGACTCCCTGACTACCACTTACTATGGCTGCTTCCACGGAGAAGAACATCCTTCCTCCTTATTCTGTTCTTCATTTTAATTTGTTGAATTGTTTCAGAAATCTTCAGCCGCTTCCCTACAGCTACAGCTCGACTGTTGACAGTTGGCAAGCCTAAGTTTCCGACTAACATTTTTTTAGCAACCATCTACTATGTGTGTGCAAAAGGTAATCGTTCCCTCGCTGCTATAAAAGTTGCCAGTGCCAGGTGAGGTTCTCAGAAACCTCCCCAGTAATCTCCCGACTGCAGTCACCGTCATGGGAAACGTTGCTGCAGTAAACCCAAAGGAATCCTCTGTCATAGGAATCCTCTGTCATCGACATAACTATTTACTTCCATGTCTATTCAGGACTACACCTGATTCTAAAATGGACGTCGCGATCTGTCATATCGTAACGTCACATACAGGGTGACAATTATTGAGCTGTATGAAAAGAAAGGTAAATCAGTTACAAACTATGGCTTGCACACACTTTAGTCAGTACGTAAATGACACTAGATACTCGGATTTAGGTTATGACATGTTCGATATGCCTGCCTCATTCCAGCAGGCGAACAGGGACTTTCTCCATGATACGCTGGAGTGTCGGAACATCGATGCTGTCGATGACCTCCTCAATGACTATTTTAGGCTCAGCAAAGGATTTGCTGTTATTCCTGTAGACCTTTCCTTTACTATAGCACCACAAAAATGAGTCGCATTGGTTGAGATCCTGAGAATATGGCTGCCAATGGAGGCCCATGTCAGTGGCCTCTGCGTAGCCCAAAGCCAGAAAACTTCTGAGGTCATCAGTCCCCTAGAACGTAGAACTACTTAAACCTAACTAACCTAAGGACTTCACACACATCCATACCCGAGGCAGGATTCGAACCTGCGACCGTTGCGGTCACGCGGTTCTAGTCTGTAGCGCCTAGAACAGCTCGGCCACCCCGGCCGGCTGTAGCATGTCAAAAAGAAAATAAAAATCAAGTTGGCGAAAGAGGAAAGTCAAGTGTTTTATCACTGAGACAAGTTACACTGAGCTGAGAAACACCACAGAATTTTTACTCGATTAACTACCGCGAACTGTCACTTTCATTGTTTCGCTGGCGAGCACACTTTATTTTGATGTGGTTTCCGCTGATGAAAGAATTTTTTGTGCTGCATATGAGGCTATGATGCTCACGATGATTCACAAAAAAAAATGGCTCTGAGCACTATGGGACTTAACATCTGAGGTCATCACTCCCCTAGAACTTAGAACTACTTAAACCTAACTAACCTAAGGACATCACACGCATCCATGCCCGAGGCAGAATTCGATCCTGCAACCGTAGCAGTCGCGTGGTTCCGAACTGAAGCGCCTAGAACCGCTCGGCAACTGCGGCCAGCGATGATTCACAATTCCTATTAGAAACTTGTAGGGGTTGTATAGGGGACTTTGTAGCAAAAAGTTTTGGCAAGGAAGCCATAACAGTAAATGTACAGTTTGGATATAAAATTAAGTTTGAAGAACACCCAAACTGAGAAGATGACGCCGTTTTTCAATTGTGACACCACATACCATTCTGGTCCGACTAGAACGACAACTGAGAGAAACTGGTTCTTTCGCAGATGGGAGGGTGCTCCGTGGTGCTCCACTGGCGCGACGCAATCTTGACTTTGAAAAGGGTGTCCTTCGCCACGTAAGAGAGAACCCCACGCCATGGGCTCCTACAGAGTACACAGGTCACATTTCATTGCTTCCGCTGCATGCGTAATATGCGTAATATGACCCGATCTACAGACTGATTTAACATTGAAATGGTACATTTCCATACATGGCGTCCTTATCAAAACTTTTTCTACTGAGTACCATCTATAAGAAGCCTGTAACGAAAATTGCGAAACATTTTGTTTAATATATGCTGACAGCTGGAGACGTGGAGATACCGTTTTGTTATTGTATTGACTTCTTCGACATATTTTTCATATTTTGTAGTTTCCCACAGTTCATTCCCCTCTCCCAGACGTTTAAAAATCTTAGACATCATAATGTTCGTCATACTAATCAACAATCGTTTATGAGCCCTTGCTCGATAAAGGTCTCTCCGAAACTCCAGACTTCTCCTCGATATATGTGCTTCAGCAGTAAGCATCCTTGTTAACCCCGCATGTTTTCTAATGTCGTCAGTCTATTTGCCTAGCCATATGTTCAGCGCACCTGAAATTCATTTCATTTCTGCCATGATTACGTTTTCCAGTCCAGTTTGCAGGGTGATGCAATTGTATGATTTCCCGCCTCTTCTAATTATTCTCAAAATGCACGTCATTCCATGTGTAACTTTTGGAAGGAGAGAACTAAAATTTTACGTATTTATCTGTTTTTGTCTTTCTTAAAGTTATTGATAAACGAAGATTATTGTGCTTACTTCCATTTTTACGGTAGTTTTATGGTCCATCGTACGTACAGGGGCTAAAAATTCTACTGCCAAAACATTTCTTTTGTTCTCTTCTTTCGTCTCCGCTGACTTATTGATTTCAGTTAAGAGGTGGCTCTTTTCTTGTTCATTCAGTCGTATATAACTGCTGCTACTTGCAGGACACGCATCGATTTAGCCATTGCCTCTTACAATTTCGCAGAGTCCATCTTCTGACCGTGCACAGTGCACCATTTTGATGGACCTCCGGTGTTTCACATTTCCCCCGTTGCTTTAAACATCATGGATATGCAGCTCTTTTGAGAAACTGTATCATGGTAGCCAACGCTTCGTCTTTTTAGCAGTGCTTTTACGCAAAACATTTAGGTTCGCTGTAATGGAACTGTTGTTTACCGAAAATCGTAAACCTTCAAAGTTGGGCCACTGTTTCATGCTAGAAATCTTTCTATTTATCGTAGAAGGGGTGGGAATCATGAATACTCACGCGACGTAAATATGGGGCATCATTTTATATATTTTTTGTTTAGTTCGTCCTTTACTGTGGCTGCATGTATCCCGGCGTATCCGTAAATATACAACACCGATGATTAAGCTTTGCCCAGTTGTGCGTTGTTAGCTGCAGTATTGTACTTCATTATTCATGCATTGTGCGTGAGTCAGTACTATAGTGAATCAGTAGTCGTAAGCTGTAGTCGCAGGTAGCGGGTATTAAATACGGGTGCATCAACATGTGTCGTTCCGCATTATACACCTAATTCATACTGAACGTATCATTTGAAACAATAGATCATTTGATCGCGTCAGCAAATTTGGCTGAGCTGATGTTCCACTGTGGAAATGTTTGATCAGTGTTGTGGTAGACGGGTTGTAAGTAGGCTGTTCAGGGTTTTATGTTGGTAACGCCACGTAGCGCCCTGTATAAAAATCACTGGCTGTGCTGCGTGTAGTCTGCGGCTGGTTGGCATTGTTGGAATATTCGCTATTGTAGTGTTGGGCAGTTGGATGTGAACAGCGCGTAGCGTTGCGCAGTGGGAGGTGAGCCGCCAGCAGTGGTGGATGTGGGGAGAGAGATGGCAGAATTTTGAGAGCGGACAATCTGGACGTGTGTCCGTCAGAAAAACGAAATTTGTAAGACTGGATGTCATATATATATATATATATATAACGACTTTTGAACACTATTAAGGTAAATACAGTGCTTATTTTTTATCAAAATCTTTCATTTGCTAACTATACCTATCAGTAGTTAGTGCCTTCAGTAGTTAGAATCTTTTTATTTAGCTGGCAGTATTGGCGCTCGCTGTATTGCAGTAGTTCGAGTAACGAAGATTTTTGTGAGGTAAGTGATTCATGACAGGTATAGGTTATTGTTAGTCAGGGCCATTCTTTTGCAGATTGCGTTGAGCTAAAAATATTGTGTGTCAGTTTAGTGATGATCAGAATAGAGAAATGTCTGAGTACGTTCAGTTTTGCTCAGCTGTTTCAAAAACAAATAACGTAAGAGGTTTACCAGCACAGTCATTCTTAATTTTTCTAAGGGGATGTTTCAGGGTGATATTAAGATATTTAGATATTTTATAAGTCCATTGTCGATGTTCGTGTAACAGACGTAAAAAGGAATGTTCGAGGTTGTTGTTCATAAACTTCACCTATGAGTGCAATGCACTTCCGAAATTTCTTCACAACACCAAGTGCAGCTCTTCAAAGGTTGTTTTAGTGATCTTTTATGAGGACGGAAGTGTTCATAATCCGAACTATCAATTCGTCTCTTGTGTTTACTTTTCCTTTGTAGACCATCCGTACGGGCCTAAATCAAAAGGGATAGGGTCCAGTGACCTTGATGAGCAGCAAATATGACCATTTCTATCGACCCATCTTTCGGGGAATGTTAGAGTTAGATAATGTGTCACCTACTGGCCAGAATGTACTCAGACATCGTCAGCCTGGAAGAAAATACCCATCTCGATAGCTAAAGATTTCTCTTCCAGTAATTATGGAAGCTCTTTTGTAAGAAAATGAAGATAACGAGGCTCTGTAAGACGCTGCCGTGGGCCAACAGGTCCAATCAGCTGATTGTACTGTCTGACATACTGCACCACACATTTATAGAGGTGCGTCCTTAAATGTGTGTCTCCACAAAGACATCTTAGTTTTCATCGGGTCACCGATGTGAGCTGCGACTGTTATTGATGCCGCTAAGAGCGAAAGTGCGTTCACCAGGAAACGTTATTAAGTGGATTACTTGGCGATTTACAGTCAGTCAACGACAGAATTATTTTCTTTCTAGAAGGCGTTAAATCCACTGTAAATAATGAGGATGAAGGCCTCGCGTAGATAATGTGGGATAAGGATAGTTACCTCGCGTACATAATGTGCGGAACATTCTTGTATGTAGAATATTGATGTGTGTAGAAATTCTTCGTGTGCTCATTGTTGGATTACGTTCTAACAAATGAATAACTTCTACTTTATCCACAATTTGTTCAGTTGCTTGTTCAGATGAACTATGACAGCTGGATAATGCACAAGTCTCACGCAGTTTCGTAAAAACACGACCAAACACTCTTGAATATCATACTCGGCTGTTAGGGAATCGTCTAACGTGTTTTCTACAAGCAACAGCAGTGTTACATCACAAAGCCCATTGAAAAATGCCGTATCAACATACTTAGCATTTGTAAAAACTCGTGACATCCTTAAACCATACAGCAGAACTCACCACTAGCCACAGTCACAAGAGAAAATCTCAGTTACGTGAACTCAATCACAAATTTACACCTCTAGCTTCGACAGTAACGGGGATCGATAATTAAGCCCATGGAAGCTTTAGTACCAGCACGTGACATGAGGAAGTATCTCTTTAACCAACAAGAATTGTCGACATATTCTGTGGAATATCTTATTCAAATCAGTCCCTCTAAAAGACCTTCTAAATATTTAGTACCATTCCTAAAACATCATACTGACTTCGACGTACTGAACAACATTACATCAATATTTACTTCGTTTGCAAACATAATTATTGATATTAGGAGCAGCATGTTTTTAGGTTGGTTAGTATCTCCACGTACATGTACATGTACACGTACATGCGACAGGAGCATGCCATTAATGGTTATATTCCCCTGGGAAGCAAGTCAGGTGATGAAGTGCCGACACGTGGACGCAAAATGATTTGTCTGTACTGACAGGCATAGTCCACTTAATAGTGCAATTAAGACTATGCAGAAAACATTAGGTTGTAAGATTTGTGATGTGTTTGTGAGAAGACTGTTCAACTCAGAGAAAAAAAAATCATACTAATGTATGTACGTAATAAAGCACCATGTATGACAGTAACTGCATTATTAAGCGTTACATGCTATACACAGGGTGAACCAGAATTCCACCAACAAATTAACTTTCGGATGTGGTAGTACAGGTGAAAACAAGACAGAAAAGTCAAGTAAACACAGACTCTAAAATGTATACCGTAAGAAATACGTTTACTTGTTCATTTCGCTACTGTGACATATATCTCTTCTACTGAACAAGTGCTCGTAGTTCTTAAGGTATTTATTTTAGAACTCATGTTTACTGGACTTTTTTTTTCTTTCCCCAAAAATAAGGAAAGTGCGATAGAACTTCATGCGCCGTTGCCTACGTGAACTGAAACTGGCGGTCGTCACTCTGAACAATTACAATGAGCTGCGCTATTGTTATGCGATGTACCCTTTGTATGACCATAACACAATAAATATGCTTTTCCTATTATTGGTTCCCTATTTCAATATAATCAATTGCGGACCAGCTATCACCTGTTTAAATTTGACCCAAATGATTTGAGACACCCTGTGTAAGCACGATGATAGTCCGGCAGAGGATGTCCGTAAGCGTCCAAAATATCAAGAAGTAGGAGAAGAGCAGTGACAAGCCAGATCCGCTAACGGAATGCACACAATATCAATTAATGCATCCAGGAAGATTAAAGTTTAATGTCTCGTTAACGACTAGGTCTTACAAATAAATCATAACCTGTGATAAGGCAAGAACGATGAAGGATAACAGCTATATCCTTTCCCAAGGAGCTATCACGACATGTATATCAGCATAGGAAAATTTACATCGGAATGTCGTGACTGGTATCTGAACCGTCTTCCTCCCGAAGGTGAATACAGTTTTACCTCTGCAATATGGTGGTCCGGCGGTAGAGTGCGTATCTTGAAATCGAAAAGTAGCGCAGTCCAATCCCCGTGTTACCACTTGTTTCTTCATTCTATCTTTAACCCAGCCTTCACCTCTCAACGATGAGAAAATTCACCAAAAATGTCACATGGTAAGAATTACACGTCAAACAGTAGGCGCCTCAGTCTGGTAAGATTACTGACTTAGGCAAGTTAGAAATATGCGAGCTGGCCAAGTGACATCCACTTGACTCCTATCAGGTCATTGAGCCACACGAAATTTTTACTACCCATGCGGCACTTTCTTTCATCTATAGCAACATTTGATAAACCACAGTAAACAGCATGGGTGAGTGTATTTCCCACTGTGGTACACATTAGGTTTTTCTTATCCTTCTATCAACGTATGCATCGAGGATGGAATGACTATTTCAATGTCGTTATGTACGAGGTAACTACTCTACCTCGTCCTCGCGCTCCATGTGGAACGAAAGGTAGAGAGCTGCAATATACACATATTTTCTTCATTTAATACTAGTTGCTGAATATTAGTGAGGACACTTTAAAAAGGAAGGTGACGTCTATCTTCAAAGGTCTTGAAATGCTAGCCGAAAGAAATAGACGTGGTAACAGGGTAAGTACTTAGCTGATGAACAGGCACTTGTAATACTTAACACATCCTTCGAATTACCTCCAAGAAGATCGTGCTCCTGGAAACTACCAAAAGATAGCCCTGAAAGCATAATACGAAATGATTGTGACTTCATCATAACCGCAATCCTTTGACTGAAGTTTTCAGGGTAAAATTAAAAAGAATGAAAAAGAAAGTGGTAGTAAAATATCATCTCAGAAAATTGAAAGAACCATCGGTAAAAAGGGTGGTGGATGGTGAACTGAACAAAAATCTTAGAGCACCATCTGATGTTGTAATAGTACAAGAAATGAATATTAATTGAAGCAAAAGGTTCAAACTATCAATAAAGAAATGTTACTGCCTGAAACAAATAAGGGAAGTCATAGTTAAATATTTACAAAAGCACCTCTGACTGAGGTTGATTATTTAAACACATTTGGCTAATGCCGAATATAAAAGTGCAACAGCCTGACAATTGATATACAAACGGAACGAACTAATGAATATATCTCTATAATGAGTATTTAAATGGGACGGAATTAATTTACTGTTATTTAAACAAAATTGCAAATAATGATAAAGTTTCTGCCTGCAGTGAACACAGCCCTACCATCTGCTCTGTTGTACTACATACGTAACTACACTTTAAACATTCAGCTTACCCTTTGGAATTAGCGGACATTGGCACATACCTGTCATATTGATCTCACAGTGCTTCGTACCACAATATAAAGCTGTAAAAGAGACAGAAGGTCTGTTTTAATAAAAAAAAAGAGTAATTGAAGCTGAGTACATGGACGGCACGTGACGTACAGGAGCAAAATAAATCAATCACTAACTAATAAGACATGGGGCTCTCTAGCTACCTCGAGGGGCGCCAAATCTTGAATTTACAAAGTATTTCCTCTTCAAGAAGTTAAGAGTCTACCAGACACTTTGAAGTTACGAATTTCCAAGCAGTTACGAAATATGAGGCCGAGCAGGGACCACGATAACAGCATCTGAACTCACACAAAGGGACATGGCAACAAACTCCAACAAACTTCTTGGCCGCTGTTTTACAAAGCATTGTGTTTACAGAGAAGCATAAATCACTGCAAGACAAAGAGTTTAAGGAAATTGACAGTGTAATAGAATAACTGACTAGTGACTGAGGACCATGTGGGCTTCGAAGAATCTTCATGCAAAAGAGACTTGGATCGCCATTTTCATTAATTAAATAATGGAATTTACCACAGCAACTAAACAGAGAGGGGAAGTGTGATGGTAAAAGATATATACTCTCGTTCTCTTGTGCAAGCAACTTACAGGGGTTGGACAGAAATAGAGAAACATCGCGAAGAATGCATGCTTGAACTTAAATGCAGACGCTAGCCAAGCCTTCAGGTTGCGCTCTTGTGTTTGACCATAAATGGCACATGTGCAGTGTCCTCATTAAGTTGCAAGGGTTAGTCATGGTCAGAACAGTGTGCTGTGTAATCATGAGTGCATTCGAACGCAGGCAAGTTGTTAGTGCTCAGATGATAGCTACTTCCGATACGAAGGTAACCGAAGAGTTCGGTATTTCAAGAGGCACCGTATCAAAGTTTTACGTATTCCGTACAGAGGGAAAGCAGTGGACATCATCCACTAAGACGAAAGTGTGTGTTGAGTGATAATGACAGTCTGTCATAGAAGAAGATTGTGACGATGAATAAGAGGGCGGTACTTACAAAATTCACTACAGAAGTGAATTTCACTAGCGAACCTTCTCATTATCAAAACAATACGAAGGGAACTCCATAGGCAAGGAATTCCAGAGTGAGCTGCAAGTCCAAAACTATTCATCCATGATGGAAATGCCCATAAGAGGAAAACTTGCTGGCAAATACAAAAAACGTGGACTAAGGAGCAATGGAGGTAACGGAAGTAAGTTGTTTGGTGAGATTAGCCTTGTTGTACACTGTTCTCAACTTCTGTCCGAGTTCACGTCTCAAGACTAAAACATGGCCGGGGTCCAGTGATGATTTGGGCGGCCATACCACGGTATTACGTGGACCACATAGTTGCCTGCAAGGTCGCATTACTACCAAGACTAACCATTTTGTCTGATCAGGTCCATCCCATGGCACAAAGTTTGTTGCACAATGGTGGTGCAGTATTCCAAGACGACTGGACCCCTGTTCACACAGCTCGAATCATCAAGGACTGGATTTGTGAGTACGATGATGAATTGTCCCATCTGCCCTAGACACCGCAATACAGTCACGAGATTTGAGTATCCTTGAGCCTTTGCGGGTGGTTGATCGCTGTGCGCTTCCATTATAGTTACCTTAACATGCCACTATTTCGCAGTCAGTATAATGTAAGATTCCTCTGAAAAAATTACAGAACCTGTATTTCTCCAATCCGAGAGGACTAGAAGTTGTTTTGGATGCGCTACGGTCGCAGGTTCGAATCCTGCCTCGGGCATGGATGTTTGTGATGTCCTTAGGTTAGTTAGGTTTAACTAGTTCTAAGTTCTAGGGGACTAATGACCTCAGCAGTTGAGTCCCATAGTGCTCAGAGCCATTTGAACCATTTGTTTTGGATGTTAACTTTATTCCTGCAGTGTATCAGACATGGTAGTGTGCTGCGTTTTGGAAGTTTCCCTACTTTTGTCCATCTCATGTATCAGTTAAGGTAGCCCCGACAGCGGCGATGGCGATCTGCGATCTCTACTACACCCAGCGTACGCCGCCGCGCGGGGTAGCCGCGTGGTCACCGGTATGGGTGTATGTGTTGTCCTTAGTTCAAGTTAGATTAAGTAGTGAGTAAGCCTGGCGACCGAAGACCTCAGCAGTTTGGTCCCATAGGAACTTATAACCTTTACCACCACCAACGTACACGACTCGCGCGCCCCATTGCTTTCTCAACGAGACTATGTTGGCGGCCCTTAGTTGGCCGGTTCCGTGAAGTCGTATACCTGAGCCAAAGACGTCCCACTTGAGAGCTGGTCGCAGACTGTGCTCAGCAATGGCAGTCGTTCACCTTACTAAATAAAATGAATACTCGTCTTTGACTATCACAGAAGTCAGAGTAGGTACGAGAAATGAATGACTGTCTGTGACGAATGGAAAGTTCTCTCTTTGGTCACGCTAGCTAAGATATACATGCAACCTGAATTAAAATAGGTATGGATACTAAAGTATCACGTAAACATCTACTTTTCATTTTTATGCTGTTAGTGAATCAGCTTAACATAACAGGAAACCTTCAACATCTCTTTTTATGCCCTGGAATTGGTAACGTGATACAGTCTGGACAACATATTGTCCCTGTTCCGGTTAATTTAGAAACTTCCAATTTCATATCTACGTTATGTGATCAAAAGTACCAGGACACCTGGCTGAAAATGATCAACGAGTTCGTGGGGACCTCCATCGGTAATGCTGGAGTTCAGTATGGTGTTGGCCCACCCTTAGCTTTGATGACAGCGCAGGCATACGCTCAATCAGATGCTGGAAGGTTTCTTGGGAAATGGCAACCCATTCTTCATGGAGTGCTGCACTGAGGAGAGGTATCGATGGTGGTCGGTGAGGCCTAGCACGAAGTTTGCGTTCCAAAACATCCCAAAGGTGTTCTATAGGATTCAGGTCAGGACTCTGTGCAGTCCAGTCCATTACAGGGATGTTATTGTCTTGTAACCTCTCAGCCACAGGCCGTGCATTACGAACAGGTACTCGATCGTGTTGAAAGATACAATCGCCATCCCATCTTCATCAGCGGGAAGCAAGAAGGTGCTTAAAACATCAATGTAGGCCTGTGCTGTGATATCATGACGCAAAACAACAAGCCCCCTCCGTGAAAAACACGACCATACCATAGCACCACCGCCTCCCAATTTTACTGTTGACACTACACACGCTGGCAGATGACGTTCACCGGGCATTCGCAATACCCACACCCTGTCATCGGATCGCCGCATTGTGCACCGTGATTCTTCACTCCACACAACGTTTTTCCACTGTTCAATCGTCCAATGTTTAAGCTCCTTGCACCTAGCGAGGCGTCGTTTGGCATTTACCGGCGTGATGTGTGGCTTATGAGTAGCCGCTCGACCATGAAATCCAAGTTTTCTCACCTCCGGCCTAACTGTCATAGTACTTGCAGTGGACCCTGATGCAGTTTGGAATTCCTGTGTGATGGTGTGGATAGATGTCTCTTTATTACACATTTCGACCCGCTTCAACTGTCGGCGATCTCTGTCAGTCAACACACGAGGTCAGTCTGTACGCTTTTATGCTGTACGTGTCCCTTCACGTTTCCACTTCACTATCACATCGGAAACAGTGGACCTAGGGATGCTTAAGAGTGTGGAAATCTGGCGTACAGACGTATGACAGAAGTGACACCCGATCACCTGACCATGTTAGAAGTCCGTGAGCTCCTCGGAGAACCTCATTCTGGCACAAAAATGGTTCAAATGGCTCTGAGGGCTATGGGACTAACATCTGAGGCCATCAATCCCCTAGAACTGAGAACTACTTAAACCTAACTAACCTAAGGACATCACACACATCCATGCCCAAAGCAGGATTCGAACCTGCGACCGTAGCAGTCCGGCGGTTCTGGACTGAAGCGCCTAGAACCGCACGGCCACAGCGGCCGGCGCCCCATTCTGGTCTCTCACTATGTCAAATGACTACTGATGTCGCCGATATATAGTACCTGGCAGTAAGTGGCAGCACAATGCACCTAATACGAAAAACGTATGTCTTGGGGGATGTCCAGATACTTTTGATCATAGAGTGTAGTAGAGCGTTGACAAAATCTTCATTTGCATGGAGATGCACTGTTTCATTGGTTATGTCACTAAAATCTAATCTGGTGAAATTTAGTGGCACTAGAAACAAACTTGAGGCGAAACAATCGCTGTGCCATTGTAAGAGGTACAGTAGTGAGGAAGTGTGCTGAGGATTGCCCAGTTCACTACTCCCAGTGCCACGTAATGATAACGCATCGGTGCTTAATATACAAAGGATTGTACCATAATTTAAAAGTGAAATTAAAATTTAAGTAACTTTCCCACTCTTCGTCAGTGTATGCTTAATTATATTAATGTTAACACTGGCAAGTCTGAGAATGAGCAAATGTGTTAGGCAAAATATACAATCTTAAGGAACAAAAATGTGTGGAGCTAATTAAACTACAAAGCTAAAATCTGTTGAGAATATGAAAATGTTTGTCACAGTAAAAAGTTGTAAGCCTCAACTTGATCAGAGAAATATTTTGGTTAAAGTCGGCGTTTTCACGAAAAATTGAAGTCGCTAAATATCAGATGAAGGAATCTGAAAATTCGTACGCAGCTTCAGTTTCAAGTAAAACCATTAAATTTGTGACACCAATAAGTTACCTGTATTATATTTCAAGTTACTTACCAAAACCCAAATTTAGAACGAAAATGTAAATATAATTTGTATTTGTAATAGGTTGTAATTATAACGCTCGATTACGTTCATGTAGTAATATAGCTGTACCAAGTTTCAAGAGTGTATTGTAAATAACAATGATTACATGAGGCAGTCCAAAAGTATGTCCTACTGATGGTTCCATTCTAAAAATTCTAGCCGGAAAGTTTGAAGGCAGTCGAGATAAAACTTTTTCAGTAACTTAAGCAAACTGAAGTGTATTTATATAAAATTAAGAAGATTGTAAATTATTAACGGCAGCACCATTAATTAGTACGTGTCCGAGAATGTCGCCATGTAGATACTGCTACCAGTGCCTAGGGTCGTTAACACCAAATGTTCCATTTGGCCATCCGCTGCTCCCTATACAAATACAGCCGGAGAAGCAGTGACAAGAAATACTCCATAACGAGATATCAATCTGTTAATCAGTCAGATGCGTTATGCCTCAGATGACGTCAGAGCTGAGTGCGTTTTCCGTAAAACTCGAAAATAGGCTCATGCGGACTATAAAACTTACTGGATCACTCAATTTCGTGGAAGTAAAGGCTTGTGCACTTCCCGTAATGTTCACAAAACCGTACAGCAAGTGGCGAGATTATTTTCTGCTTTTAAGGTGAGAAATTAACCTTGTAGAGATCGCCTCTGAACTGTTAATAGTGCTGTAGTAGAGATATTATTATTGTTATTAATATTATTAATAGGGATATTAATATATTTTGGGCATGTGAACTTTTACAGAATATATCAATCAGTTAAAACTCAAAACTTTTACTTATAGTCATAATTTCCGATCCCGCTGAGTAAATAGCTAGTAGTAATATTTTATTTTAGCAAACAAAGAGACAGATATGGACTTGCACACTGGAAAAGATGGTCAGTATGTTGCCCATCGCTTTCTGGCTGACCGTAAAAATAGTTTTCAGGCTCTTGTAAACTGTGAAGGTAGGTGTGAAGCACGCACAGATACTTTAAATGTCTTCTTCATACGAGATAACGACCACTGAATTATTACTAGTTGCACTGCAAACTGTAGACGTTTTCTGGTGTTTGATCAGTCCCTGCTTCAATAGTTCAATATTTTCGTCCGACGGTTCTGCTCTTGATTCAGTGGACTGATCATTTTCGTTTCTCATTAAGGAGACCAATTACAATCAAACAAGGCCAAAGGGACAGAACAGGAAACAGGTACCATCTCTTATTTATAAAATAGAAAACAAAACACCCACAGTCACAGCCTGTGATTTTTATTTCGATACATGATGCATTTCGATCTCTGGAGACTCATTTTCAGATTCTTGATCAGTCTACGTCATTTTTCGAATTAGGTTTTTCCAGTCCTGTTAAGGTAGGTATATTGCAAGGTTGTACAATTTGACTGAAATTTTCACAAATCTAAGACAATACCGAGAAATTACCTACTGTTCCCATCAGTGGATTCGGAGTTTTTTGGCACGTTATAAGTAAATATAATCACAGATACGCATATACGCACTTCTAGTCTCACAGCGCATTTGCAAAGAAAATTCAGAAAAGTCAAAGAATACTCAAATGTTAAGATGTAGCATTTCTACGCCCTGTATATACAGGTATTGTTCTTTCTAAGATGATACATAGATGTTACATTATTATTCATACATAGATGACATTTGCAAACTAAAATTACTTGTGTCGGTATCAGATGTGGCCTTATGTTACGAAATGGTTGCAAACATTGAATAAATATTGTTTCCTTGAACTTTTGAAACAGCTGAAAACTGTGGCTACAGTTCTTTTACCATTTTTTCCAAAAATTTTCCTCTGTATGATAGTATTATTAAGCGTTCCATCAGATTAAATTTACTACCATAATTTTCTGTGTGGAGCACAGTTATCCTGTTGTGAAAGTCCTTTCGTATGTGCCTACGGGTTACCTACTTACGATTTATAGAAGTGGCTGAGCCTGAAAGCATCAGTGTGTCCTTTGTAATGTGTATGGAAAGTTCTTCCTGGCTTGCCTACGTGGAAGCCAGGGGAATTGTTACACTGTAATTTACACTACTCGCCATTAAAATTCATACACCAAGAAGAAATGCAGATGATAAACAGGTATTCGTTGGACAAATATATTATACTAGAACTGACATGGGATTACATTTTCACGCAATTTGGGTGCATAGATCCTGATAAATCAGTTCCCAGAACAACCACCTCTGGCAGTAATAACGCCTTGATACGCCTGGGCATTGAGTCAAACACAGCTTGGACGGCGTGTACAGGTACAGCAGCCCATGCAGATTCAACACGATACCACAGTTCATCAAGAGTAGTGACTGGCGTATTGTGACGAACAAGTTGCTCAGCCACCATTGAGCAGACTTTTCAGTTGGTGAGAGATCTGGAGAATGTGCTGGCCAGGGCAACAGTCGAACATTTTCTGTATCCAGAAACGCCCGTACAGGACTTGCAAAATGAGGTCGTGCATTATCCTGCTGAAATGTAGGGTTTCGCAGGGATCGAATGAAGTTTAAAGCCACGGGTCGTAACACATCTGAAATGTAACGTCCACTGTTCAAAGTGCCGTCAATGCGAACGAGAGGTGACCGAGACGTGTAACAAATGGCACCCCATACCATCACGCCGGGTGATACGCCAGTATGGCGATGACGAATACACGCCTCCAATGTGCGTTCACCGCGATGTCGCCAAACGCGGATGCGACCATCATGATGCTGTAAACAGAACCTGCATTCATCCGAAAAAAATGACGTTTTGCCATTCGTGCACCCAGGTTCGTCGTTGAGTACACCATCGCAGGTGCTCCTGCCTGTGATGCAGCGTCAAGGGTAACCGCAGCCATGGTCTCCGAGCTGATAGTCCATGCTGCTGCAAACATCGTCGAACTGTTCGTGCAGATGGTTGTTGTCTTGCAAACGTCCCCATCTGTTGACTCAGGGATCGAGACGTGGCTGCACGATCCGTTACATCCATGCGGATAAGATGCGTGTCATCTGGACTGCTAGTGATACGAGGCCGTTGGGATCCAGCACGGCGTTCCGTATTACCCTCCTGAACCCATCGATTCCATACGACCAACGCGAGCAGCAATGTCGCGATACGATAAACCGCAATCGCGATAGGCTACAATCCGACCTTTATCAAAGTCGCATTTCTCCTCCTTACACGGGGCATCACAACAACGTTTCACCAGGTAACGCCGGTCAATTGCTGTTTGTGTATACGAAATCGGTTGGAAACTTTGCTCATGTCATCACTTTAGGGTGTCGCCACAAGCGCTAAGCTTGTGTGAATGCTCTGAAAAGTTAATCATTTACATATCACAGCATCTTCTTCCTGTAGGTTATATTTCGCGTCTGTAGCACGTCATCTTCGTGGTGTAGCAATTTTAATGGCCAGTAGTGTATATTATCCACTATGTCCTGTTACAGGGACGTTTATGTGTACGATGTGAGGCAAGTAATGTCCAAGATTTTTGTTTACAGAGAACGACATTTTTATATTGGAAATTTTCGGATTGGTTCTTTTACGTGTTATTATGCGTACTGAGAATGGCGCTAACTGCTGACTGTGGGAAGACAGACAAATTATTAATACTTCTGTTAACGCTGTTTGGTCATTTAACATGTTTTCCAAAAACCTTACTCTGCGGTATAGAATTTCTAACTGTTTCATCAGATTAAATTTTATACCACAATTTTCTGATTGGAGTACAGTTATCCTGTTGTGAATGTGGTGTCTGCAGATCACGACAGTGGTGGTCTGTTTAAGCTAACGTGGTGTTGCTGTTTCCTACTGTATGACGCACATTCGTATTAATTTTTATGTGTTCGTCAACAAACTAGTTTAAAAATTTTAGAGTGATCTTTTCACCTTCGCAATTTTTTAAGAATCAAATTGATATGTCTGTATGCTGACAATAGTTCTAGGATACAAAGTTTGAGTTCTGTCCTATGACCATGGGAAATCGGCAGTGATGTTATCTCTCCCAAGTACTTCAATTCCATGAATGCTCATGCTTTTAGTTTTTGTCATTCATAAAAGCAGGTTAAATGAATACTAACTGTTGTGGTCTTCTGCCTGATGTCTAGTTTTATGCACCGCTCTATGATTTCCTGTTCTGTGCAACTCCACTCATCTCTTTATAAATGGCACAAATTACACCGACTTATGCTAATGATAACTATGGCCTCTTTCATTGGTCCTCCCCCGCTCCCATCCCCGTCCATACACACACAACTACCCTCTAGCGTCAATAATTAATACATATTACATAATAACTCATGATGGGTCTTGTCACTATATCCCTCTGATGAAGTGTCATAAAAATATTTTACCCCTAATTCAATGCAGCACCTCTTTATTAATTACTCTTTCTCACCATCTAATATGAAGCATCGTTCTGTAAAACTGCATTCCAAAAGTTTTTATTCTCCTCTTGTCTTTACTCATTGCTTTCCTGTTTCATCTTTATATAAGGCTGAACTCCAAAAATTACTAAAAAAAATACTTTCTGACATCTCTATGCACGGGATGCTCCTGAATGGTGCTGAGCAATGGCGGGTGTCTTTTTGAACTTACAATAAATACATGCTAATTCCATACAGTTTTGCTTTATAAGTAAAGTAACATCATTGCAGATGTGATAGGAAGTTTGTTTCTGTAAAATGAACTTATTCTCAATGGTGTGTGAAACATTTCATTTGTTACGTGGTTAGAGCAATATCAGTTTCCTGTTAAGGTGTATAAAGAATTGAGGTCTCATGTATAAAATATTTTCGGTTGTCTGATTAGTTTCCGAATGAGCTAGTGCATTAAAGGTTTCACGTTAAACCAGTAAAACGTTTGTGCATGAACAGCAAAAGTGTAGTAAGATGTAGACTTTTTTCTTTTCATTATTTTGTGGGGGACACCCAAGAGAAATTTTTCGAAAATTTTTGAAATTTTTTGTAAAGCTAGTTGGATGTCGCTAAGTGCTTTCATTCTCCAATACTGTGTGACTATAGCCTGGGTAATTTGTGTGCCATGAGCTATGCTGCCTTAAGATACATACAGTTTCTAACTTTAATACCTGAATTATTGTTTTAAACCTTTAACGAAAGATTATACGCCAAATTATGACAGCATTTGAATTTTTATATTCGTTCAATAATAAGTATTTGATATGGTGAAAACAGAATTTTTATTGTCCCTAGAAACCGTTAAATGGGCAGCCTGCAACTGAAATGGATGACCTTTTAGTCGTTTACTAATAGAGTTTTTCACCATTGCATATCCTAAGAGCAGAATATGGATTAAGATAGCTTATATTTGTTGTGCATAAGTGTTCTTGATTACTGCTGATACTGTCTCGGTGAACGCTGCTAATTAACAAATCATTTCAGTCGTGATGACACACTGATGAATATCCGTGGTTATCAGGAACAAATATTAATTGGCTGATCTGCTTATGTTTCTGTCGTGTCAACGTATTGTCTTTTCTCTCACATAATTCTTCCACAACACAACGGCTCTTTGAACGGTCTACTGAAAGCATTGCTGCACACTCACCGTTGCTGCCGCGCAGATACCACTTGCAGCCAAAGATTCACCATGTTTTCCACCAATTTTAACTGCGAGTTATTCTGATCCACTATTCTCGTTTACTTGTCATCAGAACATCAAGCAACGACCTTCCTGGCAGCATTCATAAACAACGAATTAGTTTTGGTGAATGGCATTGTTGGTGATCTCTAGTTTAATTATAATGAGTATGTTTTTTATTATTCAACTCATTACACATACGTACCTTCACTGATAGCGTACCGCTACATTCAAACCATGACACAATATCCATAGGAGCCATTGCGTGACATCTGAGCAGGACGTAGTCAGGCAACAAACAACAATGAGACGCGAGCAAGCAGAGAAAATTTTGTGTGCATTGCAACCGGAGATGGGCTAAACGCTTTTTAATCATCGTTATCGTGGACGAAGTCATTCTTCAATATGGGTTAACGTGCTACAACTGTTAATAGATGTCATACTTTCCTGTTATTGAATAAAACGATAGTACCACAGAGTATCTCAGTTTAGAGTATACAGTATTCAGTATTATTGTTTAATGTGTCTTTTTAATAACTAACAGTAAGGTCTCTTGAACTTTTCCACTTTTTCAATAGTTTTCAATTCTTGACGTTTCAGATATTACTGATGTTTCATGTAGGTGCAAATCGAGACTTAATGTTACATTTAGATCTCAAAGTCGCACCAGAGTTTCCAAAAGTACATGAAGGTCCCATAAATGTTTCCACTTTTCCAAATCTTTTCAATTATTGACTTTTCAAATATTACTGATGTTTCATGTAGGTGCAAACGGAGAAGCAATGTTACGTTTAGTTCTCAAAGTTGCACCAGAGTTTCAAAATTACACGAAAATACACCATTCATGTAATAAATATGCAGTTTCGTAATAGTACTTTGGTATATACAAATTAAAGCATAACGCTGTAATTGTGGATGAAATGTGAAGCTTAATCTCTGATGCTCGTAAGTAGTTGATGTTAATATACTGCAGTGCAGTGGGAACGTAATTGAATTTTTCGGCCTTGCACCAGATATTTCATTTGAGAAAAGCTGTACGTATGCTACTAAAGATTAAAGTGAGATGTAAGAAAACGTCCGCAAATACAGCCAACTATCTCGAACTTCTATCCTTTTCGTTGAAATGCAGATAATTTGAAAACAGAAAGACGTCTGTGTTTTAATTCTTGTGATATTAATTATCGAATCCTTGAAATAAGGAATCATGCACTATACGCTCTAGTATTATTACCGCCATGTCATGACACTGATCTTCTAGGGATAAAAGTAAAGCAATATTTGCATTGCTATAAAAATGAACGGCTATTTCTATTTTAAAATATGAATACTTCACAGTGATCAATGTATTTGCGAGAGTTTATCGAATTTTAGAACAGTATGGGCGATTCTGAGGGAGTTAGCTTACAAAACAAAACACTGAGAGTACAAGAGGATTTTTGCTATTTGTGCAATAAAATAACGGATGATGGCCGAGGCAGAGAAGATATAAAATGTAAATTGGCAGTAGCAAGTAATGTGTTTCTGAATAAGAGAAATTTGTTAACATCTAAAATTGATTCGTGTGTTGGGATGTCTTTTCTGAAAGTATTTGTACGGAGTGTAACGTGCGGAAGTGAAACATTGACAATGAACAGTAGAGGAAAAAAGAAAATAGAAGCTTTCGAAATGTGGCGCTGCAGAAGAATGCCGAAGATGGGTAGATCACACAACAAATAATAATTTATTTCGAAAGACAAGAAATTTGTGGAACAACTTCACTAAAAGAAGGGATATATTGATGAGACACATTCGGAGACATCAAGGGATCACCAGTTTAGCGCTGGAGGGAAGTGTGGGGAGACCAAGAAATTAATACAATAAGCAGATTCAGAAAGATGTAGGTTGCAGTAGTTATTAGGAGTTGAAAAGGATTGCAAAAGGTAGAGTAGCTAGGAGAGCTACATCAATTGAATCTCCTGAGTGAAGACCATAACAGCAACGGAGCAATACGGCGTCTTGGAAGCTTTTAGGCCAGAATATTACGACAGTCAAAATGTGTGGAATATTTAGAGCCTGTAACACACGGAACGTGGGCAATTGTAGCAGTAGACAGGGCTGGGGTTGATCCAAGCCTGTTGACAGTTTACATTAGTGGACTGAAGTACATGAATAGTTGTATTACGAGTTATACCAAATGGAGCATTTCGAGATTTCGATTAATTTTAGGAATTTGTTAATGCACAGGTAAATGCGTATGTTGTAGGTATATTAATTGTTCATTGTATAGCTATATATGCGGCAGTATGTATGTAACACATCTATACGTGATGAAAAATATTTTGTGAGAGACTATTTACAGTTATTGTATACAGGTGATATATAGTTATTTCTCCTTTGATAAAGATGGCCCGAGGGTGGTCAGAATGTGACCTAAATTGCCTGTCAAAATAAAATTAAGTACAGAGCAGTTTATTGCATAATTTAGCTCCTAACATTTATAAATGTCTATGGCCACATATTCCAAGCACATCAGGACGCAGATGCCTGACAATGGTCTATTCGTTTCAACTAAGTTACTTCTTGGCATCTCTAATTTTTAATCTTGGAGACTGAGAGCGAAACAAATTTTCCATCATACCAATTCAGAAGACGGGTATAAGTTCCAGGAGCAATGCCACGTAACGGGCCGAAAGAATTCATCCATTTAGCTGCTTAAAGAATGTGTGGGTAGCTGAATCTCCTCTCGTTGTGTTTCAGTTCTGTTGAATATATTAAACATGAAAGACAGCATGTTCTTAATTGTAATATCCATGAAGTGACGGAACTAAAGAATTCATTTATGCTGTTGCCTGAGATGGCGAAAACAACAACGGTTAAGGAAATCATAACTGGTGACTCAGAGAGAAATATAGCTCGATTTACGCATTACTACTGTCCCAGATAACTGCAATTATAGTGTACTATTACTGTCGAAACCGGCTCTGAGAAGATTTCAGCAATGAACTTCGACCTTCAGTGTATCTAAGTATTTAACACGGAAACGTAATCAAGTAAAATTTTATGATTCCAGATTTGTAAGAAGTTGTTTTACTACCAAAGATACTGTAAAGATATCTTTCGAGTTCACTAAGCAAAATCTCAAATAATGTGAGTTACAAAAATCCCATTAATACTTCTGGAAAAATAGTTCAGCAGGATGTAAGATACACATTATTAGGTTCGAAAACATTTTTCCACACAAGCGATATATCATTTGGTGCCACACTTTTTCCTTCGTAAACTTTAAACCGTCTCACTTTTCGCTACCAATTGTGACACGCACTGTATACAGATCTTGCACTTGTGCGCCCTCTTTACGTTTAGTGAAAGAGGTGAAGAAATTACGGAATATGATGGAGCCCCTTACGGAAATAGCGGAAAGGTCGGGGAAGAAGGCCAGTGTTCACTCCGTCTGCTTGCCGGGAGGTCTCATCTGAGGTGTGGTGGAGGCCCTGCCGACGGCGATTGAAAGCACTGGGTGCACCCGACTGCAAATTGTTGCTCATGTCGGCACCAATGACTCCTGCCGTCTGGGTTGAGGGGTCATCCTCAGTTCGTACAAGCGGTTAGCGGAATTGGTGAAGGCGGAAAGCCTCGCTCGCGGGGTGGAATCTGAGCTAACTATTTGTAGTATCGTTCCCAGAACCGATAGCGGTCCTCTGGTTTGGAGCCGAGTGGAAGGCTTAAACCAGAGGCTCAGACGATTCTGTGGAGATCTGGGGTGCAAATTTCTCGATCTCCGCTATCGGGTGGAAAAATGTAGGGTCCCCCTGAATAGGTCAGGCGTGCATTACAGGCAGGAAGCGGCTACAAGGGCAGCGGAGTACGTGTGGAGTGCACATGTGGGATTTTTAGGTTAGAGAATTCCCTCTCTAGGCCCGACAAGACGCCTCCTGAGACGCGGCAAGGTAGGAGTAGGCAAAATGCAACAGGGAATAACAATATTGATGTGCTAATAGTAAACTGCAGGAGCGTCTATAGAAAGGTCCCAGAACTGCTCTCATTAATAAACGGTCACATTGCCCACATAGTACTAGGAACAGAAAGTTGGCTGAAACCGGATGTAAACAGTAATGAAATCCTAAACTCAGATTGGAATGTATACCGCAGAGACAGGCTGGACAGTGAAGTGCGAGGCGTGTTTATAGCGATAAGAAGTGCAATAGTATCGAAGGAAATTGACGGAGATCCGATATGTGAAATAATTTGGGTGAAGGTCACGGTCAAAGCAGGCTCAGACATGGTAATTGGATGTCTCTATGGGCCCCCTGGCTCAGTAGCTGTTGTGGCTGAGCACCTCAAGGGTAATTTGGAAAATATTTCGAGTAGATTTCCCCACCATGTTATAGTTCTGGGTAGAGATTCTAATTTGCCGGATATAGACTGGGAAATTCAAACGTTTATGACGGGTGGCAGGGACAAAGAATCCAGTGAAATTTTTTAAAGTACTTTATCTGAAAACTACCTTGAGCAGCTAAACAGAGAACCGACTCGTGGCGATAACATATTAGACCTTTTGGTGACAAACAGACCCGAACTATTTGAAACAGTTAACGCAGAACAGGGAATCAGCGATCATAAAGCGGTTACTGCATCGATGATTCCAGCCGTAAATAGAAATATTAAAAAAGGTAGGAAGATGTTTCTGTTTGGCAAAAGTGACAAAAAGCAGATTTCAGAATACTTGATGGCTCAACACAAAAGTTTTGTCTGAAGTACAGATACTGTTGAGGATCAGTGGACAAAGTTCAAAAGCATTGTACAATATGCGTTAGATGAGTATGTGCCAAGCAATATCGTAAGAGATTGAAAAGAGCCACCGTGGTACAACAAACGAGTTAGAAAACTGCTGCGGAAGCAAAGGAAACTTCACAGTAAACATAAACATAGCCAAAGCCTTGCAGACAAACAAAAATTACGCGAGGCGAAATGTAGTGTGAGGAGGGCTATGCGAGAGGCGTCCAATGAAGTTCTATGTACTGACTTGGCAGAAAACCCTAAGAAATATTGGTCTTATGTCAAAGAGGTAGGTGGATCAAAACAAAATGTCCAGACACTCTGTGATCAAAATGGTAATGAAACAGAGGATGACAGACTAAAGGCCGAAATACTAAATGTCTTTTTCCAAAGCTGATTCACAGAGGAAGACTGCACTGTGGTTCCTTCTCTAGATTGTCGCACACATGACAAAATGGTAGATATCGAAATAGACGACAGAGGGATGGAGAAACAATTATATCGCTCAGAAGAGGAATGGCCATTAGACGTGATGGGATACCAGTTCGATTTTACACAGAGTACGCGAAGGAACTTGCCCCCCTTCTTCCAGCGGTGTACCGTAGGTCTCTAGAAGAGCGTAGCGTTCCAAAGAATTGGAAAAGGGCACAGGTCATCCCCGATTTCAAGAAGGGACGTCGAACAAATGGTTCAAATGGCTCTGAGCACTATGGGACGTAACTTCTGAGGTCATCAGTCCCCTAGAACGTAGAACTACTTAAACCTAAATAACCTAAGGGCATCACAGGCATCCATGCCCGAGGCAGGATTCGAACCTGCGACCGTAGCGGTCGCGCGGTTCCAGACTGTAGCGCCTAGAAGCGCTCGGCCACTGCGTCCAGCGACGTCGAACGTCTATCAGTTTGAGTATAATGACTTTTCTGGAGGCTAGAAATCTACTCTGTAGGAATCAGCATGGGTTTCGAAAAAGACGATCGTGTGAAACCCAGCTCGCGCTATTCGTCCACGAGACTCAGAGGGCCATAGACACGGGTTCCCAGGTAGATGCCGTGTTTCTTGACTTCTGCAAGCCGTTCGATACAGTTCCCCACAGTCGTTTAATGAACAAAGTAAGAGCATATGGACTATCAGACCAATTGTGTGTTTGGAATGAACAGTTCCTATATAACAGAACGCAGCATGTCATTCTCAATGGAGAGAAGTCTTCCGAAGTAAGAGTGATTTCAGGTGTGCCGCAGGGGAGTGTCGTAGGACCGTTGCTATTCACAATATACATAAATGACCTAGGGGATGACATCGGAAGTTCACTGAGGCTTTTTGCGGATGGTTCTGTGGTATATCGAGAGGTTGTAACAATGGGAACTTGTACTGAAATGCAGGAGTATCTGCAGCAAATTACGCATGGTGCATGAAATGGCAATTGAATCTCAATGCAGACGAGTGTAACGTGCTGCGAATACATAGAAAGAAAGATCCCTTATCATTTAGCTACAATATAGCAGGTCAGCAACTGGAAGCAGTTAATTCAATAAATTATCTGGGAGTATGCATTAGGAGTGATTTAAAATGGAATGATCATAATAAGTTGATCGTCGGTAAAGCAGATGGCAGACTGAGATTCATTGGAAGAACCCTAAGGAAATGCAATCCGAAAACAAAGGAAGTAGGTTACAGTACACTTGTTCGCCCACTTCTTGAATACTGCTCAGCAGTGTGGGATCAGTACCAGATAGAGTTGATAGAAGAGATAGAGAAGATCAAACTGAGAGCAGCGCGCTTCGTTACAGGATCATTTAGTAATCGCGAAAGCGTTACGGAGATGATAGATAAACTCCAGTGGAAGACTCTGCAGGAGAGACGCTCAGTAGCTCGGTATGGGTTTTTGTTGAAGTTTTGAGAACATACTTTCACCGAGGAGTCAAGCAGTATATTGCTCCCTCCCACACACACACTCCGCCAACCTACCACTCTAGGTATAGCGATGTTTTAACAGGCCCCCCCCCCCTTTAGTATCGCTCAGTGGGATCTTCAAACGCAAGTAAGGTTGCTCTTGGTTTTGGGAGAGCTGTAATATGACGAGTTCTAGAGCAGGTCCTCACTTCATGTTAATTACAATGAAAGTGTAACTGTAAATGCACGTGATGATGGCAGCATTCTGACGAAAAGCGTCGTGTTAATAAAATATTAGAAACAAGTGACTTTTGCAGTATATTACATCATAAAAATCTTACAATATAGTCGCCGCTCTCAAATAACGTTTATATAGCATGGATCAGTTTAATGTCAGACTGTCTTTATACCTCCAACCAGCGGGAAATGACATTCCTGTTGGTCGCAGCCCAGAAACTAATGGCGGACGCCACACGCAGTTTATCAGATACAAAATTTAAATACGTAAATCTACTTACTAAATCACCGCACCTACTCATTCCGAAGCGTATCGTCCAAAATGAACGTAAGGATAGATATGAGGGCTACCAAAATAAAACAAGGCCTAGTTAGTAAATTATAATGATAGAGAAATAAGGTTGGTTGGTTGATTCTGAGGAGGAGACCAAACATCAAAGATCATTTGTCCCATCTAATTAGGGAAGGATGGGGAAGGGATTCGACCGAAATAATAATCTGGCAAACAATGAGAAGCTGAGAATTTCAATTAACTCACTATAAAATTTCGTTTGTACAAAGAAAAAAATGAATAACATTTGTCAGAAAAATTTATTTGATGAGAGACAGAGGCATAGAGAGCGCTTTATGTTAAGTTTCTGATGCATGATCCACTTAGCGGTAATATTATTCGTCGGTCGTCTTCCTTTGAGTAGCCAACAGGTTGGTCTGAAGTGACTTATACTATTCGGATCTAAATTCACTTGTTCGAGGTTAGCTTTACAGACAAAAAAGTCAAGTACGCAGCATTCAAGAAATCACAAAATTCGTTTCAAATGCCGATTGTGAGGTTACAGTTAGTACGTTTTGTCACACCAGTCACGTTCGAGAATTCACAGCCTGGCAAACAAATTGAAAATTTATAGCGACAGCTAACGTTGTAACGCGCTTGATACCGCGTTAAGTTGCCAATGGAAGGTCTTACAAAACAATAGTATCAAATCATCATAGCGAATAATTTGGCCCAGCACAACAATCTGCTAATTTGCGTTTGCATTGCCATTTCAGTGTGCAGCATTCTCGAGGCTCGCATGACTCGAAATGATGTAGCAATTTCTTTTCATAATGTCGACGTCCATATTAAATCCGTGCCGTATCTGAAACATAAAATTTCGGCAGTATTTTGAATATGTTTTCATACGATACAACGACGCACCTCTCACTGCGTACAAGTGCGAACTCGCCACCTCTCACTTCTAGTATCGACTCGCCATCGATATGGTTCGTATAACAGTTATCTTTTGCACATATTCGTTTATCAGAGCTATTACAAAGATTATCATAAAACCAAAATCATTGCTTACTAAAAAAATAAAAGCAAACATAATAGTGAGAAATTCATATCATAACTTAATAAACGTAATATATAGCTACGTTTTATGCGATAGTGAAATTTTTTTTAACCAATATGAGTTTCTGCGTGGTTTGAAGACAAGCAAAAAGAGAGAAAAAGCAAGTCATTTACACATTTCTACAGCATTTTAAATGGGAAGGTTAACCGAATAACCGAAAGAGATTGTCCACTATATTCGCGTTCCTAAGGTCTCTAGGAGCCCCGCAGAGAAATGCGACACGGCCGGTCCTTGTTCCCTGTAAGCATAAACTATTTGACAAATAAGGCGACAGTTTGCCAACGGCACTGTAGTCCACGGGAAGTGTCACAGCTGAGTAATTGCGCAAAGAAGTAAGATGACTAGGATAGAATTTCTAATTGGTTTGATGATAAGAGCTTGCTCTAAACGCAGGAAAACGTAAATTAATGCAAATGAACGGAAAAAATAATCCTGTAATTTTCTAATATAGTATCAGTGGTGTACTGCTTGAAACAGTCACATCGATTACATTTCTAGGCCCCCAGGGACTCGGCATTCAGGTGCCGGGTACGGGCATGGCGACCCTGGGGTCCCTGAGCTGGGGACTGGTAAGCGCCGCCAGTCCCCTGTCACCGTAGCCTCTGAGTATACTTCAGCGACCATCGTGCGGCGCGGCGGTGGAGCGTTGTGTGTCTCAGGGAATGGGGATCTTGGCCTGACCACCCGGATCGCGAGGATGGAATAAACCGCTATAAACAACCCTTGAATCTCAAGGTGTGCTGCGCGCTGATGAGATGCATGGCTGTTGAGGTGGAACAGTCGTTAGCGGGCAACCTCTGGGGTACCTGCCGCACCTCAGTTGTATAAGGCTTACCTAGGCACGCGAGGCTCCGTCTAGGTGGACTTCTAGTTCCCTAGCTGCTCGTGGGACCGAGATGGATCCTTCGAAATTCTCTTTTCCTCCTCCCAGAGGAAGGGGTGGGCCGATGGAAGGTTCTAACACCCAGTCTCTCAAGAGGGCTCATGCAGTCAGTCCCACTGACTCCGGCACTTCTTTGACAAGTAAAGTCTTTGGCAACCGAATGCATTCTGGTAATCATAACGTGTTTCTCATTGTGAAACGGAAGGAGGGTAGTTTCGATAAGGTTTCCCCCTTCTATATACAAAAGGTTTTGGAGGGAATCTGTGGCTCCTTAAAATCAGTGAAGCGCTTGCGTAATGGGACCTTGCTAGTGGAAACTTCTACTTCCCAGCAAGCAACTAACCTCCAGTCTGCCAAATGGCTTGGGGAGTATGCCATAGACACTTAACTGCACAGCACCTTGAATTATAGCAAAGGCGTCGTGACATGCCGGGATCTAGTCGACATCCCCAGGGAATAACTGCAACGCGAGTGGGCTCCGGAAGGCATCGTTGATGTACAACACATCATGAAGAGGGTTGATGGCAATCTTGTCAAATCCGACTCCTTTATTCTGAACTTTAGCAGCACGAAACTTCCTAAACATGTTAAAGGTGGCTTCCTTCGCCTTAGTGTAAGGCTTTATTTCCGACCCAAATGCGCTGTTTTATGTGACAGCGTTTTGGGCATACCACCTTAGGGTGTAAAGGCGAAGCGACTTGGGGCAACTGCAGTAAGGCTGCCCATGAAGGAGTTGGTTGCTCGTCTCCAGCCAGATGTATCAATTGCTCTGGGAACCACCCTATATGGAGTAGGGATTTCCGAAAATGTTTGGAGGAACGCAAAGTCCAGGAGATAAAAACAACCAAGCGTATCCCCTATGGTGTGGCCAAAAAGATCTACAAATAGCTGCACCCTCCCACATTTGCTGCGTCTTTGGCATCCATGGTTCAGAAGCCTACTCCAAAAGCTGATGCCTCTACACAGACAGAGGTGGTGAGTGTTGGCACTAACACCTGCAGATGTCAGTGCACTTGCAACGCAGTCAGTGTTTCAGAGCCTGTAGCCCCTACTCCAACGGCAGACAAAGGTACAGTGGCGAACTTGGGCCAGCCCCTGGCGCCTCCAACAGCTGAGGCTGTTCCGAAGCCCAGTACGGCCACTACCCCTCCCACGTCGGCTCCGCCAAAGCCCACCAAACCGCAGAAAGCTTCTATACAGCAGCAACAGCGGGTCAAATCACATTGTAAACCATGCAGATGTCGTTTTATGTGAGGCTTCATCTGACTCTTCCCCAGAGCTGATGGAGTACGACATATCATCTCGCCCCACGCCTGCCCCTCCACCAGCTGCAGTCTCCCCACCCAGTCGGAGAGACAGGATGAAGGTGCTACCTCCATCATTGATGGCTCCCATGCTTCAGTGGAACTTGCAGGGGTTGAGGGCGCATGTGGAACAACTTCGTCTACTCTCTCAGGGTAGACCACTGTGTCTGTGTCTCCAGAAGACTTATTTCCATCCACCATAATCCCCTGAGCTACGAGGCTATACACTCCACAAAAAGGACGACCTGTGTGGAGAGAGAGCTAGAGGTGGCGTAGGTATTTTCGTCAGGACGGACTACCACTCCTCACGTCACTCGCTTACGACGACTTTACAGACTGTCGCTCTGTCCGTGCACGTGCGTCATCCATTGGCTGTATGTTCACTTTACTTACTCCCACATGATGCACTTGATGAAGCGGCCCTCACCGACCTTCTTACTCAGCTCCCCCAGCCGTTCATTATTTGCGTTGATTTTAATGCCCACAATGTGCTTTGGGGCTCTGTAATTACCTGTCCCAGATGTGGAGCAATTGAGAGGCTTCTCCTGTCATCCTGTGCCTACATGCTCAACGCAGGAAAGAGCACTCACTTCTGCACAGCGACTGGGTCGTTCTCTGCCATTGATCTCTCGCTTAGCTCTCCAGCCCTTGCCGCCAGTGCTCAATGGGAAGTGGTCGCTGACTTGCATGGCAGTGATCACTTCCCAATCTGGATTCACCTGCCAAATGGCATGGGCCTCGATAGGAGACCACCAAGATGGGTGCTCAGTGGGGCTGACTGGACACTTTATAGCCAGTTGGTCCAGTTTGAACACTGTGCGAATGTTGAAGCATGGGTGGATCATATTACCAAAACGGTCCACCCACGCCGCTGAAGCATCCATTCCACAGTCCACAGGCCACCGGAAGAGGCAACCTGTCCCTAGGTGGAGTGCCGAATGCCGCTCTGCAATCAGGACCAGGCGTGCGGCTCTGCGTCGGTTCCAGTGTCGGCCAACTGCTGAGAACCTCGCAGTCTTTGGGGTGGCGAGGGAGAAATGTCGCCGCATTATTCGAGAGAGCAAGAAGAGGTCGTGGCAAAGTTCCTGATCATCATTAATCGTTCCATCAAAAGTTCCATTGTCTAGGAGACCATCAGGAGAATTTCTGGGAGACGAGGGAGGTGCCCAATGGCTTCTGTAATGGCTAACAGCACTCTCCACACAGGTGCGCGAGACATTGACCAGACTATGGCAACGTATTTTTCCATGGTTACTGCAACAACCATTCAGGATCCGGGTTTTCAGCGCCATAGAGCGGTTGTTGAGAGGTGTAGTCTGGACTTCCTGTCTACCTCTCATGAAGTTTACAACTGGCCATTTTCTATGTGGGAGCTTGATTCTGCATTGTCTGCAGCTCGTGATACATCCCGACAGGATCCATTACAGTATGCTACGGCACCTCACAAGGCCTAACAATGATATCCTCCTCGCACTTTTTGATGCCATTTGGGCGTCAGGTCACTTTCCTGACTCGTGGCGTGAGGCAGCTTTAATTCCTTTTTTTAAAACCTGGGAAAGACCGCATGAGCCCGAGTAGCTACCATAGTGTTGCCCTCACTAGTTGCATGGGAAAGATCTTGGAGCGGCTGGTCAACCGCCGCCTTGTCTGGATGTTAGAATCCTGGCAACTACTTAGTCGCTTTCAGTGTGGGTTCAGGAGGTTTCGCTCCACCCTCGATAACCTTGCCTTCCTGGAGGCGGCTATACAACCAGCTTTCCTACGCCGTCATCACCTTCTAGGTGTATTTTTTGACATCGAGAAGGCCTACGATACCACTTGGAGGCGTCTCATACTGGAGCAGCTTTAAAGTTTTGTGATATGTCTGGACTCTGGCCTAAACTTTAAGGCTGGAGGTTTTAGTGTGTTGCAAAGTGACTGGCTCCTCCCTTTTTCCTGGCGGTCAGCCAGCCACTACAATCTCCTGTATTGTTTTACCTCCCTCTACCACTTTCTTCCTGGGTTGTCCCCGTTTTACTGCTGGCGGCATGCTTCGTCCCACCCTTCGGTGTGGGTAGGCACATATTTTTCCAAGCTAGTTCCCTGTGTTTTACGTTCTGTTTTATCTTATTGTTCTGAGTCTTTTCTTGACACCCGACTCAATCTGTTACTGAGCGAACGCTGAAGACCTTGCCGTTGTGCGCCCTTAAAAAAATCTCCATCACACACACACATTTCTAGGCATGACGTTGCAAAACGAGATGAAATGGAACTAGCACGTAATTTCGGTTGTAGGAAAGACGAATGGTCGAATTCGGTTTATTGAGAGAACTCTAGGGAAAAAAATCGCGTTAGGGGACAACGCATGCAGGACATGTACGATCCATTGTTGAGTACTGCTCGTGTTTTTGGAATGCGCATTAGGTCAGATCAAAGGAAGACTTCGAAGCAACTGAGCGGCGTGCTGCAAGGTTTATTATCGGTAGGTTCGATCATCTTGTGAATGTTACGGACATGGTCCGTGAATTTAAATGGGAACCCTAGAGCGCAGAAAAGTTCTTTTCGTGAAACACTATCGAGAAAGTTTAGACAAACGGCATTTCCGTATTACTCCATAACGATAGTAGTGCCACCAACATATATTTTAATTCACAGACCGCGAAGGCGCCATAAGAGAAATAAGGGTTCGTAAAGAGGCATATACAGGCTGTTTCAAAAATGACCGGTATATTTGAAATGGCAATAAAAACTAAACAAGCAGCGATAGAAATACACCGTTTGTTGCAATATGCTTGGGACAACAGTACATTTTCAGGCGGACAAACTTTCGAAATTACAGTAGTTACAATTTTCAACAACAGATGGCGCTGCAAGTGATGTGAACGGTATAGAAGACAACGCAGTCTGTGGGTGCGCCACTCTGTACGTCGTCTTTCTGCTGTAAGGGTGTGCTGTTCACAATGTGCAAGTGTGCTGTGGAAAACATGGTTTATTCCTTAGAACAGAGGATTTTTCTGGTGTTGGAATTCCACCGCCTAGAACACAGTGTTGTTGCAACAAGACGAAGTTTTCAACGGAGGTTTAATGTAACCAAAGGATCGAAAAGCGATACAATAAAGGATCTGTTTGAAAAATTTCAACGGACTGGGAACGTGACGGATGAACGTGCTGGAAAGGTAGGGCGACCGCGTACGGCAACCACAGAGGGCAACGCGCAGCTAGTGCAGCAGGTGATCCAACAGCGGCCTCGGGTTTCCGTTCGCCGTGTTGCAGCTGCGGTCCAAATGACGCCAACGTCCACGTATCGTCTCATGCGCCAGAGTTTACACCTCTATCCATACAAAATTCAAACGCGGCAACCCCTCAGCGCTGCTACCATTGCTGCACGAGAGAGATTCGCTAACGATATAGTGCACAGGATTGATGACGGCGATATGCATGTGGGCAGCATTTGGTTTACTGACGAAGCTTATTTTTACCTGGACGGCTTCGTCAATAAACAGAATTGGCGCATATGGGGAACCGAAAAGCCCCATGTTGCAGTCCCATCGTCCCTGCATCCCCAAAAAGTACTGGTCTGGGCCGCCATTTCTTCCAAAGGAATCATTGGCCCATTTTTCAGATCCGAAACGATTACTGCATCACGCTATCTGGACATTCTTCGTGAATTTGTGGCGGTACAAACTGCCTTAGACGACACTGCGAACACCTTGTGGTTTATGCAAGATGGTTCCCGGCCACATCGCACGGCCGACGTCTTTAATTTCCTGAATGAATATTTCGATGATCGTGTGATTGCTTTGGGCTATTCGAAACATACAGGTGGCGGCGTGGATTGGCTTCCCTATTCGCCAGACATGAACCCCTGTGACTTCTTTCTGTGGGGCACTTGAAAGACCAGGTGTACCGCCAGAATCCAGAAACAACTGAACAGCTGAAGCAGTACATCTCATCTGCATGTGAAGTCATTCCGCCAGACACGTTGTCAAAGGTTTCGGGTAATTTCATTCAGAGACTACGCCATATTATTGCTACGCATGGTGGATATGTGGAAAATATCGTACTATAGAGTTTCCCAGACCGCAGCGCCATCTGTTGTTGACAATTGTAACTACTGTAATTTCGAAAGTTTGTCTGCCTGAAAATGTACTGTTGTCCAAAGCATATTGCAACAAACGGTGTATTTCTATCGCTGCTCGTTTAGTTTTTATTACCGTTTCAAATATACCGGTCATTTTTGAAACACCCTGTATATACAGTCGTTTTTCCCTTGCTCCATTTTTCGAATGGAACAGACAAAGAAACGCCTATCAGTGGTATAAGGTGCCCTCCGCCACATGCCATATGGTGCTTTGTAGAGTATTTGTGTAGGTGAAGATGTAAATACAACGTGAGATTCGAATTCCAGTTCTGGGTTTCACATTGAGGCTTTCTTCACCTTTTTTATTTCGAGTAAAGCGTGTACCTGCCTGTTACGTCGTAAACGAACACAGCGGATTCCCTTCGCAATCCTTTCCCGGTACGAGCGCGTGCCCGATCCCTAACAACCCGGACGCTGACATGAGATTAAGCCCTATCCCTGCTTGCTTTTCGAAGCGCTACGCTCTCCCGTTTTGCGCCTCTCTTTGAGCATTTCTCGGAAGTTACGACAGTTCCTCTTTCCTATCCCGGGTGTGCGGTCGTGTAATCCGTGTCCTGTCCTCGCGTCCGCGTTCTGCAGGACGCCGCCCGCAACTCGCCGCCTAATTAACGCATAATTAATGACGTGTTAACTCGTCCAGGACGCCCGCCGCAGCCCCCTGCAACGCCCGCCGACATGCACAGCAGGCCGCTCTTACTCCACGAGTGGTTTTGACATTCCAGCTCATCCCATGCAGTCGTCGCCCTACAGATTGTAGAAACAGACCACTTTGTAGAGTCCGTATTCTTATTTCTGGTTTTGTTTCACGTCAATATGAGTATATTATTTAACCATCAGTAGTTACTCGCTTTAGCCTATAACTATTGCATATCTGACATTTTTTAAACAAATCAGATGGTTATGATTGAAGTGCAGCTACTGACGGAGATGGGCTTTAATTAGTGTATGGTGGTGAAACTTGGAAGATACGGTAATGCTTTAATGCGAAATCGATTTGCACTGGGGGGGGGGGGGGGGAAGCAACCTAGTTCCAACTTTGGACACAAGCTCCAAATTTCTCCCTGTGATTCCAATGAACACGTATATAAACGTTTACAAATGTAATCGATCAGGAACAGGACGATGACAGAAAACGTCTTCTTGCATGAAAACAGTTGCGCTCTTCCAAAGTACAATGAGTTTTCGATAACAAGAAAACGTAACCGTATACCTCACACGCTTTCTGAGTGTATTGTCTTCAAAAAATGTTCAAATGTGTGTGAAATCTTGTGGGGCCTAACTGCTAAGGTCATCAGTCCCCTACCCCACACACTACGTAACCTAAATTATCATAAGGACAAACACACACACCCATGCCCGAGGAGGACTCGAAACTCCGCCGGGACCAGCCACACAGTCCATGACTGCAGCTCCCCTGACCACTCGGCTAATCCCGCGCGGCTGTCTTCAATGAAGCACGGACCATGTATAAGGTGCTTGTGAATACACACCACACAGTCACATGTGGCGAGTGCAATGGCTCTTCGTGAACAACACGCACTTTAACAGTACCCCAAATTCGGCTGTTCTGTGTCTTCACTGTACCCGGTAGTGTTAAATGTGTGTCGGCCGGAGTGGCCGAGCGGTTCTAGGCGCTACAGTCTGGAATCGCGCGACCGCTATGGTTGCAGGTTCGAATCCTGCCTCGAGCATCGATGTATGTGATTTCCTTAAGTTCGCCATGTTTAAGTAGTTCTAGTTTCTACGGGACTGATGACGTCAGAAGTGAAGTCCCATAGTGCTCAGAGCCATTTGAACCATTTGTTAAATGTGTCTCATCACTCCCCAAAAAACTGACCGGCCACATGTGATCAACTTCGATCCGGCACTGATAAGCAGATTCAGAACGTTACTGCGAATCATGAAGTTTGAATGTTTGAGTTGCCGCACCGTCTGAATCTTGTATGATGTATGACTACCAGTGTAATACAGAGGTAAAATTTTCCGTATCATTTGCCATGACACTGCACGAGCACTAGTACTACCTGGGACAAGTGCTGCGGGTCAGTTTCTGGTATGATTTTTTTTTCTAGTACTTTAATTGAAAGCTTTGTTGCTTTGGTAAAAATAAAATTGGTTCTTTTTGTCGTGACAGAATAAATTACTATTAATCACACCAGATTTGTCGGAGAACAGCAGCAACATGTGTAATTGATCCAGCTTTAAGAAATTCTATTACCTTTTAGCGGAAAATTCGTGCGGTACTCTCCGACGTTAGAAAAGTCGTGGTATTCCGTTCGGAGCAGGAGGCGGCTGTCTTTTCTCCTTCGCGATATAGAAAATTACTAAAAAGAATGAAAAGAATTTTTTTTTTTCGGAGGAAGATCGCGCCGAGAAAACAGACGGAAGTTACATGAAAGAAACCTAAGGGACCAACTAATTGGATTTGTACGAACATATAAACGGAACTGAAAGAACTTGGAATAAATACTATAACGATGTCGTCACGACAGCCTCCTGTTCCGACAGAACACACGCTGGATCATAAGCTGCATAAATCTTTTAAACAGGAAAGATTATCACAAGTATAATTAATGAAAATAAGGTTGAGAGATTTTCTTTGAAATCAAATAAACTTCAAGGCTTCAAGTATTATATTATGAAACGGAAACTTACATTAACATGGCCACCCATTGTGGCGGTGGAGCGAATTTTCATGATACACATTCTCGCCTGTTTGTGGCTACATATATTTTTTAATTACTTAAACTCTTATAGTTACAATAAAATGATTATATCAGTATGGAGCACAATACTTTTGCGTCCGACTCGCAACACATTCACAGAACAGCTAGAGAGCGGCGCGGCTCCCTGCAGAAGTAAAAACTGACAATTGTTATTTTGAAACATAGGTGCATCGTTTTTTTTACTGATCGATAGCAACGTATAACAGTTTATAGCTATCGTGATATTCTGCGCTTTTCAGGAGCGCAGCAAAGATATCTGGTTACAACATTCATTGGTATATGTTAAAGTTCGCACATACTGACGCGAATACAGAAAAAAAAATTTTACATGTTAAAAATCGCAGTGATAAAGGCTGTAGTGTCACAATGCCTCCCATGTGAGGCATGATGATTCCGGAAGGATCATCAGGACTCACATGTAGTTTCAAGACATTACTGTGTTTTATCATCTGTTTACTTTCGTTCTAACATAAAATTGGAATGAGTTTGTCATCTAGTTATTTTATGCTTCCAGTACAGTTATGAAAACAAATAGTCTTTCAGTGTCTTTTGTGCACTTTGGCACTTCTCTCAGTTCATTGTAAGGTGTCCTTGCACTATCATCTTAATTGCTGTTACTGTGAAACAAAATATGACAAAAAACAATCTTAAGTCTAACACACACAAAGATAAATGAATAATACTCTATATAGAAAACAAAACATGTCAGTATACAAACATACACAGATACATTGAAATAATTACTTAAACAGTCCTCTAAAATTGTCTGTGACCTGTTTGGTCTCGTAATGTTTTTTATCCGTTTCATTAGATTCTTTTAGAATGTCGTTGTTAATCAGGACGTTTCACTTGACACTACACTGTACACTTTTATTAGTCACGCGCTCACTTAACCGGAGTCTGCAACGTTTATTCTCGTTCGGTGAGCGGCGTCGTCCGAGAGGTCACGACCCTGGGTAGCGTCTTTTTTGTGTTCGCTCGTGTTGCCTCTCTAGTGTCTCGCATCAAGCGTCATGTCGTTTACATGCAAATAAACAGAAAGAAACCTGTGTTAGGTTCGTGCTATAATGTAGACTTACAGGTAAAGGTTTTATAGGATTCTGGACAGGATTGATAACCTTCCCTTCCAGTTAACGTTTCAGTGCTCAGTAATGCCTTGTCTTTATTTAACTATCTATCGCAAAATATCCGACGTGACTGATTAAGGGGCTCCGGAAAGACTCAAAATCATTAAAAGTTCAATTTTTACTTTTTTGCGTTTTCTGAATCTGCAGACCTTTTAATCGATATATAATTTATTCAATTCCGAAGACTTCAACTATTTTTAAATTTTTTTTGAAATGTGTTCTACATGGGCGTGACCCACTGTGGCGCTGTTAAACTGATGTCAAATGGTGTTATTATTAACGTCCGTGTTCATCAGGTACATTTTAGTGATGTGAGATAAAGTATGTGTTGTGGCTAACCTGTGATGGTTCAATATATATCGCTGGTGTGATTGTCGATTGTTTCATGTTTATTTACTCTGTCGTTATCTCGAAAATATTCGTAATTAATTCTGTTTCTTGAGTCTCTGTTTTGTTGAAGAATAATAATGAGTAAAAGTAAAGTTATTAGAAATCCTCTGAAGGCTTTTAAGAAAAGGAGAAATGATGGAAAGCCAAAGGTATGTGTTATTACTGTAAACAATAAAGACGATAACCAAGTGAGTGAACCTAACCTCTCAAGTACACCTGCCCATAGCAGTCAAAGTGGGAAAGAAAATACTTCACAGAAGAAGCTTGGTTCAATGAGTGAAAACTATGAATGTTTTATGGGCGAATCGGATGTGAATGAAATATTTCATATGTCGGTTCTCAAAGGAATTTTTTCAAACTGTGTAAGATGTATTCATTGTAGTGAAGTTGGTCTGGAACTCTCCATAATAAAGCACGTAGGACTTGCTAGTGAAATACAACTGAAATGTGATAAGTGTTCATACATGACCACCTTTTGTAACAGTGTTGCAGTAACTGCAACTGAAGAAAATGGTAGCAAAATCTACGAACACAACAACGAGCGATGCTTACTTTGGACAAGGAACGCCTTCGGCTGCAGACAGGGCTGTAAAGAGTCTAGAAATACAAGCAAGAGTAAACAGGAGGAGGAACAAGAGGAAGCTGGAGGAGGAGTTTGCAGAGGATGAAGATAATCCATCCTATGGACCTGGAATGCACTAAAAAGTTACTCCTATCTTTGTCGCTCGATTCCCAAAACTTTTATTTTCTCATACTAATTACACGTTTTCTAAGGATCTTCCAAACATATTTGTTTCAAACTTTCAGTAAATGTTACACAGTACCTTCTGCATAATTTAACACAACCTTTTTCCAAAAAACTGTATATTTTTGAATATATAAATAAAAAATTGCAAAAAAATGTTGTGAATTTTCATTACAATTGAAAAAAAATCATCTTTAATAACTGAACTAAAATTTTGTAAAATCCCTGTGTTAAGTTGTAGCCCATATTCCAATAAATAATCTGTAAAAAGTTCAACTTCCTACCTCAAATACTTTGTGAGGAAAGATGTAATTTATAAGCGTTATTTTAACATTGCAAGTATAGGGCGTTCCGGAGCCCCTTAAATGGAAGTTCGGGCGCCAGATCTGGTATGTTTTTTTTTCTAGTACTTTAATTGAAAGCTTTGTTGCTTTGGTAAAAATAAAATTGGTTCTTTTTGTCGTGACAGAATAAATTACTATTAATCACACCAGATTTGTCGGAGAACAGCAGCAACATGTGTAATTGATCCAGCTTTAAGAAATTCTATTACCTTTTAGCGGAAAATTCGTGCGGTACTCTCCGACGTTAGAAAAGTCGTGGTATTCCGTTCGGAGCAGGAGGCGGCTGTCTTTTCTCCTTCGTGATATAGAAAATTACTAAAAAGAATGAACAGAAATTTTTTTTTGGAGGAAGATCGCGCGGAGAAAACAGACGGAAGTTACATGAAAGAAACCTAAGGGACCAACTAATTGGATTTGTACGAACATATAAACGGAACTGAAAGAACTTGGAATAAATACTATAACGATGTCGTCCCGACAGCCTCCTGTTCCGACAGAACACACGCTGGATCATAAGCAGCATAAATCTTTTAAAAAGGAAAGATTATCACAAGTATAATTAATGAAAATAAGGTTGAGAGATTTTCTTTGAAATTAAATAAACTTCACGGCTTTAAGTATTATATTATGAAACGGAAACTTACATTAACATGGCCACCCATTGTGGCGGTGGAGCGAATTTTCATGATATACGTTCTCGCTTGTTTGTGGCTACATATATTTTTTAATCACTTAAACTCTTAAAGTTACAATAAAATGATTATATCAGTATGGAGCACAACACTTTTGCATCCGACTCGCAACACATTCACAGAACAGCTAGAGAGCGGGGCGGCTCCCTGCAGAAGTAAAAACTGGCAATTGTTATTTTGAAACATAGGTGCATCGTTTTTTTTACTGATCGATAGCAGCGTATAACAGTTTATAGCTATCGTGATATTCTGCGCTTTTCAGGAGCGCGGCAAAGATATCTGGTTACAACATTCATTGGTATATGTTAAAAGTTCGCACATACTGACGCGAATACAGAAAAAAAACTTTTACATGTTAGAAATCGCAGTGATAAAGGCTGTAATGTCACAAGTTACAGCAACATGGAAATGGAGCCTTTAGCGTCACCGGTCGGGAGGCCCGTTGAGGGGCAGGACCGGCCGACTTGGTGCAGCTCTTGTTACATTCGACGCCACATTGAGTGACCTGATGATGAAGACAACACAGCACCCAGTCCCTGAGCGGAGAATATCTCCAACCCAGCCGGGAATCCAACCCAGGCCAGTACGACGGCAATCCATCACGCTGACCACTCAGCTGTCGGGGCGGACAGTTACAGCAACAGCAACCTCATCAATAACTTTCATTGGATGGGACGCCTTCCCCTTCCAGGTGCGACGGTTATGTCACCTATAGTTTTGAACTTCATTATCATCTTCTTTAAACCATATTAAAATATAGTGTCGCTCCTCACCCCTTTCAGTCAGTGATACTCTCTCAGTACAGCACTGTAATTGCTGTCGTTCACATAAAGCAGTTACACTAACATAGTACGGCTCTTTTCTCAACAGCCATACTGGTCACTCAGGTCAAATGACAGTATGGATGTCATACCGCCGGCCGGTGTGGCCGTGTGGTTCTAGGCGCTTCAGTCTGGAACCGCGTGACCGCTATGGTCGCAGGTTCGAAACCTGCCTCGGGCATGGATGTGTGTGATGTCCTTAGGTTAGTTAGGTTTCATTAGTTCTAAGTTCTAGGCGACTGATGACCTCAGAAGTTTAGTCGCATAGTGCTCAGAGCCATTTGAACCATTTTGATGTCATACCGTCGTAGAAACAATGTACAGTACCATATTTGCACCTGGTGGCGGCAACTGGAAATAATATTTTATCCAGGGTAAATCGGTTCCGCATTGACGCATTAGAATATCTACGAAGTTTAACTGCCGTACGATAGGTACAGCCCACAAATGACCTTCGTGAGTAGAAGCATTTTAATTATATAGTAGGTTCAAATGGCTCTGAGCACTATGGGACTTAACATCTCAGGTCATCAGTCCCCTAGAACTTAGAACTAATGAAACCTAACTAACCTAAGGACATCACACACATCCATGCCCGAGGCAGGATTCGAACCTGCGACCGTAGCGGTCGCGCGGTTCCAGACTGAAGCGCCTAGAACCACTCGGCCACCAGCAGCTGGCTTTTAATTATAGCAGCGCGGTAGAAATGAATAATTATATGATACAAATTAACTATTTTTTATGATAAAAGGAAGAGCTTCTTAATTTCTAAATACAGAAGTAATAATGAAACCACTGAAACGATGATTCTGCCCTCTCTTTAAGTTGAAACGTTCCTTCCTCTCTGTCTTTTGGAACTTAAATAGTGTCCGGCCAAGTCGCCGCTCAAGGCTATGAACATCCCGTGCTGTGCAGTGTGTGAGAAAAACCAGGTGATGGGTTGGTCCGTATACTTTCTCCGAAACGTTTGTTGGTTTATACGCATTAATTCTGTGCACTGCTACAAATATACTGTCATGTTAAATAAGGGTCGCCAGCCTCGCTTTGTTCGGCGAGATATGATTGAAATGCTTACTTCTTTTATTCCACTGATTGGTTCCTTTATTAATTCAATTACTTTCAAATATTTCTCATATCCGATAACTGGATTGGAAAACGAGCACCTCAAACAGTCACTACACTCTTTCCAATCGGTTTACAGTATGTTCTTCATCAACAACAATAGATAAGAGTCTAGTTAAAGCGAAGGAAGACGTACAGAAAACCGAAAGTTTCCACCGGAACAAATGGAATGTATTGCTCTCTCTGATATTTAATCAACTGCTTCTTATTTTTATCAAACTCTTGTTGATGTGTCCGCTTTCTGATATGAGACCTCTGTTCTCCTAACAAAAGCTCGTTCATTGTGTCTCACCCCTCCTCACAAAAATCGAAAGACAATCATATTGATCACTGAGAATCATTCACTCTCGAACGCCCACACGCAACACTTCTGAAACCTCAACTCCATTCAGAAAACGAAGACTCCCGTCCTTCACGCCTAAACCAAATTGTGCGAGCTAGCAAAACAACACCACAGAATTATTCTAATATGCAGTCTGCCTCAAGAGCAGGAATTATAGGATGTCAGGTCTGCCAGTTATGTAAAACGACGATTTTTCTCAGTACTCAAACATGTTTCAGCACCACTTTGCCACCATAAAAATAAAAATGTTCACATTACGTCAACTCTCAATATACAGTTTAATAAATAAAAATGTTCACATCACAGAATAAATAAAACGGAAACCCACTGATGATGGCACAGTGGTGCTGAAACATGTTTGGGTACTGAGAAAAAACGGTGTTTTGCATAACTGGAGGACCTCACATCCTACAGTTTTAACTGCACACACGGTCAACACAAGGAGCTGCAAATCCAAATGATGAGTATCCAGAGCAGGACGTAGGAATTGGCAATATCTTACCAGAATTAATAGCACTACCAGAAATGAGCTGCTTTCTGCCAACCCTGTCCGCAATATATTTTTAAAGGATATTAAGAAACAGGTACCATTGAGTGGAAATCGTGCACCTTTCGACCCAGCGAGGTCGGACCAGACCACCATCAGTTAGCCAGAATAAGGGAATGCCGGCCAATATCCCCGTCCCCCTGACAATGGAAAACCGACGTTGGCTTTTACAATGGCAACCACCACTACAGCCGTAGCCACTAACTGATATATTGCAAAGTCTGTGGCCGGATTTTTAAAACTTCTAGGTAGTATTAATCTCATCTGACATTTAGTAACAGCCTTATCATTCTTTATTTGAAGGCCAGTAATACTTGTAATTGAGTGATACCCTGACTCGCGTCAGGTCTGAGAGGAACTGTTCTCTGTGTTGCTGGAAGTTGGAACAAGCAATGATTAATTGGTTAATATCTCCAGCATTTAAAATTTTTCACCCACAAATGTGTGAATTTCTTAGTTTTAATCAATACAAATGAGAAGGGAAGTTGCCATGATCGAATTTCATCCGAGCGATTGAACAGCTACCTCTGCGGTGTATTGATATGTTACGAACAAAATCAGTGTCGTTTGTAAGAACACATCAGTAACACTTTGTTTTCCATGCCTATCCCATTGGGGCCAGGATGCCATTTTTACTTCTTGTAAGCTTTCGATAAAGGGTAAACGCATATCAAGGTAAGCTGCAGATGTAACATTTACCTTGGCCAACTGCATTACTGATTCTATGCGCAAATTTGCGGCGTGTACATTGCACCATAAATACCAGCACTCAGTGGACCAGAATCCTGAAAACATAACCAAAATTACAAAATCTGCTCCAATATGACCAAAAATTGGTATAATGGAGTTTTTGACTCTTCTGAAAACAATTAACGGTAAACTAACTTTATTACAAAACTGCCTCTATTACTGGCTTTATTAAAGAAAATATAAGAGCAACGAAAATTTAAAGTCTTGCGAGTCTTCTCAATCATCTTCTTCTTGTACTTCTTGTTCTTCATCTACATTTTATTACCCATCTGGTTCGTGGCCGACATTTGTATCCTCTTCATGATCCTCAGCATCTGATTCCTCGTAATCCGATGTATCAGGTACCAATACGGCAACAGCTTCCGACGACAAAGATTACATTTCCCTCCGGGATGGTTTCCGCTGAGAATAAATATGTAACAGTAAAATACAATTCTTATGGACATGAAATCATGTAATTATTTTATGATGAGTACTTTTTATATTTTTAGTGTATTTAAAATAAGATTTTATATTAATAGAAAATTTAATTTATATTTTTAATAGCTTATTAGCAGTGTTATAAAAATAACGATTTGTGTGATTATATGAACATATGTGTAGTATTCGTATTTTAGTACAATTTTCAGTTCTATATCCCCAACGTAAATACCGGAATTTTACAACTGTCGCTTAAAAAGTGGCACAGAGCCGGACTTGCGGATAGTAGCTGGATTTTAAGGCTGATTCGCGAAAATGATAGCACATACTTAAGGATGGAATAAAAAAGGTGGAGGAATGTCTGAGAATATAAAACGTGTCTCTTTCTTCGCTCGCGTTTTTCAATTTTTATGCTTGCATTCAGGTAAGAAGTTAATTAACAAAAAGCAATTGTTAATTAATGAATAAAGAATGTAATAAGTGCTCGTAATTAAGTACATACCTTTCGGAGCAGCCTTCTTCTAAAAAAAAATGGTCTGATTTCGCTGAATAAAAATATTTCATCCGATTAAAATTCAACATTTTGGAAGAAACAGCTGACCACTTCTACGACCAGTTTTCAATAGCCCCAACCTTAGTATAGCCAACCTATTAAATGGAAATTCTTAACTCGGCAAGTTTTTTTTTTTATTTACGGCCACTTTTTCGGAATTCTGATCCAGGGTGCGGCGGTCCAGCAAATTTTCGTGGTGGCAACAAAGACCTTTCATTTCCCGCTCTTTAACAAGAATATAAATATTTACGCAATATTTTTCGAGTAGAATAACCACCACTATAGCTTTAAATGTAACAGTAAGGGCTCCTATTCTACCTACTTATCCTTTAACCTGCTTAAAGTATAAGCTGATATTGTAACCATGTCCTACCAGCCTATGATTCATGAGGACGCTAACAAAACATTTTAACTATTACCTAACCCAACAATGTTGTAAATCATGCATAATCTGCTTCAGTAGCCGAAATCGATAACACGTATCGGTGTGGTGGCCGTCCACACGGAAATACCCGATTAAATTGCTTGTGGTGGAAAAAATTCGCCTTCCTTATTTAATCGGCATTGAAACGAGAGGTATGGTGTTAAGATACTCATCACGAGACCTAGGAACACTGTCCTTCATTTGATTTCAAACCTCTCCACAGCGTCCCACGGAATGAGGGTATGTGACACTATTAATGGTGATTCGTCCACGGGATGGCGACGTTAATTTCGGCTGGCCCTTTGTTGCTATTCGAGACGAATAGGCTGCAGGGTGTGTCCCGTCTTCGGGTTTCACTCTGCACTTCTCTCATCATCACACAATACATGTATGACACCAGTAAAATATACAACCGCTGCAGTGACCAACACTCAACAGATGCACATGCGATGCAGTTTTCACTCACTACCAGAGAAGGCGAATTGTGCCCAGAGGAAGAAAAACTCTTTAGCCATTATGTGGCTTGCTTAGCCCTCTGAATCCGCCAGTCATGTCATGCTAGCGTTTATTTTTATTGTTACTCCTTACAACCATACCTGACTATGAAACCAACATCCCCGTAATGACCAATATACGAAGCGGACGGACGCCACAGCATGTATAACGTCTTATATTCGATCTTCATTGTCTGACTGTCATGCGTCTGGCATTCCAGAACTATTTTAAAACTGAATTTGAACCTTGTAACTGATACGAGGGTACTTGTCCAGAACATAGTCTACCATTAGTCACATATCTACGCAGAGCAAGAGTAACGAATATTTGAGAGTTGTTACATCTTAAGATTGATCGCTGGTTAACGGTATTTTCTAAACGGAAGGGGTGCAAGTGTAATAATTCTGGTATTCACTGTCCTAAATACTTGTAGTTCCGTGACAAACGCAAATTGTGAACCTCATATGCTATGCGGTGGGTTCCCGAATGTAACACTTCCCACCAAAAAGCTGTTCCGGGTGTAGCAAACACGCTGGCTTTTTCTGTGTAACATACGCGACCACTTTTCCTAGCGCAACTGGAGGCAACGTGTTTACGTCTTGTCTCGTAAAGGATAACCTCGTCCCGATTCAATTCTTCTTCGCCGGCCAAGATCGCTAACATACATATAACAAACAACGAAATGGCTAATGGGATAGATTTCAGTGATAATATAAACTGAAATTATGAAATACGTGAATGCCACGAAATTTTTCTTTTATTGATAGAATCACACCATCAAGAATACGATTTCTAATGCTATTAATACCGACAGCAAAGTTTCGGGATACTAATTATTTCCTGAGCAGCGTAAAAAATCAAAACAAATTGCTACATAATATCTCAGAATTCGCACGAGATCGCATATATGTTTTCCGAGGCAGCTTTTAACAGTTTGATCCGTCTTTACGCGAAATCGCACTTAACACAATGAATCACTTGTTTCCTCCACATAAACCGACCGTAGACTAGTTAGACAACGCAAGATCACACAACTAGTCCATTCGAAACATTTTTAATAAGTTGTTCTGTCCTTACGCGAGTCGCAGTATATCTTCGGATTCATGTATTACCTCTTCGTAATCCGATCGTAGACTCGTTAGATCATCACAATATCACACAAGTACGTCATACGAGGTAAATTCAATAAATTATTCCGTCTTTATGAGAGATCACGTTTTATAAACGGATTCATATGTTACTTCCAAGGAAACAGGTCGGAGACCAGTAGCGAGTTACCTAAACAGTTTGGCGGCTGCCAGCTCACGGCGCACTTGTGTTTGGTTCTTGTTATCTACCAATAACTGTCTGTAGTCACTGAAATATGTAATTTGACTCTGAATACGAATTGAAAGTTACAGAAGATACAGTTAACATTGTTTCAGGGCTAGTAATGTCATCCGCACGGTTGGCGATGTACATTAACATTTAAACATTAAATATAAATAATTAAAGGCGCGACTCTTAGGCGCCCACCGCATAGGTGAATCACCGCCATTTGTCTATGCTTCATCATGATATATGTTCCGCTCAGGACAGCGTTCTCACGTACTAAGAACACCTGGCACGTAGTGGGACGGCTACGCCGAATCGTCCTACATTCTTGCTAGCTTCCACACTGTGCATTAAATGTAACAACGAACTGTAGTAAAATATATGCGCAGTTGAGGCATGGACACCACAATCTCTAACTGTAGGCATACACTATTTGACCAAAAGTATCCGAACACCTGGCTGAAAACGACTTACAAGTTCCTGCCGCCCTCCATGGATAATGCTGGAATTCAATATGTCGTTGGCACACCCTTAGCCTTGTGACAGCTTCCACTTTCGAAGGCATACGTTCAGTCAAACGCTGGAAGGTTTCTTGGGGAATGGCAGCCCATTCTTCACGGAATGCTGCACTCAGGAGACTTATTTATGTCGGTCGGTGAGGCCTGGCACCAAGTCGGCGTTAAAAAACATCACAAAGGTGTTCCATAGAATTCAGGTCAGGGCTCTGTGCAGGCGAGTCCTTTACAGTATTGTTATTGTCTTGTAACTACTCCGCCAGAGGCCATGAATTGTGAATAGATGCTCGATCGTGTTGAAAGATGCAATCGCCATCCCCGAATTACTCTTCCACAGTTGGAAGCAAGAAGGTGTTTAAAACATCAATGTAGGCCTGTGCTGTGATAGTGTCACGCTAAACAACAAGGGAAACAAGCGTCCTCCATGGAAAACACAACCACATCATAACACCACCGTCTCCGAATTTTACTGTTGGGACTACACTTGATGGCAGATGACGTTCATCGAGCATTAGCTATAAACTCATCCTACCACCGAATCGTCACATTGTGCACCGTGATTCGTCAGTCCACACAAGGTTTTTCCATTGTTCAATCGTCCCATGTTTTCGCTCCTTACACCAAACGAGACTTTACCGGCGTGATTTGTGGCTTATGAGCAGCCTCTTGACCACGAAATGCAAGTTTTCTCACCTCCAGCCTGTCACAGTACTTTCAGGGGATCCTGATGCAGTTTGGAATTCCTGTGGGATAGTCTGGATAGATGTCTGCCTATTACACATTACGACCCTCTTCAACTATCGGCGATCTCCGTCAGTCAACAGACGAGGTCGGTCTGTATGTTTTTAAGCTGTACGTGTCCCTTCACGTTTCCACTCCACTGTCACATCGGAAACATTGGACCTAGTGGTGTTTAGGAGTGTGAAAATCTCGCGTACAGACGTATGACACAAGTGACACCCAATCACCAGACCACGTTCGAAGTCCGTAAGTTCCGCGGAGCGCCCCGTTCTGCTTTCTCACGGTTTCTATTTACTGCTGAGGCCGCTTACATGGAGTACCTGGCTGTAGGTGCCAGCACAATGCACCTAATGGGAAAAACGTATATTTTTGGGGTGTCCGGATACTTTTGATCCCATAGTGTATTTCCGGAAAAAATTATGAGAATTCAGGTTGACTTGTAGACACACATACTCAACATACGCAAACACAGAAGTAAGGTAAAAGAAGTAGAGAACTGGCCCCGCTCTGAAATGAAAACAAGTGAACATCAACAGAGACTTGGTGCACGGCAGCAACACAAACACGATGCTTTGTAAAGCGCAAAAGTGTAATCAGGGAATGGAATTTCACAAATCATGTATCATGTTTCTTTGTGCATTTCCACAACTGAGCAACATAAAAATAGTTCGTATTGGGGACGGATGAAGAAGAAGAGTGGCAATGTCTTTTTCAGAGGACCCATTCCTGCATTGACTTCAAGTAATTTAGGGAAACCAAAGAATACGTAAATATGGATGATATGGCCGCGATATCAACTACCGTCCATTTGAACGTGAGTCCACTGTCTTATCATTGTGCCACCTCACTCAGCAATCTACAGACAGAGCGCGTGAAAATGTATGACTTACGCTCTTGTTCTTGTATTATCTGTGCAACTAGAACATTTTTAGTCCCAAGTCTATCAACACAATATTTTTCACTGCATTTGAAATAGATTGAAAAGTGATGTTACTTAAGTTATTCGTCATAAAAGCACATCGCGATTCTAGCTTATGACAGTAAACATTGAATTTAGGACTGTTACCTGAATTTGAAGGTATATTTTTTTGTCGAGGAAAAATTGTGACTTATTATCCCTTCTACAGCCACATCAGCAGAGATGGAGCTCATACCCAAATCGAATTAGGACACTGCATGAGATTGGCCGTGTACTCTGCAGAGGGACATAGCGATGGAGTTGAATTTGTGCGGGAGAAGATTCATTGACTACCAACCGTCAACTTGCCCGCGAATTGCGCACTTCGAGTGATTCAACTTGTACACGCGGGTGCATAACATGTCCAATAGACCACCAAAATATATTCGGCCTATAATATGTAATGTTCTTAGTCATTTCTGCTACGCATCATTAGTTCAAGGTGTTTTCCGACGCAGATTGAAATATGTCGTTGCTAGGCCCCTCTATAAAATGTGCGACCACACAGGTGTCACTAACTAGCACCTAGCGTCACTGCTTGCACCATATTCTAAAACTGTTGAAAGGGTAATGTATTACAGGCTTGTAACAAACAGTTCAGCAAGTTTGATTTTTCTTATTTAAGAAACAGATTGCAAAATGTTACCCTAGGCAGTTGGAGTAATACAAGGAGGGACGCCACATCATCCGCAAATGTGGATATTAGTATGGGAATCACGCTGGTTTCTGTCATAGGTACACTACTGTTCTTGCTATATGTGAATGACTACCATTTTATCTGGCCCGGAAGATAGAATTAGCCCTTTTAACTGGTGATGAAAGCACAATTGTAAAGGCGAGCAGAAAGTAGCAACAGATAGGAATAGTAAATGATGTTTTTATTACACTTACTAACTGGTTTCACACAATCGGTTAGCTTCAGTGTTTGGAATCAAACAGCCCATTGGCTTTTGTACTGTCAAATATATCACATTTCGAATTAAACTATTAAACCAACAACAATGAAAAGCATAGAAAGTTATAACCTCTTCTGCATGCACAAAGCCACATGGCATACTTGCTAAAAGGTTTAGCCGCTTTTCCTATTAAGAATAACTGCCATCTTTGCGGATACACAATATGTTTTGCATATCTACATTAGCATTAGTAGAGGATTAGTAGAGGACGAGGCCAATGATCGCTGACACTAGCATCAGAATTATAGATATTGATGAAATCAGTTTCCCTAAGTCATTGACGCCAGGACCCGGCATTCGGGCCATGACATAATTCCCCGAATTCATTCCACCCTCCCCTCTAACCTCCCCCACCCACTGCGACCAATGGAGTTACACGTTTTTGTCATAACGGTGAGGGTTGGCATAGCACCAAAGGCGTGCAAGCTCAGACCCCCACTCTGCAAGCAATTTTAAATGTCATAGTTCGACTCCATGTGCGCCACCATTTCTTTGCTGTCTGCAGTTGAGGATGGAGGGGCTCCAACTGCTTTCGAATGATATGCTCTCTACTCTAGCTCTGTGCTCAGAGATCTGCTATAAGAAATTAATTTTTTGCTCTAAAACTATCGGAACGATCCGGCGAAATCGCACAGACGTATGCAACGTATCCATGGCGTTATGATGGCGTCACACATACGTCACGTTCGTAGAACGTCGGCGTCTCATATGCGACTCTCAGCTGAGCGTCAACGTCCGCAACTTAGTGCTCAAAGTACCTGTATTAATTATAAGTAATGCACTGTTGCTCTCCATTCGAGCCTCTGCTCTGTAGTGAGGGGATCAACTGCTTAGTGGCCGGGCGGAGTGGCCACACGGTTTGAGGCGCTATGTCACGGATTGAGCAGCCCCTCCCGCAGGGTGTTAGAGTCCTCCCTCGGCCATGGGTGAATAATTACCGTAAGTTAGTTTAAGTGGTGTGTAAGTCTAGAGACCGAAAGCCTCAGCAGTTCGGTCACTTTGGAATTCACACACATTTGAACATTTGAACTGCTTAGTGAGAAGCAGAGACAGAGAGAGAGAAAAGAATCGAGAGGTACGATGCTTTGAAAGTATAAAATGATGACGTCAGAGCATAGTCAGCAAAATATTAGTAGAAAGATACCAAATCAGGAAAGTGCTAGTATTGGTTCTACAAATAGACAAATTATTAGGACGTCGAGTCTGGAAATTGGTAATATTAGTATGCCACATCAATATCATGATGTATCAGCTGCGGATCTGTGCGTATCTGTCTACTGTGGAAAAGCGGAAAAAGATGTGTCCAATGAAAATAACTAACCTCCTGGCGTTAAGTGTAGGTCCTCGCACAAAACAGCACTTGAGAAAGAGCAGGTCACAGTGTCAGAACATAGCCTGTACTCAAAAGTATCTCAATTGTTTACGAATCATGCTCTATTTTTCAGCTGCTCTTTGTTAATTTCGTTTCATTGTAGATCTGTGCTCTGTGGTGAGGAGATTACGTTACAGGTAATTGGGAATATTTCTTGCACTGAAGTCGTGTTTTCTGCAGTTCTCACACTTTGCCTACAGATACACACATATGCATTTCTACCGAGTCGCTGATTGATGAAAAAGTGTTTATGCTCATAGGACATTAACATAGCACTTATGTTTCGATGTTTGGAGTCAGTGCAGTTTATTGAACCCGTATGCAGACCGAACATACATAATAATAATAATGATGTTAGCATGTCATTCTTGTCATGTGTAGCGAGCAGTAAAGAAATGGTGGAGTAGACCAAAATCCGAATGTAAAAGAAATGGTGGAATTCCCTGCCTGATGTTAAGATATCGCGATTAGGGTAGCGCCTGCACTATACCGAAAAACAAGCTTTTACTAACCGCCAAAAAGTCGTTGCGTTGTCTATAAGCACAACCACTGACCGTCTCTTACAATACGTTCCACACGTTCTGACACGTTCCACATCATTAAGAAATGTCGTATTCATGATCTGTGGAACAAGGATTAATGTATGTATGTATGTAAGTATGTATGTACGTACATGATTCGCTCTGTCACGTTGCACCGACGTCAAACGCATAGCGCTCCCCAAGCAAAACTGCCAGGTGAGCTACACACATGGGTAAAAAAGAATCGGAATACTAAATTAACATGTGTCGTACATCCCTGTATCCGTCAGCACCACATCTTAACGCATCTCTCACTCTCAATTCTTGGATCCCATCTATTCGTCGAATATGGGGTGTCTAGGAAACCTGCTTTCTCGGATCGCTAGACAACAATTAAAACAAATCGTGTTAATGAATTTTATTACAAAAAAAGAAATGACAATACTTAACTTTGAGAAACAGAGATATGTCGAAGCAAATGGCGACATGCAGTATAATCAATGTTCTTCAGAATAACGATTCCAATGCAAGTGAAGCAATACAGTGTATGCGTCCATCCAGGTCGCTGGTGTTAACGCTACTGTAGAACTGGACCACGACCAGTCGGGCGCTTATGTTCTCTTCACATAGAGGCCCACGCTGTCGCGTTGTCGTCCTAGAGAGGAGTCGGTCAGAGCACAATTTGCTGAATCCTTGTCACAGCCCTCTTTGCTCTATCGTTACCGCCTGGCGTGTCGACGCTTTACTTTATGCCGTACGCAGGGTGGTCCATTGATACAGACTGGGCCAAACATCTCACGAAGTAAGCATCAAACGAAAAAAGCTACACAGAACGAAACTCGTCTAGCTTGAAGGGGAAAACCAGATAGTGCTATGATTGGCCTGCTAGATGGCGCTGCCAATGGTCAAACGGTTACCAACCGCGTTTTTTAAATAGGAACCCCCATTTGTATTACATATTCGTGTAGTACGTAAAGAAATATGAATGTTTTAGTTGGACCACATTTTTTGCTTTGTGATAGATGGCGCTGTAATACTCACAAATGTATAAGTACGTGGTATCACTTAACATTCCGCCAGTGCCGACGGTATTTGCTTCGTGATACATTACCTGTGTTAAAATGAACCGTTTTCCAACTGCGGAAAAGGTCAATATCGTGTTGTGATCAAAATGCCCAACGGGCATATACTATGTATGCTGCTCGGTATCCTGGACGACATCATCCAAGTGTCTGTACCGTTCGTCGGATAGTTACGTTATTTAAGGAAACAGGAAGTGTTCAGCCACATGTGAAACGTCAACCACGACCTGCAACAAATGATGATGCCCAAGTAGGAGTTTTAGCTGCTGTCACGGCTAATCCGCACATCAGTAGCAGACAAATTGCGGGAGAAGCCGGAATCTCAAAAACGTCGGTGTTGAGAATGCTACGAGTACATCAACATCGATTGCACCCGTACCATATTTCTATGCACCAGGAATTGCATGGCGACGACTTTGAACGTCGTGTACGGTTCTTCCACTGGGCACAAGAGAAATTACGAGAGGATGACAGATTTTTTTGCACGCGTACTATTTAGCGACGAAGCGTCATTCACCAACAGCGGTACCGTAAACCGTCATAATATACACTGTTGGGCAACGGAAAATCCACGATGGCTGCGACAAGTGGAACATCAGCGACCTTGGTGGGTTATTGTATGGTGCGGCATTATGGGAGGAAGTATAAATGGCCCTCCTTTTATCAGTGGCAATCTAAATGGTGCAATGTATGCTGATTTCCTACGTAATGTTATGCCAATGTTACTACAAGATGTTTCACTGCACGACAGAATGACGATGTACTTTCAACATGATGGGTATCCGGCATATAGCTCGCGTGCGGTTGAAGCGGTATTGAATAGCATATTTCATGACAGGTGGATTGGTCGTCGATGCACCATACCATGGCCCGCACGTCCACCGGATCTGACGTCCCTGGATTTCTTTCAGTGGAGAATGTTTAAGTATATTTGCTTTCGTGATCCACCGACAACGCCTGACAACATGCGTCAGCGCATTGTCAATGCATGTGCGAACATTACGGAAGATGAACTACTCGCTGTTGAGAGGAATGTCGTTACACGTGCTGCCAAATGCACTGAGGTTGAAGGACATCATTTAGAGCATTTATTGCATTATTGTGGTATTTAAAGGTAATCACAGCATGCGTTCTGAGAAGTGATGAGTTCACAAAGGTACGTGTAATACATTGGAACAATCGAAATAAAATGTTCAAACGTACTTCGTTCTGTACTTTAATTTAAAAAACCTACCTGTTGCCAGCTGTTCGTCTAAAATTGTGAGCCATATGTTTGTGACTATTACAGTGCCATCTATCACAAAGCAAAAATAGTGGTGCAACTAAAACATTCAAATTTCTTTACGTACTACACGATTATGTAATAAAAAATGGGGATTCCTACTTAAAAATACGCAACTGATATCCGTTTGACCTATGGCAGCGCCATCTAGCGGGCCAACCATAGCGCCATCTGGTTTGCCCCTTCAAGCTAGACCAGTTTCGTTGTTTGTAGTTTTTTCGTTTGACGCTTATTTCGTGAGATATTTGGCCCGGTCACGAATAATGGACCACCCTGTATATAGACATATCTTCTGTGGGCGTTAGATCAGCGCTATGTTTCGGAAACAGAGTGACCACAAGAAAAACTGCTAGCTTTCAGTGAGTTTTCTGAGTGAGGGAAATCTGCTTGGTTTACGAATAATAAATTAGATGCTGATCTGATACTGCCTTGTGAAAAAGGCGAAATGCGTTGAGTACAACAGTGAAATTAAAAATTAATGTGCAGCGTGCAAAGGGGATTTTACTTGTAAACTGCTGCAGTTTATATACAGATGCTGGGAAAATGGCTGTTGTAAGTAACTTATTAACAAAAATTTATTTTGTGAATTAGAAAACTGATTGATAATAACTAGTAACATTTACGGAAAACACTTTATAATTTACACAATCTTCCTAGTCCCAACTAACACCACCAGAACGCCTACCCGGATCTTAAATGAACTGTGGACATGTGATGCAGTTCCAATTAGCTACGCACTTCGATACTGTGGACATGCGTTCCAATACGCTGAAGGAATCGCCTGTACTAATTAAAAAACGTAAAGTGATTAATAATTTTAGTTTCGCACGCAAGGCCTGTCTCACAACATCTAGCGTTTCAACTGGAGCTTAACATAACTAATAAGTTCTTCAAAGTGAAACACTGATATAGTTTTCGAATACTTAGGAATAGATATGATGACAGCTTTTGTAGCGATGGATTTAGTTAGAGGAGCAGATTATAGACATAACTAATAAATAATTGCAAATGAACACGAAAGTTACAATTAACTATATATATATATATATATATAGGGATAGGTGATTCAGCTGCAGGAACGTAAATGAAGTATAGTGCAATAATTTACTTTCTATATATGTTTCTGCTCCACTGTTTGGTTACAGCTACCTTCCATTAAACAGACTAAACAGACGCTGACACAATGAACATATTTCTGTCACACAGTCCAGTTGAATAGAAACGGTAAGGAATAATTTTCCCAGTATACTAATGGAAATTTCAGTGGTTTTAGTTATTGCTTTGTTACAAATTAAACCGTGACCTGCGAATGCTTAAAAGACTGTTTTTTGACGTACCATTACCAGATAGTGCATTTGGTGTGATAATGATGAAGACACATGGAATTGCGTGTTCAGACCACAGCTGACTGTGTAAACGTAGCAGGCTCTGTGAATGCCGGTGTACTGCAGCTGTTGCCAGAGCTGGCACTAAATAAGTGGGTAGTATCTATAGTCGCTGACTGTCGTAGTTTACGCGCACAAGAGTATTCTTACGTGATCTCCTACCAAATGCTGAAGTACCCTATATTAAAATTAGTACGAAACTGTCTCTCTTGACCCCTACCAGTGATATGATGCCTCTGATGCCCAACACCAAATCGTCTACTTAAAGCCTGGCGTTCAAGTGTCCCACACTTGTCCCACACTACGAGTATCACTCAATGGCATTCTGCAGAGCTTTGCTATGGACGTGTCCACACATCTAATTGACTATGTCGAATTCTTTTCTGTTAAACTTTTGTTATTGTTGCAGAAAGCCCTCTTTTTATTACGCTGACAGATACACACAAATGTCAAGACTGGTCCTCTCTTCTTTCCAAGTGTCTTGGGTTAGCCGCTATCCTTCTAACTCAGTCGCTAAGCACTCTACGTGTATTTCCTCTCTTGTTTATGATCCTCTTCAAAACGCATGTCACTTTCTCCTCCTTTACTTCTGTGGCTGCAGTAAGACTACTTCGGTCGCCACAAGTAATTTTGCATAAACTAGATTTTCCATTTTGCACTCAGCACTAAAGGGATACATATGTAATTCATACCAGTATTTACACAATAACGTAGAAAATGAATATGCAAGAGTTCTCGTCTCAATTGGCCTTACAGTGTGATGTCAAGACATTCAATCCATTACAGAGTTGTTGCAGAGGTATTCATGATATCCTTCCAGGCTCCACTAAAACATATCTTGGAATATTCCTCTACATTGTGGTCAATAGTCTGCTGTGAAGCTTCGCAGTCACACAGTGGGGAGTCCTAAAGTCCCAATTTGTACACGAGGACTTAATGCTTCTGTGTCCACATCGGATTCTGTGCACTTGACACCAGGTTCTACTATACAGTTGCAATCCAGATGTACGCGTGGAGTCTTCGAAACCATGACGACTTATTCTGGTGTTGTTTTTCCGTGTCTCCTTCCACACATCTTCAGTCTTGAGTGGTTGGATCTCACGAGCTATCTAGAATGGTTTCCATGATCTGAGACGGATTCTCTGTGGATTGAACACTATGCCCTTGGCAGGTAACCTTTGGGGAAACTAAGTTATAAATCATTTCCCATGTACGGGTCACTGGCCCTTGTCGTCTCGAATTGGATGGACCATAGTTACTGAGAGTGGACAGCCAACGGCAGGTGATTTAATCTCAAGGTCTCAGATTTGATTCTCGTGAATTCCAGCTAGTTTCCGGATAATGCTGTTCCTGCGCTTTCAATTTCTTACGAGTAACGTGCGGTGAGTACTGAAAATAATTGTTGTGAATTGTATATGTACAGAACTTACATTTGATTCATCGGTATTTACTTGCAAAAGATAAGGCAAGCGGCCGGTGTGGCCGAATGGTTCTAGGCGCTTCAGTCTGGAATCGCGCGACGGCTACGGTCGCAGGTTCGAGTCCTGCCTTGGGCATGGATGTGTGTGATGTCCTTAGGTAAGTTAGGTTAATGTAGTTCTAAGTTCTAGGGGACTGATGACCTCAGATGTGAAGTCCCATAGTGCTCAGAGCCATTTGAACCATTTTTTGCAAGTGGAGAAGTGCATATAGGACTGTAATCATTTCAGTCGAATGCTAGTCTCACCCCACAAAGTCTATCGTCCATACCAAGTCATCTCCTTTTCTGGTGCTCTGTCATCATCGATCTTCTTGTCTACAAAACATCCGATTTCTTTCCTGGGATATTAGTTTTCTCAATTTCTGAACTTGATATTTGTTTCCAACTTTCGTGATTTAAGGACAGCAGCAGGGCATTTACAGCATCTAATACTGATGAAGAGCAAGCTTATAGTTCTTCAGTTAGTGTATAATGTAAAGTGTGTTTTGTAATATTATGAGACGACGTTTCTTATAGTAAAAAAGACAAAACAGTATGCACATAAATTTGTCTTTCTGTGGGAATATAATAATAAGCTTGGTTTTGTAAATTAGGGTCGCCTTTTAGACATAAATACTCGTTTACAAGACGTCATAAATGACAGAGATACGTGAAGTTGTACTATACGATCATTTTGTAAACACTCTACGTCATCTATAACTTTTTCAGCGACTGTATGGGGTATTAGAGAGTAATGGCTAACATGCAGCAACTGTGAATCTCGTTAGTACCAGAGTAATTCACCGTTTTGCATTCAAAACGAATATAAATATACTGCATGCTATTTATAAACAGTTTCCTAGCAAAACATGTGGGATAATATTTTACCACGGACTTTCACATTGTATTTATTTGTTGCATATGTTAAACACTTGCATAAATAGTATTTGAGAGCACAAAAATTAATAGCCGAGGGGCGCAACATAAATATGGGTGTTGCTTGTACAAGAGAGAGAGAGAGAGAGAGAGAGAGAGAGACAAAAAGAGAAAGATATGATATGGATGGGAGGCGGAACTTTCTTAAAAATCTGCCACAACATTCTGCTAGTCACACTTCCATCATAACAACTAATTAACACCGATTGATTCCTACGTTCTCATTTTTTTCAGTACTGTGGTTGCATCTGAAATTCAACGCGGGATATTGGTACACCATCTGTTGATTAAAGAAGACAACCCCTGACACACTGCCCTCTCCCCTTTGTCAACGCAATTTCAGGGTATAAATTTTCTTCATTTCATCACTATTGTATAGTGGTCTCATTTTATTAACTGTGATCTAATACGTAAAACATCGAGGTCAATGGGTAGATTATTCTTATCTTCTTACTCAAATTGTCATTTAGTGTTTTCGCTACATCATCAGTTGCAATGTATGTGATATCATCAAACTACAAGTCAAGCTACTTTTTAACAGAACACCACTCAACTGTTCAATCATTAAATAAAATAATTAAATATATGCTTACAGGTAATTCCGGGGGAGTGCTGAAAAGTAATGCCTCTGAAAACTCTTAAAGCTTTTTAAACAAAGCAAACGTTATTAACATTCCACGCATTTATTCTTCATATCTATATATTTGTAGCCCTCTGCCGTTGGAGAGCTCTTAATTGTAGCGTGTAATATGGCGGTGTGTAACGTAACTATGTTGGTGCGTGCGAAACCGCGTTCTGTAACCGAGTAGTTTGGAATTGGAAGAGTTCCTCCACCCATGGACCACTCTCTCCTTCTGTATGACAATGCACAGACTACAGACATGTGCTGCAGCATCTGCAACAATCCGACGCCTTGCGTTCACTGTCGTCGATTAACTTCCTTACAAGTCTGCAATTCACACTCTCATCACACGAACTAATTAACACCGATTGATTTATACGCTCACCACTTTTGGTCCCATCCAGTTTTCATCTGTATCCAAAATTCAAAGAACTACTTCGAGGACTTTACTTCGGTAGCGATGAACCGATGCAAGAAGAAGTGATGTGACTCAGTAAATAAAGTCACTCATTTCTAACATTCTACAGGGACAGTCTCAATCAACTGGTCTCTCATTGAGAGAAGTATGTTTTTCGCCAGGACGAGTACAATCAGTTCCACACGAAATCGTAAGCCATAATCTTAAATGTAACGTCCGCAGCGAGATTTCTGGCAGTGGTCTCGAATCTGTACTCAATACACTTTTGCACAGTGTATAGATAAACAGTTTGAGAGTTGAATGTTTTATTTTGTCGGCTGAAATTTAAAATTTTGCACTTATTTACAGCCAATTCAAACAATAAAGAAATGTGCAATATTTATCAAAAATACATCCTGAGGTCCGTTAAGAAGCTATTTGGTTCTAACGAGGCAAACTGGGTGCTTCAAGAGGCTAATGATCCCAAAAATGGCAACAGTCTCTGTACAGCGTGGAAACAAGAGAATGGGTGTGTCCACCATGGATTGGCCTGCAATATCTCCGGATGCAAATCCGATCAAAAAGTGTTTCGTTGTATGTTAAGATGAAGCTTAAAGAGAAGCCAATATACTCTTTGAAGCAGGTGTCATATATAATCAGGACGATATGGAGATCGTTACCGAGAAAATATGCAGAAAATCTCGTGGAAAGCATGCCAAAATGGTGCCAAGCTATAACCGATAATCGCGGTGGTTGGATTAATTGTGCAATTAATTGTGCAATTAGTAGTAACATGTATTTTCATGTAAACGTATATTTATAATAATGTCTTTTATTTCGTACAGATAACGACGCACACTTTCTTGTGGAACTGACTATATGTTAATAAATAAATACGTAGACATGAAAAATAAAGACGTGGAATATTAATAATGTTGTTTTATTCAAAAACCTTTAAGGATTTTTCATAAAAAATTAGGAGGCATTACTTTCAAGCACCTTCTCGTATGTAATGACAAGACTCATTTAGGCTTTGATCTCGGAAAGCCTAATCAAGAAAAACATCCCTTCAGCTGTAATGGTGGAATGAACTTTCACCTTTCAATGGTATGTGCACTGATATAAAACTTTCTGGCAGATAAAAGCTGGGTGTCAGAAGAGAAATCTGATCTGGGAGCCTTGCCTTTGACGAGTAAATGGTCTACCAACTGAGCTATCCAGCCACAATTCATCACTCGCCCTTAAAACTTCACGTCCACCTGTACCTCTTATCTTCACTGAAGCTCTCCTGCATACCTTGCGGGACTAGAAAGCCTGGAAGAAAAGATATTACCGAGCCTCGCTTAGTCACAGCCTCGGGGATAGTTTCCAGAATGAATTCTCACTCTGCAGCGGAGTATCTGCTGATCTGAAACATCCCAGCTGATCAGAAATGTGTGCTGGACCTGTACTCGAACATGGGACCTTTGCCTTCGGGTGGGAAGGTAAGCAGGAGACTTCCTGTCACCTTTGGAGGGTAGGAGATTACTGTAGAAGTAAAGCTGTGACGGCGGGTTGTGAGGCGTTCTTGGATAGTTCAGTCGGTAGAGCATTTGAACGAGAAAGGCAAAGACCTCAGTTTCCTGTCTCGGTACGGGACACAATTGTGATCTTCCAGGAAGGTTCAATATGCAGTGGAGTTTCTCAGTCATCGAATTTGGTCCCTGAAGTTACTAAATTCATGTCCCACTGCGTAGTAGAGTTCAGCCGTAGCATACAGTTTACATTCATTCAGCCGTAGCATACAGTTTACATTCAAGGTATCGCATGTAATGTAGACAATGCTAACATTTCATACGTTTCCGAGATATGAAAGCAGTGATTTACGTAAGAATTCATTTGGAGATGCGGGTGCATTTTGCTGAATGAGCTATGATTTTTGGTTTTCGTTCTATAGAGATAATAGCGCGACAGTCATTTACTTAGAAGAAATCACTGACTGTTTTCACGACTACTTCTAAATAGGAATACGCCACTGTAACGCGTTCAGTCAAATTTTTCTCGTTTGAAACGATCCCTGCGCTAAATCTGGAACTCAATACTATCGACACAGTGAAATTGAACTTCGATAATGGGCGTAATATGAAATCTGCCACCAATACTGTACTTCACGTTTAATATAGAGGGGATCAAAATGTTTCCATTTGAGAGCCTTGCTGCAACGTATATGCAACGCAGCGCGACTCCGATGCAGGTATATTGCACCGACATATAGGCAAGAGATTAGTCCGGTATTCGTGTCCCTCCGACGTGCTTGCAATAAATCAAGACACGAGAACGGTGCCAACGTTTATACTAAACGGGTCCAAACAGCACCAACTTGCTGTTATCTCTTTTCTTGATAGCCGAGGAAAAAACACTGGTAGACATCCATGGGAGAATTAAGAGTGTGCATGGGGCAGCACGTCTGTCGAGATACACCGCTGTGGACAAGGGGTGCGGCTGCTTCAGGATGACGCACGTCCCCATATCGCAAATGTCGCAACGCAGAAGTTACACCAAATCAAGTGAGAGGCACTCGAGCGCCTGACCTGTGGTCCTGATCTCTCCCCACGTGATTCCCACGTCTTCACTTCCTTAAAGAAGTATTTGAAGAGTTGACGATTTCAGTCGGACGAGGATGTGCAGCGGCCAGTTATCGACTTCTGCACGCAGCAGGACACAGTGTTTTACCAAAAGGTTATCTTCAATCTGGCTCGTCGTCCGGGGTCTCAGTGGACACGGCGGTTTTGCGTGATTGGCATACAGGTTCCGGACTGTACGGCCTTCGAATGGAAATTTTTTTATGGCCCCTTATAAATTTTCCACTTTCCAGACAAACATCACATCGTTAAAGTCCCCCATTTCAATAGCTCTCATATTATGTACATCATTTTGGGACTGAAATATAACATTTGCTTATTCCGAATGCAGTTTAAGTGTACGTCGCTGTAGTAAAGGTAGCAGGCCTCTGTAATTGCTTGATACAGTATCTGTATAATACTGTCACATAGGTAGATCAGTGTTATTGTATAATGTGTTAACTACCAGATACTGAGGCGTAGCGCCTTCACATCGCTCCTGTCGCTTGTTAGAACGATATCGTTATAGGCATGAGTCATCGACAAATGTCACCAGGTGACATAGACCTGAGTTACAGAGCTGCACGTAGTTGAACTAGTAGGCGGCAAAGGTCAGCAGTTGACGGACAGTGCTAGCAGTCGTAGTCAAAAAAATGTTGTAAAGTTATATTTGACTAATATTTAATGTATTTGCATAATTATAATTGTTTTATATGTGTAGTAATTAGCAGCGTGAGTGTTGTATGAGTGAAGAAGAACAGAAGTAAATGAAAATTGTTTTGTTTATTCACGAAGTACCAATTAAACTATACAGGGGATTTACTATAATTAAATGTGCAGTCAGTTTATGGTACTAATAAATTGTGAGTAGAGCACAAATTAATCGGTAATTTCAGAAGGAGTAATTTTATATTTGGTATCAAAATTTATTTATTTAGCAATAGAAAGAAATGTTTTACTACGATTGGTCATTAAAGTAAAGCGCGGGTCAGTGCGGGATAATACTACAACCTGATTTGCAGTTTGTGATATCAGACAATCAGAAAAATGCAGGCTCGCGCCAATCTATGCTGGGAACAAAGCCTTTGGTGTGATCTAGGAGTGGGTCGGGGCTGAGTGTTCGAACTAGTAACATCTCATTGAAAGCAGCTCCGACGAAAGTACTGTAAAATCGCGGAAAAATGTTAATTACGAGTTCGCGAAGTAGTACAAAGTGTATTTAAGTGAACGGTATAGTGGAAGTCGTGTGGAATTTCGGACGCTGCTTTGACAGTTAGATAAAACCGCGTGGCGTGTTGTGCGATCTAAGACTGGAACAGGTATTACGTGTAGGGCAGAGTGCACAACATTTGAGCGAGCATTTTCATATGAATGCCACGGTGGAAGAATTGGGCGACTTTTGAGGGGTTTCATGAATGGATCCAATTTTGAAGTCGTTCATATGACTGCAGGTGCTGGTCAGGCAGACCGTGTTCTATTGACAGAAAAAGATGAGTCAGAGGAAGTAAAGATTTTTGAAAGTTTTGAAAACATAGTCAGCGATCTTAAAACTAGTTAACATTAAAATTTAAAACAGTCTTGATCGCAATCATGTTAAAATATTTTTTGGGCCGGCCGGGGTGGCCGAGCGGTTCTAGGCGCTACAGTCTGGAACCGCGTGACCGCTACGGTCGCAGGTTCGAATCCTGCCTCGGGCATGGGTGTATGTGATGTTCTTAGGTTAGTTAGGTTTAAGTAGTTCTAAGTTCTAGGGGACTGATGACCTCAGAAGTTAAGTCCCATAGTGCTCAGAGCGATTTGAACCATTTGAACACCGTTCTGGAGTCTGAAGATGATTCTTTCATAGAGTCGAAACCGTCAGTCACTCCAATAAAAAATATTTTAACATGATTGCGATCAAGATTGTTTTAAATTTTAATTTTAAGAGGAAGTAAAGTCTGGAGGAAAGGGAGGGTGGAATAGCACTTCCTAGTTCAACGTTTGCAAGCATATTTTTATGGGTTTTTGCGACATGGCGTTAACCATTGTCATGCTGGAAATTCACCTTTTCGTGTCCATCGCTGTGTTATGATCGTTCCTTTACCATCGCTCGGTTCAAACGCATCAACTGCTTTCGATAGATGTCCTGTAATTGATTCCGTTGGTTTCAGTAGCTTCTAAAACCTTCTCTTTTTCACAGCCATAGCATTATTTAGCGTCCAACACATCGTTCTTGAAGCGACGAAACCATTCTCTGCATGTTCTTTAAATAATAGATGCTTCACGACAGGTCTTACCTAGTATTTTATGAGCTTCAGAAGCAGGTTCCTTCCTGTTAAACAGAAAATGACGACTTCCCGCCAATGACGAGAATTGGACTCGTAATTCGACACATTCGATCGAGAATAACTTCATGATGCAGTCTCAAATCTGCCAATATTTTCATGGCATGTGTTTACAAGTACTTAAGGTTATCGTATGACACATACGACCTACCACCCGCACCACCACTTTTCACTACGGCCATCTGCTGCAAAAGGTGGCACCGAAGATGTTGATCTAATAAAATTGCGCCTGACTGCGCAATACTCACGATAAATCCAAACTCCATCGACAAAATTTCAGACGTCTCTAAGGATATAGTCTGAGCGTTATGGTGCAAGGACCAATGATCTCCGGTGGCTACTTGCAGAGTAATTTCGTTTCATTTCTCACCCCAGTTTGTCTTTGTATCCGTAATGCACTGAATTTGTCTGCAGAACGATGCAAATGTCGACGGTCTGTACTGTGTGTCTCGTTTGGAAATAGACTTGCTCCATTCACTCGCGGCATTTGCTGCTGACAACAGTAATGTTCACTACAATCTTCGCTCCCACGCTTGCTTTCAGTACTGTTTGTCTATCCATATGTGTTTGTTATACGTAAACAGTGATACAGAGCAGTGTGAATAGGTTTACTGATGAATAGTAGGCTCGTGTACTAATTTACCGAATGCAACAGAAAGGCAGCACAATGACGCTGTGGTGACCTTTATCTGCATCGATGACATTTACGCCACAATATTTCAGTATCCATTCATAGGCACCTGCGAGAAACCGAATCGTTTCATGTTAGACTGGAAGATACTGACTGTGTGAGATACGCCAGACCACCAGATCTGGAAGAGAATTTGTTACACACGATCATACCGCCAGTACTGAATGCACTCCATCGTAAATCGTGACGCCATTATTGCTGCGTGACAAAAGGAGGGAGAAACCTGTACCACAGTACTCAGGAGACATTCCTGAACACCTTCCGAAATTTTGTCGATGAAGATCAGGTTCACATCTATACATACAGTTAACACCCTTTCCTTTCGTGGACGGTTCAAGATAACAAAACGAAATTTTCGGTAAATGATACGAGAATCAGAAGAGAACATAATTCTGCGGTTTGGTTTGTATTCTTTACGCTCCTATCAACCGAGTTACTAACGCAAGTATTTTTAATTTTTTATTTTTTATTTTTTTCCCCTGTAGTGTAATTCACAAACTTTAATAATTACTGATTCTATCTTGGAATTTATGCGTAACTGAATACGTGTTCTATCAAACTAGAACACATAAACGAACTTCTCCTCATGGCCCTGAAATCAAACCGGTTACCTGCCCAGCTCTGCTAAAGTACCTGAAATATAATCTTTTGTATCTGCACCTCAAATAATCACGCTGTTGTGCAATGCAGTGTGATTTATCAGTAACAAACAGGAAGTGTTGACTACTGGGGTAAGGTGAGCCAAAAACACGCTTGTAAGTAACAGCTACAAGGTGATTTTTTCTATCGTGTACAAACTGTAGGGATTGATCGATGAGTCGATACGGAGCAAAAATGGTCTAATGAACTTACTTCCGGAAATGCATGGTTTCAATGCTACAGACCATTCATTCAATCATACTTTCTCACAGAGACTGCTGTCTAATACGCGCTGTACCATACAAGCCACAGTTACAGTACGCATGGTTTCCTCCTAGAGCGTGGCGGTGTTCCTCATACCTCATGCCCTAGCGCCCTCGCCTGGCTTAGTAATTGATAATGATCTGTTCGATACACTTCTGTTGCTTAATCACCTTGTAATGGATGAGATACAGCGTTGTACGCAATGGTTCCCTATTCGAATCGATAGCTTCCCGACGTAGTATTTACTTACCGAAAGGCAAATGACAACGGATGGCAGGCAGCAAGTTTGTATCAGGAGATGCACACAGCACAGCATTCAATGTTTGCAACAGTGTTTCGCAGTTTGTCTGAGACAGGGTCTTTTCCGGAAACAGGAAGTCATGAAGGACGTACCCGAAATGTTCGGACACCAGACTTGGAGGGAAATGTGATTAACATCGTGGAAGGCGACCGCTGTGTCAGTACCAGGCAGTTAGTCCGCCTGTACAGAGTAAGGCAGACGACCGCGTGGAACATTCTCCATTACAATTGTTACTGCCCTTATTACTTACAGCGTGTGCAGTGCTTACTAGCGACAGACATACCTCGTCGGGACACGGACAATTTTGTCACTGGTTTCTTCACCAGGCAACAACGATTCCGGGATTTGTATCATCCATCCTATTCACAGATGATGCCACCATCACGCTGAATGGCGTCCTCAATTTTCGTAACAGTCATCTGTGAGATAGTATGCAGAACCCCCGTGGGATGGTGACAGGAAATCATCAGCATCGGTGCCGCCGGAACGTGTGGGCCGGGATAATTGGCGACCGTATAATGGGATCAACCTTCCTTCCACGTCGCTTAACATGCCGGAAATGTCGGCGTTCCTGCGGGTGACTTTGGCTCCTCTGGTGGAAGAAGTCCCATTGATGATTCCAAGCTTATGTGACTGCTGCATGATTGTGCTCTAGCCCACTTCACCATTAATCTCCAGACACATCTCAATCGTGTCTTCCCTGGTCGGCAGACGTGGCCTAGTTAAGGCTCTGACACCACCGTTCATGCTTTTGATCAGAGACACTCATCCTTGTTGACATATAAATAATTGGACTTATTTGATGTAGCAATATTTGTAATGAGTCTTTGTACACTTGGAGAAATTCAAGTTCAGTAAATCTTCTGTTTGCTGTTTTAACTTGTTCACTGATCGAGTCTGATTCTGTCCAGCTTTATTACGACGACTGTTGGCACACCACTCTCCATACTGTTGTGTATGAAGTCGTACACAGCTTACCTGTTGCCCGCCCGGCTAGCCGCGCTGTCTAGCGCGCAGCTTCCAGAGCGGGAAGGCTTGCCGGTCCCCGGTACGAATCCGCACGGCGGGCTAGTGTCGAGGTTCGGTGTGCCGGCTAGTCTGCGGAAGGTTTTTAAGGCGATTTTCCATCTGCCTCTGAGAATGCGAGCTGCTTCCTCTTACTCCGCCTCAGTTGTAGTATGTCGGCGATTGCTGCGCAAACACTATCTCCACGTACGCGTACACCATAATTACTTTACCAAGCAAACATTCGGGGCTATACTCGTCTGGTATGAGACGTTCCGAGGGGGAGGGATCTCCACACAGTAACCATGCCTTCGGTGTGGGACGGCCGTGGGGCGGGTGGATTGCTGTGGCCTGTTGTGGGGCTGTGAACCACAGAAGGCTACGGCGGGACGAAGACTCTCCATCGCTTCTAGGTCCCCAGTGTAATACAATACACACCTGTTGATGAGCGGTCGTTCCTGTGTGTGCCAGTCTTGCTGCTTCTTCCTGTCATGTCGTCTTTTTCATTTATTTTTGCTGCAATTGATTTCGTTCTGTGTCCCCAGTATATTCGTTGCTTAAGCCCTTTATGTTTCAGGCTTCGAATTTGCTGCTTTTACACCTCTTTTAGCTTTCTCTGTGCTTATTTGTCTTGTTATTTTGCGCATTGCTCAGTTAATTTGGCTACTAAGCCGGAGTGGCCCGCTGTGTTATCTGCCGTTGATATAACCCAGTTTATTCAGTTTCAGAGTCAAAAAAAGGTGCAGCTGCTTGTTGTTATGAATCGCTTTGTAGCGCTACAAATGACTTCACACAAGACGCCTAACACAACGACAGCGACACCCGCTACATCCCCTCTGTTGTTGTGTTTGTGGTCTTCAGTCCAGAGACTGGTTTGATGCAGCTCTCCATGCTGCTCTATCCTGTGCAAGCTTCTTCGTCACCCAGTACCTACTGCACCCTATATCCTTCTGAATCTGTTTAGTGTATTCATCTCTTGGTCTCCCTCTACGATTTTTACCCTCCACGCTGCCCTCAAATACTAAATTGGTGATCCCTTGATGCCTCAGAACATGTCCTACCAACCGATACCTTCTTCTAGTCAAGTTGTGCTACAAACTTCTCTTCTCCCCAATCCTATTCAATACCTACTCATTAATTATGTGATCTACCCATCTAATATTCAGCATTCTTCTGTAGCACTACATTTCGAAAGCTTCTATTCTCTTCTTATCTAAACTATTTATCGTCCATGTTTCACTTCCATACATGGCTACACTCCATACAAATACTTTCAGAAACGATTTCCTGACACTTAAATCTATACTCGATGTTAACAAATTTCTCTTCTTCAGAAAGGCTTTCCTTGCCATTGCCAGTCTGGATTTTATATATCCTCTCTACTTCGACCATCATCAGTTATTTTGCTCCCCAAATAGCAAAACTCCTTTACTACTTTCAGTGTCTCATTTCCTAATCTAATTCCCTCAGCATCACCCGACTTAATTCGACTACATTCCATTATCCTCGTTTTGCTTTTGTTGATGTTCTTCTTATATCCTCCCTTCAAGACACTGTCCCTTCCGTTCAACTGCTCTTCCGAGTCCTTTGCTGTCTCTGACAGAATTACAATGTCATCGGCAAACCTCAAAGTTTTTATTTCTTCTCCATGGATTTTAATTCCTACTCCGAATTTTTCTTTTGTTTCCTTCACTGCTTGCTCAATATACAGATTTAATAACATCGGGGAGAGGCTACAACCCTGTCTCACTCCCTTCCCAACTACTGCTTCCCTTTCATGTCCCTCGACTCTTGTAACTGCCATGTGCTTTCTGTACAAAGTGTAAATAGCCTTTCGCTCCATGTATTTTACCCTTGCCACCTTCAGAATTTGAAAGAGAGTATTCCAATCAACATTGTCAAAAGCTTTCTCTAAGTCTACAGATGCTAGAAACGTAGGTTTTCCTTTCCTTAATTTAGCTTCTAAGATAAGCCGTAGAGTCAGTATTGCCTCAAGTGTTCCACTATTTTTACGGAATCCAAACTGATCTTCCCCAAGGTCATCTTCCACTAGTTTTTCCATTCGTTTGTAATGAATTCGTGTTAGTATTTTGCAGCTGTGACTTATTAAACTGATAGTTCGGTAATTTTCACATCTGTCGGCACCTGCTTTCCTTTGTATTGGAATTATTATATTCTTCTTGAGGTCTGAGGGTATTTCGCCAGTGTCATACATCTTGCTCACGAGATGGTAGAGTTTTGTCAGAACTGGCTCTCCCAAGGCTGTCAGTAGTTCTAAGGGAATGTTGTCTATTCCCAGGGCGTTGTTTCGACTCAGGTCTTTCAGTGCTCTGTCAAACTCTTCACGCAGAATCACATCTCCCATTTGATCTTCATCTACATCCTCTTCCATTCCCATAATATTGTCCTCAAGTACATCGCCCTTGTATAAACCCACTATATAATCCTTCCACCTTTCTGCTTTCCCTTCTTTGCTTAGAACTGGGTTTCCATCTGAGCTCTTGATATTCATACAAGTGGTTCTCTTTTCTCCAAAGGTCTCTCTAATTTTCATGAAGGCAGTATCTATCTTACCCCTAGTGAGATCAGCCTCTACATCCTTACATTTGTCCTCTAGCCATCCCCGCTTAGCCATTTTGCACTTCCTATCGATCTCATTTTTGAGACGTTTATATTCTTTTTTGTCTGCTTCATTTACTGCAGTTTTATATTTTCTCCTTTCATCAATTAAATTCAATATTTCTTGTGTAACCCAAGGATTTCTACTAGCCCTCGCCTTTTCCCTACTTGATCCTCTGCTGTCTTCACTACTTCATCCCTCAAAGCTACCCATTCTTCTTCTACTGTATTTCTTTCTAGTCAGTTTATCCAGGTCCCATCTCCTTAAATTCCCACTTTTTGCAGTTTCTTTAGATTGTGGTCAAAGTCCACACCTGCCCCTGGAAATGTCTTACAATTTAAAACCTGGTTCCTAAATCTCTGTCTTACCATTATATAATCTATCTGAAACCTGTCAGTATCTCCAGGCTTCTTCCATGTATACAACCTTCTTTTATGATTCTTGAACCAAGTGTTAGCTATGATTAAGTTGTGCTCTGTGCAAAATTCTACCAGGCGGCTTCCGGCTTCCTCTTTCATTTCTTACCCCCAATCCATAGTCACCTACTACGTTTCCTTCTCTCCCTTGTCCTACTACCGAATTCCAGTCACTCATGACTATTAAATTTTCGTCTCCCTTCACTATCTGAATAATTTCATTTATTTCATCATACATCTCTTCAATTTCTTCGTCATCGGCAGAGCTAGTTGGCCTACTGTAGTAGGCGTGGGCTTCGTGTCTACCTTGGCCACAATGATGCGTTCACTATGCTGTTTGTAGTAGCTAACCCGCACTCCTATTTTTTATTCACTATTAAACTAACTCCTGCATTACCCCTATTTGATTTTGTATTTATAACCCTGTATTCACCTGACCAAAAGTCTTGTTCCTCCCACCACCGAACTTCCCTAATTCCCACTATATCTAACTTTAACCTATCCATTTCCCTTTTTAAATTTTCTAACCTACCTGCCCGATTAAGGGATCTGACATTCCACGCTCCGATCCGTAGAACGCCAGTTTTCTTTCTCCTGATAACGTGATAACGATGTCCGCTTGAGTAGTCCCCGCCCAGAGTTCCGAATGGGGGATTATTTTACCTCCGGAATATTTTACCCAAGAGGACGCCATCATCATTTAATCATACAGTAAAGCTGCATGCCATCGGGAAAAATTACGGCTGTAGTTTCCCCTTGCTTTCAACCGTTCGCAGTACCAGCACAGCAAGGCCGTTTTGGTGTGTACGTGCCGCCATTTCATGAATTTGGTTAGGCGAAGGAAGACGGGACAGAGTACCTCAGATAGTTCAACGTGCACATCGCTGTGCATCATATACAAGGTACTGACAGATATTATTTATAGGTTTTGCTGCGAAACGTTTTCCCACTCGCGCCCTGAACTAGTATTATATGAGGACCTACTGCAGGAGCTTACGAAGTATTTTGAGCACAAGTTACACGTGATGGCTGCCCGTTACATTTTCTTTAGGTCGCTTAAGCAACAATGTTCGAGTACGGTACAGGCCCCACGAAGCCACGGACCCGAGTTGTCTACAAGGCACTGTAGAAGCCTGCGATGGCCCCATAATAATGTAGACTGTATTTACATGGAATTGACTGGGTCGTCTAGTCCAACTGACGCAATAATTGACTGGAAATGTTTATTTTCGGCTACTTGGATACCACTTGCAGATTCATGGACTTCAAGTGCCCAAACAACGATGGAATTTTTTATGGATGACAATGCGCCATGTCACCAGGCCACAGTTGTTGGTGACTGATTTGAAGAAATTCTGGATAGTTCGCGTGAATAATTTGGCCACCCAGGTCGCCTGACGTGAATCCCATAGAACGTTTATGGGACCATATCGAGAGGTCGGTTTGTGCACATCCTGCACGACAACACTTTCTCAATTGTGGATGGCTATAGAGGCTGCATGCGTCAATATTTCTGCACGGGTCTTCCAAACAACGACTTCTTCAGTCCATGCCACGTGGAGCTGCTGCACTACGCCGAGCTAGAAGAAGTACGACAGGATATTACAAGGTATCTCATGACTTTTTCTACCTCAGCGTATAATCGGAGCAGAGACGATTGGGAACGATACGGGACGCAAAAGGGGAAGTACAACGCCTGTGGTTACTTCAACAAGGAGGGGTTGATATGCCACACCGCCTCGGAACGAGCACTTCGGTAAACGGCAAAGCTGGTTAACTGCTAATGTGATATTATAGCAAGTACCTAAGGAAAGCGGTTGAACGATAGTAAGATCACAAAATGGTTCAAATGGCTCTGAGCACTATGGGACTTAACTTCTGATGTCATCAGTCCCCTACAACTTAGAACTACTTAAACCTAACTAAGCTAAGGACATCACACACATCCATACCCGAGGCAGGATTCGAACCTGCGACCGTAGCGGTCGCGCGGTTCCAGATTGTAGCGCCTAGAACCGCTCAGCCACCCCGGCCGGCCGTAAGATCACAAGGAGGCCTCATGATGTTGGATAGCCATACCTCATCACAGATCTGGAAATCAGAGGCTCGCCCTCTCCGTAAAACAGGGTACGCGGTGATCTGTGGCACCTCCTACGTCGAAGTAAAATGCTGGTGCAGGTACAAGTATGTCATAGCATATCGTTCAGCGCACATTGTTGAACGTTGGACACCACAACAGACTAAAATGGTTCAAATGGCTCTAAGCACTGTGGGACTTAACATCTGAGGTCATCAGTCCCAAAGACTTAGAACTACTTAAACCTAACTAACCTAAGAACATGACACACATCCACGCCTGAGGCAGCAGCCGCGTGGTTCCGGGCTGAAGCGGCTAGAACCGCTCGACCACAACGGCTTGCCACAACAGACTTCCACTACATGTTCTCATGTTCACTCATCGACATTCACAAATGCGTTTGCAGTGAGGACAGATTGATCGAGATTGAACGGTGGATAAATTGAAACTTGTCGCCCTGTGGGATAATCATCGTTTACTGTTGACCATGTTGCAGTATCTGGATACACCGTCATACTGGCGAAAGTCTTCTCAAATCATGTGTTACTGAACAGAAACAGAGGCAGCGGATGCAGTATTATACTATGGGGAACGTTTACTGTGCTTCGTAGGTCTTGTGGTAACAATGGAAGACATCATGATAGCCGTGGACTGCGTGACCATAATTGCGAATCACTTGCATTCCTTCATAGCTGATGTATAATACACTCCTGGAAATTGAAATAAGAACACCGTGAATTCATTGTCCCAGTAAGGGGAAACTTTATTGACACATTCCTGGGGTCAGATACATCACATGATCACACTGACAGAACCACAGGCACATAGACACAGGCAACAGAGCATGCACAATGTCGGCACTAGTACAGTGTATATCCACCTTTCGCAGCAATGCAGGCTGCTATTCTCCCATGGAGACGATCGTAGAGATGCTGGATGTAGTCCTGTGGAACGGCTTGCCATGCCATTTCCACCTGGCGCCTCAGTTGGACCAGCGTTCGTGCTGGACGTGCAGACCGCGTGAGACGACGCTTCATCCAGTCCCAAACATGCTCAATGGGGGACAGATCCGGAGATCTTGCTGGCCAGGGTAGTTGACTTACACCTTCTAGAGCACGTTGGGTGGCACGGGATACATCCGGACGTGCATTGTCCTGTTGGAACAGCAAGTTCCCTTGCCAGTCTAGGAATGGTAGAACGATGGGTTCGATGACGGTTTGGATGTACCGTGCACTATTCAGTGTCCCGTCGACGATCACCAGTGGTGTACGGCCAGTGTAGGAGATCGCTCCCCACACCATGATGCCGGGTGTTGGCCCTGTGTGCCTCGGTCGTATGCAGTCCTGATTGTGGCGCTCACCTGCACGGCGCCAAACACGCATACGACCATCATTGGCACCAAGGCAGAAGCGACTCTCATCGCTGAAGACGACACGTCTCCATTCGTCGCTCCATTCACGCCTGTCGCGACACCACTGGAGGCGGGCTGCACGATGTTGGGGCGTGAGCGGAAGACGGCCTAACGGTGTGCGGGACCGTAGCCCAGCTTCATGGAGACGGTTGCGAATGGTCCTCGCCGTTACCCCAGGAGCAACAGTGTCCCTAATTTGCTGGGAAGTGGCGGTGCGGTCCCCTACGGCACTGCGTAGGATCCTACGGTCTTGGCGTGCATCCGTGCGTCGCTGCGGTCCGGTCCCAGGTCGACGGGCACGTGCACCTTCCGCCGACCACAGGCGACAACATCGATGTACTGTGGAGACCTCACGCCCCACGTGTTGAGCAATTCGGCGGTACGTCCACCCGGCCTCCCGCATGCCCACTATACGCCCTCGCTCAAAGTCCGTCAACTGCACATACGGTTCACGTCCACGCTGTCGCGGCATGCTACCAGTGTTAAAGACTGCGATGGAGCTCCGTATGCCACGGCAAACTGGCTGACACTGACGGCGGCGGTGCACAAATGCTGCGCAGCTAGCGCCATTCGACGGCCAACACCGCGGTTCCTGGTGTGTCCGCTGTGCCGTGCGTGTGATCATTGCTTGTACAGCCCTCTCGCAGTGTCCAGAGCAAGTATGGTGGGTCTGACACACCGGTGTCAATGTGTTCTTTTTTCCATTTCCAGGAGTGTAGTATCCAACTGGTATGACATTTTCCAGCAGGATAATTGTTCTTGTCACAACGCCAAACACATTCTACAGTGGTTTGAGAGATATAATAGTCAACTGATGTCTTGGTCCTCAGATTTGCTTGATCTGTACCCGATGGAACACTTCTAGGTCTCTGTCATTCACCAGCTCCACCCCCAATCACAGCAATTAAATAACCTGTGCGTAATCTGGTGCCAGTACTCTAGAATCCCTTCCAAAGACGTATTGAATCCATGTCAAGAGGAATCGCTGGTGTGTCGCTTTCCTCAAATGGATCAACAAGCTATTATGCAGGTGGTCATAATGTTTTGTCTCATGCCGCATGTCTTTCAACAGCGATCCTCAAAATGTGCAGCGTGGATATTTGAGATTCCGTAAGGCCTCTGCGAGGGTTCCGCCAAAACAATATAAACCTAAGTAACAAAGCACAGGAAGTCTTGTCACACACTGAGAGAAGCAACTCTTATAAATGTCATATCAGTACTGTATTTACATAAGTTATTTTTTCTCCTAGTGTGCAATAGCTGAAAATGAGGCGACCAGCAGCATAACAAATCTACATTAATGCTACGATCAAAAATTGCAAACAGAAGAATTTAGCTTGTGCGAGTAGGAATGTAGTGATTCGATACCCGTCACTACGTACGCACACGGCGGCCGTGATGATGCTCTCCCTCTCACTCTCTCTATCTTTATTCATTGTCTCATGACTGTCTCATTTATACATGCCGCGAATATTCCACTATGCTCCTCCATCTACCTCTCATACGCAAACACTTAAAACCTTTGTAACTGCACCTTTGTGAATGCAACGTACAGTCGAATTCGGCACAGACTGCAGTATACTCGATTCGCGTTATTTATTGACTACAGTAACTAATACAATATTTTGTGGCGATATTATTCTACGTTCCTCGTATTATGAAAATAAACTGTTGATTTTAATAGACAGAATGAAGCATTATCTTAAAGCAGTTACAATCAAATCTTACATCGAATGTTCAAAGGTAGTTTGCCAGGAAGATAAGGCGTCAACCACGAAGATTTCAAATCAAGACTATGAGATTCAAAACTTTGTGTTCTGCCATACGGCAGGTCTTGTCATGGGGGGAGCCTCGTCAGGGAGGTCCACCGCACGAGCGTCTGGGGTAGTGATTCCAGTGGTGGTTTCCCATTGCCTTCCACTGATGATGATGAAATGATAATGTGGACAACACAACACCCAGTCCCTGAGCGGAGAAAATCTCCGAGCCAGCCGGGATTCGAACTCGGGTCCCTTGGCGTGACTGACCGCCGCGCTGACCACTCAACTATCGGTGTGGACTATGAGATTCAAGAAATCGATTAGCGACTTCAAGCTCCAATGCTTCAAACAGTACGATAACTAACAACACACTGAAGGTGAAACAAAAGAAAGCATATGCAGCTACAACGGTAAAATACCGCAATAGACTTGATGCTGATCCTGACATGCGTCTTCATTTCTCTTCTATCAGGCCTGACTATAAGCAAATGGCAGAAACAAAGAGCTCTCAGAACTCCCATTAACCTGCAACAATTTAATCAATACATTGGAATGAATACAGTATTATTTTGTCTATAGTATTATTGTATGTTTTTGTGTGTTATTGTAGAAGTCAATAGTTTTTAATGTAGGTGAAATCGGGGCGGAACGGATAGCGTGGCACAACGGGATACTGTTGTTATTTAAACTGGAGAGTGCTGCAGTCTATGGTAGTGGCCTGTAGCTATGTCTCGGAACGGAAGGAAGGTGCCACAGTTATTTTGAATTCCTCTGGACGTTACTTGTAAGTGAACCGTTGTTCTTCATGTTTCCAGTTGTGTTTTTATAACTTTTGATAAATTTCAGCGCCAGATAATCCGTTCATTGCTGATAGTACGCCCTTAAATAACATTTAATCTTAGAGTGAATGCCTTTCGATTTACGTAAATTAAACAACACGTTTATATCGGTCCGTTATTATACTACATAAAAAGTGTTTAGCTGAAATGTGCCCTTGGGGCGGAACGGGAGGGGATAGAATGGGACAGTGTCTGGGGTGACGGTACTCACGACTCCAGAGAGTACAGCGCCACAACCGATAAGCGGCACTCGAAACACTCGTGACGCAGCAACTATACGGGTTGGCAGTACGAAATATGCCGAGGTCCTCCAGGGGCCGCAGCTGCCAACCCATGGGCACCACATGTGTGTATAGCGATTGGTCGGTGCCTCGTTACTTACCGGAGCACTGAACTACGGCGGACAGTTCCCTTCGGCGCGGCGAGTCGTGTACAGTCTCCAGTTATCGCCGAGTCTACGAGCTGCAGTTTTCGTCCGTCGTCTCCGAGACTTGGGGTCTGCAGGCATGGTAGGCCAGCTATGGTTTCTACGTAGGCACCACTGAGATGCACACTAACAGGACTTTTATGTTTTAGAGGCTTTCAATAATTTCAAACGTGTATTTCGGTTGGACATTTCACAAGAAGAAGCATAACTTGAGACGAATATTACTTCATATTTAATAAATATCATTTATTACTAATTATTGGGAATCTTTGTGATTGAAAATTAGTTACACTATACTCCTGCGTTACCAAGAATGTCCTGTTCTGCCCGTCATTTTTTGATGGAAGTAGATTTAAAACTATATACTCCCCTTAGTAGTTGTTTCTGCAGATGCGTGGATTACATTAGAAAGACTGACAGGCAGCAATGCGACATTGAATCAATGAAAATGGCAGTTCCACCAGTTTCATCTTTTGAGATGAGAAGTTTAAAAGCATCATAGGAGTTAGTTGTACCTAAATCAAAAATACACTCCTGGAAATGGAAAAAAGAACACATTGACACCGGTGTGTCAGACCCACCATACTTGCTCCGGACACTGCGAGAGGGCTGTACAAGCAATGATCACACGCACGGCACAGCGGACACACCAGGAACCGCGGTGTTGGCCGTCGAATGGCGCTAGCTGCACAGCATTTGTGCACCGCCGCCGTCAGTGTCAGCCAGTTTGCCGTGGCATACGGAGCTCCATCGCAGTCTTTAACACTGGTAGCATGCCGCGACAGCGTGGACGTGAACCGTATGTGCAGTTGACGGACTTTGAGCGAGGGCATATAGTGGGCATGCGGGAGGCCGGGTGGACGTACCGCCGAATTGCTCAACACGTGGGGCGTGAGGTCTACACAGTACATCGATGTTGTCGCCAGTGGTCGGCGGAAGGTGCACGTGCCCGTCGACCTGGGACCGGACCGCAGCGACGCACGGATGCACGCCAAGACCGTAGGATCCTACGCAGTGCCGTAGGGGACCGCACCGCCACTTCCCAGCAAATTAGGGACACTGTTGCTCCTGGGGTATCGGCGAGGACCATTCGCAACCGTCTCCATGAAGCTGGGCTACGGTCCCGCACACCGTTAGGCCGTCTTCCGCTCACGCCCCGACATCGTGCAGCCCGCCTCCAGTGGTGTCGCGACAGGCGTGAATGGAGGGACGAATGGAGACGTGTCGTCTTCAGCGATGAGAGTCGCTTCTGCCTTGGTGCCAATGATGGTCGTATGCGTGTTTGGCGCCGTGCAGGTGAGCGCCACAATCAGGACTGCATACGACCGAGGCACACAGGGCCAACACCCGGCATCATGGTGTGGGGAGCGATCTCCTACACTGGCCGTACACCACTGGTGATCGTCGAGGGGACACTGAATAGTGCACGGTACATCCAAACCGTCATCGAACCCATCGTTCTACCATTCCTAGACCGGCAAGGGAACTTGCTGTTCCAACAGGACAATGCACGTCCGCATGTATCCCGTGCCACTCAACGTGCTCTAGAAGGTGTAAGTCAACTACCCTGGCCAGCAAGATCTCCGGATCTGTCCCCCATTGAGCATGTTCGGGACTGGATGAAGCGTCGTCTCACGCGGTCTGCACGTCCAGCACGAACGCTGGTCCAACTGAGGCGCCAGGTGGAAATGGCATGGCAAGCCGTTCCACAGGACTACATCCAGCATCTCTACGATCGTCTCCATGGGAGAATAGCAGCCTGCATTGCTGCGAAAGGTGGATATACACTGTACTAGTGCCGACATTGTGCATGCTCTGTTGCCTGTGTCTATGTGCCTGTGGTTCTGTCAGTGTGATCATGTGATGTATCTGACCCCAGGAATGTGTCAATAATGTTTCCCCTTCCTGGGACAACGAATTCACGGTGTTCTTATTTCAATTTCCAGGAGTGTAAGACAAATAAGATGAAAAATTTAAAAATGTGTTCACTGCAGAACAAGAAGACAAGATGGTAGGAAATCTGCAGTCAATGGAGAGAAAATTCTAAAGTCCAATGATGAAACGTCACCTTGTCTGAACAGTACCCTATCAACTAGAGGAAATAAATAGCTAAGCACACAGATTTGACAAAGAAACTAATCTAGTTGGTCTGGACTGGTTACACGAGCCATTACTAGCCACGTTACACTGTCCATTCGCAAGACCGAAATTACAGTGAATCACAAAAGTATTCGACCACCCTCATTGTTCTTGAAATGTGAGGTTCTCTTGGAATATTTGAGGCCCACGAGAAGCAATTCCCGGTCCATTCTGTAGTGTGAATATTGTCTGACAATGTAACATATGCAAGTCGCTGTATAATAGAATTAACTGCGTGGAATGTATATTTGCCTAATAAAACACCACAACATGTAGTCACTTTATTATTCGGACTCATGTCCGAACAGGCTCATTCTGCGCTGCGCTTCCGTGTTGTTAGCACGCATGGTGCACAGTACGATGGGCCGGAATGGAAACAATACGTCATTTGAAAAGTGACAACTTGTTGTTTTCCATCACTCTGAAGGACATTCCGAAAGACAAATTGCCGCATCTTTAGAAATGAGTAATAGTACTGCAGGTGACATTATACGAAGATTCAACAGAGAAAATAGAATTGATGATAAACCAAAAACAGGGCCACCAAAGAAGCTGAGTAGAAGAGAGGAAAGAAGCAGTGGAAATAGAAGTATGTGAAAACACTATGGATGTGTGTGAGGTCCTAAGGTTAGTTAGTTTTAAGTAGTTCTAAGTTCTAGGGGACTGATGACCATAGATGTTAAGTCCCATAGTGCTCAGAGCCATTTGAACCAATATAATTGCCCTAAGGTTTTAGATACCTCTCCTCAGAGTCCAGACTCAAAGAAAATCTTTGGAATGAATTGAGGCGAAAAGTACGAGAAACGCCAGTGACATCAAAACAAGCTTTAAAGGAACGAATACTGCAAGAATGGCGACAAATAAGTCCTGATTATACGCGAAAGCTTGTTCACAGCACGCCCAAACGCTTGGAACAAGTGATTAATCAAAAAGGACCGCATACAAAGTATTAAAATGTACAATGTTGTGATTGTTATACTTACCGCCCGAAAACTTTTGTGGCCGTGATAGAGGGCGTGTTTCTTTGTGTATTATTGTTTATGTTGTTTAAGTTTGCAAATAAGAATATGCTGTTCTGTTATTTATTACATAGTCCTATACCATTTTGTGCCGAGACTACTTCTTTAATACGTCATGCATGTATATAATGGAGTAGAACTAAAACATAACACTGGTGGCCGAATACTTTTGTGAGTCACTGTATATCTAGTGCACGAATAGTAGTATTCAATAAAGTAACCGTAACAGTAACCTGGTATTAAGAATTGAAAATAACTGTACATTTTTCAAAATGACATTACAATATTTTCTTAGTGGTAAGATTTTTTGAAGATTTCATTTTCCTTAGTCTAAATGTTCCGTTAAACAAATTTCAGTCTTAGTTTGATGAGTCATTCAACGTTTTATGTCGTAATTTTACAGAATAATTCACTTATCCCATTCACCCCATCCATGGGACAGAAAGGGAAATATGCAAGCATTTCTTTGACAAAATATTAAAAATAGATAACATAAAGTTTCAAAAGATTTTCGAGTAGGGTACGTTAGGTTACACTGCAAGATGATTCTTCATACTTTTAATAAGCGTTTTATTGTGTTTTTTTATTTTAAAAAGATGATAAAGTTTAAGTATCTCGCTCCGCCCCGAGTTTCCCTAACTGTTTCTGTACTGTTTCCATTAAATTATGACAAAGAACTACTACAGTCATCTTGTTTAGCTTATTTTAGGGCGCCGCAAAATATTCAGTATTTCGAGAGAGTTCTGTCGCCAGAAACAATTGAGAGCCGCTGTCTTACAATACAGAAAATATTTCTGTGTGTTTAAAAAAGGTACAGTGCCGTTTAATTCCAGCGATGATATTTGCAGGGAATTGCAAGGGCGGGGGGAGGGGGGGGGGATGGAGGTCAGTGTGAGACAGACATTATTCATTGATCACTGTCCAATTTGTAAAACTCGTCAGACACTTTGCTTGACATCGGATAGCGCGCCCGGCCCCTCGCACCCAGCACCGCACAGCCGCCTCAGACCGGTGCGCGCCCGTCTGTTCCCGGGCCGTACTTAATTCCGGCCACTAATTGCTCCCGCTGGGAGAGTCTCCGGTCTCCGTCTGTCGTGTTTACGACGCCAACTGCGCCGCCGAGGCAGCGCCGGCGACACAGGACAAGTCCAAGGTTGCACTCTGAAATATCGGCTCCCCCTGGCGCTAGCTGATTACGTATTTCACCGCACAAGGAAACGTGGCCGTATCCCACAAGTCTGTCTACAGATTTACTTGCAGACCAAGTTTTCATTCAGTACGTTGACTCGGACTGCTTTACTTATAACTTCATTCCTCGTAAGCACAGTGGTTACATTCTTATAGTCAAAACGTCCCAGCGAACACTTCCATCTTTTGAATCTGCAGCTCTTGTCTTTCCTTCCGTGTAATTATAGGATATTGGTTCCGCCTTTTTGCTAAAACACTGTTTTTTTTATTTTTCCACAAACATGTTTCAGCATCTCTGTGCCATCATCAGTTGGTTTCTGTTTATTGAAAGCTTTAAAAAGTGAAAATATTTCAGGTTGTAACTGGTCTAGCAAAGTGAGGCCTAAGGAAATTTTTTTTAGTTTTGCTTCGTACCATGATTCTACATTTTATAGTTGTGCAGGATACGACTGTACTGGGTACTACGCAATGAAGTTTGAATAATTAGATTGAGCAACACACAGCAGCTTAACTGAGCGGCCAAGAGATGTGGCTAGTCTCAAAGATTGGCTACGTTTTCCGTCACAGGGTGCCAGCTCACACCTGTCGTAAACTCAGTTTTCAAGCAGAAATAAAAATATAAAGATAACAATGCAGTCAGGTATTGGGGTGAAATTTAAAATAAATATTGAGTCACTCAGGTTGATTTATAATTTGGACAAATAGTTTATTTCTATTTTTCCACGAAAGTCTTCAGTATATTGACTAAACACTTTGGATGCATTCTGAGGGGCTATTACGTAAGAGCGGCCGGTAATAACTGATGCTACAACACTTCACAATAAAATTCGTATGTCGCGATCACGGCACTCGACAGTATGTTCACAGTTCACAAAATATACTGTTGTCTGTTGTCCTAAACCCCTTTTTGCGCTCAACTTGATCGCTTTCGAATGTCGCTACAAACATTTTTGTCCCCGAACGTGATTACCAACCCACTACCCCCAGACGGAAGGCACGTCTGGCTCTTAACATCGCTCGGACTCCATTGTCCTCAAACATGGCCGTACGATGCACCCTCGAAACGACTACCTAACTCAAAACGATGTTTGGCTAAAAAATTACGAATATTCTAAAATTAAACACAAAAACACATACGATACATTGAAAAATATGGAAATTTTCCGGGAAATAAGAATCGAAAGTCCAATGTTTTGTATCTGCCACCGTTTTTCTCTCAAATAGAGTTCTTATGGCGTGATTTTACTTTTCCCATAATTTTGATACTAAACATAAATAAACAAATAAAAAGACATACTTAATTACTCATCTACCACTCTAAACTTTAGAATGCTACCGCTAGTTTGGTCTCTCTGAATTTATTTATTACGAAAAATACAGTTTATCTCAGTCGAATCCCATATTTCGAACTCTCATTCAAAAATTGTACATATTCTGATATACCGGCTTTTATTGCTCGATGCAGCTCTACTAGCTGCATCCGTAAACACTTTGTTCATGTTAATCGGTCCAAGCATTGCCGAGATATTAGCTTCTGAACTTTCATAAATTTACAATTTTTGAGACAAAAATAACTTTTAAACTACTATATATTTTTGTGGCGCCTCTAGATAATTTATCTTTACCTATTTTTCTGTCCATGAATGCCACCTCTCACCCCCGTGTCACTCTTAGTTTAGTTTTTATCAATTTTTCTCTCTGGCATACAAATTCCTCTAAACGTGAAAACACGGCCATACGCGCCCCTGGCAGGCTTCTGCTCGCGTTTTTCCAAGGTCGCGTAAACGCTAGCCGCTCGCTACGGCCCCGTGGCAACCGCTAGCCACGTGTTCTGTGGCGGAAAACTGCCGCTCTAATCTCCCCGCACAGCTTGTATGCTCAGAAGGACCAATTTTATGGTGTTTTGCATTGATAGCCTGTCATCTTCAAAGCAGACATTGTAAATATGAATTTCATCGTCAGTCATCAGTCTTCTAAATTGTTTCATATGGCCGCCAAAATATTCCACTCTTGTGCCAACGTCCACATCTCAAAATGGCACTTGTACTTCGCGTTCTCAGTTAATTCTTGGATTTATTCCAGTCTCTTGCTTCCCTCACATTCTCTACCACTACAGCTCCCGTCAGTAGGGGCGAAAGACTACGTCACTGACTTACATAACTTATTCGCCTCGTAATCAAAACCCTTCGCTTTGGTCTTCTTGATTCTTATTCATATTGTACATTTCCCGTCTTTTCCTATACCTTACTCCTCTGTTTCTCAGACAGTTGCCTGTCAATTTCCGTCCTACCAGTGTTTTCACATGGTTTACAGAAAAAAGCTTATAGGAGGGTAGTGGCACATCTCAGTACATGTACACTGTCGGAAAAAATGCAACGTCGTCAAAGACTATGTTCAGTGACAGTGACAATATGTGTGTACGGAGGAGCTGTAGTGTTAGTGATTCATTTGTCACGGTCATCTGAGATCCGATGGTGGTCAGGACATCTGTCTACGTGCCCTCTGTTTTGATTGCGCAGGCTGTAACTGTACTGAGTTCAGAAGTGAACAGTGTTCCCAATATTCATTCTAGGCTACTACCATGCCCCACCGACGAGTACCTATTCCTATGGATCATATTCAGTCTTTTGAATGGGGTCACATTGTGAAACTTCAAGAAGCTGAATGAACGTATCGACAGACTACTGCACATGTTGGACACAATCGATCGGTGGTGCGTCCATGCTTTCAGCAGCGGTCTGTGGAGGTTTCCCACAACCGTAGATCAGGTTGCGGATGTTGGCACATAGCAGGCGCTCTCATCATCAAAACATTATGCGAGGAGTGCTGGCCACCAGAAAATGATAGAGGGACGAAATACCGGCACATGCTACATCTGCACAGATCATCGGTAACCGTCCGCATGCAGGAGGACTAAGATCACGCAGTCGTTTGGCCAGGGCACCTATGATACCACGAGTCCACCAACCATGGTTACTATGGTGTCATGATATGGCCGACTGGAGAGTCTAACGACACTCCGTCGTCTTCAGTTTTAAGCGTAGCTTCTGTCTGCACGAGATTGAAGGTTCCAGTTTGAATTCGTCCACGATACACAGGTCTTATCCCATGCTCCATGGTGAGGGGCTCATCAGCTTTAACTCTCCTTCACATTTGGTGTTTCTTCGCAATAAAATAAACAGTGCCCACTTCACAGCACTGCTACTGCCAATTTCTTCGACAGGTAGGTGATGTGCATAGTCAACAGGATAATTCACGTCCACATAGGCCTGCCGCGACGCAGGTTACGTGAGCCGAAATCATACCCAGGCACAAACCCAGGATCGTCTTGCACAACAACACGCAGTCATACAGTGTAGGGCCAAAGAAACAGGTACAGGCATGCGCACTCAAATACAGAGATATGTAAACAGGCAGAATACGGTGCTGCGGTCGGCAACGCCTATATAAGACAATAAGTGTCTGGTGCAGTTGTTAGATCTGTTGCTGCTGCTGTAATGGCAGGTTATCAAGATTTAAGTGAGTCAGAACGTGGTGTTATAGTCGGTGCACAACCGGTGGGACACACCATCTCCGAGGTGGTGATGAAGTGGGGATTTTCCCGTACGACCATTACACCAGTGTGCCATGAATCTCAGGAATCCGGTAAAACATCAGATCTCCGACATCGATACGGCCGGAAAAAGATCCTACAAGAACGGAACCAACGACGACTGAAGAGAATCATTCAACGTGACAGAAGAGCAACCCTTCCGCAAATTGCTGCAGATTTCAATTCTGGGTCATCAGCAATTGTTATCGTGCGAACTATTCAACGAAACATGATCGATATGGAAGGCCCACTCGTGTACCCTTGATGGCTGCACTACACACAGCTTTACGCTTCGCCTGCGCCCATCAACACCAACATTGGACTGTTGATGACTGAAATCTCTGCGTGGTCGGACGAGTCTCGTTTCAAATTGTATCGAGCGGATGTATGTGTACCATTATGGAGACAACCTCATGAATCCATGGACTCTGGATGTCATCGGGGAATGTTCAAGCTGGTGGAGGCTCTGTAATGGTGCGGGGCGTCTGCATTTTGAGTGATACGACTCTGACAGGTGGACACGTACATAAGCATCCTATCCGATCATCTGGTCCATTCATGACGATTGTCCATTCAGACGGACTTAGGCAATTCCAGCATGACAATTCGACAGTCCACACGTCCAGAATAACTACAGAGTGCCTACAGGAACACTCTTCTGAATTTAAACACTTCCGCAGGCCGCCAAACTCCCAAGACATGAGGATAATTAAGCATATCTGGGATGATTTGCAACGTGCTGTAAAGAAGAGATCTCCACCTTCTCGTACTCTTACGGATTTATGGACAGCCCAGCAGGATTAATGGAGTCAGTTCCCTCCAGCACTACTTCGGACATTAGTCAAGTCCATGCCATGCGGTGTTGCGGCACTTCCGCGTGCTCGCTGGGGCCCTACACGATATTAGGCAGGCGTATCAGGTTATTTGGCTTTTCGGTGTAGTTCCAAATTATTCCAACATCCGGGAAAGCTAGGTAGCAGTTATTTTCGAGAATCGGCCCACGGACGCTTGAGTAATGAGATACGAACTGCCGAAACACACTCCGCCCTGTGTTTTTATTTCCTCTAAAGAACCAATGGCCGTCATCATTTGACGTGTTTGCCGCGACCTCGGCCATGCCCCAGGGGTCATGGCAGCCGAGAGCGGAACTGCTGTCAGCGTACCAGGAGATGTCACATTAGCTTGTAGCTATGTCAGCGGGAGCCAACGCTATAGCCTAAACTGCCAGCACTGGTCCAGTAGTCACACTAAGAAGAAGACGGGAGACATTTGCTGATAGGACTTACCCCTTCTGACATCTGACATATCGTGCCTTAACTATGGTATAAATAAAATGAAACTCTGCCCGAACAGGTTATGAAAGCTCAATGATACCGACCTGCCGCCGTGTCACCCTCGGTCCACAGGCGTCACTGAATGCTGATATGGAGGGGCAAGTTGTCCGCACACGGCTCTCCCGGCCTTACGTCAGTTTCCGAGACCGTAGCCTCTACTTCTCAATGAAGTAGCTCCCCAGTTTGCCTCACAACGGCTGAGTGCACCACGCTTGCCAATAGCGCTCGGCAGATCGGATGGTCGCCCATCCAATTCCTCGCCACACCCGAAAGCGCTTAACTTCGATGATCTGACGGGAACAGGTATCACCACTGCGGAAGGCTTGTGACCATGGTATGCACCACACAAATACTATCGCCACTGCTCTCCGTGTCTGTCTCAATATCACAGAAGCGGTAGGATACTAGTGCATGAGGACAATCTAATATAATACAGTTATTTTTTGTGTACAAGCACGCACCACAGTTCCGATCCAATTTGCTTGGCGTCATTGCACACGGTGTGAAAATCCAATGTCGCCCAAAGTATACCATAATTAAAGCGCTGCCGGTTTGCTTTTCGATACGCTCCATTTGCACAGTGTGAATCAAACTGTTATTCGATCCTCTGTGCAGCAACCGTTATAACCGGATTAATTCTAAATAGGTTATTGGCAACTGCAACATTTGTTCCGGCTTTCAGGCGATTCAGAGGCGGCTGCTTGCGCAGTGTCAGTCACGGCCCACTGTCCTCTATTTTCTCTGTTTATAATTGTGTGTATTTGGGCGCATGCTGCGAGCCACTCGTGTGTGTGTATCTGTGTTTGTGTACGTAGGGTTGTGTGTGTTTATATGTCGTGTTTGTATGAGGTTACACGTATTTGAGAGGACAACTAACAGGAAGTGCAATGTTTCAGGTTCTAAATGAAATAAAACCTGAGAAAAGCAGCATGATGGTTACCTGGCCGGGGTTACTTTAATGAATATGCTTTACATTTTCCGTGCTTACTCCAGATAACTTCAGGAGAATGGTTCCTCAGACAAAGGTCAAACAGTTACTGCCAATTTCCTAAGCCAGCTTTGACGAATGCGAGTTTTGATCCGTCACCAATGACCTTATCATCACTGAGCCGCTATACCCAGTTCACTCTTCCCGTAGTGAAGTTTTCGACGTCCTGGACATGGTTGCAGGTCTCGACAGAAAACGACATATGTACTAATGTCACAACTGTGTAACAGAAGTTTCTTAAGATTCCTTTTTTTTCCACACCAGCGTCCGTTACAATGTAATAATAGAGAGAGAACCTTTTCAAATAAGTATGTGCACTCTAGAATGAGATTTTCACTCTGCAGCGGAGTGTGCGCTGATATGAAACTTCCTGGCAAATTTAAACTGTGTGCCGGACCGAGACTCGAACTCGGGACCTCTACCTTTCGCGGGCAAGTGCTGTGCCAACTGAGCTACCCCAGCACGACTCACGACCCGTCCTCACAGAATTAATTCCGCCAGTACCACGTCTCCTAATTTCCAAACTTCACAGTCTCGGTCCGGCACACAGTTTTAATCTGCCAGGAAGTTTCAAGTATGTGAACTATGTGATCAAAAGTTTCAAGACACCTATTTATGGACATAAATATGGGATGCATCCACTTTTCGCCTTTATGCCGTCTTTAACTCAGCTGGAGACATTTTCAACGAGGTTTGTGAATGTCTTTGGTGGAGTGCAAGCCCATTCTTCTTCAAGAGCGGAAACCTTAATAAGTAGTAATGTATCGGACGCTCGGGTCTGAAGCAGAGTCGATGTTCTAACTCATTCCAAAGAAGGTGTTCCATTGAGTTCTGATCAGGACTCTCGCCAGGCTAACGCATTTCAGGAATGTTACAAACAATCATCGTCACCGAACCGCTACTCTTCTGGACGCAGAACGCATTAGTGTAAAGTGCAGTCATATCCTTCCGCATTTAGCGTTTCCTTAAGGGCGGTAAGGAGGCCAGACCGCAAAAAATGAAAAGTCCTCTTTGCCGTAACACCTCCTCCTCCACACATCACTGTTGGCACGACAAATAATGGCAGGTGGCGTTCTGCAGGCATTCACCAAACCCAAACCCTTCCACTGGACTTCAACAGGTATAGCGAGATTCATCACTCCAAATCACTCGTTTTCAATCATTCACTGTACAGTGACGTCGCTCCTAACATCGCCTGAGGCATCGCTTACAAGGAAAACTCCCCATCCCATCCCCCTCAGATTTAGTGGTAAGAGGGCCAGATGGAAAGCCCGTCAAAAACTGAACACAGATCAAGCATGAAAACAGGAAGACGGCGTACTAAACTGTGAAAAAAAGCAAAATAGAAACAGTGAACTGTCCAATGAAGGGAAGTCCAATATACAGGAGCCTGACAGTGCGATGGCGTCGTGGTTAGGTGGTCAGGGTATTGGACTGCCAAGTGGGCGAGCCGTGTTGAAAACTCACTTGTACCAAAAACTTTTTTTTTCCGGCTGTTCGCTGTATCCAAATTTGTGTCTGTGTCGTGGTGTAACGTCCATTTGGCACAGCGAGGTGTAAGGAAGGGACCTATAATGACACTTGATTCTGAAGAGCTACTCTATTAGCAGCCTAAAGGAACTGTATTTCCAATGGGAACCCCAAACGTTTGATGACATGGCGACAAATCAACCGAATTTTCTAACGGAAAACACGTCTGGTGTGTCATACACGGTTTTAGTGACAGTACGTATGTCATGTGACAGGAATCTCTTATCGACGCACCTAATTTGTACGACTGGTAAGTGACTGAGATATGCCTCCTTGCCAGATTTAGGTGTTCATATGAATGTGAATGTGATCACACGCAAGGAAACGATGAAAAAATAATAGTTTGTTAGATTACCTGCAACAAATGAACGCAACGCTTTCACAATCACACAGTTTCTCTGTACGCTGCCAAAACAAATGTTTTTTAACGTCTTTGCAGCTGTGTTCCGTTTTGGAAGTTTTGACTCTTGAATTCCTTTCTTGTAACATCGTTCACACCCGTTCATTTGTTGTTTTCATTTCTGTGAGGCGTCCATATGGTATGTCGGCTGCTCTCACTATTCATCACGTTTACTTGCGACGGTAACGAATTCTTACCGGATGACCAATATTCTATAACCAGTGTATAGTATGAGAATTGCCAAGACTACAGAAGAGTTCATAATGTTGTGAAAAAGTAAAAGTAACACACGAGGAAATTCAGAAAGCACTCGTCCGCTTTATAATCCTACACCGTGACCACCTAACCACGACGGACAGTTGACTGTTTTTATTTCGCCTTTTTTCACAGCTCAACACACCTTCTTCCTGTTTTCATGCTTGGTCTGTTTTCAGTTTTGACGGGCTGTCCACTGGGCCAACGTACCACTAAATCTGATGGGGATGCGATGGGGTGTTTCCCTTGTTAGCACTGACGGCAGAAATATTTGGCTGATGAGAAGCTGACAAACTGGCCACGAAAGCCTTAACAGTCTCAGTGAGAAGATTCTCGATGAAACTTCCAGCAAATTAAAACTGTGTGCCAGACCGAGACTCGAACTCGGGACTTCTGCCTTTCGCAGGCAAGTGCAAGATCATCATATTAGCGCACACTCCGCTGTATAGTAAAAATCTCATTCTGGAAGCTGCTCGATCATTGTACCATATCCTTTTTTTCTATTTCCATATGCATAATCATTGTGGTACCTGGACTGCCGGCAGCTCATATTTGCGATTTTTTACAACCACACTCCGCAGTGATCGACGGTCCGTGTTGGTCAGTACACGAAGTCAGCCTTTCCATGATTTACCTGTGGTTGCACATTGGCATTTCCATTTCACATGACCAAAAGACCACTTCTGCAGCTTTAGAAGGCTTGAAATGTCCCTGACTGATCTGTTTCTCAGGAGACATCCGATGTGTAGTCCATGTCCGACGTCGCTGAGCTCCCCTGATAGACCCATTGTACTGTTACTGCTTCTCCACTCTCCATCTCCTTTTATACTGACGGGTCTGCTTCTGGTAACACGTTGTGGTCAGTTCCATATTACTTACGGGTTTCTGAATACTTTTGATCAGACAGTTTATCTAGAAAATTCGTATCACACTACCTTCAATAAAGATCCTCCGCAAGCCATTAAAATTGTTTGTCTGAGTGTAATGTGCACCATCGATAGTCAGTTCCCTTCCAGTTCGACTCGTCGCAGGAGCGAGTGAAACATAATTAACTGTACATCACTGTACTTAGACATCATCTCATTTTGTCGTTACAATTCTCAGTTGAGATGAATACCGGAGGCAATGCAGCCATTCTGTAGCATGTCAGAAATGTGTTTCACGAAAGGACCTTTAAATTGTCTGTAATTTTACTGTGTGGCGTGTTCTATAGCCTAGAACAGTTTTACTGAAAATTACTGTGGGCATGCATGCCTACGAATTCTTTTTCATAAAATTTAGATTATATTTACGAAGATGTACCAAAACACTACCTAAAGGCTGAGGTGGTTGTGAGAATTCAAATATATAGAAAGGTTCTACAGTGTTTTGTTAGTATAGTTACATACACAAGACAAAAAAGGGTTTACATCACAGCGGTTCCGAGAGTTCCGGAACCTGTACAGAAAATTGGAATAGAGATCAACATAAACATCATTTCTACCTTTTTTATTGCTCATGAAACCACACATTGCATGTTGTACCACTATACAGAGAGACCTTCAGAGGTTGTGGTCCAGACTGCTACACTCACTGATACCTCTTATACCCAGAAGCACGTCCTCTTGCACTGATGCATGCCTGTACTCGTGGCATATTATCCACAAGTTCATCAAAGCACTCTTAGTCCAGACTGTCCCCCTCCTCAACGGTGATTCGGCGTAGATCCCTCAGAGTGGTTGGTTGGTCACGTCGTCCATAAACAGGCTTTTTCAATCTATCCCAGATAGATAGGATTCATGTCTGGAGAGCATGTTGGCCACTCTAGTCGAGCTATGTCATTATCCTGAAGGAAGTCATTCAGAAGATGTGCACGAAGGGGGCGCGCCGGCCTAAGTGGCCGAGCGGTTCTAGGAGCTACAGTCTGGAACCGTGCGACCGCTACGGTCGCAGGTTCGAATCCTGCCTCGGGCATGGATGTGTGTGATGTCCTTAGGTTAGTTAGGTTTAAGTAGTTCTAAGTCTAGGGGACTGATGACCTCAGATGTTAAGTCCCGTAATGCTTAGAGCCATTTGAACCATTTGAAAATGCCTAGCTTCCGGAAGAGGTACATCCACGACGTCTGTGAGTGAACACCGCATATGTGATTCTTGAGTTTCTCCCGGCGTATTTGATAGTCAAAATATCCACGGGTGTGCTGCCGGTCTACAGTGTCCAACGGGCACAATATTTCGGCGATCATACATGTCGCCATCATCAGGTGAACTGACGGACTGAGCTCCTGTGAACGTGCCGGCACGGAGATCCGTACGCTATGGCTGCTCAGAGGGAACTGGGTTCGGTCGCGGCGGCGGCTGATTTAAATACCCTCCGCCCGCGGCGCGCTCCCTCCGCCGTCCGCGCCCCGCGCCACGGTCGCGCGGTGGAACAGATTGCGACGGCGTCTGAGATGACGTCGGAGTGATGGCTCTGTCCGCCGTGGTCGTCACAACTATACGTTAGCTCGATTTACTCTTGATTAACCCGATCGCTGGTTCCCAAGCCCTGCTAAGATTATAGCCACAGTCACGGTTTATGAGGTCGTCATTGGTGCGAATTTCGATGGCCTCTCTAACAACGCTGTCCCAATATCTCGACGTCTGTACCAGAATCCTCGTGCGGTCATATTCCATGGCGTGATTTTCCGACAAACAATGTTCAGCGACCGCCGACTTGCTCGGACACATCAGACGAGTGTGCCTCTGGTGTTCACGGCATCGATCTTCGACGGTACGCATCGTCTGACCAATATACGTCTTGCCACATGTATGATCGCCGAAATATTGTGCCCGTTGGACACTGTAGACCGGCAGCACACCCGTGGATATTTTGACTAACACCGCATATATTTACTGGTCGCTTTTGTGCAATCAGTACTTTCTTTATAAGTGATGAGTGATTACACAAATTTATTCTGTACGATAGTATCAAGTGTAAATATTCAAAATATGTCTGGAGATTGCTATGTTTGTTTCCAAGTTTAACAGCTGTTCGAAGAGCAAAAGAAGTTTTTTGAACTTAATTGTTTGAAAAGCGCAGTAATATGATTCTTCCAGTTCAAGCTTTCATCAACATGTACACCCACAGAATTTGAAGCATTCTACACTATTTACTGACTCCTGCTCATATGTTACATGAATAGTTGGTATTACTCTATTTGTTGTAGATACTTGAATGCAGTTTGTTTTTCAAAATTTAGGCAGAAACACTTAATAATTCTTTGGACAGTATCATTTACCAACTTTCCTGATTCTTTCTCGCTAATGATATTTATGATAATAGCAGTATCGTCTACAAACAGTACCACTTTAAACTGGTGAAAGTTAGTGGAACGTCATTCACTCGTATGAGGAACAGGAGTGGACCCGAAATTGAACTCTGTTGGACTTCCTCTGTGATTTTTCGTCACTCATTAAAATTTTCTAGCTTTCTGTCACTGTATGAATTATTCACCACAACATTTTGAATTCTGTCTGTTAAGTGTAATTCAAACTAGCTGTGCGTAAAGCCGACAACTCTATAAAAGTTGAGTTTTTCCAACAGAGTATCACAATCTACTCAAATGCCTTGGAAACGTCATAAAAAAACAGACAGGCGATATACTATTTTAAGGCGTATGCTGTTTAGTATTTATTCATGCTCAGCAACTGTAGTTGTATGTAACGAAATAATAAGGGAAGAGTTGCATAAACTAAATTTAATTTCTCTACCGGTTTAGGGCAGCTGGTGCTCTTCTTCAGAATGTTATACCTATCGCATTATTTGCGAGTGTCAAGTAACTCAACAATGCATCTAGATTTCTTAAAATAGCACTCCTCAAAATAGCACTCTCAGTCGAGCAACCCTTCTGGAATCCAAACTATAATATGCTAAGTAAATTATGATCACTAAAGTGTGCGGCTGCCCTGGAGTACATTACTTTTTCGAATATTTTGGAAAAAAGATGTCAGCAAGGGAATTGGACGATAATTGTTTGTCTTGTAACCTTTCTTGTGAAATGGTTAATAATGGCAACTTTTAATCTGTGTGGAAAAATTCCCTGTGCTAATGATGCATTGCATATGTCTCTAAAGACATTACTCATTAAGTTGAAACAACTTTTCAGAATTACGTTTAAAATTCCGTCAATATTAAAAGAGCTTTCGTTTTTTAGAATTTCAGTGAAGGATGTTGGTGCTTCTTCTATTTGCTTAAGGTTTTGTATAATGATATTTTTAACATATATTCTTGCTTCTTCATCTGAATCATTTAATCCTGTATTTGCTGTTACGCTTATGAAGTACCTGATAAAAGTACTTGCAACTTTTGAACTATCAGTGACAACATTGTCATTTATTTCAATAGTTATGGGATCTTGTGCACTGACTGGCTGTCCTTCCTCTCATTTGGCGATGTCCCTACACAGTTTTAACCTCACTATCGGCATTATTTATTTCTGTCAGGACATACATATTTCTGGATACCTGAATGACTTTCCTTAAAATACTACGGTATTTTTTGTATTATGTAAGTAATGTTGGATCTTGAATTTCTCTGGCCTTTACATAAATTGCACTCTTCCCCTTACAGGAGATTTTAATTCTTTTAGTTATCCACAGCTTAATTTTTTTAAGGGATGATCTGGATGATTCTTTAGGAAAGCAACTTTCAAATATTGACACAATTTTAGTATGGAATAAATTGAATTTATCATTAGCATCTCTTTCCGCATATACCTCATCCCATATCGCCCGTTTTAGCTTAATCTTAAAACACTGTATCCTGTTTTCGTTAAATAGCTTCACTGCATTGTATGTATCTGCCTTACGGCTTTAAGGAGTCATACTGTTTATTTCGAAAATTATGCATCATGATTAAACAGTACATTAGCAAACGGGGTAGACATTAATTATTTCCAACTGAGCAGTGTCTATAAAGGTGTCATCAACCAGTGTCGTACTATTTTGATGCACACAAGTTAGAAAATTTATTACTGATATTAGGTCAAAAGACTCAACTTATATAAATAATTAAATTTTCGTTTAGACATTTAAGCCTCATCTTTATCTATCATAATGAGGGAAGGTGAATAAATGAACGAAAACTTGTACGGTAGCCGGGACTTGAACCTAAGTCTCCTTGCTTACTAGGTAGGAATGGTGACCATTACACTGGCGCAGCAATGCAGCTTACACTGCTGCACAGATTGCTCAAGTCGGTTGCTTCACCAACACGAACTTCAATTCACATCTTCAGCTTACTTTCGCCTTAAATCGTCGCTATTGTAGGCGCTCTCCGGCATTGGAATAGCACCCCAGCGTTGGACGTAATGGGGAAATCTTGAATATCGAGTGATCTTATAGATCTTGTAATTAAAATTTCCTCGAAACATTCAAGTCTCATCCTTATCCACGATAATTATGAAAGCTGAATAAATGAATTAAAATTTGTGCCACAGCCGGGATTTGAACCTTCGTCTCATTGTTTACTAGGTAGGGTTGCTGAAAATGACGCAAACTTTTTTTTCGCTCTGGTTTATTTATCACCACAGATTACAATGTAATACCACTTATTACAAAACTTTCAGTAGAGCGAAACGCACATATAAACTGTATAGTAGCCAAAATATAACTAATTACAGTGTTAACAACCTTCGGCATACTACTCATTTTGTCTTTGTGAATAATCATGGCACGTAAAGGTTTCGGGAATCCTCCTTGCGTTGACCGTCTCCAGGTGAAGAGTCAGTACGTTGAAGGAGAATTTCGCGTGAAGAACAATCGTTAGCTTGTGTACCAGATGTCCTTTCAAGCTACAGCTGTAAAAATGTTTCCTCCGGTCCGGATAGGACCACAGCACTATGGCTAACATTGCTGCAGGGAGTACCGAAGTCCAGTGCCCTCCACAATACAAACTTCACCGGCCGGAGTGGCCGAGCGGTTCTAGGCGCTACAGTCCGGAACTGAACGACCGCTACGGTCGCAGGTTCGAATCCTGCTTCGGGCATGGATGTGTGTGATGTCCTTAGGTTAGTTAGGTTTAAGTAGTTCCAAGTTCTAGGGGACTGCTGACCTCAGCAGTCAAGTCCCATAGTCCTCAGAGCCATTTGAACCATTTGAACACAAACTTTAATTCATATCTTCAGCTTATTCTCCCCTTAAATCGTCACTATCCCTGGGGCTCTCGGGCACTGCGATAGCGGTCCAGTATTGGTCGTAATGGGGAAATCCTGTACATCAGGTAATCTTATAGATCTCATAATAAAATTTTCGTAGACACATTTAAGTCTCGTCTTTATCTATGATAACGACGGAAGCTGAATATAATATTGAGGAGACCTGTGTTCAAGTCCAGGTCGTGGTACAAAATTTTAATTCGTTTATTCAGCTTCCATCACACTCAACTAATAGTTCTAGTTCATTTGTACGGTCCGTATCTTTTAAGAAATCTATACTGAAATCTCGTATCTCCTCAAAATATTGTTTCTTCTTGTCTCTCAAGTAGCATTCCATGTTGCTAGGTTCCGTAGGAGTTTCGAGCGGGGCATAAACGATGCGCCGTGCATTACATGCACGGAGGCTCACGGCAGATGGGGTGTTTAAAGCTGCGCTAAAAGCGAACGTGTTGGCTGGCCCCTGGCAGTAATCCAGCAGACTCTCGGCCTTGGGGTATTCAGCCCGCAGCCAGCGTGTATAGCTTCTGTCAGCGGCGCTGTGAGAGGAGGTATCGCCACGTGGAGAAGCCTGCTCTACTCTGAGAACCCCTACAGCTCCTTACTGGCAGGGACAGCTCGCAACGGAGTGCTTCATGCAACGAAAATCACGGACTTTTTCTATTCGTTGACTCGCTCACCTAAAAACACAGATGGGTAAAAATGTAACCACTGACCGCCAGGAGGATGAATTCCGTCTGATGCCATTATGAGCACGCGACTCAATAAAAGAAAAGCGTAAGTGTAGCGGAGAAGAATGGGGAATCGTTCTCGTGAGGACAAGGTGGCAAAACTCATGGAACAGTGATACGCACATGTACAGATGGCAGCAGCATCGCGTACACAGGGTATAAAAGGTCAGTGCATTAGCAGAGCTGTCATTTGTACTCAAGTGATTCAGGTGAAAAGGATTCCGAAGTGGTTATGGCCGCAAGACGGGAATTAACAGACTCTGGACGTGAAATGACGGTTGGAACTAGACGCGTGGGACATTCCATTTGGGAATTCCTTAGGGAATTCAATATTCCGGGTTCACGGTCAACAGCTTGCCGAGAACACCAGGCATTACCTTTCACCACGGACAATCCAGCGGCGGTCGGCCTGCTGTTGACGACCGAGAGTAGCGGCGTTTGGGTAGAGTTTTCAGTTCTAACACACAAGCAAAATTTGTTAAATAACTACATAAATCAATATAGGACGTATGACGAACGTATCCGTTACGACAGTGCAGCGAAATTTCGCAATAATGGGTTTTGGCAGCAGACGACCGACGCGAGTGCTTTTTCTAACAGCACGACATCGCCTGCAGCGCCTCTCCTCGGCTTGTGACCGTATAGATTGGGCGCTAGACGACTGGGAAACGCTGGCCTGGTCAGATGAGCCCCGATTTCAGTTGGTAAGATATCATGGTAGGGTTCGAGTGTGGCGCAGACCTTACGAATCCAAGCACCCAATTGTCAACACGGCACTGTGCAAGTTGGTGGTGGCTCCATTATGGTGTGGGCTATGTTGACATGGAATGGAATGGGTCCTATGGTCCAACCGAAGCGATCATTGATTGGAAATTGTTTTGTTCGGCTACTTGGAGACCATTTGGAGCCATTTACGGACTTTATGGTCACAAACAACGACAGAGGTTTTATGGGTGACAATGCGCCACATCAACTGCCACAATTGTTCGAGATGATCTGAAGATCATTCTGAACAATTCGAGCGAATGATTGGGCCAACCAGACAGGCCGACGTGAAACCCAGTTGATGCACAAAATCCTGCACTTTCGAAATTATGAGAGGCTATAGATGAAGAATCGCTCAATATTTATGCAGAGGACTTCCAGCGACTTCTTGAGTCGATGCCACGTCAGTGTAAGGCCCATATTACACTGTCAAAGTTCTTTGATCAAAGACTTTTTTCAATCTAAGTTCTTCAGTGAAGTCATTGCAACAGCATCGAATTATTCTTCATAGTTGTGGGAGAATGGGTGATGAACAGCTAATTGTCTGTTACAGCAGCATTTAATGTAGTATTGGTAACATTGCTTATAGAGGAAGAGAAGTCGAAACGATTTTGCGTGAAACATGCACAGCTAGAAGGAAGCGCGAAGTGATCACCAGACTTTGCTTCGTGAGCTACTGCGTGATGAGACAAAAGAGCTTCGAAAGTTATTTGAAAACTGGCGAACATGACCTTAACTTTTTCCTGATGAAAGTAATTATTTAACAAATGTCACTTGTGCCAAAGATCCTCTCATGGTTGTGTTAAAATTTTTAGCAACAGGTTAAACCTATTCGAGCTTGCAGTACAGTACATTTATCCACAGTGTGCCATCTCACCTATTGCTCCAAAACATCTGAAGTAACATATAAATAACTTAAAGATGCGTTTATGAAGGTCAGGTTACGTTATTTAGAGTAACAAACAAATACATTTGTTTCATCTAGCTTCACTTTATTGATAACACTTATTACCACATCACAACAGACACCCCAGTCGTTCATTCAATTTCTTTCTCACGTCATCCACAGCGCAGCCACTTCGAATGAACCTGATGGCTGCAACTATCCCTTTATGACAGATTAACCGCTTATTAAGGTCTTTATAGTTAGTGTCTTTGACATTATAAACAATGTCGTAGCCTACATACTTGTAAATTATCAGTGTGACGGTAGCTACTATGAACTCATTTTACAGGTTAGAATCAACTGAAGATATTCAACAAGTATGCAGTATGGTGAACCTGGATCAAAGCTAGGCCGACGTTCTAACTCGAAACAAAGATCTTTGGTCAAATAAATGTTTGATAAAAGCTTTTCTAGTACATTGACAAAGATTTTACCAGAGGGCTTTGATCAAAGATCTGTCTAATAAATCTGATAGTGTAATACTGGCCTGAACGATGAGAAGCGCCAGATGTTGCAGGTCCACGCCTCATTACAGAACCCAGAGGTCGGAGGCTTGTACACCCTGTAAAGCATTGTAAGCGACGATCTTTGGCACATTTAGCGACAGACCACAGCGCTAGTGGGCGCGCAAGTGTTTCCAAGCGCAACAGGGCTCTGCAAAGATTACCAATACGTGCTCCCACGTTGGCCTCACGACATTGGCAGTTACGACTGCAGTGAGCAAGGTATCATCTAAATTAGACGGTGGATCATAGGAAACGTGTTGCCTGAAAATTTTTTTGGAAATTCGTGGTAAGTTCCTGTGTGATCAAACTGCTGAGGTCATCGGTTCCTAGGCTTACACGCTACTTAATCTAGCTTAAACTAACTTACGCTAAGAGCATAGCCGGCCGGTGTGGCCGTGCGGTTCTAGGCGCTTCAGTCTGGAACCGCTTGACCGCTACAGTCGCAGGTTCGAATCCTGCCTCCGGTATGGTCGTGTATGATGTCCTTAGTTTATTTAGGTTTAAGTAGCTCTAAGTTCTATGGGACTGATGACCTCAGATGTTAAGTCCCACAGTGCTCAGAGGCATTTGAACCATTTGCTAAGGGCAACACAAACACCCGGGCCCGAGGGAGGACTCGAACCTCCGACGATGGAGGGGGGGGGGGGGGGAGCCTGGGGAGTGTTGCTTGATCGGAAGATTCTCGTTCCTTGATAATGTTAGGCGACTGCCATGTACGGATACACCGTCATCTAGGTGAACTAGGTGGACAGGTGCTCCCATCACGCCACAAACACAGGACTGTGAGGTTAGCACTGCTCTACGGGAGACGCCCACCTGGGCTTCTTCGGGACCTGTGGTGGTAATCGAAGGCACCGCCGGAACTGCGGACTACGTAAACCTTACCGTGAACCACAAGCTTCCCTTCACGTTTAATGTCTTCCCAATGGCGATGGCATCTTCCAGCTGGATAACTGTTCATGTCACAAAGCCAGAACAGAGTTACATTACCTTAGAGAGGAAACTAATAAACTCACATTTATGGCTTGTCTACCAAATTCGCCTGAACACGATGGAACACTTCTGGGATGCTATATGGCTCCAACTCCACGTCCACAAACCGACGGCCTGTAATTTACAGGAATTGCGTCACCTATGCATAGACATCTGACGCTTCACACCTTCGGATACCTGCCAAGGATTTATCAAACGCAGGTCACGCAGAATCGCTGGTGTATTGCGTTCCAAATATAGAGCAACACACTATTAAGCGTACGGTCATAACAATTTAGCACATCAGTGAATAGTCTGTTTGGTAACTAGGAAATTTCTTTCAGCTTTTCACTACCGCAGTCATTAGCATCAACTACTTTTGCTTTTATTTTCTGTTACTTTCGTTACTTACATCTTATTTTATTGCAGCCTGAAACCGAATTTAATTCAACGTACCCAAGCCAGCCCATTTAACACGTCTCATTGTCAGCCAATATGTCCCTTGTTCTTCTGATGTTCTTTTTTACATTCTTCTCACTTAATCCATTGGCTCATCAACGTTTCCATTAACAACTTTGCTCATAAAACACATTTTTACGTCCACTCTAAAGTGAACCTAGTTGTTTTTCATGTTCTCCTTAATGACACGAACATAAATGTGTGAATAACAACAGACGTATAATTTCTATAAAGACTCTTTCTTGCTTCCAAGTACAGGGTGATTCACCTAAGCTGTTCGTATAAAATACTTTCGGGTATCGTAATTTTGTTTTCACTCAGATGAATTGTGAGAAAGTCATCACTAAACGACGAATAGTCTCTTTTCGTAGCTATATTAATCATAAACATATCGGTATCAAGTTCGCTTTTTCAAATAAAAGCATAGAAATTGCTGCTGCTAGTGTCATCGTTCTAAATAAGAAAAATCAACGGCTTTTTTCGCCTCAATGTGTGATTAATAGTTTCGAAGTAATTACAATATTTGTTAGTTAAGATTTATCAGTTATGAATATGAGACCGATAGCTGTCTAATACAGTAACTCGTGATATCATGTCAAAGAGGGTATAGCTCACTTCTGATAAGGGGGAAACAGTGTTTCACCTCACGACACCATTATAAAAGGGGGACAGACGAAATGTTAGTACAGACATCGTAGTTCTTTACCAAGAACGGAGAAGGAACTTGAAGAGAACAGTTGTAAAGTAGACACAAAGAAATCGTTACTGATGGTATCCAACAATAATGACAATTTAATGAATGTGCGCTAATGTTTGTTAGAAGGGCAAAGGAATACTCCACAAAGTATAAGGGCAAGCCTGCACGAGCGGAGCGAACGAAATAGATGTTGCAGCAGCTGTTGCTCATAAGCCACGTGATACTTCCAAAAAACTCGGACGTGCATCTTCAGTAAGTCAGCCTAGTGCTGTTCGCATTTTGTTTGCAGAAAGCTTCCCCTCGTAGTATGTGTCACTTCACCGGCACAGTAACCAGCGGGAACGCAGAAGACGGGTGGAATCCTTTCACTTAGTTCTCATGCAGCAAATTGCAAATCATGGATTGCTGAATGTAGAAAATATGCGTCATAGGGCCCTCAGAATCCACACAAGCGTATGCAGCTTGACCATTAGAGGCAGCGTAGTGTGAAAGTTTGATGGGGGATTGTTGGAGACTAAGTGATTGATCGTTACTTCCTCGCAGGGGTCTAAGCGGGTACAAGAAACGAACAATTTCCTACCGAAGTGCTACCGAGTCTCCTATAGAAAGTACGACTTCAGAACGTAGATGTACACTATCCGATCTAAGGTATCTGAACACTCTGTCGTAATGTGGAATTAACGACTAGATATCGCGAGAGGAGGACTCTCCAATATAGAAGAGGTGGGGTGTATTATGTTGTCAGTAGATAAGCAATAATACCCAGCATGGGTGTGTCACAAGAGCTCAGTGAATTCGAACGTGGAGAGTCATTGTCTGACACCTGCGTAAAAAAGGACATTTCGACCATTCTAAATGTGCCCAAGTCTACTGTTGGTGATACTGTCAAGTGGAAACGCGAAGGAACAAAGGCAGCTACACCAAGATCAGGTAGATCTCTTGTACTGACGGTCAGGTACCGTAGAGCATTAAGGAGAATGGTTGCAGAAAATCACATGAAATCAACGGAATCACTCACTCGTGCTACAAAGTGTCCAGCTGATGTAATGACAGCGCGAGTTAAAAATGGTGGAGAAGCTGATCATGTGTTACACATTTCTGTAGTCGAGCTTAAGCGACGCTGGAGGTGGAGCGATGCCACTGGAAGTGGGTGACTGGAAACAAGTGATTCGGAGTGATGAATCATGCGTATCTGATGCCAATCCGATGGAAGGATTAGGGTTTGGCGAATGCCTGGAGAACATTACCTATTATCGTGTGTAGTGCTGACAGTGAAGGGGAAGGAAGTGGTGTTACGCTATGGAGGTGCCTTTCGTGCTTCGCGCGTGGTCCTCTGATTGCGCTTAGTAAAACAATGAATGAAGAAGGATGTGCACACGTTTCATAGAAATGTATAGAGTGTGCAGTAGAGGAGCAGTTCGGACGTGATGATTGTATTATCATGACAATGCGCCCTGTCATAAGAGCCGGCTGCTGTGGCCGAGCGGTTCTAGGCGTTTCAGTCTCAAACCACGCGACCTCTACGGTCGCAGGTTCGAGTCCTGCCTCGGGCATGGATGTGTGTGTTCTAAGTTATAGGGGACTGATGATATCAAGTCCCACAGTGCTCAGAGCCCTTTGAACCATTTTTTCTGACATAAGGAAGTATCTGAGAGGCAACGGTTTGTGGACAGTAACATTCGTGAAGTAGAGTGGCCTACCCGTAGTCTTGACCTAAACCCAATGGAACACGTTTGAGATGTGTTAGAAAGTTTACTTCGCTACAGAATGCAGCTTCTCTAGTTTCGGCTCTTGAGGAATAATGGGCTTCTATTCGTCGGTTTCACTTCAGAAACCTCACTTAAAGTGTCCCCAGCAATGTTCCGCTCGTCAAAAAGGTGAAAGGTTTATTCAACCAGTGGTAATGTGACCGACCTGCGGCTACCAAAGTGCACACCCGGCTCTCTCCTGTCGCTGCATGGGACGTGAAGGCGTTATTAGTTGGTCTGTACTTTCTCCTGGTTTGAAGCCAATGGACTTTTGTCTCTGAGGTAAAGTTCCTGCATACGTATGGACGATTCAACAGCAAAAAAATTTGATGTGCATCCTTCTTTCGACGCTCTGGCAAAAACACGAGCAGACCTCTTACAATAGTCATCAGGTGAATCGTCCTTGGATGACAAAACCCTTGCTTCCCAGTTGGTGTGCCCATAAAACCACATGTAGCCAAGTGTGTTTCATACCAGTTTTATATTAAGCTTTTATCCACCTTTATGCTTTTGTAATGTAGTATATTCTTGGAATTCGTGGAAATTAATATGCAAATCAAACAAAATTGAGTAAAATATTAAAACTATGTGAACTCCTACATTGATTATAATCCCATGACACAAATGCAAAACTCAGGACCGATTTCACTGGGCACAGAGAAGACTCAGTAACTATGAAGGTAAGAAAAGAGATGGACTTTCCCACCACTCGGCAGAAACAAGTTGCGATGGAGGAGAGTGGCGGTTGCGAGGTCAGCACGACGCATCGAACTTCTCTCGTTGCCATGAGGTGACATGTGGACAACTGACAACTTTCATATTCCGTGTCCAGCAGCTCTGAGCTTAGGGCCTGGGTGGCTTAACACCTCTTTCCACATTCCACTCTGACTGACCACCTGCCTTAATCTGTCGGGCAGTGAACGGCAGCTGATGCGGCGTTCCTGCGTCTGCGCTTACAGAGCCTATTGTCCGTGATAGGTGTCTTGCTGCAGCGACTTCATTGTGATGTACGCAGGCTGCGGTCAAGTGAGTAAATGCAATCGAATGCTTAAGAACTCAATCACCGTACGACAAGGATTCGTTATTCAGAATGGAGTAAAAATGAAATTGCCACAATGGTTCAAAATGGTTCAAATGGCTCTGAGCACTATGGGACTTAACTGCTGTGGTCACCAGTCCCCTAGAACTTAGAACTACTTAAACCTAACTAACCTAAGGACTTCACACACATCCATGCCCGAGGCAGGATTCGAACCTGGAACCTTAGCGGTCACGCGGTTCCAGACTGTAGCGCCTAGAACCGCACGGCCACTCCGTCCGGCGCCACAATGGTACTTACTTACGATCCGACTATCAGTACCTCTATGATGTACGAGGGTCGTCCAGACAGTAAGTTCCGATCGGTCGCGAAATGGAAGCCGCGGTGAAAACCAGAAACGTTTCAGTTGCAACAGTTAAGGTCACCTTCCACCTACTTCTCTACATAGTCGCCGCTGCAACTTCGAGTGTTGTCGTAGTGTTGTATCAACTTTCCAATATCATCGTCATACAAAGCAACCGCCTGTGCTTCCGGTCAGTTATCTGCACTCGTCTGCAGCTCGTTGTCTGTGGAAAAATTCTGTCTTCATGGCTAGCGGTTCTTGTGAGCTGGGGGAGCCAATTACGGACTGCATTGTTGGTGATCAAACACTTCTCATCGGAAACGCTGCAGGAGCGTCTTCATTGCCCCTGGAGTGTGCGGCCGAGAATTGGCATGAAGAAGGAACTGCTCGACAGTTGTGTTATGTGGGCTGCATGACACAGGCGAAATCTCTAACCAGGCCATCGTATTTGGCGGCAGACGCTTTTCCCTACGCATCTTTACGTGTTCAGTGTTCACTCAAAACTGAAAAGAGTGACGCGACACGATCGACGGGCATCAGACATACTAGAGACACTGCCCAATACATCTGTGCAAAGCTTTACCGGATATTCACAGTGGTATACATTTCGCGACCGGTTTGACAACCCTCGTATAATTGGAAATTATTCGCTGAGTGACAATTTTAACGAATAGGTATACACTGACGGAGAAAATCGCAGCAACACCAAAAGACAATTAATGCAGCGCAATGAAATTTCGGAAATACGTTCGTCTAGGTAACATATTTAAGTGATTAAATGTGAAAGACCACAGGTTAATGTAGGCATAAGGTAAACCCTTGGAAATGTGAAATGCTTGTACATTAATAAGCGATGTAACCGCCAAAGTGTTGAATTCAAGCATGCAGACGTGCATGCATTGTGTTGTACAGTTTTCGGATGTCCGGTTGTGGGACGGAGTTCCACGCTTGCTGCACTTGGTTGGTCAGCACAGTGACGGATATTGCTGTTTGTGTATGACGGTGGAGTTGTCGTCCGATGATGTCCAGTATGTGCTTGACTGGAGGCATATCTGGTGATCGAGTAGGCCAAGGCAACATATCGACATTCCGTAGGACATGCTAGGCTACAAAAGCGATATGTGGACGAGCGTTATCCTGTTGGAAAACACCCCGCGGAATGCTGTTCATGACTAGCAGTACGACAGATTGAATCAACAGATCGACGCACAAATTTGCAGTCAGGGTGCGTGGGATAATCACGAGAATACTCCTTCTGTCATACGAAATCTCACCCCAGCCCTAGGTGTATGTCCAGTGCGTCTAGCATACAGACAGGTTTAGTTACAGGCCTTTAACTGGCCTCCTAACCAGCACACGGCCATTACTGGCTCCGAGGCAGAACCATCATTCATCAGAAAACACAACACACTTCCACCCTGCCCTACAATGAGCTCCTGTTTGACACCACTGAAGTTGCAAATGGCGGTGGTCTGGGATCGCATGCTATAAGGTGTCGTGCTTGGAGATACGGCGAAAACTATTGTCTTCCCTCTCGTTAGTGCCCGCAACCGTTCGAAGTCAGTCCTTGTTGCTACTATACATTTTCGTGACCACCACTGCCAGCGACTACATCCATACAGTCTTTCTGCAGTATCGCAGGAGAAAAACCTGCTTCTCGTTGCCTTATTCCACGACCTTGTTCAAACTAAGTGAGGTGTTGGTAACAGCGTCTTTGTCACATTCAAGGCATTCTTGACTGACATCAACTCACCACGTCCAATTAGATAACGAACGCTCACGACCGGCCGGCCGGTGTGGCCGAGCGGTTCTAGGCGCTTCAGTCTGGAACCACTCGACCGCTACGGTCGTTGATTCGAATCCTGGCTCGGGCGTGGATGTGTGTGATGTCCTTAGGTTAGTTAGGTTTAAGTTGTTCTAAGTTCTAGAGGACTGATGACCTCAGATGTTAAATCCCGTAGTGCTCAGAGCCATTTAAACCATTTGAAGCTCACGACCGTTACAGCGTGTATTTAAAACAAACTTGATTCCCAACCTCACAGTGGCGTTACTAGCACCACTCTTAAGCGACTGGCGCGAAATTCGAATAGACGTCATCTTTCAGATATAGAAACACGCCTAACAAGTTCCGTTTATGTCGCACAACTTCTTCTTGGTGTCGCGATCTTTTTTTGGTCACCGTAGATAAATTACCTAATTGTGACATATGAAAGTTTGTGCTGGAACAGAAAATATGGAGGGCTTTATCCGGCCGGCAGTATTGCTCAGGTAACCGAAGTTGGCAAAGCAAACTCTCGCGATAAGGGGGATACCTGGGTTAAAGTCACGGTCCGGCGTAAGTTTTCATATGTCGCAACCGGCTAATACATCTGCACCCATTGATATTAATATTCAGCGAATAATTTGGAATAAAAATTCACGTTGTGACGACAAAGATCGGAAAGGTAGTAGCGATCCGACTCAAAGTACTAAGACTGAGTTGACAATAAGGTGGCATGCCTCTACAAGGCAAACTCACTCTATCTTATGATTCCTATGCCCCTACGTTGACTGCTAGGTTTGGTCCCAGACTCCACAAATTAAACTTCGCTCTCCTTCCTTAGGACTTTTGTTCTTCATGCACTTCACGTTGTCGTCCTCAGCGCTGAATTATAAGTCATGTCGGCTTTGTCATTGGCAAGCTCAATTTCCTGTCCCATCCAATAACTGGTAAAAGGTTCATGACCACGTCTCCAAGTCCCCGAGTAGGCTGAAAAATTCCAATCTTGCAGCAGGTGGTATGTAACGCACAAACTCCCATATTGTTCTTGCATGCTCTATGTTGTTTCAGTTCCACTCACTGGCTGCGATCTCTCCAGCGCTTTATTTCACGTGTTTAGATGCATTCCTTAGTTATCAGAAAAGAAGCCACCCAACAATAAACGCTCTTGTTTGTAATAGGAATGCAGCGCGGCACTCAAGTGTATGCGGGTGTCCTCGGCTTAACGTCATCCACATCACTGTCTATCAGAATTTCAGTGGGGAAACGCCTCCCAGAGAAGTGATCGCTTCAGTTAGACCATCCACGTCTGGCTTTTGGGAAAGACTCACAACCACTTGTGTCTTAAACACCCCTCCAGTCTTCCCAGTACAGAGAAGTGTACTCCAGTTTAGCGCAGCTAACGTGACAGTTCTGTTTAAAAACACTAACTTCCACATAAGACTGCAATTAGTGTCATCTTTAAAACAGATACGTCGTAAGTAATAAACACTATAGTTTCTGCGGCCAGTAACCGGAGTTTGAAGAGTGAAACGCCGCTGAATCCATGTCTTACAGGAATACTAGCTACACAAATTATTATGATATCATTTGAATAAGCAAAGTTGATGCTAATATGTCTATAGTTGATACAGCTATGAAAATAGACTATACTTGGTAAAGTAAAGGCTTTTTCACAAAACATCTGGGTGAAAAAACAATTGTACCTTAAAATGTTAGCAAGTGTCTGATCCAAACAGCATAGCTAAATCGTCCTTTATATAAATTTATCCCATATTTTCCTTTAATTATCGATTGTGAAGAAGAATTGGTGTAGTGGTACCTTTCATTTTTCCAATCTAAACTGATAATAATTCCGTACTGATTTTATTTCGTTTCCGGATTTTGTTGAATTTTATAATTCAGTAATGAGAAGTATAAGATGTCTCACTGATCTTGTAATAATTCTCCCATTTATTTGTCCTTACTTATATTGGACGAACGAGTGTAGTTTAAGCTGTCTCTTTAGTGGACTTGTTGCATCTTCTAAGTGTCATGCCAATGAAACGCAACCTTTGGCTCATCTTCCCCACAATATTATCTATGTGGTCTTTCCAACTCAAGTTGTTCGTAATTTTAACACCCAGGTACTTAGTTGAATTGACAGCCTTGAGAATTGTGCTATTTATCGAGTAATCGAATTCCAACGGATTTCTTTTGGAACTAATGTGAATCACCTCACACTTTTCGTTATTTAGCGTCAACTGCCACCTGCCACACTATACAGCAATCTTTTCTAAATCGCTTTGCAACTGATACTGGTCTTCGGATGACCTTACTAGGCGGTAAATTACAGCATCATCTGCGAACAACCTAAGAGAACTGCTGAGATTGTCACCCAGGTCATTTATATAGATCAGGAACAGCAGAGGTCCCAGGACGCTTCCCTGGGGAACACCTGATATCACTTCAATTTTACTCGATGATTTGCCGTCTATTACTACGAACTGCGACCTTCCTGACAGGAAATCACGATTCCAGTCGCACAACTGAGACGATACCCCATAGGCCCGCAGCTTGATTAGAAGTCGCTTGTGAGGACCGGTGTCAAAAGCTTTCCGGAAATCTAGAAATATGGAATCAACTTGAGATCCCCTGTCGATAGTGGTCATTACTTCGTGCGAATAAAGAGCTAGCTGCGTTGCACAAGAACGATGTTTTCTGAAACCATGTTGATTACGTATCGATAGATCGTTCCCTTCGAGGTGATTCATAATGTTTGAATACAATATATGCTCCAAAGCTTTACAAATATGGGAAATGTGTCCAGTAAAAGTTCCGTTTGTTGGCGAAACTACTGTGCATGTAAACAAAGAGAGATGGACAGGATGATGTATGATCTCACATCGGGGCGTTGCAATTCCAGCAACGGTATAATCGTCGCGCTATATATTTACACTACATCTCTCGAGACGGAGTCTCTGTACGTGAACGTCCACAGATTTTCGCCCTCACTCGAACAGCCAATTACCGGTTTGCAGTCGAATGTTCATGTTAAATAGCGTTTTTCATTCTAACAATAGAACTTATCATATTTTACTTGCAGAAACCACGATTATATTATTTTTCCTCTGAGTTAGTAAACTCGAGCCAACATTACTCCGAGATCTCTTCTTCTTTGTCTTCGGAAAATTTTCCACCTAGAAGAAACATTGGTTTTCGTTTCAGTAGACTGCACGAAGTCTGTTTCAAATGATAGGTCAGAATGCAAACTGAAATGCGTGTTGCGATTAAAAGCAATGACTATTTTTTTGTGAATTTTAAAATTTGGACTATACAACGCTGCCTGCATTATGAAAGGGATTCAGTTTTTCACTTACATCTAGCGCACTGCCTTTATTTAGTTTTTTGAGTGGTGCTGAAGAAGCTGTATGACGCCTTCCTTCGGATGCTGCAGAAGAAGTAAGAAGGGAAACTTGCCGTGTTAGTTTGAGAGATTCTCCTCGACGTAATTACGGAACCCCTGCAGAAGGGTTCAAATGGTTCAAATGGCTCTGAGCACTATGGGACTCAACTTCTGAGGTCATAAGTCCCCTAGAACTTAGAACTAGTTAAACCTAACTAATCTAAGGACATCACACACATCCATGCCAGAGGCAGGATTCGAACCTGCGACCGTAGCGGTCACGCCTGCAGAAGGGGCTGCGCTACGAAATCTATGAGACGACGCTGATGTGGTCGTACGGTAGGAAGACGAAGGTAATGCAACCGTTACCTCGTAGTGCGCGTGATGGTAAGATGCATGGTCTGCTAAGTGACTCTCCCTATAGGAGAAATAATTACGACCCTACAGGACATGTGCAATGCAAAAATTCTGCACTACTGAATTCCTCCTAGTTACTTCCAGTGATCATCAAGAGGTTAAGATCACATGGTTGTGTACCACTGAGACTGTATGGCCCTCCAAAAATTCATAAGGAAAGTGGCCCATCACGTTCAATAATGAGCAACACTGGAACTCCTACATATGATTTAGACAAACATCTCGTTTCTTTGCTGAGACTGTTAGTGGTCAAATGCCCACATCACATTTATAGCTCAGCTGACTTTATCAATATAATGAAGACTTTCCACCATAGCAGTCCTGACCGTTTGGTTAGCTTTGACGTAGTATCAGTTTTTACAAAGGTCCCTCTCACAGATTCTTTGGCAGTAATTCGCAAAATGATTCAGTTGTACATCGCTGTTTTGTTTCAGCGCGCTCTGTCCTCATCCTATTTTATGTTCAACCAAGAATTTTTGAACAGACTGATGGCGTCGCCACAAGCGTTCCTCTGTCTCCCTTGGTGGCCAACCATTTTATGGAGGATTTCGAGAAGAGAGTGCTTGAATCAGCTGCTCTTGCACCAACTGTATTTTGGAGGCATGTGAACGACAATTTCTTAGTGTGGCCTCATAGAGAAGATAAAATTAAAGGATATTCTTCACCATCTCATCTCCATTCATAATAACATCCGGTTCACCATGGAACCAGAGAGAGATGGTTGTTTCCTTTCTTGGATGTCTTGGTTAGACGAAAGAATTATGGTTCTCCGGGGGACTCAGTTTATCGTAAACGCACTCAGGGTCAAGTTTTCATCATCCGCCGCAAAGCATGAGCGTGCTTAAAACACTCGTACACAGAGTTCACACGATTACAAATGTAGATAGTTTGCCTAAAGAACTCAAACACCTAAAGACAATGTTAAAAAGAAAAGAAAAGCCAGCAGATTAAGGTGGCACTGTCAGTTAAAACAAGCAATCAGGAAGTGGATAAAGGAGAGAACACACCGGCCAAATCTTACGCTTTCCTTCTTTTTGTAGGCAGTATTTCATTTAAAATAGCAAGAAGCCCCTGCAAATTTAAAGTGAAAGCGCTTTTCTGTCCATCATCTGTGATTTTAGACCTTTTTGGGTCAGTGAAGAACGGTTAGTTACTGTGGAAGGCCGGAATTTACATAAAAACTTGTCAGTGTGGTATGGTTTACGGACCACACCTACTGTGAAATACCTCTGCACCGAACATCAACGTTGCCCTCACGTTTTTCACCCAAGAAAGTTCGCTATTGCCGAACACTGTATTTCCACTGTACATTCAATGGAGTATGGTAGAACTACACTTCCGACCACTGCAACATCTTTTTGGGACCCTATTATTAAAGAATTCGTGGAAAACTGATGAAACGTGATAGCGGCTACCAGCTGAATAGTGCACGGAACCCCATCATCTCCAAGATTCGTTCTAGTCGAAGAAGACAGAGTGCGCCAACGGCCACGGTGAGCAGTGACACAGAGGGAAGCTGAGTTCCGCTGATCCACCAGTGAGAGCGCTGCAACCGGGAGGTAACATCCGCTGTTTTTCGCGGAACGGAGCAAGTCTCCGTCAGTCCTCGATGGCTCACGTGAAGTTTGTTGGCAGGCACCCAGTTGATGTATCGTGGGATGAGTTAAACGACGACCGGCTGTAAGTCCGAAATTTGTTTGAACAACGACTAATCTCGTAAGTAGCAATGGTTAAACCTCGAAACGTTCAAGCTAAGTAAAGGTATAGCGCTTGCGCCCTAGAAAATAATTTGGAAACGCTGTCTGACACGTGAAATATAATAGAAACAGTCAAATACACGTGCATGCACACACTTTCAAATTACAGCGCAACATAAAAAATGGCAACGCACAACTTTTGCCCTGAAGTGCCAAAGAAACTGGTATAGACATGCGTATTAAAATACAAAGATGTGTAAACAGGCAGAATAAGGCGCTGCACTCGACAGGGCCTATATAAGACAACAAGTGTCTGGCGCAGTCTTTAAATCAGTTATTGCGGCTACAGTGGGAGGTAATCAAGATTTAAGTGAGTTTGAGCGTGGTGTTATATTTGGCGCACGAGTGATGGTACATGGCATCTCCGAGGTAGCGATGGAGTGGGGACTTTGCCGTACGACACATTTCACGAGGTTACCGTGGATATCAGGAATCCTGTAAAGCATCAAATCTCCGACATCGCTACCGCCGGAAAAATATCCTGCAAGATCAGGACCAACGACGACTGAAGAGAATCGTTCAACGTGACAGAAGTGCAACCCTTCCGCAAGTTGCAGCGATTTCAGTGCTGGGCTATCAACAAGTGTCTGCGTGTGAACCATTCAACGAAACATCATCGATATGGGCTTTCGGAGCCGAAAGCCCGCTCCTGTACCATTGATGACTGCATGACCTGGGTCCGCCAACACCAACATTGGACTGTTGATGAGTGGAAACACGTTGCCAGGTCGGAGGAGTCCCGTTTCAAATTTTATCGACCGGATGGAAGTGTACGGATATGGAGACAACCTCACGAATCCATAGACCTTGCATGTCTTCAGGGGACTGTTCAAGCTGGTGGAGGCTTTGTAATGTTGTGGGGCGTGTGCAGTTGCAGTGATATGAAACCCCTGATAGGTCTCAGTACCACTGTAACAGGTGACGCGTACGTAACGATCCTGTCTGATCACTTGCATCCAATCACATTCATTGTGCATTAAGACGGACTTGGGAAATTCTAGCAGGACAACGCGACACCCCATACGTCCAGAATTGCTACGGAGTGGCTCCAGGAACACTCTTCTGAGTTTAATCACTTCAGCTGGCCACCAAACTTCCCGAGATATGAACATTATTGTGCATATCTGGAATGCCTTGTAACGTGCTGTTCATAAGAGATCTCCATCCCCTCGTACTCTTACGGATTTATGGACAGCCCTGCAGGATTCATGGTGTCTGTTGCCTCCAGCACTACTTCAGACATTAGCTGAGTCCATGCCACGTCGTGTTGCGAGACTTCAGCGTACTCGCGGGGGCCCAACACGATATTAGGCAGGTGTATCAGTCATTTCACTCGTCAGGGTAGGTAAACCTTGAAACGGTCAATCTATGTACAAGTTTAATTCTTGTGTCCTAGAAAATAATCTGGAAACAATATTTGACTTGTGAAATATAGCAGAAACAGTCACATACAAGCGCATGCAAACACTTTCACAATCGATCGCATCAGGAAAAATAGCAGCGCACAGCTATCATTTGATTACTATCCAGTGAGCAATAATACTTTAAGACAGTGAACAAAAATGAAACAGGGGTTACTTTTTTGTTTGCAGTGTCCAGATGTGCAGTTGAGTATCTTTCCTCAGTTTTGTAATCGTTGACTCTATATACATAGAATCATTAAAGCACCAAACAAATATAAATTCGGGAATATCGTTTTCAGGTAACATTATGGTGATGTGGAAGATCACTCTGCGCATTATTTGGCAAGCAGCAGCCTTTGAAACAGTGTCCATTGACCTATCTATTTCGATACCTCATATTATGGAGAACATGTGGGCGAGACCGTTTTGCCTCTAAACCATTGCATACAGTCGAAAACACGCTCATCGGATAGGCAGTCTCTCGTCGTCGAGCGCCTACGGACGACGCTCGGAGGCAATCAGACCTATCGAATGCAGTTTACTTGAAAGATGTGTTGGCGCGGACACTCAAAACCAGAATGAGTCGATAAATTCGCCGATCTGGTCACTTTCCCCAAAACACACATATTCCGGAAAAGGAGTAATCGAAATTGCAAACGATTGCACCACAGTTACCTTCAACTACGACTTGATGGGACTCGCACAGCAATGAATGTCATCGGCATGCAACTTGGCAACACCATGTTCGAATTTTGCAGAAGGCGCAACGTGGACTGCCTTGTATGCTCAGAGCACCGCGCGTCTACGGCCAGTAAAGAAGCCAGATCTGCCGGCCGGGAGGACGCGCTGCAGCCAAACGAGATTTACGAAATAGAGGACGGCGTACTGTACGCCCCAAGCATGGCAGACTGGTGATAAGCCCCAAAACATCGACGAAAAACACGCTATTTCCTAAAAGTCGTTTCTGGGAGTTTGGAGTGCTGAAAAACTACAAGGGCGATTTTGGTGCCGCTTAGTTATTCTTATAGAGAATTGAGCTGACTATGGTCGAGACGTCAAAAAGTTAAACAGTTTTCAAAATATCGACTTCTTATGTACGTTTGAACGCCGAAACCAAGCCTATTTTTCATACTTCTTTCAAATAGTCGCCATTTTTATGAAAGAATGTCGTATGTTTCACTTTTCAGAGGTTGTGACCTTAGCTACACTCGTATATTTTAATAACCTTTTTGGTCTGCTCTGTGTCAGAGCACCCAGTTACCTAAATCGGTTCCACCCGCCTTCCGGTGCACGGAATGTATTACGATCTTCGACGCCATTTTGATTAATAAGCATTAATATTTTTGGAGAAAAGAAATTTTTATGTTGGTAGAAGAAAGATGAATAAAAGGATATCAGCATTTTTTGACTTATCTTTTGATTTCATTTCAATAACATGTTGAAAATTAGGTAAAAATCGGACCAGAAAACCCCCTTAATATGGTTGCGTAGTTGCTCCTGCTTATTAGCAAAGGCAGAAGTGTTGCTCGCAGAAAGTCTTCCACGTTTCGTCTGTGGCAATCCTTTCTCCAGGGTTTCGCTACCAAATATTCTCTGTAATTGCAAGTTAAATACTGGCATGCATTTGATAATAATTTGCCGATTTTATACGTAGACAGCAAGTAGTGTGTTAACACAGAGAAACATTGGCACCTGTTGAATTAGAAGACTGAGAAAATAAGAAACTAGATGACGTTTTGGGAAGATTACAAAACAAAGTCAATTCATGATTCGCATTTTTATAACTGAATACCCGAAGGATAATGACAGGCTAATTTGGTGCTGTAGGACGCTGTAGACCGATTAAAATATAGATGAAACCAACAAAACATGACGTATACAGACGATGGCATTATTTCTAAAATTATTGCGTGACCTTGAGGTGATGGAGACAAGCGACCCCAAATCCGTTTATATATCTAAGAATGTTTAAACAATTATTTACAATCTTTTAATTTCGGCAGAATGTACAATTGTTATCTAATTGCCATCTAGAGAATTTAAAGTTTTTAAATAATTTTTGAAGAAGGTTTATGCATATAAAAGCATTATTTTTATGTATGTAATTACCAGGTTACATAAATACTAGCAAATAAGCTAGAGAAAGGTACTGTGAGACTGAAGTAGCGAGAGAAATGCATTCTGTTACAAGGAAAGCTCAGGCGGTGAAATCTGTGTCTTGGGCGGTCGAGGGGCCGGGTTGATGTTTTAGGCTTCAATGGCGAAACCACAAAAAAGTAACCAAATCATACATATTAGACAATAGCGCATTTTGTGACAAACCTGGAGATGAAGTGTGTGGGAGAACCGCAATTCAGGATAAGGACAGCACGCGAGATAATATGAACGAATCGAAAAAGAATTGGAAACCCCAGTTAGTCTATATGTACAGGGCATTTCAAAACTACTTTTACGAACATGTGGACAGGTTTCTTACGCAAAAACTAAGAAAAACCTAGTAAACATGAGCTCTAAGACGAGAACGTTAAGAGCTGTGATCACTTGTTCGCCACGTCTACTTTGAAACACATGTATTCTACTGAACAAGTGTTCATAGCTCTTAAGGTTTTTTTTTTTTTTTTTTTTTCGTCAGTCTACTGACTGGTTTGATGCGGCCCGCCACAGATTCCTTTCCTGTGCTAACCTCTTCATCTCAGAGTAGCACTTGCAACCTACGTCCTCAATTATTTGCTTGACGTATTCCAATCTCTGTCTTCCTCTACAGTTTTTGCCCTCTACAGCTCCCTCTAGTACCATGGAAGTCATTCCCTCATGTCTTAGCAGATGTCCTATCATCCTGTCCGTTCTCCTTATCAGTGTTTTCCACATATTCCTTTCCTCTCCGATTCTGCTTAGAACCTCCTCATTCCTTACCTTATCAGTCCACCTAATTTTCAACATTCGTCTATGGCACCACATCTCAAATGCTTCGATTCTCTTCTGTTCCGGTTTTCCCACAGTCCATGTTTCACTGCCATACAATGCTGTACTCCAGACGTACATCCTCAGAATTTTCTTCCTCAAATTAAGGTCGGTATTTGATATTAGTAGACTTATCTTGGCCAGAAATGCCTTTTTTGCCATAGCGAGTCTGCTTTTGATGTCCTCCTTGCTCCGTCTGTCATTGGTTATTTTACTGCCTAGGTAGCAGAATTCCTTACCTTCGTGACCATCAATCCTGATCTGAAGTTTCTCGCTGTTCTCATTTCTACTACTTCTCATTACCTTCGTCTTTCTCCGATATACTCTCAAACCATACTGTGTACTCATTAGACTGTTCATTCCGTTCAGCAGATCATTTAATTCTTCTTCACTTTCACTCAGGATAGCAATGTCATCAGCGAATCGTATCATTGATATACTTTCACCTTGTATTTTAATTCCACTCCTGAACCTTTCTTTTATTTCCACCATTGCTTCCTCGATGTACAGATTAAAGAGAAGGGGCGAAAGGCTACAGCCTTGTCTTACACCCTTCTTAATACGAGCACTTCGTTCTTGATCGTCCACTCTTATTATTCCCTCTGGGTTGTTGTACATATTGTATATGACCCGTCTCTCCCTATAGCTTACCCCCACTTTTTTCAGAATCTCGAACAGCTTGCACCATTTTATATTGTAGAACGCTTTTTCCAGGTCGACAAATCCTATGAAAGTGTCTTGATTTTTCTTTAGCCTTGCTTCCATTATTAGCCGTAAAGTCAGTATTGCCTGTCTCGTCCCTTTACTTTTCCTAAAGCCAAACTGATCGTCACCTAGCGCATTCTCAATTTTCTTTTCCATTCTTCTGTATATTATTCCTGTAAGCAGCTTCGATGCATGAGCTGTTAAGCTGATTGTGCGACAATTCTCGCACTTGTCAGCTCTTGCCGTCTTCGGAATTGTGTGGATGATGCTTTTCCGAAAGTCAGATGGTATATCGCCCGACTCATATATTCTACACACCAACGTGAATAGTCGTTTTGTTGCCACTTCCCCCAATGATTTTAGAAATTCTGATGGAATGTTATCTATCCCTTCTGCCTTATTTGACCGTAAGTCCTCCAAAGCTCTTTTAAATTCCGATTCTAATACTGGATCCCCTATCTCTTCTAAATCGACTCCTGTTTCTTCTTCTATCACATCAGACAAATCTTCACCCTCATAGAGGCTTTCAATGTATTCTTTCCACCTATCTGCTCTGTCCTCTGCATTTAACAGTGGAATTCCCGTTGCACTCTTAATGTTACCACCGTTGCTTTTAATGTCACCAAAGGTTGTTTTGACTTTCCTGTATGCTGAGTCTGTCCTTCCGACAATCATATCTTTTTCGATGTCTTCACATTTTTCCTGCAGCCATTTCGTCTTAGCTTCCCTGCACTTCCTATTTATTTCATTCCTCAGCGACTTGTATTTCTATATTCCCGATTTTCCCGGAACATGTTTGTACTTCCACCTTTCATCAATCAACTGAAGTATTTCTTCTGTTACCCATGGTTTCTTCACATCTACCTTCTTTGTACCTATGTTTTCCTTCCCAACTTCTGTGATGGCCCTTTTTAGAGATGTCCATTCCTCTTCAACTGTACTGCCTACTGCGCTATTCCTTATTGCTGTATCTATAGCGTTAGAGAACTTCAAACGTATCTCGTCATTCCTTAGTACTTCCGTATCCCACTTCTTTGCGTATTGATTCTTCCTGACTAATGTCTTGAACTTCAGCCTACTCTTCGTCACTACTATATTGTGATCTGAGTCTATATCTGCTCCTGGGTACGCCTTACAATCCAGTATCTGATTTCGGAATGTCTGTCTGACCATGATGTAATCTAATTGAAATCTTCCCGTATCTTCCGGCCTTTTCCAAGTATACCTCCTCCTCTTGTGATTCTTGAACAGGGTATTCGCTATTACTAGCTGAAACTTGTTACAGAACTCAATTAGTCTTTCTCCTCTTTCATTCCTTGTCCCAAGCCCATATTCTCCTGAAACCTTTTCTTCTACTCCTTCCCCTACAACTGCATTCCAGTCGCCCATGACTATTAGATTTTCGTCCCCCTTTACATACTGCATTACCCTTTCAATATCCTCATACACTTTCTCTATCTGTTCATCTTCAGCTTGCGACGTCGGCATGTATACCTGAACTATCGTTGTCGGTGTTGGTCTGCTGTCGATTCTGATTAGAACAACCCGGTCACTGAAATGTTCACAGTAACACACCCTCTGCCCTACCTTCCTATTCATAACGAATCCTACACCTGTTATACCATTTTCTGCTGCTGTTGATATTACCCGATACTCATCTGGCCAGAAATCCTTGTCTTCCTTTCACTTCACTTCACTGACCCCTTCTATATCTAGATTGAGCCTTTGCATTTCCCTTTTCAGATTTTCTAGTTTCCCTACCACGTTCAAGCTTCTGACATTCCACGCCCCGACTCGTAGAACGTTATCCTTTCGTTGATTATTCAATCTTTTTCTCATGGTAACCTCCCCCTTGGCAGTCCCGGAGATCCGAATGGGGCACTACTCCGGAATCTTTTGCCAATGGAGAGATCATCATGACACTTCTTCAATTACAGGCCACATGTCCTGTGGATACACGTTACGTGTCTTTAATGCAGTGGTTTCCATTGCCTTCTGCACCCTCATGTCGTTGATCATTGCTGATTCTTCCGCCTTTAGGGGCAATTTCCCACCCCTAGGACAAGAGAGTGCCTTGAACCTCTATTCGCTCCTCCGCCCTCTTTGACAAGGCCGTTGGCAGAATGAGGCTGACTTCTTATGCCGGAAGTCTTCGGCCGCCAATGCTGATTATTTATCAAAATTTAGGCAGTGGCGGGGATCGAACCAGACATTTTGATTATGAATCAAAGAAGCTACCCCTAGACCACGGGCTCAACCCCAGTCGCCATGTTTATTGGATATTTTTGTTTTGTTTTGGTCCATACTACTTTCTGGCAAAGAGCTTACAACAGATCAAATCTGTCAAACATGAACAAGTGTTCTTAACTTCTAAGGCACACATTTTAGAGCCCATGTTTACCTGACTATTTTGTGGTTTTGCTGTAAGGAACCTGTCCCCATAGTTTGGAAAAGTGTTTTTGAAACAGCTTGTATAAAGAAAAACATTGTATTTCTGTACATCACTTACTATCTGAAAAGTAGCTCTGTAGATAAGAACCACATACTTCCCAAAGAGGTGCGGTTAGAAGCGAAAAGGGGTCATCCAGAATGATATAAAAGCGTAACACATTAACGTGTGCAGCAATTTCAACTTTATTTTGTGTACACGTGACCATTATTTGTTTCATTTGTATAAATATACTGTGGGGATAATAAACAATTCTCACCTCTATGGATGGATTTGTGAAGCCGCGAGACATAAAAATATTAGCATCCAGTTCATACTTTTCGGGTCGCTAGATTTATTGGTGATAGTGCCGATGACGTTACTCTCTAGCACGGAGGGAGGGGGTTCGATGACAATGACGTATTGCATATCTCTTTAACGTTTGAAGCCATTTCTACCAAAGGTGGTACTCCCAACACTTGTTACCTAAAAAAAGTTATTGTGAAAATAAAACGTCCGTAGCATCCTGTGGCTGGGGTTGGAGGAGAAAATGTTTGTCAATACGTATGAAAGTAATGTTGAGTAGCATAGCTTAGTATCTACAGGGGCGGGGTGGGAATTACAAGGGGTGACGTGCAAGAATATGTATATAAATACGTGGAAAGTATGAAGGACAAATACGAAACACATACATTGAGATGACTTAAGTAATGAGATAACTGCTAATGTTGTGCGGAGCTCCTTTTGCCCAGTGTTGTGCAGCAACTCGACGTTGCAAGTCCCGTGCAGAAATATTGAGCCATGCTGCAGCTATAACCCTTTATAATTGTGAAAGTGTTCCCGGAGCAGGATTTTGTGGATGAATGACCTCTTGATTATAACCCACAAATATTCTATGGGATTCATGTAGGGTGATCTGGGTGCTAAAATCATTCCCTCAAACTCTCCAGAATGTTCTTCAAAACAAACGCGAACAATTATGGCTTGCTGCACGGCGCATTTTCATCCATAATTCCATCGTGGTTTGGGAACACGAACTCGATGAATGGCTGCAGATTGTCCTCATTTGCAGTGAGTCTTCGGTTCACTTGGGCCAGAGGACTCGGTCCATTCCATGTAAACACGACTCGCACCATAAAGGAGCCACTAAAAGCCTGCACCTCATTTCCAGTGCGTCTTCGGTTCAATTGGGACAGAGGACCCGGTCTATTCCATGTAAACACAACTTACACCAGAAAGGAGCCACCACCAGCATGCACAGTGCTTAGCTGGCTCCATGGTTTCGTTGGGTTTGTGCCACAGTTGAACCCTCCCATCAGCTCTTATCAACTGACATCTTTCACATCTGGTGACGTTTTCCCATTCGGCTACAGTCCAACCGATATGGCCACTAAACCAGAAGAGGCGCTGCAGGAAAGACACTTGCGTCGGTCGTCTACTGCCATAGCCCATTAATGCCAAATTTCACCGCACTGACTAATGGATACAATTGTCGTAGTCCTACATTGATGTCTGCCGCTATTTCGCACAGCGTTGCTTGTCTGTTGGCAGGGACAACTCTATGAAAACTTCATGGCAGATTAAAACTGTGTACGGAACCGAGACTCGTACTCGGGACCTTTTCCTATCGCGGGCAAGTGCTCTACCGACTGAGCCACCCAAGCATGACTCACGACCCTTCCTCACAACTTCAATTCTGCCAGTACTTTGTCTCCTGCCTTCTAAACTTCACAGAAGCTCTTCTTTGAACCTTGGAGAACTAGCACACCTGGAAGAAAGGATACTGTAGAGACATTGCTTAGCCACAGCCAGCAGAGTGAAAATTTCACTCTGGGAACTCCACGAAAACGCAGCTGCTCTCGGTCGTTAAGAGCATGCCATCGGCCACTACATTGTCCGTTGTGACAGGTAATTCCAGAAATTTGGTTCTCTGCACACTTTTGACGCTGTGGACCTCGCCATATTGAATTCCCTAATGATTTCCGAAATGGAATGTCCCATGCGTCTAGCTCCCACTACCATCCCGCGTTCAAAGTCTTTTAATTACCTTCGTGCCGCCACAATCACCTCTGATACCTTTTCACATGACTCACTTGAGTACAAATGACAACTCCGCCAATGAACTGTCCTTTTGTACCTTGGTTAAACGATACTACAGCCATCTGTAAATGTGAATAGGGCTACAGCCCTCCCATGACTTTTGTCACCTCAGTGTATGAGAAATATATGTTACATACCCATACGCAGGTGAAACGTCAAAAAGCTGGTATTTTATAAACGTAACTGCAGGTGGAGAGAAGAGTATTGATTGCCATTTGGATCGTCTAGCAGCAAGATGGGGACCGACAGCTCAGCGGGCGCCTGCTTGGACCCGTCTGCAGGAAAGAGGTCAGCCTGACCTTTGCGTTCGCTGACTCAGAAGCCAACTCGACGCACCCTCTTTATCTTCAGCTCCTACCCAGAGGGCGTTCCACATGTTGGGAACAGAGCTGGTTTTTGTGGTGTCTATCAGTCTTCTGTCTTGTTTGATACAGACTCCTGTCAGGATTTCCACTCCTGACTCGGTCTCTTACTGTCAGAATAGCACCTGCACACAACATCCTTAGTTATTTCTCGTACACATCGCAATTTGAGGATGTGTTCGGTGCTGACCAGTTTCGTATTTCAAACGATAATGGTACCCAAGGGGCAGTTCTGACGTTGCGCTTTATAACGGAAACCAGACTTCTGAAAAATCATGTCAGCTGTCAGCAATTCTCAAAAAATAAGTGTAAGTTATAGGGAAAGGTAAGTAATATACTTGAGAACAGAAGTCCAATAAAGAAGTGAACGGGTCACAAAGCATCTATGGTGGGGTTTGGTGTTTCGTCCCTCCCGTTAAATCCATACGTCACAGAAGCAATGACGTAATGAAAAGAAGGATTCAAAAATGGAATTAAAATTAAAGATGAAAGGTTATCAATGATAACATTCGCTGATGACATCTCTGTTCGCAGAGATAGTATGGAAGAATTACAGGACTTTTGGACGGAATAACAGTCAAATGAGCATACACTACTGATTGAGAGTAAACTGATGACAGACGGAAGTAAGGAGGAGAATCAGATATGGCAATCAGCAACGAAAGGAACAAGTGAGACATGTCAACAAAAAGAAAGGACTGTTTGATTATATGTGTTCCTAGATCATGGAATAACTTCCATGGTTCCTGACGGAGCAGTAATGGGTAAAAGTAATAGAGGAAGAAAGAGTTTAGGATGTATCCAATACAATAGAGATGAAGAGGTTGGCTCAAGAGAGGAATTCGTCGAGGCCGCGTCAAACCTGTCACAAGCCTGATGGTAGCCCCTCCCCCAAACCCCCCAAAAAATAAAACAACGCACACAGTCCAATCTCTGACTTCCATTGCATTTTTAATGCTCACAGGTCGCTCTAGTACCGTGAAAGGTATTCCCGGCGTCTTAACGTTTAGCCTTCCTTCTTCCAACCAATGGTTACTGCATAGTCTTTCCTAGCTGATCCTTCAGGCTACCTCTTTGTATCTTATCATATCAGCTCACCTGATTAGCTATATCTTTTTATAACACTACATGTCAATCGTTTCGATATGTTTCTATTCAGATCTTTCGACAGCCCATGATGCATTCACCAATGTGGTGAAACTTCTTGGTGTGTGAGTTTTGTTTTAGATTATGTGTACACATAAACATGAAAAAAGTCCATCATACAGTCTCTGCTGCTGCATGATCACAAGCAGTCAGCAATGTAACGTAATGGCCCGGATTTTTCAAGGGCACCACCACTCCAAGGAAATTTCATCATTTTGGAAAGCAAACAGTGGAAGCTAATGTAAAATGTATCTTAATGTGAACTAGTGGTCTGAAGATGAACCTGTCGGTTCGAAACCGGTAACGACGCTATTTCAATAAATAAATAGCATTGTAAAAAATGGCTGGTTGCTGTTATCTTCTCTGTAAGAGTCTATCCATATTTTGTAAACAGCCACGGACTCAGAATGTTAGTTTTCGACAAAACAGCAATGGAACATCACTTATGAGAGACGTCACATACTTCTAATTAATAGATGCTGAATTTACGACGTGGCATAAAATCTGAATTTAAAAAAAAATGTTTAATTTATTTTGTCACTCTCGAAAATATCTTTTATTTCTATTATATTTTCAATAATGAGATTTTCACCCTGCAACGGAGTGTGCGCTGATATGAAACTTCCTGGCAGATTAAAACTGTGTGCCGGACCGAGACTCGAACTCGGGACCTTTGCCTTTCGCGGGCAAGTGCTCTACCACTGAGCTACCCAAGCACGACCCACGGTCCGTCCTCACAGCTTTACTTCTGCCAGTACCTCGTCTCCTATCTTCAAAACTTTACAGAAGCTCTCCTGCGAACCTTGCAGAACTAGCACTTCTGAAAGAAAGGATATTGCGTACACATGGCTTAGCCACAGCCTGGGGGATGTTTCCAGAATGAGATTTTCACCCTGCTGCGGAGTGTGCGCTGATATGAAACTTCCTGGCAGATTAAAACTGTGTGCCGGACCGAGACTCGAATAGTTTTTCATTTATAAAAAACATAGACTAATTTGTATCGTGTTAAATCTTAAACGTGTGATTTTGTACACCGCCATTTTGATTCATAGCATGTTATGACGACTTCTAGATTAATTTATAATTCATATATCGTATGTGCTGTGACTGGCAACAAAGACTTCACTTTTTTATTGGTTCTGAGCTGTGGTTCAAGACACTCTTAGTTGTGAAGCACGTAGAACACAAAACGACGAAGCGTTTAGTGTCCGTGTGCACACTGTGATTTATTGCATATGCAAAGGTTAGTGAGTTTCTGTTGTTGAAAGTGCGAGAAGCATCATGCAATACATTAGTCATACCTGAAACAACGCCCAGGACCACATTTATTTTCAGTAAGAATATGGCTCGCCATCTACTACTGGACGCTGACGTCAACTTCAAGTTAAGTAAAATTACTTATCTATGATGTTCTGCCGTTGGAGATATACTACAAATATTGCTTGCACTAAAATGCTATAACATCATAACTTTAATAAGCAGTAGCTAAGGAGGGACTTTATACTCTTCCATAGAGCAAATGGAACCTCAGTTTGACTTCCATGCTGCTATCTCTTATGCTCTTGTGCTTTTAGACTAATCGTTTTTCAGATATAACATGTATAACCGCGTAACAAGCCATTCCCACATTCATACGAAGATCTTGTCTTCTCTGCTTTGGTTCCCATACAAATAATGTTTATTCTCTTCAATTGTTGTATCATCTTATGATTCCAAGGCTCATACTATCGTACATAAGTCAGATACGCACCACTTTCAGTTTCTCCGCTTGTCTACCTTACGTCCATTACTCTTTCTCCAACATAACGCCTCCGCAGACCGGCATCTCAAATGCTGTAAAGCTGATACAAATATGTAGGCTTCCACGGTCGATGTTAGTTTAATGAAAATCCCTCCCGCAGCGTCATGTTATGAATTACTTGGGATGCTGAAATACTAATCACACCAGAAACGTCAGTTCTTTCAATATTTTCAGCATTTTAGGTATTTTATGAGACGATGAGGCAGTACACCCAAAAGGAATTTAATGAGGCTGCAAAACTGTCTCCTTCTTTGATCCTGAAGATTATAATACAGCCCACCACAAGGTTAACATCAAAAATAGTGTGTGACCATTTAAAATTTCTAGTCATTCATTTCTGCAATTATATTACAGGAGGTATTCGTCGATGCGCGTTTTAATCAAAGTCACTTAATTAGTCATCATATTTCGTGGAAATTTGTTGTGTATGACAGTAAGAGGTAAAAAGCTCCATACAGCTTTTTTCACTAACAGTGGCTCGCCACCCAGACGTTATTCATGAAAATGTAGTACTTGAAGCATTTGTTATATTGGTGGTATTACGGTCAAAATATATGACAGGAACTGTAGCATAGTATTTGATACAAAAGGAAGTTTCTCTACGTCAGATTCATAAAGAAGAAATTGTCATCACGCTAACCATGATAAATCTAAGACGCCACAATGCAGTAAATAGATGCTTACATACAGAATATGTAAATACATTGTATATACATGGAAATTAGTAATACCCATATAGTCAGCGATCTAAAAAGATGTAAAATGACCGAACACGCTTGAAAAGTGAATCGACGTTGGATACAAAAGATGTAAATCGAATGACGACACGTCAGATACTAACTTGTAACACAGCTGATATACTTTTATAAAATTTACTCCAGGTAATGTATAATTAAGGTGATAATATCGTGGAGATATTTGTTCTATCTACTTTTGGCGTACACAGGAACTGGATGATAAATATTTTCAAATACTTCTTCTCGATGTATTGGCGAATATAGTCATCGAAATTCGTTGCCAATAAAGAATGTTATTCACATCTCAGCTTTTTGACGGTTCATTATGTCATTTTTACAATCATAGCAGTACCTCAAGTATTAAAACAACGAGCAGTTACGGTAATGCAAGTCAGCCATATATCTGATACGAAATGTATAAATAACACTGAAGTATATTCTGCTCACTCTATATTAAATGGAGAAGCCTTGTACTATGTAGTAGTCAGTTGTCAGTGGGCAGTTTTTAAAGACATAGTGTATGTCTCTAAAATGTACATTTATTACTCAATGTTTATGCGGTAGGATTATATCACTTACTATACAGCAGGGTATAAGTTCTGTCGTCTAAGAATGCTGTAAATCATTGACGTGTGGTAATACACTGATTATTCTCTTTTCGTGTAACATGTAGCTGCCAAACAACTGTCAGCTTCAAATATCTAGCACAGTTTTTAATGACAGTAGAAATAGTTGCCCTGCATACTTTCAAGGATGCTTGTAATAACAAAGATGCCACTGTAACAACAGGTTTGTTCTAAGAGAATGACTCTTGAGAATTGATTAGCTGAACAACAGCACTTCATAGATGTGGCAGCTTACGAACATGACGATTTTTCTGTTCTTATTCTTGGCATCCATAGCTATTTGGGATAATAAATAAATATTTTGTACAATTTTGTAGAAAAATTTGCTTTTCTACATTCAGTAAGTCACATTGGGTAAGGAAATTCTGTTTGTTTGCCTCTTTAAATTCATCAGTCTCGACCTCAGAGAAACGTAGCATGCACTTTAAGACGTCGTCTAAAGATGAAAGAGCGTCAACTGTTTAACAGGAAACCATTCCATCACTCACCAGAGAAATTTAGGAAAAGAGCGGCAGACGTAACCAAGACTGTTGAAATATGATCTGAATCCATTCTCTCCAGTTGCGAAACTAATGTTTTTTTCTTCAGAACTTTTAAGATATGGGTACAGCCAAACTAACTCTCAAAGTTTCCCAAATCAAGTTATGGAACGAGAACTGTCATTCGGAAAGAATGGAATTCAAGCCTTCTTCCACCATACGAGTTCATGTCTCATAAGATATACGTAAATTGATTATATCTGATTTCGGGATGGTTGGTTTGAAAATAACACCAACCATTTCCTATGATATCTTTGTCTTGTACGAACTAGAGCTCAGTCTATAATGAAGTTATTATCAATGGATTAAACCGTGAGCATTCTCTGTTCCTTAGCGATCACAATAGAGTAACAAAATTGTCGTTGAATTTTGTGCTATTCTTCACGGTTGAGGTTCATCGAAGGTCATTAATAGAATGAATGAAAGCAACTAACGGTTCAAGAATCTTAGCGATATAATTTTTATTTATCGTTGTAGCCAATAAATAAATTAACTTTGTGACTCACACATGCGAGTATTGGGAGTGGCGATGTTACCGGCTAGTACACAGCATACCACATGCCATGCAGTCGATATAAGTCACTACTCGTATGAGTCTACCCCTTGCACACAATGTTACCTGTGTCGCCTGGCGAAGCTCTGTAGACTGCTAGTTAGTCATTTGATTCGGATCGGGGGATGTGGAAATTGCGCCCTTTATCTGAATACGTTAATCAATCACCCTCGAAAATAAAGAATAAGGAATTCAGTGACTATTAAATGAAAAAAGGATCACAGTTAATTCTGTTTATTCCATTAAAGAATACATTTGCCAAGAAATGATATTTTTCTAGTGAAACATTGGCACATCTAAGAAAAGGATCTGGGGTAGGATTCTGCTAATCCTACACCTGAGCCAGTTGGAATCACGAATATGGACAGTCACTGTCGTGACATTTTTAGCTATTGATACAAAAGGGCCGGACGCTATGGCCGAGCGGTTCTAGGCGCTACTGCTACGGTCAAAGGTTCAAATCCTGCCTCGGGCATGATGTGTGTGATATCATTGGGTTAGTTAGGTTTAAGAAGTTCTAAGTTTAAATGACTGGTGAGCTCAGATGTTAAGTCCCATAGTGGTCAGAGCCATTTGATACAAAAGAGAATGCGTTGAACCTGTGTGTGGAGTTGAAAGCAAGTAGGATATTGAATCTGAGTACATATCTGGGAAGTATTGCTTGAATTATATAGAAAGACTTTGATATCCCTATCCACCGTCTCATAATTGCGGCTCGATATTGCCAAAGTAAACTATAGGTGGAGGCTGATGGAGCTGCAGAGTTCTTCATCTGCGATGCACCAACGTCCCTCGCAAACAGCTAAGTCCAAATTAGCTCAAAAATTCTGTAAGTCTCTTGATATATTCGTTTTGGTGGTGAACCCTGAAGGTAAAGACGCTCTTAGGTGAAGGTGTGATGGCTCTCTACAAAGATGAAGTAATTTTGTACTGATTGCTCGACAAAAGGAAAACTCTCATTTCCGCGTTTTCAGTCTTGTCTCTATTCAGACTGGCTGGGCTATGGATTTTCCAAGTGTCGAACTGTATAAATGTGCCTTAGAGAACACTGCTCTCCTTCCCTGCAGTATTCTTTTGACAGTTAACCAGTAACGCTAGTCCTACCATTTAGCACTGAAAAAAGCATGTCACTCTCTTTCCATCTCTCTCTAAGACCAGGTTGATATGGTCCTCGTTGGCACATTCGTGTTTCTCTGTATAACCTCCAGTTTATTCATATTAGCCATCCTGGTAGATCATAAGTTTTCTAAACATTTGGTTTTTGTGAAATCAACATTCAGTGGCATCTTACGCCTTCAAGTTATCTCAGAATTGTAGGTCCCTACTCTGTTTTCGAGATACCACCTGTAGCATCCAACGCTTTCAGGAAAAAAAAAACAGCCTTCCACGATTTGTGTGCAATATTTCCTTCTTGGATTTCGTTAAAAATAACGTTGCTTCCAATTCCACTTCTGGATTGCAAAAATCGTCACCGCTGTGAGCCTTGCACTACGAGAGATATTATCTGTGTCTGCCTGTGGTGCTACAAAAGAACTGCCAAGGCGAGGGTTACGTTGTGTACGGTGTGACGGGCACTGGTTACACTTCAGAAACAGTAAATGAGACCGCGTGTTGTACATCATGGCCCCCCCACACCATTGAGACTGGGTTGGGACCTGTGTGCCATGACGAATGCACTCTGGAAACGGCAGCTCACATGGTCTATGCCATACATTTGTATGATCATCACTCAGATATAAACGGAAACTACTCTCATTCCTGAAGACAAATGAGCGAGCGCCATTCCACCGTGCAGTCAACTCTTTTATGAAAGCAGAGTAGCCATTCTTGGCGGCGACCTGGTTGTCCCTGATGGCACAGCTGGTGCAACATGTGCCAGGGTTTCGTCTCAGTCTGATGATCGGTTGGCAACCGCTGCTCGCACGATGCGTCGATATTGAAGAGCGTCTGCACTAAGCATATGTCCAGAATCTGGTCAACGTGTATAGAAATGTTGCACGGACTATTGTTGAAAGCACGACACGGCACTGATTCATTGTGCCCAACATGTGGACCAGTGCGCTGATACGTCCACCGTTCGCAGCTCGTGGTCGTGCGGTAGCGTTCTCGCTTCCCACTCCCGGGTTCCCGGGTTCGGTTCCCGACGGGGTCAGGGATTTTCTCTGCCTCGTGATGACTGGGTGTTGTGTGATGTCCTTAGGTTAGTTAAGTTTAAGTAGTTCTAAGTTCTAGGGGACTGATGACCATAGATGTTAAGTCCCATAGTGCTCAGAGCAATTTGAACCATTTTGATACGTCCACCCAGCTTGCCGCAGGCCCAGAATGAGAGCCCGTTCAAACGGCTGAAGCTGGTCACCATGAGTATATATTCTCCTCGGAGGGGCACAGTTGTACCTTGGAGTGAATGCTGAAAACACCGATTTTATCGATTTCTCAATGTTCACCCTTTATCGGTAGAGAAGTCAGACGCTAAATAATCGTCGAAATTCAATATGAAAACCTTCAGCTGTCTTTATTTTTCACAGTTCCACTCTTTCAGTAACAGACCAGTTTCAGGCTTGTCAAGCATAAATGGAAGGAATAATATGAAGTGACATGAACGACTAGAAGTTGCTGTTGCAGACCAACCAAAGTCAATAAAATTGGCGAATTATTATATTACTAACGATTCGATTAGTTGTGTTTGGCCTAGAACAGCAACTTGTAGTCATTTACATCATGGTACAACATTACTGCCATTTTTGCCAGTTAAGCTTGATACTACAATGAAGAGCCAAAGGAACGGGTATATCTGCCTGCTATCGTATAGGGCCCGGCGAGCACGCAGAATTGCCGCAACAAGACATGACACAGACTCGACTAATTTCTGAAGTAGTGCTGGAGGGAAATCACACCACGAATGCTGCAGGGCTGTCCATAAATCCATAAGAGTACGAGGGCGTGTGGATCACTTTTGAGCAGCACGTTGAAAGGCATCCCAGATAGACTCAATAATGTTCATTTCTGGGGAATTTGCTGGCCAGCGGAAGTGTTCAAACTCAGAAGAGTGTTCCTGGAGCCACACTGTAGCAATTCTGGACGTGTGGTGCGTCGCGTTGTCCTGCTGTAATTACCCAAGTCCGTCGGAACGCACAAAGGACATGAATGGATGCAGGTGACCAGACAGGATGCTGGACGTATCAGCGGTCCAATAGCACCCCAACTGCACTATCCCAGAACCATTATAGAGCCTCCACGAATTTGAACAGTACCCTGCTGACATTCAGGGTCCATGGATCGGTGAGATTGTCTCCATATCCCTTCACGCCCACTCACTCGATACAATTTGAATCGAGAGTCGTCCGACCAGGCAACATGTTTTCAGTCATCAACAGTCAAATGTCAGTGTTGACGTGCCCAGATGAAGCGAAAAGCTTTGTGACGTGCAGTCATCAATGGTACACGAGTTTTCCTTCGGCTCCGAAAGCCCAGATCGATGATGTTTCGTTGAATGGTTGTCACGCTGATAGGCGTTGATGGCCTAGCATTTAAATCTGTAGCAATTTGCGGAAATGTTGCACTTGTGTCACGTTGAACGATTCTCATCTGTTGCCGTCAGTCCCGTTCTTGCAGTATCTTCTACCGCCCGCAGCGATGTCGGAGATTTCATGTTTTACCGGATTCCTGATATTCACGGTACACTCGTGAAATGGTCATAGGGCAAAATCACCACTTCATCTCCACCTCTGAGATGCTGTGTGCCACCGCATGTGTGCCGACTATAACACCACGTTCTAACTCATTTAAATCTTGATAACCTGCCATTGTAGTAGCAGTAACCGAGCTAACAAGTATGTCAGACACTTGTTGTCTTCTATAGGCGTTGCCGATCGCAACGCCGTATTCTGCCTGTTTATATATCTCTGTATTTGAATACGCATGCCAATACCACTTTCTTTCGCCCTTCAATGTAAAAGACAGCCGAAAGTTTTCAGTATGAATTTCAACGGTTTTACACTTACTTTCTGCCAAAGACTCTTTGGTCCTTTCAGTAACTTATCGAAGCTTTTTCTATTCTGACTGGTTTGATGCGGTCCTCAACGAATTCCTTTGCTATGACAACCTTTTGAACATGGAGTAGCATTTATAACCTACATTCTCAGTTCGAAGATACGGTTACAAGATCACAAGCTAATTATGTCATTGTTGTTGATATTGGCTGAATGCGTTCTGCAACAAAGACAGGCGGAGTCGGAGTGAGGGTAAGTAATTGAAACGCGCATGTGGGTCGAAGGCCCCAGCGGGGCCTCAGCGGCGCGCTGGGTGTGGCTACGGCTGACAGTAACGAGTGTTTACGTAAAACAAAGGAGCGGCCGGGCGCGGCGCCATGTTGCAGGAAGCGGCGTTTGGCTGGCTTCGCAGACTGCCCACCCGGCCCTGACGGACGCTCCTCCGCGCCAGTCTGCGGCCCAGGCCGACCCGGGGAACACAACGGGCCACGGCGCGGCGTGGCGTGGCGTGGCGTGGCAGCGGGCGTGCAGGTAGCGAAGGCGGAGCGCGGCGCGGCGCGCACCTCTGCCATGTGCGCACAGGAGGGCTTTCGTCGCCGCCCTGTCACACTGCCAGCTCGTAGCTTCCCCATGATATAATGTGAGGAAACGCAACGAGTAAGTACTACACAGAGACAAGCACTCCACTAGACAATTCTTTAGCAGTTCCTCTCATCAAGTAATATCATTTCCGACGACCGACCAACTGAGAATCGAAATAATATCCGCTTACGTCGACGACAATTGTTAGATAATGTATGCCGCTCGCGTCTACACCACATCAATTAACATAGGTAGGCGCCACCTTTTCAACTCCCTGTTCCCCGTGCGCGCGAGCAGAGCGGGACGCGTAGTAGCGTCGCTCCATCGCGCCGCCCGAGGCATCCTCTTTAATTCCAGCTGACGCGCGCCTGGCGCCTGCCCGGGCCCTTGACGCTATTTCATGCTCGATTTCGTTAACAAGTGCAGAAATTCCAGAGTCGTGCTGGAGCTTAAAAAACTATGTTTTACATCTGCTCTCCTGTTCGCCGAGACGTCGGGTGCAATTTAACGATTTACCGGAAACGTCACCCAAAGCATTCCCGTATCTCATTAAAAGAGTCACACCTACTACGAGCAATTTGAATCTGAATTGTAAATTGATATTACACTTTGTAGTACATATTACTAAACTCCTAACCCTGTGCATGGCGCACGATGACACTTACAGGCTGCCTATTTCGCGACTTCTACAGGCCACAAAAATTCGATTTTAAGTATTTCTTGTAACTTAATAAATGACCAAAAATAAAAATTTAAAATTCTGTCATAACCTACTCATTAAGACGTATAATCTTATATTAAACGTTCAACACAGTAACACAAATATTACTGTCTACATCTCTTGGGGTAACGTAACTCAAGGCGCGCAAATTATCAAGAGTATATTCATCCTATATTTGACAGTTAGAAAACTTAGCGACAGCTAACAAACCTTACACACGATTTCAAAACTTTTTCTAAACTTTTTTCCTCTGACAACCTCCGCAAAATTATGAAAGAAAAAAAATTATCACTTACTACCTTTTCGCTGTCCATTTAGTAAAAATTTAGCATCAAGCATGACGTTATAATTTATTGCTTCTTTACTATTAACTTTTTAAGCAACAGATTTCGCTCACAGTCTCTACATAAACCAACAGATTTGCGAGCAAAATTATGTCGTTGTACGACTCATCTTTCAGAAGACGTAACTATACCAACAGTGAAATGTGTGAAAAACTGGCTATTTGCTGAAAACTGTAGGAGTATTAACCGAACTATATTCAACCAGTGTTTGATAAGGAGAGTGTGTACTGACTTTCAACATACTTTATACATAATTTCAAATCATTTGTAATCTTTTCCTCTCCTATATGTAAGGTTGCTATAATTAAACTTTCAGTACGAGTGAACATAGGACAATGAAATTTAGTGGAAACCTTAACATTTGATAACGGCGATTCATCTTTACGTTTCACTTACAAACGTTGTTCGTTGTGACGACCATCTGCATCCAAGACATCCTAGACATTTTATAGAGATAAGATTTCACAATTATCCACAGCACCCTTCGAACAGTGGATCGTGGAATGCTCAGCTGTCGTGACACAGCTAGTAAATTGCTTGAATTTCGAGCTCTGCGTCCAGCATTCTCTAGCACGAGAACAGCAATTTCTTCAACAATTAGTGTAGCAGCTGGCCGTCGGCCTCTCCCAGGAACAATTCCCAAATCGCCAGTTAATTCGAAGTTCGGAATCACGTTATTCAGCGAAAAGACCTCTCTGTATTGCTTTAATGCGTCTATACTCGCGAAGAGCAGCATCATTACTGCTGTTGTTTTAATAAACTGCTTTACGAGTAAAGCCCTGCTCACCTTCTCCAGAGATCCATGTTGACCGTCTGCAACTGTTATACACACTTTAACTTGTGTTCAACCCTACTTTGCCGTAATAGTACCGGTACCTAACTGCAAGTTATGATACCAACACTTCTAACAACGCAAATCCTGCAGCTCACAGTCTGAATACCATTCCTATAAAGTTGTGTAGTCACAAGTAAACAGCTTTCCGTCTAGACAGGCTTAAATGATGAAAGTTTCATTACAACTACCCTGTGCTTAACACATTATTTCGTTTGTAAAGTAATCAGACGTGTGAAACTGTGTTATAAATGGGCGGCAGAGTCTTTAAAGAATAGGGGAGGGGTTTACTGGTTTTTCCATAAGATGGATTTGGTTCAATTTCACTTCAAACGTACGGCGTAGCAATAAATTAATCCACAGACTGAGGCCGAAGTCCAACGCCAAAATTTCGGTGTTTATTAACAGGTTCTTTCTGAATATTTTAGTACAATGGAAATTTTTGTTCCAGTAATTCATTATAGAGAAACTGCATTTCGTTTGATTACTTACCTGTCTTTTATTTTCGAACCTATATTTCACTAAAATGTAAATACTAATGGTATGCGCTGCGTGTCTTGTTTGGCACCAAACGTGCTCCACTCACTCACAGCACTAGCTGTTGACAACAGTAATGCCAACCTCACTTTTCGCCCTCAATTTTCCATTGAGTTCTTCTCGATTCTGTTCTAGTACTTTTCCCGGCAGTGTTAGTCATAAGTCAACAGTGACATATGAAGTTACTCACAGATCTTCTGATGATGCATTGCAAAAGTAGCAGTTGGAATATTTCCGTGAAGTACGGGGGTTTGTAGAAAAGTAATGCCTCAGAACATTTTACTCTGTTCTCAATATCGTCTGGTTACACGTCATGTTTATTACTCGGTCGACTTAACAGCTTCGCTGACCCAAGTTTCAGCCTTCTGCCACTAGAGGACTCCGAATTGTAGTGTGTAACATAGCGATCTGTATTGTAACCACAGGGTGACAGTTATTGAACTACATGAAAAAAACGTAAATTAGGTACAACGTACGGCGTGCACACACTTTATTCAACATGTAAACATCGCTACAGATGTTCAGGTTTAGGTTATGACACGTTCGATATGCCTGCCATCATTGGCGATGACTTGTCGGAGACGAATAGCGAAATTCTGCATGACCCACTGAACTCTCGGAACATCGATGCTGTCGATGACCTCCTGAATGAATGTTTTCAGTTCATCAATGGTTTTGGGGTTATTGATGTACACTTTGTGTTTAATATAGCCCCATAAAAAGAAGTCGCATGTGTTCAGATCCACAGAATACGGCACCCAATCGAGGCCCATGCCAGTGGCCTCTGGGTATCGTAGAGCCAGAATGCGTCCCCAAAGTTCTCGTCCAGGACATCAAACACTCTCCTGCATCGATGGGGTGGAGCTCCGTCTTGCATGAACCACATCTTGTCGAAATCAAGGTTACTTTGGATAATGGGGATGAAATCATCTTCCAAAACCTTCACGTACCTCACCGTGCCGTAAAGGAATAAAGCACCGATTATTCCGTGACTGGACATTCCTCACCACACAGTCACCCGTTGAGGGTGAAGAGACTTCTCGGTTCTGAAATGCGGGCTGCCAGTCCCTCATACGCGCCTAGTTTGCTTATTGACGAACCCGTCCAAATAAAAGTGGGCTTCGTCGTTAAACCAAACCAAGCATGGTTCAAATGGCTCTGAGCACTATGGGACTCAACTTCTGTGGTCATTAGTCCCCTAGAACTTAGAACTAGTTAAACCTAACTAACCTAAGGACATCACACACACCCATGCCCGAGGCAGGACTCAAACCTGCGACCGTAGCGGTCTCGCGGTTCCAGACTGCAGCGCCTAGAACCGCACGGCCACTTCGGCCGGCTCAAACCAAGCATGTCGTTAAACCAAACCACGTACTAATTCCCTCACGCCCCACTTGCAGCCGCACAGTTTGAACGTTCTACCGCAAACCGTTCAGAAGCTATGACGATTTTATTTCATATAACTTAGATCAATAACAGTCACCCTGTATGTCGGTGCGCTATAAATAGAGTGCCATAACCGAGTTTCTAACTGTAGAAGACGTGCCTCCAGTTGAAATTCATATAATAATAAAATATGTATACGGTGCTGATTGTAACGACATCAGTATTGTGCAAGCTCGGTTTTTTTCACGCTTGTAATGAAGAAAACAGTGATGGTAAACTCAACGTCTGTGATACAGTTTAAAGGGGTTCCAAACCTTAAAGACCACCATCGAAGACTAGACTTTGATAATGATGAAGCGGTGCCATCTGAGTAAGGCTGTGGGCCCGTCAACAGTATCAAACATCGAACCGCTTGCAAATACTTTTTTTAATACATTTACCTAGATTTCGACACTTCTAAGGATGCCTTCATCGGAATGAAATTTTAACAACCCTGTAAAATAATGCACAGAAAATAAGTTTGACAGAGATATTAACAAAGACGAAAAATGTCATGACATAGAAAGGTTTACTTACGTAAAGTTGCACTGCGAGAGGGCAGTAGTCAAAGTTTCGAGCAGACAAGCTCAAGTCAGAAATTAAAAATTAAATACTGAAAATGTTGCAGCCTTTGGTACGTATACCTTGCAGTAAACATCATCAGGCTGATCGGCACGGTGGCTTACATTTCTGCTACGAAAACAGGACCAGCTGCGCCGCCTATCGGGCGCGGACAGTAACGTACGCCCATCTGAGACATTATAGCAGGAGTAATCCAATTCACCAACAGTTAATTATAAAAAAAAACCGAAATGAAAGCATGGGAGCTTCATGCATTTTTGAAAGTACCAAGTACATAAATAAACGAAGTTCAACTAAGAGCTATCTATTACTCTTTAAAAAGTGCCCATTACATAATGTACAAGATATTGTAGAATATTTACAAAAACCGCTGCACAGTCCAAGAAAACATATGCATAAAAGAAACTTTACTAGTACATATATGTACGAGATTTGATGGCTCTGAGCACTGTGGGACTCAACTGCTGAGGTCATTAGTCCCCTAGAACTTAGAACTAGTTAAACCTAACTAACCTAAGGACATCACAAACATCCATGCCCGAGGCAGGATTCGAACCTGCGACCGTAGCGGTCTTGCGGTTCCAGACTGCAGCGCCTTTAACCGCACGGCCACTTCGGCCGGCTGTACGAGATTTGAAGAGAAAGATGTGTCGGAAATAGAAGGTAGGAAAGCACAGAAACAATAAAGGAATATAAATTCGGTGAGTAGTGGATTAAAGCCGCCGAATTTCGTATGTAGTTTTGACTGTTCGTTGAGGATGAGGTCATTGTTCTTAGAAATACACTAGAAAACCTCCAGCTCTTAGAGTACGTCGAGCCTGTGACCTTCCTTTTCCCAATGTAAAACGGAAATTTTGTCAACATTTTGCTGTACCAAATGTAAAGACATAAGAAGAAAATTGTTGAACACGGGTATGGCTATTTATTTTCAAAAGCATTGCGAAGAAAATGGACTTTTACCAAACCACGTAAAATCATGTCTTAACGTCAGACACGGAGTAAATGATCCAAAAACTTTTCAGTGCCTAGTTCAAAACATTAGTACAGGACATTTTAAATGAAGAGGCCTATGTTTTGTATCTTGAACTCACTTAAATGTTTCGCATAAATTTTTATTTTAAAGTTGATGGATTTTGGGATTTTGTTATGAGGGTACGAACAGCTATAAAAACTGTATTGCTAGAAGACACGACAAAAAACTGGCTAAACTTACGAGCATTTTACCTGTAAAAGATCCTGCTGTTAGTACTTTCCAAAGGTCTGACCATAAACTTTTAACATAATTTTGAATAACACAGAAATAGATTTTACTCTAGAAGAAACTGCTTTGCTGGTAAAGGGGCTTACATACAATGTAATGCCTAACCTGTCAAAAGAAAAATGTAGTAGAAAGTATGATTCTAGATCTTAAAATAGGCCTTGTTCGAGTCAAAATGGATGCTTCTCGACAAATGAGAGTAACATGCTGTTAGTAAGTCCTGTGAATCTGCTTCTGATAAAAAATTAATTAAGATATTAATATCAAGGTAAAAAGAAACAGTGCCCTTAAAACGAAATCTGACAGAGGGAATGCTGTAATCGTTGCTACTCAGAACGTGTATGTGTCTTACATACCACAACTGTGTGAAGAGACCCCCACGAAACAAAAAGAAATTAGACTTGCCATTAATAGCGCTGCAAATTTGCTTAATCGTTAACATAAGAAACAGCTTGTTAACATGAATTCACAGGCTCCTAAATGGCGTTCTCAGTTTCACGTACATAAATGTCACCATCCGATACGTACAATTGTGAACAGTATGAACAGCGCATGTCATGAGTTAGCAAGGTTTCATCACGATAAAATAAAGTCATTTGTTCTTCGAAATAATTAATGTGTCGTTAATAGTCCAAACTTAGTCATTAAAAACATAGATCAGCAGTGTGATCTAGACAATATATTGTTTACACTAGATGTTACGAACCTATATACTAATGGACCTGTTCCAACAACTATCGACAGTATGATATATCTGTTGAGCAACTCAATGACCTAATTCGCTCGCTGAAAATGGTAGTAAAATATAACTAATTTTCTTTTCAATGGCAAACTATACTATGAGGCTGACGGCCTCGCAATGTGTAATACACTGGCAGGCATCTTGGCCGATATTTTCATTAATTCGCTGGAAGAAAAGTGCTTCAATAATTTTTCAGCTGCTTATCTGGAAATTTTGTCATCGGTACGTTGACGACACTTTGATCTTATACAATTGTTCCCGGGTAGATATTGAGCACTTGTTTGGAATTTTTGATGAGCCTCATAAAAAATCAGCCTCACTTGTGAAATAGAAAATAATGATCATCGACTGCATTGCTTGGGTCTTATGACTGCCACAGACAGCGACAGACTTTCCTTCGAGATCTTTCGACAAGCCGCTAGTGCAGATCAGATTGTGCATACTTATTCTCATAAGAGAATATCTTTCATTCACCCAGTCATCATGTATTTTCTGTTCGTTTGTCAACAGACAAGCTTAATGGGATGTATCTAATAAAAACCATTGCAGTTAATAACGGTTATGATCCGTAGTTAGTTGAAGAGATCTTCGAAGCGAAAACTGACGCTAAAGTGACTACGTTAGGCATTAATACTGTTTCTGACAGTAGCGAGCATAAGAAAGTTCTTCGTTTCTTTTTTTAGGCCACATTTTTTTACAAAATCATCATCTCCTAGTTAAAAAATATGGCTGCAAAGTTTCCTTATCTACTAACAATAATTTGCAGAAACATTTTATTCACAATCTGAAGTCCACAGTTTCTCTTACAGACAGTTCAGCTGTTTAAAAAGTCACTTGTGATACGTGTCCTCTTTATTATACAGGACAAACTGGACGCTCTTTCAGTGTCAGGTAGAAAAACATTTATTGATAAAAAGAGTCACTAACGTACAAAACTCCACTTTTGCTGATCATCTGTTAATTTTCGGTCTGAAACCGAATAATGATGAAGAAATTTCCATTTCACATAGGGACAAGAAAGGTGGCAGGCTGAAGTAGTCGAAGAGCTGGAGATTTTTAACAGTATTTCTAAGAACGATGGCCTCATCCTCAAAGGACAGTTACAGCTATATTAAAAAAATTCGGTGGCTTTAACCCACTACTTGCGGAAATTTTTTCTTTATTTTTTCTGTGCTTTCCTGCCTTCTATTTCCGAAACATCTTCCTCTTCAAATCACATACAGATATGTAATACTGAAGTTTGTGACTGCAGGGACTTATCTCTGGCACGCCTCCCGTGAGCCCCACATTCGCTGCGAACTCTTACGGGAATCGGCAGTAAAGCCGCGAGTAATAATGGGCAGGGATACTATGATTATAGTGTGGGACAATATGTTGTGAATGTGGGTTTCACGGGAGGCGTGAAAGAAATGTGTCCCTGCAGTCGCACTGTCCTCTGTGTCCTCGGTGGCTCAGATGGATAGAGCATCTGCCATGAAAGCAGGAGATCCCGGGTTTGAGCCGCAGTTGGGGTACACATTTTCAACTGTCCCCTTTGACTTATATCAACGCCTGTATGAAACTAAGGGTATTCATTTAATTGTAAGTTCATTCTAACGAGCTGCATCTTCATATGTATAGGACATCACACACATCCATGCCTGAGGCAGGATTCGAACCTGCCACCGTAGCAGCAGCGTGGTTCCGGACTGAAGCGCTCAGAACCGTTTGGCCACAGCGGCCGAGGCAAAACCGAAAATTTATGGTAAGGACTTATGGGACCAAACTGCTTAGGTCATCGGTCCCTAAGCTTACACACTACTTAATTTAACTTAAACTAACTTACAATAAGGACCACACACACACCCATTGCCGAGGAAGGACTCGAACCTGCGACGGGAGGAACCGCGCGGACCGTGACAATATGTCTCAGCGTGCCAGAGCCTGCAACATTTTTAATTTTTAATTTCTGACTTGAGTTTGTCTGCTCGAAGCTTTGACTATAGCCTTCTCGCAATGTAACTTTACGTAAGTAAACCTCTCTGTGTTATGACATTTTATAGGATTGTTAAAATTTTATTCCGGTTCAGGCATCCATAGAGTGTCAAAACCTAGGTCCGTGTGTTAAAAAAGTATTTACAACCCTTTGGCTGTGACATTTACCCGTCGAATCTTATACACGGTTGCTAAAGGACTGTCATGTTCAAAACTGTAAAGTCAAACACTTTACATTGACAGTGTCAACAGACTGTTTTTCGTTAGGAGACGTGTTCGTCGCATGGGTGACTGTATTGCGAAATAAATATATAGACATGAAGACTGAAGGTGTAGAACATTAATAAAGTTTGTTTTATTCAAAAATCTTTAATAGTTTTTGTTGTGACTTGGCAAGACAGCCAAGCCACTATGAGAGGAAGCCGAAAGGCACGCGTTTAAGCTCACGCAGGCTGGCGTGAGGTCTGGAACAGTTAAAGGAGTTCAGTCTAGTAAAAAAAGTACGTAGCTTCTGGAATACTTAACTTTAATCCATAATTGGTGAACATCGCTCTTGTTGATACATGAATTACAAGATCAATAGCAACTGATAATGGCGCCTTGCTAGGTCGTAGCAAATGACGTAGCTGAAGGCTATGCTAACTATCCTCTCGGCAAAAGAGAGCGTAATTTGTCAGTGAACCATCGCTACCAAAGTCGGCTGTACAACTGGGGCGAGTGCTAGGACGTCTCTCTAGACCTGCCGTGTGGCGGCGCTCGGTCTGCAATCACTGACAGTGGCGACACGAGGGTCCGACGTATACTAACGGACCGCGGCCGATTTAAAGGCTACCACCTAGCAAGTGTGGTGTCTGGCGGTGACACCACAGTTTTCATGTAAAGAATTAGCAGACGTTAGTTTACAGCACGCCCTGGTAGTTGCAGTCGCTGAGCGAACAGCTCAACTTACTTGTTAGTGTCGTTGTGTCGCATTTTCAATGCATTCATTGAGCCCATATAGGCCACCCCTTTATCGGGTAATCTATTTGTAATGTTGAGTATTACTGCTAAAGTACAACTAAGACTGCCGGAAAGAAAAACTCGAGATGGGGCTGAGCAGGACTCAATGCAAGCTTGACGGTGATGCCTAAAGTGGGTATTCCTGTTCTCAACAGCAAGTACCTTGTGTAAATTGAAAACGTTTCTTTCTAAACCAGGTACACAATATTCTCATTAATGTACAGATATTTTCAGTACAACACAGTGCTGTCTGATAGAACAATAATAATTGGAAAAATAGCGCTTCTCTTAGTATCGTATACCATTGCGACTTGATTGGAAACAAATAAAATCAGAAGACAAATTGAGGGCATGTAACACAAAGATGGTAAAAGTAATTATAGAATAGAAAATAGAATAAGATGTGTGTAAGTCCCTATCGCAGCAGCCGGCCTTGTGGGCTTGGAACATACGTAGAGTGTACACTCCAAGGCCAGTAGCCTACCTACATTCCATTACTGTTTCGATTTGTCGCTCAGACTCTGCCGATCCAGAGCCTTTGCTACACAGTAGATAATGTTGTTATTGTGGGATACTGCGCAGCATGGTAAAAGTTAGAACTGGATTTTGCACTAAAAATATCTTACCACTACTCTCTAGGCGTAGCGTCTTTGATTTATCATCAAAATATCCTCGGTCCCCGGTTCGAATTCCACCACTCCTAAAACTTTAATTAATAATCAGCATTGGTGGCCGAAGACTCCCGGCATAACAAGTCACCCTGCCAACGGCTTTGCCAAAGAGGGCGGAGGAATGAACAGAGCTTCAGGGCACTCTCTTGTCCTAGGGGTGGGAAACTGCCCCTTAAGGCGGAAGAATCAGCTATTACCAACGGCATGAGGATGCAGAAGGCAATGGAAACCGCAGTATTAAAGGCAAGTAATGTGTATCCAGAGGAATGTGGCCTGCATTTGAAAAAGTGTCACGATGATCTCTCCATTGGCAAAAGATTCCGGAATAGTCTCCCATTCGGATCTACGGCAGGGGACTACCAAGGGAGAGGTAACCATTAGAAAAAGACTGAATATTCAACGAAAGGATAGCGTTCAGTGAATCTGGGCGTGGAATGTCAAAAGCTTGAACTTTGTAGGGAAACTAGAGATTCTCAAAAGGGGAATGCAAAGGGTCAGTCTAGATATAGTAGGGGTCAGTGAAGTGAAATGGAAAGACCACATAATTTCTGGTTACACCAGTATAGGCTAATAACAAAAGCAGCAGAAAATGGTATAACGGAAGTATGAATAGGAAGGTAGAGCAGAGTGTGTGTTACTGTGAACAGTTCAGTGATAGGGTTGTTCTTGTCAGAAACGACAGCAAACCAACACCGACAGCGGTAGTTCAGGTATACATGCCGACGTCGCAAGCTGAAGATGAAGAGATAAAGGTAGTATGTGAGGATACTGAACAGGTTACACAGTACGTACAGGAAGATGAAAATATAATAGTCATGGGGGACTGGAATGCAGTTGTAGGGGAAGCAGTAGAAGAAAAGGTTAAGGAGAATTTGAGCTTGGGACAGGGAATGAGGGAGGAGAAAGATTAATTTTAACTAGTAATAGCGAATCCTCTGTTCATGAATCACAGGAGGAGGAGATATACTTGGGAAAGGCCGGGTGATACGGGAAGATTTCAGTTCGATTACATGATTGTCAGACAGAGATTTCGAAATCAAAATGGTTCAAATGGCTCTGAGCACTATGGAACTTAACATCTGTGGTCATCAGTCCCCTAGAACTTAGAACTACTAAAACCTAACTAACCTAAGGACGTCACACACATCCATGCCCGAGGCAGGATTCGAACCTGCGACCGTAGCAGTCTGGCGGTTCCGGACTGCGCGCCTAGAACCGCTAGACCACCGCGGCCGGCTTCGAAATCAGATACTAGATTTTAGGAAGTACCAAAGAGCAGAAAGAGACTCAGACCAAATTCAAGAGTGATGAAGAATAGTTTGAAGTTTAAGACATTAGTCAGGAACAATCAATACTCAAAGAAGTGGGGTACGGAATTACTAAGGAATGACAAGATACGCTTGAAGTTCTCTAAGGCTATGGACACAGCAATAAGGAATAGCTCAGTAGGCAGTACAGTTGCAGAGGAATGGAAATCTCTAGAAATGGCAATCACGGGTATTGGAAGAAAAACACGGGTACAAAGAAGGTAACTGCGAAGAACCCATGGATATCAGAAGAAATACTTCAGTTGATCAATGAAAGGAGGAAGTACAAAAATGTTCCGGGAAACTAAGGAATACAGAAATACATGTCGCTGGGGAATGAAATAAATAAGAAGCGCAGGAAAGCCAAGACGGAATTGCTGCATAAAGAATGGGAAGAAATGAAAATGAGAATGATTGTCGGAAGAATTTAAAAGAGCTTTGGAGGACTTAAGATCAAGTAAGGTACACGATAGATAACATTCCATCGATACATCGATAACATTCCACCAGAATTTCTAAAATCATTGAGGGAAGTGGCAAAAAAACGAATATTTTCGATGGTGTGCAGATTGTATCAGTCTGGCGAAGTATCATCTGACTTTCGGAAAAATATCATCCACACAGTTCCGTAGAGTGCAAAAGCTGACAAGTGCGCGAATTATCGCACTATCAGCTTAAGAGCTCATGCATAAAAATTGCTGACAACAACAATCTAAAGACGAATCGAAAATAAAATTGAGGATGTGTTAGATGACAATCAGATTGTCTTTAGAAAAGGTAAAGGCTCCAGGGAGGCAATTCCGGCGTTGCGGTTGATAGTGTAAGCAAGACTAAAGAAAAATAAAGACACGTACATAGGATTTGTCGACCTGGAAAAAAGTTTGACAATGTAACATGAGCAATATTTTCCGAATTTTGAGAAAAATAAGGACAAGCTATAGGGAGAGACGGGTAATATACAATCTGTACAACGGCCAATAGGGAATAATAAGAGTGGGCTTCCAAGAACTAAGTGCTCGGATTTAAAATGGTGTAAGACACATATGTAGCCCCTACTGTTCATTAAAATTCATGGTGAAAGGAAATCAGTGATACGGTTCGCTGATGACATCGCTGTTTTGAGTGAGAGTGAAGAGGAATTACATGATCTGCTGAATTGGAATGAACTATTTAATGAGTACAGAAATGGATTGAGAGTAAATCGAAGAAAGACAAAAGTAATGAGAAGTAGCAGGAATGAGAACAGCGAGAAACGTAACATCAGGAGTGATGGTGACGACTCAGATGAAGTTAAGCAATTCAGCTACTTAGGCAGCAAAATAACCAATGACGGACGGAGCAAAGAGAACATCAAAAGCAGACTCGCAACGCCAAAAGGGAATTCCTGGCGAAGGGAAGTCTACTAGTTTCAAACATAGGCCTTAATTTGAGGAAGAAAGTTGTGAGAATGTAAGTCTGGAGTACAGCATTGTATGGTAGTGAAACATGGACTGTGGGAAAAACCGGAACAGAAGAGACTCAAAGCACTAGAGATGTGGTGCTACAGACGAATGTAGAAAATTAGGTGGACTGATAAGGGGAGGAAACCACTTTAGGAGACTGTTTTATACTGATTTTCTGGGATTTTCTTTTGGGTGGAAGGAAGTAATTAGAATTTAATCAAATTTTGACATTTTATTCATATTTCGAACAGTTTTTGTCAATTTGTTTGAATTATTCCAGTCAAAAATAGCAAAGTTACGCTGTGATGTACTTTGAAGGCTGTGAGTATAGTTCACCAATTGCGTGCTGTGTAGCCATTCCGATTTTCTTCTGAAATCGAAAATATTTTCATTTTACATTAATAACTTATTTCCTAAGAATATGAACCTTAATGCAGGGGAAAATAATGAAAACTAAAAAATTTTCCGGCGCTGGAACAATTTACTTAGATTTTCATGATTTTTTTCTCTAACTACGCAAAGAAAAATACTCTTAAAATCATGATATCATCTCACAAGTTGGTTCGTATAATTTATAATTTTATAAAGAATCATGCTATCAGTTTTCATAATGATCCGTTCTATACATTTTGAAGTAGACTGCACCCAAATGTGAAAAAAATAATTTCGAAATAAATGCTTTGAAATATAAATTCTCGGAAACTAGGAATTCAAGGAAGTTAACAATAATGTAAAATGCTTACCGATTAATTTGTGATTCCAGCACCTTATAGTAATCCTTCTTCTCCCCCGTAGGCTTCATTTTGCGCTGCAGCAGTGCTTTCCTAGCTTTCCGACCTTCCCTCAATTCCAATTCAAATGGGAACACATGGACACATGGAGATACAAACAAGGTGGACTTGTAGGAAAGCGAGCGCGCGTGCTACTGAAGACTTCAGGATAAAAATGGTAGGTCCTACAATGCAGGAGCCGTAAAATACTTTACCAGACCTGAAACCTGCAGCACGTTGCCGGTAGCCAGAGTTCTAATGATGTTGGCGCCGACTCCTGCTGTGCACCAACTCTTTTTCAACCTGTGACCGCGAATGCTGCGCTAGAATTCTACGTTCTGCTCGTGTGGCCGAAGCAGGGAATCCCCTGTACGCACGAGGATGTATTTTCAAGAAGAGACACAGCAAAACCGCCTGAACTCGCCCTGTCGGTACAGGTGCGAGAACGCAGATAAGGATCTGAATCTTAAGTCGCAGAATGAAACTGGAGTATGACCGAAGTCACGCTCCACAAATATTCCGAAAAAGTGCGACTAAGTCGCAAGACCGTCCGTTTCCGGCGATTAGATCCCAAATGCTCTGGTGCCGCACCCCGCAAGAGCAACGGCAACGTTATTCAACTCCCCATTACCCTATAAAAGCCGCGAATTAGGATTCAGTGCTGATTCCAAAATTCCTGCACACTATCTCAGAACATTCACGCCAATAGCGACCGTATTCTCCAAATTCGAGCAGAGCTTCATGACGCCAAATGGACTCAGCTTAAGTTGACCAATCATACCTGGGCTATTTATCTGGGGGCACTGAACCTGCCGTTTGACCGGCTACGAAAACAGCATGCCAAGACCACCGGCCATCTGGCACCAGACAGTCGCACCCTGTAGGGCACCGTCCAGAAGGATCCTCAGAATCATAAAGACAATACAGTCAGTCGCGACGATAGCAGTCTTCGTTACAGGGCAGGTCGTTTCGCCCTCCATACAATAGGCGAAAGTCGACTGAAGTCAGTCACCCCACCGTGTGCTCAAGCCCATAGCGGAGGACCTTCTCAGTGTTCGCAGAAGTGGAGATCCCCTATGAAAATGCAGTGTGTCGCATCCTATGGTGCTCGCCTCGCAACAAGCCACACAGGGAAGTAACAGAAAAAACTAAAAGCAAGACACATACAGTTCCCAACACGCATAGCAATCAAGTGAAAAGTAATTTGAGATCTCAGTATAAACACTCTCATCACAAAAATCTTATTCGGCCTGCTACACCCAGAATTAGAATAATGTGAGTTTGTTACGTGTGGCCCAGGTAAACATTTCAGACGCACATCCACTCAGAATCAACACGAAAAACCCTCAGCAGATGACATGAAGAGCATTAATTAAACTATTCCTTTCCTTGGGGCACTTATTCCCACGCATTTCGATAACTACAGTTCGCAATGCGATGAGCGACAGTACGATGTTCTTCACATGTTTTGACATTTCTGAATTCTGCCAGCGATTCAACCCTACTCTGAGGACATCGTAGTGCTGCAACCCCATTGAACATGATCTATCTTCAGAGAGTAGTACGACCACAGTTTTTTGCTCTGCTGCACAGGGTGTAATCACTAGGGACCATTCAGAACCATTAGTCAAATTTGAGCGTTATCTGAAACAGCCCTCGTGTTTCGCATCTTCCTGTGCCGTGATCACGGAAGGGGTGCAAAATTGACATGTGTTTGAATAAAACGGGATATGGTTCCTCTAACAACCCCGAGTTCACCAGCATCCTCGGTGCCACCCACACCCCATTGTTGACCACGTTAAAAATGTACCTGTCAGAAACTTCGACACCCTTTCAGTTGAGTGACGCCTTGCAGCTGCTGTAACGCCTGACGGCAGGCAACCCATCCAACATTCCGTATGGTCACAGGCAGGTGCTGGTGCAGCCACGAGGAAAGTGAGCCAAATGAGTGCCCGACTCTGACAAGTAAATCTTCAACGTGCTAAACGAAGATGCGTGGTGGTACCGAGGGTATTGCTGAACCTGGAAGTCTTAGGGGGTCCCTTCGCCGTTTTATTCACACACTATCAATGTTTCACTTCTCCTTGATCACACCACAGGAGGGCTCGAAAAACAAGGCTGAAAAAGCATTAAACCCTTTGCTGCGTCGGATTAGGATCACTTTCAAATTTCGTCGAGTGTCTGGAACGGTCCCTAGTGGTTCCACCGTGTATGCCAGAGAAAAGCGTTGCTGTCGCACTACACTCCAAAGGGCTTACATCACGTTCAATGGACTTCTAGTCCCATGACGTCCTTAGACTGTGGTTGAACCGTCCACAGCGCTTCAGAAGTGTCTAATGTTTGCAAGAACGTCGTACTGTTGCTTATCGCTCGGAGAAGTATCCTTTTCGACAGAGAAATGTGTAGGAATCAACAACCCAAGGGAAGGGGTAGTTTCATAGACGCTCCTATGCTATATCCTAAGGCGTTCTCGTGCAGATTCTGAGCGATAGTTTGTCTCAAACGATTTCTTCGACCACCAGTGAGACAACCGCGTGATTCCAACGGTGAGCTCCGGCCTCCATCGCAGAGGTGTTGAAAGGAGGGGTGAATGTGCAAGAGAGATGTGACAACTTTTCAATAGTGTGACACGTCCGCGATGGTCATGAGCAGAATTGTGCTGAAATTTGGTGCCAATGTGACTTCATTGATCCCCTTACAACTCATATGACATTCTGAGCTATGCCCTTCTTTTTTCGCAAGTTTAAACACCTTACTATTTGAAGCATCGCCGAGCGCGAAGTGACTTCTCTGGTCGCCACGTTTATACAGCATTGCAGAGGACGGTTGACGCACGTTCGAGCCAAGTTTCATATTTGTGTTTCGCAATAGGAGACAGTAACAGTGTTTCGCAAAATGTTAGCTTCTGTCTTCAGTAGTGTATGCTGTACCGGACAGCTCCCATGAACCATTCGTGCAAAACGTAATACGACAGCACTGCTCGTCTTAATTTTAAATGTTTTTCAGAAAAGCCTTGTGAAGCAATCAACGTGTTCCAATTAAAGAACGAGGTCAATGTGCCTGTATTATGATAACTAGTTTTACTGGAAAGATCATTTTTCTCTACGTAGCTAAATCTCGGAATACTTTGTCTAGAGGAAATCCGATTTCAGTTGTGTAATACTTTGATATATGTCACTATTACATTTGTATTGTATAATATTTCTGTTTTAGCATACTTCTCTATTGATTTGTGTTTTTGTGCTTTTAGACCTTCCACCTCCTCTCAATAAATATAGAAATGAGTTTTGCATGCGAACAAAACCAGTGTCGCAAATCTTCCTACCTGTGTGACAGACTGACAACTATTCGACACGTGTTTTTTTGGCATTCATAACTCTATAGCGACTGTGGTAGTCAAGCTAAAGTTTCTAAGAAAATGTTCATCAGGCTTATATTATCGTACGCTAGGAGCATCGTAAAGGGTCGGTATAGCAATTACAATAATTGGAAATCACGGGAAGAATGAAAAAGTAGTTCCTCCGAAATCCTGAAAGTTAAATTTGGAGAACCTGTTCTGCAAAAATCGTATATCTGACGCACATGGTTCAAATGGCTCTAAGCACTATGGGACTTATCATCTGAGGTCATCAGTCCCCTAGGCGTAGCACTATTTAAACCTAACTAACCTAAGGACATCACACACATCCATGGCCGAGGCAGGATTCAAACCAGCGACCGTAGCAGCAGAGCGATTCCCGACTGCATCGCCTAGAACCGCTCAGCCAGAGCGGCCGGCTATTACACACAGAGTTTACGAGGGTAAGATAAGAAAGGTTAGGCCGTGTACAGATGCATATAGAGAGATTTTCCCTCTCTTAGTTCTTGAATGTGATAGGAAAGAAAATCTACAACGGTGGTATGGTATACCCTCCGCCACACACTGTATGGTGGCTTCCAAAGTACACTTGTAGATATAGACACTCTGAGTACCCCGTCTTTGTCATGATGATAGGGGCGATGTGCCGTGCCACGGGTAGGCGCTGGTAAGCCGTCTCAGTACATCTGCGGCACACAGACTATTTCGAACAGGGTCCCACGAACATTTGTCACATACCATATGTGCTCAATAAATGGGTGTTCTGGTGATGTGGGGCCATATAAGCGATCGCGTGTTCGTAAAATATTCCGCAATCAGTTTGGGATCTTTTGAGGTGGTGCATTGTGAACTGCGTCAGTCAAGTGGTGGACTGACACGTCTCATACATCAATGCCTTTGATCCGTGCCCGCGGAATCTATCGTGGTGGCATGCTTCAGTAAAATCTTCTCAGTTTACAAACTGCGTCACTTCGAATAAAACAGCCAACCTTTCTGTAGCTATCTTCGTCTCTGGAGAGGGACGGCATATTTCGTTCTTGGATGTGTTAGACGGGCGGATGGCTGGAGGCCGGCTTGGTCATTCACTATACAGGACTCCTACGCACAAATACTGGTACTTAAACGCAAGCAGTTTTCAACATCATCAACCAGAAACAATAATAAACGTCAATTGAAAATTAGACGCACAGAAAACTCTAAAAAGCACAGCGAGCGAACGACTGCAAAAGTTTATTAAGTCGTTATTTCGCCACAAACGGCACGCAACGCGGCTGAAAACTATTATATTTAATAACTGTATTACAAAGCACAAATAAGTTTGTCAGTAGTTAGCTTTATAACCGCTGCAGCTGCGGTGCACTTGAAACGGTACCCAATAAAGGTCTTAGTTTTGTCGTGTGTTATCGATTATTTACAAACATTTAAACATGCAGTAAAGAATTTATAAACGTGGTGTGACGCACGAGCCACGGCGTGTCTTTCTCGCGGGCCTCAGCGTGACGCGAGGCCTCCGAGAAAGACAGGCCGTGGCTCGTACGTCACAGCGGTTGACAGTGCAGGTCTTACGAGTGCCAGCAGCCGCCTCCGACGGCGAACGAGTGAGTATTTCATACGAATTTAATAATTCTTAAATGTGCATTAAAAATATATGCAAGATCTCGATAGCACACGACAACGTTTAGACCTTTAGTGGGCACCTTTTTATTGAGACTGGTAAATCTGGCTAATATCGTGTAGGGCCCCCGCGAGCACGGAGAAATGGCGAAACGTGGCGTGGCATGCACTCGACTAATGCCTGAAGTTCTGCTGGAGGGAATTGACGCCATGAATCCTGCAGGGCTGTCCACAAATCCGTAAGACTACGACGGGATGGAGATCTCTTCTGAACAACACGTTTCAAGGCATCCCAGATATGTTCAATAATGTTCATGTTTGGTGGACAGTGGTAGTGTTTAAGCTCAGAAGAATGCTCCTGGAGCCACGCTGTAGCGATTCTGGACGTGTAGGGTATCGCATTGTCCGGCTGGAATTGTCAGAGTCTGTCGGAATGCACAACGGATATGAATTGATACAGGTGATCAGATAGAATGCTTACGTACATGACGCCTGTCAGAGTCAGTAATATAACTCCAACTGCACACGCCACACACCATTATAGAGCCTTCAAAGCTTGAACAGTCTTCTGCTGACATCCGGGAACAGGACTTTTAATTCAGTGGTTAGATAAGCCCTCTTATAATTACTTAAAGCTATGATGTTTTTTGTGAGAACAAACATCGTGAACTAATTTACGAGGGCTACTCTATTCGCGTCGTTCAGTCCGTCGCACATCAGTCTCATTCCCGTATCTGAGTTCTTTCGGAGCGTTACGCCCGTAGGTCGGCCCAACCGGAACAAATCATCATAGCGGACAAATGCGCCATAGCTCTGTTGGTGTCTTCAAATTGTGTTCTTGTGACGTGTCAGGAAACCAGTTTTATCCCTTTCAAGCAAACCTCATACCAGAGTACTTCCTGAACGGTGTCCTCTTGACAAGTAGGATGGATCGTCTTATATCGCTTTCGATCAGTTCGTATTCTGTCATCGGTATGTACCAATATACACTGCGACCTTTTTGTCGAAGCGACATCTGAGCGCCCAGTAGCAGTGTTACGACACCTGTGGTAGTCTGTTGTGTACTGATTTGCGCTGAGCTGAAGCAGGGGAATGTGGGTAGTATTGGACATGTAACCTTTTCCGGAGTGTGGAATATATCATGATCTTTCCGCGATGCACGGTCGAAAGAAGATCTACGCTACTTCAGAGGATTATGAATCTCGACCTCATAAAAAGATAAATTCATTGATATTTAAAAGAAAATTTCCACTTTTGAATACTAGTCGTTTAAAACTTGGGAGTGTTGTATCGGACGTGAATTTTTTAAGTCTCAAAAGTCATCTATGTTGCACCAAGTTTAAGCTGAATCGTAAATGGCTACAAATCTGAAATTGATCACGAACTCTAGTCTGTCCAAGAATCTGTGAACTTCGACGTTGCGAAACCAGCTGCTTGCTGCAAACTCACGAATTCAGCTGTCTCCAGCCTTAAGTCTTCTCATTTGTGTGTTATTAAATATATGTTTTATTTTCATGTACTCTCGAAATCGGTACATCAGTTTTAAGTACTCATCTTTTCAAAAGCGTCAACTGGCTACCTAAATTTTTAACGCGAACGTACAATATCGTCTCCTGTTCAACACTGAATTGTTGTTGTTGTGGTCTTCAGTCCTGAGACTGGTCTGATGCAGCTCTCCATGCTACTCTATCCTGTACAAGCCTCTTCATCTCCCAGTACCTACCGCAACCTACATCCTTCTGAATCTGTTTAGTGTATTCATCTCTTGGTCTCCCTCTACGATTTTTACCCTCCACGCTTCCCTCCAGTACTAAATTGGTGATCCCTTGATGCCTCAGAACATGTCCTACCAACCGATCCCTTCTTCTAGTCAAGTTGTGCCATAAACTTCTCTTCTCCCCAATCCTTTTTAATACTTCCTCATTAGTTATGTGATCTACCCATCTAACCTTCAGCATTCTTCTGTAGCACCACATTTCAAAAACTTCTATTCTCTTCTTGTCTAAACTATTTATCGTCCATGTTTCACTTCCATACATGGCTACACTCCATACACATACTTTCAACAATGACTTCCTCACACTTAAATCTATACTCGATATTAACAAATTTCTCTTCTTCAGAAACGCTTTCCTTGCCATTGCAAGACTACATTTTATATCCTCTCTACTTCGACCATCATCAGTTATTTTGCTCCCCAAATAGCAAAATTCCTTTACTACTTTAAGTGTCTCATTTCCTAATCTAATTCCCTCAGCATCACCCGACTTAATTCGACTGCATTCCATTATCCTCGTTTTGCTTTTGTTGATGTTCATCTTATATCCTCCTTTCAAGACACTATCCATTCCGTTCAACTGCTCTTCCAAGTCCTTTGCTGTCTCTGATACAATTACAATGTCATCGGCGAATTTCAAAGTTTTTATTTCTTCTCCATGGATTTTAATACCTACTCCGAATTTTTCTTTTGTTTCCTTTACTGCTTGCTCAATATACAGATTGAATAACATCGGGGACAGGCTACAGCCCTGTCTCACTCCCTTCCCAACCACTGCTTCCCTTTCTCACCCCTCGACTCTTATAACTGCAATCTGGTTTCTGTACAAATTGTAAATAGCCTTTCGCTCCCTGTATTTTACCCCTGCCACATTCAGAATTTGAAAGAGAGTATTCCAGTCAACATTGTCGAAAGCTTTCTCTAAGTCTACAAATGCTAGAAACGTAGGTTTGCCCTTCCTTAATCTAGCTTCTAAGATGAGTCGTAGGGTCAGTATTGCCTCACGTGTTCCAACATTTCTACGGAATCCAAACGGATCTTCCTCGAGGCCGGCTTCTACCAGTTTTTCCATTCGTCTGTAAAGAATTCGCGTTAGTATTTTGCAGCTGTGACTTATTAAACTGATAGTTCGGTAATTTTCACATCTGTCAACACCTGCTTTCTTTGGGATTGGAATTATTATATTCTTCTTGAAGTCTGAGGGTATTTCGCCTGATTCATACTTCTTGTTGACCAGATGGTAGAGTTTTGTCAGGACTTGCTCTCCCAAGGCCGTCAGCAGTTCCAGTGGAATGTTGTCTACTCCGGGGGCCATGTTTCGACTCAGGTCTTTCAGTGCTCTGTCAAACTCTTCACGCAGTGTCGTATCTCCCATTTCATCTCCATCTACAGCCTGTTCCATTTCCATAATATTGTCCTCAAGTGCATCCCCCTTGTATAGACCTTCTATACACTCCTTCCACCTTTCTGCTTTCCCTTCTTCGCTTAGAACTGGGTTTTCATCTGAGCTCTTGATGTTGATGCAAGTGGTTCTCTTATTTCCAAATGTCTCTTTAATTTTCCTGTAGTCAGTATCTATCTTACCCCTAGTGAGACAAGCCTCTACATCCTTACATTTGTCCTCTAGCCATCCCTGCTTAGCCATTTTGCACTTCCTGTCGATCTCATTTTTGAGACGTTTGTATTCCTTTTCGCCTGCTTCATTTACTGCATTTTTATATTTTCTCCTTTCATCAATTAAATTCAATATGTCTTCTGTTACCCAAAGATTTCTACTAGCCCTCTTCTTTTTACCTACTTGATCCTCTGCTGCCTTCACTACTTCATCCCTCAAAGCTACCCATTCTTCTTCTACTGTATTTGATTCCCCGATTCCCGTCAATTGCTCCCTTATGCTCTCCCTGAAACTCTGTACAACCTCTGGTATTTTCACTTTATCCAGGTCCCATCTCCTTAAATTCCCACCTTTTTGCAGTTTCTTCAGTTTTTATCTACAGGTCATAACCAATAGATTGTGGTCAGAGTCCACATCTGCCCCTGGAAATGTCTTACAATTTAAAACCTGGTTCCTAAATCTCTGCCTTATCATTAGATAATCTATCTGAAACCTGTCAGTATCTACAGGCTTCTTCCATGTATACAGCCTTCTTTTATGATTCTTGAACAAAGTGTTAGCTATGATTAAGTTGTGCTCTGCGCAAAATTCTACCAGGCGGTTTCCTCTTTCATTTCTTAGCCCAAATCCATATTCACCTACTACGTTTCCTTCTCTCCCTTTTCCTACTACCGAATTCCAGTCACGCATGACTTTTAAATTTTCGTCACGCTTCACTATCTGAATAATTTCTCTTATTTCATCATACATTTCTTCAATTTCTTCGTCATCTGCAGAGCTTGTTGGCATATAAACTTGTACTGCTGTAGTAGGTGTGGGCTTCGTATCTATCTTGGCCAAAATAATGCGTTCACTATGCTGTTTGTAGTAGCTTGCCCGCATTCCTATTTTCCTATTCATTATTAAACCTACTCCTGCGTTACCCCTACTTGATTTTGTATTTATAGCTCTGAATTCATCTGACCAGAAGTTTTGTTCCTCCTGCCACCGGACTTCACTAATTCCCACTATATCTAACTTTAACCTATCCATTTCCCTTTTTAAATTTTCTAACCTACCTGCCCGATTAAGGGATCTGACATTCCACGCTCCGATCCGTAGAACGCCAGTTTTCTTTGTCCTGATAACGACATCCTCTTGAGTAGTCCCCGCCCGGAGATCCGAATGGGGGACTATTCTACCTCCGGAATATTTTACGCAAGAGGACGCCATTATCATTTAACCATACAGTAAAGCTGCATGCCCTCGGGAATAATTACGGCCGTAGTTTCCCCTTGCTTTCAGCCGTTCGCAGTACCAGCACAGCAAGGCCGTTTTGGTTAGTGTTACAAGGCCAGATCAGTCAATCATCCAGACTGTTGCCCCTGCAACTACTCAAAAGGCTGCTGCCCCTCTTCAGGAACCACACGTTTGTCTGGCCTCTCAACAGATACCCCTCCGTTGTGGTTGCACCTACGGTACGGCCATCTGTATCGCTGTGTCGCTGTGGCACGCAAGCCTCCCCACCAACGGCAATGTCCAAGGTTCATGGAGGGGGGGGGGGGGGGGGGGGCGGGCAACACTGAATATTCTCGGAAAAAAATTAATACTTCCGGGAAGAGGTTTCAACACAACTTCTTTGTTTCTCCATGAACTTAAAGTCTGCATCCAACACAATTCTTGGAGCTGAATATTCGTCATTCGCTTCCCCGATTGCCGTTCCAAGAATTTTGACTTTTTCTATAGCTCCCTTCATGTTATTTTCGTCACATTTATGTTCTGACTTCTCCATGTTTGTTTGTTAGAGAGAAATAACGTAAAATTTTAAGATTTATGATGCTTCTTTTGTCCAGTGTAACCCGAAGTCCCTTTGTCCGATACAGTCCAAACGTACTGATGCGATACCTTAACGCACTATCATTAGCCTGGCTAAACAATTTCATAGCAGATCTATCTAAAACATACCATAAAAGTTTGATATTCAAGTAAATAAGGTTATATATCGCCTTGTGTAACTGTGATAAAAGTTGTAAAAGACCATACGCTTATGGCCTGAATAAGATTTTTATTGCAGTTGCAAAAAAAGGTACACTCAAGAACCAAAGGAAGAGCCCCCCCGAGCACTCCGACGTTCCGCAGCACTACGTGGAATGGACTCGACTAAGGTCTGAAGTAGTGCTAGAGGGAACTGACACCATTAATTCTGCAGGGATGTCCTTAAATCCGTAATAGTACAAGTGGGTCGACGTCTCTTCAGAACATCACGTTGCAAGGGATCCCAGATATGCTCAATAACGTTCATGTCTGGGTAGTTTGGTGGCCAGCAGAAGAGTTTAAACTCAGAAGAGTGTTTCTGGAGCCACTCTGTAGCAATTCTGGAAGTATGGGGCGTCGCATTGTCCTACTGGAATTGTCCTAGGTCGACATAATGCACAATGGACATGAATGGATGTAGGTGATCAGACAGGATGCTTACGTAGGTGTCAGCAGTCAGAATCGTATCTAGACGTGTCAGGGGTTCCATGTCACTCCAACTGCACACGCTTCACACCATTACAGGGCCTCCATCAGTTTGAGCAGTCCCCTACTGACATGCAGGTTTCATGGATTCATGAGGTTGTCTCCATACCCGTAAACGTCCATCCGCTCCATACAATTTAAAACGAGACTCGTCCGACTAATCAATATGTTTCCAGTCATCAACAGACCAATTCCTGTGTTGACGGGCCCGGACGAGGTGTAAAGCCTTGTGTCGTACAATTATCAAGGGTAAATGAGTGGGCCTTCGGCTCCGAGAGGCCCATATCGATGATGTTTCTTTGAATGGTTCGAACGCTGACACTTGCTGATGGCCCAGCAGTGAAATCTGGATCAATTTTCGAAAGGGTTGTGCATGTGTCACCTTGAATGATTCTCTTCAGTCGTCGTCGGTCCCGTTCTTTCTCCGGCCTCAGCGATGGCAGAGATATGATGTTTTACCGAATTCCTGATATTCATGGTACATTTGTGAAATGGTCATACGGGAAAATCCCCTCTTCATCGGTACCACGGAGATAATGTGTCCCATCGCTCGTGCATCGACTGTAACACCACGTTCAAACTCACTACTTAAATCTTGATATCCTGCCATTGTAGCAGCAGTAACCGATCTAACAACTGCGCCAGACACTTGTTGCCTTATACAGGCGTTGCCGCATTCTGCTTGTTTATGTATCTCTGTATATGAATACGCGTGCCTACACCAGTTTCTTTCGCGCTTAAGTGTATTTACTTACACTGTCTATACAACTACGTCTGCGAAAAAGAAGAGGTCTAATAAGAGAATCATACTTATTTACAAAAAGAAAGAAAAAGAAAAACCGTAACACTCCAAAGCTGAGTTCTTGCAACGGATACGCAGTAGGAAGAAATCACTTGTTGTCGCTCCAAAACGTGCCGCTGATGCTACGCGACCCTCCTCTATTCGTATTAGGTGGTGACTTAGTGAGGAGTTCGTTGTTGATGAAACGGTTTAGCAGTTGTTGTCGAGCAATGAATTAGCGCTTACCATACTGCACTGTAGCCCGTCTTTCTAGCTGTTGTAAACTGCCGCAGGGTTCGGGATCCCCGTCTTTAATTTCTCGTTGTCTACAGCAGTGATTCTGGCTGAGAAAGCCCAGGTACTCTCTGTACATTCTTGACACGGTGGCACGTGATAAGCCGTCTGGTTCCACTGCTCCGGAAAAGGACTATCCTACATGTCGGTCAGGTGAGCCGCATCCTGACCGCATCAGAAGGTACTTAGGTATTTGCACATCTTGAGCTTCCTGCGGTCGATGGTAATGCCGAACACCTATGCAACGACCCACGATATTCCAGTCACGTGGAACAGGAGCACACTCACTGCAAAAGAGCTGCTGTTGTGGCGTTAAGCCCGAAGACTGGTTTGAGACCACTCTTAACACTAGCCTATCCTGTGCAAGCCTTTTCATCTCTAAATAGCTACTGCAACCTACATCCATTTGAACTCGCTTAGTGCCTTCATGTTTGGTCTGCCTCTACAGTTTTTTACCCCCAAACTTCCCTCCATTACTAAATTCCGGATTCCTTGATGCCTCAGGTTATGTCCCCGCAAGCGATCTGTTCTTTTAGTCAAAGTTTTGCCATAAAGTTTTTCCCCAGTTCGATTCAGTATATTCTCATTAGCAAATTATGCATCCATCTAATCTTCAGCATTTTTCTTTACCGTTATATTTCGAAATGTTCCATTGTCTTCTGGTCTGAACTGTCTGTCATCCATATTTCACTTTCGCACAAGGCTACACTCCAGATAAATACCATCACAAAAGACTTCCAAACATTTAAGTTTATATTATATGCCAATAATTTTTTTCTTTTCCATAAAGCCAGTCTGAATTTCATGTCCAGTAGCCTTTGCACATTATCAGTTATTTTTCTGTCCAAATAAAAAACTGATCTAATATTTGTAGTGTCTCATTTCTTAATGTGATTCCCTCAACGCCGCCTGATTTAATTGGCTGACACGCCATCAGCATCTTTGTCCTTCGATAATATTCACTTCATATCCTCTTTGCAAGCTATCATTATTTCCTTTGAACTGCTCTTGCAAATCCATTGCTGTGTTTTCCCTCAAAATAATGTGAGAATAATTTTGACTGCTGCTTCAAAGAGTATTTATTCTTTCGTGAAGGTGGTTGTAAATAATACACTGCAGTTTGAAAGGAACAATGATGTTTGAAATTTTTTGTAGGTTCCTATGGGACAAAACTGCTGAGGTCATCCGTCCGTAGACTTACATACTACTTAATCTAACTTAAATTAACTTACGCTAAGAACAACACAGACACACCCACCCGTGCCCGAGGGGGAACTCCAACCTCCAACCTTCGACGGAGGGGGAGGGGGGGGGGGGGGGCGGCAAGGCGCCTCAGACCGGGCTACCCCACGCGGCGAACAGTGATGTAGTTAATTATCATACAAGCAGAAAAATTACATTCATTGCTATACATCAAGGTTTTTTTAGCAGAAAAATGGGTGCACAATGCCGAAAACCAAAATTTTGTGATCCATTGTTATAAAAATGTCTGACAGATAGGAAAGTAAGGTTTGAAAATAAACATGAAACATTTTTCCTTGACAACTTCTTCTGTTGTGTAGAAGAGCTTCTGTTTTTGTAATTCGTAAAAGGTGGTGGGTGAGAATTTATAACTCATATTTATGTATTTAAATAAAACGTATAAGTGTTCTTCCTGCAGCCATATTTAAAAATTCACCTTTGGTGTAAATGAAAATGACTGGTTCCGCATCATTACGATTTATCGCGCAAATTACCCATGGAACGTGAAGCTATCACTGGGGATAGGTTACAATCCTGTCTCACTCCCTTCTCAACCACTGCTTCCCTTTCAAGCCCTCACCTCTTATAACTGCGGTCTAACATCAGCAAAAGATGTAAATAACCTTTCGCTCTCTGTATTTTATCCGTAATACGCTCTGAATTTTGAAGAGTGTATTCAGTCAACACTGTCAGCTTTCTCTAAACCTGCTAATGCTACATACGTACGTTTGCCTTTGATATGTCTTATGAGATAGGTCCTAGGGTTAGTATTGCTTCCCGCGTTCCCACATTTCTCCGGAACCCAAACTGATCTTCCTCGAGTCGGCTCTCAACACAATAGCTACCTCTAGTGCAGTTGCTCATGAATGTACATACACCGTTTGCTGAGGTGAAAAAAAACTAATTTGGAACAGAGTATGAGAGAATTCAGAAGGTCATTACAACTTACAAATCCAAAACTTGTACAGAATTGGTTCAGATGGCTCTGAGCACAATGGGACTTAACTTCTGAGGTCGTCTGTCCCCTAGAACTTAGAACTACTTAAACCTAACTAACCTAAGGACATCACACACATCCATGCCCGAGGCAGGATTCTAACCTGCGACCGTAGCGGTCGCGGGGTTACAGTTTGTGGTTGTACAGAATATACCGCATCGGAATCATATTACAAGTTTCCATTGCATATGCGTTTAACACCTGATATGAATCATAGAGACTATTACCAGTTGACCGGTCCCGTGAAACAAAGTTGTGTATCACTTCTTGGCCAGTTTGAGCTATACACGTAACAACGTTGTACGGCATCTCTAGAATCCATTGCTGCCATCACAACGTGACTACGACATCTGTGGGCTGTTGCACGAACTTTGGAAAATACGCCTCTCTGGAATAGCGCTGCATATTGTACTAAGATGACCGACGTCAGTTGCATAGGTATTTCTCCTCATGCCTTAAATGCAACAAATATGGGAAGATAACGGAAAATCAGTCCAGATAAAACGTCAAAGAATGTGAGAAAGAAGCTGCGGAATGATGGAGAAACGCACACAACTGCAAAAGGTTATAACGTAAATGGTAGACCACCTTCTGATAAGGCAAATGTAAAAACGTTGTGTATCACTTACAGGCGTTACTGTACTGAAACCTGAGTGTAAAGTAGTTTTACGTTCAAAATGATTCTTTGACCGCTATATATTATTTACTGTAAACATAGGGTCATTCCATGCCAAGTGGTCTAAACCTTCCCACCATCATGTCTCCAATTTTCTTCAAATTTTATCTGTAGCACTAGTCAAGTGCTAAATTAAGTTTCTCAAGATTTCAAGCCTCTAGCTGCAATACTTGCTGATCTACACCCCCTTGTCTGAAGGGTAGTAAGTTCGCATGCGCGCGACATCAGACAAAATGCCATTTTTGGGGTCTCATAAAATTGAAACCAATTCATAAGAATGGTTAGTAAGATGAGACCCTGTACAGTTTTTTGTGCTGATTCAAACGAAATTAATTATAAGATTACTGATGCAAAATCCGGTCAAACAAGTCGACTCAAAGTGTACCCCTAATTCTGTCGTGACTTAATGCGACAAATTTTGACCAATATTCAGACTGCAATAATTTCCTTGCAGATAAAGATATGGACTTGAACTTTTTACCAAGTCTTATCTTTGTGCTGGACATAATACAGCTGGATTTCCAACTACCCAGGCTTTATAGTCGCCTTGCAAAATCTCTTCAAATTTGGCAGTGTCAGCGCAAATGGCTTTATTTACCAAAGTTCAAAGCCCATTACTACAAAATAGTCAGCCTGGATTTAATTGTGAATAGTATCATCTGAAAGAGAAACTCTTGCTCTACAAGATGGATATATTTTTCTTTTGCAACGCTTCCATTAAGTGCTTATTTACTCAGGTCAAAGTATCTTATATTTTGTGTGCGCAGTGCCCTGCGTTGGTCCATGATGGCTGAGCCATTACTGGTTATCACAATAAAACCAGCATCCCCATCGCCATAGGGGCCACGCCCGATAGCCATGCAGTAACAGCCACGGGTGGGTATCTTTACTGCAGGTTCCCAAGCCTGATTACAGGGTGTCTTTACCACAGGATCCCAAGCCTGATTGTGGGTTTCTTTATGCAGGTTCCCAAGCCTGTCTTCCTCAGTTACTTCATCATTCTGGAAGCATCGTTGATTTGCAAGAGAATGCTTTCAGGAAAACTGTATTGCCGACCAGATGATGTCACTGATGGAGCTGGAATAACACCAATGATAAGTTGTTCTGGAATCCAGCAAGTATCACGTCTTAAGGGCCAATAAAATGAACTTGCAGGACCATGAGGATGCATAAAGCTTATGAAAGCATCTTTCTGTTCGACTGAGATTTCAACGATGTTTCCAATCCACCATTTCTTTTCATAAATGCAAGCAACATACTGCCCAGGCTGAAGATCCATGACTTGAACTACTATTTCAGCAGCACTAATTTTGGCCAAAAAAGATGTCGCATCATTAGAAACTCTACTGACCTTAATTGTCGTCATATCAATGGGCAAAAAATGGTGGTTTTCTCTTGTGCCAGCTAGAGTGTGCCCTTGCAGGAACCTTTCTTCTTGAGAAGCTTTTTCTTCTTCAACTTCCTCTTTGCTGATGAAAAAGAATTTGATTCCATTGATATTATCATTGCAGAAGTTGAAAAGATCTTTGGGTGTTAGAATCTGGTTTTCATATGGACGTTGCAAACTTGCTCTTGCTGCCAACCGTTTTGTTGTGCCTCCAATGCCATCACAAGGCGACTTTCCATGGCTTGTTCCAAAGAAATTCCATTCTGCTGTTATTTCAAAATCTTCTTTGTGATAGCATAAGTTGAGAAAATTCTTGAAATTCTTATATTGTGCAGCTGAACCATCACTGAAGTAGTGGATGTGGCTTATTTTGGAAAATTGCATCTTCAGGTAATTGATTACTTTTCCAATGTAAACATGGACAGTAATCGTATCGTGTCGAAGGCAGTCACTAATAACACAAAGATTCACACATTGCACCTCTTCGTTTTCACAGTAGTAGACTACAAATGGATGAACTGTTGCTTGACTGTTTTCCCAGTGAAAGCCTTGCACTGCATCTTGAACAATAAATGAATAGTTTTCAGCAAAATCCATTAGTATTATGAATTCGCCTTCTTTCAAATCAGTTTTGAGAGCTTTCAGGTGCTGGCTTTGATGCTTGGCAATGTAGTGATGACAAGACAGGTTCCAAATTTTTGCTGCAATATCTTCAACATACTCTTCTGTTGAAAGCTGCTTTGTTTCTAAAGTATCCCTGTCGGTATGAATCCATTGTTTGTACTCAATCAGTTCTTCAGGGTCATTATCTTCAAAATATGTTGCAATAACTGCTTCTACACCTTCTGGACCAGGGCAGTTTTCACAACGATGAAGCATACAATCCTTGTTTTCCAAGCTGCAAACAGCTTTGCTAAGAATTTCCTTGTAGTCTTCATTGATTGATGCACCAGTGAGCATAAGCTTGACATTTTGGTGTATTGTACAGACACAAACTGAGTGCATTCCAGCAGAGCCAACTGTAACACACCATTTTGGTCTAAGCTCGCAAAACTTTGAGAAGCCAATTTCTGGTCCATTTTGCTTCTGATAAGACACGTACATTTCCTTCAAATTGCAAAGCAACAACCGCTTTTGCTTGTACACCTTTGTTCCTGAAATTCTCACAGGCACACAGTCTTTCTTCCCTGGACAAAGTCTGCTGAATTCGTCATCTTGAAAAAAGTCATGTACTTTCTGGACAACTTCATCTGAAAGCTTCCTTCCTTGCCGATTTGCTGGAAAAGCTAGAACACCTTGCTCATTCTTCAGTTTTCTCGCTTGCTTTACCATTCTTTCTGATACATTAAATGCTGTTGTCGTATCTTTAATTGTCCAGCTTCTTGGAACCAAGGTCAATATTTGAACTTTTGTCCTACGATTTGACACTTTACATTTTTCTTTCAACTCTTCTATAAGATTATCAAGATCTGCACAATTATTGCATGGGCGACTTTTACTTGAACTTGGCTGTTCATCGTAATTGATTCCTACAGCAGCAGCAATTTGATTCCCAATTAAACTTTGTGCATCCAAGATCTTTCTTTTTGCATAGCTTTGCTTATCTCTTTTACTTAGTTGTCTTCTTTTCAATGGTGAAGCACCAATAAATGATAAACTTTTGTTGATGGCTGGTTCAGTTTCATCCGTTGTGAAATCTTGTTCAGATTGGGTTGATAGTGATGATGAATCTTCTAGCTTTTGGTTCAGTGCCGACATGCAGCGAGGGCAAAGCTTCTGACCAGGTTTTATATCAATCACTTCTTTTTTCTTTAACAGGCAAAGTTTGGCAGCTGTTTCATTATCAAGCAGTCTAAGTCCAGCTTTTACATTGTGATTCCTCTTCTTGAATGGATTGCAACATTTCTTTTGCATCGCTTGATATTCATGTAGGAAGAGGGCTTCATGGTGGAAGCAAATGATGGAATTTTCGTCAAGTTTGGCTTCTGAACGCGAAACAAGCAATTTCTGGTCACATTCTGTGAAATCACTAAACGCTTTGAATCCAGTCTTCTTAGCATAGAAGATAACATGGCACTTCGATGCAGCAGCATCTTTTCCAATTGAACAGGGGGCCAACGATTCTTCTTCTTCATTAACTTCTGACATCTCTCACTGGCCAATCACTGAATAAAACACGAATGAAATATCCAATTATATCAGTAATTCTAAGCGACTATTAAGATTCAAATTCCTAGAAATGAAGAAAAATTAGTGCATCGCGCATACAAAATATAACAACTTTGATGTGAGTTAATGAGTACTTAATGGTCGCGTTGCAAAAAAAAACAAATGTCAGTCTTGTAGAGCAAGAGTTTCTCTTTTAGGTGATACTATTCACAAGCAGATTCAGGCCAACTATTTTTTAGTAATTGGCTTGAAACTTTGGTAAATTTTACCGTTTGTGCTGACACTGCCTAATTTGAAGAGATACTGCAGGGCGACCATATGGCCTGGATCATTGCAAATCCGGCTGCATTATGTCTAGCACAAGCATGAAGCTTGGCCAAAAGTTCAAGTCCATATCTTCAACTGCAAGGAAATCATTGCAGTCTTAATATTGGTCAAAATTTGTCGCGTTGTGTCACGACAAATTTTGAAGTATACTTTGAGTCGAGTTATTTGACCGGGGTTTGCATGAGTAATGTTATACATAATTTCGTTGGAATCAGCAAAAAAAACTGTACAGGGTCGCATCTTACTAACCATTCTTATGAATTAGTTTCGATTTTATTAGACTCCAAATATGACATTTTTTTTTATGTTGCATGCACACGGACTAAGTACACTTCAGACAAGGGGGTCTAGATCAGCAGCTATTGCAGCTAGAGGCCTGAAATCTTGGGAAACTTACTTCAACACTTGACTAAAGCTACAGTTAAAATTTGACGAAAATTGGAGACCATGATGGTGGGAACTTTTTTCAGTTTTAGACCACTTGGTGTGGAATGACCCCATATTAAATCTTCCGAGGCTGATATGCTTATAGAAGTAAATTTATGTTACGCTAGAAGAATCATAGTTTACATTTACGTAGGTTATATTTGCAACCAGATTGCTATGAAGCGCATGACAGCGTATATCTAGTGCCAGACAAAAAATTAGCCTAATGTGATATGTTATTACGTATTATATGATATAATTGTGGTTGTGCCGGCAGGTGTGGTCGAGCGGTTCTAGGCTCTTCAGTCCGGAAGTGCGCGACCGCTACGGTTGCATGTTCGAATCCTACCTCGGCCACGGATATGTGTGATGTCCTTAGGTTAGTTAGGTTTAAGTAGTTCTAAGTTGTCGGGTACTGATGACCTCAGATGTTTAAAGCCCCATAGCGCTCAGAGCCATTTGAATTTTTTTTTTTTTTTGTGGTTGTTATTATTTCAGAATCGTGATTGTAATCCTAAAGCATGTTTTAAGGAGGGCTGTGCTAAACTCATCATTAAACAAAAGATCATATATGGCCTTCTATATTCATCGCGGTAGAAATGCACTTTCAGATATTTCATTACGCTTGACAAGAAATTTGCGTGGCAACACTCTGCGATACTTTCTCTGACACTTCAAAGACTGCAGGTACTGCAAGATGAAATGAAAACTGGTGTCCAGCTTCTCACCGAATTTACATAGAAAACCTGCCAATCGACCATATGCTATCTCATCTAACGTAAAGACTTCAGTTAAGGAGGATATTGAGAGCTTCCTTAAATCCGTCATTAAGCCGTGTACAAACTGACTCCAAATTTCCCCAGAAGTGAGATTATGTGAAATGCATAGGCTGTCTAAGGCAATTATCCCGATTAAAATGCAAGCAAATCCTTGTATGAAGATATTTTTAGATCTGAGTACAGTTTCAAATTTGGTCTTCCTAGAGCGGACACTTATAAATACTGTACGAGATGTATAGTAAAATGATTGCACCTGGTAATGATGTAGATAAGGGCTCAACTCACGTCGTGGGTGAGCCTCATCATAGCAAATCTGAGAACGTTAAGCTGAAAACCGATTCTATAACAGCACAGGCAAATATTGCTGTTGTTGTGTTATGTAATGATGGACAACAGGTCTTATCTTGACCCTTACCAAAATATTCTAGCATCTACTACCAGTGACAAGTTCTCTAACAACCTTAGAACAGGAGAGGGAACAATGTACGTACGCCATGAAAGTCTGGGAAAAAGGGGATCAGCTGAAGTTGCTTCTTGCATGTTTAAATATGTAACAGAGTTATAAAAGTCATTAGAGCGTGGCCAACGACGTCAACTTATTGTTTGGTCTGACCACTGTATCGGCCACAATAATAACTAGAAACTGTTAGCAGTATACAGACACTTACTACTTTCAGGATACTTTTCTCAGACTGAGCAAAACTTCCTTGTCTCAAGACATACCGTTTTTACCTGCGACAGAGATTTCGCACCTGTAGAAAAAAAAGAAGAAAATGGATGGGTGATTCAATATGAGTGGAAATATGTTGTAGCAGATGCTTGTGACAAAACACCTTTTGTCATCAAAGAGATGGGCCAAGTAGACTTGTCGATTTTTCACAGACAGAGAGGGACATCAGGCGAGATCCTGAACTAAAAATTACCAGAGTCATGTGGCTAAAATTTACGTTTGATGACCGAGATGCAAATTTTTCGAGGGAGAGCCACAATATCTTACAGCCTTGGCGCCGTTGCTCTCTTTAAAAGAAGGAAAGGGGACACCAAACTTATCGCGTGCGTCCAATACCACTACAGCAGTTACCACCATTATACAAGGAGTTCACGCCCCTTTCACTAGAAAAAATGAGGATTTACTCTGTGTGTTGCAGTACTTAAGGACACGCTATGGAGGATATTACAAGTCGTTGCCTTAGTGTACTATTTTAAAAGCTTTGTCCTTAAGGCTGACTACATTTTAAAGACAGTGTGATGAAAAGTTTTGTTAATGCTAATTGTGTTGATGTTTGTGATAAACTAATATTTGTTTTCACAGTGTATTCCTTTACTCTGTTACAAAATCTCTAGTATCAACAAAAATATTTATAAAAATGCTACTAAGTTATATACTACATTCTAAAGCATTGTGTTATATGCAAAATTATTCAAATGAAGGTAAGGGTTTTTCCTTAGAGTGGAACAAATGTGTACTCTTCTACAATGCATAATTCATGACTCTGGATACTTCTTATATAAATATGAGGATTTTTATTAGACCAGTTAGCTGAAAATACTTTTCGTCAGCACTGGAAAGTGGCAAAAAATGATATACACCGTTCTTCTGGGTTGACCATCCAATTATTGTAATAGCAAAAGCAATCTGACACATAAGATATTCAACTGACGGCACACAAATTGGAAAATAAAATTGCAATATCGGCTTAGGCCGATGACAGTTTTTTGTAAAGGTAGCAATAGAAAAGACAATATTGTGTATGTTTGTGCCAATAGCCACCATGAATTTCTTGAAGGAAGTTATTTTCCTCCACAGGCTGTTTTTTAGATTCACTCTTCATTTCACAATTTATGAATCATCTGATTTCGTTCCCTTGGTCAGTAACAAGCTACATCACAGTAAAGCAACAGGTGATGCCGTCGGTTCAAAATGGCTCTGAGCACTATGGGACTAACATCTGAGATCATCAGCCCCTAGAACTTAGAACTACTTAAACCTAACTAACCTAAGGACATCACACACATTCATGCCCAAGGCAGGATTCGAACCTGCGACCGTAGCTGTCGCGCGGTTTCAGACTGAAGCGCCTAGAACCGCTCGGCCACTCTGGCCGGCAGATGACGTCGGTAATAAGATTTTTGTACAACCACAGTCGTTAGGGGCACTACTATCTCAGATGTGAAGTCTATTTGTAAAATGGAAAACACACAACCCTAAGACGAATTTTTTCACTGTGCTAGCACGCAACACATTAAAACGCGGTAGTGTTCAAATCAAATGGGATGCATGATAACGAACTTAAGACACTGACCACGCCATGTGATCTTTCGCTTTAATAGTTATAGTAAAGTGTTTTAATGTGTTGTACGCCGGAAGTGTCACAAAATCTAGAGGGCTACGCTTTTTCCGATTTGAATATGGACTTCACATCTGGATTAGTTGTCATCCTACCTACTACAGTGGCGCATACGAGCACGTGCTGCTTCCCCCACAGGAATATGTCGTATATAACACGCTATATCGTAACAATTTGTGCTGTGATTTAGCTTGACAGTGCCCAAGCGATTGAAATGGACGTCCTGAAGAGCAGAAATGGCTTTATGAAAAACAAAATATCCCTCCATACATCACTTATTCAAACGATTCTAAGGTGTGCCTATGAAACCAGGTCCAAGACACATAATTTGAGGGTGCTTTCAGATTAACAGACAGGAAAATATGAAACATGTTTTGAGCGCTGGCGTACACTGACAATGGCGACGGGCGATTTCGTAAAAGAAGCAAAATAAAAATCAAGAAAAAAGAAAAAACTAAATAAATAGTCATTGGTTAAAACGACAGATGTCCATCAGAATGAATTTTCCGGTGTGAAGAAAAAACTTATTTATTACAACATATGTGGAGTGTTCGAATTTTCAATTCCAGAACACAGTACTACGACTCTTAATGAGGATCGTTGATCTGAAATCTCTTGTACTGAGCAGAATTACGTTTCAAAACCTCCAGACTTGAGCTCTTTTTACAAATTTTGAGAAAATAACAGACTTATAAAATAAAAAATAACTATTTTATTGCTTTTTTAATGGTTGTACGTGATCCCCTTATCTGTTATGCTTGAAAAGGAGATTAAAAAGAAAGACAAGTGTAACTAGTTCATTTTAGTTCACTAATTCGGTATTTTCTGCCACCACAGATTCATTCAGAACGTCCACATAAAATACACTGCATCTATGTTCTATATACTGAATGGTTTTGTGAATGTCCCCATCTTTCGAATACTATGGGTGCTTTACCAGAAGGATGGGTTACATTTCGGGTAGTTCATCATCCTGGCTTAGGTCAACATTAGAGGAACGTCGGACCAGAGTACTGATGGATGGCAATCACACAATACAGCAAGGTTTTTTGGAATCATAAGTAATGTAACGTACTTATGCTAAAATGAATTCTCTCATACCTCAATGTGAATGACGTTTCTAGGGAGACAGCTATCCTTTTGTGGTCCTGATTTAACTTAAGGCACAAAATTACTATATAATTGGAGATTACTTGCATTTTTCACCAACTATTTGGCATCTACATTCTTTCCATATTCGTTCTCATCTCTGTCATGCTTGACTTATTATATTTCTCTTACAACTTAGGGGTACTGATTTTATTGTCCTCAAAAGACAAATTAATCTTCATCCTAGGAAACGATGGTGCTTAATGTGGTTTCAAACATAGAATTTACACACAACAATGCTGCTTTTTTAATACAGTGTTGTGCGCTGAACTAACAGGAGCCATCTATTGTCAACTGTAATGCATTTTTGTGTTCTCCACTAAAAGGCGCCGAAACACATTGCCAGCTCAATAACAAAGTCTTATGAAATATGTTGTTAAAAAGGCAGACATCCGGGATATTCGACCTTTTAACAAAATACGGAGGAAATACAAAGCACATAACAGAATTTTAAACTTACTTGCAATTAAGATATTGCTGCACTTTTAACATACAATAATAGGCCTAATTTTAAGGTTTCATTATAAGTCAAAAAGCGAAAATCATAAAAAAATGTGACATCTGTCCTAAGAAATGGCTATTCAAACATCCTACGTATTTACAGTACTTGACATTGTAAGAAAAAATTACTGTTGAAATTTAGATTTTCTATGGCTTACGAGAAATAGCGGGATGATTTCCTTGGTCCATTTAATTTCGTGCCCTTTGTTCACCCAGAATGACCTTGTGCACTGTCTGTTCTGACATAATAAACTATATGGGATTAACGCGAAACCTTAATTTCTTCTTTCCTCTGTATTACCAAAGCTAAGTGGAAGACTTATCCCGATAAACACATCCAATGGGTTCCTTAGAACAGCAAAAATGGCTCTAAGCACTATGGGACTTCACATCTGAGGTCATCAGTCCCCTAGACTTAGAACTACTTAAACCTAACTAACCTGAGGACATCGCACACATCCATGCCCGAGGAAGGATTCGAACCTGCGACCGTAGCAGCAGCGCGGTTCCCGACTGAAGCGCCTAGAACCACTGGGCCACAGCGGCCGGCTCCTTAGAACTGCAGGAAAAGTTGACACATACTCGTAATTATTGCGAAATTTGAGACGTTATCCGAAATGAGGATGATTGAGAGATTTGTTCAGTAGGTCCTTTCTTGTTTAATTGACCAAATCGGATAGTTTGCGAAAATACCTAAAAACAACACTGACGTATACATCTGAGGTTAACACCTGAGCATTCGTGGATGGGTATCGATAATCATCGATGAATAGATGTAGACAGACTATATCTTCTTATTGAAATCTGAGTTAAAAGTTGCCACATGCCTATGTAACATTATTAATTAGCCCGTTGCACCAGTTATGGTTAATATCAGAAGTGAACTTAGGCTGAGCTGATTAATTCGCAACCACAATGACAGAAGTAAAAATAATTTGCTTGCAGGCCTTGCATCCCCAGTCTATGGTTCAGAATGTAGGTTTATACTGCGGCAGGAAAGTGTGAAACAGGTGGCCGGTAGGCATCAAGGAGGAAATTAAAAATCCACGTATGTGGAAAACAAGAAGCAAGAAAGCAAGAGGAACTGTACATCTCTTTAGAATTTTCTGATATGCGAAGCATGTTCCGGTCTGGTAGAGCTAATTGGGGTTCTCACGTGTCGGGGCTCAATTACACGAGTCAAAAAAAAAAAAAAAAAAAAAAGTGCCAGCGAGTGTCTACACTCTTGTGAAGAGACGTCGCGGCGGCCTTGGGTGTCTCCTCTGCCAGCTCCGGAGGTCTAGTCGTTGGAAGCAGGAGCAGGGTAAGTGGGTTGGGGAGTGTGGGCTGGGTAGTTTGGTGCGGGGGAGGGGTAGTGGGGTGGTGTACGGGAGGAGAGCCGAGCGGCGTGAAGCCATCCCGGCGTCGCGGCGCGTAGGGGGGGAACAATCATTGATCGACCCGGCAGCTGGCCCGCTCCCCCGGAATGTGACGTCGGCGCTCGCTGATTGGTCGCGCTGCACGTGCTCTCAACAGTTGACTGTGCTCCGCCGCTCGGGTGTCACCTGTCGCGGCCGCGTTGTTGAGGTATGTTGCTTGCAGAGCTCTTTTGGAGAGGCGATCCGGCCGCCGTTTAGGACAAAGCGCATCCACAGGGGGGAGGCGGCTTCGAGTGGCGGCGCTGCCGCCGGCGGGCCGTGCGCGCGCGCGGAGCTATTCATTCCATCTCCCTCCCCGATTCCCCCACCACCACTTCTACAGCCGATCTTTCTCGCTCCACTGGACGCCGCGTTGTCAACACGTTCGAGATTTCCGACCGCGTAATCTGTTCCCGTTTTCCCTCCCGTCCGCATGGCGTTCCTCCGATTTGCAAACCACGCCACCTCGCACCTTCCCTCTATCCAAGGGTGAGCTGGTGAGGGCTACAAGTGCTACGCCACGAAGCAGAGTGACTGCAGAACAGCTGTTACACCGTTGAAGAATGCTGGCTGTGTCACTTCGAACACAACGAAGGCTATTCGTGGTCATTTATCAACTACCAAATACACAATTTCCTCCATGGACCCTTTTTTTCTTTTTTTCTTTTTTCTTTTCTCTTTTTTTTTTCAATCAGAGGGAAGAAGCTGGTGTAAATGTATATGACTGAGAACATCCTCTACGCTTGGAAAAGTAATGACGCAGATAGCAAAGTGAATTTACGTATGGGGAACACACAAAGCAGCATATGGAGCAAATAGTTCCTGGCTCATTTCATCTACATAAATATAAGCTCCGCAAGCTAATCAATGGTGTGTGGGGGAAGGTACCGCTATCGTTTCCCTCCTTTCGAGTTCCGGCATCGAATCGTAAGCGGAAAGATTACGGTACGGTACACTGTTAATTTTTACTTCTTGACTGTCTAACTAAAAGTTAATGAAACACAATTTTCGTGCACTGCGCGTTTCGCCTTTATTCTCTGCAAGGCATCTTCAGTTGCCTGGAATATGTACTTATTTTCACTATTTGGTTTCCATTTTCGCACAATGTTCATATAGGTTATAAACAGTTCCGGTGGCTAATTTTTCTACAGCGTAGTAAGTTTTTGAGTTCTACTTAAACGTTCCGTGGACGATTTTCTACATCTAGTGTTTTAGATCGGTTCTTGGCACTGTTCTTCTTCTTATGATTGCCATTTGGTTTTTTGTTTTCCACATTTCACAGCACTAGGAACCGAACATTTGTTTTGATGTTATGCTTTGGTTTGTGTTGTCTACTGTCGGATTTTTACTGCCAGAGATCGAATGCAGTTTCCAGCTTTGGAGTGTATTATTTATATATTTGGCAATTAAAAGAAAGACACGCCAAAAAAGGATCTAAAACACAACATGTAGAAAATCATCCACGGAAACTCCAAGTAGAATTTAAAATATTACTTCGCCATAGAAAAACCAGCCACCAAAGCTGTTTATAACCTATATACACATTGTCCCAAAATGTAAAGCAAATAGTAAAAGTATGTACATATTCCAGGCCACTGAAGATGCTATGCAGAGAATAACGGCGAAACGCGTACGGCACGAAAATTGTGTTTCATTCAGTTTTAGTTAGACGGTCAAAAAGCAAAAATTAACAATATACCGTAATATTACACGTAAATGAAGAAGACAGGATTACAAAAATTGTAGATGGAAAGAAAGGTTGTTGGTAAGCCTCCGTGTGACCTCGACTCTCCAGAGATTTAACTTCATACTCTTTTCTCGAGGTATGCATGGCAGGGAGCAACATATTAATCGTATCTTGCAGAAACGTACGCACTCTGAATTTCAACACACGATGATGGATGACACCTCTCTTGCAGCCTCTGCCATTGGAGGTAGATGAGCGTTCTCGTGTCACTGTGACGCTTTAGTGCTTACTAAATGAACCGATAAAGAAACGCGCTGCTCTTCTTTGCATCTTCGTTAGTTCCCCTATCAATCTTATCTGGTACGGATCCCAAACTGACGAGTAATGTTAAGTATATGTGGAACGAGGGTTTTGTAAGCTACTTCCTTTGTGGAAAGTGTGCTCTTCCTGAGCATTCCTCTAATGTATCTGTCTGATGCCATATCTGCGCTTAGTTTTCTGGGGTCGTTCCACCTTAAATCGCTCTGTACACATAGTCCCACAAATTTAATGGCTGTGACTACTTCCAGTGATTGTTCTGTAATTGTGTAACCATATAAAAACGGGTCTTTCTGCCTGTTTCAGTTGTTTCTGTTGAGAGTCAACTGCCAATACCTGCGCCAAGCGTCGTCCGCAGGTACATTTCGCTTTAATTTTCTAGCGTTGTGTTTTCTCTGTGTACGACAAGAACATCCGTGAAAAGCTTCATGGCACTTCGGATGTTATCAGCTAGGTCATTTATATATACTGGGAAAAGTAATGACCCAAAAACACGCACAGGGTTCGTCCAATGTTATTTTTACGTCTGATATCGTGTACGTCCTTATTTTTTTTTTTTTAAGCGGCAAGTCTGAAACCTTAATTTGTACTCCTGTCAGGCATGACCAATAGTAATGGTCCAGCGGTACCGTGCGTTCGAGCAAAGCTGAGGGTCGTGGGGTCCAATCCCGGTCGGATTACGTATTTTTCAGTGTGCCTTCTATTTTTTGTGGATATTTTCCACAAAGGATGCATGGTTCGAATTACAGGATAAACCGTTTAAGTCCCCTTTCCCCACTTGGATAACTGAGGTATGTTAGGGACACCCAAGCCGTCGGAGTGACGTCCAATGGAAAGACTTTCCCAGGCCATTGAGCCACAAGGAACTATTATTTTAGTACACCACATATTTGTCTCCGCGATACATTGGTCTTTTATGAACTATATCAATCAAAAGTGGTAAAATGGAGAAAATATTTTTTCTGGCTGAGGCATCTCTTTTTGAATTGTATCGTAGTGATGTAAGAGTATTGTCTGTCTACAGACGTCGCAAGCCATTCTGTTATGGAGAGAAGGAAATATGACTGAATGTCACCGCACGCACCTTAGTGTCTTTTTATCTTATTCATGGTTCCCCCGCAAAATATGCAGTAGATGCAGCACACATGTTTCACGTTCTTCCTCGAATACTTTTTCTCCAGATGTATCCAGTAACGTTCTCGTGTGGACAATACCTCTTCTCTTCCGAAGATCCATTTCATAGTTCACTGCACATATCCGATCCAGTTTCGTATAGCTTATACTGACTTGTTACTGTGTTTGATTTCTCTCATCGTTCGCTGCTATGCCTATTTAATAAAGGCTCCGAAGATTGGGTCAGTATTCTAGAATTGATAATACTGACATGTTATTTAGTGTTTGTTTTGGAGATTCACCACACCTTTGTAACATCCTTTCAACAAACCTACGCCTTCCATTCACCTTACATACCACTCTTTGCATATGTTGGTCCCACTGTGTCGCTTCACGTTAACTGAATATTATACGCACCTTTCCCTTTGTTATGCACAGTGTCGTGTACTTACCCACATCTACAGCAAGTGAACATATTCTTTAAATAGTTCTACATTTTATACGATCATATAGTATGTTTGCACTTGTCTCTGGTGAAACCCAAACCCCTTCAAATTTAGTTAAAATATTAATTATACGTGTGTGGGTGCTTGCGTATTTGTTTAGTCAGCAAATATTTCTATCCTGTTATGCGTCAGATTCCCAAATTTGATTTCATGTCTGTCCTGTAGTGATCTTCTGTTTGACGTAAAGACAGGAACAATAAAACTTGTAGTAATGACCGTATAACTACATTGATATGGTGCTTCATTTCTTCAAACGAAACGAAATCAATTTAGGGAATAAACGTTTTTACACTTTCCAGTTCTGTTCGTGCTTTGCATTAGTTATGTTCGGCTGGTCCCGACCGAGGTTCGAGTCCTCCTTCGGGCATGGGTGTGGGTGTTTGTCCTTAGGATAATTTAGGCTAAATATTGTGTACGCTTAAGGACTGATGACCTTACCAGTTAAGTCACATAAGATTTCACACACATTTGAACACTTTTTTTGCATAAGTCAACGTTTATTTTCGACCATCAGCTGGACGGTGAGTCGGAGGAAGGAAGGCGTGATTCAAGGTTGACTGGTGAGCAGGTTAAGGCTGCCGAAGATGGATGGGAACGTTTCGATTGCTTGAGACAAGGCTCAGATGGACAAAAGCTGGTGATATAAGAGAAAATACTCGGTAGGTGTAGGGAATCTCTCCATTTTCATCCACTGTGGAACTATATAATTAATTTCAATGAGATTCAAATTTTACTTTACCTAATAAATATGCAGAAAATAACTGAATACCGTCAACATCAACGAGACTATCTCAATTACTTCTGGAAAAAAAAACTCTGTTTTTATGTCTCTTTTGTGATTCATTTTTCCACTACGTTAGTTAAAAAGCTTACTATACACAAATACGTTTATTTACTTTAACAGGCGACACCCCAAACGAAAGGTTTATTACACACCTGTAAGCTGTGAACATAATTTATTTTTAAGTCAAATAGTTCCGCCGTGACATATACTTTAATAAAACTTGACAGGATAATTTCGTTTGTCTCAACAACAAACATATTCCGGTATTACGATGACATTATTGTGTAATCCGCTAATACATTTTACGAATATAAGACTGTCGACTGTCTGTATTTTGATTTTTATTTCCTATACCTACATCGATGAAAAAGTTACTTTATCAGAGTTTCCAAGATTCAAATGAGGTTTTCCGTCTTGAATTGTTGGAGCACACGCACCTGCATATTGTGAGCTAGGACTACGGCTAAATTCCCCTAAGCTGCTTGGTTTCCATTTCAGATACATTGTCAGGAAGCGTAAGTATGAAAAAATGTCTAATAAATGTCCCATAATCCGCTAGTATCTGAGTTTGTCCACCCATCAAATACTGAACTGTCAGGTATATGTGATTCCAATTTGATTGATTACTGAAGGTACCCATTAATAAAATCGTCCGTCATTAAGAAATGCTCCATTACAGAGAGTGCATAAAGACGCAAGCATGAGGTTATTTACTACTTTTTGTCATTGTAGTGATTAAACTACGATACCTAGATTAGTTAGTCACGTCACAAAATGGCCAGCCCAAAAATGCTCTTCTTTTCAAACGTTCTTCTGTTTTATAAATGTGGACTATTTATCTTCATTTTACAGTAATAACCATTAAAGTTGGAAACGATGGTTGCGATGAGGATGTTTAAAGCCCATCACAGTTGCTCTCCTGTTCTGTCATCCATGGTCTTTCATTCGTGGACCTTTGGCTCAAGTCGTTCTTTGAAACACCTTGTTGTCTTTTGCTGGTTGTCTTGGATTTCGTATCTTAGTAATGATTCAGCTTCTACTACGAACGGCATTCACTAAATTTTCAGCGCAATGTTTATGGTACTCACAACATTTCGCTAGTGACTGTTTCAGTAGTACAGTGGCGGCTGTAGCTTTTATGACAGAATCTCCCTGAGTTCAGCTCCTCGGTTATTGCATGTGATAAATGTAATTCACCAATGGTACTGGAAATATTTGAAGACAGTTATAATGGAAGGCTTTTGATAATTTAAGGCCCATTGACACTTCGGAATTGTGCCACTTCAGGTGTGATACTTGACATTGGTAACTCTGATTGCTCTTATTTGATATTACTTGATATAAGTGTAACATTTAAAAGACACGAAGGAGTTAATGACATTTAGCTGCTAGTGGGTATTGATTTACATGAATGGGGAAAGCTGAAAATTAGTGCCAGGACAGGATTAGAACGCCGGTCTCCTGCTCACGAGGCAGATGCTCTGACTATTAAGCATCCGGACACAGTGGTCATCGCACCTGCACGGGCTACCCTAGCACGCCTCCCGTCAGACTTAAATTCTCAGTCTATCTTCACACTAGGAACGTAGTGACCCTAAACGTTATCCTCATTATTCGTGGCGTTTCGTCGATTCCTGTAAGAGTTCGAGAGTGGTGTGCAACTGTCATGAATGGATCATTAGCCAGCCTCGATTTAATTATATATATGGCATCTGCGCTTCCAGACGTGAATCGGGGGCACACCGCAAGTACTGAAGATGACGGCCATGGCTTATAAATTAGAAGTAGTGTGTGGATAAGTTGAGAATTTGGGAGTGACGGAGGCGTTCTAGGCTGGTCCGTGCAGCTCCAATGACCACCGTGTCCGGATGGCTTAATGAAATTGATGTAAATCAGTGCCCACTGGCAGCTAAATTTCATTAATTCCTTTGTGTCTTGATTCATAAGATTCATAATGGCAGCCGGATCAGAACAGTATTTGTTCTTTCGAACATGTCTGGACAGAAACCACATATATAACATTTAGTGGCCAGATATGAAGCTGCTAATCACGTATCAGTCGAAAGAGAGTTTTCCTTCTTTTGCCTGGCTACAGTTCGATTATTCCATCGAAAATTTCCCATCCATAATGGATGTATTATTTTGGATACAGTACAGTTATCTGAAGCTAACTTACATGAGGGGTGACAGGCTTATAAGTTCTTCTGTAGACAACAACAATGTCATCTTCGTAACTGGCAGTGTTGGTGAACAACAACAAATCTCAAAGAAATGATCTGTAAGAATTCTGTGTACGTGGTAGCAAACGTTTGGGCTACTATCAAGGAAACTAGACTAGCAATAGCTTGGAACGAACTACTGTCTTCCTAGCTAAGTCTGCCACTGTATCTTAAGAGCCATGTCCCCAATATGTAACATGGCTGACTAAGATGTAACGAATCATCATTCTTGTATCCAGTCCCGGCTCGGTATCATGTATTGACAGAGTATGAAATAACTGCCGGTGTTATCGATCATCAAGTCACTTGAGTTAACGAGGATGAGCCAAGAGACAACGACCATAAGAAACTCGAGGAACAGGGAAGAAAGATTAGTACCCTTCAGGCCGAATTAGAAATGGGGTATTTTAAATTGCAGAGTTTGAAGGGCGAAAGAAACGTCGAGAGGAGGGAAAGGTGATAAGTAACAAGCCAAAAGATAAAAACCAACAAATCGCACTTCAAATTACAATTAGCTAACAACATGACTTGTTTACCTGAAACACACTAAAGCTGAGTATGAACGTGGTGTTATAGTCGGCACACGAGCAATGGCACACAACATCTCCGAGATACCGATGAAGTGGGCATTTATCCCGTACGACCATCTCACGGCTGTACCGTGACTATTAGGAATCCGGTAAAACATCAAATCTCTGACATCGGTGCGGCCGAAGAAAGATCCTGCAAGAATGGGACCAACGACGATAGACTGAAGAGATTCGTTCAACGTGACAGAAGTACAGCCCTTCCACGAATTGCAGCAGATTTCAACGGTGGGCCGTCAACAAGTGTCAGCGTGCGAACCATTCAACGAAACATCATCGATATGGCTTTCGGAGCCGAAGCCTCTCTCGGCATACTGCAACAGATATTGCAGTATATTAAGAAAAGTCATCAAACTGCCCTAACAGAAATTAAAATTACAGGTAATATTAAAACTATATTGGATTGGATATTGTCAAATGAAAGACTAGGTAGCCAGTCAGTTAACAAGATACGACAAGAGATAACATAAATGACAATGTTTTGAATAATAGTCCACAAGTTGCGAGTACTTATAACAATCATTTTCTAAATGTGGCTGCAAAAATAGGATTAAATTTTTCAGTTGAAGAAGCATGAAAATATGCAAAAATGTCATTCCACAAATCTTTAAGTAACTAGAAGTAGTACCAACATCCTTCACCGAAATTAATACAAATATAAAAATCAAAAAACCAAAACAAAAACAAAATCTCGTATGTTGTTGATGGAAACTCAAGCAGAATTGTTCTCATTTCATAAGTGAGGTAATGCATAAATGGCACAGTGAATTTTTCCATACACAGAAAAATACGCAATTCTTAAACATTTTTAAACCTCTCACGCCGGTATTACTAACAATGCTCAAAAAATATACATCATACACTTTAGCGAATCAGCGAACTGCAAAATAAAAATTGTGCACTGAACGGTAGTTGCACTAAAAGGCAATATATTTGTAACTAGTTGATAGCTTCTTTGGTCCGGTAGCTAAAATTAATTTATTAAAACTCTGCAGTATGGAGATCTTAGTTTTGCTTTGTAAATGTATAAATACTGATTGTTTGCTGCTGCTAATTTATTTCACTTTTGCAAACGTAATCCTCCCCACATTTCTTAACACACAACATTTTTCTCAATTTTCTTCAAATTAGGTTCGTGTTTTTACTAGTCACAGCAGACAGTTTACATTGGCCATAAATTCACAGAACAGATATGTAACTTGATACAACCGAGTGGAACCGTAACAACAACAACAACAACCACTTAACACAAACTGCCTCACATGGCGTTAAGACCAAAGGCCATAATAAACCAAAGGTTGTATACAAAGAAGTTACATTGATCTGTATTGCAATATTAATTTTGTACATTAGAAAAGCAGGGATTCGTGCATTGCTGCAAAATATAATTCGTAATAACATTAACAATTATTTTGTCCAATTTTGTTGAAGTTAAATGCAAAAATACCTGGATCATTAGTTTTTTGGTGCACTCATATTTTTGTATAATACATATAGAATATTTCCATAAGGAGAAATAAGTAGGAATTATAGATAAATACCACATTCAAAACTGATCCCCCACAAAAGTCAAGAACTATGGAAATATGGACAGAAAATAATATTGACTGATTCATTAACAGTGAGAGTGGCATCGACAGAATCAATCTGTAAAAGAGAATATCACACTTGGCCTTTTACAACCTCTTTACAAGGAAAGTGATGAGAAAGACTTAAATAGTGATCGTCCAGTTTTCCCACTGATACCCTTTTAAAGTAATCGGAAAAGTCATGTACTCAAGAATAGTCTCACATTAAGTAGGAACAACTGACATGGCATATCACAGTTGATTTCCCGAAAGGTTATTCGTCTGAGAATGCTATTTATACATATACCCATAAAATATTACAAGCCTATATTATGACCAGTTGGTATTTTTATGATTTGTCCAAGGCGTGTGATTGTGTGGATATCACACTCTTGCAAATGTTTGAAGGAACTGATGACTTTACATAAAAATGGTTTGTAACACACTTAACAAACACAATGCGAAAAGTTATACTGAGTAATTCACACAATGTTGGCAGGGAAGAAAATTTTAATGACTGGGGAGAAATAACGAAGGTGGCCCCGAAGTGTTCAATTTTGGTTCCACTCTTATTCCTTGTATACCTGAACGACGTTCCATTTAACATTCAACAAACAGAATTGCTACTTTTGTAGGCAGTATTAGCGTTATAATGGATCCCACTTGGGGAAAAGGAACAGAAGAGGCCTTTAATGACGTTTTCAAAGAATTATGAAGCTGATCTACGAAAATGGACTCTCTCTGAATTTTGAAGAAACACACTGTATTCAGCTCTGTACAACAAATAGTCAGCAACAACTTATGTAGCACATGAACGGAAGTCAGTAAATAGCGTAGAATACTCGAAAATTTTGAGTGTACATACTGATGAAAGCTCAGACTGGAAGAAACATATTACTAAGCTTCTCAAACAATTAAGTTTAGCTACTCTTGCTCTTCACATAATTGCTAGTTTTCGAAACAAATGGATGAACCTCCTGATATATTTTGCATGTTTCCACTCAGTAATGTCTTACGAAATAATTTTCTGGAGTATGTCATAGCTTAGAAAGAATGCACAAAAGCGAGCAGTAAGAATAATATGTGGTTTCAGCATAGGTCGTGTGGTAGGTAGCTCTTCAAGGAGTTAGGCATTTTAACTACACCATCTTAATACATGATGAAATTCGTCATACACAATCCATCACAATTTGCGAAGAATAGTGACATCCATACCTACGACATTAGAGGAAAACAACTGATCTTACCCATTATTAAAGCTGTCAGTAGCTCAGAAAGGAGTTCAATATGTTGCAACAAAAGTATACGATTGTTTGCCCAATAACATAAAGTGTCTGATTAGTAGCATAGCTAGTTTTAAATCTAACATTCAGTCATTTCTCCTGGGTAACTCCTTCTATTCCATTGACCCATTTTTATTTTAGAACTGGTAGTCTGCAAAAGTAGAAAGGAAAATCTAGTTATCAAGTTTAGTTTCATATGTAGTACTAAAAATGTTTGTTAATTTTATCACAAACTATTTATACGTATCCTGTAAACTGGCTCCTTCCACATCCTTTCGTTAAAAGAACCGTTCTAATGATCTGTGTAACATGAAACTAACTAAATGTAGCAATCATCATGAAACCGGTATCTTCCCTCGATGTGCTAATGATTTTACCAATTACCAGTTTTCCCCAGAGGAGTGAGTGAGGAGTTTCATTCTGCAAACTGAATTTAATTTGCGTTACCTGAGAAGGATACATCGTAAGGCGCAATCTCGATGTTACTGACTGCACAATAAACATACACGTTCCTGTACCACCGTGATAGGAGGCAGAATGACCGGACACATCAACTATGGACTAACTTCAAGGAATCCTCTACAAATACAGGGGACTTAAAGAAGCAAGTTACACATTATCTCTGATCAAGTAACTGTTAATGAATGCTGCACTACACTTAAAAGTGACACATATACATGACGCAAAGTATCAGAAAACAGTGGTCGAACGACGATAAAAATCTACTCTTTGGTCAGGGAAACATTAGAGCAAAGCTATGTGAACGTCCTCGTCGTCGAAAAATCACTCTTTCTCCTATTAGCCCTCTATTTTGTCCAAAAGATGGAACTGTATGGCGCGAAGTCTGGACATCAGCCGCTCGTGTGCGACCTTGGCCAAAAAGTTGCCACCATTACATTGTGGCTGAACACGAGATTGCATTTGGTCCATTTACCGACAGAATTTCGCTGTGAATCTGTGTCATTTACCGCCAGAATTACTCTGTGCATCTGTGTCAGATTTAGAGGTTCTGTGCACAGCAATCGTACTGTCTCTCGTACTTGAGCTTTGGAGTACGTTTCCAGGTGCGGCACCATTTCATTCCCACAATCCGGTGCTCCTGTTATCCGAACCGCAAGAGAACTGTCTGCAGGAAACACGATACATGTAGCGTATCTATTCTCTTCCTACAACGAGCCACGCTTTTCGCGCAGTGGTTTGAGCGTGGGATAATCTGTGGTTATCACTTTCTGAAGACCCTATGTAGTTTCTCTGACAACTCTTGAGTCAACTGCAAAGTTATTCCCAGGAGCGTATCGTTGCATTACGTAACGCTGTTTAAGCAGTTGTCGGTTTATGTTGTAAGTTATTTACTGTGGGTCGCCTTTGTACTGTTGCACTACGAACCTTTTGTGTCTGATGAAATCGTCTTCGTGAACTGACGTAGCAATTGTAATATGCTCGGAACTTATAGCTATTTGATTACAAGACATATAGTATCAATCAATGAAAGAATGAGCTCTGCCTTGCTTTATGTTTTGTTCTACATTCTCCAAGGTCAAAGCGGAGCGTGCGGACTTACATAGAATGGGAGCGCATAGCTGTTACTGCGACAATCGCTTTGTGTATGTGGTTACAGGCGAATCGAAGACGTTTCCCTCTTCCTGAATTTATGGTCAGTCACGTTTAATTTGAATGTGGAAAAGGAACCTACAGTTTAACACGGAATCCGAACCGCGTGGCATTTGTGGCGAATCTCCACAACAATAAGAGGTGAATCGTAGGTTAAAGAAAGACAGAAAAAATCCATGGTCCGATCAGGATTCAACTTTGCCACCTTCCGGTTTCCAGGCACACGCTTTATCACTAGACCTCCTCAGGGCCGTTCATTGTAAATGACGTGGGTCTACAATTCAGCGGATTACTTCTCTTTCCTTTCTTGTGTATTGGTGTGATTTGTGCAGCTTTCGTGTCTATTGACACGGATATTTCGTCTGGCAGCGGTCGTACATGACTGTTAAAATTTTCCAAAGAGACGGCAACACAAATCAGAAACTATACCGGAAATAACGGTAACAAACGTAGAAGCAATGCTATGACTTAAAATAAGTCTGTTATAAAGCTGTTCACCGAAAATTGTTCTGTACTTCCAAGCAAACAGTACGCATCCAATAATGTATTGTTATATATAGAACAAAGTTAATTTTGAATGTTTTAAAGTAAAGAAAACCCACTGACGATGGCGATATTGTCGCTAAAAATAGTTTGGGGCAGTAAATAAATAAACCGTTTTTTTTTTCATCAAGGCAGATGCACAACCACAAATTTGTTATTTTTATGCAATCACGAACCAATGGAAGAGGTTCAAGATATTTCGAGGTAGGGTTTCGTACTGGAAACTGTTAAAAGCATCTCGCACTTATTTCCGCTCTTAGTTTTGATCATCTGAAAATAGTTATCAATCTTGGAGCCCTTGCTTTTTATTAAATCTTTAATCCTAGTATGAGGACGGAAATTAAGGTTTGGTGTTAACGTCGTGCCAGCGACGTAGTTGGAGACATACAATACTGTCAGATGGAAACGGAAGCCGTCCGTGCTCTTTCAAAGGAACCTTTCCGGGATTCGCTTTAAGCGGTTTAAGGAAATAATGGATAACATAAATCAGGCTAGTCCTCCGGGGATTTGAACCGCTGTATGTGAAAATACGAGTGCAGTGTGTGACCGATGAGCCACCTCGCCAAGGGGTCCTGGGGCAAGAGTTTGCCTTCCTTTGAGTTGAATTATCCAGATAGTTAAAGGGGTAGCTACAGTGTAGCATATACTTAGAATCAAGATGTACCCTGACAGTTTTTGCATTAACAAGTCACTCCTAGAAGTGAAAGGAGTTTTTACAGTTCATAACTTGGGTAAGAAATCCCTTTGGATGGCCGTGCACACTTTGAATTCTTCATTGGCGGTGGAACAAAAAATTTTACTGTCCGGACATAGAATGGGATACCTCTATCAATTTGCGACTTTTGAAGCGTGCAGTAAGCCAAGACTGCATCTACGTGGAAACATTCACAGAATAACAAGATAACCACGACATGAAGTTTTCATCGAGTATTGTGGGTATCTGTCGTATATAACATGTCGGTGATGAAATAAGGAGACCACTGCAGACAAAAATCTTTTACAACAGGTATTTCTCATGAATGGGATGGCGCCGTTTAGAAACATCATACATAAAGAGAATGCTGCGTCAACTCTAAAGTGCGTGTGGCAGCTAGAGGTAGCAAGAGCCTCTATTTTAATTTTGTTGTTGCAGAAATTGTTTTCTGTTTTCATTTCACAACTTTCGCAATTACTGTACCTTTTCTCGGCATTTTCTGTTGTTTATATTGTCCTTTCTTAGTAGCCAGTCTCGCGTGCACTTCATGAAACATGTCCTCATTTATTGACAATGCTTAACATATGATCATTAAATTGCAAAATTTTCTTCATCATCGACCTTTTTGAGTGGATTATGATATTTATGCAAACAAGCGCAACGTGAACAGTGATGTTCCTAGAAGTATGCTGGGTAATAAACTAAGGAAGACAGGTGTTTTCCATAACCACTGGCGAGGTGACACGGTGGTCAGACGCTGGATTCGTATTCCGATGGACAGCCTTTCAAATTCCCGTTAGACAATCCACATTTAGGTTTCCCTTTAGTTCCTTAAACTGCTTAAAGCAAGGTTATAGACAGTTCGAAATAAATATAGAGAAAGACGAACGAGGCAGCGTTTATTTACACTGTCAAAACGCCTGGGTAGGGGGTGGGCGGGCGGTTCAAACGACGAATGTCATGTTAGTATATTACACTAATAGCGGAAGACTAAGAACAAAGTGATCGGATTGAAAAGGTTGTAAGACAGGGACGAAGCCTTTCATCCCTGCTGTCCAATCTAAGCAGCGAAGAGGTAATGGCGCAAATAAAAGAAAGGTTCAGGAGTTTACTTAAAATTCGAGATGACAAGATATCAATGGTAATATTCGCTGATCACATTGCTATTATCAGTGAAAGTGAAGAAGAATTTGCTGAGTGGATTGAATAATCTGTTGTGTACATAATACGAATTGATAGTAAATGAAAGAAAGACGAAAGTAATAAGAAGTAACAGAAATGAGAACAGCGACAAAATTTGCATCAAGACTGGAGATCACGTAGTAGATGAAGTTAAGGAATTCTACTACCTAGGTAGCAAAATAAATCACGGCCAAGAGAAGTCTACTGGCAACAAACATTGGTCGTAATTAGAGAAAGAAATTTCTGAGAATGTACGTTTAGAAAACAGAATTGTATGATAGTGAGACCTGAGCTGTGGGGAAACCGGAACGGAAGAGAATCCAAGCATTTAAGATTTGGTGATACAGAAAAATGTAGTAGTAGTAGTAGTAGTAGTAGTAGTAGTAGTAGTAGTAGCTTTATTTATCCGTAGATCTCTTTTTACAAGGATATAGGACATGTCAAAGTATTTCCAAATTTAGATCAATTTAAAATAAGCTAATTCGTACACACATACAGGGTGTTACAAAAAGGCACGGCCAAACTTTCAGGAAACATCCCTCACACACAAAGAAAGAAAATATGTTATGTGGACATGTGTCCGGAAACGATTACTTTCCGTGTTAGAGCTCATTTTATTACTTCTCTTCAAATCACATTGATCACGGAATGGAAACACACAGCAACAGAACGTACCAGCGTGACTTCAAACACTTTGTTACAGGAAATGTTCAAAATGTCCTCCGTTAGCGAGGATACATGCATCCACCCTCCGTTGCATGGAATCCCTGATGCGCTGATGCAGCCCTGGAGAATGGCGTATTGTATCACAGCCGTCCACAATATGAGCACGAAGATTCTCTACATTTGGTACCGGGTTTGCGTAGACAGGAGCTTTCAAATGCCCCCATAAATGAAAGTCAAGATGGTAGAGGTCAGGAGAGCGTGGAGGCCATGGATTTGGTCCGCCTCTACCAATCCATCGGTCACCGAATCTGTTGTTGAGAAGCGTACGAACACTTCGACTGAAATGTGCAGGAGCTCCGTCGTGCATGAACCACATGTTGTGTCGTACTTGTAAAGGCACATGTTCTAGCAGCACAGGTAGAGTATCCCGTATGAAATCATGATAGCGTGCTCCATTGAGCGTAGGTGGAAGAACATGGGGCCCAATCAAGACATCACCAACAATGCCTGCCCAAACGTTCACAGAAAATCTGTGTTGAGGGCGTGATTGCACAATTGCGTGCGGATTCTCGTCAGCCCACCCAAGTTGATTGTGAAAATTTACAATTTGATCACGTTGGAATGAAGCTTCATCCGTAAAGAGAACATTTGCACTGAAATGAGGATTGACACATTGTTGGATGAACCATTCGCAGAAGTGTACCCGTGGAGGCCAATCAGCTGCTGATAGTGCCTACACACGCTGTACATGGTACGGAAACAACTGGTTCTCCCGTAGCACTCTCCATACAGTGACGTGGTCAACGTTAACTTGTACAGCAGCAACTTCTCTGACGCTGACATTAGGGTTATCGTCAACTGCACGAAGAATTGCCTCGTTCATTTCAAGTGCCCTCGTCGTTCTAGGTCTTCCCCAGTCGCGAGTCATAGGCTGGAATGTTCCGTGCTCCCTAAGACGCCGATCAATTGCTTCGATCGTCTTCCTGTCGGGACACCTTCGTTCTGGAAATCTGTCTCGATACAAACGTACCGCGCCACGGCTATTGTCCCGTGCTAATCCATACATCAAATGGGCATCTGCCAACTCCGCATTTGTAAACATTGCACTGACTGCAAAACCACGTTCGTGATGAACACTAACCTGTTGATGCTACGTACTGATGTGCTTGATGTTAGTACTGTAGAGCAATGAGTCGCATGTCAACACAAGCACCGCAGTCAACATTACCTTCCTTCAATTGGGCCAACTGGCGGTGAATCGGGGAAGTACAGTACATACTGACGAAACTAAAATGAGCTCTAACATGGAAATTTACCGTTTCCGGACACATGTCCACATAACATCTTTTCTTTATTTGTGTGTGAGGAATGTTTCCCGAAAGTTTAGCCGTACCTTTTTGTAACACCCTGTATATTTACAGACTCTCTCTCTCTCTCTCTCTCTCTCTCTCGCTCTCTCTCTCTCACACACACACACACACACACACACACACACTAGTGATCTCTGGGCCATTTTCTGTACCGCTACTTCTCATTTACTATCTTGAAAAAATGAGACAGCATCCCTGCATAATGAGTGAGATGTTGAGATCAGAAAGAGGAAGAGGTGTTAGTATTGTGTTATGCATAGTTTATGGGTAAGTAAGAAAGGAAGAAGAAGAAGGAAAAAACATAAGATGGAGGTGTTATGTGGAATGTTGGATATTTTATAATCAATATATTATTTATTTGTGTAACATTATTTATGAAACCCCTACTCTGTTTTAGTTAAGTAATCCTTCAATGTAAAAAAACCCTTCGATGTAAAAAAAATATTGCACAACAAGTACTTTTTAGCTGTCTTTTTAAATAAGTGTATTTTGGAAATTTCTTTAATCTCTTTTGGTAATTTATTGTACAGTTTTATTCCTTGGTAGAAAATGCTATTTTGAATTTTCTTTATTTTTTCTTGGTAAATGTAAGTTGAGTCTATCTCTTGTTGCATGGTCATGGACAGAGCTGTTTGTGCAGTAATTAACAACGTAATTGTTGATGTAACTGGTAAATGTAGTCACATAGAGCAGTTAAATCCCCAATGTCCTCAACAGAACTTTACAATGAGCTCGACTAGTATTTTTGGATATAATTCTTATGACTCTTTTCTGGAGTTTGAAAATTTTTTTCATATTTTGTGCATTTATTCGCCAAAACAGAATTCCATAGCTAAGAATTGAGTGTACATATGGAATAATATGTAACGAAAAGACACTGCATGTTACAAACTGATGATAGAATTCTAAGGGCATAACATGCTGACGACATTCTGTTTGCAAGTACCCTTGTGTGTTCACCCCACTTCAACCGAGAATCAATATTCATTCCTAGAAATTTTGCATTTGTTACACAGTCTATAGAGCTGCCATCTACATTTAATTTAACATTGTCATGTTTCCTCTTCAAACTGAAATTCATGGCATTGGTTTTCATTATGATCAACGTCAATTTATTACTTACTGACGACTCATAATCTTCATTGAGAGTTTCATTTAGGTGGACTAATAAAGTAAGGAATAAGGAGGTCTCCAGAAAACGGGCGAGGAAAGGAATATAAGGGAAACACTGACAAGAAGAAGGGACACGGTGGTAGGAGATCTGTTAAGAAATCACGAAAACACTACCATGGTACTAGAGGGAGTTTTAGAGCGTAAAAAACTGTAGAGAAAGACACAGATTGGGAAACATCCGGCAAATAATGGAGGACGTAGATTGCAGGTGCTACCCGAGATGAAGAGGTTGGCACAGGAGAGGAATTCGTGGCGGGCCGCATCAAACCAGCCAGAAGACTGATGATAAAAAATTGTAGACAAGGTGCAATATCCAGGAATTCTTTGATGGAAATGTGCTGTGAGCCTGTCTTTTACACTTAAGATGAGTGAAGGGAATATTTACGCCAGTTTAATAGTTTCAAAACTAGATACGTATAACGCTAATTAGTCATTTAATATGATTTGTGGTTACAATGAGCAGCCTCACCACACCTCATCTGCGAAAATGGACCGAATGTAACCACTGATGACTTGCCGAGGAATATTCATATTCTGTTACAGTACAAAAATTCCTAGTTATTGCGCTACTGGATTCTCTGTATTAGGTCTTAGAAGAGATTACCAGGTCTGTCAGTTGAATTAGAGTGATAACCATCTTATTGTCGCAGACAGAATTATAACCAGATTAACATTTTCGACCACTAAAGAAAGGAATTTCAAATGGCACCGGCATATGGAAAACTGTAAATGTGGAGGATTTAATACTTCTACATTCGATGCACCAAAAGGACATTTTGTATAGTGTAGAGCTTCATCGATCTTTCCTCAAACTAGGTACGTAAACAAATGGAGGAAGACGTCTCGTACGAGAGTGATACTAGAATATATTGGCCTTTCTGGTAGTTGTGCAAGGTCATATTTTGACTTTATAAATCCTATTACACGTTCGAGGGAAGCAATTACTGCAGAAAACTGCGAACCAAATTTATGGCTAGCCCTTGAACTACAGAACCTTTAAGGCTGTCAGTTCGTCGTCGATTATTCGTATGCTTCGTTAGTTCCGCGTCCGCCAGTACCACTGCTTTGTACGCCACGGGCCGTACAGCTGGGCTGAGACCCCCTGCGTTTAAACTCAGTGCGCCGCTTCGGTTGCACATCACATGTAAGGTTGCGCTGGCCGCCTGCTTTTGTTGGACGTGTGCCCACCACTTCGGCACGATACCCTTCTATCCCGCCTGATTTGTTTGCTTTCACGGACACGGGTCTGAGGCCGAATTTATACCCGCAGCTACCCGTCGAGAATTAACAAACACGTCGCTAGCGCCCGTGGCGCTTTCTTTGAACCTTAAAACTCTAACGTCACGTGACGCAGCAGTAACTGCTGTTCAGTTCAGTAAAGCCTTATGTCTCAATTTCACATGTACCCTGGCCTTCTTGTCTAAATTTGATCAAGCTCAAGCACTGCAGGGCTGTATAAATCACGTATGATGATTCGTTGTTGTTATTAGAGTTGTTATGCTCTTCCGTCTTAAAACTTGTCTGATGCAGCTCTTCATGCCAGCCTATCCTGTGCAAGCCTCTTCATCTCTAAATAACTACTGCAATCTGCTTACTTCAGTCAAGCCTTGGGCTTTCATTGCTATTCTTCTCGACCCCCTCCACCCCAAAAAATTCCTTCCATCACAAAATTTCCTATTAGTAGTTTACTTATTTTAGTTACGTTGTGCCACAGTTTTTCCCCATTTAGATTCAACGACCCTTCATTTATTATCCGATGTACACATCTAAACTTCAGCACTCTTCTGTAACATCACATTATCTTCTTGCCGCAACTGTTTATGGGGCACCTTTCACTTCTATACAAGGTTACACACCATAAAAAGCACATCACAAAATATTCAGTTGCTCTGAAATTCACATTCGACGATGATAAATTTATCTTTTGCTTGTTATTACTAGTCAGCGTTTCATTTCCTGTCTACTTCGACCAATACCAATTATTTTGCTCCCAAAATAACACAACACATCAACTGCTTTTAGTGTCTGATTTCCTTATATACATTGTCTGCCAGACAGGTGAAACACCCAGAAGACGCGGCTTGATGTCAGTGCTGCACTACATGTAAACACCGTCCGTGGATGTACACTGAAGCGTCAAAGACACTGGTTTAGGCATGCGTATTCAAATACCGTGATATGTAAACAGGCAGAATACGGCGGTGCGGTCGGCAACACCAATACATCTACATCTACATCTATATCTACATGGATACCCTGAAAATCACATTTAAGTGCCTGACAGAGGGTTCATCGAACCACCTTCACAATTCTCTATTATTTCAATCTCGTATAGCGCGCGGAAATAATGAACACGTATATCTTTCCGTACGAGCTCTGATTTCCCTTATTTTATCTTGGTGATCGTTCCTCCCTATGTAGGTCGGTGTCAACAAAATATTTTCGCATTCCGAGGAGAAAGATGGTGACTGGAATTCCGTGAGAAGTTTCCGCCGCAACGAAAAACGCCTTTCTTTTAATTATGTCCAGCCCAAATCCTGTATCATTTCTGTGACACTCTCTCCCATATTTCGCGATAATACAAAACGTGCTGCCTTTCTATGAACTTTATCGATGTGCTCCGACAGTCAAGTACAAGAGAATTATCTGGCTTAGTTGTTAAAACGGTTACTGCTGCTAAAATGGAAGGTTATTAAGATTTAAGTGAGCCTTTACGTAGTGTTGTAGTCGGTGCACGAGCGATGGGTCACAGCATCTCCGAGGTAGCGATGAAGTGGGGATTTACCCGTACTGTCATTTCACGAGTGTACCGTGAATATCACGTACCCGGTAAAACATCAAAAGCAGCCGGAAAAAGATCCTGCAAGAAAGAGACCAACGACGACTGAAGAGAATCGCTCAACGTGACGGAATTGCTACCCTTCCGATAATTGTTGCAGATTCCAATGCTGGGCCATCAACAAGTATCAGCGTGCGAACCATTCAAGGAAACATCATTGATATGGTTTTCGGAGCCGAATGCCCCTCAGGTCACAGATCTTTATACCTCGACTGGACCCGTCAAAGCCGGCATTGGACTGTTACATTACATTACATTACATGTATTGTTTTCCATGGATCCCTTGGAGAGGAGTCTCTGGGATGTGGAAATAGTCAAAAGTTTTTCTTTCCTTTTTTTCTGGATAAATGGATATTGTACAATTCTAATGCAGACAGATTTATGAACTATAATCCTTGTGAAGATATTCATCGATGGAGTAGAAGGAGTTAGCCAATAGGAAGTTCTTTAATTGACTCTGAAACCGATCTTTATCACTTACAAGAACTTTGATATGCTCTGGTAAGATATTGCATATACCGGGTGATCAAAAAGTCAGTATAAATTTGAAAACTTAATAAACCACGGAATAATATAGATAGAGAGGTAAATATTGACACACATGTTTGGAATGACATGTAGTTTTATTAGAACCACCCCATATTGCTAGACGCGTGAAAGATCTCTTGCGCGCGTCGTTTGGTGACGATCGTGTGCTCAGCCATGCTTGGCGTCCCAGGTCCCCAGACCTCAGTCCGTGCGATTATTGACTTTGGGGTTATCTGAAGTCGCAAGTGTATCGTGATCGACCGACGTCTCTAGGGATGCTAAAAGACAACATCCGACGCCAATGCCTCACCATAACTCCGGACATGCTTTACAGTGCTGTTCACAACATTTTTCCTCGACTACAGCTATTGTCGAGGAATGATGGTGGACACATTGAGCATTTCCTGTAAAGAACATCATCTTTGCTTTGTCTTACTTTGTTATGCTAATTATTGCAATTCTGTACAGATGAAGCGCCATCTGTCGGACATTTTTTGAACTTTTTTTGTGCTAATAAATCCCCATGTCATTCCAAGCACGTGTGTCAATTTGTACCTCTCTTTCTACATTATTCCGTGATTTATTCAGTTTTCAAATTTATACTGACTTTTTGATCACCTGTTATGAGTACCCATGTATTTTACTTCTTTTTATGCTAATGTTAAGCTTTTATAGCCCTTATAAAGATTGTTTTTGGTTTTGGTATTAAATCATGTTTTGCACTATTTTGTGTAGAAAGAGATATTTTGAAAATGACAAAAGACATCATGTACTGAGATATAGTAGTTAGAATACCAAGTTCCTGAAAGAGGTCTCTGCATGATGATCTAGGACTGACACCAGATATAATTCTAATGACTCGTTTCTGAATTTTGAAAATGTTCTCTTTGTGACATGAGTTTCTTAAATGGTGTTACCATAACTCATTAGCACATGGAAGTAGGCTGAATAAACTAACTTCTTCATTTTTAAATCACCTATTTCTGCTCTCATGTGTACTGTAAATGTAACTGAAGTAAGGCGTTTCATTAAGTCTAGAGTGTGAGTTTTCCAATTTAGGTTGTGGTCAATTTGTAGCCCTAAAAATTTGACATTGTCTACAGCTTCAATTTCATTGTATGAATGCTTTATACTTATAGGGTCCGGTAGTCTTTGTGAGGTACTAAACTTATGTACTGGGTCTTGTCAAAATTCAGAAGCAATCCATTTGCTGTGAACCACCCACTGATGCTTACAAATATTTCATCAGCTGATTGCTCAGTGAGATCATGGCTACTGTTTTTTATACCAATACTCGAATCATCTGCAAATAAGACAAAATTTGCATTTTGTGACACTGTATATGGAAGGTCATTAATATATAATAGGAACATCAAGGGACCTAAAATAGAGCCCTGAGGCAACCCCTTGTCTGATGGTTTCATATTTTGAATGACTATTGTTATGTGGTAGGCATGATAAAGATGCACACTGTTATCTATTAAAAACATAGGTTGAGAACCATGAGCCTGCTGCTCCTGTTATCCCATAATATTTTAACTTTTGTATAAGGACATCATGCTTAACACAATCAAAGGCTTCAGCTAGATCACAGAATATTCCAAGTGGTAACAACTTTTGATTTATTGATTCTAATATATCATCTGTAAAAGTGAATATAGCTTGTCCAGTTGAAAATCCTTTCCAAAATCCAAACTGATTGCGAAAGTGAATATTTTTTTGTACTCAGTGTTTATAAAGTCTATAGTACATAACCCTTTATTACACTTTTGAAAATATTGCCAACAATGAAATAGGGTGGAAGTTTCCCACAGATGATTTGTCTCCTTTTTTGTGTAATGCTTTGACAATAAGATATTTAAGCCTGTCTGGAAAAGTACCACCGTGGAGAGATTCTTCACCTAAGTAACTCAGTATGTCACAAAGTTCTGAGGAGCAACATTTAATTATGGCAGTTCTGAATTCCTCATCAACACTGGAACATTTGTTTCTAAGAGAGCTAATAATATTATAAATCTCTTTCGGTAAGGTAGGATAAAGGTGAATTTCGTCAAACTTCTGCAGAAATGCATTTTTAAATATTTTAAGCTGTCTTCTGAGGAACTATGCAAACCTAAGTTGTCTGCTACTGAAAGGAAAAAGTTGTTGAAAGTGTCAGCAATTTTGGAAGTATCTCTAACCAACTCATTATTTACATTTAACATAATTTCCTCATTTGCCTGATCGTTGATTTTTCTTGTTTCTCTTCTTACTATGTTCAATATAATTTTTATCTTTTTACTAGAGGCATTTATTTTTTCTTGAAATTAGATACATTTGAAATTCTGATTACCTTCTTTAGAATTTTACAACATAATTTGTAATGTGATTTAGGTCTGTAGTCACTGTTTTCCATTGACATTAAGTACAGTCCTCTTTTTGTTTCGCAAGATACTTTTATTCCAATTGTAATCCAAGGTTTTGAAACATTTAATCTATTTGCTTTGATTACTTTCTTAGGGCAGCTGTTTTCAATGTGATTTATGACTACATTAAAGAAACAGTTATATTTTTCATTTATCCTGGCTGAATTGTATACATCTTTCCAGTCTGTATTCCTCAATCAGATTTTTATACCTTCAGTTCCTGTTTCATTTATTATTCGTATAGTTTCCCACTTCCTGTTATTAATTAAATCAGACCCCAGTATATTAAATGTAAGCAACTGGGCATTCATCTGAAAGGCCATTAAATATTGATTTGTACTATGATTTGCTAGTGTGGTAGTATCTATGAAAATGTGCTGCTGATACCCATAACCCTCATTGGGAACTGTACTAAGGGAATGAGATTATAAGAAATGGTAAGAGACTCTACAATGGATCTTGAGTAACTATCCTCCAAAAAATTTTAATTAAAATTGATTTTTAGAAGTTAAGAAATTTAATACTACATCAAGCTGTTTAGAGAATAGCTGCAAATTACCAGTTGGAGCCCTGCGTATTGTGACTGTAATTACTTCTCTTTTGTGTGTTTCTGCTTGTGTGGCACATGCTTCAAAATGCTGATCACTACAGTATTTAAGAATGTCAATGTTTTCATAATTGTGACCCTTTTTAATGTAAGTGGCAACTTCTCCTTTCTCCATATCCTTTCTACAATACTTTGAAGCTAAGGTATACACTCCAATATCAAGCATTTCAATTTCACTACCTGATGATGTTCAGAAATACAAATCATATCAACAGGATTTGTAGACTGTAGCCCATCTAAACAGATCTGAAATTCGTTAATTTTGTTTTTTAAACCTCTGATATTTTGATGTAAATTTACTGTTACTTGTTTTCGTCTTCACTAGTCTTCACAAGTCTGACATTTTCAGATACGTCTTGTTTCAATATTGAATGAGTAGATAATGAGCTTCACTTAAAAAAGAACTAGTTCCATGAGTTGCAGTGTCCTCCCTTAAAGAATTTTCTACCAACCTTGTTGATGACTAGAAACATGTTGCCTGGTCGGACGGGTCTGGTTTCAAATTGTATCGAACGGATGAACGTGTACGGGTATGGAGACAACTTCATGAATCCACGAATGCTGCATGTCAGCAGGGGATTGTTAAAGCTGATGGAGGCTCTTTAATGCTGGGGGGGAGGGGTGCATTTGGTGTGATATGGGACCTCTGATACGTTTAGATACGACACTGACAGGTCACACCTACATAAGCATCCTGTCTTACCACTTGCATCCATTCATATCCATTGTGCATTCCGACGGACTTGGGCAATTCCAGATGGACAATGCGACACCGTACACGTCCAGAATTGCTCCAGAGTGGCTCGAGGAACACTCTTCTGAGTTTAAACTAATCTGCTGGGCACCATACTCCCCAGACATGTAGGTTATTGAGCATATCTAGGATGCCTTGCAACGTGCTGTTCATAAGAGATCTCCAAGCCCTCGTACTCTTACGGATTTATGGACAGCCCTGCGGTATTCATGGGTCAGTTCCCTCAAGCACTACTTCAGACATTAGTGGAATCCATGCCATGCCGTGTTACGACACTTCTGAGTGCTCACGGGGGCCCTACACGGTATTAGGCACGTGTACCAGTTTCTCTGTCTCTTCAGTATATAAGTGATTAGAGTTGCAGTTCTCTGTGACAGGTAGAATGGCCACCAAACTACTTTAGCGTTGTTCTCGTTTAGTGTCATTATTTGGACTGATAGCGTGTAAGAGGGGTGTAAAAAGCGTCATATGATATCACTGTTACGGACACGGAGTTCGTGTGAGACAGTGTTATCAGCTCCTCAGACAATTTGAAAGTGGCCTCATTGGGTCTGGGTGCTCCACTGTTTTATCAGACACTGTAGGATAACCTGAAGAGATCACCCAACTGCAGGTTAAGTAAGAAAAGGGGGGGGACGATGAACAAGGGGGGTAAGGTGTAAGAGTTCAATGTATTTTTGATTGTGGAAGTGGAATAGGATTGGGTTTAAATTGCTGCAGATGTTATCGTGATTAAAAGATCGATGCCCGATCATTTTGACGTGCCAGTTGGTGGGAAGGAATTTGTAGGGAGAGAGAGAGAGAGCAGGCGACACGAAATAAAGTTTAGGTGACGGTGCTAACATACAGCTTCAGAGAATATGGCCTGGTGAAAACGATGACAGTAAGAATTGTGTTGGCAACGCCAGAAAGCGAGACGAAAGACACTTCAGGGGATGATAGGCTGCAACTTGGCTGTGAACCTTGGTGTTAGCGATGACAGACGACGAGGACAAAACTTCATGATTGCTATGGAGGTGGCAATGACAATGATAGATGACTACACTCAAGACAGAGTGATGATGAAGAGCATGGGCCAATAAGCGTCAGTTTGTCATGAACAGCAACCAAGAGTGTTGCCCTGGGTAGCTATTGCACGATGACTGGTACTACATAAAGGATTATGTACATTCGTAAACTTTACATGTCTTATCGATGTGGATATTCTGGATAAAAACACAAGAAACGCTTATGTGGCACAGTGTAAACTGTGGTTGTAGTGAATATTAACTTAAGGAAGACATTTAATATTAACTGGTTTGAATGGCTGTCACCTTTAAAAGCCTTTGGAGAAATTAACGCTTTCAAATAAAGTCTTTTACTTACATCCACCGATCCGAGATTCAGTTCCTTGGGAGATCTTTCACCTTTTAAGCATTTTATACAAAGTTTCAGAGGAGCAGCGCTATTGAATTCCTGTCGAGACTCCTCCAGTAATGTATAGCATCTCGAAGGAGAAGTAATTTCGTCTCTATTAAAGAGAAGAGAGAAGCCTGATTAACAGCTCTGATTATTTGTTGATATTTGAATTACAAGCTCATGCTAATAAGTGGTGGAACACATACCGGTAGAAGAACAGCAGCAAAGCTCATCCTCAAACTATTACATGAAAATGAGAGGAGGGTTGCTACATACGCAGGCGTTCACAGCTTAAATTTCATTCAACTGACCACGCATCTGTTATCTGTACGCAGACTCAGTGGAAAACTTCCGGTTTCTTTTCACATGTACGGGGGCGGTCAACGAGTGGGGAGAGTGAAGCGGCTTCCTCAGCATATAAAGAAGAAATAATTTTCCCGTGCATGAAATGTACGCTTTGTTAAGTCGATGCAAGCATTGTACGTAAGCTGTTACAGTGGTCCTTCAGCTTAAAGTTTTAGTCAAATTATGAAAAAGCACCTCCTAACAATACATTTTACTGCGACTACTTAGTTGAGAATGACAGTTGTGCTCAACGGCGGTCTCGTGAGATCATTGCTAACAAGGAGAACACGGCAAGTGCCATCATGCGATTTCCCAGAAACTACGTTCACGGGAACAGGAGCCAAAATAAGCGTATCCGTAGATACTCGACCGTTTCTGAGAAAGCGACGGTCAAAGTTTTCGAAATAGGTTATATACCTTTTAGCGCTTATGAAGTTTAACCGAAGCGGTGCCACAGTGGTTAGCGTCGCGGCTTCCCACACTTTTGCCACGTGTTCGAAACCTAATTATTGTTTTTCTATTTGATTTTGCTTTTGATTTATCTATCCAAGTCAGCAGAAGATTTCTGCACGAACGTTTTCCAATGAATACTGAAATAACCTTGTTCTCATTCCTCTACTAATTCTCTGTCTCGTGAATGACTTGTACAAAGAAACTGTAAATAAATGAGAAAATTATTTGAAATTATTTTCGGTGAAATTCCTGTAGTGTATTTTGATTCATAATGGCTGCAAACGCCAGCTTTCGGAAAAATTATCTGTTATGCAACGAACGAAATCATCAGCAATGTTAACTGCGTTTCTTTCCTGAATTAGATTCATTGGAGAAATTTAGGTGTGGCAAACTTGCCTTCGCGCGATGCTCGTGGTGTTCGGAATTTGTATATTTCCAGTGCTTCTGCGATCGATATACCGAAGAGAATTCACGGAACCTTCCTGAAAAAGTCACGTAAGAAATAAATTCAAGAATTATTGTAAGAATTGATATCAGAATGAAATATAAAAATATGAGATTTTAAGAAGACTGTAACCCCTCAAAATACCATACACACATACACTATGTGCTTAAAAGTATCGTCGGAGGTTCGAATCCTCCATCGGGCTTGGGTGTGTGTGTTGTCCTTAGCGTAATTTAGTTTAAGTTAGATTAAGTTGTGTGTAAGCTTAGGGACCGATGACCTCAGTGGTTTGGTCCCATAAGACCTTATCACAAATTTCCAAAAATTAAAAGTATCGGGAGAACTCCAAAAATATACGTTTTTCATATTAGGTACATTGTGCTGCCACCTACTGCCCGGTACTCCATATCAGCTACCTCAGTCGTCATTAGAAATCGTTAGAGAGCAGAAGGGGCCTTTCCGCGGAACTCACAGACTTCGAACGTGGTCAGGTGATTGGGTGTCACTTGTGTCATACTTCTGTACGCGAGATTTTCACACTACTAAATACCCCTAGACCCACTGTTTCCGATGTGATAGTGAAGTGGAAACGTGAAGAGACACGTACAGCACAAAAGCATACAGGCCGACCTCGTCTGTTAACTGACAGAGACCGCTGACAGTTGGAGAGGGTTGTAATGTGTAATAGGCAGACATCTATTTAGACCATTACACAGGAATTCCAAACTACATCAGGATCCACTGCAAGTACTATGACACTTAGAGGGGAGGTGAAAAAACTTGGATTTCATGGTCGAACAGCTGCTCATTAGCCACACACCACGTCGGTAAATTCCAAGCGACGTTTCGCTTGGTGTAAGGAGCATAAGAATTCGACGATTGAACAGTGGAAAAACGTTGTGTGGAGTAACGAATCACGGTACACAATGTGGCAATCCGATGGCAGGGTGTAGGTATGGGGAATGCCCGGTGAACGTCATCTGCCAGCGTTTGTGATGCCAAAAGTAACATTCGGAGGCGATAGTGTTATGGTGTGTTCGTGTCTTTCATGGAGGGGCTTGCACTGCTTGTTGTTTTGCGTGGCATTATCACAGAACAGGCCAACATTGATGTTTTAAGCACCTTTTTGCTTCCCACTGTGGAAGAAGAATTCGGGGATGGCGATTGCATCCTTCAACACGATCGAGCACATGGTCCCCAAGGAAAGATGAATTCTTTTATTGATTTACCGTTCTTTCGGTTCGACGGAATCACCCAGTGAATATCACGAAAACATTACCCAGACCATAACGCTCCCTCCTCCGGTATGGATCACACCGAAGGTCGTTGCAGGGCCGTACACACTAATGGCCATCCGTAAAATGGGGCAACAAGCGTGATTCACCTGAAAAGGTCACTTGTCGCCAATCGGGGCAGGATCCAAACCTGCAACCGTAGCAGTCAGGTGGTTCCGGACTGAAGTGATTTCGATCGAATTTTTGTTCCTAGATACCAGACAATGTTTTACTTTGGAACATGTTTTTACATTTGTAGAAATTTTAATTTTCCGCTTTATTTTTTGTAGTTCCAGAAAAAAGTCTGCAGCACATAAGAACTGAATTTAAATATTTAAAAAGGGAATAAGGAAATTTATTAAACTGACATTAGAGAGCTGTATGGAGGTGAACTTCTGAGAAATGTTCCAGCGTATAGCACTCTCCCCTGCAATTTTGATTACTATTAACAATGGTTTAGACTCAGTGACCGACGTAGTGTCTTCCACTCCCATGAAATAGGCCAATACATACCATCACAACGACTAAATGGACCAAGGTATTTGACGTATTACAGGATAGTGTCCCCCCCTCTACAGACGTAGCGGCTAAAGCGCTCATGTTCAGTGGCACTCTTCTCTGAGGAGTTCAGTTCGTACCCTTTGGTAAACAATCTCCATCGCAAGTATTTGTTCAGATAGGTATGGCTTGAGCATTGCAGTTCCTGGTCACCAGATCATGCGTGAAATCCCAAAGCATTCCGCTATGTCTCATGGAGCGAGAAAATGCGATATTTTCGACGGTAAAACGTCCGTCGTCTTGTCACCAGTTGGTGCTGTTCGCGAGGAGTAGGCCATGTGACAGCACCAGGTTCCAACACCTCTCTGCTCTCCTCTCCCTTTTCCACTTCTTCTGCCTCTCCCTCCTCCTCCTCCTCCACCTGCTCATCATCATCATCATCATCATCATCACCACCACCACCACCACCACCACCACCACCACCACCACCAATAACAACAACAACTTCACCATGTAGTCCGTGAGCGACATTAATTTGTAATTAAGTCGTTCTAAGCGTCTTTCCAAGTATGTGGAGTGGTCACCGATGCCCAGTGCTCTAGTCTCCTGGCCCTTGGGTTGCGGAAGCATATGAGGAGCATTGTGTACACTGCTCTGGTTAAGAACAACAATAACCTGGAATAGCTCATTAACATTCACATTGCTTGTGGAGCTGTTTAATCGGAACCAAATACCACTGAGCGGCTTCAGCGATCGGTGGTGAGGCGCTGTCACATACACAATAAAGCGCCAAAGAAACTGGTATAGGCATGCTTATTCAAATGCAGAGGTATGTAAATAGGCAGAATAGGACAATGCAGTCGGCAACGCCTACATGTCTGGTACAGTTGTTAGATTGGTTACTGCAGCTGTAAAGGCAGGTTATCATGATTTAAGTGCGCTTGAACCCGATGTTATATTCGACGCACGAGCGATGGAGCGCAATATCTCCGAGGTAGCGATGAAGTGGGGATTTTTCCGTACGACCGATTCACGAGAGAAATCTGGTAAAGCATCAAATCTCAGGCAATCTCAGACGTCAGTGTGACCGGAAAGAGATCCTACAAGAACGGGACCAACGACGACTGAAGAGACTCGTGCATCGTGACACAAAAGCAACCCTTTCGTAAACTGCTGTAGATTTCAATGCTGGGCCATCAACAAGTGTCAGCGTGCGAACCATTCAACGAAACATCATTGATATTGGCGCTCGGAGCCGAAGGCCAACTCGTGTACCCTCGATGACTGCACGACACAAAACTTCACGCCTCGCCTGGGCCCGTCAACACTGACACTGCACTGTTGATGACTGGAAACATGTTGCCTGGTTGGACGAGTCTCGTTTCAAATTGCATCGAGCGGAAGGACGTGTACGTCTATGGAGACAACCTCATGAATCCATGGACCCTGCATGGAAGCAGGGAACTGTTCAAGCTGGTGGAGGCTTTGTAATGGTATGGGGCGTGTGCAGTTGGAGTGACGTGGGACCCATGATACGTCTGTATACCACTGTGGCCGGTGATACGTATCTAAGCATCCTGTCTGATCGCCTGCTTCCATTCATGTCCCTTGTACATTCCGACCGACTTGGACAATTCCAGCAGGGCAGTGCAACACCCCACACGTCCACATTTGCTACAAAGTGGTACCAGGAAATCTCCTCTGAGTTTATATATTTCCGCTGGCCGCCAAACTCCTCATACATGAACATTATTGAGCATATCCGTGAAACCTCTTAACGTGCTGCTCTGAAGAGATCTCCACTCTCTCGTACCGTTCTGGATTTATGTACAGCCCTGCAGGATTCATGGTGTCAGTTCCCTATAGCACTAGTTCAGATATGAGTCGAGTCTGTCACGTCGTGTTGCGGCACTTGCGGGAGCTCTACACGATAGTAGACAGTTGTACAAGTTTCTTTGGCTCTTAAGTGTATTTTTGCTGAGCATATCTTGTGCTGTGCTAACTGTACGTCTGTAAAGCTGTAACTGTAAGTGAGTAAATACGCTTCGTTGGCCTAATTTTTATTGGAACGTTACGTTCTGATTTCATTTGAGGGATTGCCCCAAGGTGTTTATTATAAATGTAATAAAAATTTCGGCTCTCTCATCATACACAAATGCGGCTCGTTGCATAAACTATAAATCATACTAAAGGAAAATCCAAAAACGAGGACAAATATAAAGTAGCCGTTACTTTTGTGTAAGGGTGGCACATGCAAACAAATAGAGGATGCAAACCGCTCACAAGTCATACTTACATAGCTAAAACTGCATAATGTGTACTGAAACGACAGTTTTCTCTGAAAATGACAGAAGAGACCTAGGGAAGGTAGCTCCAGCAAATCGTTCCGTGGCATCTTCTTTTTGGACGCGTTTTTTTCATTCAGAGGCAATGGTAGAGTGAAAAAAGATGAACCTGAGACAGACTGCAGAGTGGTTAGATACATCCCAATTTGTTGTCCATACTCTGTGGCAACTGTTACTAGCCCAGGTTCGCCATACGGAAGATTCATCCAATACCCTTGGCGCAAATAAATGAGCACAATTTGCTGCTCGAAGGTGAAGAACGGTGCATCCAACACAAATGCTTGCTGCATCGACAGTAATGTGTTGGAACCGTCTTCCATTCGCCGAATTATGCGTCACCTGTCATAACTGACTAACTAGCTGCCCACCTTATGAAGCTCTCCTTATGTTACACGTCTATCATTTGCTGCCTTTCATATCCCAAAAGAACGCATGGTTCAGAAAGCTATAACACATTATTATTTCTTAATTGAGACCTATCCTTAATGACATCTCCTTTTTGGCGTTACGTCCCTTCGGACGTCACTTCAGAGAAAAACATTTTAAATCAAAATGATTACCTTCTGTGACTTTATGGTAAGGTAGATACTGTAACACAACAATAACTGTGAAAACTTCGGGATACCTTTTATAGTATGTATTACAGCAATTAATACCCTTCCAAAAGTATTACGCTTTTATTCTCGTGGCAAATGTTCAGAATGATTCATTATAAAATATTAGTTAGCTAGTTCACTGTAAAGATCTGTATAACTATACTGTGTGAGTAAATTTAGTAGTTAGAAATTCATATCGAAAATAAGCTGGTTAATTACTGCAGAAATAGCGCTGTCTATGACCGTGGAATAAGATCTAAACTGAATTTTCTGAGAAAGAATACACGTGAAACTAAAGGAGCATTTCTCAACAAGCAAAAAAATTGTGCAATGCACTACGTTGCAAAAACTGGTTCAAATTACTGTGAGCAGTAAGGGACTTAGCATCTGATGTCATCAGTCCACTGGAACTTAGAACTACTTAAACCTAACTAACCTAAGGACATCACGCACATCCATGCCCAGGCAGGATTCGAACCTGTGACCCTAACTGTAGCGCGGTTCCAGACTGAAGCGCCTAGAACCACTCGGCCACAACGGCCGGCATTACGTTGCAGAGGAGGTAACTAAACCATGTTTAAAGTGTCGGTTTAAGAAAAATCACCTGATAGTGGAATAGGGAACTACAATGCTTGACAGCTGCTAAGGAACAGAGACATTGTAGGATAGGAATAATCGCAGGCAGTTATGGACGACATGAAATGTGGTACATACGTAATAGAGGTGGAGTGGTATATTTATAACAAAAAAGGGTACTGATTACAACACAATGGAAAGCAGGATAACAGAAATAAATATTAATAATGCTTCACACAGGTCAGGCTCCCAACATAAAGGTCGATATCGGACACTAAGTAAGGAATATGCCCTTCTTGAGCAGTGCGCACAGTTTGCATCTGTTATTCATACTACCTATCAAAATGTTGAGAAGTCCTTGGGGGATATTGTTCCACTCATCTCTGAAGGCGGTTTTCGGTTCTGGCACGGTTTGGAGAGGGAGTGTTCGTTGAGAAACAGGCCTTCCAAGAGCATCCCAGGCATGCTTTATAGGATTTAGGTCCGGGCATAAGGCAAGGCATTCCGTAAATTCAGTATCTTCACTTTCCAGTGTGCCAGTGTGTTTGAAACCTCAGCGGTCCTGTGTGGGCAGGCACGGTCGTCCATAAACAGAAAATCCAGACCTACCGCACCCTTAAACAGACGGACATGATCCAGAATAATCTTTCTGCGATACCGCTGTGCTGTAGCGGTACCTCGCACGAAGGTATGCAGCATTATCGGTCATTGTGCGTAATGCCTGCCCGTATGATAACGTCTAGGCCATAATGACGTTGATAAACACTCTGTAGTTAGTAAAGTGTGACCCTCTCTCTTACACTAAATGTTGGCCAGAATCACCTTCACAATGAAGCAGAATTTGTCGGGGAACAACACTCTGGAACACTGTTTCTTAACTCAACCAGTATACTCCTTACACCAACGAAAGCTTTGTCAACGTTGACGAGACTGAAGTGGGGTGTGGTGACCAGGATTCTGAGCATACAAATCAGCCAGATCCCCTGGCAGACATACCTGTACCGTTACCGGTTGCAATGTCTACAGCGACCTGCCAGGGAGTGAGATGCCTGTTCCTTTTCGCCACTAGGGTAACGTATCTACTATATACAGTTTAGAAGACCGCCTATGACCAGCGCCATGCTTTCGTATAGCATTTCATCCTTCAGCGCCTTTTTCTCATAGCGAGATGAAACTACTGGACACATTGTCTTCTGTGGCCACATGAAACTTTGACCGGATTCCAGCCGTCCAGCTGCTCGACCACGATCTTAAGCACTCAAATAATTGTAAATAAGTTATACAGAAGTGCAACCAGTCACTTTTTTGAATAATTGTGTTTTATTCCATGAACCGGTTTTCGAACCTTTTCAGGTTCATCTTCAGATGGTTTCAGGAAGTTACATCATTACTGCTAGCATTATTTCTAGCAGACATGTTGCCATACCACATGGCATATTGTACTAAAGGGTTCCGCTACAACCTTCATAACACAACGTACCGAATGAACTGTAGAAAGCATACAGAGCATCCGTAGAAAGGCTTCAATGCAATGAACGCGTCCCGCCCTCTACATTCCCTTTTAGTGTCATTGGTTGGGTGTTCCGTAGCAATTGTCGGGTGTTCCGTAGCAACTGGCAGTTGTTCCTTAGCAACTGTAAAGCGGTGTATTACTTAGACAACTAAGTGTAGGGTTTTGGTAAAAACATTTAAGACAAGTAATAAACCAACTCTGTCATTACACAACACATTGATCACCATAGTATTTTTCTTTTTTGACTTCTGAAAAATCTTATACCAAAGTTCTACGATAGGTATTGAGCAGAATAATTTAACTGAGAAAACGTTTCTTACTCATTATGGAGTGATGCTGACTCGACTTTTCAAACAACGCCATTGTCATTGTGCTGTTTCCTACTTCCATCCGATAGTGCATAAATCTGTGTGTGTGTGTGTGTGTGTGTGTGTGTGTGTGTATGTATGTGTGTGAATGCGCGCGCGTCTGTGCATCTGCGTAGCGTGTGCTGTGAGGGGCGTTGAGATTTAATGAACCCTATAGCACTAGCTTTTCATATTAAGACAGGAAATAACTCCTTTGCAAGAATGCAGAAACAAGACTGAAACTGGTCACCTGAATTCGTTTCATGAATGTTACTCGCATCTGGCGTCCTGGAGCACTGGCAGTATTTAGTCCACTTGACAGTTCATTCCATCGTACCTAACACACAAAAGGCCGTAATGAAATGTTAACTAATATCACGGAGAATGGGAAAAAGGAGGACATTCGCTGAAGGCGAAGTGGTTAAAAAGAGAGTTGAGTTATACCTAACGTGGTGACTGAGAGTCCCATGTACGTTTTGCATACTACAATCGACTAGGCTCTGACGCCAAGTCCAAAACCAAAATTGCAAAATGAGGAAGAAACAAAATAAATGAGATACAAATCCTCCAGAAATTAAAGATCACCTAACACTTTAATACGTATTCGCGACTCAGTCCACTTCTGAACCAAGCAAGAGCACGAATGTTTACCAGCTTGTAACCATCTCCTTCTGGATCTCGCCACCGACTCCACACGACTGCTAACCGCCTACCGTCCGTTGCTCCAGCGGAGCCAGGCCTTGTGGGGTGGGGATTGGCGCACTTTTCGCCGGCCAGTCAGGGGGCATGCTTCTGTCACCGAACTAGCTGCCGTTCAAGCAGACATTGCTGACTTGGCTGAGTGACTAGTCATTGGATATAATTTAGTCAGGGACTCATCATGGAGGCCTCTTGACAGAGCCAAACGTCCACGAGAAACTGAGTTTTAGGTTGGTACAACTACTTAGAAGAATAAGAAGAAGGACTACTTTGGCTTCTCCAAGTCATTCAAACAACCTGCCCATGCTTCCAAGCTCAAAGTTCAGCGCGGGAAAGGGAAATCCGACATGGTTAGCTGATGGGAACTACTGAATATGAAAATAAAATAAATGTACCTTGCTCCAATCCTGTCTCCAGTTTCATTATGCTGTCGATACTGAAAAAAAAATCAGCAGAATAGCAGGCATGCTATGCCATATTAGTAATGATAATAATATGACTACAATATCCTAAATCGTAAATAAGTGAAAGAAGTGCAAGGTAGAAGCACTTCTTTCACTCCCTTCCTTAAAAAAAACGAGAAATCATAATAAAACACTTTTACGCTGGATTAATCACAAATTATGTGACACCTCTTTTGCTCAGAAACCTCTCTCATTGAAGGAACACACAAAAAATTGAATAATTGTATGCACTGATGGCCGCGATTCCCCATCTGTAGGCGTTCGGCCGCCGTGTTGGAAGGCTTTTCAGTTGATGCCATTTTGGTCGACTTGGCTTTCGATGATCATTAAATGATGATGAGGACAACACAGCACCCAGTGTCCAAACAGTAAAAATCTCCAACGCGACCGGGAATCGAATCCGGGCCTGCTACATGGCAGTCAAACGCGCTGACCGCACAGCTAAGGGGGCGGATTAGGAACACATAAAATTGTATGAACAGCTCTTCGTTACGCCTCTCTGATAGGTAACACGCCATACACTGTTGTATTGCCGGTAGCATAACTGGTAGAGTCTAGCGTGAGCCACCGGTGGTACACGGCGCCACATGGGAAGGACTAGTGTGAGCCGCCACAAGTACATGGCGAGCGCGAACGTGTTTAGGTGGGACGTGGATTTTTTTTATCAGATCTTCATTTACTACATGGTATTGATATTTTAATTTCTCAATACTACGCTCATTTTCCACTTCAACATGTGATAAAAATAATCAACAAAATCTTGCACGTAGACACGCCCCCTTGTTCCTCTGTATTTCCTCACTATTTATTTATTCCTGTAGTGTTTTCTTCCAGGCTTTTCAGTCACAACGTGAGGAATATTTCGGTGTTTAGCAGATCCAGTACTTCAGCAACAGACACAAATTCGTAATGAAAGTCACAGATCTCTCTGATAGCAAAACCATGCCCCAAGACAACATTTGGTTCCACAACTGGTGATGAAGTTGCAGCGTATGATGCTTGTTCCGTTTTGAGCTATGCTAATCATGGCGCACTATGGACTCTACAGAAGCTAGGGTTTGATCCAAGAGATTTCACACTGTCGATATTGAAGAAAACCGATGGCGGAAGAATTGATGCATCTGCCATTATTGTTAATCAGTTTGAAAATCACAAGAAGCTGAGAGGACAAGCAAAGAAAAGCCTGATTGAGGATGAATAGAAAAATATATTTGATTTTCACTAGATCACCCAGATAAGGTAAGGCATGTCAAATTTTTGAATGAGGTTTCCCTTAACTTACATTCTGGTAACATTATGTACCTTTCCCTAAAAAAACCACTGACCTTGTAACACTTAAATTTGTCATGAAATTAGTCAGTATCATAGTGAAACATTCTGTATGATGAATTTTCATTTAATACAGTAGTAAGACATTTATATAAGAGAAAAGACCTATTTTCTTACAGACGTTTGTAGAGCTGTAAAAATATAGCAAAAGAAGATATCTACATTCTGTTCCACGGATACATGTAATCTGCAATAATGATATGTCACACTCTGTACAAAAATACATTAATTTCATTTTGAGAGCTTATTCGAAAAAGGAACATTTGCACTCTTCTTGATTAAAAAATTTCAATTGTTTGCAATTAAAAACACATAATTTGACTAAGCATGCAAAAGTATGTGCGTATCCACACACCAGCACCGTTATCTGCTATAGAAGATGTGAGCAGAAGGGTTAATGAAGGAGGTAATAGTCATAAGCATATATTATTTATTCGAGGGAATGCTTAATCAATTATTAGTGGTACAAGCAACTGTGCCAGATTTAGTTACATTCCCTTAAAAACTTTATATTTTATACGGTTTTTTTCGAAGTATTCCTACTTCGCATACGTCCATTCTTAAACATTACGATCGCACCTTGTGAAGCGCATGTTTGGTGTTCTAAAGTTCCGTTCGTTAAGAGAGTAAAAAAGTTGTGGCCACTCAAGCACACGTCATCATGGATGGTAGGACATATTCCTGGTTCGCTGTTACTCCGTGCGTCGTACACTGAAGAGCCAAAGAAACTGGTACACCTGCCCAATATCGTCTAGGGCCCCCGCGAGCACGCAACAGTGCCGCAACACTACGTGACATGAAGTCGACTAATGTCTCTAGCAGTGCTATAGGGAACTGACACCATGAATCCTGCAGGGCTCTACATTAATCCGTAAGAGTACGAGGAGATGAAGACCTCTTCTGAGCAGCACTTTGCAAGGCATCCCAGATATACTCAATAATCTTCATGCCTGGGGAGTTTAGAGAACAGTGGAAGTGCTTAAACTCGGAAGTGTGTTCCTGGAGTCACTCTGTAGCAACTATGGACGTGTGGGGTATCGCATTGCCCTGTTGGAATTGTCCAAGTCCGCCGGAATCCACAATGGACATGAATGGATGTAGGTGATCAGACAGGATGCTTACGTACGTGTCACGTGTCAAAGTCGTATCAGGGGACCCAAATAACTCCAACTGCACACGCCCACATAATTACAGAGCATTTACCAGCTTGAACAGTCCCCTGCTGAGATGCAGGCCCCATAGATTCGTGAGGTTGTCTCCATACCCGTAGACGCCCGTCCTTTCGATACAGTATCAAGCGAGACTCGTCTGACCAGGCAACATATGCCTAGTCATCAACAGCGCAATATCGGTGTTGACGGGCTCAAGCGAGGCGTAAAGCTTTGTGTCGTGCTGTCATCAAGGGTACATGAGTGGGTCTGCCGCTTCGAAAGGCCATATCGATGATGGTTCCTTGAATGGTTCGCATGCTGGTACTTGTTGATGGCCCAGAATCGAAATCTGCAGCAGTTTGCGGAAGGGTTGTACGATGCTCATCAGTTGTGATTGGTCTCGTTCTTGCAGGCTCTTTTTCCGGCCGCACCGATGACGGAGATTTGATGTTTTATCGGATTCCTGATATTCACGGTCGTACGGGAAAATCCCCACTTCATCGCTACCTCGGAGATGCTGTGTTCCATCCCTCGTGCGCTGACTATAGCTCCATGTCCAAACTCATTTAAGTCTTGATAACTTGCCATTGTAGCAGCAGTAACCGATCTAACAACTTCGCGAGACAGTTGTTGTCTTATACAGGTGTAGCCACCGAAGAGCCGTATTCTGCCTGTTTAGATATGTTTGTATTTGAATGAGGACCCCTATATGAGTTTCTTTGTGGCTTCAGTGTATATTTGCTTGGCGGCATCACTATGTGATTCTGTGTTGGACACTTCCATGCACTCTCTGTTAACCTACCAGTTCCTCGTGCAGAAATACGTAATCAAATTTTTCATTCTTCTGTTGTTAGTTTCCGACAATCTTGTTGCACAGAGCAAAATTATTAAGCAGAGACCGAAAGTGAATCACAGTAATTACGTTCCCAAGCGCAAATTTTGTCCTCTGTGACAAATGAGGCATAAAAACGATATGACAATAGTGAACATTTGATGGCGTTTAAGGGTGGCTGTCTTCCAAAGAATTAGTTGTCCATAACATTTTTTGTTCTGATTCAGATACAAGCAGGCAAGCACTCTTACGAGGTCTACTTTCCCACCTCTTCAGCTTACGGTTGCCGCGCTGTATGTTGTCACCAAGCGCACGGTGTATTTTACCGAAAGCATTTGACCGTACCCTACGGCTGAAAACAAGAATGAAACAGCCCCATGTCAGCAGGGTGGCGCGTCGACAATCTTTCACGAGGATGGTATGAACGAGCGACTAGCCACCTGAGCGTCGCTCGTAGGATGTCTTACTAGGAGCCTATGCACTGTATTTGAAGTGAACACGGAAATGTAGATCAATGGAAGACGTTTGTCTTCAACGCCGTGACTCTGTTTATCGGGCAGAATGGCAGCAACCATGCTTTCATTTCCATCAAATGAAATTCGTTGCTAACTATTAAACATCTATGAAAGGGAAAGGCCTTATTAGGGGAGGCATATGTTTATGAGGAACACCACTGACAGATTCTATAGATTTTGTGATGTTCCAACCAAAGAGCTTCCGTCCTTTTCATGCATAATTTCATTATTTCATTTTATCAGAGCTCATAATCAAACGTTGTCAACGCAACCGGTAAAGATGTAATCAAGAAATACTTGTTTTGTAAATAAAACCGCCTTTTCCTGCTTCCACTTAATTTATTTATCCCAGACACGTTTTGCCTTTTTCTTGTTCTAAGGCATCGTCAGTGGGATCTATAGCGATACAGTTTTGTTATTTTTAGATTATTAAATCGTTCAAATCGTGCTTCCTGGCAGATTAAAACTGTGTGCCGGACCGAGACTCGAACTGGGGACCTGTGCCTTTCGCGGGCAAGTGCTCTACCGACTGAGCTACCCAAGCACGACTCACGCCCCGTCCTCACAGCTTTAATTCCGCCAGTACCTTGTCTCCTACCTTCCAGGTTCGCAGGAGAGCCTCTGTGAACTTTGGAAGGTAGGAGACGAGGTACTGGTGGAATTAAAGCTCAATCGATAGAGCACTTACCCGCGAAAGGCAAAGGTCCTGAGTTCGAGTCTCGGTCCGGCACACAGTTTTAATCTGCCAGGAAGTTTCACATCAGCGCACACTCCGCTGTAGAGTGAATATTTCATTCTAGTTCATATCGTGGTTTTTTCATGTAAATAAGTAATTGCTTACGATTTGCTGATCTGCGTATCCTCTCATATGGTCTGGAGGCCGCACTACCACTTTATTACTGTCATATAAGCACAACTTTGCTTTCTGACCTTCTTCACATTGTTCACCGTGTTTATCCTTTTTTGTGGCGTTGTTTTGCCACTTGATATAACTATTTTGTCGGAAACTGCTTTTAACAACGTAAATATTGGAACTCCATTACGTGTTTCCCCCTCTTTGGCGTGTTTACCTGCTTTTTGCCAACATTACTAAGTATATGTTCAAGACTAACTTCTATTCATGTTGTTCATACCGTGTGTGTATGAGAGAAATTAGTTATAATGTTGTTGATGTACTCGAAAGGTTTGTAAGGACTGAATCCAGCTTGCGTTTGAAGAAGAGATAAAGGTAAACCGAGTCCTGATGTGTCAGAATAATAGTAGATAATTGGATTCCTGTTGTTTAAGGAGAGGAGGAAGGCCGAAATGATGGAGGTGAAGGTTATACATTATGACCGATTGCTGGGCATAGTAATGGAAGGCTACTGGTGTTGATGATAGTGGGGGAAAAGATGATCCGTTACAGGCATGATACAGTACTTAGGTTGAAATAAGGACGGGACCGTGAAGGAGTTGTTATCAAGTTTACGGGATGCGTAAAGGTTTGTTAAAACTGTAATCTCCCTTCAGCTTCGGAAGACCGTGATAAAATTTTCATCTCAGCTCCTCCAGGAGCATATGCCCGTGTAACCTCTACAAGGCGGCCGCTGCTGCGGCTATTAAACAGCGTAACAGTGGCGCAGGGCGGGCCTCCAGCTGGCTATGGAGAACGCGGTCGACTAGGCGCGCCGCGCTGCCCCGTCAGCGTACGCTATCGACCTATCGGTCACCGCTTCTCGGGGCTAATGCGTAGGCACTGAGAAAACACTCGTTAGCGGCGTGGGACGAGCCGGCCCGGTTAATAGTGAGCGTGCGGCCGCTGATCCCACCCCCACTCCCCACCCCCTTTCTCCTGGCCCACCACCTCTCCACTAATTAACTGGGCCAGCCGCCGGCCGGGGCAATTACTGTCTCATGACGTCACGGCTCGGGTGCAGTTCGGGACAGCGCTCCGGTGTCCCCGTGGCCCGGTGCTCCGACGTCGCACTGAAACCCTCCTTACCCACATACATCCCCTCTCCCGCCTCCACCGCACCACCCTTACTGCTGTGTAGACTTCAATCTCTTTATCAAGCGCAAGGTCTGGGACGCCATGTTGGTTATCTATTACGTTTCTGTGTCTGCGTTGTTGGTGGACGCTATTTGTATGTTATTCTGGAACTGAGAACTTCAAGATGCATGAAAAGGGTTAGGCAGTAACAGATTAACTATGCTTGGACTTACAGGAAATACAGCTTGGAGAAACTAACTTAAGTCTTCCATAATTCCTCTCGATAATTTCAAGTGTCAATTGGAAAGTGTTCATTACAGGATTCAAGACTGCATACTTACTTCATTGCATCTGAAAGCAGTGAATTTTATTTCTAATTATCGAAATCTGAACTACATTACTAGCAATAAAAGAGTTTTAGTGTTTGCCCCATGAATAATTTTATAAAGATCTACATATACATGGTGTTCGAAACCGCTGTATAAAGGGCACCACTACTCAGGATGACGTCAAATTTGATCAGCGTATTATTGCCGTAAGAAGAAACGTCACAGCAAAAAAAAAAGGGAAATTTGATCAACAGCTGGTACTGTAACCGTCAGAATATGCACGAGAACAGGCACACGGCACTCGGCTGTTTCTCATTTTGCTTCCGACACGCCAAAAGTGACTGTCTCCATGAAGGACCGCGTGCTGCCGGAAAGTTCTTTTACATGAACGATGACTGTGCGCCAGTAGCGCTCGGAAGTTCTGGATATTCATGTGTATGAAAAAATGCATTGTTCTGATATTCGTTAAGGGTATGGAGAAAATGAGTACAGAATTCGAGAAGATAGGTTCTCTTGAAGTGCAGTGTGTCAGAGGAAGGAAAGCAGTTCATCTGACGTCTGTCGAAGATGTAGCCACAGCATTGTAGCAGGGGTCGATTGGGGGCGTGCAAACATGCAGTGCACGGGGAATTGCCAGAATGTTGGACATGCTTGCGTGTTCGGTGCACAAAATCCTACGAAACAGCCTGCATTGCTATCGGTACAAAATCGCCCATGTTCAGGAGTTGCTTCCTGCTGACCTGCCAGCAAGAGAAATGTTTGCCCTGGAATTTCTTGCTTGCATTGAAGTGGGCAACGAATGGCCATGGAACATTATGTTGACAGACGAAACCATTTCCACCTCCAAGTTTATGTCAGTCCGCATAACTGCACATATGGGCAACGGAAAATCCGGGCGTATATCAAACTAGTATCACTTCATTACGCAAAGGTGATTTTGTGGTACGGGTTGAGGACATCGTTTATCGCAAGGCCGTGTTTTTTCAAATGGTACAAATGGCTCTAAGGGCTATGGGACTTAACATCTGAGGTCATCAGCTCCCTTAACTTAGAACTACTTAAACCTAACTAACCTAAGGACATCACACACATCCACGTCCGAGGCAGGATTCGAAACTTCGACCGTAGCAGCAGCTCGGTTCCGGACTGAAGCGCCTAGAACTGCTCGGCCACAGCGGCCGGCCCGTATTTTTTTCCGAGATGGTGGGTCCTTCGAGTACTGTTCCATATGCCGTAACTGGTAAACGCAGTGAGAGTCTTTTGCACACCAACGTCATTCCAACCCTTTAACAGCTTGGATATATGGGTAGGATCATTTGTATGTAAGATGACACTCCTCAACAAATTGCACAGCCAGTGTAGCGACTGCTGCAGAGGCATTTCGGAATTTCGGAAATGCTCGAATTATCCGTCTTTACTAGCTCTATCTCCAGGCGAGCGAGGTCTTGAGTGCAACTGACAAGGGATTACAAATTGATTCCGTATTTCTAGATTTCCAGAAGGCTTTTGAAACAGCATCTCACAAGCGGTTTGTAATCAGATTGAGTGCTTACTGAATATCACCTCAGTAATGCAACTGGTTTCGTTATTTCATGTCAAGAAAGTCACAGTTTGTAGAAACTGATGCAAAGTCATCGAATAAAACAGAAGTGATTTCTGGCTTTCCCAAATGTAGTGGTATAGGCCCTCTGCTGTTCCGTGTCTGCAGCGTGTTTCTGTAAGAGCGTGCAAAAATTTAACAGGGCATAGAGCATTCTCCACTGAAGAATTTGAGGTAGTGAATGTGGGGTCGGATAAGCCAGCTTAAGGAGATATGGAAGTAAACTTTTCTACCGCTTTGTCTAGCATTAATGTCTTCCAGCTTACGTACAACTAACATGCATACACGTTTATACGTACTATGCTGTTTAGTCACATGTACATTCTTTATTTCTCGCCAGGACACAAGGAGGGCAATCGCATTTGACTATATCTTCTACCTGGCTGACTGAATGGCCACCTGTACTTAAGGTTCGTGCAAAGAGTGTCACCGGAGTAGTTGGAGAATGTATCATTGACTGTTCGTGAGAGGATGCGGGTATAACATAAAGGTGAACCGCCTCACTTCAGTGTGTATGTCAGCAACCCTCTCAATGTTGTATTTCCTGGTCGCTGGAGCGGAGGTCGTGCTCCATGGCCTGCGAGGTCACTGACCTGAATCCATCAGATAATTTCCTATGGGGATAGTTAAAGTAACTTGTGTATAACATCCCAGTGGATACGGAGATGGAATTAGTTACCAGAATTGTAGCTGGCTGTGACGCTATTCGAAACACACTAGGGATATTTATCAAGGTGTGTTGTTTGCCGATGTCATGCTTGCATTGGGGTTGATGACCGTCAGTTTCAGCACATTTTGTAAAACACAGAACATGTTGTATGTTCATTGTGTCAATGATGGTATGTGCAGTTAACTGTAATTAACGTAAATAAAATAAGTACACGGTACTGTGATTTTATACCTGTCTCCTTAAGCTGGCTTATGCGACCCCAGTTTATCTACCTCAAATTATTCAGTGGAGCATCCTCTATATCTTGTTAAATTTTTGCACGCTCTAACTGAAACAACGGAAACACCCTGTAAAAAACGCTTTAGTAAATAATCTGAGCAGCCGTCTTAGGCTGTTTGCAAGTGATGGTGCCTTTATCGTCTAGTAAAGTCGTCAGAAGACCAGAACAAATTGCAGAAAACCACAGAGAAAAGGTATCTGTGTGGTACGAAATTGGCAGTTACCCCAAATAATGAAATGTGTGAGGTCCGCATGAGTGCTAAAAGAAGCCCGTTAAACTTTGGTAAATTCAACTAAATGCTTTGAAATTACAATTACGAACAACACAAATTGGAAAGAACGGGTAGGAAATGTTTTGGGGAAGGTGAAGCAAAGACTCCGCTTTATTGCCAGAACATTTAGAAAATGCTACGGATCTACTAAAGAGACTGCCTAGACTACGCTTGTCCGTCATCTTCTGGAGTACTGCTACGCGGTGTAAGACCGATACCAGATTGGACTAACGAAGTACGTCGAGAAAGTCCAAAGAAGTGCAACACGTTTCTTATTATCGCGAGTTAGGGGAAATAGTGTCACGGACTGTCTGTTTAATAGCGTGTTGACCCACCTTTGGAACGTACTGTCACAGTGATTCTGCGTTGTATCGGTTCTACCAGTCCTTGGTACGATTTATGGGGAGTGTGGCGTGCAATTCCCGCAAATTACGGGCCACTGGTACGTGGCTGCGGAGCTGCCACATGATAATGTCCCAAATGTGTCCATCGGGTACATTGAGGTGAATTTAATTGTAAACATATAAATGTGAGTTCACTATCATACTCCTGAAGCCACTGAGCAGGATTCTGGCACTGCTGACGTGGACAGTTATCCTTCTGGAAGATGCCACTGCTGTCACGGAAGACATCTTGTGTTAAGAGCTACTGGCGGTCCGCAGTAACGTTCACTTAGACCACAGCTGTCGTGGTGCCCTCGATAGCTACCACAAGTTACATGCAAACGTAAACGAATGTTTTCCATGGCATAATACTGTTCCAAGCGGCCTTAGTACGTGGTGCAGTGCAAGTTCGGAGCAGACTGCGTATCTGGACCCCAAATTCGATCTGATTCGTGATTCGTCTGATCAGGTGACACGTTTCCACTGACCGACGACCCAGTCTCAAGACCTGCAGCATCTGTAATTGACGAGTCGTCGAACCAACGTGGTTCAGAATGATTCAAATGGCTCTAAGCATTATGGGACTCAACATCTGAGGTCATCAGTCCCCTAGATTTAGAAACTACTTAAACCTATCTAACTTAAGGACATCACATACATCCATGCCCGAGGCAGGATTCGAACCTGCGACAGTAGCAGGCGCTCGGTTCCGGACTGAAGCGCCTAGAACCGCTCGGCCACCGTGGCCGGCGAATCAACATGAAAACATCGGCCATCGTGGCCGGCGAATCAACATGGAAACAAGTAGGGATCGTCACGTGCGGAGCCCGTTGTTCAATACTGTGCGCTGATCGGTTTGCTCTGAAACACTTGTTTCTGCACCATCAGTCTAGTATCTCGCCAGGTCTGACACAAATCGACTCTATCCTGCTTTATAGAATCGGTGAGCCTCCGATGTCTACGTTGTGTGATGAGGCCTTGACGTCCAACGCCTTGTAGCCATCTCGTTGTTTCACTGCCCCTCAAACGCTTCCCACACATGTTCACGACCGCAGCGCGTCAGCAGTGCAATTTCTTCTCCGCCTTCGAGGCGCTCGTTGCCACGAGCTGCGCCATAACAATGTCCACTTCCTCGGAGACGCTTATATTAGTGGAATTTTCCGATTACGGTCGGAATCATCGCTAAAATGATTCTCCGTTCGTCTGTGTTCTGTTTAAACACATTCCTCACTACGTCACGTCCCCGTGACGTCACCAAGCAGCTACACAGTTTGCTGGTTCATTAGTTAGTTAGTTAGTTATATGTTCCTTAGATCATATGTATGATATTCTTAAGGAAATCATGCGGAACGAATCAGTTTCAGGGATATTAATGGATGATTAGGTTCAATGCATGGAACCTGTCGGCCATTTACAAGTTCCAAATTTGCACAACTGCTGAAATTTAACATTGATAGACATTTTATTTTTCAGTCCTATTCACGCTTCTACATTGCCATGAATATACACTGATGAGCGAAGACATTATGATAACCTGTTTAATAGCTTGTTTGTCCGTCTTTGTAAAGAAATACATCACTGATTCGGCGTATCGTGGATCCGACAGTCTATTGGTACATGGCATTAGATGTCTACGGCCCAGATGAATTCCGTAGGATTCACGTCAGCCGAATTTGGTTTACGAGTTATCAACGTGGGTTCACTATAATGCTTCTCAAACCACTGTAGCACGGTTACGGCTCCGAGACACAGACAACCATAGTGCTGAAAGATGACACCACTGTCGTGGAAGACATCAAGCATGAAGGGATGCAGGTTGTTCGTAGCTGTCAGCATGTCTTCGATTACTACTACAGGTCCCATGCTAGCGCAGTAGAATGTCTCCCATAGCATGATACTGCTCCCACCTGCCTGCGTCCGTGGCGCGCTGCACGTTTCGAGCTACCTTTCACTTCGATGATGGCGTTGTGGAGACGACCGTAGACCGAGGGTAACAAACATGTGATTTATCTGTAGAGCAGACTCTTTTTCCATTGATCGCCGGTCGAATCGCAACGGCCACGTTCCCACTGCAATCGTAATTGACGATGTCGTTTGTTCAACATGTGAACATGCACAGGTGGTTTGCTGCGGAGCTCCATGTTCAACAATGTACGATGAACGGTGTACTCCGAAACACTTGCGCATGCACCAGCTTTGTGCTGTTACTTTACAGAGCAGAAAAACTTCCGAACCCCACGTTCTGTAAAGAGTCGTGCACGTCCACCTTTGAGCGCCTAGTGGTAGTTTCACTGTCCTGCCTCTTTCCGTCGGTGCTCACGACAGTAGCACGTGAATATTCGACCAGCCTCCACGTTTTCGAGAAACTCGTTCACAGGCTCTACCTAATAATAATATTCCCTTTTTCAAGGGTCCTTTCCTCAACTGATTTCCCCATTTGCAAGCCATATCGTTGCTACAGTGATCCCCAATCCGTGTCTGCTTCGCTTACATACCTTTGCTACCGCGTCAAGTGCTCGAAACTCCACCAGGCGGCATGCACCGTTCCAGTGGATAGTGGTCATGTTTTGGCTTATCAGTGTTAACAGTGCACTCACATTAATGTGATCACCGACTATTTTCAACGACAACGTGCAATAACCACTAACATGTGGCAGATAGCAGCACTAGTAGTGACAGGTATATAAACCGTATCAGAGGATGTGGAAAACAGTGATACGATTGTCATAATGTGGAAACAGAGCGATTTATCTGACGTCCAAAAAGGCATGATCATTCGCTTTTGGACCAAAGGAGGAAGTATCCAAAACGGGTAAACTTGTAAACGGTTCGCGTGCCGTCGTGATTGAAGTACACCATTCACGGTGAAATCGTCCAAAATCGGTGCTGAGGCAACTGTGGTGCACACCATACGCCATAGATGACCGGGGTGAACGGCGGCTGTGGAGACGTGCACGAGTGGATACACATGCAGCTGTCGAGGAACTGACCGCCAAGGTGAACCAAGGGCCTACCAACAGAGTCTCCTCAACGACCGTTGAGTGAATGTTTTAGCGTATGGTCCTCCACAACAGGCGCCTGGTTCATGCATCCATGCTGACTACTGTTCATCAGTGACGGAAGTTGGAATTTGCACACCAGTACCACAACTGGATGTCCTCTGAGTGGGATCAGGCGGTCTTTTCAGGTGAATCACGTTTCATGCTCCATGGGACAGATGACCGACATCCTGCAACCATATTGAGAAGGGTCCAGCCAGAGGAGGGAGTGTTAGTGTCTGAGGATTGATTTCGTGTCATTGCCTGGGTGATATTGTCATTCTGGGTGGCACAATGGATCAGCACAGGTATGTATGTATCCTTAGAGACCATGTCGACTGCTACATGCAGTTTGTTTTTCCTTGGCACTCTGGCAGCGGCCATCACAACAATCCAACCTGTCACATTGCTGGCAGAGCACGAGCATGGTTCGAAGAGCATCAGGGTGAATTTATTGTAGTTTCCTCCACACAAAACCCCTGGATTTAAATGTAATCAAGAATCCGTGGGATCGCCTCAATTGGGCTTTCACGCCGTAGATGCTCAGCCGAGAAACGTATTGCAGTTGGCCACTGTACTGCAGCCAGCATGGTTCCACATCTCTGTCAGCAGCTTACAGAACCGAATCTCACTGCCTGTCTTCCTGCACGTTTTGCAGTGGTCCGCACTGCAAAATGTGGTTATTCAGACTTTTGGCGAGGGGGCCACATTATGTGACAGGACAGTGTAGTGGCGTTGTCAGTCCAGTTCCGTACTGTGTGTTACGACATAAGACACATAATATTCTTCATTTATACCAGAGTAACAGAACGAGTAAAGAGTCTGACTTCATCTTACCATGTCAAAGCAAAACACAAAATTTCTAATTCTCCATCAACCAGGCGTCTTCAAGTGATGTCATCTCAGCATAGAGGTAGCACTTTCCCAATGAGGCTTGAATACAACTACAGTGAAGCAGGATAAGGCCCATTCCATCCGATATAATAAGTTTTGTAGTTTATAGCGATACCAACAACTTTTTGTTATGAACACTAGCCTTTCCCAATCAGCTTCGCCATTTATTTGTTCAACACAATCATTGAACACAGTTCCTCCTCCTCCTCTCTGTCCTCACCTCTATGCTCACCTCCAGTCCACCTCATTCTCTTACCTCTGGCAGCCTTTCTCTTCCTCCTCATACTCTCTATTTCTGTATCTCCTCCTTCGACTGTCTTTGTCTGTTTCCTCCATCTCTTCTCTCTGATCACATCTTCCTCCTACCTTTCTCTGACCATATCCACCTCCCTGTCTCTCTTTCCATCTCCACTCCTCCGCTTCCTTTACCACGTGCCTCTTGCATCTCCCCCTCATCCCCTCTCTCTGTCTATTTCCTCCTTCCCCTTGCTCTGTTCAACCCCTTCTCTATTCATCTCAATGTATCCCTAGCCATGCTCGTTGGCAAGTGTAGCCCCTGTAATACATTTCAATAATGCAGGTCGATACTACTCCCACAACACGCCTTCTTGCGGGATAAGCTAAACCTCAGAGGGTTTTAAATCGTTTATTTTCTCCTGACATACAGGCACTCCGCTGCTCGACTCGCTGTGGCTCACTTCGTCGCTCGCGCACGCCAACGCCACTAGCCCAACGCCATGTCGGGACACGGAAAGGGAGGCAAAGTCAAGGGCAAATCAAAGTCCCGCTCAAGCAGTGCTGGGCTCGAGTTCCCGGTCGGCAGATAAGAAGAAAAAGAAAAAAAGAAAAAAATAAGTTGAGCCGTGAAAAAAATTGCTGTTTTGAAGAGCGCGCCGCAGCGCGTTGTGTGAAGCAGTCGCCCTCCGTTTCTGGCGGTGGCGCCGCTGTGGCAATCGCAGCTTTGGTGTCTCCCTCTGGTGGAAAAGGGGAAAGGTTACCTGTTCACGTGCATTTAAGGGACGCTATGAGCTCGTCAGTCGGTCAGTCTGAGTCGGTCAGCCGGGTCGGTGAGGGGCAGTCCGTGTCTGTCTGTCTTCCGGAATGCTAGTATGTGTTAGGCCGCCAGTCTGCTCGAGTTGCTCGGGCAACGGTCATTGGTGGTTGAATCTATCGGTTGGTCGGTCGCGCACTGGGACACAAGATGACTTGTTCCCCTTGAGCGTCGGAGCATGTTAGGTAGCCACGTCAGTCCAGTGGACCACGCCGTATAGTGAGGGGTAGTGGCTTCGCGCCCGACACGAGAGCAACAGGAGTCAACCTACAACATCGGTCTGGCCGGCGCGAGCTGCGACGCCGTGAGACGGGAGATCGGCGCGCCTTCCTGCGTCCGTTGAAGCGTCTGGCAGCGGACGGTTCGGGAGAGCGTTTTGGGGATGCTGCGCCAGGTCTTCACCAGACATCGCAGTTTATTAGAAGTTAAGTGATTCGTGATATGTTGTTTCATTTACTTGTTAAATTCTACTTGTTTTCTTGGTCAGTCTCTCGTCCCCAGCTTGCTCGTCTGTCTCCTGTCCGCATTTGTTAGGCAGTTAGTGTCTGTCTGTCTGTCGGTCGGTCTGCCGTACGTTAATAGCTGCCTCATTCATGTTTATCGGATTCGATGTTAACGTATTTATAGCTTAAGGTGTAAAGGCTGAATTCCTGAAATATGTTTTTAATTTGTCTATCATCTTGAGAGGCGGTATATGTGTAATGTAGAGCATGTTTGTACATTTTATGTGAGATTGCATTTCATGGGTTTTTATTTAAATGGTCATTTTAGTATATAAAGTTGCCACCCCTCCACCATAAGAGTTTTCTTTTGAAAACAAGTTGCACTTTCAGTGGCAAGCAATTTTTTAATGTGAGTGTTTTGTACCATTTCCATCCCTCCTACGGGTTGCATAGTATATGTGTATGTGTGAGTTGTTAAAATTTTTAGTTCAAAGTAATCTGGTATGTTGCAGATCTGCATCTGTGTAGTCTTTCAGAGGTTGTTGTGAGCGGTCGTGACTCCTGACATACAGGCTGCGATATAACGCAAGTCGATAAAGGAAACCAATACTACTCTAACACAACACACCAGTCATGCAGATCAGTCCATGTGTTGGGGCATGGAAAACGGTTTCTTGTCCCTGACATGTTGGCTGCACTGCAGGGCAGGTTGATTTGGCAAACTGTTTCCACACGATATGCCTGTCATGCAGGGCACCCTGTACGCCAGGGGCTGAAGAAACATATTCTTGACTGTATATCTGCTCCTACTGGAGCTACAAGATAACAAACCTAATTGTGGTGACACTTGTGAGGCCTACTGTTTCTTTGCCAGGTTTGGTTGAAATAGACCAGGGGCTTGACAGAAGGTGCTGGACAAACTCTACGTTATATATGTAATAGATTTTAGGGTGAAAATAGTAAAGTAAACAATATGTAATCGTGCACAAGCTTACAGGATTCACTCTCAAATCTACCAGTCACTCTTATGGAACACTATACAATTCTTAATAACTCTCCAAATCACAAATATTGTCATTGCATCACAAGCACTCTCTTAAACTCAGCAATAATCTGCTTTGCTCACATATTCCAAATCTGTAATTCATCCAGCATAGCAAATGAACCGATTTGGTTCCTATTTCCCAACTTACCTGTACTTTTAAACTTAACACTGAATGGTTGGTCACAAACCACTTCGCTAGTCGCTCATTTCACATGAAGAGGAAATGCTTTCAGACTTCGAGGACAATATCATAAATCCAGCTCTATAGAAGGCAAGTGCACTCATTTATCAGCATTATGAACTACAATGAAGAGCCAAAGAAACTGGCACACCTGCCTAACATCGTGTAGGGTCCCTGCGAGCAAGCAGAAGTGCTGCAACACGACGTGGCATGGCCTCGACTAATGTCTGAACTAGTGCTGGGAGATCTCTTCTGAACAGCATGTTGCGAGGCATCCCAGATATGCTCAATAATGTTCATGTCTGGGGATTTTGGAAGCCAGCGGAAGTGATTAAACTCAGAAGAGTATTCCTGGAGCTACCCTAGAGCAATTATGGAGGTGTGGGGTGTCGCATTGCCCTGCTAGAACTGCCCAAGTCTGTCGGAACGCACTATGGACGTGAGTGGATGCAGGTGATCAGACGTGCCAACTGTCAGAGTCGTATCTAGACGTATCAGGGGTTCATATCGCTCCAACTGTACACGCCCCACGTCATTACAGTGCCTCCAGCAGCTTGAACAGCCCCCTTTGACATGCAGGGTCTATGGATTCATGACGTTGTCTCCATACCCGTACAAGTCCATCCAGTCACCAACAGTCCAATGTCGGTGTTGACGTGCCCAGGTGAGACATAAAGCTTTGCGTCGTGGGGTCATGAAGTGTACACGAATGAGCCTACGGCTCCGAAACCAATATCGATGATGTTTCGTTGAATAGTTTGCACGCTGACACTTGTTGATGGCCCAGCATTAAAATCTACAGCAATTTACGGAAGTGTTGTACTTCTGTGACCCTAAACGATTTTCTCCATCGTCGTTGGTCCCGTTCTTGCAGGATCTCTTTCCGGCCACCGCGATGTCCGAGATCTGATCTTCTACCACATCCTTGATATTCGCGGTACACTCGTGAAATGTTGCATGGGGGCTTAATTAAGTAAAATGCAAATATTTTTAGTTAAACCGTATGTCCGATTACGCTGTGTCTCGTAAACGCTTGGCCCTGACTAGTATTATTACGCAATCTGACTGCATAGAACAACAACAAAGAATGAAATGAAATTTTCCGTTAACACAATTAATTAATTAAGTCCCCAGCAACTATAAAACCTACGAAACTAAAGCACAAGTATAACTGTTCTGTGTGTGGAAGTATGACTCAACGTACACATCTGGCACGGTTCTTCTTCAACAAGACAAGAAATTTTAAATACCATTTATACTGACGTGATAAAAAAAAATTAGAAATACTATAATTGCGCAAGAGAACCAGAATTACACTCTAATACAAGAACACAAGCCAGATGCTTTGTTGACTGAACCTGTAATGACACATTATTTAAGACACTGAAATAATGAGAGAGAAAAGAAACTTTTTTTTTTTTTTTTTACCTTCGTTTATATTGATGAAAAGCACTCTAAACATTACAATCTCTCCACACCGACTCGCTACTAGCACATCTCAACAAGAACTTTTCAGTATCACATCTCAGCAAGCACTGCCTACTACGAGTTCTCAACAAGCACTCTACTACGAGGTCTCCCCAAGCACTGCCAGTGGAGGCGGCTGAATAATACTCTTTGGCGCAATCTCTGGCGCAGTGGCTCAGTGTAGCCACCTTTCAATGTTTGTACGGGGAAATCCCCACTTCATTGCTACCTCGGAGATGCAGTTTCCCATCTCTCGTGCGTCGACTGTAACACTACGTTCAAACTCACTTAAATCTTGATAACCTGCCATTGTAGCAGCAGTAACCGATCCAACAACTGCGCCAGACCCTTGTCTTATATAGCTGTCGCCGACCGCTGCGCCGATTTCTGCTTGTTTTCATGTCTCTGTATTTGAATACACATGCCTATACCAGTTTCTTTGGCGCTTCTGTATATTACTTCAATAAGTAATGCTTGGAAAATACTGGAACTAATTATTTACAGACGAATCGAAAAAGTGGTAAAAGTCAACCTTGGGGTAGATCAGTTTGGGTTCTGAGGAAATATAGAAATATATGGGGTAATTCTGAACCTGTGACTCATTCTACAACATAGGTTAAAAAAGGCAACCCATAACTTCTAACATTCCTAGATTCAAAGAAAGGTTTTGACAGTGTTGACTGGACCACTTTCTTCGATATTGTGAAGGTAGCAGCGATAAAACACAGAGACTGAAAGTTTACTCACAACTTCTACAGAAACGAGTCTGGTGCTGTAAGACCCGAGGGACATGAAAGGGGAGCAGTTGTTGTGAAGGGACTGAGACGTTGTTGGAGCCAGTCCCCAACGTTATTCAATCTGTACGTTGAGATAGCAGTAAACGAAATCAAGGAAAAATTCAGAAAATTGTTTAAACTTGAGGGAGGGGAAATAAAAACTTTGAGGTTTTCTGGTAGCATTGTGATTCACAGACATGGTAAGCGACTTCGAAGAGCTGTTAAATGGAATGAATAACCAATATAACTTCGGGTGATGTAGCTGCATACATTCCACTTGTACTTCTAATATTTCGGCCGTACACAGTTCATCCATCTTTGGAGTTATACGAATGTGTCATTCGGATCACTCTGAAGGTAGATGAACGGTATGCGGCCGAAACATTAGAAGTTGAAGCAAAATTTATGTGGCTTCACACCCGAAATTTAATGTAGTCATTGCACAGCGAGAACATTAAGAAGCACGGAATGAACAGTGTCTTGAAAAGAGGTTATCATATGAACATCAACTACAATAAAACAAGGGCAATGGAATATAATTGAATGAAATCCCGTGAGCGTCAACGAATTAGATTAGGAAATGAGATACTAAAAGTAAAAAACTAATGTCAGCTGAAGTGGGTTGCATATAAAATGTGGACTGACTATGGCACGCAAAACATTTCTGAAAGAGAGGAAATTGTTAAATATAATACGACTTAGCATGTTAGGAAGCCTTTAATGAAAACATTTGTCTGAAGTACTGCCTTTTAGGAAAGTGAAAAGTGGGCGAGAAGCAGTTCAAACAAGGAGAGAATGCTTTTCAAACGTGATGCTGCAGGAGAAATCAGAAGACTGCATGGGTACATCTAATAACTAATGAAAAAATAGTGAACTGAAACGAGGACTAAGAAATTTACGTATGGAATAACTCAGGTAAAAGAAGAGATCGGACGGTAGGACGCATCCTGAGCTATTGTCATTATAATGGAGGGAAGTGTGTTGGATTAAAACTGTAGAGGGAGAGCGAGGCTTGAATACAGTAAGTCATTTAAAATGGATGTGGGCTGTAGTACCTATCCAGAGATTGACAAGGTTCTAGAAGATACAGTAGCGTGGAAATTTGGGTAAAATGATTCTCTGGACTGGAGATCACAGCAACAGAAACAATGGTGTCTGAATAAAAATTTGTGCAACGAATAGAATGATTCGTCTAGAAAAAATTGTTTCCTAGTAGATTTAAAACTTGCTTTACTGTCCGTCACATATTTTATGCTACTGAGGAAATTATAAACAGTTTCTGTCAACGCATGTTAAACTGCTTTTGAGTCTCTTGCTGCATTAACCATGAGTAATCATGGTAAATGTTTTCTTCCTGTGTTGTAGCTATCGTCATCGCAGTGAGCAATGGTCATAATGTTCGGCTTGTCACTGTATATACAAAAGCAGTCAGCTCACACACAACATGGAAGACAAACTCAAATCACTTTTCGAGTCCCTCCCTAATATTTGTGTCCCCCAAGAAGTTTTCTTGCGGGTTAAGCGGAAAAACATCGAATGCTTTCAGGACACAATCAGCTGAAGATAACAGCTTGAGCAGATATTGAAAAAAAATGTTCAAATGTGTGAGAATTCCTAAAGGACAAAAGTGCTGAGGTCATCGGTCCCTAGACTTACACACTACTTGTTGTTGTTGTTGTGGTCTTCAGTCCTGAGACTGGTTTGATGCAGCTCTCCATGCTACTCTATCCTGTGCAAGCTTCTTCATCTCCCAGTACCTACTGCAACCTACATCCTTCTGAATCTGCTTAGTGTATTCATCTCTTGGTCTCCCTCTACGATTTTTACCCTCCACGCTGCCCTCCAATACTAAATTGGTGATCCGTCGATGTCTCAGAACATGTCCTACCAACCGATCCCTTCTTCTAGTCAAGTTGTGCCACAAGCTCCTCTTCTCCCCAATTCTATTCAATACCTCCTCATTAGTTATGTGATCAACCCATCTAATCTTCAGCATTCTTCTGTAGCACCACATTTTGAAAGCTTCTATTCTCTTCTTGTCTAAGCTATTTATCGTTCACGTTTCACTTCCATACATGGCTACACTCCATACAAATACTTTGAGAAACGACTTCCTGACACTTAAATCAACACTCGATGTTAACAAATTTCTCTTCTTAAGAACCGCTTTCCTTGCCATTGCCAGTCTACATTTTATATCCTCTCTACATCGACCATCATCAGTTATTTTGCTCCCCAAATAGCAAAACTCCTTTACTACTTTAAGTGTCTCATTTCCTAATCTAATTCCCTCAGTTTCACCCGACTTAATTCAACTACATTCCATTATCCTCGTTTTGCTTTCGTTGATGTTCATCTTATACCCTCCTTTCAAGACACTGTCCATTCCATTCAACTGCTCTTCCAAGTCCTTGGCTGTCTCTGACAGAATTGCAATGTCATCGGCGAACCTCAAAGTTTTTATTTCTTCTCCATGGATTTTAATACCTACTCCGAACTTTTCTTTTGTTTCCTTTATTGCTTGCTCAATATACAGATTGAATAACATTGGGGATAGGCTACAACCCTGTCTCACTCCCTTCCCAACAACTGCTTCCCTTTCTCACCCCTCGACTCTTATAACTGCCATCTGCTTTCTGTACAAATTGTAAATAACCTTTCGATCTCTGTATTTTACCCCTGCCACCTTCAGAATTTGAAAGAGAGTATTCCAATCAACATTGTCAAAAGCTTCCTCTGAGTCTACAAATGCTAGAAACGTAGATTTGCCTTTCCTTAATCTTTCTTCTAAGATAAGTCGCAGGGCCAGTATTGCCTCACGTGTTCCAACATTTCTACGGAATCCAAACTGATCTTCCCCGAGGTCAGCTTCTATCAGTTTCTGCATTCGTCTGTAAAGAATTAGCGTTAGTATTTTGCAGCTGTGACTTATTAAACTGTTAGTTCTGTAATTTTCACATCTGCCAACACGTGCTTTCTTTGGGATTGGGATTATTATATTCTTCTTGAAGTCTGAGGGTATTTCGCCTGTCTCATACATCTTGCTCACCAGATGGTGGAGTTTTGTCAGGACTGGCTCTCCCAAGGTTGTTAGTAGTTCTAATGGAATGTTGTCTACTCCGTGGGCCTTGTTTCGACTCACTACTCACACTACTTAAACTAACTTAACGCTAAGGACAACACTCACACCCATGCCCGAGGGAGGACTCTAACCTCCGGCGGGAGGGGCCGCACGTTTAGTGACATGGCGCTTCCAACCGCGCGGCTACTCCGCGTGGCAGATATTTTCAGTGCCAGTTTTATTAAGGCTCTGATTTTATAGCATTAATTACTGATGTAGTAGAAGATGTGTCACTGAATATTCGTAAAAAAAGAAAAATAGCGTTTCAAAATGACATCACGTCGTCATATTTTGCGGGTCCCAAACAGACAAAATAATATCCACGGAAATGTGTGACTATCGTTTTTGTCCACTACAGTCCCCCTATTTGATTCCTTTAAAGTTTTAGTGTTGCTTTTGCTTTGCAGCACTCATTTTTGACTTTATCGAGATTCTGAGGCAAATTTACATTAACTGCACTATTATGTATACAGTTCACTACAGAGTGGTTTTCGCAACCAATATTTAATGAAAGAATTAGGCGATCTAGCTTCCAAAACTTTCGTTAAAGTGTAGTATCATTTTTTTCTGTAAACGTTATCTCATCCTATATCATGATTCAATTATTTGCAGTTTTCCTTTACAATAAATATTCTCCAATATTTAACATATTTTCATCAGAAACTAAGATAAAAGAAAACAATTATATGCCTATTCTATTAACAATTACCAAGGGGTTACTTTCGTGGGTACTAGTCTTCAGTACATGTTAAACAAATTATTCTATATCTCCACGTAAATTCATACTGGGTGGCGAAAAGTACCCTGTACCACTAATAGTCATTTATTTCACTGTTCCTCTCGCAAACAGAACGAGGAAAATGTAACTGTCTACATGCCTCCGAGAGAGCGCTAATTTGTGTTATCTTCGTGGTGCACGTTGACCGCAGTTCATCCTTTCTGCAGTTAGCTTCAGATGCCAGCTCTCTAAATTTTCCAACGGTGTTGCTCGGAAAGAAAGTCACCTTCCCTCCAGGGGCTCACATTTGAGTTCCCGAAGCATTTCTGTAAAACTTCATGTTGTTCAAACCCACCGGTAAGAAACCAAGCAGCCCGCCTCTAAATTACATCGATGACTTCAAAAATGGTTCAAATGGCTCTGAGCACTATGGGACTCAACTGCTGTGGTCATAAGTCCCCTAGAACTTAGAACTACTTAAACCTAACTAACGTAAGGACAGCACACAACACCCAGCCATCACGAGGCAGAGAAAATCCCTGACCCTCGATGTCTTCCTTTAATCCTACGTGGTGCGAATTACAAACACTCGAGCGGTCCTCAACGCACTAGTGTGCTATATGCTGTCTCCTTTACATATGAACCACTTTCCTAAAATTCTCCCAATAAACCTACTACAATCCTTACATACTGGTTCCATTTGATATCTCTCTGCAACATTACGCCCATGTATTTAATCGACGTGACTTTGTATTCGAATATTACGGGTTTGTTTTTCCCACTCATTCCCATTAACTTATATTTTCCTACATTCAAAGCAAGCTGCCATTCATCACACCAATTAGACATTTGTGTAAGTCATATTGTGTCCTCCTGCTGTCACTCAACAAAGACAACATCCCGATCAGCGTCATCAGGAAATAACCTCAAATTGCTGCCCGCTATGTTCACCAGATCATTTATGTATGTAGAGAATAACAGCGGACCTGTCACTCATCCCTTGAGAACTCCCGATTATACCCTTGCCTCTGATGAACAGTCGCCGTCGAGGACAGAATACTTGATTGTTTACTTAAGAAGTCTTTGAGCCACTCACATATCTGGAAACCTTTTCCGTGCGCTTTTACCTTCCTCTACTGTCTGCATTGGGGCACCGCGTCAACTGCTTTTCGAAAATCTTGGAATATGGAATGTGGCTATTGCTCTTCATCCATAGTTCGCAGGGTACCATGTGAGAAAGGGGCGCTGAGTTTTGCACGTGCGATGCTTTCTAAAATTGTGCTGATTTGTGGACAAAAGCTTTTTCGGCTCAAGGAAATTTATTTTATTCAAATTAAGAACAAGTTCAAGAATTCTGCATCAAACCGAAGTTAAGGATATTGCGTGGCGGACTTGTATGATTGTCTTCTTAGCATTTCGTTACCAGGTGGTATATGGCTCACGCTCATGAATTGATTCATTTCAAGTGGAGAGCAGATGCCGTTTCTGGGTACCAAGTGTTTATTCGATGAAAACATGGGGGAGAGTGAGTTACACTACAAATTTAATTCCAATGACTCTGAGTGTTGGTGGTTGCTTAAACTTAAGCGATCATCCAACAGGTCTTGAACTGCCTTACATCAGGCATCGAAATTAGCATTAGCATTCTGGGCATTTCCCTATGTTTGATTTGTCAGCTAAGATTCTTCCATATATGAGTCCAATTATTTGTTAGCAGTCTTCATTGTCCTCATGTAATTCCTTCATCCCCCATCACAAAATAAACACACTTGCCAAAATATAACCGTTCTAAAACCATCCCAGAAGAGTTCATGGTTTTGGAATATCTCTCAGGGTATGCAAACCCCAAGTTTAGTCGTGTTGTGAACGTACAACGGTTGTTGCAGTGGAGCCTCTTCTATTAACTATCACCCTGGACAGCTGTTGAATCAAACGAGAGTCATCGAACTCACATATAGTGGTATGCGAGAACTGCCTATGACAGGACTATAAGGTGGGTCCCTTCCACTTCTCAGTGCTTCGTGACAGCTAAATGTTCCGTTCACAATTTGCACCCTTACTAGATATGTCTCGCACTGGGCTTTGTGCCATCATTTGTACTTGGGGCTATGGTATCTTATCTCTTCTTAATTTTTAAATGGTTTAAAAATGTATCTTCTTCCTCTTCCTCCAAAGTATATTCTCTAACTGGTAACATTTTCTGTTTAGCTTTCGTAGACTTGAAGATTGTTGTTCACCTGAATCTGGTCATGTAGCTCCTTCTTTGTATTGCGATGTGGACAAATTTATAGTGAAATATTACGGATCCAGTGTATCCATAAATGGTAACGGCAGGTTTTAGAGATACGACTATCTTGGAATTTGATTAATATAGTTCAAGGGATAGCCTAGATGGTTGAATAACAGGAATATCGAACGCTGGTGTATTTTATACGTGATCTTGGAGAGCGTACAGAACTACCACGAAAAAGGAAGAAAGGTAAGACAGTAGATCCGGCAGGGATTCGCACAGTAATGCCATACACTAGCGATAATTACGCGAATGTCAAGATCAAGACGGCAGTGGGCATAGATGTTTACTGGCAACGATTTTTGCGACACTAACAGCCTTATATGAATCCCTCCCTGAATACGCAAGCCTTAGGGAATAGCTAGGCAATGACCACCTCTACGAAACTGTACCGGCGTGCTTCAGAAGCGCTTCAGGGGAAACGCAGTCCCCAGATAAGCACCATCGGAAGAAGATAAACGCAAGCTTCATAACGACCGTTATTCAAGCGTATAAGTGTGTTGGCTGTGTCATGGCTGCACAAACACTCTTGAGTGGGATTTGTGATAAATATTATGCATTCTTTCAAAAAGAACTTTTTGCTTTGGTTTCTATAAGCTATGTGGAGGTCAACAAGGGGGAAGGTATACGAGCAGACAGCATGCAAACATGTACATTCATTTTGAAACTGCAATATACATTATCGCTAGAAATAACTTCAAATTATATAATACTCTAAACACTGGAGTAGGCAAACGAATGCGATGTATAAGCACGAGAAATCACTTTTACCAATATGAGGAATATTCTAACATGTGCGAGACTGGTGCTGATCTATCTTTGTACCATATTTCCATATTTACGCAAGGACAGTCTGTGAGTCTTTTCTGAATTTGGCGTTGAACCTACGGCCTGCAACGTAGGAAGATACCATCTCACGCATTCAGATTTCAGAAGCGTGCAGCAGTATGGACAGCGATATAATCAGACAATGTTCTCAATGTCGGTTCCACTACACTCCATGGAAAGGAAACGCTATCACTAACAGAAATTAGTGTATGGTTTCAGGCGTAACTACATGTAAGTAAAAATGGAAATCTTAGATTTTCGTCATTAAGGTTTATTTTTACTCCAGTTATGACTTCATGACATAACAGTGTTAGCAAAATTACATACACAACGGTAAAATATTGATGCTGGGTGTTCACAACTGGGAAGCGAAATTCCTATTATAAGGTTCTTTAAAGGTAAGACGGCTGATGACCATGTCTGGGGATCGATAAAAATACCAACAAATTAAATGGAATTGGGTCCAGAGATATCAATTATGCTAAAATGCCCGGTGAAAATACCCAAAATTGAATGAGAATTGGTAAAGAGCAAACAAAAAGAAGCACACAGTTAAAACAATTCTATAACTTAAAAGAGTATAAAGCACTCTACAGTGACTGATCAATTATTTTCGTTAAATTGGATATCTCGCATTTCTGCTTCAATTAAGCCCGAAAATCGTGACAATGTTTAACTACAGGTCATGGTTGAATGTACAAAAATTAGGAGAGATTGGGACAACCGCTCTTCTGAGTGTCAGCTGAATATCACTCGCTGGTGTGCAGCAAGCGTGCGTGTTTACGTTCCGTCGGCAGCGGCAGTGGCTGCTGTCGGCGCGAGCTGTGAACCTGAGCGTCTATTCTAAATCTTTCTCGACTGTTAAACACCAGTTGAATACATTTCCTAGTCTTCGGTGAAGCCGAGACTCCTAGTTATTCCCTAGCTAAGTTAATTGGGATGGTACATGCTATTTGGCTGGAATAGCACGTACGTCCTTACCCTAAAATCGTTCGCAAGCGTTAACTGTCATGCTCAGTGCGTTTCTCCTTACTAGGAGACTTTGCAGTTTAACAATATGTACACTAACTGCAAATAATCAACTATCAAAACTCCAAACTTCAGCAGAGTGTTGTGTCTGTTGATGACATCTACATTCCACATCTCCAGCTACGCGAACTATGTTCAGAAGGCAATTTGGGAATTGGTTCTCATTCCATGAGAGTGACTCCAACAAACTCGCACTTATAAGTTGAAAATCATATTGAGACAAATCAGTCTGTCTCAGCGAAAGTCACACAGAATGTAGCTCGGACGTGATGTCTTAAGATGAGTTTCACTGTTAAGCTGAGTTAGACTGAGGTGTCGGCTGTAACCAGGATGGTTGCCGGACCAATGAATGAACAGTGTTTTCCGTCGTCAGCAAGACAGGAGGGAACCCTTAATGAACAAGTGGATTTCACGACCATGAGGAGGTATAGAATTTGTAAGACACTGGAGCACGTATTAGCAAAATATTCTAATCGTTGCTGGCCATTAAAAATGCAACACGATGAAGGCGGCATGGAAACGATGTCAAATTGGCATGAAGTTCAAATAATTATCAAAATCACGGGGTAGGTACAAGTGTCGCCATCTACGTTTTGTACGTGAGTCAGGCTTAGGCATCGATTTCTCGTTCATAGAACGTATTTGAGTGGTGTTTATTTGTGAGAAGATCGTGGTATGCCTCACGTAAGATAGAGAAACATCCGTGAGCAATTGTCGGCCTTCGACAGTGGCAGGATCGTGGTCTGTCGATGCTGCAGTTTATCGTTCCGTGACATTTCTGCTCACGTTGGTCAAGATCTCACGATCATTATGCGAAGAGAGATCTGTTGGGTCTGGAGGGTATGGCGGTCTTCCTATCGGGAGCCGAATGCCCCAAGTTCTTACACTGTCTGGCCAACGGCCTTGGTGCAGAGGTAACACCGATTCTCATCAGATCACAGAAGTTATGCTCTGTCGGGCTCTGCTGGCATTTGGATGAGTGACCATTCGGGTCTGCCGAGCGCTGTTGACAAGTGGGATGCATTCAGCCCTTGTGAGGCAAATTGAGGAGCCATTTGACTGAGAAGTAGCAGTTCCAGTCACGAAAACTGATAACGGCCGAGAGAGCAGTGTGTTGACCACATGCCACTCCCCACCCGCATCCAATGACGCTTATCGGTTGAGGCTCACAAACAGGTCGTTTGGTACTGTTGGGTCTCTCGAGGAGATTTCGGAAGGAGTCACATTTCCTGCCTACCATCACATACTGTTGGTCCTGGATGGGCAAAGACTATTACCTTCGATCCAGGGGAGATTACGAGCAGTAGGAGCCTAATAAAATCTGTAGTGAATGCGCAGTGATCAACTGAAATAATGTCCCTAACTGAAATGTTCTCCATATGACTGCATTAATATTAGATAATCTGCTTCCCTACTCGTGTAGTCAGTTTCAGTTCTCTACGAAATGCTATAAAAAACCAAAGAACTTACTCTCGTTGCCATAACTATTTTCATTTGAAATAAGCTACTGCACTGTAAATTGTCCTTCAGTCGCGTAAGAACCCAGTGGCCGACGGTCTTCTTTTAACGACCAAAAGCACTGGCGTTTACGTAGGTTCGTCAGTGCTAACAGAGAAGCAACACTGCCTGAAATAACCACAGAAATCAATCTGGTAAGTACGACGAACCTATTCATTAGGACAGTGCGGCTGAGTTTGGCGTTAATGGGCTATGACAGCAGATAATTGAGGAACCATTTGACTGAGAAGTAGTAGCTCCAGTCACGAAAACTGATAACGGCCGAGACAGTCGTTCTTCCCGCGAAACATACGCGACTGGAACAGAAAAGGGAGGTAATGACAGTGGCACATTAAGTGCCCTTCGCCACACACCGTTGGGTGGCTTGCGGAGTATAAATGTAGATGTAGATGTAATCAAAGCGCGTGCCTTTGCTAACAGCACGACATCGCCTACAGCGCCTCTCCTGGTCTCGTGACCGTGTCATTTGGATCCTAGACGACTGGACAGTCGTGGTCTGGTCAGAAGAGTCCCGTTGTCGGCTGATAAGAGATGATGGTAGGGTTCTCGTGTGGCAAACACCTCACGAAGCAATGAACCAAAGTTGTCAAGAAATCACTTTGCAAGCTAATGGTGGGATGGTGTGAGCTGTGTTCACATGGAATGGACTGGGTTCTCTGTTCCAGCTGAACTGATCATTAACTGGAAATGGCTATGTTCGGCTAGTTGGAGTCCATTGACAGCCATTCAGGATATTCATATTCCCAACAACGGTGTGACATGTCACTGGACTACAGCTGTTAGCGGAAGGAATGATTTGACCACCCACATCGGTTGACATGAATCCCATTCAATATTTATCGGATGTAATTTGGAGGTCAGTTAGTGTGCAAAATCATGCACCGTCAACACTTCCGTAATTATGGTCAGTTACAGAGGCAGCATGGCTCAATATTTCTACAGGGGACTTCCAACGACTTGTGGAGTCCATGCTATGTCCAGTTGCTGCACTACGCCGGACGGAAGGAAGTCTGAAGGGGCACTGGGAGGAATCCCATGACTGCTGTCACCTCTGTACAGCAGCTGCTAGTCACATGCTAATACAATGCAGAAGTGATTTGAACTTTCAGCTAGCCATCATATGTTCATATAGATTTTACTATCGGAATATTTATTTATTTCTCACCAATTATGTTGTTCCTTGTGTGTACCAAAATATTCATATATTATTATTGAAATAACATTTCCTAACAAACTGGTTGCTACATCTGTTGACTTCATTGGAAAGTACTGCCCAAAATACGGATACAGTAACGTTTATTCTTTGTAAATTTTCTACTGTCAAGTTATTGTGTGTATTGTAATATCTTTCTGCGAAAATTTCTTTGGCCTTGTTGCATATGTGATATTGCCAGCTTTGTATACATTTCCCATCTGCGGAGCACTGCGCAGTGTGGTTACGTACAGGTCATGTAATTGCTCCAGTATTTAGCGTATACAAGCCAACAACATTACAGCAAAATTACAAAAATGGTTCAAATGTGTCTGAGCACTATGGGACTTAACATCTGAGGTCATCAGTCCTCTAGAACTTAGAACTACTTCAACCTAACGAACCAAAAGACATCACACACATCCATGCCCGAGGCAGGATTCGAACCTGCGACCGTAGCGATCGCGCGGTTTCAGACTGAAGCGCCTAGAACCTCTCGGCCACAACGCCGGCACGAAATTGCACAAGATTTTCAGGGTAAGAATTGCCACTGCTGCTGCTACTACTACTACTACTCCTACTACAACTACTTCAACTACTACTACTACTACTACTACTCAGTCTTACATACTTAATTACAATGTGCGCGATCGTAGTGCGGCATAGTTATGTTTAAATCGTTCGTTTCTAAGATCGCTCTTTTTCTTTTTACCATAGGCACCACCTTCCCAAGAATCTTTCACTACAAGGGGTAATAAGGAGAAAAAAACTTATGTAAACTTCAATCAAATGTGCATCTACGATCCTTTAGAGCGTGTGTAGTTAAAAAGAACGAAGCAATGTCAGCCGTTAACAGCCAGCGACTTTCAATTAAAATGTTCTTCCCTGCACGGGAGTTATACAACGTATGTACTAGTACATGTTGTGATGCAGGAATGACGACGTGTGAAAGATAGACATCGCTCGCCTTGAGCAGGAAAAGCAGGTTCGAGTCCCGGTCCAGCACTAATTTTCATTATTGCCATTCCCTCCTACAGCTGATGATCGATCGAATTCGCAATTGTGAATACATTTAGCGTAAATGTACATCTCGTGATCAGCTGTCTGAAGATAAATCTTTTAGTTCGAAACCAGATACGATGCTCTTTACTTAAATACATAGTGGCTGGTTACTGCCATTTTGTTTGGAAGAACCAGCCTAAATTTTGTACACATTAATGGTCTCAGAACATCAGTTTTCGACAAAATAGCACACAGTAATGCTATCACGTCAACAACGTCTAGCTGTTATTGAGAACGAAGATAAATAGTGTAAGAAATTTTTCCCTATGTTCTTCGTAAAACACACTAGACGCTATATGCTGCATTTCAATTTGACATAATAATGTCCTTGACCTGGCACCCTGTAAATAAAATATGTCAGTCAGTCACGAACAAATTGCAACGACTGACAGTACATAATTATTTCTGTATTTCTCATTCAGCAGCAGTGGCATCCCGAGACTCCATAGAAGGCCAGAATATAGTCTCCATGCCGCCGTTGTTAACACAGTCTTCACCAGGTAATTTTATCTGTGGATACTGCATGGTGTCGTAGTACTCTTTCTGTAGCGGTTTTCACGCTTACTAGCGCATGACACAACCCCATTCTTGTGACTCAGTCAGGCTGATCAACGATGCTGTTCACTACATTCTTCTGTCATTGCCTTTTATAAGGAGAGTAAAATCGCCGCACCAACCGTCGTCTTGGGCGAACCGTTACAAGGCCCATTCACGTGCCGACCAGTCAGCAACCACACGTGCCGAGCTGGTCTGCCCCGTCACCTTCGCCTTTGTGGTGTACGATTTTATTGCAGTCAGGTCCCTGGTCTGGGGAGCATCTACTCCACCGGCGCATCTCTCGCTGTCTAACCCCCCCCCCCCTCCTCCCCTACCTGACACCCCACACTCCGTCCTTACCCTTCTGTTTCGGAGTGGTGGAAGCTGTCACGTGATTGGGCGCAGGTAGGGTCCCATGCAGATGCAGTGTGCGCACACACAATCAGATGGGCCGACAACCTGCCCAGTGAGGGTTTTTTTTCCGACTCGTCAGCCTGTGAATAGGCAGCTTTATAAAGGTCATCCGATGCAGGACCTCTGCAGTCACACATGTCTAGCACTTGGACCTAAAGACACATTGTTCACTCAGATGTGCAGGCTCGTATAGCAATGCCGCGTACCTCGAGTAGGAAACAGACTTGACTGAACCAACACATGTTGCCACACAATCAGTGTGACGACATTGATGACTGCAGACTGTCGGCACGGCGACTATTCTTATGGCTTTCCTTGACAAGGCAGCAGATATAGGCGCATGAACAGTAGTGTGCCCAATGACGACACTGGACACAATAGTGGCCCCACGTCTTTTCGGATAAGTCCCAGTTCTGCATGAATTTCTGTGGTAGTACTGCAAAGGGAATGGTGACTATGACGAAAATATTGATTGACCAATGATAGGGAAACATTCTAAACAGCAGAGCGTGGAGTGTTGGAAGTTTGAGTGTGGTAAGAAAGCTGACAATATGAAAATGAAAATTCCAAACCTCAGTCTAGATATTTTGGCAACTCATTGAAGTACGAAGAAGGTAAGATTTTCTGGTCATAGGTGTATAGGCAGCAGCAGAAAATGGTGTAAAATGCTGTAATGGGAGTAGGATTCATCTAGCATATGAAACAGAGCACAGGGTGAGTTACTGTTAGCAGTTAGGTGATTGTATTATCCTCATAAAAACCATACTAAACCAAAGCCAATAGCAATAGGTCAAGTAAACACACTGACCAAAAGCAGAAGATGACGAAATAGAAGAAAGTGCACATATTAAAAAAAGTTTCGCATCACCCCAGTTCCGAAAGTTCCGGAACCAGTATAGAAAATTGGAACAAAGATCAACATAAACATCATTTCCGCCCTTTTCATTGCCCATGAAACAGAAACATTGCGTGTTGTACCAACATACAGCGAGACCTTCAGAGGTGGTGGTCCAGATTTCTGTACACACTGGTACCTCTAATACCCAGTAGCATGTTCTCTTGCATTGATGCATGCCTGTATTCGTTGTGGCATACTATCCACAAGTTCGTCAAGGCACTGTTGGTCCAGAGTGTCCCACTTCTCAACGGCGATACGACGTCGGTCCCTCAGAATGCTTGGTGGGTTACATCGTATATAAACAGCCCTTTTCAATCTATTCCAGGCATGTTGGATAGGGTTCATGTCTGGAGAACATGCTGCCCACTCTAGTAGAGCGATGTTGTTATCCTGAAGGAAGTCATTCACAAGATGTGCACGATGGAGGCGCGAATTGTCGTCCATTAAGACGAATGCCTCGCCAATATGTTGCCGATATTGTTGCACTATCGGTCGGACGATGGAATTCACGTATCGTACAGCCATTATGGCGCCTTCCATGAGCTCCCATGACGTACGTCGGCCCCACATAATGCAGCCCCAAAACATCAGCGAACTTCCACCTACCTGTACTCACTGGACAGTGTGTCTAAAGTGTTCAGCCTGATCGGGTTGCCTCCAAATGCGTCTCCGACGTTTGCTTGGTTGAAGGCATATGTGACACTTTTCGGTGAAGAGAACGTGATGCCAATCCTGAGCAGTCCAATCGGCATGTTGCTGGACCCATCTGTACAGCGCTGCATGGTGTCGTGGTTGCAAAGATAGACCTCGCCATGGACGTCGGGAGGGAAGTTGCGCATCTTGCAGTCTACTGCGCACAGTTTGAGTCGTAACACGACGTTACGTGGCTACATGGAAAGCATTGTTCAACATGGTGGCGTCACTGTCAGAGTTCCTCCGAGCCATAATCAGTAGGTAGTGGTCATCCAATACAGTAGTAGCCCTTGGGTGGCCTGAGCGAAGCATGCCATCGACAGTTTCTGCCTCTCAGTATCTCCTCCATGTCCGAACAACATGCTTTGGTTCACTCCGAGACGCCTGGACATTTCCCTTATTGAGAGCCCTTCTGGCACAAAGTAAGAAAGCGGACGCTTTCGAACCGCAGCAGTGGCCGTCCAGGCATGGTTGAGCTATAGACGACACGAGCTGTGTACCTCCTTCCTAGCGGAATGACTGCAACTGATCGGCTATCGGACACCGTCCGTCTAATAGGGCGGGTTTAGTGACATCTCTGAACAGTCAAACGGACTGTGTGTGTGATGCAATATACACAGTCAACGTCTATCTTCAGGATTTCTGGCAACCTGGATGATGCGAAACTTCTTTTGATGTGTGTACATGGAGCCTTTGATAGAGTGATACAGTAAGTAAAAGTGGGGGTTAGTGTTATAATCATGGAAGCTTGGCACACTACAGTAGAGGTGGTAATAGACGAAAGAGCTACTGGAGTATATGTGCACGGTAATAGGGATGAGAGAGGGTAGTATCTGTGTTCAACAAAATTTCAGCTAATGGTAGTGATTCAGACATATCCATGTGTGGAGACTCCGAGAAGAACGAATGCTATCAGATAGCATTCATGATCGTCAAACTAGCCCTATATCTGGCTTGATAGTATGGGATGCCATTCAGCAGACAACACGTGTACCTCCAGTTTGCATGGAAGGTAACTTAGAGTTGAGCCCAATGGCTGTACACTATCTTTGCGTGATCCATGACATTACCTTTTAACAAGGTAAAGCAAGTCGTTTGTTATCTGTACCGTCCTCAATTGCCTAGTTACAGAGGGTACCGTCTGTGGCTGTGAGTAGCATGTTCTGTAAGTGTCTCACTGGAAACATCTGGTCATCAGGTGCCAAGAAGCTTGCCTGCCGCAACTCTGCAGGCACTACCATGGTTGAATTCCTGCACAGAGTTGAAACAGCGCCGAATGACGCCTTTTTATCTCTTAGGAAACCTCAGGTTGATTCAGTGCCTTGTCGGGTTAGAGTAGTGCTGCAAGAGATGGCAGCTGTGAATACTAATGATGGAAGAGAATTACCGACATCAGCCGCATGACAGTGTTGAAATAATCCGGTGGCAGAAACTGAAAATATGCACCTGACTGGAACTCGAACCCAGATTTCCCACTTTATTCGAGCGGTAGCCCTTTCTCTTCAGCGGTCGAGATGCGCTTCCCAACCAATGCAAATTCCCAACTTGCCGCACATTATTTCTATAGTGCACCCTGTTCACCATCCTTATTGCTCACAGCAAGAGTTTGGACCTAGCGTGCATCCACAATGAAGGTATATACTGCCGGGAAAAAAAATTCTACACCTTAACGGATAACGTGGATTTTGATCTGATGACGGCAATATGACACTTCGGGGATAGTAGACGTACTAGTAACGGTTCTAATATCGTCCACCAACAGATGGCGTACTGGTGTAGGTACCAGAGCTCCATCTGTGTCTGTCCTTTAATAGGGAATGCTCACAACCAGAAGGACTAGTACAGTGCAAACGTGTGAAGCAAGCAGGCAACCATGCCACAGCGATGCACTCCTACAGCCACTTTGAAAGGGTCAGATGGTACCTTCTGTGTGACAAGATTGTCCTTTCGGTCAATTGCCACACAAATTGGATGTGTTGCGTCAATTTTGTAACGATGCTGTTATCAATTCTCACGTGAACATTTTCACATCTACAGACGAGGTTCTGGACGTCCATGCAACACAGACGCCCGGCAGGGTCAGCCGCACGTGGTAGCCCCGCGGTCAGGGCGCCTAGTCACGGTTCGCTCGGCTGCCCCCGTTGGAGGTTCGAGTCCTCCCTCGGGCTTTGGTGTGTGTGTTGTTTTAGCGTAAGTTAGTTTAAGGTAGATAAGGTGGTGTGTAGGCCTAGTGACCGATTACCTCAGCATCTTGGTCCCATAAGATCTTATCACAAATTTCAAAAACTTCTCACCAGGGTTGTCGTATTGTAAGGGCAGCAGTGACAGAGCGTAGAGCTACCACAGAACTGATAAGAGGGCTTTTTATCCCAGACAACTCAGCACGAATTGTTGCGAAACGGTTATTAGAATTGGGACTACGGGCATGTGCATCTCTAGCCTATCTTCCGCTCAAGCCACAGTATCGACGTACATTGCTCTACTGATGCCGTCAGAGGGTCACTTGCAAAATGAAAGTACTCTTCAGCGATGAAAGCAGATTCTGCCTGCACACAATGCATCGTCGATTGTGCATATTACTTAGACCTTTAGAGTGCTGTGCATTCGGCCAAGACGTACTGGTCTCACCGCAGGTCTTATGGTCTGGGGTGCGGTAAGCTACAACTCTTTGTCACCTTTGGTATTTTTGGAGGTGACGTTAAATAGCGCTTGGTCTACGTGCAGAGTGTTGTTAAACTCGTTCCTTTGCGCACTTGCAACTGGATGGCGATATGTTGTTCCAACAGGACAATAGCCAGCCCACACACCGTGAAACTCAACAAGTTCTGCTAGACGTGCAGCAACTTCCCTGCCCAGCACGATCTCCGGACTTGTATCCAGTAGAAAACGTGTGAGACATGATAGAATAATAAGTGACTCGTGCGACTCGTCAACCAACAACTCATACAGAACTACGTGAACAGGTAGAGCAGTCGCGGAATAACGTATCCCAGGACAATATTCGCCACCTGTACAATCGACTGGGTGTCTTAGTCAGCACTTGCACTGTCGACCATGCAAGTTACACCACGTACCAATATGGATGTTTCAGCATGGGTCGCTACCTGATGACTCAGAACCGCTTTTGCTACTACTTTGTAATCATTTCATGTATTCCATAAGCAGTGTAGCAACAATAGATCATGAGTGAATTGGAAACTTCTAAAAGTCTGTACTATCTTTTTGCGGCAGTGTATCATGAAATGCCGTCAAGATACATAGATATTACAATTATGTGTGTATGTCGGGAAAAGGGACACCGCACATATAATGGTATGCCCTGACGGTATTTCGTGAGTTCTTCAGCAAGGATACAGCCTAGGTCCTACCTCTTGCAGGAATCATGCTAAATATCGTTAGCAAAGAATTTGGTGGACAGGGGACGCTACGGAAGTAGTCGACGACAAGTTCGGAATTTTGCTCACCAGGAATCGTATCCAGAGAGCCGAAGCGTTTAGATCAGTCGATTTTGTAAAGCGGGAAATCCGGTTTCGATTCCCGATCCGGCAAAAATTTTCACTTGTTACCACTGAATTATTTCATTGCAATGCCGAATCGAACTATGGCGTGCAAAGCTTACCAGTACTGTGGGATGGATTACCCACCCGGCTACACAGAGAATTGGGGTACATGGAGATCCCTCAACAGACTACGCTCGGGTGTCACGAAATGTAAGAGCAATTTGACTAAATGGGGTTTCCCAGAGGAGCCGCCACTCTGTGAGTATGGAGTAACGCAGACGACCTTCCACCTGCTACAGTGTACCCAATGTCCACCAACATGCACAACAGAAGACCTGCTACATGCAACGCCAAATGCAATAGAGATCGCTAACTTCTGGGCAGCAAAAGTGTAAATAATTGTCTTGTAAATATATATACACATGACATGTAAATATTGTACATTATTTTATACGTCGTAAACGCTTCTGACACGAATAAATACATAAATTGCCCTCTTGCGGCTGACACCAGTAAATCTCTTCCACCACGTGTGTATACAGTCTCGGTATCATGAATGTGTGGTGTCTTTTTGGACACATCCGAAAGAACAGACGTCGCACATATAAGAGTAATATCTGTATACTAAACTTGACACTCTGTATACCTCCAGATTGCGTGCCTACAATTTTAATCATTTAATCTTCCTAATATAAGCACTATTAGTAACATTTCGTTATTTTGCTTTCTATCTGGTCTTGCATTTTATTGGCCGATATCGTTTCTGTTCTGTTCCATTCACACACACTGAACCGAGAAATACGTGACTGTTTCTAAGTCAAGTATCGCACCTAATTATCATAGTCTCTAAGCAAGACATGCGATGGAAACAACATAGTTTTACCCAGTAGCCCTTGAATTCAGGTTTTGTATATTAATGCAACGGAGTTTCGTTAGAAAAGTGATTCCATGCATTGCAAACATTCCCTTTTAAGTTCAGTGAGCATCTCTATTATTGTTTTCGTTTGGACTATGCTGAGTTACTACGGTCCTAGTAGCGTGTGTCCGAATTCTACCAATGTCTGTTGTTATTTCCACTACTTTAAGACCGCTAGAACTGGAGATGTACACATTAGTAATCCGTACTAACTTCTTGTAGATGATCTCCGTTACGGATGCTGAGTTCGCGTCTTCTTCTCGTTTCATATGACCTGGTGGTATTACCTCTAAATATTGTAGTGTAGTAATTTTCATCGGATCAGTTGAATATTATAAAGAGACACATCTGATTTCAAGGTAGTAATACCAGAATCACATTTTTGTTGGTCCGTTTTGTAAAACAATCTATCTTTCTTCGAGTCCTGCGGATTCGCGTTTCTCTCATCTGTTTTCTTAGGAGTAAGACGTCCCTATTGGTGCTATTAAGCTATTTGATGATACTGCCACTTTTTTATGAGATACAATGAGTAAAAATTCACTAGATGTTGCCGTCATGTATCACTATCTGTGTAAGTGCATCGTATGTTTCAGCAGCTTATCTCCTCTGTGAAACTTACGTTCAGTGATGTGATGATTGCGCAATATCCGCGCACTACCATATGCTTAATTACATCATTTGAGTTGGAGCTTGCAGTCTGATTTGCTTTACATACGAAATCTGATTACTCATTCTGTTCACTGCGACAGATTTCGTCACACTTCACTGCATTTTCACACCGTCACACATTATCCAACTTTATCGCTACCAACAGCTATCTTTATGCATCACTTCATCAGAATAGGACCAAGAAATGGTGACAACCACAGAGTCAGCTACTGTGGGAATTTTATTCAAAACATTTTTCATTCCAAAATTAGTCACAATCATTTCCTCTGCCGCTGCCACTTATGTAACATATCCCGCCACATAACAGGTAACATTCTACCAGAACTTTATACAGATTATGGGCTATATTACAACATTTATACCATGTGACAGGCTCCAAAGTCAACGTCTGCTCTTTTCATTACAGACAATCTTCATCTTTTAATGAGCATTGTACGTGTCCAAAACTAGAGAATTAAAGTGAAAATTCTCTTTCAGTCATTTTTACATTTCCTTATGATAATCCACTAGCGATACTTAACTGTAGGCGACAACTTTGTCAGCGAGCTATCTACATTGACTCTATGTGATATGAAGTAATAGAAGTCATGGTTTTGCTGAGGCTTCGTAGTATCTGAATAGGCTGCTAAATTGAGCACTGTTGACCACTTTCAACGTAACCATCTTTTTCAAGTGTACATGTACGTATGATCATACATAACGAGTTACCAGATCCTACATGAAGTCAAAACGTGACGGGTCATATGAAAATGCATCATCGATCCAACTGTGTATAAACCGCAGTACAAAACATAATACTCATATTTCCAAATGAACTGAACAGTACAAAAACATTTCCTACACAAATGTGACTCTAGATCAACCACCTGATATACAGTTCATCTGTACCAGCTGTATGGCGGTCGTGAAACGCCTTTCAATAGAACACATCATTTTAATTTTGCTGGTACTGAATATACGTCATCTAGTACAGAATACTGCTAAACCTCCTACTGCTATTCAGTGAGGCACGCGCATATTCTTACATTAACGAGGATAAAGTCAAGCCAGTGAAGTAATTCAGTTGTGTCTCCATTATGGAAACAGAAAGTCTTCGCCGTAGTCGGAGCTATATTCATCAGCGCGAAATCAAAATGTGATTAACCGCGCAACAAACCTCGCTGAGAACTTTCCAGCGGAGCTCCATTCTTTAGCGCGGCCGAAAAGTTTTGTGCCCGTTATTTACAAGCCAATCACAAGTGTCTGCGTTTCCCCCGACTTCATCGGTTTTTCCGACGAGCGGCTGTCAGACAATAGAAGACTTTCAAGCGCCGTTGACTACCGACTCTCGTGTTCTCTTCCGTTTCCTTTATGTCTCCCAAAGGGCTTAATATTCACTCAAGACTTTCTGCGAAGCTTAAGAAAGAATAGATGCTGTAATTATAACAAAGTACTTTCTTGTTTACTCCAATGTACAGACGAATTCTAATCCTATTTCCGCTTTTAAACTTGTGTATTTCCAGAGGGTACTCATTTCATCTCACATTAACTCTGTTTGTGTAACGAAACACCGAATCACATTATCTTATTTCTGCAAAATTCTGTTTCATTATCTGTTTTAAGATAAGATGCGTTGACTCTGACAATACTACAACATTTTTGGTGAATGTCTTTGTTTGACTTCAGGTTACACTAAAGTATTCCAGAAAGTGTAATTTTAATACGTTGCTTATTTATAACTGTGCTCGTCACCCCCTAGCCACCCCAGGGGTATATAAAATTCCGTGTAGTTGTGGCAGGGTTTACATAGGAACTACAAAAAGAAGCATCAATACACGGTTGACGGAGCACAAAAGAAAATGTCGCTTGGGACATATCGACAAATCGGCAGTAGCGGAACATGTTTTTAAGGATGGAGATCACGAAATAAAATTTGGTGAGACAAGCGTGCTAGCGAGGACGTCTTACTATTATACACGTATCTATAGAGAGGCAATTCAAATCCACAAACATCAATACAATTTTAATCGTAAAGAAGAAGGATTAAAATTGAACAATATATGGCGGTCGACGTTGCATCAATCACGTGACAATCGATTGCCTGCAATCGAGAGAACAGACGATAGCCAGAGATAGCCACACATCGACGCCACGTGACGTGTGGTGGCGCCCTCTACGATCTCCATTTAAGCGGCAGCCCCAGCTCCTAGCAGCCAGTCGTCGACTCACCTCGGAAGATGTTCTCCGTAGTTGAGAACGAAACGTCAGGGAGAAGAATTTCTACAGATCGACCACGGCAACCTAGCCCGGACGTGTTTACTGATAAAGACGCCGGCCGTGAAAGCCTACATGGGATAATTACAACAATATTAAATTTTAATGAGAAGTTTCTTTACAAAATTATTCTTACGATTACGTTATGATGTTGACAAGTAGTACGATAAATCATCTGATTCCAGTTCAAAGCTTGGTACTATTTTTAGGATAACAATCAAGTCTATGGAGGATGGTTAATTTTGTGACGAGTTGAGAAAAATATTATCCAAGGTCGCTCGAGTTTACAGTGGACACAAACTGGTGAACCAACAAGTTTATGCCTCCATATGCGGTGTTTACCTTAGCCGTGATGAGCTGTCATCTGCCTGGCTGCTCTCGCCCTCTGAAATTCCCATAAAACTAATTAAACTTTTGCTGAATTTTCCAGCAGAAACGTAGGAAGAGTTTCTACATCTACATCTACATCTACATCCATACTCCGCAAGCCACCTGACGGTTTGTGGCGGAGGGTACCTCTATCGGATCTTCCTTCTATTCCAGTCTCGTATTGTTGTCGGTATGCCTCTGTGTGGGCTCTAATCTCTCTGATTTTATCCTCATGGTCTCTTCACGAGACATACGTAGGAGGGAGCAATATACTGTTTAACTCGTGGGTGAAGGTTTGTTCTCGAAACTTCAACAAAAGCCCGTACCGAGCTACTGAGCGTCTCTCCTGCACAGTCTTCCACTGGAGTTTATCTGTCATCTCCGTAACGCTTTCGTGATTACTAAATGATCCTGTAACGAAGCGCGCTGCTCTCCGTTGGATCTTCTCTATCTCTTCTAACAACCCTATCTGGTACGGATCCCACACTGCTGAGCAGTATTCAAGCAGTGGGCGAACAACGTACTGTAACCTACTTCCTTTGTTTTCGGATTGCATTTCCTTAGGATTCTTCCAATGAATCTTAGTCTGACATCTGCTTTACCAACGATCACCTTTATATGATCATTTCATTTTAAATCACTCCTAATGCGTACTCCCAAATAATTTATGGAATTAACTGCTTCCAGTTGCTGACCTGCTATATTGTAGCTAAATGATGTGGGATCTTTCTTTCTGTGTATTCGCAGCACATTACACTTGTCTACATTGAGATTCAATTGCCATTCCCTGCACCATGCGTCAATTCGCTGCAGATCCTCCTGCATTACAGTACAATTTTCCATTGTTACAACCTCTCGATATACCACAGCATCATCCGCAAAAAGCCTCAGTGAACTTCCGATGTCATCGACAAGGTCATTTATGTATATTGTGAATAGCAACGGTCCTATGACACTCCCCTGCGGCACACCTGAAATCACTCTTACTTCGGAAGACTTCTCTCCATTGAGAATGACATGCTGCGTTCTGTTATCTTGGAACTCTTCAATCCAATCACACAATTGGTCTGATAGTCCATATGCTCTTACTTTGTTCATCAAACGACTGTGGGGAACTGGTTTGAACGCGTTGCGGAAGTCAAGAAAAACAGCATCTACCTGGGAACCCGAGTCTATGGTCCTCTGAATCTCGTGGACGAATAGCGCGAGCTGGGTTTCACACGATCGTCTTTTTTCGAAACCCATGCTGATTCCTACAGAGTAGATTTCTAGTTTCAAGAAAAGTCATTATACCCTAACATAATACGTGTTCCGAAATTCTACAACTGCTCGACGTTAGAGATATAGGTCTATAGTTCTGCACATCTGTTCGACGTCCCTTCTTGAAAACGGGGATGACCTGTGCCCTTTTCCAATCCGTTGGAACACTACGCTCTTCTAAAGACCAAAGGTACACCGCTGCAAGAAGGGGGGCAAGTTCCTTCGCGTACTCTGTGTAAAATCGAACTGGTATCCCATCAGGTCCAGCGGCCTTTCCTCTTTTGAGCGAATTTAATTGTTTCTCTATCCCTCTGTCGTCTATTTCGATACCTATCATTTTTTCATCTGTGCGACAATCTAGAAAAGGAACTACAGCACAGTCTTCCTCTGTGAAACAGCTTTGGAAAAAGACATTTAGTATTTTGGCCTTTAGTCTGTCATCCTCTGTTTCAGTACAATTTTGGTCACAGAGTGTCTGGACATTTTGTTTTGATCCAGCTACCGCTTTGACATAAGACCAAGATTTCTTAGGGTATTCTCCCAAGTCCAGCAGAAACTCTTCCTATATTTCTCAATAAGCAGAAAACATGAACTCATAGAACTCATACCTAGTCTTGGAATATGGCGATATGCAAGCGCATGGCTGGAGCAGCGTACATATTAAAATGCCCTCTTAGTCTTCGCAAGGACAATTAACTAATTGGCTGGTTCGTTTCCCCACAGTTGGAGCTCAACGACGCTACAGCTAATCTCTAGCTGGATGTCAGCCGCTATGAACGCAGTGTTCACAGAAATTTCTCCTCTGCATCGTACAGAGCGTCCTTGAAAATTTCCGTCTTGTCTTTCTCATAGCCGAACTGTCTCCCCAGCTGGGTTCTTTCGTTCTCCATGTCACGGCTTTTTTCGACCAATAGGAGCATTCCTCTTATTTTGTGGAAACTCTCTCTACCAATTGCAAGGGTCCTTCCATTAAACTGCGTTGAAATCTCGGCACTTTACTGCTTCCCAGGGCGTTTCTGCCAATCTGACGTTTTGTGCCACTTCCAGATGCCTAAACGTTACATGTGTCTATCACGTGTGTACCACTTGCAGTTCACATGATCAAATGCGTCACTGGTTTTGTTCGTATCGATTTGGAATCCTGAAATGCAGTTTACTAAAAGTTTTTCTGTCCTCCTGGTGGTGTGGCCCATTACTCTCTCTCCCATCTCAGTCACCCGGTTGGTCAGTCATTGACTCTTGCCTGGGAAACCCCATAAGTAGTTTCTGTGGTGTCCCCTGTGGCACAGCATTTGCCTCTCTGTGCCCTTGCTTCCAAACCAAAATGTTTCCTTTCACTGCTTGTTCCACCTTCTGCTCATAAACATGCATTATATGGGATCGGTGTGATAGTACCGTCGATTGAGTGTCATCCCTTTTTGAATTACATAGTGATAGGCAAATTTGCTCATTACTGGCGAATTAAGTTTCCCTTTACGATTTATAATGTTCTTATGTAAGGTGTTAAACTGACCTTCATTTATTCTGCCACCTTACAATATGAACGAAGTGTCGTACCATAGTCAGAAAGCTTCGATTGTTCAGGAACAAGGATGTATAACGGGGTATTAGACTCTCCTGCGTTTACTACACGTTTGAGCAGTAGTAAATCAAAGTGACACTATAATTATCAAATTTGTATCCAGGTAACTAATTTTGTGACAATAATCAGTATAACCGTAAACAGAAAAATGTACAATATTCGCAAGTCTCATCAAAAGATGGAAGAGTAGGGTTTAATTTCCATAAAATTAGTTAGTTAACTGCTCATATGTTCCAAAGATATTTTGAACGATTTTTTAACAAAATTATGTGTAAATAATAAGTTGACATGATTACATACATAACATTATTTTTATTATTAGCTGACATATTTTTTCAGTCCTACTCATGCTGCTACACTTACAACTACGTATTTTTTAATGACAGGTTACCAGTCTCTTCATGTATGAAATAGGATCTGTTGTCCAGAAGCTAAACTGATTAAATTTAAAATTTATTTTTCTACAAGTCTGACATTTTACTCTGTTGGAGAAGAAAATCCTTGAAGAGGTACCTGTAAGATGATTGTATGTTAACACCACACGTTATTCCTAATGCTCGATTCTGTGCAGTGAATGAGTTACCCAAGAAATTTATTCCATAGTACGAGGGCGGTTCAGAAAGTAACCTCCGATTGGTCACAGTGCGGGTTTTGGGGGAGTAGCGACGCCATCTGTGCGTTCACGCACTCAACAGGTCAGTCGGCATCAAGCCGTGGTCGAGTGAACGTCGTACCTGCGCTAGTTTAGCTTTTGTGGCAGTTTGAAATGTGTGTTGCAATAGAAAACCCCGCCAAATGTGAAGTGCGTGCTGTCATAAGGTTTTTTACAGCCAAAGGATATTCTGCAGCAGCTATTCATCGTGAGCTTTGTGCCGTGTACGGACCAAGATTTATGAGTGAAGGAGTTGTCCGTGAATGGGTACGTTTATTTAAAAGTGGACGAGAAAACGTTCATGATGAAGAGAGGAGTGGTAGACCATCATTGGTGACTGACGAACTCGTTCAGACAGTTGATGCAAAAGTTCGTGAAAATCGACGTTTCTCAATGTCGGAGTTGTCTACTGGTTTTCCACAGATTTCTAAGACTCTCTTGTACGAGATAGTGACAGCAAGATTGGGTTACCGTAAGTTCTGTGCACGATGGGTGCCCAAAATTCTTACCGACCACCACAAAACTCAAAGAATGGCCTCTGCATTAGACTTTCTGTCACGTTATGAGGACGAAGGAGAACCATTGTTAAACAGAATCGTGACCGGTGACGAAACCTGGATTAAGTACGTGAACCCTGAGACAAAAGAACAATCAAAGATGTGGGCACATTCAAATTCGCCTACCAAACTAAGAAAAGCCTCGCAAGATTTTTCTGCCAGAAAAGTGATGGCAACGGTGTTTTGAGATGCCAAAGGGGTGTTGTTGGTTGAATTCATGGAACGTGGTACGACCATTAATCAAGACGTGTACTGTGAAACAATAAAAAAGTTACGACGGGCTATACAGAACAAACGCCGTGGTATGCTGACTTCCGGTATCGTTTTTTTGCACGATAACGCCCGTCCTCACTCTGCTCGCAGAACAACGGCCCTTCTTGAGTCCTTCAAGTGGGACGTTATCAACCATCCACCTTACAGCCCAGACCTGGCGCCAAGTGATTATCACCTCTTCATGCATTTAAAGAAATGGCTCGGGTCACAGCGGTTTGATGACGACGAAGAGCTCAAAGATGCGGTCACAGGCTGGCTCCAGGCACAAGCGGGTGATTTTTATGCAGAAGGAATTTCAAAGCTTGTGAAGAGATACGATAAGTGCCTCAATCGCTATGGAGACTATATAGAAAAATAGTGCAAAGATGTAGTTGTAAGATGTATATATTAAAATATTTTTATTTAACTTGGTGTATTTTTTTAAATCAACCGGAGGCTACTTTCTGAACGGCCCTCGTACAATGTTGAGTAAAAACATGCAAAATATGATAGAGGTTGATTCATTTGTTTCCAATAGTCCCAACGTGATTGTTTCAACTCCTCAATAATAAGTTTCATCTAGTTCAAGTTTTCACCAGAATGTACCCCCAAACGTTTGAAACATTCTATCCTGTTTACTGGATCCTGCTCAAGTGCTGCATCATTGTTGGTATGACTATTTGAGGTACAGAAATAAATCATTGAACGTTTGAGCTGCTACTTCCTCTTTGATGAGATTTATTGTAACACTACCATCGCCTCTAAAAAATACAAATTCCGCTTGATAAATGTTAATTGAATGTTCATGCATTGCTCCTTCTCCCTCTCCCTCTCTCTCTGTAGGTCCTTTTGCCGCCTCCCTTTTTCTGTCCCCTCTTTCTTCCCCTCTCTCAGTCCATCAGCTCCTTTCTTTCTGTCAGACTTCTCCTACAACCTCTCCGCCTCCTTCCACCGCCCCTCTCTACCTGCCTCCTTCTCCCCCTTTCTCTGTCCATTTTCCCCCCTTTCTGTTCACCTCTTCTTCTTCCCTCTCTCTGAACTTCAGCCTTGTTTACCGTCAATGCCAAAGATTCCTAGATTGAGAACTGAAGTCACGTAAAATAGATGGGTAAATCGGTTTGGGTCATTGGTATGTGGGATATGAGAGACCTCTCATGCTGCTGAATTCGTGAGGATAGCAGCTCCATTCATAGTAATTCGCATACTTTTGTTCCGCAGATAGGTAGGATTACAAACTTCGGACGATTCACTTTGCGTAATAGTATTCTAATCATAGGCTGATAAGCCACCAGTAAAACTTCCCGGTTTCCCTATAGAACCGACTGCGAGGAATAAAGCAACAGCACGTAACTGAGTATACAGTTTTTGGTTAATTTAAAAGGGGAAAGACTGTCTACAGGAATAACAATTAGAGTAATGGATGAAACACCCTGCTGTTGTTAAAACTGACTGCAAAAGAGAAAATGAAACCGAATATTTTCACAGCGTACCATATCATATCATTTTCTCTCTTGTAGTCAGTTTTAAAAGAAAAAGTGTACAATGCTGTTTAAAACTATATTCAGCCCATGTAGATCTGAATATACAGGATGAGTCACCTAACGTTACCGCTGGATATGTTTCGTAAACCACATCAAATACTGACGAACCGATTCCACAGACCGAACGTGAAGAGAGGGGCTGGTGTAATTGTTTAACACAAACCATACAAAAATGCACGGAAGTATGTTTTTTAACACAAACCTACGTTTTTTAAATGGAACCACGTTAGTTTTGTTAGCACATCTGAACATATAAACAAATACGTAATCAGTGCCGTTCGTTGCATTGTAAAATGTTAATTACATCCGGAGATATTGTAACCTAAAGTTGACGCTTGAAACCTCCGACGTTCAGTTGCGTGTTGTAACAAACACGGGCCACAGTCGGCGAGCAGCATCTGCAGGGACATGTTTACGATGACGACCGTGTTTACGAGTGTGGCTGTAGTGCACTGTTGTGGTTTGGTCTAGCTGTCGCAGTGTCCGCATGTAGCGCTTGCTGCTATTGTTATTCTGCATTCGTCTCCGCACGCAGACCAACTGGAATACACCGTGTTACCAGACGTCTGTGATAGTGTAGTGTTGTAAGAACTTTGACCATGGTGTATTCGAACTCTGAAAAGGCGGAGATGATACTCATCTATGGCGAGTGTCGACGAAATGCAGCTGAAGCCTGCAGGGTGTATGCAGAACGGTACCCGGACAGGGAGCATCTAATGTGCCGCACATTGCAAAACATCTACCGCCAACTGTATGCAACAGGTATGGTCGTAGCACGCAAACGGGTCCGTAACAGGCCCGTCAAAGGAGAAGCGGTTGCAGTTGGTGTGTTAGCTGCTGTTGCCATGAAACCACACATGAGTACACGGGACATTGCGAGAGCCGGTGGACTGAGTCAAAGTAGTGTCATGCGCATACTGCATCGTCACCGCTTTTACCCGTTTCATGTGTCGCTACATCAGCAATTACATGGTGATGACTTTAATCATCGAGTGCAATTCTGTCAATGGGCATTAACAGAGAATGCGTTGCAGTTCTCCCTGTTTACCGATGAAGCGGGTTTCACAAACCACGGGGCAGTGAATCTACGGAACATGCAGTCCTGGTCCGTGGACAATCCTCGCTGGCTCAGACAGGTAGAGCGACAGCGACCGTGGGCTGTAAATGTATGGTGCGGAATCATTGGCGACCACCTCATTGGTCCTCACTTCATTGCAGGGGCCCAAACAGCTGAAAAATACATCGCGTTTCTACAGAATGATCTGCCAACGTTGCTCGAAAATGTCCCACTGGAAACGCGTCGACGTATGTGGTGTCAGCACGATGGTGCACCTGCGCATTCCGCAATAACACTAGGCTGACCCTTGACAGTGTGTTCGACGGGCGTTTCATAGGACGTGGAGGACGCATAAATTGGCTAGCCCGTTCTCCTGATCTTACACCTCTGGACTTCTTTCTGTGGGGTACGTTAAAGGGGAATGCGTACCGTGATGTGCCTACAACCCCAGAGGATATGAAACAACGTATTGTGGCAGCCTGCGGCGACATTACACCAGATGTACTGCGGCGTGTACGACATTCATTACGCCAGAGATTGCAATTGTGTGCAGCAAATGACTGCCACGACATTGAACATCTATTGGCCTGACATGTCGGGACACACTCTATTCCACTCCGTAATTGAAAACGGAAACCACGTGTGTACGTGTACCTCGCCCCTCATGGTAATGTACATGTGCGTCAGTGAAAAAGACCAATAAAAAGGTGTTAGCATGTGGACGTAATGTGCTATTCCAGTCTCTTCTGTACCTAAGGTCCATCACCGTTCCCTTTGGATCCCTACGTAATTCGGTGCTCTCCGATACACACGATCGAACAGCGGAGGAGTGGTTACAATATCTCCGGATGTAATTAACATTTTACAATGCAACAAACGACACTGATTACGTATTTGTTTATATGTTCAGATGTGCTAACAAAACTAACGGGGTTCCATTACCAAAATAAAACGTAGGTTTAAGTTAAAAAACATACGTCTGAGCATTTTTTTAGGGTTTGTATTAACCAATTACACTAGACCCTCTCCTCACGTTCGGTCTGTGGAATCGATTCGTCAGTATTGGATGTGGTTTACGAAATATATCCAGCGGTAATGTTAGGTGACTCACCCTGTATATTAGGGTACCGTGTAAAAACGTGAAGTAAATTGGTCAAGAACTTTTCGAATTTTGGGTAACAACGTTAAACGACAACTTGTCTTTATACAGTGGTATAGGTGAGAGTGAACTCTGTTATTAGAAACGTAACACAATGTAGGGTGGGGAAGGAAAAGCAAGAAAATCTATCATCTCGATTTCAAAGGAATCATAATGACACGTCCTTTAGCCTGCTTGGCAAAACCAATGATAATCTGCCGGCCGCGGTGGCCGTGCGGTTCTAGGCGCTTCAGTCCGGAACCGCGTGCCTGCTACGGTCGCAGGTTCGAATCCTGCCTCGGGCATGGATATGTGTGATGTGCTTAGGTTAGTTAGGTTTAAGTGGTTCTAAGTTCTATGGGACTGATGACCTAAGATGTTAAGTCCCATAGTGCTCAGAGCCATTTGAACCCAATGAAAATCTAAGCCTGGATGGCCGGACGGTGTCCTGAATCGACGTCCTCCAGAATGCGACACCATCGTCATAACCCTGTGTCAACTGACGCGGTCACGAGTGTTTCCTTCCACAACGATCCACATCCCGATCCACTAATACTATAGCTTTTATCATAGAGAATATTACATCTGTTAGTAACAGCGGCTATGATAAACTTTTAGTCGCTGTACTTGATAATGTCATTCCCTCACCGAATAGAAGTTTTAGTGCGAAATACATTGTGTTACGTATTCGTTCCAGTAACTCCGAAATGCCAACACTGCGTACGTGAGGACCTGCTCAGATTATTGGATGGGCAATTTTGAAATTCCGTGATAGTATACAAGCTATTCCGTTATTTTTTTCACTTCTGGTATCTTTTGGCACTTTAAGCACGTTGCTCATCGGTTTTTATCTAAATAATATGTTACCAAAACATTGAATACCTTATGTTCTCATTGCTTCTCCGAGATAGTGCAAGTAAACGCAAAATACTATTTTGCAGGAATATATACTAATGAAAGTTAAGAAGATAAGTATCTACTAATTTAAGTGGATTACTATACTGTTGCACTCTATATCTATATCTCGTAATTGGGAAAGGCACTTACCTGTAACTTTACACCGTGAAGACGACACCGAATTCAGTCGTACCATTTTGACCTATGCTTATGACGATCTCTCGTAGAAACACTGCAGCATGTTGTGGTAGAACAACGCCAATGAATTAGTCACAGGTTCTGTGTTTGAAGGTAAAGATTTCAAACTGTGCCCATAAGAATGAAAAACATGTACCTTTGATATACTGAGGTTATATTTTTGTTGTCTTCTTCCTTCGCGTTCGAAAATAACAGCACCAATTCATTACACAGTAAGCCATACTGTGAAATGGGATCTATGTAACCCACGCTTTGGAACGAACTAACAATGGTTATCCGTCTCCCAGTAACAGAAAACGGTTTGTTGATACAGCAGTTAAAGCGCAGATGGCAGATGTGTTTCCGTCTGATATCCACACATTGTAAAGAAAATTGATGTCTCGTTAACACTCGCAAATCTCCTTACATCCCAGAGGATGAAGTATTTCATTTTTACGCTGTCTGTAATTTATATGACCGAGGCTGCAATTTACGGAGTATTATACGTCCGCATTTTTACCTTGAATAGCAGCTGCGATTCATATTGAGCGCAACACCGAGTACTTGTTGCGATGCAATTCCAACAGCACAAATATTGTCTACCACAAATAATGCTCTACGTATTTTTAATAGTTTTTTTCGGAACTAAGTATGAATGTCTTAACTGCATGCACTATCATCACGTCATGACTGATAATAATGTATGAAGTCCCTTTTAGCAAGAGTTAAATTGTGGTGGTTCCTATAAAACACACTGTAAACTCAAGTCCTCCAAAATCCCATTGTTAGCTTTGTTCGACTGCAGGTGAAGCATAGATGAAGAGATCTGCGCAGACTAGCCTAGCGTGAAGAGCTGCAGCAGTCAGCCTTCCGACTGAAATCAACAAAAACAATAACAACAAGAACAGCAACGACAACGCTTTCTCAGTGATTTCATGTCGTTGACAAATAGGAGACAACATTATAGGCTTGACAGTTGGAGTCTCCATTTTAGTGTTATACTGCCGAACTTCACCCGTGTTGATGTCTGCATTTTATTCACAATACTTCGACTACCGACCAAATCGTCTCCTTGAGGTGCTGCGAGTTACACCGTTAAGTGTACTCGGCGCTTTGACTCCAGCCAGACTGTGAACTATTGTTGGTCTCTGGCCGCTATTTATAGATGAGATAGACTCCTGAGGGCAACTTCTGCTTCTCAGAGCCCGCACTGGTGTTCTGTGGTACGAACACTCTCTCAGCTTTTTCCAGATTTGGTGGATGCCATATACAGGGTAAACCACCTAATAACTGCACCGCAAATATTGAAGAAATGGAAAGTGCTATTGATGTGAGGTTCTCACAGAATGGATTGGTAGTTAGGGTGTCGTATTGTTAGCCAATAAACATATTGTAATAATACTTGGAAAAAACATTTTTCATGCATACAACCATTTTTAAATGGAACAGTGCCTACTGACATTGTTTTTGTGGTCTTCAGGCCACAGACTGGTTTGATGCAGCTGTCCAACCTTCTCTCTGTGCAAGCGTCTTCATCTCCGAGTAACTACTGCAATCAACGTAAGTCTGAATCTGCTTACTGTACTCACCTCTTGGTCTCCCTCTTAGATTTTACCCCACTCGCTTCCTTCCAGCATTAAATTGGTGATCCCTTGATGCCTCAGAATGTGTCCTACCAACAGATCCTTCTTTTGGTCTGGTCGAACCAGTTCTATTCAGTACCTCTTCATTAGTTGTGTGATATGCCTATGTAATCTTCAGCAATCTTCTGTAAGACCTCATTTCAAAGGCGTCTATTCCCTTCTTCTCTAGACTGTTTTTCGTCCATGTTTCACTTCCGTACATGGCTTACTTTCAGGAAGGAATTCCTTACACTTAGATCTATAATCGATGTTACTTCCCTAGCGGGAGGGCGTGCCGGTCCCCGGATTAGTGTCGAGGTCCGGTGCGCCGGCCAGCCTATGGATGGCTTTCAAGCTGGTTTTCCATCTGCCTCGGTGAATGTGGGCTGGTTCCCCTAATTCCGCCTCAGTTACACTTTGTCGGCGATTGCTGCGCAAACCTGTCTCCACGTACGCGTACACCATAAATACTCTACCACGCAGACATTGGGGTTATACTCGTCTGGAATGAGACGTTCCCGGGGGGAGATTCCGCTGGGGGCCGAACGGCACAATAACCCTGGGTTCGGTGTGGGGCGGCGGTGGTGTGAGTGGACTGCTGTAGCCTGTTGTGGGTTTGTGTACCACTGAGGGCTACGGCGGGGACGAAGCCTTTCCGTCGTTTCTAGGTCCCCAGTTCAATACACACATACATACATACATACTCGAAGTTAACAAATCTCTCTTCTTCAGAAACGCTTTCCTTTTCGTTGCCAGTCTACATTTTATATCCTCTCTACTTCGACCATCATCACTTATTTTGCTCCCCAGATAGCAAAGCTCGTCTACTACTTTAAGTGTCTCATATCCTAATCTAATTCCTTCAGTATCACCTGTTTTAATTCGACTACATTTCATTATCCTCGATGCTTATCTTATATCCTCTTTTCAAGATACTGTCCATTCCGTTAAAGTGCTCTTTCTTTTGCTGTCTCTGACAAAATTACAATGCCATCGACAAACCTCAAAGTTTTTATTTCTTCTCCCTGGACTTTGTTTCCTACTTCAAATTTTTAGTTGTTTCCTTTACTGCTTGCTCAGTATATAGATGGAATAACATCGGGGATAGGCTACAACCGTGTCTCACTTCCTTCCCAACCACTGCTTTACTTTCATACCCATCGAATCTTATAACTGCCGTCGAATCTCTGTACAAATTGTAAATAGTCTTTCGTTCCCTGTATTTTACCACTGCGACCTTTCCAATTTGAAAGGGATTAAGTATTCCAGTCAATATTCTCGAAAGCTTTCTGTAAGTCTACAAATGCTATGAAGTAGGTTTACCTTTCTTTAGCGTATCTTATATGAGAAGTCGTGGGGTCAGTATTGCCTCACGTGTTCCAACATTTCTCCAGAATACAAACTGATCTTCCCCGAGGTCCTCTTCTACGAGCTTTTCCATTCTTCTGTAAAGGAGCCTTGTTAGTATTTTGCAGCCGTTACTTATTAAATTATAGTTCAGTAATTTTCACACCTGTCAGTACCTACTCTGTTTGGAATTGAGATTATTATATTCTTCTTGAATGCTAAGGGTATTTCACCTGTCTCAAATACCTTTCTTACCAGATGGAAGATTGGCTGGCTCTCCCAAGGCTACCAGTAGCTCTAATGGAATGTTGGTGCCTCTTTTCGACTTAGGTCTTTCAGTGCTTCGTCAAATTCGTCATACAGTATCATATCTCCCTTCTCTTCTTCCTCTACGTCATCTTCCATTTCCACAACATTGCCCCCAAATGCATCTCCCTTATATAGACCCACTATAAACTCCTTCCATCTTTCTGCTTTCCCTTCTTTGCTTAGGACTTATTTTCCGTATGAGCTCTTGATATTCATGCAGATGGTTCTCTTTTCTCCAAAGGCCTCTTTACTTTTCCTTTTGGCATTAACAGACTAACATTAAGTTAAATTAGAACGTCACTCGTGTTTAAAGTAGGATTCCTGTGCAACTCATCTATAAGTTATCGAATTTTGGGAAGTTTCTACGCCGACACTTATGTGTGCCATTCAGTCTGCGTAGTTGCTCAGTACGATGTAATTATGTTTGCTTACAGTGTGCTTGTGTGTCCCATGAGTGCACTGTGACTTGCTAGTCAATTATTGTGCGGCAATCCAAGCATTAGGTCATGAGAGGACGATAGGATTTACGAAAGCACAAAAAGCGGACATGCTCACGGTGTATGAAGAGTGTAGGGAGAATGCAGTTCGTTCTAGTACAGTGCATGGGGCAAGATAGGCCAACAGACCTCAACAATCTCGGCAGATATTAATAAACCTCTTCAAACAGTTACGTGAAAGTGGGAGAGAAACACCTGCACAACGTAACAGAAGGAAAGAAGTGACGATTGAAAAGGGGGAAATTAATGTTCTTGCTGTTACAGCTGATCCACACATTAGCTCCCGCGCAATCGCATCAGGAAGTGCATGTGTCAGGCAAGTGCCCTACGCATTCTCCATAGACATGGATTCCATCCCTACCACGTCTCTCTCTCCAGCAAAAGCTCCATGGAAACGTTTATGAAAATTGTGTTAACTTCTGTATGTGGGTATTAAGACAGCGTACTCCAATTGTATCACGCATCTTGTTTACTGATGAAGCCACGTTTACCAGTGATGATCAAGTGAACAGCCGAAACATGAACTACTCATCTGTTGACAATCCCCATTGGCTACGTCAGGTGGAAGGTCAGCGCCCATGGCGTGTAAACACGTGCTGTGCGGTAGTGCACCATGAGCTGATAGGTCTGTTTTTCATAGACGAGGAACTGAACACGCACAAGTGTCGCAGCCCCCTAACAGGCTATCTTCCACAGTGCTAATAGGCGTTCCTCTGCAGACTAGGGAACCTTTGGTACCAACTTGATCGCTGTCCAGACCGTAGAACTGGAAGTAGTACAACATGTCTTCACGCATTGTTTCCAAATCGTGTGATTGTACGCAAAAGACCTGTACTTTGGCCGGTCTTTTCCCCGCTTTTTACACCTATAGACTGTTTTCTGTGGAGAAATCTGAGAGACGCTGTCTACAAGGACATACCAACTACGCCCAATGATACGCAGCGATGTATTACTGCAGCCTGCTCGGACTCCGCTCTGATGCTAACATATGTGCAGCATTCGTTCCATACCAAACTGTAAGCATATATTTCCCTTGCTGGTGGTTATTTTGAATACAACCTATGATGATCAGTTCCCTCGTAGCTGGTCAGAATCCATGTAACTAGTGAAAGCAGTTGTGTTATTCTTAAGTGTGTGCTGCCACTGGTATTGTACTACAGTGAATGTGGGAAATTTTAAAAATGCGATTTCTCGTAAACGACACGCACTAGAATCCTGCAACCAACACCACTGACATTTTAACTGATCCTACATTTAGTTTCTTGATGTCAATAGGCATTTTTGCATTTAAAGAAGTGTATGTTTGCACAAAAAGTGCACTTTCTAAGTACTGTTACAATCTGTTGATTGGCTAACAAAATCAGCCTCTGACTACCAGTCTATTCTGTGAAAATTGCACATATATAGCACTTTCCATTTCAGCAATATCTGCGGTGCAAGGTTTAGATGATTCACCCAGCATATGAAATCAAGCTTACGGTATTCCTGTGTCAAATGTACTTTACGATACTATCACCAATTTACCAAAACCTGCGATTCTCTCTCTTTTTTTTTCGGCAGTGTTCATTCTAATTACTGTTGTAAACTATATGACTCGTGTATATTGGACTAGCTTGTCATACGAAAATATTTACGAAAATTAGAAAATTATATACTTTTCCAAATTGCGTTTGTATCATTCAGCAAAAAAGTTTTTGGTAGTTAAAATTAGGTGTTTTGTATACGGCTTTACAGTTTGACCATCCATAGTTTAGAAACATGATAAAATATTTTAAAATAAAAAAACTATTAAGATGTTCTAAAAAGCTTTTTCGGAGCAGCATTATCTTTGACAATTCCTTTATTGCAGGATCACACACAACCGATTTCTCGATGACGTAATCGCATCCTCAGGTGTATATATGTACGAAAAAGTATGATATCAATTAGAAGATATAACAATGGCAAAAATAAGGCAATTAATCAGAAAGGCAGCTGAAAAAATACGGAAAAAATTTAAAATTCTTTCGTTAATGTTCTCCCAATGTTAGGATCACGTTCAAATTGACAGAACGATCTAAATTTGATTGTTAAAAGATGAAACATCAAAAATTCCAACCGGTAGGAGGCTCAAGCAGTGAACCTAATAAAGGGATTGAAATAAAATCCCGAAGGAAAACTTTACGGAATAAACCCGTGTGTGGATAGAAAAATAAACGACTCACCAGTGACGAAAAATCAATAAATGAACACAAAAGCCACACGCTGGAGACATGGCTATGCCTGAAGTATGAAAGCCAGGCCATCTAACAGACCAGTTGACGTAATGTTATAGAAAGTTCCAGCGCTCGTGTGCCTAAGAGTAGCGGCCGTCAAGATGTATGGAAAACTGCCACTAGAGGTTGCAAGAATGGAGACGGAAGAAACACTATTGCGTACCAACCGAAGGCTGGGAACAGTTACAGATTAAATCAAGGAGGAAAAAGACAATGAGTAACGTATTTGTTGTATTACTCCCTGTCGTTTTCCTCCTTGAGATATAATAATGGTAATTAATTAATGAATAAAATATAAATTATGACTTCCTTCATATTAAATGTGTAGTAGTAGATATCACGATGGTTTAGTAGTAATATAACATTTTCCTCCCTCTTGTGTTCTAAGGTTAAGGAGACGACTAGATCCGTTGTCGACATGTTGTGGAAACGACAACTCGGCTGGATACACGGAAGAACTCCATTTACCTCTCACATAGAGGAAACCAGAGAGATCATCTCCAAATGTCACGCTGCAGTGCGTTAGATCACTATCAGATCGATCATACGCATGAGTTTTTCATCTCACTGCAATAATTTTATAGCTCCTGGTGGTGAGCCTCTATGGTTTCAACCACTAACATAACCACTCTTTGGTGTAACTCAATAAGACAAAAGCGCGTAATTTCAAATATCTCTGACGATATTTGTAGACCATCCTGCACAGATTTGTTCCAATAACTGGAGATAATAAGCACTGCTTTTCAATATGCCTATTTCTTAATGACGTCATAAATAAAATCTCGTATTCGAACCAATAGTTCTGTTCATGGGATGAACACTTGAAATTAAAGTAACCTACAATAAGTCACATTGGGCCGGAAACATGTACACTATTCAGGAACACACACATTGAATAACATGCCGAAGCCATAACTTAACTACTGGCAAATTCAGTTTACGAAGAGACTATCATTCTTTCTAATCCACTAACAGTTTCTTAGTAGAGTGTTAGGTTAAGTTTGATTCCTGCACATTTACAGTGCAGCAAAGTGATCAATCTATGTAAAGTTGTGTAATACCTTCTGTTTGATGACTGAAAAGTATTATCGTGTGCTACTCATCGTATATGCAAGTTTGTGACAAGTTTTGGAAATATCCCTTATACGAAAAGATGTTTCAGATCTGTTGACTTTGCCCACATTCATGACATTCATTTCATTTAGGATTGTGGAAGGAACATTAGCATTTCTTTTCTAGGTATGCATTACGTATACTTCCTTTCTGTCAAGGTCCACATCTATGAGAATTTTCTCACGATGGATCTATGGCGAAAGTAGATCTAATCTAATTAAGCGACAGCTGTTTATGTTGCACAGCACATTTATAAATAAGTATTTCCAACAACTCACAAAGAGGCTTGTTTCTGCTATGCAAAGACGGACAGTTCACGGTTGGAAAGTGATATCATTCTTAGCAGTCCAGTTTCGTTTTATTCATGTTAGTACAAATAGTTCAATAACCTAGCTTATTTGTCAACTTTATCTACGGATAAGCACCGATAATATTGCGTCACAACGAAGTTTTGATGCAAGTGTCTACTTGCCAACTACTTTCAACAGTTGTCAAATGCGTTGATGAATGACAGTTATCATATTTCTCTTTAAGTTCAAGACGTCTCTCAACTACAATCAAACACGACACATGAAAGGAGGGCGTCATATTTTATTGTAGGATCACCGTCCGATAAGGAGAAGTGCGATAAATACACTACTGGCCATTAAAATTGCTACACCAAGAAGAAATGCAGATGATAAACGAGTATTCATTGGACAAATATATTATACTACAACAGACATGTGATTACATTTTCACGCAATTTGGGTGCATACATCCTGAGAAATCAGTACCCAGAACAACCACCTCTGGCCGTAATAACGTCCTTGATACGCCTGGGCCGGCCGGTGTGGCCGTGCGGTTCTAGAGGCTTCAGTCTGGAACCGCGTGACCGGTACGGTCGCAGGTTCGAATCATGCCTCGGGCATGGATGTGTGTGATGCCCTTAGGTTAGTTAGGTTTAATTAGTTATAAGTTCTAGGCGACTGATGACCTCAGCAGTTAAGTCGCATAGTGCTCAGAGCCATTTGAACCATTTGATACGCCTGGGCATTGAGTCAAACAGAGCTTGGATGGCGTGTGCATGTATAGCTGCCCATGCAGCTTCAACACGATACCACAATTCATCAAGAGTAGTGACTGGCGTATTGTGACGAGCCAGTTGCTCGGCCACCATTGATTGACCAGACGTCTTCAATTCGTGAGATATCTGGAGAATGTGTGGGGCAGGGCAGCAGTCGAACATTTTCTGTATCCAGAAAGGCCCGTACAGGACCTGCAACATGCGGGCGTGCAGTATCCTGCTGAAATGTAGGCTTTCGCTGGGATCGAATGAAGGGTAGAGCCACGGATCGTAACATATTTGAAATGTAACGTCCACTGTTCAAAGTGCCGTCAATGCGAACAAGAGGTGACCGAGACGTGTAACCAATGGCACCCCATACCATCACGCCGGATGAGGAATACACGCTTCCAATGTGATTCACCGCGATTTCGCCAAACACGGATGCGACCGTCATGATGCTGTAAACGGAACCTGGATTCATACGAAAAAATGACGTTTTGCCATTCGTGCACCCAGGTTCGTAATTTAGTACACCATCGCAGGCGCTCCTGTCTGTGATTCAGCGTCAAGGGTAATCGCAGCCATGGTCTCCGAGCTGATAGTCCATGCTGCTGCAAACGTCGTCGAACTGTTCGTGCAGATGGTTGTTGTCTTGCAAACGTCCCCATCTGTTGACAGGGATCGAGACGTGGCTGCACAGTCATGCGGATAAGATGCCTGTCGTCTCGACTGCTAGTGATGCGAGGCCGTTGGGATCCAGCACGGCGTTCCGTATTACCCTCCTGAACCCACCGATTTCATATTCTGCTAACAGTCATTGGATCTTGACCAACGCGAGCAGCAATGTCGCGATACGATAAACCGCAATCGCGATAGGCTACAATCCGACCTTTATCAAAGTCGGAAACGTGATGGTACGTATTTCTCTTCCCTTCCACGAGGCATCACAACAACTTTTCACCAGGCAACTGCTGTTTGTGTATGAGAAATCGGTTGTAAACTTTCCTCGTGTCAGCACGTTCTAGGTGTCGCCACCGGCGCGAACCTTGTGTGTATGCTCTGAAAAGCTAATCATTTGCATATCACAGCATCTTCTCCCTGTCGGTTAAAGTTCGCGTCTGTAGTACGTCATCTTCGTCGTGTAGCAATTTTAATACCGGTAGTGTATTATATGAATAACTAATTATGAGTTTCATTTATCAAATATGAGTATCGCATTTGTTGAATACAAAAGCACGGCAGATACGAAAATCAATTATTCTGGAGTGTTTCGATTACAGTCTTTTATGTTCACCGATTTGCTGCTTCGGGCTGGACTTGTATTCATCACGTGATGCAAAAACCAAAAAATAGAAATAAAACAACAGCTGAGTGCTGGTGATCTGATTACGCTCTTGCTATGGAACAGCTGAGGAATTGGACGCATAAATTGTTGAAACACCCATTGCCTTTACTACAGTTTGTATCTTATGACCACCGCCCATTCATACGTCAAAAGTTATTTATGGCTAGAGATTACTGAATATAATGAAGAGATTATCGCATCCGCAGATGGAAATATTGTACACCTTCACGAAATTCATGTTAGGGACTTAAAGTAATGAGTAAAAAATCTTTGGGCAATGTGCGTTACTGTAAAAGACTACTACGTTGTGTAAATAGTATGGTTTTCTATTTGATAGAACACATTTTTCTCTGTAAGACGAAGAACTTCTCGTGTTCCCCTCGTATTTCATATGTAAAAGAGAACGTTCTTTATAAGACTGTGGATTATAAACTATGTACGGCAGAAATAATTGTTGTCTTCAAGATTTTTACTGCTCGCAGTAAAACGAATCACAATATGTACAGTCGATTCTTATTAATCACTTACCGCTTCATACAAACAGCACCTTTTACTACAAGTTTTAAATTCTATAATGCAATGATAGCAAAACCTTTAAAATCGTTAAAAGCCAAATTATACGAATATGCATGTACTCTTCATGAAATAAGGAAGAAAATATTTTTCTCAATTCATGAAATTATATTAATGGCCGTAAAACATAAAGAAACATGTTCATCTGTATTTTATTACTTTGACGTCTAATTTCATGCTGTACGCCACAGTAACCACAGTAATTTCGTAGATCTGACTCCACTGCATAACAGTTCTTCGTTGTTAATGCTATGGGGATAGTAGATATAAATGCAGACACGTAACTTTGTGTTCCTTTTAGTGACAATTCGGTCGAAAGCGAAATTATTTTGTGCTTCTGGCGCCGATGTAAATAAAAATATACATTATGAAGGTGAAAAGTATGCATTTGTTATTCAGTCTTGTCCGTGTCGGTGGCAACGAGACTTCAAGTTAAGTAAAGATTGCGGCGTTGACAGCGTTATCCTCTGCTTGTGAGACATTTTCGTAGTAAATAAATGTCGAGTGAGGTGACGCGGTGGTTTTAAGAGAGAGAGATAGAGCAGGAAACGTAATATCGTGAAACAGTCACCGTGACATTATTTTTCGCCATTTACCCTTAATTTAAAAAGAAAATTAATAGAAAGAAAGTAAATTTGAAGACGCTTTCAAATTTATGTATTGGATGTTACTGATTGTGGTGAGTAGTTGTCTGAACAGTAATTTCATGCATAGTATCGTAGCGAGCGACGAGTTAGATACGTGAAGCATGTAATATGGTCTTAGTCGTTGAGCGCTGCGTTTGAGAATCAGGCGACCTGTCCTTTGCCACCTTTTTTCTATATTACTCTTACGCAGACGCTTGTCCATTTCCTCTTGCAGCTCTCTTGACGCTCAACCATCTAACCTAAATTGAAAGTGGAGAGGGCAGAAAGTAAAAAAAAAAAAAGGAAGGATCTAATGATATCAGCTGCATAGGGACTTTATGCGAAATTAGCTGCGACGAGAGAAAATGTGTGCCGCGTGGGGAGTCAAACCCGGGATCTACTGCTTACATTTTGTTTTTCTTCCCTGTACAAGAAAGGAAACTACAAACACAATCCATCCCGCGTCCGGCCATGCTGATTTAGGTTTTCCGTGATTTCCCTAAATCGCTCCAGGCAAATGCCTGGATGGTTCTTTGAAAGGGCACGGCCGACTTCCTTCCCCATCCTTCCCTAATCCAATGAGGCCGACGACCTCGCTGTCTGGTCTCCTCCTCCAAACAACCCAACCAACACAAAAACGATCTACTTGCCACCGCCACTTGTGTCCTAAGAAAAAGAAAAGGAAAACGAATCTGCCCCTCTCCAGGTGTTGGCGCGTATCTATGCTTGCCTCATAACTACTAACATATTCCAAAGAGGGGATAGAAAAGGAATAAGTGGGGAAGAGAACACACTGTGGAGAGGGATGAAAATTAAAGGAGTTGTGCAGGGGCTTTATTTTGTTATTTTCACTTTTTTAAAATTTTCATTTATTTATTTAGTTATCTATTTTTTTATGTATCGGCGTTCCTAGAGTCGTTCACGCCTCCGGATGGTGGAACATCGAAACGTGTCTTCTCCAAATTTTAATGTAGATTCCGTTTGTAGTTCGTTCAGACCACCATGTTGGGAAAACAAGCATCAGCATCACATGGCTTGGATTTTCCAGCTGGAAGGCGGGACATAAAGGCACACTACAGAAAACTGGCAAAGAACTGCTTGTATCTGTGGTTACAAAGAAGTGCACAGTGTCGATCATTAAGGTATGTCCCATAACCCAGTTCCGATTTCTCGCCGGGGCCAAAAAGATAGCGGACCATGTTGCAGCGCATCCAATTCACAGCGTTAGTTTTAACTGAAGGCAATGAATAATGTCTGGGTATAAAAGCGTCTGGAAAGTGTTCTGAGCAGGTATATGTTGGTTAGGAAAGCTAAGAGACGTGAGACGACGGACCACATAAGGTGTGGGCGCCTGTGTTGTCCACCACATACCAGGCAGTTGTGTTAACCAATGCGCCAGCCGGACACAGTGTTTATCGCAAATGTGCAGACAACCTAGGCACGTGCCCAGCCCGACTCACGTTCCCACCTAGCACCACCTATACGCAGATCCCGTTCACGTTCTCCACGCGGGATAGTTTTATATGTACATTACAAAACAATAAAATATTAATGATAAAACACCAGCGAATGAAGTGTTATAGCCGAGTATAATTTACCTCTGTCTTTTCCTGCAATTGGGAATTGTTCAAGAAAACGTTTTATGAATCGAAGGTGTTTTTCTTGTATCTCTTTTCGCAGAGTGGTTACATTCGGTTGACTATCTGACTGCCACTACATTGGACGGCAATATGGATAAAACGTGTGCTTACTAGACGACTTTCGCCCGCCTTGATTCCACTTTTTAAAATATGGAGCAGCCACCTCTCCTCATAACGTGTCCTTACTTTCCCTCACGAGCGTCATTAACTCCTTTTCATGTCCTCCTACGAGGGGAAAATCCTCTGCCTCCGTCAGATCTCAGACTTGAGTCTTCCCTATGACACTTAAACTGGGTGACATTTTCGTCACAGAAATGGTTCAAATGGGTCTACGCACTATGGGACTTAACATCTGCGGTCATCAGTCCCCTAGACCTAACTAACCTAAGTACCTCACACACATCCATGCCCGAGGCAGGAATCGAACCTGCGACCGTATCAACAGCACGGTTCTTGACTGAAACGCCTGGAACCGCTCTCCCACAGCGGCTGGCTCACAGAAGTGAACCTAATATTTTTTTCTAACGTATACTCCATCCTTGTACAACATAAATTGTGCCCTAATAGACCACTCTGCAGGAAAACATACGCTAGTTCTTCTGGAGTCAACACACCATCAACAGAAAAGCACTGTCGATGTAATGACTGGACCTGTGGTGGTTAGTATCATATGCACAAGCAAACGCTACCACCTGAGTCATCTCTACGTATCCTTAGCAGGTTGACCAACTAACCCTGTGGCGTGGGACAGACGACAGCGCTATTTGACCGTATACTCTCACAATACTAAGAGATTGCGAAACAGAAGTGATTACTGAAATGGGCCTTGAATAATTTGAGTGCAATATTAGTATTAGTATTAATCAACAACTATTAATCCACAATCTGAATGTCTGTGACCGAGGATGCCCGAACCTTTCCGAATACAGCAGCAATCTCCAGAGTCTCAGCTACCGTTGTCAGATTATTTTAGTTTGCTCACACCGTGGGTACGCGTAGGAACCATAGAATTCTAATATTGCAAGTGTTGTTCTCTTTCAAGTTGCTAGTTGCAGTAAACAGCAACAGAGATATTTATCTCGGACGCGATCATCAATTCGCAGACAGTTTTAATATCTCAATGTTATAGTTTTTTGCGACTGTGGTCCACTGAAGAAAGAAGTTGAATTAATTCGTATCTTACGAGCAGACGGATGTACGATGCTGCGATCTACGAAGCTTGGCCATTGACGTTTTCCCGTGTAGGCGGCTTCATTGAGGCATAAGACGAAGAGATGGGGTGTACCGTTTACACAACGAGCATAGAGTTCGAAGAAGCGGGTGTTCAGCTATAGTTAGCTGGGTGTATTGTTCCGTACAATGCCTTGACGTCTAACGAGCTCGGTTCAATCCCGCGTCCGGCCATCCTGATTTAGGTTTTCCGTGATTTCCCTAAATCGCTCCAGGCAAATGCTGGGATGGTTCTTCTGAAAGGGCACGGCCGACTTCCTTCCCTGTCCTTCCCTAATCTGATGAGACCGATGACTTCACTGTTTGGTCTCTTCCCCCAAAAACACCAACCTAACGAGCTCTTGGAAAGAAGTAGTTAAAAAAATTGAGTACGCGAGATTTTTGAACAATCATTGGTGTCACAACGTTGAGCACAGTATTATGACTGCGCTTGCACCGCCTTCCCATACCACACTCCCTGCTAAGAAGCGTCGACAACTAAGTCCACTGCCGGTGTACGTGGGAGGCTATACTCGCAGCAACTAGTACGTCACGTGAAAATAGAGCACACAGTCCGCAATGAACAGTTCAGATTTCGTCCTGGACACTGCACGACCTATCATCTTTTATAGATGATGTTTGAGGCGAGTTATGCAACGGAGATATGAGAGTTCTTCAAGTCTGAATTCCTAACGTAGTCTGCGGTTTCCGTGTTACGTGACTTGAGGGCACAGTCTTCAGACTTTTCAGCACCCAGTACCTGTATTACACGTCTGTCTGCCCCTGGCGTAATACGAAGTAAGCTAATTCCACGATGTTTCTCAGGACCTCTACATGGCGCATACGTGCGACATAGGTCCTTGCTAGGGCAAATCCTCGACGCACTTTCACAGCCGACATGCTAATAACAGATCGCAAGCAGCTCTCGCGGCGTTATAGATGGTACAGCGCTGTTCTAATAAATATGAGTTGTCGACACATTTGCTGACGCTCCCGTTACGCGATTGTTCCTAAAGACTACTGGATCTTTAAGTAGCTCCTGACCTTCAACGCAGCAAAGGCCAGGCCATTACCAGGCGTCGTACGTCCTGGCCAACCTACAACGCGTCCACATTCATGGAAGCCCAGTGCACGGAACACAGTTGCACGTTGCATCTGCATCAGATTTTAAACTCTGTTCACGTCGCGCCCGAATTTACGAGGGAGGTCCGAAAAGAAATCTAACTTATTTCTGGTAAATTTAACTGTTCAATTTTCGAACGAAAACCTTTCAATTATCTTCAATCTCGCGTGGCACTAATTCACTTATCTAATCTGTTTCTCCATTGCTCTACCATTTTTAAAATTCGTCTTCTGTGATGCCCGACCCGCGCCTACAACGTTTCTTTTCTTCACCTCAGGAACGCCGGCAAAACGCATTCCTTTCATTTCATTTCACATTCGAAGAAGTAAAAAAATTCACCTTGGGGCACGGTCGGTTGAACAGTGGGGATGAGGCACAGGTGTCAAGCCATTATTAGTCAAAAGTTTTCGCACAGGCAGGGCTGAGTGAGTCAGTGCGTTATCGATGTGGAAACACCATTGCCGTAATTTAGGCACCTTCCTCCAAAAATTATTGCGCAGTCCTTTGAGGGTATCCATGTAGAAATACTGGTTGACCGTTTGGCCCGTGCAACAAACTATGACTCTCACTTGGAAAAATGTGGTCAGTATTGTTTTGACGTTTGGCTTCAGTTGAAGAACTTTTTTTGTAGCGAAGCGAACTTGGATTCTCCCATTGGCTTGATTGCCAGATAGTTGCTGTATTTCAGGGTCGTACGCGTAGGATCTTGATTCGTCAAGTATGATGACACAGGAAAAAAAATAAAATATTTCAGAAATGTTTCAAATGGCTCGAAGAACTATGGGACTTAACATCTGAGGTCATCAGTCCCCTAGACTTTCAACTAACTAACCTAAGGATATCACACACATCCATGCCCTTGGCAGGATTCGAACCCGCGACCTTAGCAGCGACGTGGTTCCGAACTGAAACGCCTAGAACCTGTCGGCCACAGCGGCCGGCAATCGTTTCAGAGCTTCTAGTTCAAAACTCAGGATTCTCCCACGCGGTGTTTTTGTTCTGCAGTGAGTAGGTCGAGGCACGAATATGGTAGTCACCATTTTCATTGTCAAATCTTCCGCCAAAATTCGCTGAACTGAACACCAAGCCACTCCAGAAAGTTCCACAATCCCACAACCCTCGGTCGACGACCAATGATGATTTTGCGAATTTTTTCAGGATTTCCACCGGTTTGGGCACTGGACGGACGAGCAGAGCAAGGTTCATCATTGGTAACACCTGGCATCGTCAGGTGAAGCAGATAACAGCGATCTATATTAGATGTTAAAATTTTTGATGTCTTGACAGCAAAAATCTACAACTTGCTCATCATCAGTTTCGTTTTACTATCAACCATACACAGATTATATGAAGATGGTATCTGTTCTTTCGGACATCTTCATATAGTTAAGGTTAACCGGCCATTGACCTTCTTCTTCTGTGCTGGATGCACACGCATTGCCCGAACTCTTACGGGACTCGGGTATGATTGTCTGCCGCGAGTAATGAGTTTAGTGGGCAAGGGCACTACGGATGTAGTGTGTGGACATTAAGTTTGGGATGTGGGTCTCACGTGGAACGTGCAAGGGATAAATCGCTGCAGTCGCACTATCCTCTGTGCCCTCGGTGGCTCAGTGGATTGAGCGTCTGCCATGTAAGCAGGAGTCCCGGCTTTGAGCCTCGGTCGGGGCACACATTTTCAACTGTCCCCGTTGATGTATATCAACGCCTGTCGACAGCTTAGGGTCTTGATTTAATTATCATTTCATGTTCAGATCATGCCTACTAAAGAAAAAGTAGCTAAGTACAAGTTGGCTGTCTGCGGCATTTTAACACAGCGTTTGTCATCCGTTAACTTTTTATATTCTTGATGCCTTGACCAGGGCCTAACGCGTTCTTGAGGCTTTTTTCTCTTATCTTTGACAAATATGACCAACTCATTAATTGCCGTGCAATATAAGATTAGTAAATCAAGAAATTCTACGTTGAAAGACTGTACTGTACATGAGGTTATCCTATGGTTCCTCAAAAGCGACGCTCTGATGGTTTCCTTCTTTCTTTGTCGATTTCGGCTAGTTTTTCGACACTCGAGACGTCACTGACGACGAAGGATAAAATGCATTACTTCCTTCCTTTATTGTAAAACGTAGAAGAAGGACTTAAATACTAAAAAGGTATTGGCCACTTCGAGTTATTTGGAAGACAGATGGCTATGGGATTGAAACTCGGTCCATTCAAAATCCAAGCGCTACTGGATAGTCATTAAGACCTCACTAGCTTGAAATTCAGGGGTTCCTTCCATTTACTTCTGTCTCTTAGAGGAGATTGTTGAAATAATGTTAGATAAGAACTTCAACACACAGGTACGACTCGTTAGAAGTCGCCAGCGTGTCTCCTTGCACTTGAAGAATATAAAGACCTCTTGCCTTAGCACATGAAAGTCAAGCTTGTACATACATTCGTGCCTACAGTTGTTGATTACAGAAACCTTCGACAAGATAGCTTATGGTCTTCAGAGCTGGTGGTGAAGGTATGATTACGTCGTATCTGTAGTGTTCGTGAATTGGATCATACCGGTATTTTACAGTATTACGCACTGCTGCCTTTGCTACCTCCAGACAACTCCAAGGGTTTAAAAAATCAGTCTGCATTACCATCTGCTCAGAATATACAGTGCCTACCTTTACACTCTTTAGCTGCACAGTAGGCCTGTAACAAAAACAAAAATTTGGACGAGCAAAATTCTTTCTGTATCATTCCAAAACAGTCGCCTCCAGGTTTTTTTAAAATTATTTTATAATGATCTCATTTGCACCACCAGAGAAGTGTATCACATCTCTAACTTCAAAAGACGGATAGTGAACGATCTATTGCAGCAGAGTTCCTTAATCTTTCAGTCCCGGAGAACCTTTTAAAAGTAAAATGATATTGTGAAACTTTTCTTTTTTGTTCCTATGAGTATTTATAAGGCAACATTCTGGAAGTGGGTGCAACAAAAAAGACAGGGACATCAAAAAATATTTGCTTTCCCAAGTGAGTTCAGAACTAACCCAAATGTTCTTGAAGAGACTTAAAATAACATAATCAAATAGCACTTTCAAATTTCAAATTTAACTGGACGAGTGGTACTTGTTCCTGTTATCTGAGATATATCTAATATTAAAATTTATGGATGAAAATTAATTTCTCATAACAGTCTCAGCAGGATGTCGGGTGCTGTATTGATTTATGTACGACACTTTGTAAGGCGCCGTTATTTTGGTCAACTTACAAGTTAGAATTATCAATTAAAAGTCATAAATTATGTTAATATAGATATTTTATATGAAAAGAGATCAATGGTTAGCAGAGTTGTCACTTGATTAACGGAAGGGGTTAATACTAACTAGTTTCTCTATAACACAAAAAAATTGCATCTGCTGAGAAAAATAAATTCTTCGCTGGCCCTAGCAACGAAGAGATAGGGAACGTTCCTAGGGGCTGTGGACAGCGAACGGGGCCCCACCACGGAGGCTGACCTTGAGAGCCACCCCAGTGAAGCCAGACCAGGGCGAGGTTACAGTTATACTTTCAGGCTCATAAATTAAGGATAATTGCAGAATGTGGTGCCACACACAGACCTGTAAGTCCACGGTATTGGTGATAAGTTCAGAAAACCGCCCCGAAACACATGTGCTACAAAACGCCACTGTTTCCTGCGCACGTACCGCGACATCAATATGGGACACGATCACCATACACACGTACACAGGCCACAGAAAGGGTTGGCATACTCTGGATCAGGTGGTCGAGCAGCTGCTGGGGTATAGTGTCCCATTCTTGCACCAGTGCCTGTCGGAGCTCCTGGAGTGTCCTAGGGGTTTGAAGACGTGCAGCGATACGTCGACTGAGAGTATGCGGTTTAGATCTGGAAAACAGGCAGGCCACTCCATTCGCCTGATATCTTCTGTTTCAAGGTACTCGTCCACGATGGCAGCTCGGTGGGGCCGTGCGTTATCATCCATCAGGAGGAAGATGGGACCCACTGCACACCTGAAAAGGCGTACGTACTGGTGCAAAATGACGTCCCGATACACCTGACCTGTTACAGTTCCTCTGTCAAAGACATGCAGGGGTGTACGTGCACCAATAATAATGCCACCCGACACTATCAAACCACGACCTCCATACAGCACCCATTCAAGGACATTAAGGGTTTGGTATTTGGTTCCTGATTCACGCCAGATGAAAACCCGGCGAGAATCACTGTTCAGATTGTAGCTGGACTCGTCCGTGAACTTAACCTGGGACCACTGTTCCATTGACCATGTACTGTGTTCTTGACACCAGGTTTTACGGGCTCCCCTGTGACCTGGAGTCAGTAGAATGTATGTTTCAGGTCTCCGGGCGAGTAAACAATTACGGTTCAGTCATCTGCAGTCTGTGTGTCTGGAGACGACTGTTGCAGTGGCTGCGGAAAGGTTCCGAGCAAGATTACTTGCAGTACTCCGTGGCCGTCTGCGGGGACTGATGGTGAGATATCGGTCTTCTTGTGGTGTTGTACACTGTGGACGTCCCGTACTGTAGCGCCTGTCTGCTGGAATCGTTTCCACAATCTTGAGATCACACTTTGTGGCACACGGAGGGCCAAGGGTTACGACCTGCTTTGTTTGACCATCTTCCAGTCGCCCTAGTATTCTACCCTTCATAACATCATCAATATGTGTTCTATGAGCCATTAACACGTCTGAAAACGTCTGCACTCTTACTCTCTGCACCATACTCTGACATGCACCAACACACCTCTGGGTATGTGGACTGCTGCCAGCGCCATCGTGCGACGACCGCAGGTCAAATGCACGGCATGGTCATACCCCGAGGTGCTTTAAACCCGCAAACCGTCCGCCAGGGCGTTGTTTCACCGTGTATCTGCATTATCCTTCATTTATGAGCATGAGTGTAGTTCGGTGACCTTGTAGCTGTTGGCCTTTTAGCGCCAAAGTGAGGCTGTGAAAAGATGCCTCTCGTTGGCGATTTGAGCATTCGTTTTCTTGAACCTTACGAGAAACATATCGAAGGTTCTGGAAGCGTTGTATTGCCTGGCGAGCCGTTTCACTTCCCACAATGGCGGGAGGAAATCACTTCGAATGGAGATAGTGATTGGCTGTGTCCGAAACGAACACTAGAGTCATGGAAGAGGCTTGGTAGCGAGCGTGCAGCTCAGGCTAGTGGGAGGAGGCGAGCAGGAGAGTAACAGAGCAAGGTTGCTCTGAGACGTTGCTGGCAGCGTGTCCGGCGATTAGTCTCCGTCTTAGTACATTGACTATTGCACTACTTGAAGCACGAGCAGTTTGTTTCTTAGGGGGAGGAACAGGTTGGTATTTCATAGTGCCGCTTTTTGTATTGAGTAATGCTCATTTACGCTCGTACACTAGAAACACACTTCTGACCATGGTCAGTGTAGGCAAGGAGACTGCAGAGTCTGCGATAATTATCTTCAACCATATGAATTTTCCTAAGCAATAATACGTCCATCGTGTAGCGGCATTTATTTTCTGGACGCCATGCTGCATCTCCAAGGCGCCACCAGTCTTATACGTCGTGGAAGATCCACAGTTTGTTGATGACTTGAGTGATATTTGCGCAACGAGCTAATACAGGGAACGGTAAAGTACGTACAGTTCAACTAGTTTGTCTCTCTGAGTTTTTCGTTGTCTACGCCAGCTTGGCTGGTGGCTAGAATTAACAAAATGGTTGACAGTACCAATCGCTGCAGTGTTCTTAACGAACATAACAGGGGACGCGTTTATACAGCTAGGTGCTGAGCCAGTATCGTGTAGGATAAATAGCAGGATTTATAACTGTATATTTGTTACTATTACATGTTTTTCCTTTTTATTTTATAATTAAACATATTAATTGAATTCTTTTTTATTTTAGTAGCATTAGTCCCTGTACTCGTCCTGAATAAATTAGAGAAGGAACAGTATATAGGGAATAATCAATTAAATTAATTTCTCGTGAAAAGAACACCTCAGCGTTCCTATGGGGAACAGAGCCAGAGTCAGAGTCAGATAGCGATATATCCACTACTAACACTACTGACGGCATCTTGAAGCGTAAGCTCAGAACTCTGCTTCGCACATATATGTAATTGAAATGGTAAAAGTACTGTAGTGTCGCTCCATCTCGCCGTTATATCTTACGTCGACGAATTTGTGTCACTAATAACGTTAAGTTAACGTTGACCATCGGACTCCGGAAGAAAAGATGTGTGTTAGAAAAGAAAACAATCAGATAACTGAATTTCGTTTTCAATTACGCGCACCAGGTAAAAGAACGAAGTGAAGCAAACTATAAATGAAAATTCAAATAGAGCTGAAGGCATATTACTTTAATTACATTTGAAAATCTGATGGCTATTAATTTGGTTTCATCTATCACACAAGGTGTTATTGCAACTCAGTCGTTAAAATCTGGTATCAGGTTATTATTATTCATTAAGAACACCCATGTAAGGCAATATTTTTTGATATTTCCTCAATCATCGTATCTGAACAATCATATTGAAATTCATCAAGAAATGAACGAAAAACTGATTACGACAAGAAGTGAAAGAGAAGTAAGACAGAAGTTAAGTGAAGTGCGGCCTCAATCCCTGCTAGGCGTTATTTTATATTACATAAAGAACCAGCGAGTCCACGCCATTAGCACCACTGTACTTTACATCGACTTTGTATACAATCTCTTTGGGTGGTAGCTGCTCGTACAAAGATGTCAGTGCCGCGTTACTTGCACACTTGTATGTAAATTTAAATACAATGCGATACTAGAAGTACAGGATCTATTAAAATATCAATACTGCGATTTTCAGCCGCATCCGTAGCCGGCGGCGATCGATTGGGAAGGAGACCAGTTCGGCTCCTGGTGGTGGAAAATTCTCTCAGCCAGTACTTTGTCGGCAAGGCGAGGAGAAGTGGTGGCGTAGCGAGGGCAATTGACACTGATGATGGTAATCCGTCCGTCGGATGGGGATGCTAATCAGACCGGGAGGAATAGGCTACGTCCCGGCATGTGGCACTAAAGTTCACCTCCTCCCATCATCATCATACAACACTAACATAACGTTGCACGGCTCCATTATACTCGTACACTCTACAAATACAGATACAACCGTCATGCATCCTCAAGGAAAGGCGTTACTTGTGCATGGAGTGAAAACACACTTTCCGACAGGCAACTGAACATATCCCGTGGGATTTCCCAACCAATAATTCCACACGACATCATTTACATTTATTTTTACTGTCTTTTTCAATATTCAGGGATGTTAATATTTTAAAGTACGCCAAAATTCCAATAACAGGATTAATTTAATTTTCCCTTCAGTGACGAATCATTTATAAGTTCAATAAAAGTTTCATTTCTTCTGCTGACATGATCGAAAGTTGTGCGTTGACAGTAAGTGAGTTTTTAATCCACAGTTCATTTTTATATTTAATATGCTATTCATTTCTAAAATGCTAGTTGCAGGCTTCGTTCAGACCTGTCAGGTCCCGAATAACTTCTACAAATGTCTCACCTACTTCAAAGCTTTCCTTTTCAAAAAAAAAAAAAAAAAAAAAAAAAAAAAATTCATTGCAGGTTTTCGTCTGGTCTCCGACAAATACAGCTTTATTCTCTGTCAGTGACTCATTCGTACCGACTATCAAAATAAGCAGCTCCTCAATACAAATGAGCACTCTCGTTTCCCACTAGTCCTTTCCCATATTCCAAAGTCTCTAGCTGAGGTAGTCTAATTGCATTTGCTCCCCCCTATATCTCATTATGCGACATGCGAAAGTATGTAATTTATGGAGCCTTCCGTATGGCTAGGTTAGCACTTTCTACTGGCAATGCTATTATTATTAGCAGTAGTAGTAGTAGTAGTAGTAACAGTACCAGCATTGTTACCTTTATTTTACGATATACACTGAAGAGGCAAAGAAACTGATAAACCTGCCTAATATCGCGTAGGGCCCCAGTAAGCTCGCAGAAGTTCCGCAGCATGAGGTGGCATGGAGTGCGCTAATGTCTGAAGTAGTGCTGGAGTAAACTGACACCATGAATCCTGCACGGTTGTCCGTAAATCCGTAAGAGTACGAGGGGTTGGAGATCTCTTGTGAACAGCACGTTGCAAGGCATCCCCGATATGCTCAATAATGTAAATGTCTGGCAAGTTTGGTGACCAGCGGAAGTGTTTAAATTCAGAAGAGTATTCCTGGAATCACTCTGTAGCAATTATGCACGTGTGGGGCGTACTGCTGGAATTATCCAAGTCCGTCGGAATGAACAATGTACATGAATTGATGCAGTTGACCATACAGGATGCTTATGTACGTGTCACCTGTAAGAGGCGTATCTAGACGTATCAGGGGCCCATATCACTCCAACTGCGCAGTCCCCACACCATTACAAAGTCTCCACCAGGTCAACCAGCTTTAACAGTCCCCTGCTAACATGCAGAGTCCGTGGATTCATGAGGTTGTCCCCATACCCATACACGTCCATCTGCTCGATACAATTTGAAACGAGACTAGTCCGACAACGAACATATTTCCAGTCATAACAGTCCAATGTCGGTGTTAAAGGGCTCAGGTGAGGCGTAAAGCAGTCATCAAGGCTACAAGAGTGGGCCTTCGGCTCCGAAAGCCCATATCGATGATGTTTCGTTGAATGGTTCGCATGCTGGAACTTGTTGATGGCCCAGCACTGAAATTTGCAGCAGTTTGCGGAGGGGTTGCACTTCTGTCTCATTGAACGATTCTCTTCAGTCGTCGTTGGTCCCGTTCTTGCAAGATCTTTATCCGGCCGCAGCGATGTCGGAGATTTGATGTTTTACCGGATTTCTGATATTCACACTCGTGAAATAGTCGTACGGTGTAATTTTTCCTCCTATCTATGTAATTATGTAGTTACCAATTCGTTCGAGCAATCAATCATTCATAATAGGAAACACAATCATAACTCACTCAAAATGATCAGAAATTTTACTTGTTAGAATGAAATCAGGCGATGATTCTTCTTCTGTGCAGGCTCGTGCTTTGCGGCAGTCTGCTAATCTGTACAAATAAAATGGCTCGTAATTTTGGGAGCGTTGTATACTCAGTCGGGAAACCTCAGATCAAGCGGATATTTGGGTTTGATGAAGTTTAACCTTCCGAAAAAGTAATGGAGCTCTTGGATTACTAAATGCAGATTCGTATCCAGTCTTTCGGAAGTTCCCTTCTGATTAACAACCACGCACTATATCGATTAATATCATTAATTCTCAAATGTCAATTACACACCTTTTGTATGAATGAGCAATATATATATATATATATATATATATATATATATATATATATATATATATATATATCCCTTTTAATCGTACAATTTCATATCAGTTATCTTTTGTCATAAATCTCAATATTCAGATTACAATTCTTCAAACAAAGCTCAGGCTAATCGGCACGAAGACAATCTCGGAAGCTTTTTTCTAACAACCACCAGAGAGAGTACTACAAAGAATAATTATGCGCTCATGGCATAGCTATTGTATGGAACTACTTTGCCCATGGATTCTGTGAGTATGAAGATAGAAAATTAGTAAACGTCATTCAAGGGAAGAATTGTATCAGAATAATTCATCGAATGTAAAGAGATATTACAACGGGAAAATGAGAATTCTTCGCTACCTCGGAGATGCTGTGTCTCATCGCTCGTGGGTCAACTATAACACCACGTTCAAACTAACTTAAATGTTGACAACCTGGCATTTTAGCAGCAGTAACCGATCTAACAACTGAGCCAGTCTTGTTGTCTTATGTAGGCGTTGCCTACCGCAGCGCCGTATTCTGCCTGTTTACATACGAGGGCTGTTAAATAAAGAACATAATTGTGTATGGTCATAATTTCTCGCACTAAAATCTTATGATATTCTGTTACCTTAATGTGCAACAAACACACCATAGTAGTTTCACTGTTGGTACTCCTGGTTCCCGCCTGTGAGAGGTAGGCTAGGTCAGACATGTTCAGTATCGCATACCGCTGCTATGGAGGTAACACGCGAGGAACAATATGCGGCTTTGAAATTCTGCTTTCGTCTCAACATATCTTCATCTCAGACCTATACAGTGTTACAGGAGGCTTATGGAGAGTCTGTTCTTCCTTAAAATCTTTGAAGAAGAAGTGAGACAATCAATTTCAAAGGAAGGTGGACCCGGTGCCCCAGTTACTGCCCTTACGGAAGAAAACATCAACACTGGTGCATTCATTGTGAGAAAGGATCTACGAATTACCTCAAGGTCACTTTCTGAAATACGGAACATTTCATTGGGTGCCACGCACACGTTGGTAACAGAAAAGTGACACATGTCACTTGTTTGTGCTTGATGGGTTGACTCCCGAACAAAATGACATTCGCGTGCAGGTCTGCATGCAGTTAAAGCTGATGTTAGAGGATGATTCGGAGTGTCTTTCAAATGTCAACACAGCTGATGAAACATGGCTACATCATTTTGATCCTGAGAGCAAACAGCAAAGCTTAGTGTGGAAATCTCCTTCATCACCACCCGCAAAAAAGGAGAAGTGGTTGCTTCTGCTGGGAAAGTTATGCTCATCTCATTCTTTGATATTCATCTAATGGCTTATCAGCATGTTATACCTACACACACATCAGTAACTGAACAATACTACAGGGATGTCCTGAAAACATTGCAAGGCCACACCAGGCGCAAAAGTCCACATTTCTGTGAATCAGGCTGGATGCTGCACCAAGATAATGTGCGGCCGCATATTGTCAATGTTGTTGCTGAATATCTTGCAAAACTCAACGTGAAATGCATCCCTCACCCTCCATATAGTCCGGATTTAGCCCCATGTGACTTTTTTCTATACCCTAACATGAACAAACGCCTTCATGGGAGGCATTTTCAAACATCAGAAACAATGGTGAAGGCTGCGGAGGCGATTTTGAAGGACCTCTCAAAAAATGGTTTCCAGCATGTATTTACAGAATGGCAGAAACGCTGGGACAAGTGCATCGCATTCATAGGACACTACTTTGAGAAGGACCATCAAAATTATGAGGATGAGTAAAGATATGTTGCCAAAAAAAAAAAAAAAAAAAACTTATGAGCATTCTTTATTGAACAGCACTCCTATATCTGTATTTGAATACGTATGACTATAGCAGTATCTTTGGCTCTTCAGTGTACTTCGTTAATTCTAAATAGCATTAGATACATACATTATCGGTATATTTCAGTCATCATCATTACTTAACAAAACGATGAGGAGGCTGAAACTTCTTAATTAAATTCTGAAACTGCTGAGTGAAACTGAAGATACTCACACTTTGCTTGTCTTTATCGTTTCATATCGGACCTACAGAATCTGCCCTGACAAACAGAACTCAAACTTTTCCTATTCATATATAGCCACAATATTCATCGGTAACACGATCTGACTGCTTTAAAATTAACTCAGAAGAATGGCCCTGAATTAGAAGAAATCCTAATAATAGCCCATACATATCGGAAGTCACTTACCTCACAGAAAATCTTCATGACACGAACCACAGCGATACAAGCGCCAATACTGCCAACTAAATAAGATACTCTAACTACTGAAGGCTCTAACTACTAATAGGCATGTGTTTATCAAAGGAAAGATTTTGTTGCAATGCAGACAATGTATTTACCAAATTTATCTTAATCAAGTGACAACCAGTTCAAAAAAATTATATAATCATCACAAATAAATTTCCATGACGGATACTCATTCAGACCGTCCGCTTGCGTTAACCTTATAGTAATACTGCAAATCTCCAACACTGCTAATTATTAACCTCTAACCTCCATCGCTGCTGACTGTTCACTCCCAACTTCCATCACTGCTGGCTGTTCTCCTCCAAGTGCGAATCCAACCAGCCACAGAGAGTCTCTTACAGAGTCCGCACAGCGCTGTCAGAGTTATTAATGCAGAGCGCTACATATCGCTGCCAACATACAAACACATAAACAGCCTACTTACAAGGCTTGAAAAAGTAAGTTACACATTATTATGGCAGGCCAGGTTGGACTACAAATCAAAATGACTGAGATAGATGACACTGTTTTCCAACATATCACCAAGTCTGTAAATAACGGTCTTTACGTTCTACAAATCGTTTATTTCCTTGATGATACACATCTGCTCCTTGGTCACGGATCCATTCGGAGACCACTGTGTGAACGCCCTTACGATTGGGAAATCTCTTTACTCCAAATGTTCCTTCAGTTTGCCGAAAGGATGGATATCGCAGGGTGCACAATCTGAACTAAACGATCACCATCACCCGCGTCTGTGTGGCCTTGGCCAAATTGTTGGTGCCATTTGACTACTGCTGGACTTGACATTGCGTTTTGCCCACTTACTATCAGAATTTCACGGTGCATCCTTGTAAATTCAAACGTTTTGCCTACAAGCGTCGTACTGTCTCCTGGACATCAACGTTGTACTCTGTTTCAGTTATTCCACCATTTCACTTCCCTACTGTGATGTACTTGTTATCCGTGCCACAGGATAACTATCTCTGCTGGTACATGTACTGTCTTTTGGCAATGCACCTGTCTTGTTAGCATAATACGGCACTTGTAACATTCTATCTGAAGCCTCTACGTATAATCCAAAACGTTTTTTCAGCTTTCGATCAGTTTCAGCAGCACGATACATTTAAATGAATGCGTAGTAAATAAACTTTAAGTATCAGATAAAGAGATCATAAACATCATCCACTACCAAGAATCTTGATGGACAAGTATCTGTTTTGCAATGCTAGATGCTCAGCTATCTATCGCTGGAAGACTTGAGGGAAACTGCTATGCATCTGTAAAGGAAATCGCAAGCAAGTTGCTTGAGCGACAACTTACGGAGTATTATTTCAGGGTTTGAAATGCTTATCTAATTGGCATGATAGTAGACATCGTAAGAGCTCTGTTTGGCACATGTAGACGAGTATTACAAGTGTTCGCGGAACTGAAAAGAGAATATTTAGAAGGAAGGCAATGTTGTAGTTGCGAAGCTCTGGAGGGTAAACTTGAGAGAATAGCTATTCGAAAAAAGTTATGTGAGAGATGAGCTGCCTTCATCATATTTTTCCACAGAACGTGGAACTGGTAAGTTCCTTGGCACTGTACGGGTATAAACTCTTAACCTAATGTAATTCAATTTATTAATAAGTATAAACAACCCAAATCACATACAGAAAAAAAGCAAACAACTCAGCTCTCAGGTTAACAAATCGTTACTTAAGACCTAATACAAGATGATGCATCTTTAAATAATTTACCCCGCTGGAATCAACAAACTTTACAAAAAAGGTGGCCCATTTTAATATATCAAAATAACGACACACAAATACCTAGTACGACAGAACAGAGTGTCAACAAATCAGCATCTCTGACAACATTCAGCGTTGTAACAAAAGGTGCATGAAATGAAATACACAAATAACAATACACAGTAAAAGTAGAAATCGAGAATACCCACTAAAAGATCTTACTCTAGAACTAAATCCTAAAAAGTGCCAAACCAAAGCCGACACCTTACTTCAGACCAGAGGGGCAGTACAAGGGGACAAAAGCGCCAGTGAAACAAGCCCTGTGTATACTCTGCTGCACGAAGAAGATAAGAACGGCAAAACAACGAAATTCAACAGCAAGTCCAAATGAAATTCCTCTAGACACACTTTGATCAAATAGAGAATTTTCAACTCAGTACACTAGGCCCAAAAGCAGCCTCGTTTTGTTACACAAATATAATCTGTAGGCGACTCACTTAGGCCAACTCTGACTCAGTTCTGTGTCCTACAAGCTAGCACTGGTCACACCAAACATACTCTCCTGTAACTGTCGTATCCAAAAGCACACCACAGAAAACATCACTCCCGCCTGTGCTGTGTTTCCTGGACCCGCGAAGCCAAGAACCGTCAGACCCCTGGTGCTGGCTCCTGCCCCCTGACGAAGCTATAGCTCCGACCATCGGACTGTCGTTCGCTGTGCCACATGGCCACACGTCAAATTACCGTAGTGCTACATTCGTAGATCTGGCATATAAGTAGCAGAGCCACGCTGGCACTGTCGTGAAGACCAAACGAAGTCCTCTGCTATGAAAGATTGGCGTTAGTCTAAGAAAGAAATTTCTAAGAATGAACACTTCGAGCACAGCATTGTGTGGAAATCAAGTGAGGACTCTGAGAAAACTGGAAAAGAAGGTGATATATCCTATCCCAACGGAAAATCACGCGATACGTACCATTAAAAACTTTATTGTAAACAAAGTATATGCCATACCAGTAATGCATTGCCTGTTATTGTATCTGTAGCTTCCAAAGAAAAAAAATTGGGTCTTCTTGAAGTGAGTCCCCACCAACAAAACTAACTTTGGACTTTCACAAAGTTAAAGTTCATATGTTTGACAAAACTAAAGTCTGAAGTGTATCGTAAAGATGACTGGGTGTTGTGTGATGTCCTTAGGTTAGTTAGGTTTAAGTAGTTCTAAGTTCTAGGGGACTGATGATCATAGATGTTAAGTCCCATAGCGCTCAGAGCCATTGTTTTTGTATCGTAAAGTTCCTAATTACTTGCGAAAAGTTGGTGTCTGAAGCAGGAAGCATAGTCAAAGTCCAGAGTCTTAGGCAGACTTTATAGAAAAACTTGTAGCAGGATCACTACACCTGGAATATCAAATGGTTCAAATGGCTCTGAGCACTATGGGACTTAACATCTGTGGTCATCAGTCCCCTATAACTTAGAACTAATTAAACTTCACTAACCTAAGGACATGACACACATCCATGCCCGAGGCAGGATTCGAACCTGCGACCGTAGCAGTCACGCGGTTCCGGACTGCGCTCCTAGAACCGCTAGACCACAGCGGCCGGCCCTGGAATATCTTGGGTTCGTAATTGTCTAAGCTCAGCAGATATTACTAGCACGAAGTCCGACACTGTCAAAGCAATGAAGAAGTAGTGAAGCAGAGTGTAGCAAGACTTCCCGGCATGGTATCGGTACAGTGGCAGGATCCAGTCCTTCGGTGACATGCAGAGAGGATAAGCGTCCGAGTCGTAGCGAGTGATGTCCTGGCGCAGTCTACAAGAGGTTGCTAGCTGCGATGGAACTCTTCTTTTGGAGCCGGATTGCCCGCCTAAATAATTGCCTCGTGGAATGGTATCCCGTGTGTGCTTGGCTCCAACCAATTTCCGCGGAAGCAGGAAATACATGAAGCGTCAATGAAACTGGTATAGGCAAGCGCATTCAAATATGGAGATATATAAACAGGCAGAACTCCACGATGTGATCGACAACGGCTGTATAATACGACAAATATCTGGCGCAGTTGTGAGTCGTTTACTGCTGTTACAGTAGCAGGTTGGCAAGACTTAAGTCAGCTACAGCGAGTTATTATCACCGGTGCACGAACGATAGGACACAGCATCACCGACGTAGCGGGGAAGTGGGAATCTTTCCATACGACCATTTCACGAGTGTACCGCTAAAACATCCAAGCTCCGACATCGCTGCGGCCGGATTCAGGTCCTGGAAGAACGGGACCAACGACGACTTAAGAGAACCGTTGAACATGACAGAAATGCAACCCTTCTGCAAATTGTTGTAGATTTCAATGCTGGCACATCAACAAGTGTCAGCGTGCGAATTATGATATGGGTTTTCGGAGACGTAGGGTCACTCGTGCACGCGTGATGACTGCACGACACAAAGCTTTACGCCTTGTCTGGGCCCTACAACACTGACATTGGACTGTTGATGACTGGAAACATGTTGCCTAGTGGACGAGTCTCGTTTCAAATACTATCGAGCGAATTGACGTGTACGGGTATGGAGACAACCTCATGAATCCATAGATCCTGCATGTCAGCAGGGGACTGTTAAAGTTGATGGAGGCTCTGTAGTGGTATTGGTCGCTTGCAGTTGGAGTGAAATGGGATAACTGATACGTCTAGATACGACTCTGACAGCTGTCACGTACATAAGCATCCTGTCTGATCACCTGCTTCCATTCATGTCCAATGTGCGTTCCGACGGACTTAAGCAATTCCGGGATCACTCATCTAAGCTTAAACACTTCCGCTGCCCACCAAACTCCCCAGACATAAACATTATTGAGCATATCTGGGATGCCGTGCAACATGCTGTTCGGAAGACATCTCTACCCCCTCGCACTCTTACGGATCTATGGGCAGCCCTGCAGCATTCATAGTTTCAGTTCCCTCCATCACCATTTCAGACATCAATCGAGTCCCTGTCACGTCGTGCTGCCGCACTTCTTCGTGCTCGCGGGAGCCCTACACGATATTAGGCAGGTATACAAGTCTCTTTGGCTCATCACTGTACTTCGTCCTACGCTCGCCGTTCGTAACTCCACACGACTTTTAGTGCGCTGACACGGCCTGCTCTGTTGGTCTGGCGTTGCGGCGCTCGGTCTGTGGTACTGACGCCGTCATATTTGTCGTGCGGGTAGCTGTTGGCGCCTGCTGTTCGTGTCGCCACAGCAGAAGAGACTCGAAGCATTTAAGTTGTGGTGCTATACAAGAATGTTGAAAACTAGTTAGAGCGATGACTTTGGAAATGAGGAGCTTCTCTACAGAGTTGTACAGGAGAGGAACATATGGGATACATTGAAAGAAGAAGGGACAGTGTGATATAAAGTATGTAAAGACACCACGGACTAGCTTCCATGGCACAACAGGGAGTGGTGGAGGGTAAAAACTGTAGGGGAAGACAGAAATTGGGACATATACACCCAAATGAATAGATAATATTTGGCCTAAGTGTTAGCCTGAGATAGAAGGGTCTTGAACAGGACAGGAATTTATGACAGACCCCATCAAACCTTTCAGACGAACGATGACCCAAAAGGAAGAAATGGTTACAAGAATAAGGGAGAGGAGAGCAGTATGGAGCGATGTGGGCAGGCATAATAGACCACTGGATCAGGATAAAAATTGATAATATTGGTATGAAGTACCTGCGACGTGCACCGTACAGTGTCTTGCGCAGTATACAGGTAGCCGTATCGTACATGTAGCTTACCAAAACCCAAGAAAAAGATATTCAAGATGTGAACCGAAGATAAGAATACAACATGAAACAAGCTAAAAATACTGTCCTAATGTGAAAGCACATAGAAAATTTGACTATAATAATATTTTGTGTAACTATCTGGAATATTCTAAAAATAGACGGAAATCTAAATAAAGGATGTAGGGAAAGCCCTTTTGGATAGGAGTCCATTTCTTTTATTACTGCTCCACGTATCACAGACAGCTTTCCTAGCATATATACTCGAATGTGCCCGTTTTATAAATCCTTTACAGTCCCTTGACACGTCGGCCCTTCACACCCTGGTTTGCTGCAGCCAAAATAAGTGGTCTGCCTTCCGTGGCGGGTCAACCGGTGTCCAAGCGGCTGCCGCCCCTGGAATTATTCCGTCTGCTGCCTCCGCCGCCCTCACCGCCGCTGCCACCACCACCGCAGCCCTCGCCGCCCCCGCCGCCCCCCAGTTGGGCAAACACCATTTAGGGGGTGGCCAGCTGCGCCGCCGGCCACTTCCCTCCGGCAATTAACTAAAGTGCGCGCGCCGATAAAAGTGCCGCCAGCTGATGGTAATTAGGCCCTGCGGTTCGTTAATACTCGCCCAAAGTTCGCACCTCAGTTCCGTGGAAGCTTTTAGAGCTGCGTGCCGCCGCCCTAATAGGCCGCTCCTAGTGGTGTCCGGTGCCTGAAGGGACGCGAGGTCACTCACCAGCATCAACCAGATGGAGGGCCGTACCTAATAGCTCCTCTGTACCTCGGAAGAGCTGCCAAAATGTACGCTCCATCTATTAGCTTGCAGTCTGTTTCACTCTTTCCTAGCGTTTATCCTTTCAATCTGTGCCCGCTGTTTTCGTGATGTGGCAAATATATTATATTTTAATTTATTTGACCGGTCTCCTTCCTGTCGCCACATTTTTTCAAGGTAGTAAGCCCGAAGGGCATGGGGGGGGGGGGGGGGGGCGGATTCGGTGGGTTGAGAGAGGCTATATGCGGAGAGAATGGCCTCCCCCTCAGGCGGCCGCTATGTTCTTTCCATAATTCCAGAATGCACGCGCAACGTCAGATAGAGCCACCTATCAGCTGCTACCGACAACTATCTGGCAAGTGTCACCAAAGCGGCACTTCTGCAATACTGGCCATTAAAATTACTACACCACGAAGATGACGTGCTACAGACGCGAAATTTCACCGACAGGAATAAGATGCTGTGATACGCAAATGATTAGCTTTTCAGAGCATTCACACAAGGTTGGCGCTGGTAGCGAAACCTACAACGTGCTGACATGAGGAAAGTTTCCAACCGATTTCGCATGCACAAACAGCAGTTGACCGGCGTTGCCTGGTGAAACGTTGTTGTGATGCCTCGTGTAAGGAGGAGAAATGCGTACCATCACGTTTCCGACTTTGATAATGGTCGGATTGTAGCCTATCGCTATTGTGGGTTATCGTATCGCGACATTGCTGCTCGCGTTGGTCGAGATACAATGACTGTTAGCAGAATATGGAATCGGTGGATACAGGAGGGTAATACGGAACGCCCTGATGAATCCCAACGACCTCGTATCACTAGCAGTCGAGATGACAGGCATCTTATCCGCATGGCTGTTACGGATCGTGCAGCCACATTTCGATCCCTGAGTCAACTGATGGGGACGTTTGCAAGACAACACGAACAGTTCGACGACGTTTGCAGCAGCATGGACTATCAGCTCGAAAACCATGGCTGAGTTTACCCTTGACGCTGCATCACAGACAGGCGCGCCTCCAATGGTGTACTCAACGACGAACCTGGGTGCACGAATAGCAAAACGTCATTTTTTCGGGTGAATCCAGGTTCGGTTTACAGCATCATGATGGTACCATCCGTGTTTGGCGGCATCGCGGTGAACGCACATTGGAAGCGTGTATTCGTCATCGCCATACTGACGTATCACCCGGCGTGATGGTATGGGGTGCCATTGGTTACACGTCTCGGTCACCTCTTTTTCGCACTGACGACACTTTGAACAGTGGACGTTACATTTCAGATGTGTTATGACCCGTGGCTCTACCCTTCATTCGATTCCTGCGATACCCTACACATCAGCAGGATAATGCACGACCGCATGTTGCAGGTCTTGTACGGGCCTTTCTGGATACAGGAAATGTTCGACTGCGCCCTGGCCAGAACATTCTCCAGATCTCTCACCAACTGAAAACGTCTGGTCAGTGGTGGCCGAGCAACTGGCCCGTCACAATACGCCAGTCACTAATCTTGATGAACTGTGGTTTTTATATCGACGTTGCATGGGCAGCTGTACCTGTAGACGCCATACAAGCTCTGTTTGACTGAACGCCCAGGTGTATCAAGGCCGTTATTACAGCCAGAGGTGGTTGTTCTGGGTTTTGATTTCTCAGGATCTAGGCACCCAAATTGCACGAAAATGTAATCACATATCAGTTCTAGTATAATATATTTGTCCAATAAATACCCGGTTATCATCTGCATTTCTTTATGGTGTAGCAATTTTAAAGTCCAGTAGTGTAGCTCCTTATCTGGCACGTCGATAAAGCAAATACCATTCCTTTATAGCTATATGTTTAACGTAAAGCTTACTGAACACTCTGGTGTCAAGCGCTGGGTGCGTCCGGAGAATGCCAACAACCGTGAAACATCAGCCATTTATTACACTTCTTGTAGCTAGTGGCTATAATTAAAGTGAAGCTACTCACGGAGGCTCAGTGTGCGCTGTAACCATAGTACAGGCTGGAGATAGAACGTTCATATTCGCATAGCATGTTCTGCAGAAATGATTAGCATTTCAGTCACCTCGGTTCAACAGGTGTCCTGTTGCCTAGTACTGCCCTGATATCTTGTTCCGTGAGTGATAGTATCGACGCGAATGGCGTCCTGTGGTATAGCCATCCATGCCGCATTCATCTGGTTTCAAAGTACATCTGTGGTGGATGGCAGTGGGTCACAATCCTTTCACCATATCGCACACTTATTCGATTGGCGACAAGTATGGTCACCTGTCGGGGTAGGGCAAAGTGCTGACATTCCGTGACACCAAGAAGGTACATGTTCCTGCATTGTCTTGTTAAAAAGTGGCGTCTGGGGTGTTGCGCAGAGAGGACAAGGCTGGGGGTCGCAGGATGTCATTCACCTGCGTCACACTGGTCACAGTACCCTGGACATGTACCAACTGTGATTTGTGGTTGTATCCAACAGCACCACAAACCATACGGCTTTGAGTTGGCGCTATATATCTTGTGCAAATGCAGTCACTGTGATGCCACTCCCATGTCCGCGGAGAACCAATATGTGGTCATCACTGTCAAACAAACAGGACGTACATTCGTCCGAAGACACTATCTGACGCCATTCCTGTCGCCAGTGACATCGTTCCATACGTCATTGCTTTCTAGCATGTTTCTGCACATTCGCCAAAGTTAGGCGGAGAAGTGGACAACGCGGACGTAAGTCATGCGATAGACTGTCATCCTTGATACTGTACAATGTGTTGCACTGTTCCACCGTTGCTCCAGAGCCTAGGAGGACGCAGATCTGTCCTGCAATGCCATTCGTATGAGGCGTCGATCTTCTCGTGGTGGGGGATTTGGGTGGTGCGACCTGACCCTTCTCGTCATGTTCTACGGCCTACCTGAACCACTCTTCATCCGCCCGTTTCACTGCCAAAACACTTCGCCCCACACGAGCACCAGTTCCCCGGATGGATGTATCACATTTTCTCATGCCAATAATACGTCCTCTTTCAAACTCACTGTTTGATGGTACGCTTCGCACATACGTCTGCGAGGCATCCTGCACGTCTGCTCAAGTCACATTGATCCATTGCCTTCGGTTTATAGCGACAACTAGAGCTGCAGGTACATTTTGCCAGTGGGTGGTGTTGCGCCGCGATATCGATGTTGACCTTGTACCCGCCGGCCGATATGGTTCAAATGCTAATCATTTCTGCAGAACATATTGGTGTACGTGTCCTGTGAACATGGAAGTCCTATCTCTAGTCGTTGAAGGTGTTCTGTTTCTCTGAACAAGAGCGTATGTTCATGCGTTAATGCGGAACAGATTTACGCTGGAGAAATCTAGTTCCAGTTGTTGCTTCCTGGTGTATATCTGGCTCTGTACACTGTTCGTATGACGCTGTGACATCTACGCTGTTACATGTAAAGCTATAACGTGAGTGAACAGAGTGACTATGGAGAAGGGATACTTTGCGCTGTGAGTGAAACTACTTTAAGTGAGCGGCAGCAATTACAGTGCTGCATTGAGAGATTATCTCCGACTGAAACGTCTAAGGAGAGGACCAATGTAATTTATCTGTTTAAAGGAACTTAGATGTGGAGGGCGTCCTATCTTGGTGGAAATTATTGACGAGGTTCCTGTTGCTGTAACTGACCATGTAGTACGTGCCCGGGTCACTGCTAGTGCTCGTGCAGTGTTACGAGAATTGTCCATCCCATGGTTAACAGTACGGAATGTTTTGCGGTATATTTTACACTGGTATTTGTACAAGATCTAGACAGTGCAGCCACTGAAACCTCTACAACCGCGGCAACATTCTGAATTTGCTCTTCGCTTTCTGGAACGGATCGAAGTTGATGGCATGCGGCGGGGCAATGTTCTTTGGAGCGACGAAGCACATTCTCACTACAGGGTGCAGTGAATACACCGAACTGACGAATTTCTGGTACTGTTAAACGACGTGTTCTACACGAAGAGCCATTGCACTAGCCACATTTGACTGTGTGCTATGGATTCACAATCACCTTTACGCTCGGTCTGTTCTTCTTTCAAAAGAATGCACCGAGAGGTTCTGTTAGGTATACCGTGACGTATGGACGTTATCGAGACCTCCTTGTAAGCATGATCCCTCCGTGGGAGGAGCGCATCTGTGAGGAAATCAACGTTTTCATGCAAGATGGGTAATAACTCATCTCGCTCTCCCAAAGATCTGCTTAATGCAACGTTCTACGAACGTGTTATCTCCAGATGTTTTCCAGATGAATGGCCTGCAAGATCACCAGAATCCATGTTACTTTTGGCTGTCAGGATATTTAAAAGAACGCATTTACCAGGGACACGTTCGGTCCCTACGCGATCCGAACGGCAGTCTACAGGAACCCGTTACTGAGATTCCACCAGGACTACTGCGAGCAGCTGTTGATCACGTCATTTTACAGATGTAGCATTTCGTCGACGTCTCCGATGTTCATACTGAACAAACTGTGTAAGCGGAAGTTAAAGATCAACATTATGCCATTCTCGCTTGCTTGACGTTTTCTGCCCACGTCCTGGTTCTAATCCACTCCATATGGAAAAATTTCTACACGTCTTTCTTGCATTCAGAGATTTGCACCCGATGGCCAAAATTGGAACTTTTTTTTCCTGTGTAAATCTGTTCCGCATTAATGTCTACCAATTTCCGCTGCCATATGATAATTACTGCCCACGCTTTACCTCTGTGAGTAGCTGCACTTTAATTATAACCACCCAGTATTAGCAACAAACAAATTGTACCCTGTAACACAGAATAGTCGTGGAACAATAGTAGATACAACAAAATATTATTGGTTATGCAGTACTATACTCGGCTTAGAATTACTTTGTGACGGGAGTTGTGGGGAAAAGAATTATCGGCTCGTTCACAACATTCTAAGTGCTCATGCGACCGATAGTTGTTCGTGCACCAAAAACGAAATCAGTCATCTACTTACCGACGGTTCAAAACTTCTTTGTAGGTAGTGGGGAAGGCAGTGGTGGGGATCACTGCTTCTGTAGGTATAAAACTAAACTTTATCCGAACAGGCCATGAAGGCCAAACGGTACCGACCGGCCGCCTTGTCATCCTTAGTCCATGTGCGTCACTGGATGCAGATATGGAGGGGCATGGGGTGGGCACAGCGCTCTCCCGGCCATATGTCAGTTTAAGAGACCTGAGCCGCTGCTTCTCAATCAATTAGCTCCTCAGTTTGGCTCACAAGTTCTGAGAGCAGCCCGCTTGCCAACAGCGCTCGGCAGATCCTAGTGCTAGGCCAGTCCGACAGCGCTTAACTTCGGTGATCTGAGGAGAACCGGTGTTACCACTGTGGCAAGGCCGTTGGCTTCTGTAGGTATAGCGACACATTAAGATTCTGTAATCACATATTACAGACGAATAACAGGAATAAGAAGAACATTCAGTCATATTCTGCAAGGTAGTACATTGTCTAAGAGGCGGAGAAAATTTTAAGAGGTGAACACAACTGAACTTTTGGAAACACACTGTATCACTAACCGATGCACACCAGTTACAATGCCTGGTCATATTAAAGTGACCACTTTCAAAAGGCCTGATAAAACACCTACAGCGCGAACTGCTGCGAGTCATTTAAGAAGGGAGTCAATGTGGTTCTGGAACGTAACAAAAGGGATATAGAGCCATTGTGTTTCCAGTGCCGTGGCCAGCTGAGCTAAGTTTCTCAGTTCAGGATCCGTGTCGCGAACAGGCGATCGGGTTGTCTCAAAGATTATCGATTGGGTTTATCCGGAAGTTTGGTGGCCAGTGTAGTATAGTAAACTTATCCTTGTACTCTTTGAACCACGCAATTTCAGTGCGAGCTGTGCGACACGTTGCATTGTCCTTATGGAATCGAAAGATTGCATTGTAGTGAGGAAAAACAAACTGCATGCAGGGGTGGACATGGTTCCCAAGGATAGATACGTACCTGTGTTAATTAACTGTTCCTTCAAGAATGACAAAACCGCCCATGGAATGCCACGAAAACATTCTCCAGCCCATAAAAATATTGCAGACTGTTTGTTTTCAGACGATTCACGCTGCACACGCCAACGGCCGTCTGTCCGACAGAGTGTAAAACTTGGTTCATCTGAAAAGGCCACGTGTATAGCCACTCGCTTTACGTCCATTTACCGTACTGGCCTCCAAACACCAGCATTGTTGGAGGACGAACATTAATCTGTACGTCTGCGTTAACCAGGCACCTTCTGCGGAGGTCCATATTCAGCAATATTCCCTGAACGGCAGCTGATGAGGCATCCTTGGTAGCCCGTTGGTTCATCTGGGCGGTCAGTTCCTCAACAGCTCCACGTCTATTCGCGTGTACGCATATCCGCAAATGTATTTTTTTTCCTTTATTGAATTTCGATCCGAAGGGGGTGGGCTAGCAGCAGATTAGTACGCTGCTCTTCAGTTTTGAAACATAAGAAGAAGATAAGAAACAATAAAAGCAGGCGATAAAATGGTGACTTAAATTGTAAAACGGCGGAAAATCGTGGAAGATTAAAACATAAAACGAAGTGTGGGCGATGCTAATAAAATACATAGGAAGCAGACAGTTAATTAGTAGACAGACAATTAAAAACACTCGGCGACTGTATGGTTTCTGTTTGTAAGAGATATAAAAATCACACCCAGCGACGGTGTGATGCCCGTCGCAACACTTCGGAAAAGACGCACCACACTTACCAATCACTGGAAACACTGCACTAGAAAGTTGGCACGAAGATGACACACCACAGCCAAGGGCAGATGGGTGGTTGGGGGGGACATCGACAGATGAGGTGAAAAAAGGGGGAGGAGAGGAAGAACGAAGGGAGGGGAACCGACAGAGGGAGGGGACAGAAGGGGAGGGGGAGGCAGGGCAGATGCGAGAGGGAATGGGGAAAGGCAGAGGAGGGAAATGCAAAAGAGGGAGAGAAGGGAGGCAGAGAGATGGTACGCAGGGAAAAAACAGAATGGAAGGGGGAAGAGGGATCCTAGGAAAAGGACAAAGGAAGGGAGGGGAAGGTGAGAATCAGAGTTGATAGGAGGGATAAATGAAGGGAGTAAGGGCATCTTCCAGGGGGGGGGGATTGACAGAAGCCACCTTGGGAAAGGAGATGAAGGGTGTAGAGGTGGAGGGTAGTGGGGATACAACAGTGAAGGTACAGCAGAGGAGAGGAGCAACCAGGGGACGAGGGGTATCAAGGCGGCGGGAGGTGTGGAGTATGTGGATATGTTCGAGGAATAGGAGCAGATGGGGAAAGGAATCAGGTCGTAGAGGATCCGTGTGGGGGACAGGAGGTGTATATGGAAGACGAGGCAGAGTGGATGGCGCTCGAGGATCTGGAGGGACTTATAGAATTGGGGGGGGCAGATATCCAGGTGAGACTGGCATAACAGAGGATGGGACATATTAAGGATATGTAGGCGTGGAGGATGGTAGAGGGGTTCAACCCACATGTCTGGCCAGAGAGGAGTTTGAGGAGTCAGAGGCATTTGCGGGGCTTTGGCTTGGATAGAGCTGAGATAAAGAATCCAGGTGAGGTGACGGTGAGGCCAAGGTAGGTGCGGGTGGGGGAGAGGTGGACATGACGGGCGCAGATGGTAAGGGAGAAATCAAGGAGCCGGAAGGAGCGAGTGGTACGACCTACGATGATTGCCTGGGTCTTGGAAAGGTTGATTTTCTGGAGCCACTGCTTACACCATGTGGCAAAGGCGTTGGGACCGTTGGAGGGTAGGACCGAGGGTAAGGAATGCGGTGCCATCGGTATACTGCGCCGGCTGAAGTGGCCGAGCGGTTATAGGCGCTACAGTCTGGAACCGCGCGACCGCCAGGGTCGCAGGTTCGAATCCTGCCTCGGGCATGGATGTGTGTGATGTCCTTAGTTAGGTTTAAGTAGTTCTAAATTCTAGGGGACTGATGACCACAGAAGTTAAGTCCCATGTGCTCAGAGCCATTTAGCCGGCATACTGCAGGACGTGTACAGGAGGGGGTGGTGTCACATCTGCCGTGTACAGGAGGTAGAGTAGATGGGAGTGGACAGAGCCCTGGGGCACACCTGCAGAGGGATAGAAGGTGCGGGAATCGGCGTTATGCATGGTAATATTGGAGGGGCTGCAGGGGAGGAAGGAGGCAATCAGGCGGACGTAGTTGACAGAAAGGTCGTATGTCTGGAGTTTAAACAGGAGACTGGAATGCCAGACACGGTCGTAGGCCTATACGAGGTCGAGGGAGACAAAAATAGCGTAGCGACTGAAGCTGGAGGGAGAAGAGATGTCGCAGACGTCATTCATACCTGTCATTTATGGTCCGTAGTTCACCACAGTTGCCTCGGCGCCGGTTTTGGATAGTGCCATTTTGCCATGTAATGCATACTTTAAACACGATGGCAAGCGAATACTTTACAAAACAATGATCATGCCCTTTTGCACATTAGATAAATATCTCCGTTTCTGCATCACGACTGCAGTGTTTTCCACGTCCCATCGCTTTAAAACCCTCCACTGCTAGTGCTGCCATCTGCATTCTGTTTGATGTTGCTGAACGTTGACGTAGAATGTAGGCGATGGTCACGATAATATAACTGTGCAGTCCATATCTGGGAATCGACACAGAATTCATCAACTGACCACGGCATAACAGCCCGGATAATTGTAATGGACATGATATTTCCGGCCGTGAAAGTCTACATTTTAGTATCAGTCCATATCTGAATCACTTTCAGAAACGTCTTTGCAGTCATTAGAACTGCTTTCAGAATTTAATTAAATAACAAGTTATTCTATGTTATTTAGCACTACACATTCGTTCTCCCTTGCTTTTATTATTACTTCCTTCGTGTGTCTTAATAGAATATGCGAATCTGACAACGAAGTTTGGTTTCTGACATGGCAGTGATGTGATGGGAGTCCGAGTACCCTGTGGTTCACCTACAACATATACGTGTAGAGGTGGTTTATTCTGAGCCACGAGGTCCACTAATTCACCCTTTCTACAGTTATCTGGTATGGGTATGTATTTTAATCGTAGATATTTTTGGAAGATACTCTAGGCGACTTATCAAGGATAGTGCAATGATAACTATTACTGAAAGGTTGCTCAAGTTTTTGATGGCTCTTTGATACCGACAAGAGCTAAGAACGATACATAGATTCGAGTTCTGCATGCTTTTAGCTGAGGCAGATATACTTCCGTTTTTATACATGGATCAAGCACTAAAACCAAGGAATACTGTGTAAGTTTTCAGCTTTCTTAGTTCATGGATGGAAACGTAAAATAACAAAACAGTTTATTACATTGATAAAAGTATCATGCCAACGTAAGTGAGAAATTTCAATTTTACGATCGCGTTACTTCCAGAACATAGCTTTCGTAGAAAAGAAATAACATTAAATTTGAAATAAGTTTGAATTTGCATTTGAGCTCTTAACTTTTCCATTGAAAATCAAGTGCCTCGCTTTCATGCTTATGTGTCAAACAATTTCGTTTCATTTAACTTTGTTACAGCTCATTGTAACTGTAATTCCAGCTGAAATTGCGGATGTAATTATTGTGATAAATTATACGAAACACAAGACAGAAATTTGGCACAGTGCACGGGGATAACTATAACTGTAGCACACAGTGGCGTCTTCGCCCAAAAAAATGATATTTACACACCATTGTAGTGACAGATAGTTCTCCTTTCACCTTTGAAAACAATTTCGCTAAGATGACTGCGTTTCATGTATGGTACCGGTAACACATGATCTAAAGTCCACCGATTGTAAAGCGAAAACATTTTTCACTCCAAGCTCTCCGACTTAACTGCTGTAGCTGTGAGTGTTTTAATTACAAAACATCGTAATAAGTATGACCACTAAAAGCAAACTGTATCACGAGACTATAAGATGAGAAAGAATCAAAGTTTTTAACGTATTAGTTTATTTATAACCGCGTGATGAAGACTGTCAATCTGTTATTTCTTTTTTCAGTATTTTTTCGTAGGAATTAAAACGTTTACGAAAGACTAACTGCAACAAAAGATATACATGTGCCTTATTTTTATAAAAATATTGCACTGAGCGAGGTGGCGCAGTGATTAGCACACTGGACCCGCATTCAGGAGGACGAGTGTTCAAAGCCGCGTCCAGCCCTCCTGATTTAGATTTTCCGTAATTTCCCTAAATCGCTTCAGACAAATGCCGGAAGGGTTGCTTTGAAAGGGCACGATCAATTTTCTTCCCCATCCTTCCCTAACCCGAGCTTGTGCTCCGTCTCTAATGACCTCGTTGTCGACGGGATGTTAAACACTGATCTCCTCGTCTAACAAAAATATTTCAGTAGTGGCGCAGCTCGAAAATCACTGCGTATTTAGCGCTACTTATTCGCCCCTCTCAGCCCTGCGGCCTGCCACTCCTGTCCCCTCCCCTCCCCCTTCTCCAATTCCAGCAGGCACGACAACATCAGTTGGTAAGGTATGCGCCTAGAGAAAATGCAACAATGCAAGCACGTCGAGCCAACAAACAGTTGCAGTTTGCTGATGCCTGGTCCCTACTACTCGATTCACTGAAACTTCAATTACAAAGTAATCTTAATTGAAATATAATGACACGTTCAGTAAATATTACTTCATACACAAAGGAATAATTTGTTTGTTTCTAAAAACCGGCGCTACGTTTCACTTTCTCTGGTTTAACTTTAGCCGCCTACTATTATCATCTTGTTGATGCTACCTTCTCTACAGATTTTATAGTCAGTAGCAAATAACCTGAAGTTGTCCTTGAAATGAACTAATGAGACTTACGTAACTGAACAGTTAGAAGCCTGGTGATAGAAAACATAATAGCATTCATAGATACCAAAAGGAGGAGAGGTTGTGTAGAGCGCTTGAGACCCTAATGGTATACTAATGCCATTTGTTCCATCGCGAAACTCTAAAGCTGCCTTCCGTGAAGGACAGATCACACACTGAAAAGTGTCCTTAGTACAGTCAGGGTTTGAGATCCTTTAGAAAGTATGATATGCTTCGAGGGACCGTGTTTCCTAGCTTTCCTTTCATTTCCATTCTGTTCCATAACAACAATTACATGACTCATAGACATAACCTCTAACTATAATTTTCCGTGCGATATAAACACTACCTGTGGAAGTTGGGGGAGGGGAAGTGGGGAAGGATGACCTGTTCCCCCACCAATATTTGTGAAAAACAATTTCAATATTTTAGTCTTCGTTCACAAAAAATGACTCCGTTGGGCGAATATATCCAAGCATAACAAATTATACATGCTCAAAGCATTTGTGCAATGAGAATTAATGGTTTTCTGGATTTACTAACGTACCAGAATATCAAATCTTCTTATATTTTCACTAAAAAGACATTTTTCCAAGTTTTAATGAATTCTGTTGGTATAACTTCGAGTGATGAAGAGTGGGTCAGATACGCACGAATCTGCTTAGTTTTTCTGTAAAGTTGTACGAGGATTGGCCAGGAGGGAGACTACTAACAACTAAACACCACGCGACTGTCACCAATCACCTTACAGTCCAGTGTTGGTATAGTAAGAAACTTATAGTTAGTGTTTGGAGAGGAACTGCTATCAAGATAGTTCAAGGAAATTCATCAATATTGCCCTTTTTTTAAAAAGGCAAAGGGACTCTGGGAAGCAAATGTTTGTTTCAAATTGTATTACAGTATACTGAATTTTACCATTACACTGTAGTGAAACAACTGCATCATAGAAGTTTATCAACTGTTTTTTAAACTGATTTGAATATAGCATACACCCCAGTATCTTCTACGTATATATTATTTTTCCTTAACTCTCCTCTACAAAACGGGTTAGGACGTAATAAATAACAATCAAATACGCAGCGTCGATAAATTAAAAAGTTAATACTATGTAACTTTCTATACTCGGTAGCAGCAAAATACATTTCAGTCCAGGCTTTAAATGGCATGGTTTAGGAGTTTTAAGTGCGATTGAAACATATGGTCCGAGGCATGCAAAAGTGCTTTTAGATTTTAACTCTTTCAACTTTTTTTCAAAGGAATCTCCCGTTTAGACCCCTTTGTCATCCTCTACCCTATCTAGTGAGTCATTCCCCCAATAATTAAGCATTGGTGACGCTTGTGTACAAATACATGACTCTTCGTCAAGTACAAACGAAACTGCTTAATAGCAGCAAGCAGGGCAAGTCTGGGACGTAGCCTGTTTAGGTTACACATCGTGATACGGGGCAGGCAATAGAGACGCGCGTTTCCTTTAATTGGGCGCCCTGTGGGGCTCGCTTGCGGAACGCGCAGCATTTCTGGGATTCCGACGGCGTGGCTTCAGTTTCGACCTCATTGCTCAAGTTCCAGGTTCTGCGGGGTGCACATTCTCTGCTTCGGTACCTCTCCGTCTCTCGACTTCGGCTGAAATCAGTTGTCGCCTTAAAGTACGGACAAATCACCTCTTAGTATAGAGATAAGTTGGAAATTTTGTTACATAAAACGGGAAAGGTGTGCACAGCAGGTGAACATGCTGGGTACGTAGTGTTAAATTTGTACATGAGACTTTCAAAGAGGGAGGTGGATTTTTCTACGCAGGAAGTATCTTAAATAAACAATAAAAGTATAAGAAAGTAGGACTGCACATGGCACTTGAGCTTCTTATAAAAGGAAAGAGCTGCAAACATGCTGAAATATAAACACTTAGAACAGAAAAAAGAGATGCCAACATCCAGAAATATAAATGCTTAGGCCAGGAAAACATTAGCCAAAAGCTACGTTTGGCACAGTTCTTTGTATTGGCGCAAAACGTGGACGATGTGGGAGAGAGAGAAAGTAATCGATTACTATCTGAAATGTAATAGGAGGCGTTTGAAGGTGGCTTTATCGAATAAGGAAGGAAGATGTCCTGCAACGAGTCCACGAGAAGAAATTGTCCAGCAGATAATATAATTAAATGAAGAAATAGAATGACTGGACACACATTATGACATGAACCGTTGCTGGTAAGTGCGAATTGATTCGAACAGTTACAGTGAATCTTTTGTCATGAATGACAACACGTCGAAGATTAACGCACAGCGTTGAAAAATATTCATAATCCCTGAAACAGTTTGGTAAGCAGCGTCGTCCACAGTTTATGTGAGCTTTGTAAATTTTGTGAAATCCTTAAGAGACGTCTCATCTTTCCAGTCAAAGGCATTCCACAAAGCTAAATAGCACAGCGTGAATTATTGCTCTCTGTCAGGTACACCTCCAAGGCAAATATTGGCTCCACATTTAATCAACAAAAAGCGAAACTGTCGTCTAGGAAGTGTAAATGACCAGACCGTATGATTCTCTGAATTTGACATTTTTTTGTGATGCTCATTATTACTGTCCAAAATTGTGATAAATGGCCACAGATGCCCTTAGAAATTGTGACAGCGTCAACGGGAAAGAAGAAAATAATGCTCTTCACCCTCTGGTATTTACAGTCAGTCACGAAGGGACGTCATTGCCACGCTCCACAATTTCCAGGCTCTTATGGCGTTTACTCTCTCACTACGCGTCTTAATTGCTCCATTCTTAGCAAAGTAATTAACAACCGGTGAATTCAGATCACTATTTTCACTACTGTAACTGTGCCACAATTTTCTATGTTGAGATTCGTCAACCACACCGTCACCTTCACCCTAAGTGAAAGTTACTATGGTTCAAATGGCTCTGAGCACTATGCGACGTAACTTCTGAGGTCATCAGTCGCCTAGAACTTAGAACTAATTAAACCTAACTAACCAAAGGACATCACACACAGCCATGCCCGAGGCAGGATTCGAACCTGCGACCGTAGCGGTCACGCGGTTCCAGATTGAAGCGCCTACAACCGCACGGCCACACCGGCATGCGAAAGTTAGTAAGTCACAACTATGACACTGGCGATCAGAATCGAAATCCAGTCCGATTGTTCTCAGAGACTTTTCGAGACTGGACCGTCGGCCTCCGTAGCGCAGCTGTAGCATTACCGCCTACCATGCAAGGGGGCCGGGTTCGATTCCCGGCAGGGGACTGGGTATTGTGTGTTTGTCCGTCATCATCATTTCATCACCATTGAAACGCATATCGCAGAAGTGGCATCAACTAAAAAGACCTGCAATACGGCGGCCGAACCCCTAAGAGGATATACCGGTCAATGAATGCCATACGATCATTTCATATTCATTTAGAGAGTCGACCAATGGGCTGAAAACAACCAACACCACCCTGCTCCTTTCAGTTCTCAACTGGCTCCTTGCCACATCCTCGGCAATATAAATCAAGAGAGAGTCCCAAAATCAAACACTTTTGTTTCGACGGCAACAATACCGCACACATTTTGGGCATTTTGATATTCCTCCGTTTCTTCGACCACTACTTCCTTGAACTAATTAATGAAACGCTTTTCACGAACAGTAAGACCATGTTGTACTAAATCACTATAAAATCGACTTGGAAAGTCGCAGCTTTCTGTGTAAGGGTAATGTGCGGGTCTGTAAAAAAAATGGCCACACTCCTCTATTGAACTGGAACATTGGCGTCCTGGTTCCTTTGCCTTCTTCCGCCCAGGGACTCACGGCCAACTCTCTGATTGTTCTGAAAGTTCAAAGTAACTAAGGAATTTTGTTGAACATATCAGACTTTTAATCCGTTCGGCTCTGTGGCTCTCGATTGTTTTTCTTTCGCCTTTGGGGATTTTCAATGGCCTATTCCTTTCCATAGCAGATGCCACCTAGATCAATTAATAGTGACCTAACCGACAACTTATGTGCGACGACATAGGGCACACTTTAAACAGTAACTGAAGTGAGGCTAGTCGTGAAACCTCGAAAAATGTTCACCCTATAATGAAGACTTCCAGATTTGAGAAACATCCCGGCTTTCCTCTCCGCGCGAGCGTCTTCGAACTCGCTCTCCAAGGTCAGTTGTGGTGTAATGTTTCTCTACCCCCCCCCCCCCTCCCTCTTCCTACCTCTTTTCCTTCTTAAATTGCCAACGCTACAATGTTTTATTCTCGGTTGCGTTATCGTCTTCTTTGCTTGTTGATGACACGCGTTGTGGTTTACTAGGCCGTATCTTGTGAAGACGTACCTGTTTCCTTCAGTCAGGTAGAAAATTCGTTCGCAGTAAGATGTCAGTTTTAACAATCCCAAGTTTGATGAAATTGTTAGTAGGTGGGTGAAGGAAGTTATCTGTGATACAAAAGAAGAAATAGACTAAAATTTTGCAACAGCCAATGATAATAACTCAGCTAGCGAACAATGCGATCATTCAGAGGACAGCTCCAGAATAATGGTGATAGGTACCTCTCGGTCTCTCCAACAAAAGTTATAGTGTTATCTAAAATCAGATTAGTTTAGGGTGGTGGTACAGGAAAATGTACACCCCAGCGTTGAATGTCAGTTTTGCAGACTTTTGTTTTAGTAACATTAGAGTGCAGTTTTTACGTGCACGTTCAAAGACGGGAACTTAGTGTTGCGTGAAAATTTATTTTGTTCAGAGATACTACACAGAGGGGCCGTATGGAGACTCCTCTGCATGAAATCAGGAGAGCAGTTGGAGTACCTGTAAAGCGTTTCTGACAGTAGTAAAACTTTGTCAGAGTACAGTTATTTATTAATTATGTTTAAAGTCATGTTGCTCCACACCGGCCTTGTAGTCGATGCCTCATTCAGTTGCATGTTGGATTGCCGCTGACGGCTGCCGAGTCAGCTCTTCGTCTGCAGGCCCAGGCAAAGAGTGAGTGACCTCACTCCGCGGCGCCATGGTCCAGCACGAATGGTCTCACGGTAGCAGCTTGAATGTGCCCGATCTCATTCCGAATTCTATGTTGACCCTTGATGACCCATCTGTGAAATGGTGTTGCCGGAAGTCGAGGAATTATATTTCACAATATTCAACCATATGAGTATTGAGAAGCACCTTTCACTATTGGTTGGTCGATCTCCTTCCTATCGGCCAGGTAGGTTTCAGCACCCAGAGGCGCCTAAGTGTTGAACAGGAACGTGGACCCCACGAGGTCCTGCTGCCGGCCTCCGCGCTGCAGTTCGGTGCTGTCAACTTCTCCATCAGCAACGATAGGCGGCGAACACTATGAAGTTCATCAGGCAAAGACCGTCACCTAAGGTACATTTTCGGCTGGTTCGCAGACTGTTCTGGATTATCTAGGACACAGATTCCCTACTGTATCGTAATCATGGAATCGAATGCTATTACTGTGAACGCCATCGATGCCAATGATCAACCCATTAGGAGCTGGAGTATTTAAAATGAGCTCATGTGAGGCTGTGAAGTGATGCTTGTTTCGTAATAATAAAATGTGTCGTCCTTATTCTGCTATATTCGCTTAACAGGCTCTCAACTGCTATGTGGGTTCTCTGACACTGGTTCTTATGAAAAAGGTACTGTTTCTTCCTACATCATATGAGCTAACGAATATGCGTGTTACATTTCCGTTGGGTTTCTGTCCCATACTATTTTCTGCCGACCTCGTCCTCTCTCTATCTCTCTCTCTCTCTCTCTCTCTCTCTCTCTCTCTCTCTCTCTCTCTCTCTCTCTCTCGGTGCGGTGTTGTAACGTGCTGAGTCCTGACCTACTATCAATATACCGCTTATTTCTTGGTTCTGTGTCTATCTCTGGAATGACCACACTTTCCGTGTAGCAAGGTGAATGGGTTTTAATAAAATTTTCCAATTTAAACCCCTTATTATTGTGTTCCGTAACAAAAAATGGTTCAAATGGCTCTGGGCACTATGGGACTCAACTGCTGAGGTCATTAGTCCCCTAGAACTTAGAACTAGTTAAACCTAACTAACCTAAGGACATCACAAACATCCATGCCCGAGGCAGGATTCGAACCTGCGACCGTAGCGGTCTTGCGGTTCCAGACTGCAGCGCCTTTAACCGCACGGCCACTTCGGCCGGCGTTCCGTAACACTACTACAATTTTTTCAGAATGTAAAATTCAGTTCCCTAACAATCAGTTTTCTTATATTATTTAAAAACGGCACAAAAATATGTAATTATAAAGAATGTAGCAACCAGTCGCGGAAACGTAATTTATTTATCTTGTTCCAAATCGATTTCGCTCATCATCGGTGCATTTTTCTAACCAATACAAGTAGAACTACTTTCCTTGGCAGATTTATATCATGAACCACCTTACGGAGACAAACATACAAAAATATGTCATTTCGTGTGATGAAAAGTAAAATATTTTAGGGTATTTTCAGTGGAATAAAATAAACAAGGACTATTTAAACGGAGCTTAAATAATCATGAAAGTAAATGCATGTAACTTAACTCCAAACTTTCAAATGATTTACCCCTTAAATTTCGGTTTCAACTTTATGTTCCCAGAGGTCGCAAATCATAATATACCTTACAGAAAAATTACCTCGATACTTAAGGGTTACATTACTGACAAAAGATGTATTCCAGGCACCATGTGGGTCAGAATAGTTTCTAAAGTTCTACAAGGCCCCGCTCCAGTTTCATCGACTACAGTAGTCTCTCGCTCCGCAACGAATACGCACAATATCACTGTCCAAACTGGTATTAGTATCAAAACCACTCCATCGGCAACAGGTCAGAGTTTCTCACACCAACATTCTAATTTAAAACATTCCCGGGTTGGTTGTCGTGTCACATCCGGCTAAAATATCGAGCTTTCGCCAGAATCCTGACCGTCGTGGCTACTGCTGTTGTGACCATTTGTAGTTAATAGACTGCCTGTGATTGGTAGATGTATGTGATCACTACGTCATGCTGCCAGAGACTGTCACTGACTCTCTGTGCAGTGACAGAACTTTCGTAGTGACGTAAAAAATTCAATCCATTTTTCCAAGTATTCGACAACCCAAAGCTACAGGCTTGGAAAATATACTTAACAGAAAATCTCGAATTAGACAAGTTGTTCGTCTCGGTGTTGAATATGACAAGTAGTACAAATACATTTGCTGAAGGAGCTCCAAACCACATACCTCTACCTGGCGATCTTTGACAACGTTCGTACGACAACTCGGCGACTGTTGCGCTGATACCTTTATGCCACTGACGATGTGTCCTGCAACCCAATTGAAACATTAAGCAAAAATCTTTCCTATGTTCTTTGTTTTAGGCCCACAAACTCTATGTGATTATGGAAATACCTGAATATCATACATTCCCAGTCCACGAACATATACACCGTACGCCTTACACCGAGAGAAAGAATCAACTGTACTGTTTGTGCCTTATCATGTCGTTGAAGAAACAGTCAGTTCTGCATGCATTCCCAGAATTCCAGACACGTGTTACCATTACTGGAATAAATGCGTCTTTTACACCAAGTCCACCACACGAACCCAATCTTGCAGGCTCCCCAGAACGCAGGGTTCCGCTCGTTTCGTCAAATGGTCCCCATCTTGACGACGACAAGTGCCGATGGAGCGCGGAACCGAGACGCATTCGACGTAGGCTGTGCGTGCGCTACGGCTGCTACAGACGTCGGCCGTTGCCGATGCTTTATCCCCTTGGCCCGGGGCGAAGGAAAGGCCATAATTTAAATACGAGAAGAGGGTGGAAATCGATTATGTATCTCTTTCAGGGAGAGTGGTTTGGAAGGAAGGCGGCCTCTCGCGGTTTACTGCCACCGCTGGCGGCCGCAATTTATGGCCGCCATCTAGCAGAGTTAAACTTCTTGGAAGTGTCTCGGAATGTTTGTACGGCGCTGCTCGGGGGAGGGCGCGGGGTCGATCGAGCTATTATATAGATTTATCCCGTTCGGCTCCATCGGCCGCATCTGCGCCTGGGGTACGGCCAGCCCGCACGGCTGGACCGCTAACCACCTCACTCTGGACCAGCGGAGTCGGCAAATCGTGGACAAAACCCTTAACTATTGTATCTCTACTTCCGTCCGGGGCGTCGCTGGTGCCGTAGAAGAAACTAGCCCAAAACATACCGACTTGTGTGTGTGTGTGTGTGTGTGTGCGTTTCGTGTGTGTGTAGTTCGATAAAGTTATCAGCGCCCTTCCTAAATAAACAGAAAGGACTGTGGTAAAAAAGTATGAAGCATTACGAGGAGATCAAACAGAGTCGTATTAAAAATTGCGCTCACTCTCTTCCAACCTCGCTCATGTTCACTTGTATTATCACGTTTACCTTAAAATACTGCAAATTGTTCAGATATTTGGAAGTGTTCTATTGAAACAGACATGTTACGAAAGGGGACTAAAATCTCGACATAAGGATACGCGGTTGGGTAATGGCAAAAAAAGCGTCTATAAAGAAGAGAAAGGAAATTTGTTAAGACCAAAGTTAAATTCAAGTGTTAGGAAGTCTTTCTGAAGGAATTTGTCTGGAGTGCAGTCTGAATAATAAACTGTTCAGTAAAGAACAGAAGCTTTTGAAATGTGTTGATAGAGAAGAATACTGAAGATCAGATGAGCAGAACGCATAATTAATGAAGAGGCATGGAACTGAATTGGGTGTAAAGAAATTTGCGGCACAACTTGACCAAAAGAAGTTGTCCGTTATTAGGATAAGTTCTGAGACATCAAAGAACCACAAATTTACTATTGGAGACAAGTGTGGAAAGGAGGGAGAGGAAAGATGTAGAGGTGGACCGAGAAATGACTATAGTAAGCAGGTTCAAATTGTTGTGGGTTCTAGCAGTTATTCGAAGATGAAGAGGCTTGCGTAGGACAGAGAATTGTGGAGGACGTCTCTCGCTTCATTTACGTCTGCGCAGCGTTTCCCGCAGTATAAGCCTAAGGTACTGATTTAGTAGAGTTAGTTTGGTTAAAAGTAAAGTCCCCTAACACCGGTTTTGATTGCTGGAACGTTATTCAGGTGATGGGAAAAAATTATATTCGTTTATATTGTGGGAAGAGTGCAGCTGGTAATAATCAACAGGAGCTACGTCCTGTGAACAACTCTTAGTCTCAGTTCCTGCCAACGCAAGGAATCCCGAGGTGTTCTATAACAGCTAAAAATACTAAAAAATTAATTACGGACACAGTTAAGCTGAAACACTTTCACAAGATTGCAGCACTAAGGATTAAAACTAGATGTTACCTCTTACACGATTTTCAGCGCAGTGGGGATGCTTGCTATTCACCTACAGTCCCCACCGTGGACCGGAAACCGGTGCACAGACAATATTCACTTTATACCTGTGTAACGTTAACAAACGCGACGGATAGCTACTCACCGGTGTCTCTCTGACCCAGAAGAGGCCCGCATCTCGTGGTCGTGCGGTAGCGTTCTCGCTTCCCACGCCCGGGTTCCCGGGTTCGATTCCCGGCGGGGTCAAGGATTTTCTCTGCCTCGTGATGGCTGGGTGTTGTGTGCTGTCCTTATGTTAGTTAGGTTTAAGTAGTTCTAAGTTCTAGGGGACTGATGACCATAGATGTTAAGTCCCATAGTGCTCAGAGCCATTTGAACCCAGAAGAATTCCCCTTTGGTATGCAGCAAAGTTGGGTGAGCTGTCCGTACAGTCATAAAAACATACCTTAAGTCCAAAGACATAAAGACACTGCGGCAGGCGACAAACACGCTTCCAGGCAGACAAAGAGAAGGATAGAACAAGGGCCGCGCCGAGGGGCCGCTCGGTTAGAAGCGCTATGTGACTGATTCCGCGGCCCCTATCACCGGAGGTTCGTGTCCTCCATCGGGTGTGGGTGTGCGTGTTGTTCTTAACATAAATTAGTTTCAGTTAGTTTGAGAAGTGTGTAATTCTATGGACCGATAAGCTCAGCAGTTTTGTCCCTTAGGAATTCATACATTTGCCGGAACATGGAAAACATAGGGTTACAACGCAAGTATGTGATGATTGCTTTTCTGTAACAAATTAAACTATTAGTATATATCTAGTTAATATGGCAAATGATTTATATATGAAATACAAACGAGGTATGGTAATTTAGTATTGAAGTAGCACAATCGCTGCATGGCTGCCGGATATAGCACCAAGCTGATCATTCTTTAATTTATAGTAGCACCGACAAATAAGTGATGCTGTTCAGAAATGTAAAAGTGGCTATCAAGCCGGAAAGTCAATGAAGCGCCTTATATAGAGGTGCTTTAACATATGTACGTGCATTTTTATAATTTGTATGGATATGTTAAATATATGCGACATGTGTGTACTCTGGCGAACTCATGGCTACAAAGCTCCACTTTAACAGTGGAAGAAATGCTGTGTGGATAAGAACCAGCAACCTGCTATTGGGGTGGGAGTGATAACGTAGAGAGAGAAGGGGGGGGAAGAGATTGACAGATAGAGAGGTTGAAGAAGAACATGGTCACAGATGTGAGGGAAGGGAGGGGAGGGGGAGCAAACAGACAAAGAAAGAGAAGAGGAGCAGACGGACAGAGAGATGGGGAAGTGTCAGATGGTCAGAGGAAGCAAAGAAGACGAGAGGAGCAGATGAGTAGAGAGATGGGGAGGAGGAAATAAACGGAAGAGGAGACGGGCAGGGAGGGGTGGGGAAGATGAATATAGAGAGTAGGAGGATGAGAAGATGGACAGAGAGACGGGCAGGAGGATACCTAAAGAGAGAGGAGAGAGAAGCAGATGGACAGGTAGAGACAGTAATGTATAGACTATATGGGCGTCGGGGGTGGTGAATGGAGGACAGAGAGAGGGGAAAAAGGAGCTGGACAGTAGGAGGGCGGATTAGATGGCCAAAGAGAGGGGAAAGGAGGAGATGGGCTAATGGAATTGAAATAAATACATACCCAGGCAGTGTTGGGTGCTCTGCTAGAACAAAATACTGCATTCTATCCTGAGTTATCCTTAGCTGCTAAGAAGATCCTCATGCAAATTTCCGCTCATAAATTGGAAATATTCATATTAAAATGCTACTAATAATGTCGTTGGTAAATAAATGAGTGCCTACTGTGCAAGCGACTCTCAGTGAATAAATACATTTACTGAAGACAAACGATCATGGCAGATTCCGTACTATAATTCAGTTTTCAAAATCCGTGAGCGTGTGGCACATTCAGTAGAATCGTCAAACTTCAGCTATAAATTAAACGCTGGCAAGGTACGTAAATGAATTCACAGGGATTGTTATCAAATTGCTGGTGATTGAAATTCAGAACACAGCCCATATTACATAGAAGAACACAGTCATTTCTGCTTGAACCACGTACCACTCTATAGCAATGCATAACAAAGAATTTACCCACAAGGAAGAGATATACGTAAAGAATTTACCCACAAGGAAGAGATATATGTAGTTCTCTGAAGGCTCTAGAGAAACAAAATTCCGGCCCACTTGAATCGACACTGGATACCACACAGTACAGAGAATGTTGAACCCTGTCACTCGTAATGGCTCATTATAGAAATAAATTCTTTGCAGTAAAATAATTTGTCTGTGCTGTACAATACTTTGTTTCATAACTCGGATCTCGTAAGCAGAGAATGCAGCAACAAATCTCATTGCAATTTTGCACTTAAAAATACAAGTAGCAGCCGCCGGCCCAACTCTTCCTCTACACACACCAGGCTAGGCACAGATTAAGAACAAGACAAGACTCTGTGTTCCCATTTGAACGCCGACCACGAAGCATCAGCCCAGGACCAAGGAGGTAGCCATGTAGGTGGGAGTGTGGGGTCTCCAGGGCGAGTCCGTACACCCTCCGTCCCTCGCCCCCACGCTTATCACCTAAATGAAATCTCACACGATGCAGTTACCGTGTAGTAAAACTGAAATATGAGAACTGATCAAAAGTGTCCGTTTGAGGGTGTTTCGGCAGCATATATGAAATCTAGTGCGACTGCAATACTTGTATGTACGCTCCGATATCAATAGAATCGATTAGTGCAGCATTCCTGTCTTTCTGACGTGCGCGAGATAACCGAGGAAACGTGAAGCATGGCGGCGTTGTTACTGCTGGTAGACATCCATTTGAGAACGAACAATATGTATGAGGCAGCATGTCTGTCGAAAATCACCGTTGTGGAATGGTGTGAAATGGGGGGCTGCTGCTTCGTGACAACGCACGTCCCGACATCGTAAATATCGTAAGGCGGAAAAGCTACGCCAACTTAAGTGGGAGACATTCGAGCACGTGCCCTATAGTTGTGGTCTCTCCCCATGCGATTATCACGCCTTTGGTTCCTTAATAAAGGCTCTGAAGTGTCGGCAGTTCCTGTCGGACGAGGACGTGCAACAGGCTCTTAAGGACTTCCTCACGCAGTTGCACACGAAGTTCTACCTACTGAATATCTTCAACCCGGCGCGTCGGAGGGGTTATTGACTCAATATCCACGACGATTTTGCCCGAGTGTAATAACAATTGTGGTCCGTACGGCCGTCGAACGAAAACTTTTATTCCGATTTTCAGTCATACGACGAAAAAGAAATATGCACCACCGAAACTGAAATAGGTCTTCGTTAAACTGTCGATATATCGATATCAAAATCGTCTGTCGCCTATACCTATAGTTATATTAGAAGACTTAGCTGTGGTTTGTTAGAGAAGAATTTTAATTCGTATGGGAATGGAGTGAAGTTATCGTATGGTCACATACAGCAATATATTGTTGAGAATATATGTTATACTTTTCAAGAAAAGCTTTTCTTCGTTAATTCTGTAGACCAAATACAGTTTGTATCATGGCTTCCCAAAAGCAAACAATGTCCATAGAATTAAAAAATTATTCAATCTGCTTTAAGTATGAAAGGAGAAACACGAATCTATTTAAAGTGCTTTTTAACAAATCGGTTCCCTCCTTCAAGAAAATTCTGGCTACATCCTTGCGGCAGGCTGGGCTTATCTCCTACTGGCCGAGACACTGGTTGCCAAAGAACGTCGCTCAAGCTACCTACCTTGTCTGAACAAAGACTGTCTACGTCTGAGATATCCGTTAGTGGGCACAGAACATGTTAGCAAACGTGTTTGCAAGTCAGCAGACATGGAAAATACTAAAAGCCAAGAATTAACATATGTGGCAGACAACTTTTAAAGTTAACAACGGAAAGGTAAGAGCGACGTCTTCGTGCCTGATGCCATCCCAAGTGCTGTCTCGATCTTCTGATGTATTTTGCAGCATTTTTCGTAGTTATTTAATAGACAACAACACAATGTAACGTTCTAGATTATATTTAATCATTAAGCAGAAGCATTTGTTTATTAGGCAACAAATTGGACCTAATAACCATTCAAATCACATTCGTAACTGTCTTTATAAAAATATTTTTGCCATGTTGGTGTCACATTGTAATATTAAATCCAATAACGTTCATTACCATTTCTCATCATGCACGCGCCATTGTTAATACTAAATACTTCAATCATTGCGGTCAGGTAAAACTTCCTTCTTGCCGTGAATTCTTCCATTAATACTATTGTTCTTATCGCACTTAACACTTCCTACCCTCCTTCGACATTTAGCTCAAATAATCACAGTATCTTAGGTATTTTGAATTTGCGTCATTAAGATCCTCTCGTCCTCCCCTCGCAACACGCTTGGCTCCGACTCTGGGCCGGTTTTTCCCGTCTCAACAGCCCTAAACTCGCACATCCCGATCGATACGGCACCCAAACAAATCGCAACGGTCCATTTTAACACGGGTAATGTATCACGAAGCAAATACCGTCTGCACTGGTGGAATGTTACGTGATACCACGTACTTATAAGTTTGTGACTATTACAGCACCATCTATTACAAAGTGAAAAAAGTGGTCCAAGTAAAACATTCATATTTCCTTACGCACTACACGAATATGTAATAAAAAATGGGGGTTCCTATTTTAAAAAACGCAGTTGATATCCATTTGACCTATGGCAGCGCCATCTAGCGGGCCAACCATAGCGCCATCTGGTTTCCCCCTTCAAGCTAGACAAGTTTCGTTCTTTGTAGTTTTTTCGTTTGACGCTTAATTCGTGAGATATTTGGCCCGGTCACGATCAATGGACCACCCTGTACATCGTGAAAGCACATACAATGTTACATGAATGCTGCCCATACAAGGTGAAGCATTAACTCACTGTCAAGCGGCGAAGACGCATGCACCTGGGCATTTCAATGCTCTGACACAGCGTTTCGAGAAGAAGGAAAGCAGAAATTGGAAATTTGTGGTAAGGTCCTATGTGACCAAACTACTGAAGTTATCAGCCTGTAGGCTTGCACACTACTTAGGCTAACTTAAAGTAACTTACGCTAAGGACGACACACACACACGCATGCCCGATGGAGGACTCGAACCTCCGACGGGGGGAGCCGCGCGAACCGTGGCAAGGCGCCTGAAACGCCGCGACTACCACGCGCTGCCACATCGCGCTGCAAGGAAGGCAGAAAATGATAACTAAGCACACGTAATTATGAAACGGAACACTTTCTTTTTGACATCAGAAATGAAGGTTATCAGAATATGAAGAAGCATGATACAGCATTAACCGAAATATGTTAGACGTTTTCTGACTGTCGGCCGCAGACTACGGTGAAGGAAATTAAAAAAGAAAATAAAAACTCTTATTCCTCAGTACTTCCAGAAAGCTACCTATGGCTCGATATGTGTGACCAGATAAGAGTGGCTTGCCTTCCCTCTATTCTATTTCAAAAATTTTGTGAGTAAAGCTTGATATTTGTTCTATACCCGTCATGACAGTTTGAGTGTTTTACTTCTGATGAAGGCACTCGTAGTACTGCCGCAACCTTGGTCAAAAGACTTTTTTCTTGCGACCGAAGGCTATTATTGCTTTAATTTTGATTTCGAGAAATTATTTTCGATGATCTGCAAGCTTCCCTTCTCCTCCTGTCGCCTCATCAATTTTTTCAATGTATGCACGGTTTTCCTCTTTCCGTTCTTTCCGCTGCCACGGCATTTACCGCAGAGGGAGCAGAGAGAGCGAGGATTGTTGATTTCCTTTTAGAGTCGACGTCGTAATACACTGGTGTGCAAAAATTAAGGACCAAAGTAGTTTCCGAATGATGTTTCAGTGCCATATGACACAGGTCAATGAAACCTGGACCTTATATGGAAAGAACTGCTAAAGTACAGTCCATAAGGTAATGGAAAGCTGATGAAACGACTATAAATGACACTTTCATTCAAAGACAATAATTACACTGACGCCACCGTGATTCAGGATGTCCCCTGAAGCTTAGCATATGCTTGAAAATAACCCACAGCTGAGACTCGCCAATTGCACTGATAATAAACAGAATACAGCCTACTTGTATCACGTTTCAGATAGCGACACATGGTCCGTAATAGAGCGTATGCATGCTGGCTTTTAGACATGCTCCCAGACTTGTTACAAGGTTGGTAAAGACTTCTTATGGTAGGGCGGTCCATTCCCCCATAAACACGGTTGAAAACTGCTGCATGGTCGATAGGGTATGTAGGGTTTCTGCAGTACGTCCCCGCAAAGCATCTCACACATTCGCAGTGAGATGTAAATCGCAGAAACGAGCAGCTCAGTCCATTCGTTGAATATCCTTCCGTTGCAAAAGCTCGTCCACCTCCACTGTTTCATGCGTTCGCGCGTTATCATCCATAGAAATGAAATCAGGGGCGAATAAAGCCTTAAAAATACGCGCGTTACGTTAGAATATTGTTTCCCTGTGATCGTTCAGTGTTTAGAGATTTGGAGGTCTGTACGTCCACGGAACGTTACGCCTTGCTGCACCATAACACTTGGGCCACCAAACCTACCATGCATGTATGATAATGTTCGTGGGTGGTTTACGTGTTGCAGCATCTCGCCATATGACGGTACGTCCAGAATCACTGCTCGGACTGAATCTGCTCTCATCCGAGAAGAGAGCACAAGATCCTCTGCTCATTGGTCCTATGGACCCATGCTCTGGGCACCATTCCAAACGGTGGCGCCGATATGCTGTTGTCAACGGAGCATTACGTACCGGTCGGGGCAAAGAGATCATCCCCCATGCGGTCGCCGTGCCACTTTGGTGCATGAGGTTGCACGCCTTGCAGTCCTGTTAAATGTGGTTGTAATGGCACCCGCTGCTTGACGTGGGTCCCTTGTTGACTGCTCCACTATGCAGTGGTCATCTGTTGCTGTATTCGACCGTGGGCGAGTGCCTGCTCAGCAGTAACCGTGATTCTGAGCGCTCCCTTCGCCTTGTCGCGTAATCCCCACCGCACACCCTTGTTACTTTATATGCAGTTTGTATGGCATAACATTTTACTTAATTTTATATTCCTTATGTGGGGATACGCACAACACTGAAAGATTTCCTGCTGTGGACGTACGATCTTTAATTTGCAAACTATTTTTATATAATACTGATCTGGCTTGTTAGATATGGAACATGCTATTATTACTGTAACTAATTATGGAATAAAAAAAATGCCCTTCACTACTTTCATCTCTTGAATGCATTGAAAATTACTCTTATTACCTGTACGGAAGTTACAGTACGTTATGTTCACTAAACATAAAAGCTGCAGTGGATTTTTTTAAAAAAATATATGAACACTATTAAATGCCACGACTAACATGAGAGCATGAAACTAAGAAAAAATGAAATTTGACTTTTATGTTATTAGCCGGAACATGTTTCGAAAAGTAGTATTTGACCACACACAAGTAAAATTTTATCACTCATGAATTATTTACGTAACTGATAACGTAATAACAACTGCCCATGTCCACCTGAAAATGACATAATAAAATCCACAATTTCCCTCTGAAGTCCCCAGGAAGCTGAAAGAGATAATTTTAATATAGCGTTACCTGCCCGCTATATTGCGGGAAAACTGCTTTCATTCCATTTCATTTGAATTCGCCGCGGCAACGGCTCCCGCGATCGCTGCACGGCTCTCTGTCATGAAAAATTCCTAATATTCTGAAAACGGCTAAGAATGTGGAATGAAATCTTGGGCAAGCTAGCAATAAATTATTACAGGTAATAATTTTAACAATTTCTGTACTAAAAAAACCAACATAAGTTACACACCTTTTACTAATATCAGCTTCCAATGGCGTCTTCCTCGATCAGAGGACAAACAAAGGCTACCTATGCATACATGGAGCGTCACAGGCTCAGGCAATTTAATGTGCATCTTTGTAATTATTTTTAATTATCATTGTCTGCTTCGATACATACATTCGCCGACCACAGACGTTGTTTGTGAAATCTAGATACCTAAATATTGCACAAAAATAAAAATGAAAAACTGTTATTTCCTTTTATACATAATCTACCACCATTCATATAGCAATGAAATAATAATAATACAGAAAAATGTTTATTTTTATTATTTTTTTGTGCATATATTGTAACGATTTTGTAAATGTCTTGCCAGTGGACGCCACAGCCTGTAAAACAATGGTGTGAGCAATGACAAACTCCTGCCCTGCAGTCGTCACACTTCGTCCTTCTTCCATTTTGCCGATGATTCCCTCCCGTGTGAAGTCATCCAAATGTTGTCTCTGGGCCACGTTGCAATGAGGAACAGGACAACAGCGCTTCCTTACTGACACACCACACATTGTCTTTTCCCGTTCCTTCAAGTGCATCTGTTTTACCCTGTTGTTACCTTGAGATCACGCTAAGTGACGTCCGGTCTTGTGTGCACCACTGAAAGGTCTCTGGAGAGACCACCTCACTGTCGTTCACCTCCAACGATATATTAATACGTGATGTAACTTTGAATGTCTCGTCTGTAAGTTTTGCAGGGTATTGTAGCTTGCTTTCTGCACTTTGTAGCCCATATAACAACAAGCGACTTTTCCATATCGCTTTAGCAATAGTTTTGCTAAGCGCCTTACTCAATGATTAAATGGGAACTTACGTTTCAAAGCAGCATTGTATGTTAAACATGTGACTGCAAAAACTTGTTCCGTGTGGTGGATGCCGAGCAGTTAACACGAGGTCCCATATACAATATGTCCGGCACGATCGCGCCGGCAGACGAGGTGAGCCGGTAATGACCAGCAAGGTGAGCCACGACGCTTGTGGTTGGTTAACAGGTGTTCTCGGCGCAGCGTCCGTTGTACGCCCCACCGGTAGGTCGGCCGCATGCCGCTGCTTGCCTCTCAACACCTGCACTGAAGAACTTGAAATTCATACGCTGGCAGTGTAAAGGTCATCTGAAAGAAACCCTGTGGCTCCTACAACGTTATAAATATACTGAAGAAAAGACTGCGAAAAACTGGCCTATGTCAGAGGAAAAAGGATACAGTTTTCCCTTTTTACTTAGTTAGGTGGTTAATTAGTAACTTTTTCCATAGATAAAATTCATAATAAACATTATGATGTGGAAGATATCAAAAAATCACATATAAAATACATATTCATCCAAAAAAAAAAGAAAATCGAAAACAATTTATGGCTATAAGCTGGCATTTTGCAGCTTTTTTAGTTATTTGTGTTTAAGAATTCGTGTATGGTATGCAAATAGTTGTTAATAAGAAACATCTTTAATCTAAATTTGAAAACACTTCTGCTATCTGTCAGACATTTCATCTCTGTGGGAAGGTTGTAAAACTGTTTTATTGCTACGATTTCAACCCCTTATCTACCAAAATTAGTTTGATTAAAGAGTAATACAGACTATTTTTCCTTCTATTGTTTTACTTGCGAATATCTCTGTTGCTTATTCAAACAGAATGATGATGTCAAAATACATAAAACAGTGAATATACTGCAAGCTCATGGTTAATATTACCAGCTGCCTAAAGCGGTTGTTGCAAGTTAAATGTGTGTGAACCCCAAACATAATTTTAATTACTTGCTTTGTGGAATGAATACTTTTTTGTCTAAGTGAGAAGCTATCCCAGAATATTCTCATAACACAACGGTGAATGAAAATATGCAAGAACGTTAATTTACTGACTTGTTTATACTCAAAGTTAACAACTATTCTGACCCCACTACATCACTCAGCCCACCTCTCTAAAACGCTTGTCGGTAGCAAGAACATGGCTTCTGGATGGCCTACATCATTATAAGGGGGAATAGGTACTGCCCTGCCTCACAAGACAGCTAATTGCATATCTACAAGTTATGCATACATTTTTACCACAAAATGAGGACTTTGGTGAACTATAGCCCTCCATCTTCTACACATTATACAGGGTGTTACAAAGAGGTAAGGCCAAACTTTCAGAAAACATTCCTCACACACAAAGAAAGAAAATATGTTATGTGGACATGTGTCCGGAGACGCTTACTTTCCATGTTAGAGCTCATTTTATTACTTCTCTTCAAATCACTTTAATCATGGAATGGAAACACACAGCAACAGAACGTACCAGCGTGACTTCAAACACTTTGTTACAGGAAATGTTCAAAATGTCCTCCGTTAGCAGGGATACATGCATCCACCCTCCGTCGCATGGAATCCCTGATGCGCTGATGCAGCCCTGGAGAATGGCGTATTGTATCACAGCCGTCCACAATACGAGCACGAAGAGTCTCTACATTTGGTACCGGGGTTGCGTAGACAAGAGCTTTCAAATGCCCCCATAAATGAAAGTCAAGATGGTTGAGGTCAGGAGAGCGTGGAGGCCATGGAATTGGTCCGCCTCTACCAATCCATCGGTCACCGAATCTGTTGTTGAGAAGCGTACGAACACATCGACTGAAATGTGCAGGAGCTCCATCGTGCATGAACCACATGTTGTGTCGTACTTGTAAAGGCACATGTTTATAGCAGCACAGGTATCCCAGTATCCCGTATGAAATCATGATAACGTGCTCCATTGAGCGTAGGTGGAAGAACATGGGGCCCAATCAAGACATCACCAACAATGCCTGCCCAAACGTTCACAGAAAATCTGTGTTGATGACGTGATTACACAATTGCGTGCGGGTTCTAGTCAGCCCACACATGTTGATTGTGAAAATTTACAATTTGATCACGTTCGAATGAAGCCTCATCCGTAAAGAGAACATTTGCACTGAAATGAGGATTGATACATTGTTGGATGAACCATTCGCAGAAGTGTACCCGTGGAGACCAATCAGCTGCTGACAGTGCCTGCACACGCTGTACACGGTACGGAAACAACTGGTTCTCCCGTAGCACTCTCCATACAGTGACGTGGTCAACGTTACCTTGCACAGCAGCAACTTCTCTGACTCTGACATTAGGGTTATCGTCAACTGCACGAAGAATTTCTTCGTCCATTGCAGGTGTCCTCGTCGTTCTAGGTCTTCCCCAGTCGCGAGTCATAGGCTGGAATGTTCCGTGCTCCCTAAGACGCCGATCAATTGCTTCGATCATCTTCCTGTCGGGACACCTTCGTTCTGGAAATCTGTCTCGATACAAACGTACCGCGCCATGGCTATTGCCCCGTGCTAATTCATACATCAAATGGGCATCTGCCAACTCTCCATTTGTAAACATTGCACTGACTGCAAAACCACGTTCGTGATGAACACTAACCTGTTGATGCTACGTACTGATGTGCTTGATGCTAGTACTGTAGAGCAAGGAGTCGCATGTCAACAAAAGCACCGAAGTCAACATTACCTTCCTTCAATTGGGCCAACTGGTGGTGTACAGTACATACTGACGAAACTAAAATGAGCTCTAACATGGAAATTAAGCGTTTCCAGACACATGTCCACATAACATCTTTTCTTTATTTGTGTGTGAGGAATGTTTCTTGAAAGTTGGCCGTACCTTTTTGTAACACCCTGTATGTAAAATTCGCTGAACCCAAAAATATTGTAGATTGTAAATTAAAGAATTACTAAATCCGCAGTATAAAAAGGTGCTGAGATTAAAGGTCCGAAATGAGCTCCGTATACTCGCTTCAAACTCGCCAGCGAGTCCTGTGACGTCATCTCCGAAATCGGAGTCTCCGTGTGCCCGTGACGCGACTCTTGAGTCTCTGCCGCTGCACACTTGTCACATCGGTCTGTTATCTGATACAAGTGGAGTCGACTCGTTCAGAAGGGAGAGCGAGTACAAGAGATCGCAGCTATAATGGCAGACTCGTCATATTTGGGCTACATACGCAATCGTTTTGAAAGAAAATTTCGTAATTAAATTGTAAATAACCGCTACTTTACTTTGCACAGTCACGGTTTCAGATTTATAGCCATTCGCAAGTGCAAGATGAACTGTCACAAGATGTCCGACCTATCTAAATGACAGAAGCAAGTTACCTACCAATATGACGACTGATAGATTAGCGTCGAACATTGACATGTTTGCACAGAAATTTATTTAGATGGAACTTTCTCGAAGACTGATGTAAATTTATTTTAATATTTAATATCTATTCAGGGAACGTATAACCGTTACGTTGACACATACACACTTTTGAGCCGTTACCGAGTCTGCAATGACAGTCCCACAAAACATGAAATGAGGAGGAAGTGCAGTCTCCAAATCGTGATTAATTATTAAAATAGACTACAGAAATGAATGATAAGCTACACAACTCGCTGTTAGGCTTCAAACGCAAGTTACCATGATCAAAAGAGTACAGACATCTTTTATCAGAGGGCTATAACAGTGTGAAATTGCTCTGTGCCCAGTAGAGATGGGCAAAGTCGTTCACCCTTGGGAACTAGTTCACTCGTGATCGCTCTTTTTTGCGAACCGTTCCTTTTTACTCGTTTACCGTTCATTGTCCTTGGTATATGGTTCTTATGAAAAATTGAAAATTCATAATATAGGTGACTGAAGACGGAAGGCACCAAGAGAGGGCACTCGCCTCCCCCTGGAGTACAAAGTTTTTATTTATAACAGAACTGTCACACACTTGTAATTTTCATGATTCTGCAAAACATCTGGTTTAGCCAAATGTAGCATTATGTGGCTGATCGCAGCGAAATAATATAATGTGGCGCACGATGAAACGGTCCCGAGTACAGACTGCTGGCCAATTACCCACGATTTGTTCCCCGCTACGAGCAGAATAGATAAACATGTAATAATTAGGCAGTGAAGAAATAACAAAGAAGCTAACGCAAACAACTTCGTAACAATAGATGACGACTGGTAAGCGACACTGAACAGTCTAGTACTCGGAGCCGATTTTTCGTGCGCCTCCCTGTACCACTGAAATAATATTGTAGGAGTTATCATATTCTCTTTACAAAATGTGAAGCGTGGGCTTCATTCGGTTGTAAGCCGGTCTGCCTTCCATAACAATAAACATGCTCTTTTACCTTGGATCAAAAAAAGAAGGAAAATGGCCACTCGTGTGTGCCGTGCCGACGTCCTTTGCGTGTGTAATAACAAAAAATCTTGCCCTTTTTCAAGTATTTCTTCCGCTGTTTATCAAAACAGTAAAGTAACCTGACACGCCGTTTTGTTACCTGAAAAGATCTATGTATTACATACCTCGTAATTTTGATGTAGTTTGCGTAATTATAAACTACATTTTAATTACCTGTCATGGACGCTGAATAGAATACGAAAAGAACCAGAAGTTCAGAGTTCAAAAATGGTTTGAAACAGATCTAGAATAGGCGTGCGAAGCGAACAAAGCGAACGACAACTCGATACTGAACTATGGGCAGTCGGCAGTGGAACTGCGAAGAGCGGCCACGCGAGTCCGGCCGAGCAAGACCTAGACCGTGACGGACGGGAACAGGACCGAGGCTGGAACGAGACCGGCCGACGTGCAGTTCGGGAACGAGACCGACCGTTTCCCGTTCCCGCGAATTATAAGTAGAAAACCGCGACTGAAGTGAACTATGAAAGGCCGTTTCTTAGAATTCGTTCGTCACTCGATCCGTTCACCTTGGTGAACCGTTCCTTTGGACCCGTGTGTTCGCGAATGATCCGTCTCTAGTGCCCGGTTTTCGTTTGACACAACACATATGTTTTCTCACGGTAGGGTTAGAATAAACAAGAACATGACCATTGGACGAAATCTGCACTGGACGAAATCTATATATTTTTCGCCTGAATCGTGTGGACTATAGGGTGACACTTATTCCAGATACCTTCAATGGAAGGCATTTGCAACTGTGTAGTTTACATCAATTAATTTTCATCTTGCACCGTTCACAATCTTAAAAAATATACCTTCATTGAAATCCATCGGATTCCGACAGTCGGCCATTCGCCTTGTCAGTGCCACTTTACAGTAGCAAGATGGCATACTCATCTTCCGCGCTAACGATAAATCACAAATAACCTCACCTCCTGTATGTTTCAGTGTGAGACAGAGTCGACAAGTATGAAGTGACTGGAGCGCCACAGTTCTTTGACGCGTCGTATTGGCGGAACTGCAGCGGGCACGAAGGAATCCCTTAAGGAATGATGCAATAGCGCAGCCTTGATTTGTAAAGCATGCAACCCGAACATTAGACTAAAACTCGCTCCTATCCCGATCTCTAGCTCAGATTTCTGAATTGTAGTCTAGTTCCAAAGGTTCGGGTGCTCGTTTACTGGCGCACTAAACACGCACCTGAATGTTTGGTTTCACGAGCGTGGGCGGCCGAGATGCGAACTCTGAGCGTCAACAGCGGCCTCGGATGCGGACTGTGTCAGACAGCGACCAGAACACCACACATACAACCAGTAACAGAAGCAAAAGTCGACGTAAGCCAGACACAGAGATCCACTACTAAGCAACGAGCAAAATCAAGGGAACGGCCGAATCGATGTAGCAGCTTTTACACTCGGCGTGACGATTAATTTCACACAGAGCAAACTGACCGTCAATGTACAACAGATATTCGAGAAGTTGTACATAATTCTCTGGCTGTTCATGGAGTTTGCAACATGTATATGTTTTTCCTCCTATTTTTTGTTGTGCGTATAAGCTATGACAGGAACTTTATTAGCAATTGCGAAAATGAACCACCATCAGCTGTATGTTGGAATGACGACAGTGAAAATTGGTGCCGGACCGGAACACTAATCCGGTGCAGTTACCACGACCAGATCCAAACTTCCATATGTCGCCGTCAGTGTGACACAGTTTTGCGCTCGTACATTACGTATGTTCCTGTCCATGAAGGACATATTTACTGAGAGTCGAGGATCTGGAGAATAAATACGAAACAGCGTGAAGTCCGAAAGAACATTGTTTCCTACTACTGTATAACACAGACACTGATATTTCGTGTCCAATTTGTCTTGAGTCAGTAGCTACATCCTTTTGTGACTAGCTGATGAGCAGATCTGGTGTGCCCGCTACGCTGAATTTTTCGGCCCAGCGCCTGAATATTCGTGTCGTGCAACCGGCGTGTTTTCTCGTAGACGTTGCCCGCAGGCGCTCTAAAACAGTCCTTTAAGAGTCCCTCTCACCCTCAATATTTATTGCACAATAACTTGTACTGACAGTCTGAGTTTAGGTTTGTGCAATGTATTGAAGAGGAGTATGGAACTTTAAAATCATTGACTATCGTTCAGTTTTGTTTTCCAGTATATTGTACGGTGCGATGGTGGTACTGTGCAATACACGAGAAGGTTCCTGCTGAGCCCGAGAAAAATTCAATTCGCTCAGAACAAAATTCCGCAAACAACCGAAAAAGATGAATGATAAAAGAGGCACAAGTGAGTTAGAGGATGTATGTCAAAGCACAAAATGATACTTTTGAAGAAATGAAGTTCCTTATTTATCATGAAACGCCAGATACCTCGTCGTCAACAACAGGCGAAGTAACTGAAGGTCATAGTGTCATTAGTACGCCCCCGTAGCGTAGCAGTAGCGTTTCCGCCTATCACGCAGTGGGCCCGGGTTCGATTCCTGGCAGGGGACTGGCTGTTGTGTGTCTTTCATCATCATTGACCCGCAAGTCGCCAAAGTGGAGTCAGCTAAATAGGACTTGCGATACGACGGCCGTACTCCCCCACATAGGGCCTCCCGGCCAACAACGCAACACGCTCATTTTCATTTTTTAAGTGTCATTATAGTAAACAGAAATGTTTATTTTACTTGTAACATTTCTCAGAATTGACAACGTTATGTCGGATGTGCAGTTAGCGCATATGTTTATTTTTCTTTGCAAAGTTGTCACACGACAAACCCAAGACAATGTAACCTTTGAAAGACGTAGGTTTATTTGAGTGCATCTGTCATCATAATCTAGCTTATCAACTAGATACGGCATTTTATCATTTTCATGTGCCATATTTATCAGTTTTTGTTCGGACCCATACCTATAGGAAGTGGTCTGTGGGAAGTGTGTTTCATTTAATCCTGAGTTTCCCTGTATGATCAGCGGCCTCTGTTTCATGAACACTCCCTGCCTTGCGTGAAATCCATTCTCTTGCCTGGCTGTGGGCTAATGCAAATTTTCTGCCCTCTATAAGTTTACAAATGGCGGGCTGCACCGCTGGAATGCATAGGGTAACAGCAGAGGGAGAAATGTAAGGAGAGAGACGATGGCAGAGGACACGAGCCCTCTCTGTCTTGGCGTACGTAACTTGGGGCACGTAGGTGGAACGACCTTTCTCGCTGAATTCGTGGGCCTGTGTTTCCATTGGTTGCTGGAAGTCGGCGGCACAAGTTTCCAGATCTATCGATAGAGACTAGTTAAAATGTTCGGACAAGGAATCCATAGGACACTCTTTGGCCGCGAGCCGATTGGACCGTCGGGTTTCGTCAGAAGCTACAGCTGTGATCGGCCGAAATGTGAGCCAAAAAGGTGGCTCCTCTCACCGATGTAGTGGAGCGAACCGGCAGTTAAAGACTCGACGAACTACTTTCTTGACGTGTTGAAGATGCTGTTAGCTGGTGGCGGCACGCTGTGCAGCTGTACCATGAAGCATTATCGGTGAGACGCAATGCCACTGCTTGCTGGCGTCCATTTAGTTATGGCGCCATCGGAGCTGATTAGCAGTCACAGTTGTTTCTATCAGACTCTTTCCCAACTGCTGAAATCTTTGCCACGTCTCTCGTAAGCTAAATTCTTAGCAACATCCTCCTTTAAGTGGAGCAGTGAGCTCATTCTCTTGTTTGAATGATTGTAATTAGCGTCAACTTTTCTCTCGACCAGCTCTTGTCCCGTGCAAATAGGTTAACGAAGTTTTAAGTTTATCAGCATCGCAAATTTCTGAGAATGAGTAGTAAATTTTCATCTTGTCCTTTGCCCTCAGCAATGCTTCCCTCCCTTGCAGTATGTTGGATCACGCCCAAGCTTACAAAATTCTTTCCACTGTTCCTAAGGAGGCATTCCCCCCACTCCGCACGCTGCTCACTTTTTTAAGTTTGCATTTCGTAAGGGGGCAGCAGCACATAAGAACTTGCATTGTTAAGCAATTGAATTTTATCATGTACAAGTAACTGTAATAATCCCAAGTTTAAATTATCTATTTTATTTCAAGACTGCCCGGTCATTTTCAGGCGCATCAAAAAATAGATTAAGAATTCTATCAGGAACTGAGAAAATTTGTTTCGTCTTCTTAAGGCCATACTGTGCTGCTGGGTTCTGTTTCGTCAGGGTAAAGAAGTTGTTTTTCATACTTTCAGGGTAGAAATTCCTCCCACTATAACTGCACTGTGGCCATTGCACTTTCGGGGCATGACAACAGTATCAGTGGATGTTATAAAAAATCAATAGGAGTTAGTTGTTAATATATTCATGTCCAATTTTTGCCTATTCTTAATCAGAATTGCAGATTAACAACACTAGCTTACTGTTACTCATATTACGACGTATCAAAACATAGCCGACACCTCATACCTTTTAGTCAGCCCAATAGTTTTATTTTATTTGCAACACTAGTTACAGCAGACAGTTCGGCTCTACAGCTGAGTGATCAGTATAGATGGCTGCCATGTGCAGGTCCCGGGTTCGAGTTCCCACTCTATTAAAGATTTTTCCTTGGTGGGAGGACAGGTGCGGGCTTCACTCGGCCTTGTGATGGCAGCCGAGGAGCTACTTGATTGAGAGGTAGCGGCTCCAAGGTCTGGAGCGTAGGGACCACGAGAAAAAGACACAAGAGGTTAGTGCTCATGCGGAGACATACAGCCAGTCGTTTTTCCCTTGCTCTATCCGCGAGTGGAACAGGAAAGGAAGCCCTCCGTCACGCGCCATACGGTGGCTTGTGGAGTATGTACGTAGAGGTAGATAGAAAGTCGGCAAAGCGGCCTGGAGATCTGTGTGCTGACCGCATTCTTCTCCATACCGCATCTGCCTGCAAGTCAGAGGATGACACCGGTCGACATCTGCCTTGGGCCTTCAAGACCTGCACTTCTTTTTAGTTACAGAAGACAAATTCATAGAAAATAACACATGTACAAAATAAAATATACAGCTCACTTGTCTAATTTGTAATAATTTGTGGTGTACGAACCTGTGCTGCCACAAAAGAGCGCTTAGTCTCCTGAAAATTTCCAAGAAAGCTTCTCGGATCTGCTTCACCCGTTCTGCATAATTTCTGCTTGTGTTCTGTAAATTAAGCAACGCAGTCGCAATACATGCAAGTCCCACACCGCCTAGCGCGGACGTGACCGCTGCGTAGGTAGTGTTCTATGTGACACGTCCGGGACATAAATATTCAACAGTAATATTCTCCTGCTCCTAGTGGTGCTCTTTCTCGCAGTACATTGATATTTTCCTCCCCTATAATAAGGAGCGCGTGAGAGCACCTTGAGTTGCAAGAACAAGAATCTGGGGCTACGTTGGCGTTGTCTGTAAAGATATATGGTAGTCAGTGAGCGGTCTCGCGTTGATCAGAATTCCGTGAAGACGAGCAAGACCTCGGCTATTACCAGAAAATGCTCGCACGAGAAAACTCGTGACTGTGAGTTGAAAGCGCAAAACTGAGCGGATTTATTATCCACAGAATATCACCTGGTAACTTTGTACAAACACTATACAGACTGCCTCATTTCTTGGGATGTACAATCGAGAGGTATTTATTACTGGAAAGCGTAAACTACGGAACTTCACGAGAAGGGTCTCCAAAACGCAGCACATGGCGTTGCAGACTCCGAGAAAATATTGCTGATGAAACGAGCACGTCTAATGGAAACCTATCGTCACCACACGATGCCTAAGGAGGAAAAATACAATAAACAGAAACCAGAATCGTACTACTATTTCAACTAATAAACATTAACTTGGTTTTTGGTAATTTCGAATTTGAACTGATTGCGACCGCTCAGTTATTTAAGCCGTTGAGGATACTAACACCAACCAATCTCTCATTTATTTCGTAGCCCTTGAAAGGTACAGAGCCAAAAGAAGAGCGTTGTTCTCCACACTATGGCAGTTTCTTCCAGTACAGACCAAAGCAGCTCCCTGTAAGGTGTGATACCAAACCACGGCGGTGGGGTGGAAGATGAATTCAATAATGGGTGTAGCTTGCTGAGCCGATCATTGGACAGCTGATGGGTGGCAGCGCTGTACCCGATTATAACTACCAACAACACTTTCTTGGTAGCATTAAATTAAAGGCGTCACATAACGGCCCAAATGCGAGAGTGTTGACATTCATGCTGCGGCTGTAGGTCGCTGTATCATCAGCGTACAGTGCGACAGCAGTGTAGAGCGTGTACACTAAGTTTCCACCTAGGGAGGTGGCGGAATGGTTAGCACACTATACTCGCGTGCGGGAGGACGACGGTTCGAACCCGCGTCCTGCCATCCTGATTTAGGTTTTTCTTGATTTCCTTAAATCGCTTCACATAAATGCCGATGTGGCTCCTTTGCAAGGGCACGTCAGATTTCCTTCCCCATCGTTGCCTAATTCCAAAGGACCGACGACCTCGTTGTTTTGTCCCTCCACCAAATCAACCAACCAACCACTAAGTTTCCAGAAACAGTGAGGATGGGTCGGGAGATGTTCCATTATAGCTCAGGCGCGTTGCCCACTAAAGGCAAGGTTACGTCATTGTCCGGTACAAGGTTATAATCTGCCACGAACTTAAAAAATTAAATAAAAAGATACGCTGCGCAACAGAGTGAATGATTCGTTGTGGAAATAATCCACCAGGCTGTGGGTAAGCAGTTTCTCCGCAGTATCCTCTCTTCTAGGAGTGCTAGTCCTATCTTAGCTAGTAGCCTTTTTGGTTTGCTTAAACATCGTACTAAAAATATACTAATAATAATAATGACAGTAATATTAATAAACACTGTAAGGAGAGTCATTAATGCAAGTGGCTTGTGTTATTTCACGTATATAAACATAAAAAGTGAGAAACTCTGGCAATCAGTACCTTGAATCATTATGTAATTTGCTTTTTACAGAAATAGTGTATGAACCAACTTGTATTTTAGCCCTCAGATCTTTTCGTTCTCATGGAGAGTAGATCAACTAAGTTTGGTCATGGTGGTGTGGTACGAATTGGTCGACGAGTAAAACATTGAAGGCTGTAATAGCAAGATACTTGGTTGTGACACGCAATTTTAATGTGTTAAAAAGTCTTTTGTACTTAGTATTTTACTTTTTATTACATTTTATATTAGCATTGTACTACCATAATATCCCCAATTTTAAGTCATTTCATTGCATTACACTTAAATGAAATGTACGTCCTTCAAGTCCACTCTCCATAGGAACTGATGAATACTTCTCATGAAATATGCTATAATGATAGAGAAAAGCGACGATAAAAGACAATAATTCCGAACATGCCCCACTCAGTGAATCCTGCGCACGGGCCACTGAGCACAAGATTCTCATATGGGAGCCAGTTCAGTATCCTTAGTCCATGAGATTCTATAAATTTTTCCCGAATTAATCCATAGTAATGGTGGATAGAGCTACATGCTAGTCTTTCCTTCCTATACTAGTTAAATATTGGCGGTCAACCTTTCTTCAGACAACTGGATTCTAACTGGCTCCTTGGGATTCAGTTAGAATCCAATTGTCTGAAGAAAGGTTGACCACCAATATTTAACTAGTAAAGGAAGGTTGGGCGAATTTTCATACGTGGCTGGACTTACAAAGGATCGAACACTCACCATTAAAATATTGAAGCACACGTTGTGACTTGGAATTACAGATAATTGATATTGCTACAATACCTCTCGACACAGCAGATTGTCTTGGACATCTAAATCTGAACACTGTAATAAGAAGTCACAGGCTTACGCCGTTACGGACGCAACGAAGTTTATCGTCTTTACTAAGGTGTGTCACGTGACTGGCCAGTTTACCACAACCAGCTTTTTTACGCTTCTCCGCGTGGCGAGACTAATGACACCGATGACGGGTCGGAAATGAATGGCAGCGTTCAGAGTGACAGGTGTTGGGGGGGGGGGGGGGGGCTGCCGGTGATTGGTGCTGGGCACTCACGGGGGGTTTCCCGCCGGCGTCGCTCGGGCGCAGGTTATGTCATTTCCGGAAGGCATCGGTGCGCTGACAGCTGCAATCCCGGATGTCACTACCGCTGCAGTGTCGCTGTCGCCACGACACTGAAGGGACCACCTTCTTGCCAAGACCCGAAGGACCGCTGAACCTCTCTAACCACCGCGCGTTCTCGTCTTACACCGCAAGAAATAGCGTCTATAAATTCGAATCAGTGGAAACATGCTTACGCCATTATACTCACAATTTCACTGTTAAAACAACATCCACCGGTCTCTGGCTGTCATGAGATACAATGGTTGACGAACATTTCTTTCCTGTAACACTTTCAAGCGGTACACACTTCGTTAACTTGAAAGACAGATCACTTCCACATATGATAGTTTATCTGTTCCTTCTATGTTTACTATTTACATAGTTTATTGCTAGTCGACAAGACAAGCTGTAACACTAACAAAATAACTTAGGGATTGATAGATGGTAGCGGTAGGGCGAGGGATAAGGGGATGGGGCGAGAAACTTTTTGCAGGCTCGTATGGCGAATTCCACGAACTGCAATTTGCATGAAAATGCTGTGAGACGACGAGGCCGTTTGCATCCACTTGTAATAATTTTCCTTATGTCTGGACCACACTTTTATTTTTCCAGCAGCCTTACGCGTTTCGACTTTACTCCATTTTCAAAGCCAGTGCAATTTTAGTTACATAAAATTGTTCGTAGGTGCATTGTATCACGTCAACATTCTTGATTACGGGGCAACAGCGTTTGTCTCGTGATCGAGAATGTTTACGTGATACAACTCATCTACGAACAATTCTATGTAACTGTTATTACATTGCATTTGAAAATGATGTAAAGTCGAAACGCATAAGGTTGTTGGAAAAACAAAAGTGTGTTCCAGACATAAGAAACGTTATCAAAAATGAATACCACGAACTTAACGTATTTTAGCCAGTCGCTGGTAGTGAGGAGGTGTTAGTGCTGGCGGCTCTGGCAGCAGCAGCGACCCGAACGTCGTTATCGTAGCCTCATAACCCTAAGACGTGTTTTCATCCTCACACAATAACTGACGAAAAGTACTATATTTCCTAACAAAAGGATACAAATTGCAAGTAGAGGAACCTGAATTTTGGTAATACAGCCTGTATTATCAACGGCTATACTCCACTGGTTAATTACGTCAGCAATCACCCATGTAAACACCACAGCTGCGTCAGATTTTTAACGAACTGATCAGTTGCTCGGTGCACTACATATACAGGGTGGTCCATTGATCGTGACCGGGCCAAATATCTCACGAAATAAGCGTCAAACGAAAAAACTACAATGAACGAAACTTCTCTAGCTTGAAAGGGGAAACCATATGGCGCTATGGTTGGCCCGCTAGATGGCGCTGCCATAGATCAAACGGATATCAACTGCGTTTTTTAAAATACGAACGCCCATTTTATTACATATTCGTGTAGTGCGTAAATAAATATGAATGTTTTAGTTGGACCACTTTTTTCGATTTGTGATAGATGGCGCTGTAATAATCACAAACATGTGGCTCACAATTTTAGGCGAACAGTTGGTAACAGGTAGGTTTCTTAAATTGAAATACAGAACATAGGTTGTTCCAATGTGATACATGTACCTTTCTGAACCTATCGTTTCTGAGAACGCATGCTGTTACAGCGTGATTACCTGTAAATACCCCATTAATGCAATTAATGCTCAAAATGATGTCCGTCAACATCAATGCATTTGGCAATACGTGTAACAACATTCCTCTCAACAGCGAGTAGTCCGCCTTCCGTAATGTTCGAACATGCATTGACAATGCGCTGACGCAAGTTGTCAGGCGTTGTCGGTGGATCACGATGGCAAATATCTTTCAACTTTACCCACAGAAAGAAAACCTGGGACGTCAGATCCGGTGAACGTGCGGGCCATGGTATGGTGCTTCGACGACCAACCATGAAATATGCTATTCAATACCGCTTCAACCGCACGCGAGCTATGTGCCGGACATCCATCATGTTGGAAGTACATCGCCATTCTGACATGCAGTGAAACATCTTTTAGTAACATCGGTAAAACATTACGTAGGAAATCAGCACATATTGCACCATTTAGCCTGACATCGATGAAATGGGAGCCAATTATACTTCCTCCCATAATGCCACACCATACATTGACCCACCAAGGTCGCTGATGTTCTACTTGTCGGAGCCAACATGGATTTTCCGTTGCCCAATAGTGCATATTATGCAGGTTTACGTCACCGCTGTTGGTGAAACAGGCTTCGTCGCTAAATAGAATGCGTGCAAAAAATCTGTGATCGTCCCGTAATTTCTCTTGTGCCCAGTGGCAGAACTGTACACGACGTTCAAATATCGCCATGCAATTCCTGGTGCATAGAAATATGGTACGGGTGCAATCGATGTTGATGTAACATTCTCAGCACCGACGTTTTTGAGATTCCCGATTCTCGCGCAATTTGTCTGCCACTGATGTGCGCATTAGCCGCGACAGCATCTGAAACACTTACTTGGGCATCATCATTTGTCGCAGATCGTGGTTGACGTTTCACATGTGGTTGAACACTTCCTGTTTCCTTAAATAAAGTAACTATCCTGCGAACGGTCTGGACACTTCGATGATGTCATCCAGGATACCGAGCAGCAAACATAGCACACGCCCGTTGGGCATTTTGATCACAATAGCCATACATCAACACGATATCGACCTTTTCTGCAGTTGGTAAACGGTCCATTTTAACACGGATAATGCATCACGAAGCAAATACCGTCCGCACTGGCCGAATGTTACGTGATACCACGTACTTACACGTTTGTGGCTATTACAGCGCCATCTATCACAGAGCGAAAAAAGTGGTCCAACTTAAACATTCAAATATTTTTTTGCGTACTACACGAATATGTAATAAAAAATGGGGGTTCCTATTTTAAAAAACGCAGTTGTTATCCGTTTGACGTATGGAAGTGCCATCTAGCGGGCCAACCATAGTGCCAACTGGTTTCCCCCTTCAAGCTAGAGGAGTTTCGTTCTCTGTAGTTTTTTCGTTTGATGCTTATTGCGTGAGATGTTTGGCCTGGTCAGTATCAATGGACCACCCTGTATATTACACACACACACACACACGCACGCACGCACACACACACACACACACACACACACACACACACACACACACACACACACACACACACACACACAGTTTTCCCACACACTGTCACACCTGAGTCCCTCTCTACTTCTGGCCCATTATCTTAGCTACCTCTTGCCTACCGCACCACAATCAGAGACCATTCCTGTTCTATGCAAGTCAAATGATAGTAATATGGTTGACACTCTCTGAAGCCTTATAGCCACATTCTTTTAGCCAGTTCACATAGAACATGAAGACGCCACTAATGACTATTTGAAGCTGTAGCCTTTTCTTCAGAATGATTCGAAATTTCTTTAGGAGGTTTACGAGTATAACGTCAGATTTTCAAATGGTCTGAGAGACATATCCAGGAATCTTGAATAAGAGACAGTATCTGTTACAACTGCGAAAGGAGAGCTAAGCTTTCAAATACGGAGCAATCAAAATAACTGCTGCTACGTGGTTTCGTTTATTTCTTCTAGTTTATAGGTGATTTTAGCCGATCTGATTTATAAATAGTTTCTCATGGAGCAGAGCGAGCTGAAGCACTACATTTTCCAATGGCTACGGCAATGTGCCAGTTACCTGTGAAAAGTTGTACTCTACTGCACTGTGGTGTAAGTATTGGCGACGACTGCGATAATTTTTTATGAGCTATCAAATACCGTTAGAAAAAGTTCAATATTCCATTCAAAATGTGCCTTGGATAACGTATAGAAAACTACACGTCTCTATGCGTACTAATATTTTTCCAGAAACTTGGTTTCGATATCTCAAATTAGGAGTACTGCGACATGGGTGAGGCTGTGTAAATAAATACGCTACTGAATTTTAATAGTCTTTCGTTAATACGTTATTGCAGGAAATTTAAATACTGCCAATTCAGTGTAGAAGTTTAATATGATAGTGAACGGTTTGATAAGGAATGTACGAAGGATAAACACGAAATTTATTACAATCTATGTGACAAATGATGTAGGTGTGTACATCACTGTATTTGCGGTAACTTGCCATGCATTGACTCTTGAGGATAATGGAAGTACTGTGAATTCAGTGTAAACTTGATAAATCTTGTTCTGATGATAAGGAAATGCATCAAAGACTTTGGTATAGCGAGCAAGAACCTTTATAGCGTGATGCGATGCAGCTTACTGCCACTATAGAAATATATTTATTCCAAACTCTAATGAGATATAGCTCTAGTTTCAGCTTTAAAAACAATGTTGTCATACGTTTGCTTCCATCAGCACATGTGCAGAAGATCACGAATGTGCACGTTCCTCCCCGTAATCTCTACCGAATGATGTGCAGCGCGTTAACTACATGCAAGGTATTATACTGCAACCAATGAAAAAAAAAATAGCTATGGTACAAGACTATTAATGCGAACGGAGTTTTTAACATTGACGGATTCTTTCAAACTGCTTGATAGTTACTGCATAGTAAGGAACATGTGAGTCAATAAATGAAGCTTTAAAAATTACACTGGAGCAAAATTTTACAAGCTGAAACTACCTTCACAAATGGCTGTAACTATGCTTTATTTAAATGAACGTATTTTTCTTTAGCTAAAGGCCACAGACGACACAAAACGCTTCAGTAGTGAGCTAGATTTTTGCCGTGTACAACAATCCAAGACAGATGCATGTACCTTCTTGCTCAAAGTCTCCTAACAACCTGAACTGCGATTCGCCTCATTGGTCTGCAACCCACATAACGTAACTTTCTTTTAGGTCCTCTAATCACTTTTCGGTACAACCGTTTGACTGTAAAAAATGGCTACCACATGTAATCAATAGAGAACACTGCTCTGTATGGCCCTAACTCCTCATCTTAATTAATACCACGATACGACAAATGTCAAAGAACACCTTATTAGACAGGAGACAATCGTTAACGCTTGTGAACTAAGATATTATTCACGTAAGTGATACATCCAAAATGTTAACACTCTCATTAGTATCTGAGACAACTAATGGCAGTAAACCTACCACATAAAACATTACATTACCCTTACTGAAAACTAATTTCAATTCATATAAGAGATTTTCCAAAACTATTTTAACTCGAAAAATTCTATGACAATTCGAAGTAGTTTTGCTCTTTGAATGTTTTCCAACCTCCTGTTAATCGTCGTTTGTTCTGCGTGTGGTTTTTTCTAAGCAAACCGGAACGAATACCGCGACCAACAGCGACAAGTGCTCTATGGAAATGTCACCATCAACAACGTGTCACTAGTACAATCATTGTAATTATAATGACATTTAGATCTATGTGACGCCCGAAAGCCCCATTCACTCTAATTATCTAACACAAAAGTGACATTAAAATGTAAATTATTCGCGAACAGATAGCTCTGCATATGTCTGAACTTTATATGACATGACGAAACGATTTGTTCTGGATATGGATTCAAATACATAACCAATAAGCAGTGCAAATAAGCAAAGCTTTCGTGCCTGGTCGAGACTCGAACACAGCACAGATCGATATTGATAACTAGGCATAAGGATATGATATACAGAAGGATGGCGCAAACTTACCCGGCTAAAAGTACACGGTAATAGAAGCACAAATGTCGCAGTAAACATGATGCCGCAAACGAACCGCTTGCTAGATAATCACGACTGTATGGTTCCACGCCGCCACTGTCGGGGGATGTCAAATTGATTCCATATTTTTAGATTTCCAGGAGGCTTTCAACACCGCTCCTCACTAGCGTCTTTTAACCAAACTGCGTGCCTATGGAATATCGTCTCAGTTCTGCAACTGGATTCGTGACTTCCTGTCAGAAAGGTCACAGTACGTAGTAACAGACGGAAAGTCATCGAATAAAACAGAAGTAATGTCCGGCGTTCCCCAAGTAGGTGTTAGAGGCCCTCTATTGTTCCTGATCTATATTAATAATGGGAGTAACCCTCTTAAATTATTTGCAGATGTTGCTGTTTTTTATCGTCTTGTTAAGTCATCAGATGACCAGAACGAATTGCAAACTGATTTAGATAAGATATCTGTGTGGTGCGAAAAGTGGCAATTGACCCTGAATAAAGAAAAGCATGAAGTTATTCACATGAGTACAAAAAGAAATCCGATAAATTTCGATTACGCGATAAGTCACACAAGTCTGAAGACTGTAAATTGAACTAAATACTTAGGTATTACGATTACAAGTAGCCTAAATTGGAAAGGTCACATAGATAATGTTCTGTATAGAGCAAATCAAAGACTGCGATTCACTGGCAGAACACTTAGAAGGTGCAACAGATCTACTAAAGAGACTGCTTGCACCACACTTTTCCGCCCTATTCTGGAGTATTGCTGAGCGGTGTAGGATCCGCATTAGGTGGGAAACATCGTTTCTGTGAAACATAACTAGCTCTTTATTCACATGAAGTACTGAGTGCTATTGACAAAGGATTTCAGATTGATTCAGTATTTCTGGATTTCCGGAAGGCTTTTGACACTGTGCCACACAAGCGACTCGTAGTGAAATTGCGTGCTTATGGAATACCGTCTCAGTTATGTGACTGGATTTGCGATTTCCTGTCAGAGAGGTCACAGTACGTAGTAACTGACGGAAAGTCATCGAATGAAACAGAAGTGATTTCTGTCGTTCCCCAATGTAGTGTTATAGGCCCTTTGCTGTTCCTTATCTATTTAAACGATTATGGAGACAATCTGAGCAGCCGTCTTCGGTTGTTTGCAGATGACGCTGTAGTTTATCGACTAATAAAGTCATCAGAACAAACTGCAAAACGATTTAGAAAAGATATCTGAATGGTGCGAAAAGTGGCAGTCGATTCTAAATAACGAAAAGTATGAAGTCATCCACATGAGTGCTAAAAGAAATTCGTTAAACTTCAGTAACACGATAAATCAGTCTAATCTAAAAGCTGTAAATTCAACTAAATACCTATGTTTTACAATTACGAACAACTTAAATTGGAAGTAAGACATAAAAAATGTTGTGGGGAAGGCTAACCAAAGACTGCGTTTTATTGGCAGGACACTTAGCAAATGTAACACGCCTGCTAAGGAGACTGCCTACACTACGCTTGTCCGTCCTCTTTTAGAATACTGCTGCGCGGTGTGGGATCCTTACCAGATAAGACTGACTGAATAAATCGAAAATGTTCAAAGAAAGGCAGCATGTTTTGTATTATCGAGAAATATGGGAGAGAGTGTCACAGAAATTATACAGGATTTGTGCTGGAAACCATTAAAAGAAAGTCGTTTTCCGTTGCGACGGAACCTTCTCACGAAATTCCAATCACCAACTCTCTCCTCCGAATGCGAAAATATTTTGTTGACACCGACCTACGTAGGGAGAAACGATCACCACGATAAAATAAGGGAAACCAGAGCTCGCACGGAAAGATATAGGTGTTCATGCTTTCCGGGCGCTTTAAGAGATTGGAATAATGGAGAATTGTGAAGGTGGTTCGATGAACCATCTGCCAGGCACTTGAGTGTGATTTGCAGAGTATCCATACAGATGTATTTGTAGATGTGGACTGACGGATGACATAGAGAAAGTTAAAAGAAGGGCAGCTCGTTTTGTAATATTGCGAAATAGATAGTGCTACAGACATGATACGTGAATTGGAGTGGCCACCATTAAAACAAATTCGTTTTTCGTTGCGACGGGATTTTATCATAAAATTTCAATCACCAGTTTTCTCCTCCGATTGCCAAAACATTCTGTTGGTACCTAATTACATAGGGAGAAATAATCATCACGATAAAATAAGAGAAATCAGGGCTCACACAAGGAAATTTAGTTGCTCGTTTCTCCCGCGCGTCGTGGAGAGTGGAACGCTAGAGACAGCTTGAAAGTGGTTCATTGAACCCTCTGCCAGACACTTAATTGTGAATAACAGAGTAATCACGTAGATGTAGATGTACAAGGTGGACGTTTAGTGCTTTATGATAACTTATATATACACTCGAGTATACTATGCTCACGTTTCGAATGGTTTAACATGCCTTAGTCTTTCATTACTGTCATGCTGGCATAATTGTACATGCTTTCACGCATCGATGTAATTTTAACCTAATACAATATCTCTCATCTTTAGACAAGAAGCTGGATCAAATGAATTCCTCCAAATCTTCCATTTCTATCTACATCCATTTATCTACTCTACCTAACCACCTGTCGATAGACTTTTTGTGTAGTACCTTCCGCTTATTACTTCTCATGTGGTCCTTCTTTTGAACTAGGTGTCAATTTTGCCTTAAATAGACACACAACAAAGAAAGCTGAAACACAAACAAACAATTCCTCATTTGAGAATTATTCAGATGTGGCATGGAACAAAAATTTGACAGAATAATTGTAAATATAATTTTATGCATGTTTCCTTCGTAAACCTTTATTTTCCTTGACACCTTCCTCTTCAGCAGTCTCATATACCGTCAACGGGTCTTTCCTTCCCATGTTATTTCTCCTTTCCAGCTTCCCACACCCGGGTTCCCGGGTTCGATTCCCGGCGGGGTCAGGGATTTTCTCTGCCTCGTGATGACTGGGTGTTGTGTGATGTCCTTAGGTTAGTTAGGTTTAAGTAGTTCTAAGTTCTAGGGGACTGATGACCATAGATGTTAAGTCCCATAGTGCTCAAAGTCATTTGAACCATTTTGCCTCCTTTCCATTCTTACGTCAGTGGCGTTGTATTCATCTATCTAAGAAAATAATTTCCTTAAAATATGCCATCCTTTGTTTAAATTGGTATACATACGTTCGTAGGACTATTCTTGCCTGACGGACATCCAGCTTCTGTCGATCGACGTCCTACAGCTCCTGATTCTAGATGTCCTTGTCATTCCACATCTTTCAGTGTCCTCTTGCTCCTAAACAAATTTTTAAAAGATGTTCCAAAATTCCTTCCTCGAGAATTCCTCTAATTATGAGCACAAACATACCTTGGCGCGGCCTACATAACTCTTATACTCTACCCTATCTACATTCTGGTGCAAACGCTCCCCGCCGGCCCCCTCTTACTCCTTTCACTCTATTAATCTGTATCCGGACGCAACCTTGACGTGGACCTTAATACCACAAACATCAATACTACTTCCATTCATTCTAACAACAGCCCCATGAAACATCATCCGCATATTCGCTCTCCACACTTTTTAGTAACTAAAACCTCCCCCACGTTGTCCCCAGTTATCACAAAAGATAACCCAGTCTTTCAAGAATGCTTCAAATGGCTCTGAACACTATGGGACTTAAAATCTGAGGTCATCAGTCCCCTAGAAATTAGAACTACTTGAACCTAACTAACCTAAGGACATCACACACATCCTTGCCCGAAGCAGATTCGAACCTGCGACCATAGCGGTCGCGCGGTTCCAGACTGAAGCGCCTAGAACCGCTCGGCCACACCGGTCGGCAAACCCAGTCTTTCTCCTTATCTCTTACCACCTACTTGCTTCTCCGATCATCACATTCATCGTGAGAATCCCATTTTTCTTCCTCAAATAAAAACATGTTACTGATATCATGCAGTAACGGTTTGCTTCTCTGACAACGTCTCGATACCTTTTACAAGTTTACCATTTTTTTAGTGGCAATGTCTATTTTAATTACTCCATAAATAGCAACAATGACAGCACAAAACATCACAAAAATCTAAGTTAACTATCACTAATCCTCTGAATTACTAATCTGTGCTTCGAATACGAAATGATTTATCGAACCAAATGTCTTCTACCCGAGCTTAATGATACTTACAAAAGAAAATGTAAGGTCGAATTTTGCTCCAGTGTGCAAGGCCGGTTACCTCCAGCTTGCATTTAAATTCTGCACTTTTTTGTTCCACACACAAACTAGTTTCTTGTTACGTGGACGGGTCGACGTTGTTGATATGGTGGACACCAATTCATTTTCCTGTTGTCATTGATTCCTGTTCTAATGATACTTACAAAAGAAAATGTAAGGTCGAATTTTGCTCCAGTGTGCAAGGCCGGTTACCTCCAGCTTGCATTTAAATTCTGCACTTTTTTGTTCCACACACAAACTAGTTTCTTGTTACGTGGACGGGTCGACGTTGTTGATATGGTGGACACCAATTCATTTTCCTGTTGTCATTGATTCCTGTTCTAGCGCCTTCTCCTGTGCAGTTCTGCGGATTCGCAAGGGTCCTTCATAGACCGAAAATAATTTGCAGCACAGAGATTTTTGTTTGTTTGAGAGACGAGGAGAACGTACCAACACCTTGTGTCTTAAGTGAAACTGTCTAATCCTCGCTTTCTTGGCCGCTTTTTCCTTTCATTTCATAGCTGCCGCTTGAGACGGATTAACGCTCGTTTGACAGTGTTTTCGTGTCGTTGCTTTTCTCGCGGTTGGAGTTCAGTACTTTTCGTGGTTGTCCGTTCTTCAGTACCGTGATTGACGGAAGCTTGGTGAAGCCGTGTGGCAACATCCTGGAAGTCTGGCAAGGAAATCTCCTAGTTCGTCTGCTGTTTCAAGCAATAAATGCTACATAGACTTTCTAAACCACGCATAATATGTGCTGAAGGGTTGGAAGCAGGTCTGTAGGATGAAAAGAAAACAGATCTCATCATATGCGTTTTTAACGTTTCCACTCATCATTGCGATGGATACTGTGGACCGTTAACCGAAATAACACTTTCCACATGACCCACCAGTGTAATGCGTTCTAAACAGTCACTGCTGCTGCTGCTTCGCGCAATGGCGTGAGTGTCATTTTCTTCAAGTTAATTCAGTAACAACAGAAACATCACAAAAACCTTGCTTTGATGTGGGCTGAGACTCTGAAAGGTCACAAATTGTAAACTGCTTTAATTTCTTCGCAATAATGGGAAACAGGTGCCATCGCTTGGCTCTTGTCTTTCCATCTGTTCTCGATGGCTAACTGTACTGGGTCTTTATCTTGCCTTTTTGCAGTGTCACTTGCTGACTTGACTAAGAGGTTTTCCCCGACGAACTTTGTAAAGTAAAACAAACCTAAGTGATTTTCTTCAACATTCTCATTCATATTCTCCATCAACACTATTGGAGACCCTTCTAACACGTCTGCCGCAACATTCGTCGAACCAGGTATGCATGTTATTGAAAAATAAAACTCATGAAGATAAAATCTCCATCCGGTAAAACAATCATGTCTCAGTTTTGGACTCAGCAGAAACTGTAATGCTTTCTCGTCGGTATAGACTCCTATTTTTCTCCCAAATAGAAAATTACGAAATTTCTGGAAGGTCCACACTACTGCTAGTGCCTCTAGTCCTGTCACGGAATAGTTCCGCTTACTCTTAGGCTGTACCTCTTGGGCAATGCTTCTGTTTTCCTAACCATTCTGCCGTCCTCTTCATAATCTTGAAAGACCCCACACCAAGCCTCATCCTGGCCGTGTTTGAGATTATGCAGAAATCTTGCAACACAGCTGGATGAGAGAGAATCGGGGCATTTATCAGTACTGACTATAAGGCTTGGAATTCTTCCTGTGCCGTCATGTGGGGTCGCTAATGTTTTAATCTTCACAATTTTTTAATAAAAATTAATGACGCCAAGAAAGCTTCCCAGTCTTTTCCTGGTGTTTGGGGAAGGATTATTGGCTCTAAGCACTATGGGACTTAACATCTGAGGTCATCAGTCCCCTAGAATTTGAACTACTTAAACGTAAGTACATCACACAAATCCATGCCCGCGGCAGGATTCGAATCTGCGACCGCCGCAACAGGCGGTTCCGGACTGAAGCGCCTAGAACCGCTCGGCCACAAAGCGGGCTGCTTGGGGAAGGGAATTTAGAAATTGCTTCAGTCCTCTCCGGATCGGGTTCTATTCTTTGTGCTGAGATCATGTGTCCCAAACATTATACACGCAGCAATCCAAAAGATGACTTGCCTAGACTGACAGTAATGCCATGACTTTTCAGCTGTCAGTACATCATCCACACAGCCGGTGATACATTGCTTTAAGATATCATCCCATATGTTATCCTGTTAATGGATAAATACAGCTGACAATATATTTAATCCAAACAGTAGATGTTTGAATTGATAACATCTACCAAAAGCAAGAAATACCGTAGATTCGCGGCAGTGTGGATGGAGCTCAATCTGCCAGAAAGTTGCTCGTAAATCAATCTTTTCAAATAATGATATTCCATGAAACTTCTGTAATAAGGCCTCTAGGTTCTCCGGTTTGTCTGTCTCTAGCGCAATTATATTGTTGATCTGGTGTGCCTGTCGTGAGCCGTACGAGGCGGATTGATTGATCCTTCTTTACCACCACATGCAAGGGGCTTTTACAAGGTGACGTTTCGTGCTCGATTATTTCATCATTCAGCATCTTGTTCAATTCTACACAACCCTTTTTCTGTGTGCAAGTGGTATTGCATATGGTGTGGCGCAAAACGTCTGCTGGTCACTGACTTCGAATTTTCATTGAAGATTTGTTACTGCACATGTCTTGAGCAAGAAAATATCCGCTTAACCCCATAAAATACCATACAATTCTACCTTGTGTTGACCCTTGACGTCATGCTTTGGCTCTACTATTCTCTTGATCTATCTCACACCTCATCTGTGTCTCCTTCTGAAGGAATCTTCCCAGCTGTTTCCGCTCTAATCCTCGGTCAGATTCTACCTTCGTTTCTAGTTCCACAAGTAATCTTAGACAACTCGCTGTGACCTGTACCCTAATAGCTTGTTCTTCAGAAAGTATTAGCACTTCTTTCTCTCTCCCAAGCGTAATTACGCCACTTCCTAAGATTAATGTTGCTTCATTATCCCTCGTGAATCCTATGCCGAATATCAGTTCTTTGGCAAGCTTGTGCACCATGAATAAGTTACATTCCAGTTCATGTCCCTTACATGTCTGTTCTATTCTAGTCTGCCTATTTACATCAGTGTATTTGCCTACGACCTCCCCCTTTTAGTGTGTCAGTAATAACCGAGGCTCCTTCTCAAGTCTTTCAAAGTCGACACAGCATATTGCAGAGATTTCACTGCCACTACCAACAATTCCCTTCAGCTCTACTTCCCCATTTACATCTTTACCCGTGGATGTAGGTCCTCACCACAAAACGCTTCCTTTTCTTCCAACAGGATTTGTCATATCTTCGTACCTGAGTAAGTTTACACTGTTTGTCATTTTCTCTGTCATCCTGTGCTCACTCCATATTTCTCTGGGTTCATCTCATTGATCGCAGTTTACTTCTTTCCCATCTCTTCTGATCTGACATAGGTTTTTCACTACCTCTGGTCCAGCCTGTCTTTCTGAATTCCCCTCATTGTACTCAAAATTTTCTTTCTGAAATCCTAAATAACATTCTTCATCTTCGTCCTCTTCATCGTCTGCAATCGACTCCCAATATCAGTCGTCCTCTTCTCCCTCGTTTTCTTCATTCTTTGAAGTGTAGTTTAACGTATAAATGCTTAATCTCTGATCCCCATCTTTTTTTTGCGTTTCTCTACATTACTGTCATCGCTCTCATAATCTGAATCTTGCCCATCACTTTCGTCTCTCCCTTGCGCCCCCCCCCCCTCCCGAGATATTTATAAAATCTGCAACATCGTCCTGACCAGCTCAAGGCTATACTGTGTATGTTCTAATGACTTATCCCGCTTCTGACGTTCGTCATTGTTGATTCTGACTTGCTGTGTGACCTCTGTAGCGAGCACATGATGGCCTAATCTCCGTGGTTTCCGCTTGCTGCAACCGTTTGTTAAGTTTTGGCCAAGTTTCTAGAAATTGTGGACGATTAATCGTTTTAAGATAGTTTCCTGCGCCTCTGTTTCGTGGGAAAGTCTGGAACTGCCCACCCGTGTCTGGATGATTTTTCCTGTGTTTTCTACTTTTAATCTCCCATCGCGGCGGTCCACGAAATTTATTAGAATTGTTCATGTTATTCTCCGCTTCCCTCCTCCATTCCGTCGTCTGATTCTCGTTGAAAACAAACTCTCACTCTCTTAATATGTATCTGAATGCTTCTGTGTCTCTTTCACACCTAATTTCATATAGCAAAATCGTATGATTTCGATCGCGCTATATGGTAAGTACTGGATCTTGTGTAAAAATTGACAAAGAATTTCAATGCACTGTTCTACTGTGATAAATCTTTGTGCATCGCAGTTTCTTGCTTGACGCGCTCTTGAGTTCCCTTCGACCAATATATTGCAAGGAGCGCATCTGTAAACTTCTGATGTGAGCTACACGTTTATGTGATCTCATTCATTTGGACTATCAAACCTCCTTAAAAACGTGCACACAAGAAGTCTAGGTTGTGTTGTAATGAGCATGACAGCGGTAATGATAAACTGACTAGTGATATCCGCGCCTTGGGATGAATAAATTTGCCGCTGTCCACATATGTTTAGAATTTCCGTACAGAAAGGAAGTACTTAAAATCAAATGTTTCCCCCTCCGGAGAATACAACCTATAAGCTGTTTTTCTTTCTCTGTATCCTTCTGCAGGTCCCACGTATCTTTTTCACGTACTGCTTCTACTCTCCCTCGCGACAAACTCGTACATCACCGGTGCAGCGGTCATCATGCACATTTATATCGTGGATTGTCATCCGAGTCCTAACCTGAACGTTGCGCAATCAACTCAGGAAGACCATTGTCGTCACTAATTATTCTTTCCTGTGCTGTGCTGGACTGGACTAATGATTCATTTTCTTCATTTCACCTGATTGAAGCAGTATTCAAATTTCCAGGATCCTCGAGTCTGTTTTGCATTTCGCGTGAGATTAATTTCTCCTAGCGCGGTTCTAACAGTACTGTGGCTTCATCTAATTTGGTGACAATGTCAGCTTCAGTATTGTACAATATTGTTCCGATTTCTACCAAGCAGATTTGTTATTCTTTCCGCTTCCCGCTTACTTTGCCCAATTCCATTTCCAGGTTTGGAAGTAGTTGCGTATTTATTCCTTCCTGTGCTTTCTCTACGTCTTCTGTCAACTGTTCAGCTGATTGCGCTTCCGTAGCCTCACCCTTTGCTAGTCTTTTTATATCTCTCAAATTTTTGCTCAGAATGTTCCATTTTTGTTTTATCTCTTTCTTAGTTACCTTCATTTCACATAACATTTCATTCCTCGCTGCCTCATTCTTCCGTTCCATTTTCTGCAAAAGTTTGCAAAATAGAAAGTTCCATTTTTCCCGTATCTTTTACTGCACGTTGATAGTGCTTCCACAGTGATGAAACTACCCTGCTGCTCTCTTCTACCCTATAATCTCTGGTCTTTTTAACCGCGCCCTCCTGTCGTAAAGCGACAGTGGCATACTTTTCTCGTTCTCCCTGTCAGTTCCGGTTGCACCATCTGCATCGTGATTCCCGAACTGTTCAATATGAAGCACGGATGAACTCTGAATTGTCCGTTCCACGTGAAAAATTGTCTGCTCCTCCACCGTACCTGATAATTCCTGTCTTCATCTCGCTCCATATTCGAAATTTCCGTTAACTTAATTCCCCAGCTGCTCTCGTCTGACTCCTAGTCCTCATTCGGACAGGTATCGAAAACACCTCACGTACATCTACATCTACATCCATACTCCGCAAGCCACCTGACTGTGTGTGGCGGAGGGTACCTTGAGTACCTCTATCGGTTCTCCCTTCTATTCCAGTCTCGTATTGTTCGCGGAAAGGATTGTCGGTATGCCTCTGTGTGGGCTCTAATCTCTCTGATTTTATCCTCATGGTCTCTTCGCGAGATATACGTAGGAGGGAGCAATATACTGCTTGACTCTTCGGTGAAGATATGTTCTCGAAACTTTGACAAAAGCCCGTACCGAGCTACTGAGCGTCTCTCCTGCAGAGTCTTCCACTGGAGTTTATCTATCATCTCCGTAACGCTTTCGCGATTACTAAATGATCCTGTAACGAAGCGCGCTGCTCTCCGTTGGATCTTCTCTATATCTTCTATCAACCCCATTTGGTACGGATCCCACACTGTTGAGCAGTATTCAAGCAGTGGGCGAACAAGCGTACTGTAACCTACTTCCTTTGTTATCGGATTGCATTTCCTTAGGATTCTTCCAATGAATCTCAGTCTGGCATCTGCTTTACCGACGATCAACTTTATATGATCATTCCATTTTAAATCACTCCTAATGCGTCTACCAGATAATTTATGGTATTAACTGCTTCCAGTTGCTGACCTGCTATTTTGTAGCTAAGTGATAAAGGATCTATCTTTCTGTGTATTCGCAGCACATTACACTTGTCTACACTGAGATTCAATTGCCATTCCCTGCACCATGCATCAATTCGCTGCAGATCCTCCTGCATTTCAGTACAATTTTCCATTGTTACAACCTCTCGATACACCACAGCATCATCTGCAAAAAGCCTCAGTGAACTCCCGATGTCATCCACAAGGTCATTTCTGTATATTGTGAATAGCAACGGTCCTATGACACTCCCCTGTGGCACACCTGAAATCACTCTTACTTCGGAAGATTTCTCTCCATTGAGAATGACATGCTGCGTCCTGTTATCTAGGAACTCCTCAATCCAATCACACAATTGGTCTGATAGTCCATATGCTCTTACTTTGTTCATTAAACGACGGTGGGGAACTGTATCGAACGCCTTGCGGAAGTCAAGAAACACGGCATCTACCTGTGAACCCGTGTCTATGGCCCTCTGAGTCTCGTGGACGAATAGCGCGAGCTGGGTTTCACATGACCGACTTTTTCGAAACCCATGCTGATTCCTACAGAGTAGATTTCTAGTCTCCAGAAAAGTCATTATACTCGAACACAATGTGTGTTCCAAAATTCTACAAGTGATCGACGTTAGAGATATAGGTCTATAGTTCTGCACATCTGCTCGACGTCCCTTCTTGAAAACGGGGATGACCTGTGCCCTTTTCCAATCCTTTGGAACGCTACGCTCTTCTAGATACCTACGGTACACCGCTGCAAGAAGGGGGGCAAGATCCTTCGCGTACTCTGTGTAAAATTGAACTGGTATCCCATCAGGTCCAGAGGCCTTTCCTCTCTTGAGCGAATTTAATTGTTTCTCTATCCCTCTGTCGTCTATTTCGATATCTATCATTTTGTCATCTGTGCGACAATCTAGAGAAGGAACTACAGTGCAATCTTCCTCTGTGAAACAACTTTGGAAAAAGACATTTAGTATTTCGGCCTTTAGTCTGTCATCCTCTGTTTCAGTACCATTTTGGTCACAGAGTGTCTGGACATTTTGTTTTGATCCACCTACCGCTTTCACATTAGACCAAAATTTCTTAGGATTTTCTGCCAAATCAGTACATAGAACTTTACTTTCGAATTCATTGAACGCCTCTCGCATAGCCCTCCTCACACTACATTTCGCTTCGCGTAATTTTTGTTTGTCTGCAAGGCTTTGGCTATGTTTATGTTTGCTGTGAAGTTCCCTTTGTTTCCGCAGCAGTTTTCTAACTACATAAAATATTATTAGACCCATCCAAAATAGTTTCGATGACCTACCACTGCAGATAGGTCGATAGGATGTGGAGCAAAACCCACACAAACTGAAATGTCACATACATGGATTATTTAATTCTCGCCAGCGTAAGTTCTATTACTAACACGGATTTATGTCTCTAGAAATGTGATTATGAACCAGTCTAACTTTAAGTGTCAAAAATTTTACTTCTCAGTTACCTCTATGAGCATTACGTTAGAAAAATGTTTTTAAAAATTTCTGGAATTTTAAAAGCGAAAGTTTTTATTCCTGACTACACCACAAAGTCCCCAATAGTGTCGTGATTCTGGCACCCGTATGCCAGAAATGTTCTATCGCACTGCATACGCGTTTAGATAATTAAACTGTATCGGTATGCGGACGCCTAATGAAGACTATAAACTATCATCTCTTACAAAAGGTTTTTCATTGACGCTAAATTGTCGCCCTACAGATTCCAAAATGTTAGTGGAATAGTAAAACCAGTACAGAAGTTGCACTGGAGTATGAAACGAACATGTTTAATCACATCTTATTAAATTACCACAAGAATATCAAACAGTTACATGTAACTAAGGTTGGCGGTGATTCAGGACAAGGAACCGATAGGTATGTTAACTACATTATTAGAGCACTGATATGATTCAGCGATCTGATGACAGTTGTAACCTCCCCACAAAATAAAAAAATAAATAATATGAATAATATTCCCTACCAAAATTCGTTCCCATTTAGTGTAACCTCAAAACAAAATTCTTTCTCATTTGTAACCTCCCTACAAAATTCTTTTCACATTAACCTCCACACAAAATTCTTTCTGATTTAATCTAAGCTCAAAATTCATTCACCTTTAGCGTAACCTCAAAACAGAAAAATTCCTAAACCTCTCAACAGTAAAAATTATAATTATGTCGTTCACATTCAATGTAACGTCCCAATCAAAGAATAAATTCAGTAACCTGGTAATAAAACAATGTAACTAACCTCTCAATTAAATTGTCACTCACTTATGACTTTTCAATAATTCACTGTCAATTTAACCTGGTAAATTTTGGACGACAGCAGTGCTGCGTCATGGACCTGAAAGATCATTCTGAATAAAAAAAGGAAAAATTCTTACCTCAATGAAGTCGCCGGATATATCTGCTCTTACAATAAATTTTTCCGGCACAGCTCTGTGCAATGCTGGCCGACCTATCTGTCATTTATGAAAGGAAGCAACTGATTTTTCTATTACAATAATCGGGATGATCATGGATGGGAGAAATTAGTAAATTTTGTAAATTGAAATGAATGGTTGTTAAAAGTTACTTTTTATGAGGAAGATTATTATTACGAGAGTTTTAAAACATTTACATGCGACTTGAGTTAACATTAATACATATGTGCGAGGCTGCTTTTTACCTTATACAATAATACTCAGGCTCCGGCATCGCTGCACAACGACCGGGTCAGCCAACACGATACACCATACCAGACCAGAGCAGACTCCAGACTAGCAACAACTTATTGCTACAGCTACACAGTTCCTACTGCAGTCAACACTGCTCTCTGGTCAGAGATTCTCTTATACCTTGCCTATTGCAGGCAGCACATGAGCGATACATCGAAATTACATCTGCTCCGACCTCTTAAATAACCCTCCACTGGGGGGGGGGGGGGGGGGCAAAAATTTGGCAGGGATGGTGAGACAATTGGACTTGCCATGAGCAACAAATTTTTCTAAAATCAACTTAATTAACTAAGTTTACAGTCACAGAGTATATATATATATATAAGTGCAGAACATGAAATGAAATAGAGTGCACATGCACTGAGTACAGAACATATCAGGCAAAGACAAAATGTATACGCAACGAGAACAAAACATATTAATAAATAACATAAAGTGCACACGCACTGTATATGTCTCTACCATTTCACAAGAACTAGGATATGCAATGAGTACAAAACATATTAATAAATGACATAAAATGCACACCCACTGTGTATATATATATATATATATATATATATATATCATCATCATCATCATCATCATCAGCCAAATCAATCATTAGATGATGTGGCCTCTTCGAGTCGTGGATTCAGGTAGGCTTTCAGAAGTCTTCTCCAAGTGGGACGGTCTTGGGCAGTTCTCTGCCAGGTGTTACCAGCGATCTTCTTGATGTCTTTGTCCCATCTGTCTGGTGGTCTTCCTCTAGGCCTCCGGTGCTCTCTCGGACTCCACTCCAGTACTAACTTCGTCCATCTGTTGTCTTTTCTTCTTGCGACGTGGCCAGCCCACTGCCATTTCAAGGAACCTACTCTCTCTAAGATGTCATTAACCTTCGTCACAGACCGGATGTCATCTGCCCTTTTCCTGTCCTTTCTTGTATAGCCCAGCATTGATCTCTCCATGGCTCTCTGTGCTGTCCTAAGTTTCCCTTTTGTGAATGAGTTCAGTGTCCATGTCTCGCATCCGTACGTCATCACAGGAAGAATGCATTGATCAAATACTGCTTTCTTCAGATTTACTGGCATTTTTGATCTGAATACTTTTGAATTCTTCCCAAATGCTTGCCAGCCAAGCTTGATGCGTCGATAGATTTCTGGTCTTATGTCTCCCTTCATATTTATAATCTGGCCAAGGTAGACATATTCACTGACCTCTTCTAGTAGACTGTCCTTGACTTTCACATCTCCAGCTGGGACCCATTTGTTGGATATTACTTTTGTTTTGGAAAGGTTCATGTTCAAGCCAACCAGTTGACATTCCGATGCAAGATCTGTAACTAAGTTTTGGAGTTCTGCGAAGTCTTTGGCCAGTAAGGCAATATCATCAGCAAATCTCAAGTTGGTAAGCCTTCTTCCATTAATTCTAATTCCCTTACCTTCCCAGCTCAGCCTTGACATAGCCATTTCCAATACAGCAGAGAACAGTTTTGGGGAGATGGGATCGCCTTGCTTGACACCCCTCATGATGCGGAATTCTTGAGTTGATTCGCCGATGTTAACATAAGCTGAAGAATTCTCGTAGATTTTCCTGAGCACTTCAATGTATGCTGCTCCCACTCCTTGCTCACTCAAAGCTTGGAGGACAGCTACATGGCTAACGGAGTCAAATGCCTTTTCAAAGTCAACAAAGGCAATGCAGAGAGGCAGTTGGTATTCATTCGCTCTGCTTATCACTTCACTAACGGTCAGAATGTGGTCAATAGTGCTAAAATTGCTTCGGAATCCAGCTTGTTCTATAGGTTGGGCTGAGTCTAGGGTGGAACTAATTCGGTTTAACAAGATCTTTGTAAAAATTTTGTACAAAATTGAGAGCAAGCTGATAGGACGGTAGTTTTTAATATTGTGAATACTTCCTTTCTTGTGTATCAAAATAATCTTAGCCTTGTTCCACGATAGTGGGATGGAAGCATAGTGCAGGCAGGAAGTAAATACTTTTGCCAAGTGATTTATTGTTACCTCTCCTGCCAGTTTGAGGATGTCAACGCTGAGCTCATCATCACCTGGTACTGTTCCCTTCTTCATGCTATCTAGAGCACACTTGACTTCCGATGGGAGTATATCTGGAACACTAGATATATCATTTAAATTAGATACACTCAAATTTTCCCCTGGATTGCTATACAAATTGCTATAAAAGTCTCTGATGAACTTCAAAACCGCCTCCTTTTCAGTGATTCGACTGTCATTTCCATCGAGTGCGATAATCTGCTTTTTACCTATTGTGAGTTTGCGTTTGGCTGACTTTAAACTTGTCTTGTTCTCCAAGCTTGCTCGTAAGGTGTCTTCAGTGAATTTCTGTATGTCAGTTTTCATTTCTCTTCGCACTGCCTTACATAGTTCGGAATACGCCACCATGTCACGATCGGTTTGGATTTTCATTTCTCTCCTCTGTTGTAAAAGGGTTTCAGTTTTGGCACTGAATTTCTTTGGTTGTTTATTTTTTTGGCATAGGCCACCGACTTCTTGTGCACTTGAAACAATCATTTCCGCCAAATCACAATCTTTGGTTACGTGGAACTTGCTTTGGAGGACTTCTTGGAATTTCGAGGAATGTTCTTCCAGGTTTTTGAGGTTGATTACCCTTCTCTTCCCTTTCATAAGTTTACTCCTTTCATTTCTTACATTGAGTTCGACCCTTGCTCTCACAAGACGGTGATCACTGCCAGTGTTGAACTGATTTAGCACTGATACGTCTTTTACAATCTGCGGAATATTTGACAGAATAAAGTCTATCTCATTTTTGACACTGAAATTTGGGCTCCTCCAAGTCCATTTTCGGTCAGGGTGCTTCTTAAAGAACGTATTCATGATGGACATACTGGTGTACTCAGCGAACTGGACTAATCTCTCACCTCTATCGTTTCGGTCGTCAATCCCATAGTTGCCCACCACTGTGTCGCCTTGTTTCTTGGTGCCAACTTTTGCATTGAAATCTCCAATGACCATCTGGAAGTGACAATCGCTACCTTTTTTACAGGTGTTATCCAGACTTTCGTAAAAGGATTCAATTTCTTCGTCAGGGTGACTTGAGGTGGGAGCGTACACCTGAACAATCTGTATTTTATACCTATTCGACACCTTCAGGACCATTCGAGCTGTCCTGCTGGAAGTTCCTTCTAAGACAGATACTCTATCAGCAATATTCTTGTTGATTAAGAACCCAACTCCATTGAGTTTTCCTTCTGGATCGCCACAAAAGTAAAACAAGTTGCCAGAGCGCAAACGGAGACAGTCTTCCCCTTATATATATATATATATATAACCATTTTATAGGAACTAGGAAAGGAAAGTGAAGGATTGCATCATGGTTGTAGCACAGTAGGTTGCACGTAGCTGCACTGAAAGTCCATATCTTTCTACAGAAGCACAACACCAAGTGAGACAGTCTGAAGTTCTCTTCCCTGAAGTATTAATCAGTGTAACCAAGACACTGAAATGTCGTATTAATATTCAATGTTATCATTTTGGTATTACATTAGGTACACCAAACAGTGGGACCATAATAACATCTCCATCGTTCAAGGTGGTGGACAGCATGATGTGTCAACACCACATTCTTGTAAGGTACACCAACGTAGAATTAGTGCAAAAACCAAATATAGTGCTCCATGATCATGAGGATAGACAGGACAAACAGATATTGCAGTAATTTCTGGTAATTAGGTCAGAAGGTGAAGGACATTAAGTCTTATGCTATTCATCATAGAGAATTACACTAGGCTATTAACCAATTTGAGTAATTGTTGGCACTCATTGCCTAGTTACCAAACATTTCTGTACTATGTATGGAGTATTATAGAACATTATTCATGAGTCATCTGATTACACTAAATATTGGCACTCATTGGCCAGTTACAAACCATATTTATGCATTGTTCAGTAGTCATCATTCAAAGCAAGAGTTAATTAATGGCATACCATTTACATAATTCATCTAGTTATAGTAATCATTGGCACTCATTGGCCAGTTACAAACCATTGTTATGCATTGTTCAGAAGTCATCATTCAAAACAAGAGTTAATTAGTGTAGCATCAAGCTACTGGTATTCATATATAATAGCATGTAAGTGACATAAGACAAATTTAAAATATAAGAAACAGTAGCATTCATTGGCCAGTTACAAAGTATTCATATAGTTTTATAAAACATTATTCAGTATTATTCAGAAGGCATCATCCAAAATGGGAGTTAATTACTGGCATAGCATTTATAGAGTATAACAAAAATATTATTTACAGAAATCACTGGCATAGCTTTTATGCATTATTACAAAACATCATTCAGCACTACTCAGAACTCATCATTCAAGTGACATAGGACACATCCAAAATGCAACACACTGCAACAATTACTCAAGGTCCATGGTCCAATAATACATAGATATAATGGATCGAATACATCTGACAAATCTGCATTATATTTAGTACTATAAATATCTCTGAAACTAGTAGCATTATTTGGGACTGGTAATACATTTTTTTGTGCTAGCAATGCATTACATTAGGATCGATAATTAATTGCTGGGGCATGAAAATATTTGGTTCTGACTTATTGCTGCAAATAAGGATTAGTAACGTCATTCGTCATGAGTCAGCTGTAGCAAGGTTATGAAACAAGTAGAGTATATGTGATCACATTCATGAATGACACACACAAATGGGTAAAAAAAATGCAAGTACTAGAACAGGTTTAATAACTAACTGCTTATAGCACATTAATTTCATGAATAGCTTCTCCTGGAAAAATTACAAAATTGATTATTAAGCTGAAAGAAGAAACGTATATTATGCTGAAAAGTAGTGAACTTTGAATTAACAGGTAATGAAACGTGTACTCAGTATGTAGGTACTCTAGCTGTCCTTTCCAAAACATTCAGTCATTATACCATGCGACATAAGACATACTGTCAAAACGAACTGCAACAAATACTTAAATAACTACATAGCATTTCTTAACTAACAGTAAATGTATAAACTTCATCATTATCCTCATCTTCAAAGAAAAACTTCATTATTCATATTACCATAACTTCATTACTATCACCAGCTGCAAAGAAAAATTTCATTATTCATATCAGCATATTCTTCATATAACTATTCATCATCATTCATTATCATCTGCAAAAAGACACTCCATTAATTATTATGCATATTACCATTTACTTCATACAACTATTCATAGTATAGAGTTTCTTATTTCTAGCATATTTCATCACTAAAACTAAGATGTGTAGTTCTGTCTGACAGCCTGTATCAATCGCCTCGTATTCTGAAGGAAAAAAAATTTGTTAAGACTGCTATCATACGATGTGTATAGTATATTCTTGTTAATGCTTGTTAATTGTGATCCATTTACTCTTCATCACAAGGTATTCCATTTTCTTTCGTTCATTCTGAAGGTCAAATTCCCATTTCATAGTAATCCACTGTGGTTTGTTTAATTTATTTCTTTTACACGTTATTGCTTTCTGAAAATGATGAAAAAGGATTAATATCTTGCATTTCAATCATATACCCATTAAATAAAAACTGGTTTCTAGTGATATAATTAAGCATACAGCATAGCATGACAGAAAACGTATTATGTCAAAAACATAGACAGTTTTCAAGTGCAAAATTGTACACAGAGTATCATAATGTAGTAGCAAAAAAAAAAAAAATGTAAAATAGTCACGATGTTGAGATATCATAAGGCAAAATGTCAAAGTCAACTGGTGTTTGTTATATCTTAAAGATTTCGTAGTGCATACAAACAAAACAGGAAAACAATCATACATACACGAAAAATGGAAAATGTGCACGGTCTGATATATTACGACAAGAAATGACTTTCTTTGTGTTCAGCTTGTATGTTGTGTAGTTGATAGAGGCGAGAGTTGAAGACTTTAATGGAGAAAGAATTTGATAAAATTAATATGTCACTAGATAGAATTGCATAATTGGTCATAAAATATGTAAGTTTATCTGGAAAAATGTGCACGGTCTGATGTGTAACGACAAGAAAAGCGACCTGCTAACCTTACCTTGCCGGGCACTTGCCAAGAAAAAATACGATAATCATCAGTAAGTGTTCATATAAATATCTGCAAATGGCATTACAGTGCGACAAATCATAATGTATGTTCATTCAATAAAGGGTTTAATATTGGAGACACGGTGATTGCCTTTACTTTTTCTGTTTCTCAAAGTTTCGACGTGTACTACATTGGGGTGAGGAATGCTGCGAATTCGATGTGGACCTGCGTATAGAAGCTCAAATTTACTGCATCTACTCTTTCCTCTGTTGGATAAATAATGTGTGCGTACTAATATCTTCTGTCCAATGTGAAAGTCACGGCGTGTACAAACCTGTTTTTGCTGTCTTCTCCGGCGCTCTGCGGCACGTTTGATGTTGTTGAGTGCAGTGTCAATTATTTCATGGTGTCGTAGTCGAAGAGATGTAGGAAAGGATACTAATTCTTTAATTTTGTTAGGTGGTTCAACGTTTTTCAGTATAACAGTCGGAGATAGCATAGTAGATTCATTTGGTATTGAGTTAATTACATCCTGGAATGAGAGTATGTGTGTATCCCAATCAATATGTTTTTATAGCAGTATATTCTACATAGTTTACCAATTTCTTTCATTAGTCGTTCACAAGGGTTCGAAGAAGCGTGATACTTGGATATACAGATCGGAGAAATGTTTCTTGTTCTTAACATATGTGTCCATGCCGCAGATCGAAACTGTGGTCCATTTTCGGAAATTACTTTCAATACATGCCCTACATGAAATAGAAAATGTTTTACAAATGCTTTCGAAACAGATTTAGCAGTAGCTTTGCGTAAGGGCGTGAAGGTAACAAATTTTGAAGTGAGTTCAACAGCGACAAAGATGTAGCAAAAACCTCTATTAGATCTGGGAATCGGACCAAAAGTGTCTACAGCGGCCATGTGTCTCAATTTAACAGGTACAATGCGATGTATCGGAGGAATATGTGAAGTCGTGTCTGACTTAGATTTCTGGCAGATTTTACATGACGCTAAAACTCGTCGAATACGTTTCTCCATGTTGGCAAAATAACAGTTCTGTCTCAGTATAAGAAAACATTTTCTGGCTCCGTAATGTGCGTAACTTAAATGAGTATACCAAATTAGTTTGTTAACCAGTTCGTCAGGAATGCATAGTAACCAGTTGTTGCTGTCAGGGTGAGAGCGGCGAAACAGAATGTTATTGCGTAGTGTAATGGTTTCTGATGGTAACATTATTCCTATCTTGCCAAAGGTGTTTAATTTCTTTCCATACGTTGTCTTTACTCTGCTCCTGTGCTATATCTCGTAATGATGCCGAAATGAAATTTTCAAATGCAACTTGTTGAATATACATGACGCTAAAATTTACTTGGCAGAAGTTGGTTGCGATGTCTTGCTGCTTGTTGCTGAGAGAACGAGATAGTGCGTCTGCTACAATATTTTGTGTACCGGGAATGTGAACAATTGTAAAATTAAATTCCTGTAAATAAAGTTTCCATCTGCTTAACCTGTCGTGTGTAAATTTTGCTGAAAGTAAAAACTGGATAGCTCTATGATCTGTGTAAACGGTCGTATGTCTTCCATAAAGAAAATGCCGAAATCTCGTAAATGCCCATACAACACATAATGTTAAAAGTTCTGTAACAGAATAATTGCGTTCAGCAGGTGACAATGCGACTCGCAAAGCCGATGTTTTTAATTACTGTAGTACCGTCTTCTTCAATTTCCTGAAAAATGTGTACGCCTAAAGGGGTGTTAGAACTGTCGGTGGCAATGGAAAAATTTCTGGTAAGATCTGGGTGTGATAAAAGAGGTGCATTCAACAAGGCATGTTTCAAATAATATTTTCGTGAACAAGATTCTGTGTATCTGAAGTATTGCTTACGTTGCTGGAAGATTCATTCTGCACTGTATCTAGCCATATTCTTTCTGACGTGCTGTTATTTGCGGGAGGATGCTGTGGCATTTCAACTATTTGTACTGTTCTGTTATTTCTTCCTGACGTATTACGTTCGGGATGATACCGACTGTCTCGTTCATTCATGATAATCTGTTGTTGCGGATGAGTTTGCTGCTGGTAAGACCGACTGTTACGCTGAAAATTGTGCTCATTACATTTACGTCTGTCGTGATAGTCATTTCTATACGGTGCATTGCGATATGAGTTGAAATGGTGTGTTTTCTGTACGTACTGATTTTCTTGTTGCTGTGCGTTACTATTTGGCGGAGCCGACGTTATACGTGTAGGCGGCGAAACATTAAAGCTTGGTTGACCTTGCACATTACATTGTTGGTTAGGTATGCTAACCGGCTGGTTTTGTTGCTGTTGTTCGGAAACACCTCTATTGTTACCAAAATGTAGTTCCTGTTGCTGATAATTTTGATGATACTGATAATTAAAATTTTGTCTGTTATTAAAATTACGCTGGTAGTTCTTATCATTTCGTGAGTGTCTAATGAAAACTGTCACTTTCGGTAAAACTTATCGTATCTGGTTTTCTTTACATATTCCTAATATTAGATAGATCGATAGTTGAAGAGCTGTTTTGATAGATATAAAGGATAGTAAAAGAGAAGGCACCAGTGCAGAAAACTAAAGAGGAAACAGCACTACTACGGCTCGGGGCCCTGTGCACGCTACGCCACAAATTCATCGAAGTGTAATGAATCCCCTGAGGTCAGTTACGCACTGCAAATAAATTTTAGTTTCTGCATTACAGGCAATGCCGGTGAAAATTCGAAAGAAAATTGTTGTATCCAGTCCAAAGGGTGAATCTGTGTTCTGTCATTATTAAATAACTTTAATTTTCTCACTGATAGAAAATGCTTATAATCACAATTATCGTCTCTGAATGTCTGAACTGGTTCAGGATTGTATGCTAATCTTTTTGTCTGTGACTGTTCGGAATCTAAGTCACGTACTCTCTGTAAATTACCTAAATTATATTGGCTGTGTAAGTGTGAGAAATGTTCGGAGAGTGGCGTATGCTGTGACCTGTTAGTGACTGAAACATTTTTCATTTCTGTCACTTTAAAACGTTCGTCAATTTGGCTGTTCTGTTGTTCAAATCTCTTATCAACTTTCGCATCCAGATTGCGTGATAGTTCTGCTGACATTAATTTAAACTCGTCGCGTAACTGTGTTGCGTTTTCAGAACATTGTTTAGCGACTGCACTGCTTTCATCTATAAGTGATTCTGTTGTGGCTGCATGTGTATTACTTAATTCTTGTGCAACGGATCTAATTTCTTCACTACTGTTACTAGCACAAGCCTTAATTTCCTCACATAATTTTTCTTTAGTATCATGGCGTTGCACGGTAACGGCTGTAATCTGTTCACTAAGTTGTTTGTTCTGTTCATTAAGATTGCCGTGTCTTTTATTTGTCTATTTGAAGCTTTCATTAAATTGTTTGATCGACCTGTCATATTTTTCATTGAGTTGTTTGCACGATTCATTAAGTTGTTTGTACGATTCATTAATTTGTAGCAATACTGCCATAACTTGATCCCAGCCAAAATTAGCGACTCTATTTTCTATGCTGTGTGTTGGTGTATCTGCATTTGTCACATTTTGTGTAACCATTTGGTCAGTCTCTGATTCTTGAGAATGTTCGCCAATTGGATAGGCACTGTTGGTCACTACACCGGAATCAAATTAATCTGATATATTTTGAGTACATTGTTCATCTTCGTGAGAAAAATTTATCTGTTCACAATTCAAATTTTGCAAACCAGGTGTGTCAAACTGGGCAGCGTTCATTGTATCAGAACGTGCCGCGTCATCGATTGTTACATTTACTGTGGACATAATTGAATTTGTTTGCTCATCATTGGGATCAAAATCAATACTAGTGATCGGCAGGCACTGATTATCTGTAATTAGACGATCATCATTATTAAACTGTCGCAAGAACTATCGGTCAAATTATTCAAGTCGGCTATTTCACTCATTGCACATCGCGATGTACTGTTAACAGTTTTTCGCGGCATTTTTCACAAATCAAAATTAAGCACAAAAAATGAAACAAAGACAAAGCGAAATGGAACAAACACAATTACAACAAAGAGCAATAAATTGCCGATAATCTGTGAAAGAAAAAGTGACAAATTAGTAAATGCGTTGCGCCAGATGCAAACTACATTTAAGTAAATAAGAGCAGATATATGACTACTTCTCAGAGATTCACAAGGAAATATGATCCTGGCCGGTTGTCGCCAAGTGTAACCGCCCCACAAAAAAAAAAAAAAAAATAAATAATATGAATAATATTCCCTACCAAAATTCGTTCCCATTTAGTGTAACCTCAAAACTAAATTCTTTCTCATTTGTAACCTCCCTACAAAATTCTTTTCACATTAACCTCCACACAAAATTCTTTCTGATTTAATCTAAGCTCAAAATTCATTCACCTTTAGCGTAACCTCAAAACAGAAAACTTCCTAAACCTCTCAACAGTAAAAATTATAATTATGTCGTTCACATTCAATGTAACGTCCCAATCAAAGAATAAATTCAGTAACCTGGTAATAAAACAATGTAACTAACCTCTCAATTAAATTGTCGCTCACTTATGACTTTTCAATAATTCACTGTCAATTTAACCTGGTAAATTTTGGACGACAGCAGTGCTGCGTCATGGCCCTGAAAGATCATTCTGAATAAAAAAAAAAAAAATTCTTACCTCAATGAAGTCGCCGGATATATCTACTCTTATAATAAATTTTTCCGGCACAGCTCTGTGCAATGCTGGCCGACCTATCTGTCATTTATGAAAGGAAGCAACTGATTTTTCTATTGCAATAATCGGGATGATCATGGATGGGAGAAATTAGTAAATTTTGTAAATTGAAATGAATGGTTGTTAAAAGTTACTTTTTATGAGGAAGATTATTATTACGAGAGTTTTAAAACATTTACATGCGACTTGAGATAACATTAATACATATGTGCGAGGCTGCTTTTTACCTTATACAATAATACTCAGGCTCCGGCATCGCTGCACCACGACCGGGTCAGCCAACACGATACACTATACCAGACCAGAGCAGACTCCAGACTAGCAACAACTTATTGCTACAGCTACACAGTTTCTACTGCAGCCAACACTGCTCTCTGGTCAGAGATTCTCTTATACCTTGCCTATTGCAGGCAGCGCATGAGCATACATCGAAATTACAACTGCTCGGCCCTCTTACGCAGTGATTGCCAGAATTTGAGATAGTAAAATTATGCATGCCAGAAGGGCGTTTTCCTTATACTCATTAACGTTCTAACCTTTACTGAGTACATTGCGACTTAATAGACGCCGAAGCCGACTGCAGATCTTATCATTTCTTTTAAGAGGGTCATTGTGTTGTCCGCCAGTGTTGCTGTTCACAGCCACTGTGTCGGACGCTGCCTGTGAATCCGGAAAATCTACCTAACGCAAATTTTCCATCATGCTCCAGTTGGAGCTGCGAAGTGAAGTAGTCACTTCTAACACCGAAGACTGCGAGTAGAATTTGAAGTGATTCTCTCACTAACAGCAGACGAAGTATCACCTTAGTTCCTCCTGTCTTCCGTCCTAACATTCACTCATTCTTCGAGCGCCAATTAAACCCTCTCACACGCAGTCATCCAATAACAACTGTCTCTTTTCCGGGAGCACCATCCCACTTCTCAATAATTTTCCAAAACTACTACGTCAGACCAGGCTGACCAATTAAATTCGAGCATATTCTCGCCCAGCTGCCTCCAGCTAAAGAGAGGAATGTATTTTGATTCTGTCCTGTCAGTGCCTCAAAGGAGCACATCAGAATGTTGTTTCATACTACCCTCTTAAGATTCCTGTCTCCTTTACACAGGGTATTAAAAACAAGTGTCGAATGCTTTGAAAGGTGGTAGTACTCATCGAAACAAGAAAAATGTCCAATAAACATGGATCCGGAAACGCGTAATATCGGAGATAAGCAAGTGTTTATAGGAAGGGCTGCATGCCGCTTGGTTGGGGATATTAGCACAGTCGTTGCATTTGTGATTCGTCAAATGTGTCCGCAAGATATCATGATGTCTAACTCACAGTACTCTGTCTATTATTGGGTAGTCTACAGTCAGTTGTGCGGATCGAGTTGTATTGTAGGATACGTTAGTTTTCCTCATGTTTGTGTGCCTTATTGTACAATACTGTCAACCCCGAGTGAGGGTGTTTTGCCTTCTTACAAATGCGTATTCACTTATGTATTTGCGTTATTGCGTTGTTTGCATGTACACATGGTCTAGTACGAGGGCAGTTCAATAAGTAATGCAACACATTTGTTTTCTCGGCCAATTTTGGTTGAAAAAACCGGAAATTTCTTGTGGAATATTTTCAAACATTTCCGCTTCGTCTCGTATAGTTTCATTGACTTCCGACAGGTGGCAGCGCTGTACGGAGCTGTTAAAATGGCGTCTGTAACGGATGTGCGTTGCAAACAACGGGCAGTGATTGAGTTTCTTTTGGCGGAAAACCAGGGCATCTCAGATATTCATAGGTGCTTGCAGAATGTCTACGGTGATCTGCCAGTGGACAAAAGCACGGTGAGTCGTTGGGCGAAGCGTGTGTCATCATCGCCGCAAGGTCAAGCAAGACTGTCTGATCTCCCGCGTGCGGGCCGGCCGTGCACAGCTGTGACTCCTGCAATGGCGGAGCGTGCGAACACACTCGTTCGAGATGATCGACGGATCACCATCAAACAACTCAGTGCTCAACTTGACATCTCTGTTGGTAGTGCTGTCACAATTGTTCACCAGTTGGGATATTCAAAGGATTGTTCCCGCTGGGTCCCTCGTTGTCTAACCGAACACCATAAAGAGCAAAGGAGAACCATCTGTGCGGAATTGCTTGCTCGTCATGTGGCTGAGGGTGACAATTTCTTGTCAAAGAATGTTACAGGCGATGAAACACGGGTTCATCACTTCGAACCTGAAACAAAATGGCAATCAATGGAGTGGCGCCACACCCACTCCCCTACCAAGAAAAAGTTTAAAGCCATACCCTCAGCCGGTAAAGTCATGGTTACAGTCTTCTGGGACGCTGAAGGGGTTATTCTGTTCGATGTCCTTCCCCATGGTCAAACGATCAACTCTGAAGTGTATTGTGCTACTCTTCAGAAATTGAACAAACGACTTCAGCGTGTTCGTAGGCACAAAAATCTGAACGAACTTCTCCTTCATGACAACGCAAGACCTCACACAAGTCTTCGCACCCGAGAGGAGCTCACAAAACTTCAGTGGACTGTTCTTCCTCATGCACCCTACAGCCCTGATCTCGCACCGTCGGACTTCCATACGTTTGGCCCAATGAAGGACGCAATCCGTGGGAGGCACTACACGGATGATGAAGAAGTTATTGATGCAGTACGACGTTGGCTCCGACATCGACCAGTGGAATGGTACCGTGCAGGCATACAGGCCCTCATTTCAAGGTGGCGTAAGGCCGTAGCATTGAATGGAGATTACGTTGAAAAATAGTGTTGTGTAGCTAAAAGATTGGGGAATAACCTGGTGTATTTCAATGCTGAATAAAACAACCCCTGTTCCAGAAAAAAAAAGTGTTGCATTACTTATTGAACTGCCCTCGTATATTAACATTTTCGCTCTCCCACCTCTTTGTCAGCAATGGAAACCTACTACTCGACAAGTCATATGGTGTATATGATACTCTGCAACGGTTTAGCAGATGGACGTAGCCTGCTAACCCGTGCCGTTTACACGAAATATATCCACAGTACAGAGTAGCCTCTGATAAGCTGTTCAGCAGACTTCTCCAGTGTCTGAGGGACACAGGTATCCTTGCATCTCGGGAGACTCGCAGGGGAAGGCCACACCAGTTCTCAAGTCTGTCACTGAGGAGTGTGTGCTACATTCGGTGGAAGAAACCCATGGGACCAATGAGCGACGATTGGCAACAGCAGAAGGGGTGTCTCACTCTCTTAGACAGGGGGTTCCGCATGAAAAATTGCTCTACCCATATGATCTACATTGCGTTCAGGCCCTAAGGCCAGAGGTTCACGCGCGACCGCTACGGTCGCAGGTTCGGATCCAACCTCGGGCATGGATGTGTGTGCTGTCCTTAGGTTAGTTAGGTTTAAGTTGTTCTAAGTTCTAGGGGACTTATGACCTCAGAAGTTAAGTCCCATAGTGCTCAGAGCCATTTGAACCATTTGAACCAGAGGATGAACATGTCATATGGCGGTTCCGTCAGTGGTTGTTGCAGAAGTGTGCCGCAGACCCACTGTTCACATCCATGATTTATTTGCCAATGAGGCTGGGATCACAAGAGATGGCTCTGTGAATTTACAGAACAAACATGAAGGGCAGATGTAAACCTCAGGCAATTCAAGGAAGAGGGTATCAGCATCGATTCTCAATCAAAATTTTGGGCAAGCGTAGTTGGCGATAGATTAATAGGGCCATACATGATACCACAAATGTTAACTGGGACGCCTTATCTGGAATTTCCGATTAATGTATTGCCTACCTTTTCTGGAGGCTGTGCCTCTGCAGCAACGAATACAAGTGTGGGCCATGCATGATGGTTCGCCAGCGCGTTTTTGTCACAACGTGCGCGAACTTCTGATAAAGACATTTCAGGACAACTGGATTGTTCGATGGAGCCCCACATCTTGCCCTGCTCATTCCCCAGAGCTTAATCACAAATACTTTTGATTAAAGGGACACTTGAAGGAAGTAGACTTCGTCACACCAATCAACGATGTGCAGACACTACAGAGTCACTTCTTTATTGCTTGCCAGCAGGTACAATAACAACTGGTAATACTCCAAAGGGCGCGTCATTCCTTACACCGGTGGGCACAGTTTTGCATTGTCGTGAATGGACACTTCGTTTATCTATTCCTGAAAACACGTGTTTATTGCAGGGAGTATGTATTTATGAAGCTATGTTTACTGGACTTTTGCATTTCCGGCCGGTGTTTATTGGACTTTCTTTCTTGTTTTGATGAGCACTACCCAATACACTTTTTTTTTTAAAGCTTGTGTGTATGAGGGGCCAGATACAGGTATTTCTGGGACGTGAAAGTTGCAGTCTCACACTTGTAGAACCCCACAGCCACCTGCCATGTTCTCGGCAGTCAGAGAGCCTGCACAGTGTCTACTGGTATGTTGCCCTTCTATCAGCAAACTGACACTGTCTTCTCTGCATTGCCTCCAGCGCCCAACACTCCCTCCCCCTTCCAAGGCTCACTGTTGCCCGCTTTCAGGGACCTTTACTGTACTTTACAATGTGCTCACTGTAGAAAAGCGTTATGGGAACGTGGGAGTGGCCGTCATCTCATGCAGAATTCCAGCAACTATTATGCAGCAATCCGGACGCCCGCAGCGGTTACCTGCTGTTCGCATTGAGTCGCCTCACGACGGCTGATCCTTCATCCTGTCCAGCACACACAACACCCATCGGTGAACACTGTCCTACTTGGGGTCGGCGTCATCTTCTACAACCAGGATGAGTTTAATGGTGTCCTTCAGGCCGCCTTGATTTTCTGCTGTCTGTTTATGAATTAGCCAGCTCAGGCGACTGTAATTTTCAAGAAACGAAATCCTTACAAGTGCTTCATTTATTGGCGATCATTACTGGATAATTTTAATAAAAGTAAAGGAATACGCAATATACCAATAATCTTTGGAAGATTGTTAAAAAAAAAAAACATTTTGGATATTCACGTTGGTTTTCATTTGATGATTAATCAGAGGCTGAAAAAAAAAATAGACCTCATGTTAACCAGAACTCCACCAACAAACTTTCAGTGGTGATAATATAGACAAAAAAGTAAATTTGGGCTCTAAAATACATACCTTAAGAGTTAAGCACACTTGTTCACCTTCAATACCGAAAAACACGTCTCTTCTACTGCGAGCCCTTGTATTTCCATATTTTTGGAGGAGGTAGCATAGACAAAAACAAGAAAAAATTTCTCGTTAACAAGGGCTCCAAGATACATAAATTAAGGGCAATGGGCACTTGTTCAGTAGGAGAGATGTGTTTCACAGTACTGAAGATCAACAGGTGTTAGCTCTTAAGGTACCAGCAGGTACTTTAGAGCCCAAGTGTACGAGACCCTTTTTTTCTGGCTTTGGTCCATACTAGACCCTCTGAAAGTTTTTCAGTGGAGGTCTGTTTCACCCCATATATACTGCTCATCCGAGGAATTCCGAGACTGATTTTATTCCTGGTGTATAAGTAACGTCATCGCAGTAACTTACGGTGACAGCATGAACTAGCAACAAGTGTTCAAAACGTTCTCCCTGATGTTGTGAAGAGCAGAAAAGTATGTGCCACACTTATTCCAGGCTCCTCCACTCCTGCCTCTTCCCCCCAACCCCCACCCAAAAAAAATAAAAAGTGGACACCTACCACGAATTGACTGAAATCAACAAACTGAACTATTCTTTTTTGAAAAGATAAATACGTATCCTGAGACTTGCTGTTATCAATACGAATACAGATCTACCACAAAACGACAAAGTGCCAAAATTTATATGAAGTATCAACGCTCTGACGACATAATCGACATTCAAGCCAATGTGTGGCACCAGTTGAATAGTATCTCTACGATTCTTTGTGACAGTTTCACGTCATGATTGTATGAGCATTCTGTGCATTGTACTCAAGTTAGAGGAGACTGTAGAACACGAGAAGCATTAAAACCACTGTCCTAACTTTCTCTTTTTTTTTTATACAATATCGACACTTTTTGAACAGATGAAGCATTTGTATTTTGTTGTTGTGGCCTTCAGTTTAAAGTCGGGTTTGATGCACCACTCCACACTATCATTTGCAAGCCTCTTCATCTTCGAATAACTACTGCAACCCACATCCAATTGCACTTGCTTACAGAGCTTGTCTCTTGGTTTCTATCTTCAATTTTTAAACACTCCCCCCCCCGCACAACGGACACTTCCCTTCAATACTTAATTGACTGTTACTTGATGTCTCAGAGTGTCTCTTATCAACTAGTCCATTCTTTCAATCTAGTTATGCCACAAATTTCTTTTCTCCCCCATTCTATTCAGTCCCATCTTATTAGGTATGTTATCTACGGACATGACTTACAGCATTACTATATAGTTTCACATTTCAAATCTTCTATTTTCTTCTTGTCTGAATTTCATATTACCTACATTTCATTTCTGAACAAACCTACATTCCACACAAATGCCTTCAGAAAAGACGTCATAATACTTAAGCGTATATTCAATGTTAACGAATATCTCCCCGTGAGGAGATTGACGATCTGAATTGTATATCGTCCTTACTTCGACATTATTACCTATTTTACAGCCAAAGTACACTACTGGCCATTAAAATTGCTACACAACGAAGATGACGTGCTACAGACGCGAAATTAACAGACAGGAAGAAGATGCTGTAATATGAAAATGATTAGCTTCTCAGAGCATTCACACAAAGTTGGCGCCGGTGCTGAAACGAGGAACGTTTCCAATCGATTTCTCATACAAAAACAGCAGTTGACCGCCGTTGCCTGGTGAAACGTTGTTGTGATGTCTCGTGTAAGGAAGAGAAATGGGTACCATCATTTTTCCGATAAAGGTCGGATTGTAACCTATCGCGATTGCGGTTTATCGTATCGCGACATTGCTGCTCACGTTGGTCGAGATCCAATGACTGTTAGCAGAATATGGAATCAGTGGGTTCAGGAGGCTAATACGGAACGCCGTGCTGCATCCCAACTGCCTCGTATCACTAGCAGACGAGATGACAGGCATCTTATCCGAATGGCTGTAACGGATCGTGCAGCCACGTCTCGATCCCTGAGTCAACAGATGGGGACGTTTGCAAGACAACAACCATCTGCACGAACAGCAGCATGGACTATCAGCTCGGAGACCATGGCTGCGGTTACCCTTGACGCTGCATCACAGACAGCTCCTGTACTCAACGACGAACCTTAGTGCACGAATGGCAAAACGTCATTTTTTCGGATGAATCCAGGTTCTGTTTACAGCATCATGATGGTCGAATCCGCGTTAGGCGACATCGCGGTGAACGCCATTGGTTACACGTCTCGGTCACCTCTTGTTCGCATTGACGGCACTTTGAACAGTGGACGTTACATTTCACATGTGTTACGAATCGTGGCTCTACCCTTCATTCGATCCCTGCGAAACCCTACATTTCAGCAGGATAATGCATGACCGCATGTTGGAGGTCCTGTACGGGCCTTTCTGGATACAGAAAATGTTCGACTGCTGTCCTGGCCAGCACATTCTCCAGATTTCTCACCAACTGAAAACGTCTGGTCAATGGTGGCCGAGCAACTGGCTCGTCACAATACGCCAGTCACTACTTTTGATGAACTTTATTATCGTGTTGAAGCTGCATGGGCATCTGTACCTGCACACGCCATCTAAACTCTTTTTGACTCAATGGCCAGGCGTATCAAAGCCGTTATTACGGCCAGAGGTCGTTGTCCTGGGTACTGATTGCTCAGGATCTATGCACCCAAATAGCGTGAAAATGTAATCACATGTCAGTCTAGTACAATATATTTGTCCAATGAATACCCGTTTATCATCTGCGTTTCTTCTTGGTGCAGCAATTTTAATGGCCAGTAGTGTAACTAAACTCATCTATTATTTATAGCGACTCATTTCCTAGTCTAATTCCCTCAGCGTCTCCTGATTTAATTCATCTACATTCCCCTAACCCTGATTTGATTTCGTTAATCTTCAACTTATACTCTCCTTTCAAGACACTGTTCATTTCGCTTACAAGTCCTTTGCTGTCTCTGACAGAATTACAGTGTCGTTGGAAAACCTCAAAATTTTTATTTCTTCTCCTTGAACTTTAATTCCCTTTCCAAACTTCTCCTTGATTTCCTTTTCGGCTTCACAATGTACAGATTGAATAATATTGGGAACAGAATGCAAACCTGTCTCACTCCCTTCTCGACCAATGCTTCCCTTTCGTGCTCTTCGACCCTTATAACTGCTGTCTAGTTCTTATACAACTTGTACATGACCTTCCGCCCAGATTTTTTTTTAACCACTGCTACTCTTAGATATTTGAAATAACATTGTCCGAATCTTTCTACAAGTCTAAAAATGCTACAAATGTAGGTTTACCTTCTCTTAACCCATCTTCTAAAGTAAATCTTAGAGTCACTGTTGCCTCATGTATTCCAGCATTTCTCTGGAACCCAAACTGATTTTCATCGCGATCGGCTTCTACTAGTTTCTCCATTCTTCTGTAATTAATTCGTGGCAGTATTTTGCAGTCATGAATTACTAAACTGATATATCGGTAGTAGTCGCACCAGTCAGCGTCTTTTTCTTTGTAATTGGAATTATTACATTATTCTTGAAGTCTGAGGGTATTTGTCCTGTCATACATCTTGCACATGAGATGAAAGAATTTTGTCGGCTGGCTCTCTAAGAAGTTCAGAGAAAATTTCATCTTCTTCATCGGCCTTGTTCCAGCTTGGCTCATTCAGTGGCCTGTCAAACGTTTTTTGCAGTCTCATAATTCCCATCTTATCTTTATCGATTTCCGCTTCCCTTTCTATAATATTGCCTTCAACTTCATTTCCCTTTCATAGCCCCCTGTATATTTCTTCCACTTTTCAGATATCCCTTCTTTGCTTGATACTGGATTTCCGCCTGAGCACTTGACAATTCATACAGTTGCTTCTCCCTTCTCAAAATAATTCTTTAATTTTCCAGTAGGTGGTGCCTATCTTTCCGTAGTCATACATGATTCTATTGGCTTACATTTATCTTCGAGCCGCTCTTGTTTAGCCAGTTTCCGTTTCCTGCCAGTTCATTTTTGGGCTTTTATATTCCCCTTCAACTGCTTCATTTGTCGCATCTTCATATATTTTCTCATTTGATAAATTATATTCATTATGTCTTTTGATAACCAAAGGTTTCTACGAGGCATTGTCTTTTTAGCTGCTTGGTCCTCTTCTGTCTTCACTATTTCATGTCTTAAAGCTACCCACTGGTCTTCTTCTGTATTCATTTCTCCTGTGTCAGTGAATAATTCTCTAAAATGTCAACAATATCTGGTTGTTTCATCTTATCTAGGTCCCATGTCCTTAATTTTCTACGTTTCTTGAAAATTCTTCAGTTTTCATCGACATTTTATAACAAATAAATTACGGGCAGAGTACACATCTGCTCATGGAAATGTCTTACTGTTTAAAAACTGGTTCCAATATCTCTGTCTTACCAATACATAGGGTTAACGTCCCGTTGACATCGACGTCAGTAGAGACGGAGCACAGCCTTGGATGATGTCGAGGATGAAGAAAGAAATCGATCGTACCTTCCAAAGGAACCATCCCAGCATTAGCGTCGAGCGATTGATGGAAATCACGGAAAATCTAAATCTGGATTGTCCGATGCGGGATTGATGCGTTGTCCTTCCGAAAGCGAGTCCAGTGTGCTAACCACGCACCTCCACATTTGGAATTAATCAGTCTGAAACCTTCCAGTGTCTCCAGGCCTGTTCCAGGCATACAACCTTAATTTGCACTTTTTTACCAAGTGGTGGTTAAATTATGCTCTGTGCAAATTTCTACCAGGCGGTTTCCTTTTTCATTCCTTTGCCCCATTCCAAAGTCTCGTATTTTTCTTCTATTACTCTGGCTGCTACCAAATTCCAGTCCCCCATCTCAATTCAGTTTTCCTCTCCCTTAACTATGTGAATAACTGTTTTTATTTCACCATACATTCTCTCAGTCTCTTCCTCATCCATGGATACGCTTCATACGTTGAAGAGATAAATGTAAAGTTTAATCTCAGGAAAATTACGTAATTTTTTATTATTTATTTAAACAGTTTTGAAAAGGAATTTGAAACATTAATATGAAAGAAACCTGTTTATATATTCCATACTAGTTTTTTCTTTATTCAAGACAGTATTACAAGAATATCTGCAATACAATCATTCAATTCTAAAAATTGTGTCGATTTTGTGGTATACAAAAAAATCCTATTAACTAAAGATTTAGTTCTGCCAGTCAACAATAATAATTGGAATGTTTTTTGTAATGAAGAATCTAGTCACTATAAATCAGGCAGCGATGAAATCACTTCTGCTGACACTGTTTCAGCAAGCCCACTGGACCCCACAGTTTTCTATATCACAACCCTAAAAATTTTCTTTGGAAGCAGGACTCTGCTGTCACAGAAACAGTATAAATTTTTGTACGACACTCATAATGTCGCTTTAAAAGATAAAATGATGCTAGATTATCAACATTTATTGAAAATATAATTTATGAGCAATTATGTTGTGTTAGAATCTACATCTAGATGGATAAAAAATATTCAATTAAAAAAGGTCAATATATGCTAGCTTTCCAATCTACATTTACGTACATACTTTGCAAGCCACGGTGCGTGGTGTAGGGTACCCTGTACCATTAATAGTCGTTTCCTTTTCTGTCCCATTCGCAGACAGAGTGAGGGAAAAATGACTGTATATATGCCTTCATATGAGCCATACATTCTCGTATCTTCGTGGTCCTTACGCGAAATGAATGTTGGCAGCAGTAGGATCGTTCTGCAGTCAGCTTCAGTTGCAGGTTCTCTAAATTTTCTCAGTGGTGAACGTCACCTTCCCTCCATGCATTCCCGTTGAAGTTCCTGAAGCATCTCCATAACACTTGCGTGATGTTCGAACTAACTCGTAACAAATTCAGCAACCTGCATCTGAATTGCTTCGATGTCGTTCTTTAATCAGTCCCAGTGCGGATGCCAAACAATCGAGCAGTACTCAAGAATAGGTCACTCTGTCGCCCTATATGCGGTGTCTTATTTAGTTGACCCACACTTTCCTAAAATTCTACCGGTCAACCAGAGTATAACATTCGCCTTCGCTACCACAGTCTTCACATGCTCGTTCCATCTCGCATTAGCAGGCATACTGACTAGTACTACTGTGGTAGTGTTGGATTTGTATCTATCTTAGCTACGAAAATGAGTTCATTATGTTGCTCATGCTAGATTACCCGTATTCGTTTTGTTTTTAAATTCATAATTAGATCTGCTCCTACATTATATCTATTAGATTTTTATTTATAACCCTCTACTCACCTGCTGAGGAGTCCTGTTCATTCTGCCACCGAGCTTCAATAATTCCCACTATACCCAACTTCAGCCTAGCCTTTGTTGTAGTTGTTGTGGTCCTCAGTCCTAAGACTGGTTTGATGCAGCTCTTCATGCTACTCTATCCTGTGCAAGCTTCTTCATCTCCCAGTACTTACTGCAACCTACATCCTCCTGAATCTGCTTAGTGTATTCATCTCTTGGCCTCCCTCTACGATTTTTACCCTCCACGCTGCCCTCCAATGCTAACTTTGTGATCCCTTGATGCCTCAGAACATGTCCTACCAACAGGTCCCTTCTTCTAGTCAAGTTGTGCCACAAACTCCTCCCCAGTTCTATCAATACCTCCTCATTAGATATGTGATCTACCCATCTAATCTTCAGCATTTTTCTGTAGCACCACATTTCGAAAGCTTCAATTCTCTTCTTGTCCGAACAATTTATCGTCCATGTTTCACTTCCATACATGGCTATTCTCCATACAAATACTTTCAGAAACGACTTCCTGACACATAAATCTGTACTCGATGTTAAGAAATTTCTCTTCTTCAGAGACGCTTTCCTTGTCATTGCCAGTCTACCTTTTATATTCTCTCTACTACAACCATCATCTGTTATTTTGCTCCCCAAATAGCAAAACACATTTACTACTTTAAGTGTCTCATTTCCTAATCTAATTCCCTCAGCATGACCCGACTTAATTCGACTACATTCCGTTATCCTCGTTTTGCTTTTGTTGATGTTCATCTTATATCCTCCTTTCAAGACACTGTCCATTCCGTTCAACTGCTCTTGCAAGTCTTTTGCTGTCTCTGACAGAATTACAATGTCATCGGCGAACCTCAAAGTTTTTATTTCTTCTCCATGGATTTTAATACCTACTCCGAATGCCTTTACCCTTTTCATATTCTCTAACCCGATAACTTGATTAATGAATCTAACATTTCACACTCCGCTCTATAGAATGACACACTACTGTGCAGTCCCTGGCCATAGATCCGAATGGGGGACTGTTTTCCCTCTGAATATTTCCCCAAGAGGATGCCATCATCATGTAATTATATAGTACAACAGCTTGTCCTCAGGAAAAGTAAAAGCTGTAGCTTCCACTTGCTTTCAGCTATTTGCAGTACCAGCAAATCAAGACCATGTTGGCTGATGCTGCAAGCCCAGATCAGTCAATGATCTAGACTATTTCCCCTGCAACTACTGAAAAGGCTGCTACTCCTCTCTAGTGACCACACGTTTATTTGACCTCTCCATAGATAGCCGTCCATTGTCGCTATACCTACGATGCAGGTGTATACATCGTTGAGGCACATAAGCCATACCACCTTAGTAATGTCTGTAGTTCATGGGGTATGTACAGGCTCAATATTAATCGTCAAACTATAGCGACGGATACCTGACTGGAAGTGTAGGAAAATGGGTCCTGTGAACATGATCCCAAAATGGATGGTGTGCGTGCAACAACAACAATCGTCCAGAAACATGGTACAGATCTGAATCGCATCCACGTCACAACAGATGTTCAAAGTGGCCTCCATGAGATTGCAGGTGATAAGGATAGTAGCTACTGTCATGCAGATACACATACTCCTTATACCAAGTTGATAGGCCACTTGCTGGAGATTATGCTGGAGTTCTTCATAACAGCCTGCAGAACTTGGTACTCTAAATCTGGTGCACATGCACAGTCCACCGCTTCCTTGCACATTCGTGTGTCTGAAAGGAACTACGATCACATAAACACCCAGAAACGGCTTGAAATGCGTCATGTGGTTGGTATCTGTGAGGGTACTTTTCCTGGTACAGCCGTGATACCTCTCGACAGTTTCCATATGTTTGACTGTACACGTCTCGGCATGTTCTCACATGAACAACGGACATTCTGTAGCTTACAGTATTCACAATCAATCACACAGTCTGCAACACACAAGAAACACAGGAACTGTCATTCGTCAGCGCCACCTACCCCATGGCAATAATGCATTTCTGGACATACGTTCATAGACCTTTTATGCTCCATTTTCAGTCAGCAGTCCGTCCCTGCAGTTTATCGGTTTTATTAATGTTCGTAATGTACATACAGTGTGAGTGTGTGTGTGTGTGTGTGTGTGTGTGTGTGTGTGTGTGTGTACGTGTGTGTGTGTGTGTGTGTGTGTGTGTGTGTGTGTGTGTGTGCTCTAGAAGAGGTGGGAATTGGCAGGAGGAATTTGTATTAAAATGGGTAGACACATGACTTCGTACTTCGAGACAGTAACATTGTATGTACTTATGTATATACGAAAGTTATTTTTATTTCAATGTCAGATCTATTCCTAAATTAAAACCACAGTGAAGATCCCATGAAGCTTTCACAGGTGTCTTGCGCAGTGTCTTTAGTACGCTCGTATATCACGTCACATCGCAATTTCCAGTTCTGAATGCACAGTGAGCACGTAAAGATGCTAAGGACACTGAGCTCTTCCACCACAAGTGTAGTGCGTGCTGAAGGATGCCACCTGATTTAAAGCAGCCCACATAATGTAGCTGTCATGCGTTTCTCTCTTCATGATAATTATCGGCTGCGCACTACATGTGCAACAGCGCTATGCCTGCAGCATTTTCAATCTGTAGTGTTTGATCATTCACCACACAGCCGGGACTTGGTTGCCTCTGATTTTCGTCTCTTTTGCCACTCGAGCCGCCGGCTATGAAGGCAGTATTTTCGTGCAGACAACGAGCTGTAGACTAGCATAGGAAATTGGTGGAAAGCAAGGGTGACTTCGTTTTACAACGAGAGTGTTGGAATGTTGGTATCGTGCTACGATGAACGTATAAGTCGGAATGGCGAATACATAAACAAGCTCGACGAAGGTGCAGCTAAATTTTGCAAACAAAACATTTTTGATTTAGACTGTGGTTTGCATTTTGCGACCGATCGGAGGCTTAGAATGAAATATTGTGAAGCACACTGGCTGAGCGTATTTTATGCCATCAAAAATAGCGGACTTCACGGTTTGTAAACTTCAGCCTTGTTAAGTAAATGGTTCTGGCTACGGAAAGATACTGGTATTAGATGCTATGACAGACGTACAGTTACAGTTGTTGAAAAATCCTCAATCGGTCTTGCTTGGTAAAACATGCAGCGACCGCCTGAGAAGAAATTTTATACTGACCACTATTGACATCAAAACAATGACAGGTTACGTGTTGTTATTCATTACTTAAAAATCAAATATAAATAATTAACAGATATAAGGTTGATGGATGCAGTAAGTGAAGTTGGACATATTGATATTTACATCAAAGCAGTGACTAATCCTTTTGTTGGTTGTATTATATGTTGTTGTTGTTATTGTTGTTGTTGTGGTCTTCAGTCCTGAGACTGGTTTGATGCATCTCTCCATGCTGCTCTATCCTGTGCAAGCTTCTTCATCTCCTAGTACTTACTGCAACCTACATCCTTCTGAATCTGCTTAGTGTATTCATCTATAGGCCTCCCTCTACGATTTTTACCCTCCATGCTGCCTTCAATGCTAAATTTGTGATCCCTTGATGCCTCAGAACATATCCTACCAACAGGTCCCTTCTTCTTGTCAAGTTGTGCCACAAACTCCTCTTTTCCCCAATTCTATTCAGTACCTCCTTATTAGTTATGTGATCTACCCACCTAACCTCCAGCGTTCTTCTGTAGCACCACATTTCGAAGGCTTCTATTCTCTTCTTGTCCAAACTATTTATCGTCCATGTTTCACTTCCATACATGGCTACACTCCTTACAAATACTTTCAGAAACGATTTCCTGACACTAAAATCTATACTCGATGTTAACAAATTTCTCTTTTTCAGAAACGCTTTCCTTGCCATTGCCAGTCTACGTTTTATATCCTCTCTACTTCGACCATCATCAGTTATTTTGCTTCCCAAATAGCAAAACTCCTTTACTAATTTAAGTGTCCCATTTCCTAATCTGATTCTCTCAGCATCACCCGACTTAATTCGACTACATTCCGTTATCCTCGTTTTGCTTTTGTTGATGTTCATCTTATATCCTCCTTTCAAGACACTGTCCATTCCGTTCATCTGCTCTTCCAAGTCATTTGGTGTCTCTGACAGAATTACAATGTCATCGGCGAACCTCTTTCTTATTGAACATTCCATAACCACGCCACCAAGATCACTGATAAATCCATTTTATACATGGGTTAGAGGTTTTAATACTGCCACCATTTCTGAATGGTCTGTTTACCATTAGAAACTCGTAAAAATGAATTTTAGACAAGAATCCAATGAATTGTGGTCAACAGTGCTCACTGTCACATAGAATGTTAGGCCTTCTTAGTGTACACAAAAACTGTAACTATTCCTTGAATGTTATTGTGTGCAGCTGACGTAAGTGCTGAGAGAGGTGAGACGTGTTGCGACCGATACTAAAAATATGGAATGTGATTAAGCCAGCGTCCGCTTGGCTGTTCAGCTGCCTCAGCAGGGACTGCATCGGCGTCCGGCTGGCCGATCTGCGGATTTTAAACCGTGTATGGCTTCACCGGCGCTAATTGAGGGTACTCAACCAAGCCGTGGGCCACAGTCGCGTCACTACACTTGTCTCCCACATCCTCTTACGAGAGCAAGGTGGGAAGTTTCTGACCTGGCAGTAGAAGGCTTCTATTTTGGTCAAATAAATCTTTAACTATTCATTGCTAGAGCAATAAATTTTGTCTAATGATTTTCCCTTTGCTTCGATCATTCATATTATGTATGAGGTATAACGTTCTCTATAACTTTTCTGTTACGACATCCCATGACATTTCTACTGAGTACAATTTTGAGTCTTTAGATGAGTTTATGGGAACCCTACGTATAATGTTTCGGACCCTGAAGACGATTCACCTGTTAACTCGCAACTAGGTGTGTACGTACAAACGAGAATTACTTCCTCTACTGACATCCGCTACTGTAGAGTCTTACTGGTATTAGTCCTACAATGATCGGAAGAGCTACGCACAATTTGTTACGGGTGTACTGGGGTACAATAAAATTAAAATCATGCGAAAATGATTATCAGTTGCATAAGGTTCCTCTTCCTGTGTGAAATGAGGACTGTTAAGCAGAAGAGACTAAATGCTGTAACAAGCTATAATACGATTTATATCGAGTATTGGTCTTAAATGAAATTTTGTTATAGTACTGTTATTCACTAAGACTTCATAATAGTAGATTCTAGTAGAAGATGCAATTCCCGTCAGTATGTACACGCCCAGCCGCGAGTTAACAGGTCTAGAAACACATTTTCTCAGCAGAGCTGAGCGAGCGAGCGAGTTCAGACGTACCGTACAAGGGAACCTCCCCATCGCACCCCCCTTAGATTTAGTTATAAGTTGGCACAGTGGATAGGCCTCGAAAAACTGAACACATATCAATGGAGAAAACGGGAAGAAGTTGTGTGGAACTAGGAAAAAAAAGCATAATATACAAATTGAGTAGTCCATGCGCAAGATAGGCAGCATAGAGGATAGTGTGAGCTCAGGAGCGCCGTGGTCCCGTGGTTAGCGTGACAATTATCAAAGTTCAGGCACTCACACAAAATCAACTTCACTCTCCAAAATTCCAGGACATGTTCAGATTTGCTTGGACATATGCAGGATTTGACGGTCTACACACGGAAAAATTTGAAAACGTTAAAAACATATGTTTTGACAGAGCACAGGGAAAACTGAGCGACTGTGAAACTGTTGCATTCATTTGTTGCAGTTTATGTGACGAACTCTTATGTTTTCATCACTTTTTTGGGAGTGATTATCACATCCACAAGAAAACCTAAATCGGGGAAGGTAGAAGAATCTTTTTACCCATTCGCCAAGTGTACAAGTTAGGTGGGTCGACAACATATTCCTGTCATGTGACGCACATGCCGTCACCAGTGTCGTATAGAAATATCAGACGTGTTTTCCTGTGGAGGAATCGGTTGACCTATGACCCTGCGACCAAATGTTTTCGGTTCCAATTGGAGGGGCACGTCCTTTCGTCTACTAATCGCACGGTTTTGCGGTGCGGTCGCAAAACACAGACACTAAACTTATTATAGTGAACAGAGACGTCAATGAACGAACGGACCAGATCATAACTTTGCGAAAATAAAGAAAGTAAAATTCTCACTCTAGGGAAGACTTGAACCAAGAACCTTTTGTTCCGCAGCTGCCCACGCTAACCACGAGACCACGGCGATCCTGAGCTTACCTATCCTTGATGTTGCCTATCTTGCGGATGGACTAGTCAGTTTGTATATTTTGCTTATTTTTTTCATAGTTCCATACAACTTCTTCCTGTTTTATCGAGTGATCTGTGTTCAGTGTTTCAAGGACTATCCACTGTGCCAACTTATAACTAAATCTGAGTGGGGTGCGATGGGGAGGTTCCCTCGTTAGTAACATACGCGTCGTGTCCTGTGTTTCTCATAGGCCTCGGGTCGGCGACCGACAGAAACTTCAACGTTCCGCGTCACCACGCAGTTTTGACACTACAACTTCCGGCGTTGTCAGAAATGAAACAACAGGGAAGTCGACATGAAGTGCTCCTGACAAATCTGACATGTAGCGAAACCGAATGACGGGTCCGTCGGACACTTTTTATTGTGCCGCTCACATGCAGGTACCGTTGTTAGCCAAGTGGTTATCGCCAATAATAAAGGTGCATCGTTTTTCTTTCGGTTCTTGCTCTAAGGGGGATAAGCAGACTGCTAGCTTATTGATGTACAGAATATCTAATAATTAATAAGTAGTTAAATATACAGCTCTAAAACTGGCAGTATGTTTACAATGTGAAGCCAATATTTTTGTAGCCTGTTGCGTATATACTTTTTCCGTCGATATATCGATACCATTTTCCGATATATCAAGACCGAACAACGATGTCTTACTAAGTATTGCCATATTGGATTCTCGATATTTTTTAAAATATAGACAGTCCTGGTGTCAACCGTGTGAGCGTGATACCTCTATTAATTTCTTGGCGGTTTAGGTGTATATCTCAAAATGAATAGCATACATGAGTTGGACAAATATACTACGAGAAATGCACGCTTGAACACAAATGCACATCCTACCCAATCCTGCAGGTTGCGTTGTTGTATTTGATTACGAAAGGCACCTTTACGACGTCTCAATACGTTGCAAGTGTCAATCTTGTGCATAATAGAGTTCTGTGCAGTCGTGAGTGCATTACGTCGGTGCTACGAGAATTCGAACATGGGAAAATTGTTCGTATGGTGAGTGCCTCCGTAACCAAGGTAGCCGCCGTGTTTGGTCTTCTAGAAGCATCGTTATCGAAGATTTATTCAACGTAAAAGGAAGGCAGGAAAATGTCGTCCGTAAGTCACAATGCGAACGAAAATGTGTGTGTTGAGTGATCGTGAACGACGGCCATTGAGGATGACTGTGGCCAAAAACTAGGGGACGATAGCCGCAAAAGTCACTGCAGATCTGAATCTCGCACTTGCGAGTCTTGTGAGCACCAAAACAACATGAAGGGAGCTCCAGAAACTGGGAATTGCAGCGTGACTGGAATTCCAGAAGCATTCATCAGTGATGCAAATTTCCGTAACGGGAAAACTTGCTGCGGAAGTCATAAGACCTGGACCGTGGAGCAATTAAAGTAATTCATTTCGACGGACGTGTTCTGTTTCTCAATGTTTACAACTGCCACCCGTGTTTAAGTTCCAAGGGGAAATTCGGTGATGATTTGGGCAACCATGTCGTGGTGTTCCATGGTACTCTGCCAGGTCGCAATGCCTATGATCGTGTGACCATTTCGGCTAATCAAGTCCATCCCATTCCACAATGTTCGTTCCTAAATGGTACTGTGTTTAAAGACAACAGAGCTCATACTTACACTATTGGTATCGCAAAGAGCTGATTTTGTCAGCATGACGATGAAATGTCGCATACCCCCAGGCCACAGATGTCACCAGATTTCATTATTATTACTGATGCTCTCTGTTCTACTTCGGAGAGAATAGTACGTGATCACTATTCGGCTGCATCATTATTACCTGGATTCGCCACTGTTTTGGGGCCGTGCGAGGTGGTGCAGTTATTAGCACACTGGACTCGCATTCGTGAGGACGACGGTTCAAACCCCCATCCGGCCATACTGATTTAGGTTTTCCGTCATTTCCCTAAATCGCTTGAAGCAAATGCCGGGGATGAGTACTTTGAAAGGGCCGACTTCCTTCCCCATTCTTCTCTAATCCCAAGGGACCGATGACCTCCCTCAAATCAACGAACCAACCAACAATTTTGTAGGAAGTATTGTCCATTCTGGGACGGCTGGAATCTGTTTTGGATGCAAACAATTTTCGTGCAACGTATTGGTCACGGTAATGCGTTGTGTTTTTAGTGCTTCCATATCTTTATCCATCTTCTGCACTTTCGACATTTATTTCATAATGTAACGACATAATAATAGTGATTATTGTTTCCAGGAATAGTAGACGTTTCATTGCCTTAATTCATCTTATATTTTTTATTTGATATTATGTACCGCTATACAGATAATTTATTGAATATAGTCTGGGTTTGTGTAAGTGAGGCCTTTCTGTTGTTTCTGTTTACTGTGACTTTTCCATGATCGAGTAGCACTGGTTCTGATGGTTGCAAGGCATTTAAGAAAAGGTGTAGTCGCACAAACGAATGAGAAACCATGGTATGAAACATTAAAAGATCCCAAATGTAGGTTAACGCCGATGTGCCAATACATATCTCGTTCAACGTCCCTGTTTATGAAATAACCTCGACGCGTGGAAGTGTCTAAACAGAATGAAACCTGCTGACTCCCTCTCCATTTATCAACTTCCAGGAAAATTGGCTAACTTCACTGCCACTGCCTCCGAAACACGTACCCCGCGAATTACGCTACTGTTCAGACCAAAAAAGCTTTCCAGATAAATGCGTAATAACGAACTCTTTACCGGTGAAGACCCAACTGGTGGAATAGAGTTGGTGTTTGCGAAGCGTCGGTGTTTTCACTTAGCGGGCAGAGCGCAGCTCGGGCTATTTAATTAACAGCTGGTCGCGGAACGCCGGTGATTCCCCTGTTTGCTTGTTCATACAGACCTCGTTGCGGCTAGCGGCAATTTCTGCCTCTAATTCACGGGGAAAATAACCGCCGCCACAAATAGACCGACCCGAGTCGACCACCAAACACAACAAACAGTTCCTGAACTTAATTTCACGTACGGATGGTAGGTCTGAGATATACTGAACTGTGACGTCAACGATTAAAAGCCTTTTGACACATTAGTATTAGATCGCTTTCTTGTCAGTCTGCTCGGTACAGTCTTTGCAATTGATTTTCAACTAAATTCTCGGCCACCTAAAGACTTCGTGATGACTGGGTGTTGTGTGATGTCCTTAGGTTAGTTAGGTTTAAGTAGTTCGAAGTTCTAGGGGACTGATGACCATAGATGTTAAGTCCCATAGTGCTCAGAGCCATTTGAACCTAAAGACTTAAAGGCTTAAATGCTGCTCAAAACGAGATGACACTTCATTATTAACTCGCATTCTTGTCGGTCTATACGGTAGAGGTGGGGATGGAGTGGCAGAGACTGGCAACGTCTGACAGCTTAGCGTCCTTGCAGGACCGGCGTGTTGTGCGGGTATATTCACAGCCACACGAGTACTCCGCAGTTCACACTTTAGTGTCTGGCTGAGGGTTCATCGGACCGCCTTCCGACTATTTATATGCATCAAAACTAGACATGATTGTCTCAATGGGAATCCCGCGATCGTTCAATAAATAAAATATGGCGTTTCAGTCTTCGATCGCTATTCTTTATTTTCAATTACCGGTTTCGGGCTAGCTGCCCATCTTCAGATCATATATTGTAGTTACAGAGTAACTTGTCCGTACAGAACACTCGGTTCGCTGTCATAACTAACTGTTACGAATCAGGTTACTCTTAAAAACTGCAATATAAGGTTTTAACAGATTGAAATTTACTTTAGTTATGACAGCGAACCGAGTGTTCTGTACGGACAAGTTACTCTGTAACTACAATATATGATCTGAAGATGGGCAGCTAGCCCGAAACCGGTAATTGAAAATAAAGAATAGCGATCGAAGACTGAAACGCCATGTTTTATTTCTATGCAGTTACACTTCTCAAAAGCACGTGGGAAAAAGGAGCACATATATCATTATGAGCCGGCCGGTGTGGCCAAGCGGTTCTCGGCGCTTCAGTCTGGAATCGCGCTACCGCTACGGTCGCAGGTTCGAATCTTGCCTCATTCATGGATGTGTGTGATGTCCTTAGGTTAGTTAGGTTTAAGTAGTTCTAAGTTCTAGTGGATGATGACCTCAGATGTTAAGTCCCATAGTGCTCAGAGCCATTTTTATATCTTTATGGACGAGCTCTGATATAACTTATTTAATTATGATGACAATTCCTCCGTATGTAGAAATATCTTTGCATTCGGAGGAGATGCTTCGGCAACAAAAGGCGCCTTCGTGTTAACGATTGACACCCCAACACGGGCATCATATTGGTGACGATTCTCCACTGTTTCGCAATAAAATATCACGAGCTACCCTTCTATGAATTTTTTCGATGTCCTCTGTCAATCCTGTATTGTCAGGATCTGACACTGTGCAACAGTGCTTTATAAGCGGACGGAAAAGCAGAATGTAGGTAATGTCTTTAGTTGATCTGTTGTATTTTCTAAGTGTTCTGCCAATAAAACGCGATCTTTGGATTGCTTTCCCAACAGTATTATCTACGAGATCGTTCCAGTTATTGGTAATTATAATCCCTAGGTATTTTGTTGAATCTGCAAGCGTTAGATTTGTGCGATTTATCGTGTAATGAAAATTTAACCGATTCCTTTCAGTGCGCATACTGATGACTTCATACTTTTCATTATCGAGAGGAGTTACCACCTTTCGGACGGTACGGGTAACTTATCTAAATCATTTTACAATTCTTTATTTTCTTTTTGATATTCTGATAACTTTACTGGACGGCAAAGGACAGCCTCATCTGCAATCTGAAAGGGCTGCTCATACTGTCTGCTGAATCGTCTATGTAGATCAGGAACAACATATGCTCTGTAACATATACTTGCTGAACACTACATATTTATACTCCTTGAATTTTTGTCAGTTGCTACGAACTGTAATCTTTCTGACAGGAGATCACGATCCAGTCTCACATCTGAGACAATACTCCACAGGAATCCACTTTGATGAAAATCCGAAAGTAAGAAACGGTGTCAAACAACTTTTGGAAATCTAGTAATATGGAGTCAATTTGATATATCCTGTCGACAGGTCGAATTACTTAGTGTGAATAAAGAGTTAGTAGCTTTTGATAAGAACGATATTTTCTGAAACCGTGCTGACTATGGGTCAATAGACCGTTACCTTCGACGTGATTCATAACGTTCGAACACAATATGAGTTGAAAAACCCAACTGAAAGTCGACATCAGTGGTACGGGTATGTAATTCATTGAATTATTCCTATTTCCTTTCTTGAGTACTGGCGTTACCTGTGAAACTTTCCAGTCTTTACGTACAGATGTTGATTGCTAAATACAGGACTACTGTATCATGATACTGTGAAAAGTAATTCATTCGTACACAACCTGCACATGATGACTACCCTTTATTAAGTGATTTACGTTCTTCCGTTACTTAAATCGCAATGCATTACAGAGAGGACGGGCACGGCTGAGTGGAGAGCATGGGGAAAAGTAGATGAAGAGAGGGGGAGGAGCAGATGTGTGCAGTATATGTGACGTGTGCATGCATGGGCTGAGTTGGTAATAAACACTAGTGTATACATAAATAATTATTAAATAAAAATATAAACTCATCAAAATGTTTAAAATCCATTTAAAAATAAGACTAAAAAGAATATATATATATATATATATATATATGTTGTTTTGAGATTCAGTCCAGAGACTAGTTTGATGCAGCTCTTCATGCTACTCTATCCTGTACAAGCTTCTTCATCTCTGCAACCTACATCCTTCTGAATCTGTTTAGTGTATTCATCTCTTGGTCTCCCTCTACGGTTTTTTCCCTCCACGCTGCCCTCCAATATAAATTGGTGATCCCTTGATGCCTCAGAATATGCCCTACCAACCGATCCCTTCTTCTAGTCAAGTTGTGCCACAAATTTCTCTTCTCTCCGATTCTATTCAGTTCCTCCTCAATAGTTACGTGATCTACCCATGTAATCTTCAGCATTCTTCTGCAGCATCACATTTTGAAAGCTTCTATTCTTTTCTTGTCTAAACTGTTTATTGTCCACGTTTCACTTCCATACATGGCTACACTTCATACAAATACTTTCAGAAACGACTTCCTGACACATAAATCTACACTCGATGTTAACAAATGTCTCTTCTTCAGAAACGATTTCCTTGCCATTGCCAGTCTATCATTTTACATCCTCTCGACTTCGACGATCATCAGTTATTTTGCTCCCCAAATAGCAAAACTCGTCGGGGATAGACTACAACCCTCTCTCCCTTCCCTACCACTGCTTCCCTTTCATGCCCCTCGACTCTTATAATTACCATCTGGTTTCTGTACAAATTGAAAATAGCCTTTCCCTCCCTGTATTTTACCCTTGCCACCTTCAGAATTAGAAAGAGAGTATTCCAGTCAACATTGTCAAAAGCTTTCTATAAGTCTACAAATGCTAGAAACGTAGTTTTACCTTTCCTTAATCTATCTTCTAAGATAAGTCGTCAATTCAGTATTGCCTCACGGGTTCCAACATTTCTACGGATCCAAACTGATGTTCCGAGATATCGGCTTCTACCTGTTTTTCCATTCTTCTGTAAAGAATTCGTATTAGTATTTTGCAGCTATGACTTATTAAACTGACAGTTCGGTAATTTTCACATCTGTCAACACCTGCTTTCTTTGGGAATGGAATTATTGTATTCTTCTTTATGTCTGAGGGTATTTCGCCTGTCTCGTACATCTTGCTCACCAGATGGTAGAGTTTTGTCAGGGTTGGCTCTCCCAAGGCTCTCAGAACTTCTAATGTAATGCTGTCTACTCCCGGGGCCTTGTTTCGACTTAGGTCTTTGAGTACTCTGTCAAACTCTTCAGCAATATCGTATCTCCCATTTCATCTTCATCTACAACCTCTTCCATTTCCATAATATTGACCTTAACTACATCGCCCTTGTGTAGACCCTCTATATACTCCTTCCACCTTTCTGCTTTCCCTTCTTTGCTAAGAACTGTGCTTCCATCTGAGCTCTTTTCTCCAAAAGCCTCTAGTGATATATGGCCTCTACATCCTTACATTTGTCCTCTAGCCATCCTTGCTTAGCCATTTTGCACTTCCTGTCGATCTCCTTTTTGAGACGTTTTTATTCCTTTTTACCTGATTTATGTACCGCAATTCTATATTTTCTCCTTTCATCAATTCAATTTATCTTCTGTTACCCAAAAGGTTTCTACTATCCCTAGTCTTTCTACACACTTGATCCTCTGCTGCCTTCACTATCTCATCTCTCAAAGCTACCCATTCTTCTTCTACTGTATTTGTTTCCCCCATTCTTGTCAATCGTTCCCTAATGCTCTCCCTAAAAATCTCTGGAAACTCTGGCTCTGTCAGTTTATCCAGGTCCCATCTCGTTAAATTCCCACCTTTTTGCAGTTTCTTCAGTTTTAATCTAGTTCATAACCAATACATTGTGAGCAGAGTCCACATCTGCCCCTGGTAATGTCTTACAATTTAAAACCTGGTTCCTAAATCTCTGTCTTACCATTATATAATCTAACTGAAACCTTCCAGTATCTCCAGGCTTCTTCCACGTATACAACCTTCTTTCATGATTCTTGAACGAAGAATTAGCTACGATTAAGTTATGCTCTGTGCAAAATTCTACCAGGTGGCTTCCTCTTTCATACCTTACCCTTTCCTTTGAAAGGGCACAGCCGACTTCCTTCCCTAGTCCAATGAGATCGATGACCTCGCTGTTTGGGCTCTTACACCAAATCAACCAAACCCAGCAGCACGACTATTGTGGTACTGGTTTATCAACGTTGTTTCGTTGATGACGCTCCAGACGTGCACCAGACATCCATTCACACCTCACTGCTACCCTACGTGGGGGTGGACTAGCAGCATCACGACCACCAGCTACCCCATTCCGCCAACCAGCATAGCGGCCGACCACTTCGGTCGCTATACAGGTTGTAACAGGTATAAGTACAGATAATTTTATATGTGGTACCTTAATACGAACAGGAACAAACTGTCTTTCCACAAAGACATCCAAACTTTAAGACTTGATGTTTTCTGCATGGCTGTAAATGCGTTGCTACGTCGACTACTTCTGTTAATATACACTAAACTGATTTGCGTCCACATATCCAAACTTCAACACCTGACCTACTGCACAGGGGAAAATAAGCTTTAAAGGCTTGCTCTTCCGTCACGTGCAGGTACTAAGCAACCTAAAAACATACGACTTGTAATAATTATTAGTCTACGAAGAACGTAGGTACTGATGTAATTTTGTTCAATACACCGTCCTCCGTCACCAGCAGAAATACCTGCACTTATACTCGTTACACCCTGTATAATTAGTTTTTGCTAGTTTAGGAGAAAATGGAGTAATGGGTAGTGGGGGAAAGTTACGATGTAGTTCACAGTTCCATTTTACTTTTACTTTGCATATGCTTTTATCTACTTCCGTCTAATTGCCATATTAAATATTATCTTTTAGCTTGCACATTGTTCCTATCTTCAATCTGATATTTCATAAAAATTTCCTTTATCCCTTTTCACTTACTATTGATTCTTCAGTTTCTCCCGGCGTATTTGTTGCTCGAACAGTCCACGGGTATACTGCCGGTGTATAGTGTCCAACGGGCACAATATTTCGGCGATCAGGCATGTCGCCATCGTCAGGTGCGCTGACGAACTGAGTTCCTGAGGGCGGGCGGCAGATTTAAATCCCCTCCCCCCGCGGGCCGCTCTCTTCGCCGTCCACGCCCGCGCGCCGGCGGTCGCGAAGACGTGGGCGTCGGAATCTGTCGTAGCGTCGATGCGCTTGCTACGTCTTCCCTGGTCACCAGTTCATACTTCTTGCTGAGAGTCTTCTTAATTACATTCAATGCCAGGTCCCAAGCCTTCCTGAGATTGTAGCCGCAATCTCGGTTGATAAGATCTTCCCTGGTGCGAATTTCGATAGCCTCTCTTATAACGCTGTCCCAATATTTAGAGGTCTGAGCCAGGATCATGGTACGCTCATAATCCATCTCGTGTTTCTCCGACAAACAGTGCTCTGCTACCGCCGACTTATTTGGATATTTCAGTCGAGTGTGCCTCTGATGTTCTCGGCAACGATCTTCGAAGGTGCGTACTGTTTGTCCGATATAAGTCTTCCCATACTCTCAGGGAATTTGGTATATGCCGGCCTTCCTGAAACCGAGGGCATCTTTCACACTTCCCAGTAATTCCCGTGTTTTATTGGGCGGGCAAAAGACGGTTTTAACTCGGTATTTCTTTAATATACGGCCGATTTTCCCCGATAGTGCGCCATTGTACGGAATAAAGGCAGTGGCTACCTCTTCTCCCGTGACTTCATCCGTCTCCACATGTTGTGCTGTGGTGGTGGGACGGAGAGCGCGTCTAATCTGCCGTTCCGAGTACCCGTTTTTCCGGAACACGGTTTTGAGGTTTTCCAATTCCTGTGGCGGATTCTCTGCGTCTGAGACGCTGAGCGCCCTGTGTACTAGAGTTTTTAGTACTCCATTCCTCTGAGAAGGGTGGTGGCAGCTGTCTACATGCAGGTACAGGTCAGCGTGCGTCTTCTACATCTACATCTACATCTACATGACTACTCTGCAATTCACATTTAACTGCTTGGCAGAGGGTTCATCGAACCACAACCATACTATCTCTCTACCATTCCACTCCCGAACAGCGCGCGGGAAAAACGAATACCTAAACCTTTCTGTTCGAGCTCTGATTTCTCTTATTTTATTTTATTTTGATGATCATTCCTACCTATATAGGTTGGGCTCAACAAAATATTTTCGCATTCGGAAGAGAAAGATGGTGACTGAAATTTCGTAAATAGACCTCGCCGCGACGAGAAACGTCTTTGCTTTAATGACTTCCATCCCAACTCGCGTATCCTATCTGCCACACTCTCTCCACTATTACGAGCTGCCCTTTTTTGCACCATTGCGATGTCCCCCGTCAATCCCACCTGGTAAGGATCCCACACCGCGCAGCAATATTCTAACAGAGGACGAACGAGTGTAGTGTAAGCTGTCTCTTTAGTGGACTTGTTGCATCTTCAAAGCGTCCTGCCAATGAAACGCAACCTTTGGCTCGCCTTCTCCACAATATTATCTATGTGGTCTTTCCAACTGAAGTTGTTCGTGATTTTAACACCCAGGTACTTAGTTGAATTGACAGCCTTGACAATTGTACTATTTATCGAGTAATCGAATTCCAACGGATTTCTTTTGGAACTCATGTGGATCGCCTCACACTTTTCGTTATTTAGCGTCAACTGACACCTGCCACACCATATAGCAATCTTTTCTAGATCGCTTTGCAACTGATACTGGTCTTCGGATGGCCTTACTAGGCGGTAAATTACAGCATCATCTGCGAACAACCTAAGAGAACTGCTCAGATTGTCACCCAGGTCATTTATATAGATCAGGAACAGCAGAGGTCCCAGGACGCATCCCTGGGGAGCACCTAATATCACTTCAGTTTTACTCGATGATTTGCCGTCTATTACTACGAACTGCGATCTTCCTAACAGGAAACCACGAATCCAATCGCACAACTGAGACGATACCCCAGAGGCCCGCAGCTTGATTAGAAATCGCTTGTGAGGAACGGTGCCAAAGGCTTTCCGAAAATCTAGAAATACGGAATCAACCCGAGATCCCCTGTCGATAGCGGCCATTACTTCGTGCGAAATAAGAGCTAGCTGCGTTGCACAAGAACGATGTTTTCTGAAACCATGCTGATTACGTATCAATAGATCCTTCGAGGTGATTCATAATGTTTGAATACAGTATATGCTCCAAAACCCTACTGCAAACCGATGTCAATGATACAGGTCTGTAGTTCGATGGATTACTCCTACTATCCTTCCTAAACACTGGTGCGACCTGCGCAATTTTCCAATCTGTAGGTACAGATCTATCGGTGAGCGAGCGGTTGTATATGATTGCTAAGTTGGGAGATATTGTTATCAGCGTAATCTGAAAGGAACCTAATCGGTATACAATCTGGACCTGAAGACATGCCCGTATCAAGCGACTTGCGTTGCTTCGCAACCCCTAAGGTATCTACTTCTAAGAAACTCATGCAGCAGCTGTTCGTGTTTCAAATTCTGGAATATTCCATTCGTCTTCCCTGGTGAAGGAATTTCGGAAAACTGCGTTCAATAACTCCGCTTTAAGGGCACAGTCGTCGATCACAGTACCATCGGCACTGCGTAGCGAAGGTATTGACTGCGTCTTGCCGCTTGTGTACTTTATATACGACCAGAATTTCTTCGGATTTTCTACCAAATTTGGAGACAATGTTTCGTTGTGGAACCTATTAAAGGCATCTCGCATTGAAGTCCGTGCCAGATTTCGCGCGTCTGTAAATTTTAGCGAATCTTCGGGATTTCGCGTTCTTCTGAACTTCGCATTATTTTTCCGTTGTCTCTGCAACAGCGTTCGGACTTGTTTTGTGTACCATGGGGGATCAGTTCCATCTCTTACCAATTTATGAGGTATGAATCTCTCAATTGCTGTTGCTACTATATCTTTGATTTGAGCCACATCTCGTCTTCATTTGCATAGTCAGTTCGGAAGGAATGGAGATTGTCTCTTAGGAAAGCTTCTAGGGACACTTTAACCACTTTTTTAAATAAAATTATTTTGCGTTTGTTTCTGGTGTATTTGGAAGAAACGGTATTGAGCCTAGCTACAACGACCTTGTGATCACTAATCCCTGTATCAGTCATGATGTTCTCTATTAGCTCTGGATTGTTTGTGGCTAAGAGATAGTGTGCTTTCGCAACCATTTACAATTCGCGTGGGTTCGTGGACTAACTGCTCGAAATAATTTTCGGAGAAAGCATTTAGGACAATCTCGGAAGATGTTTTCTACCTACCACCGGTTTTGAACAAGTATTTTTGCCAACATATCGAGGGAAGGTTGAAGTCCCCACCAACTACTCGTATAACCGTATGAGTGGGGTATTTATTTGTTACGAGACTCAAATTTTCTCTGAACTGTTCAGCAACTGTATCATCGGAGTCTGGGGGTCAGTAGAAGGAGCCAATTATTAACTTAGTTCGGCTGTTAAGTATAACTTCCACCCATACCAATTCGCACTGAGTATCTACACTCCTGGAAATGGAAAAAAGAACACATTGACACCGGTGTGTCAGACCCACCATACTTGCTCCGGACACTGCGAGAGGGCTGTACAAGCAATGATCACACCCACGGCACAGCGGACACACCAGGAACCGCGGTGTTGGCCGTCGAATGGCGCTAGCTGCGCAACATTTGTGCACCGCCGCCGTCAGTGTCAGCCAGTTTGCCGTGGCATACGGAGCTCCATCGCAGTCTTTAACACTGGTAGCATGCCGCGACAGCGTGGACGTGAACCGTATGTGCAGTTGACGGACTTTGAGCGAGGGCGTATAGTGGGCATGCGGGAGGCCGGGTGGACGTACTGCCGAATTGCTCAACACGTGGGGCGTGAGGTCTCCACGGTACATCGATGTTGTCGCCAGTGGTCGGCGGAAGGTGCACGTGCCCGTCGACCTGGGACCGGACCGCAGCGACGCACGGATGCACGCCAAGACCGTAGGATCCTACGCAGTGCCGTAGGGGACCGCACCGCCACTTCCCAGCAAATTAGGGACACTGTTGCTCCTGGGGTATCGGCGAGGACCATTCGCAACCGTCTCCATGGAGCTGGGCTACGGTCCCGCACACCGTTAGGCCGTCTTCCGCTCACGCCCCAACATCGTGCAGCCCGCCTCCAGTGGTGTCGCGACAGGCGTGAATGGAGGGACGAATGGAGACGTGTCGTCTTCAGCGATGAGAGTCGCTTCTGCCTTGGTGCCAATGATGGTCGTATGCGTGTTTGGCGCCGTGCAGGTGAGCGCCACAATCAGGACTGCATACGACCGAGGCACACAGGGCCAACACCCGGCATCATGGTGTGGGGAGCGATCTCCTACACTGGCCGTACACCACTGGTGATCGTCGAGGGGACACTGAATAGTGCACGGTACATCCAAACCGTCATCGAACTCATCGTTCTACCATTCCTAGACCGGCAAGGGAACTTGCTGTTCCAACAGGACAATGCACGTCCGCATGTATCCCGTGCCACCCAACGTGCTCTAGAAGGTGTAAGTCAACTACCCTAGCCAGCAAGATCTCCGGATCTGTCCCCCATTGAGCATGTTTGGGACTGGATGAAGCGTCGTCTCACGCGGTCTGCACGTCCAGCACGAACACTGGTCCAACTGAGGCGCCAGGTGGAAATGGCATGGCAAGCCGTTCCACAGGACTACATCCAGCATCTCTACGATCGTCTCCATGGGAGAATAGCAGCCTGCATTGCTGCGAAAGGTGGATATACACTGTACTAGTGCCGACATTGTGCATGCTCTGTTGCCTGTGTCTATGTGCCTGTGGTTCTGTCAGTGTGATCATGTGATGTATCTGACCCCAGGAATGTGTCAATAAAGTTTCCCCTTCCTGGGACAATGAATTCACGGTGTTCTTATTTCAATTTCCAGGAGTGTACTTCGACTTCACTACAAGATAAACCACTGTTGACGGACACAAACACTCCACCACCAATTATGCCTAATCTATCTTTCCTGAACACCGTCTGAGACGTCGTAAAAATTTCTGCAGAACTTGTTTCAGGCTTTAGCCAGCTTTCTGTACCTATAGCGATTTCAGCTTCTGTGCTTTCTATTAGCGCTTGTAGCTCAGGGACTTTCCCAGCACAACTACAACAATTTACAATTCCGACTGTTCCTTGATCCAAGCACTTCCTATATATGCCATGCACCCTTTGAGATTGCAGCCCACCCCGTACTTTCCCGAGGCCTTCTAACCTAAAAAACCGCCCAGTCCACGCCACACAGCCTCCGCTACCCGTGTAGTCGCCAGCTGAGTGTAGTGAACCCGAAACCCCATCACCCTATCCATCACCCTATGGCGTAAGTCAAGGAATCTGCAGCCAACACGGTCGCAAAACCGTCTGAGCCTCTGATTCAGACCTTTCCTGTACACACCGTGGCTCAGGGTACCATCAGCTCTTCTCTTGATCATGACGTCCAGGAATGGTAATCTTCCTTCAGCTTCGGTCTCCATAGTGAATTTGATGTTTGGATGTATGGAGTTTAGGTGTGTAAGGAAATCCAGGAGCTTGTCCCTACCATGGGGCCAGATGACGAACGTGTCATCGACATAACGGAAGAAAAAAGTAGGTTTCCAATTGGATGATGCCAAGGTTTCCTCCTCGATGTATTCCATGCACAGATTAGCGACCACTGGCGCGCGGGCGCGGACGGCGAAGAGAGCGGCCCGCGGGGGGAGGGGATTTATATCGGCCGCCCGCCCTCAGGAGCTCACCCTCCCGCCCCCCCTTTCGCTTTTCCTCTCCTTCCCCCCCTTTTTTATTTTCCCATCATCTGTCCCGTTTCCCCCACCTGCCCTCGGCTGTGGTATGTCACATTTGCTAACCTTTTAGTGCAGTGTTCCAGTGATTGTTCAGTGTTGTTCGTCTTTCTCGTGTTGCGAACAGAAACCATGCTGTCACTGGGTATGAATTTTATGTCTTCTGCGAACAGAAACCAGACTGTCGCCGTGTTTTTTTTAATTGTCTATTGTTTTACCTGTCTGCTTCGTATGTATTTTATTACCATCATCATCCCTTTGTTCTACGTTTTAAGTTCCACGATTTTTTCGCCATGTTACTATTTAATTCTCCGATTTTATCGCCAGTTTTTATTATTTATTCTCTTCATCTTTTAACAAAGTCTGTAGGCTGAAGAGCGGCATACTAAGCTGCTGCCAGCTCGCCCCGTTCGGGAGGAATCGAAATTCAATCAGGAGCTCAGTTTGTCACCGCACTTGACGATGGCGACATCTCTGATCGCCGAAATATTGTGCCCGTTGGACACTATAAACCGGCAGTATACCCGTGGACTGTTCGAGCACTTAACTATTGTTCACCCACCAATAACTGAGCATCTGTTATCACTTTAATAAGGTCATAGTGAAGCTGAAATGGGTCTTGGATGACTTAAGGCGCCTCTAACAAGTGAAGCTGTTTACTTCTGTCTTAAACTTTAACTAAAGAGCAAGAAGCCCCTCATAAAAACAGACCAACTTTTCTTAATCGTGGCCAACTGATGTTAAACAAACTGTAAATAAGGAGCGTATGAAGAAGTTGAGAACCATAGTAAGTTGATAACCAAACTAAGTTGAGAACCAAACTAACGTGGGTGGTAATACCACATATTCTTACATCGCTCCGTCTTAGGGTTAGATTCGACGGAACTTAACCATGTCCTGAAGAGAGACTCATTTCGGAGGATCTCGTACGTAAATAAGAAATGTTCTTCTTAGACCTAGAGGCAGAAATAGTATTTATTTAATTTAATAATTAGCAGTAATATAAAATACAGAAGCAGTAATACCCGGACGGCCAACTGGAGATTCTAGTTATCTAAGTTATCATGTACTCCCAAACTGCGCGCACTCAGCCACTTAGTGCTCGACAGGTGTTTCTCGGCGATAATGCACAGCCTGAAGACAAAGTTTCAGTGTCGTAACAAGGCTGCCATACGCAGAAGCGACCCGCTGCTGCCAACTTACTTTGTGCAAGTCGCATTTCAAGGCTATCTAGCGGGGAGCGCAGACACGACTCTGCTCCGAGATGCAAACAGGCGCCAAGTGGCTGTAAATAATGCGCCCCGTCGCGCAGCGCTCGTCATTTATTCAGCGCGCTGCACGCGTGACGCCGCGGACGGGGGCCGCAGCTGACTGCCGGCTGCGGCTGGCCGCAGAATGCACCACGAGCTCCTCTCACTCGGTCATTTGCGTTCGCTGACAGGAAAACACAGATAAATCGCGGGCTGCTTTGCATGTGAAACACGCAGATCAATACTGAAAGAAACTGTGCTGGATACAGCATCCTCACCCAGTTTCGAGTCTCGAATGATGCTATGCTAGTAAGACTCTGAGTAAAAATGGATACGAAGCTAAAAAGAAATACTCTTGTCAGGCAAATGGTAAAAAGTAGAACATTTCACAAAAATAATTAAAATTAGAGAATTGCAGTCCAGAAATTGAGCAAAACGTTCCACTTTTTTACAAAAAGAAGACTGTAAGATTGATCACATGGTTTTCAACCTTTCGTACTTGAGCCGTGCTGTGGCTCTTGTTGGTGCTGTTGTAGGTTTCCGTCTTCTGTTGGAGGCCAGACTGTATCGTTTAGTTGACATGGTTGCGGTTGTTTGTCTTCTTCTTGCGTCGACTCGCGCCATTTGGTTTCACAAGCGTTGCCTGTCCGCTAGTGGCAGCAGCGGCGTTATCGATATGTAGTAACTGTGGAGCTATCTTTGGGGTGACGTCGTTGTTGGGCTCGGAGCACTATGGGACTTAACATCTATGGTCACCAGCCCCCTAGAACTTGACGTCATTGTTCTTCGGTGTCGTGTGAGTGAGCAATTCGGTTGGGGACGCAGGAAGAGCCAGGTCCGCGCAGAACGAAACACGTCGGGACTGCTGGTGGCGCGCATGTACTGCCGGATCGAAGGTCTGTGGTCACAAGGGTGCACGACCTCGTCGAAACCGGATCCTGCAAGTTTTAAGTTGAGTGCATTTCAATTGGAGTATACAAACCGCCACCATTTTGAAATCTCGCGATTCTCCAGTGACTTGGATTCGTGTTGCTCCTTGTAGTGCCGCCGAGGTGAAGAGCAGCGAGTGGAGTGCTTAGGGAAGGTGGATCTAATTAGCATTCCTGGGCTTCTAATTACTATTTACTGCCTTCAGCTTGTTACAAAAAAAATGGCTCTGAGCACTTTGGGACTTAACATCTGTGGCCATCAGGCCCCTAGTACTTAGAACTACTTAAACCTAAATAACCTAAGGACATCACCAACATCCATACCCGAGGCAGGATTCGAACCTGCGACCGTAGCGGTCACGCAGTTCCAGACTGAAGCGCCTGGAACCGCACGGCCACACCGGCCGGCTCAGCTTGTTACAATTGTTAAGTTCAACCAGCGGTATTTTTCTGCCTGGTGGCCTCCAACGCCCAGTTACCTGCCCTGGGGGATTAGTGTATGTAACGGCAGTGTACGATTTCTCGCATTGCCTCCGCTGTCCAGTGGGGCGTGTAAGTTTGACAGCTTTCTTGATTGTAGGTTAGTTGACGATTCTTCTACCCTGGTGGTAGTGATTCGTTTCTTGTTCCGGGCGCTCTAAACACAGTCTTCTGTGGGCAGAATCCAAACCGCCGGTTCCGGCTTTGGCGTATTTTTACATCTTTGCTTTTGGTTTATTGGTCGTCAGGTAGCCACACCAAGATTATCGTTAGTCACTCGTTGGACTGCCACTAATCTGAGTTACCATGTTGTGATGTGAATGCTCGCTCGCGAAAGTGTTTTTGCCCTGACCTACTCAGAGGTCGATTCCTGGAGCACCGTATGTGACTGGACCTTGTGTTCTTTTATTGTTTATTATTTTATTATTGTATTACCAAGTTACTATCATTTGTCTCACCTGTTTGGTGATCAGTTGCTTAACCTTTTCAATTAACCTTTGTTATTATATTTACTGTTTCATTTATTTTTCTAATGTTTTTAATATAATTGCCATTCCGGGGTTTAAAGGCCTTCAACCGTGACTGTAGTTGCTTGCCTTAAAATTATAATTGCGACCACCTTGGCTTGTTTTCAAGACATTATTTGCTGTGTCTGTATTTTATGCTCATTTATGAAATTGTAACATACTGAAAGTACTCTTTATTACACAGCTGTTTCTTCCCTAATATTAACGTGTGATATTTTTTTATTTATTGCTGAGTCTGTAATTATGGTCTTAAAATAAGTGTGTTAAATTGCAAAGCAAACCAATAGTAGCTGATTCGGGCCCCTTCCACAATCGTAATCCAGTCCTGCCTTCCTTGACGACCAGGTCTCAGCAGTAGCAGCACCTGCGGACAAAATTACTGGATTTCAGATCTACATATTTTGCAGACTACTAATTTTTATATAACCTCCAACATGTGTCAGCAGTGTCATCGTTATCGGCTGATTTTTATAAAATTCTGTAAAATATAAATACACTGTTCGAAGAAATTCGCATTAAAGAAGAATAATTAATAAAGAGTAATGAAGCTCGTGGTCTTGAAGTAGCGTTCTCACTTCCCGCACACGGGGTCCCTGGTTCGATTCCCGGCGGGGTCGGGGATTTTCCCTGCCTCGAGATGACTGGATGTTGTTGTGTCGTCTTCATCATCATCATTCATCCTCATTACGGTCGGAGGAAGGCAATGGCAAACCACCTCCACTAGGACCTCACCTAGTACGGCGGTGCGGGTCTCCCGCATCGTTCCCTACGCTCCTCGGAATATGGGACATCATCATCATCATCATCATCATCAGTAAAGTTACAGGCATACGTAAGTCTACGTAACATATTTAAGTGATTAACATTGCAAAATCACTGGCTGACGTAAGCGCGAAGTAAGGCACAGCAAATGTGAAATACTGGTACGTTAATAGCGGGTGTAACCGCCAGAATGTTAAATTGAAAAATGCAAACGTGCATGCATTGTGTTGTACATGTGCCAGATGTCAGTTTGTGAGATGAAGTTCCATGCCTGTTGCACTTGATCCGTTAATACAGGGCGGTTAACACAGTCTGTCTATGACGCTGGAGTTTTCTTCCGATGAGCTCCCATATGTCAGTTGGGGACACATCTGGTGATCAAAGAGGCCGAGGCAGCATGTTAGCATTCTGTAGAGGATGTCGGCTTACAACAACGGTATGTGGGCGAGCGTTATCCTGTTGAAGAACACCCCCTGGAATGCTGTTCATGAATGGCACCACAACATGTCGTATCACAAGACTGACGTACGGATTTGCATTGAGGGTGCGTGTGATAATCACGAGTGCGCTCCTGCTGTCATACGAAATCGCACCTCAGACCGTAACTCCAGGTGTAGGTCCAGTGTGTCTAGCATGCAGGCAGCTTGGTTGCAGGCCCTCAACTGTCCTGCTTCTAACGAACACACAACCATCTCTGACACAGAGACAAAACCAGTTTTGATCAGAAAACACAATGAACTCTCACTTGATACCGCTAAAGTCGCAAATGGCGCTAATTTGCGATCTGTGCAATGCTCGCTACAGGGCGTTGTGCTCGGAGCTGTCCATGAAGTAAAGATTTGTAGCAGTTTGATGTGTCACTGTGGTGCCATTAGTTGCTCAAATTGATGCTACACGTACAGTGCGATGCACCAGAGCCGCGCGCTGAAAACGATGGTTTTCCCTCTCAGTAGTGCCATGTGGCCATCTGGACTTCGTCTTCTTGCGACTGTGCATTCGCGTGACCACCGTCGCCAGCAGTCATGTACAGTTGCTGCATTCTGCCAAATCTTTCTGTAACATCGCAGAAGGACTATCTAGTGTCTCTCAGTCCGAAAGTAAATGTAAATGTCGTGTGACTAGGGCCTCCCGTGGGGTAGACCGTTCGCCCTGTGTAAGTCTTTCCGTTTGACCCCACTTCGGCGACTTACGCGTCGATAGGAATGAAATGATGACGACTGGACAACACAACACGTAGTCCCGGGAATCGAACCCGGGCTCTTAGGGACTGAAAATCTGTCGTGCTGAACACTCAGTTACCGGGGCGGACCCTCTTAGTGCTATAAGACGACCTCGTTCAATCGCAGCGGGGTGCTGATAGTGGGATCTTTGTCGTCTTAAAGGTACTCTTGAGCAGCATCAACTCACCACATTGAATCTCAAAGGTAACTATCAAAATCATTACAGCGTATATTTGAAGCAAACCTGATTTGCATCCTCATAGTGACGCTACTAGATTCACTTCCATTCTACTGGCGCGAAACTGAAATTGACAGTATCTTTCAGGTGTAGAAACACACCTGCCAGGTTTGGTTTGAGTCCTATACTTCTTCTTAGTATTACGGCGTTTAGTCCGTAAGTGGATTTTGGTTCTATATTCCTATGTCTTGGTAATTTTTAACTCTTTTGTGTTATCGTTATGTTGAAATATTTATTTAAAAAGATTTTTACTCCTATTTGTGTATTAAATAATTATTCACACGTTCCTTCGTATTTAGATTTGGTTATGGTTTAGATGGTGGTGGTTGTTGGGATGTTTAAGGGGGACTAAACAGCTAAGGTCATCAGTCCCCCATTCCAAAAACAAGCGAGACAAAGTCGCAGAGCAGATAAAACCCCAAGGGGAAGGAGACTGCCCATTGATTTAAATGGAGCTAGTAATTTTTCTTTCATTTAGTTTACTTCTACTCAAGGTTTGAATCTGATATGTTATCTTTTTACCATTCGAATTTTATTGTCTTTGATATTTGCCTATTAATAATTACGTGACATTGTTCATTTGCTAAAATCTGTTTGTTAACTTTTACATATTTCTTATTTTTGAAGGGATGTTTGTTGCAACTTTCACCCGGTCGTAAAACGTAACGGGCTGTACGCTAACTTGGACGACAGGAAGGTAAGCCAGACCTGGACGGAACCCACACAGCGGATTAACGACCGTGCCTGGTGCACTGGGTAGAGTGAACGTGGATTTTAGGAGGTTTCACATGCTCTTTTACGCAAATGTTGGGCTGATCTCTACTTTCCGCCTCGGCAAATACGATACAAAAATTATTAAAATACGATCAGACACAGAACATAGTTTACACACCTCACAGACATTTGGCTCATATGATTTGCTTCCCTTAGGTGACTGACGATTGCATACATATGAAGGGCACATGGCAGTGAAATCAGATCAAAACAACTTTACCGAAACTTGCATACAGTGGGGCTTATACTCCAATAGATAGGATAAACACAATAGAGAGGAAGAAGAAGAGGATTGGTTGAAACTTCGTTTTTAATTTTAGGTTGCTAGTGTTCATTTAACGTTTTATTCGCAGCTTGCTAGTTGTATCTATTATTAATAGGCTAGTGCATAAGTTTGGATCTCGATACTCCGATTGCTATGTTTTTATTTATCGATTGTTATTTTTTATTTTTAGTTCACTGTTGTCATTGAAATTACATATTTTCATTTGAAGGTTGTGAGTAGAGCAGTGAACGACAGAAAATAGGGTGCTAAGTGGAGAAATCGGATAGTTCCCTACATTTTCTTCTGTCTGAGATCAGTAGAGGGATGACGGCAGCGGAGGGAGCCTGAAACATTTGCGCCGAGTGTGGAGATAGTAATACCATTGGACAGAGCACGACACGGAAAACCTTTCCTCGTTTTAAGAAGGATCTTATTGACATTCGTGACTGTCCACGTTCAAGAAGGCTTTCGGGGTTTGATGAAGATCCTTTAAATGCATTAATTCACAATGATCCACGCCCGTGTGCTCGAGAACTGGAAAACGTGATGAGCTGTGATCAGTCAACCTTCGTGCGACATTGACATGCAACGGGGAAGGTGCAGAAATCGGGTGTATGGGTATCGCATGCTGTAACCCACAATCACAAAAATCTGCGAGTAGCCACATGCACATTTCTGCTTACTCGTCATCAGCTTGTTCGAGAACAACACAAAAAATCCCTACCCTGTATCGTTACTGGTGACAAGAAATTGTGTCCTTATGCTAACATAAGAAAAAGAAAATAATGGTTGAGCTCACAAAGCAGCAACTCCCCATACAAAGACCTATGCACATCCACAAAGATAATGTTGTACATCTGATGGAACATTGACGGTGTGGTGTTCTATGAATCGCCTCCCCGAGTTGTAGCCGTCACTGCTGACATCTATTGGGAACAACTGAGACGTCTCGCAGGCGCAGTCCAAGGACAACGACCAGGAAGACTGCGTGAAGTGATGCTATTCCACGATAACGCCCGCCCTCATTCTGCTAGAGTGACAAAAAACGCTATATGGGAGTTGGCTTGGAAATTCGTTCCGCACACACGTCATTCACCTGATCTTGCGCCCTCAGATTTGCACCTTCTCCGCCCTCCATCGAACAACCTTCAAGGAACCTCCTTTCCGGATGAAAATGAATTAACTTGGTTCGAGGACTTCCTCACTTCAAAACCACGCGGTTTCCACCGTCGCGAAATTGTAATGTTACTCCGACGTTGGCAGACTACTGTGAATAGTGAGCCGGCTGGAGTGGCCGAGCGGTTAAAGGCGCTACAGTCTGGAACCGCACGACCGCTATGGTCGCAGGTTCGAATCCTGCCTCGGGCATGGATGTGTGTGACGTCCTTAGGTTAGTTAGGTTTAAGTAGTTCTAAGTTCTAGGGGACTTATGCCCACAGCAGTTGAGTCCCATAGTGCTCAGAGCCATTTTTTTTTTTGTGAATAGTGAAGGAAAATATGTTATTGATAACTAAAGTCTCTACTATGTGTTCCTGTTGTGTTTATTAAACTTATGGAAAAAGGCTACGAACATATGCACTAACCCAATATTTTATTTAAATTGTATTGTTTTGCTTTTTGTGTTATATTTTAGTCCTTTACATTTTATTTTGCATTTTTTATAATTGTTTAATAAAGATTCACGGCTAATGTAGAGGCTTCAGCATTGGAAAAGGCGAATTCGAAGATTGTTGTAAGTGTTTTAGAAAAGAGCAATGGAGTTTTAAAGGAGATCCAAACCAAGACGCAAATGTGAACAATTCGAAATTATTCCTTCTCCGTTTGGAAACTATATCAAGTTGGCATCAGAAGTCATGGAACGAATTCAGAGATAATTTGATAATTTAGCGAAGACCATACGAAAAGTTACCAGAGGCGCTTGAGAGGGTATAAGCGTAAATTTTGCAAGGACTGTGACAGTGTTGGCCGCGCGGGATTAGCCGAGCGGTCTAAGGCGCTGCCGTCATGGACTGTGCGGCTGGTCCCGGCGGAGGTTCGAGTCCTCCCTCGGGCATGGGTGTGTGTGTTTGTCCTTAGGATGATTTAGGTTAAGTAGTGTTAAGCTTAGGGACTGATGACCTTAGCAGTTAAGTCCCATAAGATTTCACAGACAATTGAACATTGTGACAGTGTTGTCTCGGAACTCTCTAGCTAAATTAGTCTACTTCCTGAGGATGGTCTATGCAACAAGGTCATAAGATGGAAAATGTTAGTGTTTTATGTGCTCAGGGGCTTCAGTATATATGTTAAGCATGTTGTCTTATGCTAACACCACTGCGCAACAGTGGTGCATAGTCAGAGGAGAGAACATGTGCCACGTCTCATACAAACATAGTTTTGCTGCGGTATAACCGATGCCTCACAGTGTGCAATTGGAATGGAGAGGCAACTAGAAATGAATTCCGAAGTTGAAGTACGTGGCGCACTACGACTGATGTGGGCAAAAGTCTTAACTGAACACGGGTTCACCGTGACGTTCTGATGACATATGGACCAGATTCAATGTAGGTTCCAACTGTAGTGAAGTGGTGCCAATATTTTTGACCAAGGCCACACAGACGTGGGTGATGCTGATCGAGAAGTCCAGATCTTGTATCTCCCAATTTATATCTTTTTGGAAAGTTGAAAGAACGTCTTTCGGAACAGAAATTTTCCAACTATGTGGGCTTCAAACAGCAGTCCTTGAATAGCTCCGAAAACAAGGTAAGGGTTTCTACCGTCAAAGAGCAGAAACATTGGTAGAACGTACCAATCGTTGTTCACAGGGCGACTATTTGAAAAACAGTGTCACGTACCTGAGCCACTTTGAAGTGTAGTGCAGCATTCAGTAAGAGTTATTTAGCGTATACTATAATATTCTGTAGCTTACTTTTTGGAGTCCACTCGTAATTTAGAAAGTAATGCTTCAATGCATCCAGAAGTGCATTTATGAGAAATGGAATTGTGCTTGTCCACTAAGACGTTCCTGTCGTTTTCATTACTCTCACGGAAAAATAATCGCAGCACCAAGAAGAAATTGTACGACATAAATTAAAGCTGGTAGATATGTTTCTACATCTGAAAGATGATGTCTGTTCACATTTCAAGCTAGCAGCATAACAGTGCCGCTAATACAGTAGCTCTACTATCAGGATGGAAATCACGTTTGCTTTCAGTACTTGCTGCTACGGGCGTGAGCATTAGTTATTTTATAGACTGGACGTTGTGAGTTGATGTTGATCAAGAATACCTTTAAGACGATAAAAATACCATTATCAGTAACTCCCTGAGGTTGAAAGAGGTCTTGTAATAGGGCTACGGAGTGCTGGACATTCCTTCTGCAATATTGCGGGAAAAGCTGGGAGGAATGTAGCCACTGTACGTGGTTGCTGACAAGGGTTGTCACGGAAATGTACGGTCGATGGAAGACAGAGATCCAGAAGGACATGTGGCACTACCGAGAGTGATGACCGTTGTGGTAGGCATGTGGCTCTGGCGCATCGCACTGTGTCTGCAGCAGCAATTTGAAGGGCAGTTGGCACTACAGCGACACAACATTACGTTACAAATCAGTTACTTCAACCACAGCTCCGAGCACGACCCCACGGAGAGTTCTTTCCACTGAAAATCCAAATCACACCCACTTTCGTCTGCAGTGGTGATCAAAAATGTTTCAAATGGCTCTAAGCACTATGCGACTTAACTTCCGAGGTCATCAGTCCCCTAGACTTAGAACTACTTAAACTTAACTAACCAAAGGACATCACACACCTCCATGCCCGAGGCAGGATTCGAACCTGCGTCCGTAGCAGCAGCGCGGTTCCGGACTGAAGCGCCTATAACTGCTCGACCATGCAGTGGTGTCAACTGAGAGCTCATCGGAGGGCAGGGTGGAGGTCTATTGTGTTTTCTGGTGAAAACTGTTCCTGTCTCGGTGCTACTCATTTGCCATATATTGGTTAGAAATGAGCCATTTGAGGGCCTGCTACCAACCTATCTGCGTGCTAGATACCTTGGACCTACACTTGGGGTGCGATTTCGTATGACAGCAGGCGCACTCTCGTGGTTATCCCGCGCACCTGAACCACATATTTGTATCTCAGTCTGGGGATCCCACCCGTTGTGCTGCCATTCATAACCAGCGATCCAGGAGGTGTTTTCCAACAGATAACGCTCGTCTACACACCACTGTTGTAACACAACAGGCTGTACAGTTCCGCCGTGTTGCCTTGGCCTGCTCGATCACTGGATCTGTCTTCAGTCGAGCACACATGCGGTGTCATCGGACGACATCTTCAGCGTCATCCGCAAGCAGCATTACTTGTCCCTCTATTGAGGCATTTAACGTCCTGGAGGTTACACCAGTTATTAATGTACCAGTATTTCACATTTGTAATGGCCTATTCCGTGCTTACATTAAGTTGTAACATTGCAATGTTAATCAATTAAATATGTGATATTTAATTGAAACCCTCAGCTGCCGACAGATGTTGCTGATATACCTCGATAGAGACAGCTGAAAATGTGTGCCCCGACCGGGAGTAGAACACGGGATCTCCTGCTTACATGGCAGACGCTCTACCCATCTGAGCCACCGAGGGCACAGATGAATAGCGCGACTGCAGGGACTTATCCCTTGCACGCTTCCCGTGAGACCCACATTCCCAACTGTCCACAATCTACGTACGTAATGTACCTAATAGGTGGTTGCCCATCCATTGATTACTCGCGCACACTAAGGTGACGATTTCCTGTAAGAGTTCGGGCAACTTGTGCGCATTCGCACAGACGAAGGTCAACGGCTGGATGGCCTTTTAACTATATATATATGAAGATAGTAACTGTTCTTGAAAGAACAGATACCATTGATGACCGTGCAGCTTCTCTAGAATAAATGACAATTAATTGAACCCCTCAGCCAGCCGGTGTGGCTGAGCGGTTCTAGGCGCTTCAGTCTGGAACCGCGCGACAGCTACGGTCGCAGGTTCGAATCCTGCCTCGGCATGGATGTATGTGATGTCCTTAGGATGTTTAGGTTTAAGTAGTTCTAAGTTCTAGGGGACTGATGACCTCAGATGTTAAGTCCCATAGTGCTCAGAGCAATTTGAACCATTTGAACCCCTCAGCTGCCGACAGGTGCTGTTGATATACCTGCAGCTGCAAGGTCATCAATGGTATCTGTTCTTTCGAGAACAGTTACTATCTTCATATATATACTTAAATATGTTACCTAGACAAACGTATTCCTGTAATTTCATTACTCTACATCAAAATTCATTGGTGTTGTGATATTTTTCCCGTCAGTATATACTGAGGAATTTGTGAGGTAACAAAGGGTTGCTCACGACTCACAATAAGACCTAGTACGACGCATACAGGCTGCACTGGCCAAGACGCTGCAGTTTTACTTTCCACGCGAGGCGTGTGTCGGCAGCTGGCAAAAAGCAGCGGCCGGATTCCGCAGCGTCACGTGCGGTCGCAGCAGGCAGGGGTCACGGCAGAGGCGACCGCCGACCGCCCCCCGGCTGGAGCCGGAGACGTCGAAGGGAGGAGGAGACATATTGGGGAGCGGCCGTGACGGCCAGGGAATGCGGCGCTGCCCGCGGCAGAGGCGGCAGCCGCGAGGCACGGGGGGCCAGGAATGCCGGCTGTGCGGCACGCGCGCCCAAAGGCGCCGGGAATTCTACTGCTTCCCGAATCCCCTGGGAGGCGTGCCTCGCCCCTCCCCACCCCTTCCTGCCCCGCTATAAGACGTCGCGTCGCCAGACGACCGACCGTTCGCTGTGGCCTGTGACGATGCAGTACCTGCAGCCATGCTGGAAACCAAACTCGTGGAGAGGGCGTCTTACATCAAGACAGGCGATACATGTCTGCCTCAATATTGGCATCAGCGGATAACGCGAAGTTATAATTACCTCGCTGAGGAAAGTCCGCGCTAATTAGAATGTCGACGTGCACACCTTCTGATGAAAAGCATCTGGACACCCATAAGTACACCTCGCAGGGAGGTGACAAATCTACAGATGGCGGTAATATAGCGTACACAAGGTGTAAAAGGGCACTGCATTGGCGAAGCTGTCCTATTCTGATCATTCTTGTTTCCGACGTGATTACGGCCGCTCGACGGGAATCAACAGACTCTGAACGCGGAATGGTAGTTAGAGATAAACGCTTGGGACATTCGATTTCTGATATCGTTAGGGACTTCAATATTCAGAGGCCCACAATGTCAAGAGTGTGCCGACAATACATATTTCAGGCATTACATCTCCACACAGACAACGGAATGGCCGACAGCCTCCACTTAACGACCGAGAGCAGCGCCGTTTGTGCAGAGTCAACACTGCTAACAGGCAAGCAACACCGCGTGAAATAATAGCTTATATCATTGCGGGACGTACCACAAACGTATCCATTAGGACAGTACAGCGAAATCTGATGTAAATGAGCTATGGCAGGAGACGACCGAGGCGAGTGCCTTTGCTAACAGTACGGCATCGCCTGCAGTGCCTCACATGGGCTCGTGACCATTTAGGTTGGACACTAGATGATTGGAAAACCGAGGCCTGGTCAGCTGAGTCCCAATTCCAATTGGTAAGAGCTTATGGTAGAAATCGAAATCGAATAAGCCGCAGAGTCCACGAATAGGATTCGAATGTGGCGCAGCTTCCAGGTGTCCAAGTTGTCAACAAGGTACCGTGCAAGCTGCTGGTTCTGGTCCAACTAAACCGAACATGGACTTTGTGTTCCCAAACAACGATGGAATTTTTGTGGATGACAATGAGCCATGTCACTGGGCCAGAGTTGCTTGCGATTGGTTCGAAGAACTTTCTAGACCGTTCGAGTGAATAATTTTACCACTCATATCGCCCCACATGAATCCCATCCAACACTTATGGGGCATAATCGAGAGATCAGTTCGTGCAACAAATCCTGCAATTGCATCACTTTCGCAATTATGGACGGCTACAGAGGCAACATGGCTTAGTATTCCTACAGGAGACTTCCAAATGTTTTTGAGTGCAGGTCACGTCGAGACGCTTCTCTACACCGGTCAACAGGAGGTCCGACACGACCCTAGGAAGTACGGCCTTTTATCGCCTCAGTGTAATACAGAATGTAAGCCGCGCGGGATTAGCCGAGCGGTCTAGGGCGCTGCAGTCACGGACTGTGTGGCTGGTCCCGGCGGAGGTACGCGTCCTCCCACGGGCATGGATGTGTGTGTTTGTCCTTAGGGTAATTTAGGTTAAGTAGTGTGTAAGCTTAGGGACTGATGACCTTAGCAGTTAAGTCCCATAGATTTCACATACATTTGAACATTTTGAACAGAATGTATTCACTCTACTCCTTTGTGATGTCTTGAACCCTGCAAGTTAGACTTTCCAGGAGATGTCTGAGGGCAGCCCATTCTTCCTCCAAAGCCGAAACCAGAGACGGTAGTGGTGTTGGACGGTATAGCGTTAAGCTAAGTTGACGTTCTACCTCATCCCATTCCATTCCATTGGGTTCAGGTCGGAACACAGGGCAGGCCAATCCATTTCACGATTGTTATCGTCCAAATACCATTGAATCACAAACGCTGCTTTATGACAGGGCGCTTTGTCATGCTGATCAAACATTCATCGTCTCTGCAATGTTGCTCTGTTGTACACAGTGTACAGTGCTCAAAAATGTGTTCACGTCCTTCCGCATTTAGCGCTTCCTTAGGCACAATAGGGGGACCACACCACTACTACAGAAAACATCACCAGAAGGTGAGACGACCTCCTATGTCCTGGCACTACACATTTCAATAGTTTCAGCAACTAATTTATTTGTGGGCCATTCCTGTTCCATTTGCTTTAGCAGCTGCCACTTATACAGTATCTAAATGTAACCTCGAGCGTCGTAGTGCTTATTCTAGGACACTTCATCCCTTGGTATTCCCGCTCCATGCATTGATTCCTGTTTGTGTTTCACACAGAACATTGACAATGAACCGTTTAACATCAATGAACGTCTTAACTGTTTTTGTTAAATGATTTTACAAGTAAACATTGCAGTGCTTATTACTTTGAGAAGTGTAGCACGTTAAGATGATACAATATCATAGTAAATCAAAGTACATTTGGTAAACCATCTACATTAGAAATATTTGACACTATGCAATACGTTACTGACGACTTCGTTCGACTGTCTAATGTTATGGAAATGTTACATAGAAAAATTCACAAAATATATTTCAATAATGACAACAGGAAACTTTATCTAATAACATATCAAGAATATGACAGGCTACCTTCTTTTAAATTGAGCTCAGGATGGGCGTCCACTTTCTTAGACAAAGGAATACATATTACGAGGGCCTACGTAAGCAGACGGAAATTCTGACCAACCGTAAACTTACCACTGGCGTAAGGAACGGGCAAAGTGATTTCAAATTCTTAACGTCTATGGATACGAATAGAAGATATGGGACTTCAGGAAGCGGTTTATTTAATTTTCTTCAAAATACTGCCTATTTTGGCTGACAATTTAACAAAAAATGGTTCAAATGGATCTGAGCACTATGCGACTTAACTTCTGATGTCATCAGTCGCCTAGAACTTAGAACTAATTAAACCTAACTAACCTAAGGACATCACACACATGCATGTCCGAGGCAGGATTCAAATGGTTTATTGCCATTTTTGGCGTAACAGTATACAAAAACTTCGTGTCATCTTCTTTTTAAATCGACGGCACCACTTTCACAACCCCCTCCCCTCCCACTCCCCCCCCCCCCCCCCTCTACTCCCCGCGCCACAAACAGACTGATATCGAAACGTTATAAACACTTTGCACTAAGCTGAAGATCCAATGCTACTTGCAGAACGTATAGTGAAATGCTTGATTCCTTAGCCAATTTTTTCCAGCGTGGGTCGGAGGATATTCGATAAAGCTAATAGACTGAGACCTACAGGTGAGCTACAGACAATCCATTCCTGTATGAGACCACCTAAGTTTCATTAAAACGACGCGGTTATTAGGTTCCAGAGCAGAAACATCTAACGTCTGTTAAAAGAAAGAAAGGAATGTGACAGCAATTTTCTCCCACATATTTCATTTCCAAACGTCTTGCATGCTCCGTACGATTTTCTCTTTATCTTCACAGAATAGACGAAACCTGTTTATTGATCATTCTGAAAAATTAGTATGTGGAATATGGCGTTGTTATCTGATTCTAGACTTACGGTGAACTGGTGTTTCTGAAAGCAAAATCAGTGTTTCCATAGGAAAATTGTTTTCGCATCTTAATAACTACTGATGGGGCTACAATTAAATGGTCATTGACATAAAAATGATTTTATTCCCAAAGTAAGATAATCGAAAATATAATAAATATTTTTGAGATTGTTTAATTTTCCTTATTGAATAACAAGGAGCAGACATTCATCAAATTTGATACAAAATGACTTCATGTTTCAATGGCCATTGCAGACCAATAATTCTAGGTATAATGCCTGATTTCTTGTTATTATGAGTATGTAGTGGTAGCTTCAACTTGGAATATATTTCTACACATTTTTGTGAAAAATCAGAGTGTTCGTAAATTATTTATATGATCGATTTGTACATTTTTGTATGCGAGGAGCAAGCTTAAAAATATGAGATTGTATTTTTTGATATATTTTGATGTTTATAGCGTACCCAGCATACCAAAGAATGTACTGAAGCAAGTGTGTTTACGTAACTGAAAACGCTTCATTATTTATGCAGAATTTTGTGCAGCTTGTGCCAAACTTAAAATTATAAATAATATTTTCATTACTTTTGGTATTTACTGCGTGCTGAAAATAATGAAATGTGTATTTTTTATTATCAGATGTTGAAGAGAATCAATAAATTTTAATTTCAGGAAAACTTGTGAAAATGTTGTAGTTCTTATTTAATCTCCATGAAAAAAGAATCTGAAGTAATGATAAAAAGGAAATCTGATTTCTACACTCATCATTAATTTTCTTTATTCCAGTCAGTTTCGCAACCATTTTCTGTTTAATTTTATTGAATTATGAAAACTGCATCATGTGTGTGAAACAACAGAAGAAAGGTGATGTGCATGTGGGTTAAAGATATGGCTATACGAATCAACAGCAGTAAATCGAAAGCTTACAGCAGTAACAACAGATGTACTCTATAAAGCAGGCAGCGTGGAAACGTCCTACTCACTACGTTTGTGGCTATCCACTGCAAATTATATTTTTTTGCAGTGGAAAATTAAACTCTGGAACGGGTGCTTTAGAGAACTGAATTATGGTACATTAGTAGCATTTATTATAGAGTATAATTGATAGGTTGTTGTCTTATGGAGCAGTCTAAATCCAGATGGATTCCATGATTGAAAACTAGTTGATACCTGAAGAATTTTCAAACATTGGTCGTCAACGGCCTTGCCGCAGAGGTAACTCCGGTTCGCGTCAGATCACCGAAGTTAAGCTTGGCTAGCTCTTGGATGTGTTACCGATCGGTCTGCCAAGCCCTGTTGGCACACGGGGAGCACTCAGCCCTTGTAAAGCCAATTGAGTAGGTACCTGATTGGGAAGAAGCGGCTCCAGTCACGAAAACTGACCACAGCCGGGAGAGCAGTGTGGTGACCAATATGCCCTTCCGTATCCGCATCCATTGACGTCTGTCGGTATCGTTGGGCCTTCAACGCCTGATCGGACATTGTTTAGTTTAGTTTTCACGTAAATCATAATTATTATGGTTTCGGCGATGTATTTTGTACATCGCCTAATTTTGTACTATCAATTTAAAAAGCTGAAATTTATTTTTGAAGTTGTACTTTCAAATGGTTCAAATGGCTCTGAGCACTATGGGACTTAACATCTGTGGCCATCAGTCCCCTAGAACATAGAACTACTTAAACCTAACTAACCTAAGGACATCACACACATCCATGCCCGAGGCAGGATTCGAACCTGCGACCGTAGCGGTCACGCGGTTCCAGACTGAAGCGCCTATAACCGCACGGCCACACCGGCCGGCAGCTGTACTTTCATTGTTTTCAGTATCACATTGATAATGTGCTCGGTCTCTCTCTTTACATGTCTACTAAAACGTCAGAAACAGTGTTATTACCTGTAATACCCTTGGTTTTGTTAGACTGACTATCCTCACCAATCACACAAATTACGTATATTAAAAAACTAAAAACCCGACTCGATTGCGAAAAAAGCACCTAGTGTTAACCCAGGTTTCGGCGTACATAACTACACCTTCTTCAGAACAACAATAAAACCCACAATTAGCTAAGAAGACCTTTGTCAATGATTAAAATAACGCCATAGCTATACAGTTATAAACGAAAAAGAAAACACAAACAGTACATATGTACAAAGTCAAAACCATTACTTAACTTAATAGTGTATGCTCCACCTCACACCGACCTATTTTCGATGGGCCATGACCCGCCATAAACTGCCAACACTAGGTGCTTTTTTCGCAATCTAGGCGAGTTTTTAGTTTTTTAATATATTAACCAACGATTGCTGACGCGCTGCCATGTTGAAGGTTCTCAAATTACATATGATTAAACTTCACAGTACATAGCACATGCAATTTACAACAACTGTCTGTTCACTTTTAAGAGTTCACTAAATTACATTCCCTGTCCAAGTAAGCCCTGGACGATGATCTATAACCAAGTGGGCGAGAGCTGCTCTACCTTCCGAGTAGGCTTTTGCTCCTTGTCGTCCGCTCACTGGCGGATTGTACCCTGCCAGCAATTGGGCGAGGCGAAGTCGGTATCTTCATCCTCAGCGCCGCCTGTGGCGCTGGTGGAGCTCGCGCAAGTGGCGAGTCTTTGTGGTACTGCCAACAGCTCGCATCTTTGCGCCTTGGTGCTTCTTCCCTGGCTGTGTCTTGTTCGGACGACACAGCAAAAACTGTCCACACCTACAGATCAAGGAAAAATTGGCACTGTCTCGTTAACGTGGTTGCTGATGTTGTGGTCGACTCGTTATAGCGACACTAAAAAATTTGCAGTCACATTACATATTCGCTATGTATAACCATAATTTTTAATAATCTGGGCGCAGACCTTTCTGTAGTCCTGCAACTTCAGCCGCTGCTGCTGTGTCAGAGGATATCTCGAGTAACAGGCCATATGCTGGCCGACGGCGATGTCAGCGGCTGCCACAGTGAAGGCGGAAGGACGGGTCGTGATAGTTCCAGTGGCACAGCGGCGGGAGTGGTCCTCAGTGCCATTTCCAGATCATGGAAAGGCAACTGCATCCCGACGGTGCCTGGCAGTCGGAGCTTCGAGGCCCGGTGACGGAGTGGCAGCGCCTGGCACAGGTTGGGTATCATAGCATACCCCAGCTGTCCGAAAGGTGACTGGCAAGCCTCGGAGGGTGGGGGGGGGGTTACAAGGGTATAAATACTGTTGTATGGAGGTGAACAGGCAGAAGTTGTATTTCTGCCACATTCCCGCATGTAATAGGACTCTCTTGTGAGTGGAGACTTTCTGAAGTGTGGACGGTGTTATGGGCCTCGATCGTTGAACAGTAATAGCAGCTGGGCGCGGAAGCTCAACGAAGGGTGTTTCAGTCAGTGTGTTTCAAAGACGGATGATCGTTTGAATGCGAGCTAAGCAGACTGCCGAATAGGAAATCAAATTGGAACTGCACTTGAAAATCGATATTAGACCATTGAGAGGAAAAGGCTAGTATGTAATTTAAATCAGCATTAAGTAAAATGTAGAAGGAAAGGACGACGAGACGGTGAAACTGGCATAATGAGGAAAAAACACTAGCGAACTAAAAGAGGTCTGAGGATTTGGAGTCTCGCATAATTTATCATCATTTATAACTCGAAAGTATCAAAACTACGAGATGCTAAATGTATGACTGCAGAATGTTCAAAAGACGAAGCGGCTAGGACTAGGTTTGGACCTAGTAATCCACTGCAGAAACCACCGGTGACTAAGGAACTGGCTGGCTAATGAAACATAATGGGATTCAACCATACTTGGTGTTCGAACGATCAGCACGTGATAAATTCCGTGCTGATCAAAACCAATCATTTTCGAAGATGCAACGACCACCACAGAGCTAGGTGGAGCATTAGCCAGAACACATTACTTTGTAGCGTAGTTACAGGAGGTTTATACCTTTGCATACCTCATTAATGATCGAAATGGGAAACACGTGTTCTTGTACGTATGTGGTTGGTGAGAAGTGACTGAGTAAAGTTGGATTAACTGACAATCACCTTAATCGTACCTGCACCCAGAACGGTACATATAGGAGTACTTATCTTACTGTGATTACATGTTAAGCTGGCTTCACAAATCGGTAACTTGAATCCGCAGAATAAACTACCGACTACAGACATGCATTTCATTTACAATCGCAGCTTGAAACCCAGCCTTTTTGTCTAATGGACTTTCCACACGAAGTCCGGTGGCGACCCTTTGCTGTTACAAGATGCAGGCAATGAAGGTGGTAGACAGTACGTGAGCTGGAGTACCAGAAACCAACAGTAGCTCACGCACAAATGTAATAACAAAGACACGAAGCCACGAGATACATTGCACCGTTAACAGCAACCATCAAAAGCGATATGGGGGATATCGTTAAAAAGAAACGGATTTTCAGAGCACTTGTATACGCAGCATTTGAGGCCATTCGTTTACGCTTCCACGACAGAAACAGTTTACAAATGTCACTCGCGTTTCCTGAATGTTTGAGACAGTTACTTGCGATCAGAAGACCCGGGCTCTAATGTGTCACAGATTTTCATTGATCAAAAGATATTAAATGCGCTATTTTTGGACGGATTTCACTGTTATCATTTAACATTATTGTATGTCATTGCTTTCCGTTTAACTTGAAAATCTTCTACTAATTATAAAACTCAGTCTGACGACATAACTCGCATGACTTCAGTATCAGTGGCCTGAAGGTATTCACATTGTGTACATCATTTTGACCCATGAATAAATACCAATGCAATCGGATATATTTTTATGATGTATTTGGAGATAAATAAGACTTTAATAGCATTACGATAGAGACGGAGGATCTTGAACACCTGTTATCCCTCGACGCCCATTTTTTCGCACTCAAACTTTCGAGGCGGCTTTCCTGCACTTATTTGCTACTTCACTGTTGACTTAAATAAACGTGCCATCGATGTCGCACTTAGTGAAACGAAAGTAGAAGTGGGCAAAAATTTGTGAAGTGACTATCGGTTAGGTAGTTTTCAGTTATCATGTTTAATTGGCCGATTTAAGTTAGATGCTCGAAAAATAGGATGTTTCTTAATTAAATCTTCCTCATTAATGGACTCGCCATACCCCTTCCATTCATTCCTCTAAGAAATCTATTTTTAAAGAAATATCAGATGCAGCTCTTCGCACACCTTTGTATATATATCCTTTCAAATAACATTTCCCCCCCGCCCCTCCTCCCCACCCCTAGACTTTCTTACTCAACCTCTTTGCACATATCCTTCCAAATAATATCCCCCCTACACTTTCTTACTCAACCTATGTTGTTCACAATTTCAGCCTTTCAAATTATCTCTCGTAAAATTGTCTTGAAATCCTATATACAGTATTACGTTTCACAGCTATCAGGTACCTCTCAGCTTTTCTTTCTACTGTTGCAAACTACCTTCTATTACGTTTCACAGCTATCAGGTACCTCTCAGCTTTTCTTTCTACTGTTGCAAACTACCTTCATATTTTGATCTGAGTGAAAAAATAGGAACTTTACTCACTTGCTCCTGTGTTTCGTGGAAACTATTTCTGCATGGAGCTCAATTTATTTACGCCAGTGTATGTTAGATGTACTGCGTGTTATTATGTATTTCATAAATTCTTATAAAATAAAATATTTGAAAATTGTTTACTTCATTTTGTCACCAAGTAAATGTAGGAGTTAAAATTATTGTTAAGTACTTTGAAGGTGGACGTGGAAGAAAGTAAAGGAATGGATCTGTTGATGTCTGCTGCATTGGGACTTTATTTGGAATCAACAGTGGCGGATTGGGATTCGAACCCTGGATCTTATGCTTACCCTCTTTTTTGGTCTCAGTTTGTTTGTTATTGTCCGTTATATTTCTTCGAGACTGAGTCCTGTGACACCTGTTCAAGTTTATCGTTTATCCATTCACTCGTCTTATTTTTTTTTTTTTTTTTGTTACCGAGGCTAGCTAGCAAGCTGACCAAACACACTGATATACCGTACCGGAGGTTATTGGACAGTGGCGTTAACCACTGCACCAACCATCCACAGTGTCAGTTGCAATTGCACAGTCTGTCTCGGCAGCCTCTCAGCCAAACCACACTCCCACCTCGCGCCACCCCATCCATGTCCTCAATGCTTGCTACTCTTAGATTCCCGCAGGAGGTCGAACATAATTGTGCATTGACCCAGAAGCTGGTGGATTCATTGTGCAGCGAGGCAACTTGAGTGAGGACGTACAAGTACGTTCGAATTTCTTTGAATAGGGGCTGCGGATGGATGGCGCTAGGTGGGAATGTGGGTCGGCAATAGGCGTGCCGAGATAGACCACACAATTGACATTGTGGCCAGGTGGCGCAGTGGTTAACACATTTTCCTTGTCAGTAGAAGATAGCGTGTTCAAATCCCAGTCCGGCAGACATTTTTATTCGTCACACCTTCGATTTGTGTAATACGTATCACAACTGAGCATTCTGCGTGGTGTCCATTCTTTCGGACATGTTCGAAAGAACAGAACACTAGTTCAAAAAATTATTATGCTTTTCGAATTTGTAGCCACTCAGAAAAATGGTGTGATCGTTGTGTTGCAGGGCAGGCGCACCATGTACTACGCAGTGCCACACGATCGCCACTACCCGGTGACGGTGATCGTCGTCATCGTCCTGGTGGTCGTGTTCGTCTTCTCCATCCTGATTGCCGTCAGGACGCTATATATGTGATGCAGACACTACCAGACTGAACTCAGGCTAATTGGCTTGGCATTGTACCTCTTCCATAGACACCATTATCCCACCGTGGCAAAGGCTACCTGCAAGAAGTAACTGTCAAATGCCCTCGTTATCAGACAGTCTCGGTGTGACACCTACAAAGACCAGTGGGACAAGGCAAAGCACAGCGTATATGACAGATATGGAACGAGAGGCGGCTACGTGTCTATCAGACTTCAATAAGGCTGCTTCCTTCTTAGATTACTGTTACACCCATTGTCTGGATCAAACATTAATTGTTGTTTATTTTTAGAAAATTGACAGGCAGATAAATGTGAGGAACACTTAACGAGAGATGGTGACTCAAATCTAATAATGGTGTTCCACCCAACAAAACTACTGCTTTTAAAGACTTTTCAATAATTATATGAGCTTGATAACTGTTTTCCGTTTTCCTTAAACGATTTTTTACCAAAAAAATTCCTATCTTTTTCTGTTAATGCTCATATATATCCCTTTAGATGGTTGTCTTAGGTTAACCTGTCTCAGCGTTGATGGAACAGACAAGCATTATTTTCCACTAATATTGCTGTTGATTCCACATTGGGCAGTGCAGAGATGCAACGAAACTTCACGTTAATAGTCATGTTCTTTGAGGCGTAAAAGCAAACAAAACTTTGTGTTAGCTTCTTTTTTAAAGAATACATAAAATATTACAATCGGTTTTAACAGTTCTTAAGCCGAATTTAGTCACCAAGTTACCTTTTGGTGAAAGGTTTGATTCATTTGTCAACTCTCTTAACGTGAATTGGAGAAAATGAGACAAAGTTGACTCACGAAAGTCTACAGATCAATACATTCCATTCCAGTATGAAATCAGATACTTTCCTCATGTATCCTCAATTTTCGCCAAAACTATGCTTTTGTTAAATCCTCAAGGGGGAAGAGAGAAACGTAGCTTTCGTTAAAGAAAATTAAAATAATGAGGCAACCATTTAAACCACCTTCCTTAAACTTTTTAATTTCAGGTCGTGTTACGGTTAAATAAAGTGATTTTGGTTGATATGGAAGACATTCATTTGAAAAATATGTAGTGACTGAAATGTATGGTTGTTATTTGATTCCAGACTTCTCGTTATCTTGTTATGAGCTGAAGCTTTCCAAACCAAAATCCATGGTTTTACAGGGAACAGATTTTAACACCAATTACAGAGAGTGGTGAAAATGGATTACCGGTGAATGAGAAATAATTTAACTGCCTAAGTTTCATAATCTAAATATAAGAAATATTTTGAGGGGTTCCACAATTTCTTCTTATTAAAATAATAATATGTCATGTTGGCAACATTTTCAACAAGATAACTTCATGTTTTAATGGCCAATGGAGACCAATAATTTTAGATATATTCCAAGATATCTTGTCATTGTGTGAGTATAGAAATATCTGTAATTGAAAATGTGTAAGTCTGTACAAATATTTATATTTTATAACAAAGTGTTCCTTAAGTATTTGTGTGATCATATTTGTACATTTATATATGTGTAGCTGAAACTTAGAAATATGATGTATTTTTTGTTATATTTTGATGTTTATAGCATATCTAGCTTACCAAAGAACATATTGAGCCAGGTGTGTTTTTGTAACTGGAAAAAGTCCCTTCATTATTTATGTGATTGTATTTTGTGCAGCTATACTTCTCAAAAATAGAAATAAAAGTAATATTTTTGTTATTTTTGGGTGTATACAATGTGGTCAAAATAGTAAAAAGTGTATTTTATATAATAAGATGTTGAAGATATACCAGTAAAGTTTAATTTCAGGAAAAATTATGTAAATTTTGTATTATTTACTTCAACTGCATTGAAAAGGAATTTGAATGAACCGGGTTTATACATTCCATACTAGTTTTCTCTTTCTACTTCAATACCACAAAAATTTCTGCAATAGAATCATTTAATTCTAAAAATTCTGTCAGTTGTGTGATATACAAAGAATTCTATGTGTGTATTAATTACAGATGTAGGTATGCTAGCTAACAACACTAACTGGAATTTTTTTGTAGTAAAGACCACTAGTCACAGGCGTTGAGGAAATCACTTTTGCTAATACTGTTTCTGTGGACCGATTGAATACTATACTTTTTTCTATCACAAAACTAAAAATTTTCTTGGGAAGCAAAACTTTGCTGTCATAGAAACAATGAAGCATTTTGTACAAAATTTCGAATGGCGCTATGGAAGATAAACTGATGGTAGGTTATCAACCTTTATTGAGAACATAATTTATAGGCAATTCTCTTGTGGAGGAATCTACATCTTCATGAATGAAAAATATTCCACTTTTTTAAAAAAAGGGGCAATATTCGATAGCTTTCCAGTCTACACCTTCATCTAAATCTACATCTACACAGATACTGTAAAAGCTACTACACAATGCGTAACATGAGGGTACCCTGTACCACTACCAGTCATTCCCCTTCCTGTTCCACACGCAAATAGAGTGAGAGAAAATCGACTATCTATACGCCTCCATATGAGCCGTAATTTTTCGTGTCTTATCTTCATGGTATACTGGCGGCAGTAGAATCGTTTGTCATTCAGCTTCAAATATTGGTTCTCCAAATATTCTTAAAAGTGTTTCTTGATAAGAACGTCACCTTGCAAACAGAAACTCGGATTTTAGTTCACAAAGGATCTCTGTAACACGTGTTGATCAAACCTACTGATAACGAACCTACTGGTACCAAATCTACTGGTAACAAATATCTGAACTGCTTCGATGTCTTCCTTCCATCACATCTGATACGGATCCCTAACACTCGAGCACTACTCAAGGGTAGGACGCACCAGCGTCCTATGCACTGTCTCCTTTGTAGGTGAACCAAAAGACACTGATAATACTGTATCCGAACATCACAGGTTTGTTTTTCCTACTCATCCTCATTAACGTACATTTTTCAAAATATACAACTAGCTGCCATTAATCAAACCAACTAGAAATGTTGTCTAAGTTGTTTTGCATCTTCCTACAGTCACTCAACTTTGGCATCTTACCACATACCGCAGCATCACCAGCAAAGAACCGCAGATTGCTGCCCAACCCTGTCCGCCAAATAATTTACGAATATAAAGTACATTCGCGGTCTATCACACTTCCATGGAGCATTCCTGATGATAACTTTGTCTCCGATGAACACTCGCCATCGAGGATAACATACTGGGTTGTATTACTTAAGAAGTCTTCGTGCAGCTCATATACCCTCACATACCTGTGTACTTATTTATACGCGCGTATCTTCATTAACAGCCTGCAGTGTGGCACCATGTCAACGCCTTCCGGAAATCTAGAAATTCGGTATCAGCCTGTTGCCCTTTTTATGTAATTCCAGCATATCATGTGAAAAAAGGGAAAGATTGGTGAATAATATTCCACAACGGATCACAGTGTAATATTTTCACTCAGAATTTCAAATCACCAGTTCCTTTTCCATTAGCCTAAAAGATTTAAATTGATTTTTAAATCTCAACGTCTTTTTTACTGGCACGATTGTTAATCTCCACTTTTGTCCTTACTCCTCCACTAAATTATTCACTCATTCCTGGATCTGCAGACATGTAGGAAATAGTTTCCACGAGACAGCATTCTTTACATTTCTTTTGGAATGGACAGGTACATGCAGTACTTGACTTCAGCAAAATGACTTTAAAATGTGCCCTTTTTACAGAAAAGTTTGACCAATGAATAACTTCTAACCATGGTTTAACTAAAATATTCAAGAGTAGAAGATTTTTTAATCGCCCAATGGAAAATGAATAGGGGCACGAATGAATCTTTGGCTGATAGAAAATCATAATGAAGAATGGCAGCTTCCTTTCATAATTCATAGTGTAGATGCGATCTCCATTACAGGCATATCACGTGCTACGATGATGTCTAGACACATACTGATACCATGAAATACAACAGCCACTTAGAAGTAATATTGAACAATACGAAGTATATTAGTCTCATCAGTGCTGACATACCGTACAGACTGTAAGGGCATGCAAAAAGTTCAAAACGTTACTGCTGGTAACAGTTGCTTTCAGTAGGACTAATAGTTTCTCTAAAAGCAAAATTCACTGTAAATTTCATCCTCAGATCGAGTAAACTTTCAAAAGTGAATATAAGGGCATGTATACAGGCCTAATTTTGTACCAAATTCATAAATCAAAGGAAATAAGCCAAAGATGGTTTAGCGAATGTCCTAATTAAAATAAACAATTCATTGTGTAGCGACCAACCACCCACCCAAAATTTGCACTTGTCTCATAATGGACAATGTGGAAACAGATCCACACTGTTTGAGAAATTAGAACAAAAGGAACTTCCACACACGCCAGAACACTTCAGAAAATTTTAAATCAGTGTGATACAACGAAAACAGTACGCCAACTTCGCAGATGGACACGTGACATACCGATGCTATTTCGGTAATAGAGACAACATATAGCTCTTTGAAGAACGGACTTTAAGTCAGAGACTAAATGTTCATCTATAGACTTGAAAGTGTTGCAAATATATTAGATCTCGCGTAAAATTATTAATATTAAAGGTACTATTGAATGAACTTCTTTCATCACACTCCCTTCGAATTTTGTCAGTGTTTGAAATATTGTTTTGCAGATTGGTTATCAGATATAATTCCAAAAATGATCTCCTAACCTCTCACATATGTGTAAAATAATCATAGTATTTGTATGTGACGTACAACATACTGTAATAGACTTGTGGACTAATAGCCACTGATATCACTATGAGTCCCTATGAACCTACAAAATTACTTACGATAACTCTTTTGTTACTAAACAATGTCCTCCAAACATGGCAAAAATATCTTGGGGTCTCAGTCAGTATATTTCTCGAGGAAATAATTGAGATGAACATGTTATTTCTGCACATATTAATTAATGACTTCGAATATTTGACTTCTTATTATAAATTAATGTGATTGCTCAGAAACAAGTATAGCACAAAACAAACATTGCTTCAGTTATAGGAAGGACACATTGCCTTCACGTTCAAGTGTTCAACAAGGTGGATGAACATAAGGAACATGTGAGTCCTCCCTGAAAGCCATGGGTGCATAACAAAATGACATGAAACTATTTCCCTGAAAGAGGAATGAATTTGTCATAAAAATTACATTTTTTTTCTGAGAGAGACTACATATATCAACATATAAGAACTATTATGCAAGAAGAATAGTTGTCCTCCTTGATATACTACCTAATCCCAACACATCCTAATTTTCTTTTATCAATTTACTGACTACAGAGTAGAAGTATATTATTTTGTTCACATAGTTGATAGCATTGTTTTTCACACACAACGATACACAAATGGATCTAGGGGGGTGTTTATAAAATGAAATATGTCTCCAACTGTAGTTGTGTAAGCAAGTGGCATTACAGAGGGCAGGACAAAATTTTTGTTGAAGTTGACAAGGAATACTTTATAGTTGAGGTCACAGACAGATTCGTACCTGTGACTAGAATTCTAAATGATGTCTTCTTCATCCATGGCAATGCTGTTGTGAGGGCAGTTCACTAACCTGCGCAGGTTACGCTTCACTGGCAGTCTGGGTAACCTTTTGGCAACTAGTACCTCACTCTGCCTCAAAGGTGTCTTCAGCATTAGTCCTACTTGAGTACCATTCTGCTAGGTTGTGCGGCATGCGAAAGCAGTCCTCCAAGTTGTTCAAGATGCCGATTAGTCATATTTCAACCTCATCAAGTAGAAATATGCTTCACAACAACAGCCCACCTTTGGACTGGATGATGATAGCATCATTCAGAATTTCATCCATCTTCACGTGTGCCCCTATGTTAGCTCCCCTTCTCAACTCTTAGACATGAAACTATTTCCTCCAAAATGTTCAAGATGCTACATTAGTCATATTTCAATCTCATCAAATAGAAAGATGCTTCACAACAACAGCCCACCATTTGTCTGGATGATGATAGCATAATTCAGAATTTCGTCCATCTTCACGTGTGCTCCTATGTTAGCTCCCCTTCTCATCTCTTAGACATGAAACTATTTCCATAGAGAATTACTGCAGGATTTTGCAGGAGTACATATTCATTATGGATAATTACATTTCACACATAAAAACGTCTCATCATAAATGATGGAAGTGGTGCAGCACCACACTCTAAATGTACATAAAAATGTCTCTTTAACACAGGAAACCAATAGTAGGCAAACAACTCATAAATTACAAAATAATTAAATTCATATCAATATACACTCCTGGAAATGGAAAAAAGAACACATTGACACCGGTGTGTCAGACCCACCATACTTGCTCCGGACACTGCGAGAGGGCTGTACAAGCAATGATCACACGCACGGCACAGCGGACACACCAGGAACCGCGGTGTTGGCCGTCGAATGGCACTAGCTGCGCAGCATTTGTGCACTGCCGCCGTCAGTGTCAGCCAGTTTGCCGTGGCATACGGAGCTCCGTCGCAGTCTTTAACACTGGTAGCATGCCGCGACAGCGTGGACGTGAACCGTATGTGCAGTTGACGGACTTTGAGCGAGGGCGCATAGTGGGCATGCGGGAGGCCGGGTGGACGTACCGCCGAATTGCTCAACACGTGGGGCGTGAGGTCTCCACAGTACATCGATGTTGTCGCCAGTGGTCGGCGGAAGGTGCACGTGCCCGTCGACCTGGGACCGGACCGCAGCGACGCACGGATGCACGCCAAGACCATAGGATCCTACACAGTGCCGTAGGGGACCGCACCGCCATTTCCCAGCAAATTAGGGACACTGTTGCTCCTGGGGTATCGGCGAGGACCATTCTCAACCCTCTCCATGAAGCTGGGCTACGGTCCCACACACCGTTAGGCCGTCTTCCGCTCACGCCCCAACATTGTGCAGCCCGCCTCCAGTGGTGTCGCGACAGGCGTGAATGGAGGGACGAATGGAGACGTGTCGTCTTCAGCGATGAGCGTCGCTTCTGGCTTGGTGCCAATGATGGTCGTATGCGTGTTTCGCGCCGTGCAGGTGAGCACCACAATCAGGACTGCATACGACCGAGGCACACAGGGCCAACACCCGGCATCATGGTGTGGGGAGCGATCTCCTACACTGGCCGTACACCACTGGTGATCGTCGAGGGGACACTGAATAGTGCACGGTACATCCAAACCGTCATCGAACCCATCGTTCTACCATTCCTAGACCGGCAAGGGAACTTGCTGTTCCAACAGGACAATGCACGTCTGCATGTATCCCGTGCCACCCAACGTGCTCTAGAAGGTGTAAGTCAACTACCCTGGCCAGCAAGATCTCCGGATCTGTCCCCCATTGAGCATGTTTGGGACTGGATGAAGCGTCGTCTCACGCGGTCTGCACGTCCAGCACGAACGCTGGTCCAACCGAGGCGCCAGGTGGAAATGGCATGGCAAGCCGTTCCACAGGACTACATCCAGCATCTCTACGATCGTCTCCATGGGAGAATAGCAGCCTGCATTGTTGCGAAAGGTGGATGTACACTGTACTAGTGCCGACATTGTGCATGCTCTGTTGCTTGTGTCTATGTGCCTGTGGTTCTGTCAGTGTGATCATGTGATGTATCTGACCCCAGGAATGTGTCAATAAAGTTTCCCCTTCCTGGGACAATGAATTCACGGTGTTCTTATTTCAATTTCCAGGAGTGTATAATTCAACATAGAAAATCTCTACTTTAACAAGGAGAAACAATGCTTCACATTAAACAAATCAAACATTAACAAATAATGTAATTCGTGTCAGAGAACACATGAATGTACGCACAACATATACTCGTATATGATATCCAGTGTACACATTTCAGATGGTGTTGTTGTGTCATCTTACCTCTTCATTATTTCTCATTTAACCTTCTGGCCAGCTGAATCGCTCCATCCAGGAGGAGCCTCAGTCCATAATATCTAGTTTCGAGAAAACTAGAGTGTGAGATCAAAGCTAAGAGAAAAATTATATGTTGTTTATCGACCGAGTATCACGGTCCTTACAGAGTTTACAGGCATCTAAAGTGTTTTAATTTAGGAAAAAATTGATTTGTGATGATGGACTGAAGTCCTTTCTGCCTGGACAGAAGTAGATTTTTCACGCTTTTAATAGTTTCTTGAGGAAAATATAATGATTCCTTTGTTACTTTGAGGATATGTTTATATTTTAGGAATGTGAATGGATCATGAGCATTAGATAAAACAAAACAACTGGTTTTCAATTAATATTTATTAAGAAAATAAAAGAAGAAAAACAATTCAATATATCATTTTGAGTTTCTTTAGTCATCTTGCTCTTCACTGTCAACAACATCACTTGTGGGCCAATGTGTCAGTTTGTGGTAGAATTCTTCATGCTCATTCGGTATATAAGGTAGTAATCTAGTAATGTCCTTTATTTTTCCTGATTTTATTGGAACTTTCCACATGGGACATGCACAGTAGGGTGGAAAAGTAGAATGTGACATATGAAAAGTGCATTATTGTACTGATTCCAAAATGTACTTTCTGATCTTGAGATATTGACTTCAGTATAGTTTCTTCTGATATGCAGTTCATTTTATAAATAATTGGCCACCACTTCTTGAAATTGAGGATATCCTCTATTTTCACTTCACATACTTCAAATTTCACGGATGTGCTACTTTCTATGATCAGTTTGGTTATTTCATGCACACAATATATTCGATCATGCCTTCTAACGGTGCGTTTGACTGTAGCAAAATCACTGTCACAGGTCAGAAAAGAGTGACCTCTGATTGGAAAGAGTTGCTCGATTTGTTTGTCTGTTAAAAACAGAGGCACTGGTAACTGGATGTTCTGCATAAAATCTATTGCCAGAGATAATACATGGTGTTTATCTTTCAGTTCAGTTTCCGCTTGAAGTTTATTACAGAATTTTTTAGCCTATCTCTTGTGCATCGTTTACTGAGCCACTGCACGCCGTTTCGCCGCATCATTAATATGGGGATTTCGAATCTTAACTTTTAATTCTTCACACAAGCAGCATGCATCCACCTGAGGCCGCCCAAATGACAGGGAGTAGTTTTCAATGAAAAACAAAGCAAATGTCTGGTAGCTACATTTAACGTCAGTATGTTTGTCCTTGAACATTTTATATATCAACTTAATATTGAGTCTTGCGTCTAAATACTTAGTTGTTCTCCCATGTAGCGGCTGTCTCTTACTGGGTAGCTATTAATGTGTTCTCTCATGAGTTGTCTGACTTCGACTGACGAAGCATTTACACTGGGAGTTTTGCCTCTTTTATCATGTGGACTCTGATCTGATATAGACAGCTTTCCCAGTCGTTTCACTCTCTTGTCACTTAAAGCTAAAAGAGCCAGAAATGCTTTGTAACATACCTTCACTTTGGTGTAACTCACAATTAGTTAGTAAGTAAATACTTTGTCGACTTGTCGAATTGAATCGTTTTTTCTAGGTCGACGTTGCTGGACGTTATGTATCTCTATAAGTGACTGAATATGAACATCTTTTCTTCCTTAGAAGGCAAATTATGAAGCCGTATTGAAATAGATTCCCTTTAATCTGCATTGATGTCTTGAAAGCATTTGAACCTCTTGCACATGGAAACATAAAAGAATCCTATATCGAAACATATTCCCAATTTACTGTCATACTAGCGGAGGCGATGCCAAAATGTGCACGGTGAACCAGAGCAGCCTCATCTACGATCCATAGTAAAGTTTAACCAAAACACTAGTTACAGTGTTCAAAAAACTGTCAGTAACACCCAACATAACTAAAAATTAGCTGCAGTCACATCCTGTAATTTTAGCTGTTATGCGTTGTCCTTTATAGTTAATATACTCTTGGCCTTTTAGCTTTACTGTTTTTGAAATATTCCTCTTCCATGTTGAGGCATTCCTTTTCCTTTTCTTCCCTTGTCGTGATGCAGTGGCGCCTTCAAGCTTCAGTTTGTGTATTTCCAAGGACTGGAGGGAATACATTTTTGCTCAGAATGATGGGAACAGCCATAAAGATACGATTTCCATCATAATCTCATTTTCACAATTTTGAGACTGAAGCCCTTTCTGCATGGAGCGATGCAGTTGTTATCTAGTTAGTGATACCACCTTACCTTGTTTTCAACAAACTACCTGTCACCAGTAATACCTCAAATTACTTAATTGCAGAATCCTTTTCCGCTGACTACATTACTACTTTCCACTATTTTCAGTCTTTTGATTGTAGCCTGTATGTCAGTCTGCAGTGGACAAACCTACGACATAGAGCATAATTCCATTCGACATGGTTTTCAGCTTGGAAGATCTGCAAGACATTTATTTAACGAACAAGAGAAAACGGAAGAATATATCGTGATACAAATGGATACACAATTAAATTATTCCACCAAACGAAAATATCTGATCAACTATTAAATAGACTGCACATACAATGGATTGAGAACAGCCATCTGAGGACGAAAGTGATTATACTCTAAAGCACCATCAATTACACAATTATAATAAATGTCTCTCCATCATTGTACCTGCAAATGAAAGCAGAGTTGTTATAATATTAACATAATGAATTTCATAGTTATTGTAGCTGCCCCTCCTTCACTCTACATTTATGTAGGCATTTTTCACAAAAAAATTTAAAAGTAATGTCATGAATATAGTTCATGTTATGATAAATGACGCTACGTTTTTCTCTAAACAACACCTGACAAGATAAAATGTTCATCAGTGTAAAATATTATAGCTCACACTAATCACCTAAGTGACATCACATTTAGCTGAGTTGCATGCAAGTTCTAAGGCCTCCGATTTTTTTTCTCTGGACCGGAAAGAGATTGAAACATGCGCATTGTTTTAAAATGAGGCCGCGTTCATTGTCAATACGTTCCAGAGATGGCAGCACGATATGGCAGATGGAATTTTACCGCCAGCGGCGAGAATGAGAACTGTTTTAAATACTTAAAATGGCGACGTTTTCCTAACTTGAACAGCTTGCAATCATTCGTTTTCTGAATTTGCGTGGTGTGAAACCAATTGAAATTCATCGACAGTTGAAGGAGACATGTGGTGATGGAGTTACATATGTGTCGAAAGTGCGTTCGTGGGTGCGACAGTTTAATGAAGGCAGAACATTGTGTGACAACAAACCGGGGTGGAGAGAATTGTTTTGGGGGATCGCCGAATGACTGTTGAACAGATCGCCTCCAGAGTTGGCATTTCTGTGGGTTCTGTGCACACAATCCTGCATGACGACCTAAAAATGCGAAAAGTGTCATCCAGGTGGGTGCCACGAATGCTGACGGACGACCTCATCGCTGCCCGTGTGGCATGTTGCCAAGCAATGCTGATGCGCAACGACAGCATGAATGGGACTTTCTTTTCGTCGGTTGTGACAATGGATGAGACGTGGATGCCATTTTTCAATCCAGAAACATAGCGCCAGTCAGCTCAACGGAAGCACACAGATTCACCGCCACCAAAAAAATTTCGGGTAACTGCCAGTGCTGAAAAAATGATGGTGTCCATGTTCTGGAACAGCGAGGGCGTAATCCATACCCATTGCGTTCCAAAGGGCACTACGGTAACAAGTGCATCCTACGAAAATGTTTTGAAGAACAAATTCCTTCCTGCACTGCAACAAAAACGTCCGGGAAGGGCTGTGCGTGTGCTGTTTCACCAAGACAACGCACCCGCACATCGAGCTAACGTTACGCAACAGTTTCTTCGTGATAACAACTTTGAAGTGATTCCTCATGCTCCCTACTCACCTGATCTGGCTCCTAGTGAATTTTGGCTTTTTCCAACAATGAAAGACACTCTCTGTGGCCCCACATTCACCAGCCGTTCTGCTATTGCCTCAGCGATTTTCCACTGGTCAAAACAGACTCCTAAAGAAGCCTTCGCCGCTGCCATGGAATCATGGAGTCAGCGTTGTGAAAAATGTGTACGTCTGCAGGGCGATTACGTCGCGAAGTAACGCCAGTTTCATCGATTTCGGGTGAGTAGTTAATTAGAAAAGAAATCGGAGGCCTTAGAACTTGAATGCACCTTGTACCAGACAACATGAAATATTGTAAAATTATTTTCTGTGACTAGAAAGTGACAAACAAGATTAATTAATTCATGTGCACAACTTCATTATGTACAACTGGAGCGACAAAATCTAAAGTAAGACAACATATTAAGTTCCATATTCACAAGCTCAGCACCTGTAACTAAAGCAACACAATGTAAGATGTTCCTGAGAAAAATGAAGATATATGAACTTGGCCACAGAAAGTAATCAAAAGTGATAATGCAATAGTCCCCAGAGCAGCTCAACTAAAGAGAAATAATTATTACAGGGAAAGTATAAAAATGTGTAAACGTCGCAATACAGACCACCAAGGCACCTACAATATAAAGAAAGAAACATCATTAACCGAAAATGACAACATTAATTATAATAATAGCATTAAAATACACTCATTTTTCAGCTAAAACGAAAACTCATCACTCTACTGACATGTTTCACTGTATGGCACGCACTGAATTCGTGGCACAGAAGAAATAAGAAAATTATAGCAACGTATTTACCGTATTAGTCATCAATCATGGCACACATTTCCATTCCAACACTACATTGCATAAAATAACTGAACTTCAAAAAGGAAAATGCAAATTGGAGTCTATCACATTTTATTAGCAAAATATGTACTTTATTCCTTATAGCATATTTATGTTCACTCATCAACATATAGGGAAGAAGGAAACAAATGAAACTTAATATTATCATGTCTGAGTCCTAGCTCCTGACCACAATTCATCTCCATATATATCCTTATTTAATCATTCCTTTGGTGAGTAAACTTCAGTTTCCGTTATTTCTCTGCATATTTTTGTAATAAATATACATTTGGCTCTCATATTCTGTAAAATTTAATGTAATTTAGTTTCCCTCTTTATTAAATGACAAGAGGAATGCTTCATTGCTACTCAACGAATAGCGTCTGCTTAATTCATTTACACAACCAGCTGGAGTGCTCATGTTGTTGTTGTTGTGGTCTTCAGTCCTGAGACTGGTTTGATGCAGCTCTCCATGCTACTCTATCATGTGCAAGCTTCTTCATCTCCCAGTACCTACTGCAACCTACATCCTTCTGAATCTGCTTAGTGTATTCATCTCTTGGTCTCCCCCTACGATTTTTACCCTCCACGCTGCCCTCCAATACTAAATTGGTAATCCCTTGATGCCTCAGAACATGTCCTACCAACCGATCCCTTCTTCTGGTCAAGTTGTGCCACAAACTCCTCTTCTCCCCACTCCTATTCAGTACCTCCTCATTAGTTATGTGATCTACCCATCTAATCTTCAGCATTCTTCTGTAGCACGACATTTCAAAAGCTTCTATCCTCTTCTTGTCCAAAGTATTTACCGTCCATGTTTCACTTCCATACATGGCTACACTCCATACAAATACTTTCAGAAATGACTTCCTGACACTTAAATCTATACTCGATGTTAACAAATTTCTCTTCTTCAGAAACGCTTTCCTTGCCATTGCCAGTCTGCATTTTATATCCTCTCTACTTCGACCATCATCAGTTATTTTGCTCCCCAAATAGCAAAACTCCTTTACTACTTTAAGTGTCTCATTTCCTAATCTAATACCCTCAACATCACCCGACTTAATTCGACTACATTCCATTATCCTCGTTTTGCTTTTGTTGATGTTCATCTTATATCCTCCCTTCAAGACACCATCCATTCCGTTCAACTGCTCTTCCAAGTCCTTTGCTGTCTCTGACAGAATTACAATGTCATCGGCAAACCTCAAAGTTTTTATTTCTTCTCCATGGATTTTAATACCTACTCCGAATTTTTCTTTTATTTCCTTTACTGCTTGCTCAATATACAGATTGAATAACATCGGGGAGAGGCTACAACCCTGTCTTACTCCCTTCCCAACCACTGCTTCCCTTTCATGTCCCTCGACTCTTATAACTGCCATCTGGTTTCTGTACAAATTGTAAATAGCCTTTCGCTTCCTGTATTTTACCCCTGCCACCTTTAGAATTTGAAAGAGAGTATTCCAGTCAACATTGTCAAAAGCTTTCTCTAAGTCTACAAATGCTAGAAACGTAGGTTTGCCTTTCCTTAATCATTCTTCTAAGATAAGTCGTAGGGTCAGTATTGCCTCACGTGTTCCAGTATTTCTACGGAATCCAAACTGATCTTCCCCGAGGTCGGTTTCTACTAGTTTTTCCATTCGTCTGTAAAGAATTCGTGTTAGTATTTTGCAGCTGTGGCTTATTAAACTGATTGTTCGGTAATTCTCACATCTGTCAACACCTGCTTTCTTTGGGATTGGAACTACACTCCTGGAAATTGAAATAAGAACACCGTGAATTCATTGTCCCAAGAAGGGGAAACTTTATTGACACATTCCTGGGGTCAGATACATCACATAATCACACTGACAGAACCACAGACACATAGACACAGGCAACAGAGCATGCACAATGTCGGCACTAGGACAGTGTATATCCACCTTTCGCAGCAATGCAGGCTGCTATTCTCCCATGGAGACGATCGTAGAGATGCTGGATGTAGTTCTGTGGAACGCCTTGCCATGCCATTTCCACCTGGCGCCCCAGTTGGACCAGCGTTCGCGATGGACGTGCAGACCGCGTGAGACGACGCTTCATCCAGTCCCAAACATGCTCAATGGGGGACAGATCCGGAGATCTTGCTGGCCAGGGTAGTTGACTTACACCTTCTAGAGCACGTTGGGTGGCACGGGATACATGCGGACGTGCATTGTCCTGTTGGAACAGCAAGTTCCCTTGTCGGTCTAGGAATGGTAGAACGATGGGTTCGATGACGGGTTGGATGTACCGTGCACAATTCAGTGTCCCCTCGACGATCACCAGTGGTGTACGGCCAGTGTAGGAGATCGCTCCCCACACCATGATGCCGGGTGTTGGCCCTGTGTGCCTCGGTCGTATGCAGTCCTGATTGTGGCGCTCACCTGCACGGCGCGAAACACGCATACGACCATCATTGGCACCAATGCAGAAGCGACTCTCATCGCTGAAGACGACACATCTCCATTCGTCCCTCCATTCACGCCTGTCGCGACACCACTGGAGGTGGGCTGCACGATGTTGGGGCGTGAGCGGAAGACGGCCTAACGGTGTGCGGGATCGTAGGTCGGCTTCATGGAGACGGTTGCGAATGGTCCTCGCCGATACCCCAGGAGCAACAGTGTCCCTAATTTGCTGGGAAGTGGCGGTGCGGTCCCCTACGGCACTGCGTAGGATCCTACGGTCTTGGCGTGCATCCGTGCGTTGCTGCGGTCCGGTCCCAGGTCGACGGGCACGTGCACCTTCCGCCGACCACTGGCGACAACATCGATGTACTGTGGAGACCTCACGCCCCACGTGTTGAGCAATTCGGCGGTACGTCCACCCGGCCTCCCGCATGCCCACTATACGCCCTCGCTCAAAGTCCGTCAACTGCACATACGGTTCACGTCCACGCTGTCGCGGCATGCTACCAGCGTTAAAGACTGCGATGGAGCTCCGTATGCCACGGCAAACTGGCTGACACTGACGGCGGCGGTGCACAAATGCTGCGCAGCTAGCGCCATTCGACGGCCAACACCGCGGTTCCTGGTGTGTCCGCTGTGCCGTGCGTGTGATCATTGCTTGTACAGCCCTCTCACAGTGTCCGGAGCAAGTATGGTGGGTCTGGCACACCGGTGTCAATGTGTTCTTTTTTCCATTTCCAGGAGTGTATTATATTCTTCTTGAAGTCTGAGGGTATTTCGCCTGTTTCATACATCTTGCTCACCAGATGGTAGAGTTTTCTCAGGACTGGCTCTCCCAAGGCCGTCAGTAGTTCCAATGGAATGTTGTCTACTCCGGGGGCCTTGTTTCGACTCAGGTCTTTCAGTGCTCTGTCAAACTCTTCACGCAGTATCGTATCTCCCATTTCATCTTCATCTACATCCTCTTCCAATTCCATAATATTGTCCTCAAGTACATCGCCCTTGTATAGACCCTGTGTATACTCCTTCCACCTTTCTGCCTTCCCATCTTTGCTTAGAACTGGGTTTCCATCTGAGCTCTTGATGTTCATACAAGTGGTTCTCTTATCTCCAAAGGTCTCTTTAATTTTCCTGTAGGCAGTATCTATCTTACCCCTAGTGAGATAAGCCTCTACATCCTTACATTTGTCCTCTATCCATCCCTGCTTAGCCATTTTGCACTTCCTGTCGATCTCATTTTTGAGACGTTTGTATTCCTTTTTGCCTGCTTCATTTACTGCATTTTTATATTTTCTCCTTTCATCAATTAAATTCAATATTTCTTCTGTTACCCAAGGATATCTACTAGCCCTCGTCTTTTTACCTACTTGATCCTCTGCTGCCTTCACTACTTCATCCCTCAAAGCTACCCATTCTTCTTCTACTGTATTTCTTTCCCCCATTCCTGTCAATTGTTCCCTTATGCTCTCCCTGAAACTCTGTACAACCTCTGGTTCTTTCAGTTTATCCAGGTCCCATCTCCTTAAATTCCCACCTTTTTGCAGTTTCTTCAGTTTTAATCTACAGGTCATAACCAATAGATTGTGGTCAGAGTCCACATCTGCCCCTGGAAATGTCTTACAATTTAAAACCTGGTTCCTAAATCTCTGTCTTACCATTATATAATCTATCTGATACCTTTTAGTATCTCCAGGGTTCTTCCATGTATACAACCTTCTATCATGATTCTTAAACCAAGGGTTAGCTATGATTAAGTTGTGCTCTGTGCAAAATTCTACCAGGCGGCTTCCTCTTTCATTTCTTAGCCCCAGTCCATATTCACCTACTACGTTTCCTTCACTCCCTTTTCCTACACTCGAAATCCAGTCACCCATGACTATTAAATTTTCGTCTCCCTTCACTATCTGAATAATTTCTTTTATTTCATCATACATTTCTTCAATTTCTTCGTCATCTGCAGAGCTAGTTGGCATATAAACTTGTACTAGTGTAGTAGGTGTGGGCTTCGTATCTATCTTGGCAACAATAATGCGTTCACTAAGCTGTTTGTAGTAGCTTACCCGCGTTCCTATTTTCCTATTCATTATTAAACCTACTCCTGCATTACCCCTATTTGACTTTGTGTTTATAACCCTGTAGTCACCTGACCAGAAGTCTTGTTCCTCCTGCCACCGAACTTCACTAATTCCCACTATATCTAACTTTAACCTATCCATTTCCCTTTTCAAATTTTCTAACCTACCTGCCCGATTAAGGGACCTGACATTCCACGCTCCGATCCGTAGAACGCCAGTTTTCTTTCTCCTGATAACGACATCCTCTTGAGTAGTCCCCGCCCGGAGATCCGAATGGGGGACTATTTTACTTCCGGAATATTTTACCCAAGAGGACGCCATCATCATTTAATCATACAGTAAAGCTGCATGCCCTCAGGAAAAATTACGGCCGTAGTTTCCCCTTGCTTTCAGCCGTTCGCAGTACCAGCACAACAAGGCCGTTTTGGTTATTGTTACAAGGCCAGATCAGTCAATCAATTTTGGCCGAGGTCTCCATTCTTTGTGATGAAGGCTTTTGGTGAAACCAGTGCACAGGTAACACAAGATCTGTTTTACATTGACATATGATGGAATAGGAATACAGAAGTGCACACAATATAGCAAGTGATATGTGTACTGTGATAGCTGCAGTGAACTTATTTTCGCTACCAACATCATATAGACAGTCAATATGTGCACCTGAGGGTTAATATAGTAGCCTCGTATTACATCATGTTTACATTCATCCCCAGAGTCTATTCATACTGGATCATTATTCACTGAACTGGTAAAATCTCCCTACATTTCATATTTATGTCACATGGACCAAGAAACAATCTCCTGCAAACTGAAAACTACCTTGTCATCATGCAAGAGCAGAACCATAATTTCTTTCAGACAACTGTGAAATTGTAAACTTAGAATAAAAAATTTAAGAAAATTTAAACTCACAAAATCTCATTTCATACATACACATTTCTTGTATAGGAACGGCTCTCTACTACATAAGACAGACACTAAAAGTATACTTCATCATCAAATTAAATAATAAATCATCGACAGCGGGTTTTGTACTACTGGCATAAATCTTCCTACCCTAATTAACACCATGTAGTAAATGTCTCTGTGTTGAAAATATCCACTCAGGACCACATGTCACATATCCAGACTCAAAAGAAGCAAATACAAGTCAACATCTTGTGTCAGTTCACTATATCATATAATATTCAGATAAACCCACAGCACTACATCAATATTGTTATCAAAACCACATGAGCAGACATGTTTGGTAACTCAGTCCTACAGCTATCATACAGAATAACACAATATACACATCAAACCAGATGTGACCCTCAAATAAGAAATTATATGATGCATTTAGAAAATTACCTCATCAGCAAATAGAACAAATGTGATAAAATGTCCAACAAATATTGTAAGCGCATTCCTAATCAAGTCATAAAGCTTCAAAAGACGTCATGTCCATCCCGAAATGTGAAACGATACTGTTTCCGTTGCCAGATGGGTGTGAGGTAGTCGTTTATTTTATTTATTGTGGTGAGACCAAGAGAAATGGTACCATCATGTGTTTGGGGTTGATGAGTTTGATGTAAGAGATTTCCAAGACACAATGTTTTAGTTCATGCAGTACTACAGGATCACCTCTCTATGCTCGTACTGGAGTGAAAAATACATTTAATCTAATGTAATCTTGTGACAGAATACATTAAATCATTTTCATTTTCTATAAAAGGAACCATAGCAATTCTGAACTCACTTTGCCAAACTAACACTTAATTCACTATTTATTTACTTATCAATTATCGAGTTTTAGTAATGTCTCTGACAGGTTCATGTCTGGTTCACCTCAATCCTCTAAAACCATATTAACACATAAATTGTGCTGAGTATTTGTTGCAACCAATCATGACTAAGATCCATGTCTGTACTCGTATCTAGTTTCTACTGCATGATCAACAAGCTCAGCCACATGTTCCGACTGAACAGCTGGGACCTTCTCCGAATTAGCATCACTGGCTGGTGTTGTACCATCTGAGCAGGTCCAAACACAGAATTATCTTTCAGTGGCAGGTGGGATCCAAATTGGAAAGCTAATTTTACCTAGTATGACTTTTTCAGTCTTATATTAACACAGAGTCGATTAAACCTTTTGATAGATACCACATGTGGAGAAAAACTGATTTGCTGTTTTCATTCGAGCTGAAGCCTTATATAGTTTCATGAATATTCTTCTGCTGTTTTCATCAACTTCTTTACACCTAAAACTCCTTTCACTTACTTTCAGTCATAATCAGGAATGAATAATATAAATGCAGCATTTTGGAACAAGAAAGTTTCCTTTTTATCTAGTATAGTTCCAAACATTTCGGGGGTGGGGGGAGTGAGTCCCCTGCTACTCCCCTCCTCCCTCTGTGTGGGCCTCAAAACTAAGCTCCACTGTGCTTTAATAGTCAGCTGTGCTACTGCACTCACAGGTTCATCAGTCTTCGTCATATTCTTTTACAATTCCTCCCCTAATCCTTAAATCTGCATCTCAGTAGTTACCTTGAGTGCTTCACCCCCCCCCCCCCCCTCCCCAAATCGGAGTTCTACAACAATTCAACAATTTCCATGACTAGTTGCTTGGTCTTTAACCTGACTCAGAACTTTTTGACTAGGAACACCAGAAAACGCTGTCTTGTCTTTTATATGATCCTCTCTCAAGACAATGACTTATTATGATTTTCAACAGCTTTCTCAATTTAATCTTACTCTTGTTCTGCTACAAGTCTATTCTCCACAGTAGAGATTTTCCTGTCATATTCAGATCGAAACTCTCCAGTCATCTGATTTGTGGGTACATCAAATTTGCTCGAAATGTCCTCCTCAAAATTGTCAAATTTACCTTAAAATTTTGAATTTCTTCCTTTCATTTGCTTTTGTTAGCTCTGCTTTCCTCCTGTGCCTTACTGTACTTATTTTTGACCTTTATTAATCATTTATCTGATTCTTCTTGGCCAATCCTTAACTGTTCTTTTAATTCCTCTGTATAGCTTTTGTTCTGTCTAGCTAACCTCGAACTGTTCACATATCTTCTCACTGAGTGCTTTTGCACCAACGTTATTTACCTTCCTTATAGAGGTCAGTATCACATTGATTATGTTGTGATCAAGAATGTTTTAAGGAGTTTAGAAAACATTCGGCTGTTCCACTTGAACTCTGCAGGTAGTAAGAGTTACAGAATTATTTCGAAACACTTAGTGGATTCCAGTAGTATAACCACTCCATAGTCACCTGTCTCTCCACTTACTTAACACAACTTATTTCCTAAGTCGATACTGCAGAATTACAAAAACACTTTTCTCCTGACAATCGAAATCCGACTGTATTCAACAGGCAGATTGTTCTCACAGTCTTAAATTAAAGTAGAAAGTAATCACTGGAATCAGACTGGGTCACAGACCTCGGTTTTTCATTCCTATCTATACTTCTTCCCATGCTGTTACTTTTTTTGTCCATCTGATTTCCAACACTTCTCTCTGTTTTGTAATAAATGTTGAGGTAGACAAAGCAATAAACAAGCTTTCCTAGTAATACCACACTGAAAATCACGCAAATAGAGTAATTATTAAGCATATGACAATTGAGAAATAATCTTCCACTATACCACCATATCTCTGTGTAGCATCTCAAAGGCAAAAATATCAATTAACAAAATCCGTTATTGTTCCTTAATATCAACAATATGTTTAAGACATAAGTGTGATATCTGAAAAATAAAAAAGAAACAAAGTTTCCACAAATACACATAAAAGGTATAATAATAATTCACTCGAACCTTAATATTAAATGCTAGAAGTTGACAGTCAGTACAAGCAGTTTGTGGCATGCTAAATTTCAGTAGCCAATGTGCAACAGTTGCCATCACAATTTTCAAAGTTGATGTGTATAATTTAAAAAAAATAAAATAAAAATAAAGCTCAATCAACAAGAACATTAACTATAATGTGTGTAGCATTCATAAAGTATGTGAAAATGAATATAAGCTCCACTCTAGAGGATTCACATTCAAGACTTACAAATAAAGAGGGGTTTATGGACCGCTTTCTGACATTACTAAAAGTATAGTTCCTCACTCCTGGTAAATACAATTGTGGAGTTGACAAGGCTTCAACTATCTTTTCACTGTTCAGAGCCGTCTTTTGCAGTTACTTTCAGGAACTTTGATACTGAACTTTACTAAAGATGTTGAAATCACCAACAGGCTACAGATATACTGCATATCCACACGAATAGTCTAGTGTACAGACACAATCCCAGTTAACCAGAAATGATATTTCTAACTAGGGTCCCACACAAGATACATACATTGAAACCCCCATAATGTTTCATCAAATCGAATCAAGAAAGAATAATTTGCTCGCAGAGACTTAGATTCAATACAGACTACTACACAACAATCCTGACAACAAATTAACATCTCAGGTCCTACCCAAAACGGCAAGAAATATCATTTCAGCACAAAATTAAATTAACGTTCATTGCACAAGATCAGAAAGTATTACAGAGCATCAACTGAATATTCCAAAGGATAGTTGGCCACACAAAATGAAACTTTTTTTTATTTGACTGCCCACACAGCACGAACCGCAAATTATGGCAAGCTCCTGAAACTGTTCGACCTTCACTAGTATTATACTTACAAAAAACAGCCATATGTACCCTGAATTCCACTTAAACGGGAAATTGATCCCCAACATCAACACATGTAACGCTAAACCTGATTCTGATCAATGAGTACCACTCTAGGCTCCTATTAAGGCGAAAGCAAAACAAAAATTACTAATTCCAATTAATCTCAAAAAGAAAAATTATGAAAACATGCCAATAAAAATTTATTACACTTCCGTATTACTACAGATGAGCCTAGTTTCAAAAAATCACTCTAACATCTGCTGCTAATGTATCAAAAGTTTGAATTTATCCGCATAATACGTACCCTGAAATCCACTGGTAACGTTATGACACTCCTATACCACACAGAACTGCCCCCCAAAAAAAGGATAAATAATTTAGTTTAACTGTGAGCCATGTAGATTCATCTAATCATGTGTAAATATAGCATTTCTCTCAATAAGCTTCCACCAAATATCAAAAGCAACGAAATAAAGTTGTCCATGGGGCAAGACTCACGCTTAGAACTAAGGAACCCCTGTTGAAGATCGTTATTCGGTTTGGCCACACGACACAACTGACACCGAAATCAATAGACGGGCAAGTCAGATGCTCCTTTATATTCTGCAAGGTCTTATAGGTTCCTAAATTCCCGCCAATCACCGAATTGTGAAAATATTGGAAAACCGGGCGTATTTGGGTGCTTGGTAGACAGAACCTCCTTGGTACGTCCCACCATTTTATACAAAATACCCCTCCTGACAATATATTCATCCAAATGCTCACGTGCCGAAAGCAGTTTCTTAACCGGCCCCAGAGTGGGGTCCTGATCCTGATGGTTGGCAATGTCACTAAACAAATGAGGAATGTCGCCTAACACGACGCAACTGAGATTGCGTTCCACAGCTTCTTGGGCGTTCTCAGTAGATGATTGTTCAGTAAACATACGGCAAAGGACGTCCGCGAGCGCATTCTCAGTGCCTCTAATACACTTCACCTAGAACTGAAACGCCGAAATGCGAACTACCCACCTGGCGATGCGGCCAGTTTTATGCGGCGTGGGTAACACCCAGCTCAATGCTTGACTTATAGCTGAAATTCTCTATGCTCGAGATAAAAGCGATACTTCTCCAGCGGGAACAAGACGGCCAATGCCTCACATTCGTAAACGGAATATTTAAGTTCGGCACTTGTTAAACGACGAGACGCGTACGCTAATGGCTGCCTTTGACCCTCTGACTCCTGTAGGGGGACGGCCGAAATTCCCGCATTAGATGCGTCGGTTTCTGCAATAAATTTTTATTAAAATCGGGCACTCTGAGAACTGTAGGGTTGGCTATAGCTGCCTTAATGTGCTCAAACGCGGCCTCTCGGGCAGGCCCCCATTCAAAACGCACCCCTTTTCGACGCAATTCATTTAAAGGAGCCGCCAACTGAGCAAAATTAGGGACAAAACGTCTAAAATAATTCGCCATGCCTGTGAACCTAGCAATCCCGCATTTATCAGCAGGCGGCGGGAGAGCTCTCAATGCGTTAGTCCGCTCCTGGTCAATGCGAACGCTCTCGCCTGATCCTAAGTGACATAAGAACAATACCTGCTGCGTGGCTGGCCCCTTGCAACCTAGCAAAGACTTGTTGGATATGTTCCAAATGCTCCTGAAATGAACGTTTATAAATCATCAAGTCGTCCAAGTAATTATAAACACAGACTAATTTCAAGTCCCCAAGAATATTATCCAGCAAACGAGTGAGAACGGCTGCGCCAGTAGCCAAACCAAAGGGAACCCTGTTAAACTCAGACAGATTCCAATCAGTACAAAATGCTGTAACATGCTTACATTCATCGGCTAAGGGAATCTGATAATAGACATGATTCAGATCGATCACGATGAACCAATTAGCCCAGGCAAATCAACTAAAAGAGTTATGAAGATCAGGTAAAAGGACTAATTCGAAAACAACATCGGTGTTCAGGTGGTGATAGTCCACAACAGGAGGAAAATCTCGCCCCTGATCCTAAGGAACAAGGAACATGGGGGAAGCATAAGCAGATGTAGAATGCCTAACAACACCTTGCTCGAGCATTTTAGAGATCTTTCCTCTTAGTATCTTTACCTTAGGTGGTGAGAGAAGATATGGGACTGGCTGATGGGAATATGGTCAGATAGACGAATAAGGTATTCAAGAACATTAGTAACCCTGAGTTTATCACAGAGAAGCTCGGGGAACCTCTGCAACAAATCTCCTAGTTCAGAGGCCTGCTGTGAAGACAGATGAGTAAGATCAAACTCATTAACTTTAGCATCAACAGCCAGCATGCAGGCATTTCGATGCACCTTACGCTTAGTATATTCTCAGAACCCAAACTTCTGAACAGAAGCGAATCTAAAGAAGAAGGTGTACACGGAAAAATCCAAGACAAGACCAGTTTCACTGATAAAATTACATCACAAAATCAAATCGACCGGCAGGTTCTTAACCAACGCCAAAGACAAGGACCAGAGGAATTCCCCAACCGATATACTCCCTCGGACCCATCCATGCAGAGGCAACACCTGCCCATTGGCAACCCGACATCTCTGCACCGTAGAAGGGATCGACTTAAGTTTCGTAAGGTGACCAAATTCAAGAAACCATTCCAAGCTCAACAATGAAAAGGAGCTACCCGAATCCAAAAGGGCACAAATAGGTTCGCCACCGACTCGAGAACAAATATAAGGCAGGGGAAGTGACGATCGAGCAACGAAAACGGTCACACCAAGGTTTAAAGGTTCGATCCCGAGGCCGCTCCCCAGCACGGCGTCATTTATTGTCTCTGGGTGCGCGCGGTTGAACGAAAGAACGAACTAAGTGACCTATTCGACCGCACCTGAAGTAACGCCGCGGTTCTTTTTTAGCAAACTCAGCAGAAGTAGATAATCCGGAGTTGTCCTTGATAACGCCCGCGGGCTGAACCTTAGCTTCACGGCATGGATCGCCCGCGAGCGGTAACGCAGATATCGCTCCAAGGGCGGCACGAAGTTCTTCCCAGGTGGAGAGACGACTACGGAAAACAAGGTGCGACTTATCCGCCGCTCACATTCCCCTCAGGACAACAGAAACTAACTCCATTTCTGGCAAGTCGACTAACAAGGCCAAGCAGGCCGTCTTGACTCTACCCACATGTTGATGTAACTCCTCCTTATCTAGCTGCATCTGCCAAATATAGTGACACCAGAGCTGTTTGCGAACTCCCATGGTCAATCTTTCGTTAATTACAAGCTTTCTCAACCGCTACACGGAAAACCACTCTGCCATGGCTCTGGATACGAACGTCTTCAATTCCCCTCTAGCTAACGGATACAATAGCGACAAAACTAATTGATACGAAACGCCATAGGCATCAGCATGCTGCTCAAGGCGCACCAAGAACCGTAATAACCTTTCGATTTGCTCGAATTGGTCTATCGCTATTTCTGTGATGTCCCGAAAGAGATGCAACAGATGATTAGGCAATTTAGCAAACCCTGCGTCCAATCTCTCGGGAGACATAAGTGTATCATTCCCGGGCTGGCTCGTGCACCCCCCTAAAGACAGCAAGTCCTGTTCCCCAGTTCTCTTCCCATGAAGCTCTAAACATGTAATCTTAAACTGCAACTCATTAATCACGGACTCCAATTCAGTGGTTGATTCCTTATAACGATCCTCTAATGCCCTTAAATCCGCTATCTGGTTGGTTAAATGTACTAACAGTGCCCGCACTCTGTCTGACTACCACTAGGTCGAGTGTCTTCCAAAAAGCTAATGGTGTCCTCAAGGCACCTAACAGACTTACACAAAAAACTCAATGGCTGCTTCTGTCTCAACCACAACATCCGGCGTGACGTCAACCAGCTGAAGAATGGTAGCACGCAAACGGGCGGCTAAGTCCGGGACACTACTGTCAATTAGCTGGCTCCTTATCGCCAGCTCATAAATGAGATGGTCCATCCTCAGTAGGCCGATCCCAGGGCACTGCCTGACCACCTTCAGAATTGGTCACCTGAAACAACCAAATATCAAAGACAAATATCATGTAACACTGCCAGAGTTACAATTTGACCCAACTGTAACTGTAATGGGAATATTACAATCGTAGCCACGCTCTGCTACCACTGAGACGTGGGACTTAGGGAAAGCAGAAAAAGGTGTGGACGGGGCCTAATCAGTTATAGTTGGTTGCACAGTAAACACATACACTTTATTTAAGGAAATAATTTTGTTTAAAAACAATCATTTAAAAAAATTGCCTGCAATACAAGCTACCCTGACGGCTGAAGGCCTTATTAAGAGGGAATTCAAAACTATTTGTCGGCTGAAGGCCACAAGCAATACTTCAGAAATATTAACGGCTGCAGGCCTTAATTACAAATGAGGAAGATCATTACACGTAAAAAATACCGAAATAATTTTAAAACAATCTTTTTTTTAAAAAAAAAATACTGTGACACAAGCTACACTGACTGTTGAAGGCCTTATTAAGAAAGAATTCAAAATTATTTGTTTGCTGAAGGCCACAAGCAATAGGAATAATTTAAACAAAATATTATTTTTAAACAATTGACACAATCAGACCAAATAAAAAGGGAGTGATACACAGACAGTGCCCCAAGGGTTGACCTGAGAAAAGTCCCTACAGCTGCGTAAGCTGTGAGACAGGCAGCCAAGAGTTATGGTCACCTAACAGGACGGCAACTCAAACTAGGGACAGTTTAAACGCCGATCAATCCTCTTACTACGTCCACCTAACGTGTGATAACCAGTACAACGATGGAATAATTCAAGCGAGGGCGAAGTGACAAACTGCACTGCATCTTCAGAATCCATTGTTTAAAACATCGAAAGGCAGAAGGAACCACTACAACCAAGGTAGACAAAAGAAACCACAATCCACACCGTAGTCATGAAGGCTGTCGAACTACACGTCGTGATGGACAGCATCAGCAAGATGAGGAAAAGTACACTGCTGCAAAAATACGCTACCCTCCAGGGCAGGTAACTGGGACGTTAGCGGCCACTAAGTAAAATACCGCTGGTTGCACTTCACCAAATAATAACACAAAGATTAAAAACTAATAACAGGCAGTAAAAGACGGCTAATAGATTCCGTCAACTCGACACGCTCCACTTGCTGCTGTTCGTCTCACGGCGACCCTCGAGCAGCAACGCACGAACGAAAGGGGTGATCACCAAAATGGTTTCACTACTGGATTAATGTTCACTCGACTCAACGCGCTGGGTCGGTGGACAACGAGGTTGTGGCCCTCGTAACTACAGCCCCTCGATCCGGCAATGCCAGTGTGCCGCCAGCGGTCCAAGCATATCTCCGGCTGCCGGACTTCTCTGCTGCTCCGTCCAAACCGAACTCCCGACACACCCGACCCGGAAAACACTTCACGTCCTTCCAAAGATAGTACAGGTACTAGATATCGATAAACACTGCTTCTGCCATCTGTGAACAGACAACGCTAGCAAACGTAGTGCCTCCAGTAAACAGAAGAAGAAAACGTGACGCCACCATTACACGATGCCAACCTGCCAACGGCACCAACGCGACCGGCACACGGTTAAGTGAGGTGATCCACATGAGTGCTAAAAGCAGTCCTTTAAAGGTAGATTACACCATAAATCGCTCGAATATAAAGGCTGACATCTCAACTGAGTACCTAGCGGTTACAATTACAAATAACTTAAGTTGAAACGATCACATAGATAATGTTGTGGGAAATGCGAGTTAAAGAGTGCGATTCATTGGCAGAAAACTAAGAACATGCAACACATCCACTAAAGACACTTCCTACTCTACCTTCGTCTGTCCTGTGCTAGAACACTACTGTATGGTGTGGGATACGTATCATACAGCAGTAACGGAGGACATCGAAAAAGTTCAATAAAAGGCAGTGCTTTGTCCTTTCGCGAAATAGGGCTCAGAGTGTCACAGATACGATGAGCAAGTTAGGGTGGCAATCAGTTGCGGCGAGATCTTTTCACCGAAATTTCAGTCACCGAATTTCTCCTCCGAAAGCTAAAATATTTCGTTCACGCCGATCTACATAGGGAGAAATGATTATTGTAACAAAATAAGAGAAATGAGAGCTCACTTGGAAAGATTTAAGTATTCGTTTCATCCGTGTGCCTTTCGAGAGTGGAACGGTAGAGAAAAAGTGAGAAAGTGATTCAGTGAACCCTCTGCCTGGCACTTAAGTGTGAATGGCGGAGTAGACATTTAGGTGCAGATCTTCATATTAACTGTGAGTTATTTTTCGATGAAACCTTTCCCAGTGAGATGTATTTCACTGTGTTTCTGTACTCAGATCAAACGACACCTTTTCTTATACGTTTTTTTGCGAAATTCAGAATATCTTTTCTACTGTTCGCAGTTCAGATGTGCTGTGATGTGATGATACGCAGCTATAATTTAGGAAGTGCAGGTACTTTTAATTTATTTTTGAACTACTGAGTTTCTTTGTGCCTATTTTATTTCAGTTGCAAATATGCTACAATAATTAGATAAAAAGACAGCTCTCTTTAGTCATTGTCATGTGAAGTTAAATGTTTTGTGAGAGACAGATTCGAGAAAAATGCATTGAAGTATGAGTAATTTATATTTTGAGTTCCTGTGGAAAAATAATTCATTAATTATTCTGTATATTAAAGTATTAATCTGTGATTATATTGGCGCTAAAAGTTTTTCTTATATCTAATAATTACTACCACCTACTTCAGGCTTGTTTTTAATCATTTTTCAAGTAGTACATACGCATATCGACAACATTCCGGCACTAACCACGTGTACGTCAGTAACAGGTTTAGCAAACTGGTGGACATGTACGTAGAGAAGTAATTACTCCATTGACAATCTTTAACATTATCAATGGTATTTATTATAAATAACTTAACGAATAGATAAAATAAGGTAGACCACGTTGAGTGTCACCACTCGTGTTGATGCACACACTGTACAGAAGTGTTTTTGACATGTGTCCGTGAATGTACCACTTAACAGTAGCTTGAAAGCCCGAACAGTTCTGTAGTCTATGTCGAAACATTTTTAATTTGTTAAAAAGTTTGCAACTTCCTTGAAACCGTGCTTGTAACATTTTGGCTGATTTCTGGTGAATGTGAAACAAAAGGCAAAAAAATAATTTATTCCATGCTAGAGAATTTATTTCGAATTTTTTCCTTTACTTTTTGCTCTTGTTCGTCCATCACAAATACAGATGTGCCTGAAATAATTAACAATGACCTCCTCATTGCTCATCGACAACTAGTGTTACAGCAAACTTGGTACGCACAGATTATGTTTTACATCATTTACAGCACAACATGGGGCATTTACTCCAGCGGTAATAACATTACAGAGACATATTTTACCCGATTTTAAAATAGTCATTTCGTGTCTCTGTTCAGTACAAATTTTGCAAATGATTTTGAATTAAGTTCCCAGAGACCTACGAACCTGTAATTGTAGTGTAGAACTGGATGAAAATGCAATATTAACTAGCTTTCTTTTCTGGTGAATGGCGGAGGTAGCTTTACGTACCACAGCCATTTCCGCCTTTCCCTGTTCCAGTCGCAACTCGTTGGTGGGAAGAACGATTGCTGGTAAACCTTCATGTGAGCTCGAATTTCTCTAATTTGTACTTTCACTGCCTTTTAGCGAGATATATTAGTTTAGTCAGATGAAAAGAAACTGAAATTGAACTGAAATTTACCACTTGTCCCTGTTGTAATCTCATCAAAATTATAAAATTCCTTTGAAGAATATTACGAAGGAAAGACTAAGAAGCAGAAAAATATTATTTAAATAAAAATTAATTTCAAATTGGAGAAAACCGTATAAAACCATTTCTACTAGCTCCATACAGACATCCGATCCCATGCAAATAGACCTGAAAATTTATGATTGTGAACTTTTAATATTTGTGAAAATACATGTAACATTTAAAATGAAAAACCTGGAGTGCATGCAGCACATAATTAACTCATTAATAGTTCATCTCCTTGTTATTACATGTTGAATGCGCCCTATGTTTTTCGTATTAAATCTCGTAAGTGTTTTTATAAACATTAAAAATTACAACCAAACATTCTCAGGTCTATCTGTATGACCTTAAATATCTGTATGGGGCTAGATGAAATAATTGTATACTCTTTAGTCTATTTTAAAAAATGTGGCATATTAAAAATTCATCTTTATTGAAATAATTATTTGAATTCTGTGTGCCGCAACGCACTGAAACCACACTGTAAACAAGTACAAAATTTATTCACTTGTAAAGAAAATAAACATCGTGTGCAGGAAAGCATATTGTTCTCATTTACTTGAAAGCAAGCGTGAAGTTCCGATATGTATCCTTTCAATGTGTACTTCTCCTCCAGAAGTACACCAAAAAAATTAGTCACCGGAAATCATAGCCATGGTTAAAGTCCGGTCCAACACTGCGTGAATGATATGCAACATGTCATATTTTTTCTATTTACCTTGTGAACAGCCACAGGAGGAAACATTACTTGAAAAAATACAGGACACTAATCTTGGGGCTATTCCAGATCAGTTCCAAGATGACAGTTTATCTTTTCTGACAATAGAATATGCTAGTATCGTCAGTTTAACGGTTTTGGCGCAGTGATAACACCGGTTCCCATCAGATCACCGAAGTTATGCACTGTCGAACTTGGATAGCAGTTGGACGGGTGACAGTCCGCGTCTGCCGAGGGCTGTTGGCAAGCGGGGTGCACTCAGTCATTGTGAGACAAACTGAGCAGTTACGTGATTGAGAAGTAACTAACAACGGCTGCGAGAGAGGTATGCTGACCACAAGCCCCTCCATATCCGCATCCAGTGACGATGCGTATGAGCTGAGCATGACACGGCGGTTGGTCAGTACCGTTTGGCCTTCAAGGTTTGTTCGGGCACAGTTTAGTTTTTAGTATTATCTGCAGATATAGCGCATGTTGACTGAAGAGTTACATGTTCTTAAACGGTCACTGTAACTGAACAAACAACAAGCAGGATTCGTATGTGCCTTTCATGTTGTATCCATGAGATGTCAGTTTTCATTCGCCCTGATGGGACACATTCTCCTAGTTCAGCAGTTTGTTGTCTATGAAACTCTAAACTGTATTTTATAAAACACACTTCGAGGATGTGCAGCTAATTTGCCACAAACGATGCTCAGTATACCAATATTATGAGCAATATTGTAGTCCCATCATTGTGAAAACTACATCCTCAAGAAATAATGTTTCCACTGGGCCAGTCTCCTACACATATGGAAACAATGGTACAAGTGTGGTTTACAGTACGGAATGAGATTTCTCTTCTCGATTGGCCTCCTTCTGCATGGATCTAAGCCTCATTGAAAACGCGTAGGCTTAGACGAAACGGACCATGCGACCTTTGGAAAGCAATTCTGTCTACGTAGGAGGAAGTGGCAGAAAATGAGAGAGTTATTACCCATTTCTTTGTTCTATTCATTTTGTTATTTCTACAGATTAAAAGAAGCAACGGAGAAACCCAAAAAATATTTCAGTAGCCCAGATACGAAACAAACTTTGTTGCCAAGCAAATGTGTACTAGACACCAACTTCACCACTGAGCTTCAGCTTCCGACATCTAGATACCTTCTACCGCTCTTGATACCACGTCACGAAGCGAAGTTCCTTTAGTATGTCTGCTATGCTGCAAGCGACGTGTGCACATTTTTCTCGCGTGCTTTTAGAAGGTGCTTCCTTATGTTAAGTGCCAGAAAGGTGTTATTCCTTCTAGTAAAATCACAGTTACAAGTGCTCTTCACAGGCTACTTATGAGCAGATGTGTACACCTCGCATTGTGATTGGCTCCTGTGTAAGACGGGGCGTAATTAGTGGCTTACGGAAGATGCTTGGTCTCCCTATATCGACATTGAACACAACGGGCTATTTCGATTTCGCACTTTTGCCAAGAACATCAGAAATTCATGAGTAAAACATATATGGCTGATGGCGATTAAGCACGTTTTGTGCAGGAGGCGACCTCTACAAAAAAAAAAAAAAAAAAAAAAAAAAAAACAAAGAAAGACGGGAATGCTGTTTCAGATACGTGATAGTGCTGGTCAACAAGCAATGCCAGCCAGAGGCAAAACCAATATTTGCCATTTGTTTTATCATGCCCGCAAGTGGTCACAGCGAACGGAAATTTTCTGCGGTCATAACCAGTCTGGCGTGCACTGTTATATAATTCGGCCACAGCTGCGCTCGTAAATTAACAACTGTGAAGCGCTGGTAACGCAAGTACTCAGCACCGCGGCACTTGTTCTCTGACAGTAGCACACTGCATGCGCGTGTATACACACTGTTATGAATTAAACAGCAAGAAGCACCTATACTACCAGTAGCCCGTAGTGAACAACGGAAGTATTTACGACAATTGTGTTCCAGGCGCAATGGTTAAAACATTAACATTGATTTTTTTATACATTTTAAGTCTATTTCCATGCTAGTAGGTTATTTATACGGCGTTAAAAAGGAAACAAAAGTACTTGGTGCGAGTCATTTGCTCGATAAAGGCAGCAATTTTAAACTGCCTGCCCTTCACAGGAAAGACAGAATGATTTCTCCACTTTCTTGGTTCAAATGGTTCAAGTGGCTCTGAGCACTATGGGACTTAACATCTGAGGTCATCAGTCCCCTAAACTTAGAACTACTTAAACCTAACTAACCTAAGGACAGCAAACACATCCATGCCCGAGGCAGGATTCGAACGTGCGACCGTAGCGATTGCGCGGTTCCGGACTGAAGCACGTAGAGCCACTCGACCACACCGGCCGACTCACCACTTTGTACAACCATCATTGATAAATTCGCCTACGTCATGAAATTTTGAATATATGCAGACTGAAGCGACGATTGAAAATTTTCCTGAAGGCCAGAATTCGAACCCGGGTCTCCTGTTAGCTAGTTAGATGCTCTAACCACTACTACACATCCACACAGAGGGACTGCTCTACTGCATCGACTACCCTGGCATGCCTCTTCCCGCTATCCAAAATCCCGTTCACGTCTCAGGAGTTGTGCTAATGCAGTTCCTACAGTTTGGAACTTGGAAATTTTTTGTAAGGTCTTATGGGACCAAACTGCTGGGTCATCTGTCCCTAAGCTTGCGCACTACTTAATCTAACTTAAACTAAGTTACGTTAAGGACAACACACACACCCATGCCCGAGGGAGGACTCGAACCTCCGACGGAGGGAACCGCACGGACCGTGACAAGTCGCCCAAGACCGCGCGGCTACCCTGCACGGCGGTTCGTGCAGTTGAGCAGGGCCACTGTGCCAGGGTGACGTAGTGGCTAGGGCATCTGTGTAGTGAGCAGGAGACATGGGTTCCAATCCTGGCCGTGGTACAAATTTTTATCTGTCGCTTCAGTTTGCATGTACACATCACAGATGTTTGGGACTTGAAAAGGTCTCTGGAACCATGCAGTTTGATTTTAATACGAATTTTTTCCTGCAAGATGAGACTATTTTATTAAACGTGAATTCAAAATATGGTAATAGTATCTCCAAATTTGTCTCCCACAGAAATTTGGTTCCTCGAAGGCATAACTTTTCCGCGTCAACATTACGTTGTTTCACAGAAACTTACAGGTACAGTCGGTTAATCTAATACTTGTAACCCACCCCCCGAGGAATTTTCAGTATCATACCTACAGTGATGAGAAGACAGATTCCGACCATTCGTTTAGTAGCTTCTTGCTTCACCTTAGGAACGCAAAACAGCAGTGATTCTGCCTGACATGGATTCATAATGTCCGTGGTGGTTTTCCACTGTGGTGCCGGATGTATATACACAAGTCACGCCAAGTCCCATGAGTTACAAGTGGAGTTGAGACCCCTTAGCATTACAGGAGTTCAGATTTAGATCAGGCAAATATGTTCAGATCAGGCAAATATGTTGGCCAAGACACCAACGTGACCTCACTATAATGCTAGTCAAACTACTGGAGCACGATTCTGGCCTTGTGACACGAGCAGTTATCCTGCTGGAAGATACCGGAATCATAGGGAAAGACATCAAGCATGTGGTCCGCAATAATGTTCACATAGTCCACAGCAATATGGTGCCTTTGATTACCGCCCCAGAGCCCATGGAATCTCATGTCCTCCAGTGTGTAATACTGCCTCTAGCGACCCGCACCCAGATGAGGTACATGTCTGCTGCAACCGTTCACCAGGATGACAGCGCGACTAAACATCACCATCGACCTGGTGTCAGAAGAAGCGTGTTTCGCCCAACTTCGTGAGCCGTTTCCAGTGACCCACGGCAAACCTCGATGATCCCGGGCCCACCACAGTGGTAACTGACGACGTCATGAGGTTAGCATGGGAACTGGTCGTGTGCTGCGGAGTCCATTGTTCAACAATGTACAGTAAACGGTCTGCTCCGAAACATGTGCTTAACGTTTATACAATAGCGTCTGCTCTGTCAGAAGCCTATACCGTTTTAAAAATCGGGCAATCCTTCAGACCTCCACCTTCTTTGACGAGGAGTGGACATTCAACACCTTGTGATCTTCTCGTGTTTCGTCATCCTTCACTCACAACGGTAGAAAGCAAACTGGCGATCAGGTCGCCGTTCCCGAGGTGTTAGTTCTTAGACGTCGGGTCGTAAGAACCTTCTCTTTACCAGAGTCGGTTATTTCAGTGTACTTCCCCATTTGATAGAATGATTGCCCATTCGTCTCCTCTTATTCACTATCTGTACCATGTCAGGTAGCTGTAACGCCACCACGCGGCACTCAGCTCGTGCAGATTGTGGTCATAATGTTTTGGCTCATCTGTGCAACTGGTATTAACAACAGGTTGAAAACAGAAGGTAAAGAACTAGTTTACTTCACGCTATTGGAGAGTTGTAACCGGACAATAGTACTTGCCATTCTCTCAGCACGTTGTAACAACACAGCAATGATGAGTTACTACACTGTGCAACAGAATTAGAGATTCAGTTTTTCGAAACGCCGTAACTATCTCTCGCTGCGATGCCAAGTTTGAAATTCGTCTCAAAGGTGCTTACAAGTTCCGTTTGTAATGGTGCAAAAGCAAGGCTCCCTATGATGTCACCCTCGGGCTTGTCAGTGTTGGAAATAGCAAGGTGTCGACACATGTGAAAAAAAGTCACATCTCAGTAGTTCATGTGAGATTCAAGGTGGATGAATGAAGTCATATTGGCACCAAATTTCACCACAACCCTGTACATTGGTACTATGAATGTGTCACACGATGATGTCCTTTTGAGACCACCACACTCTCAGTGCCACCTATACACACCTTCGTTGAGCAAGCTAAAATTGTACATTAATAGAAAATAGCGTCTCTTCAAACTCTAGGTGCTGTGATATTCCTGGCTTTGGCCGCCGGTATTTTATTTTGCTAGAAGCTTGCCTTGATGCAGCTTGATACACTTGAAGTAGTGTATGGTAAAAATGTTACAAGCAGCAGATGGTACCGTATGTACTATTCCCATGGGAGAGTCCGCCAGTCGTACTGAACTTGCTTCTGATTGGTCGGCACATTAGGTTATTAGGCGCCAAATCACCTAACTTCTATTATTAATTCTTTCTACACTTTTCACGCTTAACTTCTCTTGTTAATTCTTTCTACACTTTTCATTGAGTTTAACCCAGTTTTCAGTATGATAATCTCCCATGGTTACCCTACGAGTCTACCGTTTTTGTTTACTAAATTTTACAAATTTTGAGAAACATAAAATTAATGATATTACAACCGAAGTGCTTCGGACACCTTCGGGTCTCTTTGGCGCGCCTGAGAGACGAAGTACTACGGCTGCGCTAGTCACTGTCTTTTGGGTGTTCTTCAGAGCCGGACGTGTATCTCTGTTTCGGACATGTCATCCTCTATATTGGAAGTGGTCGGAAAAGTAACAGTACTATTAAGAAAGCTATGTCGAGTGTTGTACAGGACAGTGTAAAAAGTGATATTTTTAAATATAAACAGAGAGAATACATCAATGAGAGGTGTCACCTAAAATCATTGTCAGTGCTACAGGTCTTGTCCTCTGTAGATACAGAGATTAACGTAGGCAAGTGGCATCCCGCAAAAAAAAGCACAAACACAGGCTCAAGTTCTAGATGACAGCATAACAGCCTCCTCCGAAGGAGAGCCCACGATGACGAGCTGTCTTCTGCGCTGGGGACACGAGAAGACGACAGATTGGTGAAAAGAACGGTTAGGGACTCTTATTCAATTTCTACATATCTCTCCAGTGTCCAGATCTCACTTCCAACACGACAACTTATAAATTTGGAGTGCCTTCAGCTAGGTAACGCCCTGACACGCTGCTGCACTTGCGCCTTTTATTAGGCCGTCCAGAATCGGAGTGCTGTCGAAAGGGGTTGCTGTCTGCAAGGAACAAGAATTTCATCAAAAAATTTTGGAAATTTGTGGTAACATCTTATGGGACCTCAGCTGAGGTCATCGGTCCCTAAGCTTACTCACTACGTAATGTAACTTACTTACGCTAAGGACGACACACACACACACCCATGCCCGAGAGAGGCCTCGAACCTCCGATGGGGGGAGCAGTGCTGACCGTGACAAGACGCCCTAGACCGCGCGGCTACTCCGCACGGCGAATTTCGTCACAAATTCTCACTGTTGAGGTACACTTTTAAAGTCTCGAAAAAAAAGGCGGGTGGGTGACTAGAGGGTGTTGCCGAAAACAGGTGCCCTTAGAGGATCCTTGGACGATTAATTCACACATGTGTGAATGCCGCACCCCTCCGTGATGAGGCTGAACCAGGGCGTGAAGGAGGAGATCCGAAAAAGCATAAACGTCCTTCGCTGCTTCAGACCAGGCACAAATTTGGTCGAATAGTTTTGAATGATCCCTAGTGGCTCTACAGTGTGAACCAGAGCAAATACTGCGGCTGCACTGCACCTCGAAGGGGTGCAACAGTGTTCAAGGCGGTTACTAGCATAAAACGACCTTAGAGAAGGGTCAGAGCAAGTGTCAGTATTGTCAAATATTGTGAAGAACATCGTCTTATTCCTCATCGCATGGCAAACTGTTCTTGCTGACCGCGAAATTTGTGGGTAACAACACCCAAAGACAAGCAGTGGTGTCTTTAACGCCCTTCATGCCATCCCTTAAGGCCGTTTCGCGTAGATTCTGAGTGGCTGTTGTCTGAAATGTTTTCATAGGTCATGAGTAAGAAAACTGCGTGATTTCAACGCTGCACATTGTGGTTCTGACCTCCGTCGCAGAGGCGTCAAAACGTGACTCGTCCACGGGGCCAGTGGGCGGAGTTGTGGTGAAATTTTGTGCCAATGTTACATCATTAACCTACGTTACACCTCACATGAAATTCTGACGTCTTCCCTTCTTTTCGCATGTGTTAACACCCTGCCGTCTGAACCGCCGCCGAGCCAGGGGGTGACGTCGTTAACAGCCACGATTTTACACCATTACAGAGGGAGAGTGAATCAAATTAGAAACTCGTGCTTCGCAATGTAAATCAATAATGCCATTTCCAAAAAGTGTTCCTTTATTTGTGTTGCGCTGTTTAGTAAATGATAATGAAACTGGATGCTCCCGCAGTAGTCCCAACAGTGCTGTTCGAGGTAGTGGGAATAACATATCGCAGATAACCTGTAAGTCACGTCACCATAACATGATCGCAAGCAGAACACGTACGTTTTGAACAGATGTTGCTGCACACGGGGAACAATCGTTCTAAGAGGGAATGAGACTTGATTCCAGGCAGTACCCCTAGTTATTCAGACTGTACATTGAGCTAACGGTAAATGACACAAAGAAGAAATTGAGAGCAGAAACTAAAATTCAACGACAGTAAATAAATCGTGTAACCTTCTTCGATGACATAAAAACATTATCAGCTACAATAAATGATTTGGAAGACGCATACAAATGACCGTTCATGTGATGAAAGGAGGATATAAAACAAGCATACATGAAAACGAATCAATGATAACGAAGTTTGATCGAATTAAATTGTGGTTTTTGAGGAGCTAGATTAGGAAATGAGACGCTAAACTTAGTGAAGGGAACAAAATAACTATTGGTGGTAGAGGACCAAATACCGATGATAAAATACAGTCTGCACTGGAAAAATGTGCTTTTTTCTGAAAAAGGGAAATATATGAACATCAAATACGAAACCAAGCGTTATCAAATACACTCATGATCAGAAAAAACAAAACACCCTGAAATACTAGAGATAGGACGTTCATATTCACAGCACATATACACTAGTACGTTCTGCAGAATTGATCGGAATTTGAGCCATGTTGGTTCTTGGGTTCAAGATCATCATCGATATCGCGGCTTAATACAACCTGCCGCTAAAATGTTCCGGCTGCTCTCGTTGTCTCTATAAACCGAAGGTGATGGCTCAGTGTGACTTCGGCAGACTTTCAGGATACCTCGCAGACATACGCGCCAACCGTCAATTCAGAGGGCACATTGTTGACATGAGATACTGTCATGTATACATCCGAGAAATTGCTGCTCGTGTGGAACGAAGTGTTTCGGCAGTGCAACGGGTGCCTGCAGAATGGTTCACGCAAGGCCGTAGAACATGACGAGATGGGTGAGGCTGCGCCAACCATCGCCGTTAATTATGGCACGGGCTACGTGACCGCGGGCCGCTTCTGCGCCTACCTTGTGCAGGCGCATGTTAGCTGGTAATGGTGTCTGGAACGATATCGCTATGGACAGGAATGGCATCAGATAATGTTTTAGGACGAATACAGATTCTGTTTGTTTGAAAATGATGGCAGCATTTTCCTTCGCTACAGACAGGGAGAGCGGCATCACAGTGACTTCATTCGCACCAGACATACAGCGCCAACTCCAGGCCTTATGGTGTGGGGTGCTATTGGGTACAACCACAAGTTACACTAGGTGCGTGTCAAGGGCACTGTGACCAGTGCGACCTACGTGAATAACATCCTGCGAATCGTAGCCATACCCTATCTGCACAGCACAAGAGACGCCAGTTTCCAGCAAGACAATGGACGACCACTTGTTGCTGTACGAACACGTTCCTTCTTGGTGGCACAGTATGTCTGCCTTTTGCCCTGGCCCGCCAAATCACCATAGTTGTCGCCAATCGAAAATGCCTGTTATATGGTGAAACGATGGGAGCAACGCCTTGAACCAATGTCGACCACCACATATGAACTTTGGAACCAGGTGAATGCAGCATGGATGGCTATACCACAAGACGCCATTCGCACCTGATACGCTTCGATGCCACCACGCATGGAGTAAGTTATCAAGGCCAAAGGCAGACCCTGCGTCTATCTAGGGAACAGGATACATGCTGTACCGAGGTGACTGAAATGCTGATCACTTCTGCATAACATACTAATGTGTATGTGCTGTTAGTATGTATGTCCTATTTCCAGTCGTTCAAGGCGTTCTGCTTTTCCTAAACATGAGTGTACGTCCTGTAATTTTCCTTTTTTTCCTAGTGTCTCTAAGCTAAACATGAGTTAGATGTAGTACAAACAAAAAAACAAGAACAGGTTTGGAGAAGTTGCGTCATACAGGAATGCTGAATATTAAACGGGTAGATAGTTTTATATTGTGTTTCACAGAAGTAAGCTCAGAACACTGTGAAGGCAGAGTAGCTGCATATTCCGTGAACAATATGTAGCAGTCAAGCTGCAGAGAGCAGACTACGAACACAGACGGAAGTTATTACCGAACTACTCACAAAGCGAATGGAGAATTAAATCGTAGCAAAAGTAGAACCCAAATAGTCGTGAGTCAAGCTGAGAATCCCAGAGGACATTCCGTAACAAAAAGCAAAGGAGAGCCAGGTCGTACATAGGCATCCGAATCCGAAACCCTAACTGAAAGACATTCAAACGAGAATACTGCAGCGAGCGTTCGAGTAGCGTCGCAGATTTCTTAAGGTCGATTCACAGGCAGCTGTGACAGGATAATGCCGTGCCCGATTGTTTTGCCGTGGTTGTCTGGACATACGCAGAGTATTGATCGGGCCATTTCAGAGAATGTTGCAGCTAACTGCGCCCTACCAAAAATAGAAATGCTAGTTACATGCAGTATTACAGTTGACGGGGCAGCTCCTCTTGAAACGTACAACGGATAAGTTACGTGAACAGAAGCGTCACTTCACCTACCGCTTGAATCTGGCCATGAGGGCGTCAGAAGATAATTTTTATATTATGATCACAAAAATTGGACTTTTGGACTATTCATATTCAGGCTTTTCCAGAAGACATAGAGTATATACACTTAGCCACTTGATTACTGTATAATTTTAGTAAAAATACGTTACAAATACCTACTAGTACATTACGCTGCGGGAGGATTTCAGCAGTGGTAGTCGTACGCTACAAAATTTACGTTTGCAAGGAGGGAAAGCAGTGACATGTGTTTCTCGAGAGAGAGACATTCACTGAGTAAAGGTTCCGTTATATGTTTTCAAGTTTTTTTCCTCCTCCCCTCTCCATGTCCCACTGTATTAATTTGGAATGTAAAGGAGCAGATAATGAATTTCAAACATCGTAAGGGGAGCGATGGTAGAAAGACCACAACTTGGGAAAAATTATTTTATTTATTTGCGAGCAAAAATATTCGAATGTTACATGTTGTAAATGGCAAAGAGTGTCGGAGCTGCCTTAAATCATTTATTTTTAGGCACGACCGGTTTCGCAGCATCATCAACTTTACAGATAGGCAGACCAAGACTAATGTAAGGCAAGAAAAAACAACTAAAATTAAAAGTGTATCGTTGATGAACATATTCATAAAATCATTTCCTGATCAAGAAAAGAGAATCGGATGAACTACAGTTAGTTGCCAACAATTTTTCGCGAAGTAACGGATGTTAAACACCAAAAAAAGACACAGAAAGCTCCCATGATACCTAGAAAGAACGAAAGCTAATAGGAAAAAACTCATAATAAGAGAGTATCACGTGGTAAAATATTAATAAATTCCAGTCAACATGGGTATGTACAGCTAGCTAGCGGAGTCGCCTCATACCAGACAGTGGTCAACGCACAGACCGTATGCGATTACCTACGCTATAATGTGCAATTTGAGCAGATAACGATCCCTTCATTTGCCTAAAGTGGCATGGGAGCTTTCTATCTTATTTTATGTTTGACGTCCGCTACTTTGAGAAAATTGATGACAATAAACGCTGGTTATCCCATTGTCGATCGAAACATGACTCGATTCATTGAGTATATTCATCTCCTATACGATTTTCCTATTAGTTATTTGTCTGCCAATTTGTACTTATTGCACCCGACGATTCAGCTAAAATGATGCGAAATCGCCGGCCGGGGTGGCCGAGCGGTTCTAGGCGCTACAGTCTGGAACCGCGCGACCGTTACGGTCGCAGGTTCGAATCCTGCCTCGGGCATGGATGTATGTGATGTCCTTAGGTTAGTTAGGTTTAAGTAGTTCTAAGTTCTAGGGGACTGATGACCACAGCAGTTAAGTCCCATAGTGCTTCGGGCATGGATGTGTGTGATGTCCTTAGGTTAGTTAGGTTTAAGTAATTCTAAGTTCTAGGGGACTGATGACCTTAGAAGTTAAGTATCATAGTGCTCAGAGCCATTTGAACCATTTTTTTATGCGAAATCGGTCGTGCCTATAGATAAAGACCTTACAGCTAAAGCGGACTTATCTGTTCAGAATGATATATCCAGACCGCGGCTTCCCTGACTTCAAAGTCTGTTACGTACTTCTAATTTTATTGGAAAAATATAGACCGTATAAGTTTTTGAATCTATTTCTATTTTACAGGTGAACCAATACGAAAGTGTACTAAATTTATTTGCAGTCAATTTGAATAATGTGCAGGTTTTAAATTTCCGTGTCAAACCACAATGTATAATTAATTCGTGAATTCGTCAGTCAGCTCAACTGTCTTGCTAGCGGCGCCGGAGCGGTGGAACATTTGTGATATAGTGCGATGCCAAATGCAAGGACCAGATTCTGGCTTTTTTAATGGTCACACACTTTTCCTACGATGTTGTTATTTAGACCCTGTAACGTGGTGGTTCACCTGAGCCAAATTATAAAACGAACTTATGTTTACTTGATATTTGAAGATATCTAATAACTTTAAAATAAAATCCCCCTCATTATAAGAAAGGAAATTGTCACATACTTCAGTTCATAAGGTGGATCTCGACCTTGATCATGAAATTCTTACAACTAAGGGAATACAAGTGTGTAAACCACTGTGAGTTACAGAGATGTAAACTTTCAAAAAGGCTGGATGTTGCCTATTACAGTGACAAGTTCTTCTGCGCATTCTAAAATTCTAGACATACCGAAAAGAGGCTTTTGTACCAGGTAGTCGAGCACTGAAAGCATCACAGACTATGACGAACTTAGAACGGATACTTCCACTGAAAAACTTTGGCGCAGTAGCCAATGGGAAGCGAGAGTTTCGCTGGCAACTGGCCATTTGAAACTCACAATGTGAGTCGAGTCTACTCTGTTCTTTTCGGAATTCCCTGTCGGCGGTTTCCGGATCAATTGGTCCTGCCTGGTAGAGTAATTTATTTCGTTTCACTGAAGTAGTTTTAGATTGACCATTCTGAGGTTATGTCTTCCAAATATTTGGTGATATTCTGACTCGCATTCGCAGCTTGGTATAATATTATCTGCAGCTTATCCGGATCTTTAATGTGCGTTTATAGATGTTCAACCTAACGTTAGTTGTCCCGTGAGGGGCCACTTTTCGAAACACTATACGGAATCGGAGTTACATTATACCATTCGGATACTTGGACCGTTGAATTCCTCGGAACTGTGTCTAGTAAAAGGTTTTCAGTAGTTTGTAGTAAGTACGGAATTCTTTTGGTTCAATTCTTCCTTTTGTGGTAACATAATATACTTCAATTATACGAACTTCGCCGGCCGGAATGGCCGAGCGGTTCTAGGCGCTACAGTCTGGATTCGCGCGACCGCTACGGTCGCAGGTTCGAATCCTGCCTCGGGCATGGATGTGTGTGATGTCCTTAGGTTAGTTAGGTTTAAGTAGTTCTAAGTTCTAGGGGACTGATGACCACAGCAGTTAAGTCACATAGTGCTCAGAGCCATTTGAACCCTATGCGAACTTCTGCAATGGCAGTGTGCTATTCTGCGGCTGTATATGCAAGTCCTGTTTGGTATAGCTTAGCACATGCCAGATAGCTGGACATGGCTCTCAATCACACCTGCAGAATCATAGCAGGTTGCTTGAAAGCCATTCGAATGGCTTTACCATCTCTCCTTTTCGAACAGAGATAGCTGCGAATGAGGAAAGAAAGGCAGGGGGATAGAACGTATGCTTTCTATGGGCACGAACCGTACCCACAACGACTGAAATCAAGGCGGAGTTTCCTTAGAACATCGACGGCACTTAGAACCACTGATGAGAAAACTAAGCTGTAACTATGGAGGTCTGTCTTCCCCCTGAAACCTTACTGCCTAGCTACGACGAGAGACGGACGACTTGGAAATTCCTGGATAGAATGAGATCTAGAGTTCGCATATCAATGGTTGATTTGGCAAACTGAGGCTACACTGATAAATGTGATACTGTGACAGTGGAGAATACTAGAGTGTTCAGCATATGCTTCAATGCCGACTGTGTCCATCCTTCTGCACGAAAGATAAACTTCACCAAGGACAAAAAATGTTTTGGAAAAGGACAATTTTTGGGCATAAATAATGTAGTCATAACCGTGTATAATATGTATGTTCCTGATACAAGAAACATAAACGTCACAAGTTTCACGAAGGGACATTTTTAGGCTTTGTTATAACGGTAATTAGGTGAAATAGTAATCGTTTGAAGCAAAGATGATGAAGCTAAATCGTAATCCCACGCCACTGTTTGAAAATACTTTAATTTTCACGAGCCGCGCGGGATTAGCCGAGCGGGCTAAGGCGCTGCAGTCATGGACTGTGCGGCTGGTCCCGGCGGAGTTTCGAGTCCTCCTTCGGGCATGGGTGTGTGTGTTTGTCCTTAGGATCATTTAGGTTAAGTAGTGTGTGAGCTTAGGGACTGATGCCCTTAGCAGTTAAGTCTCATAAGATTGCACACACATTTCAAAATTTTCACGATTATTTGTATAAAATGCAACCTAAATCGAAGAAGGACACGTAATTTTTAAGGCTCTCTAACTTCATTAGGAAGACTAGTCTACGTGAGCCAGTATTATAGTCAATATGTACACTTTTAAAAACTGCAATCAGCAGAATGATTCCGTATTTTCCGCTATGTCGGTAGTCCGCCAGCATGACAGTACTGCGCCATGAGTTGCCTACAGGCGAGAGAGCAGGGTCCACGACAACGGAAGTAAAACAGTCAGTACGGCAATGACGATAACAAGCCGGCCACCACCGCTGCGATTCCGTGCACTGGGCTCACCCACAGATGGCGGCGGACGATGTCCCAGATATAAATTCACGTGGTTCCAATCCCCCTGTTCTGAGCAAGGTTTACAGTAGGCTTCGCTTGGTTGTATGGCACGTGCCAGGAATAGAAACTCCACCCCCCCCCCCCACTTATTTTCAATTAGTGTCTCGCATCTACCTCCACTATAGATCCTCTGACAGTTGTTTGAATAGAACTGAGACTCTTTAATGGGCCAGATTCCGAGTAACCAGCTCCTCTCCTACGTGCGGAAAGAAAAGTATCTGACAGTTGCATCCGGCCAGCCAATCTGGGATCGCTGCTTTCCGGAGATAGGTGGAGCCACCAGCAGTCCCGCTGTGGCCTCTCGTCGCTGAAGCCTTCGACTTTGGCTCGCTAGGGTGAGTGTGTTCAGAGACAGCCGTCTTAGCGAGTGGTCCTTAACACCTTGACTCTTATGATATCGTTTGTAACTTAGACACTCTAGGCGAACAGCTGAACTTTGAGAAACTGTCAGAAGTGTTTAATAAGACAGATTCTGATTATTTTTCTTGTTTCCTTGTGAATTTATGCTCCAAGACGGAGTAGAGAAAATTTACATCATTCGTAATAAGCATGTTATTCATTCCGTACTTGGGTGTTAGTTTCTTCCACACCGTACCCGACATGGACCACTTCAATTTCTTTGCACGTCATTTCATATCCGGACAGGCCGTCTACAGCAAAAATGGCGGTATCACTACCAGTCGCTCAGCACACCGAGGGCATCAGCTAATCCATATCCAGTAGGGTGTATGGTTATACGTGCTTGAATAGCGGAAGAGGCACTGTCTCCATTAGCACCTATCTGTGTCTCAAATACGCTTAGAAAAGTTGTTGCAACTGACAAAGTGGTCAAACTATCGCTGTAGGTATGGTGGTGGCGAGTGTGGTAAGGATTGGGTGAATGATTAGCCTATGTCAGCTGCTGGGAACAGCTGATATAGGTGATCAAATTCCTGACCGGATTATTATTGTTGTTGTTTTTGTTGTTGTTAGCTCGAAGACTGAGTGAATAAAACTCTCCACGTCAATGTGGCTGTGAAAGTCTCAGGACAGAGGGGGCTATTGAAACATACATACATTTGTACATTTTTTTAGTTTAAATCTGGTCTTCCTTTACAATTTTAACTCCCTACTCTTCCCTCACTTACCTAATAGGCTATTGCTTGAATGCCCAGAATAGAGTGAGGTGCGCAGTGGTTAGCACCCTGGGCTCGCATTCAGGAGGATGACGGTACAAACCCGCGCCCTATCATCCAGATTAAGTTTTTCGTGGTTTACCTAAATCGCTCAGGGCAAATGTCGGGATGATTCCTTTTAAACATGAACAGCTGACTTTCTTCCTTCCCCATCCTTGACACAATCCGTGCTTGTGATCCGTCTCTAATTATCTCGATGTGGACAGGACGTTAAGCCTGTCTTCTTTCCTTCCTTCCAAATCCTCAGGATGCGTACTAGCAACAGATACCCATTTTTACTCAAGTCATGCCACATATTTCTTTCCTCTCCAGTTCCAATCAACTCTTCCTAAATAGTTATTCGATAAACCTATATTGTCGTCAGCATTCTATGGAATTATATAGCATTCTATTCCAAAACTTTATTGTATAAACTGTTTGTCGTCCACATTTCTCTTGCATGTAATGCTGCACACTAGAGAGATACCTTCACAAAACACCTCATAACATTTGAATTTATATTAGACGTTAACAAATTTCTCATTTTCAGAAATTTTTTCTTGATACTGTGAGCCTGCAGTTTGCTACCCCCTCTGTTTGAGGAACCGTCAGTTACTTTTTTGCTAAATTCATCTAATGTATTTAGTTTCTCATTTCCTGATGTAATACTGTCAGCTCACCTGATTTAATTTTACTGCGTTCCATTTCCCTTCTTTTGTCTTTGACATTCATCTTAAAATCTCTTTAGGAAATTTCCTTTCCAAATTTCTCCTCGGTATATTTTACTGCTTTTTCAGTGTACAGACTGAATAACAGCAGGGACAGCCTACAATCCTGTCTCACTCCCTTCTCAACCACTACTTTCCTTTCGATTCTAATAATTGCAGTCTATTTTCTCTCCCTCCATTTTCCCTTTGATACGTTTCAGAGTAATAAAATCCATCCTATACTCTCTCTGACCTACATCAGGATTCATACCTACGCAGGAGCACGTTAAGGCTCGGTGCAGCTTTATCACATCTCGCACATAACTCGTGCGTAATTATGCATTTACTTGAAGTCGTTCAGATAAGCAAATCATTCTGGGCATGTAGATGAAACTGAAGTCACCGTGTTATAGAAGAGCTACCCCATGCTTTTACTTCAATTTTATCTAAGATGGGGTATGGTAAGCTTACGAAAACGCATTTCTTGATCACGTTATTAAACTGTTGACAAGGAGAAAACATTAGGTAGGGTATTGTTTAAATAAAATTATGCGAATAATTCAGATTCCGATGTAATATAAAACCGGAATCGGCCAACATCACTAACACGAAATAATTTTAAATAAATGTGACAAACAGAGCTCCTGCAACGAGGTAAAACAAGTGGTCTGTTTAATTGTGACACGTCAAAAGAGGATTCATGCTTGTCCCTCGAGAAAATGCATCGTAAGTAGGCCTAGTCCAACCCGTGTTGAAAGAATAGAGGATAGCGATACAAAACAATAATCTCTGGGTGGTAGCAATCATCTTGGGAACAGTGAGATTTGTTTTGTATGGTAGAGATCAATTTCTTTATATTAACTTCATTTGGATTCAGTTGCTGAAAATGGTCCTTTTATTAAAATGTCGGAACTTACGAAAGCATAATTTTCCTATACAGTTACTTACCACTGTAAACTACACACTTTAAGTATTTTGTTGTGTCATCTTATGCATCATTTATGTGGTGACAACTGAAAAATTCTCTTTGCTATCAGAAATGCCTGGAATATCACGGTCATTATCGTCGTTTAATGTATTGATTATTTCATCTCTGAAGTTTTCCAAAATAGTTTCAATATGTCAGAGCTATTTCTCAATGTGTTTCCTATGGCTGATGGCGATCTTGTAGTTTTGAAAGGTGTCCTTCCAGACGGCTTTGTTGGTGAGAGCTTCGACCGCACGCAGGGTAAATTTGTTATATTTACTGGCAATGTAACATTTAATTTGAGCCCATACAAATTCGGAGTGTCTGGAACGGCCGTTAAATGATGGCAACCCAATGACTGTTAGCTCGTCAATTGCGCTTCTGATGAGCTTGTTTTCGGAGAGATATTAGTTCTGTAATCTCCATTACTTTAGGATTATCATTTACTTCTGTATTTTTATGCTAAAGGCATCATTCCCTTTTATTTCCTCTTTTTGGTATTGAGCCTGTCAAAAAGAAAAGAACTAACCACCTGGAAAACGCACTATGATTTTCTCTTGTCTTATTTTATTTGAAAACCAGGAGAAGACCTTATGGTTTTCCGCATGCAAGTAATAATTTTGTTCGGTCGTTTGTTTGACCCTGCCTGAAAATATTTCATCAAACCGCATCGCTTCATTTATTTTCACCCCATGAATCCGCGTTAAAAATTAGCATCCCCAAACAGCTAAACTGTATGATCTTTCTTCGGCAGCAGCTTGCTGTCAAAGAAATGCCCATTGTGGAAGTTCTGATTGTGCAGAACTATCAACAATATAGTTATTCACAGTCAAAGCTTCAGGCGTTCTTTCGATCATGTCATTAATACAGAGAAATTTGACCACTCTCTCGCTCGAAGTAGTCACATAACGAACATAAAATTCTGACGCTTTAATCTCGTACTGAAATATCCTGACCAAAAGACAATGTCTAGTTTTCCACTCCAAACGTTTTACGAACGTGCTTCTGATTTTTTCAGTATCAGCACGCAACGAACAACAGTTACAACAAATAAAATAATAACTTCCACAACCGTAAAAAATTAAAGGCAACAAAGGCACAGTTCGTAATGAACACACGACAGCAAGATAACTGAAACTGAAGGGTATAGCAACATGGAATGCTATAGCGGTAGGGGTTAAAATTTGACAAAGGCAGGTGACTGCTGCGGCCATAGGTCTGTTGGAAGTGTATGTATGCGGTGTCTGCCCCGTAAGCTTCACCCCCCTCTCCCCAACTTTCTCCGCAGCTTTCTGTCCCGAAGAGAGTGCAATGAGGTGGCAAGAGTCATGGGCTACCTACTAATATCGTGTCAGTCCTCCTTTAACCCGGCAGCAGCTCGACGTGGCATGGACTCAGCTACTTGTTGGAATTTCTCTACAGAAATAGGGAGCCACGCTGCCTCTGTGGCCGTCCATAGTTACGAAAGTGGTTGGTGCAGGATTCTGTGCAGGAATTGACCTCTCCCTTATGTCGCATAAATGTTCGATGTGATCAACGTTGGGCGATCTGGATGGTCAAATCATTCGCTTCAGTTTTCCAGAATGTTCTTCAAACCAATGCCGAACAATTCTGGCCCTTTGATTTGCGGGCATGAAGTCCGTAAATGGTTACAAATGGTCTCCAAGAAGCCGACCATAAGCAGTTACAGTCAATGATCGCTTCAGTTGGACCAGAGGACCCGGTACACTTTATGTGAACACAGCCCAGACCGTTATGGAGCTGCGTACAGCTTTCACATAGCCTTGTTGGCATGGGTCCATGGCTTCGTACGGTCTGCCCCACTCTCGAAACTTACACCAGCTCTTACCAACTGAAATCGAGACTCATTGACCAGACCACTGTTTTCCAGTCGTCTATGGTCAGTCATCTGTATACTGAGCAAGCAGTAAAGGAAAAAAAAAGAAAAATTCTGAGTAGGAATTAAAATCCATAGAGAAGAAATAAAAAATTTGAGGTTCGCCGATGACATTGTAATTCTGTCAGAGACAGCAATGGACCTGGAAGCGCAGCTGAAAGAAATGGACAACGTCTTGAAAGGAGGATATAAGATGAACAACAAAAGCAAAACGAGGATAATGGAATGTAATCGAATTAAATCGGGTGATGCTGCGGGAATTAGATTAGGAAATGAGACACTTAAAGCAGTAAATGGGTTTTGCTATTTGGGGAGCAAAATAACTGATGATGGTCGAAGTAGAGAGGATATAAAATGTAGACTGGCAATGGCAAGGAAAGCGTCTCTGAATAAGATAAATTTGTTAACATCGAGTATAGATTTAAGTGTCAGGAATTCGCTTCTGAAAGTATTTGTATGGAGTGTAGCCATGTATGGAAGTGAAACGTGGACGATAAAAAGTTTAGACAAGAAGAGAATAGAAGCTTTCGAAATGTGGTGCTACACAAGAATGCTGAAGATTAGATGGGTAGATCACATAACTAATAATGAGGTATTGAATAGAACTGGAGAGAAGAGGAATCTGTAGCACAAGTTGACTAGAAGAAGGGATCGGTTGGTAGTGCATATTCTGAAACATCAAGGGATCACCAATTTAGTATTGGAGGGCAGTGTGGATGGTAAAAATCGTAGAGGGAGACCAAGAGATGAATACACTAAACAGATTCAGAAGGATGTAGGTTGCAGTAGGTACTGGGAGATGAAGAACCTTGCGCAGGATAGAGTAGCATCAAACCAGTCTCTGCACTGAAGACCACAACAACAACATGGTCAGTCGCCCAGGAGAGGTGCTGCAGGTGATGTCGTGCTGTTAGCAAAGGCGTCGATCGTTTGCTATCATAGCTTGTTAAATTAGAATTTCGCCACACTGTTCTAACAGATACGATGGTCGTACGTCCCACGTTTATTTGTGCGATGATTTCACGCAGTGTTGGTTGTCTGACAACACTGATAGCTATATGCAAGCGCTGTTGCTCTCCGTCTTTGAGTGAAGGCCGTCGGCCAGTACTTTATCCATGGTGAGAGGTAATGCCTGAAATGGGTATTCTTGGCACACTCTTGACACTGTGGATCGCGGAATATTGAATTCTCTATTTCCGAAATGGAATTTCCCATAGGACTAGCTCCAATACCATTTCGGGTTCACAGTGTGTTACATCCCGTCGTGCGACCTTATCACGTCGGAAACCTTTCCACACGAATCACCTGAGTGCAGACTACAGCTTCGCCAATGCACTGGCCTTTTATACCTCGTGCACGCGAAACTCCCGCCATCTGTATATGTGCATATCGCTATCGTATGACTTTTCACCTCCGTGTATAGCCACAGGAGGTAATATTTGTGTTTTTCGTAACTATTCAATGCCTTGTTTCCATCCCAGGTTCCTAGGTTTTGGCAGGAGATTCAAAGCACAGTTTTGGAAGGCCACATGGTTGTAGCAGAGTTTTCCTGACGTTTTGGTTCATGGTATCGTGTGCATGGCAACAAGCAATCTTAGTGGTTTGCACCTTTGCGAAAATTTGACTGGGCTCCTTCCATTCGCTCGGGTGAATACGTATGTGCGAGGTGGCTAGTCAGTGCTTCCTTCTAAGATACAGCTTTAGTTATTTCCGTTTTAAATGTCCAAATCATCTCCCTCACTTCAGAATTCGATGCATCTTGGAAGGGGACAGTCTTCAGGTTCACTGACCCTTTTCGCCGGAAGGAGTACATTAATTCGGTTGTGGTGAAATAGGGCCATTGTCATTCGACTATTTCTGGCGTAAGAACAGTAGCACTTGCTGAATTCGTAGACGTCTCTGCGGTATATGGGACATTAGAGAATGTGGCCACTGCAGGTTACTTCACTGATTCACTGATCAAATTGAAATGTACCTGCTTCCGGGAGAGCTCGTATATTGCCAGGGAGGGAAACTTTGCACTGGGGCCGGCTGGTTATGGTTGAAACGGCATCGGGACCAGACACTACGTGTGATCGGTGTGACGTTTCAGACCAACAAACCACACGTCGTTATTGTGCCTTAATTCTGGTCATCCTGCAGCGTGGAGTTACTAAGGGATCAGAGGGAGGACTGCTGGAGGGATAATGAGCAGGCCTCCGTATTCAGCAGTGAGGGGTATCGGGACGCCGTCTATAGCGTTCAGATGGTATTTCATGGAAAAGAATATTCTGAGTGTTGGGTCAGTTCCTTTCGAAAGGTACTCCGACCAGCTCTGTCGAACTAATAACTCACTGAGAAAATGCTGGTTACACCTTGGCGCTAAGGCTGTTTCCCGAACAGCTGCGGTAGACCATCTACAGACTGGAACATATGCTGTCGCTTAAGGCAAAGCGCATGGCTTCTTGTCTATTGAAGTTAAATTGCATATTTTAGTTCGACAGGACATCAGTGTTCACATGCTGACTGGTCGGCCAGTAGCACATATCGCCACATCTAAAACTATATCTGTCCTGCGCAAGCAGTATTCACATGCTGACTGGTCGGCCAGTAGTACATACCGTCTCCTCTACAGCTACATCTATCCTGCGCAAGCAAACTATCGGTATGTGGTGGAGGGTATTTTGTGTGCCATACGCCTTTCTCCCATTTCTTGTTTCAGTCGCGATTAGAGTACCATAAGAACCACTGTTGGTAAGCATCCGTGTGATTTCAAATCCCTCTGATTTTAACTTCATGATCTTTTCGAGAGATATGTAGAGGGAACCGATATATGGGTTGATTGTTCTACAAATGTCTGTTCTCGAAACGGCTGTCAGGTAGCGGTCAAGTTGTTTGCCGCAGTCAAAGAAGCGGGGGAAATTACTTGGAGCCATTTCTGGACTATAAGATGCATGTTCAAGCATCATGGAATGGCATGCCCGTATCTGTTGTGCAAGCTCAGTTCGTCTCGATGCCCAGCCGGGTTAGAGCCGTTGCTACTGGCAGAGATGCCCGCTCTTTATTCTAAATTTCGAAGCTGTATAGCTCAAGATTAGATGCAATTTTGTTATGTATTCTTCCTACTATGCTGTAGATGCACAATAAGTAAAACTTCGTTGCATACTAAGATTATTTATGTTGGGATTTTAATGGCTATCAGTGTCCGTTAACATCCACCATCAGCAAACAACCGTGATGGGCGTGGAAGAGGCACGTTCCATTATACCATTTATTAGGGCTCCTTATCGTGACATTCACGTATGGAGCGTGTGAAGACTGACCATTAAATGCCCCTGTCCACTCTGTAATTAATCTAATTTTGCCCTCACTATCCCTACGGGAGAGATTCTTAAGGAGTTGTAGCATATTACTAATCAAAACTTGTCGTAGAATCTTTGTAAGAACTCCTTCTCAGAATAGTTTACGCCTATCTTGATTATTTATGCTGTCCTTCGCTGATTACGTACACTTTTTGGTGAAAAGTATCCGGACACTACCAAAAACATACGTTTTTCATATTAGGTGCATTGTGCTGCCACCTACTGCCATGTGTCCCATATCAGCGACCTGAGTAGTCAATAGACATCGTGAGAGAGCAGAATCGGGCGCACCGCGGAACTCACGGACTTGGAATGTCGTCAGGGGATTGGGTGTCACTTGTGTCATACGTCTGTACACGAGATTTCCACACGCCTAAACATCCATAAGTCAACTGTTTCCCATGTGATAGTGAAGTGGAAATGTGAAGGGAAGCGTACAGCACAAAAGCTTACAGGCCGACCTCGTCTGTTGACTGACAGAGATCGCCGACAGTTGAAGAGGGTCGTAATATGTAATAGGCAGATATCCATCCAGACCATCACACAGGAATTCCAAACTGCATCATGATCCACTGCTAGTACTACGAAAGTTAGGCTGGAGGTGGAAAAACTTGGATTTCATGGTCGAGCGGCTGGTCATAAGCCATACGTCACGCCGGTAAACGCCAAACGACGCCTCGCTTGGTGTAAGGAGCGTAAACATTGAACAATTGAATAGTGGAAAAACGTTGTGTGGAGTGATGAATCATGGTACACAATGTGGCGATCCGATGGCAGGATTAGGGTGTGGCGAATGCCTGGTGAACATCTGTTAGCGTGTGTAGTGCCAACAGTAAAATTCGGAGGCGGTGATGTTATGGTGGCACTATCACAGCACAGGCCTACATTGATCTTTTAAGCACCTTTTTACTTCCCACTATTGAAGAAAAATTCGGAGATGGCGATTGCATCTTTCAACACGATCGAGCACCTGTTCCTAATGCTCGGCCTGTGGCGGAGTGGTTACATGACAATACCATCCGAGTAATGGACTAGCTTGCACAGTGTTCTGACCTGAATCCTATAGAACACTTTTGGGATGTTTTGGAAAACCGACTTCGTGCCAGGCCTCATCGACCGACATCGGTACCTCTCCTCAGTACAGGACTCCGTGAAGAATGGGCTTCCATTCCCCAAGAAACCTTCCAGCACCTGATTGAACGTATACCAGCGAGAGTGGAGGCTGTCATCAAGGCTAAGGGTGGGCCAACACCATATTGAATTGCAGCATTACCGATGGAGGGCGCTACGAACTTGTAAGTCACTTTCAGCCAGGTGTCCGGATACTTTTGATCACGTGGTGTATGTTCAATATTCCCTGTGACTCCTCTTTGGTATGGGTCATACATACTTGAGCAATATTCTAGGGTTGGTCGTAGTAGTGATTTATAACCAATGTCTTTTGTAGAGTTACTGCATTCCTCTAATATTCTAGCGAGTCTTCCACATGCCTTAGCTATACTACAACTGAGCCTTCTCTCCATTTCGTAACCTTTCAAGCGTTCCACCCAGGTATTTGTATGAGTTGACCGATTTCATAGTGCAGTCACAGAATACTACGTTTTTTCATCTGTGAAGAGCACAATTTTGTTTTTCTGAATATTTAAACGAAGTTATCGTTGCACCACTTTGAAATCGAATCAAAAAATGACTGAATATTTGTGCAGCTTTTTTCAGGCATCACTTGACTGTAGAGAACTGCATCATCTGCGAAACGTCTGAGGTTACTATTAATGTCGTCTGCTAGCTCATTAATATAGGCCTCAAACAGCAAGAGTCCCAACACACATTGACGGGGCAAACACGAGGTTACTTCTACACCTGTCAATGACTCTCCATGCAAGATAACCTGGTGCATCCTACCAAAAATCCTCAATCCTGTTGCAAATTTCACTTGATATCCCGTACGTACGTGCTTTTGATAATAAGCACGGATGTGATACTCGTTTGGCTGACAAAATGTCGCCGTACACTACATTATATGGGTGCTGGAATTAAACTGGCCCGCCTCTGCATAATTGACGACTGCCACTCGAAGTCTCCGACAGAGCTCTGGCCCCACATCTCCCTCTCCGTTTCCCTGACGTGCAGCCGCCTCTCCCTGCCCGGAGGTGGCGGCGAGGCGGTGGTAATCCGGGGCCGGCTAAACGGTGACACGCACCGCCTCTTATCTCGCGGCGGCAGGCGGCGGAGGCGACGGCGGCGGTGGCAGGGGGGCAGCGGCACGCCAGACCTCCCGCCCCCCGCCCGCTCCGGAAAACTACCCCGCCGCTCAACTTCCTCTCGCCGCCGCCGGGCAGAAAAACCGGAGACTCGGTCCTGTGGCTTTGCGGCAACTCCGAGTCTCGTTTAATACCGCCACAAAGGCTTCCGCGTCGGCCGAGAGGCGGAAGGAGCGGGCGTCGATGTGTTCCGCGGGTGCGGCACAAGACGGATGCGAACTGTCTGGCTTAGGCCGCGGGATCAGCGCCGCCGTCAACTCTTGCTTGCAGGCGCGCGCGTCTCTCTCATCACAAAAGTTTATTTGCGTTTATCCACTACTGACGTTACTCACTCCTCACAAATGCTTGTCCAGTCGAAACTCATAATAACGCCTACTTAATGACAAAGGCACGCCGCTGGTGTGCAGTTAAGGTACCGTGGCACTTCAACGGTAAAATCTGGACAGTCAGTCTTTGTGGCAGATCGAATACGTATACTGTAGTGAGATTCGAACCCGGACCCTTGCCTTTTGCGACAAGAGGAGTTCAGAACCAGTGGTCGTAGATTTTGGTACTTGATGTTTCTTTCACCAAAATGCTTAATGTTTACGTCGTCAGTGCGGCTGATACTCTTTCGTTACTAACTGGTCACGAAGATATCACTCAATATTGTTTACTGAATTCGTATAAAATTGTGTGAGATACCCTTGCACCTATTCCAGCTTACTTGATGCAATAATTTACCAACAGCCGTATGTGTTGTAGAAATTTATTTTATGAACTTCTTGTGTGCTACCAGTTTGGGCATTACATTGCTGCCATGTTCAGGCCCCATACGTCATAGTCGTAAAATCGCTAGACACGGAAGGAGCCACATAACTGGATCCGTGAATCACATCGCTATGCAACTGCTCTTTGTGGCCAGGAGACACAGACTGGGATGATTTGGCGAACCGCTTCAGTCTGTGTCGCCTGGCCACCAAGAGCAGTTGCATAGCGATGTGATTCACGGATCCAGTTATGTGGCTCCTTCCGTGTCTAGCGATTTTACGACTATGACGTGTGGGGCCTGAAGATGGCAGCAGTGTAATGCCCAAACTGGTAGTACATAAGAAGTTCATAAAATAAATTTCTACAACACATACGGCTGTTGGTAAATTATTGCATCAAGAAATACATGCCAGCCGTTGTCCCACGGTCCAAAATGGATCAACAAAGATATTTCATCTTACCCCAGGCATGGGGCAAGTGTACATACCGCCTGTGGTAAGTCGGTATAAAAACTCCACAGCTCTGGTCTGAGACGAACCAGTCGACGCCGACCGACTGCCGAGTCATCCTTAGCCAATGTTCTCATCTGGATACGGTTTTGACGGGCGTGGGGTCAGTATATCGGTCTACTGGCCGTTGTCAGCTTCGTAGACCTCGGAGTCTCTAATTCTTGCTCAGATTGCTCCTCTGCTGGCATCACGAAACTGAGCTGACCCCGGTCCCATCCTCCCAACAAGAAAAAACCGCCGGCAGTAATGGGAATCTAACGCAGGCCCTTCACAAGACAGTCATGTATGATGACCACTCAGATGCGGAGCAGATTTAAGTCATCATCTAATGGTGGTTAATAGAAGCTGACAAATAAAGTTCAATAACTTTAAACCTTTTGTTTCAGTACAAAATTCTGAAAAATATACATGTTAAGCATCAGTACTGAAATTAAGTAAAGCAAAAAGTAATGTACTAATTAAAGTCACATCAGCATGAGATTGTTACTCTTCTTTGGTTGACTTTCAACGCTTTTGGCTATCTTGTTCAAGATACTTTTCTTTAGGTCTTCCTATTGTTAGTTTATTTTTGATTGGAAAATGAATCAAAAGAGTAGGTTGCCTCTTTATCCTGCCACAGTTGGCGTACATTCGTGGCACTTCTTTGACAAAGGAGTGAATGCTCTCAAAAATTAATACTGGTCTTAACACTTTACTTATTAATTTTATACTTCTTTATGCCTTACGCCATTCTCAATTGCTCTACCAGATAAATACGCGAAAGTGAATATACATTGGTAGAATAATGTAAAATGTACTTCGTACAGACAGTGTAAGAAAGCACTTAGTGAGAAACATTGGTAAAATGCTTGTAATGCATATCGTAAGCAACAAAGAGGGGTGGAACTTAACAAAATATCTATCATACACTTTGGGAAAAACGGAAATTCAGAGTCTTTTTGCCTAAAAATGTCTTTAGTTATTTTGGTGAGTTCTAACTCTCCTCTTTGTTTACAATGTGTATTTCACGTACTTTACCAATGTTTTTCACTGAGTCCTTGCTTCTTTGATTGGTACCAAGCCGTATTGTGTAAATGTACTAATGCATTTTCGCTGACACCCGCTCATGTATTTCTGTCGTAGAACCTTTGAAAATGGCGTAAGGCCGAAACGCGTAAGGTAGTATAAAATTAATAAATATATTGGTCAAGAATTGTATTAGTTTTTGTGTGCATTACAAAATGGTCACAATATCTCACAAAGCATTTACGCATTTTGCTGCTGAAAGGGGCGAGTGCACTGATCAAGCAAAACAGTGTGACTGCTGCACACCGCGACGCTGGAAGCCTTCTGGTGGCGTTCCGGTCACGTAACGCGGTAACAAAAGTATGTAAGCAGAGCAGACACGGACGACGGGTCAGCCTAGCGGAGATATGGGCTGAAAATAGGGAAATCCATTAAGGTAAGTGACTTTGGCACAGGGAAGATTATTATTACGCAGGGCCTGTGAACATCTCGAAAATGGCGATCCTGGTTATATGTTCACGTATTACTGTCGCTGGCATCTATGGAAAGAAGTAACAGCACAGTGAAACTACCATTGGGCTCTAAACGGTTGGACGTCTACGACTCTTCACAGAACGTGGGGTTCAGTGGCTTGTCTGCTCTGTAAAGCAGGACTGGCGGTGATCTGCAGCACCGCTGCCGAAAGAGCACAATGGTGGTGCACGCACAAGTGTTTCGGATCACACCGTTCATCGTACATTGTTGAACATTGAGCTCTGCAGCAGACCACCTCCACATGTTCATATGTTGATCCAATAACATCGTTAGTTAGGACTGGAGTGGGCACGGGACCATCGGGATTCGACCGTCGATCAATGGGTAAATCACATTTTTGCTACGCTAGGTCGACGTTAGTCTTCCCAAAGGCCGTCATCGAAGTGACCGGCGGCTTGAAATGTGCAGCACGCCAGGGATGCAGGCTGGTGGGAGTAGTATTATGCTATGGGAGACATTCTCCTGCGCTTGCATGGGCTTTGTGGTAGTAATCGAAGACACGCTAACAGTTGCCAACCATCTGCATGCCGTCAAGCTTGGTCTTTCTCGACGGCGATGTCATCTTTCAGCAGTATAATTGTCCGTGTCTCGGAGCCAAGACCGCAGTACAGTGCTCGGAAGAGCATTATAGTGAACTCACGTTCATGTCTCGGTGACCAAACACACCTTATGTAAGTCCTACGGAAACCACATAGGTCGCATTGGGCGCCATCACCGCGTACGTAAATCGGCGGCCCATTGTTTACTAGAATTATAAGACCTGTGCGTAGACATCTAATACCACATACCTCCACAAGTCTACCAACAAACTGCCGCATCCCTGATACGCAGAATCAGTGCTATATTTCGTCTCAAAGATGGACGAACAAGCCATTAAGAAGGTAGTCATAATGTTGTGGCTCATCAGTGTATATTTTAGTGTCATAATTCGCCTCGGTGCTGATTAGCTAGAATTACATGTATAACAGGGAGATATGGAAACAGTGTCCTCGTTCTTAACTGGGTGCTAACAAGCTCTCTTCTCAAGCACGCGGCCCCGGGTTCGATTCCCGGCCGGGTAGAAGATTTTCTTCGCTCCTGGACTGGGTGTTGTGTTGTCCTCATCACCATTTCATTCTCATCGCCGGCACTCAAGTCGCCGCATGTAGCGTCGACTGAAATAAGACTTGCACTTGGCGGCCGAACTTTCCCGGATGGGGCCTACCGGCCAAAAATGCCATACGCTCGTTTCATTTCATTTCATGGAAAAAGTCACAACGTTTGAACAGCTCTGCGCTTTCAGACTTACTTTTTTAGTTCCTTATGGCAAATCCACAACACAAATAATCAAAAGCTAGATGAAAATGCGCCAATGGAAATCTATGCAGAAAAAATACGAATGCGGGGTAAGTTGGCATGCCTCACTGCTCTCTGCCATTATGTCTCTAAGGTAAGACGCCAAATTGCCCTTATAGGTCTTTTTAGACAGGCTGCTTCTTCACTGTTTCACAAAATTTTGATGAAACGATTTGGTACTTGAATACAATTGTTGGTGAAGACCCTAGGCATGACTATTGTAATCATCAAGGACTTATTATGTGAAGTTCACGTTTTTCCATATTCAAGAGCTTGAGAGAATAGCGAAAAGGTTGTGTGAAAGAAAATAATATATACGTACGTGGCTGGAAATCAGGGAACTTACGTTCTTCTACCTCAGTTTTCATTGCACTGATACATCAGTATAGATTTTAACGCCTTGAGACTGATTGGTGCGGCCATAATAGCACCAGAGCTTATGACAATGGAAGAAATAAGCTGTATACAAACCAGTAAGCCAACGAGCTTCTGTCTCCCCTAATTGTAAACAGCGTAGTATAATCATTATTCTGTATAATTATTTGAATATTCAACGACTAGAATTCTATTGAAGTGATGTCTTCATACGTCCAACTGACATAGACCTAGAAGGTGTTTATGCACAGCAGCATTTAAAAATTTAGTGAATTACTTTTGAATGCATTATGGGAACAGCAGTGATCAATGTCTTGTAAATAATTACTATTAAAAACAGTCTTGATCACGATTTATTTTACGGGTGACCGGTTTCGACCACTACTGTGGTCATCTTCAGACCAATGGGTTGGAACGCCTTTCTGTTGGAGAATCACAACAGAAAGGCGTTCCAACCCATTGGTCTGAAGATGACCACAGTAGTGGTCGAAACCGGTCACCCGTAAAATAAATCGTGATCAAGACTGTTTTTAATAGTAATTAAATTTAGTGAAACTGACAAGTTACTTCCAAACCTCTAAGATAAATGAGAGTATGAGAAATACTCCCAAAGAGTATGTGCAGATAAACTGGTAAGTTCTGCCTTGTTAGAATTAGAACGTTGTTGGATGATGCTCTAGATTGTCGACTTATGACTGACACATGATCGTACTTAATGTTTTCACAAACGTGTCAATTCGACTGTTAAAACATACGTAGCGCCTTTTACTGGACGGACAACGTTCAACATACACAAATGTAACATCAATTTTGCCACACGGTGATGTGTGGAACTCTTTCGACACATCGTATTTAAACACATAACCAGTTTGCAGTTGCCACGCACTTCTTTACTACAAACATATTGCTCTTATTAAATTGACAGTAGCACCGATTATACACTCCTGGAAATTGAAATAAGAACACCGTGAATTCATTGTCCCAGGAAGGGGAAACTTTATTGACACATTCCTGGGGTCAGATACATCACATGATCACACTGACAGAACCACAGGCACATAGACACAGGCAACAGAGCATGCACAATGTCGGCACTAGTACAGTGTATATCCACCTTTCGCAGCAATGCAGGCTGCTATTCTCCCATGGAGACGATCGTAGAGATGCTGGATGTAGTCCTGTGGAACGGCTTGCCATGCCATTTCCACCTGGCGCCTCAGTTGGACCAGCGTTCGTGCTGGACGTGCAGACCGCGTGAGACGACGCTTCATCCAGTCCCAAACATGCTCAATGGGGGACAGATCCGTAGATCTTGCTGGCCAGGGTAGTTGACTTACACCTTCTAGAGCACGTTGGGTGGCACGGGATACATGCGGACGTGCATTGTCCTGTTGGAACAGCAAGTTCCCTTGCCGGTCTAGGAATGTAGAACGATGGGTTCGATGACGGTTTGGATGTACCGTGCACTATTCAGTGTCCCCTCGACGATCACCAGTGGTGTACGGCCAGTGTAGGAGATCGCTCCCCACACCATGATGCCGGGTGTTGGCCCCGTGTGCCTCGGTCGTATGCAGTCCTGATTGTGACGCTCACCTGCACGGCGCCAAACACGCATACGACCATCATTGGCACCAAGGCAGAAGCGACTCTCATCGCTGAAGACGACACGTCTCCATTCGTCCCTCCATTCACGCCTGTCGCGACACCACTGGAGGCGGGGTGCACGATGTTGGGGCGTGAGCGGAAGACGGCCTAACGGTGTGCGGGACCGTAGCCCAGCTTCATGGAGACGGTTGCGAATGGTCCTCGCCGATACCCCAGGAGCAACAGTGTCCCTAATTTGCTGGGAAGTGGCGGTGCGGTCCCCTACGGCACTGCGTAGGATCCTACGGTCTTGGCGTGCATCCGTGCGTCGCTGCGGTCCGGTCCCAGGTCGACGGGCACGTGCACCTTCCGCCGACCACTGGCGACAACATCGATGTACTGTGGAGACCTCACGCCCCACGTGTTGAGCAATTCGGCGGTACGTCCACCCGGCCTCCCGCATGCCCACTATACGCCCTCGCTCAAAGTCCGTCAACTGCACATACGGTTCACGTCCACGCTGTCGCGGCATGCTACCAGTGTTAAAGACTGCGATGGAGCTCCGTATGCCACGGCAAACTGGCTGACACTGACGGCGGCGGTGCACAAATGCTGCGCAGCTAGCGGCATTCGACGGCCAACACCGCGGTTCCTGGTGTGTCCGCTGTGCCGTGCGTGTGATCATTGCTTGTACAGTCCTCTCGCAGTGTCCGGAGCAAGTATGGTGGGTCTGACACACCGATGTCAATGTGTTCTTTTTTCCATTTCCAGGAGTGTAGAAATGGGCTTGCCTTATTTAACCACATACTTTTCAAAATTGTCTCAACCAAATTTAATTAAAACAACGTTCATAAAAGCATCATTAATCAAATATGCCTGAGTGAACTAAATCACACAAACTTCATGACTGAAATGGAACTGTTTTTCACGTGAATCACATCAAAACTCTGGCTAATTCCAACAGCTAAAGAATGCATTAAGTCCAACAAACTCAGATCTTTCGAAATTTGCTTAACCAACTTTCATTGAATAAAACAATATTCATAAAACCATTATTAATAAAATGTAACTGCCATAAATAAACCTCACAAGCTTCATAACTTACATTGAAACTGTATTTCATATAATCCACATCAAAACTCTAAAACTACTTCCACAACTAAGGTGGTAGATTAAGTCCAAAAAATACAAATCTTTCAAAATTTGCTTTGCCAACGTTCATTGATTAAAACAATATTCACAAAACCACAATTAATCCTATCTGACACATGCTTAACTAACATAAAAGCTAGTTGTCATGTAACTCAGGATCCGGGTAAGAACATTAATCTGGCCGAACGGTTCTAGGCGCATCAGTCCGGGGCCGCGCTGCTGCTACGGTCGCAGGTTCGAATTCTGCCTCGGGCATGGAATTGATGGAATTGTGTGATATCCGTAGGTCAGTTAGGTATAAGTAGTTCTCAGTGTAGGGGACTGATGCCTTCAGATATTAAGTCCCATAGTGCTCAGAGCCATTTAAACCATTTTTTGTTTGTTTTTGTTTTTGAAGAACATTAATCCACTGAAGTCCAATAAGCTCAGATCTTTCCACAATTGGTCTTAAAATTTCTGACAAATTAAGAGGATTGTAATACATTCAATATAATAATAACATATGAAATCCTCTTAACATGAGACCGCCTCAACTTTAGGATAAATTGGTGATGAGCGCGAGCAAACCGAAAGGTTCTAACAGATACAAGAGACACACGGACCACAATGTGAAATAAAAATATACTCGACTTTTATCTACAAGTAAGCCTGCGGAAAACCACAACGCTCCGCTGGCAAAATGGAATTACCTCACGTTAATAACGTAACCATTCAGGCCCTTAATTTTCACTCTTCCACCGTGATACCCCGATCGGAGCCTGCTCCCGTCGACCACCGCCAATTACCTGAATCATAAACACGTCAGCGGCAGACAACATTCTGACGCAACAGATACACCAGGATATTAACCCAACTTGTTAGCAATAAAACTTTAATTCTACGCGGCACAAATGAACCCTAAGCAGATTTAATATACGTGACAGTGGTCTTAACATTTGATTAGACAACCTCTAAAACAACAAATAAAATAATAAAATAGAAGAGGAATTAGGGAAAATATTCCGGCCCGCATCTGACCCCAAGCACAAACTTACGGCCTAGTTGCTATGCATTAAAAACTTCTTCATGTCTATTGGTCGTGCGTCACTAGCACTTCCTTAAATGCCGTCAATGTATCAGGCAGCAAGATCAAAGGTAACTGAAGCGGCCAAAATACTTTTCAGTGCACAGGAGTAATCAATTATCATGAACAGAACCCACCGATGAACACTTCGACGACTCCAGTTCATTGACTTTGAATCACATACAAGAGGCACGAAGGAAATCAGTCCTCCACATATCCAAGAAACCCTAATCATCGTCGGCAGCGGACCTGCATTACAACGGCTAAACACGCCGCAGCAGCGGCCCGCGCTCCTTCGTCGAACCGACTCGGCCACTCGCCACGCTGCATACAGGCACAACGCCAGACGTGGCTGTCGCTGACACAGCTGATACCCGAACTGAAGACCAAGAGAGCGCGAGCGCCGCAATTAAATAGCCAACCGCCAAAGATACGAAGCCAAGCAGGCATAGAAAATCGACTCAGACGATCGTTATGAGAATCGATGGAGACTGGCGCCAGCGGAGCACCAGCTCACATGGAAGCGTAGTACGGCCGCTTATATTGTTAATACAACAAATTTATCAAGAGATTGTGAGAAAATGTGAACCGGTTTAGATACTTTCCGTTCTTCTTGTACTGTAGTCTTTAAATGGGTACAAATGGGAAATGACTATGAACATGAGAAAAATCTTAATAATATCCGACTACTAAATTAGTGATTATCGTATGAAGCCTGTCATCACGACATCATGTTTTATATCAAGATCGATAACCCCGAAGGTCTGCATGGCCGTCAAGAACAGAACTGCTTCATTCTTCGAATGTCTGTTGTGAGAAATAAAGTGATGCAATCACTGGACTAATACCTCAGCTTCCATCCATTCAGTAGGATACCAAACTGTTCATGGCAGTGCTCTGTCTAAAAATTCTTCTTTCATCCTAAATCTAGAAAATAATAAAAGTGGAGGAATGTAATGGCGTGGTGGGGAAACAGATTGCTGCTGTTACCAACTGCCTTCGCCTAGCTGATGTCAAAACTCCTCTTGTATCCATCCCTTTTCGGGTAAGATTTTTACATGCGACTTTGGTATGGTTGTCAGAGCGATTTCACCAACGATATAAACTTTGTTGAGTGGGAATTTGTACTTCTCGAAGCAGATATCAGAAAGTTATACAACAGCAGATTGGCTGAAACCCAGTGCATGTGAAGCCGAACTTGGTTCAAGTTTTCTGAAATGGTATCCCTTGAGTGCGAGATCACAAGAGGCCAATGATATTTACGGCATTCGACGCCCCACTTATAGTCTACCATGCAACCCCAATATTGGCTGCTCATGGCAATATGGGGCGACACTGAAGCTATTCAATGGCGAGCATAGCACCAGTCTACGGAGCATAATTGAACGGCTTAGTAGAAGAGTAACTTACAACACCGCCAGTGATGTTGATACAAAGCGGAACAATGGCAAGGATAAACAAAGTAAACATTTCATTATATCTACAACAAGATTTGTCGAACTTGAGATTCCATCAAAAAAGAAACCCAAGGAGTTTCCCACATTGAGAAACAATTGGCAGATGAAATATTAGCGTTTGTCCAAGACCAGTCATTGGAGTGCGTGGTGTCGTACACGCTCAACAATGCGGACAGTGTATATGAAAAGCACAATGATGAAGATATGTGCCTAATAAGTGAAAATGAAATTTAAATATGTCTCGAGCAATGTAGTTCATCATCCCTTTTCGACAGGGAGCTACAAATCCCGTTTCCAGTGAAACGTAGTAAAGGATAATATTTGTGCAAGGAGCGAATACCGAACATAAGTACGTACATGAAGCATTTAAAACAAACAATTATCAACGGATTTCGAATAAGTCCGAAGCAATGTGAGCGTGTATTGCATATGAGAAACTAGGGATATTCAAGGGAGGCAAAGGCGCACTTGTTACAAAAGCTGTTGTTAGTGCGTTTCAGGGATGCTCCATACAGTTTACGGGATGTTCATGATAGTCACCTACTACATTACGTGCATCAGACTGCGCACGACATGGGTTACAGTGATTTCAAGCGAAGCAGTGGATGGTTGCATAACTTCTAACAGTGCTACACAATTGGATGAAGTAAAATAACAAAATTTCAAACAAAGCGTCAACTTGACGATGCACAGCGAACTGCTGACTCCGCCGGAAAATTTGTAGACGAGATAAACAAACCTATTCCATCGATCAGTAATAAATTTGTTTTCAGCTCCGACCAATCGCGATTTGAAGAAATGCATGTAAAAGGAACCCTACAAATTAAAGGTACAAAGAGAGTCGTATCAAGATAAAGCAATAGCAGTACCTTAACGCATTCGTATTCAATTATGCCGACTGTTAAAAGGGGTGGCAAAAGTGGTTGGAACGTTATTTATTGTGCTGCGGGAACTTGGAAGTGTTCTGATCACTATCATTCTTTCTTGTGTGTGTGATCTTGCAGGGGCAGTAGTAAATATTTACGTCACAGCAAGCAAAAGTTGGAAAATGGGCGTGGGAGAACTACATTCTATGGTACAAACACTGTTTTTGGCTAAGAGTTGGTCAAAATAATTTGCTTTTGCTTGATTCCCTGCCTTCAATATGTATTCCTAAAGGGTGGATATCTAGCTCCATGTCCTGCACGGTTTATAACTCCCAAGGAGTTCACCTTCGATCTTGATTGTGCGAACCTTTGTGATCACTGTGGTACGCCGTTTTTCTCTCGGTGCTCATGGTGCAAGGTAATGGTTTGTTTTGAATATTTCTTGAATGTCAGCGATGTTCATTATTTGAAGTGTAATACATACATCCCACTTCTTTTCTGTCGCCTTCCTGATGCACGTGGTGAGTCATTAGCAGCTAATGTTTTTCTGTGATAATTGTTACAACACTTTCAAATGTGCGTTACTAAAGAGTGAGCTTGCGATCTCGCACTCAAGGAATGCCTTTGAGTGTGAGAGAGTGCTGGTTAAGAAAGCTTCTTAGCCAAACTAGTTCACCCATTTTCTTTTCCGTATTGAACCTGTGGTTAATATTATTCTTCCCCACCAATTCATAGCCCGAAGGCCTGTTATCCTTCGTTGACAGTCCAAATAAACGGTATTCCATTACCTTAATGTAAGACATCAGTTTAGCTTACTAATCTGCTATGAACGCTGACTTGAAATGACACATCCCTTAAAAGAAAAGGAAATAAAATAATTCTCAAAAGAGATACAAATTCTAAAATACGTTGCACAACAAAATGATTTTGATCCTAAAATTGTCACATACATATACGATAAACGCAATAAGCTATACGGTCCACCAAACATAAGGAAACAACGCTGACGAGAAAATTATCAACGAAACAATATTTTATATATATATATATATATATATATATATATATATATACACACATATCTAATAACGCATTACTAAATCACACTAACATAAAATTTGCATACAAGAAAGACACAGTCTTGGAACACTACTACATTCCAGACAAACAAAACCTACCATATATCGAAATCGAGGCATATATAAGATTCTGTGTAAGGTATGTGATAAATTCTACATTGGTCATTGTGGTGCGTGCCCCCGGACTCCAACCGCGTGCTGATGTAGTCGACGCCGAAGAGCTGCTACTGCCACAGCTCTCACGGCAGAGTGGAGGCATGATGCGATATAACGTCAGTCCCCGTAGATTAACGGGAGAAAAAACCTGAAAAACTTCCGAAAAGGCGTTCCTCGCGTTGTCGTTGTATCTCAATTACAAGTCCGCAGCGTTTCCACTTATGCGAACTCGTATAATTGATGCTTTTTATTATTAATATTGTGTTGTTAATTTCTCGGATTTGCAGTAGTTATTAATTCTTCTCTCGTTCGCATAGCACACACCACTGATTGCGAGGAAATATTTTAGTTAACAGTTTTTTCTTACGCTGTTGTCTCGTTGCTATGGAATTGTTGTGCTGGTATGCAGCGAGATCCAGAGATACTTTTTGATTTAGTCTTTGTAAGAATGCGTCGTAATACGAAAATATTTTAAAGTTCGCTTCTCAGCTAATGACGTGAATATTTGCACTTCAATGAAATAGTCTCTCATGAGTACTCGTTGATTTAGTCATTTATCAAACTATTTAATGATGTAGTCCACACCGGGTATTTAACTGGTAACGAACAGTTTATTGTTATTTTGTCACTAAATACTTGTAACTCCGGCACCACACGCACCCGGTCCGATTGAGTTATAGTTTCTTGGCAATTACCACAACTCAACACTTCAGAGTAATTGTTTTATCTTCATGATGTCGTGTACTTGGGTCCTACTCAAGATTAATTGCGTGTATTCTTTCATAGAATGTTCACTTCTCCTTAAGGTCCAACTAATTTAAAGTCCAATGTTCTCTAATTCCGTTACTAGATTTCAATTAACCCGTAGTGCACGGTTAAATGAGTCTATCTGTTCCTGTCTCAGTTCATAAAATCAGTTTCTCAAACCGTGAATCCTGTCACGCAAAAAAACACTTCTAAACTCGAAAACAATCTCGTCACGATTCGCAATCTCAATAATTCAGATCAGACCTGCTCTCGTACGTCTGCACTGGATGAGTTCTAGCAAGCGACTTCTTCTGTGGAAGAGCATTGTAGGCGCATTGAATTGCCTCGTTGCGCTTACAACTTTCTTCCACATAAAAGTTATCTCTGATGACATTACTTTGGACTTAACTTTTGAGATATTAATTGCACATTTGTCACATGGATACTTGTCCACTGCTGAAATAGGATGTTTCTTCTTTCTCTTTCGCTTGCAAATATGCTCAGTGGTGTACAGTGTAGTTGTTGACAAAATTCTTTCGTGTTAGCTCATCGGCAAAGATGTCGCAACTGCCAAGATCACATACCCTACTTCATGTTCTTTCTTAATTGACTTTAAGGTGGTCGTTGGGGCGTTATATCATACTGGACGGATTTCCAGTATTCTATACGGAGGACACATCAGAGAAAGCGACAGTAGCCAATCAGCTTTCTGCCACCACTTGAAAACAGAACAACATACAGTGGACAATAAAAAACGGGCTGTCGGTGTTTCACACACTGCACAAAAAGGTTCTAATGAGTATTTTTGAAGAAACCAAAACATTTTCACACGAGCTAAATTACCCTGGAGGAATTCTAAACGAACAGATAGATTTTAAACACAAAAATTACGTAGAAAATTTTATTGAAATTATCCTTACAAATACGAGATGAGGAAAGAAAAAACAAAATATCAGTGACAATGTTACCACGAAATTGAAAATAACCACTGGGAAACATACGTGAAATTGTCAGGGACCTCACGCACCACAACAAACCAATTACATAAAAACAATACGATTAAATTACATGTGAGCGTAGAATCACAAAGACACAAATCATACAAGCAATATGATGTACCTGGTAAGATCAAAGGTATGACCTACAGAATACCGTAGAAGCCATGGAGGTAAAAAAAGAAGGGAGTTGTCATTGTATCACAAACTTGAAACCGACGTCCGCCATCAAGTAGCCCAAAACGTTAGTTGCACCTCATTCGTACCTCCATGGTTCACAGCGGTGATACTGCCCCGTGACATCACTTTGACGTGCCCGTGTCCAGTTTCGGCGGTTTTGGATGCTCTGATTGTGTGAAGACATGGTTGTCTCATCAAAAATACCAGCTTACATTGTTTTTGGGTGTACTAATCGATCAGATCATAATCTAAAGATTGAAGGAATCACTTTTCTTCCGTAAGCGGAGCCATTCAAGCAGTATTTTCTTTTGTACACATGGATTACGGTTGCACTATTTACCTTTACTGCAGCAGTTTTATTTCTTTCGTTTGACATTAGATTTACCTAACTTCACTTAAGGTCAGTTCTTTCTATTCCTTGGGTGCTTTCATTGCCGTCCATATGGCAAACGCACCGACATCCGAACCACACTGTATCGACAGTCCCGTCCCCGTACAACACACGTTTGTATTATTGTATCTATGTGCGTGTGTTCTTTGTTTCGTTTTCAGGCTGAAATCTTTTGTGAACCTCCTTTCGTGCTTCTCAGTGTGTGAGTAGCTGCCTATCCGTTTCACAGTATAGTTATTCCCTCATGATGTTTGTTGTAAATAACCCACTGCATTTAAACTGTAATAATGACGTAAATAATTACAATACTAGAAGGAAAAAGATGACGCTCATTACGCCATATTAAGGTTGTCTATAGCACAAACAGGTGTTGACAATGCTTCAACCAAAAGTTTCCATCACTTACCCATTGATATAAAAGGCCTGACAGATAGCAAAGTAAAATCTGAAACTAAAATAAAAGGTTTTTCTTTGACAACTCCTCCTATTCCGGAGAAGATTGTCGATTACTGCAATGTGTGAATCGTGATGGATAAGAATTACCGACTAACATCTGTCCGTCTTTAATTAAAGAAATAAACAAAACTAGTAAATGACCAGCATGGAGGCATATTTACAAACAAAAACTGATGTCAGTATATAATGACTCCATCTACATCTTACGGTTTATCGTACAAATGATACATGGAACATGAAACTACCTAATTAGCTATTGTTATATTACAAAGCCTGATTTAGATTTATATAGCTCGAAAACCTCAAAATAAAATTCAAAAGTTAAACGAAACAGATGATCAAATCACACGTACATTCCAGTTGCGTTATGTTTGTTTTCCTGAAAAACTGGCAGAGATACTGGCGAGAAATATTCCGGAAAAGAAGCAAATGGGCTACTGTGGGAAATGTAGACCTTCATCTTACACAGGTTAAAGTAAAATATCTATTTTACGGGGTCCTAAGCGTTTGAGACAACTCCCTTAATCACATTTACAGCATTCCACAATGCTGGCAAATGTCTGAAAAATTATATTTTTTTTCCTCTTAAATTGCTGTTATTGATTGACGCGTCATAGATAAGATCTTAGAGTGAGACGATGTGTAAACTACAGCGAGACTAATGGGCTGACAATCAAATAAAGCAAACGCTCTATTTCTCTATTCTTCGTGGAGGTATACTTCCATGCAGTTCTGTTTCTTTGATATTTCAATAACCGTTTGCTTTGTTGATATGCGCAAGAAAAGCATTCCTTGCTTCTTTCCTCGTTTCACGCGTTTATGGGCTAATAAAGAACCCGTAGGTGAGATTTTAGTGAACGTGAACATTAAAAATGTTGAGCATACGAACTGAAAGCTCAACATGTGACGAACAAGAAGCAGCACCAGTAAGCAAACAAGCATTGGTTTCGGAATTCCAACTTCATTTACTATCGATACAAATATAGTAAAAATGTCACAAAGTGCATTAGGAAAGCATTCTTTTCACACCACATACTCCTCTTCTTTTTTTATTCAAAACGTATCAACGAAAACAAGATACTCTGACGAGGCGAGATGTGGTTCAAATGGCTCTGAGCACTATGGGACTTAACATCTATGGTCATCAGTCCCCTAGAACTTAGAACTACTTAAACCTAACTAACCTAAGGACATCACACATATCCATGCCCGAGGCAGGATTCGAACCTGCGACCGTAGCAGTCGCGCGGCTCCGGACCGAGCTCCTAGAACCGCTAGACCACCGCGGCCGGCACCATACCACAAATTTCCAATTTTACTCTTTGAGGAAGCTACTTACTCTTTCACTTTTGAACTTTATCATAGTTGTGAAAATGCTTATTACATTGGTTGATATGTTGTGTGTAATATGATTCAACGTAATCAATACAATGCCTATTCAGTTCTAAACGTGTTACTCCATATTTCCAAGGTAATACGAGTATTATCAATTCTGGAAGTAACTCACTTTGTTAAATTTTCACTACTCTATCGCTTAACCGATTCCGATGGTATTTGGCACGGAAATAGCTTGATCCCTGAGAAGGGCTACAGGCAACTTTAGAAAGTTGTATCTTTTGGGGAATAATTGACGTTTTTATATATGGTACACGTGAGTGGCATGCAGACGACGGCGGCGCGATGGTAGGTGAATCATACTGTCTATAGTTTATTTCGTGATAGTGCCTATCCAATGTTATTGTCTGTGTGGTTTATGATATTGAGCTCTTACACCACCTGGCATAACTGGAGAGTCCTGGTGGAGATACAAAACTAAAATGGGTCGTTAAGTCCGAGAACAATATTTAAAACTGTTACTACAAGCCTCGCTAACGTAAGGCTCATTTAGTGCATAATTCTAAAAGAACTCAAGCTGCGAAAGTTATTCGAACCCAACAAACCTCAGAGCAATCTAATGTCCGCCGGAACTTGGATGCAGAACGTCAAGCGGCCTTAAGAGCTACAGAGACATTGGAGTAGTCACACGCCCGTCGTATTTCAGACGCTGAGTGTCGCACGTCTCTTACAACTTCCAAGACGCTTGAAGAGCCACAACGACGGCATCATTTAAAGGCTGCACGGCAAACAGAGAGCTCTGCCTTTAGATGTGAAACGTGGGAGGATGTTTGTGAGGCTGCACCTGATTATGATCTTTTAACTAACTTTGTTGATCATTAATTAAACGTCATAGTAGGATGTACAAAAAATGTAGGCACCACGATACATTAAAATGGAAGGGAGAAACGGTTGGTATTTGTTGCTCTGGTGCCAAAATCTAAAATCCAGTACTATGTGAGCCAGAGAAATCCCTAAAAACTCTACTTTTGCACGATTGTAATGAATCGAGGCATTTTTTTTAAATATATGTAAAACATGTAATGCATGCTTTCAGTTTCGACATACTGCAGAATAATAGTAACACATTTATTTTGTATCTACATACCGGCATTGCATACATTTTTAACATACGTATCTATACCAGTATTACACAGACGTGCCGGAAAATTACTAGCTTGCTAACTCACCATTACTCATCCTAACAAAACTATTGATATGCCAGTGAAGTACCGGGTAACAGCTAGTATGTTGTGTATGATGAAGTCATGGAGTAATATCAGGTAGGTCTGGTTTCAGTCCAACTGTACATTTTCTACAAAAGTCCTTCTGCATAGTAAACATTATGAACAATCATTTAACATAACATGTATCCATAGTCTGATAACGGTATTATTCATTGTACTCACCAGTTTCAACTTGTAATAAGACGATATAAGTTTCTTACTGTACATAAAAAAATCACAAAATAAGATACAAAACTGTAAGAATCTAGCAAATTCGATAACATTCGTGACAATACCAAGCCGTATAACGGTACTGAAGCTGCCGGCTTCTTACAAGGTCTAATGGCCAAGAGGAAACGTTACCAACACACAAAGAGAAGTATGAGGTCCTCCGGTTTCTCCCCTCAACCCGGATATACCCCGACTCCACTTAAATGTAGAAAAGATGCTAAAATGAAGCAAAAAAAAAAAAAATAACGGTTTAATGGAGGCCGGCTTTATTTAGGACTGAAAAATTCATAATGTGAGTTTAAAATGTCGTCTTGGTCAATAGAGATTTACGAGAAGTAGTCATAAAGTTGAAATTATCACTTCCAAGGGAAAAAAGAAAGTTATGTATTTAAATATTGTGATTGTTGCAGGCACATGTGTGATGTCGCGGTGCACACTGAAATCCTTGCGTCGCGGTACCGTAGCGCGTCGCTACAGGAACCAAAACAAAATAGCGAAGAGCATTGATTAAGTGGGATATCGTGCAGTAATTTGTTTTCTGCGGTTACAGAATAATAACGCTGCAATTACCATTCCTGAATGTGCTAGGCGTGCGACGACCCGATGGCATAAGAAATACTGTCTTAAAAGAGGGGAGATTATGGGGGTAACTAGGTATAATGGCAGAGTGAGTTAGATGAAAGATGTGTATTGTTATGCGTGGATGAATTAAGTGAAAGTAAGCTGTTGCTATTGGTTCTACTAATGAATAAATGCAGTGGTCGCTAGATGCCTGAGTATCAATGATTGACACAAAAAATTGGATGTATACCATGGCTTGGAGGCTCATTTGAAACTTTCTGATTTAAAAGAAGATAGCAGCATAGAATTGTCATGGGAAACAACGTCCCTTACACATAAGTATGGCTGATGACCTTGATTAACCTATATTCAAGTGACATGTGGTTAATATCTACCGAAATGAAATTCGGAGGGTTTCGATTACGGCACATTTATTTTATCAAGATCCACAAAAATGAAAAAAAAAACAAATATGTCGAACGTCTTCATTCACAAAAAGCAAGAAATACATAAAGTATTAAACTGTCCCGCTTATAAGTAATGTATATATTTTGGGTCACAAGATTCTGGAATAGAAAGTGTAAACACAATCTAACATTATAGTCGCGACCCTCCGTCTGGTTTTTGTTACCCACCGTGACGGCAGCGTGCCAGCCGGTCAGCAAATGACACTACCGAATACGATATCGGATGAGTACGAATACTATCGTTTGTATTGTTTTGTAACATAGTTTTACAATAGGTGACGTAAGCAGTGCCACAAAAATCGACAGTAACTAAAAAATTAAACCACATTAGTCATTCCTTAGTTTCGTAATGTCCCTGGGAGCTATGAAACGGTAGATTACAGGACAGTGTATTTACGATTTTCTTCTAACGTGAGGATACTTAGTGAAGAATGACATTTTCCTTTAATAAGAAGAAATTGCCAGTAAACACCAGAAGACCTGACCTTTTACAGAAGTACGCCGTACTGTATTTCTACGCAGAAACACGAAGTTTTCTTTACTATACTTTAAGCCAATTGGTGAATGTGGAACATAGCAAACCTGCGTGCAATGTAATACCTATCTTATTGAATGTACTAAAGAAGTCACCACTCTTGTGACTGAGGGGAAAGATCCACTGACGTGCTAATGAAACGACAAAATGCTATAAAACGGTTTCACAGCAGGGAAGGAATCAATTGCACAATTGTTGCTATATTTGAGCCACAGACGGCATGAATCTTCAACATATTCGCATTTGAAGCAAAAACATTAAAAAAATATTCGTCTCTCAGAAAGTCGAGTGAAGCTTATAAATCCAATTTTTTTTACATGTCAAAGAAAGTGCCTAGATAAGAAGAACAATAACAGAAGCATATACTTCTCAAGCATGAAATACGTATTTATATTCCCTTCCTATGAGCGGAGTGGGATATAATTATACACTCATTCGAAATTATTTCTTCCTGAATAAGTTGTAACTTACGTTATTGAATCAGTGGAATTCGGTTGTTCTTAGATTTATTTCACGATAATTCATGTTCCTTGGTAATTTATTAATGCGTGTCAAGCAAAAAAAAAACAATTATTTCCTTGAATAACTAGAAAAATAAATAAAACATACATTGTCCTTACGACCGGTGTCACTGTCTGCTTTCTCACCGTCTGGAGCACTGATGTCACTCCATCTATCAAAAGATACAAGTTTCACACTAGAGAGTGCCACGACTGATGTATTAGACTGTGGTGTAAAAGAGGAGTTACATCCCCAACTCGCAACTGACTTGACTTTAAATGATGTGGCACTAACAACTGCGTTAGCCATGGTGTTAAAGAGAGATTAGCCAAGCACCAGTATTAATATATACATCAGGCGAGTAAAGGAACAGCTCAATAGTAACTAAAGAATCACTATAAAACCGTTACGTCACGAACTGTGAAAGAACTGATATTTAAAATTAAGAATCCTGACTTCGGCTATGAAACGACTCTAACTTGATCGCAAAGTTCCTAAACTCCACGGAATGGTAATCTTAATTTCAACAATAATACTCATCATTCTTGCCGTTGTCTCGGATCTCGAATGAAGATCAGCTGCTCTCCATCTATCTCAGAAATGGGATGCTGCTGTTCGCTGTCCCTCTACGAATTAGGACCTTCTCTCAACTGTCCTCCAGAAGAGAAAGTTCTCCGTACAGCTTTCTGAAACCGAATGTCCACTGTACCCTTTCGTTTCACTGACTCTGGTTTCTCAACAAAATAGATCTGCCAAAAGACCGAGCTCAATTTTTCACCTGTCAGGAGAGAGAAAATTTTTCACACGACTTCCTTCCCTTCGTCTACGAGTCTCAGGAAGATCCGCGCCACATGTTAGTGCCCAATGAGAGCTCTAGTCAGGGTATTAGCCTATGAGACACGGCCAAATACTCTGTTCTACCCCCACCATCGTCCCTGTTTTTCGAAAGTGTCTTAACTCTCCCCATGGTTGTGGTAGACCTTTGGCATCGGACGTCTGTTGGAGGCATAACGACCTACTTACTCAGCGGATTGTCAGTTTTCGGCTGGCGACAGTGTGCCACCTAGGGACGTAAACGGTTGTTAGTTTCTGAGCTGTCGTTTCGGTGCTGGAGTCATCGAAATTGCATCTGCCGTTAATCATCGAATTGCACTTTGGTGCATACCGGCTTGGACGTACCATTATGAACCACTAACTAAATGGACTTCTAAAGAAACCATCATCAGTAGCGTCTCTTCCGAACGAGTTACGCGAAGGTGCTGCATTGTCTAAGCGACATAAAGAGCACCGTAATGGCCTAAGAGGCACAAGACTCGCATGTGAAACTCAGCCATCCAAACATTGTCTCAATCGAACGAAAAACTATTACTTCAAAAAGATCTGACTTACTTGTGTGTCTAAATTCTGTTAAAACGAGCTAATTACAAGTTTCGCTGTTAATGTTTTTGCTCTGTTCACAGTGAAATTACTAGTGGAAACCAAACTAAACTGATTTTTAATTACAGCAGGCAGGTGCATCTTTGCATATTCGTTTTATTAATTTACCTGTGGCGTCACAGCTGTACTTTGAGTTTTACACCCCCCCCCCCCCCCTTTTTATTGTGATGAATATCTGTATTACGACGGCATCACGTACTTGTAACAAGAACAATATTTAATTTACTGACAACTTACGTCCTGTGAAACGAAGCGATATGTGAATTGTGTAATCATTAAAGCCCCTCGTGACTGACAAAGATGTTAGTGTCTATCAAACAATTACAAACACAATGGCTCAATGTAAAAAGGCTGTCTTAAGATTTGATCTCTCTTACGATTAGGTATTTTTTAACATTAAATCTCTCTTGCAACGTAATCTCTCTTGCAGTTAAACCTCTCTTGTAATTAGATCGTTCTTGATTGGTGTTGCTGAGCTATATTATTTAATGTTAGCCTTATTTGCGCGTGTAGATCGAATGTTTGTTAAAAGTATAAAAATTTCTTTTGCATTCTTTCATTTTAGATAAACAGAAAAGATAATTTCATTATGTGAAAGTGCTATAAATAAATACGAAAGCTTTTTGTTTGGTTTGCCATTACATCAAAAGCCATTTTGTGTGTAATTACTATTTGTGTATTATATTAATTATAACTTGCAATCGTTTTTTTCTAGAAGTTCGATGACTTTTCTGGCTGCATTTTAACGAAAGGAAACATCATTTCTTTTCACAGTCAGTGAAATACCTAGGAACTGTTTCCAAGGTAACTGTGGCCGTTGCAAATTTCCAGTTTTGAAGTAAACAAAAGATTAGGGTACAGGAGTTACAATTTTCATTATTATTCCTCTTGCCTTTTACGAAAGTATATGAGATTAAACTAAAGATATAATACCTACGTTCGGAATACTACAATGCATTTTTTGGAAATTTTCTTGGCTGGCAAATAGTTTCGGAAAGCGGGGATTTTACACGCCTTTTCTATGCCTCAAATAAAGTCCGATGCCGATTGAAACACCACGAAACTAGAGAACACAGCCCCTACTCCCAGTCAGGTATCTATCGGATTCAACCAAGGATTGCCCATCAGGCTACATACGCCAAACCAGGCACTCCTTTTATATACAATCCAGAGAACACCAAGACCTTAGAAACTTGGAACAAAATACCAAGCGTCAGGCGGTAAGAGATCCTTGGTGTACCTACAGAATTCCGTAAATAACACGTCTAAAAGAAAAAAGGAATACCGACACTAAAACTCCACGTTCCATGCCTTTTAAAAAAATTATGCTGCTGTAGCATACACGGGTACACACAATCACTCCCAATCAACTTTTGGGTTTCTCTGAGAACATGTTGGAAGTACCTTTCCCAGTGAGTGCGTTAGTGACAAATCAGTAGTTCAGTTATTCCATTGTGTGAAGAAATGAAGTTTAATGAAAAATTAGTCCCGAATTCTCATAAAGTGATTGAAGAGTACCATGGTTTACTTCAAGCTAGCTTCCTTAAACGTTTCTTTGACACCATTTATCGTCCCGAACACTAGTCAACTAGCTAGTGCTGATCACTAGCACTTGCTTATCGCTAATGACGACAAAATTTGCGACAAGTGCTTTCGGTTAAGTCAAACATCGACTCTACACTAAGACGCAAACAAGTACGCTGACACACAGTAGACCCTCTTATTGATGGCTGGGTAATATTGTTTTCGAAGAAAATTTAAGTTATGTCTGTTAAAGTGTTTCCGAGGCTCTCTGGAGGCAGTCATTTATTAGAAAATACATATCATAGAACTGGGAGCCTCTCCCAAACATTCTCATTTAGGATCCCCTCTGTCCAACGACCATCTAACTTGATAAGTGTGTAAAAAATATTGAAGTTGAAAAATGAGTTTGACCTCGAACACACTGCTTTACTCTGCATGGTACTGAATAAAAATTGTAGAAAAATAATCGATTTGTAACTCCTCTACCCTGATCCAGCTTTCTAGGAATTGGTGAAAGTCATCGAGCATTTACAGTGGTTTGGGTTTCACAAAGCCTAATTCGTGGTTTATGAGTAGTGAATGAATAACAGAAATGCTGTTAGTCACATCCATTACAACCACTGAAACACACAGACTGTGGATGTGCGAGACACATTGTTCCAAATAGAATTTATAAATAGTACGAATTCCCAGTTCCAACGTAGACCTGGTGGGTATTTTACTCCAGTTATCAGCTGAATGTCGAACATGGAAATATCTCTCCACTTACTCTAAACTGAGAACCTCCGTCTCCCTCCTACCACTCCTTGGGATAAGCTGAAAAGAATCCAGAGTTCTACAACAGTCTACCATTCTTACTTCAGTAGGAAATTACTGGCACACGTAATAACAAGAACAGGAAGTGAAACGTAAGATCAGCTTATTTGTTATTTGTTTATAGTAAAAGATCTCCAGTTCGCTTTTCTTCTGCATCTACTTCTACATAGATAATCCACAAGGCACCGTACGGTGTGTGGTGGAGGGTACACTGCACCACTACTAGTCATTTTCTCTCCCATTCCACTGACAGGGAAAAGCGATGTTCTATGAGCCCCAATTTCTCGGATTTTATCTTCGCTGTCCTCCGTATGTTGGCGGCAGTAGAATCGTACGGCAATCAGCTTTAAATGCCGGTTCTCTAAATTTTCTCAATAGCGTTTCTGCAAAAGAACGTCGCTTTTCCTCCGGGGATTCCCATTTGAGTTCCCAAAGCATTTCCGCATCCCTTACGTGTTGTTCGAACCCACCAGCAACAAATCTAGCCGCCCACTTTTGAACTGCTTCGATGACTTCCTTCAGTCCGACCCGGTACGGACCCCAAACACTTGAGGAGTACTCAAATTGATCATTCGCGTTCCCTACAACAGTTCTTACATGTTCGTTCCATTTCATAACGCTTTGCAACGTTACGGCCAGATATTTAAACAACTTGACTGTGTCAAGCAGGACACTAGTAATACTGTAACCGAACATTACAGGTTTGTTCTTCCTAATCACCGGCATTAACTTTCGGTTTTCCACATTAACCGCCATTCATCGCACCAACCAGAAATTTTGTCTACGTCTTCTTGTATCTTCCTACAGTCATACATGTTCGACACCTTACCGTACACCACAGTATCATCAGCAAACAACCGCAGATTGCTGCCCACCCTGTCCAGCAAATCATTTATGTATACAGAAACAAAAACGGTGCTATCGCACTTCCCTGGGGCCCTTGTGACGATACCTGTGTCTCTGATGAACACTTCCAGTCGAGGATAACATACTGGGCTCTATTACTAAAGAAGAGCCAGTCACATGTCTGTGAACTTCTTCTATATGCTCGTACCTTCGTTAATATTCTGCAACGGGGCACCTTGTCAAAGGCTTTCCGGAAATCTAGTAATACAGAATCTGCTGTTTGCCCTTCATCCATTGTTCGCAGTATCTCATGTGAGATAAAGCTAAATTTCATACGAGCGATGTCTTCTAAAAGCATGCTGATTCGTGGACTTAAGCTTCTCAGTCTCAATAAAGTTTATTATATTAGAACTAAGAGTATGTTGAAGGATTCCGCAGCAAAGTGGTATTAGGGATATTGGTCTGTAATTACGTGCGTCCTACGTTTACCCTTCTTGTCTACTGGAGACACCTGCGCTTTTCTTAAGTCGCTTGAGACTTTGTGTTGGGCGAGAAATTCACGATAAATGCAAGCTAGGTAATCGGCCAATGCCGTAGAGTACAATTTATAAAACAGAGTTAGGATTCCATTCGAACCTGATGATTTATTTGGTTTCAAATCTTTCAGTTGTTTCTCTACGTCAAGGATGATTATTGCTTTGTCGTCCATATGGAAACCTCTCAGATGGCCAAATGACAGAATGTCTGTACGATTCTCACACAAATTAATAAAAAGTGACATCACTGAAATCCATTTCAGTGCTCGGGCACAGGAGTTGGACAAAAAAATTGAAAAACAGAGAAAAATGCATCTTGACCATAAATGCGGATTCTAGCCAATCCTGCAGATTGCACTGTTGTAGTTGATCAATAAAGACACCTGCGCAATGTTCTCAGTGGGTTGCAAATGTCAGCTGTGATCAGAACAGAGTTCTGGGTAATTGTGAGTGCATTATGTTCGACCTAAGTGAATATGAACTTCGGTAAATGGGTGGTGCTCGTGTGGTTAGTGCTTCCGTAGCAGATGAGTTTGGTTTTTCAAGAGGCACCGTATCGAAGATTTATACCTGATACAGGGAAAGCGAGAAAACGTTATTCCCTAAGTACAACGCGGACAAAGATATTTGTTCAGTGATCGGGACTGGTGGTCTCCGAAAAGGGTTGCGACAAAAAATAAGGGGACGGCGACTGCCAAATCACTACAGAAGTCAATGTTGCACATGCGAAACCTGTCAGTACCGGAACAACACGAAAGGAGCTCCATAAGCAGGGTATTGCAGAGTGAGCTGGAATTGTAGAACCACACACGAGAGAGGATAAAATGCCCGTAAAGGGCAAATGTGATGTCGAAGCCATCATTACTGGAATATGGAACAGTGGAATAAAGTCATTTGGTCTTGCTTCACATTGATTCCAACTTGTGGCCGAGTTTACGTCTGAAAACTGGAACATGCCCAAGGTTCGGTTGCGATTTAGGCGGCCATACTGTGGTATCCCATGGGACCGATGGTGACCCAGGAGGGTTGCATTACTACTAGGAATCATGTGACTATTTTGTCTGATCAGGTCCATCCTATGGTACAGTGTGATGCTGTGTTCCAAGACGGTAGGGCCCTTGTTCCTGCAGTACACATAGTCTCGGAATGGTTTTCTGAGCACGACGGCGGATTGCTGCATTTCGTCTGGCCACCACAGTCGTGGGATCTCAATATTATTGACGCTTTGTGGTCTACTTTTCAGAGAAGACTATGTGATCGCTAACTGCCCCCATCACCGTTATCTAAAACTGCCACTATTCTCGAGAAAGAATGGCAGAAGACCTCTTGAAAACAATACAGGAACTGTAGTTATTCATTTCGAGACAACTGGAAGCTTGTCTGAGAGCCAGTGGGTTTCTTACTCCATATTAGGTATGATAATGTTTTGTGTTTCGGTGTTCCATACTGTTGTCTGCCCCCTGTACAACATTCCTCTCAGCGTTTAAAATCTGTGCAGAGTTATTTACATATATGTTGCTATTTGCACGTAATGCTCTTCCCAGCTCTCTGTTACCAGTAGTGTATACCATACCTATACAATGTGCCGCGGCGTGGCGTAATGCAGGGCAGCTATTTAGGATGCGCGTAATGGCCTCGCCAAACGTAGTCCGCGGGGCTAATAGGCTGCCTATAGCTTCCAATTGACCCACATCTCAAGCCGGGCAGGCGCCACTATCAACGTGTGTACGCTGCCGGCGGCATACTGAAATCGAATAACTGCATTCATTGTTCAGCCGTGTAGCAACCTGCGCCACCTACAACGATAATCACTAAAATATTTATAAACTGTAACCTCTAATGTAATGCTTCATTAAAAGACACTTGACATCTCTGCTATGGGCAATGTCAGTAAATTTTTGAGGGTCTTGCAGCACTTACAACATGCATATTATACATTTGTAAAAGAAAAAGGATTTTTCAACACTTTCGTCTTGCAGAATATGGCGCTTAGTGTTAAGCAGTTCTTCAATAGAGGCCTCAGTGAGATGCACATGGTGCTGCAGGAATTACGCTTTGATCAAGTAGAAAAAATGAAAAAAAAATCAAATTATTCAGGTGTCTTAGCTGTGTAAATTTCTCTAGACGTCAAGACATGAAATCACAGAGAGGCAGTTGCTGGGGCACTCGCTGTCTCGCAGTTTGTAGCCACATAGGCCTATACAGAGTATCGACGGTGGCTGCATACGGACCAGGGCGAATAATAAGGTGTGCAAAATTTAAGGACGAAAATAACTTTCGCATCATGTGTCATTGCCCAGTAAGACAGCTCGATGAAACTTGGAGCATGCATTGGTACAAAATAGTACAGAAAGTAACTGAAGAAAATTCGCAATGAGACGAACAGTAACTTGTATTCAAAGGCAATAATTACGTTTAAGTATAGACCAAGTTGAGCACCAGAGCGGACATTAATGTTAATGACAATGAAATCTATCTCAGTTGTATTATAACACATTTGTTGTGTTACGACCAGTTTCGTTTGTAGGACAGCTTCAGGTTGCCTAGTTGTTCTAAAGTCATGTCACAAACAGTCTAGTTGTCGTATGCAATGTTAAAGACCAAGTCCTAAATCAATAGCCATAAAAGTTCTGCGCAGCGCCACGTTCGACAATGTCTGACGTAATCCCCTTATAGCGAGAGGAAGGAATACGTAATGCACCCAGGAACATTGTCGAACATGTTCGCTTTGGTAAATATTTTTTTTTTTTTTTTTTTTTTGATTGGGGTGCATGCGGCGGTGGCGCAGGTAGTAGGCATTGGAACCTAAAATGTTCCAAGTTGCATGGAGAGTCATACACCCATTGGGGTATTTAATGTTGAATTTGCTTAATGATAAATGCTCAATCATGGTCTTAATCCAGACAGAAATGGGAGAACCACATTCAAACGTACACGAGAATCGGTACGTCATGATCGAAAATATGTGTTATGAGCTGACAAAGTATTTTGCGAAGACCAATGTGATATTTTTTCCACGCTTCATTTCATCCGCTTTGTTTACTGTGTGAACTGTGGCATGTTTAGAAACACCGTGGCTTCATTCATATTGTGATATGCTGATAGCCAGGAGTGTAAAGTTCTTTATCTGTAGACTACTACCCTCGAATGAACGTATTTTATAGAGATAGGAAGTTCTACGGTGTATTACGGTTTTTCTTTTTTAGAAGTATGCAGTTTTATCCAGAAGACTACCGTAAAATGTTAAGGTTTAGAATGAAAGTATCATAGGATGATATTTCCCAGCCCCTACCAAATATGGTCGTATACACTTTCAAAGTGATTCTATTTTTCACAAGTAAGTGCCAACTCTATATATTTTTCAATAACGCCTTTCATATTGCTTCGGTGTAGTTTCCTTTTGATACATTAGCATGTATTTGACTGAGCTCGACGTGTTTGAATGTGGCCATCCAGACTTAGAGTTTCTATGATTTCCCTGAACAGATTAAGTCAAACGCCAAGATGGTTCTCACTTCCGAGCTCGTGGTCCGTTACTAATGGCTTTGTTGTTAACGGCACTTTAAGCCTCGGTTTTCCTTTTCTTATTTCCTGCTATGGAAATATTTCTTCCGTTATACTTCAGGGAATCTCAGGACAGCAATATAATGTATGTCAATAACCTTCTTTCTTTTAATCTGTAAAATTCTCGTGTTAAAGTGTTAGTTGCCATACTCCTCCGAAACGGCTCGATCGATTCTCAAGAAATTTTACATGTATATTTGATAGATCTGAGAATCGATCGTAATCTATTGTTCATACCCCTAAGTGATAAGGGTGGTCCAACCCAAAACTTTTTTCTTATTTTTTATGATGTGGCATTAAAAAATACACACAACCCTAAATTTTCGCCCTTCTACCACCAACCCCTATTTTTAATAGTGATTTTAGTAATTTAATAATTTTCAACCCCGGTCGGTAACAGATCAAATATCACTTGATCAGTTATCCCCGCCGGGTGTCTACAGGTGATAGTCTTACACTATTCGATAGATATGTAATAGAAGAAAACGTATCAAAACATCGACTCGAATATCTCTCTTTGAATCGACGTAACTACGCCGATAAGTTTCGAGCGGTCTAAGGCGCTGCAGTCATGGACTGTGCGGCTGGTCCCGGCGGAGGTTCGAGTCCTCCCTCGGGCATGGGTGTGTGTGTTTGTTCTTAGGAAAAATTAGGTTAAGTAGTGTCTAAGCTTGGGGACTGAAGACCTTAGCAGTTAAGTCCCATAAGATTTCACACAGGTAATTTAGGTTAAGTAGTGTGTAAGCTTGGGGACTAAAGACCTTAGCAGTTAAGTCCCATAAGGTTTCTCACACATTAGAACATTTTGAACACTGATAAGTTTAACTAGGTAGCACGTGTCATTCGCCAAACCGACATTTAGGCTTAGCACACACGCATTGATTTTTATCGTACGGAAATATATCTTATGATCAAATTCCTTTAGTGGAACAAAGAAGTTCCTATGCTCTCCTTTGTTCCTCTAAAAGAATTTAATCGTACAATATTTTTACATAAGATAAAAATCGCTGCCTGTGCAGTTGGCCTTATTCATAATGCTGGCGAAGACGTTTCGACATGAAATTGCCAGTAGAGGGACAAGGTTCGTGCCACCCAACTCTCCATTGTTGCCAAATTTATTCAAGACGGCACCGATGACGTCATCCAAGATGGCGGCATGTAGACAAGGCAACGTCGCATGACGTCATCCAAGATGGCGGATTTTGACGGGAGAATAGTCCAATTGTGCTACATCCAATAACCGAAGCTCCAGAAGAAAAAATGGCAAGAAGTTTGAATTCCAACAGAATAATGCATGCAAAGACTGTACTTGTCTTTTTATTAATATTGATTATCATTTATTAATATTCATTGTTGTTTATTATTATTTATTACCATTTATTAACATTCATTATCATTCATTGTCATTTATTATCATTCATTATCATTTATTATCATTCATTATCATTTATTATTATAGGCCTACCTCCACTAGAAAATTGCGCCAAATTCAAATTCCAACATGATAATGGCTGCAAAACCTTACTTTTGTTTATTATTATTCATTATCATTTGTTAACATTCATTATCATTCGTTGTCTTTATTATCATTCATTATCATTTATTATCATTCATTATCATTTATTATTATAGGCCTTCCTCCACTAGAAAATTGCGCCAAATTCAAATTCCAACATGATAATGGCTACAAAACCTTACTTTTGTTTATTATTCATTATCATTCATTATCATTTATTAACATTCATTATCATTCATTGTCATTTATTATCATTCATTATCATTTGTTATCATTTATTCTCATTTATTATTATTTATTACTATTGACCTGCCTCCACTAGAAAATTCCCTCCAAATTCAAATTCCTACACGATAATGGCTGCAAAACCTTACTTTTGTTTATTATTATTCATTATCCTTTAATGACATTCATTATCATTCATTGTCATTTATTATCATTTATTATCATTCATTATCATTTATTATTATAGGCCTACCTGCACTAGAAAATTGCGCCAAATTCAAATTCCAACACGATATTCTCTCGAAAACTGTACTTCTATGTATTGTTATCATTTATTATTTATTCAAGATGTCCGATTTTCTCAGTGAGAAAGCCATTCTCCTTAAATCCATAACAAAAATCTATCACAAGTTCAAATCCCCAACACCATAATTGATCACATGTACGAGCTTTCTCCGTCACTTATTTTTTTTCACTGGTAGCCTATCATAATTGCATCAGATAATATACTGCACTTATAGTAACGTAATTCAGGTCCTTTGATTTTGCAGGGGCAAGGGACTGAAGACTTTATTTCAGGCAGTACGGTCATCACTTGTTCTCCAACACAGTCAGCACACACATCTTTGATATCGCAGTGCAGTCCCCACGACGTCCGCGCTCCAACTGAATTAGTTAAAATCCTCGCCATCCCCTGGCCAGCGCGTGGAGACACTGCCTGCCGTTTCCCTGCAACACTTTCGGAGCCACGTTCAAACCTGTCGATGCCGACCGCTCACGGTCCACCACGTGTCCCTGTCCGAGCGAGAACGCAGTGCTACACTTTTGGCGGCAAAGTTTGCTCGACGATGGAATCCGCCATGACTATATAACAGCACGTTTGGACCGCACTAGAACGCCTGCTAATTGACTCGCTCTCGTAATAACTGTACAATCGCTGCGCCGCCGCCCCGCTTACGTCACACACCCTCCATACACGCGACGGACATAGCCTTCTGTAAATACCTGGAAAATGACTCTTTATTTCAGACATTACGGTCATGCAGGTGTGTTCCAACTGACTTCTCCATGCTCACACAGCGAAACTCCAGAGTGCAGCTGATGTACGCGCAGCCGGCTGAGCCCGCTCCCTGGCCGGCTGACGTCAAGCACACCCCACGGCCAGCGCGCCAGCTAGGCGGCGAGTGGCGCCTCTGGTCCCCGCCACAAACGGTCAGCCGCGCCCGCGAGCACTTAATGCTGGACTCGATGGAACGTGTCGACCGCGTGCCGGACAAAGGATACGTATGGCGCCAGAGTTTCTCCGGCAGTGGAATCCACCATGACCGTATAACAGCGCGTTTGCTTGTCGCGAGAATGCTCGTTAATTCATTCTCACCACCCCGCTATATTAAATAATTCAATTTACAATTTCATATACGTATTCAAATGTGTTCAACTCCCTAATTTCAACTACTTTTCGAGGACCAGACCGCCACCTCCTTCTCCTCCTAGGTACCAGCGCCAAAGTTTCAAATCTGCCAGTAAACAAAGCTCACTTGTACTTCTGCCACCAACCTAAGAAAACTGTTTCAAACTTAGCCACCAGAACTCAACCTCTCCCTACACGTTTCTGGTAAAACGGACTCAACCTGCAGTAAGTCCATGGATGGAGGAACGAATTTACTTTATTTAGGAATGGAGTATATCTATCACACCGACATGTCCCACATCATACAGACCTGCAAAACACTCCTACATAACTCATTTATAATGTTCTACACACACGCTTGCTAATTGGAAACAGTTAAAAATAACATGCGAACCGCTCGTAAATAATGCAAAACATTTACCTCCAAATAGCCAACCAACCGCTAATTTTCGGAAATAATTTCAGTTAATAGGCTGATGGAAGGAGGAACGGGTGTACTTTATTAATTTGCAACATATCTTTTTGAAACTTTTACTTCTCATAGGTTTCCATATCCAAAGCAGACATAAGACAGTTTCTGAACTCCAGTAGTGCACTACACTTGGCAACACAACCATACCCATCAAGATCTTCATTCCAATCCATACCTGTAACTCCTCTACAGATAAATTTGTCCAGTTATTTGTCTACTCGCTCACATTCTGACCAGATTGCCGTTATTGCGCAAAAACTGCTCAGACTGCGCTGTGCTGCTCGGGGAAGTAGGGAAGGGCTGCACTCTATTTATTTGGAGCCCTTTTATTTTGTCGTGGAGTATATTTGTCACAAAACACCCGCACTGATCCCACTGTGGTCATCTGACACAGGCCACAAACACGTAAACAACTCCTGATTTCACCACACAATGCCAAACAGCTCTTAAATAATGCAGTACACAGTATCAGCAGACGAGCTCTGTACTCTTAAACTCTCCAAATAATGCACCGCACAGTGCACAGACATGCTCGCAAAATAGTGCAACAGACGCGCCCAGACACCACCGGCTGCCAAAACGACCAAAAGTCTCTGCTCGACCTCTCCCAAACATGACCTCAACACTGTCGCATTCGCACCTATCACCGGAGAAATTGATATCGCCTATGCGCCTTAGATTACGCTCCAAGGCAGGTCTCGCGCGCGTGCGGTCGGCGGGGAAGGGGATTCCAGTCTCCAGCCAAGTTCAGCTTCCGAGCGCTCGTGACAGCCGACACATGTGAAAGCTGCATTCTTCTTCTCATATATACCGCCGGCGTCTCAGGTCTGGACCTGCCTTCACGTCTATTCTCAGAATAGCTCATAGCTCGTTGACACACTCGATTAACGCGGCCGGGAAAACATTTACTACTCGCATGCAACCGAGATGGTGACGGAAAACCAATAAATCTGATCTGCGCTGCAGGCGCGTGTAATCATTGATAACACTCTATTTTTTTTAACAACTTGGTTACCCATACAGTGTATCTATCACGCTATCACTAAACTTCAATCCCAGATGTGCCCTGGGCCATGTTGCACAGCCCATAGACACGCACCCAATCATAATTTCAGTACACACTATAGCAAACTGCTACTTTATACATCACACAGATGTGTAGATACGCTCAGTACTCGTAAACTATCCTAATAACGCATAGCAGAGCCCGCAGATCCGCTCGCAAAATATCTCAGCAGACGTGCGCAGGTACCCCCACTCTGCACCCTGCCCACAGGATCGTGAAGTCACCCATCCGTCTGATTTCAGACCTCGCACAGCCCCTGCTCGGCTTCCGCAAGCGTGAGTTGGCGCGGTCAACGCGCTCGTCAGCCGTCAAAGCACACACATACGTGCGTCCAGGACCGCGATCCCGAGCCGCGACCACCGAACGCGGGTGAAAGTCAACTTTATATCAATGTAGCATAGTTCCAAAGCGCTGCCTCCATACGCTAGACACATCATAGCAGCACATGTCTTTACCTCCTATGACACTGCGCATTGCTCCTTTCACGACATTACACGGCCCTTTAACTAAACATAACTACACATTCCTGCTCTCGCCTCGTCGCGTGACCAGCCATCTAAAAACCTTCTCAATATTATTCTTGCTTTACAACATTTTTTTAAAAATAAAATCTAATTTACACCTCCCACTGCACCTAACCTCACACCCGTCCCATCATCAACATACGCAAACGTCCTCAACACTATCTTGACACTCATATATCACCCCACAAAGCATGCCTATCAATCAATTTATCATTCTCATTCCCTATTTTCGAATTACAAACGTAGCCTCTATCTAAACACCAATCAACTCATCTTTCTGGCACTTTCAACAGTAACATTAATTTTACACAAACTCAGAAATACCAAACGCAATTACAGAGTGAAACTTTTATACAGAGCATCAAGCACATACGACAATATTCAAAGCCCGGTCCATATTTACCACCTCCACCTTCAATTAAATATTATTACCATTGCCCCAACATTCTGCCAGCTCTCGATTTGTACCTATTTTTCCGCTCTTAAGTGTTGTCACTAGCGGTCGAATACCACTATCAATAGATTGCATAAATTTCCACATAAAATCTCGCCCCGCCGTTTGGAGACTCCTATATCCGAACACATAGCATCATTCAACTATCACTTGCTCTTATCTAATAAATTATCCATCAGGTCTGGGAGCAAGGTCATCCCTTTCTTTCTTTCTTTTCTTTCTTTCAGCAGCAGACAGCTTCTTTTTTTTTTTTTTTTTTTTTTTACAGTGATAGCTAAAGTGAGCCATAAACTTAACATCACCATTCCCGAAACATATCTTCAAATACGTAAACACACTTACTCAATTACACAGCGGTCCCGCTGAGGACATGACCTTCAGTATTACAGTTCTTAATCCAATAACCACCCAAACAAGTACTAAATGCTCAAACTAATCCCACAGCGCCTTACAAAGCGAGTGTCCGAGCGCCGCCGGCGGCATGTCAAAGCCACATAGCTGTCCATCTAAACAGCCGTCCACTCAGCCCCAGGACCAGAATGCTGAAGTGGGCTCTCCCTATACCTGCTCTCCAGATATTGTCTAACGACATACAGTGCACAAATGGATTCCTGAATAGCGCAGATCTCTATCTCCCCCTTGCATCTCCAACAGGACATGTAAACAGTGTCTCCCCCAGCCAGCGAACCCGACGTCATTCAACGTTCGCTCACAATTTCCACTCGCATATATAAAACCATATTCACTCCTGCCAAAACTCACTTAATAATAAAAAAGCATTCTCCCTGTCCAAGCATATATGAGTATGCATTTATCTTCACCCATCTGATCTCTGCAATTTAAGTCGGAGAAAGACATATCTATTACCTTCCGCAAACTGTCTATAAACAGAACGATCTGCGTTACTTCAACAGGACCTTGTTTTGACCATTCGCCGGAAATGCGCGCAATGTTGTACGCCTCAAACTAGGTACAAGTACAACAGATCCTCAACACCCTATCATCTTTATCCTCTACCATCAAACAGTGAAAAAGTCACGAAGGCACCAATGCGATCCACCTCCAGCGCGGACAAACGGAATTCACAATACTCCCCCCGAATAACTCAGAGTGCAGCCATCCAAGAATTTCTAACAGCTCGCCAAATCCAACACCTCAAACCACAAGTGCCTACATGAACAAGATCATATTAAATATAAACACAAGCTGCAGAGACCCCTTTAAAGTTTGATCATCCATACTCTAAGCCAATGAGAAGCTCCCCTGGCCCTTGTTCAAACAGTGTTTTCTAACACGCTTTTGCACACTGCCGAGCATTCCGTCTTTCTGCCGTGACTTCGAAGTCATTGTCTGATTCTAAACAGACATTAACACGGACTGTTGCACAGTCTCTCACAGGAAACTATAACTTGCACCTTATAAATCATATTCTTACAGTTGATAGCATAACACTGAATGATTTTAAATAAAGGACACCCACAACACAAGGAAAATAAAAGAGCCTGCTGGCATTGTTGCCACTTCCCTCGAAAGTGATTGACGACCTCTACATTTAAACTCATATGTCGCAGTGACCGAATAGTTTATAACTCTGCATTCAAATTCTAGTGATTAGTCATTTTTGCACACAAGTACAGGATCACCGTTTTATGTTATAGCAACCCTGGATGTCGCGGTCCATCAACCAAAATTTCTCCCCCAACTCAAGCAAGCATTGTCAGTCAATCATTACGTCGTACCCAATGCACAGATGCGATGCATAAGACACCACCGATCTACTGTAATATCCATCACAGCTGATATCGCGAAAAATTTTACAGTAAGTCCAACACTGGCCAGTCATGTGACAGCTTGTTTTTCTTAATTTCACTATCATAGCTAAACCATACATCCTCTAGTTTGCAAGTATCATTGCGACCATTCATAGATGACTGCTCAGCACGTCCATTCACACTTAATTCTCGAACACATAAAGACGATCAAATTATACCAGACAACGCTATACATATTTATAAGACCTCGCGCATAGTACTCTATCAATCTGTCTGCGTATGGCGATCACAGAGCTATCTAGTCCTCTTACGTTGAAAGACAATCCTCACCTCGGCATTGACCTACCTACCCCGCAACATCGCTACCCAATTATTCCTCAACCGAGAAGACGAATACAGCTACACTCCGCCTCTCTTGACTGAATAGAGCTTTCCTAGTCCTAATCCATCCAAGTGCAGCACATTTCTCGAAATGTAACGGAGTCTTGGAGCTTAGCACACCATATCGATCTATAGTAACAGATCTCAAAGTGCCTTAATTTAATAGCATACAGTTAAGAAGAACAAGAACGGAGCGATATTTATACACAAAGTAGTTCGATAGATTTTTAAGCAAATCATCCAATCTATCATGTGTAATGTATTGTTCTAGAGTCCATGATCGGTGCATCGAAGGTTCCGGTAGGAGAGAGAGAGAGAGAGAGATAGAGAGGGAGGGAACATTAACACACACACACACACACACTCCTAAGACTAGAGCGTTCAGCACTTAAAAACGGGTAATAGCCTTAGATCGATTACTTTTCCGTCCTATCAAACATACATCCTTCTTCCCGGTCACCTTATGCTGAACTATCTCTACCCTCATCGTAAAACGTCTCCTTTCTGTGATACGAGCCCAATATAGCCCTGCGGACGCGTCTAGTGACCAATGATCACACCAGATCACGAGTCAGAAATAATACTATTACTCCATCAGATCTATATAAAAAATGATAGTTATTAGCAGCCGGTACATCCTACAAGCAAACAGATACGTATAACAGCAGCGTCCAACATGTGAAAATTAAAAGTCATCCCGTCACCGACTCTATAAACACCCCTCCGTCGGTTAAGTGTGTAGACAATGATTACAGCCAGTAACAAATACCCACAGCTAACTTAGTTATGATCCTGAAGTCTCGATTTTACATCAAGCATGCGACAGGGTGGGGACCGCGTAAATCAAAGTGCATTTAGAGGAATGTGTCAACCTTCATCACACATGAGATGGAAGTCCTCTGATGACCGACGGGTTGACCGTTAACGATCGCAAGTAGACAATTTTATACCACATGATTTGCTATTAAATATACAGATCTGTTTCAGAAGTCGTTTAACACCTGAAACTGCTTTATTCTCCATTATCTATGAGATACTGGGTGGGTTAAACAAAAGGTTTCGAACGTTAGGCATATTTTTTGCTTTAACTAAGGGGTTTGATTGTGTTGATCACAAAATATCCAGAAATTGGACCATTATGGAATACAGGGACTAGCTCACAATTGTTTCACCTCTTACTTTAGCAACAGATGGCAAAAGGTCATTATTCACAATGTTGAGAACGGCTGTGTTGTGGGGTCTGAGTGGGCTACGGTCAAGAGTGGGAGGGGGGGGGGGGGCGTCCCCTGGGATCGGTCTTGGGGACCCTCCTATTTCTTATTTATATACTGACATGCCCTCTAGTATTACGAGTAAATCTAAAATATTTCTGTTTGGTAGTAAACGATGTTGTGTGCAACATTGGCTCGGTTTCAAATAGTCCAGTTCATGACCTAAGTTCATGGCTTGAAGGAAATTAACTAATTTTAAATCACCCTGATACTCAGTTTTTACAGTTTCCAACACAAAATTCAACAAAATCTGAAGTTTTTTATTTCACAGAATGAGCATATGATTAGTGAAACTGAACAGTTAAAATTTCTGCGTGTTCAGATAATAAACTGTCGTGGGAAGCCCACTTTCAGGACCATGCTCAAAGACTTAATGCTGCCATTTTTACTATTCGAACGGTATCTAAAGTGACAGGAAAATTAGTCTACTTTTCTCATTTTGATTCGTTTATGTCGTATGGTATTATGTTTTGGGGTAACACTTCCCATTCTAAAAGGATATTTTTGGCTCAGAAACGGGCGGTTCGGGCAATAAGTGGCGAAAGTTGACGAACCGCCGGTGGGTCTGGGTATTTTGACATTGGCCTCTCAACATATACATTCCCTACTGTCATTTCTTGTTAACAATATTAGCTTATTCCCCAGAATAAGCAGCTTTCTTACTTTTTTTTTTCGTCATCAGTCTACTGACTGGTTTGATGCGGTCCGCCACGAATTCCTTTCCTGTGCTAACCTCTTCATCTCAGAGTAGCACTTGCAACCTAAGTCCTCAATTATTTGCTTGACGTATTCTAATCTCTGTCTTCCTCTACAGTTTTTGCCCTCTACAGCTCCCTCTAGTACCATGTAAGTCATTCCCTCATGTCTTACCAGATTTCCTATCATCCGGTCCCTTCTCCTTATCAGTGTTTTCCACATATACCTTTCCTCTCCGATTCTGCGTAGAACCTCCTCATTCCTTACCTTATCAGTCCACCTAATTTTCAACATTCGTCTATAGCACCACATCTCAAATGCTTCGATTCTCTTCTGTTCCGGTTTTCCCACAGTCCATGTTTCACTACCATACAATGCAGTACTCCAGACGTACATCCTCAGAAATTTCTTCCTCAAATTAAGGTCGGTATTTGATGTTAGTAGACTTCTCTTGGCCAGAAATGCCTTTTTTGCCATAGCGAGTCTGCTTTTGATGTCGTCCTTGCTCCGTCCGTCATTGGTTATTTTACTGCCTAGGTAGCAGAATTCCTTAACTTCATTGACTTCGTGACCATCAATCCTGATGTTAAGTTTCTCGCTGTTCTCATTTCTACTACTTCTCATTACCTACGTCTTTCTCCGATTTACTCTCAAACCATACTGTGTACATTCCGTTCAGATCATGTAATTCTTCTTCACTTTCACTCAGGATAGCAATGTCATCAGCGAATCGTATCATTGATATCCTTTCACCTTGTATTTTAATTCCACTCCTGAACCTTTCTTTTATTTCCATCATTGCTTCCTCGATGTGCAGATTGAAGAGTAGGGGCGAAAGGCTACAGCCTTTTCTTACACCCTTCTTAATACGAGCACTTCGTTCATGATCGTCCACTCTTATTATTCCCTCTTGGTTGTTGTACATATTGTATATGACCCGTCTCTCCCTATAGCTTACCCCTACTTTTTACAGAATCTCCAACAGCTTGCACCATTTTATATTGTCGAACGCTTTTTCCAGGTCGACAAATCCTATGAAAGTGTCTTGATTTTTCTTTAGCCTTGCTTCCATTATTAGCCGTAACGTCAGAATTGCCTCTCTCGTCCCTTTACTTTTAATAAAGCCAAACTGATCGTCACCTAGCGCATTCTCAATTTTCTTTTCCATTCTTCTGTATATTATTCTTGTAAGCAGCTTCGATGCATGAGCTGTTAAGCTGATTGTGCGATAATTCTCGCACTTGTCAGCTCTTGCCGTCTTCGGAATTGTGTGGATGATGCTTTTCCGAAAGTCAGATGGTATATCCCCCAATTATTTTAGAAATTCTGATGGAATGTTATCTCTCCCTTCTGCCTTATTTGACAGTAAGTCCTCCAAAGCTCTTTTAAATTCCGATTCTAATACTGGATCCCCTATCTCTTCTAAATCGACTCCTGTTTCTTCTTCTATCACATCAGACAAATCTTCACCCTCATAGAGGCTTTCAATGTATTCTTTCCACCTATCTGCTCTCTTCTCTGCATTTAACAGTGGAATTCCCGTTGCACTCTTAATTTTACCACCGTTGCTTTTAATGTCACCAAAGATTGTTTTGACTTTCCTATATGCTGAGTATGTCCTTCCGACAATCATATCTTTTTCGATGTCTTCACATTTTTCCTGCAGCCATTTCGTCTTAGCTTCCCTGCACTTCCTATTTATTTCATTCCTCAGCGACTTGTATTTCTGTATTCCTGATTTTCCCGGAACATGTTTGTACTTCCTCCTTTCATCAATCAGCTGAAGTATTTCTTCTGTTACCCATGGTTTCTTCGCAGCTACCTTCTTTGTACCTATCTTTTCCTTCCCAACTTCTGTGATGGCCCTTTTTAGAGATGTCCATTCCTCTTCAACTGTACTGCCTACTGCGCTATTCCTTATTGCTGTATCTATAGCGTTAGAGAACTTCAAACGTATCTCATCATTCCTTAGTACTTCCGTATCCCACTTCTTTGCGTATTGATTCTTCCTGGCTAATGTCTTCAACTTCAGCCTACTCATCATCACTACTATATTGTGATCTGAGTCTATATCTGCTCCTGGGTACGCCTTACAATCCAGTATCTGGTTTCGGAATCTCTGTCTGACCATGATGTAATTTAATTGAAATCTACATCTACATCTACATTTATACTCCGCAAGCCACCCAACGGTGTGTGGCGGAGGGCACTTTACGTGCCACTGTCATTACCTCCCTTTCCTGTTCCAGTCGCGTATGGTTCGCGGGAAGAACGACTGTCTGAAAGCCTCCGTGCGCGCTCTAATCTCTCTAATTTTACATTCGTGATCTCCTCGGGAGGTATAAGTAGGGGGAAGCAATATATTCGATACCTCATCCAGAAACGCACCCTCTCGAAACCTAGCGAGCAAGCTACACCGCGATGCAGAGCGCCTCTCTTTCAGAGTCTGCCACTTGAGTTTATTAAACATCTCCGTAACGCTATCACGGTTACCAAATAACCCTGTGACGAAACGCGCCGCTCTTCTTTGGATCTTCTCTATCTCCTCCGTCAAACCGATCCAGTACGGATCCCACACTGATGAGCAATACTCAAGTATAGGTCGAACGAGTGTTTTGTAAGCCACCTCCTTTGCTGATGGACTACATTTTCTAAGCACTCTCCCAATGAATCTCAACCTGGTACCCGCCTTGCCAACAATTAATTTTATATGATCATCCCACTTCAAATCGTTCTGCACGCATACTCCCAGATATTTTACAGAAGTAACTGCTACCAGTGTTTGTTCCGCTATCATATAATCATACTGTGGTGTCACCGCCAGACACCACACTTGCTAGGTGGTAGCTTTAAATCGGCCGCGGTCCATTAGTACATGTCGGACCCGCGTGTCGCCACTGTGTGATCGCAGACCGAGCGCCACCACAAGGCAGGTCTCGAGAGACTAACTAGCACTCGCCCCAGTTGTACGTACGACGTAGCTAGCGATGCACACTGACGAAGCCTCGCTCATTTGCAGAGCAGATAGTTAGAATAGCCTTCAGCTAAGTCAATGGCTACGCCCTAGCAAGGCGCCATTAGTAACATTGCATGTATCTAAAGAGTCTCACTTGTATCACCACAATCTCCAGATGTACCACAAGGATGGATTAAAGTTAAGTATTCCAGCAGCTACGTACTTTTCTTTATAGCATTCATTACGTATCCTGTTTCAGACCTCACGCCATCCTGCTTTAGCTTAGCGCGTGCCTTTCGGCTTCCTCTCATTGTGTCTAGGCTGTCTTGTCTAGACAGAACACATACAATAAAGGATCCTCCTTTCTATGTATTCGCAATACATTACATTTGTCTATGTTAAGGGACAGTTGCCACTCCCTGCACCAAATGCCTATCCGCTGCAGATCTTCCTGCATTTCGCTACAATTTTCTAATGCTGCAACTTCTCTGTATACTACAGCATCATCCGCGAAAAGCCGCATGGAACTTCCGACACTATCTACTAGGTCATTTATATATATTGTGAAAAGCAATGGTCCCATAACACTCCCCTGTGGCACGCCAGAGGTTACTTCAACGTCTGTAGACGTCTCTCCATTGATAACAACATTCCGTGTTCTGTTTGCTAAAAACTCTTCAATCCAGCCACACAGCTGGTCTGATATTCCGTAGGCTCTTACTTTGTTTATCAGGCGACAGTGCGGAACTGTATCGAACGCCTTCCGGAAGTCAAGAAAAATAGCATCTACCTGGGAGCCTGTATCTAATATTTTCTGGGTCTAATGAACAAATAAAGCGAGTTGGGTCTCACACGATCGCTGTTTCCGGAATCCATGCTGATTCCTACATAGTAGATTCTGGGTTTCCAAAAACGACATGATACTCGAGCAAAAAACATGTTCTAAAATTCTGCAACAGATCGACGTCAGAGATATAGGTCTATAGTTTTGCGCATCTGCTCGACGATCCTTTTTGAAGACTGGGACTACCTGTGCTCTTTTCCTATCATTTGGAACCCTCCGTTCCTCTAGAGACTTGCGGTACACTGCTGTTAGAAGGGGGACAAGTTCTTTCGCGTACTCTGTGTAGAATCGAATTGGTATCCCGTCAGGTCCAGTGGACTTTCCTCTATTGAGTGATTCCAGTTGCTTTTCTATTCCTTGGACACTTATTTCGATGTCAGCCATTTTTTCGTTTGTACGAGGATTTAGAGAAGGTACTGCAGTGTGGTCTTCCTCTGTGAAACAGCTTTGGAAAAAGGTGTTTAATATTTCAGCTTTACGCGTGTCATCCTCTGTTTCAATGCCATCATCATCCCGGAGTGTCTGGATATGCTGTTTCGAGCCACTTACTGATTTAACGTAAGACCAGAACATCCTAGGATTTCCCTCAAGTCGGTACATAGAATTTTACTTTCGAATTCACTGAACGCTTGACGCATAGCCCTCCTTACGCTAACTTTGACATCGCTTAGCTTCTGTTTGTCTGAGAGGTTTTGACTGCGTTTAAACTTGGAGGAAGCTCTCTTTGCTTTCGCAGTAGTTTCCTAACTTTGTTGTTGTACCACGGTGGGTTTTTCCCGTCCCTCACAGTTTTACTCGGCACGTACCTGTCTAAAACGCATTTTACGATTGCCTTGAACTTTTTCCATAAACACTCAACATTGTCAGTGTCGGAACAGAAATTTTCGTTTTGATCTGTTAGGTAGTCTGAAATCTGCCTTCTATTACTCTTGCTAAACAGATAAACCTCCCTCCCTTTTTTTATATTCCTATTACCTTCCAAAATGCTGCAACGGCCTTATGATCACTGATTCCCTGTTCTGCACTTAAAGAGTCGAAAAGTTCGGGTCTGTTTGTTATCAGTAGGTCCAAGATGTTATCTCCACGAGTCGGTTCTCTGTTTAATTGCTCGAAGTAATTTTCGGATAGTGCACTCAGTATAATGTCACTCGATGCTCTGTCCCTACCATCCGTCCTAAACATCTGAGTGTCCCAGTCTATATCTGGTAAATTGAAATCTCCACCTAAGACTATAACATGCTGAGAAAATTTATGTGAAATGTATTCCAAATTTTCTCTCAGTTGTTCTGCCACTAATGCTGCTGAGTCGGGAGGTCGGTAAAAGGAGCAAATTATTAACCTAGCTCGGTTATTGAGTGTAACCTCCACCCATAATAATTCACAGGAACTATCCACTTCTACTTCACTACAGGATAAACTACTGCTAACAGCGACGAACACTCCACCACCGGTTGCATGCAATCTATCCTTTCTAAACACCGTCTGTACCTTTGTAAAAATTTCGGCAGAATTTATCTCTGGCTTAAGCCAGCTTTCTGTACCTATAACGATTTCAGCTTCGGTGCTTTCTATCAGCGCTTGAAGTTCTGGTACTTTGACAACGCAGCTTCGACAGTTGACAATTACAATACCGATTGCTGCTTGGTCCCCGCATGTCCTGACTTTTCCCCGCACCCGTTGAGGCTGTTGCCCTTTCTGTACTTGCCCAAGGCCATCTAACCTAAAAAACCGCCCACCCGTATCTCCCGGCCTTTTCCAAGTATACCTCCTCCTCTTGTGATTCTTGAACAGGGTATTCGCTATTATTAGCTGAAACTTGTTACAGAACTCAATTAGTCTTTTTCCTCTTTCATTCCTTGTCCCAAGCCCATATTCTCCTGTAACCTTTTCTTCCACTCCTTCCCCTACAACTGCACTCCAGTCGCCCATGACTATTAGATTTCCGTCCCCCTTTACATACTGCATTACCCTTTCAATATCCTCATACACTTTCTCTATCTGTTCATCTTCAGCTTGCGACGTCGGCATGTATACCTGAACTATCGTTGTCGATGTTGGTCTGCTGTCGATTCTGATTAGAACAACCCGGTCACTGAACTGTTCACAGTAACACACCCTCTGCCCTACCTTCCTATTCATAACGAATCCTACACCTGTTATACCATTTTCTGCTGCTGTTGATATTACCCGATACTCATCTGACCAGAAATCATTGTCTTCCTTCCACTTCACTTCATTGACCCCTACTATATCTAGATTGAGCCTTTGCATTTCCCTTTTCAGATTTTCTAGTTTCCCTACCACGTTCAAGCTTCTGACATTCCACGCCCCGACTCGTAGAACGTTATCCTTTCGTTGATTATTCCATCTTTTTCTCATGGTAACCTCCCCCTTGGCAGTCCCCTCCCGGAGATCCGAATGGGGGACTATTCCGGAATCTTTTGCCAATGGAGAGATCATCATGACTCTTCTTCAATTACAGGCCACATGTTCTGTGGATACACGTTACGTGTGTTTAATGCAGTGGTTTCCATTGCCTTCTGCATCCTCATGTCGTTGATCACTGCTGATACTTCCGCCTTTAGGGGCAATTTCCCACCCCTAAGACAAGAGAGTGCCCTGAACCTCTATCGCTCCTCCGCCCTCTTTGACAAGGCCGTTGGCAGAATAAGGCTGACTTCTTATGCCGGAAGTGTTCGGCCGCCAATGCTGATTATTTATCAAAATTTAGGCAGTGGCTGGGATCGAACCCGGGATCGAAGACGTTTTGATTATGAATCAAAGACGCTACCCCTAGACTACGGGCTCAGTCCCAGGCAGCTTTTCACTCAGTTAATATTCTGTAGGAATTGGATCAGACTGCCTTAACTCTTGTGCAGAAAGGCGTGTAGTATACTGCTGCATCCATTTTCAATAAGCTACCACTCGAATTCAAAAATCTGAGCAGTAATCCACGCGCTTTCAAATCAAAACTGAATAGTTTCCTCATGGGTCACTCCTCCTATTCTGTCGAGGAGTTCGTTGAAAACTTAAGTGTTTCTTGTTGTGTTGTTGGTTCCGTTTACTTCAACTTACGAATTAACTTTTCGGGTTTATAAACATTTTATTTTTATCTGTTATTACTTCAAGTTGTAATTTTATGTACTGACACGTTGTATGACTTTGGAGATTTGCTACTCAATTTGATCCTAGGAACTTTACATGTAAATAAATTTAAATAATATCTGAAAGAGTTATTTTTTTAAATTTTGTTGACTATTTATATGAGGCCAAGGACTCTTACTTCTTGTGACGGCCTCCTCCATGTTCAAGATAAGTTTCCCAACGCTCAGGAAGTGCCTGAATTCCGATAGAACGTTTCTCGGGGACTTTGTACAAACACTTGTGCTTCTTTCTGCATACCTCTACATCAGAAGGGAATATCTTCACATTTAGAGCTTGTCAGTGTGATCCAAACATTGGGAAATGGCTCGTGAAAAGTGAGTACAGTGGATCCGAAAATATAACAGGCAATGTCTCTAGCGAGCGCTATTACTTTTCTAAATTTTGACTATGACCGCGTTATTAGTGCTTTGTTTAGGCAATCGGATTAAAAGTTGTTTACACTCTGTAGCGTGTGTTGGTTGGGTGAATATCTGTAGCTATGGCTGAGGTCTTCGTCATCTCTCGTCTGATGAATCTAAATTAATACAAGTCCCGAAAGATGGAAGAAATGGCCTTCGGAGATGTATCGACAACCAATTTTCTCTAGTAAATCATTGATCTACTGATCTTCTGTCCCAGGCGTCGTATTTCGTTTCTTGCAACAGGTGTTTCGTTGCTTAGTAGAGAACTGATTAAAGGGATAGCAGTGAAGCTACAGACCAATGAAAGTTAGTATAGTCTGGCAATGCATCTATTCAGAAGTGGACACATAAATGGGATTTACCCCTGTTGTATGTTTCCTTACGTATCACTCACAATATAGCAGCCGCTAGACTAGCAATGAACTTGCTGTAGGATAAGTCAAAAGAATAGAAGTTTACACAAACAGTAATGTGTTCAATACAAAGACCAGTTCCTGGATAGAGCGCAAAGTGAATTAATGTGAATCATTATAACGAAATAATGTAGCCATGGGACAAGAATCAGAGGTCGGACAACAGAACTTGCCACGGTATACGCCGATTTGCAGCACCGGCAAATGTAACGACGGAACAGACGCGAGCGTCTTAGTTTCAGCTTCCTTTGTAATTACAACCATAACGAGCAACTCGCGGATGATAACACAACGGTGCTCCCAAGGTAATGGAAGACAAAATTTGCCTCAAAGTGGAGGTAACTGCTGCACGATGAACCTCGCGATGTCTACAAGCTTAGTAAACTGGAACGGAATGGGCTGCAAAGTGTCTCTGGGGCTTATTTAAAGACTCGGTAGACGAACTGCAGAGCACCCCTACGATATACGAAACGTTCCTTGTAGCCAACCAAACAGAAGCTGAATGTGTAACAGTACCTGCAGTTCTGGTCGACTGGAGGGGCCGAATTCTTGCATTCAAGTTGGATGGGCCGAACTGGCGAATATTCCCAGAACGCGAAAGACTTTGTATGTCTCCGCCACCTCGTGGCTGCTATGACTATGCGAAATAACAGACAGGAAACAAATATAGATTTCGCCACCTTACAGTTTTCTATGTTAAATTAAGTAGAAGTGCCAAAATTACCTTGGCCCCCTCCGATCAATGATCCTCTATGTATACAATAAGTCGGTAGTGTCAGCAGACCTCGGAAATTTACTTTAATAGTATTATCTGAGTAATTGAGATTGATAATTTGTTAATTAATTAGCCAAGCAGTCTGTGTTTGGTATTAGTTTACTCGGAATTTTATTGGAGTTCGAACCTATGATCAGAATTAAAGGATTAATTTTATTACTTTCTCTTGTTATGTGTTGGGTCTAGTCAGGACAGACGCTGTGGTCTCGCCGGGTGCGTTATGTACTTCACAAAGCCACTATGTTACAACATCACCAAAACACGAGCCTTAAGCTCCAAATTTCAGTAAGTAAATTAAACTCTTTTGCTAACAGTTTCATCAGAGGACATTTGTGTGGAATCAGCCCTTCACTACAGTATTAATTTTGCTGTTTACTGTGGGGTACTAACTAAGAATAAAACCACTATTTCACAGTAAGAATTACGAAAATAATGTGGATGGGTTTGGAAAAAATGAAAATTTAAAGCTATAACAGAATATTGTATGTAGACCTCTGAAACTGACAGCTACGAGACAAGGTAAACAATACTGCTGCCGAACAGGAAAAGTCAAAGCAAAAACAATTTGAATTACAGTACAACGAAAAACGTTTGCAAACGAATTAACTTCTTGTGCGTCCGAAAAGCAGACATTAGTCAATGATATAATAGATCCGGAATTCCGTGAAGCAGCTGGCAAAGTCACGAGTGAGGTAAAAGTCTCAATCTGATCGTTCAGTAACGCGAAAGTAACGACAAAATTCGATGAAGATTTGTCGCTGTGACATAAAGCTGTCAGTGAGAAAATACAAAGTGTGAAAAAAAAATTAGCCATAGTGAAAGCCATAGTGCATGATAACCAGTTAGTTTCACAGGGTTCCAAAGATATTCACCATTGTCGAGCAGGCTACAGCCAACCCACTGTAAGCCGTTGGACGAATTGTTGCACAATTCACTGTGTAATATGGGGGCTGCATCCCTCTTTAAAATTAGAGAAAATTTTGATTAGACACAGGCAGTTCAAAGCATTTTTGTTAGACAAAAGAAATATCTATCCAGCTATTTACGTTCGATTGTTTCGTGAAGAATCGGCAGATTGATGGCCAAGAGGTCAGAAGATTGGCTTCATGTGGGTGGCCATGGAGATGCTTCTCTCTGGACCAGAAAGGCAACTGAATATTGTCACACTTATGATGAGAGAAATCTTTTCTATCCAGGTCCTGGCTGTGGGAACACATAGTGTTTTTCAGTTCAGAGCCGTTTCAAGCCCTGAGGTAACTTGATCAAATATTTCGCAAAATTAATAAAACAAGCTACTGAGAGAATCCCATATCACACCACAGTGTGTCGAAAATATTAAATCCAAAAGTGCCTGTACACATAAGAGAAAAAGAGACAAATGTACCAGAACCAAATCTTGAGGAATTCTTGGCAATACTTGATTCCACTGGCCCGATTCATGACGACATGAAAGCCACGACTAATGATGAAAAAGTCAATAACTGCAACAGTAACAATCACAATTCTTAATAGAATCATCGTTCAAATCGTATCGAGCAGTGTAATCGGCCAGGCGAACAGCACAACCGTAGCAACACGATAATCATTACTCAAGAAAGTGCAAGCAAGAGCATCATGAAAATAGGTGGAGCCCCGATTACGCAAATAATAATACCTGTAAGCAGAGGCAGAACCGACACAAATTCATCAGACTGATCAAAACTGGCATAATCAGGGCTCTCGATAGAAATTTGGTGGACAGTGCCAATTGTCCATCCACATCTGAACAGGAAAACTAATTGCAATCTCATTGTGCCCCAAAGTCGATGGTCACAGAGTAGAGTAAGGGCACTGAAAGATAAGTAAAATTAAGACGTTACTACAATGGGCATAACACTCGGGACGAGCTTTACTCTGAAGCAGTTCATTGTAATTATCGACTCATTACTGTTTCACTTCAGCAATCATTTCATTTGTAGACAAAGTTCCTACAACGATGATGCTAGATACAGGTACTGCAATTTATGTGGACTCTGGCGACTCGTTTCAAAGAGTGCCTGGGGTGTAGACATTCCAACATTACTTGTCAGCAACTGCAGTATACTGAGTGCGATAGGCAGCAGGCCTTTTAATACAAAACTCCAGGTCTGCATATCCTTAAGCTACAAAATATAGCGACTCCAGGCACTTTCCTGGTCATTGATTCCTTGGCGACGGACTCTATTCTAAATATGAAGTTTCTTCAGAAAAGGAATGTCAATATGAACTTTTCGTCCAAGACATGCCAATCTGTAGTAGATGGTGTAGAGGGAAGTGCCGAATTGCTTGCATCAGATCTAGGCATCTTGAAACTGCCAAGGTCTAAAGATAAAAATAATAAGCAGTGAGACTAGCTGTGCAAATAGGGACGACTGTTATCTGTCTTAACGAGCAAGTCATTAACAACATAAATGAGGCTATATATACTGCTCAGTCATAAAACTATGATCACTGACCTACCATCGATTAAACCCGCCCAGGCGATAGCAGTGTCGCCTGGCGAGGAATGATTGCTAGTCAGGAATGACGTCCAGACATCATGGAGTTGAGTGGCCACCCCTCATTACAGAACTCGGACGCGGTAGGCTGTGCAGGCTGGTAACATAGGACAGGTGGCAAACTGTGACGAAACTAACATCAGATTTAAATACACAGCAGAGTACATGTGTGTCTGCACACACAGTGCACCGAACAGTCCTATGACGTGACTCTGTAACTGACGACCTGAGTATGTGCCAATGTTAAAACCACGATGTCGGCAACTACGACTGAATTTGGGAAGTGACCATCGGCACTGGACGTTGACCCAGCGGCAGAGCGTCGCTTGGTCTGATGAATACCCATACCTTCTTCATCATGACAATGGGAGGGCGCGAATCCGTCGTCTTCCAGGTGAACAGCTCCTTGAGACCTGTACTGCAGAACGGTGACAAGCTGGTGGCGCCTCCATTAGGCTCTGGGAAACTTTCTCGTGGCCGTCCATGGGCTCAGTGAAGCTCGTTCAAGGCACCATGACGGCCAAGGAGTGTCGTACACTGGTTGCAGACCACGTACGCCCCTTCATGACGATCATGTTTCCCAACGGCAGTGGCGTTTCTCAACAAGAAAATGCGGCCTGTCACAAGACTTGTAGTGTGATGGAGTGGTTCGAGGAAGACAGTGGCGATTTCCAGTTGATGTGCTGGCCCCCAACTCTAGAGATCTGAACCCGCGCCAACACGTCTGGGATGTAACTGAAGGTGGCGCCAGAGGCTCAGAGCTCACCGTCCCCGACCTCGGGAACTAGGGGAATTAGGTGAGTTGTGTATGCACATGTGGTACGAGCTCCCCCCAGCGATCCACCAAGGCCTCATTGCTTCCTCGCCACGACGCGTCGCCGCTGTTATCTGTGCCACAAGTGGACATACTGGCTATTAGGTAGGTGGTCATAAAGTCCTGGCTGATCAGTATAATTAACCCCCCAACAGCACTCTGGTTTAACCAGTATTTCGATGATGTCTTTGAAGAGAGGCCCAGTATAATCTGAGGTTAAGAATTTCACCTCAGTGTCATCCATCACGAAACCTTATGTCACACTTCTGACTCTATTCCATGACCGAAAGCATGTGCCAACAGTAGGGAGGTATGAGCTATAGTGGACTGAAATAGAACCATCCATGAGTTCGTATTGTAGCCTGACAATAGCAGTAGCGATATCAGGGGGAAATGCATAGAGGCCAAAGCTCCCAACCAGGAGACATAGAGGAACAAATACAATAATTCTGTGGAGTAAAAAATGTGAGTGTTATAGATCTCCATGCTTCCTATCAGAAATTTCCTCTATCGAGGCAGTCATGGATGTACACTCCTGGAAATGGAAAAAAGAACACATTGATACCGGTGTGTCAGACCCACCATACTTGCTCCGGACACTGCGAGAGGGCTGTACAAGCAATGATCACACGCACGGCACAGCGGACACACCAGGAACCGCGGTGTTGGCCGTCGAATGGCGCTAGCTGCGCAACATTTGTGTACCGCCGCCGTCAGTGTCAGCCAGTTTGCCGTGGCATACGGAGCTCCATCGCAGTCTTTAACACTGGTAGCCGCGACAGCGTGGACGTGAACCGTATATGCAGTTGACGGACTTTGAGCGAGGGCGTATAGTGGGCATGCGGGAGGCCGGGTGGACGTACCGCCGAACTGCTCAACACGTGGGGCGTGAGGTCTCCACAGTACATTGATGTTGTCGCCAGTGGTCGGCGGAAAGTGCACGTGCCCGTCGACCTGGGACCGGACCGCAGCGACGCACGGATGCACGCCAAGACCGTAGGATCCTACGCAGTGCCGTAGGGGACCGCACCGCCACTTCCCAGCAAATTAGGGACACTGTTGCTCCTGGGGTATCGGCGAGGACCATTCGCAACCGTCTCCATGAAGCTGGGCTACGGTCCCGCACACCGTTAGGCCGTCTTCCGCTCACGCCCCAACATCGTGCAGCCCGCCTCCAGTGGTGTCGCGACAGGCGTGAATGGAGGGACGAATGGAGACGTGTCGTCTTCAGCGATGAGAGTCGCTTCTGCCTTGGTGCCAATGATGGTCGTATGCGTGTTTGGCGCCGTGCAGGTGAGCGCCACAATCAGGACTGCATACGACCAAGGCACACAGGGCCAACACCCGGCATCATGGTGTGGGGAGCGATCTCCTACACTGGCCGTACACCACTGGTGATCGTCGAGGGGACACTGAATAGTGCACGGTACATCCAAACCGTCATCGAACCCATCGTTCTACCATTCCTAGGCCGGCAAGGGAAATTGCTGTTCCAACAGGACAATGCACGTCCGCATGTATCCCGTGCCACCCAACGTGCTCTAGAAGGTGTAAGTCAACTACCCTGGCCAGCAAGATCTCCGGATCTGTCCCCCATTGAGCATGTTTGGGACTGGATGAAGCGTCGTCTCACGCGGTCTGCACGTCCAGCACGAACGCTGGTCCAACTGAGGCGCCAGGTGGAAATGGCATGGCAAGCCGTTCCACAGGACTACATCCAGCATTTCTACGATCGTCTCCATGGGAGAATAGCAGCCTGCATTGCTGCGAAAGGTGGATATACACTGTACTAGTGGCGACATTGTGCATGCTCTGTTGCCTGTGTCTATGTGCCTGTGGTTCTGTCAGTGTGATCATGTGATGTATCTGACCCCAGGAATGTGTCAATAAAGTTTCCCCTTTCTGGGACAATGAATTCACGGTGTTCTTATTTCAATTTCCAGGAGTGTATAATGATTTTATTCATGCAGGTAGAAACTACAAGTTTAAGGTGTGGCCCTCCGGCATAACGTTATTTCAGGTGTATTTTTTTTCACATTCGGCATTGTACTCGACCCAAGCTGCTTCACAGGAGAACCCTGTTTGTGGACGACCTATTTTTAGCATCACAAACTTACGACGATCATACTGGTCCTATCGACAGAGTACTGCATAAATTTCTGTAGGATGGTGTAATTACCAATTTGCTAAAGTCTTCATTTGGGCATGGAAGTATTAAATTCTTAGGAGATCCGATTATACCCCAGGGAATACTTTGGACAGTGGGAAAATAAATTCAGTAAAGAATTTTCCAGTACCGTGAACCGGGAAGCGTTTAAGAGTCTTCATCGGATTAGCCTATTTCTATAGAATATTTGTGCCAGACTAGTTATTAAAGTACAAACCGATGTCGAATTTGTGAAGGAAACAGGTCACCTGATACTGGTCAAGAAGATTGCGAAGTGAACTTTGATAAAATCAAACAAGCAATTGTAGCACGCTGTATCATCAAAACACGATTTTGTATTGCGACTGATGCCTCCATGATTGATGTCAGCGCTTGTCTGTTTGAAGAGCAAGATATAGATAGTAAATACATGGTGTGCACTGGAGCATTTGCGAGTCATATATTGTTTGACAGCGAAAGAGCCAGTTCAGTTACTGGGTTAAAAGCCCTCACAGTAGTCTGGGAATTCAAAATATTCAATTACTATCTGCCAGGGAATCATACCAAATTGTCAGATGGTCATTAACCCTTGAACAGCATGATTTTAAAATTATCTATGTGAAAGGCGAAAATAGTATGGTAGTAGATGTTGTCTCACTTACTGAAAGGATTACAGGATATGTCACATTGTGATGAGCAATCTTTGGACTCACTAGTTTTTGTAATGCTAGACGTGACACTTACAAGATATTATCTTGACATCTGTAAATATATGGGTAAATTTCAAAACAACGATACAATGTGAAAAAAAGGAAAACCACAGTTAAGAACTAACTTGGAAGTCTTACGAAACAATATGTGATTGATAATGACGTGTTATTTTACCACTGGGATCATAATAAGAAGTTTCTGTGCATCCCATCAGCTTACCAAAAAGATTATTTGGTATATACAAAAGGTACGGGACACTTCAGCGTCATAAAATGTGTGAGGACAATTAATTCATTCTGCTCTTTCCGGAGGAACGTGGAGAAGGTGTTAAGGACATATTTACTCTGTCAAAAGGCCAAACCATCCTATAAATGTTGTAAGAGTGAGTCACATGTTATCATACCTAATGAAACCCTGTACTTGAGGTGACTGGACTCCAACAAGAACAGGCCAGAGAAAAATACGTTATGGTAAGGTATGATATTTTCTACAAAGACATAAAACTGTATTCACTTAACACCGCTACAAGCTGTCTCGTAATGTGAAACCTGGTTGATAATTATATTCCCACGTTTCGGAAGCCAGTAGGTATCTTTTACACTGGAGAAGTTTCTCGTGAGAAAATAGTAGAAGACAAATAGCGATTTCAATGTATCGTCCTGAAGCAAGGACGTAAGGGGATTTAGAGAATTTAACAGATTTATCAGAATATGCAGCTCAACTAAACAGACTATAGAGATAAATTATTTAATATCATTAGAAGAAATAGTTAATAATCACTAGCATACCTCCACTGCCTATACATCAAATGAGTTCCTAAGCTAGAAAGGATTGAGTGGGTTGGTCCCCTACCAAGGTTCCCTACAAACGATATTTCTTAGAAAGAAGAAGTAAGACAATCCTTAGTAAGGCTGTCAGGCAAAACTGTCCAAAGGAACGTTTTAAAGGTACAGGTGTTTAATGCTGAAGAGTGAGTCCTAATCAGGTCCCATCCTCTTACTACTTGATAAGAAAAATAAAACGTGGAGAATCCTATATACAGGTCCATTTGAGATTGCTATCATACCACATACTGGGGCGTATTTACTGATCTCTCCTGGAAGATGTAGAATCAAATGACTATATCATCACAGGATTTAAAAATGTGTTTACAGGAGTGTTTTGTAGATGTATAAGCATGCAAATGTAGACTGTATGTACCGTGGACTGAATCTGTGAGACTGGTCATGGTACTTCTATCGCAGGAAGTGAGAGGTGAGAACAGGTGACGTGAACTGCTTTACTCTAACAAAAGTGTACACTGCAGCGAATGTATGCATATATGGCTCATGAAATTTCTGGATATATGTGTTTATTACTGCTATTTTCACCGTAAAATGAATCTAAATGATCTGTAAACAATTATCATTAGTAAGTCACACTTTTTCGTCACTTCATGGAACATATTTTCTGTATACAACATTGAAACTTAATCCACAAAGGACATTTAAGTTCAGGAAAACAGCATGAAGTCAGGGCACAGTGTGTGTGCTTAGAAATTATAATAATCTCGGGTACTGCCCAAAGACAGTAATTCCTATGTGCTAGTTGGTTGAAGGAGTTGTATTTTTGCATCTTTTATAGTACAGAATTACAAGAAGTGCAGTGAATAAGCTATTTCCTGTGCTATTATCACTTCAGTTATTTATGTTGTTAATCAGGCTGAGGAGCATAAACCCGTTAAGATAATCACCAAAAATTGTAAGCTGAGCAGGGTATTCTAAACTGGTACAGGTTTTCATTCAGAGTTGATATAATGATAGGATTTTTACGCTTCACTTAGCCTTCCTGTCAGTTGCAAAGTCCAATGTATAAAAAAATACACAGAACTCTATACTAGATACGCTCTGTACACAAGAACTACCTGTGAGTATAAGGAACTAGTCAGGGGAGTACATAAGACAGTTGCAAAGCAGCGATACCTTGGTATTTATCCATAATAAAATTAAGTTGTATTAATACATTAATGTGTTCGTAAGTAGGCCACTTTATCTGATATCACGTGTGCTGCACGATGACAGACTGAATTGTTACGATCTGTTTTATTTATACTCACGGACTCTCTATAACTAATAAACATTCAACTCTTAAGTGATTATGTCACTTGCGTGTGAACGTATATAACAGATCGTGCAGCAATCAAGAAACAGCTGTACCTGATAAAAGCTCTTACTGTCACTTACTGTCACTTACTGTCCAGCAGCAACTCCGCTATTGAGGATGGGACTTTATTTTGTGTTTAACGAAAGCATCTATAGTAATGAACACGAATTCCAATATCTTCCTCAATCCTGACCTTAGATTTTGTGTATGAAAAATGTATGTTGTTGTTAAATCCATCGGTCTTGTGCAAAATAAAACTGAAATTAAAAAATTGATTATGTTCAAACTGAATACTATTTATGTTAGAAAATAATTAAAATATGTGCAATATCCAGAAAATTTAATATTGCATACTCAAAAGTTATGAAAAGGACGTCACTGGAATGTGAAATTATAAGTACTTGCCGAATGTAGTACCGGTGCTACACCGAAAACAATATAGAGCTATATTGTTGTAATGAAATAAAAATTAAGCAGCACATTACACCAGGATCTAAACGCATACAGGTCCAAATTACTGTAAGCAAATTACTGTAAACAAATTACCTTTATTTTTCCAAGACGTGCTGAAACTGCGATGAACACCTTTTCTAAGCAGATGGTGCAAATTACTGGTTACATGCAGAGGTGGACAACAAATGATGCAGTAAAAGCACATGGTGCAAAGTGTATGTTAGAGATAGGCAAGTTTGATTTATTCCCTGAGCTAGAGAAAAACTAAATTTTGATGTGGTGTATCTGCTACATAGGGACGAAGATGTTAAGTCATGAAGAACACATTTGACATTACACATGTGAATTTTGTAATGGGCCTACTGTTAATGGGCAATGATATTATGAATATAAGCACCTCCAAAATATATCAAATAGCTTATCAAGACTGCGATTAACTAAGTGCAAAGACGCTATGTCAGTGCACTTGTAGAGGTTTTCGATTGTGCTGAACTGATAGGATTGTAGATTGTGTTATGAGTTCTGAATGACTAATAGTGAGTTGACTTTTCCACTTTCCATTTGCCGTTGTCAAGTAAATTTTATGACAAATTGCTTCATTGTAAGTCTCACGATTACAGTTGTGTTAGGTTAGGATTTTTTTTTTTTTTAACGAGAGAGGATACTTCTGCCACATATTTAGGAATTTACTCTAGCACTGTCTTCCTGCCAGGAAACTGTTACTATTATGCGTTTTGACGTTTGTTGTGCTAATGTTTCATGTGCCCTGCCATCTGATGCTGAATGGCACTTCCGTGAGGTGTACCTTCTATCATATCGAGGGTCGTAATATATTACAACATGCTACACTCTTGGCTGGAGCATCAGGACGACGCTCCACAGGCGACAAATGACGCCATTGTGATGAACGATCTCAAAGCAATAATCTTTGTAAAGCAAAAAGCTACGTACTAAAAAATTATAGAACCGAACATTTGCGAAACAAATTAGTAGCACAAAAAAGGTTCTAATAACGTGGGTAAGAGACTATTTAATTTCTGCATTCTCCACTACAGAAATGGAGGTGAACTATGCAATGTTGTCAGTCATCGAATAAATAAGTTTCCATGAAAACATTATTCCGTGGTTGAATATTTGTAGTAACTGTAAAACGAACATGCAAACCAATGAAAAGATCTATAAGACCAATGAAAACCATTATTTGTGTAAATTTTTCCTATGTAAACATTCAAACATACTTATAAAAGGTAAATATTCTAATGAAAACTAATATTGGTAATACGATGAAATGCCTCATGAAATTTGAAGGCTCTTCTCACATTTTTCCCCTCGGTTTCCATAGGACTAGACTGACTAGTGTGGCAAAGTAAAGAAACTAATCCAGGGTGAAAGTTGAAACATCTTCGCGAGTAGCTAAACTAACCGCGGTAATAACTTGTGTTGTATACTGTTTAAAAACCAAACAACATGTAATTAACTGATGTATTTGTAATGTGAACGTTATTCTGTAACCACGTCTTTATGGTTTCATATCATATCACCATTTACACCGATGTTCAGTGTTTGTATACATATGAGAAAAATGACAACCACTTTGATATCTCCTGGTACTCTCATCCACATCCGCTTATGTTAATCAAAAGGGAAAATGAAAATTGGCCTAAAAGAAAATAGATGAAATTCGACTCTCGTCATAGAAAGAAAAGTATAAAAAACTGGCAGATTAGTAAAGAAAGTGAAATAAGAGTAGTGAAATATTGTTTGGATATAATATAAAGTCTGTCCTCATTAGGGACATTGTAGTATATCGTGTCTAGATTTCATGACTGTTTGTGATCTTTGTTCGTGGTCGCGATATGATCGCGTGGGGTCATGCCAAAAATTTAAAGTATCTGTGGTCCTTCTCATTATCTTCCTTCACTACGAATGATGATATATAAAATTAACGGCCATTTCACAATTCTAACCCGGTTGCTGCTGTTTGATATACAAGGTTCATGTTTTGTTTTCTGATGAATCAATAATTCTTATAGTCAGATTTCATAAATACTTCGTGCTCATTTGGAACAGTACTTCAAACGATGGTCCTAATAATCAATTTTTAATTAAATGATTTTGCCGATTACATGCCTCTTAAATCTATGACTGTAGTACAGACTTTTTCTTCATTTTTCCCCAGAAGATGGTCTTCCTGTTTTCATTTGACATCACCATCCCATGTTCTGGTTTTTGCTGTAATTTTGCAGTATTGGTCAGTATGCTGAAATTTTCCCTGTCCTCTATGGTGTCTTCTGTGACGTTTTCTTAAATTTTGTTTTGCCTCTTCAAGCCATACCATAGTGCTTTTTAATATTGAAATTACATTAAAAATATTTTTATACAAACGTAGGCTTCCGCGGCCATTGTCGCAGTGAACACCCTGAAGAAGGTCACTTGCAACAGTGACCGAAACATCGGTAGTTTTTACATATTGACAGTGCTGTCACAAACCCAGAAAAATTTACTGACTGTAAAAATATTCTTTGGTGGCTCATTCTCATTCATTCTGTAAACATGACCATATAACTTTAATCTCCTCTTCCTTATTGTGTCTGTGATTGTTTCTATGTTCCTGTACAGATCTTTACATCTTCTCTTCGTCCAGTTGTTATCTTTGTTCTTCTGCGATCCTAAAATTTTTCTCAGTATTTCCGGTCTTTCTTTTGCAGGACTTCTTGTTCACCTATTTTATTCGGTGTTCGGCATTCAGATCTGTATAGTTCATCCGACTTAATTACTGTTAAGTAGTGTTTAATTTTTGCCTGGAAACATATTGATCTTTTATTACATCGGTTTTGGGTGAGTTTGTACGCTAAATTTATTTCCTTCGCTCTTCCCTTATTTGTGATGTTATCTAATCCACTTGATGGTATCCAGTCTCCCAAATACTATATATTTCTCTCTGTCGTGTTTTGGTGTTTATTGTATTACGTTTTCTCATACCATACGCAATCTGGTGTAGCTGCAATTTCATGAAAAGGATCTACGGTTCAAATGGCTCTAAGCACTGTGGGACTTAACATCTGAGGTCATCAGTCCCCTACACTTAGAACTACTTAAACCTAACTAACCTAAGGACATAACACACATCCATGCCTGAGGCAGGATTCGAAACTGCGACCGGAGCGGTCACGCGGCTCCAGACTGTAGCGCCTAGAACCGCTCGGCCAGTCCTGCCAGGTAAATTATTACAATATTTTCACTAAAAGCGAGACATTTCACCTCAGATCTTCATTTTCCTTCCCCTAGATGGATTCTTTCGATGTTTTTCTCTTGTCTTCTCTATCCCACGATCATGTCTAAGATCAGATTAAAGAGTCGATGAGAACCTATCGTCCTGCCGAACGCCTTTGTTAGTTCTGAAGGTTCAGTCTACCTCCATAGCTCAGTGTCCAGCGCGCTAGAGTGGATACCAGTGACCCGGGTTCGTTTCCCGGCCGGGTAGGATATTTTCTCTACTCGGGGACTGTGTGTTGTATTGCCTTCCTCATCATTTCATCCTCTCGACATGCAAGTGGCTCATCTGACGACCAGTCTATCCGACTGGACGTCCTAGCCATACCACACTTAATTTCTGAAGGATGCAGAAAATTTTTCTCTGAATTTAACTTTTGAAGTTCTGACTGTGAGTCTCTGTTCGACTGACTGTCTAGTGGTACTATCGATACATGCTTCCTCCAGTATGAGGAGTACTATCTGTCTATCTACAGGATCGTGGGGTTTCTTGACAACAATGAACGTAACGACTGTTTGTTTCTTATCCTGGAGATTGTTTTCAAGTTAAAAATTTCCACTTGGCGTGATCTATTTTTTTCTGAACCCCGCTTGATACTCCCCAGTTTCATGTTCTGCTTGGTCTTTAATCTCATTCAGTAGAGTTACGGATATAAATTTGAAGGTGACTGGAAGCAGAGCTATGCCTCGCTAATTGTTGGTATCTGTCCTGTCTCCCTTCTTATGCAGCAACTGGGCTATGGCTTTCTTCCATTAGTCCGGTATTCTCCCCTCCTTCTAGCAATCTTTAATACTTTAATAAGTGATTTCGATCGCCAGCTTCCCTCCCAGTTTCCACATCTCAGCTAGTATCCCGTCTTCACCCGGCGCTCTCACGTTTTTCAAATGGCCAATGTACTGTTGAATTTGACGCAATGACGGTGGTTCCGAAGGCTGTCTGAAAATTTGTCGTCGTATTGGTTCCTCACAGTTTAGAAGATTTTTGAAGTGTTTTGCTAGTAACTAAAGTTGTCTTTGTTGTTGGTAATCAGTCCGCCTGTTGAATCTTTGAAGTATACCCTGTCATTTCTTCTTTGAAAACGTTGTAGAAGTCCCTAGTGTTGTTCTGTCCAAAATTTATTTCTATTTTCTCTAATCGTTTTTGTCATATTTCTGTGTCTGAGATCGAACAATTTTTGACTTCCTTTTACTGATCTCAGTAAATGTGTTCCAGTCTCTTTCCTTTGTACAAGTGTTCCATTTTTTCCAAGCTATTAGCCTACGCTGTATCGCTTCTTCACATATCTTATTCCACCATCCATGTTTGCTTCTCATTTATGGCTGTTCTAGTTCTTTCACCATTTCTGTCACTAGGTCTCTGATCTCACCCCATTTTCCCATCTTCTTTGTGTAAAGTTTTTCAGCGAATTCGTTCTTGTTGTCTGAAAGAAATTTTGTGTCAATTCTATGGAGTTTTTTAATTATGGGAGTTTGATATTTTAGATTTAAATATGGCTATGATTCTTGTCAAAAAGTATGAATCTTTCCAGATTAATCTGCATAACTGTACGTTCATGATTTCTCTGTGGTTTTGATTGGTTACTTCAATATGATGATATGATCTTAGGAGAAGACCAGATCTTCTTTCCCCTTGGTAATATCCTGTAAAAGCTTGATATTGGTTTTAAGTCGAAATGTCTGCAGATACTGACAATAGTTTGAACCTGCATCTTCGTGATTTATTTCATTCTTTTTCTTATGACTTACAACTAAAATAGCTTGCTTGGCAGCCGTAAGTAGTGTGGTCAGAAAAAAAAAGTATTCGATGACTTATTCTGCTTTTAAATACATGTTATACAACCTCAAAATTGTCTTGATACCCCATACGATAGTACTTTCTATATTAAACGCATGTGTGGTACAGAGTCAAATGGATTTCAGAAGTCAAGAAAAAAAGCAGCTGCCTTGATCCAAGGCTTCCGTGGTGTTAGGTGGGATAAGTACGATCTAGCTTTCACATAATCGATGATTTCAGGTACACAAGATGTTTTCACTTTAAAGTAGCCGTGGCAAGCTCTTAAAAGGCCACCCTGGCAGACGGGAATCAGTGTGGGAGAACTGTGGAGAGGTGGCCGCTCTGTACCCGACAGTAGTGCACTCTGCCGTTAATTTACAAATGGCGCGACGGCAAACAGGCCGCTCTCTGCCGCAGACAAACACAGAGTGGACCCGCCCACGCCAAAGTGCAGCACAGAACGGCACGGCGCTACCTGGGGGAGCGAAACCACTCACACAGCTATACCAGCCGCGTCGCGTGCGGTACTGTAAACTGCCTGTTACAGCGCGTATCCAGTACCTTCTGGTAGCACACGTTAAAGGGATTGGTAATAAAACGTTAGCATTAGTTGCGATAAAGGAAATGAAGAACTTTCGGTGAAGAGTTATAAGGCTGTTGCATAAATTCGTAGCATTTTTCCGTAAGTTCAATAAGCAGAACAAATATACGTAACAGATAGTTTAGTCATCAATAATACAAGCTCGGAGATACCCGTGGTCTAGGGTAAAAAAAAAAAAAAAAAAAAAAAAAAAAAAAAAAAAAAAAAAAAAGTTGCGTAACAGTTAGCGTCGCGCACTGTTGATAAAAAGTCGCGAGTTTGGGTGCATTCACTGCTACATGTTTTAAAACGCCATACTGCTGTCTGCTGAAGTTATCGATCTAAAAAAAAAAAAAAAAAAAAAAAAAGGGTAGCGTCTTTGATTCATAACAAAAAACCGTCTTCGGTCCCGGGTTCGATCCCCGCCACTGCCTAAATTTTGATAAATAATCAGCATTGGCGGCCGAACACTTCCGGCATAAGAAGTCAGCCTTATTCTGCCAACGGCCTTGTCAAAGAGGGCGGAGGAGCGGATAGAGGTTCAGGGCACTCTCTTGTCCTAGGGGTGGGAAATTGCCCCTAAAGGCGGAAGAATCAGCAATGATCAACGACATGAGGATGCAGAAGGCCATGGAAACCACTGCATTAAAGACACGTAACGTGTATCCACAGGACATGTGGCCTGTAATTGAAGAAGTGTCGTGATGATCTCTCCATTGGCAAAAGATTCCGGAATAGTCCCCCATTCGGATCTCCGGGAGGGGACTGCCAAGGGGGAGGTTACCATGAGAAAAAGATTGAATAATCAACGAAAGGATAACGTTCTACGAGTCGGGGCGTGGAATGTCAGAAGCTTGAACGTGGTAGGGAAACTAGAAAATCTGTAAAGGGATATGCAAAGGCTCAATCAAGATATAGTAGGGGTCAGTGAAGTGAAGTGGAAGGAAGACAAGGATTTCTTGTCAGATGAGTATCGGGTAATATCAACAGCAGCAGAAAATGGTATAACAGGTGTAGGATTCGTTATGAATAGGAAGGTAGGGCAGAGGGTGTGTTACTGTGATCAGTTCAGTGACCGGGTTGTTCTTATCCGAATCGACAGCAGACCAACACCGACAATGGTAGTTCAGGTATACATGCCGACGTCACAAGCTGAAGATGAACAGATAGAGAAAGTGTACGAGAATATTGAAAGGGTAAGCAAGTATGTAAAGGGGGACGAAAATCTAATAGTCATGGGCGACTGGAATGCAGTTGTAGGGGAAGGAGTAGAAGAGAAGGTTACAGGAGAATATGGGCTTGGGACAAGGAATGAAAGAGGAGAACGACTAATTGAGTTCTGTAACAAGTTTCAACTAGTAATAGCGAATACCCTGTTCAAGAATCACAAGAGGAGGAGGTATACTTGCAAAAGGCCGGGAGATACAGGAAGATTTCAATTAGATTACATATGGTCAGACAGAGATTCCGAAATCAGATGCTGGATTGTAAAGCGTACCCAGGAGCAGATATAGACTCAGATCACAATATAGTAGTGACGATGAGTAGGCTGAAGTTCAAGACTTTTGTCAGGAAGAATCAATATTCAAAGAAGTGGGATACGGAAGAACTAAGGAATGACGAGATACGTTTGAAGTTCTCTAACGCTATAGATACAGCAATAAGGAATAGCGCAGTAGGCAGTAAAGTTGAAGAGGGCCATCACAGAAGTTGGGAAGGAAAACATAGGTACAAAGAAGGTAGCTGCGAAGAAACCATGGGTAACAGAAGAAATACTTCAGTTGATTGATGAAAGGAGGAAGTACAAACATGTTCCGGGAAAATCAGGAATACAGAAATACAAGTCGCTGAGGAATGAAATAAATAGGAAGTGCAGGGAAGCTAAGACGAAATGGCTGCAGGAGAAATGTAAGGACATCGAAAAAGATATGATTGTCAGAAGGGCAGACTCAGCATACAGGAAAGTCAAAACAACCTTTGGTGACATTAAAAGCAACGGTGGTAAAATTAAGATTGCAACGGGAATTCCACTGTTAAATGCAGAGAAGAGAGCAGATAGGTGGAAAGAATACATTGAAAGCCTCTATGAGGGTGAAGATTTGTCTGATGTGATAGCAGAAGAAACAGGAGTCGATTTAGAAGAGATAGGGGATCCAGTATTAGTATCGGAATTTAAAAGAGCTTTGGAGGACTTACTGTCAAATAAGGCAGAAGGGATAGATAACATTCCATCAGAATTTCTAAAATCATTGGGGGATATACTATCTGACTTTCGGAAAAGCATCATCCACACAATTCCGAAGACGGCAAGAGCTGACAAGTGCGAGAATTATCGCACAATCAGCTTAACAGCTCATGCATCGAAGCTGCTTACAAGAATAATATACAGAAGAATGGAAAAGAAAATTGAGAATGCGCTAGGTGACGATCAGTTTGGCTTTATTAAAAGTAAAGGGACGAGAGAGGCAATTCTGACGTTACGGCTAATAATGGAAGCAAGGCTAAAGAAAAATCAAGACACTTTCATAGGATTTGTCGACCTGGAAAAAGCGTTCGACAATATAAAATGGTGCAAGCTGTTCGAGATTCTGAAAAAAGTAGGGGTAAGCTATAGGGAGAGACTGGTCATATACAATATGTACAACAACCAAGAGGGAATAATAAGAGTGGACGATCAAGAACGAAGTGCTCGTATTAAGAAGGGTGTAAGACAAGAATGTAGCCTTTCGCCCCCACTTTTCGATCTGTACATCGAGGAAGCAATGATGGAAATAAAAGAAAGGTTCAGGATTGGAATTAAAATACAAGGTGAAAGGATATCAATGATACGATTCGCTGATGACATTGCTATCCTGAGTGAAAGTGAAGAAGAATTAAATGATCTGCTGAACGGAATGAACAGTCTAATGAGTACACAGTATGGTTTGAGAGTAAATCGGAGAAAGACGAAGGTAATGAGAAGTAGTAGAAATGAGAACAGCGAGAAACTTAACATCAGGATTGATGGTCACGAAGTCAATGAAGTTAAGGAATTCTGCTACCTAGGCAGTAAAATAACCAATGACGGACGGAGCAAGGAGGACATCAAAAGCAGACTCGCTATGGCAAAAAAGGCATTTCTGGCCAAGAGAAGTCTACTAATATCAAATACCGACCTTAATTTGAGGAAGAAAATTCTGAGGATGTACGTCTGGAGTACTGCATTGTATGGTAGTGAAACATGGTCTGTGGGAAAACCTGAACAGAATAGAATCGAAGCATTTGAGATGTGGTGCTATAGACGAATGTTGAAAATTAGGCGGACTGATAAGGTAAGGAATGAGGAGGTTCTATGCAGAATCAGAGAGGAAGGGAATATTTGGAAAACACTGATAAGGAGAAGGGACAGGATGATAGGACATCTGCTAAGACACGAGGGAATGACTTCCATGGTACTAGAGGGAGCTGTAGAGGGCAAAAACTGTAGAGGAAGACAGAGATTGGAATACGTCAAGCAAATAATTGAGGACGTAGGTTGCAAGTGCTACTCTGAGATGAAGAGGTTAGCACAGGAAAGGAATTTGTGGCGGGTTGCATCAAACCAGTCAGTAGACTGATGACAAAAAACAAAAAAAAACAAAAAAACATACAAGCTCCTTTCTGGCCACACATGGGGTCTGGAATCCTACACCATTTTCCACACCTATAAATCCCTCATCCGCCCTATCCTCTGCTAAGCCCATCCTACCTGAATATCCTCCCCTCCTACAAATCCCTTCAAATCCTAGAACGCCATCCACTCTGCCTCGCCTATGGCATCCACCTCCCCTCCCCCACGCAGATGCTGTATGACCTCATTCTGTTCCCGCACCTCCTCCTTTTCCTCGAACGGATTCGGATCCTCTACACCTCCTGTAAGCTTGATTCCCCTCACCCACTTGTCTCTCCCATCCTCTCCCACCCCTGTCCTCTGCTGCAACTGTATTCCCACATCCCACCTGCTCTTATCTCCACTCTCCATACCCTCGCCCAAGGTGGCTTCTGCCAACTCCCGTTCTCTGATGATGCCCTCATCCCCTCCATCTACCCCTCCTACCAACTTTGATCCTCCCCTTCCCCCCTGTGTCTTTTCTCAAGGGCACCCTCTCTCCCTTCTCTCCCTCCTCGCTTCCTCCCTGCCTCCTCTCCCCTGGGCTTCCCCTACCCCCTACCTTCCTTCCTCCCCCTCCCATCTCCTCTGCCACTCGCATCTACACCCTCCCCTCTCCCTCTTCCCCCACCTTTTCCTCTTTAGCAGGTCCGCAGACTCATACACGTACAGTGAACATTCGCGCAGCAGTTTTTTTGTGCCATCGTGTTAGTGCCTTAGTGTCTCACTGCTCACTCTCCATTGTTCACGTGTGTCATTTCAGTCATGTTCGTGTAGCAGTGATGAACGTTTTTTATTTTACTACGCCTGTAAACGGCTCCATGTTTTTTTCTTAGTGTGTCTACTCTTTTTTTTGTCCATCATTTTGTTTTGTTTTTCTATGTCTTCCTATGTTCTGCTTGTATAATCTATGACTGAAGAGCGGCGTAGTATTGCCGCTCCGGCCTACCTTGTATAAGATGTTAAAATGACAATAGAGAAAAAAAGTCATCAATAATATAGAGTGCGGCAGTGTTCATAGCGTAATTTCACTTGCGTAGTACAATGACGTACTGCAGGAATGCGCGCCAGCTCCTGCCACATTCGTGTACTAATGAGCTGCCATTTCGAATGTGCCAGTGGTATGGAAAGGTGGAGTGCACAGCATCGTGCCTTCGCTGTTGAAAGTTATTTCGAGAATAACGATTCCGTTACTGCTACTCAGTGTATATTTGGGCAACATTTTAACTTGGGAAAGTTCCAGATGGATGACCCATGGTGAGCTGGGTACGTGCATTTCGTCCAACAGGTTCTGTTTGCAATGGCAAACCGGGAAGAAGTGAAAGAACTGTGCGGACACCAGAAGCTGTGGATAATGTCCATGGTGCGCTATTGCGCAGCCCAGAATGGTCTCCTCGTCGTCATGCGCAAACTGCGCCTATGTCCGATACCTCATTCAGGAGAATATTGCACGAAGATCTCCATTTTCACCCATATAAGCTGCAGATTGCTCAGGAAATTAGGCCTCGCGACTGGGTTTCACGCGAAACATTCTGCTTAACCATGCGTGATCTCCTTCGCCAAAAGCCACAATGTTGCACAACATCCTGATGTCGGATGAAGCTCATTTCGAGTTATGTGGTTCAATGAATAAACAGAATGTGCGTTATTGGAGTGATGTAAAGACGCATGAACTGCACATCAAGCCCTTGCGCAGTTCTCGTGTCACAGTGTGTTGTGGAGTTGCTTCCTTTGTGATTACTGGCTCTTACTTCTTTGAGAATAATAGCAGTGTGGCTGTACCCGTCACCAGTGATCGCTTCCTAAAGATGCTGGAAGACATCGTTCTTCCCCAATTAGGTATGGTCGATGTGGATGTGGAACAACTATGGTTTCAACAAGACGGAGCGACCTGGCTTACAGCCAGAATTTTCATGGATTTCTTGCTACAGACATTTGCCAGTAATTTCCCGTTTTGGTAACATTTCCTGGCCGCCTCGCTCACCTGACCTTCCATGTGCAGACTTTTTTTCTTTGGGGCTACCTGAAGCAAGAAGTGTTCCTAACACGTTGTGCCAGCATTCCTGAGTTGAAGGATCGCATTTGTACTACCGTCGGCAATGTCCCAGGGAATACGTTACGCCGAGTTATGGAAAGCTTCCAACGCCGCCTAGATGAATGTGTTGTGCAGAGAGGGCATCATTTGACAGGAGTAATATTCAAAAAGTAGTACACGCAATGGACAATGACTTACACATTAGTAAATGGCATACCTTTAATTATTAATTGACATATGAGGTAATAAATAAATTACAGTTGCTGCCTAATGGTGTGTTTTAATATCCTTCTATGAAAGCTGCCGCACCCTGTACATTCCCATTCACTATTTACAAGTCTTCCAACGCTGGAGTAACGTTTTGATACCGCAACTTCTTGAGGCGAGCCATATTCGAAGGTAGTTCTTTGAAGGTTGTCCAATAGAGAGCGGAAATGGTGAAAATCTGAGTGTGCAAGATCAGGTTGATAAGGTGCGTGCGCAATGATGACTTCTCAGTCCAGCCCCTGTATAGTGTTCTTGTTCTGTCTAGCGTCATACGGGCGAGCGATATCGTGGAGCAGCGTCACTTTACGCAGTCTTTCTGATCGTTGTTTTTGGACGGTGTCTGCCAGATGTTTCAGTTGTTGACAATAAATGTCAGCAGTAATTGTTACACCTCGGAGAAGCAATTCATACACCATACCTTCACTGTTCCACCATATGCATCACATTATTTTTCCTTAATGGGCACAAGTCTTTTTACGGCGAACTGCTGCTTTCTTTGCGCTCAACGGTTTCATTATTTTCCTTATGTTAGTATTTGTCGTCGTAAGTAACGATACAGAATAGGGATGGTCAGTATGTAGGTAGTTTTTACCCCTTTTTTGTTAATCGATTCCTTGTATTAAAAAGTTACAGGCTGTGGTAAGATAGTGATTTATTTATTTTCTGTTTACTCGAGTCCACAGTCCTGCAAGTATTTTGTAAATGACAACGTTTTCAGCCTAGACTTCGAATAATGAATTTTTGCCACTTCTCAGGTGACAGCTCTACTGACATAAGCTGCTTAAACGGCAGTTCAGTATTAAGAATAAACTCTGTCTCCCAAATTACTTTATTAAAACAAAATTATTGTTCCGTTTAATTATATCTCTTTCTACTTCCCTGTTACGTGCAATATTGCGTGATCGTCCCTTTTAAAATTAACACTGTTTACATGTTGTTGTCGTTGTGGTCTTCAGTCCAAAGACTGGTTGGATGCAGCACTCCATGCAGCTCTATCCTGTGTAAGTCTCTTCATCTCCGACTAACTACTTCAACCTACACCCTTCTGAATCAGCTCAGTGTATTCATCTCTTGGTCTCCCTCTACGATTTTTACTCTCCCCGCTTCCCTCCAGTACTAAATTGGTGTCCTTTGATGCCTCAGAACGTGTGCTACCAACTGATCTCATCTTCCAGTCCAGTTCTGCCACATATTCCTCTTCTTCCAAACTCTGTTCAGTACCTCTTCTTGCCGGCCGATGTGGCCGCGCCGTTCTAGGCGCTTAATTCTGGAACCGCACGACCGCTAAGGTCGCAGGTTCGAATTCTGCCTCGGGCATAGATGTATCTGACGCCCTGAGGTTAGGTTTAAGTAGTTCTAAGTTCTAGGGGACTGATGACATCAGATGTTAAGTCCCATAATGCTGAGAGTCATTTGAACCATTTGAAGTACCTCCTCCTTAGGTACGTGATCTACCCATCTAATCTTCAGTATTCATCCGCAGCACCACATTTCGAAAGTTTCTGTTCTCTTCTTGTCTAAACTGTTTATCGTCCATCTTTCACATGCATACATGGCTACTCTCCATAAAAATACTTTCAGGAAAGACTTCCTGACACTTAAATCTATACCCGATATTAACAAATTTCTCTTCTTGAGAAACTCTTTCCTTGCCATAGCCAGTCTAAATTTTATAACCTCTCTGCTTCCGCCCAATGTGTCCGAGCGGTTCTAGGAACTTAAATCCGGAACTGCGCTGCTGCTACGGTCGCAGGTTCGAATACTGCCTCGGGCATGGATGTGTGTGATGTCCTTAGGTTAGTTAGGTTTAAGTAGTTCTGTGTCTAGGGGACTGATGTCCCCAGATGTTGAGTCCCTTAGTGCTTTAGTCTTTGCAGTTGTCATACTATACATTGATTACAGAATATGAGTCATAGTGTAAAAATAAATTATCCTCGCAAATAAACGTGATGAATAGTGAGAGCAGGAGAGATACCACATAGACGTCTCACAGAAATGAAAACAACAAATAAACGGGTACGAACTATGGTAAAACAAAGGAATTCAGGAGCCAAAAATTTCCAATACGGAATGCAACTTCAAAAACATATGTTTTGACAGAGCACAGGGATAACTTTGTGACTGTGAAAGTGTTAAGTTCATTTATTGCAGCTTATCTGAAAAACTACTGTGTTTTCATCTTTCCCTTGGGAGTGATTACATTCACATGAACACATAAATCGTACAAATTAGGTGCGCTTATAAGAGATTCCTATACTATTACTATTACATACGTACTGTCACTAACCCCGTGCGAGACACACCAGACGTGTTTTACACTGGAGGATTTGGTCGACTTGTCATCAAACGTTTGTGGTTCCCATTCGAAAGCTACTTCCCTTCGGCTGCTAATAGAGTAGCTGTGCGGAATCGATTTTCATTATAGGTCCCTTCCTTACGCCGCGCGTTTGACAAGGGACGTCAGAGGCTGTTCCGTGTTGTTCTATATTACACTTCTGCTTCGGTCATTCACTGTTTCCGTTTTGCTTTCTCTTCGCAGTTCACTCCACCTTCTTCCAGTTTTCAGGCTTGATCTGCGTTAAGTTTTTGACGGGCTGTCAACTGGGCCCTCTTATCACTAAATCTGAATAGATAGTTTTGATAAAGAATCCACTCCGTAAATGTACCCTTTGGATATAAAATCAGTATCAAATTTCCTGCTCCACATAGAGGAGGCAATGGGCTCTGACCTGTACACACTACGAGAGCCCACAGAATCGTCACTGATTCCAGCACCACTCGTTGTGTTCTCTTCTATAGCAGAAGAGGCGTTGACCTCAGAGCCGAGAATACGGCGCGTTTATGGAGCGGCACAGTTGGACCTTCTGCACCAACACCACACGAGTAACTCTCACACACTTCATTGCAGTTTAACACATGAGACATGACTGTACCATTACTCAAACATACAGCATCACCGGTCTATTGCGGTCCAACTGTGTTGGTGAGGCAGTAAGTTTCCACTGGGCAGTGACGCAGTCACTGCAATTCACTTTGGGGATGTGGCGGTGGGGCTTGTAGTCCCGTACCACCCTCTGACGGTGACAGTACTACATGAGTCAGGCAGAAAATTTTGCCCTAACATGGGCAGGTATGATTGGAAAGAATTGCACATAGGGTGCGTTTTTGTTTTTTTCTTTATTTGTTAATGGACTTGTAGTCCGGGGCGATATTTTACAATACAGCATCACCGGTCTATTGCGGTCTAACTGTGTTGGTGAGGCAGTAGATAGTACTGCATGAGTCAGACGGAGGAATTGTGCCTAACATGGGCGGGTGAGGGTGATAGGGTGTGTGACACTCATTTTAATCTATGTACAGGTATATTGTAGAATCGACTGCGAGAGAGGAAATGCAATGATGGGTTTTTGATGTCTTTTAACGGTTTCGTTTTCTTTCGTTCTGGCTATGTTAATTAACTACCGTAGGATGGGGCGTAAGCCATTAGGGAAATTGTGTCTTCCATGCATATTCTGTCTTCTTATACAGGGTGTTACAAAAAGGTACGACCAAACTTTCAGGAAACATTCCTCACACACAAATAAAGAAAAGATGTTATGTGGACATGTGTCCGGAAACGCTTAATTTCCATGTTAGAGCTCATTTTAGTTTCGTCAGTATGTGCTCTACTTCCTCGATTCACCGCCAGTTGGCCCAATGGAAGGAAGGTAATGTTGACTTCGGTGCTTGTGTTGACATGCAACTCATTGCTCTACAGTACTAGCATCAAGCACATCAGTACGTAGCATCAACAGGTTAGTGTTCATCACGAACGTGGTTTTGCAGTCAGTGCAATGTTAACAAATGCGGAGTTGGCAGATGCCCATTTGATGTATGGATTAGCACGGGGCAATAGCCGTGGCGCGGTACGTTTGTATCGAGACAGATTTCCAGAACGAAGGTGTCCCGACAGGAAGACGTTCGAAGCAATTGATCGGCGTCTTAGGGAGCACGGAACATTCCAGCCTATGACTCGCGACTGGGGAAAACCTAGAACGACGAGGACACCTGCAATGGACGAGACAATTCTTCGTGCAGTTGACGATACCCTAATGTCAGCGTCAGAGAAGTTGCTGCCGTACAAGGTAACGTTGACCACGTCACTGTATGGAGAGTGCTACGGGAGAACCAGTTGTTTCCGTACCATGTACAGTGTGTGCGGGCACTATCAGCAGCTGATTGGCCTCCACGGGTACACTTCTGCGAATGGTTCATCCGACAATGTGTCAATCCTCATTTCAGTGCAAATGTTCTCTTTACGGATGAGGCTTCATTCCAACGTGATCAAATTGTAAGTTTTCACAATCAACATGTGTGGGCTGACGAGAATCCGCACGCAATTGTGCAATCACGTCATCAACACAGATTTTCTGTGAACGTTTGGGCAGGCATTATTCGTGATGTCTTCATTGGACCACATGTTCTTCCACCTACGCTCAATGGAGTACGTTATCATGATTTCATACGTATACTCTACCCGTCCTACTAGAACATGTGCCTTTACAAGTACGACACACCATGTGGTTCATGCACGATGGAGCTCCTGCACATTTCAGTCTAAGTTTTCGTACGCTTCTCAACAACAGATTCGGTGACCGATGGATTGGTAGAGGCGGACAAATTCCATGGCCTCCACGCTCTCCTGACCTCAACCCTCTTGACTTTCATTTATGGGGGCATTTGAAAGCTCTTGTCTACGCAACCCCGGTACCAAATGTACAGACTCTTCGTGCTCGTATTGTGGACGGCTGTGATACAATACGCCATTCTCCAGGGCTGCATCAGCGCATCAGGGATTCCATGCGACGGAGGGTGGATGCATGTATCCTCGCTAACGGAGGACATTTTGAACATTTCCTGTAACAAGGTGTTTGAAGTCACGCTGGTACGTTCTGTTGCTGTGTGTTTCCATTCCATGGTTAATGTGATTTGAAGAGAAGTAATAAAATGAGCTCTAACATGGAAAATAAGCGTTTCCGGACACATGTCCACATAACATGTTTTCTTTCTTTGTGTGTGAGGAATGTTTTCTGAAAGTTTGGCCTTACCTTTTTGTAACACCCTGTATATATACCCCAACCGTTCGGCAATTCATTTTATGCGACTTGAATCCTCAATCAGGATTTCGTTTGCAGTAACAACAGACAAAGCTAGAAGGGGAGAAGAGGAGATGGACGAAGAGGGGTTGAGAAAGTGGACGTAGAGAGAGGGAAGGAGGAGATGTACAGAGAAATGGGAGAGGAGGAGATGGAGAGCGAGAGAAGGGAGAAGTAGCTGGATCCTGGCAGTGGGCATGAGGTGTCACTCATAGATAGGGGGGACATGGACAGAGTGGGCAGGAGGCGATGGACAGAGAGAGGGGTGAAGGAATTTAGGATGTGTATCCAATTCCCTTGCATATTTAGCAATTGCGAAGCATTGCCGGGTTCGCCAGTAATATCGTCATTACAACAGTGACCGACGAGGGCTCCTGTTCTCAGTTTGTGTGCATATCGTAAGGAGGGAGATCTGAATGTGATCCGATCTCCATACATATTTTATATTCAAGCGTTGCGTTTCAGTACGTGTATTCCTCATCAAAAGTTATTTGTAAAAATTATTTTGCCGTTGTGACTGGGTGCCATTCTTGTCATGACAGGCATCAAATAACATGTATAGAGGAAAGTGACACTTGCTACATGCCTCTGAACTTAGGGTGGTTGGTGTACCAGTCCATCAGCCGTTAATCCACCAAGTGGAATCCATCCTCCCTTGGCTCACCTCCCGGTCTCGCATGTTGGAGTTTAAGAAACCAGCAGTCAAAACGAGGGAATTTATCTGCGATGTAAAATTAGTTTGGCTGTGTTAAACAGACGGCCTGTTGCCCCTACTGTTTCTCGAATTTCTTCTTCCAGCTTCTCATCAGCAGTCATGGTGGAGACTAATTACCTAAACTTACAGAGTAGTTGCTTTTACTCTTCTACAACTGTGGTATCTTGCGTTTATTCCCTTCCGTTTTTATAATAATGTGAGTGAGCCCATTTTTGCACGATGAACCGACAAAATCCTGGAGGATGTTCAGGGCATTTTGTGAGTTCTTTGGTATCACACACCCGTCACCTCCTATGGTTCGATGCAGTGTAATTACATTTCGGTTGGACAACGATGGAGGCTCTACATTGCTCCAGTTTCATGACCAACTCGGTCACAAATCATGTCTATAATGGGCTACTGCTTCAGAGGACATGTGAAGAGTGTAGTTGCTGGGATTGTCGCAGAGGTGGAAGCAGTAAGATCAAATCCTAAGACTCTTGACCACGTAACACAGGCCACAGTGCATCACTGTAGCCTCTGCTGAGACCGTGGTGGTCGATATTTTTAAAAATAGACAAGGGGGTGAGTTTACGAACTTGGCTTGCTCTTGGCTTGGAATGGGATTATAATGTTGTGGGTGGTGGATTATCTTTAGCTTGGCCAGAGAATGGAGCTGAATACCAAGGCGGACTTCGACAGGTAATGGCTGATATTCCCTGAAAGGGAATGGTTATGGATGCTTGGCCAACAGCAGAGGTATGACTTTCCAGTTACGAAATACTACCTCCATTACTGCCTGGAAAATACAAAATTTCTGTCGAATAGGTCTACATATTAAATGAGTACATCCAATTGTGCATCGCAGCGTCACGAGTTCAACATACAATTTCATGACGGAAATGTTACTTTTTAACTGACATCTATTTTTATAAACAGCGATTGCAAAAAATATTTTAATCTATTCTGCAGATGATACAAAACTGGCACATTTGTAAATGATACTTCAAGCTAGAACCGTACAGTAAACATATTAGTAACATAGTTTCTCTGGAACTTAACTGAATCCATAGTAAAGATGATTCTTATTGAAACCACTCAATTACATTGGCCAAAACAAAAAAAAAGAGGCACTCCACAGTCACACCTATCAGTATGTTAGCATGGTATTAAGATATACCTTTACTCTTTACTGAATGTGTTTATGTTTAGATACATCAGATTTTTTGGAGCCAAAGGAAGTATTATGATTGGAATATCCGTCCAATTAACTCGATCATAGTTCAAATTTGGGGTGTGACACACGAAAAACACGAGCATTATGGAAACAAGCAGGAAATCACTCTCTGTTCTATGGCGCATTAGTGTGTATACAACACCGGCTACATTTTCTTATTTTAAAAGTAGTGAGGGATGGCACCAAATCATGCTAGGTCACGTTTTCAGTAATATTTAGTGTTACATATATGTGTGAAAATTTTGTAGGGTTGAAAAGAGACAAGTATGAGTTGGCCCTTCTTTTAATATGTTAAGTTTTAAAAAAACAATATGCATTCGTTTATGGCAATTTTAACGTAAATTTGTATCAAGTTTTGAAAAATACTAGTTTGGCGTGGTTTCCCGAGGTTTACAGTAGGCGGCGCTTTTGCACCTCCTGGTCTTTCAAGCTCTGACGTTTTCATGTGGTATGGTCTTACATAGAGTTGGTTGTGAGTCTGGGTAGCATTCGGCAGCAGTTAGTCTCTGTGTAGCAATCCAATCGCGTCGTTTTAACACTTCAAAATATTAAGATAATATACGAGTACTATTCAGAAAGTAAGGAACGATCTTTTGCAAAATGGAAACCACTGTGAAAATCCAATGAGGCTTTTCACAGACGTTTTGGGCAGTGTCTCTAGTATGCCCATCGATAGCATCGAGACGATATTTTCAGTTGGGAGCGTACTGTGAGCGAGGAAAGGTGCCTAAAACAACAATGTCTCCCGCCAAGTCGAATCGCCCACTGAGAGGCTTCGCCTTAATGAATGCAGCCACCTAACACATCTGCCACACACTTTCTTCTTCATGGCAATTCTCAGCCGCACTCTGCAGGGACAGTGAAGACACTTCTGCAGCCTTTTCGATGGGAAGTTTTTATCACCCACAATACAGCCCTAATTGGCTCGTCCTGTTCACATGAAACGCTGGATACAAAGACAACATTTGGGCTCTGGCTATACACTATAGACCAGTGTAGAGAATTATCGGAAAGCACAGGCAGCTGCCTTCTATGACGATGGTTTTGGAAATTTGCTATAACGCTCTGACAAATATCTAAGTCGGAGCGGCGACTATGTAGAGAAGTACCTGGAAGGTGTAGCTAATGTGCAAAGTAAACAATTTTGATTTTCACTCTGGTTTCCATTTCGTGACCAGTCGTTCCTTACTTTCCGAACAACGCTCGTAATTTTTCAGCAGCTCTTGGAGACAGAGATTTTCATGCTGCTTTAGAGCGTTGTATGTTTCCCTGATTCTAATATGTTAGATCTGCGCAACAGATTTGGAGCTGAACTTCAGTGGTCAGTGAAGCAGCATCTCTGGCGAACAGTTTTAAATTATAGTCGGCCCTTGCATTTTGGTTCTGCTTTGATGATAGTGTCTCTAACTGGAAAAGTGCGAGATTTATTAGTTCTTTACGATATCTTAACTCCACTCAGCAAAAATGTTAGTTTTCTAACCTTGATGTGTAAACGTTTTTATGTAAGACCATCACGGCTATTTTTGTGTTTTGTGTGAACAATGTTCAGCATAAATCTTAACTTCACCACTGTGTTGACTAAATTCTTTGTTACTTTTTTTCCACTGAAGTTTCGTTCAATTTATTTCACTTATTTTATTATTCATTGGTTGTTCGAATTTATCCCAAACTTCATGTCTGTAATCTATGCTCACCTGCCAGAACCTATTGTGACAGCTGTTGTTAGAACGTATGCAGAACAGTAGAGGCACACGTTGTCATAATGGTTGTATTGGAATTGTGTTTGTGTTGAATTATACATTGACAATAGTGTTGCAGGGCGGCTTCTTACGCCACCAAAGGGCACGTGCGAGAGGCTGTGGGAATGTGATCTTCCAGTGCTACAGAAGTGCTGAGCTAAAAATAGTTGTTCATTAACACAGTCTTCATTAATCAACATTTCTCGTACAGTAGGTTGATGGCTGCAGGCCAGGTGAAGACTATTGCTAGAAGTAGGAAGCAAGTCCGCTGAGGCAGCGAATTGCTCAGAGAGCAGAACAGTAGCTGGCGGTGATGACGATCCAGCTGACACAAGACAGGTGTCCGTTCTGCAGCACATCGTGCTTATGGTTGAATGGTGAGCTCTGTCTGATGCGTATGGCAGCGCTCCAGCTCGAATCCAAGACCCTCAAAGGGAAACTGGAGTGCCAAGCGATAACACCCAGTTCAAAACCCAGAACCGTTAGCACTGGATGGCACCCCGCTGGCCAGCAGCTTCGCCTGATTGATACTGCAAGTTTACACAAACAAATGACAAATTTAATGACTTTGGATGATGATGATGATGTTTGGTTTGTGCGGCGCTCAACTGCATGGGCATCAGCGCTTGAATGACTTTGGAGTATACAGGATATACTTTAATAACTGTAATAAACTTACATCGGCCAAACCGGCCGCTCTTCTAACTTAAGGTTTAAGGAGCATTCACAGCCACATAACAAAACTGCTTTGAGATTGCATTTAGCAAAAACTAGACATTCTGCAGAGAACATTAAGAATAACATGCGTATTCTCTACAGGATACAAAAAGGCCACGCTCTCGATTTATTAGAAAAGCTTAAAATTTACAAAACAAAAATAAGGCCAAACAAAATTGCTCAATGAACACAATGATTTTGTATTAATGCCTAATTTGGTTTGTTCGGTAATGTTCAATGTTGAGGAGTGTCTGCTTTCTTTTTTTTTTCCTTTATTGATTTTCGATCCCCCCCCCCCCCCCCCCCCCATGAGAGAAGAGTTGAACAGCACAATGGTAAGATCAGAAACAATAAAAAATGCGATAAAACGGTGATTTTGTTAATAACAGTAAAATGGTAGAAAGTTGTGCAATTTAAAATACAAAAACATGGCGGTAAGAATGTGGATGAAGACATACAGTAAGCAGACAGGCACAGTTAAAAAAAGTATGGTGGCAGTTCGGTGTCTGTTCGCATCAGATAAAAAACACAACAATCGACAGTATGGTGGCTGTTCGCAACAGTGACAGGGGACACACAACACTGAACATTCACTGAAAACAGCACTATAGGTTCGACACTGCGCAAAATAGTGGTGGGGGTAGAACCTGGACCGATCATGGGAAAAAAATGGGGGGAGTGAAAAGAAAAAAGGGGGGGTGGGAGCTGATGGAGGAAGAGGACACAGGAAAAAGGGGGGCAGAGTGGACACAAGAAGGAGTGGGGAGGGCAATGGAGGGGAAAGCAAAATGACTTGGGGGATAGAAGGGAGTCAAAGAGAGGAGAGGCGTGGAAGAACAGGATGGAAGGGGGTGAGAGGGAGCCAAGGAATGGAGGCTGATGGTTACTTCAAGATTTATTTTATTATTCTGTGAGCTCTATAAGCTTGTTCACATGTATGTAATTAAATTTTTATCTAAAACGTCGCCCCAAGAGCGTATCAGAATTATTGTCACTTAACTACTTCCTTTTTAACAATCTGACTTTGTTCGTGTTTTTAACTGTTTGCGTTGTATTACTGTTTGACTTCTACATCTGGTACGCTCACTACAGACTTTACCTATTGTATTCTTTTCAGTCCATTTTTACAGTTCCTTATCCTGCCAGATGATGCCCTCTCTTCCATAATTTATCCCTCTTACCAACTATGATCCTCACCTCCCTCCCCCTCTGTCCTTGTCCCGAGCTCCCTTTCCCCCCACCCTTCTGTCCTGTGTTTTCTCCACCTACCCACTCCTTGACTCCATTCTTCCCTCCCTTCCCCCCACCCCGAGTAATTTTTCTTTGCCCTCCACTGTTTTCCCCATTCCCCATTCCTTTCTCGCGTCCACCCTGCTCACCCCTTTTTTCTGTGCCTTCTCCCTCCATCGGGTCCCCCCTTTTCATCCCCCCCCCCCCCACACACATATGCCTTCGTACTCTATACTGCAGTGTTTTCTGTGAGCGTTCAGAGTTGTGCGTCCACTTTTAAAGTGCTGCGAACAGAAAGCAGACTGTCGTCGTGTTTTTAAATTGTGCCTGCCTATTTCCTAAGTGCTTTTAATCAGCGTCACTGACCTCTTTGTTTTTTTATGTTTCCTTCAGAACTTTTTCGCCATGTGCCAGTTTGAAAGAGTCACGGTTTTATCGCCTCTTTTTATTGTTCTGTCTCCTCATTATACTTTTTAACTTTATCTGTAAGCTGCAGAGCGGAGTATTACGCTGTTGCCAGCCCAAAATACAAAATACAAAAAAAGAAAAAAGTTCTGTATCTGAAGAATGTGTGTAGCGGCATCTAACAAGTTTAGAACACAAGCATTTTGTGGCTACTGTACAACAGTTCGTTATGAGCAGTAGCGCTGTTAATAAGAGGACTCCAGTATATACTATATTAAATATATGCGTGATGATGCTAAATTAGTTTTGTGTTTATCTTTTGACGATGCTATTATGACTTTGTTACACTAGGATACGTTTTTGCAGCAGGTATCCCCTGTCATATTTAATGCGGATAATATTCACATGTATGTCAGTAATACTTTTCATTATGGCCTATTCTATTATTTTAAGCTGCAGATAATCTACTAGTTTGGCTTTTCCCATGTTTTGCTCCTGGTCTGAAGATGGTCATTGCTGACCGAAACTGGTACTCTGTGTATGTAACAAGTTTGTGATCATACATAGACATAAGGAAATTTGTTCTACACTACCAACTGGGCACTGGCTCGGAGGCTGCGCCGCGTGAATGTATGGCGCTGGTGTAATGAGGTTCCTGCTGAACTGGGGGCATATGGACTTACCCTGTATAGGTGTGTTGTAACAGGAGCTCGTTTTCCGTCACACAGCTGGCTGTGAGACGTTGCATTATGGTGCAGCATGTAGCAATCCATTCCACCGCTACGTAGATCGATTCATTGCAGAACACTACGCGCCGGCCGAAGTGGCCGTGCGGTTAAAGGCGCTGCAGTCTGGATCCGCGAGACCGCTACGGTCGCAGTTTCGAATCCTGCCTCGGGTACGGATGTCTGTGATTTTCTTAGGTTAGTTAGGTTTAACTAGATCTAAGTTCTAGGGGACTAATGACCTCAGCAGTTGAGTCCCATAGTACTCAGAGCCATTTGAAACATTTGAGCCAGATCACTACGCCAGCATAATTGGAGAGTGCAACTGCCAAATTACGCATATGACTTGCCGACATCCCTGTTGGTTGGCTACCGTGGTCTGAGACGGCTGCTACAACAGAGTCTACACTAAATCGAATTCCAGTAAATTCTGTAACCAAATCTAAAACGTAGACACAACACTTCATGAAGAACTTTCTGAAGAAGGGAGCCAGGTTACAACGGATCAGCTGTATGATTGGATGCTGCATACTCAGAGGTCAACCTAGCAGAGGGTGCAAGGGGTGCAACACACATGTGCATGGACTGTAGTCGGGCGCCGAAAGCTAAGCATGCATTCCATTAGTAAGCTGGTATATTACTAATTTTATATTCTGTATAAACATGGGGAACAGATGTGTTTTATGTGAGTGACAGGCTTCTAAACATTTCTGACTCAGATGTTTAATAGGGCTCTCCTTTAAGTTCAATCGAAATTTCTGATATTACGGAGGATTACATTTCGCAGGCGAATGAGATGCCCTATTTACAAGATAGGAAATAAAGCACAATGAGCAAACTACCTAGGACTAAATCTATCGAACTCGTGATACAAACTGAGCCCTAAAATTTCAAATAAGAGATTAACAGTGAAAGAGTGGAAGTTCTTGAGTCAGAAATACAACACGGTTTAAAAACTAGATAGGCCATGCTGTGACCGTATTTTAACTTTTGACTGTAATAACCGAGGGAAAAAGAGATATTTGTATTACCAGCGTATTACGTTTTTATCGACTATGAAAAGGCATTTGACAAGGTCAAACGGAAGGACAATGCAACTGGAGCCCCACCAGAAATGACAGTTCCAGCACATGGCACGTCTCATTGCGGCAATTCAGTCGCTACTCGAATATAGTAAAGTAAGGATCCGGACTGTAAGGAATAGAATAGAATCTGCCAATATTAGTCAAGGAGTTAGACGATGCTAACCTACTGTCTCCACCCTTTCCAATATATATATTGACGACATCATACATAAATGGTTTATGTTGTTGACGGCACATAATGAATGGATTATTTTTAACTTACGACGCACGTATCTGCTGATGATCAGTTTATAAATAGAAATTCTGAAGGAAGGATTTAAATTGCTGTTTTTAAGTAGAGATAATACGGATTGAGAACACCTACAGATAGAAAAAAATTATGGAATTCCAAGAATTGAAGCCTTAAGAGCCAAAACTGTTATAGACGTGTAAATAATTGAACAACAAAGAGAGTTTAATTGTTTAGAGTGCAAATTTAAATTTTCTAATTCATTTGATGTAGAGCTAAAATCTGTCAGATTCAGATATTTATGTGGAAACATTCAATGTGCATTAAAACATAATGTACAGATAGAAACATTAATTAAACTTTACAATGTAATAGCCATCCCTTTGTTGCTTTATGGTAGAGAATTTTGGACCTTAACACTAGATCAATGACGACAAATTGCTACGCTTTGTAGTGGATATTCATTAGTGGGATATAAAAGTAACATCGTTATTAGACAAGAATTAAATGTCCCATTAAAACAACAGTTCGAGAATACGAACTATACTGGAAATACCTTGTCCAAAGTATGTCTAATAATAGGATAACTAAAATCTTAATACTGTCTACTCTAATTGGAAAGAGAAACACTGTTCGTCCCTTAATGAGATGGTGTGAACAATTCAGAGGGGAAACAGTTGAAAAGGCATTATCCTTGAAGATGATGATAATCATTATTAGTCTTTTACTACTATGTAACGAACGACGTGAGTCCACGCGACCCTTATACCAGAATACTGAGAAAATGTTCTTGAAAAATCACCGAATGGAGTTCGAGTTCACCCTGTAGAACCAAAGCTATCCTCGTAAATGGTGAGAATTTGCTGCCACGAATCGCTAGCGAGGAGATGGCGGAGGAGCGAGAGAACTCTGCGAGGACGATATAGCAGCGCTGGTGAGTGAACAGTGCGTGAAATAGCGGAGGGAGGTGTGGGTGGTGGTGTTAGGGTGGTGAGAGGGAGGGGAGGAGGGGGAAGAGAGGCAGAGGCAGCGGCAGCGACAGAGGAGAGGGCAGCCATTGTGGCGCGCGTGTCACCGCGCTGAATGCCGGGAAATTGAGTTGTGGCCGCTTTTCACGCGCAGGCCTGCGCCCCGGCCGCGAGGGCGCTCCACGACCAGCAGGCAGCGCCAAGAGTGGCCCACTAAGAAAATAAACACCTCTCTCTCCCTCCCTCTGTCCTTAGTTTCACTCTGGCCTCACAGCGCCTCAACTGCAGCCGCTAGATAACACCGGAAGAACAGTGGCGATGCTCTGTTGTTAGTAGAAAAGAGACCTCACATGTTACCTCACAATTCTATTAACATATTTTTGATTAATCTTTCATATCTAAGTGAATGCCTGACTTTGAACCTTTGATTTAACCCATTAGGTACCGTACAAAACGATCTTGAAAAAAGCAGTCGTTCAGAACAACATTGTTGGTGTCGTCTTCAGTCTGAAGCCTGGTTCAAATGGTTCAGATGGCTCTAAGCACTATGGGACTTAACATCTGAGGTCATCAGTCCCCTAGACTTAGAACTACTTAAACCTAACTAACCTAAGGACATCACACACATCCATGCCCGAGGCAGGATTCGAACCTGCAACTGTAGCAGCAGCGCGCTTCCGGACTGAAGGGCCTAGGACCGCTCGGCCACCGCGGTCGGCAGCCTGGTTTGATGCAGCTCTCCATGCTACTCTATAACGTGAAAGCCTCATTTCCGAATAACTGCAGCGACCTAGTCTATGTACTGTGTTCATCTCCCGTTCTCCGTCTACGATTTCAACCTCCTACGCTTCCCTCCAGTGTTAAATTGACTATCCCTTCATATCTCAGAATATGTCCTATCAATCGATTCCTTCCTTTTGTCAAGCTGTACCACAAATTTCTTTTCTCCCCAGTTCTATTCAGTACATGTTCATTAATTAAATGGTGTATTCATCCATCATCAGCGTTCTTCTGTAGCACCATATTTCAAAAGCTTCTATTCTCTTCTTGTCTAAAGTGTTTATCATCCATGATTCACTTCTGTAGAAGAGTATATTTTAGAGAAATATCTTCAGAAGACTTCCTCACTCTAAAATCTGTTTTTAATGTTAAAAAATTACTCGTTCTCAGAAACGCTTTTCTTCACATTTCCACTGTCGATTTTATATCGTTTCAACTTCGGCTGTCATTAGTTTTTTCGTCCGCAGCTCTTGGTCTCGTGGCTAGAGTTGCTGCCCCTGTATCACGGGGTCCTGGGTTCGATTCCCGACTGGGTTGGGGAGTTTCTCTGCCTGGGGACTGGGCGTTTGTGTTGTCCTCATCATTTCATCATCATCATTATTCGTAATAGCGTCTAGATGGGACTGTGAAAAAAATTGAAAAATTGGACTGTGTAAAAAGTGAGACTTAGTATGGGCGCTGATGACAGGGCAGGAGCGCCCCACAAACCAAACATCATCATCATCTGTTATTTTGCTGCCCAAATAGCAACTCTCGTTTCCTGCTTTTAGTGCCTCATTTCCTAATCTAATTCCTTCAACATCACCTGATTTCATTCGACTATATTCCTTTAGCACTGTATTGTTCTTGTTGATTTTCATCTTATGTCCTCCTTTCACGACAATGCCTTTTTGTTCAAATGCTCTTGAGAATAATTTGCTGTCGCAGTCGGGATTACGACGTCATCTGCAAACCTCAAAGCTTTTATTTCATCTGCCTGTACTTTAATTCAATTTCCAAATTTTTCTCCGGTCTGCTTTACTGATTGCTCCGTGTACAGATTGAATAATACTGGGGAAAGTCTACAACCCTATCTCCCTCCCTTCTCAACTACAGTTTCCCTTTCATGCCCATCGACTCTTGTAACTGCCTTCTAGTTGGTGTACCAGCTATCTAGAACAATTTTCTCCCTGGATTTTACCCCTACTACCTTCAGAAGTTCGAAGTGTGTATTCCAGTCAGTATTGTCAAAAGCTTTCTCTAAGTCGGCAAATGCTATAAACAATAGTTTGTCATTCTTTAACCTATATTATAAAAGGAACCTTAGGACAGTACTACGTCACATGTTCCTATATTTCTTAGGGATCCAAATTGATCTTACCTGGAGTCGATTTCTAGCAGTGTTTCATGACTTCTGCAAATATTTCGTGGTAGTATTTTGCAGCCATAACTTACTAAACTGATATTTCGGTAATGTTCACACTTTTCAGCGCCTGCTTCCTTTGGAATTTGGTACTACATTAGTTTTGAAGTCTGAGAGTATTTCGCCTGTCTCAAATATCTTAGATTTATCATGTCTGACTCTCCCAAGGATATCAATAGTTCTGGCGGAATGTCGTCTACACCATGGGCCTTGTATCGACTTTGGTCTTTCAGTGTTTTGTTAAATTGTTGTCGCAGTATGATATCTCCTATCTCATTTTCGTCTACGTTATCTTCTCTTTCTACAACACTGCCTTCATTTCCCTTGTACAGCCCTCTGTGTCAGGTGGCCCACGAACGCTGTCCTCCGTTGACTTTAATTGATCCGGGATACCATAGACGCCGAAAGGTTTGTCCAAGTGGAACAATAAATGGGACTGCTCACCAGCAGGATGGAGACTCTGCTAAACGAAAGGCTAGCACTTAAAAAGTTCGTCACCAGAAAGCTTTCTTGCTGTAGGGTGGTTGGGGGAGGCGCCGGGTTCTATTCCTCGGTTCGAGATATGTGTCTTCTAGAAGAGTGATTGCCCCTGACCAAAACAATGCGCACAAGGACCACAGCAGACTAATTATCTGTTTCAAAGTATATCAACATATATGAGGTAATGTATTAACAACATATAATAAACCAATTTATGCTTCACAATTGGCAGTATAACTTAACTGCTCTCTTATCTCTGATTACAATGAAGGACAATGATTATAATGAATATCATAAATGATGTTCCTTTAAGGTTATGATATAGATCTTCATAACTGCATTAATCTTGTTATTCAAATTCAAATGTATGTACGCCTTGTTGGATGTATTGATATAAGCGCCTTTTGGTATTAGTATGGACACCTCTTAACATTTCTGCAGATACTGAGGAGCAAACATAACGTATTCGTTCTTTTAACACATGTGGATTTTTCGGTTCCGTTTCGTAAACCCTGAGCTTGAGATAACCCCACATAATAATGGTTTGATGCAGCCCGCCATGAATTCCTCTCCTGTGCTAACCTCTTCATCTCAAAGTAGCACTTCCAACCCACGTCTTCAATTATTTGCTGGATGCATTCCAATCTCTGTCTTCCTCTACAGTTTTTGCCCTCTGGTTATCGAATGCAACCATCACGATCAATCCACCGTTCGAGGTACACATTGTTGAGATAGTCTCTAACCCCCGGCACGATAATGGGGCTGCGCACTATCATGCTCAAACCAACACTTCACGTCTAACTGAAGTGGGGCGTCTTCTAGAAGATTCCCGAGATAAAGATCATTCCGTAGGAATTGCAAATATAGCCGAATAGTTAGTCTGGGAGCCCAATAAACTGGTCGAACGATGGGGTCTCCCATAATGCCACACCATACGTTAACACACACATGCGCTTGTATGTGATGTGATTGTAACCAGTTAGAATTTGCAGGATCCAGTATTGTAGATTGCGTCTGTTGACAGTGGCGTCAATGGCGAAACAGTTTTCACCTCCCCACTGGCGTGGATGTACGAAAGTGGTGCTGTAATGTGCCCATAGAAACAGCTGAATAACCCTATATTAATTTTTTTGTTTTTTGGTCATCAGTCTTCTAACTGGTTTGATGCGGCCCTCCATGAATTCCTCTCCTATGCTAACCTCTTCATCTCAATGTAGCACTTCCAACCCACGTCTTCAATTATTTGCTGGATGCATTCCAATCTCTGTCTTCCTCTACAGTATTTGCCCTTTGGTTATTGAATGTAACCATCACGATCTATCCACCGTTCGAGGTACACATTGTTCAGATAGTCTCTAACCTCTGGCGCTATAATGGGGCTGTGCACCGTCATGCTCAATCAAACGCCTCAAATCTAACTGAAGTGGGGCGTCTTCTAGAAGATTCCCAAGATATAGATCATTCCGTAGGAATTGCAAATAGCGCCGATTAGTTAGTCTGGGAGTCCAATAAACTGGTCGAACGATGTGGTCTCCCATAATGCCACACCATACGTTAACACACACATGCGCTTGTATGTGATGTGATTGTAACCAGTTATAATTTGCGGGATCCAGTATTGTAGATTGCATCTGTTGACAGTGGCGTCATTGGCGAAACAGCTTTCATCTCCCCACTGGCGTGGATGTATGAAAGTGGTGCTGTAATGTGCCCATAGAAACAGCTGAACAACCCTATATTAATTTTTTTGCTTTTTGGTCATCAGTCTTCTAACTGGTTTGATGTGGCCCTCCATGAACTCCTCTCCTATGCTAACCTCTTCATCTCAAAGTAGCACTTCCAACCCACGTCTTCAATTATTTGCTGGATGCATTCCAATCTCTGTCTTCCTCTACAGTTTTTGCCCTTTAGTTATTGAATGTAACCATCACGATCTATCCACCGTTCGAGGTACACATTGTCAGATAGTCTCTAACCCCTGGCGCAATAATGGGGCTGTGCACCGTCATGCTCAAACCAACGCCTCACATCTAACTGAAGTGGGGCGTATTCTAGAAGATTCCCAAGATAAAGATCATTCCATAGAAATTGCAAATATAGCCGATTAGTTAGTCTGGGAGCCCAATAAACTGGTCGAACGATGGGGTCTCCCATAATACCGCACCATACGTTAACACACACATGCGCTTGTTTGTGATGTGATTGTAACCAGTTAGAATTTGCAGGATCCACTATTGTAGATTGCGTCTGTTGACAGTGGCTTCATTGGCGAAACAGCTTTCATCTCCCCACTGGCGTGGATGTATGAAAGTGGTGCTGTAATGTGCCCATAGAAACAGCTGAACAACCCTATATTAATTTTTTTGTTTTTTGTTCGTCAGTATTCTAACTGGTTTGATGCGGCGTTCCATGAATTCCTCTCCTATGCTAACCTCTTCATCTCAATGTAGCACTTCCAACCCACGTCTTCAATTATTTGCTGGATGCATTCCAATGTCTTCCTCTACAGTTTTTGCCCTCTGGTTATCGAATGCAACCATCACGATCTATCCACCATTCGAGGTACACATTGTTGAGATAGTCTCTAACCCCCGTCACAATAATGGGGCTGCGCACCATCATGCTCAAACCAACGCCTCACGTCTAACTGAAGTGGGGTGTCTTCTAGAAGATTCCCAAGATAAAGATCATTCCGTAGGAATTGCAAATATAGCCGATTAGTTAGACTGGGAGCCCAATAAACTGGTCGAACGATGTGGTCTCCCATAATGCTGCACCATACGTTAACACACACATGCGCTTGTATGTGATATGATTGTAACCCTTTAGAATTGGCAGGATCCAGTATTGTAGATTGCGTCCGTTGACAGTGGCGTCATTGGCGAAACAGCTTTCATCTCCCCACTGGCGTGGATGTATGAAAGTGGTGCTGTAATGTGCCCATGGAAACAGCTGAACAGCCCTATATTAATTTTTTTGATGTGGCCCTCCATGAATTCCTCTCCTATGCTAACCTCTTCATCTCAAAGTGGCACTTTGAACCCACGTCTTCGATTATTTGCTGGATGCATTCCCATCTCTGTCTTCTTCTACAGTTTTTGTCCTCTATAGCTCCCTCTAGTACCATGTAAGTCATTCCCTCATGGCTTACCAGATGTCGTATCACCCTGTCCCTTCTCCTTATCAGTTTTTTCTACATATTCCTTTCCTCTCCATTTCTGCTTAGAACCTCTAATTCCTCACCTTATCTGTCCACCTAGTTTTTAACATTTGTCTGTAGCACCATATCTCAAATGCTTTGATTCTCTTCTGTTCCGGTTTTCCCACAGTCCATGTTTCACTACCATACAATGCTGTACTCCAGACATACATTTTCAGAAATTTCTTCCTCAAATCATGGCCGATATTTGATATTAGTAGACATCGCTTGGCCAGGAATGCCTTTTTTACCATAGCTAGTCTGCTTTTGATCTCCTTGCTCCGTCCGTCAATGGTTATTTTACTGCCCGGGTAGCAGAATTCCTTAACTACATCAACTTCGTGACCATCAATCCTAGTGTTAAATTTTCTCGCCTTTCTCTTTTCTACAACTTCTCATTACCTTCGCCTTTCTTCGATTTACTCTCAGTCCATACTGTGCACTCAGTTGATTGTTCCTTACGTTCAGCAAATCATGTAATTCTTCTTCACTTTCACTCAGGATAGCAATGTCATCAGAGAATCTTATCATTGATATCCATTCGTCTTGAATTTTAATTCCACTTCTAAACGTTTTTTTTACTTCCATCACTGCTTCCTCGATGTACAGATTGAACTGTAGGGGCGAAAAGCTACATCCTTGTCTTACACGCTTTTAAATACGAGCACATTGTTCCTGGTCGTCCAGTCTTGTTATTCCCTCTTGGCTATTGTACATATTGTATATGCCCGTTTCTGCCTATAGCTTACCCCTACTTTATTCAGAATTTCCAACATCTTTCAGCATTTTACATTGTCAAACGCTTTTTCCAGGTCGACAAATCCTATGAACGTGTCTTGATTTTTCTTTAGTCTTGCTTCCATTATTAACCGCAACGTCACAATTTCCTCTCTCGCGTCTTTACTTTTCCTAAAAAGCGAAACTGATGTCATCCAGCGCGTCCTTAATTTTCTTTTCCATTCTTCAGTATATTAGTCTTGTAAGCTACTTGGATGCATGAGCTGTTAAGCTGATTGTGCGATAATTCTCGCACTTGTCAGCTCTTGCCGTTTTCGGAATTGTGTGGATGATGCTTTACCGAAAGTCATATGGTATGTTGCCAGACTCATACATTCTACACACCAACATGTTTAGAAATTCTGATGGAATGTTACCTATCCCTCCTGCCTTATTTGACCTTGTTGTTGTTGTTGTGGTCTTCAGTCCTGAGACTGGTTTGATGCAGCTCTCCATGCTACTCTATCCTGTGCAAGCTTCTTCATCTCCCAGTACCTACTGCAACCTACATCCTTCTGAATCTGCTTAGTGTATTCATCTCTTGGTCTCCCTCTACGATTTTTACCCTCCACACTGCCCTCCAATACTAAATTGGTGATCCCTTGATGCCCCAGAACATGTCCTACCAACCGATCCCTTCTTCTGGTCAAGTTGTGCCACAAACTTCTCTTCTCCCCAATCCTATTCAATACTTCCTCATTAGTTATGTGATCTACCCATCTAATCTTCAGCATTCTTCTGTAGCACCACATATCGAAAGCTTCTATTCTCTTCTTGTCCAAACTATTTATCGTCCATGTTTCACTTCCATACAAGGCTACACTCCATACGAATACTTTCAGAAATGACTTCCTGACACTTAAATCAATACTGGATGTTAACAAATTTCTCTTCTTCAGAAACGCTTTCCTTGCCATTGCCAGCCTACATTTTAAGTCCTCCAAAGCTCTCTTAAATTCTGATTCTAATACTGGATCCCCTATCTCTTCTAAATCGATTCCTGTTTCTTCTTCTATCACGTCAGACAGATCTTCCCCTTCATAAAGGCTTTCAATCTATTCTTGCCACCTTCCCGCTTTCTCCTCTTCGTTTAACAGCGGAATTCCCGTTGCACTCTTAATGTTACCGCCCTTGCTTTTATTGTCTCCGAAAGGTGTTTTGACTTTCCTGTTTGCCGAACCTGTCCTTCCGACAATAATTTCTTTTTAGATGTCTTCACATTTTTCCTGTAGCCATTTCCTCTTAGCTTCCCTCCACTTCCTATTTATTTCATTTCTCAGCGACTTGTACTTCCGTATTCCTGAGTTTCCCGGAACATTTTTGTACTTCCTCCTTTCATCGATTAATTGAAGTACTTCTTCTGTTACCCATGATTTCTCTGCAGTTACCTCGTTTGTACGTATGTTTTACTTCCCAACTTCTGCGATGGCCCTTTTAGAAATGCCCATTCCTCTTCAACTGTACTGCCTACTGGGCTATGCCTTATTGCTCTAACTATAGACTTAGAGACTTTGAACTGTATCTCGTCGTTCCTTAGTACTTCCGTACTTTGCATATTGATTCTTCCTGACTAATGTTTTGAACTTCAGCCTAATCTTCATCACTACTATATTGTGATCTGAGTCTATATCTGTTCCTGGTTACACCTTACAATCCAGAACCCGATTTCGGAATCTCTGTAATCATGATGTAATCTAACTGAAATCTTCTCGTATCACCCGGCTTTTTCCATGTATACCTTGAACAGTGTATTCGCTATTACTAGCTGAAACTTGTTACAGAACACAATTAGTCGTTATCCTCTCTCAATCTTTGTCCCAAGCCCATATTCTCCTGTAACCTGTACTTCTACTCCTTCCCCTGCAACTGCATTCCAGTCCCCCATGACTATTGGATTTTCATGCAGCTTTATATACTGTATTATCCTTTCAATATCCTCATACACTTTCTCTATCTCTTCATCTTCAACTTGCGACGTTGGCACGTATACCTGAACGATCGTTGTCGGGTTGGCTGACGATTCTCATCAGAAGGACCCCGTCACTGAACTGTTCATAGAAACACACTCTCTGCTCTTCATTCCTATTCATAACGAATCCTACTACTGTTACACCATTTTCTGCTGCAGTTGATATTACCCAATACTCATCTGGCCAGAAATCCTTGTCTTCTTTCCACTTCACTGACCCCTGCTAAATATAGATTGAGCCTTTGCATTTCCCTTTTCAGATTTTCTAGTTTCCCTGCCACGTTCAAGCTTGTGACATTCCACGCCCCAACTCGTATAACGCTATCCTTCCGTTGATTATTGATTATTGGTTCAAATGGCTCTGAGCAGTATGGGACTTAACTTCTGAGGTAATCAGTCCCCTAGAACTTAGAACTACTTAAACCTAACTAATCTAAGAACATCACACTCACCCATGCCCGAGGCAGGATTCGAACCTGAGACCGTAGCGGTCGCGCGGTTCCAGACTGTAGCGCTTAGAACCGCATGGCCACTCCGGCTGGATATTGTTGATTATTCAATTTTTCCTCATGGTAACCTCCCCCTTGCAGGCCACTCCCGGAGTACCGAATGGGGGACTATTTCGGAATCTTTTGCCAATGGAGAGATCATCACGACCCTTCTTCAATTACAGGCCATATGTCCTGTGGATACACGTTACGTGTCTTTAATGCAGTGGTTTCCACTGCCTTCTGCATTCTCATGCCGTTGATGATTGCTGATTCTTCCGCCTTTATGGGCAGTTTCCCATCCCTAGGACAAGAGAGTGCTCTTAACCTCTGTCCAATCCTCCGCCCTCTTTGACAAGACCGTTTTCAGAATGAGGGCGACTTCTTATGCCGGAAGTCTTCGGCCGCCAATAATGATTATTAATCAAAATTTGGGCAGCTGCGGGAGTCGAACCCGGGACCGTAGACGTTTTGATTAAGAATCAAAGACGCTATTCCTAGACCACGGGATCTGCGGCTAATTCATTTACGAGACATCTACAGAACGACATCCAATTTTGGAAATCGTTTCCACATAGCTGTTAGTGTAGGTGCAACTTAAGGGGCTACCATTTTCGTTCCTCCAGAGTCCTTTGTATGGAACACCTCGATATCCCCGGTCCGCTACAGCTCTTCTTTGTCATTATAACGTTCAGAAATTGGTATTACTTGGTGAGATTTATGATTTTCATAACATTTATAATAACGGCCATAACAGTATTACTACTATTATTATTGTTATTATTATTTTTATTACAGGTAGAAATAATACTGCAACCTCATTGTAATAGCACGACAACACTTTCGTTTGTACTACATTGTACGTACGCGTTATTTTCATTTCAGCTATGCTTACTGTGAACTGGATGTGCTCCAAAATACTCAATAACAATTCGGGCAACATCGTGCGTCGCGGATTAGTCTTTCCACGACACGTTGTACCTAGAAAGTTCTCTCGGTTCTTAAGCGCATGTTTGTACGTCTAGAAACATGCGCACAAGGTAGACGTCGCGTTGGAAAACTTTGTGAGTACAGCCTTGGTGTCTCAGCTGCATTAAGGTGCGTCTCGCCGTGCATCAGTATCATATCGGTGTAGTCTTCGCTGGAGTACAATGCAGCTGTTACCTGTTTCACTGTGAGACGTGATTCTAATGACAAACAGACGGCCACGTTACCTTATCAAAGTGAAACCAGGAGGAAAACGCACGCAGATGGCGACACAGTTAGGTGGAGGTTCACTTGTAATGCACTTCCCCTTTGGACGGGAAACATAAAACTACAGAACGCGGCTTTGCTGGGTCACCTAATATACTCCTTCCACGTTTGAGCTGTCCCTTTCTTGCTTGGAATTCGTCGTCCACCTGAGCTCTTGATATTTATACAGCTGCTTCCCTCTTCTCTAACGACATCTTTAATTTTATTTTAGACGGTCTGTACCTTTGCCCTATTTCTATATGATTCTCCAGTCTCATGTTTCTTTTCTAGCCATTCCAGCTTAGCCATATTGTATTTTTTTTAGACGTCTTAAGTCCGTTTTGCCTGCTTTACTTACTAAATTTTATATTTTCTGCTTTTATCAATTAAAGTGAATATCTTCTGTGATATCTAATAACTTTTACTAGTTATTTGGTCAATTGGTACCTGCACTATTTCATCTCTCAAAGCTGCCCGTTTGTCTTCTACTGTATTCTTTTCTCCCTGTTTCAGTCGATCTTTGCCTAATGCTCCCTCTGAAACGCTCAACAACCTCTGATTCTTTCACACTATCCATGTCAGAGCTCGTTAATTACCTGTCCTTTTTGCAATTTCGTAAGCAACAAATTATGATCGGAGACCGCATCTGTCCCTAGAAACGTCTTACAGTTTAAAATCTGGTTCGAATTCTTTGTTTTATTGTTGTATAATCAGTCTAAAAATTTTTGGTGTCTCCAAGTCTCTTCCACATATACGATCTTCTTTTGTGATTCTTTAAGAAACTGTTAGCGAAGATGAAATTATGCTCTGTGTAAAATTCTACGAGGCGACTACCTTTTTCATTTGTTTCCCTCCATCCATATCCTCCTACTATTTTGCCTTCTATTGTTCATCCTCTTCAGGAACTACAGATTTCTCTGGGCTCTCAACAGATACCCACCCCTCTGTTGTGGTTACACTTGTGGCTTTATGGCTGTCTGTATAGCAGAGCACGTAAGTCACCCCACCACGGCAAAGTACATGGTTAATGGGCAAGGCTAGACTTGCATGTTTTGCTACCGCGGGGCCGGCCGCTGTGGCCAAGCGGTTCTACGCCCTTCAGTCTGAAACCGCGCGAACGCTACGGTCGCTGGTTTGAATCCTGCATCGGGCATGGATGTGTGTGATGTCCTTAGGTTAGTTAGGTTTAAGTAGTTCTAAGTTCTAGGCGACTGATGACCTTAGATGTTAAGTCCCATAGCGCTCAGAGCCATTTGAACCATTTTGCTATTGCGAACCCTTGCGCAGTATTTACGTGACAGTGCGTGATAGACGGGATGAGACAGCGTGCTAAAGGGACATTCGGAAGATTTGGATGGCCTCTTCGTACAGAAGAGACATGCCAGAGAGGTGACTGAGAATAGTGTGTAGTCAAGGTGGGGTGTCTGTGCACAGAACTGATAATAATTTATGATTGTATAATTCATGTCATAGGTGCAAGATAGGCGCAATCATCATTAGTGAATACTAGCCAAAGTACTGTGGTCATATCAGTAGTCACCGCAAAGCTTAGCGTGATTAATAAGGATGGAGAAATGGAATTATCTCTCTCCATTCACAGCTGGTGCCCAGAATATAAGTAACTATCAGTAACTCGTACCTCATAATCCAATACAGTTGTGGGCTTCTTGTGTAACACAGTTATTTTCCCGTGAAGATCTTGACTAGATTAATAGATAATTCCATTTTCCACAGTGGTTGTATTATACTCCCACTGTCGTTTATATTACAAGAAGAGTTGATTTCGGCATTTTCCCACATTCAGGTGCTACTCGATCTTTGTACCTTTACTCCGTCACTCTGTGTATATAAATGTGCAACTGTCATTTAAATATATTGTAAATTGAAGTTGGAGGGGGGGGGGGGGATAGAAAAGAAAGGGAAGAACTCATATATCAGCTGCACTGTGAGTTTATGAGGAACGAGCGAAAATGTAACCTAGACCGCGACTCGGACCCGGTATTTCCTGTTTACTAGGCAGTTGTATTAACCACTGAGCCACCTGAACACAGTGTTTATCGTAAATTCTCTAACTATTTGGGCACCCTGCATACACACCTAGCACCACCTACCTGCAGTCCATGCTCGCTAATTTTAGATTCCCTCTGGATGTCCAACATACATGTGCATTCGTACTGAAAGTTGCGGATTCATTGACCATCGGGGTGAATCAGTTACGAGTATATATGAATGCCTGGTGTCTGTTCTTTCCGACATGTCCGAAAGAATGGACGCCACGCATCCTATATAGTTTAAATATTTACTGATACTGAATGTCAGAGATTCTTTTGCTAATATTACGAAGTTCTACTGCAAAAAAGTAAAGCCGTTAGTGGAACCGACACTGAAGTTACAATTACGTCGTTATAAACTCAGTTTTATGCTACAGAAGAAACATTCAATTTATGCTGGATTATTGCTTCCAGAATAAAGCTGAAAATTTTATTTTAATGCTACATCTACATTTATACTCCGCAAGTCTCCCAACGGTGTGTGGCGGAGGGCACGTTATACGTGGCTGTTGATACCAGCGTCAGTTTCAGTTAACTACCGTCAAACTGTTAACTGCAGAATGATAAATGATGATGGTGTTAGTCCTCTACATAATCTCCATTGAGTGCTACATATTTTTCCCGATAATAGTGCGCACCTTGAATGTACAAGTCGGCATTTTTGCTTTTAAGGAAACGTCCCACGTCGAAAATCACAGTTTCATCTTACTGGAAATATCTGCCACGCAAAGATTTCTACAAACAAGAAAAGAGGAAGAAGCCAATGGGTGCCATGTCAAGAGAATTCAGTCTTCACATAGAGTGGTCTGCAACTTCGTCCTTGTTTGACAACGCCTCACGATTCTGTTCCACATGTGTCATATGATGGAGCTTGGCCTACATTTACACGTTTCGAGCAACTGTGAGTCAGAATCTGTGTGTTGGCGAACAATGGTACTCCTGTGGGAGACGGTTGCTGTAGCTGTGATACGGCATTGTGCAACAACGGCAGGAACGGTATGTTGGGAAGACCACCTATCGACAGCGAATGTCGTTCAGGTGGGAACATCGGAGTGCAATCGTTCACAACTGGATCAGAGGCTCATTGTAGCTGTTCTGCTCGAGCTATGGCATAGTCTAACAACGACGGGTCAGGAGGGCATCCTGTGGGTGTGACTGCTGCTGTACATCTGTAATATTAACAGTAACTAAGCCCCAAGTATTGAGAGGTTCCATGCTCTCTTTTGATTGTCGCCTCCCATTTTCATTAATTTTATTAATGTTCTATGTCATTGCACGGTAGTAACAGACCGAATAAGGTTGTTGTAATGAGAGTATTTGTAATGAGAGCTCAAAAATACTTTTCACTTGATTCCTATGCACATTGGGTTACTTCCCTGGGTGGCCTGTGCGAGGCGAGCATCGGAGGACGCGGCACACTGCATTTCCGGTTGGGGGCTGCACTTCCCCGAATTCTAAGGGGTTAGTACAGTGGGCGGAACGACAGACGTCGGTCGAGTTTCGCCTGTTGTGTGCATAGGGAATCGACCTGCGAGAGATCTGAGTGTCGCCGCAGTTTATGTGTTTAGCGTTCCAGCGCGTCCGGAACGAAGACTCGTGGCACCGACTGACTGCATTGTCCTCTTGATTCTGAGAATACTTGTTGACCGTGCCTTGTTGCATGTGACTATCTGGCGCCAGATGGCCGGTGGTCTAGGAAGGTTGTTTTCGTAGCCTGTCAAACGGCAATTCAGTGCCCTCAGCTGAATAGCAGAGGCATGATTGGTCAACTTAAACTGAGACTAGTTGACGTCAGAATGCCTTGCTCGAAATTGGAGGTAACAGTCGCTATTGGCACGAATGATGTTCTGAGACAGTTTGGGGGAATTTTGGAATCAGCACTGAATGCTGATTCGCGGTTTTCTAGGAGAGTAGGAAGTTGAGCAATTTTGGCTTCGCTCTTGTGTTGTGCAGGCGCAGGGGTTCGGGATCTGTTCTTAGTCGGAGTCGGACGGTCTTGCGACTTAGTCGCACTTTTGCGGCAGAACTTAGAATTCTCGGACAGCCTTCGAGGCTATGGGTTGAAACAGAGTTGCTGCACACCAGAAGTTGGCGCCTACATCATCAGAAAGCTGCCTACCGACGACGTGCTACAAATTTCAGGATTGGTAAAGTATTTTGCGGCTCCAGCATTACAGGACCTTATCAATTTTATACTGAATCCATCAGCAGCTCTCTTTGCTACAAGTCCACCTTGCTCATTTCCTCCATGCGATCCCATCTGAGCTCTCACTACTAGTTGCGATACTGCAGTATAGTCGAGAGAGTAATATTTGACTGATTAGGACCTCCAGTCATTATCGTCAAGATGTTGCATCACAGAGAGTAGGAGCCCATGTTCTCCAGCCAACTCTTATTCGCAAAATAGTTCAGAATACCCTATCCTTTAACCTACTGTTTGTGTCGATAATCATGTGACTTTATGTTCTGATGTATAATAAATCTCGTTGCAACATTTAAGCTGCATATCATTTCGTAGACATATGCAGAATCCCATTTCCTGTTTTTTATTATGATAAAATCTCTCTGTTTTTCTTCTCTGAGTAGATTAGGATTCTTTATTAAATTATTGTGAATGTGCACTCCTTATTTTACCAACTAGCAGGGTCCACCATCATTTCCCTTCGTTACCGTTGTGCGCATAATTAATTAGGTGGCAGGTAGGGAGGGGGTCGTGTGCATGTCTCGTTCTCATGCAAAATTCGTCAGAATTAAAGAGGTACAAACTCTTCTTCACCCCGGAACCTAGCAGTATAACGCCATAAGCACGTAATAATAAAACTAATACCTAGAGACGGATTGATAAAACTTTTTATCCCCGCTGATCGCTGTTGCTGGTGGCGGTTCATGCTGACCAGCAAATGATGCTACACACGCAATCACTCTGCCGGGAAAAAAATCGCTCCACCAAGAAATAGTTCTGCGACATTTCTATATCAAAACGAATATGTCTATTCAAATTTCTCGCCAGTCACTGAAGAGTGGCGCTAGTAACGCCACTATGAGGATGAAAATAAGGTTTGCTTGAAATACATGCTAACAGTCGTAAGTGACAATTACCTTTGAGACAGGACGTGGTGAGTTAATGTTAGTCAATAAAGCCTTTAAGGCCAGGTTCTCATTCAAAAGATCAAAAAAATAGGCAAGATTTGGAAACTTTTTTTGAGACAGTAAAAAGTCATACATAGGATCTATTTCGGGAATACAATTGATGATACTATTAACTTTACTTTAGATTTCCAATACAAAAACAACAAACAAGATTCCCCCGTAATTATGGTGTGATCAAGGGCTTAGAAGATTGATATATGCAGACTGCGGCAGTGTAGACCCTCAGGAGTTATCTGAAAAAAAAAATGAATAACATCAGTCGATTTTACATTAAATTTATGGGAGATTATTACTAACCACAACGAAATAACCTTAAATTTAACGATAAAGTGCCAACTCAAACTTTGAGTTCGATTTTTGGCGTGTGTATCACTCTTTTTGCCTTTATAAAAAAATATGAAATATTAACAGATTTCATAAGTTATAGGTATAAGCTGCCAAGAAAAATGTTTACTTTTTAGGGTCAAAGGTAGAAGTTAATAGGTTGAACCATTATGATTTTATGTTGCACGCAGTTTTGAAAAATCGTTTATCGAGAAAATTCTGTTTAAAATTTAGGCAAAACTTATATATGTATATTAGTTCAATTTGCATAAAAACTACATGTTACTGTATATTTTTGATATCAACACGTATCTGAAGTTATATTTTCAAAACTCAAAACGGCTAATCGAACATGGCCGACCCAAAACTATGCTTTGACCAATTTTGAGCAAAATTTGACCAAAACAAGTGTTTTCCTTACTTACGTTTCGTCTGCAATACCAGGACCGTATATCAAGCCTTTCACTAACTCTAATTGTTCCTCTAGAGAAATTCCCTCGTTCTTCTTGGCGACAAAAGCCGATCTGCCTGAGCTGGATATGCTGCGTTCGATAGCCTGCATACGATGTTCGTCTGCTTTGACGGCGAATATGCTTGCACGCATACTCCAATGTAAATCATTTTGTGAACGTGCGTCACGCCACGACAAGTTTTCTACCTGCGCTGGGCATCTCCAGTTGAGAGCATCCCAAGGCGGCCATGACACTGCTTAGAACTTTTCTGACGCACGGATTTAAAAAAAAAAAAAAAAAAAAACAACTGTTTTTCACAACGTTCTATACACATGCACGTTTCAAAAATGCAATTTAAAAGAATGTAATTTTTGACCATTTTGAATGAGGACCTGGCCCTAAGGCGAAAAAGACGCCATTGTCAGCAGCTCACTGAGTTTGAACATGGTCGTGTAATGGGACTACGATAATCTGGATGATGTTTCTGCGATAGTGCAGAAAGACTTGGCGGGAAGGAAGCCGCGGTACATGATTTATGGCAACGACGGTCACGAGAATGTATAGTCGCAAGAAGACAGCGTTCCGGCGGGCCAAGAGGTAGACTACCAATACAGAAGACCATCGTGTTCGGCGTCTGGCTCTGGTGCATCGCACTGCAACTGAAGCAGCAATCTGAGCAGCTGATGGCACCACAGAGACACAACCGACGGTTGCAAATCGGTTACTTGAAGGACAGCTCCGAGCCAGACGCCTTGCATCATGTATTCCACTGACCCAAAACCACCGCGATTTCCTACTTTAGTGGTATGAATCGAGAGGCCTGGGTGGAAGTCTACTGTGTTTTCTGATGAAAGATGGTTCTGGTGATTCGGCATGTTGTGCTTCCATTCATGAACAGCATTCCATGGGGTGTTTTCCAACACGATAACGCTCGCCCACGCCCCGCTGTTGAAACCCAACATCCTCTACAGAATGCTGACATGTTGCCTTGGCCTGCTCGATCATCGGCTCTGCCTCTGATCATCGTATATGCTATGTCACTTGGAGACAACTCCAGTGCCGACCTCGACCAGCATTAACTGTCTATGAATTGACCAACCAAGGGCAACAGCAGCGAACTCCATCTCACAAACTGACATCTGGTGACTGTGCAACACAAGGCATGCACATTTGCATTCAACATTCAGGCAGTTACATCGGTTATTAATGGACCAGCATTTAGCATTTGCAACGGCTTATCTTGCACTTACATTAACCTTCGATCTTGCAATGATAATCGCTTACATACATCAGCTTGACAAATGTATTTCTGAAATTTCATTTCTCTATTATATTAATTGTTTTTTGGTGTCATGATATGTTTTCTGCCAGTTTATTTCGAGTAAAATACTTAGCTGAGCTTGCACACCATTTTCTGCCGAGTGGGGAGCTCTGAAAGGGCGGGGAGAGGGGGGGGGGGGTGAGGGAGCAAATTGTACGTCATTGGCTCCCAAGCTCAGGGGCAGGGGTACAAAGTTGCATGGAGATGGGCCCTCCTGTTCCCCTCCTTAGCTTTGGCACATGGTCAGATGTCGGCGAAATATAAGAATCACACCAGCATGAGCGTGGTAGGGTATCTGGAATGAAACGGAAATGCTGATCTAATGTAATGATCTCCAGAATAACGTTGATGCACAACGCCAGGAGAGATGATAAAAGATGTTGATACGGATGACAACGTAATGAACGCCGATTCATGGAATTCCGCCAAAAACGTCAGTTGCCCACTACTCGCCTCGCTCCTGTGTCACTTGAGGGTGCACTATAGCCAACACTTCCATCATCTCAACATTGTCATCTTTCAAATGCAGAAAATTATCGGATGAATCTGTACCCATCGGCTGCGACATTTTTTTTTGTCTTATCTAGCTGTGTGCTACTGTATTGTGGCGCAGTGATATCAGTGGGTGAAAAGACTGCAGGTGTGTACCTGCAAAAAAAATAATAATAATAATAATAATAATAATAATAATAATAATAATAATAATAATAATTTCGCAACTTCACTTTTTAGTGGAGATAGTTAAACCTTTATGTGTATCTCCCATTTGTCAAGAACCTAATAAGGTAGAAAATGCAAATTGACTTATAGAAGTTGGCCGCTTTGTGTGGGACTGACCGTTGACGATTGACATAAAGAACTGGAAAGTATTGTGGACATACTGACGGACAAATCCGTTGCTGTATGATTACAGGACAGCCGAACAATCACTGAACGCAATTACATTCATTAAAAATCTGTGAGTAACCTTACGGAGTGATCTGAAGCGGAAAGACCATACACGAGTAATTGTAGAAATGGCAATGCTAGACTCATTTATTGGGAGAATCGTTAGAAAATGTACTCCCCACATGACAGTGGTAGCTTACAGAACCATACTTCGACCGATACGTTCTACTCAGTCTGGAGCCTTTACAAGTTAAAATTGATAGACGGAATAGTGAAAATCCTATGAAGAGCATCCTGTTTCGCCACATGTTCGTTTAGTAAGCACGGACACGTCACGGAAATGATCTTCCACTTCCAGTGGCATTAGGTACAAGAAAGGCGTTGTGCAACATGGGGAAGTTTATTTCAAAATTCCGTATGTTTTTAGAAAATTCAACCACTATATGGCGTCCTCCTACATACATGTCTCGCTAGAAGGTCCTGAATGGCTGTTTTTTGTTCAGCAATGGTTTTGGGGTTATTGTTGTACAACTTGTTTTTGATATAGCTCCACAAAAAGGAGTTGCATGTGTTCAGATCTGGAGAATATCGCGGCCAATCTACACCTATGCCAGTGGCCTCTGGGTGCCCCAGAGCCAGAATGCGGTCCCCAAAGTGCTCCTCCAGGACATAAAACACTCTCCTGCTTCGACGGGGTCGAGCTGCGTCTTGCATGAATCACATCTTGTCGAAATCAGCGTCACTTCGGTTAATGGGGAAGAAATCATCTTCCAAAGCCTTCACGTGTCGTTCGGTAGTTACCGTTCCATCAAGGAATGTCGCCTGATTATTTGGTGACTGGACACTGGACACCACACAGTCAAACGTTGACGGTGAAGAGACTTCTCGATTGCGAAATGCGGATTATCAGTCCCCCAAATGCGCCCACTTCACTTATTAATGAAAGAGGGCTTCGTCGCTGAACCATGCGCATGGGCATATTAATTCCCAACTGCCCTGCAGCGAACCGTGCAGTTTGAATGTATTAACCCAAACAGTTCTCAGGTTATGACGATTTTATTTCATATAGTTCAATAATTGTCACCCTGTATCTTCCACACATTAGCGTGGAGAAAGCTCCAACGATAGAGATAGGTGGTAACCTTATCAGAGATAACTTTGGATGCCGCTTCCTTGACACTAAAGTGAGGAAGATAAGCAAACACAAATACAAGAATAAAACCTCGATTAACCTATAAGCAAACACAAATACAAGGATAAAACCTCGATTAACCTATAAATGAATATGATATCATAGTCCATGTAAATAGTTACAACCCCAATTCCCCACAATACATACAAATCAACAGTAAGAAAGAAAGAACCTGGTTGCACACATCATGAAAAGTGATTATGATCCGATATCAATCTGTGAAAAACACTGCACCGCCTGCGGACAAGAAACACAGAATCAAAATCTGCTTTCTCCCCGGGGAAGCGTCCTGGGACCTCTGCTGTTCCTGATCTATATAAATGACCTGGATGACAATCTGAGCAGTTCTCGTAGGTTGTTTGTAGATGATGCTGTAATTTACCGTCTAGTAAGGTCATCCGAAGGCCAGTATCAGTTGCAAAGCGATTTAGAAAAGATTGCTGTGTGGTGTGGCAGGTGGCAGTTGACGCTAAATAACGAAAAGTGTGAGGTGATCCACATGAGCTCCAAAAGAAATCCGCTGGAATTCGGTTACTCGATAAATAGTACAATTCTCAAGGCGGTCAATTCAACTAAGTACCTGGGTGTAAAAATTACGAACAACTTCAGTTGGAAAGACCACATAGATAATATTGTGGGGAAGGCGAACCAAAGGTTGCGTTTCATTGGCAGGTCACTTAGAAGATGCAACAAGTCCACTAAAGAGACAGCTTACACTACAATTGTTCGTCCTCTGTTAGAATATTGCTGCGCGGTGTGGGATCCGTACCAGGTGGGACTGACGGAGGACATCGAAAGGGTGCAAAAAAGGGCAGCTCGTTTTGTATTATCACGTAATAGGGGAGAGAGTGTGGCAGATATGATACGCGAGTTGGGATGGAAGTCATTAAAGCAAAGACGTTTCTCGTCGCGGCGAGGTCTATTTACGAAATTTCAGTCACCAACTTTCTCTTCCGAATGCGAAAATATTTTGTTGAGCCCAACCTACATAGGTAGGAATGATCATCTAAATAAAATAAGAGAAATCAGAGCTCGAACAGAAAGGTTTAGGTGTTCGTATTTCCCGCGCTCTGTTCGAGAGTCGAATGGTAGGGAAATAGCATGATTGTGGTTCGATGAACCCTCTGCCAAGCACTTAAATGTGAATTGCAGAGTAATCATGTAGATATAGACGTAGATGTAGAACTGCAACAACCCAAGCAGACAGGAAGAGACCAAAACAAGAAATATTAAGAAAACATAATATGTCTCAATTGGCAGTATATATAGTGAAACAAGAAACCTGAAACTCATGTCAGCAACTTACGAATCGACTGCGAAACACTACGGTGAACTCTCAGCGAAGAAGTGCTACGATCCAACATGCCGAGTAGAACACCAGGTGTAGCCATAATAAGGACGATGCCACAAACCTTTGTTAAACTGAAGAAGACAGTAACAGCTGTGGGGGATATGTCGCGTATAAACATAGTTGTCGTATGATAGAAGGACATAAATAGTGTGTAATATCTAGTGACATTTAATTTTAATAGGTCGAACAAAAAATGAAAGGTCAGTGACAGTAAAACATGCATTATCAGTAACGTTCTTTAGTGAAACACCTAAAAAACAAGTGCAACTGCTTATATACTGGTATACTTTGTAGGTGCTCAAGTAATGTTAAGAACAGAAAGTAAAACATCATTCAGAAGTAAACATCATGAAACAACGAGTAACCAATAAATGAGTGTACATTCCATAAATAATAATTTTGCATGGTGGCAAAATGTGTTCTGATATGCCACGTGAAATCACAAGAGCATTGAAAACAACGTAAAATGAAGTGGGAGGGAGTGGGACAGATAAACGTGAAGTCTTAAAAAGAAAAAGAATAGAGGAGATGGTATTTACAATCCATAGCTGTAAATGTTACACCTCGAATGATAAAGCAGGAGAAAGACTGACATAAAATATATTATGAAGGATGCTAAACGTCAAAAATACGGGGTTAATTGCACTGAAAAGTCGAGAAACAGGAAAACGAGTCATAAACGCGGTCAGAAAATACGTTCATTAATACATAACATATTATATAAAAGTACTGAGAACTCATCTTGACCAAGTTAAGATTTCAATGACGTGTGCAGTCATAACAGGAGCCAATATTAAAACATCAGTGTCTGTACAGCTCCGTTAACAAAGTGAAACAAAGCGAAATTACGAACAACAGAAGGTACAAACAAATAACCGATATTGTAGTGAAAATAACGCGTCTATCTGGCTTGTACTACAATGTCCCTTCGTTCATCAGCTGACGACTGTCAGGACAACATTCAAACCAGAATGTCCGAAAGTGAAAGTCATAGGTCGAGGTAGACAAGGAATAGCGTTCGTGCATGCCATTATCGATGTTAGTGGCCGTTTGAGAAGACGTTACAAAAACTGTTGTAAGTAAAATGAAGTGCGTAGGAGTGTTCCCATAATTATAGTACTTGAAAAGTAGTGCAAATAACGACATTATGGCCAAAAGGGAGGATCATACACAGTGTATTAGCAATAACATATTACGGTGTCAGACTAATGATGTGCAAAAGGAACAACCTATAAAGGACACACCAGAAAACGTACATGTCGCTTGGAATGAAGCACCAAAAGGGAGCTGGAAAAAAATAGTAGTTAAAAGCGAATGAATAGTGGAAATCCGTAACGGCTCACAACATCAATATGTAGGCTAAAACATCGAGACTGGAGTACGTCACAACGATTATCGACAGTAAATACAGTGAAAAGTATAAAATATGTCTCGGAGTTTCAAAAACCTTTCAGGTTAAACATTAAAAATCTAAGTGCATAAAAAATTACGAAATCAGTTGGAGAACAATTTGTTCTTGGACTCCGTGTGTTCGTTCAGCAAGTTCCTAGGTCTGTTACGAGGGTGGATATAAATTTCATAATTTCCTAAGAAGTATATTGTACCTCATTTGTCTACGAAATTTAAAACTTTAAGATTCTTGTCGCGACAGTATGTTTCATTGTTTCCAAATGTTATTTGAGTGTAAGGTGTTGAATGGTATGAAGTGATGGATGTTCTCGGTCCCTTTCTGAAAAAGTTCTATCTGTATGTCCGAAATACTCGGTGTCAAATCCACGACAGATTATTTTACACATACCTGACTTCAGTGAGGGATCGAAACGTTCCACAGAATGTATCAGTAATCTGGATACTGTGTTGTTATTCCTGAACCCTACATCAATGCCTATTTTGCGAAAAATTTATGCAACCTCAGTTAAAGTGGTCCAATGTAATCCATACTGCAAAATAGCTTTTGCTTAATTTTGTATCATTCAGGAGAGTTATCTTGTGGTAGATCAGAGTTGCTTTGAACGAACTTTGGATGTATGAAGTAAATTAATTCTGGGCATATTCGCTTTCATCAATCTGTAAAGGAATTTTTGTTCGTTTGATGACCGTAAAAGAAGGAAGTTTTATATCTATCAGAGCGTGCAGATGTAAATTGGATAAGTGTATCAGTGATCGTTGGCTTTCTGTAAATGCTGAACTTACGATTTCCATTGTCATTCGTTACTGTAATATCTAGAAAATTAATTTTATTGTTTCCTTCGTTTTCATATCTAAACTGGATCCTTTGATGTAAATCATACAAGGCCTCAAGATTTTCTGTGAACCATTATTACCTTATTTAACCAATGATAGTGTATCATCAGTGTATCGATGATAATATAAAATCAAATCATAGTTCTTGTTGCAATAGAAAAACCTGTCTTCAAGGTGACTATTGATGTTCATTAGTGTTCGTGGTACGCAACACCCCATCTCTAACCCATCACGTTATCTGAAAATCTCTCCTTTAAAAGAAATGTTATTGTATGACACAAGCAGTTTGAACCCTAAAAAATCATCAGTCTCACATATGGACATATGTCCAAACTGAATAAAATTCTTCCTAACAATAGGAATGACTTCATTTTGAGCAAAGTTTGTATATAGACCTACTGTGTCTAATGACATCTATAGTACCTTGGTATTTGTATGTTCTTAATTTTCTCAGCAACTGCCGCTCCAACACATAGTTTCTGACTGAAATCCCGTTTCATTTATTTCACAGTTTGTAATCATGACTACCAATGTATTTCACAGCGACTCTCATTGGGGCATTCTGTTTATGACTCTTGCGCTCTGCTCGTAAGCGAGGGGTTCGTGAACAACGCACTTATTACGGTTATCTTCACTATTAAATAAATTTTCTGTTTTATTAACTATTCTGTAATAAAATAATAGTACAATATCTACATTTTAATTTGCAGATTTGATTTTCATTAATGTTAACTGTAGTATGCAGCTTGCTGTCTACTAAATCATAAACACAAAATATTATTCTATCAAACTCTTAGGGATCCAACATTTTACTAAGTCATAGGAGATTCAAATAAACTTGTCTGAAAGGAAATCATATCTCTGGTATAAATTCCCAAGCTCTAGTTTCTTCCACAACCTTTCACAGTTCTGTTTTACTTTTGGTCTAATCTTGGTGTGTCCTCTTACTTTCACTTGGGCATAGCTGGGGGTGATGCCTTCGGAGATACACCTTTTGCTGAGGCTGATAACTGTCATTGTCTTCATTAGCTTGATCTTGTTAGTAATGAATCTATGGAATTGTCTCATTATTTGCTGTGGTACATCAAACTATTTATTAGCTGTTCCCAACCCTCAAGAAAAATCTCACGGAAAGACGATTTCTGATCATTGTGAAACCCAGAAAGGCTGTGGATGAGCGGTTTACAGAACAATAGAAATTTTCTTTTGATAGGTTAAAGAAAATGGGACAAAGATGTCATAAATGTTTTGAGTAAAGGGTTGAACTTTTAGAGTAAGTAATTTTTTTTCAAACTCATGACAGCAATTTTTCTTTATGAAGCCAAGGATTTATTAGCAGACCCTCGCCGGCCGGTGTGGCCGTGCTGTTCTAGGCGCTTCAGTCTGGAACTGCGTGACCGCTACGGTAGCAGGTTCGAATCCTGCCTCGGGCATGGATGTGTGTGATGTCCTTAGGTTAGTTAGGTTTAAGTAGTTCTAAGTTCTAGGGGACTGATGACCACAGATGTTAATTCCCATAGTGCTCAGAGCCATTTGAACCATTTGCAAACCCTCGTGCTCTGCGTCAGATCTACTTTGGCAACTTCCTACCATCTGACACTGACTTCCGACGTCCCATATATACATATATAGCTGTATGAATGTTTCTAATGTGAACGAGACACATGTGTTACGGTTTTAGCACTGTTAAAATCGTGTCTTGATGTGATGACGCAAAAGAGAAAGTGCTAAAAGTGTCATTAAGCATATTAAAACTGTTCACATAGGCAGTTTGCTACCAAAAATCGTCGATGCTACCTTTTTCAAATTTAAACCAACAACGTACGGATACACTCGTCAAAACCATCGTCTAGTGTCTCTTGAAGGGTACGTCATAAAAACCTTTCATTTCACTCCTTTCCTTTTCGATTCATTGCGTGGTTTTCTGCAAAACCGACAGTAATCCTTCGCATGAGCTCGAATCTCTCTTACAGTTCCATCCTGGTCATTTTTCTAGATGTATATAGCAGTGCGTTTAGTGTTTACGTCAGCTCGGAAAGTACGAACTAGGAATTTCAACAGGAATTGTCTCTATTATTTACAAAGCCTCTATTTTAAATCAGCCACTGAAACTTGGTGATTACCTTCGTGAATCTTTCGCGGTTACTAATCGAAGCCCTAACGACACAGTTCTTAATTGTATCTCCCAATTGCTTCCATTCTCCCAGAATCATGAGCAGTACTCAAAGAAAGGGTCAAACGTGGGTTATGTGGGCGAAATAATTTTCCATAGCAAAAGAAGCTACTAATCCTAAATCAAGTTTTATGTGTTCGTGCCAAGTAACTCTGAAATATTTATCGAGGCATCCGCTTCCACTTATGAGAGTTAATAGCTTCATTAAACATTAATGGGCCAGGTCTCCCGTTTATGAAGAATAAGTTGCATTTGTCTGATTGCGATCCACTACAGATCTTTCTCTGAATTTCTTTAGATTTTTCCGTCTCCACGATAAACTCTATATACATCACCATCATCTGCGACAGAGTCATGAATCCTCCAATGTTACCTACCATATCACTTATTTATAAACAGTGGGTGGAAAAAATTTCAAAACACATGATGTGGTCATCCATAACAAATTGTGGTAAAATCATTGGCATTCAGAGAGTTTCCAGTCCTCTTGGAATGGATAAATACAGGTGTTTTATGGTTTCAAGGAAACGTTACAACATCCTAACATCCTTCATGCACAATGATGGCAAGTTCAGTTAACGATGGTGGAGGCGGTTAGTTACCACACTATGTTATCTCCAAAGAAAACCACAAAAGCACAATAATATTCAAATCTGGTGATTGTGTTGGCCAGTGGAGATGCGACAATTGATCATCCTCATGCCTACAAAACGAGTTCCGGACGATATGACAACCCTTGCATATCATGAACAGTAACAAACCTACAGTGATGGCCGAAAACATTAAGAACACTTGCTTAATAACATGTCGATCCACCTGTGGAATGGAAAACAGCGTCGATTCTGCGTGGTAAGGATTCGACAATTCCTTTTGGTATGTATCACCAGATGTGTACTCACAGGTCACACAATCCCTTAAAATAGGAGCCGACGGTTTGTAAGCGTAGAGCCGGCAACCTATAAGGTCCCAGATATGCCACGTCTTGTTGGTACCTGGTGAAAGTCGATGCGAATGCGTCAACTTGAGATCAGTACTATGTACCTCAAATCTCAGTTGTGAGAATCTGGCATTCTGAGATAGATAATTTTCTTGCTAGAATAATCATCGCTGTCGGGGAGCATTTGAAGCAGGAAAGGAGGTAGGAGGTATGCAATAACACAGGTTTATTCTAAATGATGGACCTATATTCAAAACGTCTCATTTATTGAAGTACAAATCCAAAATTAACAAACTTTACAACAATGAAAAGAGGAAGTTTCAAAGCTTTTTCTCACAATGTTTGATATCAAATTAATAAATTTAATAATTCGGACTCAATTAGTTTTTGATAATTATTTAATAATTAGAAATGTGATAAATGTTATAAATGTTCAGTGTGGTCACCATTAGCTGCACGGCAAACATCGATGCGGTAGCCAAACTCGTCCCATACACGCGAAAACGTATCTGCTGTTACTGAGTGCACGATAGCAGTGATCCTTCGTTCAGAGTGGTTGGTAGAGAAAAGGGCGTAAACAGCTTCCTTCACATAATCGCATAAGAAATAATCGCATGGTGTGAGATCAGGAGATCTGGGTGGCCAGAAATGCAGAGCCAGGTACTCAAGTCCCCTGCTACCTGGATCGGTAGGGAGGGAGTCATTCATTCTCCGGCCGGAGTGGCCGAGCGGTTGTAGGTGATTCAGTCTGGAACCGCGGGACCGCTACGGTGGATGTGTGTGATGTCCTTAGGTTAGTTAGGTTTCTAAGTTCTAGGGGACTGATGACCTCAGATGTTAAGTCCCATAGTGCTCAGAGCCGTTTGAACCATTTTTTGAAGGGAGTCATTCAAAAAGCATCATACATCACGGTGCCAATGGGGCGGAGCTCTGTCCTGTTGGAAAATGAAGTCCTCAGACTCTTCCATAATCTGAGGGAACAGCCGTTGTTCCAACACGTCCAAGTACATGATTCGTGTTACAGTTCTTTCTGCAAAGGAAAATGACTCATAAACCTTTGTAACGGATAAGGCACAGAACAGTTCCGCTCGGTGAGCCTTTCGTGTTACAATGGTGAATGTGCATTTTTCCGAACGCCATATGTGAACATTGTGTTTGTTGACTTTTCCACTAAGATGGAACGTCCCTTCATCGCTAAGAATTACACGCTGAAGAAGTGCGTCATCCTCCATCTTTGCTAGTACATAACCATGAAATGCGAGACGCTTCTCTTTGTCATTGGGGTTGAGAGCCTGCACAAGTAGTAATCGGTATTGCTTGTACAACAAACGCCAACTCAGAACTTTCCATACAGTTGGTTGGGGTATTCCAAGTTCTCGACTGGCTATTGGTAGACTTACTGGGACTGTGCACAAAAGTTTCTTGAATCTGTCGGACATCATCCTCTCACACATGCGGTCGCCCAGTGCTTCTTCCTTTTCACATATTCCCAGTCTGTTTAAACTGCTTAAGCCAATGGCTAATGATTTTGCGAGTTGTTGGTTCAATACCGAATTTGGTACGAAATGCCTGTTGCACTGCAACTTGCGACTCACTTTTCGAGAACTCAAGAGCGCAGAAAACCTTGAGCTCCATAGTCGCCATCTCACTCACAACTGACAGTGGAACGGAATGACGACCCTATTGACGCACGGACTCTACTAGCCGCTTCTGAAACCATCATCACCCGCCCGCTCACCGACCGCCAAAACATTGAAACTTCCTCTTTTCATTGGTATAAAGCTGGTTCATTTTGTATTTGTACTTGAATACACACGAATTTTTGAAAACAGGTCCATCACTTAGCATAACCCTGTATTTACTTAATGCACAGCTGCCATGGTACCTTCGATTAATGCCACAGGTCCCACCGTAGCTCAAGTAACGGACCCCCACAGCGTAATATTGGACACACCGTCATTGGTCCTATGTTGCAATATGCCAAATCTGAAACATGGGAAAACAGTTATTCCAGCCAAATAATGCGGTATATGCAAACTGCACTGTTGTGCAATTTTGGACAAACTCAGCTGGGCAACAATTATTGCTTCGTTATCACATCCTTGATACCCGATCGATCACGTGAAACTATTGTGAAATACATTTTCTCGGCTCCCATTTGGTGTCCAGAGCACGCCATTATAAGGAAGCGTAGCCTTTTCTCGACGCTGATTAACTAGCTTTCGAGTATAGAGACTCCAGGAAGGCCTGAGAAAAAGAGATGGCTTCAGTCGGAGTCTGTGTGTGAGTATATTTTAGGGATGCCATGCCACATTTTATTTTTACGAGAACCATCGTTGTGGAATGTGTACCGCTTATAATCACAATCTCTTTGAATAAGAAACACTAAATTGAAGTAGAATAAGATCTGTACTACTTTCAACATGTTCTCACATGATACGAGGGTTTTCCAGAAAGTAAGTTCCGATCGGTTGCTAAATGGAAACCATAAACATTTTTTTTGCAAGGGTTAGCTACATTTTCCATATACTTCTCTACGTAGTCGCCGCTCCGACTTAGACATTTTTCAGGGCGCTATACCAAATTTCAACACCATCGTCATAGAAGGTAGCCGCCTGTGCTTTCCGATAATTCTCTACGCTGGCCTATAGCGCGTAGCCTGCACCCAAGTGTTGTCTTCGTATCCAGCGTTTCATGTGAACAGAGATGATACTCAGGACGAGCCAATTAGGGCTGTGTTGTGGGTGATCGAACAATTCCCATCGAAAAGGCAGCAGGAGCGTCTTCACTGCCCTTGCAGAGTGCTGCTGAGAATTGTCATGAAGAAGGAAAAGTGTGTGGCAGTTGTGTTAGGTGGGCTGCATTCATTAAGGCGAAGCCTCTCAGCAGGCCCACCTACTTGGCGGGAGACATCGTTGTTCTAGGCACCTTTACTCGCTCACAGTCCGCTCACAACTGAAAAGAGCGTCTTGATGCAATCGACGGTCATACTAGAGACATTACCCAACACATCTGTGCAAAGCTTCATCGGCTTTCTACTGTGGCGTCCATTTCGCGACCGATCGGAACTTACTTTCTGGAAAACTCTCGTGTCATGCGAGAACATGTTGAAAGTATTGCAGATCTTACTCTACTTCAATTTAGTGTTTATTATTTAAAGAGATTGTGATTATAAGCGGTACACACTACACAATATGGTTCTCGTGAAAAATAAAATGTGTCATGGCATCCCTAAAATACACTGACGGAAAAAAATAGCATCACCAAGAAGGATCTGTGAGACATAATCGAAAGGTGGTTAGCACGTTTCTGCATCTGGAAGATGATGTCTATTTACATTTCATGCCAGTTGCGAAAGAGTGGCACTAGCAGCGCCATTGTGAGGATTCAAATCAGGTTTGCTTAAAACATACTATGTAACGGTCGTAAGCGGTTGTTACCTGTTGAGACTGGACGTGGTGAGATGATGTTTGTCAACAATGCCTTTAAGGCGACAAAGGCGCCATTATCAACACCTCACTGAGTAACAGGGCTACAAGAACCTGGACGTTTCTTCCACGATATTGCAGAAAGACTTGGCAGGAGTGTAGCCCCTGTACATGACTACTGGTAACGATTGTCGCGACAATGTGCGGTCGCAGGAAGACCGAGTTCCATGTGGTCATCGTCTTCGGCGTAGGACTCTGCGCATCGTTCTGCATATGCAGCCGCAATTTGAGCAGCTATTGGTACCAGAGTGAGACAATGAACTGTTACAAATCGGCTACTTCAGTGACTGCTCCGAGCCAGACGCTCTGTATCCTACATTCCACTGACCCAAAACCACTGGCAATGAGACTTCAGAGGTGTCGAGAGCTCATTGAAGGGCAGCTGGAGGTCTGTTGAATTTTCTAATGAAAGCTGTTTCGGCGTCGGTACCAACGATGGCCGTGCGTTGAGTAGAAGGCTAGTGGAGGGCCTGCAACCAACGTGTCAGCGTGCTACATACACTGGACCTTATGGCCTGTGTTGCGATTTCGTATGACAGCTGGAGCACTCTCGTGGTTATCCCATGCACCCTGATTGAAAAACTGTACCTCAGTCTCGTGATTCGTCCTGTTGTGCTGCCATTCATGAGCAGCATTCTAGACGGTATTTTCCATCAGGATAACGCACTCCAATATATCACTGCTCTGCAGAGTGTCGTCATTTCGCCTTGGTCTGTTCAGTCACCAGATATGTCTCCAATCGAGCGCATATGGAACGTCAAACAACATTAATCGTCCCTGTATTGGCCGACCAGGTGCCACGGGCATGGAACTCCAACCCACAAACCCACATCCTGCACCTGTACGGCACAATGCTTGCACGTTTGCATGCTTGCTTTCAACATTCGGGCGGTTACACCGGTTATTAATGCATCAGGACTCCACATTTGCGATGGTTTATCTTGCACTTACATTGACCTGTGTTCCTACAATGTTAATCAGTTAAATACGTCACCCAGACAAATATATTCCTGAAATTTCATTACTCTACATCGGTTATTTTTTGGTTTTGCTATTTTTTCCATTAGTTTATTTATGTAATATAGGCCAACAGCCCATTAAACTTGTATGTAATGATTTTCACTGCAGTCAACGTGCACGTTTATACATGCTGCGTACGGGACACTGCAAGCTGTCAGGCAAAAGAATCCGCAGCACTCTACAGAAGTTCACATATCCACCTGCAATGCACTAAAAAAATGTCTGGCTGGCACAACTGGCCCACATCTCGTTTTCGGCAATGATGACGAATGGAGACGCCACATAGCGAGTATTTCGAGCAGCACTGTGCCTACGTAATGGGGTATCCTAGCACGACCATCGACCTGGTGTAACAAGAAACGTGATTCATCCGAGCAGGCGATACGTTTCCACTGATCCTCGGCGTAATCTTAACCATCCCGAACCCACTGAAATTTTAACGAACGACATGGGAGCACGTTCGGCCTGTCTGTTGTGAAGTTGGACGGTGTGCTCCGAAACACTTGTGCCTGCACCAGCATTTCACTCCTACATTATACCTACCACAGGTTGTCGCCTATTCTTCTTTTCAGAGTGGGGAATCCGGCCTCTACATTCGGTGACGAGGTGTGGGTGTTTGACATGTTGTCGCCCACTCGTGATTTCACTATCTTTCCAACACTTTCTGTAGGCATTCGCGACAGTAACAGACAACGAACAGACGACTAGCTGCACCGTTTCTGAGATGCTCGTTCGCAGGCTCCAGGCCATGACGGTCTGGCCTTTGTCAAAGTCGCTTGTGTCAGTGGATCTCTTCCTTTTCTTCCCGTACCGTCGCTAGAATGTTTTCCCACCTGTCTCTGTCCCACCAGCTTCTTGTAGCCCTGTTCAAATTCAGTGAGATGTTGATAATGGCGTCTTTGTCGCCTTAAAGGCATTGTTGACTAACATCAGCTCACGACGTCCAGTATCGAAAGCTAACTATCGCTCACGACCGTTTCATCGTGTATTTTAAGCAAATCTGATTTACATCATCATAGTGGCGCCACTTGGATGATGTGATTTCTTTAAACCTGAATTGCAATGCATTCATGTTTGTACTTTATCTTTATTAAATGGAATTGTATTGATAATCTTTGAGAAAAATAAAAATTGAAATTTATTTAAAAATTAAAGTGCTAGAATGTTTTGAAAATACGTTCCTGCAGGACGCTGTATTTCAGCAGGTTTTTGGAATTTTTGCTCTATCTTGTTCAGAAGCCTCACACTTATTCATGAAATGAAATGTTATATCTGTTTTAAGCGAGCCTATGAAACTCACTGGGCAACGGCCTTGCCGCAGTGGATACACCGGTTCCCGTGAGATCACCAAAGTTAAGCGCTGTCGGGCGTGGCCGGCACATGTATGGGTGACCATCCAGCCGCCTTGAGCTGTTGCCATTTTTCGGGGTGCACTCAGCCTCATGATGCCAATTGACGAGCTAATCGCCCAAATAAGAGCGGCTCCGGTCAAAGAAAACCACCATAACGACCGGGAGAACGGTGCACTGACCACACTCCCCTCCTATCCGCATCCTCAATGTGGATGACACGGCGGTCGGAAGGTTCCGATGGGCCACTTCTGACCTCAAGACGGAGTGCTATGAAACTCACCACGCACTATTCCTCCAGAAGACAGTAAAAGGCAGCTCTCGATTTTACTTACGGATTGTTGGATACGTTTTGTGGTATGATTGACCACTTGGAAGTAAAAATTACGCATGATGTCTTTCTTAGCTAGCAGAAACCGTCGTGTATAAAAACAGCTTCCAGTGTTTGACATTGGAATCTTACACACATATAAGCCATAACTTTGAGACCGCTGCCCACACTAGACTGAATGCTGCCTGCTAACTTTGCGGCCACGTGGAGCGGCAAAGAGACAGGTCTAACAATGTTCGTCTTTTACCCGGCCCTGGTTAGTGTCCTCTCCAGAAAAACCAAAGGAGAACGAGAGCTGTAGGTTATCGCACCCCAAAATATAAGGCCGGGGTGGGGAGAGTGTGTATTGGACAGATGCACTTTACGTGACAGCGCTCACCAGTTCTACGTCGTAGGCGCAAACGATCATCACTGCCTGCAGGCAGAATCTGCTTTCATCGCTGAAGACAACGGTGTGCCGTTCGATGCTCTAGGCGATCCTCTGATGGCACCAGTCGAGTAATGCACGTTGATGCTTCGGCTTGAGTGGCGGATGGGCTATAGGTGTGCGCACACCTAGTTCTACAGCTAATAACCGGTTCTCAACAGTTCGTGTTTACACGCCTGGGCTGACAAACTCTCTTACATGCGCTGTGATATCTGTACGATTCCCACTGTTGCCCTTACAACACGGCGATCTTGGTGGGCTTCTGTGCTGCGTAGACATCCATAACATCGTCTACGGGTGCTATAATGTTCACATGACCATCAGCGTCTTAACACAACGGACGCATCACGTCCAGTTTGTGTGGAAATTCTCCGAAAGGACCATACCGCCACTCGGAAGGCTGCAGTTTGACTCTTCTTAAACCCGCTCAGTTGGCTGTAGAAAGCAAAAGGACTGCCTGCTTGCTTAACACAGTTACACCAGCTTTGTGGCTGTGAGGATTCCCTATTACAGGGTAGACAAAGATGGAGTCTGGAAGCTATGCCACTACGCTATCTGTTGGCGGACGACGCTGAAGCGATTATGAGTACATCTACTATCCTCCAGGTAGTATATGCCGTCAGCGGATCAAAAGCGACGTCGTATCTCTTGGTGTACTGATTTCTTGCCGGCAGTGTATATACTTCGACATTAACTTCGAAAAATTGTCGGATCATCTACTCGTTTACTGCTGTTGAACCCGATAGCAAGTTCGTGACTCTATTTTCAGCAAAATCCAAAGGTTATGGTACGTCCTCTCTTTTTTAGCTTAAGGTTCTGGTGAGCTGTATAAGGTACTTGTTCTTGAATAGGACGGATTCGTCCCGAGTGGTGCAATGATTCTACTGCGAACATTTTATTTGTGGTCAGTTCACCACTAAGTTCACGAGCAGATATGGATATAAAAATCCATCCAGAGGGACACGATCACGTTAGCTTTATACAACTGAGGTGCGTCAGCTACCTTAGAGGTCCCCCACTAACGAACATGTACCGCAACAGTCATCCACCCCATCGGCATGTTGCTCACCTTAATGTTGAGTTTTCTTCTTAAGGGCTTGTACTGTACTCGAAATTTGGATAGTTTATCCAGGATCCTAGTTCCGTGCGACGCAAATGCTGCACCGCTGCGACGCATGGTGGTCGCTGAAGATGTCCAGAACTTACACATGCACATGAATCGCGGCACTCATCAGTTCCCAGCTTACGAAACCCACACTTGCTAAGGCTGTACCCAGCCAACGAAGGGTGTGCTCCCTGAGAGGCACACCATTTGGCACGAACACAGCGAGCTTTACACCTCTCTTCCCTAATGTACATTTGTAGATCACTTTAGTTTTTAATGTAATCGCCTCTAAGGGCGTGCTATCACCCAAAGATCACATTGGCACACCAAAGTGACGACACACACCGATATCACAGTCGTTAGCGAGGCCTCACTGCAATCTGCAATGACGTATGGGAGGCTCTCCTGAAGACCACACCTCCCGTCTCAGCACAGCAGCGCCCTCAGATCACAGGTCAATATAGAGCCAAGGACAGAAACGCTCTCGCCCCGTTCGTGACCTCATCTGAAGATGTCAGCATCAAAGCGTAGCACCAACGAGTTGTTTAAGTTTCTGATGAACTTGTACTTTAGTAAAGGTTGAACAACATGCATTAACAGAACAGTTTGGTGATTAGCGCATCAAGTGATGCTTTGATAGTCAATTACAGTTGTAAATTTTCCAGTACTTCGGTAGCAAGGAATTGTGTCAAAGTTAAATAAATATTTTATTCATTAATTTAGTAAAGTGAACTAATATTTCATGAGTTACAGTTCCTATGCGCCAAATCATCGAGAGTAATCAACGAACCCACAGTTACAGCCAGATGAAAGTAGTTGCTTGCGGCGACAATAAAGGGGAAATTAGTGGCTCTCTTCCTTTTTCCTTGCAGGATCACCTATTGCAATTGTATATAGACTTACTCATAAATAGAACCATTACCTAGCATTCGCAAAGAGATGTTACTAATTAATGTGTCCACTTACGCAGAGACAAGTATCGGCCTGCTAGTAGCTTCCCTCTTCTCCTCCAGTTCCGTAGAGGAGAGACGTTCCGAGACGTGTGAAACAGACTGATAGGGCTAGGCGTATATCACTTCGCAGAAGAGAGACTGAGAAACGCGACAGTACAGGTTTAAATATCGACGGATCGCATAGGCTTAAGCTGTGAGGAGTGTTTCATGACAGTCTACAAGATATGTACGAAAGAAAACAAAACCTCACAAAGTAACTCGTTGTTGTTGCTGTTTCCGCTCTGGTCTTCAGTTCTAAGACTGGCTCGATGAAACTCTCCTTAGTAGTCTATCCTAAGCAAGCGTCATCATCTCAGCATAAGAACTGCAAGTTACATTGTAACAACAACGACTCTGTAATATTGTAAATATAATTAATTCTTCCCATCTGATTTTTCGATAAACTTGTGAAATTGATGTCCTTATCTCATTTTTTTTGGTTTCCTGCTGTTGTGTTAAGAAAACTATAAACAAGTTTCAATGTTAATATTAATGTTTATGTCAATTGTCAAGTAATATTGTAATAGAATTTAAATGTAACAAATGTTGAAACTGTTGTAAGATGTTTAAAATTGTAACTGTGCGTCTGGTCAATACGTAGGCAATGTGTTAGGATATGTGGAATGCAAAACATCGGGTGAATCCCCGGTCTGTCAGGGAGCGGTAAAAGGTGGATGGTAGGCGAGCGCGGGAAAATGCGCGCGGGCACTGCACGGCACAACGGGCACAGTAGTCGTCAGAGTTTGGCATTGGTTTGAGCAACACCTTCTGGAGCGAGGAGGCTCTCCTGGAAGACATAGCTTCACTGAGCCTCGGGTATGCTGTTCCAACGTCCACACAGCATGGCAAAATTCCATAGGAAATAAATGGAAAAGTATTGCGACGCTAAGAAGGATTAAAGTGCCCATACATCAAGAGCCATAGCTGTGATTGTATATGTGCTCTGTGCCTCGCCATCTCGCCGCCTGCCAACCGCCACATCGATAGTAGCAGGTTGAAACTTTTAGTACTGTATTCGTGTGGATCAGAGAGTGAACTGTGTTTGTTTGGTGTAATAACAACCTAAATTTTACCAGAACTTTTCCATCATTTAATTATCCTCACAACTAACCTAGACAGGGTCCTTTCCAAACGTTGTGCAATCCGAGTGTCCCGAAATGAAAATTAAAATTTGTGTTAATAATAGTTATTTGCAGAACTAGCTTATTAGAATGGTTTTTAAAGAAATGTTTTGTTAATGAACCAGTAAATGAATAACGAAGGTCTAACGAAGTTGAAAGATAAGTTTAGTATTGATATAGTAATGAAGTTTATTATTTCGAGACAGATTTAAAGGTATTTAAATGAGCAGTAAATAAGCTGAAAAGAGTAGTAACTTATGTACTGGAAATATTGAACGCATAATAAATTCAGTAATCATTTTTTTTAAAAAATACAGTGAGCGTAACAGTTTCGGGATCCCCCTCTCATTCATTTGAATTCTGAAGTGTTCTAAATTTGTTTGACCAGCAAAAGTTAAAGTCAATATAAAAGTCAAAATTTATCAGTGTTTTACCTTTATCAAAATTGACATTTTGTGTGTGTGACACGAAAGTGCAATTTCTAGGGTAACCTATGCCCGATGTTAATTAGATTAATAGACAGTATAAAGTTTTGTAGTAAACATTATAGTGTAGTGTTACGCATTCATGATTTCCCATACCAGTACAGAAGGTGAAACTATCAGTTCAATAGATTTTCTGGTTCTAAAATTCTACTATATTATGCAGTGTTACAACTTGTTGTTTTGCGTGAATATATACCAACTTGTACAGGGAAGAAACTCAGTTAATGCCTAATTAGGCTGGCGACCGTACTATTATCACATTAGTAGCATCTTCTGGGTTGCGTTTGATCCATACTAACATGTAATTGCATTTCGAACTAACTTGACAGGTCATTGTTATTACTGAGTGGATGTAAGTCTGATTTGCCACCATTCAGGTACACACAGTCGATATCTATGCGAAAATCCTTTCCCTTAAGGTGAATCCCGCCCACTTACAATAGCACAGGCTTTAACGAGTACTGTGTCACAGGGATTACAACATCCGTTTGAATCCATTTTCAGTAGTAGGCCTTGGTCTGGCCATGCTATTTTTATCACCCGTTCCTCTCTTGCACTTTCCCCGCACCAAAGTTACAATTCCTTGATCCATCAGTACGTGCCCCATCAACCTAGCCTTTCTTTTAGTCAAGTTGTGCCATAAATTCCCCTATTCCATAATTCTGTTAAGTACCTCGTCATTAGTTATCCGTTCTAGCCGTTCAATCAGCAGTATTCCGTACCACCACGTATCAAAAATGTATACAACGCATATTTAAACCATCAGCTGTTTTTTTATTTTAAACCCAAGGTCTACTTGTTTCGGTCTTGGACAATCTTCAGGGATGAAGGGTTAAAACGGTAAAGTCACCATATTGCGTTAGCCATTGCTTAAAATATCTTGGGCGTTTCATAAATGTAAATACATGACACAGGACTTTAAAAGCAAACTTCCAAATACGAATTGTACACAGAGCAATAAGATCAAAACCGGTAGAAATTGGGTTTCAAATAAAAACAGCTGATGGTTTAAATATGCGTATTATACATTACTTAACGGCTGATGGCCGTCACCTTACAAAAGCGCATCAAAAGCTCTGTTCTCTTTTTGTCTCAGTTGTTCACTGTACAAGTTACGATTTCGTACAAGGCTATACGCCAGACAATTACCTTCAGAAATCCTTCTCAGCACTTGAATTTTTAATGTAATCGCCTCTAAGGGCGTGCTATCACCCAAAGATCACATTGGCACACCAAAGTGACGACACATGCCGATATCACAGACGCTTTCCCAGAAACAATTTTCTTGCTATTGACAGTCTGCATATTACATTCTGCCTGCTCTGACCATCGTCTGTCGTTTTACTGATCAAATAGAAAAACTCATCTACTTCTCTTATCATCACAATTTCCAACCCAATTCGTTATCATTCCATTACTTGTATTTTATTTTTCTTGATGCTCATCCTATAAACTCTTCTGAGGAGACTGTCCATTCTGTCAAATTGATCTTCCAGTTCCTTTGCCTTCTCGGGAAGAATTACGTCATTGGAAAATTGTAACGATTTTATATCTTCTTTCTCATCTATAACTTTTTTCCAAATTCATTCACTTCTTGCTCAGTGTACGGACTGAATAACATCGGGAACAGATTATAACCCTGCAGCACGGCCTTCTCAACTGCTGTTTCCTTAGCATTTTCTTCGACTCTTATAACCGCAGTCTGGTTTCAGTACAAATTGTAGATAAGCTTTCTGTCACTGTATTTTATCACTTCAGAATTTCAAAAAGTGTATTCTAGTCAACATTGTCAAAAGCTTTCTTTAAATCTCCAAAGGCTATGACTGTGAGTTTACTTCCCTTCAGTATATCTTCCATGATACGTCGTAGAGTCAGCACTGCTTCACGTGTGTCCAGTTGTTTTCGTTTTTCTTTCTTTCTTTTTCGAATCGTCATTTTGACTGGTTTGATGCGGCCCATCACGACGCCCTCTCCTGTACCAACCTTTTCACCTCAGCACTTCTAATCTACGTCCACAGTTATTGCTGGATGTATACCAGTCCATGTCTTTCCCTACAGTTTTTGCGCTCTAAGATGCCTCTAGTACCACGGAAGTTCTCCTTGTTGTCTTAACAGATGCCCTATAATACTATCCCTTCTTCTTGCAAGTGTCTTCCACACTTTCCTTTCCTCGCCGATTGTGGAGTAGCTCCAAATTCCTTACCCTACCAGTGCACCTATTTTTCAACATTCTTCTGCAGTACCATATCTCAAATGTTTCTACACTCTTCTGTTCCAGTTACCCAACAGCTCATGTTTTATTACCACACAATTCTGTGATCCAAACGTACACTCTCCGAAATTTCTTCCTCATATTAAGGTATTTCTACGGAACCCAGACTGCTCTTCGCTGGCTCTTACAAGTTTTTCTATTCGTCTGTAAATGTTTTTGTTGTGGTCTTCAGTCCTGAGACTGGTTTGATGCAGCTCTCCACGCTACTCTATCCTGTGCAAGTTTCATCATCTCCCAGTACCTACTGCAGCCTACATCCTTCTGAATCTGCTTAGTGTTTTCATCTCTTGGCCTCCCTCTACGATTTTTACCCTCCACGCTGCCCTCCAATACCAAATTGGTGATCCCTTGATGCCTCAGAACATGTCCTACCAACCGATCCCTTCTTCTAGGCAAGTTGTGCCACAAGCTCCTCTTCTACCCAATTCTGTTCAATACCTCCTCATTAGTTATGTGATCTACCCATCTAATCTTCAGCATTCTTCTGTAACACCACATTTCGAGAGCTTCTATTCTCTTCTTGTTTAAACTATTTATCGTCCACGTTTCACTTCCATACATGGCTACATTCTATACAAATACTTTCAGAAACGACTTCCTGACATTTAAATCTATACTCGATTTTAACAAATTTTTCTTTTTCAGAAACGCTTTCCCTGCCATTGGCAGTCTACATTTATATCCTCTCTACTTCGACCATCATCAGTTATTTTGCTCCCCAAATAGCAAAACCCCTTTACTATTTTAAGTGTCTCGTTTCCTAATCTAATTCCCTCAGCATCACCCGACTTAATTCGACAACATTCCATTATCCTCGTTTTGCTTTTGTTGATGTTCATCTTATACTCTCCTTTCAAGACACTGTCCATTCCGTTCAACTGCTCTTCCAAGTCCTTTGCTGTCTCTGACAGAATTACAATGTCATTGGCGAGCCTCAAAGTTTTTATTTCTTCTCCATTGATTTTAATACCTACTCCGGACTTTTTTTTTGTTCCCTTTATTGCTTGCACAATATACAGATTGAATAACATCGGGGATAGGCTACAACCCTGTTTCACTCCCTTCCCAACCACTGCTTCCCTTTCATGTCCTCGACTCTTATAACTGCCATCTGGTTTCTGTACAAATTGTAAATAGCCTTTCGCTCCCTGTATTTTACCCCTGCCACCTTCAGAATTTGAAAGAGGGTATTCCAATCAACATTGTCAAAAGCTTTCTCTAAGTCTACAAATGCTAGAAACGTAGGTTTGCTTTCCTTAATCTTTCTTTTAAGATATGTCGTAGGGTCAGTATTGCCTCACGTGTTCCAACATTTCTACGGAATCCAAACCGATCTTCGCCGAGGTCGGCTTCTACTAGTTTTTCCATTCGTCTGAAAGAATTCGCGTTAGTATTTTGAAGCTGTGACTTATTGAACTGATAGTTCGGTAATTTTCACATCTGTCAACACCTGCTTTCTTTGGGATTGGAATTATTATATTCCTCTTGAAGATTGTGGGAATTTCGCCTCTCTCATACATCTTGCTCACCAGATGGTAGAGTTTTGTCATGACTGGCTCTCCCAAGGCTGTCAGTAGTTCTAATGGAATGTTGTCTTTTCCGGAGGCATTGTTTCGACTTAGGTCTTTCAGTGCTCTGTCAAATTCTTCTCGCAGTATCATGTCTCCCATTTCATCGTCATCTACATCCTCTTTCATTTTCATAATATTGTCCTCAAGTATATCGCCCAGGTATATACTCCTTCCACATTTCTGCTTTCCCTTCTTTCCTTAGAACTGCTCTTGATATTTATGCAAGTGGTTCTCCTTTCTCCAAAGGTCTCTTTAATTTTCCTGCAGGCAGTATCATATTTGAGACGTTTTTATTCCTTTTTGGCTGCTTCATTTACTGCATTTTTATATTTTCTCCTTTCATCAATTAAATTCAATATTTCTTCTGTTAACCAAGGTTTCTAATAGCCCTTGTCTTTTTACCTATTTGGTCCTCTGCTGCCTTCACTATTTCATCTCTCAAAGATACCCATTCTTCTTCTACTATATTTCCTTCCCCCATTCCTGTCAATAGTTCCCTTATGCTCTCCCTGAAGCTCTCTACAACCTCTGGTTTAGTCAGTTTATCCAGGTCCCATCTCCTTAAATTCCCACCTTTTTGCAGTTTCTTCAGTTTTAATCTACAGTTCATAACCAATACATTGTGGTCAGAGTCCACATCTGCCCCTATAAATGTCTTACAATTTAAAACCTGGTTCCTAAATCTCTGTCTTACCATTATATAATCTATCTGATACCTTTTAGTATCTCCAGGGTTCTTCCATGTATACAACCTTCTTTCATGATTCTTAAACCAAGTGTTAGCTATGATTAAGTTATGCTCTGCGCAAAATTCTATCAGGAGGCGTCCTCTTTCATTTCTTAGCCCCAATCCATATTCACCTACTATGTTTCCTTCTCTCCCTTTTCCTACTCTCGAATTCCAGTCACCCATGACTATCAAATTTTCGTCTCCCTTCACTACCTGAATAATTTCTTTTATCTCATCATACGTTTCTTCAATTCCTTCGTCATATGCAGATCTAGTTGGCATATAAACTTGTACTACTGCAGTAGACGTGGGCTTTGTGTCTATCTTGGCCACAATAATGCGTTCACTATGCTGTTTGTAGTAGCTTACCCGCACTCAAATTTTTTTGTTCATTATTAAATCTACTCCTGCATTACCCCTATTTGATCTTGTATTTATGAACCTGTATTCGCCTGACCAAAAGTCTTGTTCCTCCTGCCACCAAACTTCACTACTTCCCACTATATTTAACTTTAACCTATCCATTTCCCTTTTTAAATTTTCTGACTTACCTGCCCGATTAAGGGATCTGACATTCCACGCGTCGATCCGTAGAACGCCACTTTCCTTTCTCCGGATAACGACGTCCTCTTGAGTAGTCCCCGCCCGGAGATGCGAATTGGAGACTATTTTACCTCCGGAATATTTTACCCAAGAGGACGCCATCATCATTTAATCATACAGTAAAGCTGCATGCCCTCGGGAAAAATTACGGCTGTAGTTTCCCCTTGCTTTCAGCCGTTCGCAGTACCAGAACAGCAAGGCCATTTTGGTTAATGTTACAAGGCCAGATCAGTCAGTCATCCAGACTGTTGCCCCTGCAACTACTGAAAAGGCTGCTGCCCCTCTTCAGGACCCACACGTTTGTCTGGCCTCTCAACAGATACCCCTCCGTTGTGGTTGCACCTACGGTACGGCTATCTGTATCGTTGAGGCACGCAAGCTCCCCACCAACGGCAAGTTCCATGGTTCATGGGGGGGGGGGGGGGGGGGGGGGGGGGGGGGGGGGGGCGTCTGTAAATAAACTGACGGAAAAAAATCACAACACCAAGAAGAAATTTTGCGACGTAAACTTAGGTCGGTAGGCGTATTTCTACATCTGCAAAATGATGTCTGTTCAAATCACTCGAGCTACATAAGAGTTGCGCTGATAGTGCCACTACGAGGATGCAAATCAGGTTTGCTTTAAATATACGCCTTAACGCTCGTGCGCATGAGTTACCTTTGAGATTTGATATGGTGAGTTTATGTTAGTCAAGAATGCCTTTAATGCGTCAAAGACGCCATTATGAACACCTCTCTGAGTGTGAACAAGGTCGGAAAATATGGCACTAGAAGGTGGCTGTTCGTTCTGCAACACTGCAGAAAGTTTTGACAGGAATGTGCCTCTATAAATTACTGCTGGGCTCGGTGGTCACGAGAATGTACAGTCGCAAGAACAACGGGCTCCGGACGGCCATGTGGCATTACCGGCAGGCAAGACCATCATCTTCAGAGTATGGCTCTGGCTCATGGTACTGCATCTACAGCAGCAATTAGAACAGTAGTTGACACCACAGGGAGACAACAAACTGTTACAGATCGGTTATTTCAAGCACAGCTTCGAGCCAGACTTTCTGTGAGCGTGCATTCCACTGACCCAAAACGACCGACATTTGCCACTTCAATGGTTTCAAGCGAGAGCTCATTGGAGGGCAGGGACGACGTATGTTGGGTTTCCAGATGACAGCTGGTTCTAGTGCCACTGATGACCATGTGTTGATTAGAAGGAGACCAGCTGATGGCCTGCAACCAATCGGTCTGCTTGCGAGACACACTAGACATACACCTCTAGTGATGTTCTGCGGTGCGGTTTCATATGACAGCAAGAGTACTCTCGTGGTTATCCCACGCAACCTAACTACAAAATTGTACTTCAGTCTGGTGGTTTGGTCTGTTGTGCTGCAATTCGTGAGCAGCATTTCAGGGAGTGTTTTCCAACAGGATGACACACGTATACAGCGGTTGTAGCCCAATATTCTCTACAGAGTTCCGACATGTTGCCTCCGCCTGCTCGGTTACCATATGTGTCTTCACTAGAACATGTATTTGACAACTCCAGCGTCAAACACAAACCGCATTAACCGTCCCTGTATTGACCGACTAAGTGCAACAGGCATGGAACTCCATACCACAAACTGACATCCGACACCTGTGCAACGCAATGTGCTACTGCACGCTTGCATTCAAATTCTGGCAGTTACACCAGTTGTTATTGTACCAGAACTTCATATTTTCAATAGCTTATCTCGGGATTTATTAACCTGTGATCTTGCAATGTTAATCACTTAAATATGTTACCTAGAGAAATGCATTCCCGAAATTTCGTTATCCTATATTCATTACTTTTTGTGTTGCAATTTTTTCTGTCAGTTTAATTAGTGTATTTATTCTGTAATTATTACTCACTAGACCCGCAATTTTCTGCTACACCTTTTCCTTCTGGATGCCACTTCAGTCTGGTTTGCAGTACTATAGATTGCGAGGCTTGGAAGAAAACATTGAGAAGCAGGCAGCCATAATCTTTTGGTCGGCAACTGTCGAATGTTCATCTGTCTCTGTCTTCATCAGCATTAACTACCAGAAATGTGCCATCGTCATTTCAGCACAAAATAACTGGTAGGCTATAAATTATGCCTAAATTACAAACGGATTAAAATTCACTAATGAGTACGAGGGGAGAAGCTGCGTTTTTTTTATAATATTTTTCTCGGTTGTTCACAATGGAAGCACTTTCGTGGAATAATACGGCATCCAGATGATGGAAACATATTCACCTATACTCCACAAACCACCTGATGATGTGTGGCGGAGAGTTTTTCATATAGCACAGTCAGTCCCACTGTTCCGGTCACGAATGGTGCGCTGGAAGAAAGATTGTTGGTAATCCGCCAAGTGAACGTGAATCTAATATCACCTTCAAGTTATTTTTGTGTGACCTACGTAGAATAAAGCAAAATACTGGTTGACTTTTCCGGGAAAGTACGCTCTCTTAATTTGAACAGTAAGCCACTTCGTGATACACAACGCCGATCTCGTAGATTTAGTCACTGGATTTAGTTGCACATCTCTGTAACGTTTTCGCGCTTACTAAACGAACTTCTGACGGACTTCTTTACTTCCTGTATCAGTGTGGGCATCAAACTGAAGACTAATATTCATAAGCCTAATATTCATGTATCGGTCTGAGAAGAGATTTGTAAGCTACCTCCTTCGTGAATCGACTACAATACCTCAAGAAAGAATTTGTCTAGCATCAGCCTTTTGTGTGACAGATTCTTTTGTGATCGTTCCACTAAAACATCTCTATATGTATCCAAAATATTTGAATGGGTGTGACTCTTTCCAGTCATTTTTTGGCAATATTGTAATCGCACAGCAACTTGTTTTAGCGCCTACTTGTGGCCAATATGCTACATTCTACATCTGCATCTACATGGATACACAACAAATAGAATTTAAGTGCCTGGCAGAGGGTTTCTCGCACCAACTTCACAATAATTCTTCATTATTCCAAAGTCGTACAGTGCGCGGAGAAAAGGAACACCTATATCTTTCGGTGCGAGCTCTGATTTCCCTTTATTTTATTGTGGTGATCGTTTCTTCCTATGTAGTTCGGCGTCCACAAAGTAGTTTCGCATTCAGATGAGAAAGTCGGTGACTGAAATTTCGTGGAAAGGTTCCGCCGAAAAGAAAAACGCCTATGTTCTAATGAGTTCGCTCTAATCCTGTATAATTTCAGTGACACCCTCTCCCTATTTCACTATGATACAAAACGTTCTGCCCTTCTTTCAACTTTCCCGATGTACTCCGTCAACCCTATCTGATAAGGATTCCGCACCACGCAATAGTATTCCGAAAGAGGACGGACAAGCGTAGTGTAAACAGTCTCTTTAGTAGATCTGATACATTTTCTAAGTGTTCCGCCAGTAAAACGCAGTCTTTAGTTAGCCTTCCCCATGACATTCTCTATGTTTTCCTTACAATTTAAGTTGTTCATACTTGTGTTTCCTAGGTATTTAGTTGAATTTACGGCCTTTAGATTTGACTGATTGATCGTGTAACCGCAGATTAACGGATTCCTTTTAGCACTCATGTGGATGACCTCACACTTTTCGTTACTTAGGGTCAATTGCCAGTTTCCGCACTATAGAGTTATCTTTTCTAAATCGTTTTCCAATTCGTTTTGATCTTCTAATGACTTTACTAGTCGATAAATGACGGCGTCATCTGCAAACAACCAAAGACTGCTGCTCACATTGTCTCCTAAATCATTTATATATATGAGGCCATAAGACTACCTTGGAGAACGCCATAAATCACGTCTATTTTACTCGATGACTTTCCGACAATTACTACGAAGTATGAACTCTCTGAAAGGAAATCACGAATCCAGTCACATAACTGAGATAATATTCCATAAGCGCGCAATTTCACTATAAGCCACTTGTGTGGTACAGGGTCAAAAGCTTTCTGGAAATATAGAAATACGGAATCAATTTGAAATCTCTTGTCAATAGCACTCAACACTCAACACTTCGTGTGAGTAAAGAGTTATTTGTGTTCACAAGAACAATGTTTCCTGAATTCGTGTTGAGTGTGGTTCAATTCACCGTTTTCTTCGAGGTAATTCATAATGCTCGAACACGACATATGTTCCAAAATCGTGCTACATATCGACGTTAATAATATGGCCCTGTGATTTAGTCGATTAGTCATATTACCTTTCTTGAATATTGGTGTGACCTGTGCAGCTTTCCAGTATTTTGGTGCGTGTTTTTCGTCAAGCGAATGGCTGTATATGACTGCTAAGTATGGAGCTATTGCGTCAGCATACTCCGAAAGGAACCTAAGTGTTATATAGTCTGGACCGGAAGACTTGCTTTTGTTAATTGATTTAACTTACTTCTCTACTCCGACGATATCTACTTCCACGTTACTCATGTTGGCAGCTGTTTTTTTCTTTACGACGTGCTACGCAAAATTTCCGAGAACATCTTCATAAAGACATAATATTTACTTTCCATTGCCACTTTCACAAAAGTCCGTCGTTGCTTGTATGCGAAGCATCCAGCCAATTTTCCATTGTTGAAAGCGTTACTGGATGTCTGGTCGTTGAACTGTGTTCCAAATTAGTGGCTATTCCCCTTGGATCTCTTATAGCGAGTCAAAACGCAGCCCTTTCAAATTCAGTTCCATTTTCCGGAAGGGGCTATAACAGGTGAGTTGAGTGGGTGAGAGGTACTTGTTATGAGGTTTTTGCCGGGAACGGCTCTGTAAAGAGAGAGGTACGTGCTGCAGCATTGTCGTGATGCGGCAATCAGTCTTTGTTTCTCCTTTCTTCTCAGTCTCCTAAAAACATCGTAGCAGGATTTGCCTATGACTGACCGCATGGAAGAAGTCTCGTACGGACAGTTCTCTGGACATCGAAAGAATCATTAGCATTCACGTGGTGTTACTGCGTATTGGCGCATTCATTTAGGCCTCTGACGGATGGCGTCATCCACTGCGAAAATTGCTGTTACATTTCAGGGTCATAGCCGTATATCCATGAATCGTCCGGCAGCTAGGACCCTGCATGGCTCAAACTGTTGTTTGCTGTTCAGTGCACACCTGAGCAGAGCTGTGTCATTGGTCGGCTTTCATTCGCCTCAAGTTCAATACATCAGCTACTATGCGTTCACGTATCCTGCGTGACACACTAACTATTTCACAACTACTATAGATTGTCGGCCTTCTCTCAATTTGAACCACTCTATGCACTTTCCCTATCGTTACTAGAGTTGTGCATGATGAGGGCCAGCCCAAGTGTTTATCATCTTCCGCAGATCCCATACATATTTATATCGCTTGAACCTTCATATGTTCCTGCTTGGCTCAGTGCTTGCCCACCAAAGTCTCAGTTAGCTTGCGGTGAGATTCAGCTGCATTTCTCAAGAGTCATTCATTTAGAAATTCGCAGACGCAGTAGAACGTGGGGTAAGGAAATCAGCAACAACGTTTACACCAATGCATTCACAGTGTCACGTGGAAGACTGGCATTTGACAGATACAACTGGAGGCACCTGGAGGCGGCAATTTATAGTCTCACCTGTTCGGACACAACAATGATATTCTTCGAAATTTGGGGTACTACGTGGCTTAGGTGATACTAACAGCGAATTATTAAAATACCGCAGAGTCATTTTTAAACTAAGATTTTTATATGTCCTAAATTTATGCTGGGAGAAAGCGAGAATACCGGGAATAAGGTCAACAGCTGTACTATACTCAATTTTTAAGAAAGAAGATCGAAAAGACTATAATGGTGACTGGGGAATAAGCGTTTTAACAGTTGGATATTAGGTATATGCAAACAATTTAACTCTATTGTTAAAAACAATAGCCAGAATAGATTTTAAGTTTGGATTTTGAAGATATTGATAAGCAAAGATAGAGAATTTTATAATGTGACGAACATAGCTCTTATCGCCTATGTCTAGACGTTAAGAGGTCAACACTCTGGCCAATATTGTAGCAAATAGAATTCTCGACACTGTATACGAACGTTGAAAAGATTATTCAGTGAAACTAAATTAGTTATAAAAGTGGGGAACAAAATATGTAAGAATGACATTACGACTAACCAAGCAGATAAAGATGGTTGCAGTCTTTCCCCCCTTTCTGCTCAGTTGTACATATATGTAGATATTTCAACATGTCCGTAGAAAATAGAAAAGTAATAACTGATGGTTGGAACTCTTTCGACACATCGAAATTAAACACATAACCAATTTGTAGTTGCCCACACACTTCTTTATTACAAACATACCGGTCTTATGAAATTAACAGTAGCAACCATTATAGAAATTGGCTTGCCTTATACAACAACATATTTTTCAAAATTATCTCTACCAAATTTCATTAATTAAAACACTGTTCATAAAAGATGAGTAAACTAAATCACACAAACTTCATGACATAGATGGAACTGTTTTTCACATGACACACATCAAAACTCTGACTACTTCCAACAGCCAAAGAACGCATTAAGTCCAACAAACTCAGACCTTTCAAAATTTGCTTAACCAACTTTCATTAAATAAACAATATTCACAAAACCATTATTAATAAAATATAACTGCCATAACTAATCCTCACAAGATTCATAACTTACAGCGAAACTGTTTTTCATGTAATTCACATCAAAACGCAAAAACTACTTCCACAACTAACGGCGTACATTAAATCCAACAAATACACTACTGGCCATTAAAATTGCTACACCAAGAAGAAATGCAGGTGATAAACGGGTAACCATTGGACAAATATATTATACTAGGACTGACATGTGATTACATTTTCACGCAATTAGGGTGCATAGATCCTGAGGAACCAGTACCCAGAACAACCACCTCTGGCCGTAATAACAGCCTTGATACGCCTGGGCATTGAGTCAACCAGAGCTTGGATGGCGTGTACACGTACAGTTGCCCATGTAGCTTCAACACGATACCACAGTTCTTTAAAAGTAGTGACTGGCGTATTGTGACGAGCCAGTTGCTCGGCCACCATTGACCAGACGTTTTCAGTTGGTGAGAGATCTGGGGCATATGCTGGCCAGGGCAGCAGTCGAACATTTTCTGTATCCAGAGAGGCCCGTACAGGACCTGCAACATGCGGTCGTGCATTATCCTGCTGAAATGTAGGGTTACGCAGGGAGCGAATGAAGCTTAGAGCCACGGGTCGTAAAACATCTGAAATGTAACGTCCACTGTTCAAAGTGTCGTCAATGCGAACACGAGGTGGGTGAGACGTGTAACCAGTGGCACCCCATACGATCACGCCGGGTGATACGTCAGTATGGCGCTGACGAATGCACGTTTCCAATGTGGGTTCACCGCGATGTCGCCAAACACGGATGCGACCATCATGATGCTGTAAACAGAACCTGGATTCATCCGAAAAAATGACGTTTTGCCATTTGTGCACCCAGTTTCGTCGTTAAGTATACCATCGCAGGCGTTCCTGTCTGTGATGCAGCTTCAAGGGTAATCGTAGCCATGGTCTCCGAGCTGATAGTCCATGCTGCTGCAAACGTCGTCGAATTGTTCGTGCAGATGGTTGTTGTCTTGCAAACGTCCCCATCTGTTGACTCAGGGATCGAGACGTGGCTGCACGATCCGTCACAGCCATGCGGATAAGATGCCTGTCATCTCGACTGCTAGTGATACGAGACCGTTGGGATCCAGCACGGCGTTTCGTATTACCCTCCTGAACCCACCGATTCCATATTCTGCTGACAGTTATTGGATCTCGACCAACGAGAGCAGCAATGTCGCGATACGATAAACCGCAATCGCGGTAGGCTACAATCCGACCTTTATCAAAGTCGGAAACGTGATGGTACGCATTTCTCCTCCTTACACGAGGCATCACAACAATGTTTCACCAGGCAACGGCGATCAACTGCTGTTTGTGTATGAGAAATCGGTTGGAAACGTTCCTCATATGAGTACGTTGTACGAGTTGCCACCGGCGCCAACCTTGTGTGAATGCTCTGAAAAGCTAATCATTTGCATATCACAGCATCTCCTTCCTGTCGGTTAAATTTCGTGTCTGTAGCACGTCACCTTCGTGGTGTAGCAATTTTAATGTCCAGTAGTGTACAAATCTTTCAAAATTTTCTTAGCCAACTTTCATTAATTAAAGCAATATTCATAAAACCACAATTAAATCTCAGACACGCTTCAAATAACATAGAAACTGGTTTTCATGTAAGTCAGGACCCGACTAGGAACATTAATCCACTTACGTCCAATAAGCTCAGTTATTTCCACAATTGGTCTTAAAATTTCTGACAAATTAACAGTATTGTAATACATTCAATATAATAATAACATATGAAATTGTCTTAACATGGGACCACTTCAACTTTACGATAAATTGGTGATGGACGCGAGGTTCTAACAGATACAGGAGATGCACAGATCAGAAGGTGAAATAAAACTATACTCAACTTTGATCTACAAGAAAGCTTGCGGAAAACCACAACGCTGCACCGGTAAAATGGAATTACCGCACGGTAACAACGTAACCATAGACACCGATACAGATCCTGAATTTTCGCTCTTCCACAGTGATACACCGACCGGAGCTTGCTCGCGTCGACCACCGCCAATTATCTGAAATATAAACACATCAGCGGCAGACAACATTGTGACGCAACATATACACAAGGATCTTAACCCATCCAATTATCAATAAACCTTTAATTCTACGCGGCACAAATGAACCTTAAGCAGGATTAACATACGTGATAGTGGGTCTTAAGATTTGATTACACAGCCTCTAAAACAACAAATAAAATAATAAAATAGAAAATGAATTAGGGAAAATATTTCGGCCCGGTTCCGAACGCCAGGCAAAAAACTTACGCACTACTTGGTATGCATTAAACGCGGCTTCATGTCTATTGGTTGTGCGTCACTAGCACTCCCTTAAATGCCGTCAACATGTCAGGCAGCAAGGTCAAAGGTAACTGAAACAGCCAACATAGTTTTCAGTGCACAAGGGTATTCAATTATCACGAACAGAACCCACCGGTGAACACTTCGACGACTCCAGTTCACTGACTTTGCATCACATGCAAGATACATGAAGGAGACCTGTCCTTCACATATCCAAGAAACCCCAATCACCGTCGGCAGCGGATCTGCATTACAACGGCTATACACGCCGCTGCAGCGGCCCACGCTCCTTCGCCGAACCGACTCGGCCACTCGCCACGCTGCATTCAGGCACAACGCCAGACGTGGCTGTCGCTGGCGCAGCTGATACCCGAACTGAAGACCCAGGCAGCGCGCGCGCCGCAGTTAAATAGCCATCCGTCGAGGTTACGAAGCCACGCAGGCATCGAAAATCGACTCAGACGATCGTGATGAGAATCGATGGAGACTGGCACCAGCGGCGCACCAGCTCAATGACATTTAGAGGAGACTAACAGGTACGACCAGAAATTGTGATAGAAAATAAAATAATCAAGCAACTAAGCCATCTGAACTATGTGGGCTGCGAAATTTCTATTGTTCATGATAAATATTTAAAGACATTAAAACAGTCATTCCAGATCACAAATAGCGCTTCTAAATTCAATTTTTGTCACGATACTACTTTAGTTTGCATGTTGCCCCACACAGTGGCAGAAAGGCAAGCTACTTTGAAGCGAACATGCTTAATACGGAGCATTGGTCATAACGTCCGAAAGAACAGGCACCACATAAATTATTAGGACGAGGACGGCCAATGAGCGCAGAAGCACACCAAGATTGATCCCTTCAGTGCAGATGCACACCATGCTCAAACCTTTGAGGAAATCGCTGAAATGCCGCGAGTAATGAGAATAGTGGGGCAGTACATCCGTAGTGTGTGTATAAGTTGATATTTTGGATCTGACAGTAGCCGTGCTAGGGTAGTCTATGCAGTTGCACTGACCAATGCTGTCCCGATGGCACAATGGTCAACACATCTGCCTAGTAAGCAGGAGTGCCAGGTTCAAATCCCAGTCTAGCACAAAATTTCAACTTTCTTTATCGATTTAAATCATTGCCCATTAGCAGCCCATGTCTTCAATTCCCTTGTATTCATAGTAGCCGCAGGATCAGACATGTCCGAAAGAACAGACACCACATTTACCTCGGAAATGAAATTCCTCAAATCAGTTAAAGAATGTAAACTAGAAAAATATTTAAGGAACGATGATATTAGAAAAGATCTTAAAATATTTGGGGTAATTGAGAAAGACCGACTCGTATAAGCAGAAATAGATAGACCATGTAGACAGATTGCCGCAAGGCAAATACACTAAAGAAACTTTGGTACACGTACGCAGAGGGTTAAGGGAAGTAGGTCGGCCCTGATGTAGATGATGAGACCTCGTATGAGAAAGAAAGATGGGGAACGAATGTGTCGTTAAAGTGCCGGTGATTTCCCCTCAGTTCTGAGGGTCATTCTCTCCAATTCAAGTGACCGATTCGACATTAGACAGGCACATCTGTCACACAGAACTGCGACGCTGCTGCTGAATGTAACACTCTCTAACTCCTCCCCCCCCCCCCCCCTCCATCTACCCATTCCGGCATACGGTTCCTCGTCGGTAGACCTACCCCTGCTTATGCACACACAGTTGCAAACACGCTCGAACCCTCAACGCGTATGTGTGTGGCAGGCACTAGCCATTTCGCTGCGGACCGCTTGTGCTCAAATTATTTCCGCCCTCTCCGGGGAACCATTCAGAAAGTTGTAAGCGCCGTTGCCGCGATCCTGTCCACGCGCGTCCCGTCCTCTCTTATTCTTCCCTCTCACACGCACGCGCGTGGCGGGCGCGCTCCCCGGCCGTTATAGAGAGATATAAGACAAACGCAACTCGCGAGCGTCGCCGGGCAGCGCGAGCGGGGTCGGGGTTTCCCCGGGCTGCGTATTTGCGTTTTATTATTGCGGCAGTCGGCGGGCCCGCGCGCCGATTTAACGAGGCGATGATGGCGCCGGCCCGGGGATTTGTCTGCCTGCGCCGCGAGCAGATGGCGCGGCTCCCAGCGCTGCTCAGGGGCACCCAGCGTGTGTGGGTGGGTGGGGCACGTCTTCTATCGTTTGCCCGCAGACCGCTGCCATTGCCGGCGATCAGACTGACGGGCCCCTATCTCGCGGCGACCCGCCGATTGCCTGCCCAGATAAGTGAAGGAAATCTGGGGGTAGAGGTGCCCCCTCCCTCTTCTTCTTCCTCTTTCCTCTTCCCCCTCCATGTCTCACCCCCCCCCCACCCTCCCACACACACACACACACACGTTCGTGCTCGTGCTCTGCTGAGGAACAAAATTTGTGCCGCGGAGGAGAATCGGATATGGGGCCAGAGAAAGACGGAAGAGGAGGAGGAGAACGAAGCCGACGAAACCAAAAGACGGACGATAGCGATTTCCGGTGGCAGGAACACCATCCCATCTGCTTTGGAAACATCGTGTGCCCGTTTGCGAGTACAGTCTCGAGCTCGTACAAGGTCATAGCTTTCAGTTTCTTAGTGTTGTGGTTATCGTGAAAGTGCTTGTAGTAACTACATTCCAAACCAGTTCTTTATTGCCTGTTCGCGATCAGACCTATAAAGAACGTCGACCACACCACGTGACATAGTAGAGACTTCATGTGCTGCAAGGTTCTATTTTGGATCCCCCAGTTTATCTGATATACATAAATGACGTTCCATTTTCTTTGTCAGAAGGAGCACCATTTATCCTTCTGCAGAAAGAATAGGATAGGAAGAGATGGTGTAATGAGCCACTTTTTTTTGTCCTTATTGCCAGAATTCCTTTTCTGTCGACTTCAAACTTGCTGGAAACATACGACTACTGTGACATGTCTTTCATTTATTTACCATATAATTTATGAGATCTTATGCATGACACAAAAAAGTTGTTTGTTTAATGGAACCTTGCACAATCTCCGAAAAACTGTGCTGGTAATATGAGCAACATGAAATATTTCCAGAATGAGATTTTCACTCTGTAGCGGAGTGTGCGGTGATATGAAACTTCCTGGCAGATTAAAACTGTGTGCCCGACCGAGACTCGAACTCGGGACCTTTGCCTTTCGCGGGCAACATGAAAAAAATTCAAAAAATTACAATAAAGCCGCTTCTCTTAAATCAGTGCAGAATCTTCTTGAAGACCAACCCGGTTTCTGCTGCCTCTTCTCGTACTTTGCTCGATGGTGACATTTAAGTTCTTTTCATAAATGGTTCGTCCCAAACCTTTTTGTTTTTAATCCTCTGATAGGCGTTAACTTTTTACAGGGCTTCTACAACACAAAATTAAAGAGAAGTTCCTTAGTGTTTTTAATTTCTGCGCTCTTTTATTGGGTATTAAAATGGCCAGCAGCATAGGGGCTCATAAATCGAACGCCGCCATCTTGTAAACAAACCTTTATTATTGTCTAAAGTTTAAAGTGAAATGTTAGCACTGGAACATAACACTTGAAACACGTGTTATTGCAAGGAAAACATCGTAATGAATATTTCCATGGGCTTAACTGTAGTAATACTGGAAATAAACCGCTACTTCTAAATGTTACTGTCAGCAGTGTAAAGAAATTAATCTCACTTCCCACTGAAAAACTACCTGTTTTATCAGGACACTCTACAGAATTAACTAGAAACTAGCAATTGATACATTCACCACCATAATAAGCGGCTTTGTTTGTTAGATTTAAGGAGCCAAAATTACTAGGAGGGGCGAAGATACCACCATTATCAGCCCAGTCCTCTTACTGAAAGGGAAACTAACAAAATAATAAAAAATGGTTAGATTTTTCAAGGCAATTTTGATAGTAATCAGTAAATATGATTCAAAAGTACATGGATACTCATGTCAGAGTATATTAAACGTATGGTAGATACTGGATGATAAAATATCTTTCACTTGGGGCACTCCATCTATCTGTCAGATTGGGTTAAAAGTTTTATAGGTAATGTGTTGCAGTTATAGGCAGGATGTAAAACTATTTGATGGGGCATTCCTTCTGCTCCACTGAGGAGGATAATCACACATATTCTTAAAAGGGATGTTTAAGGTTATTTTGTACTTAATATTTACTCTTCGATAAATCAGAATTTCATAATTTTTGCTATGTTACAGCTGCATAAAATGCGCATCGTCGTCCTCTTTCCATATCACAGAGATGAATCATCGTGGGATTTACGTAATGGAAGAAAATACTCTCTCAGCCAGCTTTCCTAAGCCGGAACCATCGCTCCTCGATCAGCGTCACAATAGTGACAGCACGAGATTTGTCCACCAAAAAAGAAGAACAGTCTCCACAGAATGGAGAATCCAACCTGCATATGCTGCGTAGCAGTCAGACGTGATGGCTGTTTACCTTCTACCTATACACTAGGATATACGAAAAAAAAGCTCAAAAGGGACGAGACCTTAGTAGTTCGACACTCACGGAGCAGAAACAGCGTCGTGTTTCGTCTTTTCCGAACGCTGTCTCGTGCTGGGACTATTTCAGTATTTTTTATTCTCATTGCTGTTTGTGTAAACTGCAGGCGCGGCGATACTATACTGTAGTCGATTGTAAAAGAGGTATCTCAAGTCAAACAGAGGTTCGTATTTATAAACGATTTTCTTGTCTACTGGTAGACGGACACTTATCGTATAGCCGGCCGCGGTGGTCTAGCGGTTAAGGCGCTCAGTAGGGAACCGCGCGACTGCTACGGTCGCAGGTTAGAATCCTGCCTCGGGCATGGATGTGTGTGATGTCCTTAGGTTAGTTAGGTTTAAGTAGTTCTAAGTTCTAGGGGACTGATGACCACAGATGTTAAGTCCCATAGTGCTCAGAGCCATTTGAACCATTTTTCTTATCGTATAGGCAAGTGTGGGATGGAAATGATAGCGGGTTTCCTGAAATGACCAGTTACCAATACTGAAAAAAAAACCAATGAAGTCAAGCCATAGCTTCTAGATTGAAAACTAAACACCTACCATTTCAAATACGATAGCTAGCTGTCAGGCGGTCCATAAGTAAAAATTATCAATATACCGTGACGATAGCTATGTGTTTACTACCATTTTGTTTCGTTTGCCAAGTGCGGTAAATATGCCTACGAATCTAACGTCGTGTGTATAGATTATCGTTAATTTCATATGTTTAGTTTTAACAACGGCTATCTACATACACACTTTTTCATTGTATTATCAATTCCGGAATGGCCAATGGCTATGATGCGTAATTTTGTATACGATGGTCCCATATATAAATTTCAAATTGAAATGTGCCGTACTTTTTTTCTACTACTGCAGTGTCGGATTAATATCAATATGCGTCCACTGTCAGTAGACATCTGTTGTTGCATAATACATTTAGTATGCGTATGCGTCTTTTGTTAGGCCACATGATCTTAATTTACTTCAAAACGTTAAAGTTGATCAATATTTTCTAATGACAGTTATTGTAAGACGTACGTGAACACCAATATTGACAGATATTCACGCGTACTTATTTCACTCTTCGTATGAAGTCCTATGTTGTTGTATCGTGGCTTAATAAGAAGACACGGTGGGCTCCATAGCACGTTGTAAAGGGTTTGAAGAGTTTAATCTGGTCTCGAGTAGGTGCTAAGTCTGATCCAATTTCAGGGATAGGCTGCAAATACTATGTAAGCGACAACGTTCAATACAGAGTATCATTTCATCTCCTTCAGACAGTTAGTCCTGTAAATGCATGAAACAGTATTTGTGTCAAATGAAGAAATAAAGTTGTCTATTTTGATTGTGTGTACAGGCCTTAATTAGCCATTTCATACAGAATGGAACAGGATTCTAATTTTTGAACCTTAACGCCATTTTATTGTAAGAAATGGTAAAAAAAGGACTTGAGATGATTATCAGAGTTCTAAAATAATTGTTTTGTACATTATATGTGACACTTTTCAAAGGAACCTTAAAAACAAAGTACAGGATCACAGACAGTTTCCTGCTACTTTGTAATCTCCGAGTCAGAATTAAAACTGCAATTTCTAGCAGAATCTGTTAGTTTGAGGTAACATTATAAAGTGTTTAACTTATATATTTATTGCGTATTTTTGTTGCTTTGACTAACGTTTCTTTGCGGTGTTGTTTTATCTGTTGCTTCAGCGATGTCATAGTGACATAGCTTTTGCACATCTAGAGTTAGTTTAAAAGATGAATCACAGCAATAAACAATACAATGAGAACGTGGTTTCTGTTATGGATTTCAGCACTGCTCGCGACTGATATCATTTAAGTATTGCACTGATATTTACGAACTGTTTCCATTGATTATCAGTTGCGCAATTTAAAGCCATATTGACTGTGACTGTTTCAAAAATAAAAACTTTTTCAGATACCGCTGCCAGTCACAAAATTTGTTGATATTTAATGAAGCAAAATGTTTCCTTGCACAAATCTCATCTTCAGGCTATAGCAGTAATGTGTCTGTGTATACTTTTGTTCAATGTTTTGTATTGCCATTGTAGCGTGAAGGTAAGGTTGATACCTCGAAACATCTTGCTTCATTAAATAATTTGGAAGTTAACAAATCTTGTGACTGATAGTGGTGTCTGAAAAACCTGTACATAAAAAACAGCGATTAAAAATTGTAGTGAAGACTGCGTTTATTTAATAATCGTATGATTAAGTATTTACTAAATAGCCACAGATAACACAGCTGCAGTTGTAATGTCTGTTTTGAACACTATAAACCCACACTCTTCTTTGTTCATAACTAAGGAATTTTAAATCGCTTTTGAGAAATTGTGACAATAGATGGAATCGTGTTGAATTCCTTATATTTCAATTCTGCTAACTTATCCATAATTTAGGCAATATTTTGAAGTTCAAAAATCCTTTATTCTTAATGAGATAAATAAGCTCAGTAGTACTGCTACATCTCTCGTGACTGGATATTTTTACGGGAAGTGTTTCAACCAGGGAAGTGTTAGAAAAATGTATCTCAGATGGTGCTTCGTTTATAATGACCTCAACGGGACGTTAATACATTCAGTTCTAATGTACAAGTCAGTTTAACAGAGCTAAGCGCTAGTACGTTGAACACTTGCCTCAAGGAATTCATAGCTCCTGTAACATGCGATGAACACATTTCTTAATAGTGACGGATGACCACATCAAACGTGTTTTTTATCTCAGTTATGAAAGGACTCTCTTCGGGGAAAGAGAGTGAGGAACAGCCATGTTAAAGCACTGGACTGTGGTTAACTAGAGAGAACCAAGCTGGTCGTAAGTATAGTAACTCACTGTCAGGATTAGAAAATAAAGCACCACAAAATACACCGATGATACAAAACACTATGACCACTGCCCATCGCGACACCGAATGCCGTCTGGGGACGCAGCCCGCACATAACACGATAATGAAGATATGTAAGCGGAGCAAAACGCCTGGGCCGCAAATGGGGAAATGGACTGACATAAGCGAGACTGACAAAGAAACGACGGAAATTCATCCATTACATCTCTATCTAATATTTCGGCTTTATATGTTCCTGCCAACTTTAAGGTGAGCCGACTGAAGTTACAGTACGTTACAGTAGCTGTTCCGTCGTTTAACCTTAGAAAACGCAAGTGCCAGAGACGTTGATCGCCGGGAAATGGTATGCATAAATTGAATCTGTATCTACGGTGTTCATCCATAATGGATGTCGATGTGTCATCATCAGCTGCACTGTACCGACGTCTTTGTGTGTTTATTAAAGAAAGCGCAGTATTCCACCATTTGCTTAGATTGAAACCGCCATTTTTGTTAATTAAAGTTTTCGCCAAAAGAATTTCAACTGTGTCTTTCACCATCGGGCCCCATAAAGATGAAGTCGACGCAGGAATTTCGACATTTGCGTGCGGCATAGAGTGACCAGTCGTGGCTATTTAGTAAATAGTCACATATCTAAACTCTTCTCTAATAATTCTCTGTCTCTGATCTTATCACATTCTGCAACAATTACTTCTATGTTGTCAGAATTTTCAAAATATCAACGCCAGTCCCTTCTACTTACGTTACTTTTCATCACAATGAGACACCATTTCTTCCCTCCTACATAAAGCTTCTCCTTCACCTGTCACTACTTCAACACTTATCAGCCAAATTTCTTCTATTCCGTATAAAGCTTCTTCTGCCTGTATATCTTTCCACTTCTGTTACTTTTTCCACATTTACAATTCTTTCTCCACATTATTCTATAGGTTCCTCATTAGTACTGCAGTGTTCATTTACATTACGATCTCGCTCTAAAAATGTACAATTAAAATTACGTTCCTCGTCATTACAGTTACCGTATTTTCTTTCACAAAACGTCTACTAAGCTTCCATGAAAACACATATCCTTACTTCACCCCTCTTCTCTTATTTGTCTTTTCTTACTGTACCAGCACTACAATGTTCTATTTGTTGTCTTCTTACAGAGGGTTTTGCTAACGGACTTAACCTACGTTTTAGCAGTCTGCAACCACTAGCACCCTTACAGACTGTTATTAATTTTCCTCTTCCGTCTTTAACCCTGGCATTACGTTCTGTTGGCTACCTATAACGCTGTTCTGCACGTTCAGGTGATTGTGGACGTTGGTAATGATCAATCCTTCCGCTGAAATTATATTTACTTCCAGCTGAGCCTCCTCGTCCAGTGTACCTAAGCTCTGTAGTTATTTGATCACTATATTACTATTCTACTCAGATCAGTTATTTTGTTCGTATATTGTTTAATAGGAGGTCTAGAATCTCAGTTCCTCTAAAATCTCTATTCCCTTCCTCCTTCTGTAGATGCGTTACTCTCTCCAAATAACGAATAAATTTATCGTCCTCTCTATGTACAGAAATTATTACTTTTTCTCCAGCATGAAGGCAAATTCTCAGTTTCCATAACAGTCCGCTCAGTTTCCAATTTAGAACTCAGATATGACAGAGTTGTCACCCACTTCTGCGCAAACCTCTTAATAGAATTTTCTTGGGGCTGTATTTCTGACGTAACCAAAATTTATTCACCACTTCCACTATTACTGTTTAATCCAATACACCTCAATGAAAGCTTGTTTAACACTTTTCTTGGTGCCATATTGTTACCCACTTCTGTACAAACCTCTTAACAGAACCTTTCTTGCTGTTGCATTTCTCACGTGGCCAAAAGTTATTCACCCCTTCCACTTTTTCTGTTTACTCAGTTCACCTCAATGATAGCTTGTTTAAAAATTTTCATGCTGCCACATTTATCTACCTCTACGTTCTCCCATGGACTTTGACACTATCAAGGCTATCTTCTGCTTATCGTTCCATGACCTAGGCAGTACATCCTCAGAACCACTTAGGGTGGATGCTTTTATTGGCCTCAAATCTAAAATATTATCTGTGCATAACATAAACAATTTCAGATGAATCTGTAGCACTATTATCTATAACATGACCATTACCATTACTTAAATTTTGTTCAACTCTACAGTCATCTTCATGCTAGTTATCACTTACAGCTTTCCTTAATAGGGTTAAATTAGTTTCCAAGTTAATAACTCTTACCACCACTTGCACACCAAACAGTTAACACTTACACCTTCTATCCTTAATTTTATTTTCCAAAATTTTATGTTCAGTATTATGTTGTTTTTCAACATTATTTACTTGTACCTGCAATTTTCTAAATCAGCATTGATTGTTCCACAAATTGTTTTCCATTTTCAGTAGCTTGCACTATACGGTTTGTAAACGCACTTTCCACTGTGACAATACTACCATTACGTTCATTTTATGCTGACAAATTTGACCCTGCAAACTATCATTAATTTGTGATGCATAAGTTTTCAATGAATGTCTTGAATTAGAAATTTTAATAGCAGTTTTCCGCTGAATTTCAAGTTTAAAATTCTTTCACTTATCATCAAATTCTACTGACTGTTGAATAAACCCTTGGTTAAAATCAGAACCAAATCCATTTATATTAGAATCCATTACATTCATTTTATTATTAACGTCCCTTGTTTGTTTCATAATATTTTTGCAACATTACTGCAATAGTATCCCTCTGTATACGAACGTCCGATACTGGCTCCATTTTTATTACGTTCATAAAAAAGAGTGCAACCTAACATCAGCTTCCATCATGTCTTGTTCATTAATTGGCCCATAATTAGCCGTCAGTGACTTGTGATCATTTGAAAATAAATTCACCTCTCATGCTATAATCTGCAAGTACTGATTCATCCAAATTTACTCGCTCCTTTTCTTCACTTATTACATAATTATTGTTTTTCTCCATGTTCATAAGTTTCTTTACACACTAAAACAACAAATGAAATAAATCGCTTCTTAGCTTTCTGATTTCGGTGTCAGAATGGCGAGATGATACTGCGCGTCCGTTTGCCAAGCTCCGCCAATACCGGTATAGAATATGGCTTCTCACTCCGTCCACGGCTGCCAACTGCACGTGCCCCCCATCCACCACTGCTAGCCTCTGTACGTTGCTTTGCTGCTTCCGTCGTATTTCGCTACCTAACAGCCAGCTGTCTCGTGACACACGCTAATATTTTTCACTGCACAATGTGTCTGCACCGATTTCCAGTCCTTTTTCTACCTCTCAGACCGAAAGTCTATATTCATACAAGTGGGTTCTCACTTTTTCAGGTTTTAATGTTGTTTTCTAAGTTTACACTCACTCGGACTCTACGTTTCCTGACCACTAAATGAACCACATGTTACCGAGCTGGTTCTTTACTCTGTCATCGTAATACACCTACTTCAAACACGGTTCAATCTAAAAGTGCCTCTTTGGGGTTTTTGTTTAGAATTTTCAATCCAACTACCTAGACAGACCTCGTGAAATCCATTCTTTTTACTCTGTGTTGATAGATGCTGGTTCAGCTGACGCAAAGCGCCGTTGAAGAAAGGTCGATTATATATCTACCAAACAAAGACCACATAACTCAAGTTTGGAAGCAGTAAAAAAGTCAATAGGAAAATATTAGATTTTTGGGATTTTAATAAGTTGCTTTAATATTTCAAATCTCAATTAACTAGGCTTTATTGCCTCTGAAACATGTTTTAAATGCCTGTCAAGACCAAATTTACTGCCAAAAGTATTATCATTCAAAGTTGGTTGCTGTTTTAATGCAAGTCTTCGCACAAAAGCAGCCACAATTTTGAAAGTCCAACCAGAATAAATTATAGAATCTAGACAATCACTGACCCACACTTGTTTGCGAGCTACTACATAAAGTTATTCAGTGGTCTTCTTCAAAAGCAATGTTCGCCATAACGTTTCGAGAAAGTTCACGAAGCATGCCATGGGGAGTTGTTGTAGGACAAAAAAGATCATCAACAAATAACTTTCAAAAAAGTTCATCTCAAATACTCAGGTCTTCGTGAACATGTCTGAAACTGTAGTTGTTTGTATTTTTGGTAAAAAAAAGGTGAAGAACAAAAGATTTTCTTCATCTTAGCGGAAATTTGTGAGATGCGGTTCCACATGTTCTGCCCACTGACACAGTTGAAGAAATACTCCACAAGACAGAACTGCAGCACAAAGCCCTACACCAAGCACATGAAATGTTTCATTCCTATTGGCTGATGATTTGGACACATAATCAGATAAGCCCCAGCCCTCAAATACTCGCGATTATTCCTAACTCATCCAGTTCGAGTACGGAAAGCAATTTATGAAAGAAGCTTCTAAATTCAGGAAACTAAATTTAATTAAAATAAACCAAAATTCAAATTATCCACAGAAATGAAATAATAATTGATTCAACACCTAGCTTTTCTTCTGGCTGATTTTACATAAAAGTACGCACACTCATATACGTGGCATGGCTCATGATTGTACAAGAAATTTCCCACGCATAGTTTAACATAGATTTCAGTAAAATAAAACATCCATTCTTTATGTATGTCTTCCATACACTTTCGCACTCTTTCACATCACTGACACAACAAACATAAGTAATTAACAATTTTGGAAGAATTACTTTTGCATGATCAAGTTATTCTAATGAAAGCAAAGTAAATTCTAGAAAAATATTTTTTATTAACTGATCTTTTTTGTTATGGTTTTAGATGAGGTTATAATTTAATACGTTACGATCAGTTGCTCTGTTCTTTAGCACCATAGACATTATTATGGAAAATTTTGCATTTCTGAAAGCATTTAAAATACTTAACTGAGATGTTTTCAGTGCAGTTATAGCATCAGCGCAAGACTCACTATGGAGTACGCAAAATGTCGAACAACATTTCTTTTAGGTCATAGGGAGTGTGCTTAACGTATCGATCGCACGCCACGCCAGTCCCTTGCCCAAGAAGCCACAGATCACAAAGGATGGTTTCATGGATGCCAGAACAAAAAATTGCTCTCCTTCCAAGCTACGGGACAAGACACACCATGAGATAGCTTACTTCACTGCAAGGAATAATGTCTTAACATACAGGGGATAGGCAGAATAATGCGGATACCTTTATTTACTTGGGAATGGTTTGTTAACAAGGGATTGGACCCCCATTTGCGATTCTTCTTGGAATACTGGAATATAATGATTGTATAGTCTCCAGTGGAATGCTATGCCACTCTTTAATCAGAACCTCATCTAGCTCCTGTAGTGACAACGGAGGTGGAAATGTGCTCCAGAGTCTGTGCTCCAATACCGACCACAAGGGTACGATAATGTTCATGTCCGGGGACTGTGCTGGCCAGGGAAGACGCTCATACCATGATTGTACTCTCCTAGCTGTGTGAATGGATGCATTATCGTCCTGACATATGGAATTACTGTTGAGGAACGACATTTGAATCATGGGGTGCACCTGATCACCTAAAATGTTTCAAATAATCGTTGGTTGTAATATGGCTTTTGAGAGTAATGACCAGCAGAATACCATGATAAAGCTGCCCACAACATCACACTCCCACCTCCTTGCTTAACCGTTAGAATCAAACGGTTAGGATTCTTGGCTTCTTTTGGCGTTCTCCAGACGTAAGCCCGACTCGATGTTGGAAATAACTAAAACTTTGACTCGTTGGATCAGCCGCCCAGGATTTATGCTCCTTTACTCTTCTTTGCGTTGGTTGCCGTCACTAATGGTTTTGGTGTAGCAGTACGTCCATTAACATTCGTTTCATGGAGTTCTCGGAAGACATTGTCGACAGACAAGCGGTCTCGAAGATGGCTAGTGAGCTCTGCAGTCATTTTAACCGCTGTAGTTTTGTGTGGTTTTGACACAATTCGCGTTAGCAAACTACAATCTCAGCCATTTAGTTTTGGTTTGTGCCGCCTATTACGTTTACACGATGATCTCTTTCCATGTTTTGTGTAGGCTGTCATGACTGTTGAAACAACTGCTCTTGAAACATTCAATAAGTTGGCTGTCTTGGTTACTGATGCTCCAGCTAATCGGGTCCCCAAAACCTGCCCTCCTTGGAACTCTGTTAGGCCTTTCATTGCACATAGACTTCGGCCTCAGAATGCAAATACAAAGTGTAAACTACTCTTAACCAATCTGCACTGATGCCTAGTCCGTACTGAACACGCACAGTCCAGCAGGACACGTACCTTACCGGCATTGTAGACAGTCAAACACAACCATTCCATTACTACCACTGTTCACATTATTTTGCCTATCCCCTGTATGTCTCATCAACCTGTCCCTTCTTCTTGTTTTTCCCATATGTTCCTTTCCTTACAAGTTCTGTGGAGTATCCCCGCATTCTTTATCTTACCACCCCACTAATTTTGAACATTTTTCTGTAGCACCACATCTCATACGCACCGATTCTCTTCTGTCCTGGTTTTCCCACTGTCCTTGATTCGCTATCATACAATGCTGTCCCCCAAACACACGTTCTCAAGAATTTCTTCCTCAAATTGAGGACTAATTTTGACAGCAGTAGATTTCTCTTGGCCTGGAATGGCCCTTTTTCCTGTGCTACTCTTCTCTTTATGTCCTCCTTGCTTCGCCCGTCATGGGCTTTGTTGCTTCCAAGCAGGCAGAATTTCTTAATCTCGTCTACTTTGTGACCATCAATTTTTGACATTTTTTTTCTCATTCTTCTTACTTATGCTATTTCTCCTCACTTTTGCCTTTTTGTGGTTTATTCTCAATCCATAGTCTATACGCGTTAGATTGTCTGTTCCATTCGACAGATCCTGTAATTCTTCTTCATATTCAGTGAAGATAGCATTGCCGTCAACGAGTGTTATCAACGATATCCTTTCAGCCTGAATTTTAATCCAGCAACTGAGTGTTTCTTTTATTTTCCCCGTTGTTTCTTCGATATAGATTGAACAGCAGGAGCAGAAGATCACGTCCCTGTGGTACACACTTTTTAGTCCGCGTACTTCATTTATTGGTTTCAGGTCACTCCCCACTTGGTTCTTGTACATGTTGGACACTGTCCGCCTTCGTCTACATCTTACTCGTGTTTTTCTCTGGATTTCGGACAACATGCACCATTTTAAATTGTCGAATGCTTTTTGCAAGTCGAGAGATGCTACCAACGTGTCTTGATTTGTCTTCAATCCTGCTTCCATTATAAAGTGGAAAGTCAGAACCGCCTCTCTGGTAACTTTTCCTCTCCTAAAGCCAAACAGATAGTCATGCAACTGACCCTCAATTTTCTTCTCCGTTCTTCTGTATCATATTGTTGACAGCAACTTGGATGCACCAGCCGTTAGAGTGATTCCGCGATAGTTGTCGCACTTATCAGTTCTTGAAATCTTCGGAATCGCGTGGATGATGTTTTTCCGAAAGCCTGATGATATGTCACCTGTCTGATAGATTCTACTCACAACGTGGAATAAACATCTGGTTGTCTTCTTATAGGAGACATAACACAAAGTAGTCACAAACAAACATTGAAATACAATTTATGAATGAGCATACCTTTGCATTATGTTTCCATATCTATACAAGACACAGGGAGGGTAGAAACAGTTTAATAGCCTTGTAGGGGTGTTAAAGGGCATGTTGTGCTGACAAATAATTCTGAAGAAAAGAATTACATACGTCGCGTCGTTTGCAAGTTAATTAGCACTGAAGTTAATCCAGTCAGGCAGCTGCGGGCGAAGATTCAAGCGGCCCACCGCTTAGTTTAAGTTGTTCTCATAGCATAGACGATAGCGCACGCACATGCTCATCTTTAGCATGGGTTCCATATTCATTGCCGTCATATTTCCAATTTTTATATAGCTCTCGTATTCGATTTTAGGAAACCAAACAAAGAAGGCATTTGACGACACCGTCTCTAGCAGGTCGCTTGAATTTGAATGCGCAGCGGCCTGATCGGCTAACGTTAATGCTAATTAACTCGAAAACGGCGCAACGTATCGATTTTCTTTCTTAACAATTATTTTTCAGCACAACCTACCCCGCAATACCGTTACAAGATTACAGACTGCTTCTGACCACTCTGTAGATTTCGTTACTACTGCCTACTTTGAAACGTTGCATTGAAATGTTGTCAAATGGCTCTGAGCACTATGGGACTTAACATCTGTGGTCATCAGTCCCCTATAACTTAGAACTACTTAAACCTAACTAACCTAAGGACATCACACACATCCATGGCCGAGGCAGGATTCGAACCTGCGACCGTAGCAGTCGCGCGGTTCCGGACTGCGCGCCTAGAACCGCTAGACCACCGCGGCCGGTGAAATTTTGTCATTTGCATATTTAAGAGCGCAGTTCACTCCCACCGAATTTGACGCTATTTGCATACTGTCTTCATGGATTTACATTCTTAAAGACTAGCAGTGCAGTGCGAAAGGTAAAGGTACCACCAAGCAGAAACACTTCATTCTTATTTTTTTTTCTTAAAATACATCATAGTCGCCGTTGACTGTATAAAATATTTATTGTTACTATTGCAATTTCGGGCTTATGGCCTTATAGCCATTAGGCCGAAATTGCAATAGTAACAATACATATTTTTTACAGTCAACGGCGACTATGATGTCTTTTAAGAAATATTATACGACTGTGAATCCCAATCATGAGAAGTTAACTTCATTCTTTGGTTAAAATTGTAAGTTTTGTCTGGTACAAGGAAGGAAAAAGTAGAGAAACTAAATGAAATTTTTTTTCGGAGACGCCAGAAATACCCAGTGGTTTTGTTGAAGAGACACAGAATAGTGAAACGAGGTAATAGGTGCTGGTGGTGAGAGGGACGGAAGCTGCCGTTCCTTCATCACAAACGAGCTCGCCTTTGGCCAATACCTGTTTGCATGTAGCAGAGGTTCTCGCGAAGACGTGCGGCGCCTTGAGAGTAATGGCGGGACAGCTCGTCGCCGGCGCTTTGCCGCGCGCTGCCCCGGCAGCAGGTCCCCTCTGAGAGGCAGCCATGTTTTATATATCAGGACGCGGCGCGCATCCAATTGAATTCCTGGCGGCGATCCGAGGAAGCCCGCCGCCCCGTTCTGTCGGAGACGCAATTCGACGCGGCCAGTCCGAGCTGCCCGCTCGCATGCCGCCTCGGCAGCTGTCGGCATCCGGCGTCCGGCGTCCGGCGTCCGCGCCACCCTTGAGGCAGCTCCGCCAACGAGGACCGGCGCCGCCGGAAAAAGCCGGCGCACGGCGAAATCGGTAGTCGCCACTGCGTTGTCCCTCTGTTTTGTGTCGCTGAATTTGGTTATCTACATTTCTTCACTTCATCTGTTTCCACTTTCATAATTAGTACGCAGAGAAATCGCAGCAGTAAACTAGTACCTCTTCTCTAAAGAGACTTTTAGCTGAGCCGGCCGTGGTGGCCGAGCGGTTCTAGGCGCTACAGTCTGGAACCGCGCGATCGCTAGGTCGCAGGTTCGAATCCTGCCTCGGGCATGGATAAGTGGGATGTCCTTAGGTTAGTTAGGTTTAAGTAGTTCTCAGTTCTAGGGGACTGATGTCTAGCGCCATCTGTCGGACATTTTGTGTACTTCGTTTTTTTTTTTGTTCTAATAAAACCCCATGTCATTCCAAGCATGTGTGTCAATTTTTACCTCTCTATCTACATTATTCCGTGGTTTATTAAGTTTTCAAATCAAATTTATACTGACTTTTTTTTTATCACCCGGTATTTCCGTCGCCTATTACTTTGTAACTTACAGCGGCACACGCATTTAGTGAAACACCCTGTATGTATATCACTATCTCATAATAGCAACGGAGACGGGTGGTATTTAATCTCGTGGTAGGCAGTGGTCGTAATGTTATGGCCCTTCATAGTAATCTACATTGTTCTCGGCTAAAAGTTGGTTCAAATGGCACTGAGCATTATGACTGATAAACACATGCTGGAACGTACGATATTTATGCAGGATGGCGCTCCACCCCATATTGCTAGACGCGTGAAAGATCTCTTGCGCACGTCGTTTAGCGATGATCGTGTGCTCAGCCGCCACTTTCGTCATGCTTGGCCTCCCAGGTCACCAGACCTCAGTCCGTGCGATTATTGGCTTTGGGGTTACCTGAAGTCGCAAGTATATCGTAATCGACCGACATCTCTAGGGATTCTGAAAGACAACATCCGACGCTAATGCCTCACCATAACTCCGGACATGCTTTACAGTGCTGTTCACAACATTATTCCTCCACTACAGCTATTGTTGACGAATGATGGTGGACATATTGAGCATTTCCTGTAAAGAACATCATCTTTGCTTTGTCTTACTTTGTTATGCCAATTATTGCTATTCTGATCAGATGAAGCGCCATCTGTCGGACATTTTTTTTAACGTTTGTATTTTTTTGGTTCTAATAAAACGCCATGTCATTCCAAGCATGTGTGTCAATTTGTACCTCTCTATCTACATTATTCCGTGATTTTTTCAGTTTTCAAATTTATACAGACTTTTTGATCACCCGGTATTTATTGCGGTAGGTCACCATAAGAAACGTTACACCGTCTGCCGAGCTATGAACATAGTTTATTTTGTTATTATCCAAAGAGCTACAGCAAAAAGATACAATTTTTAAGTGGAACAATAGTTGTTTCTATCATGCACTGGAATCAGTAACACCAACTGTGTATACATCAATTTAAATTACATTCCTATCACTTTTAGTTTGGGAGCTACAACCCTTCAAAGTCTCAGGGGCAGATACCACACACGCTGCGCATAACGAAATGCGCCTTCTAAATGTGGTGCGGCCTAGTTATAACATCGCCGTTGTTACGGAGCGAGAAGCTTCCTCGATGCGCTGTTAGCCGACTGTCGCCGCACACGGCCATATACCCGACAGTTCGAGCCACATAAAGGAACGGGGCTCAATATACCACAGTTACTGAGATCGGATGAAAATGGCATACACGAACTAGGACGTTGACATGTTGCTGGTGCTCGGCGAGTGCCGACACGAAGCCACTGAAGCAGCCATGGCGTACGCCGTGAGATATCCTAAGCGAAGAGCTCAGGCAGCCATTACGTTCTTACGTGCCGAACGACGACTTCGGCAAACAGGCAGCTTGATAAAGCGCCACAGTAACAGACGAAGAACTGCAAGATGTGTGGAGACGGTGGTGACTGTTTTAGCTGCAGTGCACCACGATCCTCATATCAGCTTACGAGCCGTTGCTGCAGTCGCTGGTGTTAGTCTCTCAACTGTGTGGCGCAAAGTTCACGGCCACAGGTTTCACCCGTACCGCTCGTCACTGACCTAGGAGCTGCGAGAGTTATATTCTGTGAATGGGCCACACATAATTTCACGCAGGACTCATTACAAGGTGTTACGTTCTCTGATGAGTCCACGTTCATAAATTATGGTGCAGTGAATTGCCATAACGTTCAAACCTGGGCCGGAGACAATCCACAGTGGGTACGACCTGTCGACCGTCAACGTAGGTGGTCTATTAATGTATGGTGTGGAATCCTTGGGGATGAAATCATCGGTGCACACTACTTACCAGGTACACTGATAGGTAAGTTATATCGCATATTTAAAGTCGACAGTTTGGGTGGTCACCTTGAACATATGCGTCTACACACGAGAGACCATATGTGGATGCAGCACGATAGTCACTCAGCTCATTCTGCGCGTGCTGTTGTGGAAGAACTAAACAACAGGTTTGCAGGAAGGTGATTGGGGCGCCATGGTCCTTATTCATGGGCCGCAGGGTCGCCCGATTTAACACCATTAGATTTCATTTTATGGGGATATCTAAAGGATCGTGTTTATGTCACTGAGCCCACATCCCCAGATGATCTAAAACGGCGCATCGAGGACGCATGTTGCTCCGTGACACCGGCGATGTTATATCAGTTCCTTTAGAGGGCGCATTGCATTGTGCCCTCAGGAACATGGTCACACATTTGAACATCTCATTTAAGTCAACTTCCCACCGCCAGAACATCCATCACCCACCACACAGCCATATACACTCCTGGAAATGGAAAAAAAGAACACATTGACACCCACCATACTTGCTCCGGACACTGCGAGAGGGCTGTACAACCAATGATCACACGCACGCCACAGCGGACACACCAGGAACCGCGGTGTTGGCCGTCGAATGGCGCTAGCTGCGCAGCATTTGTGCACCGCCGCCGTCAGTGTCAGCCAGTTTGCCGTGGCATACGGAGCTCCATCGCAGTCTTTAACACTAGTAGCATGCCGCGACAGCGTGGACGTGAACCGTATGTGCAGTTGACGGACTTTGAGCGAGGGCGTATAGTGGGCATGCGGGAGGCCGGGTGGACGTACCGCCGAATTGCTCAACACGTGGAGCGTGAGGTCTCCACAGTACATCGATGTTGTCGCCAGTGGTCGGCGGAAGGCGCACGTGCCCGTCGACCTGGGACCGGACCGCAGCGACGCACGGATGCACGCCATGACCGTATGATCCTACGCAGTGCCGTAGGGGACCGCACCGCCCCTTCCCAGCAAATTAGGGACACTGTTGCTCCTGGGGTATCGGCGAGGACCATTCGCAACCGTCTCCATGAAGCTGGGCTACGGTCCCGCACACCGTTAGGCCCTCTTCCGCTCACGCCCCAACATCGTGCAGCCCGCCTCCAGTGGTGTCGTGACAGGCGTGAATGGAGGGACGAATGGAGACGTGTCGTCTTCAGCGATGAGAGTCGCTTCTGCCTTGGTGCCAATGATGGTCGTATGCGTGTTTGGCGCCGTGCAGGTGAGCGCCACAATCAGGACTGCATACGACTGAGGCACACAGGGCCAACACCCGGCAGAATGGTGTGGGGAGCGATCTCCTACACTGGCCGTACACCACTGGTGATCGTCGAGGGGACACTGAATAGTGCACGGTACATCCAAACCGTCATCGAACCCATCGTTCTACCATTCCTAGACCGGCAAGGGAACTCGCTGTTACAACAGGACAATGCACGTCCGCATGTATCCTGTGCCACCCAACGTGCTCTGGCCAGCAAGATCTCCGGATCTGTCCCCCATTGAGCATGTTTGGGACTGGATGAAGCGTCGTCTCACGCGGTTTGCACGTCCAGCACGAACGCTGGTCCAACTGAGGCGCCAGGTGGAAATGGCATGGCAAGCCGTTCCACAGGACTGCATCCAGCATCTCTACGATCGTCTCCATGGGAGAATAGCAGCCTGCATTGCCGCGAAAGGTGGATTTACACTGTACTAGTGCCGACATTGTGCATGCTCTGTTGCCTGTGTCTATGTGCCTGTGGTTCTGTCAGTGTGATCATGTGATGTATCTGACCCCAGGAATGTGTCAATAAAGTTTCCCCTTCCTGGGACAATGAATTCACGGTGTTCTTATTTCAATTTCCAGGAGTGTATTATGTACAGCGTGTGGTATCTGCCCCTGAAACTTTGAAAGGCTGTAGCTCCCAAACTAAAAGTGATAGGAATGTAATTTAAATTGGTGTATACACGGCTGGTTGAGCCGTGGTACAAATTTCTGTTTTGAAGAGCGCGTCGTAGCGCGTAGTGTGAAGCAGTCGCCCTCCGTTTCTGGCGGTGGTGCCACTGTGGTAATCGCGGCTTTGGTGTCTCCCTCTGGTGGGAAAGGGGAAAGGTTCACTGTTCACGTGCATTAAAGGGGAGCTATGAGCTCGCCAGCCAATGAGTCTGGAGTCAGTCTCGGTCAGTCTAGGTCAGTCTCTCTTCCCCGGCTTGCTAGTCTGTCTCTCGTCCGCATTTGTGTGGCAGTTAGTGTCTGTCTGTCGTCTGGAGTGCTAGTATGTCTGTCGTTCGGATCAACCTTTAAGGCCGGCAAAATGAGAGTCCTTCCACTCCGCCAGTAAGAGAACTCAGCGAGTGGTCGCCCGGTCGGGCCCTTAGTTCCTGCATCTGAGTTTGCGCGTTAGGTTGCCAGTCTGCTCGAGTTTGCTCAGGCAATGGTCATAGGCGGTTGGATCGATCGGTTGGTCGGTCGCGCACTGAGACACAAGTTGACTTGCCGTCTTGAGCGTCGGCGCATATGTGGTCACCACGTGAGTCCAGTGGACTGTGCCGTATAGCGAAGGGTAGTGGCTTCGCGGTCGACAGAGCTGCGACGCCGTGGTGTAACTGGTTCTCCGAGCGCTTCTGGGCCACTCCAATTACCATCTTGTAGAGCTTGGCTCGGTCCTTTCCTGGTGTAGGGGTGTCGTTTTGACAGTGGGCGTGTTTCCTCCGCATGGTTGGATCCGAGCCAGTATTTCCGCCGTCGTGTGTCTGGAAGTGAGTGGGAGACGCACTAGCAGTGCAGTCGCGACAGAGCAGCAGTCGCGGACTGAGCAGCGGGCAGTCGGTCGGTTGGTGCGGGAGATCGGTGCGCCTGCCTGCGTCCGTTGTAGCGGCTGGCAGCGGACGGTTCGGGAGAGCGATTTGGGTGTGCTGCGCCAGGTCTTCTCGAGAAATCGCAGTTCATTAGAAGTTAAGTGATTGATGATATGTTGTGTGATTTACTCATGTTAAATTCTACAGGTTTTCTTGGCCAGTCTCTCGTCCCCAGCTTGCTCGTCTATCTCTCGTCCACATTTGTTAGGCAGTTAGTTCAAATGGTTCAAATGGCTCTGAGCACTATGGGACTTAACATCTTAGGTCATCAGTCCCCTAGAACTTAGAACTACTTAAACCTAACTAACCTAAGGACATCACACACATCCATGCCCGAGGCAGGATTCGAACCTGCGACCGTAGCAGTCCCACGGTTCTGGACTGCAGCGCCTGGAACCGCAAGACCACCGCGGCCGGCTAGGCAGTTAGTGTCTGTCTGTCGTTCGGATCTGCCTCTGTCATGTTTGTCGGTTTGGTGTGTTAAAGAATTTATTGCTTGGAGTGTAACGGCCTAATTCCTGAAATATGTTTTGATCTTGCCTATCATCTTGAGAGGCGTTATCTGTGTACTGTAGAGCATCTTAACTTGTTGGCCAACCCTGTAGAATTTTATATAAGATTGCATTTCATGGCCTTTTATTTAAATGGTCATTTTAGTATATAAAATTGCCACCCTTCCACCGTAAGACTTTTCTTAGAAGTTAAAAACTTGTTGCACCTTCGGTGGCAAAATTAATATTTTAATTTTTAGTGTTTTGTACCATTTACATCCCTCTTACAGGGTGCAATGTTTGTGTGCTTGTGTAAATTGTTAAAACTTCTAATTTAAAGTAATCTGGTGTGTTGCAGACCTGCATCAGTATAGTCTTTCAGAGGCTGTTGTGAGCGGTCGTAACTATGGCCGTGTCAAAAGGTAGCGGCAAGGTTCTCTGCCCGAAAGCTCATACAGTCAAAACTTGTTTCTTTCTGCCTCTGAATAAATTGTAAATTTTATACTTAGAGGGTGCTTTATGATTATAATTTTAAATCTGTTTCGTTTAAAAAATGCTTTTAGGCACTAGTGAAGTGAATAAAATTCCCTTTTGTTAAAAAGGAATTTGCCTATGTTTTCATCAGTTACTCCCTGGCACGCTCACATAGTGTGATTAAATGTGTTAATGTTCTTGATGAATCGCTAGTAAGTAGAATAAATTATCAAGAAAATTCTTTAAAAATAAATCACGGGTCACTGCTGTTACTGATTCCAGGGCATGACAGAAACAACTATTGTTCCATTTAAAAAATTGAATCTTTTTGCTGTAACTCTTTGGATAATAACACAATAAACTAAGTTCATAGCTCGGCAGACAGTGTAACGTTTCTTATGGTGACCTACCGCAATAAATATTTCCGTCGCCCGTTACTTCGTAACTTACAGAGGCAAACATATTTAGTGAAACACCTTGTATATGCAGATGGCGGTCACATCGCGTACACAAGGTATGAAAGGGCAGTGCATTGGTAGAGCTGCTATTTGTATTGAGATGATTCAGGTGGACAGGTTTCCGACGTGATTATGGCCGCACGACGGAAATTAACAGATTTTGGACGCAGAGTGATTGTTGGAGCTAGGATCGTGGGACATTCCAGTTCCTAAATCGTTAGGGAATAAAATGTTCCAAGATCCACAGTTTCAAGGGTGTGCCGAGAATACCAAATTTCATGCATCAACTCTCACCACTGCCAACGCAGGAGCCGTCGATCTTCACTTGACGACCGAGAGGAGAGACGTTTGCGTAGGGTTGCCAGTGCTGACAGACAGGCAACACTGCATGAAACAACTGTAGAAGTCGGTGCGGGATGTACGACGAATATATCCGTCAGGACAGTGCGGAGAAACTGGGCGTTGATGGGATATGGAAGTAGACGACCGACGTGAGTACCCTTGCTAACAGCACGACATCGCCTTGGGCTCGTGGCCTAATCGATTGGACCTTAGACGACTGGAAGGGCGTGGCGTGGTCAGACGAGATCCGATTTCAACTGGTAAGCGGTGAAGGTAGGGTTAGAGAGTGGCGCAGGCCATACAAAGCCACGGACCCAAGTTGTCAACAAGGGGAGGTTGTTTGCAGCCACTAGTTGACTTCATATACCCAAACAACGATGGAATTTTTATGGTTGGCAGTGCGCCATGTTACCGTGCCTCAGTTGTTTGTGATTGGTTTCAAGATCTTTCTGGACTATTTGAACGAATGAATTGGTCTCCCAGAGCGCCCTACAAGAATCCCATCGAACCCTATGTGACATAATGGAGAGGTCAGTTGGTGCGTAACATCCTGCACCGGCAATACTTTCGCAATTATTGACAGTTGTAGAGGCCTCATGGTTCGATATTTGTGCAGGGGATTTCCAACAACTTGCTGAGTCCATGCCACATCGGGTCGCGGCACTACGCCGGGCAAAAGGAGGTCCGACGCGATATTACGAGGTATCCTATGACTTTTGTCATCCTAGGGTAAATTCTGATTATCCATTTCCTCTTTCATAATGGGAACACCGAGGAATGGCAACAATAAACCTGCTTTCCTTTCTGAAAAGGCGTAGAACCAAGAACAACGAACACTTTGCAGTAAGATCATACTGATGGCCATACTATTACGAGCACTGTCAAACACCACATTAAATACCATCTGGTGACCTTGCTGTCGCGCGGCGCGCTAAGGAAGTATATAAAACGGAGTATAGAGAAATGGGGAATCACTTTATCAACGATACACGTCGCAAATCAGTAAGCATGCGACAGCAAGTGCTAACTAATATGTTCCAAACTGCCGCGCTTGGAAATGAGATTTTTTCGGTGCTAATACTTCGGATAGGCAGAATCAAGTGTTTCGGATAGCCCTTTGGCTAGGTACCATTTGTATATCCAACAGAAAGATCGTCTTGGTGTTACTCATGCACAGTACAGGGTCAAAGTATGAATATTACATACTTCCTCCAGCTTAAACAACTGGAGAAAATTGCTTTTGATGTGGTCTACGGTGGACATGAAGGGACTCTGTACATGGGCGATTCCTTAGAAAACTCTAACAAAAGGGTTTTCTTTACCATTTTCTCGTACAAAAACCGAGCCACGAATTCTAAGACGGAAATGGCCAAAAGTTTTTTTCTATATATTCCTAAGATTCCGATCTCGAACAACCTTGAAGATTTTCTTCATGTCTTTGCCCATTTCCGAGATACAGATGTCCAAAGTTACTCTACTTGTACACGTAAAATACGCACGTAAACTCCGGTGCGAGATGGGAAAATAGTTTATAAAGTGACGTAGAAAGGAGAAATATGCTGTAGGTATTTCCGTTATCATCAGAAGGGTTTGGGGAATCCCATGTTGTTTTACCGAAGCGTATGCAAAATTTTTGTGCACGTCGAATCCGATCTGAGGTGTAAAACTAGATTTGCCTGTTTAAATTTCACATATGTAAACTATCAAAATTTTAATGACTCATGAAGTTCTTTTCATTTGAATGACGTCCCTGCAAAGGCAGGAAAAAGGAGGGGACCATCGGAAAAATGCTCCAACCGGAGTATAAAAAGGCGAATAGCTCCTGCTTAAAAGACTCCGACTGAAAAGTGTGGAACCAGATGCCTCATTCTACTACCTTCGTCAGCATCTTTAAAATTTTATCCCAGAATTGTGGCTTGCAGACTATTCGCTCTTTTTCATCCGAGAGAGGAGAAATAGAGAATAGTGAGAAATAGACGCTAAAGTAATGTTGGGAGGCAGAAGACAATGGTTGTGGTATAGAAAGAACGAAGGAGGCAGTGACAGTATGAGAGAAAAAGAGGGACAAAGTGGGAGTGGAACGTAGCTTACAGTGACAGAGCAGTGCTAGGAAAAGAATTAAGGAGACAGTGTCTGTGGGAGAGGAACAAATAGAAGGAGAAAGGGCAAATGGGAGGGAGCCAGTGATAATGAGAGACAGCGTGTATGGCAATGACAACGAGGAAGAGAGTGATAGTGACAATGAGAAAAAACAGCAACAGTGCGAAGGAGTGAATGGGAGAGTAGCTGTAAGTGAGAGCAAGAGGGATACAGTGGCAGTGAGATTAGGTGGTAGTACAGAACGAAGGAGGGTGTGGCTATGAGACAAGAGACTGTAACAGAGAGACACAAACAGGTGATGACGATGAGATGGGCTGAATGAGTGAGAGAGAATGGGTAAGTTGTAATGGATGGGTATGAGCTATTAACAGTGATCGCCTAGTGAATGTGAGTTACAATTATGGGAGCTTGTGGGAGTGGGAGGGGATTTGCACGCTAAAAAAAGCCGAACATGTTCGCATGCAAACATTTTTGAGAAAATTTTTAAAGATGCTACGGAAGATTGATGAGGCAGCTGGTAGCCTACAGTCAGTCTTCTAAACAGGAGCGTATTCACTTTGTTTGCTGTCCGATAGGACCATTTTTGAACTAGTGGGGAAATCCGCTGCCAACCAGTATCCCCTAACGGCGAAGTTAGTCAGCTATTCGTGCGCTGCTGTCATGAGTTTTTATAAATTGTGAAGGACGGTAAAAGCAGGAGTAGACGATAAATTGTTAGATGTTCACTCCTCGTCACAGAACTTGGACGGTTGCATGGCTGAGTAAAATGCTACTGCAGGCGCAAACGTTCACTGCACGCCATTTAGCGCACATTGTCGAATATAGGGCTCCACTGAAAATTATGTGGGGTGCTGGGTGGATAATAATACTGAATTTGTTCGTTCGTCGACGTCTTTACCAAGAACCTGAAAACTATTTTTGCAGTTAGCCAGAAAGCGAAGGAGAACGTACTGTCCATAATTTCCAGTCTGCAAATCTGCATTCTTCTTGTGATCACGGAAAGAAAATGTTCCTACTAGCTGTTTACTCAGAGGGATCAGGCATTATGATTATAAATAAAAGTTTTTAGCAATAACTGATTAATATGCACTACTGGTCATTAAAATTGCTACACCATGAAGATGACGTGCTTCAGACGCGAAATTTAAACGACAGGAAGAAGATGCTGTGATATGCAAATGATAAGCTTTTCAGAGCATTCACACAAGGTTGACGCCGGTGGCGACACCTACAACGTGCAGACATGAGGAAAGTTTCCAACCGATTTCTCATACATAAACAGCAGTTGACCGCCGTCGCCTGGTGAAACGTTGTTGTGATGCCTTGTGTAAGTAGGAGAAATGCGTACCATCACGTTTCCGACTTTGATAAATGTCGGAATGTAGCCTATCGCGATTGCGGTTTATCGTATCGCGACATTGCTACTCGCGTTGGTCGAGATTCAATAACTGTTAGCAGAATATGGAATCGGTGGGTTCAGGAGGGTAATACGGAACGCCGTGCTGGATCCCAACGGCCTCGTATCACTAGCAGCCGAGATGACAGTCATCATATCCGCATGGCTGTAACGGATCGTGCAGCCATGTCACGATCCCGGAGTCAACAGATAGGAACGTTTGCAAGACAACAAACATCTGCACGAACAGTTAGACCACGTTTGCAGCAGCATGGGCTATCAGCTCGGAGACCATGGCTGCGGTTACACTTGACGCTGCATCACAGACAGGAGCGCCTGCGATGGTGTACTCAACGACGAACCTGGGTGCACGAATGGGAAAACGTCATTTTTTCGGATGAATCCATGTTCTTTTTACAGCATCATGATGGTCGCATCCGTGTTTGGCGACATCGTGGTGAACGCACATTGGAAGTGTATATTCGTCATCGCCATACTGGCGTATCACCCGGCGTGATGGTATGGGGTGCCATTGGTTACACGTCTCGATCACCTCTTGTTCGCATTGACGGTACTTTGAACAGTGGACGTTACATTTCAGATGTGTTACGACCCGTGGCTCTACCCTTCATTCGATCCCTGCGAAACCCTATATTTCAGCAGGATAATGCACGACCGCATGTTCCAGTTCCTGTACGGGCCTTTCTGGATGCAGTAAATGTTGACTGCTGCCCTGGCCAGCACATTCTCCAGATCTCTCACCAATTGAAAACGTCTAGTCAATGGTGGCCGAGGAACTGGCTCGTCACAATACGCCAGCCACTAGTCTTGATGAACTGTGGTACCGTGTTGAAGTTGCATGGACAGGTGTACCTGTACACGCCATCCAAGTTCTGTTTGACTCAATGCCCAGGCGTATCACGGCCGTTATTACGGCTAGAGGTGGTTGTTCTGGGTGCTGATTTCTCAGGATCTATTCACCCAAATTGCGTGAAAATATAATCACACGTCAGTTCTAGTATAACATATTTATCCAATGAATACCCATTTATCATCTGCATTTCTTCTTGATGTAGCAATTTTAATGGTCAGTAAAAGTTCACACCCAAAAACATAGTAATATTCCTGATAATAATAATAATTTTCTTATCATAAACAGCTCTATTAGCAGTTCAGAGGCGACGTCTACGGTAAGTTCAAATGAAATGGTCTTTAGTCCTGACTTCAAATCATCAAAACCGGCCACTGTCACCGAGCGGTTCTAGGCGTTTCAGTCCGGAACTGCACTGCTGTTACGGTCGCAGGTTGGAATCCTGCTTCGGGCGTGGATGTGTGTGATGTCCTTAGGTTAGTTAGGTTTAAGTAGCTCTAAGTCTAGGGGACTGATGATCTCAGATGTTAAGTCCCGTAGTGCTTAGAGCCATTTGTACCATTTTTTAATGATCAAAGTTAATTGTTTGGCCCAAAATTGGAAAATAATTTCACCACTTGCCAGGCGGTTTTGCCAACATTACTGTCAGTTATTTCCGTCGAATCTAAGCGATTCAGGATGGTGTACGGTCCTCGTTAGTTCACTTCCTACTTTTACCGAAAACGGTTGGTGGGTGCCCAGTTCTGATGTCATCCGAAGCAGCCCGTAAGCCGGCGTTTGACTGACTTGGACCGACTGATAACTGGGTGCGAAACGTCTCTTCCTTCCTCTCTGGCAATATTTATATACGTGGGCGCAGCGGGTAGCCAAACAGAACATCTGCTGTCAACTGCTCTATGCCCAGGTAGTAGCATCTAAATGGCCACTTTCTCGGACACGTATTACTTAATACCGCTGTTGTGAATCAATTTACAATCGACATAACTTTATATAATTAAAATTAAGTTGACTTTAGTTACTGAAAAAGTTTCAGCTCGTCTGCATTTAAACTTTGCCGGCTAGAATTTGTAGAATTTATAGCATAACCTCTGAAGTACACCTTTAAGAGACCTTCTATTGACTGCTATTTACATTAAAGTCTTGATATCTGTTATAGCTTTATTATTTAATGGATGTAATCAACTGCTTCAATCAGATCTGTCTATCATTAATATAAATTATACTTAATCTATTTCAAGTAACAACGTTTTTGTTCCAAATTTAGTTTTTAGTATATTACGTGAAAACTAGTACAAGTAACTTAATGAGGCCGCATAGTAGCTTAATGAGGCCGCATATGAAACTGAAGCTTCATACGAATTTTCGACTTTCTGAGTCTAATATTTAGCACCTTAAATTTTTGTTACAACGCCAATTTTGACTAAAATATTGCTACAATCAAGTTCAGACTTGTAACAATTAATTGTGACATACATTTGCACATTCTGAATAATTTTTGATTTCTTAGCTTTATTATTTAGTGCCACTTGTTCTTTTTCTTAAAGCAATGTATTTAGTAAAACATATTCATCTGATCATTCCGAGATTTAACAGTTTTAACATTAATATATTAAAACATATATTGACAAAGTTTGGAAAAGTTACTTCAGTTTTTAATTTCATCCTTAGATTATAGCGCGATACTTTGTATGCTACGTACAAGCGCGGTTATGATAATGTGGCGCTAGTAGCAGTGGACTGGGTGGGGTAAGTCCCGGCAAAGTCGCTGCGCTCCGTATCTCTGAAATGATACAGCACTTCTTTCATCACAACTGTCACTATGTAATCTCATGTTGACCTAACGGTGTCGTCATTTACGGTTGCAGTGATTATAAAATCATCCAGTGAATTAGTGAGAACTTCTCGCCTTGCTGAACCCACCGCGTTCCTTGTTTTTATTCGATGATTGTGTGAAGATATGTCGTCGTCAGGACGAATGGCTGCTCGAAATATGCACTGTGCCACGGACTCGCGTTGGCAGCAACACAAATACGCTACGGGGAACATTCACATCGGCTTTCATGGGACCTGTGGTAGTAATCGAAGGGTGAATGACAGTTGTGGACAAATGACATTATTGAGTACAATCAGCATCCCTCATATTTGTCGTCTTCCCTGGTGGCAATGACGTGTTTCATCGGGATAACTGACCAGAACGCTAGAATTCTGTTAGAGTGATATGAGGAGCATGATAATGAGCTCACGTTCATGTCTTCGTCACTAGATGTTCTGATGTGTACCGAAAGGAATACAACTTGGACGTGATCGGACGCCAGTTCGGCGACCACTTCCCACAGACTGGGGCAGGAATTCCGTGACATGCGTTTAGACATCACGTGCCATATATATCCAGATATCTGCAGAGGTCGAAGGGGTACCACGAAGAACCGCTGCTGCACTGCGTTCCAAAACTATGTCAACACGCTGTTGATCAGGTTATCGTGAAATATGCGTGTGGCTAGGACATTCCCTCGGGTAGACCGGTCGCATGGAGCAAGTCTCTTTAGTTGACGCCACTTAGGCGACTAGTGTGACGATGGGGATGAAATGACGATGAAGACAACGCACCGCCCAGTCCCTGAGATAGTCTCCTACCAATCCGGGAATCGAACCCGAGCCCATCGCACCGCATTATGCAGTGTTGACCACGCAGCTATAGGGACGAACATCAAGCGATCATAAAGTGTTGGATCATCAGTATGCAAGGAATTGCACCTGTATTTGTACTCCGTAAGCCACACTATGGTGTGTGACGGAGGGTACATTGAGTATTGTTCTCTTAACACATCCTTTGCTCCTTCTATTCTATTTACGGCTGATACGAGGAAAGAAAATAGCGCAAGGACCATACTATAAGGGCCGTAATTTGTGCACTCTTATCATCGTGGTCATACCGGTAGTTTTGTGTTTAGCAAGTAATTTTTAGTATGTTTATTCACTGATGTTTAGTTTTAGGAGGAAGCCTGCAGTGCTTGTCATCTCGCTTCTAACGCCACCCACTGCTATTAGTATAGCACTGTCTTGACATTCTCATGTTGATCAAGCATTTCAAACACTTCCACAACAATTCGCGTAGATATTCTCTGAATCTTATCGTCCCCTCCCCTCCTCTCTCCCCCATCTCTCCACCCCTCTCTCTCTCTCTCTCTCTCTCTCTCTCTCTCTCTCTCTCTGCAGGCCGGAGTGACCGTGCTACAGTCTGGAACCGCGAGACCGCTACGGTCGCAAGTTCGAATCCTGCCTCGGGCATTGATGTGTGTGGTGTCCTTAGGTTAGTTAGGTTTAAGTAGTTCTAAGTTCTAGGGGACTGATGACCTCAGAAGTCCCATAGTGCTCAGAGCCATTTTTTGAACCTCTCTGTTTCCTACGTATAGCCTTGTAAGGGTGCAAGGTTGACGAAAAATAAAAAACATACAGGTTGGTCGAACGGGGGTCTTGTAAACGGTACATTTTCACTTGCAATAAACAGAAGTGTTACATCTACCTTTCTCTTCGCTACAATTGTTTTGACGTTCCAAGTCGCATCACTCAGGAAAGGCAATAAATGCTTGAAAGATTTATTCCACTGATTGATCTCAGATCATGCGTCAAACGTTACAGGACCTTTCATCTATTAACGTTAATTTGTAAGAACCAGCCGCCTGCTTAGCTGGGTGGTAACGTGCTCGCCTCCAATGGAAATGGGCACGGATTCGATTCCCGGCCGGGTTGGAGATTTTCTCCGCTCGGGGACTCGATGTTGTGTTGTTTTCATCATCATTTCATCACCGGCGCGCAGGTCTCCCAGTGTGGCGTCGACTGAAATAAGAGTTGCACTTCGCGGCCGCACTTCCCCGGATGGGGCCTCCGAGACAACGATGCCATACGCTCATTTGTAAGAACCATATGTTTTTTGTAAGAAGTATCTAATGATGGCACCTCCCTATACGCAACTTCATCTTTCACTAATGTCTTCAAAGAGCAGTAGATATTATCCACGACGTCTTGCATGTATATGGGGTGAAACATAACTCCACCTACGAAATTCCTGAGCGTCTTCAGGGGTACTTTCTGTGTATTTTGATACTAGTGGCCCATTGTCTACGGTGGCTCGTTAAAGAGTTATTGCACTTCGTTCGATTTCACACTCAAAATATCTGCATGACGCTGCATATGTCGATGGCATGAACAGTGTGTCTTGTTTGAAAACACTTGTCCATTCACTCATGGAATTAGTTGCTGACAATGGGAAAGATAACTTTATTCTTTCCCGTCAAGACTGCATTCACTACTGCTCGCTTCCTTCTCGCTTTTCTTTTTCCTGGCTGCATTAATTGTTTACTAACAGTGATGTACAACAGTGCGGATAGGTTTACTGGTATAGAGTTCACCGAAGATCAACTCGCGTGTGGACTCAGTGAGTGCAATGGAAGAACACCGCAACGACCCTATGCTGAGATGCATCGATAGCATTACCCATTACAACACTTTTGCATCTTTTTGGGGGTTTTCGCAGTACTCTGTGTTTTGTGTCGTTTTATTACAGATATTTCACTTTGGTGAAGGTAGTTTCCCATAACTAAAGGTAATTTGGATGACAAACTGAATAAATCATACTTACAAACTTACTCTGTAAAGAGCTAGTGCAGACCACGTGTCCCTTAAACCAAACATTCGGCAAATATCCCTGAACAACCTTCGAAATTCCATCGCTGAAGTCCTGGTCCATCCTATATATCTTCCAAGATCTCAGGCTACACCTCCGCCTAGCGTTAGAATATTTGTGTGTCACTTGTCACTTCTCTCACCTCTGGCATATTTACTGATGCGAAAAATGTTGTCTAACATCCTGCTTCGGGGTCCACACTAAAACTGTAGGTTCCCCTATTACCGACAGGGTAAGTAAGTTCGAAAGTTGGAGGGAGGTAATGGCATACAACCCCCTACAATAGGACCTTAACTAGAAAGCATTATGGTGTGAAAAACAAACTTCCGACTGACGAAAGATTTATTTATTTGCTCGTATATACAGGTGATTCAGCAAAGCTGTTTATCTAAGATATTTCCTGAGGAATTTACGAGATCGTAATTATTTTCGCCCGAATGGTTTACGAGAATCCCTCATTTAACGACATGTAGTTGGCTCTGAGCACTATGCCCGCGTCCGGCCATCCTGATTTAGGTTTTCCGTGATTTCCCTAAATCGCTCCAGGCAAATGCCGGGATGGTTCCTTTCAAAGGGCACGGCCGACTTCCTTCCCCGTCCTTCCCTAATCCGATGAGACCGATGACCTCGCTGTTTGGTCTCCTTCCCCAAAACCAACCAACCTCTGAGCACTATGGGACTTAACTTCTAAGATCATCAGTCCCCTAGAACTTAGAACTAATTAAACCTAACTAACCTAAGGACATCACACGCATCCATTCCTGAGGCAGGATTCGAACCTGCGACCGTAGCGGTCGCGCGGTTCCAGACTTTAGCGCCTAGAACCGCTCGGCCACCCCGGCCGGCTAACGACATGTGTTCTCGTTTCAACTTTATATAATAAGGGACGATCAAAGATTTTCAGTTAGATGGCTATACGGTCCGTAATTGGTATGACAATCAGGCACCATAACCGTGAGCATGGAGCACACACCAGGCTGAAGATACACGTTTGGTAAAACACAGTGTCCTGCTGCGTGAAGAAGTCCGTAACTCTCTGCTGCACATCCTCATCTGACAGAAATCGTCTACCCTTCAGAGCCTTTTTAAGGGACCGAAGGCCTGGTAATCACCCGGGGAGATGCAGAGACTGTAACACGGGCTCTCGAGTGTCTCCAAGTTGTTGGTAATGTATGAGGCTGGCATCCCAGATAGACCGGTGTCTTGTCTTTAACCGCCACCAACACAGAACTAGTCGTAGCGTTCCACAATGGTGGTTTTCGACAGACATGCTGTCCCATAAACATCCTTCATTCTCGGATGGATGTCTGTTAGTGAATGTCCTTCGGCACCCAAGAAAAGAATGACAGGACGTTGGTCCTGTCTGATAGCATTTGGTAAAAACGTCGCCATAGGTCGCGTTTCCCTGTTTACAGCACGAATTTTGAGAAGACACGAATAGCGTACCAACTATTAGCCTACATGTTGGTGCTTATATACCCACTTCGTAGCCGCTCTATGTTGCACATACACTCTTAACAATGCGCTTAGGCGGAAACTTTTTGATCGCCCCTTGTAATTACAGAGAAATCGATGTCAACCATCTGTTCTCAAATAGAAATATATTAATTTCTGTTGAGAGTATGGTACTTCTAGAAGAGATTGAATGATCGTCATTTTGCTCTATACAGTCCGGTAAGTGGTTTAGGGGAAATTACAGTATTTATAACTGAGGTTGTCGGAATCTAGATGTGGGCTTGATCATTCAGTTTCGTCAAATTACACGAAGGTGCAGGTGGGTCAGCACTTCCATAAAAAGTTATGCGCATCTTTTACCCATGAAGGTTTCTTCAGAGAAGTAAGTACCAGTCACGTAATCTGCAATAATCCTGCAGCAAACTCTCAAACTTCACTGGGTCTGATGGTCATCCTGCTTCAGCCAGTGCTGATTGTCGGCAAACCAATAACGCATATTTCTTATATTCATATTTCCATTACTTAAGTTAGCTTCATCAGTAAAGAAAATTTTCTCCGAAGTAAGAATCTATTGCCCTATGTCGCATCAGTACCGAGCGACACAATTCCATGGCTCTCCTGCGATCCGCTGTTAATGCACAGAATGCGAAAAACGCTTGGCTGACATATTTCAGAGGAGCTCGCAGTTTCTCAGAAGGAAGCATGTGGATTATGAGTAAGAGCTGCCAGAAAACCTATTTCCTTCGATACGCTCGCTGCAAGCTTCCTCCTTACCCTGTGCAGTATTTCAGTGCCATTCTAATAACTTTTTTTTTTTTTTTTGTAAATTCGCTGAAATGCCGTTCTAATTGGACACAGCTGTCGCGATACCTATATTCGTCTATACGAAATGTATTCTTTGCTTTCCTTCTGTGGTCTCCGTCAAGAAATTTCGTTTCTTGTATCTCTTGTTTTGTAACCAGTGTGTATGTATTAAACGGGGACCTAGAAACGACGGAGAGGCTTCGTACCGCCGTAGCCCTCAGTGGTTCACAACCCCACAGCAGGTGACAGCAGTCCATCCACCCAACCGCCGCCCCCCACAAAACCCAGGGTTGTTGTACGGTTCGGCTCCCCGGGAACGTCTCATACCAGACGAGTGTAACCGCAAATGCTTGCGTAATAGAATAATTATGGTGAACGCCTATGTGGAAACGCTATTTGCGCAGCAATCGCCGACACAGTGCAACTGAGGCGGAATAAGGGGAAACAGCCCGCATTCGCCTAGTTAGACGGAAAACCACAGGAAAATCCGTCCACAGGCTGTACGATGCACCGGGCCTGTACAATAATCCGTCGGGTGGAATCGTGCCGGGGGCCGACACGACTTCCCACTCGGGAAGCAGCGTGTTAGACGGCGCGGCTAGCCGGGCGGACAAGCTAACCAGTACTCGACACGCGTAAAGGACAAACACAGAATGACATCCATATTTTCTTTGTGCTTCTTTTGTACCGGTACTGTGGCGATGCAACATTCTGCTCCATTGTTATTCACCTGACAGATTTCCTCATTTTGGTATGAAACCGTCAAGTTCCGCACAAGATAGCAATACGTTTCATGTCGTCCTTTAGCACTACGAGACTAGCAACAGAAATTGCTATAGTTACATTTGAAACACCGAATTTGATACCGTCAGATCTAAATTAATGTATCTACGAAAATAGACTCTACGTCATTTAGTGAGAACTTTCTCAGAATTCATCTGGGTGGAAACCGAATAACGATATGTTATTTGATTCTGGAAATACCTGTGACGCACCGATTAGCTGAGTCATGACGTTCACTACTTGATTCACAGTATCCGGGCACTCCTATGCAGTGCGGAATTGGCCACTCGATGTCAGGAGAAACGGACATACCAGCATAACAGAAGGTGAGGAGTACTGTGTTGTCTGCAGAGAAGAAGGAACATCGGATTGGGTCAGAGCCGTGCTGCGGCTCGTATTGATTCTGTTTGTAGGCTTCCGCCCTCTGTTGGAGGCCAGACGGTACCGTTTAGTTGGCAAGGTTGCTGTTGTTTGTCTTCTTCTCGAGTTGATGGAAGGGTCGGATGGAAGGGCTGTGGTCACGAGGGTGGACGACCTCGTCGTAAACCGGACCCAGCAAGCCCAGTAGAGAAACCTCCACCATTGTGATATCTCGCGATTATCCAGTGACTTGGGTTCGTGTTGCTGATCGTAGTGTCGCCGAGGCGAAGAGAAACGAGTGGAGTGCTTGGGGAAGGCGGATCTGATTAGCTTTCCTCGACTTCTTGTTACTATTTACTGCGTTCAACTTGTTACAATTTGTTAAGTTCAACCAGCGGTAATTTTTCTTGCCTGGTGGCCGCTAACGCCCCAGTTGCTTGCCCTGGGGGTTAGTGTATGAACGGCAGTGTACGTTTCTTCGCCTTGCCGCTGCTGTCCGGTAAGGGGTGTAGCTCTGACAGCTTTGTTGATTGTAGACCGGTGGACGATTCTTCTACTCTGGTGGTAGTGGTTCTTCTCTCGTTCCAGGTGCTCTAAACACAGTATTCTGGGGACGTGATGCAGACCCCCGGTTCCGGCTTTGGTGTATTGTTCCACCGTTGCATTTGGTTTATCGGACGCCAGGTAGCTTCAGCAAGATTATCATTTGTCATTCGTTAGATTGCCACTAGTCTGAGTTACCATCTTGTTAAGTGAATGCAACTCTTGGCTGCCTATCACATCGCTCGCGAATGTGTTTGTTGGCGGACCTTCTTAGAGGTCGATTCCTGGAGCACCTTCTGTAGCCCCTTCGTTCTTGTAAGACATGTATATTCTAAAAAGAGGTCTGATGGCCAGTAGTTCAGTGAATGCTCCTTCAGTCCCCGCCTTCTGCTGGTATAATCTGCCTCAGTACCCTTCAAGGAACTTATGTGCGTTTTATTATTGTCTTATTTATTACAGTACCTTGCAATGCCTACATTAAAGGTTATATATGTCTAGTTAATAGTTCTGGTCGCCTTCTGGAATAAATCTAACGTTGTAGTGTTCAGTGAATGTTAAGGGTTGTGTTACAAAGTTTACCATCATCTTACTTCACCCGTTTGGTGACCAGTTGCTTGTTTTTAGTTAACCTTTCCTGCTGTATTTGCTGTTTTACAGCAGGTTTCTAAATTTTTTATATTATTGCCGTTCCTGGCATGTAAGGCCTTCAGTCGTGATTGTGGTCATTTGCCTTAAAATTCTAATTTGGTATTTGTATTTTAGCAGTAAGCCTTAAAACCTTATTTACTGCCATTCCTGGCGTCTGATTCCTTCTGCTGTGTTCGTGGTGACTTGCTTTTAATATTTCAATACCTGTGATTTGTAAGTTGCAGCGAGTTTTAAACAAATCCTAGTTTATTGCCATTCCTGGCGTGTAAGGCTTTCTGCCCAGATCACAGTGGCTTGCTTTTGAAACATTATCTGCTGTATCTGTATTTAACGGTGATTTGCTAAACTGTAACTCACTGAAAACACTGCAATTCACACAGTGGTTTATTCCTTCATTAATAACGTGTAGTATATTTTTATTTGTTGTTGAGTTTTGAATTACTGGTTTAAATTAATTGGGTGTAACTGTAAATCGGAACTAATAGCAACTGATTACGGCCCGATCCACAATCGTAACCGAATCCTGCTTTCCCTTGACGACCAGGTTTCAGGGTCGGTCAGGTGAGCTCAGTGACTTCGAACAAGGACTAGGAACTGGACGCCAGCTACATAATAGATACATCAGGACATTTGAGGACTTCTGAAGCTATTGACGTTGACTGTTGGTGAAGAGATTGTGAAATTGGAACGTGAAGGAAAAAACTCAGCTGAAACAAGATTAGGCAGACCTCATGTATTTCTTTATATATTTACACGTCTAGTTTCGTAGGACCAAATTAAGGAGAAAATCTCCAAGGTCATGGAACGTGTGAGTACATAAAATTACAACATAGAAGTAATAAGAGATAAAAATAAAACAAATAATGGTGGACTCTCCTAGTTGGTAAAATAAGGAGTGCACACTCACAATAATTTAATGAAAATCGTAGTCTATTCAGAGAAAAAATAAAAGAAAACTTTATCATAATAAACAAGAGGAAATGGGAGTCTGCACAAAAAAATCAAATGGCTCTGAGAACTATGGGACTTAACTTCTGAGGTCATCAGTCCCCTAGAACTTAGAACTACTTAAACCTAACTAACATAAGGACATCACACACATCCATACCCGAAGCAGGATTCGAACCTGCGACCGTAGCGGTCGCGCGGTTCCAGACTGTAGCGCCTAGAACCGCCCGGCCACCCCGGCCGGCTGATTCTGCACATATCTACGAAATGATATGCGGATTAAATATGACAATGAGATTTACTATACATCAGAACATAAAGGCAGATGATTATCGACACAAACAGTTGATTAAAGCAGAGGGTATACTGATTATGAGAATAAGAGTTGGTTCGAGAGCAAGGGGCTCCTACTCTCTGTGATGCAATAGATTGATGATAATGACTGGAGGTCCTAATGAATCAAATATTACTCTCCCGACTATACTGCAGTATCGCGATTAGTAGTGAGAGCTCAAATGGGATCACATGGAGAAACAAGCAAGGTGGACTTGTAGCAAACCGAGCGTGTGTGCTGTTGAGGAATTCAGTTTAAACCTGATAGGTCCTACAATGCCGGAACCGCAATCCTGAAATCTGTAGCAGGTCGTCGGTAGGCAGCGTCCTCATCATGTAGGCGCCGACATCTGCTGTGCAGCAACTCTAAAATGAATTGTTATATAATCACTAATAGAAAACAACATCACAACCATTATAACAATTATAATTGTTCTAACTGTTTCAACCCCTGGCTTCGAGGGCTGTCCGAGAATTCTAAGTTCTGCCGAAGTCGCAAGACCGTCCGACTCCGACGAAGATCACATCCCGAATGCCCAGAGCCTGCGCAACGCGAAGCCAACATTGCTCAGCTCCCTAATATCCTCTGAAACCGCGAAACAGCACTCACTGCTGATCCCAAAATTCCCCCACACTGTCTCAGAACACTATTCGCGCCAGTGGCGACCGTTTCCTCCAATTTCGAACAGGAATTTTTGACGTCAACTAGCCTCAGTTTAAGTTGACCAGTCATACCTCTGCTATTCAGCTGAGGGCACTGAATGTGCCGTCTGACCGGCAACGAAAACAACATGCCTAGACCACCAACCATCCGGTGCGAGACGGTCGCGCCCAGCAGGGCACGGTCCACAAGTATTCTCAGAAACATGAAGACAATGCAGTCAGTCGGTACCAGCAGTCTTCGTCCGGGCGCGTCGGAACGATAAACACTTAAACTGTGACGACACTCAGACGTCTCGCAGGTCGTTTTTCCCTGCATACAACAGGCGAAACTCGACCGACGTCAGTCGTGTAGTGTTGGCAGAAGAGTCAACACCGTGTTGCTAGAGGAGGCCGAAATGCACGCTTTTAAGCTCACGCAGATTGGCGTGAGGTCTGCAACAGTTAAAGGATTTGAGTCTAGCAAATAAAGTACGTAGCTGTTGGAATACTTAACTTTAATCCACAATTGTAGAACATCGCTCTTGATGATACATGCTTCACATAATAAATATCAATTGAATACGGCGCCTTGCTAGGTCGTAGCAAATGACGTAGCTGAAGGCTATGCTAACCATCGTCTCGGCAAATGAGAGCGTATTTGTCAGTGTAGCGTCGCTAGCAAAGTCGGCTGTACAACTGGGGCGAGTGCCAGGACGTCTCTCTAGACCTGCCGTGTGGTGACGCTCGGTCTGCTATCACTGACAGTGGCGACACGCGGGTCCGACGTATACTACCGGACCGCGGCCGATTTAAAGGCTACCACCTAGCAAGTGTGGTGTCTGGCGGTGACACCACAAGTCGTTCTGCCAGGTGCTTAAGCTCACTGATGTACGACACTCTAAGTATTCGCAGAAGTGCAGTCCCCAATCGGAAACGCAGTGTGCCACGTCCGCCGGTGCTCGCATTGCGCAGGGCACCCAGGGAAGTAGCTCAACATCCATAGGAATCAGGTCAAAAGTATTTTGAGCTCTCAGTACAAATACTCTCATTGCAATAACCTTATTAATCCTGTTACCCCCGTGCAATGACTTAAAACATTAATAAAATTGATGAAAATGAGGGGCGACATGCAAAAGAGGCCATGGAACCCCTCAACTCCTCGACAGAATAGAAGGAGTGACTCATGAGGAATCTCTTCAGTTTCGATTTGAAAGCACGTGGATTACTGCTGAGACTTTTGAATCCGAGCTGTAGCTTACTGAAAATGTATGCAGCAGTATACCACACACCTTTCTGCACAAGAGTTAAGGAAGTCCGATCTAAATGCAGGTTGGATTTTTGCCGAGTGTTAACTGAGTGAAAGCTGCTTATTCTTCAGAATAAGCTTATATTGTTAACAAAAAAAGACTATAAAGAATATATATATATATATATATATATATATATATATATATATATATATATATATATATATATATATATATATATATTGAGAGGCCAATGTCAAAATATCCAGACTAGTGAACAGGGCCGACAAGAGGTTCGCGAACTTACACCACTTATTGCCCGAACCGCCCGTTTCTGAACCAAAAATATCCTTTTTGAATGGGAACAGTTAGATCAAAATATAATACCGTACGATACAAGCGAATGAAAATAAGGAAAGGAGACCTAATTTTCGTGTCGAACGATCACTTACCTCAGATACCGTTCGAATAGTAAAAATGGCAGCATTAAGTCTTTGAACACATCATGAACGTTTCTTTCCACGACAGTTTACACCTAAAAAACTGAACTGTTCAGTTTCACTAATCATATGCCCATTCTGTGAAACTAAAATATTGGGTTCTGTTGAATTGTGTGTTAGTAACGGTAATAACTGAGCCTTACTGTGATTTAGCGTTAGTTTATTTTCTACAAGCGATGAACTTTTTTCATGTACTGAACTACACTCCTGGAAATGGAAAAAAGAACACATTGACACCGGTGTGTCAGACCCACCATACTTGCTCCGGACTCTGCGAGAGGGCTGTACAAGCAATGATCACACGCACGGCACCGCAGACACACCAGGAACCGCGGTGTTGGCCGTCGAATGGCGCTAACTGCGCAGCATTTGTGCACCGCCGCTGTCAGTGTCAGCCAGTTTGCCGTGGCATACGGAGCTCCATCGCAGTCTTTAACACTGGTAGCATGCCGCGACAGCGTGGACGTGAACCGTATGTGCAGTTGACGGACTTTGAGCGAGGGCGTATAGTGGGCATGCGGGAGGCCGGGTGGACGTACCGCCGAATTGCTCAACACGTGGGGCGTGAGGTCTCCACAGTACATCGATGTTGTCGCCAGTGGTCGGCGGAAGGTGCACGTGCCCGTCGACCTGGGACCGGACCGCAGCGACGCACGGATGCACGCCAAGGCCGTAGGTTCCTACGCAGTGCCGTAGGGGACCGCACCGCCACTTCCCAGCAAATTAGGGACACTGTTGCTCCTGGGGTATCGGCGAGGACCATTCGCAACCGTCTCCATGAAGCTGGGCTACGGTCCCGCACACCGTTAGGCCGTCTTCCGCTCACGCCCCAACATCGTGCAGCCCGCCTCCAGTGGTGTCGCGACAGGCGTGAATGGAGGGACGAATGGAGACGTGTCGTCTTCAGCGATGAGAGCCGCTTCTGCCTTGGTGCCAATGATGGTCGTATGCGTGTTTGGCGCCGTGCAGGTGAGCGCCACAATCAGGACTGCATACGACCGAGGCACACAGGGCCAACACCCGGCAGAATGGTGTGGGGAGCGATCTCCTACACTGGCCGTACACCACTGGTGATCGTCGAGGGGACACTGAATAGTGCACGGTACATCCAAACCGTCATCGAACCCATCGTTCTACCATTCCTAGACCGGCAAGGGAACGTGCTGTTCCAACAGGACAATGCACGTCCGCATGTATCCCGTGCCACCCAACGTGCTCTAGAAGGTGTAAGTCAACTACCCTGGCCAGCAAGGTCTCCGGATCTGTCCCCCATTGAGCATGTTTGGGACTAGATGAAGCGTCGTCTCACGCGGTCTGCACGTCCAGCACGAACGCTGGTCCAACTGAGGCGCCAGGTGGAAATGGCATGGCAAGCCGTTCCACAGGACTACATCCAGCATCTCTACGATCGTCTCCATGGGAGAATAGCAGCCTGCATTGCTGCGAAAGGTGGATATACACTGTACTAGTGCCGACATTGTGCATGCTCTGTTGCCTGTGTCTATGTGCCTGTGGTTCTGTCAGTGTGATCATGTGATGTATCTGACCCCAGGAATGTGTCAATAAAGTTTCCCCTTCCTGGGACAATGAATTCACGGTGTTCTTATTTCAATTTCCAGGAGTGTATTTGAAACTGAGACAATGTTGCGTACAACATCCTTTACTACCAGTGTCATCAGCAAACAGAAATATTTTAGAGTTACCCATAATACTAGAAGGAATATCATAGCGGATGATGGTTGCACAAAATCGGATAATCGGATGAAATCAGTGGAAGGGATCTCTCGAGAGTTTCAAAGTACTACCAGCAGTCCTCTTTACACAAAGACTGTACGTAGTGAGTTAAATAGAATGGGACACAGTGGTCGCACAGCTCATCGTAAGCCATGCTTTGGGTGCCCGTGCGTGAGATGCTGTAACGAGCGACACTATTAGACTGTGGATCACTGAAAACGATTATAATAGATGATGAATCACGTTATAACCTATGGAAATCCATTGGGAGGGTTTGGGTTTGTTAATTGTCTGCAGAATGTTAGCTGCCATAATGTGTGATGCTAACTGTGAAGTACAGACGAGGTGGTGTTACGACATGAGGGTGTTTTCCTCGTGGTTAGGGTATGGTTGCCTGATTGTGCTGAAGGAAACTCTAAATGAAGAAGGATATCAACACCTATTACAGCATTTTGTGCTACGTACAGAAGAGGAATAGTTTGGAGACGATAACTGTATCAACGTGACAATGAACTCTGTTGAGGACAATAACATTCCTGAAATCGATTCGCCTGCTCAGTGTCTCGGCCAGAAACCTGCAGAAACCTTTGAGATGACTTAGAACATCGCGTTCCGTCCAGACCCTAGCGTCGAACATCACTGCTTTCTCTGACTTGAAGAAGAATGGACAGCGATTCCTCCAAGGACATTTAGACACCTCACTGAAGTGTCCCCAGCAGAGGCCAAGCTCCAGCGCAGGTGAAGGGTGCACACACCACATATTAATGTCCACTAGTAGGAGTCCACATTCTTTTAATCAGATAGTGTATACATACAAAATATCGTAATTCGGTTTTCATCCACAGATACAGGGTGATTATAATAAAAGTTATACTTTCAGACCGCTGGAGAAATAACACCACTGCTCAGAGTGACGTCAAATTGTAATGGAATATTATCGGAGAAGGGAGAAAACGTATGGCAGCCTCGCGGAGTGGCCGTAAGGTTTGAGGCGTCATGTCTCAGACTGCGCGGCCCCTCTCGCTGGAGGTTCGAGTCCTCCCTTGGGGCATGGGTGTGTGTGTTGTTCTTAGCAAAAGTTAGTGTAAGTAGTGTGTAAGTCTAGGGACCGATGACCTCAGCAGTTTGGTCACGTAAGAATTCACACACATTTGAACATTTGAAGAAAAATAAATAGTTACAAAATGCAGTAAGCATCATAATTTAATAGTGATCTACTACAAGTGACAAATGAATCACACAACAATGCCTAAGGTTTACTTTTCACGTTAAACAAACTGTACTACTCAGTGTGCATGGATGTACAGGTGTGATACTGTTAGTAACGTAAGACCATCCAATGCGGCACGGTCATATCACATCGAATGGGAAAAATCGGTTTTTAATTGTCCTGAGGCCAAAACCGCATAAAAAGCATCAATCAAAATGAAATCAGATTTTCCGTGTGACTGGCGCAAAACGTGCAGTATGTTGTCCAAGTTAAAACCAAGGAACAGCATGTTCCACAACTGATCGAATTGCTTCCGGGGCACGATCAGAATGTGTTGCGCAATGCGTGCCCTCAGTTCAGCTAAGTCTGCAATTGGAAAACTGAATTCGGCATCTTTCAGACAGCCCCACAGCCAGAAGTCACACAGGTGATCGGGACGGCCAGGCTGTTGGGAAATGACGGTTAATAATTCTAGCATTTCCGAAATGGCGTTTCAGCAGCTTCTTTACTGGATTTGAAATGTTCTGCCATGCGCCATCTTGAGTAAAAATGATCCCATCACACATCCACGATGTTGGGGAAGCTGCAATGACGTTGTTGTGCAAAAGTCACTCATAGCTCTGAGTGACGGTACAGGTAACAGGACCGGAAGAGACTGGCCCTATAATAAAATAATGCAGTAAACCCGTACCACACAGTGACCTTTTCAAGAAGAAGTAGTACTGGTTGATTTCCGTGTGGATTTTCCGTTGCCCATATTCGACAATTCTATGTATTGACATATCCTGTCAGATTTAAGTGGGCTTCGTCTGTCCACAATATCTCCACTTCCATGCGAGCAAGAAATTCTAAAGTAAAGGTCTCTCTTGCTGGCACGTCATTAGGAAGCAACTCGTGCATATGGGCAATTTTGAATGGAGAGCAAAGAAGGGTGTTTCGTAGGATTTTACGCACCGTGCTCACGGGTATGTCCAACGTTCCGGCAATTCTCCGTCCACTACACGTTTGCATGCCTCCACTCGTCTCCTTCAGCATTGCTGTGGCCACTGTTTCCACTGACGTCGATTCAGTTCTTTTCCTCCCACTAACAGGTTGCACACCAAAAGACCCCATCATTTTCTGCAGGCCCATGGTAGTCATCAGATCAACGACTTTTTTCAAACCCTGCAGTGGCCGGAACTTCTGCAGAGCGACTTGTGCAAGGACATAATTCTTGTAATACAGCATTACAAGCAGAGCGCGGTCCTGCATTGAGGCAGTCATGGCGAACGTTGCAGACGCAAAAGAAGAAAAAGCCGTGTACCCAACGTGTGTATTCCAACTTAAACTGGACTCGCATTCGGGAGGACGACGGTTCAATCCCGTCTCCGGCCATCCTGATTTAGGTTTTCCGTGATTTCCCTAAGTCGTCTCAGGCCAATGCCGAGATGGTTCCTTTGAAAGGGCACGGCCGATTTCCTTCCCCATCCTTCCCTAACCCGAGCTTGCGCTCCGTCTCTAATGACCTCGTTGTCGACGGGACGTTAAACACTAACCACCACCACCACCAACTTAAATGTGTCGTGCGCATGACAGGCGTTTTCATTTACGTAATCTGACACAAACGGCGCCATCTATTGATCAATTTTCACATTGTTTTTTTTTCTTCCGCCATACGTTTCCCCATTATCCGATAAAATTCCATTGCAATCCGACGTCATTCTGACAAGTGGTATTATTTCTACAACGTTTTGAAAGTTTAACTTTAATTTCAATCAGCTTCTACATCTGCCTTCCTAAACTTGATTGAACACTATCACCCGAAGGCATATAACAAAATGAGTGTATCAGCCCACTCAGAAAACACATATCGCACAATATTTATCCTTGATTAAAGAGTATCCGACTACATGTATAGACTACAGAATGTAAGTCATACAAAGCGGGGTCTGAAAAAGGACTGCAGCATAGAAGGCACCAGTATTACAATCTCCCCAGTATATCGTGAGTTACGGCCTAGACTCAGATGCTAGACGGCCACGTCATTTTATCACTTAGATATCACTTTAACAGATTAGTCGTGAGAAACTTGATGGTGGTCCTCAAAGGTAGTTGTAGAAAATGATTTAAATCAAGAAAGAAAACATGAATTTACAGGAGTGAGTCACTACAGCGACTTACGGATGTGATCGATATGCAGAGGTTACATTCAAACCGTTTCGCGCAATTACATCCCAGTTCCGGACCAACAGCTTCAGGCGAAGCATCCCCAACTCATCGGTATGCAGGCAATATTCGCTTCCTGAGCCACGCCATCAAGCAGATCCTCATTCGCAGCGCTGCTAATGCAGAAGAAGTTTTTCGGCAATAATAATGAGTGAGCTCAGAGAGCTCACCAAGTATGACGAATCAGTAATCCCTACTTCACCGCAGCGTGCTCCTACACGCAGAGCCTGATCCCGGCCTGGCAGCGTGATCCGCATGTAGGCCACTAATCCAGCGCGGAGAGATGGCTCATCGAGGCTCGGCAGCCAGTGCGGCCGCAGCGGCGGGGAACCACCTGATCGGTGTTTGCCGCCCTCTGGGGATTCCCCCCGCCGGGAGGCTCCCACGCGCTGATCGCCTGCTCCGGAGAGCTCTGCGGCCGATCGCTCCAGCAGGTGTTCATTACCAACTCCAAACAAGGGCGGCCGCCGCTGCCGCCAGGGGAGTGCTCGTCGATTCCTCTCCCCCCTCCCTTCTCGCGCGATATCCTCCAACTTGCACCTCCCCCTCCCCCACCCCTCTTCCCGTTCACACGCTCGCGCGGCAGCAAGCAATCCGCCCCCGGCGTGTCTCCTCCACCCCCTCCCCCTTCCCGTGCCATCCGACCTGCTGGCCGCCACCGCAGCGGCAGATTCGATTAATCAGCTCGGCTCTCAGTCGGAGGGCCGGCTACGTGCTGCAAACTATTCCAATTAAACCAGCTTGTGTCGGTGGATGCAGGGGGCGACGGCGGCAAGAAGTGCCGACCCGGGGGCTGGTGTCGCTGACGTGACGCGCCCTCGCCGCCGCCACCGCCGCCGCAGGCCGCGTCGTTCTTTGGGCGCCGGAGCAAGAACGGCTGCAAGAACTGAGAGCCGACGCCACAGAGGACGACAGCGGACAGCCTGGGCTGGCCAGGTCGCTGACCACACACAAACATGAGGCGCCATTGCGAAATGTAGCATTTGGTGACCGGTACTCCCTTCTGTTGCAGGGTTACTGATAAGTCCAGGGTTTTTTCAGTTAAAACTGATGTATATTACTTCTGAAGTTTTGGTGTTCAACCTTGTTCTTTTCACTATATCAGATAGTGCAAGGGCTGTTCCAAAAGTAAGGTTCGACCGGTCGCGAAGTGGAAACCAGAGTGAAAATCAAAAATGTTTTATTCGCAACAGTTATCCACACCTTCCAGCTGCCTCTCTAAATAGTAGCCTCTCCGACTTAGACATTTGTCGTGGCGTTGCACAAACCTTCCAGTACTCTCGTCACAGAAAGCAGCGCCTGTGCTGTCCGCCAATTCTCTAAGCTGCCCTGTCTTTCGTTGTTTTCGTCAAAATGTTGTCTTCGTAGCCAGCGGTTCATGTGAGCAGAGATGAACATCGGAGGGAGCCAGTTAAGGGCTGCATTGTGGGCAATCAAGCACTTCCCATCGAAAACGCTGCAGGATCGTCTTCATTGCCGCTGCAGAATGCGGCTGAGAAATTTCTTCGAGAAAGAAACGCATGGTAATCATGCTGTGTGGGCTGCATAGCTTTAGGCGAAATCTCTCACCAGATACACATACCTGGCGGGAGACACTGTTGTTTTAGGAATTTCTATGTGATCACTTTGCGCTCTTAACTGAACAGGGCGAGGTAAAGCGGTCGACAGGTACACAAAAGACACTGCCCAATACATCTGTGCAAGTTCCACTGGATTTTCACATTGATTTCCATTCCACGCCGACTCGGATCTTACTTTTCGAATACACCTCGTAATTACGTAGCAGTTACAATGATTTTTATTTTTATGGCATGGTTGAAGTAAACACGGAGCAAATAAATAGAGAATACACAGTGGAAAAGAGCCTTGCTGTTATTATGTATATTTTTTAAAAAGGGTATACTGTTAAATAAATTTATGATGACTGTCCTTCCTACCCCACTATCAAGAATTTGTCAAGTCTCCTGACGTTGCCAAGGAAATACGCGATCTGTTGTAAGCTTTTTATTTAGGTTAGGGGTTAAACATCCACAAGGTCAAGATCGCACATGATATTTTCTTTATTGGGATGGATCACTAGTTTCGCTTAACAGTCCAGCCATCATCAGATCTTAAAACATCCTCAACTAGTGATGGTACCATTACGGCTGCACACACCGTTAAAATCGTTCTTAAAATGACAGACTTCATGCATGGTACATAAAAACAGATTTTCATCGGTCGTGGACTGTGTAATTGAACGATGGTTATAAAACGAAGGTGTTATGCCGTTACAACTGCCACAGTGAGTCTATTACGAAATTATGTAAATACTGACAGTGTCAGCGAGTAATTACACTGGCCACGCATAGTGAATAGCTGCTTATAATTCTCATTTATGGACATCATCTTTTTAAGAAAGATTTGAACGATGTGCGAATCAGTATTGGCAGCAGAACTAATAAAGAAAGTTTCCTGATCTGAAGATTGTTAGATTGTTAGCCGAAATTAATAATTAATCAATGCAAAGAGGATTTCATGTGCGATGTTGACTTCATGGTTTTCAATCCCTAACATAAATAAAAAATTTCAATCACTGCGTTGCTCCATTTAAAACAGGGCATTTCAGCACTGAAGATGAAGAGCGTTCTGGAAGGCCAACTCATGTCACAGTTCCGCAAACGCTGAATGTTGCTCACTTCATTATCGTGGATGACGGGAGGACAACTGCTAAAAAGATAACAGAGACCCTCGGCATATTATTTATTGGGTTTTAGACATGAGAAAGCACTCAGCCATATGGTTTTTCTGAATGACTCAATGCAAACCAAAAGCGTCAAGGATTGTTTGCCTCACAATCCGAGATTCTGTGGGATTTTTATATCACCTCGTAACCATGGACGAAACACAGAAATACACTTATGATCCAGAGACCAAAGAACAATTCCAACATTGAGGTCACATTGGTTGTTGACGTCCGAAGAAGTTCAAAACAAATGTCAGCTGACAAGTTGCTCGCATCCGTCTTTAGGGATAAACATAAAATTCCAAAAATGGTTCAAATGGCTCTGAGCACTATGGGACTTAACATCTGAGGTCATCAGTCCCCTAGAACTTAAACCTAACTAACCTAAGTACATCACACACATCCATGCCCGAGGCAGGATTCGAACCTGCGACTGCAGCAATAAAATTCCACTTATCGACTACTTTCAACGAGGAAAACCAGAACTATGTTGAACTTCTCGGCAAACTGAAACTACAATCGGACTCGAAAAGTTGAGGAAAGCTGAGACAAATAATCTTATTTCTCCGAGATAATTCCCCTCCTCACAAGGTGTCCATTACGCAGCAAAAATGGGCAGGTCTCCACTATGAAATCCACAAATATCCACACTACTCATCTGACATGGCCCCTCAGACTACTATCTGTTTCCAGACCTCAAGAAACACTTCAAGGGAAGAAAATTTCTTAACACCGATGAAGCCAGAAAGGATGCAGGCGCGTGGTTTGCATCACAGTTGAATTTTCTCACTTTTTTCTTAATGGGTTAAAGAAGGTATTTCTAATCCATAACAGAATTTTTTTTTCATTGTATACTAGAACGTAGCGTGTCAAGGGACACATGACGTATCTTGTTAAGTACTTCAATCTAATGACCGATTTTATCTCCACATGAAAGGCAGCACTATAGGCCAGCATAAGGCTGTTTCCGGCATTTTCTACTTATGTTGTTGTTGTGATACATGAGGTTGTGTTTTGTGCAGCAATTTCAAATGTTTTGAGTTCTACAAATAAAAATGCTGTAAAATACATGGAACTTATTTGGAAGATATTTTTAGTTCTACAATCACAGACATTCATCACAAGCAAAATTCTATGTATTTTCAAAGCTAATTCTATAACGTGTGGACGGTTAAGCCCTTCTTCGTCCATCGTGCATTATCTTGTACATTGAAACGGAAGAAGATCTTTCATCATGGAACATGTTATATTTGCAAATGAACTGTGTTTATGTAATGTCCTAACAATTTTGCGTGTCTTTAAATGGAAATTTGTGGTCGTTTCCAATAACATATATATTTCAAATATATTTAATTTGTAACTTGTTTTTGATAGTACTTTCTCTCAACTGGATTTCAATTACTGATCATTGGTCTGAAGCAGAGTAATAAGGTGGCATGTAGACGATTAAATATAATATTGACAATTTCTTTTCGATTGCAACACTTTTCAATTGCAATAGAATATTTGTTCCTAGATACACGACCATGTCGTACTTTGAAACAATTTTAAACAATAGGAAAAACCTTACTTTCCTGGAGCAATTTTGTAACTAAAAAAAATGAAAACAATAAACATGCAGCATACAAAAAATCAATGCCATTGGTTGAAAATGGAATAAAAATACGTATAAAACTTCAGTTACAGGGCTGGCTGGAGGTAAAATCTTCTTTGCAAGTGCAACACACGCTCCTACTACAAAGGGTCCTCAGAAGCCGCTCTTATCAAATAAAAACGGATCGATAAACTGAAATGGAAAGTCAAGTATCATGAGACTAAAGAGAGGGAAAACTTGTCAGGTTATGTTACTAACATGGCAGTTATTCTGGAATCCGTCCTGTTTCATAGGAACAAGTTGCTATTAATTTTTTCTCTATCAGTTTCCCTGAAGCCATTTTCGTAACGGGAGTATAATACTCTCAGTCTAAGCAGCATTCTCCCAATGCGACCATTAAAGCAGGGTGAGTTTTTGATCTGTTTAAAAAGTCTTTCAACTTTAATTATAATTGTTTTGCGTTTTCCAGAAGTTAACTATACGCTGTCAGTCCATCCCTTAAGTTGGTGGACACTCTTACTTTGAACACTCACGAATACTCTCCCAGCTTTTTCTGTGAACTATTTTCCATTGGTGACTTTCGTTGCTGTAATGGCATCGTGGACTCTAACCCTTCTCGCAAAAGAGTTTAAAATATTTCTTTCTCGTATAAGTTCTTGGACCAGTTGTTCGAGGCAATAGTCAAATAAGTTAATCATTATGCGCTATGGCACTAAAACTACGTCTGACTTAAGAAAATCTCCTTGTACAAATGTACATAATTAAACAGATAGCTATAGGTAACTGTTATGCATTCTCATTAACAAATGATTTGGCTGACAAAAGGAAAATAAAACATGCAATGAATGCAGTAAAAGGTAAGAAAACCATATCCTATGCACGTTTCCCATATTTAGGTAACATTTCAGGCGTAGCATAAGAACTTCTTTCTCATCAAATAGGTATATCTGTGGCAGACTACCCCACAACACAATCTTTAAACTACTGATGACAGATTAGCGGCCGGCCGCAGTGGCCGAGTGGTTCCAGGCTCTTCAGTCCGAAACCGTGCGACTGCTACGGTCGCAGGTTCGAATCCTGCCTCGGGCGTGGATGTGTGTTATGTCCTTAGGTTAATTAGGTCTAAGTATTTCTAGGTTCTAGGGGACTGATGACCTCAGATGTTGAGTCCCATAGTGTTCAGAGCCATTTTAACCATTTTGAACAGATTAGCGATACCTATCATTTACATAATTGCCTGTAATAAATGCTCTGCCCAGTATATAGAACCAAATAATAGTAAGTTTCGCACTGTGTTTAGGGAACATTTAAAAGCATTTCGAATGCACAGCCAAAAATGTCTCACAAAGCTGCACTGGGTGGAGTTCCGTACTTTGGGAATATGAATGTTGAGCTCAAGACACTTTTAATAAAGACCACAATTTGACCTTTAAAAAGAACATGAAATTTAAATCCATAGAAAAAAGCACATAACTTTTACACAATAGGTAACACGTTACAAAATTAACCAATTTCCATAAAAAGAATCATAACAGTTTTGGATACCTTTTTGTTTACTTAGCTTATTTCTGAGTGCTTAACAGGATTTAATTACATCTCGTGTACGTCTCAAGCCCCATAATCTTAAAATATAAATGTTACATTTAAGTAATCACGACGATTCTTTGTGCTTATCAGAAGTGTAAATACTTTCTCATATACATCTCATCATCATCATCATCAACATCATCATTTAAGATTGATTATGCCTTTCAGCGTTCAGTCTGGAGCATAGTCCCCCCCCCCCCTTATAAAATTCCTCCATGATCCCCTATTCAGTGCGAACATTGGTGCCTCCTCTGATGTTAAGCCTATTGCTTCAAAGTCATTCTTAACCGAATCCAGGTACCTTCTCCTTGGTCTACCCCGACTCCTCCTACCCTCTACTGTTGAACCCATGAGTCTCTTGGGTAAACTTGCTTCTCCCATGCGTGTAACATGACCCCACCATCTAAGCCTGTTCGCCCTGACTGCTACCTCTATAGAGTTCATTCCCAGTTTTTCTTTGATTTCCTCATTGTGGACACCCTCCTGCATTGTTCTCATCTACTAGTACATGCAATCATCCTAGCTACTTTCATATCCGTAACCTCAACCTTACTGATGAGATAACCTGAATCCACCCAGCTTTCGCTCCCATACAACAAAGTTGGCCGAAAGATTGAACGGTGCACAGATAACTTAGTCTTGGCACTGACTTCCTTCTTGCAGAAGAGAGCAGATCATAGCTGAGCGCTCACTGCATTAGCTTTGCTACACCTCGCTTCCAGTTCTTTCACTATGTTGCCATCCTGTGAGAATATGCATCCATAATCTAAACTCACATTATCTTATGCCCCCCGTTTGACAAAACTGCTCTTATCTAGCCACGGGTTTGCCTACAAGCCCGTACACGTTCAGTGTTTGTCAGCTTAACCTCACTATGAAGCAGAAGCAGTCCGTCCTCGTAAGTATTTTGAGTAGTGAGAACGACGACAAATGCAGTCAAACCAGTCCTGGCACCGACGTTGGCACTATAGTTAAAGAAGAAGAAGAAGAAAACAAGACTCTAGAGAGGCAATGGCTTAAAGTGAGAGGTATTCCAATGGATATCTGCTGAAGGGAATATTACCCTCAGAACTCGATGGTTATGTCAACTTTCTTCGAATGGATAACAATTTTTTTTAACTTGCTAAAGACCTTCCTAAAGGAGCCAAATTGTCAGTCGAGTTGACTCTTATCAAGACACGGCTGTCTCTAACAAGCCAATACACATACGAAGAGAACTTGTCAATTTGACCTTACTTTTGGAATTGGAATTTGTGGTAAGTTCATATAGGACCAAACTGCAGAGGTCATCAGCCCCTAGGCTTACATACTAATTAAACTAACTTACGCTAAGGACAACACACACACCCATGCACGAGGGATGACTCGAACCTCTAACGGGGAGAGCCGCGCAAGAAGCCTCAGACCGCACGCCTACCCCGCGCTATCTTTATTTGAAGCAGAAGATTTTCGTACTTGTTGTATTATGTTACTTGCGAGAATGGCTACAAATGCAAATAAAGCATGGAGATCTACATCAAGCCCCTCTTCGGACTGAAGACCACAAAAACAATAACACTGACTCTGGCACAGTGTTTAAAGAAGAAGAAAACAATACGCTGGTCCAGGTTATAGTTTAAAATGAGAGAAAAACATACAACTGAAAACCAGTCAATGGAAATGTTACATTCAGAACCTGATGATTTCATCAACTTTCTGCGGATAGACAGTGAAACGTTCAATAACTTGTTTAGCGTTGCTTCACCCTGGCATTGAAAAATAAGACATAAGTATAGGAAAATTTACTCTCTTCTACTGCACTTATTCCCACAGTTAATTAAAATTCACAACTTATAGGCCACATCGTCCGTGGAAGAAGAGGAGAACTTCGATTCCTTTTATTTCATTCCACTTTCGCTTGTATGTGACTGTATGCGTAAAATATTGATTTTGTTCATAACCTTTCCATGCGTAATAAGTGGCAGGGAAAGATGCTATACCTCTACCATTTGGTACTTGTCAGCGGTATTTTGTTTATACTTTACCGCAGTTCCTATGGTTGTGGAAAATTTTACAGAAGCTCTCCTGCGAACCTTGCAGAACTTGCACTTCTTTCAGGAGTGCTAGTTCTTCAAGGTTCGCAGATTCTGTAAAAATTTGGAAAGTAAGAGACGAAGTACTGACTGAAGTGAAGCTGTGAGGACGGGACGTGGGTCGTGCTTGGGTAGCTCAGTTGGTAGAGCACTTGCCCGCGAAAGGCAAAGGTCCTGCGTTCGAGTCTAGATCCGGCACACAGTTTTAATCTGCCAGGAAATTTCATAGATGTGTTCTGGCAAAGCTTTGTGAGTTTTGCGAAAGCTGACAAAGCACTATAACAGTAGTACATGTGATTATGGCTACCTCTTTCTTCCAAGAATGCGTGTGTGCTCAATAAGTTGTTTCAGGTCTACGGATGCTGGCAAAGCTTACAGGTGTAGTTTATAAGTATTGGGTAACCAGGGAGAAAGAAAACCCCACCAGGATTCTAATGGGTTACGTACTCAACCTTAAGTGAACAGGGTATGGTTTTGGAGAAGATAAACAAAATGGGTGTGGAGAAAGCAAAACCCATCCAGAGACTGAACAATCTGCAACAGGAAGTACCATCTCGATTGAATGCGTCGAATAACAACGAGGTTCAGCTCAATATTAGTGACTGATTTTCAGACATACTAGTCTTCCTACACTCATGTTTTGCATCTGTTAAATAAGATGTATTGAAGTATCTGAACACTAGAGAAGTTAGCACGACCTATTGTGAAAGGGTGAGTGATATAGATATCATAAGTTTTGTGTGAAAGTCGGAGCACGGAGCAGTTTTAGATGTAGAAAAAATGTAAATAAAAAGGAGTGAATCTCATACAAAAACACTGATCCTTTGTTTCACCAACTTTCATACGTAAATTGTTGCTTTTTTCGCATAACAGTATTAAATCTGTTCTATATGGGTGTCTTGTTACCCAACAGATTGAGAGATTGGTTTCAATAACAGAATCATGAATATCCAGACAATATGCTGTCATATTTCTTGGGAATGACGGTCTTTTCTGCATTTAATTTCTCGTATCAGTGACAGACGATTTCAGTATTTCCGCATCTAGACGCAAACATTCATAGAAACGTTATATTACATTAAGTTTTTGTTCCATAGACCCAAAAATGAGATGATTCTCGTGGGTGTGGAACATGTCACAAAACATAAAAAATATAGAACATTTGAGTGTATTACTCATGTCTCTGATCATTTGGCAGGAGAATGTCAAAGTATGTGAATACACTGCAGTAAACTGGAACTGCTAATATTTACAGTAGCAGTAGTATACTGTCGGAATGAAACATAGACATACATTTTTAATAAATTTATTATACACAAAATACCTAATCTTGACTGTTGCGACGAAGTGCTGTTAAAACTGAGATCTAACAGACATTTTTACTTAAACTGGTCTAACACTCATTGTTAAGATATTCATCTATAGTGTAGAAGGAATTGCCTACCAAAAAGCCTTTCAAAGTCTGTTTAAACCGTGCTATATCTGAAACCAAATTTTCTATGGTTGCTGGCAATTTAGTGAAAATGTGTGTTCCTGAATACTGGATGGTTTTTGAACCAAGATAAGTGATTTTAGGTCTTTATGTAGATTATTCTTACTACTGGTATTGCTGCTGTATATTCAGGTATTGGTTGGAAACAGAGATATATTATCAGCAATAAATTTCTTTAATGAATAAATATTCTATATGGTGCACTTCGAAACTCTGTATGATACAGCCCTGGAATTCAGTTTATCCACCATATAGTCCTCTCACTGAATAATATAGCGAATGAAAATTGCAGTAAATTCATACACTCGCGCGGTATTCATCATACGAAAGTTCACTGAATAGTTCTCTTTAGGATATTTAAACTAATTTAGACATACCTTCCTCTGTTATATTTATTGCATACTGTGTGTTGCATATATTACGAATTATATTCCTGTATGGTTGAAAAATGAAAATTAAAAATGTTACTGTGTCGAGAGCTGTACTGAATATCATTTGCCACGCCCATAAAGTAATTTCCGATACAATAATCTCTTTTAAATCCCAACTGCGGAATATCAGTCTCAGATCATTTTTTAATGTTCCATAATGATTTCAGCTCTTTCTTGAGCGCTAGTATTATTAACATCTCTGCAGTCTGGAACCGCGAGACCGCTACGGTCGTAGGTTCGAATCCTGCCTCGGGCATGGATGTGTGTGATGTCCTTAGGTTAGTTAGGTTTAACTAGTTCTAAGTTTTAGGGGACTAATGACCTCAGCAGTTGAGTCACATAGTGCTCAGAGCCATTTGAACCATATTAACATCTCCCAGTACATTCTTTTAGCACTCGAAACGATAATACAGTCGTTAAAGAGAATTTTGCTCTCGCACTCAGCATTTGACTGACCTTTTTCTTCTTCTTCGCTCATCATAACATCAAATGAGAGTTCACAGAAAATGAAATTAGCATTTATAGCAATGTGTATCTTAGTCATGAAAGTATTTGTCGAATGTGAGGTGTTAAGACTTTTTAAACATTTTTTCTTCTTATTGTTGTCTTTGTTTTCGGGAATAACGTGTTGCCTTTATACGATACGCATTACGTTTCCTTAAGGGTAATTGAACAGTTATTTATTCACCATCGAAATTCATAAGATTTCCGTCTTGATCTCCATTTGATGTATCCAATGCTTCAACGTATCTTTCCACGCAGCATTGTGGAATAAACTTCCAGAAATGTTGCAGTCAATGTGTAGGGTGTTAGCCTTCTGAAAATTTACTGGAAGTTCTACTACCTTTAAGAATTCCTTTTCTACTCAATTCGCTCAAAATCAGTATCTGACACTATATTACTATGAAACTTAAAATAAACATATACGTTACTTCTCTTATCACATTGTTTGAGAGTTTTTCGGCACTGACGTTCAGTTACACGCTGATTTTTTCCTCTTGTCAATAACTTTGTATTTACCCTTGATGTTGTAAAACGATATCTTCCAAAAACATGGAAAAAATGTCCGTTTCATGTTTTAAAGCAACCATGTCCAGAACATTCTGATTCCTTTCTGATTATGGAAGTAGAAGTTATTGTTTCTCGAAGTAATAAATGGAATGTAACTATAGGTAAGTAAGTTGGGTAAGGGAATTTCATTGCATCATGAGACAAATGTAGTGTGGAGCCATAGACGCCAGTTGTAATCGAGTTTTTACCCAATAGGCTAAACGTTATACTGTGTTCAAGGGCGAATAGTGTTGGGTCTTTCAGACTTGTTAATTTATCTACACTTCTGAACCTGTAGACAAACGTGCTCTCAACTGTGACTCTAACATGGTTGTTTCTTTTTCTGTATGGCCCTAAATACAGTCTTTTTCTTTCGTGAGGCGCTGTTACTTCCATTGTATCTCAGATAACTGTTTTTGGGCAGTCTTTGCATCATTAATCGCCTTAGCAGTCCCCACTCCGCCTGCAGCTTAACTTCCAAGCACTGATGAAGCAGTATGTATTAGAAACAAAGATTTTCAGGTTGTGTGAAGTAATTTTATGAGCAACTTCCAGAGCTGCTAAGAGATTCCTGATTCCTTAAGACCTTTTAAGTTATACTGCTTCTAGTGGGAAAACCTCTGTGCACCAGAATCGCCAATAAAAATTATAGAGGAAAGTCTGGACCCCAGGGTTTGGATCGTCATTCCCCATTTATTGCACACAAAATGAATTATTTGCAAAAGGTTACAGAATTAAAACAATCAATCAACTTTACATGAAAATTTAAAGGTTCATTATACTCAAACAAAGTTAACGACTTTAAAACAACAATTCAACAATATAAAGCTTTCAATCACAAAAAAATTAATATCAAAGAAATAAAAAATTAAAATTTGTTTGGCTGATCTTAACAACAACCGCTTAGAGGGTAAGAGATCAGTAAGCAACACCTCATTTTACGTAAATGAATTAATGACAGTTTCAGCAATTAAAAGGTCGAACGGATGATAATACTTCCCTAAATTTATTTATAACAGATAACAAGCCCCAAGGAGAGCAGTCATGCTAACAATAATTCAGCCGTAGAAGGAACAAGAAGATGGCATTAAAGTACAAGAACTCGATCCAGCATAACGAGGGGATTACAACCCCTGCTTATTAAAACAAATTTACGTGATTATCGCTGTCGATTTGGACAAGAGACTCCCATACTCTTAGTGATATCAAGGGCGAAATTCTTCAAGCCCCCCCCCCCCTCCAAACATTTTTAGAAAACGTTCAACACTTGAACCTTTTTTTCCTGTAGAAATATACAGATACAACAACAGCGAAAAAATATGCTGCTCTCAATATACAAACCGAAGGTATGGTAATATACAAAATGAAAACCCTTCTGTGTAAAGCACAAGCTATTGAAGCAAAAACTCGCAGAAGACAAATACAGCTTAAGCTGTATATGTCCGTACATGGAGTGAGCTTCGGTAATGCCGTCGCACACAATGATAGACACAGTTAATGCCTTGCTAGCTCAGCTGCTGGCAGCCAGTGAAGGGACAAACAGTGCACCGCTAGACTATGGATGTGCAAAGCAAAGATCACCGGCCGCAGCCAGGCTCGAATACTCACGATCGGACATAGGCAACTGGAGTGCAGATCATACATTAGTACATTTTAAATTTCGCAGACGCCAACCGCCTGCACACAAACTCAGATAAGTACAACTAAGCCCAGAACACACACTCCTAAGAACAGTGATGCAATTTTAACTAAATCTACAAAACGTGAATTACAAACTACTGCCAAATGATGTAAGTAACCGAAGGAAATTTTAATCTTGAAACGCTTGGACCAAACCACACTTTTATTTGTCAAAAAACTAGTTCAAAAAATATCTCGGTTACATATTTACCTTACAGTCGTTGCTTATTCAGTGCAGGGGCATCACCCAAAACTCCGCAGCAAATATCTGGCGCAATAACAAGCCTGTCGAACATGACCACTGCACGGCAGTACACAGTGCTGTCCAGAACAGATTAAGCGCCACAACTGGGAGAGGGTGATACAACGAACACCCACTGTAATCACAGATTTTCAAGGTAAGAGTGTCAGTGAAACAACTGAAACCCTGGCACGGAAAACTTGTGTTACTATTCAGCACCACTCTGAACTTAATCGATCTTAAAACCGACCTGCGCAATAAACCATGAATATGAATTAAAATTCCGGAGCAAACAGCAAACTGCAGTTAAAGCTACTTCCGCGTAAACGTACTTGGAGATACAGAGGGAAAAAACATACTAAAATAAAACAACATAAGTACAGATAATCTCATTAAAATATTTCCAGTAGTCCTCGTCTGACAGCATAAATTCTGCAATTGGCAGGTAAGTGAATCAGGTCCACATAAAAACAGCCGTCAGCGGTCCCCAAGGGCTTAGGCTCCACGGCCCAATCGACTCCTTTTTCTCTCCGCTTCACCTCGCGCTCCAGTCACAATCGACGGCCGAAGATCAAAATAGAGGGTACAGGTGGAAGTGGAGAGAGCTGCCACCGCTTATTGTTCGTAACACTCTGTGTGAGTGTCTCCTCTTCCATCGCCGTTTCCATTTTATCTTTACTTTCATTGCATTAGATGCCACCTACTGCCAGGTACTCCATATCAGCGACGTCAGTAGTCGTTAGATATCGGGAGAGAGCAGAATGGGGAGCTCCGTGAAACTCACGGACTTCGAACGTCGTCAGGTGACTGGGTGTTTTACTGTTCACTCGGGGCTTTATCCCGTTCTGTACAGGGGCCAAACCAAAGCTGTCTCACTGCTATAACGTTCCTTACTCACAAGAGAATGGATACTGTTAAATACTGCCTGCAAGACAGCTTAATGTACTCAAGACGTTTTTTAACGCCTGACAAAAACACTGGAAACTACTAAACTACCTTCGATTGTTCTGATCAGCATTACTATCTAGTAATACATTAGATGCCACTCCACTACGTTAAGATATTCTGATCAGTACGTCCATCCAACAAAACTACAGAAACCACTCAACTATGTTAGTGTTCTGAGCAGTACACCCTTTCCCCTGCTACATAACCATATATGAACCATGGCGAATCTTCGAGCAGCCATTTTGATACCAGACAATAATTCGTCCAATGACATCTTATCAAACCAATAATCTGTGGAAAAATTTCGCAGACTACAAACCATCTCTTTACGCCCGAGAGTTTAACAGCTCTGAAGGAGGTCATAGAATCTCCCGCGACAAACTATTGGTTACAAACTTCGATAAATTTATCCAAAAATCTCTCCCTGACTGGAACTTCGACACAAAATTAGCACAATGTCTAACCAGACATTATACTTACCATCTCCTAATCTCACACCTGACTATCCAAAGAACAAACAACTCCCTCAGTCAGTTATCCAGACTGGTACAAACTGTAACCCGCTTCTCAGTCAAACTGATACTGTCCGTTAAGAGCATGTTAAAATCATCCTGAACCATTAAATGGAATAATTTTAACTTTTAGTTAATTATCTGTCTATACCATCGGTTGGTGTTTCTGGGTGGCAGCTCGCTCTCTGGGATGCAGAACTCTCTGTCTAGTAGGAGAACATATATCCACTATGTCATCAGAAGTATCCGGACACCCCAAAAAAGTACTTTTTCATGTTAGGTGCATTGTGCTGCCACCTACTGCCAGGTACTCCATATCAGCGACCTCAGTAGTCATTAGATATCGGGAGAGAGCAGAATGGGGAGCTCCGTGAAACTCACGGACTTCGAACGTCGTCAGGTGACTGGGTGTCACTTCTGTCATACGTCTGTACGCGAGATTTCCGCGCTCCTAAACATCCCTAGGTCCACTGTTTCCGATGTGACAGTGATGTGGAAACGTGAAGGGACACGTACAGCACAAAAGCGTACAGGCCGACCTCGTCTGTTGATTGACAGAGACCGCCGACTGTTGAAGAGGGTCGTAATGTGTAATAGGCAGACATCTATCTAGACCATCACACAGGAATGCCAAGCATCAAGATCCACCGCAAGTACTATGACAGTTAGGCGGGAGGTGAGAAAACTTGGATTTCATGGTCGAGCGTCTGCTCTTAAGCCACACATTACGCGATGAATGTCAAACGACGGCTCGCTTGGTGTATGGACGATTGAAGAGTGGAAAAACGTTGTGTGGAGAGACGAATCGCGGTACACAATGTGGTGATCCGATGGCAGGGTGTGGGTACAGTGAATGCCCGGTGAATGTCATCTGACAGCGTGTGTAGTACCAACAGTAAAATTCGGAGACGGTGGTGTTATGGTGTGGTAGTGTTTTCCATGGAAGGAGCTTGCACCCTTTGTTGTTTTACGTGACACTACCACAGCACAGGCCTACACTGATGTTTTAAGCACCTTTTTGCTTCCCACCACTGACGAGCATCTTTCAATACGATCGAGAACCTGTTCATAGCGCACGGGCTGTGGCGGAGTGGTTACGCGACAATAACATCCCTGTTATGGACTGGTCTGCACAGAGTCTTGACCTGAATCCTGGAGAACACCTTTGGGATGTTTTGCAAAACCGACTTAGTGCCAGGCCTCACCGACCGACATCGATGCCTCTCGTCAGTCCAGCACTCCGTGAAGAATGGGCTGCCATTCCCCAAGAAACCTTCCAGCACCTGATTGAACGCATGCCTGCGAGAGTGGAAGCTGCCATCAAGACTAAGGGTGGGCGAACACCATATTTAATTCCAGTTTTACCGATGGAGGGCGCCACGAACTTGTAAGTCATTTTCAGCCGGATACTTTTGAACACACAGTGTACGCCATCTATGTACAACCACGTGTTTTTCATACACAAAACCAGGAACACGGTAACAATGGAAAAGATACACACGTTCATCTATCTAATAGTAATTAGCTGAGGCGGTTCACTTAGCTGTGATGTACCACATGCATTGTGTCACCTCACATAGCTTCTGCCAGTGGTGTCACTGGATGCAGTGTAGAGGGGAAAGTGATTGGCACAGCACTCTCCCGGTGGTTTTCTTGTTTCTAGTCCTTGGAACCACTACTAATCGGTCGAATAATTGTTCAGTTGGTCTCCTGTGGCTGCGTTCAGCCTGTAGCAGCCCTCCCATCAAGGGAATAATCAGTAGTAGTACTGGGAATCCAACCCACATCCTCCACATGGCAGTGAACTGTGCTATCCTCAGCTACAGAGCCATACAGACGGGAAGACACTGTTTGACGTAAAAACTCTCTGATTGGCCTATTTCAAAAAAAAAAAAAAAAAAAAAAAAAAAAACGAAGTATGGTTCAGGAAAGGTGAGTGGAGGAGAAGGGGCAGCATAATTCAAGAATGGGAGACAGAAGCAGTATAGGAAGAATGATAAAGAGGAGTGGGGAGGAAAAGTGAAGGAAAGGAGCAGGGCGCCTGTGGAGGAGGTAGTTACCGCAGGAACAGTTCCTCTAAGGAACAGTTAAAGAAAGAAGAGGAAGGTTGAGGGGGGAAATGGAGGGATGGAAGGAGGAGAGTGGGAGGTGAAGGTCGTGGTCTCAGGTGAGACGTCAGATTTTATCCAGAACCAACATTGCACTGCTATTGTTCTAAAACTTGAAATTCTCTTCCTTGCTGCAACTCACTGTCATCACCCTTCCCACTATCTTAGCATCTTGTCTGCTGCTAAGTTTCTAGTAAAAGATAAGGCGTGATAATAGTTTAAAGTGGAAAACAGAAGATAAAAGTAAATGATTAATTATTTAACGAGTTATACCAACCAGAGAAATTCTAGATTTTGATGAAGTATCCCACTTGGCTAACGCTCATTTAAATATATCTTTTATGGCCCGATGATTTGTCACCATGTGAGACCCTCGACTGTCAAAATTAAAAGTATAGATGTGTACTGCATGTATCAGTTCATAACGAATTTGCATTTGTATACAACGGTAAAATAGGAGGGATAACACATAGCGAAGTAGATTCAGAGTTCGGACTGAAGTTGCAGTGGATGAGGGAAGGAGATGAAGAAAGAGAGAGGATCGCCATGCCGTTCGTTCCTTTGCTTGACGCTTACAACTCTGTTTTGAATGGCACATCCTTAGTTATATCTGAGCATTACTTAAGAAGAGAGATACAGTTACTCTGAGGAAGAAGAGAGGACACTTAATGGTGCATCCCCTGACAATAATCTAAGCACTACTTCGGAGCTGCTGTTGAGCACCGTCCCTTCGCTGCCGTTACGTGTAAATCTCGCGGGGACTGTACGACACAAGCCGTTGAGTACGGCGCCATATCCGCCGTGCGGCGACGACTTCACGAGGGTCCGAGTGGTCGCTGCTTGCCCAGTAATGTAGCTTCGATTAGCTCCCAGCTATTTATCTCCCGGAGGGGATAAAACTTAAAGCGGGCGGCAGTAAAACTGGAAGGGGACAGTTAACAGCGGCGAATAAAACAGTCGGCCCCGTTATTACTGTGAGTATAAAAACTCCTCGCCAAATAAAAAGGGATAGCGCGGCTACAACCGGCTTGTCGCATATTACGGTCCCAGTCGAGACTTACTTGCGAGAATCATAAACCCGGCTGTCCCCGGGGCGAATACAGGCGCCTTCATTTCCAAGAACTCCCTCTTCTTTTCTGCTCTCTACCGCAGCCCGAAGCGCGCAGGGCCGGAGCCGGAGGCGACAAAGTTCGAGAGGAACTGAGCTCTAGGTAACACGAGCCCTATGAAGACTCATTTGAAAACCTGAAATTCCCAACTCACCTCGCAGTTCTCCCTCTACTGTACCACTTTTTATTTTTATTTGGTGTACACCACTTGAACTGCAACTTTGACCTTTCTGCCATGCAAATCTAGAAATACTGACACAATTTCTTTCTCGCTCACCATTCTTTTTCTCTCATTGATTGTACAGTCCTAATCTTTGTAGTCCGTGCTCGTCTTTCATCCCTATGTAGATCTTAGTTAGTTTCATGTACTGTATATTATTTAAACTTTTATATTGATGTGAGGTGGAACGAATCATTTTAAAGATATGTATGCATGATTAATTACAATGGATTGCTACATGCTAGTCATCAAGACGTCCCTATGTGGCACTCTGGTCCAAATTTGGCATTAATGAAAGCAATATTTTTCAGGTTTTTTCATGTAATTACGTTTAAAAGTAGGATTTTAGACACATATTACAGGCTACCGGTCTTTATTTTGTAAATAATACTGTCTATATCGCTTAATACATTGCCTTTTTATACAAATAAATAAAGTAATTTAATGGTGTACAGAAATATAGGATGAAAGTAACTTTCGCATGATGTCACTGCCAATTAACATAGCTCGATGAAACTTGGACCATATATAGTAAGAACCGCTACAGTATACAGGGTGTAAATTTGAAGTTGACAAAGTTCGCAGCTCGTGGTCGTGCGGTAGCGTTCTCGCTTCCCGCGCCCGGGTTCCCGGGTTCGATTCCCGGCGGGGTCACGGATTTTCTCTGCCTCGCGATGACTGGATGTTGTGTGATGTCCTTGGGTTAGTTAGGTTTAAGTAGTTCTAAGTTCTAGGGGACTGATGACCATAGATGTTAAGCCCCATAGTGCTCAGAGCCATTTGAACCATTTGAACAAGTTGACAAACCAGAATCAATCGAAAAATAAGCTTCACACGAAAAAAATGTGTAGAATCCGAAGTTGATTGTTGTTGAGGGGGACATCTGCTGGTGCTAAGATTAGCCCGGCACCCCAGCCCGTTTGGGGTGGGGAGGGAGGCAACTTTAAAATTTCAAATGGGGAACCCCCAATTTTTATTGCAGAATCAGATTCTACATAAAAACTACGTACATTTTGTCTTAAACATTTCTTTTGATTCTTGGTAGTTGGCGCTGTAATTCAAGAAAATCCATGTTCTAATTTTTGCGTGGAAAATCGTTACGGATGAATAAAAATACTTAACTTGCAAGTATTTGTAAATAATCAACAGTAAAATGAAACCAATCGTTCCTTTTCAGGACCACCAAATCTTAAACGGGAATACGTTCATCCTTAATTAGCGAGTGAGTTAGTCTTTTCCTCAGTTAGTCTTTTACTTTGTTTGCTCTGTTGGTTAATGAGTTAAGTGATTCTGGTTTGCCAACTTAAAATTTACACCCTGCAGTACGGAAGGTAAATGAAAAAATAGTGCAACGAGACCAACAGAAATTACACTTTAAGTCAAAAGAAATAATTACATTGAAGCCATGATGCTGCCCTGGACTTTGGAAAATACGAGACATGGTTCTAGTGAAGTGTGTAATCAACATAGACGGCAATCGGTGTGCTGCAAAGTGTTCCCAGGCTGACCACAAGTTCGTTAAGGTGTTCTTGTAATAGGCCTTCTATTCCTCAACCAGTGCCGTTGAAAACTGCTGGACGATCGTTGGTGCATGTGTATGTGCTGCGATATGCCAACGAATACATGCTGTATGGGATTTAATTTGGGAGAAAAGGTATCCCAGTCCATTCGCCGAATGTTTTGTCATACTGGTTGCTCATCCACTTGCGCTGTTCAGTGTTGTCACTCATAGTCAATTATAAAAATGAAGTCAGGACCGAGTGCAGTACTGAATAAATGGACATGGTGAGGAGTGAACTGCTATAAGAACGTTGACCGACCAGTGTACCATGTTCAAAGATTTGGAGGTCAGTACGCCCATGAAACCTTACGTCTTCCCCACCGTAACACCAGAACGGTCACGTTCGGCGGTGTTCCTGGGTGCATTATGTGTTCCGACGTCTCACCATATTAAGGGTACGTCCAGTATTGTGGAATGTGAAACAGATCATCATCCACTCCACCGTAATTGAGAAGTCGACATTTATTAAGGTACGTCGTTTAACGTGTAAAAATTTTCTCAGTGCATATTTAGGTATTCAGGCAATAACAGCACAGTGGTGATTGCAGTAATTATTCAGTATTTAATGTCTCTCTATATCCTCTTGTTGCAATTGCCAAAAGGTGACTACAGCCTTCCTCTGTAATGGTGCAAAAGAATGGCGTCTTGCGACGTCACCCTCGCTTCAGATATCAAGGTGTCAACGCATGGGAAAAAAAGGCCAGAGCTCAGAAGTTCTTGTGAGGTGTGAGGAAGGTTAATGGTGTCACATTGTCACCAAATGTCACTGTGGATGTGTGACACGATGGAAAGGCCGTCACACACCAACTTACCTACGTTTAACACCTTCTTTTGACGCCTCTGTGATTGAGGGGAGAACCGTGACACACAGCGTTCAAATTATGCGGTTGTCTTATGGATGGCTGTGGAAAACATTTCTGACAATAACGGCTCAGAACTGGCGCGAGACGACCTCAGGAGATGACAGTCATAGGCGCCTGCAGGCAACCCCTTGGCGGCCCTCCGATTGGCATGCCCGTTAGCAAGGGCCTAGGACTCTGTCACCGATTGTCTCTTTACAGGAACATTTCTAAAGCGCTCAAAGATCTGACTATTAGGGTTCACTAGGTTTGAAAGATAAACTACCACCAAAGCTAGTATCAATCACCAGAAAAATACTACACTCCTGGAAATTGAAATAAGAACACCGTGAATTCATTGTCCCAGGAAGGGGAAACTTTATTGACACATTCCTGGGGTCAGATACATCACATGACCACACTGACAGAACCACAGGCACATAGACACAGGCAACAGAGCATGCACAATGTCGGCACTAGTACAGTGTATATCCACCTTTAGCATCAATGCAGGCTGCTATTCTCCCATGGAGACGATCGTAGAGATGCTGGATGTAGTCCTGTGGAACGGCTTGCCATGCCATTTCCACCTGGCGCCTCAGTTGGACCAGCGTTCGTGCTGGACGTGCAGACCGCGTGAGACGACGCTTCATCCAGTCCCAAACATGCTCAATGGGGGACAGATCCGGAGATCTTGCTGGCCAGGGTAGTTGACTTACACCTTCTAGAGCACGTTGGGTGGCACAGGATACATGCGGACGTGCATTGTCCTGTTGGAACAGCAAGTTCCCTTGCCGGTCTAGGAATGGTAGAACGATGGGTTCGATGACGGTTTGGATGTACCGTGCACTATTCAGTGTCCCCTCGACGATCACCAGTGGCGTACGGCCAGTGTAGGAGATCGCTCCCCACACCATGATGCCGGGTGTTGGCCCTGCGTGCCTCGGTCGTATGCAGTCCTGATTGTGGCGCTCACCTGCACGGCGCCAAACACGCATACGACCATCATTGGCACCAAGGCAGAAGCGACTCTCATCGCTGAAGACGACACGTCTCCATTCGTCCCTCCATTCACGCCTGTCGCGACACCACTGGAGGCGGGCTGCACGATGTTGGGGCGTGAGCGGAAGACGGCCTAACGGTGTGCGGGACCGTAGCCCAGCTTCATGGAGACGGTTGCGAATGGTCCTCGCCGATACCCCAGGAGCAACAGTGTCCCTAATTTGCTGGGAAGTGGCGGTGCGGTCCCCTACGGCACTGCGTAGGATCCTACGGTCTTGGCGTGCATCCGTGCGTCGCTGCGGTCCGGTTCCAGGTCGACGGGCACGTGCACCTTCCGCCGACCACTGGCGACAACATCGATGTACTGTGGAGACCTCACGCCCCACGTGTTGAGCAATTCGGCGGTACGTCCATCCGGCCTCCCGCATGCCCACTATACGCCCTCGCTCAAAGTCCGTCAACTGCACACACGGTTCACGTCCACGCTGTCGCGGCATGCTACCAGTGTTAAAGACTGCGATGGAGCTCCGTATGCCACGGCAAACTGGCTGACACTGACGGCGGCGGTGCACAAATGCTGCGCAGCTAGCGCCATTCGACGGGCAACACCACGGTTCCTGGTGTGTCCGCTGTGCCGTGCGTGTGATCATTGCTTGTACAGCCCTCTCGCAGTGTCCGGAGCAAGTATGGTGGGTCTGACACACCGGTGTCAATGTGTTCTTTTTTCCATTTCCAGGAGTGTAAATGCGAGAGTCTACGGGGAGTAAAAATTATGTATTTATTTTACAAGTAACAGCAACCTGTACTGGAGAATAAGTTCATAGGGCAAATATATAATTTTATACTATTTATATCTCGTCAATTAACGATAACCTCCACAAGTAGCGCTTTGCTACATCAATATCCTTGACACTATTGAAATTTTATAATAATTAACTGTTGCGTTAATCTCAGTGTTTCGGAATTAAATGGGCTAACTTTTCATTTATAATCAATCATTTTTCCATAACACGCAAACTTGTCTTTCCTGTCTGTTTTTTATTTTGTAAAGTGCACCATTTTACATTTCTGAACACTGACGGCACCGAAAACCTCTGCTGGAATAAGTAATTAGTCGCCCAATGAAACTCTGTAATAAATATTTTGCTCTTTTTTTCTTTAATTTTTTGCAAGTAGGGGGCACTTCCAACGTTTCAGACCCCTAGTAAGTAACACCACACGCATCAAAATTACTACGTATTTAAAAATGAACAAAATGGGAGGTTGTGGAAATTTCTAAGATTGACGTGTGAGGTTTGTTTCAAACTGAGAGTTTTGATGATTAAGAGAGTGGATTATTTTAGAATGAAAATTACAAAGAACTTCTGTAATATATAAGCACATCTGACTAAAGTTGATTATACTGAAGCACATCTAAATGAACTGACTACAGAAGCAAACTTGACTGATAGTATATGCAAAAGTTGATCTGTCTAATAATGACTATACAAGCGTAAAGAAATGATAACAGATGTACCATTATATCTCATTGTTATGGAAAATATAAGCATGTCTGACTAATATACAGACAGCCACAACACGACTGTTTAATAGTTTATTTGCATGGGTCTAGCACTGGATAGCCAAGTGCAACAGAATTACTTTACAACAGTTTAAACAAAAGCACATATGCAGACAGTGTTTATGACTGCACAAAGTCAACTATAACATCAGTTCTGTTGAAAAAAAAGTGTGTGAGATCTTATGGGACTTAACTGCTAAGGTCATCAGTCCCTAAGCATACACGCTACTTAACCTACATTATCCTAGGGACAAACACACACACCCATGCCCGAGGGAGGACTCGAACCTCCACCGGGACCAGCCACACAGTCCATGACTGCAGCGCCTGGACCGCTCGGCTAATCCCGCGCGGCATCAGTTCTGTTGTTCGCTATATAACCACGTCGGAAGCATTGTAGCATCCCTGTGAAACTAGCATGCGATTGCGGTGTACATGTAGTTTGGTCAGCTTCATCATGAAGCACAAAGCTAAAACAAAAGTGACATAGTACTGTGCGTTATAGTAAGTGATTGCACAATGGACCAACTTGGTCCTGATAACTTGTTTCCTAAAACTTTGCTTCTCTGAGTGTAAATCTTCTCTTATTAATTCTCTGGCTGTAATAACAGTGTAATCCGCAGGCAAAATAGCTGTTTCAGTGCAGATGATCGAAGTTGCAGACATCGACGGCAACTGAATAAACAATTTTTCAATACAGATTAGTAACGCACAGGAAAGGGTAAATATGGATATATAATAGACTACGAAACAATTTTATACTCGAATTACTTTGAGCTAAATTGTCACGTCTCTTTAGTAAAGGTTAAACGGGACTAAACGACTTACTTCTGTAATTCTCCAAGCGATTTAAGAATTTTACTGGCAGAAATAGGTTCGTCCGGCTGTCAGCTATAGGATAACTTTGAAGTACAAGCAGGAATGTTTTGAACTGAATTGGAACTCGGCCGGGATAGTAGCAAATTCCAGGGGTAGAAACCAAGTGATAAATCAAGGTTTGCCGGCCACTGTGACCGAGCGGTTCTAGGCGCTTCAGTCCGGAACAGCGCTGCTGCTACGGTCGCAGGCTCGAATCCTGCCTCGGGCATGGATGTGTGTGATGTCCTTAGGTTAGTTAGGTTTAAGTAGTTCTAAGTCTAGGGGACTGATGACCTCAGATGCTAAGTCCCATAGTGTCCAGAGCCATCATTTGAATAAATCAAGGTTTATATTGTAGTTTAATACAACATCTGAGAAAAGTATACACTGAAGTCCATGTTTTCCGTAGTCAAAACAAGATTAGAAGTGCTTCCCGATAACTTGAATTTGAGAACAGATGAATGTTCATATATAACTCTGCCAGTGGTTCTCCCTCTTGTCAGTATCATGGAGGAGCATTTCAGGTAACAGTCTCGGAACACTTTTTTCTAGGAGCGCTATATGATTCCCTGTTGGGACTAGGTTTCCATTTAGTTCACCTGCTATATTCAGAAAGTGATTATTAAGTACTGTACATATATGCGACTTATCAGTAACACGGACATTCCCACTACGCACTGATTCTATATCCTCGACCTGTCTCTGCAGACCAGCCACTTCCTTTACGACTGACCATATGGTTTTAATTTTATCCTGAGATTTAGCTATTCTATCTGCATACCACATACTTTTTGCCTTCTTAATAACATTTTTAAGCACCTTACAATACTGTTTGTAATGGGCTGCTGCATTTAGATATTGACTGTTTCTAACGTTTTGATATAATTGCCACTTTGTTCTACAATATATTCTTATCCCTCTAGTCAGCCACCCAGGCTGCCTGTTTGTGCTAGTATCCTGTTTTGAACGTTCTAACGGAAAGCAACTTTGAAAGAGCACGAGAAAAGTCTTGAGAAAAGCGTTATACTTATCATCTACTGTATCAGCACTATAAACATCTCGCCACTCTTGTTCCTTGATAGGGTTTACTGAGGTCTCTACAGCAACTGGATCAGCTTTCCTAAACAGCTGATGACTATATTTAACACGTGTTGCAGCACAAAAATCTTTTAGAGTTAAAGTTTGTGCATCATGATCTGAAAGGCCATTCACCTTTTTGCTAACAGAATGCCCTTCTAGTAATGAGGAATGAACAAAAATGTTGTCTATGGTTGTTCTACTGTTCCCTTGCACTCTCGTTGGAAAGAATACGGTTTGCATAAGATTATATGAATTAAGGAGATCTACCAGCATCCTCTTCCTTGCACAATCACTTATACAATTAATATTGAAGTCACCACATATTACTAACTTTTTGTATTTCCTATAAAGTGAACCAAGAACATGTAACTAATCAACTAATTACGAGGTAAGACCAAGGACTTCGTGGTTAGACACCATATATAATCACGAATTTACGAAAATTATTCTGTAGGTTGTTATGAACATACAACACATTTCGACAAAACCAATTCCTAAATAGTTACGACATATGCTGCCGAGAAGCGACCGCAGTAACAACATGTGAGCTCACGGCAATAAATTCCAGCCAACGTCTTTTCACGCTAATTCACGAAACTTTGTAAGTATAAAGAAAATTATTTGTCATATAAATGAGCGAGAAAATGCAATGGCTGACTAATTCGCTGAGGATAACGTTTATTTGAACTAAGAGGCTCTCAAGAATAGATTTTAATCATAAATGAATGAAATATGAGTCAAATAGCCAAACTGAGAGGAGATTCCTCCGAAATTAAACCTCTATCTCCTTCGAAAACAATCTTAGCATAGTGTAGCAATATATCACTCAAAGTGCTCCAGCAGCGACCTCAGATTCCGTGTCCAGAATCATCTCCGACGCAAGTCTGAGACTCAGCGGCCCTATGTCCACTCGTTTCCGCTTTCCAAAGTCCTTTACCTCTGCACCCAAAATAAACCACTCGACAGGTTGTCATAGATTGTACTGAGTTTGACTGTCATTTGTCCTACTGAACCAAAGCTAACATAACATCTTCTAGCAAAGCGAAATCCAAAGAACACGCTAGAAATGAAATATTTTTTATCTCATGGTACAGCATAATCTCTCTCTCGCTACTCGCACATGTCAAATAACCGAGTACACGTGACTTGTAATGAAATAGATACGAATACTAAAAGCGGTGTAAAGGGTATAAGTGCAGATATTTCTGTTGCTGACTGATGACGGTGTACTGAACAACATTACATCAGTATTTACGTCATTTGCAGAATAACAATTATAGTTATTGCAAGTCGTATGTTTTTAGTAATTTTTGATAATATTTATCGTGGAGAACAGCGGTCTGGAAAGAAATAGTTTAAAACTGCATCGCGGTCGAGACTGTTTGTGTCCATTTTTAAAGTACTTTTAACGTATGTGCTTTAAGGTTGGGTAGTATCTCCACGTACATGTTTCAAGACCAAGCCATTAATGCTCATTCTCCCCTGGGCAGCAGGTCACTTGTTGAAGTGTGGATGCGTGGACGCAAAGTGGCAGGGGTAGTCCACTTAGTGCTGCAGTAACAACCATACGCAAAGAATCAGCTAGTAAATTATGTGACGTGTTTGCGGGAGGACTGTTAGACACAGAGAATAAACAATCGACACGCTGATGTGTGTACATATTAAGGTACCAGATACAAAAAAAATCTGCACTTATACCTGTTACAATATAAGTTACTTAGGCAGCCTCACACTGTAGGAATATGTCACCTGTTGTTTCTAGCAGAAGATGTACATTTCCCCACCTCGTTTTGGCTGGATTCCGCAACACACTGCCTTATTTCTAAACTGTTAGGTTTAGCTCGCAAAGTCATTGTGATTAAATCGACTGGAGTGCGTAGGTGTTACAGTGGCAAGTGGGATGTCACACTACAGATTTGAACATTGAACAGCAAATGCAATGAGATGCCCAAACATCCCAAAAATTCATTTTTTTTTGTGTGTGTGTGGGGTAGTTCCCTCTGACATTACGCTGCACACTTGTAAATTGAGACTTTTCCGCAATGTCGCTCAAACTTGGAAAGACCTGAGTAGCTGTAACGTCCACTCCTTTACAGAGCAAGAGCACTTAACTCTTTGACTAATAATATTTCCGAGGCACGGATTCGTACTAAAGTCAAAATTACAAATCCAAGTCAGTAATCACATGCCAGTTGTACGAATATTGAACGAGTCAGAAGTTAAACAGGCCAACTTCAGTTACAGAATCAATTTTTTTTTTACTTTCTAGAACGACTGATGTGCCGTCTACATGAAGGGCCATTGCCTGGTAGGGGCGAATGTACTACAGTATCAGAAAACCAAATAGTTTTACAAACTCAGAAGATGGCGTAAATTGGTAAAGAAGAAAGGTGCTGCATCCAAATAGTCACTCAAACAAGCAAGCATTGAAGGAGACATTTTTTTAATTTTTTCATAGAAGTCATACTTCTAGTACCATCGCAGAACAACTGCATCTTCCCCTGTCTCTCCGGTCTAAAGCCGCTGGAATAGTCAGTGCTCCCCGCCCTCTTCCCGAGCTCCAGAACTGGAACTCCATAGCGTTTCCTCCGAGACAATAAAACGACAGAGAGTGGCCCTTTGAGCTCATTTTGTTGCAGATTTCACCCATTCGGATATAAGTTCAAGATCATGATATTAAATTGTTTGTGTGGATATCCCCACCAACATTACTTAACATGAACCGGTTTCCATTACTGTGGTATCAGGTCCTGTATGAATTCACATCAGTAAAAATCTGCTTGTGCTGTGAGAGTATGCACGGACTAATCTTGACCACTGCTTGCATCTTGCTTTGAGAGTTGCCAGCACACCACCCACCAATACTGATGAGGTAAGAGCTGTCACACTTAGTGCTCTTTCTATGCAAATCTCTCATACCTCATTGCCTACAACAATATGTCCTTCACATTTCTTAAGATGGTTGCCCAGGTTTCACTAGTTGGAGTACTACAGGGGCTGGACTAACATTTGTTTCTTGTTTGATTGTTTTTCCATCGTTATTTTAAATTTATGGAGACGCATGCCTATATGACGAGTAACCTGGAATAGTTAACAGGTGTCGTCCAGTACTCGCACTGAAGAATATTTTTAAATGGGCTATGTATAATTATTCCATTGATTTACTGCTTGTGTTAAGTATTTATAGCCTTGTCCACGTCCCGTATTATAAACTAATTCTGGCGGAAACACCTACTGTAACGAGGGCCTCGAACGCCCTGAGGGCCAAGAGCAGAACTCCTACAGGTAAGGTATCTTTTATGTGCTGATGTGGAAGTGAAACCCGACAGCATAGCTAATTTTACGTAATTCCTTTGTTCTTCAACCTCATCAATTTCGGGCACACTACTCCTCTCGTGGCTAAATATTGTCGAACTATGTAGATAACTGACGTATTTTTCAAATTACGTCCTAACTGTGACAGCATGTTTCTCTCGTCGGTTAACGAAACATGTATTACTCTCGCGAATGCGGGAGGCAAGTACATCGGTGTCGGCTGGAGCTCGCCAGCTAAGTGTTATTGTGAATATCGCCTCGTTCAGTGGGGTGCTTGCCACAATGGCCCTCTCAAAGAGCCTGTGTTACCCACCGTGGCATAGCCAACGCAGAGCCTTTTTTATCTTGCTGCTTTTCTAAGGAGAGAAGAGGCGAACGGTACGACTGCGTGGCGGAAACCTGCAAGCAGATAAGCGAATCGCGTAGGCCGTTAGCAGCGCAGCGAGGGGAACCCCCGTCCGCTGATGTCGCAGGTGCGGGCCGCGCCCCCTGCCGCCTGCCATTCAGACTGCCGCTACTGATAAACCCACCTCCTGCACCTGCCTGCCTCTGTCGCTCGCCGCCGTGTTTCTTTTTCACAGCTGTGCATTCTTCCAGACGAAATTTCCAGCTGTGATGCAGAAAAGACGGCACAGTCTCATTAAAAATGATTCAGTGATATCTGAAATTTTTCAAGGGCAGGCGCTTTAGATAATCAACACAGTATTTCATCCGTTATGGACCGTGTGGCTGTTATTAAATTAAAGATTGCTGATACAAACCGCAACCAGCCACATGTACTTAAGTAGCTTTATTTTACTGATATGAACGGTTTCGAGCTATTATATCCTTCTTCATATTCCTACTTCTACATCTGTACCCCAAAAACCGCCTTAGGATGTGTTTCGGAGGATATATACTGTTCCACTATCTTTAGCCCCATTTCCTGTTCCAGTCACGACCGATCAACGATAAGAACTACTTTTGGTAAGTCTCCGTGAGAGCCCCAAACGCTCTAATGTTACCTTCATGGGTTTTTCGTGAGATGTGTATAGGGGAGAGCAATATGTTTGTTGACTTTTCTGGGAACCTACACCTTCTGAATTTAAACAGTAAACCAAAGTTAATGCAGAATACCTATCTTGCAGCATCTAACACGGGTTGGACTGAATATTCTAGATATTTTACGGGTGTGGCTGCTTCTAGTGACTTGTGAAATCGTGCAGTCATACATGAAGGTATATTTCTACCTGTTTACATACATTAAGTCATATCTGTTGATATTCAGGGTCAACTATCAGTCCCTTGCACCAAGATTCGATCCTCTACAGGTCTTCCTGCATTTTGCTACAATTTTATAGTGTTGTGACGCATCTTGTACAGCAGCAACATTCGCGAAAAACTTCATTGGATTTCCAACGTTATCTACTATACTATTAGTACATATTACGAAAAGTAATGGTCCTATACCGTTCCCTTGGGGTCACCCGAAGCTACTTCTGAAGATTTATCTCATTTAATAGTGAAATGTCGTATTCCGTTGCTCAGGAATTCTTCCATGCAACCTCACAACTGGTATGATGTTCCTAGCGCTCATATTTTTTCCACGAGGCGGCAATATGGAACTTCATAAAACACACCTTTAAGGAACACGACATGAACCTGAGTGCCAGTACGTAGTGATTTTTGGATTTCGAGGACGAACAGAGTGAGCTGGTGCATCCTTCCTTGCAGAATCCATATTGATTCCTACAGGAGAGATTTTTCGATCCCCAGAAACGTCATAATACAAGAGCGAGTTACATGTTCCAAAATTCTACTCTAGACGAACGTTACTTTTCATAAGGTGCGAGAGTCGTCGGCAGAAGGTCGGCTGCACATGTTCCTTGTAGAATTTTTAAATAGTTATTCCACGTTATGTGCTATGTGCAAGAATAGTGTAACATAGAAAAATACTCTAATTTGCACGCAATCATGTACAATTTCGTTTGTTCTTGTTGATGTTTTGTCGTCTGGTCTTGACTGCCATACATTTCTGGAGGAAACACAAAGTGCTGATATTTAAACTGCATACACGTATCACTTAAGCCATGGTGGCAGACGAACATTTCACAATATGTCCTTAGTAAGCAGCTCAAACATGTACTTCAAATGTGCTGTCCTTTTTTACAAACGAAGTTTATCCACCAAAGAAAAATATCGCTGGTTTCCTGACAGGCAAAGATCTCATCTATATGCTTGGGAGATCACCAAGTTAATAACAATACTCTATCTGCACGAGTAAGTTTATTATTTAAGGACGGCAAGACTTACAGAGTATCATTTTTAGGGAAGTGTTTTCCGGGAGTGAACGGTAGTGAATGTTTCATATGTCAGGACTGCATCACAAATGTGTATGCACACTTTTCCTGGCGACGTTAAAGGTTCGTGGTTTATTACTGAGAGTATAAAAGAAGAGCAGAGACGAGTGAGGTATCATTCTACAGTCCACAAATGGGAAAGTTCACAGAAATAAGTCATGTACCTAGGAACGATCATCTCGGAAATGGAGAAGGTGGCTGGCTGTTCGCGTGCTAACGTCGTTAGCATTTATGGAAAGTGGGTGATGGATGGTGAAACGATGGGTAGACAGCAATGTGTTGTATGCCCACGGCTCGTCACGGAACGTTGAGGTCACAGGCTTGCCCTCTTCGTAAAGCAGGGCAGGTGGCGATCAGTGACAGGTCTGACGAAAGAATAGAGTGCTGGATTAGGTACAAGTGTTGCGGAGCACACCATTCTGTGCACATTGTTGAACACTGGCTTCCGCAGCGGATGACCCACCAGTACATGTTTCCGTGTAGGCCTAGTGACATCGTCAGTTACGATGGCAGTGGACATGGGGCCATGCACTGTTAATCAATTAATACTTGTCACCCGACCGTATGATAACTATTGTTACTACATAAGCTCGATGGCGATGTCCTGAAGTAGCGTAATGGTGGCAAACGGCTGCTCCAAAGTTGGCGCGCACCACGGATACAGACGAGTGAGGGCAGAAGAATGCTATGGAGGCATTCACCTGGGCCTCCATTGGACCTGTGATAGTAATCGAAGGAACCATAACAGTTACTGACTGCCTGAAAATTATTGCACACTTGCACTCTTTCATTCTTCATGTCTTCCAATAAGATAAATGGCCGAGTCACAAAGTGGTATGTGGAGCATCGTAGTGAAATCACATGATGTCTGAACTGAGCCCAATGGAACACATCTGGGGTGCAAACTCTAGCTCATCACCCACAAACCACCGGTTCCTTATTTATGGGAATCACGCGGGCCGTGTGCAGCTCTAAGTTGCCACATACTTCCGGAAGCCCACAAAGGAATTCATGGTAGCAGAACCGCTGCTGCTTTACGAACCAGAGATGTACCAACACGCTATCACACATATACTGTATCATCAGAGTGTGTAATTAGATCATCTCTACCACTTAGTAGTTGGTTGAGAGTATTGCAGTGTCTAAATAGGAGAATAAGCCATTGGCCTTCAAATAAATTTCCACATGAACAGTAATATCGAACGGTACAGAGTAAAAGTAGAAATAAAGTAATGCACCCTTTTTAATAAAGTTCACAGATACTGAGTCCTTCACAGAAAAAATTCGCCTTAAATAAAATGAGTCGTTTAACAAGTAATGGACAAAGTTATTGAAAAAAAAACCAAATTGAAGAAATGGAATGACCCGTCTGTGTTGCCACATAGAAATAAATAATTAACACTACGAGAAGCAAGTAAACAATTGAGCGCATCTAACACCATTTTCAAAGTTGAGTATTGTTGTACTGTATGACCAAGTATATAATTCGAAAGGTTTCAAAACAGTACGAACATGCGAACGTTTCGTTGTCGTAACTTATTTGTGAACGGCGTATCTTGTATAATTTGAAGTCGATCCTAAAATGTATACAGTCAAAGAAAAGACCTCGCGAACGCTCCATCAAAACTTAAATTTCTCCATAGAGTCAACGTGTTTTCGCAGAACAAAGCTTCCAGTGACTGATGAGGTGTAATTAAAATTTAACTCTCAAAGTGGAATAAGACAAAATTTCCTCTGCAAAGGAAGGTACTGTACCGCCAGCAGATCAGGTTTACGATGAAAGTTTATCATGGCAGATGACTCAAGCAAAATCGTAAAAGAATACAAGCCCCTGTGGCACATATCTCAAACCCATCTTCCACCTTAAACCTCTTTGCAGACGGCAGGTTGCGCTCACAGCTGCCATACAAATTTCACCCAGAGACCCCACACCAAGTAAAATCCTTTATCAGTTTTAAGTCATCAATCTAAAGATCGGTCTGGTGCTGTTGTACGACCTTCTGTAATTCTCTTTCATCGCGGAATATTTATTACAGCTTAGATTCTTTTTAAGTAGCTTTACATAATCTTTCTCTATCGGTATAAATTTCCCCGTCTACCTTCTCTTCTGGTGTTATTTTAAGGACTGTTGTGTTGTTTGTCAGCTATTTTACCAACGGTGTCTTTTCAATTTGAAAGTTTTCTGGCACACGTTATCTGTCACCCGTTCTTCCTAATGTATCATTTTTGTTACTTTACTAGCCGAATTTTTTACATCTTACTGTACCAAATATGTGAAACCATTCTAGTTTCCTCTTCCTTGGTTTATCCGAAGCCCGGCTTTCACTTTCATGTAATACTTTCATGTAACATTAGTTAGTCGTACTGACGTCGTTCTTCCTCGTTTCCCAATCAATATTTGAAGCCACTAGATTCTGTTTACTGGGCGAATCTTTTTCGGCCTGCTTTAATTTACTTCTCACGTCTTTTTAGAGAATAATGAAATAAAAATGGCGTTTTACTGGTGAATATGGTGCCTCAGTTAATGAAATATCTAGTTACCTGTAGTTAACTTCTTTCGTCGTTGGTACCGCTGGACAAGTTGAAGACGTGAACTACACTGGACAGCAAGCACGATATTTCATTGATCGCTCGTCATACGCATGGAGAACCTCTTAAATTACACCACTTTCCGATGGCAAATGGAACAATGACAAACATTTTTGAGAAAGAGCGTTTACAGACACAGAAAACGTGCGTCCTCCAACAGCGCAGGCAGGACACTAAGTATAGAAACAAAGTAAATCTATAGCGATAACGGGTGTAAAAGAATAAAAATAGTTTTTCTCCATATTCAAACAAATACTTTATCAAAACTTGGCTAATTCGTATAACTGTGACAGCTATGTAGGGCATAAACGGTTGGAAATACAAGAAGAATCGCAAGAAAGATATTATATTGACAAATTTACATAGAAATGCTGACAAATCTTCCCCCATTAAATGAAGTTTGTGAAGGTGATAGTATCAACATGTTATATTATAAAATTTTACGGTTTTCTTGTGAAGTAATTGCTGTCAATACTCTAAGGCGTCGCATCAGTGTCGCCGTCCTGGGACTAGAGATCGGAAATCAGCTTTGTGTAGCCATGGTTTAGGGTCAGTGTCTTTGACGAATAATCCAGACCTTCTTGGTCCGGGGTTCGAAACTCGCTATTGGTTTAATTTTGAATAAAAGTCATTGGCAATGGTGGCCAAGGCCTTCCGCCATAAGAAGTCACCCTCTTCCTGCCGACAATCTTCTCAAACAGAGGGGAGGAGCGGACAGAAGTTCATGGCACTCTCTTGCAATTCTGGTGGGAAACTGCCCCCAGAAGGTGGAATAATCAGCAATTATCAACGGCATGAGAATGCAGAAGTCAATGGAATTTACTGCATTAAAGACACATAAATTGTATCCATAGGATATGTGGTGTGCAATTGAAAAAGTGTTATGATGATATCTCCACTGGCAAGAGATTCCGGACTAGTCATCCATTCGGAAGTGGGAATCCCAAGGGGCAGGTCACCATGAGAAAAAGATTGAATAACCAGTGAAAGGTTTACGTTCTATGAGTCTCGTTATGGGATGCCAGAAATTTGAATGTGTTAGGAAAGCTAATAAATTTGAAAATGAAAGTGCAAATACTCAATCTAAATATAGCGGGAATCTGAAGTGAAATGGAAAGGAGGCAAAAATTTCTAGTAAGATGAGTATAACATAATATCAGAATAATGTCAGAAATGATATAACGAGAGTGAGATACATTAGGAATAGTATAGTAGGGAATAGAATGAGTTGCTGTGAATAGTTCTCAGCAAGAATTGAGGTATACGTGCCAACGTCGCTAGGCGAAGATGAAGAGACAGAGAAAGCGTATGAACATATTGAAAGAGTAATTCAGTGGGTAAAGGGTGATGAAAAGCTAATGCTGATGGGAGATTGGAATTCGGCTTTAGGGGAATGAACAGAATAGAGGCTTACGGTAGGATATGAGCTGGGTAGCAGCAATGGGAGAGAAGAAAGACCATTTCAGTTCCGCAATACATTTACGTAAGTAATAGCGAACATACTGTTCAATAATCACAAGAGTAGGAATCATACTTGGAAAAGGCCGGAAAATAAGGGGAAACTCCCTCTAGATTACGTCATCGTCAAGCAGAGATTTCTAAATAAGACACTGCATTGCAAGGCATACTCACAAGCAGATATAGACTCAGATCACAATTTAGTAATGTTGAAGAGTAGGCTAAAGTTTAAGAGACTAGTCAGAAGGATCTGTATGCAAGGAAATGGGATACAGAAGTACTAAGGAATGAGATGGTACGCTTAAAGAAACTACGGTTGACAGAAGAAATACTTCAGTACAGCGACCAGAAAGAAAGTACCAAAGTGCACAGGGAAGTTCACGAATACAGAAATACAAGCCACTTAGAAATGAAATAAACAGAAAATGCAGGGAATTAATGCGAAAAGATACCCCGAAAAACGTGAAGATACACAAAAAGAAATGATTGTAGCAACTACTGACTCAGCGTACAGAAAAATAAAAACAATCTTCGGTGAAATTTCAAGAAATGTTGGAAACACGAAACCAGACAGATGGGAATCAAAGTATTTGAGCATAGGTGGTACAGAAGAATGTTGAAAATTAGGTGGACAGATAAGCAATGAGGATCTTCTCCGCAGAATCGCCGAAGAAAGAAATTTGGATAACATTGACAAGAAGAAGTTTGGTTGGTTGGTTTGGGGAAGGAGACCAGACAGCGTGGTCCACGGTCCCATCGGATTAGGGAAGGATTTGTAAGGAAGTCGGCCGTGCCCTTTCAGAGGAACCATCCCAGCATTTGCCTGGAGTGATTTAGGGAAATCACGGAAAACCTAAATCAGGATGGCCGGACGCGGGATTGAACCGTCGTCCTCGCGAATGCGAGTCCAGTGTCTAACCACTGCGCCACCCCGCTCGGTCAGGAAGAAGGGACAGGAGAATAATACAAGTACTAACACATCAGGGAATAACTTCCATGGAGCTGCAGAGGGTAGAAGTTATAGCAGTTGTAAAGGAAACTGAGACTAGAAAACATCCATCAAATGAATGAGGGAGTATATGGAAATTGCTGCTATGAGATAAAAAAGCTGGCATGGTAGAGGCATTCATAGCGGTCCACATGAAACCAGTAAGAACAGCGAATACAGGAGTTCGCAAGTACAACCGAGGATTCGCGACATCGCCTTCTTCATACGTAAACGTTGTACTCGATGGTGATTATATCTCATTCCAGTGACTGATCACTTATCAGTGAATATTTTTCTGTTTGTATATTCATTCATCTACAGGTGACAATTACTGAACTACACACATCAAAAAATAGTTTTGCATCACCCCGGTTTCCAAAACTCCAGATGATAGACGTTGACTGTGGATATTGTTCGCACACACAGTCACTTTGACTGTTTAGAGATGTCACTAAACCCGCACAAAGATGTAAACGACCATGCATGAGCAGCGCTTATTAGACGGAGGGGGTCCGACAGCCAATCAGCTCCAGTCATTCTACAAGGAAGGAGGTACACGGCTGGTGTTGTCTGCAGTTCAACCATGCCTAGACGGTCAATACCGCAGTTCGATCGCGTCCGCATTGTTACTTTGTGCCAGGAAGGGCTCTCAACGGGGGCGATGTTGTTCGGACATGGAAGAGATACAGAGAGACAAGAAATATCGATGACAATCCTCGCTCAGGCCACCCAAGGGCTATTACTGCAGTGGATGACCGCTACCTACAGATTATGGCTCGGTGGAAGCCTGACAGCAACGCCACCATGTTGATTAATGCTTTTCGTGCAGCCACAGGACGTCGTGTTACGACTCAAACTGTACGCAATAGGCTGCATGATGCGCAACTTAACTCCCGACGTCCATGGTGAGGTCCATCTTTGCAACCACGACACCGTGCAGCGTGGTACAGATGGGCCCAGCAACATGCCGAATGGACCGCTCACGATTGGCATCACGTTCTCTCCACCATCCAGAGAATCGTCGGAGACGTGTTTGTAGGCAATCCAGTCAGGTTGACACACTGTACAGCGAGTGCAGCAATGTGGAGGTTCACTGCTGTTTTGGGGTGGCATTATGTGGGGCTGGTGCTCATGGAAAGCGCCATAATGGCTGTACGATACGTGAATGCCATCCTCAGAACGATAGTGCAACCATATCGGCAACATATTGGCGAGGCATTCGTCTTCATGGACGACAACTAGCGCCCCCGTCGTGCACATCTTGGGAATGACACCCTTCAGGATAACGACATCACGCGTCTAGAGTGGCCAGCATGTTCTTCAGACATGAACCCTATCGAACATGCCTGGGATAGATTGAAAAGGGCTGTTTATGGGCTCTGACGGATGTACGGCGGATCGCCGTTGAGGAGCGGGACATTCTGGACCAACAGTGTCTTGATGAACTTGTGGATAGTACGCCACGACGAATACAGGGAAGCATCAATGCAAGAGGATGTGCTCCTGGGTATTAGAGGTACCAGTGTGTGCAGCAATCTGGACCACCGCCTCTCGAGTTCTCGCTGTATGGTGGCACAACATGCAATGTGTGGCTTTCATGAGCAATAAAAAGGGCGGAAATGATATTATTGTTGATCTGTATTCCAGTTTTCTGTACAGGTTCTGGCACTCTCGGAACCGAGGTGATGCAAAACTTTTGATGTGTGTATATGAAAAAAATCGTTATAACTACTGAACGGTTTGCGTTAGGACTTTCAAACTGCACTGTTGGCAGTGGGGCATAATGGGAATAAGTATGCGCATGCGCATGCGCCTTGTTGTTGTGGACCTTTCGCACGTGAAAATTTCACGGTACAGCGTGCTGAAACGTACTGTGCTTGCGAAGGCCTACTATGTGATCAATAACAGCCCAACTGCGGCTCAAATGAACTTTTCGACCGAGTTCAAGCTAAAGACAACCGGCCCAACTGAACTAACAATCAAGAAATTGATTCGCAAGTGTGAGAGAACGGGTGGTGTTCGTGATGACAATGCTGGCAACGTCTGTCGTCCAAAAAATGGTGAAAACCCCTGAAAACATCGTCCGCAGCTCGTGGTCGTGTGGTAGCGTTCTCGCTTCCCGCGTCCGGGTGACCGGGTTCGATTCCCGGCGGGGTCAGGGATTTTCTCTGCCTCGTGATGACTGGGTGTTGTGTGATGTCCTTACGTTAGTTAGGTTTAAGTAGTTCTAAGTTCTAGGGGACTGAAGACCATAGATGTTAAGTCCCATACTGCTCAGAGCCATTTTTTTGAACCCTGAAAACATCGAGAAGACATGCGCTGTGTTTCAAAACAGCCCTAGGAAATCGATCATATGAGCTGCACAATAGATGGGAATCGATTGGGAGACCCTGCGACGTATTGTTGTTGAAAACTTGCTTCTCTTTCCATGCAAAATTCAAACCCCTTCAGCTGTTAAATGCCAGGGCTATGGAACAGCGGTTGTGTTTCGCCAACACTACTGTCCAGACAACCGACGAACAGCAATTCGTTTGGATATATTTGTCAATAAACAAAATTGTCGCATTTGGGGGACTGAGAATCCGCATTTCGCAGTCAGGAAGTCTCTTAACCCTCAATGGATGACTGTGTGGTGTGGATTGTCCAGTCACGGAATAAACGGTTCGATGTTCTTTGATGGTACGTTGAGTACCGAACGGTACGTGAAGGTTTTGGTAGGTGATTTCTTCCCCATTGTCCATAGTGACCCTGACTTCAACAGGATGTGGTTCATGAAAGACAGAGGTGAACCCCATCGAATCAGGAGAAAGTTTGGTGTCCTGGAGGAGCACTTTGGGGATCGCATTCTGGCTGTGTTGAACCCGTGGGCCCCTGTCATGGGTCTCCATTGGCCGCTATATTATCCTGATCGGAGCACATGCGATTCCTTTTTGTGGGACAGTATTAAAGACAATGTGCATAGCAATAACCACAAAACTATTGCTGAGCTGAAACAACCATTCCGGAGGTCATCGACAGCATCGATGTTCGGACACTTCACCGGGTCACGCAGAGTTTTGGTATTCGTCCCACATCATCGACAAAGATGGCAGGCATATCGAACATTTCATAACCTAAATCCGAATATCTGTAGTGAAGTTTACAAGTTGAACCAGGTGTGCACACGCCGTAATATGCAATAATTTAAGTTTTGTCTCATATAGTTCAGTGGTTTAAATGGAACTCTGGTACACGAATGCCAAATATTCTTTTATTCCGTAATCTTTGCTCTGTAATAATATCTATGTGCCCTGTGCTTATATATTTATCTACTCTCTGGTTATCTGTATACACATCTAAAAGCGTTACTGCATGCTGGGGCTCTTGGTACAGTGACTTTATTTAACACGCACGGCCTGTACAGGGAGACTGAAGTCTAATCAGTTTAATATGCGACGGATAACATTAGCTGTACCTCGAACCAATACATTCAGTACAAATGGCAATAACGGTTTCTTTTATCATGACCATAGCTAAGATGTTATTTGTTGGTGTTCCTATAAGGCTTTAATCATTCTTCCTACTATCTTCATATTTCAAATCGTTTTTTGCAGTTGGGTTCAACACCATCTGTATTTAATAAGGAACTGGAGTCCTGGTCTAACTATCTGTCTCAAAAGGTGGTTCTTCATTACTATCCACATTTATGGGCCTAAGACACTGCCTTCAACATTAGATTGTATATATAACAGTGACTCTTGGCGTGTTATTCCCGTAACAATAGTTACGAACTTCCTCTTGAAGTCACGCTGCGGGGTGGGGACACTAACAAAATTAAATATTGCTACACGTAGCAGCATGCAACAATACATTCATACATGTACACACGTACACGTAAAAACTACACAACAGAGGGAGGGACTGAGGATCACGCAGTTGGTATTCCGACTAATTGCACCAGCTTTCACTGGCGGGAAGCGAAGCCAAGCGGAGATTTTTGAGGGGCTTTGATACACGAATTATGCTATACAATGCCAAGATGGCTACCGTACCTGATATCCCTTAGCAAAGCACTCAGATATGGAGTGACTACACACTCAAAATAGCGAAGTTAAGTAATTTGATACAAACAAATGAATTAAAACTTAACGGGCTATCATTCCCAACCAAGAGGTTGAAACAAACGCGGGAACACAAGAGTGGGAGCATACGGATTCCGTTACTATTCACGAAAGCAATTCACAGAAAATAATCAAATTATTACGTAAGAAATTAAATGACATCTGACTTACTCTCTTAGGTTTCACCTGAACTACTGCCACACACATGGCCACATCTCACTTACAGAGAAACAAGTCAAAATTGGACAAAAATTCTGACGAATAGGTATATCACATTTCATTGAATCACTTTTAGAAAACATTAAGACACTCTAGCGCACTCTAATATCTCACGCGGACACATAACGTAGTCCAAACACCCATGTGGCGAGCACTGCAACTCCAGTAGAAGTCAAAAAGAAATTGCGTAAAATTTGTAAAATTACTGAACGAAAGTGTTCTGGCCCGGCTTCCATTTTCTCTAGCAAACATTTAAGGTAATTAACCACACTCACAGAATTGGCGCAAACATGTCCTCGTCACCACGTTACATAGAAACTTCTGTAATGCTCAGGTTTAGTCCAAAAACTCCAGTATTTATTCACCAACTCGACACGTTCTCTCAAATGAAAAGATTTTACTCGCTATTATTCCACAAACAAAATGGAGGGCTGTTGGCCAATACTCATTCTCAAGGGTCAAGAACACAACTGATCAGTTGCTCTATACCATTAAAATTATGACAATTAAACGGTCTCTTATCGCTTCCCTGTCTCTACATGTCACATTTCGAACGTTATCCACTACGTTATAACTTAATTTATACCTTTTATTCATCATATCAGCAAGAGTTCCACAACAACCAGGTAATGTAACAGTGTCCCAGCATGGCGGACTTAGGAGACGGCAACTCCCTGTTCGAAATGTCCGGAGGGGAACCTCTGCTGCAGGCTGTAGCCACCTGTCACCCTCACCACTCTGTCTATCTTTTACAATGGCTACAATTCCTTTGCTTAGATTTCCCCCAAATCATATCTCACAAAGCCCACTAAACTCCAGATATCTTTGGCTAGTCCTTACCTTTCTGTATCCCATCACATTCAAACTTCATGCTACCTACTATTCATGGAGCGGTATAGACAGGAAGTGGCAAGTGCGTAACTTTCAAATAAAACACAGGCCATACAAAAGTAGAAAAAAATCTTCTTATATTACAGAGCACCACGACAGTCATTCTAGTGAAACACTAATACCATTGGGATGCGAATGGCTAGTACTAGTAGTAACACTTCATTGTACTTCAGAATGAGTGCTCTCAAGCAAATGCCCATAGGTGGAGACTCTTGTCAACACAAAATTGCCACAGGCGTCACAGGATGAAATATTTGCATAAATTACGATACATGTAGTCTGTTTGCTATCTAAAGCCTTGGATTGTGATAATTCTTGTTTCGTCAATTTTGTATATGACAAGAGTCGCTCGGCATCATCTAATCTAATGTACCATCATGTGACGTAACAAGGCCCACTGTTTCTGAAGGAGATATCTTTACAAATATCGGAATCTAGGTCAAGAGCTAATAAACCTTTTTTCCATCTAGTCGGCTGATTTTTCAACCTTTTCAGATTTACACAGTTGCTGTTTGGTAGCCATGTTTAAGATTTTGAAGAAAAAAACAGCTTTAATGTTTATTTTAATGTTCTGTCTCTATTCAGAGGATGTTTAACAGTTATGTTGATAAACATGCACCTTCACACCTTCGACATGTTTCGGGTCTGTGACGACAGTATAGGGAGACAGACGATGATGACGAACTCTATTCTGTAAATGGCGGTTAATTATTAAAACAAATTTACAGAAGTCTTTAAAAAAGACAAATAAGTTAATGATCAGCTTCACAACTTATTATTAACACATAAACGCAAGTTATGTTAACTCACTTTTTGGTCGTAGGGACATAACTGTGACTTTGCTCTGTGTCCAGTTTTAGTCTGATGGAACATACCATTGAACTGATTGCTGCAGAAAGGCAACTAATACGAATTTGCAAATTTCCGTTATTCGACGATTATCATTCTGATTGGGTCAATGCTTTGTTTTCCGGGAAAACGAAACTTGTTTGCATAATAACACGGTTGTGGGAACGCTGTCAACTTTCCGTTAACTGTAGACAGATAACTAGCCTGGGACATATTTGTGGTGAAGCGGGATAGCTAAGGGAAGCTGAAGGAGGAGGAAAGATACTATACAGCTGATGGCGTTAATGAACCCATAAATCATTTCCCAAAACCAGATAACAAGTTATCCATTTTTCAAATGAAGGTGAATTCCTTCATAGACTACAGCTCCTGGTGGCCTAGATTTTATGAAAGAACCTGCCTGAGCAATTTTTCGCATGGTAAAGTCGCTCCTAGACATGCAAAAAGAGTTTTCACCATTTCAGAATATCATGAGATTAACTTTCCAGCTGAAAATCCGTATAGTGTTACATGAAACTTAAATATTGCTGGCTTCACGATTGACACTTTTAAGTTGAGAAGAGCTGTACAACCTTCGGGAATCTCTTCAAGGAAATCCTACATGGACGTCAACAATGGCATCTCATGATGTAAATGAAGATAACTGAGTAACGCAGCCACGAAATACGACAAATGTCATTCGGAAATATGTAACAAATAGTGTTTATTACAATTAAAGACCCTTATACATACAACACTACTCTAAGAGAAGTAAATTAATTTGGAAGTCCAATGTACTGTAGAAAGGGAACATATCCAATATCAACGAAGTGCTGTCCCTCTTTCCCCTTACGTCATACGTGATTTTTACATGCATATAACAAGCAAGTATAGCTGCATCAAGAAACCAGAAGTGCATGTCAGGAGATAAATGGCATTATATCGGTTTTATTCACTGTTTTGTTTTTGCTGTAAAAGTGAGAAATGTGGACACGTTGCATTTCTGCAATAAGCGATTCATACATTTTCTCATCATAAACGTGGAGTCAACAAAAATACATTTACTTGGTTTGCACTGGATGAACAATGTATGTTTATCTTCTGAAGAATCGACTGTTTCTCTGATGGAGCAAATTTGCAATTGTATGCACGGCAGCACTTCGTCCTGCACTCTCCACAGTCTCGTAAAACGTAGCTTTGTTAGAAGCCATCTCAACCAGCTATTCGGTCTTTTTCGCTTGTTGGTGCTACTGTGTAATAGTAAAATCATGCCCTCAGCTTCCATACAAACTAGCGAGCAGTTTCACACTCCTCCACGCTTCAGTAAGATGGAACGAGTCGATGAGTGAGAGTCAGCTGCAGCACCAACGTTGTCAGAATCATTAAATGTATTCGCAATTGCGAATAATCACAAACATCACCTCCAGAATGGAGTGACGCCAATGAAAATTTGTGCCGGAGCAGGACTCGAAAGCGGGTTTCCCGCGTACCGCGACCGGTCGCCTTAGCAGTTGGTTATCCGTGCACGACTCACGGCTAGAACCAAATTTCCATATGTCGTCAACCATGCGTCTATGGCTTGGACTGGTACATCCATCACGTATATTCCCGTAAAGGTCAGACGTTGTCAGAATTATCGTAATAATCATAATATCGTAATATCTTCGTTGTCAGAATTGATCTATTCACGGAACTGTAGCAGGAAGATGGAGGCCAGTACAGCGTTCATCTTAAAGAGGCGCCCTGACTTGTAATGAATGCAACACTCAACGTTAGAGTCCTACTCACTCCGTTTCAGATCTCAACCGGGGACACTGTGCGTGCGAGCCAACACTGACAAAGTGTGCGCTTGGCCGTTGCTTCCAGTGGGATTCCCAGAAGTTTGCCTTCCAAGAATATACTTGATGGCTGCAACTGGCTTATTTTTTTTTTGTCAAATGATCAAGGGAAGTTTATTAAATATCGAAGCCAAGCAACAACTGTAAACACCATCGTGTTTTCTGTTTGGGGGTGTGGCTATGAAAGTGACGCACTGTGGTGTCAACAGGTTTGGTGTAGATTATAAGCTGTAGTTCTTATCTAAGTTTTTCTGTACTTCGGGAACAAAATTAAGGGATTTGGAAGTGGTGTGGTGGCGAGGGTGTATAGGGGCTAGACGTGCAGAGTGAAAGACAGAGTATAAGCCAAGCCTTATCTGAGTGGGATTTGCGTATCTTTGGAATAGGAAAGTCTACTAGATTTCATCGAGACGGATTCTGGGGATGTGAATGGTACTGATCTTTACAAATCAACTTTCAGTTAACATATGGAAATCAGAATTTTACTGATTAGTTTGTGATTGTCTTCAACTTTACAGTGCGCAAATCTGCTGAATTATTTGGCAGAAAATTGCAGCTTGAATATGAAAGATAATCTTATTATCGTGCAATCTTATGCTAGACTAAATATTCTTGTTCTCAATTTATGCAGTACACAGTCAACATTTATTGCCCAATTTTGATAAGTAAACGGGACATCAAACAAATTCTAGTGCGTGCCCTACAGGTAATGATTAACCACTTCTTACATTTTAATAATCACTGCCGTTGGAAGATGAATCGTTGAAATTAACTGGAAAAGGGTGCAAAGGTCTATGGTCCAGGAGTCAAACAATTCAGAGCACACACATCGTTCCAGCACTCTTGGCCCTACAAGAAAACCATTTATAGTTAGGTCATGAAGCAACCTGTGGACTGATCATTGAGGGACCCGTAACGTTTCCTGTTTGATTTTTGAATTCCAGTCAGTTTGCGCTGTTGGCGTGGTGTAAAATGCCGTGTACCCAATTTCTAAGTTACACGGGGAAGCCTTACTTTCATCGATACGCTATTGATTCTGCTGTTAGTGGGAGAAAAGTTAGCGTCCAGTGGTTCGTGAATGAGACAGGAACTGAAATTGAGGGTAAAAGGCTAAAAGAAGAAATGCTAAATGTTAAACTCTTTTTTCAAATATCCCTTAAGGAAACAAAATTCTGGAGTTTCGCCGAAGTTTAATTATTGTACCACCAAAAAGAAGAGAGAAATTGATTTAGTGTCAGTGACGTTGAGAAACAGCTGAAGTCGTTATAAATGAACAAAGCTCCAGGATTCGATGGAGCTCCTGTCACATTCTACGCTTAATTAGCGGTTGAAGTAGGTCCTCTTTCAACTATAATGTATCGCATAATCCTGCAAAAAAGCGGTGTCCAGTAGTTGGAAGAAAGCACAGCAAGACGGGTAGTAGAAGTGATCCACAATACTACCGCCCAATATGTATGACATCGATTTATTGAAGAATCTTTGAACATATTCTGAACTCGAACATAACAAGGTATCTCTAACAGAATGACCTTCACCAAGTTAACCAACGGATTCTGTAAACATCGATCACGTGAAAGGGAACTTGCACCTCTCACGTGACATGTTGGAACCCTTGGATCTAAGCAGTCAGCTAGAAGCACTATTTCTCGAATTCCGAAAAGCATCTGACTCAGTATCACATATACGCTTATTATCAAACTACTATCGTACGGGGTACGAAGTGACATTTGTTACTGGACTGAGAATTTTTTGGTAGGGCGGACGCAGGAAATTATCTTGGATGGAGATTCGTCGATAACTGCAGAAGTGACATCAGCTGTGATGCAGGGAAGTGCGTTAGAATTCTTACTGTCCTTAATGTATATTAATGATCTTGCGAACTATATTAATGCAATCTCAAATATTCGCGTATGATACAGTTGTCTACATTGAAGTTCTGTCTTAAAAATGCTGCGTAAATTGTCATTAAGGTACTGAGAAGATTTCAAAGTAGTGCGAAGATTGACAACTTGCCTTAAATATTCAGAGATGTACGTTGTAAAACTGTGCACTTTACAAAACGAAAAAAAAAGTATAATCTTATAACTACAATGTCAATGAGTCACATTTGTAATCGGTGTACTCATACAAATACCTAGGTGCAACCCTTTGCATGAATATGAAACGGAATGATCACATAGGCTCAGTCATGGATAAATCAGGTCGTAGACTTCGGTTTAAAGGTAGAGTACTGGGGAAATGCAATCAGTCTACAAAAGAGATGCTTACAAATCACTCTTGTAATCCAATCTAGAATATTGCTCAAGTGTGTGGAATCCGTACCAAACAGGACTAACAGTGGATATCGAACATATACGGAGAAGGGCAGCGCGAATGGTCACAGGTTTGTTTGACCCGTGAGAGATGCAAAAGAAACTGAACTGGTAGACTTCTGAAAATTTAAAGTATGCTGAAAAAGTCTACTTATAATGTTTCAATAACCGGATTTAAATTATGGCTCCAGGAAAATACTGCGTCCCCCTAAGTATCCCTCCCGTAAAGATCGTGAGGCGAATGCACATGGAGACATTTAAACAATCACGCTTCACGCGCTCTACATGTGAATGGAGCGGGAGAAACTCTAATAAACGATGTAATTCACGGTGGTTTGCACACTAAAGATGTAGATATTAATGTAGATGTAGACAGCTGCTCAGCGTGTGTCTTATTATGAGGTATACAAGGCCATCATAGAGCTACATCAAACTGTTTTGAAGCAAACGGATATTTCATAAATAACGCACACTAATGTTTTTGACTCACACGTTTTTTTCAATATCACTTAACAACTCTTTAGCATAACCTCCCTGCCTCTCTACGACTGATCTTAACGTCTCGGTAGCTCTATCATTCCATCCAGGACGCCACTTCCGTTTACCTGTCGTATGGCTACGGTAACAGTGGCAGAAAACTCTTCCAAAGAAAGGTAACTACGTCCATGCATAGGTTTTTTGATCTTCGGGACAAGTCTGGTAAAGTCATGTCTCGGTTGTAGTGAGTTTTCACTCCGTATTTGGGTTACAACATTGCCGACATGCCAACGAACACTGTCGTGAAGAACAAGTGTCCCAGCCTGGAATAATTGAGGTCGAGTTTTGTGCATTTTTCTGCTCAGGGTTTGCATGAAGTTACGATAATACGCTGCTGTGACGCGTTTTCCACATAGGACTCTATCTGTCATGATGATATCTTCGTGATCATAAGCAAAAATCACCATTTGCTTGAGCTTCGAATCAGTGCGTCGAAGTTATTTTGACGTGGAGAATCTGAAGCTCTTCAGTTGTTGGATTCTGATTTCAACTTCGGTTCACAATCTATAATTCACCTTTCAATAATAGCAACAATTCGACATACGAATATTTTGCCCTCACGGTCGAAACACTGTTTGAGCAAGGTTGCAATGTCTAGACGTTTCTTCAGTAGTCAAACAGTGTGGGATCCATCTCGTAGACATTTCACTGTTCTTCAGATTTGTCAGAATACGGAATACTGATGTCGGAGGAATTTTCGTGGTTTCACAGTTCATCATAAATGGCACTGCTACGTTCTTCAGGAGCATCTGCCGCAAGTTTCGCACTTCGTTCATTTGTTGACATTTTTGGCCTCCCGGTTGTTGGATTATCGTCTATGCTCACATGACCCTCACGAAAACCATCAACCCAACGTGAAACTATACTATGGTCCGCTATAAATTCACCACAAAATACACTTAACGCATTGTTGATTTCTGTCGGGTTTTTGCCGCGTAAAGTTTCGATCTCACAGTACCCGATATCCCTGCAGTGTCCATTTGTACCTCTCACCAATTTTATGTTAGACTACACAAGCGAAAAACCAAAAACATTTGCTTCTTTCTCAAGATTCCACAGATGCCAGACTGAGATTCATTGGAAGAATCCTAAGGAAATTCAATCCGGAAACAAAGGAAGTAGGTTACACTTGTTCGCCCAATGCTTGAACACTGCTCACAGGTGTGGGATCGTACCAGATAGGGTTGATAGAAGAGAGAGAGAGAAGATTCAACGGAGAGCAGCGCGCTACGTTACAGGATCATTTAGTAATCGCGAAAGCGTTACGGAGATGATAGATAAACTCCAGTGGAAGACTCTGCAGGAGAGACGCTCAGTAGCTCGGTACGGGCTTTTGTTGAAGTTTCGAGAACATACCTTCACCGAAGAGTCAAGCAGTATATCGCTCCCTTCTACGTATTTCTCGCGATGAGACCATGAGGATAAAATCAGAGGCTAGAGCCCACATAGAGACATACCGACAATCTTTCTTTCCACGAACAATACGAGACTGGAATAGAAGGGAGAACCGATAGAGGTACTCAAAGTACCCTCCGCCACACGCTGTCAGGTGGCTTGCGGAGAATGGATGTAGAAGTAGATCTGATCTAATTTTCATTGTTGTCGCATCAAACAATCCGCAGTAATAACAACCTGCGCATTATTTACGGAATATCAATCGTATTAGCAGTGTTACAAAACGCAGTTTTCTAGTGACACGGCAATAATGATTAAGTACTGGCTAATTTGTGATACAGAGACAGTGGTAGGTGAAACTTTTGAAAATTGTACTTTCACCCCCTTCCAAATGATCTTCAGGTGGTTCCACGTGTAGGCGAGATTTGCAGGTGTCGGCAGGCCCCCGGGTCCTGGCTGTTGCAGCAGCGGCGCCTGCGCCGGGCCACCCTCCGTCGCGAGTGCACAAGTTGCTGCCTAACTCGATTCATTTGTTTAATTGGAGCGGCCCGTCCGGCGCGACGCGGAGCTTCAGCCGGCGTTGCCAGCTGCTGCAGCCTGACGACCCACGAGCACTCGACACCCTGCGCTACAGGCAACCCGTGCAACACACAGTACCGGCAAAGTGCTCCCACCAGCTTGCTGCACACGTTTGACGCTATTATTGAAGAAATTATCCTTGTTTCATACGTCTACCGGATTTTGTGACTTATCATTTCAAATTAAATCCGAGTACTCGTGTCGCTCACATCTCGCCTTCAATATTCAAATTTATAATCTCACTAGTTGGGTCTTTCGTAGCACATGTCTAAACCGTATCAGAATCCACATTTCAACACTCAGACTACAGTGTTATTGGTTACAGAACAATATCATAGCACAGCAAATAAAACGTTGATTGCTGCAGATGGATAATACCAGACAGTGGAATATGCCAGATACTATTGCTCTCGAAGAGTAATTACAATGACATGATATATACCTAGAATTGTACCAATGTAATGGAAGTTGTTGCTTCATAACCGAACGACATCTAACCTACACTGAGGTGAGAAAAGTCATGGGACACATCCTAATGTCGTGTCGGACCTCCCTTTGCCCCTCGCAGTGAAGCCATTCGACGTGTCAAGCACTCAACAAGTCGTTGGAAGTCCCCTGCTGAAATATTGAGCCATGGTGCCTCAGCCGTCCATAATTGCGAAAGTCTTCTCGGTGCAGGATCTTTTGCATGATATGTCTTCTCGATTATGTCCTGCATAGGGCGATCAGGGTGGCCAAATTATTCGCTCGAACTGTCCAGAAAAGTTCTAAAAACCTATCGTGAACAATTATGATCTGGTGACATGGCACATTGTCATTGATAAAAATCTCGTAGTTGTTTGGGAACAGCCGGCCGGTGTGGCCGTGCGGTTAAAGGCGCTTCAGTCTGGAACCGCGTGACCGCTACGGTCGCAGGTTCGAATCCTGCCTCGGGCATGGATGTTTGTGATGTCCGTAGGTTAGTTAGGTTTAACTAGTTCTAAGTTCTAGGAGACTGATGACCTCAGCAGTTGAGTCCCATAGTGCTCAGAGCCATTTGAACCATTTGAACCACAGTTTATTGAATAAACAGCCGTCTTTAGTGAATTAGCAGTCTAGTTAAAGGTTGATTAACTCTCTTCAGTAAATTGATTCCTTAGGATGGATAGGATGTGTGACTGCTGTGTACGGACGCAGGAGGAGCTGGCCACTGTTCGCGAACAGCTGTGCGTGTTGATGGCCGCGATCAGCCGCCTTCAGGCTGCTGCCTCGGAGTGTAGCGGCAGTAGGGAGTCTGGTGCGTCGCAAGGTACACCCCAGGTGTTACATGCTTCACCCACTGTCCCTGCAGTCGAGACATCTTCGCGTGTACTGGGCGCGGTTGGGCCACGCTCTCCCCAAGGGGAGTGGCGGGTTCAGCGGCGTTCGCGGCGCACGAGGCGGAGGGTCAATGTGGAGGCTGGCCGTGTGGCATCGCCCGCTCTGCCTGTGAGTGGACATGTGGCTGCTCCTTCAGCAAGGTCCGAGCTGGCACACGGGGGGAGGGGTTTATTGGTTATTTGGAGCTCCAACGTTAGCGGGTGATGGAGCCCCTTAGGGAAATAGCGGGAAGGTCGGGGAAGAAGGCCAGTGTTCACTCTGTCTGCTTGCCGGGGCGGTCTCATTCGAGATGTGGAGGAGGCCCTACCGGCGGCGATAGAGAGCACTGGGTGCACCCGACTGCAAATTGTTGCTCATGTCGGCACCAATGACTCCTGCCGCCTGGGTTCAGAGGTCACCCTCAGTTCGTACAGGCGGTTGGCGGAATTGGTGAAGGCGGAAAGCCTCGCTCGCGGAGTGAAATCAGAGCTAACTATTTGTAGTATCGTACCCAGAACCGATCGCGGTCCTCTGGTTTGGAGCCGAGTGGAAGGCTTAAACCAGATGCTCAGACAATTCTGCGGAGATCTGGGGTGTAAATTTCTCGACCTCCGCTATCGGGTGGAGAAATGTAGGGTCCCCCTGAATAGGTCAGGCGTGCACTACACACCGGAAGCGGCTACAAGGGTAGCGGAGTACGTGTGGAATGCACATGTGGGTTTTTTATGTTAGATACTTCCCTCCCTAGGCCCGACAAGACGCCTCCTGAGACGCGGCAAGTTAGGAGTAGGCAAAATGCAACAGGGAATAACAATATTAATGTGCTAATAGTAAACTGCAGGAGCGTCTACAGAAAGGTCCCAGAACTGCTCTCATTAATAAACGGTCACAACGCCCATATAGTACTGGGGACAGAAAGTTGGCTGACGTAAACAGTAATGAAATCCTAAACTCAGATTGGAATGTATACAGCAGAGACAGGCTGGACAGTGAAGGGGGAGGCATGTTTATAGCGATAAGAAGTGCAATAGTATCGAAGGAAATTGACGGAGATCCGAAATGTGAAATGATTTGGGTGAAGGTCACGGTTAAAGCAGGCTCAGACATGGTAATTGGATGTCTCTATAGGCCCCCTGGCTCAGCAACTGTTGTGGCTGAGCACCTGAAGGATAATTTGGAAAATATTTCGAGTAGATTTCCCCACCATGTTATAGCTCTGGGTGGAGATTTTAATTTGCCGGATATAGACTGGGAGACTCAGACGTTCATAACGGGTGGCAGGAACAAAGAATCCAGTGAAATTTTTTTAAGTACTTTATCTGAAAAATACCTTGAGCAGTTAAACAGAGAACCGACTCGTGGCGATAACATATTAGATCTTCTGGTGACAAACAGACCCGAACTATTTGAAAAAGTTAACGCAGAACAGGGAATCAGCGATCATAAAGCGGTTACAGCATCGATGATTTCCGCCGTAAATAGGAATATTAAAAAGGGTAGGAAGATTTTTCTGTTTAGAAAAAGTGACAAAAAGCAGATTTCAGAGTACCTGTTGGCTCAACACAAAAGTTTTGTCTCAAGTACAGATAGTGTTGAGGATCAGTGGACAAAGTTCAAAACCGTCGTACATAATGCGTTAGATGAGTATGTGCCAAGCAAGATCGCAAGAGATGGAAAAGAGCCACCGTGGTACAACAACCGAGTTAGAAAACTGCTGCGGAAGCAAAGGGAACTTCACAGCAAACATAAACATAGCCAAAGCCTTTCAGACAAACAAAAATTACGCGAAGCGAAATGTAGTGTGAGGAGGGCTATGCGAGAGGCGTTCAATGAATTCGAAAGTAAAGTTCTATGTACTGACTTGGCAGAAAATCCTAAGAAATTTTGGTCTTATGTCAAAGCGGTAGGTGGGTCAAAACAAAATGTCGAGACACTCTGTGGCCAAAATGGTACTGAAACAGAGGATGACAGACAAAAGGCCGAAATACTAAATGTCTTTTTCCAAAGTTGTTTCACAGAGGAAGATTGCACTGTAGTTCCTTCTCTAGATTGTCGCACAGATGACAAAATGGTAGATATCGAAATAGACGACAGAGGGATAGAGAAACAATCAAAATCGCTCAAAAGAGGAAAGGCCTCTGGACCTGATGGGATACCAGTTCAATTTTACACAGAGTACGCGAAGGAACTTGCCCCCCTTCTTGCAGCGGTGTACCGTAGGTCTCTAGAAAAGCGTAGCGTTCCAAAGGATTGGAAAAGGGCACAGGTCATCCCCGTTTTCAAGAAGGGACGTCGAGCAGATGTGCAGAACTATAGACCTATATCTCTAACGTCGATCAGTTGTAGAATTTTGGAACACGTATGTGTTCGAGTATAATGACTTTTCTGGAGACAAGAAATCTACTCTGTAGGAATCAGCATGGGTTTCGAAAGAGACGGTCATGTGAAACCCAGCTCGCGCTATTCGTCCACGAGACTCAGAGGGCCATAGACACGGGTTCACAGGTAGATGCCGTGTTTCTTGATTTCCGCAAGGCGTTCGATACAGTTCCTCACAGTCGTTTAATGAACAAAGTAAGAGCATATGGACTATCAGACCAATTGTGTGATTGGATTGAGGAGTTCCTAGATAACAAGACGCAGCATGTCATTCTCAATGGAGAGAAGTCTTCCGAAGTAAGAGTGATTTCAGGTGTGCCGCGGGGGAGTGTCATAGGACCGTTGCTATTCACAATATACATAAATGACCTTGTGGATGACATCGGAAGTTCACTGAGGCTTTTTGCGGATGATGCTGTGGTGTATCGAGAGGTTGTAACAATGGAAAATTGTACTGAAATGCAGGAGGATCTGCAGCGAATTGACGCATGGTGCTGGGAATGGCAATTGAATCTCAATGTAGACAAGTGTAATGTGCTGCGAATACACAGAAAGATAGATCCTTTATCATTTAGCTACAAAATAGCAGGTCAGCAACTGCAAGCAATTAATACCATAAATTATCTGGGAGTACGCATTAGGAGTGACTTAAAATGGAATGATCATATAATGTTGATCGTCGGTAAAGCAGATGCCAGACTGAGATTCATTGGAAGAATCCTAAGGAAATACAATCCGAAAACAAAGGAAGTAGGTTACGGTACGCTTGTTCGCCCACTGCTTGAATACTGCTCAGCAGTGTGGGATCCGTACCAGATAGGGTTGATAGAAGATATAGAGAAGATCCAACGGAGAGCAGCGCGCTTCGTTACAGGATCATTTAGTAATCGCGAAAGCGTTACGGAGATGATAGATAAACTCCAGTGGAAGACTCTGCAGGAGAGACGCTCAGTAGCTCGGTACGGGCTTTTGTCAAAGTTTCGAGAACATACCTTCACCGAAGAGTCAAGCAGTATATTGCTCCCTCCTACGTATATCTCGCGAAGAGACCATGAGGATAAAATCAGAGAGATTAGAGCCCACACAGAGGCATACCGACAATCCTTCTTTCCACGAACAATACGAGACTGGAATAGAAGGGAGAACCGATAGAGGTACTCAAGGTACCCTCCACCACACACCGTCAGGTGGCTTGCGGAGTATGGATGTAGATGTAGATGTAGATTTCTGCTGTTATTTCATGCAGTGTTGTTTGTCTGTTAGCAATGACAAATCTACGTAATCGCCGCTGCTCCCGGTCATTAAGTGAAGGCCGTCGGCCACTGCGTTGCCCGTGGTGAGAGATAATGCCTGAAATTTGGTATTCTTGACACACTCTTGACACTGTGGATCTCGAAATACTGATTCTCTAACGATTTCCGAAAGGGATTCATCGTTCAAAGTCTGTTAATTCTCGTCATGAGGCAATAATCACGTCAGAAACCTTTTCACATGAATCACTTGAGTAAAAATGATAGCTCCTCCAGTGCGCTGGCCTTTCATACTTTGTGTACGCATTACTACTGCCATATATATATATTGCTATCCCATGACTTTTGTCGCCTCATTATACAGGGTGTTACAAAAAGATGCGGCCAAACTTTCAGGAAACATTCCTCACACACAAAGAAAGAAAATATGTTATGTGGACATGTGTCCGGAAATGCTTGGTTTCCATGTTAGAGCTCATTTTATTACTTCTCATCAAATCACATTAATCATGGAATGGAAACACACAGCAACAGAACGTACCAGCGTGACTTCAAACACTTTGTTACAGGAAATGTTCAAAATGTCCTCCGTTAGCGAGGATACATGCATCCACCCTCCGTCGCATGGAATCCCTGATGCGCTGATGCAGCCCTGGAGAATGGCGTATTGTATCACAGCCGTCCACAATACGAGCACAAAGAGTCTCTACATTTGGTACCGGGGTTGCGTAGACAAGAGCTTTCAAATGCCCCTATAAATGAAAGTCAAGGGGGTTGAGGTTGGGAGAGCGTGGAGGCCATGGAATTTGTCCGCCTCTACCAATCCATCGGTCACCGAATCTGTTATTGAGAAGCGTACGGACACTTCGACTGAAATGTGCAGGAGCTCCATCGTACATGAACTACATGTTGTGTCGTACGTGTAGAGGCACATGTTCTAGCAGCACAGGTAGAGTATCCCGTATGAAATCATAATAACTTGCTCCATTGAGCGTAGGTGGAAGAACATGGGGCCCAATCAAGACATCACCAACAATGCCTGCCCAAACGTTCACAGAAAATCTGTGTTGATGACGTGATTGCACAATTGCGTGCGGACTCTCGTCAGCCCACACATGTTGATTGTGAAAATTTACAATTTCATCACGTTGGAATGAAGCCTCATCCGTAAAGAGAACATTTGCAATGAAATGAGGATTGACACATTGTTGGATGAACCATTCGCAGAAGTGTACCCGTGGAGGTCAATCAGCTGCTGATAGTGCCTGCACACATGGTACGGAAGCAACTGGTTCTCCCGTAGCACTCTCCATACAGTGACGGGGTTAACGTTACCCTGTACAGCAGCAACTTCTCTGACGCTGACATTAGGGTTATCGTCAACTGCACGAAGAATTGCCTCGTCCATTACAGGTGTCCTCGTCGTTCTAGGTCTTCCCCAGTCGCGAGTCATAGGCTGGAATGTTCCGTGCACCCTAAGGCGCCGATCAATTGCTTCGAACGTCTTCCTGTCGGGACACCTTCGTTCTGGAAATCTGTCTCGATACAAACGTACCGCGCCACGGCTATTGCCCCGTGCTAATCCATACATCAAATGGCCATCTTCCAACTCCGCATTTGTAAACATTGCACTGACTGCAAAACCACGTTCGTGATGTACACCAACCTGTTGATGCTACGTACTGATGTGCTTGATGCTAGTACTGTAGAGCAATGAGTCGCATGTCAACACAAGACCGAAGTCAACATTACCTTCCTTCAATTGGGCCAATTGCCTGTAAATCGAGGAAGTACAGTACATACTGACGAAACTAAAATGAGCTCTAACTTGGAAATTAAGCGTTTCCGGACACATGTCCACATAACATCTTTTCTTTATTCGTGTGTGAGGAATGTTTCCTGAAAGTTTGGCCGTGCCTTTTTGTAACACCCTGTATACCCCAGTATTTCCACGCCTGTGAAATACGTTGGTTCAAATTTCTTCCTCTCGAGAGATTATTTGCATTATTTTCCGTACAGAAAGATTAAGAACGGCGTAAATACATGATGACCAGTAAGTGTGTTTAGGTGCGGACCGTAACGCGGCATGTCCGGAGCACGCGAACGTTCAGCTACCACTATATTTCTGACCTTGAGTCAAGTTTAGCGACGAAGTCCACTTTCATTTGGATGTCTCCGTTAATAAGCAAAATTCATTCCCATTATCCAAAGTGACCCTGATGTGTTTCACGCAAGGCGGAGCTCGAGCCCACCGAAGCAGGAGAATGTTTGATGTAGTGCAGGAAGACTCTGGGGATCACATTCCGGCTCTGGGATACGCAGTGGCCTCGATTGCCCACCATATTCTCCGGATGTGAACATATGCGAATCCCTTTTGTGGGTTTATATTAAAGCCAAAGTGTACAGCAATAACCCCAAAACCACTGCTGAGCTGAAAACAGCCGTTTAGAAGGTCATCGACAACATCGATTTTGCAACAATTCAGTGAGTCATGCAGAATTTCGCTATTCGTCCACCCCACATCATCGCCAATGATGACATGCATATCGACCATGTCATAACCTAAATCCGAATATCTGTAGTGACGTTCATATATTGAATAATGTGTGTGCGCATCGTAGTTCGCAGCTAACTTACTATTTTTTCACTTAGTTCATTAATTGTCACCCTGTCCCTACAGGCTACTCAGACAATGACTGTAGTACAATGGAACCAGAACACGAGTGAAGACGAGAAAGATTTAGAATAAAAATGTGCCAGTAAAAGTAGGCTCTTCCAGACTGTGCAACGAGAAAATCGTGGGATTGTTCGAATGATTCCGGCGAATGCATGGGTTGCAGCTGCTGAATTTCTGACAGAGGATTTACGAAAAGTGTCACAAAGAAACTTAGGTAACAGATTGCTGCAAGGTAGGTTGAGATCTCGATTTTTCATATGTCGTTTATCATATTACAGACAAAAGGGATTTGGATGGTGCAGAAACAGTGCCGACAGGGGCATTGAGTGACATTATGTGGTGTTTATCGATGGGTCTCGCTTCAGTTTGTGACGGTGAAATCGACTACTATATGTCAGTATGCTACTGTTGAAGGGTAATAGGTAACAGTGATTCTCGAGATACATACCCCTCCAACTCCGTGGATCACTTCACGATGCCAGGAACCACTGAATTTACCATAAAAGGACTTATTTGGTATTTTTGGAGGAATGCTAAGTTACCGTCAATTTGTGTGATGAACACATTCCGAAAGTTCGTTAATTATCAGACGTCCTTTTGAAGAAAAAGAGAACAGCAAAACTATTGAAAAATGGAGGGTGTGAGCATGTGGGTGCTATTCTGTCATTCTGCACAACGGATTAATCTGAGATGTACCCTTTACCCTGTGGCTCCTGCAAGATGCATTTTCCACCCCCACACTACTACAGAAGTTAGACGCTCCTAACGCTCTAAAGAGAAATTCCTGAGAAACGTTCAGCAATAAATTTCTTCTGGAGTCGTCCACTGTAAGGAAATGACACAAATATTCTAAAAATTTCTTACGTAACTAATGGGATACTTGGGTACTGGAGTAGTGCTAGTTAGTGAAAGAAAAACATGAAACTAACGAAAATTATTGTTTATTTTGCAAAATTTCTGAGAAATCACAATGGCACTTTTAGTTATGAAATGAACAAGTTATTTCCGAGTTCTTTTCGGAATGTGAAGTTACCTCTTAAGGATAGGATTCGCTAATGAAATTTCTGTACAAAGTTTAAGATTGTTATTGTCTTGGCAGAATGGCTGGGAGCCGCACCTACTAAACTTGAATAATTATCCATTAGAATGTTACTAGGTACGGTCGAGGCTGTTGCGTGTGAAATCCAGTGAAGTGTACTATTGTGGAGGAAACATGGGGCTCGCAAGAGGTGTAGCATACAGTAGCGTAAGCTGTGATGACTGCTGTCTGTGCCGCTCGCTGCTGACAAATAAGATAACTCTTGTTCTATTGGGATTGACCTTCGCCAATCAAACTCTCCCTACGCCTTGATGAAGTCAAGGACTCCTATTAACCCCTAGTCTAACTATTGGCGTGGAACACCGGTCAGATAACCAGTCCACCACGATGCCACTCATAAATTCCCTCGCGGGCGTTTAACTATAACTCTGTCTGTTCACACTGCACAATAAGTGTGGCAGCCAACACAGTGAACAATGCTTAATCGCAAGGACTCAATATAGAGTCGCACTCCGATTCGCTCTCGACAGAGGTGCTCTCCCAGTGAAGTACTGAGGAGAGACTTGTTCCTCATTCTTTGAGTACACATACGAGCGCACACGCTCTCGTCACGTGTTCTCGCTCCAGGAGCGACAATGGGACGGCCCCTCTCCACGCCAGACGTGAAGAGGTATATCTTTCTGTCTCTTCCATTACTCCCTCAGCTCAAGGCGTCAGGAATATCGTCTGACAATCAGCATTACTCTTCTAAAACTGGAGAATGACGTTTCGTTTAAGGCGACGAATCCAGAAATCTGTAGCATCGGCGTTTGGCGCTTGCTGTCTCCCTGTGAAAACCTCTGAAACTGGTGCTATGTTTGTAAAGAATGCGTAGTCTGGTCTCTCCCACACAATATAGCGGAATTTGCTTTTAAGCTGAACACGGGGTCGTTCTGCCATTCACTCGGGCAAACGCTGTCTGCTATACGGGCGGTCACCGGCCGGCGTAGATAGGTTGAATCGTCCACTGAAGGGACCGGCCTCCTGGAATGCAGTCTGCCTCTCCTGAACTAAGAGCTCCTGTGACCGTCGTGTCTGGAATGTGTGTGTGTAGGCCAGCCTCGAATATTTCAATCTCGGTGCGCATTTGCGATTTACTAGTTATTTGCATATCGTGTACATGAATTCATACAACATTGACTTTATCTTATCGAGTTTGGGTTCGAATGAAGCGTTTTGATGTGTGGAATATGATTGTGAGGGCGGAATATGTAAGCAATTAAGGTCAGAAGACCACGACATCTTACAAAGGTTTATTAAAAAACCTTTACCACGGTTTCAACGTTTATAGAAACGTCTTTTCCAGAAGGAAATACTGACATCTGGATTATAAGTTGTGACAGAGAAAAGTTAAGATTTAGCTGAAAGGCTTCAGTCACATATTAAATTGCACTAGCTGCACATTGGTGAGAAAATACCAAATGATAACAACCATTTTGTGCCTGTTTTAAATATTGTGGAGTTGAAGTTTTATATTTGACTGACGCCTTTCGGATATATTTTAATGTACCCTTGCCACAATGTGTAATTCATTATTTCCTTCTGAAGAAGATGGTTTTTTAAATTAAAGATTCCTTTCGCTATGCCACTTATTTGAAAACATAAGGTCTGTCTGCTGTAATTACCTAGGCAGTGAACGAATTTCTTTCCCTCTGAAGCACACAAAAAGTAACTAAAAACCGATATTTTACTAGAAAAAGCTATCATCATCGGATTTTTACTGGCGCAGCTGTATGTTTTATTACCATACAAAACAAATTTGTGGCAGAGAATGAAGTAAGTAACTGAACAATTCGTCTTTAAATATTCTTTCTCTTCAATTAATCCAATTTCTTAAGACGAGCAGATCATCGATCAAAAGTGAAGAATTTGTCGGAAGGCAACGACCGAACGCGGAACACGTAAGATATCTCTTGTGTATGTGACGCTTTGGACAGATATTCCTTTTTGACACCATGACGGATCTTCGATCAAGCATTCAAATAGTAGTGGATCTTTCATTTACTTAGGCGAATTGCGTCCCTTTGTTTATGTTGAAGGTCGAAGTCTCTCTCCACTTCGTAACAGTTTTCTAAAGAGTTTACCTCCCTGTATACAACTACAGCATCTAAGTGCAGAGTAACAGAACTCTGGCTGTCAAGTCATTCGGATGTATATCGCAAACTGTTACAGTTCTACCACAAAAGAGTGAAGTACATTGGTCTCCAGTTTAGCTTCTAACAGTGGCTGTCTATCCAACATATCAAGCTGCTTCCTTCCTGCCATGATATTCTCAATCTACTCATAAACTTCGCTTTATACCCCATATGATAGAGCCTTTTATAATAGTTGTATATGTGGTACTAATTCAAATGCTTTTCGGAAATCTGGAAATAGTCTATCTACCTGGCCACCTTCATCCATGGCTTTCACTAAGTCACGTGAGGAGAACAAGGGTTGGATTTCTTGTGAGCGATGTTATCGGAATCCATGGTGGTTGCCATTGAGGAGGCCATTCTGTTCGAGATACCTCAAAACAATTGGGCTCAGGACGTGTTACAAGATTCTACAACAAATGATTGTTAATGATATTGGTCGGCAGTTTTGTGGATCACTTCCGCTATCCGCCTTGTGGAGGGATGGAGCGATATGCTTTCTTCCCACTATTTGGGACATATTTTTGTTCAAGGGATCTATGTTATGATTAAAATAAGGGCTTAAAGCAGAAAATTCAGTACATAGTCTGAAAAGCATTTCATTTTGCCTAAAGCTCTTCTTTCAATTTTATCTACTTAAGCCGTTTTTCAACATCTCTATTACTTATGTCAATATCGCTCATCTTTTCAGTGATACGAGAATTAAACAGGAACAAGTTTCTGTTTTTGCTTTACTATACTCAGTGTCCGTCCCTGTCCCGTCCGTGACATCACTATCAGCTTTTACATATGACCAGAATTTGTTTAGTTTTGTTACAGACCTTTCGATAATATTTTGGTAAGGTAATCTTGAAGAGTTCGCGTATTCTCTTATTGACAGAAAAAGGATTTCATTCAGCAACTTCTTTTGTTTTACACCTATTATGCGGTAGTCTTTATTTCTTTATAAGTTTCTTAACAGTGACTGTGTAGCACAGATGGCCCTTTTCATCATGAACTGTTCTACTAGGTACATATCTGCCAAGTGTATGATCAACTATTTTTCTAAAACGGAGCCTCAGTTCTCCTACATGCTCCTCTCCAGAGATAAATGTTTCGGATTCATTACTGAGATATGACCGTACCGCCATTTCATCTAGTTTGCTGAAAATATAAACCCTTCTACTTGTTTTTGTTGACCTTTTATGCTTCGGTAATAATCGTTACTTCAATCGCATCGTGGTCACTAATATCAGTTCCTACGTGGGCATCGTCAAAGACTTCAGTCCTATATGATGCTGCTCGATCCAATATATTTCCTTCATGAGTGGGTTTCTGTATAATCTGTTCCAAGGTAGTTATCAGAGAATACCTTTAGTAAAATTTGACTGGAATATTTCTCATTTCGACAGAGGTGGTGCAGTGGTTAACGCAATATACTCGCATTCGGGAGGACGTAGGTTTGAAATCTCTGTTTCGCTATCCAGATTAAGATTTTCCGCTTAAGACAAATGTCGGGGAATCTTTTGAAAGGGCATGGCCGATTTATCTCCGCCCACCCTTCCCAAGCCAGAGCTTGTGCCCCGTTTGTAATGGCCTCATTGTCTACGGGGCATTCAGCTCCAATCTTCCCTCCTTTCCTTTACGAATTCTCACGCTCATAACCTACAGAACTGTAATCATCACAGTTGATTGTTCTATGATAAATGTCTCTTCCGGCAATGACAGTATGATTGAGGAATCATCGTGCTAGTAAACTTAGGTTTCGCCAAAATTCTCGGTTGCCTCTAGAGTTGGTCATGGAGGTCAATAGAGTGATCCAGTTTTACGTTTATGTTCGCTCTTGATTCTGAGTCTTAGCAAAATAATCTCGAACGAAGTTTAATTTCTGTCTCCGTGGGTTTAAGTTTATTGTGCAATAGGAAAAATACACCACGTCCGTATACCATTTGCTTACCCATCCATTAAAAGTAAATTTTCCCTTAAACCTCAATGCTATAAAATGTGCGTTTTTTTACCTAGTATTACGTGAGCTTTGTAGGAGTGCTTCAAACACTGACACGTTACTGGAAATGATTCGGCACTAGGATTTTAAGACGTTCACCCTTAGGGGCCTTTCTTTCGAGCGTATACTGATACTTCAAATGGTTCAAATGCCTCGAAGCGCTATGGAATTTAACATCTGAATCATCAGTCCCCTATACTTAGAACTAGTTAAAGCTAACTAACCTAAGCAAATCACACACATCCATGTCCGAGGCGGGATTCGAACCTGCGACCGTAGCAGCAGCGCGGTTCCGGACAGAAGCAACTAGAGCCGCTCGACCACAGCGGCCAGCATACTGATACTTCTGGGTTCCGTACAGCTGACGTGATATGGACTGGACGGAGAGTTGCTTGATCTAAAAAAAAAAACCTTGAGTGCAGCCCACATACTGTCATCTACCTGGACAGCAGCTTCCAATGTGTAATGCACACCTGCGCCATTAAACGAAATTCTACAGTTCTCAAGCCCAGTGGTACAAGTCCTGAATGTTACAGCTTAGCTAGTCACAGGATCGTTAAGTCTCTTGTTCAGTCCTTCCGCCCAACACGAAACGACGGGGTCACCATCGGTTCTGAGGACAACGTTGCAATTTGAGATCATCACTGAAACTCCATGAGCAATGTTGATTTTCAAAACATTCATTGTCAGTCACTGAAATGATCCCAGTCTGACCTCGTAGCCTAGACGAAAGGCATCACAATTTGCAGTTGTTTGTACCATGTTCTCTCAACGGTTGCCAGAATAGCCTCTTCAACTTGTAGAATGAGGCCTCCAGGCATACTCACTAAGTGCACCTGATATTTCTACCTATCGTATGATCTCGTAGCCTAGACAAAAGGCGTCACAATCTGCAGTTGTTTGTACCATGTTCTTGCGATGGTTGCCATAATAGCCTCTTCAGCTTGATGAACGAGACCTCCAGGCATACTCACTATGTGCATTTGATATTTCTTCCTATCGTTTGTTGCTATTTTCCTAAGGGGTACCATTATTTGCCATACCTCTGAAGTGTTAACCATTAATAGATCGCTACACATTTACCTTTTCCTCCTCTTGACACAGGATACAATAGGTTTTCGAATAGGTAGTGTGAGTCTGACTGCCTCATTTTCGGTTTCAGTCGATGCCAGCACTTAGAACTTGTTGGTTACGAAGATGGGTGAGTTTTTCGTCGACTCTTATATGTGGCGTCTAGTTCTACTACTGTCACGCTACTCACAGTGCAATGGACAATAATAATAGAGCCCATACTTCCTGTGGAGGTTACACGATCCACAGTAGAGATTAGCAGTTGAAGTATCTTTGGTGTTCTGGAACACAACTCTTGTATGTATTGTATTGTATGTTAACCGGGGGCCTAGAAACGACGGAGAGGCTCCGTCCCCGCCGCAGCCGCAGTGGTCCACCCCACGACGACTACCGCAGTTCACCCCTCCGCCGCCCCTCGCCGAAACACTCTTTCAGAATTATGGTGCGGTTCGGCCCCCCGTGGATCCCCACAGGGAACGTTTCACACCAGATGAGTGCAACCCCTATATTTGCGTGGTAGAGTAATGCTGGAGTACGCGTACGTGGAAAACTTGTTTACGCAGCAATTGCCAACATATTGTAACTGAGGCGGAATAAGGGGAACGAGCCCGCATTCGCCGATGCAGACGGAAGACCGCCAAAAAACCATCCACAGACTGGCCGGCTCACCGGACCTCGACACAAGTCCACCGGGCGGATTCGTGCCGGGGACCAGGGGCGTTTTCCCAATCCGGAAAGCCGTGCGTTAGACTGCATGGCTAACCTGGTGGGCGAAAGCAACTCTTGGAGCACTCCCACCACAATTTGTAGCAGCATCCAATCGTCTGACAATAACCAGGGCAATTTCCAGCGCTTGCGTACGTCAACTATCTCATTCCATATCCGAGAATAGCATTCGAAGTATGAATATATTGTAGCTAGTGCAGAACAGAAAACAAATAACTTTAAAATAAGCTTGGTATTTTTTTAAATTAATGGACCTGTGTAGCTAAAATTATACTAATTACTTTTCTGTCTTAAGTAATTAGCACGTAAAATGAGTTCTGTATAAAAGTAAAGAAAGAAACTGCGATAACAGTAACTAATTTACTAAAGCTTTTTGAGGTTATAGGTACTAATTAATTCGAAATTATTGTTAATTTACGATAAATGCAGGTGATACACACTCCTGTTGAAAGGTAAAACTAAATGTAAAACGACTTATCTGTATAATATACGAAACAGTAACTAAAGCACAGACTCTGATGCACTAGGAAACGTGTTACACACTACACTCCTAGCTTGGACAATTCTCAAAAATGTACGTTTGTTCATATTCATATACACTGAAATTCGGTGTGAAGGATTCTTTGAACGTAAACATTACTACCAAAATTGCGTAAGTCACAAATGTTGATTACAAGTGCCTCTACAGCACATAAAAACTTCTTTGTGATTCATAATGTAAGAAAATGTACAATATATCACGTTACATGACGAGTTCTGCTACAATGAACACGAACAACCAGTTTAAATTTTAGTTTATGTTTTGGACCTAAGTTTTCTATATGAATTTATCTGACACATGATTTTACTCGGACAGAAAAAAATATCGGAAGCCGACTTGTATATCTAAGTATAAGCGAATAATCGTGCTAATTGCATGTATTTCAAACTTGTTTCTTGTCGCCTTCTACACTAGCCTGCCAATGAAGAGCACTCCGCCGTCAGTGTATCTCACAGAAGCGACTTCAAACGATCAGAACGATCTACGTCTTCCGCGAGAGACGCCTAGCAGGGCAGTGCGAATCTGGAGTATGCATACAAAAGTACATTTCAGTTATAAGCACGACTTCAGTTATACTTCCTTGTCGTTGAAAACTAGTAACGAGTCGCAGGGGCTCGTACAGGAACCAGAACAACTTCGGCGCACCAAGACCCCGTAATCACACCTCAAGATGTATTTATTTGATTACATTTCTTGTTTCCGAGTTGCGCTTATTATTTTTTTTTTTCACGCTGTCTTTATCACACGCATAATTAACCACGACAGTAAATGTGTCTACCCATTCGAGGTGGGAAGACTCCGGCGCCAACGCACCGTGGCCCGTGTGCCGAAATCAGAGGTATGGGTCAATCTGGGCCCTTGTATGTACCCCCTTTTTTTTCGTGCAATAGCCACTTGGACTCACTTGGCACGAAAATTTGCGCACATGTAAGAAAGGAAGCAAGGAAGATTAAGGTTGAGCGTCGCATCGACAGCGAAGTCAATAGAGACAGTGCAAACGTGTCAATATACCTTGAATCTTCCTTACAACCCATGAAAAGCACGTAGTCGCACACACCGTGCAGTTGTTAATTATACTTCTGAACGGAACCACCTGTACAGTATATGTTTATTTGCAGAGATACATTACTAGCAAATCACGCATAAAAAATTCATTCGCTCAAAATTTCTTTATGAACTTTTTGATAGAAACTTGCTTTGAGATTAGTGCTTGCCCTTGTAATGTGTTTCGTGCCAAACGTTATGAGAAGAACCGTATTCTTTATCAGAATCCTACCGCCACACAGAACGCAACTTGTCCACAGCCCAGGTAACCAACATCACGCATGTAAGCCTCTGCACAGGAAAGAACACGATAACCAGACGACAGTGCAGCACCACCGTATCTCCGGCAGAATAATGGATGCAAAGCCTGGCAATAGCGAAAACAAGCAGAAGCTATTCTCGTTTTGATTACATGTTTATTCAGGCGCCCGCGAAGCAGCCGCTAACTCGGTGGCGGGCCGCGAGGAGCGCTGTAGGCGGCGGCAGTCCCCGGATGGTGGGCAACCTCCAGCAGTTCCAGCCAGCTGCTGGAGACCATCCAAGGCCCGGACCCAGCCCGGCGTGGACCAGGGCCAACGACCGACGCACCAGGGCGCAGCACGTGCGCTCCCCGCGAGCACGGCGTACCCTGTGTTTCCGATTACGCCACTAGCCTGCATCACTCTTCCACATTCGCGGCGTTTGCACGACTTCTCCACTAACCTCTGATCAAACAAAATTATTTTTCAATATTCCAGAAACACTTGTTACCGTTTCTTCTGTCATCTTACTTTCCATGGCTTTGAATAACTTGTTCTGGTTTCACAATTGTGTCTTTGATGTTCACTACTGCCATCTTCCTAAAAGTTATAATGGTGAATTATCCAACTTTTCATTATTATAAATTGTTATTATTATTACTTTCTTTTCTTCGTAATATAAATTGTAGGGTACTTTAAAGAGGTAAAACTACAAGGTACGTCCGAAATGTTCGGTGAATCGTTTCAGAAAGTAAAGAAAACAAAACTTACGAACAAAATATCATCCTTAAAAGTAATCACAGTCCGCTATAACACACTTCTGACATCATTGGTAAAGCTGTTCGCAATTGGTTAATTTGTTGTGGAATCGCTGGTATACCGTGGTAAAGTACTGTTGCATACTGCATAATTACGGTAGATGAAACATGGTGCTGCGAGTACGATCCGGAAACCAAGCGCCAGTCAGTGGCCTACATTAATCGTCCTTCCCGTCTACCTCGAGAAGAAATTAATAACGGATCAAGTGATCAAGTCCTATAAGTCGAAAAAGGCGATCAGCATCCCAAACCATTGATTTTGTCAGCCGATTTTTCTTTTTTTTTTTTTTTTAAAAAAAAAAAAAAGGGGGAAGGCGATGTACATCAGGACAATGACTATCGTTTGGTCTCCCGACAGTACACAAGTGACTAAGCTTCGTGCGACTCCACAGGAAGTGTTTGTTGACGGTTTCGAACACTTATAAAACTGATATCAGAAGTATGTTACAGCTAATCGTGACTACTTTGAAGCCTGGTAAAGGTGTTCCATTTGTGATTCTTGGTTTATTCCGTTTCTGAGACCATTCACCGATATTTTCAGACGCACTACGTATAATAGTACATCAAGTCCCATAGATTTCGGCGAAGATCGGTGCACGGTGTTGAAAGGTCGTCTGCCGCCAATGGACGAGACTACGATAACACAGGACGGGAGCAGAGTCTTTTCCTGAGTAAAAAAATGTATTTCCAAGGTTCAAATGGTTCATATGGCTCTGAGCACTACGCGACTTAACTTCTCAGGTCATCAGTCGCCTAGAACTAATTAAACCTAACTACCCTAAGGACATCACACACATCCATGCCCGAGGCAGGATTCGAACCTGCGACCGTAGCGGTCGCTCGGTTCCAGACTGTAGCCCCTAGAACCGCACGGCCACTCCGGCCGGCTATTTCCAAGGAACTGTGCTAGACACAGATATGCAGTTTTTCATATAGTAGTTTAATCCATAAGTTCTTTATGGATACACTTTCACATGTGCTCTATCTGTTGCCCGTACAACGTCTAGGAGATATTCAAGTTGTCTCCGTGAATGTGTCAACATCTCTTACGCCACCGCTTTTATACCTCGTACTCGTGCCATAAGCGTTTGTATACCAGGAGCTGGTGAACTGAATTTCTCATTGAGCTAAGCCAAGAGGGGTTATGTCTGGTGAAGGTGGTGGCCATAATGTTGGACGGTCTGTACCGATCAATCTGTCCGGAAAGGTTTCATCCAAGAACAGACGAACAAATAACCCCATCGTAGAGGAGCAATATCTTGCTGAAACATTACCCACAGTTGCAATTCTAGGAACTGAGGTGTAACGTAGAGTACCAACGTATGCAGATAAACTGAGGCCGTAATGCTAGGCTCAGTAGAAAAAACGGTCCAGTATCTGTGTAAGCCATACCACACGCTCTCTTTCGGGCAGCTCATTATCTGCTGCTGTACCACGTTGTACGGGTACTCTGACTCCCAGACCCGGTCACTTTCTCTGTTTACTGTCCGGAAGATGTAAAAAAAAAAAAAAAAAAAAAAAAGACGGCTTCGATTTTCTCTGCCTCGTGATGACTGCGTGTTATGTGATGTCCTTAGGGTAGTTAGATTTAAGTAGTTCTGAGTTCTAGGGGGCTGATGACCATAGATGTTAAGTCCCATAGTGCTCACAGAGTCATTTTGTAAAAAAACGTATCACAGTATCACAGGAAAAAGAAGCATCATTAAGGCAGTCTTGGTTTCCATCGATTGGTTACAGTATGTTCCTAGCAAGCTTAGCACGTATGGTCCTGTTCACTGGTTGCAAAGCTTGCAAGCTTTGCGTTTTGTATGCATGGAAATGATGCAGCCTTTTGTGTAAAATCTTCAGCACAGTAGTCTGCGATATGCATGTATCTACGTGGAACGTTATTACTTAACAGCTGTTTCCTTTTACCTTTAAATCTGAAAGGGGTGGAAGGGCTGACTCAATAAAGTGAACATTTCAATTCCAATCGGTTTACTAATTCCCCAAAACAATTTAACAGGCGCCACTTGGGGAAGACTTTTTTGAGAGACATTCATGACATAAAATCGTAAGTTGATAAAACATTTCTCATAAACGTTAAAGACCGCCAGTCAGGCGAAATATTTAAGAAACTCATTACATAAGATCATAACCAGGTTAGCAAGTTATTAGCCCACAATCTCGCACAAAAATTGACAAAAGCCACTAAGGCTTAATTTAACCAGAACATTAACAAAACTCTAGTTAAGACACATTATTTAAAACCCTTTTCATTTCAAAACTTGTAACCTCCCCGCATGTAATTTGAAAGTCAATGATTATAAAAATGTGCCAGATGTTGTCTTCGCACAAAACTGAATAATAAAAATGAGCAAGCGTAACCTCCTTGTAAAATTAAAGAATCGAAAAGGCCCAAATCTAAACTCCCCACAAATTTAAGGAATGATGATTGATCATAAACCCACATAATAATATTAATTAAATAATGAACCATAAACTGAATGTAACATCTCAACAAATAATTAAACCTGATAAATCATAGAAGGGCAGCAACGCTGACCTTCCGCCCTGTGAAATAATTAAACCCGATAAATTCTTACCTCAGTAAAACTGCATGTATATCTGCTCTTATTTTTCGGCACAGCTCCGTGCAATGCTGGCCCATATTTAATTTTGATTCTTGGAGGGAATGCAAAGGAAATAATATTTAACTTGAAATGAATCTTTTTCTTTAAAAGAGTTACTTTATAAAAGGTTATTATTGGGGCATCATTTTTTGAACAAATTAATTACAATTAACATACGTTATTAGCTGAGCGCAATGCTGCTTCATTACCTTTTACAATAATACACATCGTCCACCACAGCCCCGAGCAGATTCGGAAGAACAGCACGCCGTCGACGCATGCCGATTCCCGCAGACTAGCACCGACTACTACAACAGACTGCTACTACTATCCAACTGACTACTCTCTCTGCCCACTCGCCACACACTAGCACTGTCGTCCCGCGCGGTCAAGCGCAGACTAGCGACGATAAATAACTCTCTGGTCAGAGATTCTGTCATGCCTCGCCATCGGTGCTAATGAATACAAATGAAACGTACGCGTTTCATAACCCTCCACTGGGGGGGGCAAAAATTTGGCAGCGATGGTGGGTCATTTGGACTTGCCATGAGCAACAAATTTTTTCTTAACTAATTAACTTTACAATTATAGAATATATACAGATATATATAGGTGTAGAACTTGAAGCAAATAAAGTGCACATACACTGAGTACAGAACATATCATGTAATGACAAAACATATATACAATGAGAACGGAACATATCAGCAAATCACAAAAAATGTATATGCACTGAGTAGAAATCGTGTTAATAAAATGACAAAAGTGCACATGCACTGTAGTTCAGAACATATTTGCAAATCACAAAAATGTATAGGCCATAAATACAAATCATGATAACAAAATGATTTTTTTTCACTATGTCACAAGAATTAGGATAGGAAAGGGAACGATTGCGTCATGGTTATAGCACTTTAGGTTGCACGCAGCTGCACTGAAAGTCCATATCTTTCTACAGAAGCGCAACACCAAGTGAGACCATTTAAAGTTCTTTTCCCAGAAGTATTAATCAGCGTATCCAAGACACTGAAATGCCGTAGTAATATTCCATGTTATCTTTTTGGTGGTACATTAGGTACACCAAACAGTGGGACTATGATAGCATCTCCATCGCTCACGGTAGTGGACAGCATGTCGTGTCAACACCACGCTCTTGCAAGGTACACCAACGTAGAATTAGTGCAAAAACCAAATATAGTGCTCCATGACCATGAGGATATTCAGGACAAACGGATATTGCAGTAATTTCAGGTAATTAGGTCAGAAGGTGAAGGACATTAAGTCACATACTAGTCTTCATTGAGAATTACACTAGTAATGGGTGGCACTCATTGCCCAGTCATTGAACATTTCTGTACCATGTACGTAGTATTACAGAATAATGTTCATGAGTAACTTTACAGAGAACATTGGCACTCATTGTCTAATTACAAACCATTAGAAGTCATTTACAGAGAACATTGTCACTCATTGCCTAATTACAAACCATCAGAAGTCATTTACAGTGAACATTGGCACACATTGCCTAATTACAAACCATCAGAAGTCATTTACAGAGAACATTGGCACTCATTGACTAATTACGAACCATCAGAAGTCATTTACAGAGAACATTGGCACTCATTGCCTGATTACCATCAGAAATCATTTACAGAGAATATTGGCACTCATTGATTAATTACAAACCATCAGAAGTCATTTACAGAGAACATTGGCACTCATTGTCTAATTACAAACCATCAGAAGTCATTTACAGAGAACATTGGCACTCATTGTCTAATTGCAAACCATCAGAAGTCATTTACAGAGAACATTGCCACTCATTGCCTAATTACAAACCATCAGAAGTCATTTACAGAGAACATTGGCACTCATTGCCTAATTACAAACCATCAGAAGTCATCATTGAAAATGAGTTAATAAATGGCATAATTAATCTAATTATAGTAAACATTGTCCTCATAGTTCATCTTATTACATTAATCAGTGGCATTCATTTGCCAGTTACAAAGCATTTTTTTGTGCTAGCAATGCATTGCGTTGGGATCGATAATTAATAACAATATTTGCTTTTGAGTTATTGCTGCAAATGAAGATGTGTAACGTCATTCGTCATGAGTCAGCTGTATCAAGATTATGAAACAAGTAGAGTATATGTAATCACATTCATAAATGACATGAGTTTAATAAACAACTATTTATACCACATTAATTTCATGAATAATTTCTCCTGCAAAATATACAAAATGGATTATGAAACTGAAAGAAGAAATGCATATTATGCTGAAAAGTAGTGAACTTCGAATTGACAGGTAGTGAAATGTGTATAAAAATATATGTGTTCTCTAGCTGTCCTTTCCAAAACCTTCAGTCATTATACCATACGATATAACACATACTGTCAAAACGAACTGCAACAAATACTTAAATAACTACATAGCATAAATACATAAACTTCAACATCATCCTCATCTGTAAAGGAAAAAACTTCATTATCCATCACTTCATTATCCATATTATCATAACTCCATTATTATCATCACCTGCAAAGAAAAACTTCATTATTCATAGTAGCATATTCTTCATCATTATTCATCACCATTCATTATCATCTGCAAAAAAAAATCACTTCATTATTCATTACACAACTATTCCTTATTTATAGCATATTTCCTCACTAAAACTAAGATGTGAAGTTCTGTCTGACAGCCTGCATCAATCGCTTCGTATTCTGAAAGAAAAAATTAGTTAAGACTGCTATTCTACGATGTGTATAGTATATTCTTGTTAATGCTTGTTAATTCTGATCCATTTACTCTTCCTCATAAGGTTTTTGCATCTTCTTTCGTTTATTCTGTAGGTGAAATTCCCATTTCTGATTAATTTATTTCCTGTACACGTTATTTCTTTCTGAAAATGATGAACAAAGATTAATGTTTTGCATTTAATTCATATACCCATTAGATAAAAACTGGTTTATAGTGATATAATTAAGCATACAGCATAGCATGACAGAAAACGTATTATGTCAAAAAATATAGACAGTGTTCAAATGCAAAATGTAAAAATAGTCACGATGTTGAGATATCATAGGGCAAAAATGTCAAAGTCAACTGGTGTGTGTTATATCTTAACTATTTCATAGTGCATACAAACAAAACATGAAAACAATCGTACATACATAAAAAAATGATGACAAGAAATGTGACTTTCTTTGTGTTCAGTTTGTATGTTGTGTAGTTAATAGAGGCGGGAATTAAAGGCTTTAATGGAGAGAGAATTTAATAAAATTAATATGTCACTAGACAAAATTGCATAATTATTCATAAGATACGTAAGTTTATCTGGAAAAATGTGCACGGTCTGATATGTAACGACAAGAAGAGTGACCTGCTAACCTTGCCTTGCCGGGCATTTGCCAAGAAAAATATGACAATCATCAGTAAGTATTCATGTGAATATAATTGCATAAGTGGTCATAAAAATTAGCAAATGGCATTACAGCACGTTAAATCATAAAGTATCTTCATTCAATAAAAGGTTTAATATTCGATATGTGGTGGTTTCCTTTCGATTTTCTGGTTCTCAAAGTTTCGACGTGTACAACATTGGGGTGAGGAATGCTGCGAATCCGAAATGGACCTGCGTATAGAAGTTCAAATTTACTGCGCCTACCATTTATTTTGTTGGATAAATAGTGTGTACGTACTAATATCTTCTGTCCAACGTGAAAGTCACGGCGTGTACAAACCTGTTTTTGTTGTCTTCTCTGGCGCTCTGCGGCACTTTTGATGTTGTTCAGCGCAATGTCAATTATTTCATGGAGTCGTAGTCGACGAGATGTAGGAAAGTTTACTAATTCTTTAATTTTGTTATGTGGTTCAACATTTTTCGGTATAACAGACGGAGATAGCATAGTGGATTCGTTTGGTATGGAATTAATTACATCCTGGAATGAGAGTATGTGTGTGTCCCAATCAATATGTCTTTTATGGCAGTATATTGTACACAGTTTACCAATTTCTTTCATTAATCGTTCACAAGGGTTCGAAGAAGCATGGTACCTGGATATATAGATCGGAGAAATGTTTCTAGCTCGTAACATACGTGTCCATACAGCAGATCGAAACTGTGATCCATTGTCAGAAATTACTTTCAATACATGCCCTACATGAAATAGAAAATGTTTTACAAATGCTTTCGAAACAGTTTTAGCAGTAGCTTTGCGTAACAGAGTGAAGGTAACAAATTTTGAAGTGAGTTCAACAGCGACAAAGATGTCGCAAAAACCTCTATTAGTTCTGGGAATCGGACCAAAATTGTCTACAGCGGCCACGTGTCTTAATTTAACAGGTACAGTGGGATGCAATGGAGGAATATGTGAAGTCGTATCTGATTTAGCTTTCTGGCAGATTTTACATGACGCTAAAACTCGTCGTATACGTTTCTCCATGTTGACAAAATAGCAGTTCTGTCTCAGTATAAGAAAACATTTTCTAGCTCCGTAATGTGCCTAACTGAAATGAGTATACCAGATTAATTTGTTAATAAGCTCGTCAGGAATGCATAATAACCAATTGTTGCTGTCAGGATGAGAGCGGCGAAACAGAATGTTATTGCGTACAGTGTAATGGTTTCTAATCGTAACATTATTCCTATCTTGCCAGAGGTGTTTAATCTCTTTCCACACGTTGTCTTTACTTTGCTCTTGTGTTATGTCCTGTAATGACGACGAAATAAAATTTTCAAATGCAACTTGTTGAATGTACATGTCGCTGAAATTTGGTTTGCAGAAGTTGGTTGCGATGTCTTGCTGATTGTTGCCGAGAGAACGAGATAGTGCGTCTGTTACAACATTTTGTGTGCCGGGAATGTGAACAATTGTGAAATTAAATTCCTGCAAATAAAGTTTCCATCTGCTTAATCTGTCGTGTGTAAATTTAGCCGAAAGTAAAATTTGTATCGCTCTATGGTCTGTGTAAACGGTGGTATGTCTTCCATAAAGAAAATGCCTAAATCTTGTAAAAGCCCAAACAACACATAATGTTTCCAGTTCTGTAACAGAATAATTTCGTTCAGCAGGTGACAGAATGCGACTTACAAATGCGATGTTTTTTATTACTGTTGAGCCATCTTCTTCAATTTCCTGAAAAATATGTACGCCTAAAGCGGTGTTAGAACTGTCGGTGGCAATAGAAATTTTTTTAGTAAGATCTGGGTGCGATAAAAGTGGTGCATTCAACAAAGCATGTTTCAAATAATATTCTCGTGAACAAGATTCTGTGTATCTGAAGTATTGCTTACGTTACTGGAATATGTAACCTGTACTGTATCTAGTCAAATTCCATCTGACGTGTCATTATTTTCGGGAGGATGCTGTGGCCTTTCGACTATTTGAACTGTTTTGTTATTTCTTCCTGACGTATTACGTTCTGGATGATACCTACTGTCTGGTTCATTCATGATAATATGTCGTTGCTGATGTTCTTGCTGCTGATGAGATCGACTGTTATTAAATGTACGCTGAAAATTGTGCTCATTATTTTTACGTCTGTCATGATAGTCATTTCTATACGGCGCATTGCGATAGGGATTGAAATAGTGTGTTTTTTGTACGTAGTTATTTCCTTGTTGCTTTGCGTTACTATTTGTTGGAGCTGAGACTATACGTGCACGCGGCGAAACATTTAAGTTTGGTTGACCTTGTAGACTGCATTGTTGGTTAGGTATGCTAACCGGCTGGCTTTGATGCTGTTGCGGTGAAAAACCTGCATTGTTACCAAAATGTGTTCGCTGTTGCTGATAATTTTGACGATACTGATAATTAAAATTTTGCCTGTTATTAAAGTTCTGTTGGTTGTCGTTCCTGGAGCGCCTAATGAAAAATTGTCACTTTCGGTAAAAACTTGTCATATCGGGTTTTCTTTACACTTTTCTTAATACTAGGTAGAGCAATAGTTAAAGAGCTGTTTTGATAGATATAGAGGATAGTAGAAGAGAAGGCAGCAGTGCAGAAAACTAAAGATGAAACAGCACTACTACAGCTTGGAGCCCTGTGCACGCTACGGCACATACTCATTAAAGCGTAATGAATCCCCTGAGGTTAATCACGCGCTGCAAATAAATTTTAGCTTTTGCGTTACAGGCAATGGTGGTGAAAATTCAAAAGAAAATTGTAGTATCCAGTCCAAAGCTAATTTCGGCATTACAGGCAATGGCGGTGAAAGTACAAAAATAAATTCTCGTAACCAGTTCAAAGCGTGTACCTCTGCTCTGTCAATTTCAAATACCTTAGATCCATTTACAGATAAAAATTGCTTATAATCAACGTTCTTGTCACTGAATGTGGTAACAGGTTCACGATTACATAAGAATCTGTTTGTCTCTATCTTTTCGGATTTTAAGTCGCGTAGCTTTTCGGATTTTAAGTCGCGTAGTCTCTGTAAATTACTCAAGTTACACTGGCTGTGTGAGTGTGACAAATACTCGCAACGTGGCGTATGCTGTGACGTGTTAGTGACTGAAACAATTTTCATTTCTGTCACTTTAACACGTTCGTCAATTTGGCTGATCTGTTGTTCACATTTCTTATCGACTTCCGTATTCAGAGTGCGTGAAAGTTCCGGTGACTTTAAATTAAACTCGTCGCGTATCTGTGTTGCGTTTTTAGGACATTGTTCAGCGACTGCACTAATTTCATCTCTAAATGATTCTGTTGTGGCTACATGAGTATTATTTAATTCTTGTGCAACTGATTTAGTTTCTTCAATACTGTTCCTAGCATGAGCCTTACTTTCTTCACACGATTTTCCTTTCGTGTCGTGACGTTGCACGGTAACAGCTATAATCTGTTCACTAAGTTGCTTGTTCTGTTCATTAACGTTGTCGTGGTTTTCGTTCGGCTGTTTAAAACTTTCATTAAATTGTTCGTTCTGTTCACTAAGTTGTTTGTTCCGTTCATCAAGTTTTTTGATCATGTCGTCTTGTTTTTTAATAATTTGTCTGTTTGATTCAAGAACTTGTAGCAATAATGCCATCATTTGATCCGAGCCAAAATTAGCATTTCTATTCTGTGTGCTGTTTGGTGGGGTACCTGCAATTGTCACGTTTTGTGTGACCATTTGGTCATTCTGTGATTCTTGAAAATGTTTGCTGATCGGATGTGCACTGTTAGCCACTACCTCGGAATTAAATAAATCCGACGCATTCTGATTATACTGTTCATTTTCATTAGAAAAATTTGTCTGTTCGTCACGTGAATTTTGCAAACAGGTTGTGTTGAGCTGGGCAGCGCTCATTGCAACAGAACGCCCCGCGTCATCAATTGTCGTTAGATTAACAGACGACACAACTGAATTTGTCTGTTCATCACTAGGATCAAAATCAACATTAGTGGTCGGTACACACTGATTGTCTGCAAATGGAGGATAGTCATCATTATACTGCATGTCGCAAGTACAATAATATTAATTAAATAATGAACCATCAACTGAATGTAACATCCCAACAAATAATGAAACCTGATAAATCATAGAAGGGCAGCAACGCTGACCTTCCGCCCTGTGAAATAATTAAACCCGATAAATTCTTACCTCAGTAAAACTGCATGTATATCTGCTCTTATTTTTCGGCACAGCTCCGTGCAATGCTGGCCCATATTTAATTTTGATTCTTGGAGGGAATGCATAGGAAATGAATCTTTTTCTTTGAAAGAGTTACTTTATAAAAGGTTATTATTGGGGCATCATTTTTTGAACAAATTAATTACAATTAACATACGTTATTAGCTGAGCGCAATGCTGCTTCATTACCTTTTACAATAATACACGTCGTCCACCACAATCCCGACCAGATTCGGAAGAACAGCACGCCGTCGACGCATGCCGACTCCCGCAGACTAGCACCGACTACTACACCAGACTGCTACTACTATCCAACTGACTACTCTCTCTGCCCACTCGCCACACACTAGCACTGTCGTCCCGCGCGGTCTAGCGCGGACTAGCCACGATAATAACTCTCTGGTCATAGATTCTGCCATGCCTCGCCATCGCTAGTAATGAATACATATGAAACGTACGCGTTTCAAACTATACATTTGAATTAACAGTTGACACAGAGCCCCGACTTTACAGAAATACTTAAAACACTTATATATTAAACGTAACTTGTCAGTCTTCGAGAACGAGCAACTTGTGAGGAGGAGGAGATTACTGTTTAACGTCCCGTCGTCAACGAGGTCATTAGAGACGGAGCACAAGCTCGGATTACGGAAGGATGGGGAAGGAAATCAGCCGTGCCCTTTCTAAGGAACCATCCCGGCATTTGCCTGGAGTGATTTAGGGAAATCACGGAAAACCTAAATCAGGATGGCCGGACGCGGGATTGAACCGTCGTCCTCCCGAATGCGAGTCCAGTGTGCTAACCACTGCGCCACCTCGCTCGGTTGAGCAACTTGTGAGATGAACCTTTATGGCATAGAAAGTTACAACATTGTACAATTATCAGTGTGTAACAACGGAAGCAAGGTCCAAGCTTATAAGGCCCGAGTTTTACCACGAACGGTGGAATTGACCGAGAGAAGTAATAAGTAACTTCGAACCAAGATGCAGCTTCGTTTGCAACCCCACGTCGAGTAAACCAAAATGTGATGCAAGCAAACGCTACCGAAGAGGACTACGAACTCAGGCAAAGTACACCGCCCATAAGCCAAACTTTTAATCTAAAGGGAAACCCTGTGCTTCGGTTGCCCACTGCCTCAGCTCACTGAAACGCAGATCACACCCGACAACAGGAACCAGAAAACCTTTCTTAACATTAACATTTAAGATTGACCAGTATATAACCCTATAAAATCAAGACTAAACAATAATTTCACTCACAAGTGCTTCCTTTAAGAGATACAGTACTTGATAACAATACCAAGAGTGAGAAATGAACTGACTTAAAGCCAACACTCACTGAAACTTAATAACACATATCTGCAAATACATCAATATTATGCGGAGGCAGTGCAAACGCCTAGGAAACGGCTTCGAAAGAAATCGAACAAACGTAATGTCACACGTCTTGTAACATCTTACTGTACCAAGAGCAATCACAATGACAGTTAGCTAACCGCTGTTAGTAAACAGCGTGCTTAACTTGGTTTCTTGGTGCTGGGGGGATTTTGCAAAGGTATCAAACCATCACTTCGCAAGACCATAACAGCGTGTTTGTCGAAGGAAGCGGGCACATCCACACCTCACGAGGTTGCCGGAGAATACACAGCGGCGGCCAGCTCCCGCCGACTCCAGTACAACCACGTGGCAACCGCCGCCCGGCCTCAGGCACACCCACACATTCTGCCCGCCAGCCAACCAACCAACTCGTGCACCTCCGCGTAACGTTTCCAAGCAGTGTGTCCTCCCTCTCCTCTACTCGCGGTCGGAACTCGAGCCGGCCGAAGTCCAAAGACAAACCTCTGGACTAGGAAATCTATCGAACTCATGTCAGAGATACAACTGGCGCCAGTCCCACCACGGCTCACTCTGGAAGCACGACGAGTTGATTGCCGCGTACTACGTTGGAATGCTGTACCTATGGTATCAACTGTATCGTCAATCCCTCAAAGTCTGCCACTTCTTTCCAGTCACCAATAATACCTTTGCCTTTATATTTTTAATCATGCCCTTGATTCACTACGTCCTGGAGGATCGCGACCACAGGCATTTCGTACCTCTCGCTGAACTAAACAGGAGACTGTGATTCACGAAACCACCAAAAAACGGTGTGCTTTCTTCTGCATAGGCGCATATAACAGTAGCATACTCACGTTACGCGAACTGTAACAAGAAAGAGAGAGAGAAGAAATCATATGCTGTCAGATTGCATGTAGAAGTGTGTCCGTAAAAACGTCATTTGAAAAATATCCCGTAATCTTTTGGAAGTAAAACCACAAAAAAATTTATGACTTAAGCAGTCGTTCACAATAATGTATCTAGCATAGTTCCATAGAACATAATTATTATAATAAGCGAAAGACTTTATGTTCACCAAGTACAATGGATACTTTAATAAATCATAACAAATTCTTTAAATGAATTTGGTTTTGTAGATTTGTGTTAAGTTCCTATGGGACGAGACTGCTGAGATCATCGGTCCCTAGGGTTACACACTACTTAATCTAACTTACGCTGAAGATAACACACACACACTGTTGACCGAAGGAGGACTCGAACCTCCGACGGGGGTAACCGCGCGAAACATGGCAAGGCGCCTTAGACAGCGAGGCATGAATTTTGTGCGACTTGTTTCAAAAACAGTTACACAAAAGCTACACTTCATATTTGTTACATAGGCGATGGACCGTAAATACATGTATTAAAAAAATGATTTTGACTGAATTGTCTTCTTCATGCTCTCGTCACAACCGCATCATTTATTCCATCATGCAACAGCATTTTTCTTTGAAAGAAAACACTTAACGTAATTCCCAGTTTATCAAATCCAACCCCCTTCCGTCATTTGCGCATTATGAAGTTACATCACGCAAAGCAATGGTATTTGTCAAAGGAATGGCGTAATCTACATAGCAGTAAGGAGCATAGCAATGTGTCACAGTATGTGTTGACGGATACTACATTCCATGCCCAGAATGAGTAAGCACAGTCCAAATACCGTAATTAAACCTCCGCATGAATACCCGAAGTCAGCTTGACCATGGAGCCGTGACATGGTGATGTATGTATTAGTTTGGGAAAAGTGTTATAATGCCAGTGGAAATGAGATGGAAATCCTATAGCTCAGCTTACAGCAGATGCTTTTAGACGCTCTGATGGTGACCACTGGCTGGTCTAGACCGTTAACAGCATACTGAACCGTTTTTGTGATTTGCTCAAGAAAATAAAACAAGATATTCCACAAAGCTACGTCGACAATGACTGGCTTACGACAAATTGAAGCTTTTACCAAAGATGTATGTGAACGTGCTTGATAATAAACAAAAGGACTAAATTAGCTATCTCAAAGTTAAATAAAGATTTTGTTGCAATTACAATCGCAGCCTGATGCGTGAAAAATAGCTTCTAGAAATGTACTTCGCAATTCTTGTCGCAAAACAGTTTCCATTCCATTTCTTTATGTGCAAATCTTTTTTGATATATGGAGAGTACGTGTTTCTGCTGTTCTGCTTCCTCCTGCTCTGCTCCTCCTCCACCTCCTCTTCCTCCTCCTCAGCAACATCACCATCATCAGCAACATCATCACCATCATAGTTATCAACACCAACAACAAAAGCAATATCATTCTCACCATCTACTTCTTTCCCTAGTGTCTCTGGAACGACTGAAGTAGCTCAGTTTTTAAGACACAGGACTCGGATTGCAGAGAACAGAGTTCAAATCCTGGCTTTGTATTAATGTTAAAGTTCTCCATAGTTTCCTTAAATCGTTTGAGGTACACACGTCGACTGAAAATGTTGTGGCCAGCATCCTTCCCTCTCTGGTTCATTCTGAGCTTGATCTTTGTCGAAGATGTCAAACCATAGCCGCCCTTCTACCTCCTCTGCGTATGTAGTACCTCTTGTACCTACCAAGCTTGTACTCGCCTGCTCCTGCTATGTCCCTTCTTTCCCACTCTCTTCCTTCCCCATAGATTATTTTCTGTCATTTAACCTTACAATTATTTATCACCATTGCGTTACTGTTAATACATTAGTACATCATTTTCTGGGATTGTTTTATGATCTCTCTCTAACTCGCCAACGTTGACCATTGGTTCTACTTGAGATTTCATCTGAGGGTACACGCTCCAACAGTTTACTCGGCACGGAATTTGCTACGGAAAAATAAGACAAAGAAGAAATATAGAATAACAACAATGAGAACAGCGTCATGTTTAACATGAAATTTGGGTAATACACTGCTGGTTTATACGACAACAGTCAAGCTTTGACCGGCTTTTTATTATTGGCAGGTTACACACAGAAATAGTGTTTTTGCGGTCAACACCGTACTTCGGTATCAATTCTAGTATAAACTACATCTCAGGCTGGTTGCTACTCCACGGAAACCGTTAATCGTACAGTTGTAATTACGTTTTATTATGATCAACGCTGTTAAAATTTATAATAATACAAATCGCCTTGTCTCTAGCATCTGATGGTGTCAGGGCTTAGGAATTAAGGGATGACACCATAATAAAGAAATGAAAGAAATCTCCAGTTCAGCACACAACATTACTCAGGATGGTCGAACTAAAAATAGTAACAGCAGTACATGCATTTAGATAATAAACGATTTCTTTCGCAAAAAAGAAACTTTGGAGGTTTCAAGCATTGACATGGAACGAGGAAGCAATTCTCGGAATTCTGTAGTACACTGTGGTAAGGATTGCTATGGGGTAACACGTAGAATGTGAAGGCGTTTGCAATGTGGCACTGCAGAAGATTGATAAAAACTTAGTGGACGAATAAAATACGAAATAAGGAGGTTGTAAAAAGATTGGCCAAGGCCAGAAGTCCAAATATAATAATTATACCAGGAAGGGACACGTTAAGGTGACAACAGATACGGCGTACAGGAAATGTTAATTGATACTCGAAAAGCAGTTATCATAACAGCTCCAGGGGTACGCAAGTGTTTGAATACACGAAACAATATCGTGGATGTTGGATGCACTAATTGCGTAGGAAAACAGATAAGATCAAAATAGGAAAAATAGAGCACTACATATAACCGTTCAAAAACCACTGACTGTAGTCGAATATAAAATGAGTAGATTCCGAATGTCATTCCATAGGGACATTCAAAGCCTATCTTAAAAATATATAGCCGAATAATGTCTCTTAGTATCACTGCTGCAGTATTCCACACGTTATTCAACCTGTATAATAATTCTACAGATGCTGCACTGGAAGGGTAAGTAGGAGACATTGTTTCAGTCATTAACAGGTCTCCGAACGACTGATTTAGGACAGTTCAAAACTGTGTGCCTGACCGAGTCGAACTCGGGACCTATACATTTCGCGGGCAAGAGCTCTACCATTTTTGGGGGGGGGGGGAGGTGGACCTCCTTCCTCCCCTTCAACCCGTCCTTTACGCTCGCCAAGTGTTGCCTTCTCGGCCCGGCTTCTCCGCCTTTTAAGAATGGATGTAACTTGATGATGTGGAAACACGCTTCTACTGAACGACAAACGAAGTATGCCCCTTCTGTTGCCTTTGTTTGCAACATGGCTTGAATAAAAATAAATGTAAATTCCATTGAGAAGTCAGTCACATAATTGTTATGGAAATGTAACTGCATCTGTATATTTCGTTCTCCGTGTGTGGAGAAACGGAAAGAAGCAAACTCACTATTGCTGATAAGTAAAATTTCCTTCCTCAGAAGGTAATGAAGTAAAATAGGCTTCTTCTGCTTGATTTTGCACATAATTAACATAAATGTGTCTTCTTGTGAAAAGAAAAGGAAAGAAAGAAACTAAATAAAGGGTGTATACCAGTTTCATCACTGTGCTTCCCACAAAACAAAGTAATACACATAGGCTTAACTGGTCTATACTGATGATCTTCTCTGATTACTTTCTGTCGGAAATCCTCCTCCTGCTACGTGAAGTACAAACTTTAACCAAAAATCATTCGTCTAATATACGAAATGCTTGGATGTGTAATGTAAATTACCCATTTTTATTGGTTACAGTATTTTTTAGTTAACAAATTTGCATAATTTTCTTTGTATTTTTTAGTGCACATCAACTTGTGGTGCTCAGTTGTAAGGTATACCCAGAAGTCCTCCCTATTGCTTGATTCTTTTGTTAGGATGTAATGCATCGTTTGGCCTTTCAACCAGTTAATTGGGTTTCGTTTTGTTTTAGGGTAAGGTATACCGTCAGGGTTTAAAAATTCAGCAGTTGTAACGGCATTGGACGTAGTTCTGCTGACGCTCGCTATCTTTCGTCTTATGTAGAGCCATATTTCTTTTACCCTGTCACACAGCAATCTATGCTCTTCGGTATCTGGTATATTACATAATGTACACAGCGGTGACTCGGCCAATCGAATACAGTGAAGTTTAGAGTTCGTCGTAATTTTTCTGTTTACAGCAAAGTACCAGGTCGATTTGACATACGTTGGCAGGTTCCGGCAGTGAATATTTTCCCATATTGTTTCCCAGTTATAACAAGAATACTTTTGTTCAACGTCGTTTCTGCGTTTGTGTTTCGTCAAGTTATTGTAAAGTTCTTTTACTTTCATGATGTCTTTTTCAGGAATCCTTGGTTGGTTCAAATGGCTCTGAGCACTATGGGACTTAACATCTATGGTCATCAGTCCCCGAGAACTTAGAACTACTTAAACCTAACTAACCTAAGGACAGCACACAACACCCAGCCATCACGAGGCAGAGAAAATCCCTGACCCCGCCGGGAATCGAACCCGGGAACCCGGGCGTGGGAAGCGAGAACGCTACCGCACGACCACGAGATGCGGGCAGGAATCCTTGCCTGTATGTAGCTGTATTCTACGAAAAAGTATTTCAAGTGGTATAGTCCGTTGGGTATGTGTTGGACATTTATAATTGCACTGACGTCAGCAGGAGCTGTTTCTTTTAACAAATGTGCAGCAAAGGTACCACTTGGTTCTTTCCATTGTTTGTATGTGGTAGCAAGGTATAAGGCTTGCGCTTTTTTGCTGACATCGGTGAGATTTAACCCACCACATTTCGTAGGGAGCTTCATAATGTCATATTTGACTTTGAAAATACGTCCGCGGCTCACAAAGTGTCTTAGTGCAGATGCGATGCTTTTCAGCAAAAAGTCGCAGGTGGTGGCAGAACTTGTGCTACATAATTAACTTTGGATGTGATTTATACATTTGCCACTGTTACTTTTTGAAGTTCATCGAGTTTCCTAATACTATGTGCTTGTACAGAGGCACGTGTGCTGTTAAGTAAGTTTCGATAATTTGCAGCAATAGTGTGCTTGATATTTCTTTTAAAATCTATGCCGAGACATTTCATGGTTACAAGTTCGCGTAACAGATCCTGCGTTTGCGTCCCAATTCCACGGCCGATGCTGAAAAACCCCGACTTTGTTCTATTAAGTTTTGCACCAGATGCCTGTTCATATTTTGTTATTGTTCTTAGTGCGCTCTGTACTTCAGCGCCATTCACGACTAGGAAGCCAACATCATCAGCGTACGCCTTGCACACGATCTTTTCTCCATGTATTTGTAGTCCTTGTAGATGTTTCATAAGGGAGGCAAGCAGGGGCTCGATGGCGATGGCGAAGAGTGCCATTGACATTGGACACCCTTGCCTAATGGAGCTGGTGACGTCAATGGGGCGGCTAATATGTCCATTGATGACAAATCTGGCTGAGTTGTTTGTTAATGTATTTACTACCGCAATGAATCTAGGTGGGAAGCCCATTGCGCCCATGGGGCGGAGGAGAAAACTATGATTAACCCCGTCGAAGGCTTTATCAAAGTCGAGTGAGATGTGTGCACATTTTATTTTGCAGACGTCGGCCGTTGAGATTAGGTCCCTGTAATCACAGGGGGTCTGGAGAATTCTTCTGTCTTTGCGCACACTTGTTTGATAAGGGCCAGTGACGCTGGTCATTGTGGTTTTCAGCCTGCGGGGGAGGATGCGGAAAAAGATTTTGTAATCGCTGTTTAAAAGCGTAATTGGTCTCAGAGCGCTTACGGATTTCGTATTGGTAGTTTTTGGCACTAACACTACGAGTCCCTCACGAAATTCTTTCGGGATGTCATTTTCAGGGTTTATCAGTTCGTTGCAGATGAGAGTAAACTTGCCTTTTGCGAGGCCACTGAATCTGCGATAAAATTCTGCCGGAGTTCCATCTTCCCCTGGAGCCTTATTTTTCGTGCTTCCATATATAGCTTCTTCGACATCTTCTTCAGTCACTTGCGAGATGAGAGTTTGTGCTTCCGCGTGGCATACTTTGCCCTGGAGGTTGATCATTAACTCGTCCTGAAGCTGTTCGTCAACCTGTTGACTAGACATTAAGGATTCAAAACGCTGTACGATTGCCTCTGTAATCTCTCTTTGCTTCGTCATCTTCCTTCCATCATCAGTTGTTATTTCAGATAACGCCCTTTTGCTTTCACGAATGACATGATAAATGGAAGTGATCTCGTGCTGTGCTATATTCTGGGCACGCGACCTTATTTGGTAGCCTTCCAGTTGTTTACGCCGTAGTGCTAAAATTTTTGCTTTAATTTTGTTAATTCTTTCGTAGTTGTCCACAACTGTTGCATCGGACTTGTACAAATTCCTTAGACATTGAAAGTAAAATTCTATAGTTGATTTGTACCAAAAGTTTTTGTCTTTTGAGTAGTTTATGAAAAACCTCTGTATTTTAGGTTTGGCATGTTTCAGCCACCAGCCAGTGCCAGAGTTGTACGAGCTAAATTTGCTTTCACACTCTCTCCATACCTTGTGAAATGCCTCCTGACAAGAATGGCCTTCCAGATGTGACACATTAAGCTTCCATGTGCCTCTACGTCGGAAGGTCCCTTGTTTTATCAGATTGATTGTGCATATGTATGCAGCATGATCCGAAAAAACGGTAGGCCATACTTCGGACAGCAAAATGAGGTGTTTCAAATTGGGCGTTACATATATCCTGTCGAGACGGCTCGCCGAGTGACTTGTGGCGTGGGTGAAGCCAGGGGCTGCACCGTGCATATGTTCCCATGAGTCTATTAGTCTTAAGTCATTAACTATACGTTCCAGTGCAGTACACTTGTTAAAATTGGGAGTTTGGTCTTTGGCATGCAAAACACAGTTAAAATCTCCTCCCAGTATAAGGTGTTCATGTCGAGTTCCAAATAGTGGGACAATTTCTTCTTTAAAGAACTCCGTTCTGCGGTGCCTGTTATTGGATCTTGAAGGGTGATACCTGTTAGTGAAACGTATTTTGTTTATTGTGGCCGCTGTGCCTTTACTGTTTGGTAGTTTTACTACATCTTGGACTGCTGTGAGCAGAGCATTTTGTTTATTGTGGCCGCTGTGCCTTTACTGTTTGGTAGTTTTACTACATCTTGGACTGCTGTGAGCAGAGCATTTTGTTTATTGTGGCCGCTGTGCCTTTACTGTTTGGTAGTTTTACTACATCTTGGACTGCTGTGAGCAGAGCATTTTGTTTATTGTGGCCGCTGTGCCTTTACTGTTTGGTAGTTTTACTACATCTTGGACTGCTGTGAGCAGAGCATTTTGTTTATTGTGGCCGCTGTGCCTTTACTGTTTGGTACTTTTACTACATCTTGGACCGCTGTGAGCAGAGCATTTTGTTTATTGTGGCCGCTGTGCCTTTACTATTTGGTAGTTTTACTACATCTTGGACTACTGTGAGCAGAGCCGTGCCCATTTTCGCTCCATGTCCTGGGTTTGTAATGGCGTTGAAGCCAGGTACGTTACCAAGCTCAATGTCTGTCACTTCTTGTAAAAGTATAATGTCACTGTCAGAAGCATATATAAAATCTTTTAAGTTCTGTAGTTTAAGGAACTATAAATCTTATTAAGGTTTACTGTCGCGATTTTGTATGCTTGTATGTCAGACATTCTTCGTCCTACTTGATCTAACTTTAAAAAACATTCTTCTGTTTTGTCTCGCAAGCGTCAGCTTTAAAACGCATTTTAATAACATTCAGCGGTAGCAAATGTTTCAGTGGTGTGTCCTTGTTCTTCAGAATGTTCGTTCGCGGAGACGTCTTCGTTGAAGAAATCAGCCACCTGTGGGGCTAGCTTACAGTCTGTCTTAGTTTCTGAAACTTCTGTCGGCATTGTTATGGTCGCTTTCGTCTGCCCAGCTGGTTGAGGTTGTCGTCGTGGGTGGGACGAGTGATGCTTCATGAGAGTGACTCGTTTCTTGGGGGTGGTTGGATGCTTTCTTTGTTGGCTTTCCTTGGACGTCTCGTTTATGCAGCGCTGAAGGGGAACGCTCCTCAGAAACTGGTGTCGCTTTCGTGTTGCTATAGATCTGTTGGCTTAAGGTACTACCTATTTCCTTCGCTTTTTGTCGGAGTGTGGGAGCTGTCTCCTCTGCACCTTTGGGCGCCAGCGGGCGTTTCTTATTTTTCTTTGGAGAATTGCCTCTCGACAGACTTTCTTCAGTATCCAAGTTAGTGTCGCTTTCCTGCAAGGTGTGTCGGTCTTCAACTTCCGGCGAATCTGCTGCCTTTACAGTTGCAGGTGCCTGTTTCGGTGGAACTTCAACTGTTTCCGTAGATTGGTGGGACTCTTGTAGGTCGTCAGCTATGACGGCACTGACGTCGAAGTTCCCGGCAGTGTTGTCATCGTCGGTGGCCTGGCGGCCTCGCCGGCCGGCAGCTGTGCAACGCGCCGCTGTATACATTCTGCGCGAACGTGCCCAGGCTTGTTACAGGCGGCACAGGTTCGCGGTTGGTCGTCATCAATTACAATCCCCCTATATCCGCAGACATTGATGTACGACGGGATGTGCTTTTCTAACTCTACTCGAAGCTGCCGTACTCCATTTAGTACTGGGAATTTATGCGTGCTTGACCATTTCTCGGCAAAGTTGCTGAGCACTTTCCCGAAGGGTGAAATTACAGCATTAATTTGGTCTGTTGTAATCTCAAAAGGCAACTCGAAGATTCGAATTGTGCGAATTCCAAAACCAGCATGTGCAACGGTGACTTCACCAACGTTTCCATCTGAGCGCTTAAATTTCATGACATCTCCAGAAGACTCAACTATTTTCTCGCACAACTCGGAACTACGCATTTTAACAAACACGACACAAGCTACAATCGACAGGTGGATCCCAATTGCATCATTAAAGGAGAGCTTCACATCTTCTTCTCACAATTTTCTACTTCAAACGACTTGGGTCTGGCATATCGAGGATCAAAGGTAAGCTTCAACGTATCTTTTCGACTTGCTTGAGCCATCACTGCATGCTACTCATTACTTCTCGAAGTGTTCTATAAACAGAGTTTTAAGCCGCAGCAAGCGCAAGACTTACCACGCGGAAGCACAGACGGCGCAGAGCACAGCACATTACGTCCTACCTCCACGCCGTCCGCCGGCGCACTATGCAAGTGCTGTACTATCTGAGCTACCGAAGCACGACTCACCCCCGGTCCTCACAGCTTTACTTCTGCTAGTATCTCGTCTCCTACCTTCCAAACTTTACAGAAGCTCTCCTACGAACCCTGCAGAACTTGCACTCCTGAAAGAAAGGATACTGCGGAGCCATGGCCTGGCCACAGCCTGGGGGATGTTTCCAGAATGAGATTTTCACTCTGCAGCAGAGTGTGCGCTGATATGAAACTTCCTGGCAGATTGCCCGCGAAAGGCAAAGGTCCCAAGTTTTGAGTCTCGGTCGGGTTGGTTGGTTGGTTGTTTTGGGGAAGGAGACCAGACAGCGTGGTCATCGGTCTCATCGGATTAGGGAAGGATGGGGAAGGACGTCGGCCGTGCCCTTTCAGAGGAACCATGCCGACATTTGCCTGGAGTGATTCAGGGAAATCACTCTCGGTCGGGCACACAGTTTTAATCTGCCAGGAAGTTTCATATCAGCGCACACTCCGCTGCAGAGTGAAAATCTCATTCTGATATAGGACAGTTCTATAATGCAATACATATCATAATAAAATTACAAAATCTCTTTACAGGAAGGAATGAGGAGAAAGGAAATACAAACAGAAGATGAAACTTCGTATAGCCTTCGCAATGCTGAAGATTAGGTTATTATAGCTGCAGATAAAGAAAAACAAGCTACGTACTGTGAAAGCAGAAGGATCAATAAGAAGAAAGTAGGCTGATGGTTAGCATGCAGCGAACACAATATTTAGCAGTTGGAGAAAGATATTAGACGACTAACAATTAAACACGTGACGCCTTCAGATACTTAAGAATATCGCTGTCACATATAGTGACAGTCATAGTTGACGTAAATAACAAAATAGAGAAATAAAAAAAACAACAGTTATAAAATTCAGCTTCGTGCTCTGGAATAGCAATACAATGCACGGGATGAAACATACCAACTGTAATTGTTGAGAGTATTTCCACACAAGGTGCAAAGTTCTGAGAGCTGTGTTGAGAGGGGAGAGAGAGAGAGAGAGAGAGAGAGAGAGAGAGAGAGAGAGAGAGGACGTACTGAAAACAGACTTCGGGAATAGAAGTTGTGGTGTTTGGTACGTACCGTGTGAACAATAAGACAGTAAGGAAAATTATGGAAGCTAGGAAACGTTAATCGATACAAGAGAAACAAATCAAATACTGCGGGTGTCAGTTTTGGAAGGATGAATAACAATAGGTGGGCACAGCGAATTTGGAAATGAACTCCTCAAGGAAGAGGAAAAAGAGGACGCCCAGCCAGAACCTAGAAGGATCTGTGGGTCAGTGGTGGCTAGATGTATACAGGAAGGAGTTTGGCTAGACAGTAACAGGTGGCTCATAAACGAGAATTTGGGCCAAAATTAAAAAATGTTTCCGCAATGTGACCGAAAATTATAGACATTAATATAGCTCATTTTAGAAACTGATATTTGTTTCAAATTACTCCAAACATTCCGTGTAATGGAATGTTCCAAGCTCAGTTTTTTTTTTTTGCCGATATTTAGAGAAAGTTTTAGGGTCGCAAAACCCAACTAAATTTCAGTAAGTATTCCCTGCAGAATGAATACTCAGTTAAGCAGCATTTTCATTTATTTCACGTAACTTCTATTTGTGCAACAAAGCATCTTTTCCTGTCTTCTTCTTGCTACAGGTGTCACCGCATCCCGCATCTTTGTCGCCAATTTCTCTAAAGCGCCATTCTTTCTTATCCTCTTCTATTCCTCTTCTCTCTATTGCTTCTTAGATACCCATTAGCTTTCATTTTCTTGGTCTTTCTCTTCTCCTCTTTCCAGGAGGCTGACATAAAAGTGTTTCTTTGGTCATACGTCTTCTTTAATTCTTTTGACATGCCCTAACCATCTTAGCTGTCTTTCTTCTATTCTCTCCGCAAGACTACGAGTATAATCAGCCTGCGTCCTTTCTCATATTTCCTCATTTCTTACGCGGGTACGTCGGAAAATTCTACGTTCTCTTCTCAGGAGGTTAATTTCTAAAGCTCTAAGTTTCTTTTTAAATCTTTCTGCGAGTTCCCAAAACTCGCTCCCATAACTTGTTTTACGTTCAATGATGAATTTGTACAATTGCGTTTTAACTTTTAAACTCTTTTTTGGTTACCAAAGCATTTTTTTCTTTCATTATTTGCACTCGCTTTTAGATTTTCTCCTAAACCGAGCTCAATGACATAATTAGATTGTACTCCGCTTGGTGGGAAAGACTATGGATATTCCAGAATTACGAATTTTCCTCAGGCACATTTTTAACTCCTATGAGCAGTATGCAAAGCTACTACAAGCGAAGAAAACTTGTCTATTTTATTTAGTTCGTGCACTCTGGTATAGTATCGCTTTATGGGAGGTGTTTCATTTGCGGTATATACCATTTTTTGTGAATAAAACGAAACTTACGTTATTTCATATCATGTCTCTTTGTACTGCATACTTTCCGTTGTATGTTATTTTATATCTTTTCCATTACCTGAGAACTTTGGTATGTGATTTTCACCGTACTGTTCGCATAATATAATAGAACTAGAATTTCTCTCTTACGATTCTTACAAGTGAAGTTCCAAAGCTCTAACGCTTAAAACGAATGTTGCGAAGGAGAGCTCTATCAGAGGGATCTTCGACTTGATAAATAATGTTGGGATGTCATCACTGGTGCTTGTAACCAGTTTATTGGGATTTTGGGTTTTGTCTCGATGAAATCTGATATCCTTTTAAACTACCTATTCACGTCAATTCGTTTCAATTGACAATAAGGTCATGCCTGTCTTTTGCGGTTCTATTCTGTTTCTCTACTTCACAATAAACTTCTTTGTTGCATCTTTTTTTGAATGGTATTCTTATCATTGGTTATTCTTATTGCTCTAATGATTTTGAACTCTCTCTTCCCAGATTTCGGAGGAATTCTTTATCTCCACTCTGGAATGTCATCTGTTTGATTTAACGACGTGAAATTCTGTCTACATGTGATTGAATCCAAAATACCCATTGTGTTGAGACATAAAGTTAGAAAATGTTCATAAAACAGTTTAGTCATGCTTCTACACTAGCAGATTGAAATTAAAAATGAAAACTCAAACCGAAGGAAAAGTCTGGATGATTCAAAAAATCCTGCTGGATATGAACAAAAATGTCACATTAACACATCCCAAAGAGTAGAAACAGGGAATAAACCTTTTAAAAAGATTTATTCAACTTTTATGCCTTATGTGAAACTTCATTTGCTTATAAAACTTAACATTTGCTCACGTTAATCGATTTTTTTAATTGCGTTCATAATTTTATATCTTTAGCTTCGACCGTCATACCTAAAGTAGGAAAATTGTATCATGAGAGCTACATTTTTTGGTTTTGTTGGATATAGTCCAAAGTGAGAACCCCTCCTGGACCGCACTCAGATTGGCTGGTGGATTCAACTTTTAGTAGCCTGGGACAGAGCGAAGGCAATCATCGCCTGTGCTGTTTATCACATTACCACTGCTGCATCCTAAGACGTGTCGCAGACATTGATAAGGTCGCAGTCGTGGAGGACATATTTTGTCCTTAAATTTCACACATTTCACCCCCTCTCCTATCACAGAAAATGGTATTTTGTTTTTCCGTGTGAATAAGTGTAAGGGATGAAATAGGAACCGATAGAAAAAGAATCGTATCCATTTTGATTGCAGATTAGGGCACCAAGGAATCAGCACAATTTCCCATGTACGGAATTACAGCTGAGGAAACCTGAAATGTAAAGCGACTGATAAAGAGCAACATTTATCGTCGCGTTTGACATATTAATTCTGCAGTTCAATAGATTACACACAGAGACTGATAGAAATCTGAGAGAGTTCTGTAATGAATAAAAAGTGTGTTGTCTCCTATTGTGGATGCCTAAGATAGCGTGTATAAATCCATATTCTGTTCACGTTCCACCTGAAAAAACGCGGGGCGCTAAATTTCTGAAGCATTAGTTTCGAGGAAGCCTAGAGCGGTATGCTGTTTTCTATTTTACTTTTCGTGTCGTTTGCACGTGATTAATCGTTTACTGAGGCAAGTTTTAAAATCAAATCCTACACGCAGAACACTTTTTCTCAGAAGTTCCTTGCCATCGTTTTAGCCCAGTACTGTAAAGTTAGCGCGAACTTGATACTTCGTAGTATTGTTCTTACCGTCGCATAAAAAGTTCATCAGTATAGTTAATGGGATATTTCTTGCGTACGTCGGTTATTTTCCTTTCCAGGAATTACTTTAATCTCAGTCCGCTCAGCATCATGTTCCACGCACCATAACTTGCACGCCACCGACTTACTGAACTTTAGGTAATGTATTATTCGTCTTGATTTTAATAAAGATACTGATTGTTCATCCTAAGAAGACTTTCGGTCAGTTAGCTGTTGGGAGTAACTCTCTCGAAAGAAGTCGAATGGCTTTGGTCGATACTGATAGTTTCCTGGGTGCAAGTCTACAGTAGCGATAGACGTCACTGCTAAATGGTTCAAATGGCTCTGAGCACTATGGGACTTAACATCTATGGTCATCAGTCCCCTAGAACTTAGAACTACTTAAACCTAACTAACCTAAGGACATCACACAACACCCAGCCATCACGAGGCAGAGAAAATCCCTGACCCCGCCGGGAATCGAACCCGGGAACCCGAGCGTGGGAAGCGAGAACGCTACCGCACGACCACGAGATGCGGGCTCACTGCTAAATGTGTCTCTGTATTTGTAAATGAAAGCAGCCGTAACACGTGTGGTTAAAGGCCACAGAAATGTTAGGTGTAACTGATTTTGAAATCGTTTTAATTTATTGATATGTTCAATGAAAATATCTTTGTACACATTATTGAAAGCTGAGATTGGTAGAGACCGGAAAGAAGTGAATATAGGTCCAAAGCTAAAAACGATCTCCTGACTTTTATCGAAACAGCTACTCCTATCAGGAACCGCGCAGAAAGTCTTCTTAGGCTGACCGATTAATACTTTGCGATCGAGACGGAAATTTTTTTATATTACTGACAATATTAGAATCAATACATCCCAGATACTATCTCTCATTTCTGTTTATGTACCTTTCTGGCCGGCCGATGTGACCGAGCGGTTCTAGGCGCTACAGTCAGGAACCGCACGACCGCTACGGTCACAGGTTCGAATCCTGCCTCGGGCATGGATGTGTGTGATGTCTTCAGGTTAGCTGACCTCAGAAATTGAGTCCCATAGTGCTCAGAGCCAGAGAGCCATGACCATTCTGATGTCACGTTGCGTCACCTTTTTCGACAGTGCTGTCTCCTTTCTCCTGTCCTTCACCAATAAATTTAATAACGTTAGCAGCAGCTGACTGGCGGCCGACGACGACATTTTCTATGATCCCTTTCTCTAGCCGTATTGCGAGGCAATAACACGCACTGTCTTCACCTAGAACGTCGTGGCATTCGAATATTTCATTTAGTGAAGGTCCAGCAACTTTATTCGATCGTAGTTTTCTTCTTCTCCTTCTTCTGCACTACAAGAAATATGGCTGTTCCGACTCCATCTCTTTTGTCGCCAGCCCTACATCTTTCTGAGGGCTTGTACTCGCTTACAATGACTATAATGTTGTCTTCTTCCACACGATTAAGGAGTGGTCTCCATTCTTCCCTATAGTCGTCAGATCTTCTCATTTTAATTATAAAATCCTAATTTTGGCCGAATCCCATCATTTCATGTGGTTCCTCCATGAGCAATATTGGACAGTTCTGAAAAGTCTTATTTCTGCTGAGTGTATCTCATTTTTACCTCTTTTCCTCTCAGTCCAGTATGTCTTGCCTTAAGGCTGTACAGGCACTGCTATCGAATTACACAGCTTCGATTTTGTGCTTTTTCTAACATCTAACGTTATTTTACACACACATATATATATATATATATATATATATATATATATATATATATAGTGAACCCACATTACGAAGCGTACAAAGTGTGTACGCTTGCCATTAGTGTGTTTGCTTCCAAAAGTCATGTGTCGTATAGTGATATTCATGACGTGCTCTACACATTTTTTAAGTAGTGACAAATGTAATGTGGTGGCTTAAACCATTTTAAACCTTATCCGTGAAGGTGATCCATGACTGAAGCCAGTTGATATTTATGTTTAAAATAAAAGCAGCTGATAGTCAAACATGCGTTTTGTACAATTCTATATTGTGAGATATACAGCGTCAACAGTGGCCAGAAAACAGCAAATTTCAGGCATTATCTCTCACCACGGACAAAGCAGTGGCCGACGGCCATCAATTAACGATCGAGAGCAGCTGCGTTTGCGTAGAGTTAACAGACAAATGAGCCGCGCTGGGCAACCGCGCGGCCATGGCCGCTGTGCCACGGTTCGCGCGGCTTCCCCTGTGTCGGAGGTTTGAGTCCTCCCTCGGGCATGGGTGTATGTATTATCCTTAGCATAAGCTAATTTAACTTAGATTAAATAGTATGTAAGCCTAGGGACCGATGACCTCGACAGTTTGGTAACTAAGGAAAGTACCACAAATTTTCAAAAAACAGACAAGCAACACTGCGTGAAATAACTCCAGAAATCAATTAGGGACGGACGACAAACATAGCCATTAGGACAGTGAATCGAAATTTGGCGTTGATTGGCTGTGGCAGCAGACGACCGATGCGACTGCCTTTGCTAACAGCAAGACATCGCCTGCAGCGCCTCTTCCGGGCTCGTGATCATATCGGTTGGAACCTAGAAAACAGGAAAACCGGGCCCTCATCAAATAATCCCGATTTCAGTTGGAAGGAGCCGATGGTAAGGCATATCTGGCGCAGATCCCACGAAGTCATTGACCCAAGTTGTCAGCAAAGCAGTGTGCAAGCTTATGGTTGCTCCGTAATGATGTGCGTTTTGTTTATATGGAACTGACTAGGTACTATGGTCCAGCTGAATTGATCATTGACTCTGAACAGCTATGTTTGCCTACTTGGAGATCATGTGCAGCCATTCATGGACTTAATGTCCCGAAACGATGGAATTTCTATGAATGACAATGCGCCATGTCAGAATTGTACAATTCAAGCGAGTGATGGCCACCCAGATCGCCAGACATGAATCTCAATGAACGTTTATGGAACATAATCGATAAATCAGTACGTGCACAAAATCCTGTACAGCCAATTCTTTCGCAATTATGAAAGGCTATAGAGGCAGAATGGCTCATATTTCAGCAGTGGACTCCAACAACTTTTTGAATCCATGCTACGTCGTTTGCTGTACTAAGCCGGATACAAGAAAGTCCGGCACAATATTAGGACTTTTGTCATATCAGTGTACACTGACAAGTCAAAATATTATGACCTCTGTCCACCGCGATGTTGGATGCCGCCTGGTGGCGTTTCGGGCAAGTGATACGGCAACAAAAATATGTTAGCGGAACAGACATGGACGGGGGATCACCCTACCAAAGATATGGGCTGCAAGTGGGGAAATCCGTCAAGATAAGCGACTTTGACAAAGGGAAGATTGTTATTCCGTAGAGCCTGTGAACGAGTATCTCGAAAACGACGAACCGGTTCGAATATTTTCGTGCTACTGTCGTGAGCATCTATAGAAAGAGGTAAAGGGGCAGTGAAGCTATTACCAGGTGCTAGATAGTTGGACGTCCACGACTCTTCACAGAACGTGGGGATCGGAGGCTTGTCTGCTCTGTAAAGTAGGATAGATGGTGATGTGTAGCATCTCTTCTGAAAGAACAATGCTGGTGCACGCAAAAGTGTTCCGGAGGTCGCCGTTCGTTGTACATTGTTGAAAATTAAGCTCAGCGTCAGATCACCCCTACATGTTCACATGTTGACCCAGCGACGTCGTCAGTCACAATTGCAGTGGGCACGGGACCATCGGGATCAGTCGATGATCAATACAAACGTGTCGGCCCTTAGGGTGAATGCCATTTTAGCTAAACTAGGTAGTTGCTCTTCTCCACAAATGTCTGTCATCGAGGTGAACGGCTGCTCGAAACGTGCAGCGCGCTACCAACGCATGCTGACGGGAATAGTCTTATGCTATGGGAGACTTATCCTGCACTTGCATGAGACCTCCGGTAGTAATCGAAGACACGCTAGTAGCTGCGAACCACTTGCATCCCTTCATGGTTGATGCCACCCCCCAACGGAGACGTCATCTTTCAACATTGTAGTTGTCCGTGTCTCACAGCCAGAACCGGGCTACAGTGGTTTGCGGACCATTATAGTGAACTCACTATATCTCGGTTATTAAATCCGCCTGATGTAAATCCTACGCAACTCATCTGGGTCACTATCGAGTGCCATCAACTCGTACGCAAATCAGCGGCCCTCTATTTACGCGAATCAAGTGACCTGTGCTAGACATCTAATGACGCATACCTCCCAAAACTTACCAACAAACTGTCGGTTTGATACACTGAATCCGGGATGTATTTCGTTCCAAAGACGGAGAAACAAGCTATTAAGCAGGTGGTCATAAAGTCTTGGTTCATCATTGTATGTGCGGACGTATGTCACAGCTTAAAAACTGAAACTGTAGATTTACTCAATCAGTTTGTTTTCGATAATCTTCGATCAAATTGGTAATTCTTGCAGCGGTCTATAACCTTTGTTGTTGTAGTAACTATTTTTTAGTTTAATTTTTTCTTCCCAAGTCATATACTTGTAATCGTACCTCCGTCTTCTGTAGTAATTAAATCATAGGCATACAGCATAACATTTAGGTGGTGATTCCTTTTCAGCTGTATGCCTTCAGTACCTCCTTCTTCGAGTTTCTTATGCGGTCTTCAAAATAAATGTTAAAGAGGATCGGTGACATGCTACGTCCCTAACTGAGACCATGATTTATCACGTCGTTTTTGTAAGCTTTCCTTGATCCTAAAAGCATTATCGCCGTACGAGCGTCCTTTTCTAAACCCACTTTGCTCTTCTCCCAAATATGCAGCTGTTACTACCTCCAAGCGTCAATCTTGTTATCTCATCACTTTTTTGCCTTACTTGCAGTCCTCATTTGAGTTGATGGTGACTAGTTTCGAATGTGTTAGATCATTTTAAAAACCATTACCGCCGTTAAAAATACATCGCTAGTGAAAATGTAAAACATAAATATGAAAGTATTTACGCAGTTTCAGAGTTCTCTTTACAATAATACATTAAGCATGGCAGTCCCTTTTTGCAAGTACACAAATTATTATGTTTCAACACAGTTGTGGCATCCTCAGTGGCTTTTCTTTTCTGGAATACATACATACAGCTAGTATTTAGATCTGTGGGCGAGTCACAAAGACATCGAGTAATCTTCAGCTAGTTTCGTGTCTTCGCCCACAACTAATTTACGAATGTTGGCTTAAAAGTCTGTAGTTCCAGGTCATTTTCCATGTCTGTCGACATAGTCATTTTTGGAATTCCAAGTTCAGCAGATCTTTTCCGCTACGATTTTATGGTGGAGCTGGTCGCAGATTCCGCCACTGCTGTGCATGTTTATTGTGGTGTTCATGGTTGACCTGTCCTCTTTCCATCCAAAAGGGATCCTGTTCTGAAGAGCTTCTGTTGCCACCGCAGCATCGTTCGCTTCGGTGGAGCTTATTTATGGAATCAAGCCGCAAAATCCCGTTGCACATCTGTTATAGTTTTCCCGGTGTGTGCACGTTCATGAGCCCATGCACTTGCCACAACACGTTCTTCCACACTGAGGGTAGTATTGTCTGCCATCTGAAAAAAAGAAAAGACATATAATGTATAAAAACACAACATGACCAAAAGAGCGCGTGGGTACAGAATTTTCGGCCCTTACCGTAGAGTTAGCAGTGCCACGGAGGGCATAAAAAGTTTAAATGTGAGGAGGCGACAACAGTTCAAAACGAATAGCTATTAATTCATGAAATTAAGCGATGAAATAAAAGTGCTAACCCACAAAAGCCAGGTTTTTGTTAGTGTTGTAACTTGAGTTAAATCATAGGACAAAAACATGATGAGACACAATCATTTATACAGGGTGGTCCACTGATCGCGAGCGGGCCAAATATCTCACGAAATAAGCGTCAAACGAAAAAACTACAAAAAAAAACTTGTCAAGCTTGAAGGGGAAACCAGATGGCGCTATGGTTGGCCTGCTAGATGGCGCTGCCATAGGCCAACGAAATGATAAGTTCACAAAGGTACATGTATCACATTGGAACAACCGAAATAAAATGTTCAAACGTACGTACGTTCTGTATTTTAATTTAAGAAAACCTACCTGTTACGAACTGTTCGTCTAAAATTGTGAGCCAAATGTCTGTGACTATTACAGCGCCATCTATCACAAAGCTAAAAAAGTGGTCGAACTAAAACATTCATATTTCTTTGCGTACTACATGAATATGAGATAAAAATAGTGCTTCCTATTTAAAAAAAACGCTGTTGATATCCATTAGACCTATGGTAGCGCCATCTAGCGGGTCAGCCATAGCGCCATCTGGTTTCCCCCTTCAAGCTAGAAATGTTTCGTTCTTTGTAGTTTTTTCGTTTGACGCTTATTTCGTGAGATATTTGGCCCGGTCACTATCAATGGACCGCCCTGTATAGCTGAAGTGCTTTCTAGCGGTGCATAGGTAACTACTTGATATTGTCATCTGGGACGTTCGAAAACACATGAGATTACTAATTATCAAAGTTTCATCAGTCGGTTCCTTCTAATTAATTCGTTACTCACGTGAGAACGAGTCTCGAATGTTAGAGACATTGTAATGAACCATTGTGATTTTGATTAGTGCTACACTTTTAACGTTGGTAATTGTTTGAAAATGAACAAATACATTCGAAACTTCAACGTTAACGTGAAAGTAGCTAAGAAAGAAAATTGAAGAAATAATAAGGTTTTCTCTTATTCTATTCATGTGTAGTCCCGACAAGTATTAGTGAAGAGAGAAGCGTCGTGAGACACTTTTCAGTAACAACCTACTACTAGAAAGCGACAACCTGTAGAGGAGAAAAGAAGCTGCCGTGTAGAGAAGTACGCAGCACGGCGGTAAAGAGAAAGCGTCGCACGGGGAACAGCGGAGCGCGGTCGCAGGCATAACGGCCGGTGTGGCGTGGCACGGCTTTTCGCCGCGTGCCGCCTTTATTGCAAACAGCCGCCGCGCCGCCGGAGCATTACCGCCGCGGCTGGAGCTTCCCGGAGTGTGCTGCAAATGTTTTTTCGCTCCCTTTTTTTTATTGCGTCTCGGCCGAGTGGATCATTAAATTACGTGCTAATGGCGGTGGAGTGTCGCCGCTACTGCAGCGCCGCCGCGGCCAAGTCTGGAGCGAGAGTGCGTCGCGGCGTCTGCGCGAGATGAGGCAATGGGCCGCGAGAGGCGCTGCTGTCGCCCTTGCCGACGCCGACGCCGTCGCCGTCGAGTTTATGGGGCAGACGGGGGTGCATGTCGAGCGCCTTTAAAATATGACGTCGTTATCGATCCCGTCTCCCGTAGAGCCACAGTAATGTCTCTGGGCGCAAAATGAAGGGCCGTCGTACCTGCTGGTATTGTCAGTCGTTCAGCCCAAAAGGCTGCTGCTCTCTAACCCTTACTTTTAGTACAAAATTGTGTGTAGTATGGAAATGTACGTGATCTTGTTGAAATAAAAGATTATTTTGAAGCGCACCATAGTAACGTCCCAGGGAAATAAATGAAATATTTATGGGCCGCGATGAGAATAAGGACTGGTCCGGACTGCTCCGAAATCCTCATAATGTGAATACATTATGACGTCTTCGATGCATTGAAACAGAATGTAGTTTCTTGAGAAATCGATACTAATTAACTGACGTAGACTAGTCATATTGCCTTAGGCAAAGTCAGTGACAGTCGTTTAAAATGTATCATTTAATAAAAAATCTCTATCTTAAGTCACTCAAATGGTTCTAATTATTGGCTTCGATTTAGTATCGAGCCATCAACAAATGGTGTTTTTAAATGGGCTGTAGTAATGTACTACTATGCTGTATTACAAATCGAACATACTTCTGCACACTCCTAATTAGTCAAGTGGACACGTCAAGAGAGGCACTTACAGATAAACGTACACAATCTGAAGAAAAGTATCCGAACATCACTACGGCATGCGGAACTGGCTACTACATGTCACTTGAATTGGGCCCGTCCGTGTAAAAGGAGGCGGGGAGTATTGTATTGTCAGTGCAGCATGTAGTACCATCAGAATGCGTCGGCCACGAGAACTCAGTGACTTCGACTGTGGACTGGTCACAGAGTGTTATTCGAGTATCAGATCCATCAGGGGAAAAAAAATGTTCAAATGGCTCTAATCACTATACGACTTAACATCTGAGGTCATCAGTCCCCTCGACTTAGAACTACTTAAACCTAACTAACCTAACGACATCATACACACCCATGCCCGAGGCAGGATTCGAACCAGCGACTGTGGCAAAAATGGTTCAAATGGCTCTAAGCACTATGGAACATAACATCTGAGGTCATCAGTCCCCTATACTTAGAACTACTTAAACCTAACTAACCTAAGGACACCACACACATCCATACACGAGGCAGGATTCGAACCTGCGACCGTAGCAGCAGCGCGGTTCCGGACTGAAGCGCCTAGAACCACTCGGCCACAGCGACCGACTCGACCGTAGCAGCAGCGTGGCTCCGGACTGAAGCGCCTAGATCCGCTCGGCCACAGCGGCCCACCCTCAGGGACATTTCAACTCTTCTAAGGCTCCCCAGGTGGACTGTTGATGATATGACTATGAAATAGGAACGTGAAGGAACAATCACAGCTAAAACAAGAACAGGCAGACATCATGTACTGATGCACAGCAACCATTGAGCATTGCGGAGGGTGGCTGTACAAAACTGCACGAAATCAGGGGAAAGAATCACTCGTGTGTTCCAAAGTGATATCTGATGTCCAACTAGCACAATGATGGTTCATGGGAGCTGAAAAATAATGAGGTACAATGGTAGATCCTCAGAAGTCACACAACTCTGTACTCACTGCTAAGTGATGCTTCAGGTGATGTAAGGATCGACACCTCTGGACAATTGATGCCTGTAATTACTGATCTGCAATGATGACTCACGCTATACGCTATGTTGCTCCGACGGAAGGGTCTGGGTTTGGCGAATACCTGGAGAACGTCACCTGCCATCATGTGGAGTGCGAAGAATGAAGTACAGACGTGGTTGTTGTAGCGGTAAGCCCTGTCAGTTTGCAAAATCTTCGTAATATTATGCGAGACCTTATAACAATAAGCAAACACTGGTCCAAACTTATTTTTATTGTGTAGAGCAAATTGGAAAAATTTGGAAATTTGTGGTAAGATCTTATGGGACCAAACTGCTGACATCATCGGTCCCTAAGCTTACACACTACTTAGTTTAGCTTAAACTAACTGAGGACAACACACAAACCCATGCCTGAGGGAGGACTCGAAACTCTGACTGGGTGAGAGGAAATTGGTATAACCAGTGCATGTTCCTTTCTACTATCCATAGTCCGCCCCTTCTTTCCAATGCAGACTTCACTACACACATGTAAATGCACCTCACACAAACGCATCTGAAACTCACTTATATTCAGTGATTCTAGTCCTAAGGGTTAAAATATTGTCCGTACTTTATCTATTGCTCACTCTTTCTTTCATTCAATAAAATACTGCTAAGTAGATCGACACCTTTCTGTCTTTGTTTAGTATATTAATCCATTATTAATAATCACACGTGACACTCATATAGCCTACCACACGGGTTTATGAAAAGTCAATGCAAGGTAATACTCAATAAAAGTGGCACTATTTATCTTGCGCTATTTTCCTTAATAAACCACTAACTTTCCCCTTAACGCGTATGCTCGGATAGGTTATTCAAACTACGCAACACCAATTACATGATGGATAACTTATAGGATTTTAGTTCTATACGATTATTAGTTATGTTAATATTTCAGCAAAACCATTTGATCAAAACAGACTCATCCTTTTCTTTTATTTCTACCGCTCATCAGTCCTGGTACCGAGCATCTAAAATTAATCGTATCAAAAATTGATATCACTTACAGGCTAGTAGTGTACGCCACAACGAAGTCACTTCCCACTTCTGATCTAAGATTTACACCTCTGACTCTGTTTATAATCAACGTACAAACGCTCCGTCTTAAAAATTTTAAAGTTTTACTATTTAACGAATGCTAATATAGAAAGCTGATCACCGTATCCGCTATAGTTGACGAGACTACTCAAACTATTGTTTCACAAATTTTGTAATAAGCAAGAAAAGACATGTATTTTATACAGAGTAGCGCTTCATTTAACAGTTTTTATAAAAGTCAACATTTACATTTCTTTCAACAGCCTTTCCCTGGTTTGTATCCAGTACGTATTTCTCTTAACAGGAACAGTCTTATGCTACCCTTTTTGTGTATTTGTATTACTGTACCTTTTAATTATTATTACGCGAGATAAGCATCTGGACAATAAAGTTGAAAGGAATCGGTGTACTGAGACTTTTTCTGAAAGTCATTCTCAATGTGGATCACTAATACACTTTTTAACATAACTGGTTACCTGCTACTTGGAAGTCGAAATTATATTTTTATTGCCTTTTCTGTGTAATATTAGATTACTTTTGTTTTCTAAATTGATATTTAATTGATCTTCGAGTTATACCACTGTTGACAAAAAAATAAACTCGGAAGCCTTGTATTTATATTTTTTCACCTAAACAATTTCTTTGTTTGCGTACGTTCTTGTAGAATATTTTGCCGCCGTGTGCAAGAGTTAGTGTGCTCACTGCCCCCCGGCCCCTCCCACACACACACCACAGAAAGAGTTCTAGATGACCAAAGACTGTCACCACCGCCACTTTGAAACTACATTTAACATAGGTAAACAAAATTTCTCTCTTCAGACGTTGTCTTCCATCGGTCACTCATCTCACGTACTATTTCTTCTAACATGGGCACTCGCCATAGATATTCTTTCTAAACAGGTAGCCTAATAACAGTTACATTGCAGAGTAAACCTATAGTTCCATAACAGAAATAAGTAGTTTAGTCTATTACCATAATAAGCAAATGAGTCGTCTCTACGCACTCACTGCACTTTCCAAACAACCAGCCCCTATTAATCCATTCATAAACCACTCTTCACTGTGAGTGTGCCAGACCACCATTTCAACACAGCCAGAACACAATATCGGGCACAATACTGATTAATAACGCCTCACCATCCTATATCCTCAAACAACAATTTATTCATTCATGAATAGTAATATCTAAACGTAATCCCCTGTGATTCAACTGCTTTTCTACGCCCTGCAATTACTACAGTACTATAGAAGACGCCCACCTACTGCTTAATACTGAGTCGAGGTCGAATCAGAGCATAGAAACTTAAAGTACAGAATCTTAGCTAATCTCTGCAAAATTAGCATCAAACATCGCTATGAACATAACATTAACTGGAAGTCCAGCATTCTCGCTGACTTACACCTTCAAACTTCACGTTCAACTTGGGTCAGATAATCTGCACCGATGGGAAAGAAAAGAAGGAATTGTGCAACAGAAACGAAAGTTGGTATGCGTGATTCTTCATCTAAAAGATGATGTCTATGCAATTTCGCGCCAGTCGCTTAAGAGTGACATTAGTTGTGCCGCTATGAGGAAGTAAATCAACGTTGCTTCAAATGCACGCTGTAACGATCTTGAGGTACCTTTGAGGTTGGTCGTGGTGAGTTGATGTTAGTCAAGAACGAATTTAAGGCGACAAAGACGCCATTATCAGCAGCTAACTGAGTTTCAACGAGAGCCTGTAATAGGGTTACACGAAGCCTGATGTTCGTTCTGCCATATTGCAGGAAGACTTGGCAGGAATGTAGCCACAGTATATTATTGCTGGCAGCGGTCGCAAAGAGAGGGGGATGCGGACGGCACTACCGAGAAGGAAGACTGTCGTGTTCGGCGTAGCTCTGGCGTATCGTACTGCAGCTGCAGCAGCAATTTGAGCAGCCATTGGCACCACAGTGACACAACGAACTGTTACAAATCTGTTACTTCAGGAACAGCCCCGAGCCAGACGGCCTGTAGGGCGCATTCCACTGATCCCAAATAACCGCCATTTGCGACTTCAGTGGTGTCAAGCGAGAGCTCTTTGGAGGGCAGGCTAGAGGTCTATTGTGTTTTCTGATGAAAACTGGTTCTGCCTCGCTGTCAGTGATGGCCGTCTGTTGGTTAGAAGGACGTCAGTTGAGGGCATGTAACCAATCTCTATGCGTGCTAGACACGCTCGAATTGCACCTTTAGCTGTAGTCTGGTGTGCTATTTTCTATGACACGGTAGGAGCACTGTAGAGGTTATTCCACGCACCCTGACCGCAAATTTGCACATCAGTCTGGTGATTCGAGCTGTTGTGCCGCCATTCACGAACAATATTCCAGGGTTTTCTTCCCAACAGGATACCGCTAGCCTACATACCGGTTTTGTACCCCAGCATACTCTACAGAGTGTCGAAATGTTGCCAGGGCGTGCTCGATCACTAGATCTGTCTCCAATCGAGCACGTATGGGATATTATCGGACGATAACTCCATCGTCATCCACAACCAGCATTAACGTCCCTATACTAGTCGATCAAACGCAACAGGCATGGAACTCCATCCCAGAAGCAGATATCCAGCACCTGTACAATACTATGCATCTACGTTTGCATGATTGCATTCAACATTCTGCGGTTGCATCGGCTGTTACTGTTCCAGCACTCCACATTTGCAATGTCTTATCTCGCGCTTATATTAATTAACCTGTGGTATTTCAATGCTACTCATTTCAATATGTTACCCAGACAGAAGCATTCCCGAAATTTCATTACTGTACATTAACAACGTTTTAGTGGTGCGATGTTTTTCCCGTCAGTTTCTTTCCTCACTCATTCGAGCTGAAACACGACCAATACCGCACTGATTATTAATCCCATATAAAACTATTGAGGGGTTATTATCCCAAACAAATGAACAGCATTGTTAATACCTTTAACTAGTAATAGATTGTAGTCAAAAGCCGTCCTAATTTTGAATAGCAGACAGCTGCAGCTTTTATGTACAATCCTTTCCACTCACAGTGCCGTTTGGCTGCAACACAAAGCCACATCAAATTAGCAGCGACACTTTCTCCCCTAGCGCTCTCTGTAACAATAGAAACACATCAGCTTTCAAGTTAACAAATTGCTTTATAATTACAACGTTTTTAGATAAACTTCGGTCTGGAAACTATTTCGTAAAAATTTGAGGCAAGACGTTTGCTCGTAACGTCCCAAGCCAAATTTTTGGCACGTTACTTTGTGCTATCGTACGGCGGTTTTTTTCATGAATATAGTGTAGTTCCCTTATTTTGCTTAAGCAGACGCTAATTTCCGAAGGATGTAGACACTTTCTACAGCATCGGGCACTGCGTAGAACAGAGAAACAGCTCGGAGACGTTGGTTGTTTGTAAGAGCATCAGAATGCACCCTGCAATAAAACACCACCTGTGATGGAATGCTTTGCGGACAACAATATTCCTGAAATTCACTAGTCTGCACATGTCCCTTGCTGGAAGCAATTAAACATCAGGCAGTATGCGAACGAGCAACGTAATGTGGAACGATCTCACAGAACTAATCCCACACACGTCAAATGCTAGACTGAAAGTTATAAGCAGAAATTTCGATAGGCACTTGAATACTTGTCGTCATTCTGGGACCAGTATCAAACAGGTTTAATAAATAGAAAAAAATTCAAAGAAGAGCACTTCGTTTCGTCTCAAGTTCGCATAAGCAGAAGAAAGGAAATTCTCAGTTTCATGCTGCCCGGTCAGAGACAGGGCACTTTCTCGGATCACTAAAGAGTGGGCAATGAAATGGAGCGTGCAATTTTCAAAAGTCCGTCCCGGCGCTTGTCTGGGGCGATTTAGAGAAATCAGAGAAAATCTAAATCAGGATGGCTGGACGGGGATCTGAACCATCGTCCTCCCGAATGCGTCTTCGCTTTGGGGGTGCGACAGCACCACAGTGACGTATAGTGTCCCTTTCCATATATTTGACATGAACAATATAAATAACGAAAAAAGAACTATACATGCGTAATGTTGTGTGAACTTTAATGGCTAATTGTGATACGGACAAAGTGACGAAATAACTTTAAAGACAATTTATCGAATCTGATAATAGAAAAAAGACGTTTTTCTCCATGATATAAGATCATATGTCTAAACTAAAGAACTGAACACTGTAATCTTTCTTATATTATAAAAGGACTGGAAGACAATGAACTTAGTCGTCTTCTGATATTTTCTTGTGTCTTAGCTATTGTTTGAGTTCAGAAAGAGCGATTGTATTGCGATAGCTTTTGTCTTGCTCTCGTTTAATTACTAGAACATAATTGATGTGTAAAAAAGTTACGAAAATATAGTGAGCTTATCTGGAGTGCAGAGTAATCATTTAAGGAACCCACGCTACATTTGTTATAACGCAAGAGTTTGTGTAGCATTTTTTGCAGCTGCTGCGGAGCTAGCTGCGATCATATTTGAGAAAGTTGGCCGCCATTACGCGGCGCATTTAAACTTTTTATTTCCACAGGAAATACGACGAAGCCGGAGCAGAACAACTTATTTAAAAATACTATCAACATTAATTAGCATCAAATCACAAGATTTATTTTATCATATAGTGACTATTTTCAGTGATAAATTTATTATAGGTCAGGTGACTCTCTGCATAAATTTTACTACGGTAACGCATCTAATATTATTTGTAGGGAGCCTGGCGCTCGTTTTCAATTTAAAGTTTAATTTGGCAACCTGCAAATATAGTATTGCTTATTTGTAATTGATTCTTACGAGGCTTTATGAAAGATAGCTTTACGAAATTTAACTTCACGAACTTAAAAGAATCCTCATATAACTTACAGCAGAAAGAGACATTACAGACGCTCATCGAATTACAGTGGTAGACGCTACAAAAGAGGTGTTACACATCAAGGTTTGGTTTGTCATTAAAATTCCGATAGCTTACATCTCTATAACGGTCAACTAGTATTCACTGATGAGCCAAATCGTCAAGACTATCTATGTTATGGCGTGGTGGTCAGCCCCGAACGCAATACAGCAATAATTCTGCGCAGAATAGATTTCAGAATTACAACGATTGAAAAAAAGTTAATGCATCCTTTTACAGGTTTCCAATTCACTAAGTATTTATTGTTGCTACAATGCATATTGAGGACATGAAATGATTGCATTTATAGAACAGTAACACAGGTGTCTCTGAGGTACCACGTGTCGACTTATGCTGAAACACCGATATTAGCGTGTGGTGTAGCCTCCAGAGACGGCAATTCGGGAGGTGACTCTGACATCCAGTCCATCGTACAGATGGCGAATACCGTCCAGGGATACGTACGTTACGCCTGTTTGACTTGTTCATGTAGTTCTGTAAGAGTTGTAGATTGACGAGTAGCACGAGTCGCTTCTCTTATCATCATATCAGACAAGTCTGGAGATAGTGCTGGGCAGGAAAAATTGCTACACATCTTCCAGAGAACGTTGAATTTCACAGCCAGTGTGTGGGGGTGCATTATCCTATTGGAACAACCTGTTGCAAGAATGGCAAAAGACCGAGTATAACAAAATTCTCCACGAACAGGACCCTGCTTAGCATACCCTCCCCCCCCCCCCCCATAAACACAACACCAAAGGTGAACGAGACAACGAGACCTGTAGCTTATCGCATCCCAGACCATAAGGCATAAGGCCTGGACCGAGCGAGGTGGCGCAGTGGTTAGACACTGGACTCGCACTCGGGAGACGACGGTTCAATCTCGCGTCCGGCCATCCTGATTTAGGTTTTCCGTGATTTTCCTAAATCGCTCCAGGCAAATGCCGGGATGGTTCCTTTCAAAGGGCACGGCCGACTTCCTTCCCCGTCCTTCCCTAATCCGTTGAGACCGATGACCCCGCTGTGTGGTCTTCTTCCCCGAAAGAACCCAACCCAACCACAAGGCCTGGGACGGGACGAGTGGGTCGTGGACGAATGCACTCTACGAGAGAGCTCTACACGCAGTCTACGTTGTACACGAAAACGGTCACCACCTGCATGCAGGCAGGATCTGCCTTCATCGCTGGATACCACGACGCACCATTCCATCTTAGGCGATCCTCTGACAGCACCAGTCGATCCGTGCACGTCAGTGTGACGTAAGTGGAAGACGGGCTAGAGATATGTATGCCCGTAGACCACTGCTTCAGACGTTTACACAACACTGATCCTCCCTGCTGTGAAGATTCCTTATAGAACGGTAGACACAGATGACGCTCTCGTAGTTATGCCACTACCCCATCTGTTGGCAGACGACGCTGAAAACTTTATCTCCTATTCCCCATGGGGCATGTGCCGTCGACGGGCCAAAATAGGTGCCGTCTTTTCAGGTCCACGAATTTTTTTTTCCGGCAGCGTACGTAGCACCAGATGTCTACGCAGGCAATACCCGTAAATGAGGGGCCGATGGTCTGTGGGCGCACAGCTTGCGGCCCGTGAAACGCCTGGTTGGATCCGCAGGACAGAACAGGCAGTTGGAACTGCTGAAAGGGGCCAAAAATGAGCGGCTGCCAGTTACGTTCGAAAGCATTTAACTTTATTTAGTTGCCGAAACATTACAGAGCAAATTTCTGAGCTTAAAGATCGACTGAAAATGTCACTCAATCTTATGGCTTAAGGGTACAACCTCTTTGATTTTTAAAACTGCTGAAGGCCCATGATTTAAAACACAATTACAATACATTTTCAAAAGGCAGAAAGCTCAATGTTTTATCCTTAAATAATATTTCAAATGAGGCTGAAGGCCCAAACAATCTGTGATTTGACAAGTAAGGAATTTTATTTTAAAACAGCTGAAGGCCCATGATTAAAACCACAACTACAAAAAATTTTTACAAGGCAGAAGGCCCAAAGCTTAATGCAGAAAAAAATGAGGCTGAAGGCCCAAACAATCTCAGACTTGCCAAGTAAGGAATTCTAATTTTAAGAAGGCTGAAGGCCCATGATTGAAAAACACAACTACAATGTATTTTCAAAAGGTAGAAGGTCCAAAGTTTTATCCAAGAAAATATTTTAAATAAGTCTGAAGGCCCAAGCAATGCAAGACTTGACAAGTAAGGAACTTTCAATTTTAAAGCGGCTGAAGGCCGATTATTTAAAACCGAACTAAAAGCATACAAATTCAAACCGTCGGCCATTAAAATACAAAACCAAACACCAATAAGAAAAGGCAGTACATTCAGCGGCGCTCAGGAGTTTCCGGGGGTCGGTCTGCACTTGAAATATTAACGTTCCCTTACGGGAGACTGGCAATCTGCCCAACTATATCCGATCCGCCGGCAACCCAACCAAGAGACAGTCACGGACCCATCGTCATTTACTTTCCACCCGACCAGCACACAAGGAACTCCAAAGCCAAAACGTAAAAGGCGTAGCCGCCCACAACCAAGTATGCAAAAGCTTTCAAAACTACACACACGTGTTGGACAGCGACAACACGGTGAGGAAAGGACACTGCCTGAATTTTACGTCAGCAGCCAGGGCAGGTAACTGGAACGCTAACGGCCACAAGGCAAAAAATTCCGCTGGTGCACTTGGACTTCAAACATCCAAAACACAGTTAAACACCACCGGATGGTGCCCAACCTTCGCCAACTCGTACACTCGCTGTTGCTCACGGGAATACCCCCAACAGCCAACCACGAAAACCAGCGGCACAATGTGACCAGACTGGCTTCGGTAATTAAATCACCACGGAACTCTGATGTCCTGGGTCTGCGAGCCACGAACCTCGCAGCAATCGGAACAGTTCCCACACACTCCGACACTGCGTAGAGACCGCCAGCGGGCACGGCCCACTGCTCCGCGCGGAGATTTCCTGGCTGATACACACCAACCGACCGATTGCCGCACACCGGCTAGCCGGAAAGTCTAACAAGGGAACCTCCCCATCGCACCCCCCTCAGATTTAGTTATAAGTTGGCACAGTGGATAGGGCTTGGAAAACTGAACACAGATCAATTGAGAAAACAGGAAGAAGTTGTATGGAACTGTGAAAAAATAAGCAAAATGTACAAACTGAGTAGTTCAGGGGAAGATAGGCAACATCAAGGACACTAGGACCGCAGGAGCACCGTGGTCTCGTGGTAACGTGAGCAGCTGCGGAACGAAAAGTCCTTGGTTCAAATCATCCATCGAGTGGAAACTTTAATTTTTTATTTTCAGTTTATGTGACAAACTCTTATGTTTTCATCACTTTTTTGGGAGTGATTATCACATCCACAAGAAAACCTAAATCGGACAAGGTAGAAGAATCTTTTTACCCATTCGCCAAGTGTACAAGTTAGGTGGGTCGACAACATATTCATGTCATGTGACGCACATGCCGTCACCAGTGTCGTATAGAATATATCAGATGTGTTTTCCTGTGGAGGAATCGGTTGACCTATGACCTTGCGATCAAATGTTTTCGGTTCCGATTGGAGAGGCACGTCCTTTCGTCTACTAATCGCACGATTTTGTGATGCGGTCGCAAAACACAGACACTAAACTTATTACAGCGAACAGAGACGTCAATGAACGAACGGACAGATAATAACTATGCAAAAATAAAGAAAGTAAAATTTTCCCTTGTGGGAAGACTTGAACCAAGGGCCTCTCCTTCTGCAGCTGTTCACACTACCACGGGACCACGGCGCTCCTGAGCTCACGGTCTCCTTGATGTTGCTTATGTGGACCATGCACTACTCAGTTTGTATATTTTGCTTATTTTTTCGCAGTTCCACACAACTTCTTCCTGTTTTCTCAATTGATCTGTGTTCAGTTTATCAAGGCCTATCCACTGTGCCAAGTAATAACTAAATCTGAGGGGGGTGCGATGGGGAGGTTCCCTTGTAAGCACCAGACGGAAGATAGTATAAGGTGCGAATATCGGTACACACCGCTGCTGCCACATGTAGAAAGAAGAAGAACCACAGCATAACCGCAATAACCGCGGGAAACCAAACACAGAGAAACAGGTCAAGGTGTAATCCAATGCATAAGCTGGGGCCAGCACAGCTCAGGCAGTATCGTCTCAGATGTGTTCCACAAGTGTACAGATCTCACGGATTTGGAGGTCAGGAGATCAACGTGAGTTCACTGTCACGCCCCACAAATCACTCTATCTCGATCCCGGCCATGTGGCATGAGCAGTTATCCACCTGCAATACGCCATCGCCATCGAGGAGACATCAAACATGAAGGAAGAAACGAAGTAAAGGAGATTGTAGATTAAAGTTCCATCGACATTGATACTGCTAAAGACGGGGTACAAGCTCGGATTAAGAATTGGATGTGAAAGGAAATCTGCCGTGTACTTCGCAAAGGAACCATCCCAGGTTTCGCCTGCAGCAATTTAGGGAAATCACGAATTACATAAATATGGATGTCCGTACAGGGGTTTGAACCTTCGCCATCTACAACGCGAGACCTGTGTGCTAACTACCGTGCTACATTGCTCAGTCAAACATTGAGGGATGCTGGCGGTCTACAGTAACGTTTATGTGAATCAAAGCTCTAATGATGTCTTCGATTATACCAAAGGACAGATGGAAGAACAAATGAATGTCCTCCATTGCATGATAATACCACCACCAGCCCGCACCTGTGGCGTGGTACACGTTACGAGTAATTATTTGCCTTGACGACGTAGGCTACGACCATCTTCCTGATGTAATAAGCAACACGGTTCATCTGCCATGGCAACACGTCTACATTGACTCACGGTCCAATGTATGTTATCCTGAGCTCACTTCAGTCGTAATCGATGCTGTCTTGAGTCAACGTGAGAGCAGGTGGGACTCATATGCTGCAGAGCCTCGTGTTCAACAACGTGCACTTAGAGAGGTGTTCGGATATCTGGTGTGTGCACAACAACTGAACTCTCTCGACATATTTGCCACCTATTCTGCCAGCTATCCGCTTTACAGAGCGCGGAAGACCCTGACCTCCAAGTCCTAAGATGAGCGTCGACGTTCAACATTTTGTCACCGACACATGGTCTCACTGTCATCTACTCATTTTCTACATTATATGCTCACGACAGTAGCTTGGGAAAGCTAAATCACATTCTGCAGTTTCCGAGATACTCGTTCCCAGGCCATTTCTAAAGGTCACTTATGTTAGTGAATTTCCCATTTCTTTCACTAGAATGATTTTTGCATTTCCCAATCGTCTGTTCCCTACTTATATACTTTTTTCACCGCGCCACTTGTCCGCAGTGCCACTATTCGGGATTATATCTCGCGATGTGCTTCTGTCAAACGGCCGGCCGTTGTGGCCGAGAGGTTCTAGGCGCTTCAGTCTGGAACCGCGCGACCGCTACGGTCGCAGGTTCGAATCCTGCCTCGGGCATGGATGTGTGTGATGTACTAAGGTTTGTTAGGTTTGAGTAGTTCTAAGTTCTAGGGGACTGATGACCTCAGATGTTAAGTCCCATAGTGCTGAGGGTCATTTGATCCATTATTGTCAAACGTTATGGCCCATCAGTGCACTGTTTCCCGCTACGCTTATCTCGCGTAAAGACAATGAAGGGAAAATTAGAGATCCGAGGTTCCTCTCACGCTTACTAAATATTGTGCTTCCCGCGCACCATTCGTGACTCGAGGAGGAAACGGAGGGAGGTTACTGTGGTGCGCAAAGAACCACCCACCAAGGGGCTTGTCAAGTATAATTTGTAAATGTAGATGTACCAGAAGTACTCTACGACAACACCGTAAGGTGGCTTACGGAGAATAATCTAGATGCACACGATGTTTTTTCTTGACGTTTTTTTGACGTTTGTTTCAACTAATGTTTGAAGGACACCGTAACATGTAATACTTGTGGGGAATGTGTAACTTACGTTCATTTAGTTTATTAGGTAACTCATCTAATTTTGCTTTATGTAAATAAGAGATAGGAGAAACATTGCTTAGGGAACCATTGCTTATTCATGTATACAGGGTGTTACAAAAAGGTACGGCCAAACTTTCAGGAAACATCCCTCACACACAGAGAAAGAAAATATGTTATGTGGACATGTGTCCGGAAACACTTACTTTCCATGTTAGAGCTCATTTTATTACTTCTCTTCAAATCACATTGATCACGGAATGGAAACACACAGCAACAGAACGTACCAGCGTGACTTCAAACACTTTGTTACAGGAAATGTTCAAAATGTCCTCCGTTAGCGAGGATACATGCATCCACCCTCCGTCGCATGGAATCCCTGATGCGCTGATGCAGCCCTGGAGAATGGCGTATTGTATCACAGCCGTCCACAATACGAGCACGAAGAGTCTCTACATTTGGTACCGGGGTTGCGTAGACAAGAGCTTTCAAACGCCCCCACAAATGAAAGTCAAGAGGGTTGAGGTCAGGAGAGCGTGGAGGCCATGGAATTGGTCCGCCTCTACCAATCCATCGGTCACTGAATCTGTCGTTGAGAAGCGTACGAACACTTCAACTGAAATGTGCAGGAGCTCCATCGTGCATGAACCACATGTTGTGTCGTACTTGTAAAGGCACATGTTCTAGCAGCACAGGTAGAGTATCCCGTACGAAATCATGATAATGTGCTCCATTGAGCGTAGTTGGAAGAACGAAACTAAAATGAGCTCTAACACGGAAATTAATCGTTTTCAGACACATGTCCACTTAACATCTTTTCATTATTTGTGTGTGAGGAATGTTTCCTGAAAGTTTAGCCGTACCTTTTTGTAACACCCTGTATAGACAGGCGCAGCGAGTGAAAATTTGTACCAAGGCCAGGAATCGAAGCCGGGTTTCCTACTTACTATGCAGTGCGTTAAACACCAAGCCACCTCGTCAGAGGTGTTCAGACAACTGCGTGGATTACCCTGGCGCGCCTCCCTCCCCGATTCAAATTCTCACTGACGCATCAGTCTGCCGTCAGTCCCCCTTAAACACGAACAGATTTGCCGAGGCTCTTCATGTTCTGGAATGGCACCTCAGCATTGAATGTAAACTGCTGATTTTCACTAGCTGCTTCAGTGTATATACGTAAACTCACATCTGTACCAGACCAGTAAAGGCTCTGAAATTGTTTCGTTTATTTGTTTAAGTTCCTGCACCTGGGTTTCAGGCTGGATCCTCCATTTGCGTTCGATGCTGAGGTGGTGCTCCAGAACATGGAGAGCTTCGGTAGTTCTGATGATGTGTAAGAGGGAATTTAAAGTAGACAGAGGGCGGCAGTGAGAATTTTGATAGAGGAGGGAGGCGTACCACGGTAATCGGTGCAGTTCTGAGATCTGCTACGCCAAGGTGGCTTAGTGGATAACACACCTGCCGAGTAAGCCGGAGATCTGGGTTCGATTCCCGCCCTTGGTACAAATTTTCACTCTCTGCTTCAGTCTACATATTTAAAATCTTATCTGTATGAGACCGTAAAGTCTCTGAAATTGAGTCAGTTCAATTGTCTATTCATTTAAATTGACTGTTTCACACCGACATTCTGTTCTATCCTCTCAGCATATTTCTCTTCAAGAATAAGCTCCATATTGTGTGAATGGATGAGTAATTATACATTGATTGCTGACTAGAGTAGTTTGTCTTATTCCTTCTATGTTGCAACTCCGTAATTTCCACTCGTATTTTATTCTCGAACCTGACTTGTGGCGTGAACTGACGGTAAGCAACAAACTTCTCGCTGTCTTAACATTCTGAGTACCAGTGGTTTCTGACCGAAACCATAATTATTTTTTTAACTAGGTGTGCCCTTAGCAAGCAACCACTGATGCCGTTGCAAAATAGAGACTTCTAGTGGTATACTGAAGTACTCCCACGAATGTAGTGAATAACGTAAATTTCGTGAGCGGTCCTCTGGGGAAATATATAGATTTGATGCAAAATTTATTAAATTTTAGGTCCATTTTTGCTTCTTTTTTAGGAGTGCAACATGTTTTAGACGTTATGCGCTCATGGAAGTTTCGAGATGTGGGATTGTGTCTGAGAAAAATACCAATTTTTGGTTTCAAATACGTCACTTGAAATGATGGGTGATTGAAAACTGTATTTCCTAGTGGTTCCAAATGTAAAAAAAGTGTTTTCTATTTCTAACTTCTTCTTATATTTTTTGCTGACTTTGATGATAACCGTGAATTCTGTGAAAAATTTTAAAATTATGTATATTGTAAAGTGAAACCACCTCCTAAAAACAAATGAGTGTTTAGTTTTTGCCAGTTTCTTTTTGTATTCTTTGCTTACTATGATAAGCAAGTCTAATTATGTGAGAAAACTTAAAAATTTATATATATACAATTTTGTCGGACGCCAAAGGTTAAAAAGTACGCCGTTATTGGTCGAATAAAAATCAGTGCGGGGAACTGTGGAAGGTTTCAGTGTCATTTTCTGTTCGAGCTTTGTCCGGCAAACTCGATCTTGATGGTTTGCTGGCATCCACCAGGCTGTGTGAGAGCCTGGCGCCGCCAAGACGCATATGGTGATTTTAACGAAAGTTCTCCGTTTTTCAAGATAGACTGTAAGATGTCGATTCGCTCAGAGTATTGCTATAAAATGGTTTTCTTTATCACAGCTTTTGAGCGATATGAATGCAAGCCAGCCAGGGAAGACGTTGCTAGTTTCAGAATGTGACCCGATTATTACAATCTGTGCCAGTATGGTGAAATTAGTTTCTAAGCATTTTTCATTCAGTTGTGATTGGATTACCTGATGGTTGCGTACTTTTCCGCTTGACCTGAATAATCGGTGTAACTGTTGGAATGCAAGAGTGTTTTAGAGCTTACAATCTTTCCAAGTAAAGTCCCTGTACTGCTCCTATACTCATACTGAGATCTGTTGGAAATCCAACCCCTTAAGGAACGGTAGCTATGAGTTTGTTCTGCTTGTGATACACGACGAGTGATTTGAAATCTCATCGAAAGTAATTCTGTTCGTATTCTTCCTCTTGCGCGCATTTCGCCATCTTCGCACATCCTCTATAAGATCGATAATAATGATAATGTCTGAGAAATGCTTAGAGATGTTGTTTTAACCCATTTGTGTGAAATCATTATACAGATTCCGTTGTGCTCTTGATATAGTTTAACGAGTCATATTCTTTTAACGATTTCACGTGGCATAGGGCGTCAGTGGAATTAGGATGTAAAAAGACTCTGCCTGCTTCCAAAAGAAGTATTACAGCTGCAATAAGTTCATGGGATACGCCAGAAAAAGTAGGTCTGAAAAACAACAATAAACATAAATTAAATTATAAAAGAGAAATGGGCACCTTTTAATTATTTTCATGAAAATCAGTATCCGACTACACCTAACTTCAGTGCGCAATGTATCTGAAATAAAACTTACTTGGACTGACAACAACGCTACAGGCGTTTGCTCCATCAAACATGGACCAATATTCAGGTCATCGTCGTTACAACTTTAAAGCTCTTTTGTTGGTTCGTGTATTCGCAGAAGAATACGGAATTGTAGGTCCGTTTTGATGCAAAACACTTTCGTTTAATTTGTTCTTCAAACTAGTTTCAGCGAAAATATCGCCGTCATCACTGGGTTTATTTACTCTAAAACATGCGAAATTAGCACCGTTACAAAAACATTATTAATAGTGTGTGATTGGTTTCGCACAATGCATTGTCTGAATAGTTTAACAACATATTTTTACGTTTGAGTTACTGCACGATTTCTACATTGAACGGCGAAAGAAACTGTTACACGTGCCTAGTATCGTGTAGGGCCCCTACGCGTATGAAGAAGTGCCGCATCACGACATGGCATGGACTCGACTAACGTCTGGTGTTGGAGGGAACTGAAACCGTGAATCCTGCAAGGTTGTCCATTAATCCGTAAGAGTACAAGGGGGTGGAGATCTCTTCTGAACAGCACATTGCATGGCATCCGATATATCCTCAATAATGTTCATGTCTGGAGAATTTGGAGGCCAGTGGAAATCTTTAAATTCAGAAGAATGTTCCTGGAGACACTCCGTAGCAATTTTGGACGTTTGGAATGTCGCATTGTCCTACTAGAAACGCCTAAGTCCGTCGGAATGCACAATGAACGTGAATGGATGCAGGTGATCATACAGGATGCTTACGTACATATCACATGTGAGAATCACATTTTGACGGGTCAGGGGACCATAGCATTTCAAATGCACACGCCCCGCACCATTACAGAGCCTCCATCAGCTTGAACACTTCTCTGTTGACATGCAGGGTCCATGGATTCATGACAATGTCTCCGTACCCGTATACTTCCATCCGCTTCATACAATTTGAAATGAGACTCTTCCGAACAGGCAATATATTTCCAGTCATCAACAGTCCAACCTCGGTGTTGACAGGTCCAGGCGAGGCGTAAAGCTTTGTTTCACAAGCTGCGACATCGTCGCGAAGAAACAGTGACCCGTGTATGTAATAAGTTTCCTTTAATTTACGTCTATGGTCACAAACTTTTTGTTAACAGATTACCGGTTTCGGTCTTTAGTGACCATCATCAGATCTGTTTCATAAAAAGAAAGTACGAATGTACTGCAACTACTATGCCACAATGGCTGCAGTACATTAGGACTTTGTTTTTATGAAAAAAATCTGATGATGGTCATTAATGACCGAAACTGGTCATATGTTAACAAAAGGTTTGTGACCACAGACGTAAATTAAAGGAAATTTAGTAAAGCGTGGTGTGGTGCAGTCATCAAGGGTACACGAGTGGGTCTTCGGCTCCGAAACCCTTGTTGATTATGCTTCGTTGAATGGTTCACATGATGACACTTGTTGATGGTCCAGCACAAAAAACTGCATCAATCTGTGGAAGGGTTGCACTTCTGTCATGTTGAACGATTCTCTTCAGTCTTCGATGGTTCCGTTCTGGCAGTATCTTTATCCGGTCGCAGCGACGTCGGAGATTTGATATTTTACCGGATTCCTGGTATTTACGGTACACTCGTGAAATGGTCGTACGGAATAATCCCCACTTCATTGCTACCTCGAAAATGCTGTGTTCCATCGCTCGTGCGCCGACTATAGCACCACTTTCAAACTCACTTAAATCTTGATATCCTGCTACTGCAGCAGCAGCAACCGATCTCACAACTGCGACAGATACTTCTTGTCTTATACAGGGTTGTCTATTGATCGTGGCCGGGCCAAATATCTCACGAAATAAGCGTCAAACGAAAAAAACTACAAGGAACGAAACTTGTCTAGCTTGAAGGGGGAAACCAGATGGCGCTATGGTTGTCCCTCTATATAGCGCTGTCATAGGTCTAATGGATATCAACTGCGTTTTTTTAAATAGGAAACACCATTTTTTATTACATATTAGTGTAGTTCGTAAAGAAATATGAATGTTTTAGTTGGACTACTTTTTTCGCTTTGTGATAGATGGTGCTGTAATAGTCACAGGTTCGAATCCTGCCTCCGGCATGGATGTGTTTGATATCCTTTGGGTAGTTAGGTTTAAGTAGTTCTAAGTTCTAGGGGACAGATGACCTCAGAAGTTAAGTCCCATAGTGCTCAGAGCCATTTGAACCATTTTTTGAATAGTCACAAACATATGGCTCTCAATTTTAGACGAACAGTTGGCAACAGGTAGGCGTTTTAAATTAAAATACAGAACGTAGGTACGTTTGAACATTTTATTTCGGTTGTTCCAATGTGATACATGTACCTTTGTCACCTTATCAATTCTGAGAACGCATGCTGTTACATCGTGATTACCTGTAAATACCACATTAATGCAATAAATGCTCAAAATGATGTCCGGCAACCTCAACGTATTTGGCAATACGCGTAAGGACATTCCTCTCAACAGCGAGTAGTTCGCCTTCCGTAATGTTCGCACATGCTTTGACAATGCGCTGACGCATGTTGTAAGGAGTTGTCGGTGGATCACGATAGCAAATATCCTTCAACTTTCCCCACAGAAAGAAGTCCGGGGACGTCATATTCGTTGAACGTGCAGGCCATGGTATGGTGCTTCGGCGACAATCCACCTGTCATGAAATATGCTATTCAATACCGCCTCAACCTCACGCGAGCGCCGGCCGGTGTGGCCGAGCGGTTCTAGTGGCTTCAGTCCGGAACCGCGCGACCGCTACGGTCGCAGGTTCGAATCCTGCCTCGGGCATGGATGTGGGTGATGTCCTTAGGTTAATTAGGTTTAAGTAGTCCTAAGTTCTAGGGGACTGATGACCTCGGAAGTTAAGTCCCATACTGCTCAGAGCCATTTGAACCTTTTTTTTCGCACGCGCGCTATATGCCGGATATGCATCATGTTGGAAGTACATCGCCATTCTGTCATGCAGTGAAACATCTTGTAGTAACATCGGTAGAACATTACGTAGGAAATCAGCATCCATTGCACCATTTAGATTGCCATCCATAAAATGGGGGCCAATTATCCTTCCTCCCGCAACCCCGCACCATACATTAACCAGCCAATGTCGCTGATGTTCCACTTGTCGCAGCCATCGTGGATTTTTCGTTGTCCAATACTGCATATAATGCCTGTTTACATTACCGCTGTTGGTGAATGACTCTTCGTCGCTAAATATAACGCGTGCAAAAAAAAAATCTGTCATCGTCCCGTAATTTCTCTTGTGCCCAGTGGCAGAACTGCACACGACGTTCAAAGTCGTCGCCATGCAATTCCTGTTGCATAGAAATATGGTACGGGTGCAGTCGATGTTAATGTAGCATTCTCAACACCGACGTTTTTGAGATTCCCGATTCTACCGCAGTTTTTCTGCTACTGATTTGAGGATTAGCCACGACAGCAGCTAAAACACCTACTTGGGCATAATCATTTGTTGCAGATCGTGGTTGACGTTTCACATGTGGCTCAACACTTCCTGTTTCCTTAAATAGCGTAACTATCCGGTGAACGGTCCAGACACTTCGGTGATGTCGTCCAGGATACCGAGCAGCATACATAGCACACGGCCGTTGGGCGTTTTGATCACAATAGCCATAGATCAACACGATATCGACCTTTTCCGCAATTGGTAAACATTTCATTTTAATACGGGTAATGTATCACGAAGCAAATACCTTCGGTACTGGCGGAATGTTACGTGATACCACGTACTTATACGTTTGTGACTACTACAGCGCCATCTATCACAACGCGAAAAAAGTGGTCCAACTAAAACATTCATATTTCTTTACGTACTACACGAATATGTAATAAAAATGTTTCCTATTTTTAAAAAACGAAGTTGATATCCGTTTGACCTATGGCAGCGCATCTAGCGGGCCAACCTTAGCGCCATCTGGTTTCCCCTTTTGAAACAAGACGAATTTCGTTCTTTGTAGTTTCTTCGTTTGACGATTATTTCGTGAGAAATTTGGCCCGGTCACTATCAAGGGACCGCCCTGCATAGGCGCTGCCAACTGAGTGCTGTATTCTGCCTGTTTACATATTTCAGTATTTGAATATGCATGCCTATACTAGTTTCTTCCGCCCTTCAGTGTATAACTGTAGCCGTTTTTAGCGTTTCTTGTTTCGTCATACAACGTATCGTCTGCAACGGTATAAGCGGCTGTTATTAACGAATACGAAAATGTGAATTTTGATAAGCCACTTTTATACTAATGAGTACGGTGTTAATGTTGGGGATATATTTTATATAGAGACACAATCTGATACGTTGCACTGGCGAAGAACGTAATTATCGGCTTGTGCGACAACAGAGTCAGTTAGAGTGAAGTGGTGGCTATTGACGTAGCTGTGGCAAACGCTGACGGCCGCTGCGGTGCGTGCGAAGCTCCCGAAATATGAGTGCGCGCGTACGCTCGCGGTATACAGCAAACAGCCGGCGAGAGCTATTGCAGGAATGAAGCGAGCGCTCCCCGGGGCCAGAGGTCTCCGTCCTGTGTGACTCTGGCCTCGGCTCGCCGCGGGTCCCTCGATGACAAATGGACGGCCCTCTGCCTAGATGCCCCGAGGGTTCGCGCGTTCCCTTTGACAGCTCCATTCCCGCACCTAATTTCGGAGGCCCTTTACGCTTTTCCCAGTGGAGCATTCCTCTTCCCATTCAACTGGCACACGCACGCGCACACACATTAAACGCGTGACAGTGGAAGAAATATGAAAAATTATGCTCAGCTGCGTCGAAGGGCTCCGGTGGTATAGGAATTGCCTCTGTACTCCACACCGCGTGCCCTTTCTGTAAAGTTCTCTCGTGGCATGAGGCAGATCGTACCGATAACGGATGAAGCTCCATCTGGACGGTCTTAATTTCTCGGTAGATTCGGCGACGCGTAAATACCAGTTCACCGTTCACTGATTGTTCTCTGTAGTAGTAGTGAGAACATTTTAAAAGTATTTCCCTATTCATTTCTTTTTCAAACGTAATAATTTCTGTCATTGAGGCCATATCTGGCTAAGTTTTACTAAACTGCTGTTGAAATACTGAACTCCATTATCGCTCGATATTTTTATAAGGCTTAGTTATAGTTTGCGTTATTAGAACATACGAGAATTTGGAATAATATTTCCTCTTTCCAGTGTAGCTGACATAAAAGTATTTTAACCAACATATATTTTTTGCTTTACACTGATTTTCTTTTCTCCTTGCTACCTACTATTTTATGTGTTGCGTTAATTTAATGTGACATTTCATGCTTTCCCAACGGATCTCCTGCAAATACACTTCTCTGATTTGTCGCCTGATCGAACTGTGTAAATCGTACCGATGCAACTGTTCGACGTCTTCAGGTGGTGACGGTTGCTGCTGTCACAGCTGCAAGGTAGTTGCATCGATGAAATATTGTGCGAATTACACAATACGATCCGGCGGCAAACCCGAGAAGTGTATTTGTTATGAATAGTGTCTGTATACAGGTTGAGTCAGCTACACGTACCGTTTGGTTTTCTGTAACCATCAGTGTTTTTATGTATCCTGGACAAGATTTTCATACTCTCTCGCTTGCTACACGATAACTATTAGTCCTACAGAAAAGAACGTACAGGATCTTCTTGTTGTGAACCTAATGCAGTTTTGTGCCAGTATACATTTTCGTTAGAGGACATGGCTTCGAATTATTCAACAAAAACGTACGAAAGTGACGTTCGAAAGAGTTTTCCTTGTATAACTGAGAAACCGTGGCTTCCCGCGAAAACGTATCCCAGTACAGAATTTAACTACATTAAGTTTCCTATAGAAAGGTCCTGTTGGTTTCTTTCTGTAGGATTAATAGTTTGAACGTAGTGAGCGAGAGAACATGAAGATTTGCGTGTAGCTTATGAAGGTGTCGAGGGTCGCATAAAACACACCGATAGAGCCAAAAGAATCACCCTGTATGTCTGATGCACATTTGCCCAAGCACACTACAGAGTGTGGCAGAGGAACAGGCCGATTTTGATACAGCGGGACAGGCCGAGGACTATACTGTAAACATTTTCAGTTACAACAGCAAAACCCTCTCGTACTGTCATTTCACGTACTGTTCATATTTTGGAAATGATGTCTTGTAGGTGGCCAACATCGATACTTTGACACTCAGACAGTCTGAGATGTAAATCGTTCAAGGTACGTTCAAGGGTCTGTACAGGAAGGTTGGCTTTCAGTTCCGCAATAGTGTGCAGACGTGTAGCATGTACGCATTGTTTCAGGAGCCCCCCCCCCCCCCCCGAAACAAGCAATAACACAACGTTAAGTCGGGAAATGTGGGAGGCGAGAAAATGTCCACACTCTTGATATGATATGGTTAACAAACAATCTGCACACTGCTGCCACTGAAATTTGAGCCCAGTGAGACATAGCATCATTTTGCTAAAACCAACACTGATCTGCAAGAAACTGTTCAATTTCAGGTTGCAGGAATGTGTCACCCGTGGCAGCATTCCGCGGAAGCGCGGTGGTATGACTGAGGTTGGTCGTCTCTGTTCATCCTCAAAAAAGAAAGGGCCGCTTATGCGCACTACACTGTGACTTTCTGACTGTGTACGTTGCACCGTTTGTTGACATAACCACTGAGAGGAAAGAGTACCTCGTCACTCATCTATAAAAAATTTAAGAAACCTTGTTGTCCCTAATTTTAGTCAATAACTCAACAGACAGAATCGTACGCTTCTCATAATCACCTTCATGTAATTGTTGCACAACCTCTATCTTGTACAGTTGCAACATTAAATCATTCCATAAAATTCAGTGCACACTGCGACTGGACGTTCCTATTACTGCCGCAATTTGTCCCATAGTACGCTTTGGACAGTTGATTACAACATTTTGCACGTCATCTATTCGTTCCAGTGAGCGACAATATCTGGTCCTTCCTGGCAATTTCACCTTTTTTCCTGTTTTTGCCAAAGTGCATGTAATGATGGTACAGGATCACTCCGTCTGAGGCTGAAATGACGAGAGTATTCCCACCTAGCAACAAAAGAGTCACATATTTTGTGAAGGGTCTCACCGCCACAGCACGTTCTGGCCCGCTCCAGCGCTATAGCTCAGCAAATGGCGTACGTACCTGAAACATATGACAAACATTCAGTTTTGGCAATACTACCATTTCTCTTTTATTACTGATTAAACGAATCCGTTTTTCAGCTACACCTGTTGATGTATGGAATCTTTCGACACATCGAAATTAAACACAAAACCAGTTTGTAGTTGCCAAACACTTCTTTATTACAAATATATTGCTTTTATCAAATTAACAGTAGCAACACATATTTTTCGTAATTGTCTAAACCAAATTTCAGTAGTTAAAACAATGTTCATTAAAGCATCATTAATCAAATATGACTGAGTGAACTAAATCTCACAAGCTTCATGACTTAGATGGAACTGTTTTTCACATGACTCACATCGAAACTCTGACTACTTCCAACAGCTAAAAAATGCATTAAGTCCAACAAACTCAGATCTTTCAAAATATGCTTAACCAACATGTATTGAATAAAACAATAATCATAAAACCATTATTAATAAATATAACTACCATAACTAAACTTCACAAGCTTCATAACTTACATTGAGACTGTTTTTCATATAATTCACATAAAAACTCTAAAACTACTTCACAACTAAGGGGATACATTAAGTCCAACAAATACAGATCTTTCAAAATCTGCTTAACCAACTTTCATTAATTAAAACAATAGTCATAAAACCACAACCAATCAAATCTCAAATATGCTTCAGCTAACATAGAAACTGGTTTTCATGTGACTCAGGACCCGGCTAAGAACATCAATGCACTTAAGTCCAATAATCTCAGATGTTACCAAAATTGGTCTTAAAATTTCTGACAATTTAACAGGATTATAATACTTTCAATATAATAATAACATAGTAAATCGTCTTAACATGGGAACCCCTCAACTGTACAGTAAATTTGTGACGGACGCGAGGAAACCGAAAGGTTCTAACAGATAGAGGAGATACGCGAACCAGAAGGTGAAATAAAAATATAATCAACTGTGATCTACAAGTACGCTTGTGGAAAACCACAACGCTCCACCGGCAATATGGAATTGCCGCACGTTAACAACGTAACAATAGACACCGATCCAGGTCCTTAATTTTCACTCTTCCACCGTGATACCCCGATCGGAGCTTGCCCGCGTCGACCATCTTCAATTATCTGAAACATAAACACATCAGCGGCAGGCAACATTCTGACGCAACAGATACACAAGTATATTAACCCAACCAGTTATCTATGAACCTTTAATTATACGCGGCACAAATGCACTTTAAGCAGACTTAACATACGTGACAGTGGCTCTTAAGATTTGATTAGACAACCTCTAAAACAGGAAATAAAATAATAAAATAGAAAAGGAATTAGGGAAAATATTTCGCCCCGCTTCTGAACGCCAGGCACAAACTTACGCACAGCCGGCCGGTGTGGCCGTGCGGTTCTAGGCGCTTCAGTCTGGACCGCTACGGTCGCAGGTTCGAATCCTGCCTCGGGCATGGATGTGTGTGATGTCCTTAGGTTAGTTAGGTTTACGTAGTTCTAAGTTCTAGGGGCTGATGACCACAGATGTTAAGTCCCACAGTGCTCAGAGCCATTTGAACCATTTGAACCTTACGCACAACTTGGTATGCATTAAACGCGGCTGGCTGTACGTCACTAGCACTCCCTTAAATACCGTCAACATGTCAGGCAGCAAGGTCAAAGGTAACTGAAACAGCCAAGATAGTTTTCAGTGCACAGGAGTATTCAATTATCAAGAACGGAACCCACCGATGAACACTTCGACGACTCCAGTTCACTGACTTTGAATCACATGGAAGAGACATGAAGAGAATCTATTCTTCACATATCCAAGAAACCACAATCACCGTCGGCAGCGGATCTGCATTACGACGGCTAAACACACCGCAGCAGCGGCCCACGCTCCTTCGTCGAACCGACTGGGCCACCCGCCACGCTGCATACAGGCACAACGCCACACGTGACTGTCGCCGACACAGCTGATACCCAAACTGAAGAACCAGAGAGCGCGCGCGCCGCAGTTAAATAGCCATCCGCCAAAAATTCGAAGCCAAGCAGGCATCGAAAATCGACTCAAACGATCGTCATGAGAATCGATGGAGACTGGCGCCAGCAGTGCACCGGCTAACCTGTACTATCATAACTCTGGTTCCTTGAACTGATAGCATTATATGACACACAGATGTCACAGGATACTAAAGTGGTTGCTTTGAGACAAAGAACTCATCATGAAAAATAAACATTTAGTTATTTACTGACAAAAACAAAGTATACTATAACCTGTCAAATCCTCATGCAACATACATACTACATCCAACTTCTATTTTTGCTGGCTCTGAAACATAACTAAACTGGCTCTACCTGATTTTGACACACGCTGATCAGCCATATGACCACCTAACTAATAACTGGTAAAACCACTTTTCTTACGGATAGCCGGCCGCGGTGGTCTAGCGGTTCTAGGCGCGCAGTCCGGAACCGCGTGACTGCTACGGTCGCAGGTTCGAATCCTGTCTCGGGCATGGATGTGTGTGATGTCCTTAGGTTAGTTAGGTTTAAGTAGTTCCAAGTTCTAGGGGACTGATGACCACAGTAGTTAAGTCCCATAGTGCTCAGAGACATTTGAACCATTTCTTACGGATAACAGTGGCGACGCGTCATGGCATGAAGGCAGTTAGGACTTGATAGGTCGCTGGAGGGAGTTGGCAACCAATCTACACACAGAAGTCACCTAATTCCCGCTAATTCCGGGGAGGGGAGCCATGAGCTCTGACGCCACGTTCAATCTCAGATGTGTCCGATGGCGTTCAGATCTAGGTAGTTGCGAGGCCAGCACATCAACTGGAGATATCCGCTGCATTCCTCGAACCACTCCATCACAGTCCTGGCTTTGTGACATGGAGCATTATCTTACTGAAAAGTGCCACTGTCGTCGAGAAACATGACCGTCATGAAGGGGTACATGTGGTTTGCAGCCAGTGTACGGAACTCCTTGGTCGTCATGCTGCCTTGCACGAGCTCCACTGGACCCATGGATAACCATGTGATTGTTCATCAGGGCACAGTGGAGCCACGGTCAGCTTGTCTCTGTCCCGCAGTACAGGTGTCAAGGAGCTGTTCGCCTGGAAGTTGACGGATGAAGAAGGTATCGGGATTCATCAGGCCACGCAATGCTCTGCCACTGCGCCAACGCGAAGTGCCGATGGTCATGGGCCCACTTCAATCGAACTTGCCGATGTCGTGGTGTTAACATTGGCACATGCATGCGTCGTCGACTGCAGATGCACATCCTTAGGAGTGTTAGGTGCACTGTACTCCGCCCAACATTAGTTCCGCCACAGTTCGCAACGTGTCCTCCTTTACCAGTCTGCTCAGCCTACTACGTCCGACATACGTATGTAATATGAGGTGGCCACCCGACGCCTCGGCGTCTGGTCGTGGATTCACCCAGGTTTCGTGACATGTTGAAGACTCTCACCAAAGCATCTGGAAAGCAAAAAGTGCCTATGTTGAAGAGATTTTCAACGTGCAATATGCTTAAGACAGAGAGAGAAACCGAAAAAACAACAGCTTTATCAAGCTTAACGTGGAACTGAGATTCTGTGCATCGCTTGCGCAGAGCTTGCTATTTTAGTTCCTAACGTTTTAATACTGAACTGCCTCTAGGTCACCATAGCACTCGTATGAGAGTTATCGAATTCTAAGGCGGGAGCACAGATGGACAGAGAGTTCTAGAATTTGTAGAGACTGGCCATATGCTGCTGAATCATAATGCCAAACGACCACTATATTAGATTCTGCCCGTGACAGAAATGCTCAACAATTGGTGAACAACATTAATGTCACTAACCCTTCACCCTACACACAACGCAATCCCAATATATGCCAGATAACCGCTCCAAAATGCTCTTTGCTCACATCTTACTGCCAACGACCTAATTTCTATTGTTACCCTGTAACCGGGGTGATAAACAAGTATTAAATTCTACCACAACAACCCCCATGCCCATTCCCTATCCCCACCTGTCGCATCCACTGTCATAAATTATGACATCGAGCGCAGATTTATACCTAATTTAATCGGCTGCTTATCAGCTTTTCTGAATGAATATTCGGCCTTTGCTCTGAAGAGAAATACTTAAGGTAAATACGAATATTCTATACGGCAATCTACCAACGTTTCCATTCTCCCAAATGCATTATTCGAAAAACTGTTAAAATAAGCTACAGAGAGGCACCTATGAATAAATCAATAATAATCAGTGAAATTTGGCGTACTCCGTCAGTCATCTGACAATTATGAAAAACTACTTTTTGACCTACACAGCACTGCAGTACAAACTGAAGGGTGTCGCAGGGATCTGTTACTTAAATTCGTTGCAGTCTTCATCAATTAAGATAGAGGAGGAGGAAAAAGTCTGACTCAAATACAATATTCTAGCTGAATTTGAGCTACAGTTTTAACAGCATTCAGCTAATGGGAACTCAAGATTGTGAACATTTTCTCATTGGTGTAGTACGGGCTAAGGCAGAAAGAAGTAATTTAATTATTTATTTTATGTTTAATTTTTGACATATTGCAACATATTTCAGGCATGCTACGCGTACAGAAAAGTCTAACACAAAGATAAATTATGTTAATCTAACACAAAGATAAATTATGTTAATCTAACTTAACATAGAACTGTTCTGTTCGCCGCTGGAGTGGCAATTGGAGTATTTTGGGGAGTGAGTGTCAGTGCTGGAATCGAAGTTACGCTGCGTGCATTCTATAGTTTAATTTTCAACGGAATTTTGAGCCTGCATTTTCTGTCATTTCTTATGGTTTCCCACACAGTATCCTTCCCTGATTCGGAACTTAATGTTATTTGTAGCTTACGAAGTTTCCCTGTGGATGTCATGTTTTGCAATAGACGCTGTGTTGATATCTCATTTGTGTTCCTGTCTTGCATGGATAGTGCCAATGACATCGATCTCAAGAAAAATATTTTACATGTCCATTAATATGAAAAAGATGTGTGGCCTACTCCTAACGTTTGCAGTATAACTATCAGAAATGTTCTAGAAATGTGAAATATACCTAGCGATCAGCTTTTTAGTTTCAGTACGCTTAAGACAGAAAAACACAAATAATTGTGACAGTTAATGATTTGTTTGCATTTGAGTATTATTAGTAACGACGCTTTGGTCCCTTAACCCAGTTACAGAAACGCAAATAATACTTATGGACATGTACTCTGGGTATTTCGGCTCTCGGCCGCCACGTTTTTGAGACACGAACTGCAGTCACATCCTAGAACGCTTAAGGCTGGTATTCTTCGTGCTAGATGTGTAACTGCAGCTCGGCAGCAACGCATCATATATTTGCCAACCCTGTTACGGTTTAATTACCTCCTGGATGATACAGAATTAGCCTACAAATTTCACGTGATGCAGTCACATCATTTCAGTCGAAAAATCTGAGTAAGTTTTCACGTAAAGTGTACAATAAAGTTGCCAATTTATGGTTAGGAGCCCAGGAAAGTCATTCGAAGTCGAAATAGCAATTAATGCCGTCTTCTACGTTGCGAGATTATCTGTCGTAGCCAAAACTGGAGCAGTAAGGGAGAGCACAACAGCGCAGTGTTCCGCGAGCTGTGAGCCACGTGTTTGCTTATAAAGTGGGGACTGCTTTGGTTCTGTGTTCCAGCCTCGCTGCAGGCCGGCCGCGGTGGTCTAGTGGTTCTAGGCGCGCAGTCCGGAACCGCGCGACTGCTGCGGTCGCAGGTTCGAATCCTGCCTCGGGCATGGATGTGTGTGACGTCCTTAGGTTAGTTAGGTTTAAGTAGTTCTAAGTTCTAGGGGACTGATGACCACAGTAGTTAAGTCCCATAGTGCTCAGAGCCATTTTGAACCAGCCTCGCTGCAGCGTATATTTTTAACCATTTAGTGACAGAGCAATGAGTAGTGAGATTGAAAATCAATGACAAAACTTTATTTATTATATTTCTGAAATTCCGCATTTCCATACTACTTCATTGTGACACAGGATAGGAAGTAAACACAGACCGTTTCGAAGTCCAGGTCGAGTGATATGTTACTAGGTCGTGGTGATATAGGCGAGCTACTGTTACAGATACTTAATGTTTCATTAAAATAAACTTCCGTCGTAAGGATATTATGGTAATTTGAATTCCATTTGAATTAATACAGTGCATATTTTAATAGCGTTGTCCATTATTTTATGGAACACAACAGTAAACATCAGGGAGAAGTATTCTCTTGCATTATCTAAAACTGTCTGACAACACTTAGGTAGTTTATCGACATCATTTCTATGGAAACCTACTGGATCTGAGTGCATTTTCGTCCAGAGAGAAATTTTCTTGAGTGTTTTTCGATAAGGAGCTGGAAACATAAACATTTGAGGGCATAAAATCAGAAGAATAGATATGTTGGTGAAATACATAAAGTGCGTTATTCTGCTGCATTAACACTTGATGAAGTTTTTTAGGTATTTTTCTCATTCTGCGATCGATATATGTCTCAGTTGTCAGAAAATACCAGCTGCGGAATTTTCTCCCTTAGGAAGGTTTTCGCAATGTACAACAACCTTTTTGAGCTAACGGAGACAAAACATCATGTTCACACTGTCCTTTGCTCGAGTATATGGCTTTTGTTAGGGCTCAGTTCTTCTTACGAAGTTAACAAAGGCATCTTAAATAGTCACCAATTGGAAAATAGCATTGGAATTCCCAATGAGCGATCTGATGACAATCAATCAGAAATGCGTTAATAGTCACTCCTTTGATTTTTGATGTTTTAAATTACAGCATGCAGTACTACTGTTCACGACTTCTAAACCTTGTCTATTGAGTGCAGATGTCCCACAATACTTAAGTGATTGCACTTCATCCCAAATGTTTGTTATCGAGGGTTCTTGAATGTGCTAAATCATTAATGCCAGAAATGTCTGTCTGAAAGCAAAAAAAAAAATCTTTTTCTGATGCGTTTTGCCGAAAAGCACTGAGCATACAATACAAAGGTTCAGAGCTGCCTCTGCTGCCTTCATTCCTATGCTAAACCCAAAGCGAACAACACGTCGCGAATGTTAAACCGTTTCCCAATTGCGACTATATTTTACCACACTTGAACAAATACATAAGTTTCAGGTATGCAAAATCCAAATCGTAGTTCCGAGATAAATATGAGAACTTCAAATAAGAAAACGACCGTTGATAAGTATACTCAAAGCACTGCGCCACGTTCGCCTGGTCGGAGGCATCTGATGTTGGCGGCGGGCGGCGGTGGGCCGGGAGCACGTAGCTGCTGTGAGGGGAGGATATCCTTGAGCCTAAACTGTTCTGAGCTTAAACCGTTATGATTCTGAAGAATCCGAGAGCTGTTTCGCGGAAATATTTCTGAAACTTTTTGGTATTGTAGGTCGATAAGGAAATGAAAATAATTGTGTTTGAGGTTCCGTGAGACTGATAATTTTAGCAGATATCCGATATGCGACTTATAGAAACAGGAGAATGGAGTGGACTCGTACGCGCAGCTTTGTTTGGAGAGCTCTGGAAAAGATGAAACGACTTTCCTTCGGACATCCGAGGTTTACTGAAGTACCTCCTCACAAAATCAGTGACTACTGCAATGTTGATGTGAGTTACTGTTCAGACCAGTAGGTAGCCTAACGATTTTTCAGTATTATTCCTTTATCAACCCTTTGACTTATACAGACATGCTTTTCTGCGTTCCTTCCTGTGAATCACTGTTTTTGGTATACTGATCGCCTAATGCTGCTGCGTGTGATGAGAGGTTTTAAGAAAACCATTAAGTAAAACAATACTATTTATGCACATCTTACAGACTGTTTTTCTGAATTATTCATCATAGTTACTGTGCTGCATCAAATGAAGTAAACTTCGCACGAAATTTTAAACAGTTTGCAAAGATAAAAATTCATTGCATAAACTTTAAGTATGGTTTATTTTAGGCCATACATTGCTATGTATGAAATATAGATACGATATCGAAATGTTATGTAAAACTGAAAGCCGAACGATATCTCATTTCGTTTTCGAGTTATTGGTTTCTGTATCCGGCAGACAGTCGTGCGCGGCATGTCAGTTTCTGTCCCTGCACATCGGGAATCATGTGGTCATAACAATAGTTATATTTCATAAATGTTTCAGATATTGAAACAAGGTTTCCGCTGGCCGACGCACAACACTGACACACGCGGCCGCATAGAGAAGAGAAACACTGGAACGCCACATCCAAGGTATCACCATCCACGAGTTCGTTCTCAATAATTAAACGGGCCACCTCATTATGCTCGTCTCCAGTCAAATGGGCGAAACAGCGACACGAGATACACACCGCCAGGCGTAATCAGACGCCGCCGCCCATGCAGCAGAAGGCTTCGCAAACGACACAGCTGCCGCTCTCCCAGCCAGAACAAACCAGTGAGGAAACCATTGTACAAAACTTTCAATAAAAGTTATGTTATGTAAAAATGCTGTTTCATTCTACCTCATACCCGAGCCAAGGAAGAACCCACCCTTCCCACATGTTCTTAAGAGAGAAAAAGTAATTTGTTTAGTGTTTTTCACCCTGACATAATGCTTTAGAATCAAATGCCATTTGCAGTAATGCTCATCCTGACAACTGACTAGCATCAAAAGAGGTTACCCAGTTACATTTGGTGTCAGAGAAAAAGCCCATGGCTCAATATGAGGTGTGAATGACAGTCACTAAAGGTCCACAGTTAGTATTGTTTAATGTGTGAAATGATAGAGGTTTGCATAGCAGTCGTAATATTTTATTTATTTAGAAGTATATTTTCTCTCATAATTTTAAGAGTTTGTCGAAAATATTTAAACATCCTTTCAATTCAGTGTAGTAAGTTTGTGTAACTAATAGTTTGTAAAATGATGACATGAAATCGTACAAAGTCAGAGTCAGCACCACAAGCGGTTTCTACTGAGGAAGCTATTCAGAGCTTAGTTAATCAAATAGCACAGCTTAAAAATGTAAATAATGCATTATTTAAACAGTTGTGTGAGGTTAGGCAAACCGGTTAAATCCCTCCCGCCCTAAATTCCTCAGCAGCAGCCTTAGTAACTCCTTTTTCAGGTAAACCTGGCGAGGACATAACAGTCTTTTGTGATTTAGTAGCAGCTGCAAACTTAGGATCGTGGTCAGATGAACTGCTCTTACAAATGACAAAGTTAAGATTGATAGGAGAGGCTAGAGCACACGTATTATACCATGAAGAATTACGGAATGCTCCAACATTTGAGGAATTGAAGAAAGGATTACTTAAACGTTTTCAAAAACAGAACAGCTGTAGATTTTATAGGAAAAAATTAAACACTATCACTCAGAGGCAAAACGAGTCGTTAGAAGGCTTTGTAGATAAGATTAGAAAAGTTAATATTAACACCTATCAGTTGACAACTAGTGAAGAAGCAAATAAAGTTATTTGACAAGAGGCAGAAGATAGAGCTCTGGATACATTTTTACATGGGTTACCTCCTGAAACGTCCCGTCGTGTCAGGGCAGAGTTTCCTAAAAATTTAGCGGAAGCTGTATCTGTGGCGAAGGCTTTCGAAGAAGTAGACATTGCCACCAGATACAAGGAGAAGCGAAATGTATTTTCAGCAGGAGTACGATGTTTTCGGTGCGATCGGCAGGGATATATAGCAAACAACTGCAGACAATCTCAATGCACTAATTGTCAAAGAATAGGTCACACATTCAAGGAATGCAGGTCTAAGAAAGTTTTGGAAATAGAAATCAGTTAAACTCAAACAGGAATGTCGGAGCCGCCGCCAGGCGTTCCCAATAAAATTTCATGCCAATAAGGCGAATGTGAAGGCGGAATGCTGGTTATCTGCTAACATACAGGATAAAGAGGCAAGGATACTGCAGGATACAGACGCAAACGTATCAATAGTGAGTTATGAATGCATTGGAGAAAAGAAATATGACCCTTCAAGGTACAGATTGAGTGGGGTAGCAGGAGGTACAGTGACGTCATTAGGGTGTACATTATTGATTTTCAAAATTCAAGGTGTACAATTTCAAGAAGATGTAGGAGTAGGTAACAAAGGTAACTGACGGGTACGAGGCGATCTTAGGGCTGGATTTCCTGAATAAATATCACCCTAAAATCGACCTCAGACAGAAAACTGTAGAATTTAGCGGAATAGTGTTTCAGCTAGGTGACACCACTGCAAAGGGCCCGCTGCCGCAAGATTTCCCCAACCGGAAGGCGAAAACAACTACACTGCGTGCAACGTCCTTGAAGGTCGATTCGCGGGATAGGATAGCATTTGGCTCAGGAAAACTTTTCTGGATGACCGTTGACCCCGAGGTACCTACAGATACAATGTGTCTAATAGAGCCATTACCGGAAAATGAGGAATTAGATGTATCACATTGTTTTGTACGTAGAAGTGTTGTACAGGTTCAAGACGTTGAAGGAGGAAGAAAAGTACCGGTACATATTGACAATTTCGGAGAGGAGGACAAAGAGTTGCATAAGGAAATATTAGTAGCTACAGTCAGTACTTTTGAAGAAGAAGATTTCATTTGGTCAGATATTACTGATGGTCAGAAACCAGACGCCTATAAAACCGCATTATGCCAGAAGATTGAGCATTTGAAAGTAAATGATAGAGACACGATAAATAAAATGGAAATGTCGTGTGGCTAGGGCCTCCCGTCGGGTAGACCGTTCGCCTGGTGCAGGTCTTTCGATTTGACTCCACTTCGGCGACCTGCGCGTCGATGGGGATGAAATGATGATGATTAGGACAACACAATACCCAGTCCCTGAGCGGAGAAAATTTCCGACCCAGCCGGGAATCGAACCCGGGCCCTTAGGATTGACACTCTATCACGCTGACCACTCAGCTACCAGGGCGGACCGAGAGACGTGATAGAAGCAGTTTTAGTTGAGTTCCAAGATTTATTTACTGCAGAAGGTCCACTGCCAGCAACAGATATCACACAGCATAGGATCCCAACAGGAAATACCCCCCAGTTTATAGGACGCCTTATAGAGTTCCGCATCACTTAGAGCCAGTACTGGATGAATTTTTCAGAACAGCATCTGAAAAATGGAATTATAGAATATTCTGATTCGCCTTATAATTCAAATATTGTAATTATTCCAAAGAAGTCTCCCGACGGTACGAAACGATATAGATTTTGTTGTGATTACAGAAACCTTCACAATCAAACTATCTCAGATGTTTATCCTCTTCCAAACATTACAGATATCATCGACAGTTTGAGTAACTGTAAATACTTTTCAACAATCGATTACGTAGTGCATATCATCAATTGGAAGTTGCACCTGAAGATAGGCATAAAACAGCATTTTCTACCCCTGGAGGCCACTGGCAATTTAAAAGACTGCCTTTTAGAAAAACGCACCAACAACTTTTCAAAGACTACTCGATGGAGTATTGCGAGGACTCAAAACTCAGCAATGTTGTGTATATCTAGACGATATTATTGTATTCTCCAAAGACATTAATGAATATGCTGTGCGCCTGCGTAACGTTTTTCAGAGACTTAGAATAGCTAAATTAACATTAAATATGGGAAAATGTAGTTTTCCATTGACAGAGGTTACATACATAGGGCATGTCATGAGTGAAAAAGGAATCAAAACATCCTCGATTAATTTCAGCCGTTAAGGACTACCCAACACCACAACGCGTTAAGGAAGTACAAGGTTTCATTGGTCTCACATCGTATTACCGAAAATATGTTCAAAATTTTGCTGAAATTGACCGACCCTTAACCCAATTATTGAAGAATGTGCAAAATTTCATTGGTCTGAAGACTGTGGATCAGCATTTCAAACCCTTAAAGATAAGTTAACACACAGTCCAGTATTAGCCTACCCAGATTATAACAAAGAATTTATTTTATCCTGTGAGGCAAGTGGTCATTCAGTAGGAGTTGTTTTGAGTCAGAATATTAATGGCGCGGAACACCCCATAGCCTGCGCTCGAGACAACTAACAACAACAGAAAGAAATGATTCCACAACGGAGAAAGAATTGTTAAGTGTTATTTATGGCATCAAACACTTTAAATGCTACTTGTATGGTAGGAAATTCAAGGTTATTACAGACCAAACATCTTTTAAATGGTTGCTTAGGTTAAAGGATCCATCTGGTCGTCTGACCCGTTGGGCCCTACGTCTTTCCGAAATGGATTTCGAAGTTATCCATAAACCAGGCAAAAACACAGGAATGCAGATTGCCTAAGTCGGAAAATAACACTTTTGGAAAAAAATGGTGCAAATGGCTCTGAGCACTATGGGGCTTAACAGCTGAGGTCATCAGTCCCCTTGAACTTAGAACTACTTAAACCTAACTAACCTAAGGACATCACACACATCCATCCCTGAGGCAGGATTCGAACCTGCGACCGTAGCGGTCGCGCGGTTCCAGACTGTAGGGCCTAGAACCGCTCGGCCACTCCGGCCGGCTGCACTTTTGGAAGCAACAGGCCGAGATACTGAGGACTGGAGAAAGGCACAAGATGAGGATACAGAATGAAAAAAATACGCAACTCAAAAACAATTTTGCTTTGAAGATGGTGTATTATGTCGTAGAACAAAACTTGGACCGCGAATTGTTGTTCCCCCAAACCTTAGACAAGAAATAATGGCAGAGGCCCACGATTATATCCTGGCAGGACACGGTGGACAGTTGACAACCGAAAGACGCGTAGCAGCGCGATTTTGTTGGCAAACCAGAAAGCAGGATGTTGCGCAGTACGTTCGTAATTGCATTGCGTGCGCACAACGAGCTGAACTTTCTCGTATATAAATACCATTACAGAGGCTCACCGAGGCTTCATGGCCATTTCAGATCTGCGGAGTAGATATCTACACACCATTTCATAAAACACCTGCTGGTAATAGGTATGTTCTTACGATTATGGATCACTTTCCACGCTATCTAGCTATGGTGAGTCTCCCAGATCAGCAAGCAAATACAGTTGGCCAAGCTTTAGTTAACAACTGGATACTTAAATCTGGCTTACCTGAAGCTATTATCACAGATCAGGGATCTAATTTTATGTCTGAATTAATGAAACAGCTATATCCACAACCCCGTTACACCCTCAGTGCAACGGACGCACAGAAATAGTTCATCGGACAATTGGCAAGATGCTTAGTTATTATATTAACGAACAACATTCTAATTTGGATACGTATTTACCAATAATCGTGTTGGTATACAACGCCAAAACGCATGAAGCAACTGGCATGTCACCTTATTAAGTGGTCTATGGGAGAAAAATGCTGTCCCCTTTTGATGTAATCTGGCAGAATAACGGAAAAGTCGGAGAAACAGTAAAAGATTTCTGTCGAATGATGAAGGATGTATGGAAAAACTTTCAAAAATGTAATACAAAGGCTTTGGAACGACAGGAAAGATTAGGTAATGCCCAAGCTAAATATCCAAATTACAAAATCGGTCAGTGGGTGATGCTGTCAACCCTATACATTGCGAAAGGGAAAACGAAGAAATTAGTAACAAACTACAGAGGTCTTTACCAAATTATTGAGATCACGTCACCAGTCAACGTTAAACTGCAACTGCCCACCCGAGCAACTATTGTCTATGCAAGTCATTTAAAACCTTTTAAGGTCCCTCCGGATGTAATTCCTTCAACAATAGTGTCTGCTTTCTGAAGGGTGGAGGAAGTGCCCAAAAAGGAAAAAGAGTGGCCACATCAGCACAACATACAGGCATGGCACCATACAATCTTCGACCAAGTGTGCGAATGTCCTAGTTGAATCATAGTAGACTGTGGATAGTATACAAATGTAAATAATTAATAAATGATAATGATTTATTTTTTTAAGAAAAAAGTTAAAAAGTGAACACAAAACTAAAATTATAACGCTAGAAACGGGTATATCTGGAACCTATGTGTTGGTGTTTCTGCTTTGTACAGTTTTGCTTTATTTAAGACGAAAAAATAAGCCAAATAATAATATACCACTTCATCAAATCCCTGTTAACTGGATACCACACCCTTAACTGGTGTACTTCAGTGGCTACTTTTGAGCATTAGTGTATTAATTTTGTTTATTGCACTTCAGTCTTTATTAAACAGTCTCATGTTAAAATAAACAATACTGTAGAATAGATATTCTTGCATTAATATAGGGTAGATTAAACAGGTGTTGCTATGTAATTTTCTATGTGAAAAATTTATTTTTGTTTATTCATTGTTATCAAGATTTGTTACACTTATTGTAACGATTTATGTGTGAACTATGTGATTCACGAGCGTACAGTGCTTTGGGAAATTGATAAAGTATTTTCAACATACTTAATGTGAAGCGTGTGTAATCGACGAAGTCGAGAGTTTTCATTGCTTGTCTTAGTGCTTTTGCCGTATGAAGAGTGGAGGAATGTCGAGTGGTAAATTCGAGGGCGAATTTCTCCGAAGAATGGAGGAATGTTGAGTGGTACTTAAGATAGGTAAATAAATTAGTAAAATCAATGTGAAGTGAAGAAGAAATTAGAAAATAAATGAAAAACTAAGTTTAATTTAGAAGAGTTACACACTGGCAAACAGCGGGCAGAGCAGCAGTGGCAACGGCCGGCGCTTGAAAGTCAGCACGTTCACGAGAAGCCATCGCCCTCCCCACATAAGAGGAAGCTGTAGATTCAGCCGTCAGGGCATCCCCTGACTGGGTCACATGTTTCTCAATTGTCACATGTGATCAAAGGCTCTCGCCTACATTCCGAGAGCCAATGACCAACGTTAAGAAGATTCTTCGAGAAACTTTTCAACGTGACAGAAGTGGCAATGACAGTGAAGTCGTTCACCCCCAGTGAACTGAAGTAAATAAATACGCGAGACACAGTGGGCCCGACAGTAGTTTCTCAGTTCAGTTTCGGTTCGAGTTCAGTTCCAGTACAGTTCAGTCGGTGCGGAAGTCCATCATGCAGGAAGAGACTACATCTGCACAGAAGCACCAAGTCTGCTGCTGTAATGGAACAGCAAGCAGCAGCCTTGCCGCCAGAAGACAGAAATTAGAAGGTATTTGATTTTTACATACCCAGGTGTCTCATGAGGACGGGAAGGAGACGGCCTCACATCAGCAGTCACCTGTGAGCTGGTGATGAAGATCTGACAGCCGAAGACTGGCAAGCTGGAGTCTGTTGCTCGAGTCTGGGACATTGGCCTTCCCCCACCGCGCCGCTCTGCTGGCCGATGCACAACACTGACACACACAGCCGCATAGAGAGGAGAAACACTGGAACGCCACATCCAAGGTATCACCATCCAATTCACGAGTTCTTTCTCAATAATTAAACGGGCCACCTCATGATGCATGTCTCCAGTCAACTGGGGAATCAGCGACACGAGATATACACTGCCAGGCGTAATCACACACCGCCGACCACGCAGCAGAAGGCTTCGCAAACGACACAGCTGCCGCTCTCCCAGCCAGAACAATCCAGTAAGGAAACCATTGTACAAAACTTTCAATAAAAGTTATGTTATGTAAAAATGCTGTTTCATTCTACCTCATACCTGAGCCAAGGAAGAACCCACCCTGCCCACATGTTGTTAAGAGAGAAAAAGTAATTTATTTAGTGTTTTTCACCCTGACATAATGCTTTAGAATCAAATGCCCTTTGCAGTAATGCTCATCCTGACAGTTGACTAGCATCAAAAGAGGTTACCCAATTACAGTATGCAGGCATAATGACAAAGAGAAACTACAAAAATCCTAATTCTGAATGACCGTCCAGGAATATGAACCGCTGTTCTCCCAAATCTGAGTCCAGTGTTTTACTACTGCACCACTTTGCTCCTTTTTGTGAAATTTTATCTCTTCTTTTTAGTGTTCGGCCATATGTTGGTTTGCAGCAGTACACCATTCCACTCTTTTGTCTGCCTTACTCCTCATTTCTGCGTACTAAATGCACCCCACATTACTCACGGTCTGCTGCACGTGTGAAATCTTAGGTCGCCCTCAATAGCTCCTCCTGCTATTGTTCCAGAGATGTTATTGTGTTTAAAAATGGGTCCCACTAGCTTGTCTCTTCTTCTTTGGAAGTGTCTCCACAAAGGGTCTTGTTATTTGTACACTTCTCAGGACCTTATCATTGGTAATTCAACGTCTGCATTTGATCTTCATCATACTTCTGTAACACAGAGTCTCCAGGGCTTCATTATTTCTCTCCTTCTCTCATCCAAGGTTCACACTCATTATAAGGCCGCACTCCAAACAAATTCTATTGTGATCCTTTTCCTTGTTTGCAGAAATTTTCCTACTAGCAAGCAAGTGCTTTCTCAGATTAAATGTAATTTTGGCCTGTCGTATTCTGCTCACAATTTTGTTGTGGCTTGTACCATCCTTTGTGATTCTGCTTCCCAAATAGGTAACTTTCTCAATCACTTCTCACTCCTCTCTTCCACTTCTCATTCTTAACCGTTCATATTCGTTTTCAGTACTGTGTATTGTCACTTCAGTCCTTTCCACTTTACTTCCATTTATTTATTCTCATTCCACATTATCTTCATTAAATTATTTTGTGTTTCCCTTCATTAACTTCTATTACTCTCAGACGATAAACAATTCCATTTCTGTACTTACCATTTATTTTTAAATGCATTAGGTGTAACTGTATTACAATACGATAATTGCTTATATGTTTCAAGTCTATATTAGCAGATTTTATATGCAAGGCTTAGATTTCATTCGTCATATCGAATACCTGAAATGTGGGAACACAGGGCAAGATACTACCTTAAGCAAGTTTATTGTTGTGCTAGAATACTAACATAAATGGTAGCCTCTGTTTTACGGACATAATGTTTCACTTTAGTTTCGCGCTCATCTCTAACAAGAGACTGAGAGAAATGTGTGTAGTTAATATGACGGCTTGCAAGCAACTAGGAATTGGAAGCCACAAGACGTAGGACGAGGTTACAGAAAAGCCATCACGCTCTAACAAGACGGTTTTCAAATACCAAATGAAGGTCATTCTTACTTTAGATACTATACTGTATTACACATTTACTTATACAGTACGTCATGTCTTGTGGATTTTATTGGTATCAAACTATGAGAAAAAATCGGTTCACGAACAAGGAAGTTTAAAATGATGGATAGCTACCACTGCAGGCCATACACATTCAGTAAGTAAGAACTACGGTAAAAGGCATTCTCAGATATAATTGACAATGCAGTTCATCTTAGTTGGCAGTAATGGACGTAATATAACAGTGTTACTGTGTTCGGCCCCGGTGAACAACCCCCCCCCCCCCCTTTCCCGCCTCACAGACGACTGTAGCCCCTATGTTTGCGTGGTAGAGTAATGGAGGTGTACGCATACGTGGAGAACTTGTTTGCTCAGCAATCGCCGACATGGTGTAGCTGAGGTAGAATAAGGAGGACCAGTCCGCATTCGCCGAGGCAGATGGAAAACCGCCTAAAAACCATCCACAGACTGGCCGACACGAGTCCGCCGGGCGGATGCGTGCCGGGGACCAAGCGCTCCTTCTCAGTCCGGAAAGCCGTCCGTTAGACCGCACGGCTAACCGGGCGGGCTTTCTCGTTATTACTGGCGTAAGTTTGTGCACGTCTACGTTATGGGTAAGACTGCACAACCCTGTATCCCATAATAATCCAACTGTTGGATGGTCTGCTCGGCTCGAAACAGCTTTTGTTGGTGTCCCTTTGTTGCCGTAGTTTTTGTCCTGGAGATGAGTGCTGTGAATTATGGTAACAGTAATTTTACGGTGTTTTCGTATAAATTTCTGTGCTGCATGAATATATTGTAGCTGAGGCAATAATGAACTTACGAAGCTTAAATATATGGAGCTATGTTGGGTTGTATCGTTAATCTCGTGATACGCTAACGCATCGACTTTCCTACAAAGAGTTTCCATGTGTGCAAAGAAGCTGTAGCCGTTTAACGATTTCATGTACAACCTTCGGATCGAACAGAGAACTGGTCTCGGATGTGTGTAGGGCTTTAACGATTAGCAAACGATTATCTTCTTTGATAATTCTTCGCCGGAAATGGAAGAAGATAAATTTGGTATTCATCGAGAATTTAACGTGGATGAATCTAGTAGAACAAGTCGATATCATCTTCATCATCATCATTAGTGTTCTGCCAAAAGGCAGGTTTTCACATGGTCGTTCTCCTGCCTGTCCAGTCTTCTGCCATCCTCTTCAGGTCCGCATAATTTCCTCTTCCCGTTACGTCTTCTATAATCTTGTATCTCCTCCTTCCCGTCAGTCTTCTCCCACAAACCAGTCCTTCCAAAGCATCTGCTAGCAAGCAGTCCCTTCTCAATGCATGTCCCAATCAGTTCTTTTTCCTTTCTCTTACGACCTTCAGCAGAAGTCTTTTCTCACCAACACTTTCCAATACTCTTTCATTACTCACTCTTTCCATCCAGCTTATCCTCTCCATTCTCCTCCACATCCACATCTCAAATGAATCTAACCTTTTTTCATCCTCTCGTCTCAGCGTCCATGTTTCTACGCCATACAGTGCCACACTCCAGACAAAACATTTGCCAAGCCTTTTCCTTAGACCTCTATCTAATTTGTCACCTAACAATCTCCTCTTCCTGTTGAATGCCTCCTTCGCTATGGAAATTCGAGTTTTCACCTCCTGCTGACATCTCAAGTCTTCAGTTATTATGCTTCCAAGATATTTAAACTGCTCCTTACAAAAGTGTAAAAGTAGCTGTAACTTGTGGCAAGAAGCACCCAGATAAAAATACACCAGAAAAAGAGGTACGTTTGTGACCTGTATGGTAGGTTTATGATTTCTTCCAGGAATAATAATTCCTCGAATCCGATCAAGCAGTCACAAATGATGTATTCGAACACTGGATACATCAATACCTGTACCTCTCATTGTTACATTATTTTAACAAATATACATATATAAGCTTTATTCTGATGGGGGACGGAACTCGTAGTAGGGCATGGACGGGAAGGAAAGGTAGTTGGACAACATGGGCTGGGGTAGATGACTGAAAATGGAAGCCGCCTGGTAGAATTTTGTGCAGGGCACAAGTTAATCATTGCTAATACATAGTTTAAAACTCATGAAAGAAGATCGCATACGTTGAACACACTTGCACAAAATACAATGTTTCAGATAGACTACATAATCCTAATAGATTTCGAAACCAGATTTTAAACTTCAAACCAACTCCACGGGCACTGTAACACTTCCTTTAAATCGTCACGTGAACAACTAAATGGCTGATATAGAAACAAATGACCATGATATAGAAGAGCAGCTGGAATCGCTCAACAAGATGGAAGGCCAAGGGACCTGAAGGGATATGATTATACTCACAGTATGCGAAGTGTTCCTGGCGACTAAATAAAAATTTAAAAAAGTAAACTCGTTCCCATTTTGAACTTGTATAATTATGGAACATGTTTGATGCACTCGTGTTATGACGTTTTTGGAAACCGAATATGTGCTTTGTAGGAATCGACAGGGGTTCCGACAACAACGACCTTTTGCAACCCAACTCGCTCTGTTCGTCCACGAGACCCCGGCGGTAGGTACCGGAGCCCAGATAGATAAAGTGTTCCTTGACCTCGTAATGCATTCAGTAAAGTTCGGAACTGACACCTAATGAACAAAATACGGGTGAACAGAATAACAGACCAACTGTGTAGCTGGACTGAAGAGTTTCCAGCAACAGAACGCAGTATGTCATTCCCAAATGTGAGAAGCCCTCGGACGTAATACTGATATCGAGCGTATTCAAAGGGAGAGTTATAGGCTCATTAGTTTTAGTTTACACACACATATATATATAACCTCTGAAGTTTCATGAGGCTTTTCACAGATAATACTGTTGTGTGCAGAGAAGTTGCAACGCTAGAAAGTTGTGGCGAAATTCAGGAACACCTGCAGACGATCGACGCTCGGTGCAGGGAATGGCAATTGATCCTCAACACTGATAAATTTAACGTACTGCCTACACATAGATAGAAAGACCCATTATTATATGATTACGCGATTGCAGAAAAATCAGTGGAAGCATTTAGTTGTATGAAATATTTAGCTGTATGCCTACGAGGCGATTTAAACTGGAACGACCACATAAAGCTAATTACAAAAAATACTCTTGCCAGACTGAGATTCATTGGAAGAACCCCTAGGAAATGTTGACCATATACAGAGGAGGTATCTTACAAAGCTCTCGTTCGACCAATATTTAACATTGCTCATCAGCATGGGGTCCTTACTAGATACGATTAATAGAGGGAATAGAGAAGATCCAAATAATAACAGCGCGTTTCGTTACAGTTTTATTCAGTAAGCACGAAAGCTACACATAGGTGATCAACCAATTCCAGTAGCAGACGCTGCAAGAGAGGCGTTTTGCCTCACACTGTGATTTAGTGTTGAAGTTCCGAGAGCGTTCGTACCTAGAAGAGTCAACAAATATAATGCTTCTATAATGATTCTGATAATGCTTCTCCCTTCGTACATCAAAATAGAATCAGAGAGATGCGAGACCACACGGAGGCTTACCGGCAATCGTTCTTCCTGCAAACTATTAGCAACTGGAACAGGAAACGGGGGAAGTGATACTGGTACACAATATATTCTCCGCCACACGTTGGAAGATGAGCTGCGGGTAGAGATGTAGATGTATATGTTGACTCAGTCGATAATTTATTAGTTATGAACTGTAGATTAAAACTGAGAAAGTTCAGGAATGTGGGACATTAAAGAGGCGGGATCCGAATAAGCTGAAAGAACCAAAGGCTGTCGAGAGTTTTAAAGGGAGCATTAGGTGATTAACTGAAACAGGATACGTATCGCAACAGAAGACAAAAGTATAGTCTTGAGAATGAAATAGTGAAGGCACCGCAGGATCAAATAGGCAAAAAGGCAACGTCTGATATAAATCCTTAGACAACGCACGTGATATTAAATTTAACTGACGAGAGGACAAAATATAAAAATCCGGCAGTGAAGCTGCAAAAAGAGAATAAAGATGGCTGAGAAATATCTATCAGATTGAAAGGAACTGAAAAGTGGCATAGAAGGAAGGGTTAGACGAGAAATGTGATGCTCGAGAAGTCTTTATGGGAAAGATAGTTGTAGCCTTCAGGAAAGTTAGAGAGACCTTTGTAGAGGAAAGAGAAACACCCACATGAATGATAGGAAACCTGTAGTAAGCGAAAACAAGGAAAGGCTGATAATAGGCGTACATAGGACTCAAGACTGCATTTGTGGTTGAGAGAGGAGTAAGACAGGGTTGAGTCTCTATTTGACATTATTCAATCTTTACGATAAGCAAGTAGTGTGGGAACCCAAGCAGATATCTGGTAAGGTAATTAAATTTCAGGGAGACTGAATAAAAAGTTTGCTGTTTGCTGATGACATTCTGTCATAGAGAGAATGGAATGGATAGTGTCTTGAAACGAGGTTATAAGAGGAATATCAACAGAAGTGAAACGAAAGTAATGGAATAAGGTTCAAATGTGTGTGAAGTTTGTGGGACTTAACTGCTAAGGTCATCAGTCCCTAAGCTTGCACACTACTTAACCTAAATTATCCTAAGGACAAACACACACACCCATGCTCGAAGGAGGACTCGAACCTCCGCCGGCACCAGCCGCACAGTCGTTGACTGCAGCTCCCAAGACCGCTCGGCTAATCCCACGCGGGAATGGTCGAACTGAATCAGGTGATGCTGTCAGAAGTAGATTAGGAAATGAGATACAGTAAACGACGAGTTTTGCTATTTGGGTGGCAAAATAAATGGTGCAGCCCGAAGTGGAGGGGAAGTAAAATTCCGGCTGGTAATTGTAAGAAGAGGTTTTCAGAAGAAGAGAAATCTGTAAACATCGAATATAAACATTTTTTCTAAAGCTATTAGTGTGAATGTGACGTTGTAATGTACCGAAAGGTGGGCGATAAGAAGTTCAGACAAGAAGACAATTCCAGAGGAATGTACTGCTGCAGAAGAATGCTGAGAATATTGAATATTAGACGGGTAGATTGAGTAACTAATGAGAAAATACTGAATCGAGTTGGAAGAAAAGAAGAGAGAGAGAGGGAGAGAGAAGAAAATTGTGGCTCCATTTGAGTAAAAGGAGAGATCAGTTGGCAGGACACATCCTGTGTGATGAAGGAATCGTCAGTTTGGTAATGGAAGTAAACGTGCTTGCAGTGTGAGGAAGGTTATGGGGAGGGGGGAGCGAGCGGTAAAATTTGTATACGCAGACCAGTTTAGGGAGCAGGCTCTGACGCACGTAGGTTACTGTAGTTATGGATGTAGAAACGCGTCGACAGATGAATCGGCCAAGTCTTCGGACTAAACCCCACAACAGCAAAAACAACCCAATCAAGTGCAGAAAATACAGTTTTGTTAATTTGGACAGATACATCTGAGTCTGAAAGCAATCTTCTTTTTTTTTTTTCTTTCTGCAGGGAGCACGGCTTTCACGTGCTTACCATTCCTTCACACAGCATTCACAGAACGCAGCTACTGGATCGATGATTTTTTTTCAAGCTATTACTTGTTATTGACAAAAAAGCAATCAGTAGCTAATTAACCACACTGAACGTTTAATTATGCAACAAATCATTGATGCATAGTTCGGAGCTTCCATAATGATGAAGGTATCTCAGTTATGCGGGATTTACTCAGCTGATCGTCGTGGATTCAGCCATCGACTGATGCATCCACAGTTACAGCTGTGCCTTTCCTTGGAAGAAAAGATAGAGGTACATTGATAAATAGAAAAGATCGAGTAGGAAACATCAGAAAGGGACACAATTCAAAAACAATTAAAGGTATAAGAATTAAGGTAAGCAAAGCAAAACCAAATTACGGTGGCTGAAAGTCTACAAGCTTCTCATTGTCTTGACTCTTAAGGAAAGTACAATAATTTGCCAACAAAAGGTTCTGCACAAGTTATTTGTGATGTATTTTAAACAGCATTGTCTCTGATTGTGATACCTAAGCATATTTTTGCATTGTTTTACTCTATCTTATTAGCAATAACATTTTGTGTTAAGAGTAGCTATTTATATTGGAAAAAAAGTTATTTCATACACACCTACATTCGAAGTTAAAAGAAGAAGAATGATGTTTTCTCATTTTAACAACAACCAGCAAATTTACGCCACTAGAAACGCTCTCTTATCGCTCTGTCGGGTCCTGTGCATTTGCATTACAATGCAAATTTTGCGTATCCCTTACGGATTCTGTCAAGGAATAGCCCAATGTAGACGAAATGCCAGTAATATATCATCATTCATAAAGTTTTCCTTTAGGATATCGCCAGCTAAATCCTTAGTGCGCAGTCTTAAGCCACTTCTAATCTACAATTTCACACTGTCACATTTATCTGTTTACGTATTTCACAATAGATAGTTCAGCCATTTACCAATCTCTTCTCGAGGAAGTATTTAGAGTGTCAAACAAGTTTTTCATTAAATTGGCCTTAACGCAGATGAGTTCTTCATTATCATGAAAATGGTTGTATTCCATATAACAGCATCTCGCTAAAGTACTAAACTTTAAAAGAAAATAGATTTACCTAATATTTTGTATTCTCTCCCTTTAACTTCATGAGCGTTCTCCTGTGTTTCATTGCAAATAAAACCGACTTCAAGTTCTTTTGTTTTATCACCCGCATTAAAAGCAGAGGAAACGACATTCTGGTCTAGACGCACATAAAAACTTAATGCTATACGGAAAATAATTTTAGACCAGTGAGCTGCTGTGTAAAATGGCTAGTACAAATGGAAGTGCCCCGTTACACGCCGATGTAGGTATTATCGTAATTCTTATTACGCATAAATAATAGATGATTTCACTCCAACTTTGTTGTAGCGGAATCTATGTTTAAGGTGCGAAAGCAAAGAAGGATGCGGCCGTTTTAACACTCCTCGCCCACTCGGTATATTTCGAACGTGTTTTTAGTGGCTGTTAAATTTAATTAATGCCATCGGAAATTGCCTGTGAAGGGTTGAGAAGTTCCGTAGAGGTGAACAATGGAAGGTTAATAAACGTGAAAATGTGCCTATTACCACTTGCAAGCCTTTGTTTGCATCTAGTACTGCTGGTCGCAGCATTGTTCTTTGAAATTTAATTACAATGCCTTATTCAGCACTCATACTCATCATGGTCTTTACTAATAATTTTTACTGCGTTGATAATCACTCTGGAATATTCTTCATAAAATTAGTCAATCTTAAACACCGTCTAGGACAATTGTCATTTGTAATCCTGTAGGTGTGGTTGTAAATTTAAACACTTGAGCCACTTTGATCCTACGTATTTTGATTCACAAATTCTTATTATCTATCTTTGAATTCTCTAAGGAACGTTTTTCTATTTATCGCACTTCCACTTCTTACGTTCTGTTACATTTATCTGATTTGTAATATTCCCCACTACTCAATATAGGTTCGTTTCACTCAAGATTATCCCCATCTTCCCCCTCGGCACGCTGCTGCACTAGACTCGTGGCTCCTGTTCACTGTGACTGCAAGTCCACACGCGCTCAGACTAAAACTTTTACATTTTCGAGACGACAATGCCCAGCGAATGTCCACCTCCCTAGTAAAATGGCACCCTAGTCCATAAGAAACTCTTAAATCACACAGTACGCAAAATTATAGTGCACGGTGAGGTGCAGTTCATCTAAATATTCTATTTCTTTAGAGAAAATAATGTCTCAGGCATATAAACTTCGTTTCATGAGCTTGCTGCATTCCTATGAGTGCAAAACCACTGAAAGGGAATCAAGGGAAAGTCGGGTAGTATTCACCACGTAAGCTTTTTCGAAATTATATTTTCTGAAAGCTGTTCTGGAATATTCTAGACACTAAACAATTATGTACTACATTGCTTCGTAGAATTATTCAATAAGAATATTCGTTCGATAAGCTCTTTTTTTTACCCATAGGTCTTTTAAATTTTTGAAAGACAGTGTGGGACATAGACTTCTAGTGTGTAAAAAAGTCGTATTTTGTTGCAAGAAATTTTAATTGACCGTTGGTCCGTAAATAGGTATAAACTTGGGCTTCTACAACCTCACCTAATCAAAGAATCTGTGAACTTCTTCCTTGCTGCTGATGGCAAACTGATAGATTCAGGTGTTCTTAACGCTAAGTTTCCATGTATTTTCATAATACTACAGTAAAAATCTCTAACCGTTCTCAATTTTGTCTTACTGAAGCATTGCTTTATTTTAAGTTACTCCACACATTTTACACTAGATTTAAGAGCTTATCTATTCTCAAAGTAAAACTTAATAATTTTTTAACATTATCGCAAAACACTGTTTTCTTGTCATCACTGACTGTTCTTGGGAAACCTTATTATTGCCTAAAAGAGGTTTCATGGCTGCCTCTTCGTATTCACGTAAAACTTCATCCATCGCGTAATGTACTCCTGGGAACTCAGTATTTATCACCCGCTTCTCTGGCTGTCATTTCAAGAAGTCTCATTCTCCTCTGTTTCTTCCTTTGTGTCATGTTCAAACCATTTATGACATGACATCGCCATCCCTGTCTGTTAAAGGACAAAGAAACGCAAATACTTTAGTTTTACTTTTAACAATACAATAACTCTGAGATGTCGTCGAGCGCATCGGATGTATGTGCGACAGGTATTCTCTAGTACCTGATTTTATATTGCCGCATTACTACGTGACATTTATCTCGAAGATGTATAAGATGGTTTTTGTCCTTTTTCAATACGCTTGTATGATAACGGTAAAACCAGCCTGCAATTCCACTGCAGTAGAGTGCACAGTATCAGCGATCGTGAACAGCACAAGGGTTCACTGTTCACTTTGTCGACATGCCCCAAACAGTCATTTTAAGTTTACATTGTCGACGCATTGTCATATTACAGAAAGGTTTGTCTGTACTGGGAGTTCTTGACCTAATTAGCAAACCACGACCACGTCATCGGATTTTAAACTCTCAGAACATGAATGATCTGCCTCAAAGTGACTGCTCACAACGACCAGCACCAGGTAGTGAAGACGATATCTACAAATTGTGGTTCCTAGCCGCCCTGAGGAGAAAGAAATAATGCTTTGTCCTGACTTTTTGGAGGTAACTGAGAGAGCTAGTCCTACCTACGTCGTAAGTCACAGTCTCCCCAAGTTTTCAATTTGTACACTGAAGCGCCAAAGAAACTGGTATAGGCATGCATATTCAAATATAGAGATATGTAAACAGGTAGAATACGGTACTTCGGTCGGCAACGGCTATTTAAAAGTGTCTCGCCCAGTTGTTAGATCGGTTACTACTACTACAGTGGCACATTCTCAAGATTTAAGTGAGTTTCAGCATGGTGTTATAGTCGGCGCACGAGCAATGGGACACAGCATCTCTGAGGTAGCGTTGAAGTAGGGATTCTCCTGTACGACCATTTCACAAGTGTACCGTGAATACCAGGAATCCGGTAAAACACGAAATCTCCGACATCGCTGCTGTTGGATAAAGATCCTGCAAGAACGGGACCAACGAAGACTGAAGAGAATCGTTCAACGAGATAGAAGCGCAGCCCTTCCACAAATGGATGGAGATTTTATTGCTGGGCCATCAACGAGTGTCAGCGTGCGAAACATTCAGCAAAACGTCATCGGTATGGGCTTTCGGAGCCAAAGGCCCACTCGCGTACCCTTGATGATTGCACGACACAAAGGTTTACGCCTCGCCTGGGCCCGTCAACAACGACATTGGACTGTTGATAACTGGAAACATGTTTCCTGGTCGGACGAGTCTCGTTTGAAATTGTATCGAGCGGATGGACGTGTACTGGTATGGAAAGAATCTCATGAATCCATGGACCCTACATGTCAACAGGGGATTGTTCAAGCTGGTGAACGCTCTGTAATAATGTGGAGCGTGTGCATTTGGAGTGAAATGGGACCCCTGATACCTCTGAATACGGCTCTGACACGTGACGCGTACGTAAGCACCCACTCTGATCACCTGCATTCATTCATATCTGTTGTGCATTCGGACGGACTTGGGCAATTCCAGCAGGACAATGCGATACTCCACACGTCCAGAATTGCTACAGTGGCTCCAGGAACACTCTTCTAAGTTTAAACATTTCTGCTGGCTTCCAGAATCCACAGACATGACAACAATTGAGCGTATCTGGGATGCCTTGTAATGTGGTGCTCAGAAGAGATCTCCACCCTTTCGCACTCTTACGGATATATGGACAGCCCTACAGGACTGAGACATTAGCCGAGTCCATGCCACGTCGTGTTGCGACACTTCTGCGTGCTCACGGCAGCACCTCTTGAGTGTAGGTAGCCACAATGGGTAAAAGTACAACCTCCTCAGCACCGTGGTGAGCGAAGAACGTCGGAAAGTAAACATTTTAATCGGGTCTGCAGCAGCGGTGTGAGGTGGTCTTCATCGACGAATGAAGTCTGACTCCTGTTAATCATTGAAGATGAGTGCGGGTGCATTGCCCATTGCGGCTATCCGGTCACGGTCCCTTCCCGACCAAAGTTTCCAACTTATCCACACACTATCCACGTTGTGCTCCTGCCCCAGTCACTGATTACCTTAGCAGATTGGGCTTGTTTGTGCGTTTACGAAGGAGGCTATGTGCCGTTTTTGTTTAAAGCTGTTAGTAAATTACAATAAATTACAATTTTGAGTGAACCTGACCTGCACCTTATTAGGTCCTATCCGCAATCCTAATCACCTGTTCCGCCCAGCGGGTTTAGCGGGCGTTTCAAATAAAACTATCAACCTTTTGACAGACAATAAATTTTGTGTACTTCCTGTCCGATTTACAGCACCGCTCATTAATTTCGATAAACCGTGAATGTTATCTGATATTCCAAATATGATCACAAACGAAACTTTATTCCACAAAAAAAAGTTTAAATTATACACTTTTAAACACATACATGATCGAGTCACATTAGTGTAACCACCGCTTACGTTCGACATCAACGTGCAAAAACCATTCACAGACGGCAGGTGGCATTACTAGCAGTAGAGGTTATATAAAGGATAACGGGTAGAAACGGGAAACAATGCATTCGTTACCGTAACCCGGAACGGAGAGACCTGTCTGACACCCAGGGCTTGATCATTTTCTTTCGGGCCAAGGGTGGAAGCATCTCCGAAATGGATAAGTTTATAAGACTGTTCACGTGCCGCAGTGGTTAAAGTATACCATGTATGGTAACGTGACGCTATCCAAAACCAACGGCGAGGCAACTGAGGTGCAGCAAGAGCCATTGTCGACTGGGGTGAACGACAGCTGCGAAGGCGTGTGCTGTCCAGTAGATGTGCAACTGTTGAGCAACTGACCGGCGCCGGCCGGGGTGGCCAAGCGGTTAAAGGCGCTACAGTCTGGAACCGCGCGACCGCTACGGTCGCAGGTTCGAATCCTGCCGCGGGCATGGATGTGTGTGATGTCCTTAGGTTAGTTAGGTTTAAGTAGTTCTAAGTTCTAGGGGACTGATGACCTTAGAAGTTAAGTCCCATAGTGCTCAGAGCCATTTGAACCATTTTGAACTGACCAGCAAGGCGGACCAAGGGGCTACCAACAGAGCCTCCTCAACGACCGTTCAGCGAATGTTGCTGCGTACAAGCCTCCACAGCAAGATCCTGCTTCATGCACCAATGCTGACTGCTGTTCATCATCGACGAAACCTGGAATTTGCAGGCCAGTACCACACATGGATGTCCACTGCGTTGCTACAGGTGGTCTTTCGAGATGAATCACGTTTTTGCCCCATCAGACAGACGAACGTTGGCCTGTACGGCGTAAAATGTCTCAAAGCAAACACCCCGCAACAAACATGGGAGTGCATTAACTGGGTGATCTCGTCATTCTGGAAGGCACAAAGTCTGCATCTATCATTGGGGACAATGTCCACCTCCACATGCGGTCAGTTTACCCTCGCCACGAAGTCATCTACCAGCACAACAACGAAACGTGTCAGACAACTCGCAGTATACGTGCGTGGGTCGAAGAGCACCATGATGAATTTCCCATTGTCCCCTGACTACCAGACTTCCCGAATTTCAACTCAATCGAGGCTCTGCGGGCTGTCTGCGACATGGAACCTCAACCAAGAAACTAGCGCAGCTGTCCACGGCAATGGAGGCGGTATGGCTTCGCATTCCTGTCGCTACCTTCCAGAAACTCCTTAAGTGTCTTCCTCTACATCTCTCAGCGGTCCGCACTGCAGAAGTTGGTTATTCAAGCTTTTGACAGGTGGTCGCATTGATGTGACCAGATACTTCTTGTTATAAAAAGAGAAAAATTGTATATTTTTAAAAAATGGTTCAAACGGCTCTGAGCACTATGGGACTTAACATCTGAGGTCATCAGTCCCCTAGAACTTAGAACTACTTAAACCTACCTAACCTAAGGACATCACACACATCCATGCCCGAGGCAGGACTCGAACCCGCGACCGTAGCGGTCTCGCGGTTCCAGACTGAAGCGCCTAGAACCGCACGGCCACATCGGCCGGCTTTTAAAAGAGTAAACCGCCATTTCAGTGTGCACTATTATATTTATTTTTTGCATTATCCATATTTCGGCTAGGTAGTACAAAAGATAAATACACTGAAGATCCAAAGAAACTTGTACACCTTTCTAATATTGTGTAGGGCCTCCGCGAGCACGCAGAAGTGCCGCAACACGAGGTGGCGTGGACTCGACTAATGTCTTAAGTAGAGCCGGAGGGAACTGACACCAAGAATCCTGCAGGGCTGTCGATAAATCCATAAGAATACGAGGGGGTAGTGATTTCTTCTGAACAACACGTTGCAAGGCATCGTAGATGTGCCCAGTAATGTTCACATCTGGGGAGTTTGGTGGCCAGCGGAAATGTTCAAACTCGGAAGAGTGTTCCTGGAATCACTCTGTAGCAATTCTGCACTACTGGAATGTCCAAGTCAGTCGGAATGCGCAAAGGATGTGAAACGATGCAGATGATCACACAGGATGCTTACGTGCGTGTCACCTGTCAGAGTCCTATACAGACGTTTCAGGGATCCGATATAACTCCAACTGCACACGCATCACATCACTACAGAGCCTCCACCAGCTTGAACAATCCCCTGCTGACATGCAGGTTCCATGGATTCATAAGCTTGCCTCCATACCCGTACACGTCCATCCGCTCGATACAGTTTTAAACGAGACTCGTAGAACAAGGCAATATGTTTCCAGTATCGGTGTTGACGGGCCCAGGCGAGGCGTAGAGCTTTGTGTCGTACAGTCATCACGGTTAAACAGTGGGCCTTCGGCTCCGAAAGCCCATATCGATGGTGATTCGTTGAATCGTTCGCACGCTGACACTTGTTGATGGCCCAGCAGTGAGATCTGAAACAGTCTGAGGAAGGGTTGCACTCCTGTCACGTTGAAAGTTTCTCTTCAGTTTTCGTTGGTCCTGTTCTTGCAGGATGTTTTTCCGGCCGTAGCTATGTCGGAGGTTTGATGTTTTACCTGATTCATGATATTCACGGTACGCTCGTGAAATGGTCGTACGGGTAAATCCCCACTTCATCGCTACCTCGGAAATGTTGTGTCCAATCACTCGTGCGCCGACTGTAACACAACACTGTTGTGTCTAGACAAGACAGCCTAGACACAATGAGAGGAAGCCGAAAGGCACGCGGTAAGCTCACGCAGGATGGCGTGAGGTCTGAAACAGGATACGTAATGAATGCTGTACAGAAAAGTACGTAGCTTCTGGAATACGTAACTTTAATCCATCCTTGGTACATCGCTATTGACGATATAAGTGAGACTCCATAGATACATGCAATGTTACTAATGGCGCCTTGCTAGGTCGTAGCCATTGACTTAGCTGAAGGCTATTCTAACTATCTGCTCTGCAAATGAGCGAGGCTTCGTCAGTGTGCATCGGTAGATACGTCGTCCGTACAACTGGGGCGAGTGTTAGTAAGTCTCTCTAGACCTGCCGTGTGGTGGCGCTCGGTCTGCAATTACTGATAGTGGCGACACGCGGGTCCGACATGTACTAATGGACCGCGGCCGATTTAAAGCTACCACCTAGCAAGTGTGGTGTCTGGCGGTGACACCACAAACACCACGTTCAAACTGACTTCAATGTTAGAACGTGCCATTGTAACTGTAGTAACCGATCTAATACCTGCGCCAGACACTTGTAGTCTTATATAGCCCTTGCCGATCGCAGCGTCGTATTCTGACTGTTTACAAACCTCTGTTTTAGAATACGCATGCCTATACGAGTCTCTTCGGTGCTTCAGTGTATAACAGTACATAGTCAAGTGTCGGTTTATTCTTTTGAAACATATTGCATGACTGTGGCTAGTCGCCATCGAAAACTTTTGAAAAATTATATTTTACTTTCATCGAAATATCCTTCCTTCGATTTGATGACCGCCTCACCAACTTGAGGAATGCGGCAAATAAATTTTTGTACCTATTGCGAGTCTATATGATCCTACACAATGTTAACAATACAGAGATGTTCCTTTCTTGCTGTGTGAACTTTCCGGGTACATCACTTCATCCTACACAACATAAAGTGGATTAGAATCTGTGCTTTGAGACGGCTACACCATTAAGCCAACCCACATGATATTGTATGATACTGAAGTATGCGGTGGTAGCGCGTTGGTACATACACCTCTCTATTTTCACAATGTAGCCAACTCTGTCTCCTGTAAAACAACCCGAAACCGTAACAGAACACCAACCGTGTTTAACTGTATGAAGAATGCACTGCTGAGCCACTATTTCACTGACGAACGAACGTCCTGTTCTGGTATCGAAGACCTCGAAATTGGATGCATCTGTGAATAACTCTTTTCTCCACTCTTCTTGTGTCCACTTACTACGTTTCCTAGCCCATTCGAGTCTCTTCTTTTTATTTAGGGGCTTCAGAATGGGTTTCCTCGCTGCCAACGTCCTTTCAAGCCGGCATCAGTCTCCTTCTTACTGTTGCAACAGGTATGTTTTTCTTATTCATTTCACCAATTCTGCTCGAAGGTGTGTAGCTGTTTTGAACGTACTTCTCTTACTACTAATTCTGAAGAATTTTTCATCACTTTTAATTGTTATACGAGGTCGTCCTGGCCGTGGGAGGTCGTTATGACTACATGTCGTTTTCTTGACCTGAAGGATGTAGTGCACTCCTCGTTTCACAATTTGGGGCATAGATAGACCTGTTTTGCTGACTGCTCAGTTGCAGCACGTTTTTCTGTGGATACGTCCCCTCTTGGAGACATAATAACGGTGTTTACACTGTCAGCTGGCACTAAGGAACTTAAGTGCAACAACCATATCGTACTACTGCTTGAAGTACACTGCGGACCTCACAACACTACAGGGAATAACAGAGGAGTGTGGAATGGGCATTCATCTGTCATACAGGTAAAATGGCGACAGACCAGAAGAAGGCGCATCTGGTGTTCAGAATTAAAAATTAAAATATGTGACAAAGGTACTGCGGAATTATTGGCGCCAATAAGGGGAGGCACTACCCGTAAAAACAAGACTAATCAGACAGTTCAAAAACTGTAAAGATACAGGCAGTGTCAAAACCTACCTCGAAGTGGACGAGCCCCCAAAGTCTCAAGCACAAGTTGACAAAGTGAAAGCAGCAATTAAATGCAGCCTCAGTAGTCAAATCGTCGTGACCCAGACCAGCTGTCCAAAAAGTGTTATATAAGTATTTAAGCGTTTCTGCGTACAAAGTGCAAATGGTCTAGTCATTCCAACCGTCCTCTGCGGTATGCATTCGCGTATTTCGTGCTGCTCTCCGAAGATGCCGACTGTGACTACCTAAAAAAAGGTCTGTTTTCAGATGAAGCAACGATCCTCATTTATGGACCTGTGAATCATCAAACCTTGCATGTTGTCACTTGCTTTAATCATAAATACACATTTGAGTAATGCTAAACGTTGTTATTTATAGATACATAAAAGTGTAATCTTCTCAATAACCCTCAAATTGTGAGTTGCACCCTTAATTTTTATACATGAATTAGTGAATTTACTTCTGGCACTTTTATTGCCTATACCTGAGGTCACTTTCATACCTTAAATTAATAGTCAAATTAATTAATTTAATAAGATTTAACCTTAAATTTCAGGTGTACCGACGCACCACCAAACTGAACTAAAAACAGCGAATAATTGAGGGAGTATGAAACAGAGCAGTGGCGTATTTTAGTTTACAAAATAATGACAAGTACAATTAATAATTTTGTAACTACATCTAGCTGATAAATCTTACACAAAAGTGACAAACACAAATCAAGAAAGGAGTGACGTTCGATTGGCAAAGCGTACATTAGGGTGGGAGCTACACAAATTTTCCCCTGAATTAATCCCTGTTAGAGCTGACTTTGATTACATGTATCCACTGTGAGACCCAACTCTACTCAAATGGAATCAACTATGACCAAGTATACCCAAACTATAGTTCACCTGAGAACCGGGAGCAGTGAATACCATTTGACAACCCTACGCTGGTGCAGCAATACTTACCCTGTGGCATCTGTAATGTTCTGACACGTCCACGAAAATTTGCAAACTATGCGCTCTTTTGTTTTGATTATTACAACGCGAGAAACTTCCCTACCATTGCCCTGAAATCCCGGCAGATTTCAGTGTGTGTGCACCCCTTTGCTGCTCTGGCCAGACCAATTTGACTCAGGAACGACTGTTTGTGCTGGGATTGTCAAATGTCAAACCGGCCGAGCGAGGACGAGTAAGTTCACCCTCGAGACACACGATATGCAGTTCTACTGTCGGTATAGTTAGAAACTGCGATTGGCTCTCAGTCCACCACAAGATACTGACCACAAGACTTTCCCTCTGGAGCAAGACCTCAAGCTCTCCATCTGGAAAAATCAAGAAGGTAAAGAATCAACCACTTTCCCACAAGTCTTGGTACGAGAGCCGAATTAGCAAAAACGAAACCACCCCCAACATTGCATAAACGAATCGAACTATCCTCTACTCATTGAAACTCCCCTCTTAACTGTTCTGTTGTCCTGCTAGCCAGTTCATATACTGCACTGTGAATTCTAATGCAGGGAAGCAAGCCTCCACTTTGCAAGTCCGGAGAGTAGCCATCAGCGGCTCCAAATCTCTCTTGTCTGAAAGAGGAAGATTATGAACTAGAGAGGCGTCGTTCTAACAGTGAGCATGGCCACGTTTAGGCAAGAAACATCTACCCAGACGGGACCACACTCGCTCATGTATAGATACATCCAATTTTTCTGGGCTGACCAATTTTTGAAAGAAGGATGTTAAGCTTCAGTCTTGCCTCCACTAAATAGGTGCACCAGCCGCTCTGTCAGTATCGTTGCGACCTTCTCACCGCTTGCACAAGGGCCTCAGTTTCAGCAGTCTCTCTCAAATGGTTTCCTCCACCCACTTTCCGGCATGTGGTCACCTTTGCAATGGACTGCCGCGTGACCCAGGTGTAATGTCTTGTGAACCGGCGCTCGTCTGTCCATTCATAAGTAGAAGGGCGAGAGGGATTCTGCATGAAGTCCCACTGCAGATACGACCCATTGAACGCTGCTTCCCAGATTCACTCACACAGCCAGGTCGCTGCGCACAGCGTTTATGGCCCCCAATTGATCTCTCGCCCTGTTCTCAGTTGCCACCACTAAGACCACTCGGGTAAAAGGTTTCTAAAGATTACACATGTAGTAACAAGAATATTCTACCAACAATTTTCTCATGTAAAAACGCCATGAACCACACCTGCAAAATGTAGTACTCGAGAACACCCAGATCATGAGATAAAGAATGAAATTTAATCTAACTGACCATATTGTTTTAGAGAGAGAGTAGCATGCCGCCTCTCAAACTTTACGATTTTTGGCCTCCAAAAACCTATGCAACTTATGTGAATACATCTGTGATAGTCAGTAGCTTAATGCTTTGTGTTGCCTAACGGACGATTGGGTGATAGGCCAATTTTTCTTCACAGAGAAAACGATAAAGGGATATATTTACCTGTACATGCTCAAACTATTCCTGCTACCACAGCTCAAAGTCCTGCAGTCGTCCATCTGCTTCCAGCACTTTCGCGTTGAAGTCTGGACGTCTGTGGCGTAATGAATGACATAGTGTCTCAGAGATGGATGGCTCGTGATGGTCTCATGGCATGGCCCCACACTCCTCAGATGTCACCCCGTTAGATTCCTTTTTGTGGGGTTACATCAAGCATCACGAACGCACAGCAGCAGACAATTACGTTTCAACCGTTCCTTCACGAGGCAATGAAACAATCAGAATTATTGATGCTGCAATGCTAACACGCAGACGGGCTTTGACATTCTGCGAACGACGAGTTGGGCACGCATTGAAATTAGGAACAACAGAAAAAAAGCTCTGACAGCTGCTGAAAGTGTTACAACAAACCTAGGTGTCTTATCTCTAATAGGTTCCAGGTTATCGTTTTCAGAAGCGATGGACACTCCGAGATCATTTTGGAATAAAGTCTACAAATCGGCCGAGGACATGTCAATCAAGCTTCATGGTGGGCACTGCTAGCCATAACAGGCATTTCGTGATATTTTCCAGGTATTTCAAAGAGTAATTGCTGTGAATCGAAATTTTTCCCATACTGTCTTAAAGACTCTGCTTACAGCTAAATCGTATAATTTATACTGAGTGCTCAAAAATGGTTCAAATGGCTCTGAGCACTATGGGACTCAACTGCTGTGGTCATCAGTCCCCTAGAACTTAGAACTACTTAAACCTAACTAACCTAAGGACATCACACACATCCATGCCCGAGGCAGGATTCGAACCTGCGACCGTAGCGGTCGCACGGTTCCGACTGTAGCGCCTGGAAGACTGAGTGCTGCCGGTGGACTATGCTTGCCAGACTGTATGTGATTGTGCTGCGTACTGTGGCGAGCGTGCTATAAATACGTATTGAAAGAGGAAAGTTCTAGTATTGTTGATCACTTTTTATGGAGATATTTTTCACTGTTGTGCGTTGGTTTGGTTTTATAAGAGCCATTTTCAGGTCACAGAGGAATGCTTGTTTTGCCACCCACTTCTCTGTTTTATTGCTGACATTTTTAAATGTTATCTTTAGTTCCAACTCTTAAACAATAGATGTCAATACAGTAGAACCTCGCTAATCCGACTACGGATGGACCGACTCGCCACTTAGACCGACCATCCCACTTCCGGTGTTTGTTTATGCACACAGGCCGCTGCTACAGTCAGCTCAGAACTTGTCGATGACTCACCGTCTCCGATACGATCACTAGGTAGTTGACCTTTGCCAGGTGCGATAGTTCGATCAGTTTTAGCCTGAAATTACTTGTTTCTAATTTGACCAATAACTGTTACTGAGCACAGATTTGTTTTGTAGATCAGTGACTGCGGTCTTCTTACATATTAAAGACACTACTGGCCATTAAAATTGCTACACCACGAAGATGACGTGCTGCAGACGTGAAATTTAACCGGCAGGAAGAAGACGGTATGATATGAAATTGATTAGCTTTTCAGAGCATTCACACAAGGCTGGCGCCGGTGGCGACACCTACAACGTGCTAACATGAGGGAAGTTTCCAACCGATTTCTCATACGCAAACAGCAGTTGACCGGCGGTGCCTGGTGAAACGTTGTTGTGATGCATACCATCACGTTTCCGACTTTGATAAAGGTCGGATTGTAGCCTACCGCGACTGCGGTTTATTGTATCGCGATATTGCTGCTCGCGTTGGTCGAGATCCAATGATTGTTAGCAGAATATGGAATCGGTGGGTTAAGGAGGGTAACATGGAACTCCGTACTGGATCCCAACGGCCTCGTATCATTATCAGTCGAGATGACAGGCACCTTACCCGCATGGCTGTAATGAATCGTGCAGCCACGTCTCGATCCCTGAGTCAACAGATGGGGACGTTTGCAAGACAACAACCATCTGCACGAACAGTTCGACGACGTTTGCAGCAGCATGGACTATCAGCTCGGAGACCATGGCTGCGGCTACCCTTGACGCTGCACCACAGACACGAGCGCCTGCGATGGTGTACTCAACGAGGAACCTGGATGCACGAATGGCAAAACGTCATTTTTCCGGATGAATCCAGGTTCTGCTTACAGCATCATGATGGCTGCATCCGTGTTTGGTGACATCGCGGTGAACGCTCATTGGAAGCGTGTATTCGTCATCGCTATACTGGCGTATCACCCGGCGTGATGGTATGTGCCATTGGTTATACGTCTCGGTCACCTCTTGTTCGCATTGACGGCAGTTTGAACAGTCGACGTTACATTTTATATGTGTTACGATCCGTGGCTCTGCCCTTCATTCGATCCCAGCGAAACCCTACAATTTCAGCAGGATAATGCACGACCGCCTGTTGCAGGTCTTGTACGGGCCTTTCTGGATACAGAAAATGTTCGACTGCTAGCCTGGCCAGCACATTCTCCAGATCTCTCACCAATTGGAAACGTCTGGTCAATGGTGGCCGAGCAACTGCCTAATCACAATACGCCAGTCACTACTCTTGGTTAACTGTGGTATCGTGTTGAAGCTGCATGGGCAGTTATACCTGTACACGCCATCCAAGCTCTGTTTGACTCAATGCCCAGGCGTATCAAGGCCATTATTACGGCCAGAGGTGGTTGTTCTGGGTACTGATATCTCAGGATCTATGCACCCAAACTGCATGAAAATGTTATCACATGTCAGTTATGGTATAATATATGTGTCCAATGAATACTCGTTGATCATCTGCATTTTTTCTTGGTGTAGCAATTTTAATGACCAGTAGTGTATGTGAAACTAAATTATGGCAACAACTAAAAGCAAACATGTGACTCTGTCTTTACGAACAGATGTGGAGCACAGTGACGTGAGTGAGTGGGTCAGTACAGCAGACGTTGACTGCACAACTGTAGCGGAATTAAATGACGATCAGCTCATTGGCGCTGTAGCTCAAACAAAAGATGAGAACGCAAAAGATGATGATGCCAAAACAGTAAACCTACGGCTCGAGTATCACATACAGATGCCTTTAGTAAATCGAACAAAGCTCTATGTCTACCGCAACAAACTTCCTATGGAAATTCGTGGCAGGATCATGGCTGTCGTCTGCGAAGCAAAGGCACGTTATAGACTTTTACATCTAGTTTAAGAACACGGCACTTTTTTATCGTGTGATTTCTCATTTCTTTGAAACAGTTAAGTGCAAATCAGTTGTGTATCAATGCAATACTGTGATAAAGTATGTACCGATGTTAAACTTTCATACACAGCAACAATATCTCACCGCACGATACAGACGTATTTCACAGTAGAGGTAGTACTTCAAATTACACTTCCGTGTGAGATCTTTTAGTGTGTAAAAGTTTTCTGTTCGTTTTGTTACAGTTTTAACATGGAACAACATTACAGACAGTATTTTCAGTTGGAAATTAAAGTTATACAATACTGTAGTCGGATGTTAGGACCAATAACAGTGTTCCTCTGATATCCGACTTTCTGAGTTACGCCGATGGTCCCCGTCCCATAGGGCGGATTAGAGACGCCCTACTGTAGCTCATTTTCCGCGGCACTAAACAAAACACCGATTTTGCAACGTCTACTACTTACGTCGCCAGCAAACAAAATCACCTCACCACAGTATCATTCTTAATGCCGAATACAGTGTCCTATATTACATCTAAGTACCCAGGAAACTGATGCTTTACTTCCTCGTGGACTTCTCTGAGTGTTTTCAGAAAGCAGTAACCTCCCTCGTGTAGTATTCCGTTATCTACTCAACATTCCGTCCTTACTCAGAAATACACCGCTCGATATAGAACGTAAGCTTAAATTTACGATATCGTTAAAGGAGAAAAATATCCGTCGGCTCTGGCCAACGTCAAAGTTTTCCTTTTATAGGTCTGAGAAGATGATTAAATTCTTCTGGCAGTAAGGAACGAGGCTAGGTTACGCTTTATTAGATAGACACTTTGAACTTGGAATATTGTTTCGCCGTCGTATTACTGAATGTGAGTTATAAAAGCCGATTATTCCCACGTAATATATTTCGGCTGGTTTTAAAAGAAATTTCTGGCTTCAAAGGCCATTTTTAACTTCGTGCCTTTACGTGAGTCTCTAAAACGGAAAGCAATTTCTCGGAGAGATACGGCAAGGCGTCCCTCACCGAATCTTTATGAAACTTTTCATATTATACCTTTTAGAATCACGCATTTCGATGGCGGCCATTAATGATGTGCTGCCAAAATCTGTTACTAATGAAAATGGCTTTGGGACACGCGTGGCCTCCTGGAGAGTAATCATAAAATTTCGTCTGCAAAAATGCTTCGTTCTTAACGGATTGTTTCTTGCGAATTGTGACTGACTAGGAAATACACAAGGAAGACATCGATTCACTACTTCGGGCGCTTGCTTTCTTTGCGTCTTAGAATTTACTTGTCGCACGTGCATGTGTCCTGTATTTGTGTATTTGACAGATAGGGACTATGTGTCATATTTCACTAGTGAAGAAATGTGTATTACAGCTTTGTAATGTGTTTTAGATTAACACTCTCTGCCGAACCGCAACTCACTCTCTAAAGTTTAGCTGTCACGAGCTGTGTACTTACCCACTAAGTTATACACACATAAAAAAAATTGCATCACCTCGGTTCCGAGAGTTCCGGAACCTGTACATAAAATTGGAATAGAGATCAACATAATCATAATTTTCGCTCTTTTTATTGCTCATGAAAACCACACATTGCCTGTTGTACTACCATACGGCGAGACCTTCAGAGTTGGTAGTGTATACTGCCATACTCACCGGTATCTCTAATACCCAGTAGCACATCCTCTTGCATTGATGCATGCCTATATTCGTCGTGGCGTACTATCCACAAGTTCATCAAGGCACTTTTGGGCCAGATTGTCCCACTCCTCAGCAGCGATTCGGCGTAGATCTCTCAGAGTAGTAGATGGGTAACGTCGTTCACAAACAGTCATTTTCAATCCATCCCAGGCGTGTTCGATAGGGTTGATGTCTGCAGAACATGCTGGCCACTCTAGTCGAGCGATGTCGTTATCCTGAAGGAAGTCATTCACAAGATGTGCATGAGGGGTGCGCGAATTGTCGTCCATGAAGACGAATGCCTTGCCAATAAGTTGCTGATATGGTTGCACTATCGGTCGAAGGATGGCATTCACGTATTGTACAGCCCTTACGGGGCCTTCCATGACGACCAGCGGCGTATGTCGGCCCCACATAATGGCACTTCAAAACAGCAGGGACCTCCACCTTGCTGCACTCGCTGGACAGTGTGTCTAAGGCGTTCAACCTGACCGGGTTACCTCCAAATACGTCTCCGACGATTGTCTGGTTGCAGGCATATGCGACACTCATCGGTGAAGAGAACGTGATGCCAATCCTGAGCTGTCCATTCGGAATGTTGTTGAGACCATCTGTACCGCGCTGCATGGTGTCGTGGCTGCAAAATGGACCTCGCCACGCGCGTCGGGAGCATCATGCAGTCTATTGCGCACAGTCTGAATCGTAACACGACGTCCTGTGGCTGCACGAAAAGCATTATTCAACATGGTGGCGTTGCTGTCAGGGTTTCTCGGGGCCATAATCCGTAGGTAGCGGTCATCCACTGCAGTAGTAGCCCATGGGTGGCCTGAGCGAGGCATGTCATCGACAGTTCCTGTCCTCTGTATCTCCTCCATGTCCGAAAAATATTGCTTTGGTTTACTCCGACACGCTTGGACACTACCCTTTTTGAGAGTCCTTCCTGGCAAAAAGTAACATTTCGGACGCGATCGACCGTCTAGGCATGGTTGATTTACAGACAACACAAGGTGTGTACCTTCTTCCCGGTGGTATAACTGAAACTGATTGGCTGTCGGACCCCCTCCGTCCAATAGGAGCTGCTCATGCTTGGTTTTTTACGTCTTTAGGTGGGCTTAGTGACATCTCTGAACAGCCAAAGGGACTGTTTCTGTGATACAATATCCATAGTGAACGTCTATCTTCAGGAGTTCTGGGACCCGGGGTAATCCAAAACTTATTTTGTGGGTGTACAAGCACGAGTCACGGTGCGCTCCAGAAAAGTTTAGTTCGACGGAGAAATAGTTTATGAGCAGAGTATGGGGGCTGCTTCGAGGCAACGTCCCAGTTTTGACACCCGGTTTGGCACACAGTGTGTGCGTGCGCGAGCGCGCGTTTGTGCGTGTGTGTGTGTGTCTGTGAATTCCTAATGGAACAAAGTGATGAGGTCATCGGCCCCTAGACTTACACACTACTTAAACTAACTTAAAGTTACTTACGCTAAGAACAACACATACCCCTACGCCCGAGGGAGGACTCGAACCTCGAGCGGGAGGGGCCGCGCAATCCGTGACTTGGCGCCTCAAACCACACGACCAGTCCGTGCGGCTACACAGTTTTTAGCCTTCAGGACTGTTTCAAAAATAGCTCAGACTCCACTGCAGATTGATTGATTCATTTTGGAAACAACCCTTTAGGCTGTCGTTAAATCGTTTCCGCTGAAAAGGCCTTAAGTCTATAACTGATTTGACTTAAGTGAAAGTACTCTTATTATGTGACTCATTTTATGCAAAATTTTAACCCAAGAATGCGTCTAACTCCATCTGACTCCTGTTTCATGGTTGTTAACAACGAAGAATGTACGGGGAATTTGAAACATGTTTAAAACTTGCTTACCGCCCACTGCTTCGCTCGCGTGGACAATATTGTCTCCACAGATTTTCTTTTTGTTTTACTTTTCTTTAATCAAATTTGTATGTTGTTCACGAACTGCAGCGCCTTCTAAGCTTTTAACGCTAATGAAGCTCATAGAATAGTGGTCTTTTCTGAATGTACTTCTATCCAAAAAGCGATTCTGGTAGCTGGAGTCCAAGGTTTTTGTTAATCATGGCGTTTTCGTTACTATGGTGATGTTCCCATATAAACTTTAATCCCTTAACACATATTACTTTTTATCTAGCGCAGAAGTAAGATAACAATGTTCATAGATTTAACTCTATTTTTTTAATATAACGAAACATTTTCTTTCGTTATTTCACCCCTTAGTGGCTAAATTCCAAAAACAGTGAAACACGAATTTTTTAATTTCTAACAGAGAAGCCAAAATACAATTTTCAAAGATTTAGCTCTAAAAATGCTTTCACAATGAAATATTTTCATAAAACATTCAACACGCTTTCTCAATCCCTTGGGTGCTGCATTTCCAAAACCAGTGAAATACGTATTTATTTTTAACACAGAAGGCAAATAGAAATTTTTATAAATTTTTCTTCAAAAATTGTTGCAAAATAAAATATTTTCGTAAGGCATTTCATTCTCTATTTCACGCTCGTAGTACTTGATTTTCAAAAATATTAAAAGACATAACTTTTTTAATTTTCAAACGCGAAGCCAAATTCAGATTAGTTGTAGCTTTAAAAGAACTTTAACAACGATTTACTTTTAAAAAATTGAACCACTATTTCACCTCCATAGTGATTAAATTTCCAAAACTGCTGAAACACGCACTCTTTTCTTTCTTACCGACAAACCAAATACCAATTTCTGTAGGTCTAGATTCAAAATTGCGCTAACAGCGACTTATTTTCAAACATATTTCACCCCATATTTCACCCCCTTAGTTGTGGAATTCCGAAAGATTCCTTCTTAAACGACGCCTACAGTATAAGATCAGCACCTTCTGCAAATTTCGAGTTTCTGTCCTTAGCCGTTCGAGCTGGGCTATAATGAGACAGCTAGTGAGGATATTGCCTTTATTGTATATAGATGAATGCAACATTATAATCATACTTTCTTAATTTTTTGGTTAAATCTTTAATTGTCTTTGTTTTTCTTCCATTATAAAATGAATACATGCTATGAAGATGATAGATCTCACTTTACACACCCAAAACCTGTTAACAAATAAACCTGGAACAGAGCAATCACTAGAAACATACTCAGGATCAGCTTGAAGTCTCGAATTTATCGGCAACACTGAACTACCTTGATGTTGCTGTAAAGATGCAGATCTATAGAGGCAACGTTCGGGCAACATGTGGCATGTTGTTGCGAAGCACGCTACAGGGATAAGTTCGACCAGGGCGACACAAGGCAACACACCGTGTGCGGCTTTTTAGCATGCGGCATAAGGCAAATTGTTGCCAGCTGCATTTTCCGACTGACGATAACAAAAGCCGTGTTGCCCCCTGTCGCCAGCTACCCAACAATCATCGGAACAGTGCGACTTGTTGCATGAGGCATTGCATGGACGACTGACGAAACAATTTCTTTTATTTCAGATTATCATAATTAACGTTAGTTTTGGGACACTGAAAATAAATCACCATATTTAGTGCACTTTTTGTAATAGCCTGCTGCTATCAATCTCAGTGACCCACAAATATTAGATTTTTTTTCATAGATACCATACATAAAAATGTTTGTAGATCAGTTTAGAGTTTCCATTTGCTTTTATTTTAAGAATTCGTATTTCCTCTTGCTGTGCACTCTTCAATAGTGATCTTGGCAAGGCAAACGTCCTTCAGCGTCGTAATTATCACATAACCCCATCTCGTATTTCTTTTGCCTCTAAAGATGACCTCTATAGTCTGCATTGCAAATTCTCCACCCCAGTATCACGCCGGATTACACCTCCGTTATCCTCGAACAACACTTCCATCGCTTGTGTTGATGTCAAACTTTCCGTAAGGCGAGTACGGTGCTTCTGAAGTGGAGCTTTTTCGCAAGACATTCTGAAGTTGAAAACATATTGTCGTAACAACTTCTACTTTTTCCACGGAGAGAAACAGTGGTTTTCTAAACATACAAAACAATGAAGTCAGAAAACCAAAACTTTCTCCATTTCTCTGCTAGCGTGTGAGTTTTTGTAGTTGCACTCTCTACCAAAACCTCTTTCGTGGTGGGCCGATAGTTGACTCATAACTTCTCCCTGTTGTTGAAATGCATCATCAACCACTAACACATACGGTGACGCATAACTAGTTTCGGTATTACTGTACAATTGTGAGACTTTTATTCTAGTAATAAGGCTTCATTTTATAATCTACTGTGGCTTTTTAACGATGGCCAACCAGAGTGGCCGAGCGGTCCTAGGCGCTACAGTCTGGAAACGCGAGCTGCTACGTCGCAGGTTCGAATCCTGCCTCGGCCATGGATGTGTGTGATGTCCTTAGGTTAGTTAGGTTTAAGCACTAAGTTCTAGGCGACTTATGGCTTCAGAAGTAAAATCCCATAGTGCCCAAAGCCATTTGAACCATTTTTTTAACGATGCGTTATATTTCAGCCTACAGCATACCATCCTTGCTGTTGTGGTCAATAATTTACAAAATTATACTGCTTGTCATCTGTGGTATTTGCGTGCTCCTCACATTTTTGTTTAGCTGGTGCCTTCTTGGTCAGCTCTAGCTACAAATTCATATTCTTGCGAATGCAGCGAAGTGTTTTCAATGTTTTGTTTGTTGTGATTACTTGATTCAGAACGAAGTCAGTTAAACAGTCAACTAAGAGGCGCAGGTCAGCATGAACAGTAGATAATAAACAGCAAAGAAGATACAATTTTAAAATTTTATTTAAAAAAGAACCTAGTTCGTATTAACAACTTTCAAAGGGCTGAATTACTCATAAAAAATCACAAAAAGTAGCGTTTACACAGACACTAGATTAAGAAACGATAAATTAGAGCAGCTCGCCTAAAATAGGTTTGCTTTGGAAGCAAGCAAGAAAATCAAGAATTTACGGACAGTATTTGGTAACAGTTAAATAAATGTGGTACGGCAGCGAACAAGCGGGAAAACGGTTTGCATTACGATCTACGTGTTTCCTACAAGACGTTGTCGAACCAGGGAAAAATATATCCACCACGAGTGAAGCTTATGTTGCTAGATAATACATTGATTGAATCGTGTCGGGTGTGTCTGTAGCTCTCTCTTTGCCTGCAGATTTAATACTGAACACTCAACGTCTCTTTCCTTTTCTACTGTCACTCAAGGCTAAGGCCAAGAACACAGTTGTTGCTATCGTTTGCAAAGATATGGTGCACTGTTCTGATGTCGCTTCCGTGAATAGACTGAGATGCACACAACTTGCAGTATGAGGAACAAGGCAACACATTTTCTCGGCAACAGTGACATCGTAGCACGGTTTCATGCCGCACGTCGAAAGTTGCGATGTGACTTGAGGCGAGGTGTCGCCTAGCGTTCCCCCGCCGAAATTCCTCCGTAAGAGGCACGCAGAGAATTGAGAAATATTGCTACTGATGGCAGCTTGTTTGAATAACTATACTACTAATGGTAAAAAGCATTTACTACCTTGTGCACACATCAACTGTACATTCAAGTCAGTATACACGAGCACGAGGGAACGAACCATAAAAGTCTGGGATGCAAGTAAGCCAAGAGAATGTTAATATTACTTCATGTTCCTGTTCAAGAATCCAGTAAGAAATTGTAGTATTAAGACTGCAGTCACCCTTCAACGGACCACATGCAGTATGACTGCACAGAAAATGAATTGGAACAAAAAGGAAAAATCACACAATCAGAAATTTCCATAACAATGCTAAATGAGCGGGAGGTTAAAGTGTGCAATTTTCTACCCTCACTGATGAATAAGTTAAATAAGGATATTGATCGTTCAACAGAAATAGAGCCCCTCTCTCTGAAAAATTGATACAAAAGAAGTTACATTTATGTAACTGAAAACTCTAAAACGAAATATTATTTAAAGCTGCGACAGCTATCTCCATACATTCCAGTGTGTTGTAATATGGAAATGGCAATGAAATGGAGCATCTGACATATTGTAAGTACAGACAGCAACTTCGCGATGCGGGGAATCGCAGCTCTGGAAACAAGCCATTCCGGAACAACATGCAAAGCAGTGAATGAGAAAAGAATTCCTTTGCCACTGCAGTCTACATGGGACGTTTCCTGAGAACTCTCACCGCCAGACTCCTGACTGATCAAGGACCTATTTCTCCAAAGTCAACCGTATAGGCATACCTTCACTAGCCAGCCAAATTTTAGCAGGGGAGAACCTAGGGTGTCTTTGCACATAGCCAGCGATATTCATAGTGATTATAATTAAACTTTCAAACCGCTGTAGATATTACCCCACTGGGCAATAAAGTCAAATTGTAACGGAATATTATCGCAGAAGGGGAAAAACCGTATGGCAGAGGGAAAATAAATAGTTAAGAAACGTAACAATAGATGGCGCTGTAAGCATTATAATTTAATAGTGGTGAATTACAAACAACAAATGAATCATACAACAATGTCTACGGTGTACGATTGACGTTAAACAAATTGTACTACTCAGTGAGCATAGGTATACAGGTGTGATACTGTTAGTTGCGTAAGCCCATCCACCACGGCAAGATCATATCATATAGGATGGAAAAAAAATGGTTTTGAATCGTCCTGAGGCCAAAACCCGCATAACAAGCGTCAATCAGAATCAAATCGGACTACAAATTTCCGTGTGACTAGCGCAAAACATGTTCAGTATGCTGTCCACCATTTTCTGCAACCAGTTGAAATCGAGAAACAGCATGTTCCACAACTGCTCGAAGTGTTTCCGGGGTCACGTTCAGAATGTGTTGCTCAATGAGTGCCTTCAGTGCAGCTAAGTTTGCAATCGGAACGCTGAACGCAACACCTGTCAGACAGCCCTACAGCCAGAAGTCACACGGATTAAGATCAGGTATTCAGGAAAGACAGACTGTAGGGAAAGGGCGGCTGATAATTCTGGCATTTCCTAAATGCCGCTTCAGCAGCTGCTTTACTGGATTTGAAATGTGCAGAGGTGGGCCATCTTGCATAAAAATGATCTCATCTACACATCGACGCCGTTGGAGAGCTGGAATGACGTGGTTGCGTGAAAGACAATTATAGCGCTTACCAAAAATGGTTCAAATGGCTCTGAGCACTATGGGACTTAACATCTGAGGTCATCAGTCCCCTAGAACTTAGAACTACTTAAACCTAACTAACCTGAGTACATCACACACATCCATGCCCGACGTAGGATTCGAACCTGCGACAGTAGCAGTCGGGCGGTTCCGGACTGAAGCGTCTAGAACCGCTCGGCCACCCCGGCCGGCATAGCGCTTACCAGTGACGGTACAGGTAACAGGACCAGAAGCATCTGTCTCTTCGAAAATATATGACCCTTTGATAAATGATGCCGTAAACCAGCACCACTCGGTGACCTTTTCAGGATGAGGTGGTACTGGTTGATTTACGTGTGGATTTTCGGTTGCCCATATTCGACAATTCTGTGTATCGACATATCCTGTCAGACGGAAGTGGGCTTCGCGTGTCTACAAAATCTTCCACTGGCAATCATTGTCCACCTCCACGCGAACAAGAAATTCTAAAGGGAAGCAAAGGTCTCTCTTGCTAGCAGAGCAACAGAAAGCAACTCGTGCACATGGGTAATTTTTAATGGATAGCAAAGAAGGATCTTTCGTAGGATTTTACGCACCGTGCTCATGGGTATGTCCAATGTTCGGGCAATCCTCCGTGCTCTACATGTTTGCACAACACCACTCTTCTCTTCCCGCACTGCTGTGGCCACTGCTTCCACTGACGTCGAATCAGTTCGTTTCCTCCCTCTACCAGGTTGCACACCAAAAGAAACCGTCTTTTCGAATTTCCGAATCATTTTCTCCAGACCCAAGACAGTCATTGGACCAAAGCCTTTTTTCAAACTCTTCAGTGTCCGGAACTTCTGCAGACTGACGTGTGCGCAGTCATCATTCTTGTAATACAGCTTTACAAGCAGAGTGCGATCCTGCATTGAGACAGGCATGGCAATCGTCGCTGACACGAAATGAGGCGCTGCAGTCACGGACTGCGCGGCTGGTCCCCGCGGAGGTACGAGCCCTCCCCCGGGCATGCGTGTGTGTGTTTGTCCTTAGGATAATTTAGGTTACGTAGTGTGCAAGCTAAGGGACTGATGACCTTAGCAATTAAGTCTCATAAGATTTCACACACATTTTAACATTTAGACGAAAGGAGGAAAAGTCGTGTTCCTGGCGTGTTTACACCAACTTCAAAATGGTTCAAATGGTCCTGAGCACTCAACATTTGAGGTCATCAGTCCCCTAGAACTTAAAAGATAAAATGTAAATGAAGTAATATGAAGTTGATATTCACAAATCTGTAGTTTTATTTCTATACAGCAGTTGACAGTACTTAACTAGGGAGTTACATCATTGTTGCAAATTAGGTAGAGATCATTTCTTGCAAGTAACATGCAAACAGTAAGATTCTTCGCTATAGTCAAAGCACAGACAAGTAACAGATCAGGATGGCCCGTCCGGTTAGCCGCGCTGTTTTCCGAGCGGCAAGGCGTGCCGGTCCCCGGCACGAATCCGCCCGGCGGATTGGTGCCGAGGTCCGGAGTGCCGTCAACCCTATGGATGGTTTTTAAGGTGGTTTTCCATCTGCCTCAGAAATGCGGGCTGGTTCCCCTTCATCCGCCACAGTTACACTATGTCGGCGATTGCTGCGCAAACACTGTTTCTACGTACGCGTACACCATAATTACTCTCCCACGAAAAAATTTGGGGTTACACTCGTCTGGTATGAGATGTTCCTGAGGGGGGTCACTGGGGGCCGAACCGCACAATAACCCTGGGTTCGGTGTGGGGCGGCGGTGAGGTGGGTGGACTGCTGTGGTCTGTTGTGGGGTTGTGAACCACTGAGGGGTAAGGCGGGACGAAACCTCTCCGTCATCTCTAGGTCCACATTTCAATACACAATACACCACTGTTAAGAATCACAACTAGTTGTTGTTGTCCACAAATAAGTTCCACTAATGTCAGTATACTGAGGCGATCTGAGCGGCAGAGGTTAACAGGAGCTGCACTTGTCGCAGGGGGCGCTCCTGGCGCGTCGCAGTCCAATTTTGCTCACCATTGGTCGACGTTTCCTCACCGCCTTCTCTGGTTTTCCGTTCGTCATCGTTCCGGCACTTGTGGTTACGCCAGGACATTCCCCCCCCTCCCCCTCCCCCCCTTCCCACACGCACACAAAGCGACGGATCGTCTTCGTGTATGTAGTGTGATTACGACGGGGGATACAGGAGTGTGGGCACCTCGACGGGCCGGAAGCTGTGACTGCAGAGGACGTCAAGCTTCCGGCCGCACCCCGCCATCGGGTCTGCGCTCTGGCAGAAACGTCCCCCGAAAACGACCAGAACGGTACGCGTCTACCTCCTGCTGCCGTGGACCACATGACGAAGGCAGCGACTGCTGCGGTGTGGGCGGGGCCAGCTCCATCGGTAGGACGAGGAGAGGCGGAAGGCTCCATGGGTTCGTCTCGCGGTGTCGTGATGACACCCTCTGGCGGTTGCTGTGGCCGAGCTGCCCTCTGGACCCGTGAAACTGGGGGAAGAGGGCCTGAAAGATCAGTATGTGCATGACAGAGTCGAACTTGATTTTGATGGCGGTGCTGCAAACCATCGGGACCTGAAAGAAGATACACGCAGTCGCCAAGTTGACGGACGATCTCGCATCGCGCCCACCGTCTACTGCCGCTAAAAACCCTGTAAAAGACAATATCACGCAGCGCGAAACGATACTTGCGACCTTCCTGTGGCGATGGATGCTGAGTTGGGAGGAGCGGGTGGAGCAGTGCGTGATAAGGCAGCCTTGAAGCAATTCCACCGACTATGGTCCATCTCGTGGGTGCGAGCGATACGAGGCGAGAAACAGTTGCAAGGCTTGATCCCTGGTGTGTGCGCAGCGAAGTTTGTCCATCTGCTCCTTGAATGTCCTGACAAAACTTTCCGCTTCGCCCTTTGACTGAGGATGGAACGGTGCACTAGTTAGGCCTAGATGCTGAATGCCATTGCATTCACAGAATGTTTCAAATTCATGTGACGTGAATTGAGAACCGTTGTCTGACACTATTACTTCAGGTAAAGCTTCTACACAAAAACTCGATTTCAACACCTGAATTGTGCTACGTGACGTTGTCGAGTTCATTGGCACAGCAAAAGGAAACTTGCCATATGAGTCAACCACAATTAACCAACAGGTGTTAAAAAAAGGCAATGTTGATGTGCACACGTTGCCATAGCGAATGCGACTTAGACCAAGCAGAGAATTTTTGTGTCGTAGACGACTGATTTTCCGCACATGTGTGAGACTGTTCTATTTGGGCGTCCATACCCTGCCAAGTACAGTGTCGACGCGCTAATTGTCTCGTACTAACAATCCCTCAGTGTCCTTGGTGAAGTAACGGCATCACCCCTTCTTGCAATGCTTTAGGGATCGACACACGTGACTGGCCACTGTCGCTTTGAACAAGAATCACACATTTCTGTACGAGGTTATGCCTACGTGCAAAGTGTCAGTGCATTACAGAGTTCTCTATGCTACGTTATGCTATGCGAAGATGGACGAATGTACTGGCGCAAAATGTTCAAAAATGGATCAGCTTCTGTGGCCTGAGCAGTTTTATTCTAGTTCAGTGGAAAAGACTGAAGCAGTTCAGAATCCTGAGCATCCATACAACAAAAAGATGCAGCAGAAACGTCAAAGTATGTGTCAGGGCTAATCGGAAGACGTGAAAGGGCGTCCGCAGTACCATGTTGAGCAGTAGGTCGATACCCAATTTCGTACTGGCACTGAGACATCTTTCCAATTTTTGAGCAGTTCGTACAGGAATTGGTTTCATCGGATAAAGCAAGAACTGCAAAGGCTTGTGATCCGTTATGAAGCAGAATTTTCTGCCATACAAATAGTGGAGAAATTTGGTGACACCGTACACAATAGCCAAAACCTCCTTTTCGGTTCGTGAATTGTTACATTGAGCTTGGGATAACACTTTTGATTCGAAAGCAATAGGCCTGTCTTTATCACTCATTCGGTGTGAAAGCACTGCACCGATTCCGTAAGAGGAAGCGTCAACTTCAACTGGTTAGTCAGGATCAAAGTGAACTAAGCAACGGTCACTGAACAATTCATCTTTAAGTTTTTGAAAACATACTTGGCACTCATCTGTCCAAACAAAGGGGACATTCTTGCGACGCAAGCGATGCAATGGAGCTGAGATATGTGCAGCATCCGGTATGAACAGAATATAATATTTCATTTTCTCTAAAACTGACTGCAATTCTGTGAATTGCGAGGAACTGGAAAATCACGTATGCCTGATAAATGCCACTGAAAGGGATGTACACTTTTACTGTTTATGACATGACCAAGATACTGCAACTCGGGTTTAAAAAAATCACACTTATGCAGTCCTCCTTCATTTACACACACGAAACAAAGCACGTAAATTTGCAATATATTGGTCAGATGCACGACCTGCTCGCCCAAATAGTTTGAAGAGTTTGGCACTTGTTCAGTCAACTGTTCCAAGTACCCCTGTAAAATGGCAGGTGAGAAAGCACTGCCACAAACGGAAAAGCAAATATTTAAACAAGCCCAAATGAGTATTCATTACACACTCTTTTTGAGATTCTTCGTCGAGCGGTATTTGGAAATGGGCGTCGAGCAAATCAGTTTTTTACAAACAGGCCCCAGCTCCTAATCTGACCATGAGATCCTCTGAGCGTGGCAATGGATAAGTATCAACGACAGTTTGTGGGTTGGCTGTAGACATAAAGTCAACACAGAGGTGAATGCGACCTGAAGGTTTGGGTAGAAAACCAGTGGACTTGCCCATTGACTAGCTGATATGGGTGCAACAACTCAGTTATCTTACAATTCCTTAAGTTCAGCCGCGACTTTGTCCCGTAATGCAATAGGAACAGTTCTGGACCAGCTAAATGTCGTTTGAGCGTTTTCTTTCAGCGTAATATGTGCAACAAAATTGTTAGCTTTACCAAAACCTTCAGAAAAGAGTTCTGAGAATTCTTTTAGCAAGCTAGCTACACTGTCTTTGGCATTGAATGCAGACACTGACAACACTTTGTCCTGAATGTTAAACCAAACAACTCAAAAGAATCAAGACCAAATACGTTCTCACACTCGCATGATTGAAGCACTGTAAAAGCCACTGTTCCGAGAACGGGAGTGTCTTGTTCATTATAAGCCGTCAGTTACGTGCTAGTTTTAGACAGGCGTAGGGAGCCTAACAGTTCATATGTGTGACGATTGAGCAATGTTACAGAGGCACCCATGTCCTACTGAAATTTCACACGTTTCCCACAAATAAGTAAATGAACGAAAAGTTTGTTTCATTGACGTATCACCGTAGAAGCTGCACGCGTGCCGGTTGCAGACTTGGAATGTACTTCATTAATTACGTGGGCCTTGTGACTAGATTTTTGTGAGTGGGCCGAATTATTATGTTTGTTCCATTGCAAACAAACTGATTGCACATGTCCCTTCCTACCACAATCGTAATGCTGAGCTTGTCTGGATGGGCACTCTGTTCACCCGCGTAGGCGCCTGTTCAGTGAACTGCTTACGGGCTGTGGAAGGTTGTTTACTCGGTGTGGCTAGCGCGAACCGCCAGTGTGGAATGGGGCGACGGCAAGCAAAGGACTCAACCCGAGAAACTAGCTGCTCAAATGTATGAGCCGGCAAGGCACCGGAATCGTACTGATCTAGTATATGCACTACCTGCTGAAATTATGGATGGGACTGTTTCAAAATTTGTTCTCTGTGTCTGGCATCAGGTATACTGTACACGATCGCATCACGCAACATTATATCTGAAAATAAAGCACCACAAACATTTCCTTATCATACCCTGCAAATTTGTTACCCACTCGCGATAAGATTGTTCGGACCTTTTTGCAATTAAAGAATTGATACCTAGATGCTAACACATTCACTTGTTGGTCATAATAGTTTGTTAGAGACTGTAGTACTTGGTCGTAAGAAAGTTCACTCGGAGTGGAGTTGGGAAAGAGCTTTTGAAATAATCTGAACACTAGACTTCCTACCACTGGTAATAGATATGGAAGTTTTACAGTAAATGGAACATTGTGAACAATGACTGCGCTTCAAACTGGGATAACCACTCGAGCCGTTCCTAGTCTTGTTCACCAAATTGTCGAAAAGGTAGTATAGCACATGTAGTAGCCGGTGTTTTTTTTGCTGCGGGAGCGCAGCGTTGGCCAGTAGCTGCTGCACCGTGTTGAGTAATGTGAATATTTGTTGCGTCTGGAACTGGAACATCTGCATTAAGTGTGTGGCATCTAACGCTTGCAGCTGTGGCGCCTGAGCGGGGGCGGGACAGGTGGGGTGGCCATGTTGGAATACACAAATGTAACAAATAGATAAGGCAAGCAAAATAGGCAAAAATATGTACAAAGGAATTTTCTGCAACGCCCACCTCAAAACACTGATTAGCAAAAACGATAAGAAACTGGTACAGCTATATGTTCCCTTGAAAAGTAAAGACAAGGGAGAATTAACGTGCCGGCTGCCACGTAGTTTGTAACACCCCGCCGCCTGTTGTGGGATTTTGCCAATTCGTCCTGCAAAGGGGGCCTAAGGGATTCTGCGTTCTCGGGATGCTATACCAGATTCAAACAAATAACATTAGTAGTTTATTTCTATTAATCAGTTGACAATACTTAACTTTGAAGTTACAAAGTTGTCACAAGTAACGTGCAAACAGTAAGATTTCTTGCTGTAGTCGAAGTCCAGACAAGTAACTGATAAGGATCACAGCTAGTTGTTCTTGTAGCACGCTCCGCAAATACGTTCCACTAATGTAAGTACTCTGAGGCGATCTGAGAGCCAGAGGCTGGCAAGAGTGGCGCTTATATTCACTTCTCGCAGGGGGCACTCCTGGTGCGGCGCGGTCCAAACAAAAAATGGCTCTGAGCGCTATGGGACTTAATATCTGTGGTCATCAGTCCCCTAGAACTTAGAACTACTTAAACCTAACTAACCTAAGGACATCACACACATCCATGCCCGAGGCAGGATTCGAACCTGCGACCGTAGCAGTCGCGCGGTTCCCGACTGTAGCGCCCAGAACCGCTCGGCCGCTCGGGCCGCCCCGGCGCGGTCAAATTCCGCGCACCACTGGCCGACGTTTCCTCACCGCCTTCTCTGTTTTTCCTTTCGTCTTAGTTCCGGCGCTTGTGGTTACGCCAGAACGTATTGTATTCATTATTCTTTACTGCAGTCGAAGGTATGACAGAATTTATGTAAAATTGCCGGTCGTGAAGCATGAATCGGAGTAGTATGTGATGTTAATAAATTAGCAGTGGTATGCTGGTATGCCTTGAAACAAATAGTTAATAATCTCTGGCACATATGCTTATTGTTTTAGTCACGGACAGTCACTCTTCTACAGTGACATCTTTCACAAGCCCAGGAATCGAGTCCGGTACCCCTCCTACTTCAAGCAAGTTTCCTAGCGACGAACTGTAGGACCAGTCGAAGTAGTAATGTGTTTGTTATCGAGCGCTGGTCTTACGTTTAGAGGGGCCTCTTCCCTGTTGGTGTGGAGTTCTCTTTACTGTTCTGCTTAGGCAAACCTTTTGCCGTCATGTGGTATCCGGGATTAATTAACGTCAACGGAGGATAGTGTAGGTGAGCCACCAGCTATATGTTGTTTCAAAAAATCTCAAAAAATGGTTCAAATGGCTCTGAGCACTATGGGACTTAACTTCTGAGGTCATCAGTCCCCTTGAACTTAGAACTACTTAAACCTAACTAACCTAAGGACATCACACACATCCATGCCCGAGGCAGGACTCGAACCTGCGACTGTAGCGGTCGCGCGGTTCCAGACTGTAGCGCCTAGAACGGCTCGGCCACTCCGGCCGGCTAAAAAAATCTCAGTTTAACTATTTGTTTTCCTTTCATTCCTCGTAACCTTTGAAGCAGAGATAACGTTATGCTTAGCTTCAGAGCTGAAATGCCGGCACGTTATTTTCAAATAAGTCTTAATAGCTCAGTTATAGTGGAAACAACTTATACGTTGATATTTTGTAAGTGGAGTGAAGGAGTAGACTGATAATAAAGAAAGACACGAATCATTCCACTGGCACTGAATTGTTATTCTGTCAAAGAGTGTGATCTTATCGTGTTTTAAATGAAAGCATGGGGAACTATTCATATAACTGGATATGAAACGGAGCAAAAAGGTTGATGGCGCACGGAATTTAAGTTATACGAATTATGTGGTACATGAACGTATATGAGATTTAAAAATAAGGAATATGATCCTCTGCCCTACACAATAACTGTGAATTAGAGATACAACAGAAGAACTCAGTGCAAAAGAATCTGTGTGAAAGAGATCCGATATAACGATTCAAGAGGAGATCTCTCGTTTATGAAATGCACCAAGCCACTAGCAATGGATGAAACGAGCCGTTCCACAATGACAGACGGTGCGTGTCGCATTGCGTGTGAATGTGTGTTTGTGGCCGGCCGCGGTGGCCGTGCGGTTGTAGGCGCTGCAGTCCGGAACCACGCGACCGCTACGGTCGCAGGTTCGAATCCTGCCTCGGACATGGATGTGTGTGATGTCCTTAGGTTAGATTTAAGTAGTTCTAAGTTCTAGGGGACTGATGAGCTAAGATGCAAAGCCCCATAGTGCTCAGAGCCATTTGAACCATTATTTTGTGTGTTTGTGTGTGTGTCATCTGCACTATCCTACTAACGTCACCTTAAAATCTAAAAGTATGGAGAAATATATTCGTATATTTTTTATTTCGTCAGTAATATGAGAATGTACATTTTGCTGTAGCAGGTCTACGATCTCGTTTTTTATGTGTATCCCGAAGTAGTGAGCATTAGTCTCTTCTTTCTTTAGAATTCCGCAGACGTGCCATTTCTTAATGCGATCAAATTCAGATAGTAGCTCTACTTTTTTAAAAAGTTACTGTTATTATACTCGACCAACTTATTGTTTGTATCATGAAAACCGGACCATTTTTACCAATCATTTTATTGAGCGCTATAAATTTTAGAAGCAACTAGTTCCAATGAGTTGTTTCGGTATTTGTAATTCTTTGAGCGGTCGCATCTATCGTTTTACAATACTTTAACGTTTGTTTCTTTTCTAGCCCTGACCTTTTTGGCATGGTTTTTGGAAATTTCAAGCTCTTTTAAAGTTTCGGCGAAGTGCTTCAGAATTTAATATCACCCTTTGAAAGAGACTTAACTATACAGCCCAAAATTTTGCAACAGAAACAGTAAACGCAGCTTAGTGAAAGAACAAATCATAGCCACAGTCCAAAAACTTGTTTTTCACTTCTTAAAATTCATGTATAATAATTTGAACTAAACTGTCGACCAGTGTCATTGGAAGGAAATTTGTAATTATGCAGAGGTTTAGGTGGAACTTGGCTATCAAAAACCTTATTTGGCCGTCTCCTAAAATTCTTGGCCTAAATGCTGGGTCTATACTCAAAGTTTGTAGAACGCTTTCTATGTGTGTCATGTAAGTATCAACTTTTGCAGTGCTTCCATCTGATGATGTTTCCAGAGTGTCGTCAGTTCCAATTGATTTAGAAATGTCGTACATTTGTTTGTAACAGTCATCCTTTAACGACTCAGTATTCTATTTTGTATCCGAACTTGATAATGGTTTCTCAGTCATCATTTATTTTGGTACAACCGTGGAGATAATTTTTAATGGCACGGCTCGTTTTGCCTCTCGACTCCCTTTTCCAGCCTTCTTTTTTTTGTACTGGCAACCAGAAATGAAATGAAATGATCGTGTGCCATAGTTGGCCTGGAGGTCCTGTCCGGGGAAATTCAGCCGCCTGGTGTCTTATTTCAAGTGACGCCACATTGGGCGACTTGAGCGTCGATGATGGTGAGGATATCACGACACCCAGTCCACGGACGGGGAAAAATTTCCAACCTGGTCGGGACTCGAACCAGTGCCCGCGGCCACTTTTATTTAAAGTCATGCTGTACGTCATTGCTCATTGCATTAGTTAGGGGCGGACGTGCAAAGACATCTGTTCAAGTTCATTTTCACTCCATTTCCTCAGGTTCTTTTTATTTTTATTTTTTTTATTACAGAAGACAGTTAACCCTCTGACCGAACACACTGAGCTACCACACGGGCGACTCACGTAAGCAGGCGAAATGGCAACCTGAAATTTTCTTTGATCGCTAGACATTCAGCAAAAGGCATGCACATAACTCAAATCAAGCAACGCAAGCTTTAAAGAGTATGGAAAATGAAGAACTATCCTCGTCCTAAATAAGCGAAACCATAATTAATATAACTTCAAAATTATATTCCATCAATCGACATAAAAATGTGTATGGCCTATAGAATTTTTTTTTGTTTCCTGTGAACGTAAAGAAAGTTTACTGTTGCTATATATGCAATTTATATGTAATATTTTAACAAATCATAAATAATAATTAGCTGGCCAGTGTGGCCGAGCGGTTCTAGGCGCTTCAGTCTGGAACTGTGCGACCACTACGGTCTCAGGTTTGAATACTGCATGGATGTGTGTGATGTCCTTAGGTTAGTTAGGTTTAAGTATTTCTAAGTTCTAGGGGACTGATGACCTCAGATGTTAAATCCCATAGTGCTCAGAGCCATTTGAGCCAATAATCATTAAAAACAATATTATAATTTTTGATTTTCAGTTGCCTTTCAGTTCAGTTATTCAAAAACGTAATTGCAAAACACGTTTAATCAAATCAATGAACTTAATAAATATCTAATGTTACTGTTTCGCAAAATTATTTTCATAAAATAAAATTGTACATAATTATAGCCATACAATACATTCAAATCTGATACAATATTGTGCTGATTCAATAATCAGCCTTTTAGATAAATTAAATATTTCCGTATTAGAAGCACTTCCATTGTTTCGATTCTATAATCTATATACGATAAACTAGTATCAATCAAACTAGACAGCAGATCAATTATAGATGAATTTGCCTTTAACGAAACCATGTAAATTCGAGTACGACTTGCACTCTAAGGCTTCCGTACCGCGAATTGTGAACAGGAGCTGCTCACTTTACTGCGACCCACATAGCGATGGGTCATATAACCCCGACAGTGGTGCTACTGAGCAGGCAGACGGCCTTCGCCACCGCAGGGAGAGGCAAAGACTAAACGGAGGACGCTCCTGATCGCGCACCAACAGGCCGCGCAGCAAGAGACGTCATCATAATAATGAAAGTGTAGATAACCGAAGCGACGAAAACCACTCGCATGACTTCAGCTTACAAAAAAATGGTCCAAATTGCTCTGAGGTCATGAGTCCCTTAGAACTTAGAACTACGTAAATCTAACTAAACTAAGGACATCACACACATTCATGCCCGAGGCAGGATTCGAACCTGCCTTCGTAGCGGTCGCGCGGTTCCAGACTGATGCGCCTAGAACCGCTCGGCCACACTGGCCTGCTTCAGCTTACATTTTATGTTTGTATGCAGTAATATTTTTTTCTCATTGTGTATTTAACACACAAATATTTTTGTTACACTTACAGCCAAAATAACGCCCATATGTTTTGGCGCCCGAAATAAATGTCCAGGTTGCCTGTGCCTAGAGCGGGCCCTGCTTCAGCTACGCCATACACAACACAAGCCACGCATTGATGATTAAATCTGGTAGAGCTACAAAATTTTGGGGATGCTGATGATTTTTTAATCGCTGTTCAAAATATTCCCAGGTACTTAAAGGTAATTTAGAACGTCGTTCCTGGTGTCTTTGTCGAAGTAAAAACGCACGATTGCGCCTCCGTTAACAGGCTGTTGTATATAGGAAGAAGTCAAAATCCAAGGCACACTCATCAAAACGACTTAGAAGGAATATCAACTCCTGGATTCTCGTGGTAAGTTGAATGAAGGGGCCCAATTCATTATATGACAAACTCCTCCAAAACATCACTTAATATCCTCAACTTCACCCTCCACAGGTGCGTGTCAATGCCACTATTGCCCAGTTCCTGTGTTTTTGGCCCACTGAAGACATGTACATTTATGAGCAGCTGTGAGTAGTGGCCTTTTCGGAGGTACCCTACAACTAAAGTAAGCTGCACGAAATTCCTTCGCAATGTTTTCTCGGAAACTGGTTAAAAAGACCTTTGTTCACCGACAAATATCAGTGTCTGTGGGGCTCGAGCCAGACTGGTATTGTCAAGGAGGGACACTCACCTGCGCTCCCTGTCGCTTAGGTCTTTTTACAGCCACTGTTTTGTTACATAGTAGTGTGTATTACACCATTACTTGTAGACATCTTGAATAGTCCGCATTTATACACTAACAAATCGGACAGTTCCATTACCGTTGCGATAATGGGCAATTCCTAAAACAATAGCTACTTCCTGTCATTTTGTCGCGCTGACTTCGCACAACCATCACATACGCACCACTTGACTGCTACGACGTAAGTCAGCGGTAGAGGATTTTCAAAATTCTGAGAAAAATTGGAGTAAACTAGGAAACGATGGGTAACACATTATCTGTACACTAAACAGGTGCGAACAACAAGATTGGAAGACCAAAAACGAAGTTCCCTTATAAAAAAGGGTGTAAGATACGATTGCAGACCTTCGCTACTACTATTCAATCTATACATAGAAAAAGCAATGACGGGAATAAAAGTAAGGATCTAGAATGGAATTAAAATTCAGGGAGAGATGATATAAATGATAAGATTCGCTGATGACTTGCTGTCGTCAGTGAAGATGAAGAAGACTTAGAGAATCTCTTGAAAGGAAACGATGCTGTAGTGAGTGCATAAAATGAATTGAGGAGCTGATCATCAAAATTGATGATCCTACAGTAGACGAATTGTGCTACTTAAGGTGCGACATGAAGTGGCGACCATCACGTAAACTTGAATCCTTATCCACTGCTGATATGTCGCTAAGCTAGCTATTCATTTTGCATTTCAGAAATCATTTACCGACGCGTTTCGGGCTCTGTCTATCATCATAAATATCTTCCAAGAAAGAATGCAAAGTCATAACCACGAATGTAACTAACAACACAGCACTTAGTGTAGTTTTACAAAAGCTGTTACATAAAGCACAGGAGTAGACATACCTGAAATAAGAAAAACATATTCATACAGAGTATCGAATCATTTGTAGCACCCATCAGTATCGGAACTTAACTGACATCACTTGTCGTCAGCTGGCTTGGATGTATGACAGCGGTGCTGTAATGTGTCCATGGAAAAAAATAAACAACCCTATATTAAAAATATAAATAATAAAAGAAAAAACCAAAGCATAAACCTTAAAATATTATTAAACAGGCGTATATAGCACACTGTATACAGTGAACAGGATTCAACCAATAGCTATACCAAAAACAGCTGACAGAAAGTGCCGCCAGGTGGAGAGACTAAATTTAAAAACTGCATTATTTTCGACACAGTGGTGGTAAATGGCAAGGTACAAACAACTATAACACATTATACAAACATCAAACGTTAAACAGTTAATCTGTCAAAGAAAACGAACTCCTTGTCAGGCAGTGAAGGCCCAAGGGACGCCTACCGGCCACCATGTCGTCCTCCGCCTTGTTGCCTCATGCGGATGTGGTGCGGAGGAGCATGTGGTCAACACACCGCTCTCTCGGTTGTCTTGCAGACTTTCCAGACCGTGGAGCCGTCGCTCAAGTAATTACTCAAGTGAGTGGCCTCACGTGGCCGAGTGCATCCCTTACCGGTCCCCCCACCAAGGGAAAATCCTTGGCAATATCGGGAATTATTAATACACACTGACAGCTATGGAGACGGAGTGTGTAATTACAAAGCGCGACAGTAAATTGGCACTTTTGGGATGAGGAGAGGTGTCTTTATAGCGTAGGTGATGCCACTTGTACAAAATACATGTTAAGGGCGTGAGAAATTTTATAGCAATCATTGAATCAGAAGTCTGGGTGTGTATTTATAACTAGTTCAATCTATTGTTACAATGCAAGGTACTAATAAGGTACAATCTACTATAAAATAATGACACAAAAGTTCACATAGGGCTTTCTCAAGAGAAACCTAATATTAGGAGCTGCTGGTAGAGATATAAACAGCTATAGTCGTAGGGCATGTGATAAAAAGTAATCATAAGAATAGGAAATAGTTCGCAATAAGGCAGTGTCTCGTCCCTTTCAGGGATCTAAGGATCCGCAGGCACAGTTGACATGTATGACAACCAAGTAACTGCACAATACTAACAGTTAGGATAACGTATTTCGACGATGACTGAAAAATTTATTTTCTTTTTCGAAGATAAATATCTTATTTTTTCTTTTTCCAAATTACTACCTTTTTACAACACCAAATACAAACTTCGATCGAGCATGCACTATATATTAAGACACAAGGGAATTGCACATGTTGTCTGGAAGTGGGTATTGATTTAAATAAATGAGGAAAGTTGAAAATTTGTGCAGGACAGGGATTGGAACCCGAGTCTCCTGCCGCGCAGGGGGTAGCCGCGTGGTCTAGGGCGTCTTGTTATGCCCGTCGGAGGTTCGAGTCCTCCCTCGGGCACGGGTGTGTGTGTGTGTGTGTCATCCTTAGCGTAAGTTAGTTTAAGATTAAATAGTGTGTAACCTTAGGTATCGATCACCTCAGCGGTTTGTTCCCATTAGACCCTACCACAATTTTTTTTTCTCGAGTCTCCTGGTTACTAAGCAGATGCTCTGACTACGAAGCCATCCAGACACAGAGTCATCGCAAGTCTTCGGACTACCCCGTCAGACCCAAATTCTCAACTAATGAACACACTACTAATGTGATGCCTCTTGTCCACTGTCCTCATTGCTCGCGCATTTCGCCGCGTCTCATAAGGGTTCTAGCCCGATGTGCTGGTGGCACCCGCACTGAAGCGACCGTTGTCCGAAGGAACAGACACCACATATATATATATATATATATATATATATATATATATATATATATAATGAGTATAATGGGCAGGAGGCACTACATTAGTAGTGTAGTGATTTGGGTCTGACGAAAGGCGCGCAGTTATGACGACTGGCTTTGAGGTCAAAGCACCTATCTAGTGAGCAGGAGACTCGGATTTCAATCCCGAGTCGGCACAAATATTTCAACTTTTCCCATTCATTCAAATCAACGCCCACTTGGAACCAACGTCTGCAGCTCCTTTCGATTTTGGAAAGGACAAAACATAAACTTTTCTTGTATAACCTTAGGTCAAGCAAATATATATATATATATATATATATATATATATATATATATATATATATATATATATATATGTGTGTGTGTGTGTGTGTGTGTGTGTGTGTGTGTGTGTGTGTGTGTGAAGTGTTTAAACTAACAGCGTCGGACAACATATTTGACATATTAAAAAGTCCATAGATGTTTAGTAATCGGAATAATTACATATACTTAAAAGTTTTTATAATAGTCAATATGATATAAGAGGGTTATTGTTGAACACATGTGTATGAGAGGCAGACACATGGCGAAAGAAGGAGATATGTAAATGTGACTTCGATAAAACACTTTACAGCCCAAGTTTAGATCCACTGTGACAGAAATCAAGTATAAAAGCAATACTAATCCCTATTACAGGGACGTGAGTGAACTGGGTTGAATGAACATAAATAAAATACAGTAATACGAACTTAGCTACGCTACAACAGTGCAGAGAAAGCTGTGGACACTGAGCACTAGCAGCTGTATTAAAGAAAAAGAGAGACTCATATTGAAATGAGAAAGATGCATGTAGGGGCTAAAACTACAAAGGAAATTCCTTCAGCGCAAATGCCTTGACATTATAACCAAATCAGAGACAGGAAAGAAGGGATGGTGCCAGAATTTCGATGGGCAATGTCAAATAGCGTATCAGCAATAAAAGATGCACAGAAGTAGGTGGCCACTAGCAATATAGGTTGCTATAACAAAAATACATAATAACAATAAACATGGTATACGGATACTCTTGACGAGTTGGAAATTAATGTACTACATTCAGTCAATCCTTCATACTCAATATCGAACAAATGGGCCCTGGTAGGGAGTGGTTCATCTTCTGTGATCTGCTGACAATGTTATTTGGTCGTCTCCTAATTTCTCTGCCTAAACGTTGTACAGCTTACTGCTACTTCTTGTTACCCGATAAGCCCCACTGAGTAGCCTACCAATAATTTCAGACGCCCAACCTCTCACTTCACTCGAGTTTCATCACGTATCATAAATATTTGATTCCATTAAACATTTCCGTTCAGTTTTCTCTCATATCCTCAATTTTATACCCTGCTTACGATTAAAGATCAGTATTGCTTTTAAATTTCAGAATTCGGTCATAAAAGGCCTAGTCATTGGCTATAAAGAATTTTATTGGAGTCTCATTTATATAGCTTGTTCTGTTGCAATGTGGGTGCCCCTAACAAGCATATGGTCAACAATGGTCCTCTCGTGTAATGTTGACAATTATATATAATCTTTTAATTATACGTAATGAATATTCCGACTTCTGACAATCTATGCTTTTGTTAAGATGCCATGTACGTTGTCCAGCTCAGCCGGCTTTTGGTTTAAGCACTTTATAGTTTTTGCTTGACTAATGTTTATACAAGAAAAGTTCATGTTTTGTCCTTTCCACTGTAGTCTTCTTAATTTTCATAGGAAGACGAATTTGATTCCAATAACAAGCACACGTTCAGCAACGATCCTCTTATGTTACGTTGACAATTGTATAACCTTTTAACTGTGTGTGAACAATATTCCCACTCCTTACCATCAATACTTTTCTTAATATGTTGCGCACGTTTTAAGGCTCCGACGACTTTTTGATTATGCATATTTTATGTTTTCTTTGACCGTAAGTTTTTTAGGAAAAGTTTACGTTTCGCCCTTTCAAAATAGTTTTAGACTCTTTAGAAAGGTGCATTTAGTGTTCGAGGAAGGCTACAATGTGGAAAGAGTGAAAAGATGAATTTTATGTTCGGAAAAATTTCTTCACTCATTGTTGAACTATGTTAGCGTTATTGTTGCCACTGTGTTATTACTTGGTTGTCATTCAAGTTAGCTGCGCCTGCATGTTCTAATATCCATAAATGGGACGAGACAGTGTACTTTTGTGCACTCTTTACTATTTTATTGTTGATTTTTATCACGTACCCTATGTCTATAGTTGTTTACCTCTGTTCGCAACTTTCAATATTAGGTTTTACTTAAGAAGGCCCTTTGTCAACTTTTGTGTCATTGTTTTATGCCTTGTACCTTATTTGTACCATTCATTGTAGCAACAGGTTTAAATAATTATAAATGGAAACACAGACTTCTGAGCCAACGATTACTACTCGTATACAATTGCTCACGCACTTAATAGTTAGTCGAAGTGGCACTACCAACGCAATACAAATACATTTCTGCATCCTTGTGGTTATACATTGTCACTCAGGTGTTTCACCTTATATTTTGATTTTTGTGTGAATAGTGCATTACATGTAGTTTGTTTTTCACCGTTTACTGCTAATGTGGCGCAAATAATGTCATTTTTCAACTCAGTTTCGGCACATGGCGGGTGTCCTATTATTTGTAAAGCTCTTTATTGAAACCTTTATACTGTACGCGCTATGGCAAACGCTCTTGCTTTATCATATTTTTATATCATGTTTTATATCATGTTTACTGAAAGCTTTATACTGTGCGAACTATGGCATATGCTCTTTTTTCATCATATTTTTAGGTTTATGCTTAGATTTTATGTTTTATATTTACATTTTAATCTAACGTTTTTCAAATTTTTATTTGGGCACATTCTGGCACCAATGTCCTTATACATTTACTGCACCTGGTGAAAAATGATGTTAGCGAAGCTTTGTAACGCCAGCCTACTATCAGTTAAGTTTCAATACTGATGGCGCCTACATGTGACTCTACACTCTTATCAAGACTTTGTTCTTAATTTCCGTGTGTCTATTCCTGTACCTTTTGTAAAATTGACTTAAAGTAATGTGTCGGAAGTTAGATTTGTGATTACGACTTTGCATTCGTCTTTCGCAGATGTTTCTGATGATGGACAGAGCCTCAATTGCATCAATAAATCATTTCTGAATAGCAAAAAGAAAAATCATTTCAGTGACCTTTTAGCAGTGGATAAAAATCCACGAATACAGATACCATTGAAGCAAAATAACCAATGGCAGAGGAACTAAGAAGGATATGAAAAGCAAACTAAGACAGTCAAATAGGGCGTTCCTGGCCAAAAGAAGTCTATTAGTATTGACGCAGAAATTTCAAAGAATGTAGCTTGGAGGATAGCATTGTAGGTCCGTAGTGAATCATCGGCTGTGGTAATATCGGAACGGAGGAGAATCAAAACGTTTGAGATGTGGTGCTACAGAAGAGTGTTCAAAATTAGTTGGATTGATAAGGTAAGGAATGAGCAGATTCTCCACAGAATCGGCGAAGAAAATAACGTATGGAAAACACTGACAAGGAGGGTGATGGGACTTGTGTTATCAGGGAATAACTTCCATAATATTTGAGGAGGCTCCAGAGGGGTAAAAATTGTGAAGGAAGACAGACATTGGAATACATACAACAAATAATTCAGAACGGATGTTGCAAGGGCTGCTCTCAGATGAAGATGTTGGTGAAGGAGGGGCACTCCTGGCTGTCCACATCAAACCAGTCAGAAGACGGTTAGTATCCTCTTATCAGAGGTGAATACTATTTTTCAGGTGTGCTTATCTTGTTTCACTACTTCTTTGCCCAGTAATCGTGAATTTATTTCTTTGAGTGTTAATATAATATTATTGACCTATGGCAGTTTTAAAAATGGGTGTGTATAGATTTTTTTTTGTCTAAAGCTATTGGCTGACATCTGATATCATACAGGGGTAATGCAGTTAAATGGAAACCGATAGCGCGTACTACAACACGCAGTACCAATATTGTTCAATATATACGCTGCCTAACTAAACAATTGAAGCACCCTGTAGGCAAGGATGGAACGTAATGAAACGTCACGGGTTGTGAGATTATGTGATGTTATTCCAGCAATTACAACAATAGAGGGAAATTTGCAACGAACTTGGCAGTACGAGATCAACTATCAGTGTGACGTTGCGTCCTCCTGTAAACTGTGTCAACCGGTCCTTGACATTCTGGGTACTGGCAGTGGGACAGATTTGGTATCACAAATGTTCTGTGGAGACAGATGTGGTGTCGTTGTTAGTATGGAAGTCTACTGTGGGATTTAGGTCAAGTGGGATTCATGCTGGAGGTTGTGCAGACGTTGGGCTCAATTTAACAAGTATTTTATGAAGCATAATCTTCAGATAACAACATATAAACCCACTTAAAATGAAACAAAAGCTATATTTATTCTAAGTTAAACAACAGGATAACTATCCTTTTAAAAATAATAGCATACATTCATCTCCTGAACAAATATCATTTTGCCATATATAGAGAATTGCACAACAATCTAACAGTTTCTAATGTCTGGCGCCCAGTCACAAGCAGAAATAGTAACTACAAAACTTATGATTACCTGGAATCAGTAAATACAACCTCTGACTACACACTGATCTATTATTACTAACATCACCAGACAGCTAAAGCACCACATTCGCACAGCACTGCCAAGTTACTCACACTTATGCCTAAATAATTCCTTATACTATAACATATTTAACAGCTCTTTCACATAAAACAACAACAAAATCTTAAAGCAATAAAAGTGAGCCAGAGGTTCTGACACATAAAATCAATAACACAATAAACTCTTAAGATCACTGGAGTAGCCAACTTACTTATGCTCACAGAGATTCACAATCAATATGTGCTTAATACAATAAATCACGCCGAAAGCGTGTAATGAGACAATTAATCCTGCTCTGTCTCACAGCACATATTGTCGCACACCCTACGTGCCTTAAATAACAAACGCTAGGTATATAGGACCCACAGACTTCAGTGCAGGAAACTATTTGCAATTGGGTGCATTCAGTGTATTGTTCTCACAGAACACGGCGGACCGCCTCAATCCCATAGCCGTCTAGATGCGACCGTTAAATGCGAAAGCACTCAGCTAGTGCTCCTTATAGCATGCCAAAGACGTTCCTTCGCCTCCTCTGCTGTTCATCCAGCCGGGAAAGACGACGACCCTCCAGCAGGTTGCTGTCCGCATGTTAGCCCCGCCCGCACTCACTGTGAAACTTCTTTATTACAAATTTTACTTAAACTGCATGCAATTGAACCTATTTCCTCTTTACTTATTCTTATCATGCCAACATTGGCCCACAATATTCTAGTGCTACGCAGTCTGATAACCTTACGTCAAATAATAAATGCAAAAGAACGGTCCTGTCTAAAACGAAATCTTAACAATAAGCTAAACATTTCATTAAGCACTTACTTCACAAAAATCTTCATTGCGCGAACTACTGCAATACAGCGAGCGTCAATACTGACAACTAAATAAAAGATTCTAGCTACTAAAGCCACTAACTACTAATAGGCATGTGGTTAGCAAAGGTATGATTCTCTAGAAAACCAAATAATGTACACTCCTGGAAATGGAAAAAAGAACACATTGACACCGGTGTGTCAGACCCACCATACTTGCTCCGGACACTGCGAGAGGGCTGTACAAGCAATGATCATACGCACGGCACAGCGGACACACCAGGAACCGCGGTGTTGGCCGTCGAATGGCGCTAGCTGCGCAGCATTTGTGCACCGCCTCCGTCAGTGTCAGCCAGTTTGCCGTGGCATACGGAGCTCCATCGCAGTCTTTAACACTGGTAGCATGCCGCGACAGCGTGGACGTGAACCGTATGTGCAGTTGACGGACTTTGAGCGAGGGCGTATAGTGGGCATGCGGGAGGCCGGGTGGACGTACCGCCGAATTGCTCAACACGTGGGGCGTGAGGTCTCCACAGTACATCGATGTTGTCGCCAGTGGTCGGCGGAAGGTGCACGTGCCCGTCGACCTGGGACCGGACCGCAGCGACGCACGGATGCACGCCAAGACCGTAGGATCCTACGCAGTGCCGTAGGGGACCGCACCGACACTTCCCAGCAAATTAGGGACACTGTTGCTCCTGGGGTATAGGCGAGGACCATTCGCAACCGTCTCCATGAAGCTGGGCTACGGTCCCCAACATCGTGCAGCCCGCCTCCAGTGGTGTCGCGACAGGCGTGAATGGAGGGACGAATGGAGACGTGTCGTCTTCAGCGATGAGAGTCGCTTCTGCCTTGGTGCCAATGATGGTCGTATGCGTGTATGGCGCCGTGCAGGTGAGCGCCACAATCAGGACTGCATACGACCGAGGCACACAGGGCCAACACCCGGCATCATGGTGTGGGGAGCGATCTCCTACACTGGCCGTACACCACTGGTGATCGTCGAGGGGACACTGATTAGTGCGCGGTACATCCAAACCGTCATCGAACCCATCGTTCTACCATTCCTAGACCGGCAAGGGAACTTGCTGTTCCAACAGGACAATGCACGTCCGCATGTATCCCGTGCCACCCAACGTGCTCTAGAAGGTGTAAGTCAACTACCCTGGCCAGCAAGATCTCCGGATCTGTCTCCCATTGAGCATGTTTGGGACTGGATGAAGCGTCGTCTCACGCGGTCTGCACGTCCAGCACGAACGCTGGTCCAACTGAGGCGCCAGGTGGAAATGGCATGGCAAGCCGTTCCACAGCACTACATTCAGCATCTCTACGATCGTCTCCATGGGAGAATAGCAGCCTGCATTGCTGCGAAAGGTGGATATACACTGTACTAGTGCCGACATTGTGCATGCTCTGTTGCCAGTGTCTATGTGCCTGTGGTTCTGTCAGTGTGATCATGTGATGTATCTGACCCCAGGAATGTGTCAATAAAGTTTCCCCTTCCTGGGACAATGAATTCACGGTGTTCTTATTTCAATTTCCAGGAGTGTATTTTTTACCTTAATAATGTGACATCCAGTTCAGACACAAACATAAATCTTCATTGACATCTAGTGCAAAGGTATATAATCATGAGTAATATTCAGTCTCCAGGTCGGACATGTACAGATAGTTAGCCTAGGCTAACACTTCAGACCTCTATCCTCCGTCAACGCTAGCTTCCCACATCTAACATCAATCACTGCTGGCTGTTCACCTCCAACTGCCCAACAATACTTCCATCACTGCTGGCGACTAACTTCCATCTGCCCAACAGTACTGGCGATTAACTTCCAACAACGAGACCGACCAGCCACAGAGTCTCTTACAAAGTGCAGTCAGAGAACCAATGCAAAGCGCTACACAGCGCTGCCAACAAAGAAGCAACCCACTTAACAACAGACGTCTCAACTCTCAGGCCGTAGCTCTTGGTTGATACACATCTAAAGAGCGGTAAGATAAGCGTTTACCTATTCTTGCGGTTTCCTTATAGTATATTTCTTAAATTTCGTATTTTTCTCTGTATGGTCGCATTTTGTAGGTGCATATTCAGGAAGATCGTATCGCAGCATTCATTTCTTCTGAGCAATTAGCTACACAATTCATTACGACATCAGCGTACACTGATGATACTTTTGGAGTGTAGGAAGTCACATATGTAGGATTGTGTCTGCTTTTATAGACTACTGGCCATTAAAATTTCTACACCAAGAAGAAATACAGATGAGAAACGGGTATTCATTCGACAAATATATTATACTAGAACTGAAATGTGATAACATTTTCACGCAATATGGGTGCATAGATCCTGAGAAATCAGTACCCAGAACAACCATCTCTGGCCGTAATAAAGCCCGTGATACGTATGGGCATTGAGTCAAACAGAGCTTGGATGGCGTGTACAGGTACAGCTGCCCATGCAGCTTCAACACGATACCACAGTTCATCAAGAGTAGTGACTGACGTATTGTGACGAGCCAGTTGCTCGGCCACCATTGACCAGACGTTTTCAGTTGGTGAGAGATCTGGAGAATGTGCTGGCCAGGGCAGCAGTCGAACATTTTCTGTATCCAGAAAGTCCCGTACAGGACCTTCAACATGCGGTCGTGCATTATCCTGCTGAAATGTAGGGTTTCGCAAGGATCGAATGAAGCTTAGAGCCACGGGTCGTAACACATCTGAAATGTAACGTCCACTGTTCAAAGTGCCGTCAATGCGAACAAGAGGTCACCAAGACGTGTAACCAATGGCACCCCCATACCATCACGCGGGGTGATACGCCAGTATGGCGATGACGAATACACGCTTCCAATGTGCGTTCACCGCGATGTCGCCAAACACGGATGCGACCTTCACGATGCTGTAAACAGAACTAGGATTCATCCGAAAAAATGACGTTTTGCCGTTCGTGCACCCAGGTTCGTCGTTGAGTACACCATCGCAGGCGCTCCTGTCTGTGATGCAGCGTCAAGGGTAACCGCAGCCATGGTATGCGAGCTGATAGTCCATGGTGCTGCAAACGTCGTCGAACTGTTCGTGCAGATGGTTGTCTTGCAAACGTCCCAACTGTTGATTCAGGCATCGAGACGTGGCTGCACGATCCGTTACAGCCATGCGAATAATATGCCTGTCATCTCGACTGCTAGTGATACGAGGCCGTTGGGATCCAGCACGGTGTTCCGTATTACCCTCCTGAACCCACCGATTCCGTATTCTGCTAACAGTCATTTGATCTCGACCAACGCGAGCAGCAATGTCGCGATACGATAAACCGCAATCGCGATAGGCAACAATCCGACCTATACCAAAGTGGGAAACTTGATGGTACGCATATCTCCTCCTTACACGAGGCATCACAACAACGTTTCACCAGGCAACGCCGGTCACCTGCTGTTTGTGTATGAGAAATCGATTGGAAACTTTCCTCATGTCAGCACGTTGTAGGTGTCGCCACCGGCATCACCCTTGTGTAAATGCTCTGAAAAGCTAATCATTTGCATATCACAGCATCTTCTTCCCATCGGCTAAATTTCGCGACTGTAGCACTTCATCTTCGTGATTTAGCAATTTTAATGGCCAGAAGTGTAGTTTACTTCTGCAGTTACTCTTGCTAGGATGTGTGCACGCTATGTGTGGACGCAGGAGGGGCTGGCCGCAGTTCCTGAACAGCTGAATGCGCTTTTGGCTACGGTTAGTCACCTTCAGGCTGCTGCCTCGGGGTGCAACAGTGTCGGAGAATCTGGCACGTCGCATGGGACACGTCAGCTGCCATTTGTTTCATCCACAGAATCTTCTGTCGAGACACCTTCTACTGTACCCGACGCTGTGGATCCACCGCCACTACAGGGTGAGTGGCGTGTGGTAACTCGTTCGCATCGCTCGAGGCGGACGCCCAAGGTGGCGACTGGCCGTCTGGCCTCATCCAATGACCCTGCCGGTGATTCAGCAGGGTCCGAGCAGACAAACGGTTTACCAGAACCCCTTAGGCGTTCAGGGCTGCAAAGAGAGCCAATGTGCATTCAGAATGTCTGCCCGGGGGCCCATCCTGGATGTGGAGGCGGTCTTGCTTGCAGCTCTCCAGAGTGCCTGCAATTTGTGGTTGACGTACGCGTCAACGACGCCTGTCGCATGGTTTCTGAGGCCATCCACAACCCATACAGAAGGCTGGTCCAAATGGTGAAGGCTGCTGGCCTCGGGGGTGGGGTAGAACTCGCAATATTAGCATTGTTCCCTGAGTAGATCGGTGTCCTTGGTTCAAATGGCTCTGAGCACTATGGGACTTAACTACTGTGGTCATCAGTCCCCTAGAACTTAGAACTACTTAAACCTAACTAACCGAAGGACATCAGACACATCCATGCCCGAGGCAGGATTCGAACCTGCGACCGTAGCAGTCGCGCGGTTCCGGACTGCGCGCCTAGAACCGCTAGGCCACCGCGGCCGGCTCGGTGTCCTTGGTTTGGAGCCGAGTGGAGGGTCTCAAAAAAAGTTCGTCTACACGGTGACAGTCTTGGCTGCAAATTTCTTGACCTGTGTCGTTGGTTGGGGATTTGTAGGACTCACCTTGATAGTTCGGAGGTGCACTACACAGAGGAGGCAGCTGTCCTGGTATCACAGTACTTGTGCAGTATAAATGAGGGTTTTTTAGGCTAGGTGGTATTTTTAAATATTCTGTTGAACACTCGCCAGTCAACTCGCAGTGGGGGAAGTCAGACAGCGTTTAGAGTAAAGACAATTTGATTGTCAAAATTTTATCAGCAAACTGTCGAGGTGTTCGTAGCAAAGTTCCCGAATTTACCGCCTCCCAGGAAATTTCTCTCGCTCCAGTTATTCTTGGGACTGACAGCTGGCTGCAATCCGTAATCGAACTCTCTGAGATATTTAGTGACTCGTGAAACGTATATGGTAAAGACAGATTAGGAGGGAGCATGTTTATTTCGGTTGATAAAAACAATGTCTCTATTGAGGTCGATGTTGAGTGTGACAGTAAAGTCGTCTGGTCACGTGCACAGGTCTAGGTGAAGCCAAGTTAACTGTCGGATGATTTCACCGGCCACCCGGTTTGGCTGCGATAGTTCTTGTGCCATTCAAAGAAAGTCTACGGTCAGTAGCACGTAAATATCCAACTCATACTTCTTGGTGGCGACTCTAAATTACCGAGTGTAGACTGGGATATCTATATATTCATTGCGGGGGTACAGACAGACAGTCATAAGAATTACCTTTGAACATGTGTTCTGAAAATTGTCTTCAGCAGTTAGCTCGGTAGCCACACGTAATGGAAATATCTTAGACCGTGTAGCAAAAAATAGACCGGAACTTATAGACAACATCAGCATAGAAACAGGGATTAGAGATCATGATGTGATTACCAGTGAAGAAGACGAGGAAAGTGTTTCAGCTACAAAGAGGAGATAACCAGTTGTTTCCAGCTCACTTAGGCACTGAATTGATATTACTTAGTTTCAGGAAGATAGACGCGGAGTAATTAATGGCAAAGTTAGGATACTGTCACCGTGGTTTAATAACGAAATTCGGAAAATGCTTTTGTACTCTCGCTTCAAAAGAGGACGCTCAAAAGACGACAAATAAAAGTTAGTAGAGATTCGTGCGTCTGTGGAAAGATCTATGAGCGAAGCATACAACACCTACTACTGTCATACCTTAGCAAAAGATCTGGCAGAGACCTAAGTAAAATCTATAAGCGAGTCTAAGGCATCCATCCAGTCACCTGTTAATGTAGCAGTTGAATATGGCAAAACAAAATCCAAAGTCTTAAACTTCACGTTCAAGGAATCGTTCACGCAGGAAAATCGCGCAAACATACCGTTGTTTGACCATCGAACCGATGACATAGTAATAAGCATCCCTGGCGCAGAGAAGCAACGGAAAGAGTTGAAAACAAATAAGTCACCAGATTCGAATGAAATCTCAATTCGGTTTAACAGAGAGTGGTCCGCCATTCGATTCTTACCTAGCTTACATTTATCATGAGTCTCTCGCCCAGCAAAATGTCCCAAGCGACTGAAATAACCGTAATTGACTCCTGTACATAAGAACGGCAAAAGAACGGACTCTCAAAATTACAGGCCAATATCCCTAACTTCGGTTTGCTGCAGAATCCTTGAACATATTCTCAGTTCGAATATAATAAACTTTCTTAAGAATAGGAAGCTTATTTCCACGAATCAGCATGGTTTTAGAAAGCATCTCTCTTGCGAAACTCATATTGCTCTTTTTTCGCATAATATACTACGAACTATTGACAAAGGGCAACAGGCAGTTTCAGTGTTTCTAGATTTCCGGAAAGCATTTGACACGGTGCCCCATTGCAGGCTGTTAACGAAGGTACGACCTATGGAATAGGTTCACAGATGTGTGAGTGGCTCGAAGGCATCTTTGGTTACGGAACCCAGTACGTCGTCTTGACGGTGAGTGTTCATCAGAGGGAAGAGTACCGTCAGGAGAATCCCAGGGAAGTGCGACAGGACCGCCATTACTCTCTATATACATAAATGATTTGGCGGACAGGGTGGGCAGCAGTCCGCGGTTGTTTGCTGATGATGCCGTGGTGTACTGTGAGATGTGGAAGTTGGGTAACTGTAGGAGAATATAATACAACTTAGACAATATTTCTATTTGGTGCGATGGATGGCAGCTAGCTCTAAATGTAGAAAAATGTTAGTTAATGCGGAGGAATAGGAAGAACAAGCATGTAATGTTAGGATATAGGATGTCCTGCTTGACACAGTCAAATCGTTTAAATATCTGGGTGTAATGGTGGAAAGCGATATGAAATGGAGCGATCACGTGAGTATTGTGGTAGAAAGAAGGCCACATATAGGATGCTAGTACGACCTATTCTTGAGTACCACTCAAGTGTTTGGGATCCGGATCAGGTCGGATTAAGAGAAGACGTCGAGACAATTCAAAGGCGGACTGCTGGATTTGTTACCAGTAAGTTCGATCAACACGAAAGTCTTACAGAGTTTCTTGGGGCACTGAAATGGAATTCCCTGGATAGAAGGCGACTTGCTTTCAGGGAACATTATTGAGAAAATTTAGAGAATCGGTATTTGAAGCCGACTGCCGGACGATTCTACTGCCTCCAACATATTTTGCGCGTAGGGGGCCCAAGGTAGGATACGAGAAATTGGGACTTTTACGAGGGGTATGGGCAGTTTTCTTCCCTAGTCATATTTGCGATTGGAACGGGAAGGTATATGACTGATAGTAGTACAGCACGCCCTCGGCCACGCACTCTACTGTGGATTGCGGTGTATCTGTGTAGATATAGAACCTCCCCCCCCCCCTCTCCGCCCTCCCCACCTTCCCACCCACCACACCATCTTCTTGAGACCCTTGGACTTGACTCTGCCCGGAACTATCTTCAGGTCACTCCAGCAACTGACCAGCTCCAACTATATCAGGAGCAGCCCACTGTTACTGACATCTTGTCTGCCACACTAACCTGCCCCAGGCGAAGTGACATAAGATTTTCTACCCCTCCACCGTGCGGATCTAGGCGCTTCAGTCCGGAACCGCGTGACCACTACGGTCGCAGGTTCTAATCCTGCCTCGGGCATGGATGTGTGTGATGTCCTTAGGTTAGTTAGGTTTAAGTAGTTCTAAGTTCTAGCGGACTGGTGACCATAGATGTTAAGTCCCATAGTGCTCAGGGCCATTTTTTCTACCGCTCCATCATGGCGATTCCTCTGGCCTTAGAAGACTTGCTAGTTCCAGTGGCTCCTGCTTACTCTCCTCCGACATCCATGCCGTTCCCCAACTCGTCACCGCGGTGCTCTCGTCCGTCACATGCCTGCGCCATTCGCCCTCCATCAGCATGATCGCGACACTTAACACAAAAAAATCTCGGGTGGTGAGCAAATGGACCACGCTGTTCGATAGGCCTCTGGATTGCTTCAAAATGAGACGGACAGTTAATTGAGAGACGTACCGTATGTGGACGAGCATTGTCCTGTTGACAAATGGCACCACAGTAGTGAACACGCAGTGCATATCCGTGAGTACCGCTGTGAGAGATGCCTCAAACAGTTCCAGCCGTCACGTAATGTCATACCAGATGCCTCCCAATACCGTGGCGAACGTAATGCGACGTCATTCGTCAGAAATCCATGATACCCAGTCGCGGCGACTCTCCGAACACAGCTTTTTGTTCTGTGGAGTCTCCACGCACGAAACGGTAATTTCCTAGTTACGGCTGCTGTTAGTTCTGGCCAGTGGTGTGGGAAACCACAGACTGAAGCAGGGAGTTCATTACTTGCTCTTGGATGCCAAAGGCAGATGTGAAGGAGTATTTTTGTGTTCGGTGTGTAATATGACTATCCTTCCATATGATCGTCAGACGTTGGCGACTGGACCATCGGCAATGTTATGCCTGTTCTCATGTTTCCTTGCAGTTCCGCATTGAGTCACTGTTACACCTGAATGACACACAAAACTGAATACTGTATGTTTGAACAAGCTGGTCAGATGGGGATCCACAATAAAACCGCTTTCAGCCTTTGTCAGGTGTTGAAAAGCTGTCCCAAGCTGTCCCAAACGAGTACACTGCATCTTAGCAATCTGCACAGTGGTCATTCAAAATCGAACGCTGTTCACGACACTTATATCAGGCCTGGCGACAACACAAAACATGACCAACACTAACGCACTCTCTCGGCAATTCTGGATGTCACACAGAACTGCTACCCGAATCTTTACATACTTACCTATAGTGTGCATGCGTATGAAGTAACACTGACATCAGGCCATGTCAGGTACTGTGATTTGTTAACATTTTATAAAATGAAAATGTAACAATGTATCCAAGGAACTCTGTCTGGAGCAATCCAACAGTTTGCGCTGTAAATTGTGAACTGTTACTTCATAATTATTTCAAAAACGTCCTTATTTATGGAACTATATAAACTACTGTCATAATTTAACGTTATATTGCTCTGTGTATACTGAAATAATTTTGGCATCTAGCTAAATGCTTAACATTTCAATAACATCCTGAAACGTGTTTAAACAATAATTCTCGTGCTGTCCACAACTTACCCCGAGGCACAGCCAATGTTACAAAACCAGCCTGCTGTCAGCTTCAACAAAGCTTTTAGAAGAGTGCTAGTGATGTCTTCCGGAAGGAAACGCCTTATCTCGTTGACACGGGATGTGGCGAGGCAGTCATCTGCATAAAACGTTTCACAGCGAATGATATACGGGCCGGCGCGCTTTGCATAATACGGTATGACGCTCATTTGGACGGAGCGGAGACGCAATATTTACGAGCGCGCCGAGCTCAGACGGGCATAAGCTGAGTAGAAAGTATTTATCACGGAGATAAACTGCCAGATTGGAAGCGGCTAATTTATCTGCATTGCAGTCACGTGCTCAGTTACTGCCTGCAGCCGGCGGCGGGCGCCAGTTTATTGCCCTGCTGGCGTCGCCTCCGTAAGGCAGGTGGCAGCGGCGACGGGTTTCCGCTTCTGCCCGCCAAGACGCTGAACGCGTACTGCTGGAAGCGATTGAAGGGGGAAGGCGCCTCATGAAATTTTGCGCACGGCACAGTTTAATCATTGCAAACAGTAAGTGTACATCCACAATCACGAGCCAACTTACGATGTATGACGGCAGTTCTTTTGGTACCACTATACAGTGGGTCTGAGATATTCTCCTGCCCTATTCCAAAGCAGTATATTGATAATTTGAGGAGAATAACAGAGGATGATTCCACCCCACGGCGCTTGAGCCTCAAGGCTCCGTCCTCTCTCCTCTTCTTTATCTTTTTTACCCAGACCACCTTCGCCAGGCCACCTCTTCAATATGCTGGCCCTCTACCCTACACTCTAGAAATCCCAACGATTCTCCCTATTCCACCTCAATCAGTTTCTCTTCTAGTACAACCGACAGCTCCACACTGCCAACCTCTCGAAAACTCATGCAATGATTTTAGGACGAACAACCCGCGCAATCTGTATCCATGACTGTTCCCTTAACATTTATGACCGTTCTGTCCCATTAATTAGAACACTAAAATATTTCGGGCTAGCCCTCGACTGGCCACTAACCAAAGCCTCCGCTACTGACCATTCAACAAAAAGCCCACAATGGGCTGCTAATTGGGCAAACTTAGGTTCTACACCCCTCCCCTACCCTTCAGACCTAGAAAATCATGATCGGATCCATCCCCTCCTATGCAAATACCACATAGAATAATTCACTACTAGTCGTTGAACATCATGCAGTCCATCTCACTTTTTACAACCGCTTACCTTTTCCCATACAGATTCTATACTATCTCATCAAATTCCCACCCCTGCTTACCCACATCGATTAGCTCCACATCCCTTATCCTATCCACAACACATATTACAGCAATCACTATTGTTTCCTCCCCCAGTCCCGAAATGCTGCCATGCCTTTACAAACGCATTACACCGTCCCTACAAGTGCACACACTCCGCACCCTCTCCGAACGCAAATTCGACCGACTATCCCTACCTGAAAATGAGATTCGCCCCCATATTTATCAATATTATCAACTATAGTTCTTCTTCACGTGTCCCACTTCTCATCTCCTCTCCTCCTACGTCTCCATCTCTCCCCATCCCTTTCTTCTTGATACCACAGCTCTGCCCACACACCAAACTCTTCCTCACCTTCGCGCTATCCGAGCCAGCACCTACCTACATCTCAACAGTTTCCTAATGGACCCTTGTACTTTTCTAGCCAGACTCTTCAACACTATAAAACACATTCTCTCCTCCCCAGATCCTTTTCTCCCAGTGCAGGTTCAAGATAGTTCAGATGGCCCTAAGCACTACGGGACTTAACATCTGTCTTCAGTCCGCTAGACTTAAAACTAACGTAAAGACAGCACACACATCCATGCCCGAGGCAAGATTCGAATCTGCAACCGTAGCAGCAGCACGGTTTCGGACTGAAGCGCCTAGAACCGCTCGGCCACAACGCCGGCCCAGTGCAGGTCCTTCAGCTTCTAAGTACAATGCCTCTTCTTAGAAGAATGTCACCTTTCTGCATTGTGTTTTTAAATTTGATTTTAATATAAAGTAAAGACAGCAGTATTAATGTTTTAATGTAAACGCGAAGAAAATCTATCCTTTTTAGTTTTTAAAAACATTTTATTAATGTTTGTTTTCGTCTTTGTTATAGTTTTAAAAAGCTCTTGCCTGAAGAGCGGAATGTCACAGGGCTGACATCCCATACCCTGCCTGTATGTGGCGAGGGTGATGAATTATCAATAAAGAAAATAAAAGAAACCAATGTAAACAAGATGGTAGCTCATCCCATGAGATTAAACGCAAAATTTGCAAAATCTACAATAGCATTCGAGAATAACAAGAAGAAACTACTATCGTCGAAAACTATAAGTTTTAATACCAAGAAACGGTATGTAACACCTTTTATTTGGAGCGTTGCCCTGTACGACTCGGAGACATAGAGACATGGACAGCGGGCGGCGGGGAGGCGGGGGGTTGGAGGTGGGAGGAGAACGGGAAGGACTGTAGGCTTTTCAGGCATGGTGTTGCAGAGATAATGACCAATGAAGGAGCCTCCAGCAACATAGGAGGCAAAAGATCTTTGTGGAGGAGTATCAAGGAGAGGGTGAACCGATGGGTTGGATACCTAAACAGACATCAGTACATCAGGAAGATAAAACAACTTCTTAAATTGGTAAGATACTCTGAACTGAAGAGACCTGCGGAAGTTAAGAGAAATGAAGGACGAGAATTGCTGCCAACCAATCTAGGATTGAGAATAAAATAAGAAGTCCTCCTTGACCTTTCGCGGAACATATCAAGAGCTATACTTCGAAAAGCTTTCAAATGCTCCTACTAACCGATCTGATAAATCAGAATAATCATATGATTGTGAGACAAAAAGTTCGGAAATGATGCACTTAATACCGAAACATAACCGAAACGAAACGGTGAAAAGTGCATCTACCACCGGAAATGATAGTCTTCTCTGGAAGATAAATGTACAGCGAACCATTGAACGTGTTCGTAGCTGTGCGGTATTTTGCTTCCGGTAAAAGTGAGGCGAACCGACCTTATTTGCATCTCGCCTATTGTGCTGCTGACGAGCGAGTGCGCGTTTGTTTACTTTCGCGTAACGGCTTGTCTTCGTGTTAAAATTCATTCACCGCCATGGCGTTTCCTATCGCCAAGCCACAATTAAATTAACGTTTCCTTTAGATAATGAACGACCAAAAGCCTACGAAATAGAACGGTTTATACGGTTCGAAATGCGTCTCCATGCTAACGATCTCAAGTTCCAATGCTCTGACATCCATACGGTGGCGTCGTGGTTGATCACGCTCGTTTTGGCCTCCTAACGTTGAGGGTTTTCGAGCTCCTGCTTGATGTGCCGTCGGACGTTGTGGTGGCCGCCTGTAAACCTTACGGCAACATCGTCAGTCACGTTGCTGAACGTAGAAGACGTTCGAATCATACCGTGTTCTCACTGCCGTTCGTCAGATAAAAATACAGCAGAAGAAACACCTGCCTTCTTGCTTGGATATTGCCAGCTGCAGTGTTGTCTCCATGTAAGATGACTTATCCAGGTTGTGGCCAGGAAGGCCACGTCCGTTCGGAATGTCCCCGATGTAGATTGGTTCAGACGTCGATCTGAGACGTCGCTCTGTCTTACGCGTCAGCAGCTACTCCCACTCTGAATCCGTCGTCGCCGGCGTCGACTCCTCTCGGCGACGCGATGGACATTTTGCCTTCTCATCATGTATGGTGGCCAGCTATGCACTTGTACATGTTTGGGTCCGGAAGGCTGTGTCGATGCTGAGGATGGAAGTTCCGGATGTATACATTGCGATGGAGCCCTTTATTGGGGTCATCTCCCTCCCTATCGCAGTGGTGTGCCCTCCCATAGGGTTATCCCCATGCTTCCCCCGAATTACACCACCGCCCTCCTGGCGATGGTAGCTTGTTGTATAGCCACGGTCAGTATCAATACAAATTCACGTTCACCATAAACTGGCATTAGTCTATAACATGCTGTATGGTGCGGATGTAGACATTGCTCCCTTTCACGAGATGCATATCGCAACTTTTCGTGCTCCCCATGGCTTTACAGCACACATCTGCCATTCTTCCTGTCATGTTAGTGATGATGATATCCTCACTGACGCAGTTGCCTATCTATCACGCTACGTGGCGTCAGGATCATTAACGTCTATCCCCCAAATGGTTCCGGTCGCCACTGCAAACTTTCGACTTCCTTCTCTGAGGTGGTCATACATCTCTTCCTGGGTCAGCAGGATGCCTTGATCATGAGAGGCGACTTCAGCTACACCCAAGAATCCAAAGACCAACTGCCCTGTCACTCTCCATGCATGGCACTAGCGGCAATTGTCAAGAAACTCAACCTTGTGGACCCTTGGGAGCACTTTCATGGAGATCATCCAGGATTTATACATTTCACTAACCTTACTTGCAATGACCTCGATCGTGTTTTGACCTCCTGCAATATTGTCAGTGGGGTGTAGGCTGCTGAAGTGTGGCCCATTGCATTCACTGACCGTATTTAAGCCATCAGTATCTGCTACCAAAGGGTGTGGCATGGCTGGGGACCATGGAAACCAAACATGCTCCATCTTACTTCACCTGACTGCCAGCAGCTCACTGAGAACATGTTCAAATCCTGACATCGACGCTGCGATGCGTATCAATCTGTCCTGTCACAGTGGCTCCTCTGCACAAAGCTTGACATCCGCAAGGCCGTGACTGGCTACGGAAGATGGGTCGCAGCATCGTAGTGATGAACCCAGGATTTCTATTTCACCATTTTCCAGGAATTCACTATGATGGCGTATTCACCAGAGCATCAGACGATGGTGAATCATGCCAAGGCACAGCACACTATCCTCTCTCGACATCACCTTGAAAGAGTTATGGTCAAGGCATGCACACATTATGGGTTAACACAGGAGCATCAATGTATGTACCAAGCGAAAGCAGAATGACACCACCGTTATAGGACTTTGATTAATATTCTTATGAATGATGATGGGTGGCGCATCGATCCATCATGACATGTACTATGCCCTCCACGTCCATTATGTTTTGCTCTACTCTGCACTATTTCACCAGCCTGCCAAAGTTATGGCGGCCTCCCGACTGGGTTTCTGGGGGAGGGAACGGGACATCGTGGCCAGATCTCAGGTTATGACTCCTACCCACTTTGCCCCCACCATTTCCTTTGCGAGCCAGGAATGTGAACTGTCTAATCGGACAGAAACTCCTAAAATAATTTTTATAAATGACATATGGAATGACATTGCACTCAAAATGGTATTGCAATAACGAAATGCAGCATACCAACATTTAATAATTTCATTTCACAAACACAGTAAATAAGTTATAATATGAAAAGTTCATGCCCAATGAATTGTCAGAGAATAAGTTGAATTTATGTAATTCCATTGATCATTATTCTAATTTAAGACTGAAAGGCTTTAGGAAACACTTCAGTGAGCAAGAATGTTAATTTTAAACTGCTACTACGAAATAATGTAGTCTATATTCTCGTACGTTGGGGCTTCAGATAGAAAGATACACATGCAATCCCACGCTAAGACCAGTATGCAGCATGAGTGTATCATTATCAGAAGAAAAACATGTTGTCGGTGTCCTGCCGGTACAGTTCTGCTGCGATACGAATAAGAGGTGCATAATAGTGTGCGAATGAGATAGTGCGGCAACTGTAAACATACTCCAAAGCTTAAATATGCGGAACATTACAGTCCTTGTGTTTAAACCGTCTAAACTGCACACAGATTCTCCGTGAAATTCTGGAGGTATATGGAACAAATGCAATGTCGAGTCCAGTTGTAGTGAAATGGTATCAACGATTGCACCAATACCGCACAGACGTTTGTGATGATGATCTGTCGTACAATTCAGACCTTGCATCACGAGAGTCCCACCTTTTCGGTAAGTTGAAAGAACATCAGGGGAAGGGGGCGGAAGGGGGCGAATAATGTGGATTTTCACACGAGAGATCAGAAAGATGAGTTCCGTATAGTCGCTTTAAGTTCACCAGCGAGTCCTGTGGCGTGACCTCTCAAATCAATGACTCGACCCGTGAGTCTCCACAGCTGCCAACTCGTCAGCCGAGTATGTTGTCGGGTACAGGTGGAATCGAGCTCACCAAGACAGTAGAGCTAGTACACGAGTTCGCAAGCGTAACAGTGGATTCGTGGCATTCCCGCTACGTACGCAACCGTTCTGCAGGATATTTCCGCCATTAAAATGTAAATTATTATCCAGTTACTTCACACAATCATGATTTCGCCTTTATAGCCATTCTCAAGTGCAAGTAGAAATGTCGCAAGATGCCTGACATGCCTAGATGACGGAAGCAACCATTGGCCATGACAATTATTATACACCAATATAATGTCTGATCGGTTAGCGATGATGATGATGATGATGATGTTCGGTTTGCGGGGCGCTCAGCTGGGCGGCCATCAGCACCCATACAAAGTCCCAAATTTTACACATTCCACTTTCTTTTTTTTTTTATTTCACAGCCCAACCTAGCCACTGTCACGAATGATGTTGATGAAATGATAAGGACAACACAAACACCCAGTCCCCGGGCAGAGAAAAACGGTTAGCAGTGGATATACTTATGTTTATACATACATTTATATAGATAAAACTTTTTCGAACACTGCTGTAACTTTATTTTAAAATTTCATATCTATTCAGAGTATGTCTAATAATTATGTTGACGTATACACACTGTCTAGGCATTATCGAATCTTTAAAGATAGTACCAGAAAACATTATACGAGGATGAAGTGTTATCGGTAAATGGTGATAAATTATTAAGATAAATTACAGAAATGAATGATAATTCACTGTTAGCCCATAACCGCAAGTTTCTATGACCAAATGAATATAGAAACAGCGTGATTTTTTGTCACAGGTGTATAACAATGACGTTGCTCTGTGCCCAGTTTTCGTTTGACACAGCACGTATGTTTTCTCGTGGTGGTGGTAGAAGAAACAAGAACACAACGATTTTGTTTGCATTGGACGAAATTCGTATGCTTTTTCGTTTGAAGCGTGGACTATAGAATCAAACTTATTCCAGATATCACTCCTCTTCTGATGGAACACATTTGCAACTGCCTACATTTCACCAAATAACTTTCTTCTTACACCCTCCACAACCTCACAAAACACAGCTTTCGTAAGGGCCATCTGATATCCCAACAAACGGTCACTTAGCCTCGTCAGTGCTACATTACAGCAGTATTTCGTGTGCTCACGTTCCGTACCAGCAACAAGTCTCGACTAGCCTTGTACTCCTGCATGCTTCTGTAAGAGGCAAGGAGTCGACGAGCATGAAGCAGCGCATCGCCACTGTTCTCAGACTCGTCATACTCGCGTAACTACAGCCAAGGCGAAGAAATCCCGTTAACACTGACGTAGTAGCGACGCCTTGAATTGTAAAGTATGCAATCCGTCATGTTAGTCTCGTTTCTGATCTGTAGTTCACACAGCTCTCGATTGGCTCCGTGACCAAGCATGGCTTTACTGTCATCTAGGAATTTAACAATTGGCGGAACATTCCGACCGTTGTTTACAAGGATTTGGTGTTTAGATTGGAAAACAGTGTCGTGTACCTGTGTTACTTTGAAATGTAGTGGAGCATTCAATAAGAGTAACTTTCTTTGTGAAATCTTCTTGCAAGGCATCAGCACATTTTGATATCAAGTTGTTTTCTTTCCGGTATGAGTGCCTAGAGATGCACCTAGTTGAATATTAGTTTGTCTTTTTTTCCTTTTCTTACCTTCTTTCTAATTTTTTGAAGTTATTGGTTGTAACAGCAAATTCATAGTAAATGTATAATTACAATTTTGATCCAACTACATGTTGTGAACTATTTTTTTACCAGATTCTCCAATATGTGATGCAAATGAGCGTGCACTGGCCATTTCCATTACAAGAGCCCAACGAGAATTTTGTAAGCATGAAAAGGCAACCAGAATTGTGATACAAAAAAATAGAGAAACTGCACAATGCTACTTTTAAGAAGCAAAAATTAAAAGAGTCAACTGAAAAATTATAATTTTCTGATGTGTTTGGATGTTGTTGCGATTAAGTATCATTGTAAACACATAAAACAAACTGAGATTTACAAAGGCCATAAGAGAATGTTTAGTCAATCAGTTAACCAATACTACTTCATACAAGTCCATTTACGAGGGCAGTTCAATAAGTAATGCAACACATTTTTTTTCTCGGCCAATTTTGGTTGAAAAAACCGGAAATTTCTTGTGGAATATTTTCAAACATTCCCGCTTCGTCTCGTATAGTTTCATTGACTTCCGACAGGTGGCAGCGCTGTACGGAGCTGTTAAAATGGCGTCTGTAACGGATGTGCGTTGCAAACAACAGGCAGTGATCGAGTTTCTTTTGGCGGAAAACCAGGGCATCTCAGATATTCATAGGCGCTTGCAGAATGTCTACGGTGATCTGGCAGTGGACAAAAGCACGGTGAGTCGTTGGGCAAAGCGTGTGTCATCATCGCCGCAAGGTCAAGCAAGACTGTCTGATCTCCCATGTGCGGGCAGGCCGTGCACAGCTGTGACTCCTGCAATGGCGGAGTGTGCGAACACACTCGTTCGAGATGATCGATGGATCACCATCAAACAACTCAGTGCTCAACTTGACATCTCTGTTGGTAGTGCTGTCACAATTGTTCACCAGTTGGGATATTCAAAGGTTTGTTCCCGCTGGGTCCCTCGTTGTCTAACCGAACACCATAAAGAGCAAAGGAGAACCATCTGTGCGGAATTGCTTGCTCGTCATGTGGCTGAGGGTGACAATTTCTTGTCAAAGATTGTTACAGGCGATGAAACATGGGTTCATCACTTCGAACCTGAAACAAAACGGCAATCAATGGAGTGGTGCCACACCCACTCCCCTACCAAGAACAAGTTTAAAGCCATACCCTCAGCCGCTAAAGTCATGGTTACAGTCTTCTGGGACGCTGAAGGGGTTATTCTGTTCGATGTCCTTCCCCATGGTCAAACGATCAACTCTGAAGTGTATTGTGCTACTCTTCAGAAATTGAAGAAACGACTTCAGCGTGTTCGTAGGCACAAACATCTGAACGAACTTCTCCTTCTTCATGACAACGCAAGACCTCACACAAGTCTTCGCACCCGAGAGGAGCTCACTAAACTTCAGTGGACTGTTCTTCCTCATGCACCCTACAGCCCCGATCTCGCACCGTCGGATTTCCATATGTTTGGCCCAATGAAGGATGCAATCCGTGGGAGGCAGTACGCGGATGATAAAGAAGTTATTGATGCAGTACGACGTTGGCTCCGACATCGACCAGTGGAATGGTACCATGCAGGCATACAGGCCCTCATTTCAATGTGGCGTAAGGCCGTAGCATTGAATGGAGATTACGTTGAAAAATAGTGTTGTGTAGCTAAAAGATTGGGAAATAACCTGGTGTATTTCAATGCTGAATAAAACAACCCCTGTTTCAGAAAAAAAATGTGTTGCATTACTTATTGAACTGCCCTCGTAGCATAGAAATTTTCGCAAAAGGAACGTTTCTAATAACTTTAATTATATTTGGCATACATTGTCTTAGTGTACATTACAAATACAGTTAGTATAGAGACAGAAACTACTTAGTTGCACTTGGTCTATAAAGCCTTATTGTTTAGTATCAGTAATTGATCATTGCATTATATATATATATATATATATATATATATATATATATATATATATATATATATTGTATTTTACATCAACACGACATGATCTACAAAATACATCGTCAAATTAGTATCTGATGATGTTATCAGTGATAGACATTTTAATAGGTATGAATTTTAAATTCGTGGGCTTGAATTATTATTTCCGACAAATAGATTGAACTTTTTCTGAGAGAATGATTCTGACAGAAAAAACAGGTCAAAGTCAAAATTGTAATACAAATTATATACACAATCCTTAATACATTAACATTTTTTTTTTTGTCATCAGTCTACTGACTGGTTTGGTGCGGCCCGCCACAAATTCCTTTCCTGTGCTAACCTCTGCATCTCAGAGTAGCACTTGCAACCTACGTCCTCAATTATTTGCTTGATGTATTCCAAACTCTGTCTTCCTCTACAGTTTTTGCCCTCTACAGCTCCCTCTAGTACCATGGAAGTCATTCCCTCATGTCTTAGCAGATGTCCTATCATCCTGTCCCTTCTCCTTATTAGTGTTTTCCACATATTCCTTTCCTCTCCGATTCTGCGTAGAACCTCCTCATTCCTTACCTTATCAGTCCACCTAATTCCAAAAATGTAAGAGGTTTATTATTATCTTAACATATATAAAGACATTTTATTAAAATCTGTGATTAAAAAGTTATTGTAATCATCCTGATATTAAATAAAATCATCCTTTATCTGAACATATTAGCCAGCATTACTTTTCAAAATGCTGTTTAAATCTCTTTCAAATAATATTAATATAGTTTTACATTATGGTCAGATTTGTTTCAACTTCTTGGTGTTATAAAATGATCAGCAATGTTCTGATATTACAAACGTTTTTCAACTCAATTCTTCTACTGCTTACATCATTCTAATATCCCAAGATTGGTTACAGTAACTACTGTATGTTATTTTCATACTTTTCTTTTAGCTGTCAGAATGACTGTAATCATATGATGTGCTTTAGACATATACATTGCTAAACGATATGTTTAAACATATACATTGCTAAACGATATGTTTAAACACGAAACAACTATACAGAATGAGATTCCCCAGTCTTAGCATTATCATTTGCACTGATATAATTAATATTAACATCATAAATGTCAACTACATCATAATGATAATAATATCAAAAAATTTCATCACTACCGTGCTTCCTTTCCTATCAACATCTCACAAACACCCAGCTTCAACATAATGTCATTACATCATATTAATCAACCAACCAAATTCATATTGTAAAGTAATTCTGAATAAAGCAGATTTCTAGTTAAATTACAGTCAGTTCCAGTGCCTGTATACCACTCAACTATTCCATCAAAAAAATTATCTCATTATTCAGTTTCATTCATAAAATTATTCTTGGCTCTCACTTATCAACACTTTCCTTGTCTATCTGATCAGAAAAACAGTTTGCTTCCACAATGGGTATCCATTAAATAAATATATTGGAACAGTATATGAAGAGTGTTGATTTATAATATTTTATCTCAAGTAATCCTCATAACAACATTTTCCAGAAATATTTCAGTTTCTTCAGCATAATTCAAATGCTTACTGTGAATCTACGTGATGTCTTCTATAACTACCAAGTATGACCAATCTTCAAAATGACACAACAGTTTCCAATAATAACACACATGGGTTTACCTTTTAGAATACGTTTTAACTGACCAGAACAATTCTTTTCCAACTATAGTTTGTTAAATGCCATAGTTGACATCACTCATAACATATTAGTTCTGCTCCAGGCTTCAAGACTTTGTAATTCGAAGTCTAAGAAGCCAGCCTTGCCTAGGATATTGGAAGCGTCACAGCTGGCGGATAGTGAATGTTCCATCAGATATGGTGGACAGCTGCAAATACAGAATAAGCAGTACCAGACCAAGTCAAAACAAAACCAAAACCAAATCCACTTTGCGTCTGTATTGCAGCAAGTGGCGAAGTGGTCAGTGTATTTTCACCAATTGTGCAGTTGAAATTTATATTCTGGAATTAAAATTTCAAGTCTTAACACTCTGAGTTCACTCAATGAGTCTACTCAACCCCAGCTGAGTCCAGGTACATTCATAATGGAGCAGTTTGATAATTACAATCTTACGCCAAGTGGTCAATACACCGTCGTTATTACTGCCGCAACTGGTCTTTCAGATTCTGGGACAGCCAGGTTAAAATGCAGTGTGATTCAGCAGAGGAAGTCAGAGTCCTCTGGGCAACTTAAAACGAAAACAAATACATTTTTGCAACAGTTAACAAACAAACACGTCATATAATGGAAGATACCGTAAAAGAACAGAAGATTCAAATTTTGGCACTTCAAGAAACACGAGTGATGAACAATAACCCCATGTTCAATCAAATTTTTCTGGGTATGTGACCACATTGTCAATATATACGAAATGATTCAGATGGTTCAAATGGCTCTGAGCACTATGCAACTTAACCTCTGAGGTCATCAGTCGCCTAGAACTTAGAACTAATTAAACCTAACTAACCTAAGGACATCACACACATCCATGCCCGAGGTAGGATTCGAACCTGCGACCGTACCGGCCGCTCGGCTCCAGACTGTAGCGCCTAGAACCGCACAGCCACTCCGGCTGGCTTATATATAAAACTACGGACGTTTCGGTCCCTGTTGCAAGCGACCTTCTTCAGGGTCTTTTTGTTTACTGCTGAATGAGAAAACTTTGTTTCTTATATACCTGCAGACATGGTTGTTATCTAATTCTGATTGGCTGTTTAGGATGAAGGGAAGGGATATTAGAAATCTTTATTCGTGTTTTAATTTTTTCTTTCAAAACCCTACGTTTTGATTGGTGTTCGCTTTACTGCTTGTAATTGGTGGAAACAATATGGCGCCTGTGAAGTGGCGTTGTGTTCCTGCCTTCTAGTACCGGCTGAGGCGCACCAGTACTATATGTACCTGCGTCTGCTGCAGTCTCCTGCGCTCCTGTATGTGTTGCTTCACGTTAGCTGTCGTCCCGTAGCGCTGTTATTGCTCTAAAGAACCTGACGAAATCGAAATAATTCAACAATGTAAGAGACTTAAAAACAATAAAGCATCCATAGAAGGTGGTATAATGGCAGAACTACAAAAATCAGCCAGCCCTGATACTGCAAAAGAGATCACACAACGAATAGGACACCTGTGGTAAACTGAGAAAATATCTGAGGACTGGAAAACTACTTTAATTCATCCATTGCATAAAAAGGGGATAGAACCAATGTTAATAATTACTGAGGAATCTCTCTTCTTCTGGTCACAAAAAAATTCTCTCTCAATGTTTGCTTGATTGATCCCAAGAACAGTCACAACCTAAAATTGTTGAATACCAAGCACGCTTTAGACCGAACAGATCCTGTCCAGAACAATTCTTAATTTAAAACTAATCCTTAACCACCAAAGGTTTTCTGGTAACAATATTGCATGTACATTTGTGGATTTTAAAAAGACCTGTGAATCAGCTGATCGTGAATCTCTTTTCAAAATTTTGTAGGAACACTGATTAAGGGAACGTTGACTGAGACTAGCACTAAGCATTTGATATAAAGACTGGTGTTAGACTGGCAATCTGTGTTTTGAAAAAGAATGGCGAGAGCAAAAGTCGATTGAAAATATAGATTAATCAATCAAGTTAGGTAGAGGTAACATTAAAGTAGATTGGCTCGACTTTGCAGATGATCTGGCAGTTTTAATTAGTGACATTACCACAGGTCATAAACAAATTCAAATTCATAAAGAAGTTGCTGAAAAAGTATGATTACAAATATCATTCGAAAAAGTGGAATATATGACATGCAACAAAGAAGCACCAAAGTTTGTGAACACGAAATATGGAAAAATAAAAAGGATTTTTCAGTTTCAATAGTTGAGGGAAATCATACAAGAAAATGATCTGGAAAAGGCTGCAAAGGAAGATCGCACTCAAAAAAATGGCAACTGCTCTCAGGTTAACACAAAATATTTATAATAAAAAATCACTTTCCATATTCAGTATACTTAGGTATTACAGCACTGTAATCAAACGTGAACGTCTTTATGGAGCAGAAACGTCAATTTTAAATAGAAAGATGAGTACTGAAGAAATTAAAAACAGAAAGATTATTAGGAAAATACTTGGCCCCAAAATTACTCAGGGAGAAAATTATAGGCTAATCAGTAATAAGGATATAGAAAAATACTCAGACACATATAGTGACATGAGAAAACGAAGACTTAAATTTTATGTGGTCATTAAAAGAATTTCAACCAATAAATTGACAAATCAAAGAGTAGAATTCTATAAAAACCAGAAGTAAGGCCAAAACTGAGTCAGCTAAATGGATCTCTGCGATTAAGTATGATCTTAAAGTAGCCAGTATAGCTCAGGAAGACGTTACATACACAAAAAACATTCAGACAGATATTTGATTGGAAAGTTGGTCAGTGGGAACTTAGAAAAAGGACTGGAACACCGTGATCTGATGAAAGAAAGATACTTCTTTCTGAAAGGATGAAACAATTTTGGGGCCAAAGGAAGGCCAACCATCAAAAGCGATGTTGATGGATTGTACCTCACGTGGTCCTATTGGACCCATACCTGAATAATAATAATTAATTCTGCTTTCTAAGAAAAATTAATTCTAATCTAAGTAACGGTATAACTTTACAACTGAGTATTTACAGGAATAACATCATAACTGTTGTCAAAGGAAACAAGAGAAAAGTATATCTGTGGATGGGAAGAAAGATGCAAAACTGATACTGTTGGACAGGTTTAGCTGAAACTACCGCTCATCAGCAGAAACATAGAGAAAGGATAGCAAAAGTGATGAGTGTATAGGGTAAGACTATGAAAGGAATGGACTCAAAAATGAAGCTAAGTAGTATGTGATACCAACCACCTACCAACGTAAATTCACAACACATCCTTATAACGGCAGTGTTAGAAATCTTATCACTAAGATACCTGTCAGAAACTCAAAGCTGTGTGCCAGAGAAAACATAAAAAATAAGTGTATGTATGTGTATTCATATATAGTAAAAAAAATGCATATAGAACTTGATATAAACGTACAAATGATATATGCTCTACAACTATTTGTGAGACTGTGCTTTTATCTTCAGTACTGTTTTATGTAACTAGTATTTTTCTTTTAGTTATGAGGCACAGAAGGTACATTATAAACTTACAGCTCATTCTTGATGCAAACATATAGTTCATAGGGCAACTGGCAATACTACGTTATAAGTCAGAAAACAATTCCCTAGTTTAATCTTCAACATCTCCCACATCTCATATTTCATGTCAGTTTCCAATACAACAACCTCAGCATCGCCTTCAGCATCTCATTTCTCAAACATGTTGTCCACATAGAAAAAATAAGTAATATCCTAACAATAGTACATATATAATCCAAACTTTAATCATTCAGTGCCCATTTTATAACTATTCACAATTGTTACGACACAATTTTGAAGTATTACCCATGTAATCTGAAAAATAGTTTTCTCTCTATGGACAACACGCTCCTCAAAAATTTGACTGGGATAAGACTGCTATATTGCATAACCCCAGCTTAATATATTTCATACACAATGCAAAATTCTTTTTCTGTTACATCAGTTTTTCATAAATACTACTGTCCAAGTGCTGACAGAAAATAGTAAAACACAAAGTCTGACATCAAATACTTTCCCAAACGTATTAAAAAAAACATGCTTAGACACTGTCATGATACTGAACAGCAAATAAATCCAAAAGGCGTAAAAGGTGCTACTTTTCCAAAAGTATTTTCAACACAGATATAGTAATTATGTTCTAAATTATCTTAGATTTCATCTACCAATATTTTTCTACTATGGAAAACATAAAGAAGAATAAATCACATCTAATCGAACACTCTTCAATAGCAACAGTGGTGATCTTAAAGTTTCTGTTCGAAGGCTGTACACTCCAGGACCGTTATGCTATCAAGCTCTGAGGCAATCACCACACCAACACACATGGGTCAACATACCAATTAAATAAAACACTGTAAACCACGGTGTGAAGGAGTCCGTAAGTGTATGCTGCGCATACTCGTCTAACAGGAATCGTAGACCCTTCAAGGCTTTTTTAAAGGGGCCAGAGGCGTAATAATCATATTGTGACAAATCTGAACTGTAGAACAGCCGCTTGATGTCTCCCACTTGAGTTGACGTAACTTTTCCATTACGACAATTGCGATATGGGGATGTACATTACCATGAGGCAGCAGCACCACTTGGCACATCATTCTACAATGGCAGTTTTCCACATGCTAGCTCATATACATTCTTTATTCTCCGATGGAGGTCGACCAGTGTTTGCCCTTTGGCAGCCAAGAAAAGAATAACAGCTTGTTGGTCCTTTTTGGATGTACTAGGTAATAACGTCGCCATAGTTCATGTTTCCATAATTACTCCACACACAGCAGAACGACTCGAATACCACACTAACACGTTGCCTACAAGTCGGTGCTTATAATCCACATCAGAGTTGCGTATACTTTGCGTATACGCTATAGCAGCACCCTCAATCGGAAACTTTCTGAACGCCCCTTATTTTTCCCATCTAAAATAGTAAATTGCATATTCTACTTTAAAATAAACATAGTACTGTATTGAATAATGGTAAAAGTTTATCCTTCAAACCTTTTTCGGAACCCAGACAGAATACAAATGCATAGCACAATGTAGCTAATTACTTCTTGTAAATCATAAAATCACAGTTTGTTTCATTTTCTAGTACTAACCATTCGACAACATTGTTGTAATCATAAACAATGATCACAATAAAAACTTAACCATTCGGTAATCACTGTGAAGTATCACGACACCGATTCTAATATTAAATTTTTGGTTTGGACCAATAATTCATTCACAGAGTATAGCGTGACAAAACAAGTCCGTATCTAAACACAAGTAAATTCCTTTGTATAGCCTGTAAGAGAAAAAAATTATATATCACTGTTTACTTGTCTGAAACAAAATTTTGTCAGGAGTCTTATTCTATTTTTCTATTAATACAAATCGTAGCGCTTTAAGTTTGTGTACTAATGCTAATATTCTTTTTGTATTTGTTCTCGTACAGAAGCTACATACGTTTTGAGTATAAACTGGCAGAGATTTGCTTCCAGAGATAACAGTTATTCATTCGCTCTCCACAGTTTCCTGTACGAAATTACGATAATTTCTGTCCGAATCAGAGAAGTGTTTGTGTAAATTAGTTACAGCATCAGCGTTGTTATAATGTTGCTTCAACAAATTATTGCAAATCTTTTCATTAATCATCGTAATTTGTTACTTCAGGCTGTAAATTCTTATGCGAGAATTGCGTGTAGTAAATATTACATTGTTTGTATCACTACCCCTAGCTAGTATATCATTGTTTCTGAACTGACTACAAATTTCATTGTGGTACGTTGTCCACCAGTTCACCTACAATTGACAACAAACTCGTAATAATTTTTCCGATGTACATAAAGAGCTGAAAACGTCAAATACTTTTCTCCACATTTCAAAGTGTCAGGTCTGAATGATTTTTAGCGACTAATGTTGAAGCTTCATTTGCCCTAACCATTTTATGTAACGCTTCGTCTTTTACAGCAGTAAAAATATTTGTCTCTACAACAGGATCATCTACTGTACTTACAATAGTCTCCTTCACTCAAAATTTTTTATCTTCCACAGCATTGTCATTGAAAGTCTGCAGATTTACTAATCAATTCTGAACACTAATTTCAGTTTCGCTGGATTCCACAATTAAGTCTTGTGGTGCAACAATTACAGTTTTGTTTACTATTTCGTGAATTTCATTGGGTAACGTTTGCGCATATTGACTCAAATTTGATTTTGGGCTGAGTTGTTATTGGTAGCTTTTAACAGTTATTGGTTCACTAATTCAACAATTCCGATTTGAAGTGACATTCTTTTTATTTTTCAATCTCCCTGTTCAGCTTGTTCAGATGATTAATCCTCTCTTTTTAATTGTAACATCAGAGTTACTCATGTCTAAGATGCCCCACTACCTTCCACTGTTTCTGTATTGGTTACCGGTTTGAAAATAGTAATTTTTGCTAAATGCCTTTCACGCAGAATTATGTTAAAAAATTAAAAAACAAAATAAAAATCACTATTCACTCTGATACTTCCGTGTATACTGTCGCTGTTGTTTAGCACGTCAGTTAATAGTATTTATACATCGATTGATTCCTGCAATATAAATATTACATTAATGTCTCAACACACAGCATTGAGAGTCTATATGAGCCCCCTATTATGACCCTTCACTATGATTAAACTATTTTAAAAATATTCCAAAATTATGTCAGTTATGCGAAATTACGCATTAACTGGATTTGTGTTGGAATCAGGAAATATTCGCTGTGTAAATCATGAACCTGAGAGTGAATAGGACCTTCTGTGTTTAGGTAAAAATCTTGTCAATTTACCTTGTTTCTGGACAATCATAGTAGATTTTTGTCATTCCTCTTTGTGGCACAATAATCATAGTGGATGATTCCTTTCTGAAATAGTTAGAAAAGAGGTCCCCAGGATTTCTGTTAATACACTATGTGAATAATAAGTAGTAAAATGAACTTTCAATACTACACAGTCCTTCCACCTCGCTACTACAACTGATGATCACATATTCCTGAGTGCAACTTTACTGCTACTCACCTGTGAAAAAACTTAAACACTGAATGTTCACAAGATCATAGATATCAGGATTTTAATACAAAATATGTGTACACCTACTACGAAATCAAACATTTAAATTTTGTTAATTTTTCATGGAGGAAAATATACATCTACTATCTCTTGGGATAATTATAAAAACAACAAGTATATTCATTAATCGAACTTAAAATATTCATTGCTTCAAGTGTGAATTTGACTGTAAGACATTTTAAATAAAAATATTATAATGTTCCTTATAAAATAATTGTTATGTTAGTTTTATACATTATTTTCGATTATTAGATGTAAGATTATTTTTGTTCTAATTGCAAAATTATAATTAATGCTGTATCAAATTTTGATCTCAATGTATCGTGTTGTAAACTAATTTAAATACAATCCTTCAACATGTGACGAAAAAAGAGGTGCGTTGACCTATTCCATTACAGCAGGAAAATATTTTTGCAGGTTTAGTGCGTCATGGGTGCATCCTAGCTTTCGGCGCGACATAAATCCACTGCAGAAGTTTATTCACCCTCGGGCAAATTTAGTGAACAAAACTATGCTTTTCGCGTCTTCTACTGGATTTTGTTGAGCATCTCCGCGACGCTGCCGCACCAGTCCCTGAACCGATCATCAAGCCTTTCCATTTCTCCATAATTCGCTACAGTCTTCTGGCGTTGCAACCTTCCTATATGCAACAGCATCGTCCCCTAATAACCTCATTTCGTCTGCGACGTTATACACTAGACCATCAACAGAAACTGTAAGCAGTAACTGTCCTAGACTATTCGTGTGTGTTACTCCCCAAATATCTTTACATCTCTTCATTTTGTTCCAGTTTGGTGTAAGAGGGCTGCATACGTGGAAGAGACCTGGAGACAATCGATGATGTCAGACAGATGTACAATGGTAAAACAGAAATTTAGAAACCAGATAATCTTCAAGCAATTTGGTCCATAGCTTTATCGCCATTAACAAATTAATTATATAACTTTCCTGCCGGTCGTTAGATACGAAGCCCTGGCGCATTTGAAATATGATGGGCCATGGACTAAAGCTAACATTTGCGTTTTCGTCTCATTTTGTTAGGGAGGCCAAAAAACCTGAACAGGACCTGGATTTTAAGCCCATTCGTAATGCGAGTCCATTAGTTTAACACTTTCACTCGTGCTGGTGCAGTTACGTGAGAGACACCTAAATATTAAAGTTGTATATCGTATTGGCAAATCAGCCGTTGATTTCATAATATTTCAATTCCCAGTTAGTATTTAGACCTAAATTCAAAACTGATCATCTATTCAGTAGCGGAACTAACTTTTGAGCAAGTACAGATAGAACACTACTCCACCTGGTGTGCCAGATGTATGAGACGAAAAACCTTCAGACTTCAAGAAGATTGTAATCATTCCTGTTCCAAAGAATGCAGGTGCTGAAATGGTTCCAATGGCTCTGAGCACTATAGGACTTAACATCTGAGGTCATCAGTCCCCTAGAACTTAGAACTGCTTAAACCTAATTAACCTAAGGAACTCACACTTCCATGTCCGAGGCAGGAATCGAACCTGCAAGCGTAGCGGTCGCACGGTTCCAGACTGAAGAACTTCTCGGTCACACCGGCCGGCGCAGGTGCTGAAAGATGTGAGTGCTGCAGAACCGTCTGTTTCATAAGTAACGACTCTACAATATTGATACGAATTATTATATACAGAAGAATGGAAAAAATGATAGGAGTCTACCTCAGGGAATATCAATTACACACTTTTTAAAAATTTACCAGACTACAGTTATAACAGTCGAAGAAAATGGAAGGGAAGAAGTTGAGAAACGATTGAGGCAGGGTTGTAGCCTATCCTCGATGTTAAACTGTCTGTACACAGAGCAAGCTGTGTAGAAAATCACGGAAAATTTTAGCAACAGAACTAAAGTCCAGGAAGACTAAATAAAAAATTGTGATTTGCTGGTAATTTGTAATCCTGTGAGGGATAACAAAAGGCCTGGAAGAGTAGATGAACAGAGTGGGTAGTGGCGTAACAAAAGTTTATACGATGAGCTTCAACAAAAGTGAAACCTGATTAGTGTAATACAGATGAAATAAAACAGGCGGCACTGAGGGAATTAGGTATAAAATGAGATACCAAAAACAACAGGTGTTTTTTACTATTTGGGCAGCAAAATAAATAATGTTAGCCATAATAGAGATGATATAACATGAAAATTGGGACTAAAAAGAAAATCATTTATGAAAAATAGGAGTTTGTTAACATCTAAAATAAATTTAAGTGTTAGGAAATCATTTCTGAAAGTATTTTCCTTGAGGCAGCCTGATACGGAAGTAAAACATGAACGGTAAGCAGTTCAGACAAGATGAGAATAGAAGTTTCTGGGATGTGGTGCTGTTGACTGCTGCTGACGATTAGATGTGTCGATCGAGTAGCTACTGGGGAGGTTCTGAATCGAATAGCGAAAAAGGTAATTTTTTGCACAACTAGACTAGAAACTGGGGTCAGCTGATAAGACCCATCCTGAGGCCTCAAAGTTTCGTTAGTTTCGCACTAGAGGGAAATGCTTGTGGCAAAAACAGTAGGAGACCAAGGGATGACTACGGTAATCAGGTTGAGATGGATGTAAGTTTCAGTAGTTATTTGGAGATAAAGACGACTGCACATGTTAGACTATCGTGAAGAGCGGCATCAAACCAGTCTTTGGATTGAAGACCAAAACAACAATATACAGGACGATTCAGCTGCTCCTACTACCATAGTTTTATGCAACCTGCAATGCTATAGCATTCGTAAACCACGCGAGAGATTTTTCTCTTGTTCGCTACTGCAGACTATTACTCCTATAGAAAAAAACGAGCAGGACCTGTTTGTAGGAAATTTCGTGTAGCTGAATTTTGTATGGGAGTAATTTTCGCTGGAGGCTACGGTTTTCGAACTACTCAAGAAAAACGTACAAAAGTGATTTTGAAAAAGCAGCTCCACACCACACTCGTCAGCCACCAATCAGGATTTCTGATACGAGTGTGTTGTACGTAGCATTCCCCCCTATTACTCTACGAAAATTTCCAACTACACGATCTATTCCTGATGTTCAATCTTCTTTGGTCTCTATTGACTCGACATTACGCCAGCTGCATAGTCGGCTACTTAGTTAACATAATTGACTTACACGTGTCTGTTAGGATATTGAACGACAAACTATTTCTGTAAACGTTACGCTAAAACTAATTACACTGACAATTCAAATCAAACATAACATTATAAGGACAGCAGTTTCGCAGGCAGATTGTTTATTTTACGCTGTTAGGTAAAAATTATACAAACACAAATTTAACAATAAGGCCAGTCAGTGAAGATCAAAGAAGGTCGAATGCAGGAAATAGTTTGTACAGTCGTAAATATTTGTAGAGAGATACTACTACAAATAACGACGGATAGGATCTGAGTGTGAGAGTGTGGGTTAAATGGTTCAAATGGCTCTGAGCAATATGGGACTTAACTTCTGAGGTCATCAGTCCCCTAGAACTTAGAACTACTTAAACCTAACTAGCTTAAGGACAAACTGCCTATTGGCTTCTGTCTCGGGTTCTTCGGCCGACGTTCATCTAATGATTTTTCTGACGTTTCGCCAGCACGAGTGGCTGGCATTGTCAACCTTCACCCTCCATTGCCGGTGGTGAACTGGAGGCAATAGAGGGTGATGCTTTGACAATGCCAGCCACTCGCGCTGGCGAAACGTCAGAAAAATCATTAGATGAACGTCGGTCGAAGAACCCGAAACAGAAGCCAATAGGCAGTTTGTCAACAAGTGGCCATAAAAGCCTTAACAATTTTGTAACCTAAGGACATCACACACATCCATGCCCGAAGCAGGATTCGAACCTGCGACCGTAGCGGTCGCGTGGTTCCAGACTGTAGCGCCTAGAACCGCTCGGCCACCCAAGCCGGCAAGTGGGGTTAGTTTGAAGGTCACTTTTGTACGTTATTTTTAAATAACTCGGAAACTAAGTCTGTAGCGGATACGTATCCCAGTACAAAATTTAACTACATTAATTTTTCTACTAAAGGTTCCCGTTCATTTTTTTTTCTGTAATACTAATAGTTAGTGCATAGCGAGCGAGAAAATTTGAATGTTTATGATGGCCATGTGTAACATTTCGGGTTGCATAAAACGACAGTGGTAGGGGCAGCTGGATTGATCTGTCTAGAAGGTGTGATACTGTCAACTGTGAATAATATTCAACGTTTAAGTAAACGAAGTTCCCGAATTGCAGGTATTTGCAAAGGAGACGTCAAGGCGATGGGACGAAGTTACACGTTTGCATGTTGTGACGTTGCATTTGCTACTCTGCAGTCTGGGGCACCTTTCTACCACTCTGTCTGCCCTCACTCACCATCTTCCCCCTCCGCGGCTCTGCGAGACGGCGCCCGATGCCGTAAAACCAATCCCCTTTCCCTTCCTTGGTACTTGCAGCGTGACCCAGTGTTTTATGTCCCTCCAGTCTAGACGGGACGTCCCTTCCCGCAGACACACGCACACACACACACACACACACACACACACAGAGAAACGCGCAGAATACGAGCGCAGCCACAGTCTGGATACCGCTAGCTTCGCCTGAGGCCATACTACTCTTCGGAACTGATGGAGCGCATAGTTATAAATACAGCGGGGAAGCTGGATGAAGGAACAGGTTACCCGACGGGTGTGGAACGAACATATTAACGACCAGAGGCAGACATCAGAGAGTGGTATTGGCTCTGGAGCGGATAGTGTTGCCCTGGGCGCGCCGAGTCTCCGCCCATCACAGCAGGGAATTAACGTCAGGGAGCAGGGAGCCTATCGCGACGTTTAACTGCAGCGCTTTAACCGTCGCACTTAACCGGACGGCGTGCGTTCGTGTCGCATAGGTCGATGCGGGCTTCGGTATTAACATGACTTTCTCGATCGCTTCGACAGCACTTTCCCAACCCCTCTCACTCAGTGGACGAGATTGCCACCAAAGGTCTGTAAATGTTCAGCCGACTGAAACTCCCTTTTGCGTCCGGAAGTATAGCTCTTACCTAACGGTCGTTTAATGGTGGCGGCATCGACGTTCATGTTCGTTATCGGTCTTTATTTACAACGGCGTCCATAGGGAGCAGTGACCTTCTGAAGGACGCATCAGGTGCAGACAAGTTCAGCGTACCGTTAAGTAATCTCAAACCACGTCATGGAAAAGTGTACCTTCTACTGTGCCACACTTCAGGATGTCTTCGAGTACTGGCCGCGAGAAACCTGATTGTTCAAATACCTCTGTGAACGTTGTAATTAGTCTAAGCATGTCTTCATGATTCTCATGCGAGCGTCACCTAGATGTGTATAGTATAGATCTATATTTTCACGTAATACTAGCTCCTGAAACTTCGCAAGTTCTAGCGAGTAATTGACGTATATCTGCTAGCGTCAGTTTATTCAAGTTTTCTGCATCTCCATAACACAAAACTCTACTACTACAACTATTCCATCTGAACATGCCTCCGAAGGCCCAACGGTAAAGACCAAACGCCATGCCATCCTCAGCTGATAGGCATCGCTGTATACGGATATGGAGGGGCATATGATCAGCACAACCGCTCTCTGGCCATTGTCTGTTTTTGTGACCGGAACCGCTGCTTCTCAGTCAAGTAGTTCCTCAAGGGATGTTTGCACCCCACTTGGCAACAGCACTCGGCAGACCCGGACGGTCTTCCATGCAAATGCTAGCCAAGCCAACAGTGCTTAACTTTGGTGATCTGACAGGAACTGGTCTTATCACTGCGGCAAGGCCGTTGGCTCTGTAACATTCCCACGTGACTTAAAGAATCCTGTGAGCATTCGTAGTGGATATTTTTTTTGTATACAGTTGAGTAATGTTCTAATATTTGATGCACGAGTGTTTTGTAAGCAGTATCATTTTCAGGCTATCTATTTTTCCTAGTAGCCTACCAATGAACCAAAATCTGCAACCAACTTAACTCGCGCGTAGTCCTATGCGATCATTTCATTTGATATTCTTTCAAATCCCAGGCATTTGTATGAACTGACTGATTGTAAGTGTGACTAATTGGACACAATTTTTCGGCAAAGTGCTCAATTTTACATTTCTACACTTTCAAAGCAATTTGTCCATCTTCGCATCACTTTGAAATCATGTCACCGTACATCTCTGGGAACATGCATAGCTTTTTTAGGTACTACTTTATTATAGAAAACTATCTTATGTGTAGAAATTTTTAGATTACTATTAATAGATGCAAGTGCCCTGAAGTGTACGCCTTCGCTAAAGCAGGCTCAAGGCCTCTTGGCTCTGCATACTCCTGAACTCAAACGGGATCAAGCGTAAACAGAACTTTAGGCTTCCACCACTCTGTAGCGGAGTTCACAAGTTTCCCGTTCCACTTGCTACCTATCAGTTCACAGTTACATGTTCTGGCAACTGAAAAGTTTTATATTGTGTTACATTTTTCGTTACCTCTCCTAGATATTGGAAAGCAAGCCTTTCAGCCTACATGCATTCTTGAATAGTAAGGTTTAGGGTTAATTTTTATCACTAAACCACTTGCTTTAGATGTTTGGTAACCAATTTATTGAGTTAACAAAATGTGGGCTACAGTCGCGTAAAGTGGACCCCCTTGAGTTTCTTAAACCCGATCCCTTATTTTTTAGTGTTTCAAGTCTGGCTGTTTTAGCGCACACTCTTATTCTCTTGGAAATTTCTAGCAGACTCCAGAGGATCCTAAAGTTGATCAAAAAATTATGTAAAACATCTAAAGCCATTGGTGCAGTTCAGAAGAAGAAAATGGGTTATAAGAAGACCAGTAAACAGTTTAATAGTTCAAAGGCATCACTTATTAGGTTACCCTATATGAAGAGCAGTACACAAGAGGAAGTAGTAAAAATAAAAAGGGGCAGACCTTCAATTTTGGGTAGATATTTCGAGGGAGAACTGGTTTATCATTTAATGAAAGAGAAATACCGACGTCAGTCACATGACGTCATTGAAATATTTCAGTGACGACAAGTGAAAACTCGAACCCGTATTTCCCTCTTTACACGAGTGGTTGTCTCAACCACTTAGGCTACACCAGCATGCTTCCCATTCAGTCCAAATTCACAATTCGTCGCACACTACGTCCGTAGCGCCCCCTATCTATTATCCTCATTACCCGTAGCACCTCGTATGATCACCGCAAGAGGTCGGACTTTTGGTGCACCAACACTGAAGATATCATGAAATGCTGTTAGGGCTTATATATTACTGTCATATGTGTTAGGTCTGTTCTTTCGGACATGTCGTAATGAATTGTGAAGAATGACAATGAAATTGTCAAAGAGAAATAATGTTGAGTAGTCTTTGAAAGATGAAATTTCTGCGAAAAGTGGGTTAGTCTGTTTCTTAAAAGACACGAAACTAGACTACCATAAAGTAAGCCAACAGGAATATCTGTCGAAGAGCTCTTGTGTTCAGGAAAAGAAACATAGAGAAATTCTGTATAATGATTTGGAATATCTTATATTTTACTTTGAAACCAGATTATGTTTCCTTTGATTTAATGCCTTTTTATAACCTTTTTAGTGTTATTTTGATTATTTTTACACGGGGTCCGATGTATGCAACTATTTGTGAAACTTACTAAGTGTAAGGTGTAGGGAAATTTATTTTCAATAATAACTTCCAATTATATTTTCTAAGAGAGAAATGTCAATAGTTTATATCTTTATAAAGTAAATATGTCATATTTTTGAAACATTGAATTTTACTATTTTCTATTTTTTTAGTCAAAAATACAGTGGGACCTAGTTTTGGTTACATTCCTCTGCTATCTGCTAGGTAAAAAAAAGTGTGTGAAATCTTATGGGACTTAACTGCTAAGGTCATCAGTCCCTAAACTTACACACTACTTAACCTAAATTATCCAAAGGACAAACACACACACACCCATTCCCGAGTGAGGACTCGAACCTCCGCTGGGACCAGCCACACAGTTCATGACTGCAGGCCTTAGATCTGCTAGGTAATTATCGCAAAACATGAAAATACGTGTTACAATAGAATTCGATTGGGCGTCCTTGATCTTACTTCTGTGAGACCCCACAGGACTCAAATACTGTACGGAACTCAAGAACCCCTGCGTTCCCCAGATCGCCATTAGCTGTGGATCTCAGGATGTAACGCGAGGAAATCACAAGTTGGGTTTTCGGGATCCTTGCCGATTCTCATGGAAAAAATCGTACTCATTACATCTGAGCTCACGATATATTCTGAGATTCAGTGACACATGGATGGCAAAGATGTTGGACGATGGTTTAGTCTAAAGACGAAACTGAACCTGCATACCATCCTCACAAATCTCTTGATTTTTTTTCATACCAATATTTGAAGGTAATCGTTATGATTGTAAACATCCTGTTCCTTGTTCGTGGGACCTTGAACGTTCACGGTAACCGAAGTCATAGTACGAAAACACCCCCGACACGTAACAGAACCTTGTCTGTCCTGAACCACGCCCTCCACGCACTGCAGCTTAAGCGTCTCAGTGAGCCGACGATGCATTCTGCGCCTTACATCATTTGGAAAGAGGCAAAAGTGCGACTCGTCGGATCTCAATAGAAGCCTCCAGTCAGCTAATGTCCACTGTGGCGTAGGGAATGGTAGCAATGACAAGTCGAGTAATGTGGGCGCAAACCCTTAACAAGTATTATTAAACTCAACAAATCTGACCGTGTGAAGAACATGATCATAAGCAAACAATCCACCGCTCACTTTAAAAATACCAATTTAATATCTAGCATACTTAAACATACGCTGTAATCCTTTGCCCTTCAGAATACCTAGGGCTTTACAATAACAGGGTGAAAACAGTGGCAAGAACAAACCGTTATATACAAATCTTAACCCAGAACAGACTATACCAAAATATACCCAACTAAAAGTCAACACCCTTTACTGAAATAAATAAGTAACAAGAATACGGAGCACACTTAATGAAACAATCCAAACAATTTACCTACTGCTCTCCACACCTCACAAAGAATGAGACAACAATTCACTCAATGCCAGCAGTAAAACAGATCAAAATTTAATAGAATAGAAACAATAAAATAATATTCTCAGGGGTTAACTGCTTACGTATCACTGCTCTATATTTACGACGGTTGGAACTTTTTTAGTGGTAACTATTTATTTACAGCCTGAACAAAATAAATACGTGTTTCAAAGTTTTACTGACCTTCAAAGTAGTCACCAGCATTGTGAATAACCAGTTGCCATCGATGTGGAAGTCGTAGGATACTCACGACGGCTAAAATCAGGCGAGAGCAGTAGGTGGTATAGCACTCAGCAGCCCCATCAATCAAACAAATCAGTAACAGCTTGCACTGTACGTGCTTGAGCATTGTCCTGCAAAATAATGGTCTGGCCCTACAGAAAGTGTCATCACTTCCCTCTCTATGCTGTTCATTTTTGGAACACAACCTACGACCATCTTAAATACAGAAATGAGAATTTGAATCGAGGAGTGATGTGTGCCAGGGTAATCTGTGCAGATGTGTGAAGTGCTGTGCCAAGATGGCTTAGCGGTGAACGCATCTGCCTAGTAAGCAGCAGACCCGGGTTTGATTACAAGCCTTTGTACAAATTTTCGCTAGGCGTTTCAGACTATTGACATAAGAACCTACTGATAAATTTGTGAATAAATTAAAAATACAATGCATGATTTTCTGCTCCTGATTCATTAGTATGAATATATACCACACCATAGCTCAAGATGAACTTTTTACTGATTACTATCCCTAAAGAGTACAAACAGACATGTATTCCATTGCTGACTAGGCCATTTTGGCACTCAAAGTGTTAACGGTCTACACCCTCCAGCGTCCTCTACTGCTGGCAATGTTACTTCTCACACAGTTTAAATTAGCCATGTCGGACACATTCGTCTGCATGACAAAAGGTTTGCACTGAACATAATCGGCACAACCGCCTTAAATCGTAATAGCCGAACACACGCTCCAGCTTAATGACATATGCTAACGACACCACGTTCCTTCGATCCACGACGCCAAGGACAGTCGGCTGCTCCAGACCGGAACTGGTGCTACAGCAAGCCACCGCAGGCCCAGACGCCAGACTCTACCCGATCGCCTCCGAGGCTTTGCTGCACAAACTTCCGACCCACCCCGTCCAGTTGGCCGCCCTCTTACATAGTCGCCAGCTGTTGTGCCTCCTTGCTGGTCGTCTTCATCACGACCCCTGTCCACTGAAACCCCACTAGCCTCGGCGTCATCGGCCACCACGTTGCAGGCGACATCTCCGCAGCCCGTTGACAGATCATACAGGACGCGCCCATCAGCTGGCTGGGAAACAAATTTCAATGCTCACTAGTTTCTGTGTTGTATGGTCCGTTGATAAAATGTAGCTTTATAAAAACGAGTAAGATACTGAGGACGTGTGACACGAAGACGTCGACTAGAAGGTTGGTAACAATGGCATTGGAAGTAAAAAGTTTGCATAGAGATAAATTAGTGGTCAATAAGGAAAAAGAGAAGGGCTGATGACTTCATTTGGACATCTCTTAATTTTTTACCCGACCTAATTTAGAGCACAAAGCAGAAGAAGCTAAGCATCCCCAAAACTGGCGGCTTAATGAATAATTAACCAAATTATAATGGCACTAATTCGCCGTTCATTAAAAATAATACACGATAATGGTCTTATAACAACAGGAAAAAGCCTCTCTCTCTTTTTTACTTGTATATATTCTTTTTGAAACTGCGCTCCTGATAGGAATGGCACCTTTTAAGTTTTTCGGAAAGCAACGAAACAGAAACATATTTTTGGCATAGCTCAGTTTCTTGTTTCTGATAGCACAGACCTTTAAAAATGGTACACTTCTGCACTCGCTCTAAACAACAAAAGATTTCTCAAAAATATGGTTTTGGTAAGATTTCATAGCTTCCGGAGGTGACGGACATAGCCGTCCGTGCATAGCATGTTCGTTCTTTTTTTTTCTGTGCACCATGACCTGAAGGCAAACTATTTAATTGCCTGATCCGTATTCAGGAGTAGAGCCCATCGCCTTTCCTGTCTAATACAGAGGACAAATAGGCAAATGTATACATATCGATATCAACTACCTAATAACATTTTATATCTATAAGCAGAAAGCTAAGATTATTTACATTTTGTGCACATCCGTATCAAGTTTTGTACGTGTCAACTACAAAACCTCTGTGATGGCAAAACTGTTGTTGACCTATAAAACGTAGAGCCCCGTGGATATTTAAAATCCTTACAAATCCGAGACCGTACACTACCTAATATGTTCTAAAAGCTGCTTTAAAAAAATGGGATTCTTCGGGGACTCATATCTCGGGTTCGGCTGGTGATAGAAAGGTAGGGTCAAGTGTTTTGTAAAGCCTTGGGCTAGTAGGGACCATTTATATGCTCAACAGAAAGATCGTGTTATTGTTACTCTCTTAAAGTGCGGGGTAAGTATGAATAATATACACTTCCTCTTTCTAGGCAAATGGAGAAAATCGATGTTCCTTAAGGGGATGTGGAGGCAGCATTAGTTCATGGACGGTTCCTTACAAATTCCCAAAAGGAAGTTTTTCTTCCATTTTTTCGTACTCGACATCTACACGTAAAATACGCACGTAAATTCCGGTACGAAACGAAATCTAAGTAATAAATGACTCAACAAATTGTTCAGAATTTATCGTTGCATTCACTAGACACGTATCTAGAAACGCCATCTTCCCGTTAAAAATCTGTATTAATTCATGGTGGCACATTACCTCGGATGTACACGTGATACACGCAGGTAAAATCCGGTCTTAACCGAGATCTGAATAATAAATAACCGCACTAAATTGCTCAAATTTAGATCCCGGTCTAGAACAGTCTTGAAAATTCTCTTGATACCTTACCCGTTTCCGAGGTGCAGAGGTTTGGAGTTACCCCACTTTCGCATGTAAAATGCGCACGTATAATCCAATGTGACGCGAAAACGTAGTTCATCAAGTAACGTAGTACGGAGAAATGCGCTGTAAAGTGTCTCCGTTGTCATCAGAACGGTTCTGGGAAGCCCACGCTGAATTAATGAAGCACACGCAAAACTTTTGTGCACGTATCATCCGATCTGAAGTGTATCATTGCTAATGCGTTTTCCCAGGTTCACATAATTATACTATTAAAATTTTACTGATCCGTAAAGTTCTTTTCATGCGCGACTTGCCCTACTGTGACAAGAAAACGAGGGAACCAGAAGAAATACGCTCTTTTTTTTTGGTCATAAGTCTACCGACTGGTTTGATGCGGCCCGCCACGAATTCCTTTCCTGTGCTAACCTCTTCATCTCAGAGTGGCACTTGCAACCTACGTCCTCAATTATTTGCTTGACGTATTCCAATCTCTGTCTTCCTCTACAGTTTTTGCCCTCTACAGCTCCCTCTAGTACCATGGAAGTCATTCCCTCATGTCTTAGCAGATGTCCTATCATCCTGTCCCTTCTCCTTATCAGTGTTTTCCACATATTCCTTTCCTCTCCGATTCTGCATAGAACCTCCTTATCAGTCCACCTAATTTTCAACATTCGTCTATAGCACCACATCTCAAATGCTTCGATTCTCTTCTGTTCCGGTTTTCCCACAGTCCATGTTTCACTACCATACAATGCTGTACTCCAGACGTACATCCTCAGAAATTTCTTCCTCAAATTAAGGCCGGTATTTGATATTAGTAGACTTCTCTTGGCCAGAAATGCCTTTTTTGCCATAGCGAGTCTGCTTTTGATCTCCTTCCTCCGTCCGTCATTGGTTATTTTACTGCCTAGGTAGCAGAATTCCTTAACTTCATTGACTTCGTGACCATCAATCCTGATGTTCAGTTTCTCGCTGTTCTCATTTCTACTACTTCTCATTACCTTCGTCTTTCTCCGATTTACACTCAAACCATACTGTGTACTCATTAGACTGTTCATTCCGTTCAGCAGTTCATTTAATTCTTCTTCACTTTCACTCAGGATAGCAATGTCATCAGCGAATCGTATCATTGATATCCTTTCACCTTTTATTTTAATTCCACTCCTGAACCTTTCTTTTATTTCCATCATTGCTTCCTCGATGTACAGGTTGAAGAGTAGGGGCGAAAGGCTACAACCTTGTCTTACACCCTTCTTAATACGAGGACTTCGTTCTTCATCGTCCACTTTTATTATTCCCTCTTGGTTGTTGTACATATGGTATATGACCCGTCTCTCCCTATAGCTTACCCCTACTTTTTTCAGAATCTCGAACAGCTTGCACCATTTTATATTGTCGAACGCTTTTTCCATGTCGACAAATCCTATGAAAGTGTCTTGATTTTTCTTGAGCCTTGCTTCCATTATTAGCCGTAACGTCAGAATTGTCTCTCTCGTCCCTTTACTTTTCCTAAAGCCAAACTGATCGTTACCTAGCACATTCTCAATTTTCTTTTCCATTCTTCTTTATATTATTCTTGTAAGCAGCTTCGATGCATGAGCTGTTAAGCTGATTGTGCGATAATTCTCGCACTTGTCAGCTCTTAGCGTCTTCGGAATTGTGTGGATAATGCTTTTCCGAAAGTCAGATGGTATGTCACCAGACTCATATATTCTACACACCAACGTGAATAATCGTTTTGTTGCCACTTCCCCCAATGATTTTAGAAATTCTGATGGAATGTTATCTATCCCTTCTGCCTTAAGTCCTCCAAAGCTCTTTTAAATTCCAATTCTAATACTGGATCCCCTATCTCTTCTAAATCGACTCCTGTTTCTTCTTCTATCACATCAGACACATCTTCACCCTCATAGAGGCTTTATTGTTTCCACCTATCTGCTGTCTCCTCTGCATTTAACAGTGGATTTTCCCGTTGCACTCTTAATGTTACCACCGTTGCTTTTAATGTCACCAAAGGTTGTTTTGACTTTCCTGTATGCTGAGTCTGTCCTTCCGACAATCATATCTTTTTCGATGTCTTCACATTTTTCCTGCAGCCATTTCGTCTTAGCTTCCCTGCACTTCCTATTTATTTCATTCCTCAGCGACTTGTATTTCTGTATTCCTGATTTTCCCGGAACGTGTTTGTACTTCCTCCTTTCATCAATCAACTGAAGTATTTCTTCTGTTACCCATGGTTTCTTCGCAACTACCTTCTTTGTACCAATGTTTTCCTTCCCAACTTCTGTGATGGCCCTTTCTAGAGGTGTCCATTCCTCTTCAACTGTATTGCCCACTGCGCTATTCCTTATTGCTGTATCTATAGCGTTAGAGAACTTCAAACGTATCTCGTCATTCCTTAGTACTTCCGTATCCCACTTTTTTGCGTATTGATTCTTCCTGGCTAATGTCTTGAACTTCAGCCTACTCTTCATCACTACTATATTGTGATCTGAGTCTATATCTGCTCCTGTGTACGCCTTACAATCCAGTATCTGATTTCGGAATCTCTGTCTGACCATGATGTAATCTAATTGAAATCTTCCCGTATCTCCCGGCCTTTCCCAAGTATACCTCCTCCTCTTGTGATTCTTGAACAGGGTATTCGCTATTAATAGCTGAAACTTGTTACAGAACTCAATTAGTCTTTCTCCTCTTTCATTCCTTGTCCCAAGCCCATATTCTCCTGTAACCTTTTCTTCTACTCCTTCCCCTACAACTGCATTCCAGTTGCCCACGACTATTAGATTTTCGTCCCCCTTTACATACTGCATTACCCTTTCAACATCCTCATACACTTTCTCTATCTGTTCATCTTCAGCTTGCGACGTCGGCATGTATACCTGAACTATCGTTGTCGGTCTGCTGTCGATTCTGATTAGAACAACCCTGTCACTGAACTGTTCACAGTAACACACCCTCTGCCCTACCTTCCTATTCATAACGAATCCTACACCTGTTATACCATTTTCTGCTGCTGTTGATATTACCCGATACTCATCTGACCAGAAATCCTTGTCTTCCTTCCACTCCACTTCACTGACCCCTACTAACTCTAGATTGAGCCTTTGCATTTCCCTTTTCAGATTTTCTAGTTTCCCTACCTCGTTCAAGCTTCCGACATTCCACGCCCCGACTCGTAGAACGTTATCCTTCCGTTGATTATTCTATCTTTTTCTCATGGTAACCTCCCCCTTGGCAGTCCCCTCCCGGAGATCCGAATGAGGGACTATTCCGGAATCTTTTGCCAATGGAGAGATCATCACGACACTTCTTCAATTACAGGCCACATGTCCTGTGGATACACGTTACGTGTCTTTAATGCAGTGGTTTCCATTGCCTTCTGCATCCTCATGTCGTTGATCATTGCTGATTCTTCCGCCTTTAGGGGCAATTTCCCACCCTAGGACAAGAGAGTGCAGTGAACCTCTATCCGCTCCTCCGCCCTCTTTGACAAGGCCGTTGGCAGAATGAGGCTGACTTCTTATGCCGGAAGTCTTCGGCCGCCAATGCTGATTATTTATCAAAATTTAGGCAGTGGCGGGGATCGAACCCGGGACCGAAGACGTTTTGATTATGAATCAAAGACGCTACCCCTAGACCACGTTACAAAAACGGCGAATATGCTCCGATTTCAAAGAGTGAATATTGGGTAACCAGCTGCTTCGTTCCACCTTTCTCAGCGCCTTTAAAAATTTTCACAAAATTTTTGTATTCGGAGGTATTCGCGCTTTTTTAATCTGAGAGATGAGACAGTGGCAGTAGAAAAGAGCTGGAAAAGTAAGAAATGGATCGTAATACGAAGTAAGACAACTCTACTAAAAAGAGACTGAAGCCCAGAGTGCCAGTGGGAAGGCATAAAGAGAAGAAGAAAGGGGAAGTGGGTGAGAGTCTGTGATAATGAGAGGTAGAATCTATGGCAATGACAATGAGGAGAGAGAGATAGTGACAGTGAGAAGAGGCAGCAGTAGTGGGAAGGAAGGAATGAAATAGTTGTGCAGACCTAAAGCATTGACTGAACACCGACCAGTGCAACGACGCGAAATGGCGTCAAGAAGTCGCTGACTATCGCACCAATGGAAAGAGCGGGCAGCGCTACACCTCCAGGAAGAGTTCAGCGCCCACTGGTGGCGCTGACGTAACCAGCTGCCCATCGCTGGTTGGGCCCAAGTGGGTGGTAAACTCGAGAGCATCAGTACTGAGTAATAGGAAGGCGATACTTAGCCTGTGTCCTGCGAGTAGTAATACAGTGTAAAGTAATTGCATGTAGGAGGTATATCAAGCCACTTCACAACGAGAAGTTACGTTGCGTTGCTTTTCAGAAATAAAGACGTCAATCTGCAAGTGTATGTACAGATCATTGTGGACTCCTGCCACTAGCCACGGCAACTTCTCCCCTTCCTTGTTTGGGTTGGTGCTGACTCCCACAGTTGCTGGTTGAACAGTAGTAGCAGTAAGAGAGAGCAAGAGGAAAACAGTGACATCAAAAGAAGGTAGTAGTCGTAGTAGGACAAAACGAGAAACATGAGACAGTGTCAGTTAAGAAAACAAAAGGGGGTAATAACAATCAGTTGGATGAATGAGTGAACGAGAATGGGCAAGTGGGAGTGGGTGGGTATGACCGACTTACAGCAATGGACTAGTGGGTGTGAGCGATCTATGGTTAGGGAAGCTTGGTTGAGTGAGAGGTGAGTTGCATGTCAGAAAGATCGCCGATACGTTTGCATGCCAAATTTTTGAGAAAAGTTTTGAAAGTTGCTGAGGAAAGCAGAATGAGGCTGCTGGTACCCCACTTCTCAGAGTCTCTTAACCAAGAGCATATTCGTCTTTTTCGTACATCGATAGGAGCATTTGCCACTGGTCTAATAACAACGAAGTCTTTGTGAACAAGATAGTGTCCATCGTCTGTTACTCTTCTACAGCACACAGGTGGTCGTACTAAATGGCCAGATTTCTTGGTCACTTTGCACAGTATTCTCACGGTGTAAAAACATGAATCTGGTCGTCAAGGCAAAGAGTCTACATTATAGGTCCCTTGTTATCTCTGAGGTCATATCTAGGTACGTCTGTAACATTTACTAACTATACGCGTTTCATACCGCTGCTGGAAACGTAGTTTTTGAAGGTAGAATATATTTAAAGATAAAAATGTTATGTTAAATGTCACGAACAACACGCAGTGTTAACGAAAACTGTTGCTACTATATAATTTTTATCTGATGGAGATTTTATACTTGGCACGCACGTCAATTGATGTGGACAAAAACAATACGTAAGTAACCTTGGTTTTACACACATTGCCTGTTGACTTGTATCTTGGGTTCTTCGGCCGACGTTTGTGTGATGATTTTTCTGACATTTCGCCAGCAATAGTGGCTGGCTTTGTCAAAGTACCACAATCCATTGCTGGTGGTGGACTGGAGCCGAGCTCGTGGCCGAAGATTATATATACTTGGCGCGCCTGCCGATAACGGAAATGCGTGCCACGTAATGGAGACCAAAGATTGTAAGCAAAAGATCTGGCACCTATTAGATATGCACTCTAGTGAGTCACTGAGTGGCCCTTTTGTAAACAAAAAAACAACACCAAAGCTAACCAGGATGATGTTTTCTGCAAGTTTCGGTTTCTTCAGCTTGTCAGTGAAATGTCCTGGGTCTTTTATGTATGTGTCAGTCTTCCCCACATGCGACTGGAGCACAGAAGGCAATTGTTTTGCCAGTTTATTCGTCGGTGAGCCAGGAGCTCTAACAATGGGTCTTAGTGGAACATTAATCTTGTGGATTTTTGGTGATAGGGCTTCTGTGTTACCCAGGTTCTCTGTGTGTCCGCCGGGAGAGAAGACGTCTTAATTAACGGATACGTATTCTGTGTGATACTCTGCTTCGAATCTGCGCTTAGCTTCCGGTACGCCGTCGGATGTAATAGGTCCCGGATCTTCAGCTCATAATCTTCGGTATTCATTATGTTGATCGCATTTCCGTTTTAGACAAGCGCGCCAGATAGATTTAATCTACGGACACAAGCTCGGCTCCAGTCCAGCATCATCAATGGAAGGTGAAGCTTCGACAATGCCCGCCACTCGTGCTGGCGAAACGTCAGAAAAATCATCAGACAAACGTCGCCCGATGAACCCGAGACAGAAACCAACAGACAGTTTGTCAACAGGTGGCCACGAAAGCCTTAACTATTCTTATTTTTTTCACTTTTACGTGTATTAAATATTAATACGTTGTAAATGTTAATATGTATACATTTTTCTGTTTGACCACTAACAAAGGGCTCTAAGCCTCATTACCAGTCTGGCAGTTAAATATTTTCCAAGCATCTCATAGTGTACAGCAAGATATCTTTTAACAAACACTTACAACCTCTCGAGCAACGAGCATAAAAGATTTTCACAAGTTTTGCTTCTCATAAGGGAAAAAGTAGTTAGGCAATATATCGCGTAAATACGGGTAGTAAGAAATTAATTCGACAATTCCCTCCGTCAAATTCTCAGTTGTTTCACGTACTGTATGACGGCAGGTATTGTCACGATTAAGAATGATTCATGACGTGATGACGTGTGACGCTGTTGACCTTGTTCCATACGTCGGATCGGAACTTTTAAGTTCCCTTGGTGCTATTGAGACTAAGTAGGCACGTAGCAGCACAGGGTTTTACCCTCTGTTTTCCCTCATCACCACCATACAACGCAAATACAACGCTACCCTACACACACATTCATTACACTCACTTATACAATACAAAACATAACTCCCATACGCCGGCGAGAAAAGGAATAATGTGCCAGGAGGGAGGACACACCTTCCGACAAGTGCCTGACCCATCCCGTGGGATATCACAGTCAACGATGTCATACGACACTGTCGTTGTTTCAGTTCTCATGAAGCATAATATGTGAAAATGAGACGTGCGAGAAAGGTATGGAATCCCTTTACGCTCCGTCACAAAGTGCTAGAAGCTACTCTTCCAGATGCGAACGTCGGTTTGCTAAAAGTGCTCGTTCTTCGCATCTGAATTTCATCGTCGCCACTACATCGACTGCCGGTTGCCGTCGCCAGACAGACATTGAGAGGCCAGTTTTACCTGCCACGGACAGATGCAACCTCCGTTGCTCGATCACATTACGACGACAAAGCCTTCAGAAGCCGGAATCGCTGCAACGGCAATGCCTGCTACCTGGAGAACAACACGGCAAACGACTATCTATCGGACGTTTGCTGGACTTTTGCACAACACCACTACGCTACTCACTGTTGTATCGACCTCCCACGCAACGTCACCAGTGAGAGTGGGAGGTTTTTTTTCTGTATCTGCAGTCGATCGACGAGTGAGTCATTAAAAATGGGTTTCTGATAAAGAATTAGGGGCAAAGATAAAGTTCCCTCGAACCGAACCGGCAACGCTTGAGGCGGATTAAATTGATTAAGAAATCAGCCATCTCACATAACATGTTATTACCACTATGTTAGTATCTCTCACTGCAAATTCCATTATTAATCGCGTAGGGAAATGTTCCCTGCTGGAGGAAAAAAAATGGCTTGGAATAAAATTACTTTCTGTAGTCGAATCTCATTAATTTACAGATTTTGCTGTCGGGGATGCAGACCGTCTGTAAATGAAAGAGACATGATTTGACAAGGAATAAAGAGATAGCCCATTAGTGTAATGTTTTTACAGAAGTCGAAGTTAATATTGCTCTACAATCCGAAATAAATCGGAACTAAGACTTCGCTTTTATCAGAAATAATATGTTACGTGATCATTTAGCGAAACGCGGCATGAGATCATTCAAATAAAAGGATATTGCTGATATCATGTGGTCATCTCCATGTCGAAGAAAGCCAAGTTCTTGTCACCATCACTTGCTCGTAAAATTGACTAAATAGGTTCAGAAAGAATTTGATCTAACACTCCAGGACGGTATTGAAACTAAGTGCAAATAATTTCACCTACTTTAATATCACCGCCCTAACTCAAACGAGGAAGGCTTAAACTATGCTCCAAAGGAACAGTGAGTCTTACCAGTACAGCATCCTAACCACGCCTGGCCAGTTTAAAGATGGCCAGTTTCCACGTCAGGCGCTAGTGAGCGTTTCGTAATAGTTTTGGGAGGCAGAGAGCTCAAAACGCCCGTTTCTAGAAATCGGGAACCTCCTGGTTGGCCTGGAGAGAACTCAGCTTAAAGTTCTGGAAAAAGTTACCAGTACCATCAGGCGGGAAGCTCTCTAATTCGTCGTAAAGAAAACGAACAGGCTCCTCTGCAGGAAGGTAACAGAATCTCTGTCACAGAAAAGACTACACAAAGAAAATTATTTCCTTCGCCAGTCGATCCAGATATTCAGACATTACCTAACTCGAGATTATCTATGGAAATAGAGAGGAGGGGGAAAAAGTGAAGCTGACAAAGACATGAAATAAACGTTCACACACACTGCACATTCTACTGACGAGCTAAAAACACAGGGCACATTCCATTTCAATTTGTTTAGGATATTGAGCAATGTGGATAAATTTATAGTAACACGGGGCTTGCACGGCCACCTTCCACCATCTCCGCCAGCTGTAACAGCATCAGCAGCAACATCGCCAGCAGTGTTATCGGATGCAACATCGCCAGCAGCAGCAACACATATCATCGGCGTCAGCAACGACAAAGTTGCCAGCATCAACACCGACTGCAAAGCCTGCAACAGTACCTGCACATAAATACTCCCTTCACAGAGTCGCTCCACTTTCTTTGCATCCCCTATTGAAACCTATTACAAACTCCAGTAAAAGGTTCAGAAAAGGTGAGCAAAAGAGTGAAACAAAAATGATTAAAAACGCTCAAAAGTCAGTCTCTTACCATTGGTTTTTATCAAGAACATGTTACACCAAATACCTAAACCTGAATGCACTCCTCAGTCATTTTCAGACATATATACCTGGATCATCAACCGAAGAATCATCCAGAGGAGAGACTATCTTCACAAAAACCTATGATCCACATTCACATTCATCCTCCTCCGAGTTATGCTTTCTTTCGGAGAATATGCAGCCATAACACCGCTCGAAATCCCTCCTCCAAAACAACTACAGGCTGCACGCAGAGCTCCAGCCTTCACATAAATGATTAAAGGGACGGATTAAGCTACGCTGGTTAAGAATTCGAAACTGACTTGATCTCATTACCACAAATTAACATACACAATACACTGCGCTTTTGGACTGGAAACGGACCTCTCTGCTTTTTCAAAATTTTTTTCTCTTAATCGCCCCTGACTGATTTACCACTGCAATCTTCGTGTAGAACCATCCCTAAAATGACCATGGGCATAACTATGCTCAAAATAAGGACCACCTGTGCTCGCTTCAAACAACGCAAATATCATAGACAATACGCAAACTAAAACCTCCACCTAACGGCAGCACCTACGACCAGGCTCATCCACCTTATTCCTGTAAATGCAAATCCAAAACCCCTCACAAGAAACATGAACTCCTTCCATCATCCACACACCTTTCAAGATACACTAAAGAGCCAAAGAAACTGGTACAACTATCTAATATCGTGTGCGGCCCCCGCAGGCACGCAGAAGTGCTGCAACACGACGTGGCATGGACTCGACTGATGTCTGAAGTAGTGCTGGAGGAAACTACTCCATAAATCCTGCAGGGCTGACCATTGATCCGTAAGAGTACGAGGGAGTAGAGACCTCTTCTAATCAGCACGTTGCAAGGCATCCCACGTAAGCTCAATAATGTTCATGTCTGCGGAGTTTGCTGGCCAGCAGAACATTTTTAACTCATAAAAATGTTCCTGTACCCACTCTGTAGCAATTATGGACATGTGAGGTGTCGCTTTGTCATGCTGGAATTGACCGTCTGAATGCGCAATGGACATGAATGGATGCAGGTGATTAGACAGGATGCTTACGTACGTGTCATCTGTCAGGGTCGTATCTAGACTATGAGGGTTCCCATATCATTTCAACTGCACACGCCTCACACCATTACAGAGCCTCCACCAGCTTGAACGGTACCCTACTGACATTCGGGATCCATCGATTCATGAGGTTATCTCCATACACGTACATACTCATCCACTCGATACAATTTGAAACGAGACCCGTCCGACGAGGCAACATTTTTTCAGTCATCAACAGTCCAATATCTGTGTTGACGGGTCCAGACGAGGCGTAAAGCCTCGTGTCGTGTAGTCATCAGGCTATACGAGTGGGCCTTCGGCTCCGAAAGCCCATATCGATGATGTTTCGTTGAATGGTTCGCACGCTGACACTTGTTGATGGCCCAGCACTGAAATTTACAGCAGTTTGCTGAAGGGTTACACTTCTGTCACGTTGAAGGATTCTCTTCGGTCGTCTTGGTCCCGTTCTTACAGGATCTTTTTACGGCAGCAGGGATGTCTGAGATTTGATTACCGGATTACTGGTATTTACAGTTCACTCTTGATACCGTCGTACGGGAAATTCCCCACATCATCACTGTCACGGACATGGTATGTCCCATCGCTCGTGCGGCGACTATAACACAACGTTACGTCCAGACTTACATAAATGTTGGTAGACTACCATTGTAGCAGCAGAAACCGATGAAACAAATGCGCCAGACGGTTGTTGTCTGATATAGGCGTTACCGATCGCAGCGCCGTATTCTGCCTGTTTACGTATCTTGCTATTCTTTGTATTTGAATACACATGACTATACCAGTTTTTCTTAGGCGCTTCAGTATATAATCTGATTCATATCCTAACTCCTCCAAAACATCCAACAACCTGAAAGATTCCAGATCCTGCAACAAATAACCCTTCCCACCCACGCCACTGTCCATCTCAATGCAGCCGTCACCTGCTACCAAACTCAAGGCCAATCCTTTCTCGGTCTCCTAGATACACTCGGATAAATGTAACTCTCAAATATATACCTAACTGACTAAAAATGTCTTAGCAGATAATTCTATAGCAAAATAGTCTTGCCAAGCTGAAACCCTGCTGTATTCCGATCGAAAGGCGGACTAACATGGAACTAAGTGGGTGAGCACGATGATGGCTCAAATGGCTATGAGCACTATGGGACTTAACGTCTGAGGTTATCAGTCCCCCAGAATTTCGAACTACTTAAACCTAACTAACCTAAGGACATCACACACATCCATGCCCGAGGCAGGATTCGAACCTGCGACTGTAGCGGTCGCGAGGCTCCAGACTGTAGAGCCTAGAATCGTTCGGCCACTCTGGCCGGCATCTAGCGAACTCTGGAAGTATGGAAGCAGACGAGGAACACCGCAGCCACAAAGGACGGACCACACGCCTTCCGCATATGGTGTGTGTGGTCCCTTTGGCTGTAGACTGATGTCCACGTTGCAACGTCACCCGGTGTCCAGGACCTGCATTGTGCGCGGCGCACCGGCCAGGTTTTATCTGCAATAAAGGAGGGAACCCCGCAGTATTAATAGGCCATAAAGCGGCTCTTGTCTACAAAATACAACTGCCGGCCGTAAAGATTTTACAGTATGTTTTCAACTAGTAAAGTTCTGGCGACAGATGCAGTTCACTGCCCGCGCACACATGCCCTACCTCCGCTTTTACGGCCGCCGCCGGCGGAAGACGCTGGCAGGCAACTGGCGCTCATTGCCAGTGATCGCAGCCGGACAGCCACTACACAGTAGCCACCGGTCGGGATGGCGCCGCTGGAGCCTTCTCGCCGATCGTGCTGCCACGGCTGACTCGCGCTGACCTGCAAAGATAAAATTGGAGGCGTTACCTAAATAGAACACCAATAAAAATTGCTGGAAAAACGACTGATGTCAATTCAGTAAGACTATAATTGGAGAACATGAAGGTTAAAATGAAATTTTCACTCTACAGTGGAGGGTGCGCCCATATGAAACTTCCTGGCGGATTAAAACTGTGTGCCGGGCCGAAACTCGAACTCGGGACCGTTCCCTTTCGAGGGCAAGTGCTCTACCAACTTTTTTTTTCTTTTCCTTTTTTTTTTTTTAATCTCGTTTTGTTCGTATTCGTTGGTTGCATCTGCTCGGGGCGGACAACGCAAGACATCCGTTTCAGTTCGTCGATGATCCATTACCTCAGTTTTTTATTACAGAGGGCATGCCAACTGAGCTACCCAAGCACGACTCACGCGCCGTCCTCACAGCTTCAACTCCGCCAATACCTCGTCACCTACCTTCCAAACTTCACAGAAGCTCTGCTGCGAAACTTGCCGAACTAGCACTCCTGGAAGAAAGGATATTGCGGAGACATGGCTTAGCCACAGCCTGGCGGATGTTTCTAGAATGATACATGTTTCTAGAATGAAACATCCCCCAGGCTGTGGCTAAGCCATGTCTCCGCAATATCCTTTCTTTCAGGAGTGCTAGTTCTGCAAGTTTCGCAGGAGAGCTTCTGTAAAGTTTGGAAGGTAGGAGACGAGGTACTGGCAGAAGTAAAGCTGTGAGTACCGGGCGTGAGTCGTGCTTGGCTAGCTCAGTTGGTAGACCACTTGCCCGCGAAAGGCAAAGGTCCGAGTCCGAGTCTCGGTCCGGCACACACTTTTAATCTGCCAGGAAGTTTCATATCAGCGCACACTCCGCTGCAGAGTGAAAATCTCATTCTAGAAACATCCCTCAAGCTGTGGCTAAGCAATATCCTTTCTTCCAGAAGTGCTCGTTCTGTAAAGTTCGCAGGAGAGCTTCTGTGAAGTTTGGATGTTAGGAGACGAGGTAATGGCGGAGTTAAAGCTGTGAGGACGGGGCGTGAGTCGTGCTTGGGTAGCTCAGTCGGTAGAACATTTGTCCGCGAAAGGCAAAGATCCCGAGTTCGAGTCGCGGTCCGGCACAGAGTTTTAATCTGCCAGGAGGTTTCAACATGAAGTCTTTCTGAAACATTGGTAAATTTCTTAATACCTGGTAATGTAGAGTAACTTGACTAAAGCAATGCATAGAACGTATCTGACATAAACAGCTTACATATAGGCAATCCATACACTTTAATGTGACCACCGCCTACGTTCGACACCGAAGTGCAGTAACCACTCACTAACGAAATATGGCATCACTAGCGGTGGACAGTATACAAAGCGTGTCGTGGGGGACGCGGAAAACAGTGCAGTCGTTGTCACGATGAGGAAACGGAGCGAGCCGGCCAGGGTGGCCGAGAGGTTCTAGGCGCTACAGTCTGGAACCGCGAGACTGCTAATTAGATTTAAGTAGTTATAAGTTCTAGGGAACTGATGATCTTAGAAGTCCCTGCCTCGGGCATGGATGTGTGTGGTGTCCTTAGGTTAGTTAGGTTTAAGTAGTTCTAACTTCTAGGGGACTGATGACCTCAGAAGTCCCATAGTGCCCAGAGACATAAAAAACGGAGCGAGATATGTGATGTTAAAAAAAAAAGGGTTCAAATGGCTCTGAGCACTATGGGACTTAACATCTGAGGTCATCAGTCCCCTAGAACTTGGAACTACTTAAACCTAACTAACCTAAGGACATCACACACATCCCTGCCCGAGGCGGGATTCGAACCTGCGACTGTAGTCGTCGCGTGGTTCCAGACTGTAGCGCTTAGAACCGCTTGGCCACCCCGGCCGGCAGGACAGGATCATTGGGTTTCGGGGCGACAGTGGAAGAATTTTCAAAACGGCTAATTTTGTAAAAAGTTCGCGTTCCGACTTGTTTAATGAACGTCGTGCACGGAAAAACGTAGCAATTCAAAACCAGCACCGACTCAGCTGCAGTGCACCACAGGCCTTAAATGAAAGGGACGAACGACGGCTGTGCAGAGGCTTACCGGTGAATAAACGTGCGAATATAAGAACGTAGGCTTCCGCGGCCGGTGTCATTGTGATTAGTCGTGCCCTGAGGAAGGCCGTTGCAATTCGGCCGAAACGTCGGTTTTAGTTTATTATTGTTGTTAGTTTTTAGCAATGACGCGGCGTAATACTCAGAAGAATTTTAATCACTACAACGTGCGAATGTTGTGCAACAGGCACCCCACCCCCACCCCAGATAGGCGAAGGGACTACCAACAGTGTCTCCTCAACGACCGGTCAGCGTACATTGCTGCGTACGATCCTCCACAGCAGGTGCCTGGTACATGCACCCATGCTGACTGCTATTCATCGACGACGAAGGCTGGAATTTATCTGCCATGATCGAAAACTGGACTCCCACTGAGTGGCGACAGATGGCCTCTTCAGGTAGATCACGTTTTCTGCTCCATCAGAAAGAGGGCCATTGGAGTGAACGACGTGAAAAGTCGAAATCAAACACCTTCTGTATGCCTTATGGTCTGAGGTACGGTTTCGTGGCAGTCCCTGGGTTATTTAATCATTCTGGAGGACACGATGGACCAAGAAAAGTATACATCGATGTTTGGGGACCATGTCGACCTCTACACGCTGTTTGTTTTTTCTCGGCACGATGGTATCTGCCACCAGGATACTGCAACGTGTCACACAGCTCTCAGTGTACGTGCGTGATTCCAAGAGTGCAGGGTGAGGTTACTATACTTTCCTGGCCACGAAATTCATAGGATGTAAACCGAAACCACTGGACTACCCGCACCGTAGATGCCCAGCCGAGAAAAATGGTTCAAATGGCTCTGAGCACTATGGGACTTAACATCTGAGGTCATCAGTCATCTAGTACTTAGCACTACTTAAACCTAATTAACCTAAAGACATCACACACATCCATGCCCGAGGCAGGATTCGAACCTGCGACCGTAGCAGAAGCGCGGTTCCAGACTGGAGCGCCTAGAACCACTCGGCCACAACGGCCGGCCCAGCCGATAAGCATAGCGCAACAGATCACGGCACTGAAGTTGTCATGGCACCACATTCCTATCGGTTCATTCCGTAACGTCATTAACTGTCTTCCTGCACGTGTCGTAGCGGTACGGGCTGCAAAAGATGGTTATTCAGGCTTTTGACAGGTGGCCGAATTAATGTAACTGGACAGTGTAGCTGTCAGAACGCAGGAAACTTGCTGATCACGGAACGTGGAAATTTCTATCGATCCGTGTTCCGGGGAATGTTAGATTTAGATGACTAGAATGTGCAGGTGTCCCGTCGTGCTGGAAGAGCTAGCGCTTCATTATAGCCAAAACTATAAGCTCGGTTTCATGAAAGTCTACATAACGAACCTCTGCAACGCGATGTGTTAACACCACAGGCCAAATCAAGTATCATATCACTCATTTACTGAGAAGCATTCTTGAAAATATGTATCCACAAATTAATTGGGTTTCCGTCAGACCATCAAGATGATTTACGAGTGTTATTGAGCGTTATAAAAGTAAAGGCCGCTTCACCACTGGGATTCCTCGACGACTTGCGAACAGATGTCAGTAAACTCCCAATCGTCTGCCTTCACCTCCTTCTCTATGATATTGAAATATATGTAAGAGAGATGCAGAGCGTGCTTACGTAATATCCGCCAGATTGTCATATGTACAACCGCGTAAGTGTCAAAATTCTGCATGTGTTTCTTGAACAATTACTTTCTACCAACTAAATAACATCGCCAACTTCGTCTGCATTCTGTTCACTTGCACGATCAGATGAAATACAGATGCTGGGCACTACACTTGTCACACAAGTTAGCGAAAACACGGGTACACACTCTTCAGTCTGATATCATGCGGTTCGGTAGTCGTCTATCGTATTCTCTATAAGCAGCAGCTTTTCCATTACAAAATCATGATACACGTACCAGACTGATATACCCAGCGTTTGCAAATACATGTTGCATGCTTAAACGATATGGTAAGATTGATCAACAAATCACAGTCACTGTTTTAAACCTGAGTTGCAGTATCTTGGTCATGTCATAAACAGTCAAGGTGCACTTCCCTCGCATTTGTTGGCCATGTTGGCAATGTCACAGAATTGCAATCAGTTTTACCGAAAATTAAATATTACATTCGTTTCATACCGAATGCTGCACACATCGCAGCTCCATTGCATCGCTTCCGTCGCAAGAATGTCGCCTTTGCTTGGACAGATGAATGCCAAGTAGCTTTTCAAAAGGTTAAAGATGAATTGCACGGTGGTTGATGCTTAGTTCACTTTGATCCAGAAACCCCAGTTCTGCTGCAAGTTGGCGTTTCCTCTTACCGAATCGGTGCCGTGTTTCTCACAGAATTGGTGATAAAGACAGTCTTATTGCTTTCGCATCAGAAGTATTGTCCAAAGCTCAGTGTAACTATTCACAAAGAGGCTTTGGCTATTGTGTATGGTGTTACCAAGATCCAGCACTATTTGTATGGCAGGAAATTCTACGTAGTAACGGATCACACGCCTTCGCAGTCCTTGTTTCATCTGACGAAACCGGTTCCTGTACGAACTGCCCACAAATTGCAAAGATCGGTTTTGATGTTCTTTCAATAACAGTACGAGATTGTATATCGTCCGACAGGTCAACATGGTAATGCGGACGCACTTTCACGTCTTCCGATTGGCCCTGATAAAGACATTGACGGCTCTGCGGCATCTTGTAGTCACATCGATGCTCAAGATTACGAATTGCTTCAGTCATTTCCACTGAATTATGGGAAAATTTGACAGGCCGAGGAATCTGATCCAGATTCGAACATTATGCACAACTAAATTCGCACATCTTGCCCTCGGTCCTTTGCACGTCGGCATAGCCTCGCTGTACAGAAAGGTGCGATTCTTATTCAGAATGACAGTGGCCAGCCACGTGTGTTGATCCGTAAATCTTTGCAAAAAGAAGTGTTTCACTTACTTCACCAAAGACACTGGGGAATTGTTCGTACGAAACAGTTAGTGCGTCGACACCTTACTTGACAGGGTATGGACGCCCAAATAGAACAGATGACCTCACAGTGCCACGCACGTGCATAAAATCAGTCCGCTCCGCCACAAAAATTCTCTGCTTGGCCTAAGTCGCAACAGCCATGGCAACGTGTGCACATAAACTTTGCAGGACCTTTTTGGAACACCCGTTGGTTGACTGTGATTGACTCATATAGCTAGTTTCCTTCTGCTATGCCCGTTGCACAATTCAGGTGCTGTCATCGATTTTTTGCCTAGAAAGCTTACCTGAAGTATTAGTGTCATACAACGACACTCAGTTCACGTCAAATGAATTTGAAGCATTCTGTGAACGCAATGGCATACAGCATCTAACTAGTGCACCGTTCCATCCACAGTCAAACGGCGAAGCGGAACGTATTGTCAGAACATTCAAGCAGCAGATAGCCAACCTTCGCTTCCGCACACACCAGGGATCAAGCATTGCAACTATTTCTCACCTCATATCGTTCGCACCTACGAAATGGACCATCGCCGGTGGATTTGCTACACAGCCATCGCCATCGGACACTACTCCACCGTCGGCCGGGATGGAAGTGCGGTTCTAGGCGCTACAGTCTGGAATCGGGCGACCGCTACGGTCGCAGGTTCGAATCCTGCCTAGGGAATGGATGTGTGTGATGTCCTTAGGTTAGTTAGGTTTAATTAGTTCTAAGTTCTAGGCAACTGATGACCTCAGAAGTTGTCGCATAGTGCCCAGAGCCATTTGAACCACTACTCCACCTCCTCCACCATCCTAAGCATCCGGCTTCAGACGATGGGTACGAGGCGACAGCGTCCGTCGACTTGGCGCTTGCATATATCTTGCGCTTGCACGGCTTGTAGCGCCGCCATAAAAGCCAGCTTCGCCTATGTCATGTACACGGTGATCTTCCAGTCTATTCCCCCAGTTTCAAGAGGCCAGAGGACAACGCGGCCACACCAGCCGCCAGAGGGTGTCATCACGACACCGCGGGATGACCTCATGGAGACGGAGTCTTCGCCTCCTCCTCCTCCTCCTCCTCCTCCTCTCGTCGTCCCGAAAGAGCTCGACCTGACCACACCGCAGAAGTCGCCGCTTTCTTCATCTGACTCATGGCCTCATGGCAGCTGGAGCGAACGCGTACCCTTCTGGTCATTTTGTAGGGGAAGTTTAGGACGGAACCTTGACGTCCCCTGCCAGCCACAGCTTCCTGCCTGACGATGCTCCCATACTCCTGCCTCCATTGAGAAAATGCTACATCACCCTAAGGTAACGGTGCGATGTATTCTGACGTGATCACAAGCGCTGGAACGAAGACGAAGAACGCAAGAGAAGAGAAGGCACTTAAACGAATTTGGTCACCGAGACGTCAACGTCAGTTCACTATAATGTTCCTCAAACAACTGCAACACCATACTGGCTCCGAGACGAGGCCAGTTATATTGCTGAAAGATGATTTCACCACCGGGAAAGACATCAAACATGAAGGGATGCGTGTGATTCGCAGCTGTCAGCCTGTCTTCGATTACTACCACAGGTCCCATACAAGTGCAGGGGAAGGTCTCCCATGCCACAACACTGCTCCCGTTAGCCTGTGTCTGTGGACCGCTGCACGTTTCCAGCCACCGTTCATCTCGATGACGGCATTTGTCGAGACGACCGTCGACCTAGTGTACCAAAAATATGATTTACCCGAAGAGCTGACACATTTCCACTGATCGACGGTCGAATCCCGATGGTCTCGTGCCCACTGCAATCGCAATTAACGATGTCGTTGGGCCAACATGTGAACGTATCGGGCTGAGGGCTGGTCTGCTGTGGAGCTCCATGTTCAGCAATGTACGATGAACGGTGTGCTCCGAAACACTTGTGTCTGCCCCAGCGTTATGCTCTTTCGACAGAGGTGCCACAGATCATCATCTATTCAACTTTACAGAGCAGACAAGTTCTGCGAACCTTTGTACATCCGCATTTAAATTAAATGATGGTGGGACATGAGCTGGTATAATTTTTTATTGAAAGTGAAACTCCTCCTGCTGTATTTAAGATTTCAAACTTATTTACTAGTTTCGACGTTGCGTCACTGTCACCTTCAGACCCGTACACTTTCATGATATCAATTGTGTGTGGCTGAGTACTAGAAGTCCACGTTGAGACAAATACGTGCTCCACATGGATGGTGGGCAGTTCTGTGAACAGTCGTGGACGTCCAACCATTTAGCGCCTAGTGGTAGTTTCGCTGTTGTTCTACCCTTTCAGTAGATGCTCACGAGGGTAGCACGTGAACAATTGACCAGCTTCACCATTTTCGAGATACTCGTTCATAAGCTCTGCGTAATAATAGTCTGCCATATGTCCCCGTCCGTGTCTGCTTCGCTTACATACTTCGCTTACCACGTCACGAACCCGCAATGCCACCAGGCGGCATCCAAAGTTGCAGTGGACGGTGGTCATAATGTTTTGGCTGATCGATGTAAAACCCTTTTAGCTGAGAGTAATGCAACCAACAGTTCAGTCTTGGATTACTTCCTTTTCTTAATGTAACAACAATGAGTTTGATGGGTGACTCCACTTATCACTAGTCCGAGGCGAGGGGGAACTAACAATCATCACAGTCAATACCAAGAGAAAAAAAAGAGTTGTTTCACGTACAGTATGCCAGGCAAACACCATTTTGCATCGATGAAACACTTCCTTGCATACACATCGTAAGAACCCCAGCTCGCTGAAGACCAGCTACCAGAATCCACACTGCAGATGTAGTAGGACAATAGTTTGTCACTCGCACCTTGATGTAACACCAGCTCTAATAGCGCGGATTCACTGGTGGCCGCTTCATTGCTTAGTGACGTGCGGTCCACCACTTACGACTCCTCCCGTTCTAGACCATTGCACACACCATCGCCCACGTGGCGTTAGGTGTACCCACCTCCAGTTAAATGAAGCGGTTTCTCGGAAGACGAGCACTGTAACGTAGTCGTCAGCACACAAGAGAGGATCGATATATTAAATTTAGGCTTCTGACATTATGTCTCCCAGAAGGGTGGTAGTAAGGTTTCCCTTATCAATCATCGTGCAATTGCCGATAGGGCTGATATTCATATATGGGATTACAGGATAGTAAATACATTTATTCGTTCAACACAGAAAAGGCCAATGTTTATGATAGGATTCTAAAACTATTCTCTGCAGATAACGTGCAAAAACTTGTTGGCTCTCCAGCTACAATTTATCGCAGGTGATGGAGCAACGAAACGTTTCCAGCGGTTGATGAGAGGTCGATTACAAGCAGGGGTCGTTAGGTAGATACGTAGATGTTAGTTTGGTGCATAAGTGTGGAAAAACTGTTTATGCTCACAAGTTTGACCTTTTTGAGTACCGAAAATCATAATAGTCATGCGGGACTGGAATTCGATATTAGGAAAAGGAATAAAAGGGAAAAAGCATGTGAATATGGAGTGGGGGAGAAATGAAAGAGGAAGCTGCCTACTAGAATTTTGCACAGAACGGAATTTAATAATTACTAATATTTGGTTTAGCCGTTAACTCGCTAGGTAACTTTTCTGTAACGTATACCACGAGGTGGGGTCTCTGGGATCCCTCCGTTTAAACTGAGTTTTAAGGCAAAAATGATTTGAAATTTTTAATTTATACTTTATAACATGTATTTTTACAATTATTGAAGTGTTGTTTAAATGCTTCTAGTTTATTTTATTAAACTAAACAAAGCCGGAAGCATTTTACTATTTATCACACAAAAGCATGTAATTTTGTGTGGTTCTTTTAAATAGTACACATAAATAGAGTGTTAGAGTACTGAACTTCATATTCTGAAAAATTATACAATCTCTGTAGCAAATAAATTTCCAAATAAAATTAAATTCCAGGGTTTAAATTTGCGCATAAAAATTCCACCCTACAGGCACATAAAGAAAGTCTCTCAAATTGACACTTATTGCTGGGAACTACATTTTTTTATCACCACTTAGAACACATTCGATTTTAATAGACACTTCAAGTTCTTCATCCGAATGATACTCTTGTTCGATAGCAGAAATGTGATCTCTGGCTAGTGTAAGATCGTTGTCTTTTTCGATTATTTCTTGATCTATATCACTGACACCTTCCTCTATAGACCGACTAACAATTTCATCAAACTCGTGAAAGTGAAAAATGACACATTCGTGCCAACACATTTTGAGCTATACGGTACCGCACTGAAGAAAACAGGTAGGCAGTTCACGAGGTGCGGTCTAAGAGACTCCAACACCTATCAGTAACACGTGTCAACAGTAAACACAGAAGGCGACAACGCAACCGACAACAAAACGTCGTAGGATTGGCAATTTAAAGAGGGTAGGGGGAGTATAGAAGCATTCCACAACTAGCCTTGGAGAGAGAGATCGAAAATTTTCGCGCGGTCTGAGAGACCACACCTCTTGAATTAAGGGTTATGAATCATGAAAGAAGGTTGTATACATTGATGACACCTGGAGACACTAGAAGGTTTCAGACTGATTATATAATGGTAATGTAGAGATTTCGGAGCCAGATTTTAAATTGTAAGACTTCTCCAGGGGCACATGTGGATTATGACGACAGTTTATTCGTTATGAACTGCAGAATAAAATTGAATAATTTTCAAAAAGGTAGGAAATTAAAGATATGGGACCTGGATAAACTGAAATGACCAGAGGTTGTTGGGAGTTTCGGAGGGAGGTTTAGGGAACGATTGACAAGACCAGGGGAAAGTAATACTGTGGAAGAAGAATGGGTAGCTTGAGAGATGAAGCAGTGAAGGCAACAAAGAATCAATTAGATAAAAAGACCAGGTCTAAATCCTTGGGTAACAAAAGAGATATTGAATTTAATGGATGAAAGGAGAAAATAATTTGAGTCCGACTAGATCGATTAATAGCGGAGATGGGATAGAACGAACGAAGAGGTAAACGTTTCGCGGTAGGTTTGCTCAACAGTTGCCACAGTCTTACGGAGATGCTAATCCCTCTCCATTTCCAAACGCTACAAGAGATGTGGCGTGCGCCACAGAGAAATTTACTGATAAGATTCAGAGAAGGCAGTTGGCAAGAAGTGACATATTTTAAGTAATAGCTACGCCTGTTTTACCAGATACAGGACGTTGTGATTCCAAGTGTAGAAGAAGAATTCAATATTAGGCCATTTGACTAGTACGGGCAGAGTTCAATCCGATTGCGAACTTAGCAACGCGATTTCATTAAAATATGTCAATAAATTATACCTCAACAACATCGCAGTATTATTCACTTCCCGCAATCAATTATAAATATTAATCTGTTACGCGTTTATAAGTAAAGCGTCTAAGCCTACATACAATTGACAGTTCTTCATTTGTTGTCAGCAGAGGGTGTGCGATATTGAAATTTGACCATCCAAATGGATGACATCAGTCATCTGAAATTAAGTATTTATACGGCTGACCATTATAATTGTAGCACGAGGAACGACAGCAATTGTTGAATTTTACTTATTATATTTTACAGTATAGCAGGAAAGAAACGTGTGAGATATAGAACACACAGCTGCCATCTGTGGCAGCAACGAGGTCTCTACCCCGTTTAGGTATCGATTCGAAACGACGATGAGCGACAGATACACGTACATCATTTCATGGTGGTTCAACCCCGTTATATGGAGTAAAGTGACTCACGAGTGATGCATTCATCTGTCTTCAGTGGTGAATATGCAGGTCCCGGAAACAGCTCCTACCCTGTTTATCAAATTAAGTCCAGACATTACAGGGAACTGACAGTAGTCTCGCATTATCTTGTGACAGATGACGTCATGGGAATAGCAGATATGGCACAGCTATCGGACTTAACACGTCAGAAATATAACACTTTCCGTCCAAATTACAAGCTTTGTGACCCAAAGGTGATTGTGTTGCGCCCCGAAAGGCTTCCCAAACCATCACGCCCAATACACGCCCTTATCATCATGACGAACACTCGTACGATTATTCTCCTTATAGCCTGCACACTCAGATACACCCATTGTGATGGTATAAACAGTAAAAGGCTAACGTGGTGCCAATCCTGGGTCAAATATTTTCGTTTCGTGCAGTTCTAACGGTGCGCCTCTCTCTGCTGCAGCGTCAATCGTCGCAGTGCTGACAGCCCATGGTATTCCGGACGTCACTACTCTCTCCATGTGCCAACAACCTGTCTCAAGCTACTTAATGTGGTTTGGGGATACTACACGACCGTCCTCTCAGGTGGTAGCCGCGTGGGGTCGTTGATATTCCGCGCAAAGTTGGGAACGTGGAATTCTGACGAACACGAACAGTTACATGGAGGAACAGTGCACAATAAGCCACGATCCTACCACTGTCGATTTTCAATGTATACTGACGGACGCTGTTCGTCTAAATCGCGACACAACACACTGCTCTATCCGTCTCAGTGGCGGCTACATCAGAGCGACGAACTGCTGACAGAAGGGGCCCGAGTTCGATTCCCACTTGAGTCGGAGATTTTTCTCCGTTCTGGGACTGGGTGTTGTATTGTCCTTACGTTGGTTTTGTCGTAACTGACAAGAAAACTGTCTTCTATAAGCTGTCATATTGTACTTCCAATGTCCGAATGACATACCGCTGAGTAATCTTTCCTTACATACAGAATGGAGATGGCTTTATGCTTGTCTAATTAGTACATTTGCACTAAAATGCTGATCATTTGCCTGTCCGAATATGCAAGTAATTTTAGATCAAAAGAGAAATTTATTTAATCGTATGGCTAGGGACACCCGCTGGGCAGACGATTCCCCGCGTGCCGGTCTTTCAAGTTGACGCCACTTCGGTGACCTGCAGACAATGATGATGATAGCATAATGATGATGACAGCACAACACCCAGTTCCTGGACGGAGAAAATCCCCTGACCCAGACGGGAATCGAACCCCGGCCCAGAGGACTGACAACCCGTCACGTTGACCATTCAGCTACCGGGGGTCGGACATAAGAGAAATGTAGAAATAGGACAGGATACGCTGCCGGGTAGAATAACCAACTAGACACAGGATCACATCTGAGGGCGAGAGGCTCAGAGTACTGCTGAGTTCTTCGACCGCGATTGGCGAGTAGTAGCAGATCAGGTGGTGGCGCTGTCCAGAAGCGAGAAGCTCAATATCTTTCTGTGCCCCCCTCCCTCACAGATAGCTACGTTGGTACCATTGTATAAATGTAACCTTTTCCTCTCTTCTTATTTTTCCCATCTTCTTAATACATGATTTGTTAATTTGAATAATTGGTTTTAAGTCTACAAGCATTTAAAGCTGGAACATTATTCGTTAGTTACATGTTCCACGGATAATTTGAACTATTCTTTCATCGAAATAATGTGTATCGAGTCAGTTACAGGATATACGAACATTATTAGCGCCAACATTAAAGAACACATTATTTTCTAGTCCTACTTATGCAACTACACTTAAAAACAAGGATGTTTTTTTTTCGAACTAAAAAAGAAAACACCATCCGAACAGGTCTTGAAGGCCCAGCAGTACCTACTGGCCGCCGTGTCATCCTCAGACCTCAGGCGTCACCTTATATGTATATGGAAGGGCATGTGGTCAGCACTCCGCTCGCCAAGCCGTTGTCAATTTTCGTGCGCTGTAAGCGATGCTTCACACTCAAGTTGCTTCTCAATTGGCCTCACAAGGACTTAGTGTCACCTGCTTGTCAATAGCACTCGGAAGACCAGGTCGTTGACCCATCCAAGCGCTACCCACGCCCTACATCGCTTAGCTTCGGTGACCTGACGGGAATCGGTGTCACCACTGCGGCAGGGCCGTTGGCTTTCTCGATCTACCAGTTTTTAAATACAAATTGGTTCATACAGTAGGAGTTGTCCAAGGGAAACGTTTTTAGGTTAGATTTAAAACGTGTTCTGCGTTTCACGGTTTTCCTGCTTCTTAAGCGTTGTGTTTATACATATTACGAGGGTTGGAACATTAATAATGGCAACTATTTATTTACAGCTCGTACAAGATAGATACGTGTTTCAAAGTTTTACTGGCCTTCAAAGTAGTAACCAGCATTGTGTATAAACCGTTGCCAGCGATGTGGAATACATGCAGTGCGAGTTGTGTTGACAGTTCGAGCGGCGCGGTCTATTGCCCGATAAATTTGTAGCAGTTCTGAAGCGAATGCCGTGAAGTGTTTCCTTCAGGTTTGAAATCGAGTTGAACTCAAGAGGGCTTAATTCAGGGGAGTGCAGTAGGTGGTATTGCACTTAGCAGCCCCATCAGTCAAACAAATCAGTAACATCTCGCACTGTACGTGCTTGAACATTGTCCTGCAAATGACGGTCAGGTCCTGCAGAAAGTGTCATCACATCTGTCTCTATGCTGTTCATTTTTGGAACACAACCTACGACAAGCTTAGAGACAGAAGTGATGACACTTTCTATAGGACCTGACCATCATTTTGCAGGACAATGCTCAAGCATGTGCAGTGTACTGATTTGTTTGACTGATGGGGCTGCTAAGTGCTATACCACCTACTGCACTCCCCCGACTTAAGCCTTCGTGAGTTCAACTCGATTCCTAAACTGAAATAAACACTTCACCCTATTCGCTTCAGAACTGCTACAAATTCGTCGGGCAATAGACCGCACCGCTTGAACTGTCAACACAACTGGCACTACTAAGAGTATCCTATGCCTTCGACATCGCTGGCAACGGGTTATACACAATGCTCGCGACTACTTTGAATGACAGTACAACTTTGAAACACGTATCTCTTTTGTACGAGCTGCAAATAAATAGTTTCCCCTATTAAAGTTCCAACTCTCGTGTGTTTAATTAACATAATTATGCATTGTTAACTAACAGATATGCTGGACAAGTTATTGATTCTAAATATTGATCTCAGACGCAAAGGAAAGAGTGCTATAGCCCCAGTTCAGCCACTTATAGTTGCAACAAATTCACAAGACTGCAATAAAGCTTTGACGCAATACTACAGGGTGATTCAAAAAGAATACCACAACTTTAAAAATGTGTATTTAATGAAAGAAACATAATATAACCTTCTGTTATACGTCATTACAAAGAGTATTCAAAAAAGGTTTTTTTTCACTCAAAAACAAGTTCAGAGATGTTCAATATGGCCCCCTCCAGACACACGAGCAATATCAACCCGATACTCCAACTCGTTCCACACTCTCTGTAGCATATCAGGCGTAACGGTTTGGATAGCTGCAGTTATTTCTCGTTTCAAATCATCAATGGTAGCTGGGAGAGGTGGCCGAAACACCATATCCTTAACATACCCCCATAAGAAAAAATCGCAGGGGGTAAGATCAGGGCTTCTTGGAGGCCAGTGATGAAGTGCTCTGTCACGGGCTGCCTGGCGGCCGATCCATCGCCTCGGGTAGTTGACGTTCAGGTAGTTACGGACAGATAAGTGCCAATGTGGTGGCGCTCCATCCTGCTGAAATATGAATTGTTGTGCTTCTTGTTCGAGCTGAGGGAACAGCCAATTCTCTAACATCTCCAGATACTGTAGTCCAGTTACAGTAGCACCTTCGAAGAAAAAGGGACCAAAAACTTTATTGGCTGAAATGGCGAACAAATGTACAACTAAATGAAACTTTATAGCTCCCTTAATTCGCCGACAGATAGTGCTTAGCTCTGCCTTTTGTCGTGGCAGAGTTTTAAATTCCTAAAGTTGTGGTATTCTTTTTGAATCACCCTGTAAGACAACGACTAAAGACGAGTTGTTTCCTCTGTTACATTTTCCATTCAACGTTAGCAAAACTACGCAGCGTGCAGCGTATTGGAGCGTTAAGAGCCTTCTGGATCTTCCATTTAACACAATTCCGAATCAAATTTAAAACCATCCTTTCACCTCAAAGTACTTCTCACATTTATTACTATAGTTAGTGTTGCAAAATTTACGGTTTGAACAAGTTTGCAGCAGTATGCTACTAGACTGGAATCAGTTCTAGCTTCGATTTCATTTATCATGTTTCCTGTGGTGGATGACGTTCTGACACCTCGCTCCTCCATCTTCACTCATCGATATCGTGAAACTTTCCGTCTAGCTTAATTTGCATGTCTTGCACGCAGACCCAAAACTCTCGAGACATAGCGTACGATATGTTATCCCGAGCCGTCTCCCTTCAAACTTCTCGAGGTTTGCTGGTGCGAACTGCTGTCTGAGATTCGCAGAGCACGAGGAGGGCGCAAATCCCTGACAAATTGAACACAAGTCGCGGAAGATTCACGGCGGGGCGGAAGCAGAGCAAATTCGTAGGATCGTAGAGGCGGCGGCGGCGGCGGCGGCAGCGCGAGGGAGCCCGGTACAAATATTAACCGCAGAAACTGAGGAGCGGCGTGCCGCGGTAAGCCTCTTACACACTTATTACGTAATACACCATGTGAAGTTCCGAGATGAGGGAGCGGCGGCGCGAAAGCGAACTTCTGTGCTATTAATGTGCTTTGTCTCGCAGGCGAGCATACAGTCTCGGCTTTCTGAGCGAAATTTATCAGCGTATCCAATTCCAAAGTTGGCGTAATCCGATTTAAGGCGAAAACGTAACAGGAGCAGTCGCCTCTTGAAGGCAGCCCGCGTGAAAACTTAATGCCCCCCAGGCAAGAAATGAGGCCTGAGGGCAGAGGCATACTTCCTGCTTCCTGTATTCTCGATGAGGCGGTGGATGGGGTCCAACGTGTACAGATGTGAGCCCAGTGTCAACCACAAACTGATTTTGCATGGTAAAGCGGTTCTTAATTACCGTCACACCCCTACACCACAGATTTAGATATTATGAGCCGCGCTACAATCGTAGTTTTATTTCCACATGATCGATGTTCAGGTCAATGACAACCACCCATCCTATACCAAGTTATCAAAAAATTAGTCTATGCGCTATAATAGAAAGTAGTGGAGATCGGGGCAAGTTCACAATGTTAGCAATTAATCATTTTTCATAAATTATTATTTGAGATTTCTTTTCTTTGCACGTAGTAAAAAAAACAAGCGCTTACTGTATTGTACCTAGTGATATAAATTTCTAATTTAATACAATCGCAATCATTTTGTCATTTTTAAAGCTAATGCAAAAATTAAGTTGAAGGCAGTTTTATTCATGAAAAGAGACTCGAGTTCCGGACGTTTGCCTTTCGCGGGCTTCAAGGGATCAGGTCGAGAGTACTGCGCTACCCAAGCACTACTCACGACCCATCCTCACAGCTTCAATTCAGCCAATACCTCGACTCCCACGTTCCACTTGCCTGCGAAATGCAAAGATCCCACATTTGAGTCTCGGTCTGGCATACAATTTTCATCTGCCAGGTAGTTTCACTGTATTAATTCATAAACCATAGGTGCACTACATGCCATTAAATCGCTACACCACGAAGATGACGTGCTACAGACGCGAAATTTAACCGACAGGAAGAAGATGCTGTGATATGCGAATGATTAGCTTTTCAGAGCATTCACACAAGGTTGGCGCCGGTGGCGACACCTACAACGTGCTGACATGAGGAAAGTTTCCAACCGATTTCTTATACACAAACAGCAGTTGAATATGTAATCACATGTCAGTTCTAGTATATTTGTCCAGTGAATACCCGTTTATCATCTGCATTTCTTCTTGGTGTAGCAATTTTAATGGCCAGTAGTGTATATATTCATTACTGAACAGCGCTTCATGAAGGGGTTATTTTGTTGAAAATTAATGTTTTTCTACATCAGCAGCTTACGTGAACAAAATTCAGACAAATATTTCCCTCCTTCAATATCTGACCTGTCGTCGTCCCTAACGAAATAGCGCTTGCAACAGTCTATTCATTATTCTTGTCGAGGGTCAGCGTATATCTCATCACATAAAGGACGCTGCATTACACTCTCTTTCGAACCTTTTTTTGTTGTTTTAAAATTTCTTGTTCATACTGTGTCCTGCCTTATCAACCAGAATTTCTCTTATAGGTGAGCCTATAAAAATAATTGCACTTTGCGTAATGTGGATCTTAAGTTATATCACATGAGACCTTTCTTTAGGCTATGGATCGAAATCTAAAACCTCTAACTTTGGGCTTAATTGGAGCAGAATTTGTTGAAAGTCCCGCTTTTTCATTATGCTGTACCACGTGTTCATCAGAAATTTAATGAGGAGTTTCTGCAGGCTTACTCTTTGGCCTGCAAAATGAGAAGAAGCAGATCCAGTTTCTGTATCGTCCATAATAAGAACACAGTGGGTTTCCCCGTAGAAAAATGATGCTAGTTAAACACAACCTGATCACAATGTTCGATATTACTTTAGCTGCTGTAGCTGCTTTGAAACAAGCAGTCCTCCACTCATGACGGGGTTTTCATTTTTCCCAGGCGGATATGTTCTAAGAGTGTAATTTTGAAGGATGGTTATACAAGAAAATACGTCAACAGAGACTGTGAAACGTATAGTCTATGTTTAGTCATCTGGAACAAGAAATAATCAAATATCCTACCATATATCCACAAGAGATTACATCGAATGTCTTAAAAATTCAAGCACTTTAAGCAATGAGCACGACAGTTACGTTACACCCACTGAACTGACAGTAGGGTTTCAGTGCGCGAGTTTTTTGTCTCTCGTCATGTCCAGAGTTAGTAATGTCCAAGCGATGAGGGTACGTAGAAGTATGGACTTAGAATGAGCGATTGGTCATCTCACTCTGCTCGTTAGTTTGCCCCGGTCTCCCCTACAATTTGCAGAATAAGTGCGATATAAAAAGAAAGCAGCTAATGACATAATCATTAAAATGAATGTTACTCCTCATAAGGAACTGAAAGTTTCATGGTCTTATCTACTTATGACTTACGACCCATATCAACGAGTCACATTCAGTCAAATGTAGATTTCTATGCGCAACCATAATTTTATATTTACACAAAGAGGAAGAGTGGGCTGTGGTGACAGTCAACCATTGAGGTGATCTACCAACATACACTACCGATCTATACTTAACGAGGGCCGATACTATCAAAAATCACAAATAATGTAGAAGATAATTAAGGCAAGTAGTTCTTATTTAAGTCCACAAACTAAGCGCTGGCCAATGTGGCCGAGCGGTTCTAGGCGCTTCAGTCTGGAACCGCGCGACTGCTACGGTCGCAGGTTCGAATCCTGCCTCGGGCATGGATGTGTGTGATGTTCTTAGGTTAGTTAGGTTTAAGTAGTTCTAAGTTCTAGGGGACTGATGACCTCAGATGTTAAGTCCCATAGTGCTCAGAGCCATTTGAGCCATTTTGAACCACAAACTAAGCGACAAGGTGATCAAGAACAAAAGATTTGCTGTTTTCTGAAAAATAATTCTAAAAAACATATTCTTCTAAGTAAACATTTGAATTACTGTAATGTGACTTCTGTGAAATGTTAGTTGATACCGACTCCTGGACTTTGAGTAATACGCATACATCATGCGGTAATTATAATTTCGAAATATTACGTTTACCGCAAAATGGTATAGATTAATTATATACATGGCACATAAGATGATTGATGACCCCATTTTGCATCTTAATCTTGTATATAATCTGTCTTTATTATTAGAGTCAAAATAGCGTAGAAAGTACACGATCCTGCACTGAGAATTTCCAGATAAGAATTTAATAGTCAACAGTGAATATTAAGATCGGTTATTCATGAACTACTTACATGTTACAGCAACAACTTATGCTCGCAGCAGCTGTGTATAATAACGACCGCCGATCTCAGTGAATGCAGTAGAACATAATACGAACTATAGCAAAAACTCATTTAGCTCATCGCTTGTACACGTTGCTATGACAGGACTATAAATGTTTCTTCGGCATTACTCTCTGCAACGTATTATTTTTCGAATCCACCCATCATTTCTCACGCGATACAGCACTATCTGAAGTTCTACGGCGCGAACGATTATTTTTCGAAACCTTCTCCAGCTCTCTGTTGTTTTTCCGACTGTTTCTCGTGTTCCCCTGTTCACCGTGATAAGCAAGGGTCCTGTGACGAAACCGTTATCCGTACATTCGTTCTGCTTTCCTGACACTACATCCTGACGATTCACGTGTGTGAATTCCTATAATGAGTAACTCTCCAGCTAGGAAAACTTCACCATAATATCTTCACAGACAAAATACTACTATGCAAGTCTGTAGGATTTTGTGGGCTTTGTCATTGAAGGCAAAATCTTGCTGGTTTCTAGGCCGCGTCATGATCCTTTTCAATTCTACTTCACACAGTCGAAGTTTCAACCCCCTTTGAGGGATCAGCCCGCATCTCGTGGTCGTGCGGTAGCGTTCTCGCTTCCCACGCCCGGGTTCCCGGGTTCGATTCCCGGCGGGGTCAGGGATTTTCTCTGCCTCGTGATGGCTGGGTGTTGTGTGCTGTCCTTAGGTTAGTTAGGTTTAGGTAGATCTAAGTTCTATGGGACTGATGACCATAGATGTTAAGTCCCATAGTGCTCAGAGCCATTTGAACCATTTGAGGGATCAGGATCTTCCGGTGTTCCCCTCAACTGAATATTGTTTTTCAGTATCGTGGTTGCTCTTGCCTACAGTGTGAAAAATGTTCTGAAGCACCCGTCCCCTCCACACCTCCCCCCATTACCAAATCGACACTTCCCTGATGCCTCAATATTTTTCGCTAGAATATACCACCATCGTTAACCAGTAATGCAGTACTGCATACCCTGGACAGTAATAACGGCTCTAGTTTCCCCTCACGTCCAGCCATTCGCAGTACTAGCACATCAAGCTCATACTGACTAATGTTGTGAGGCCAGATCAATAAGCCATGCAGACTGTAGCCCCTGTGACAACTCAGGCAGTCCTTAATAATCGATTGCATCCTCAAATGTGTCTCAGACCTCTCCGTTTATATACATTTTCAACACTGACGATATTATCTACCAAAAGGAATTCACCGCATAAACACTGCATTGAGATTCCTACATGCGAAAGTACATAACTAGGCACAATTCATCGCTGGTGAATTATACGATTTCCGCTGTTGACCAACACTATTGTCACTGCTTCTGTAAATTACCAGCATTCTGATCGAGTGAATTAAATGGTTATGGAGCGATCTTCAGTTACAAGTAGTTCTCACTCTGAGTTAAGCAAAAGGCACTGCAGTAGCCCCTAATAGTAGATCCTCTTCCTACACATTAGCAACCTCATTGAATGTGTGATTCATTCATCTTCTATTCCAGCACACTTCAGTGACAAAGCAACACCCATTTGTATGTTTGTATGGGAAGGGGTGGATGAGGTGGATAGCATCTCAAATGTGGACACTGTAGAGTTCCCTGAAGGTACGTGATCTAGCTGTAGCAGTTTCTGTCGGTGGATATAACTGTAAATGATGAGGTGTGATGTAATATAACGTTTCATTGATATCCGTAGGCATGAACGCAATTTTAGATGCCGTTGAATAGATGGACTGTTGGAGGAGGAGGAGGAGGAGGAGGAGGAGGTGAATGAGGAGTTCGATGAGATGGATGCGGTTGAAACACTACGGAGGAGTACATGATCGTGTTTACTGTCACTTTAATTAACGTTCTCCTTATTTGACGTTTGATACATATCCAGCAGTCTGTCTCTGAACTGCGTGGGTTTAACACGGTTCCAGTGCTATCTTACAAGTTCAAGACACTTGTTAAAGAACAGCCCTTAAACTACTGTTAGACACAGTCTACTCGCTGTAATGTCAGAGCTTGTTAGAAGAGCACTACCGCCTTTTAAAGTCTAGTCGATTCTACCACGTCAGCTCATAACCTCAGAAGTGAACAGTGACATTAGGTTGAAATCGCGTTTAATTCAAAGCAGTTACGAAATTTCAGTTCCAGTGAACATTAGTATTAATTGTAGCTGTTTATAAAAGCATTTCCGGCCCCTGTGACCGAGCGGTTCTAGGCGCTTCAGTCCGGAACCAAGCTGCTGCTACGGTCGCAGGTTCGAATCCTGCCTAGGACATGGATGTGTGTGATGTCCTTAGGTTGGTTAGGTTTCTAAGTGAAGTGGCAATGGACTCTGCATAAAGAAAAGTGTGAAGTTATTCACATGAGTACTAAAAGAAATCCTCTAAATTTCGATTACGTGATCAGTCACACAAATCTGAAGGCTGTAAATTCTACTAAATACTTACGGATTACAACTACAAATACCGTAAATTGTAACGATCACATAGATAATATTGTGGGTAGAGCCAACCAAAGACTGCGATTCATTGCCAAAACACTTAGAAGGTGCAACAGGTCTACCAAAGAGACTGCTTACACCACGCCTGTCCACCCTATTCTGGAGTATTGCTGTGCGGTGTGGGATCCGCATCAGGTGGGACTGACAGATGATATCGAAAAAGTACAAAGAAGGGCAGCTCGTTTTGTATTATCACGAAATAGGAGAGATAGTGTCACAGACATGATACGTGAATTGGAGTGGCAATAATTAAAACAAAGGCGTTTTTCGTTGCTACGGGATCTTCTTTTGGAATTCCAATCACCAGTTCTCTCATCCGGTTGCGAAAACGTTCTGTTGGCCCCCAACTACATAGGGAGAAATGATCATCACGGTAAAATAAGAGAAATCAGGGCTCGCACGGAAAAATTTAAGTGTTCGTTTTTCCCGCGTCGTTCGGAAGTGGAACGGTAGAGAGACAGCTTGAAGGTAGTTCATTGAACCCTCTGCTAGGCACTATATTGTGAATAGCAGAGTAATCACGTTGTTGTAGATGTAGAAAATGTATTGCCGTCCTTAATTAGTCTTTCTACCCCCCGCATTCTTATTACCAAACCCAAATTATTTCGTAACTCTTTCTTCTGTTCTTTCCCCTACTGCACTGTTCCAGCCACTCGTCATTATTAGGTTATTATCTTTTTGTACGTACTGCAATACCCTTTCAATATCCGCATATAGTTTCCATCCCTCATAATCTTCTGCCTTTGGCGTTGGCGTGTATACCAGAACTGTCGTTGTTGGCATTGGTTTGCTATCGATTCTGGTCAGAATATCCTTATCGTTAAACTGTTGGAAGTAACTCACTGGTCCATCAATTAGTGTGTATTTTGGCGTGTAGAATCCGAATATACCTTTCAAAGTATTCTACCATGGAAGGGTTTTGAGTTTTTAAGGGTATTTATTGTTTATTTTTCGTCTTTAGATGTTTACTGTTGTTTTTTTTGGATTTGAGATCTCACATTTTTCGGCCACCAAGGAAGGTTAAAGTTGTAAATATGTAATGAACTAATTTTATTGATAGAGAAGAAACCGAAAAATATGCAAGTAATGAAGTGTACTAGAAATAAGATTAGCAATGAACTTGAAATCGAAACCGCGGATAACGAAGTAGGCCTACTGAATAAATTCTGATTTTTGGAAGTGAAATAACACATGAAAGGCAAAAAAATGATGATATACACAGAAGGGTTGTACGGACAAAGAAGGCGTTCCTGGCTGATAGAAATATGCGGATCATAGCCTTGGCTTGAGCAAAAAATTCTGAGAATGTGTGTTTGGAGCACGGCATTCTACGCAAGTGAAACATGGACTATGGAGAAACCGGAAAAGAAGAGAATCTAGGCCTTGTAGATGTGGTACTGCAGAAGGATGTTGAAAATTAGGTGGACCAAAGAGATAAGAAATGAGGAGGTTCTCTGCAGGAGAAGTACACGTGGAGAACACTGACAAGAAGAAAGGTGGGATTATAAGTAAATGTTAAAATATCATGGAATAACTTCCGTAACTAGAGGGAGCTGTATAGAGAAAAGCAGATATTTCAGTGTAACCAACACATAAATGAGGATGTTTGGTGTAAGTGCTGCTCTGAGGTGAAGAGATTGGTACACGGAAGGAATTCGTGGCGGGCTCATCAAACCACTCAGTAGACGGAAGATCAGCAATAAATATATACCAGATGAACTACTCGTTGGACGTCAGGACGAGCCACCCCGGTGTAGTGAGACATATAGCTTCTCCAGAGAGGGGGACGTGGGAAAGCATAGGCAGCCAGTAACTATGCGGCATGTTTCACTGACGGCTACATCAACTGGTTTGGTATCGTGGAATCTGTGCCCTACGTGCATACTCACCTGTTGAGTATGACAAACCTTGTGGAGAAGTACTCAATTTCTGGTTGTACTCCTCAGGTTGCACACAACATCGTTTCTGGCAGCCACTTTGAGCTTGTTGATCAAACATTACTGATTAAACGAAATGATTCGGTCCATCGTAAACCGCATGTAGGCCGAGCGCTTTTCTGGAATTGCACAGTGTTCCAGTGTTTTACGAAGATCAACCTCCTTTCTGCCTCCCTACTCCTCATATTGGAACACGTGTTCGTGTTTAAAGTGGTTTCAGTTTGAGTTTTATTATGTAGACAGCGTGTCTAGAACTGTCAGCAATTTCCCCTCTATTGTTTCAAATTTTTTGCCTTGTGCAGTGATAATACGTTCGTTAGAACGGATGAAACTTCAGGTCCTTTCAAGAGGAGATAGATCTTTTTTAACAAAAATATCCCAGTTACTGATCTTAAGTACCAAACAACAACAGATCATCTCATCTCGTAGAATATAAATTACTAGAAGCACTCATTGCCATGATGTTTTAACGCCATCACAGTTAACTACTTGCTAGACATTAGCCACGACGCAATTTTTTTTACGTACAACCGTTTCCATTTTTCATTACCCTGTACATGAAATTCTTCGACCATGCTTAACACAAATAATTTACTCTTGTCTAAGTCGCCAGAATTCTTTCATGATTTAGTCCTGACGCATTTTATGCACATGATCTTCAGATATGAATAGATACACAGTATCTAGACAACCTGTTGACTAAACGCCGTGTATGTATTAAGATCTGAAGATAGTATATCGAAAATGATGAGGAGTGGAAAATAAAAGAATTTCGGCAACTACGACAGCAGTAAATTTCCACTTTTAACAAGAATCATAAAATATGTTTGTATATTACTCTGAAAGTAATTCGAATTTAGAAGAATATTTAACACTATGAAACAAGCAGCGCATGGTCTGTATGAGACAGCATAAGTTTGTGTATCTTGATTGATTCATGCCACTTATCATAGCAAATTAACAGGAATATCAATAAATATCGCTAAAAGGAAAAACAAGAAAAAGTCTTTGCCATTATTGAGCAGCTGACGTAACTGTAACTTTCGAAAACATGGAAGAAAGGTGATAAACATTTTATGGTTCGAGCACTGAAAGATTAACATTACAGTGTCTGTTTCTTACTTCTCAAAATAAGGCAACTCTAATAACGTTATTTCAGTGATCGCTGTTAACTTGACGATTTAGCTGCGAATTTTTCTGTTAAACTACTTATTTTTTAAATGTCATGATAGAAAATCAGTTTTCTCTAGACTGCTCTGACTACGTCTTTGGGTCGCCGTGTGGAAGCCACGCAACGCGAGAAAGCTCTGTCTCGCAGACTTCCGACCGCCCATCTTTTAGGACCAAGTTTCTCGAACTTTGGGTAAACTAGCTTATTTGACTTAACGTCGTACAAGTTCGCTGGAAGTTAGTGTTGAGACTACATGAAGGTACTTAAAGTTGGTTTAATTTACGCGTTGGGCAATTTGTCTGTAAACAATGAAGATTAAGCGCTCACTGAACCGTACACTTTTGAAGGAGCAAGTAGGCTGAACGCTTGGAAAGCACAAGGCAGTGACAGTCGACGACATTCACTTAGTCAGGCTTCACACGTCTGACACGAAATGGGCAGTATTACAAAGCGCGGTTTCTGTCTGAGGGAACTTTTCTTTGCAAATAACAGATACCGTTAGACAGCAGACAAGTAATTTAACTTATTGCTTCTACGGGGCTAATTCTAAAGCTAAATGTTGTTCGTTTACACTCAAAAGTAGCTCAGAACAAAGTTGCACGAAAATAGCGCCGTCTATTTATTGTTCAAAAAGTCGCAAAAGTTATAGTTTTCGTTCACTAGCCTTTAGCCTATCGACGAAAGGAAACAACAATGGTTTCGAAAATCGAAGCTCCTGTCAGTTGCGCAATTCGTGCTGTAATTCGACTTTTCTGTGAAAAATAATCTGCTGCTGCTCAGATTCGTCAGAACTTCTGACTACCTTGTGTATCTACAGTAACGAGTGGAGGAAATAATAGACAATGACAAAAACACTTTCAAAGTGGCCTACAGAGGAGCATTATGAAGAGTGGAGTGGCATGTCCATCATTCAGACCGATGAAATCGTGCAACAGTTGCACCAAAAACCGTCATCTGTTCCACGATTGGTGATCTAGATAATGAATTTCGTCATATTTGACGCAGCACTTTTTACTTGCTTGTTTCGGAGAAACTGGAACATCACAAATTCTGTGCAAGGTATCGAATGTGCTTTAGTAGTAACAGAAGCAGCAAACAATGTCAAGTGCACGTGTGTTTTTGGACTGCTGTCAACAAGGTGGCGATGATCTAGTTTTCCACACTGATAAGGGCGATTATACACGGATATCCTTCCGCAAGAGAATGGAAACAACGGTCAGTGCAATAGCGATGTTTAAGTCCTCCAAAACTGAAAAATCTTCATTTTCGCATCAAAAAATTAGTACTACTATTTTCTGGGCGTAAAAGGGTATTATTTTGGTTGGTATGATGGAATGTGCTTTGTAGAACTGTCACCAAACTCAGATGTGCTATGCGCGACAACAGATGTCCACATCCATCTGCCTGCATCGTGGGTAAGATCCAGATTTTCCGTTGCTAACTTTTTGGCCCCTCATGCTGCAATCCAGGCCTCACACCCATCATTTATTGCTTCTTGCATTTAAAACAGTAGCTTAGTGGACAACGGTTTGAAATTATCCAGGATCTCATAGCCGTCACTGTCAATTCATTCGATTCCCAGGTGTAGTATCATGCAGAGGGGCTGATGGAGCTACTGCAACATTACATTGCCTGAAAGCGAACGGTCATTATGTTGAAAAGTGAAGTGTGATTGTAGAGAATTAAAACCGCCAGTAAAAGTTTATTCTGAAGGTTCTTTTTAAATGTGACTGAACGTCCCTTTCTTTTTGTATACGCTTCGTTGCACACGCTTCGATGTACACTTTTGCTTCGCTCTACTGATAATAAACTGTGGAATAATATTTACATTGTTTTTTAAGACGATATTATATGTGGCTGGACCTGTCGCTTGTCACTAGGCACGCACTGCGGATCTGCTAGAAGCTCCTCAGACTAGAGGAAATAATTATACGAACTCTTCCGTTATGATTGATCCACACTGCGACAAACTAACGTTCCTACTTTCAGCCGTATGTACTTGATGCAAAGGTTCCGTCCTTTACAAGATTCGCGTTGTGCGTTCAGGCGAGATCAAAGTACACATATTCGCTCGCCCGAATACACCATCTGTATCTTACAAAGAATAAAACCGTTTCACGACCAACTGTGCTGCTCAATTCTTGAGCAAGTCAGTCCATTATTTTGCCACGCCAAGCTAGTCTTGTGATCTCGTTCAAGTAATTCCTAAAATGTTTCCAACGTACACAATAATACGGCATACGACTGCATAGTCATTAAAAAGAAATAAAAATTGTGAGATCAGTTACATGTGTCACTTTACGTACGATGGTTCTACTATTTTCTAACTGTCCAAATACATTACTCCGTATCCCAATGGAAGTTATTTACTGTAATTAATTTTTCATAAGGTAGAAAAGAACCTATTTTATTATTATAAAACCGTTGTTACAACGAAAAGTAGCTAATATGTGCTGCTGAATCACATCGTTTCTCGCTTTTCTCCTTACGCCTCAACTTATTCTTTAGATTTGAACCCTGTTACGCCGGTGCCATACATTTCTCTTAGGCACTATTACCAAGTAATGAGAAATTACTTGACATCGTGTTAACTAGGCTGACATTTCTGAAATTTCATGTATTTACTAGTATATTATTATTATTATTATTGTTATTACTGTGTAATATTCATCTGCTATGCATAATGTAATGATTTCTACATCCATTAACGTAATAATTATAAGAATTATCATTATTATTATTAATACACCACTCATGTGCCAGACACATTGTATTATTAACTGACTAAGGAAGTATGGTCAGACGTATTAGATCTACAACTTTGCTTCTGCCGACTTTTTTTTTTTTTTCTTTCATCGCTCGTGCAGCATACTAATCCCGCCGCGGAAGAACTAGGCGTCTTTTGGGATGATCCATGGTTCGATGAAATTTTTCACTTGTTCTGATGACCTGAAGCGCCAGTCAGTTAGGCCGTGTGCCGTTGATCGAAAGGGGTGGTGTCGGAGGGAGCAGTGTCTGGAGAATACGGCTGCTGTGATAGGACTTCCCATTCCAATGTTCCTAAGTACAAAAGTTTGGACGGGTTCAAGCATTTTCATGCTGCAGAATTACCTTTTCATGTCTATTGCTGTATTGTGACCGTTTGTCTCTCTTCGGTTCTAACGCATTAACTGCTTTCGATAACGATCTACTGTGGTTGTTTCCGTCGGTTTCAGTAGCTTCGAACACCTTCTCTCTTCCACCGCCACGCCGGTCTTCGATATTTGGATGGCGTTACGTTTGCAAATTCCTAAGCTTATTGTATGACACGACCTACCACCTGCATCACCACTGGTCCTTGCTGCCATCTATTGCAAGACGGCGGAAACAGAATTGTAGATCTAATAATAGAGAGCCTGAAGACTCTTATCTTCTCAGATAAAATAAATAAATAGTTTCCGACTTTTAAGCTGCCCCCGAAGTACAGGGCTGTACTGTGGATCGTAATTTCAGTTACATTTATTAAGCTGACACGGTTTCCATCATATGTAATTCGATCTTACGGACGTATGATGTACGACTTAAATTACATCGATTCCTTGTAGAGAGATACCTGGTGAATGGAGTGCCACAAATTACTTTACTTCTGTGGAAGAGACCGAGGGAACGAGCAAAATTTCTTAGAAAATAAAACTAGAAACTAATGAAAAACTGTGTTTATTAATCAACAATCACATTTTATATACATTTTCATACTGTAGGTAGAACGGGTTCTGTAAGGAATGGCCTAAGTGAAATCAATGACCTTGCAGCCAAGTACCAGGCGAACTGGTAGTGCGACGGAGTACGCCCCAATTGGGAATATTTGCGAGAGGATTTCCTGTTCCAGCAGCTGCCTCACTATCTTGTGGATCCTGCCAAAAACCTTGTTCAGAACCGCGGAATTGATATCATTTTGAATTTAATTCTAGGAGGATGAGTCCCAGTGTGTTTGTTTATGGGCATATATAGCTATGTCGATGACTTCCTCGACGTGTGCTGAGTACTTGAAGCTGTATATCATCGTACCAAGTACATTGGTCCCACCAGTTCATAATAGATACCTGTTAATGTAAGTATTAATGTTTTATACGAGATCTGCACATACTAATTTGATGAGAGGTAGGTTACGTTCAAACACGTGAGAATACTTTCTGTATCCACATTTTTTTGTAAATTGTGACACTGGCTGCTAATACAAAAGGAAACATTGCTAACTAAAAGTATAATGGTATTTAAAGTAGTAAGAATTCAAAATCATATGTTGCTTTCAGTTACGAGGAGGACGCCGGCGAATGACAAATAATTTTGGGATTTAAAGACAAATGGCTCTTCTGGCATTGGTCAGTGTACACTATCTGGTCAAAAGTATCCGTACGTCCTTTTGTAATGCGAAATTGTTCCTTACTTGTGGCGAGAGGCGTTCACACTACCGTAGAAGTCGATGAGTATTGTGTTGTGAGTAGAGAAACACTGACAGCAGAATGGGTTGGTCAGGAAAAATCAGTGACTTAAGACGTGAACGAGTCATTGGATACCACCAGAATAAAAAAATTCATCAGGGATATTTCAGCCATTCCAAAACTGACCAAGTCTACTACTGGGGATGTGATAATGAAGCGGAAACTATAAGGAACAACCACAGCTAAACCAAAACGAAGCAGACATTACTTACTGATGACAGACACTATCAACCATTGCAGAGGGTGGTTATAAAAAACCACACGAAATCAGTGGAAAGAGTCAGTCGAGGGTTCCAAACCATTACCAGGAGTCCAGCTAGCACAGTTAATGTGCACAGGGATTAAAAGGAATGGGGGTACAATGGCCGAGCAGACTCTTGCAAGTCACGCAATTCTGTATTCAGTGTTAAGCGACGCTTGGAATAGTGTAAAGAGCGAAGCCATCGAAAGAAGTAAATGACTGGAAACGAGTAATTTAGAGGACACGTTACATCCTCTGGTAATCTGATGGAAGGGTTTGGGCTTGACGAATGCATGGAGAACGTTACATGCCTACACATCTAGTTTCAACAGTGCAGTACGGAGCAGGTGGTGTTAAGGTACAATGGTGCTTTTCGTGGTTAGTGTGTGGTCCCTTTACTGCGCTTGAAAAACGCGGTAGGATTTGAATATGATTTACAGCATTTGTACTGTGTACGGTACAGGAACAGTTTGGAGGCGATGACTGTTTATTTCAGCATAGCAATGCAGTCTGTCATAAAACAGCATCTGTGTGATAATGGTCATGTGGACAACAACATTCCTGAAATGGACTGGGCTGCCCAAAGTCCCGACCTGAACCAATTGAGACGAGTTAGAACGTCGATGTCGCTTCATATCCAGAGTACAAAATCACTACATAACCGAAACCAGAGAATGTAGTGATTTTGGACGCTGGGCTACCGTTCCCCCACAAGCATTCAGGCAGCTCGTTTAAAGTGTCCCCAGCAGAAATGAAACCGGAATCAAAGCGGAGGGTAGAGTAAAAAAAGCTTTCCTGCGGTTTTCCCAGGAACTGCCCATGAACAAATGGTGCCTCCATAAGTCCCATCAAGCCCACCGCAGACCACATCAAATGCAAAAAGAGCCAACTGATTTGCTCCATTTGCGTAAGTAGGAGGACGGGTGTAATATTCATACTTTGACCATGTACTGTGGGGTAGTGACACTAAGACGATCCACCTGTTGTTTATACAAATGATTCCTAGCCCAAAGGGTATCCAAAACAATTGACCGTACCTTTTCATCACCAATAGAACCCGAGGTATAACCATCGGAAAATCTCGTTTTTATGCGTAGCGTTGTGGAACGTATTAGGCACGCATCCTGTTGAAATACCCTGGATGCAATTCATTATTCATAGATTTAATAAGCACCATTCTAAAAAAAGGTTCAAATGGCTCTGAGCACTATGCGACACAACTGCTGAGGTCATCAGTCGCCTAGAACTTAGAACTAATTAAACCTAACTAACCTAAGGACAGCACACAACACCCAGCCATCACGAGGCAGAGAAAATCCCTGACCCCGCCGGGAATCGAACCCGGGAACCCGGGCGTGGGAAGCGAGAACGCTACCGCACGACCACGAGATGCGGGCGCACCATTCTAGATAATCAGTGAATTTACATAACATGTGTTATGGACACACAACGCAGCTAAATTCAGAAAGGTACAGGAGAAATATCCGACAAATGCAACACTGAGGAACGTATTTTATTTATTTATTTATTTATTTATGCATTTATTTTACCTGGCAAGATTAGGGCCTTCAGGCCCTCTCTTACACCTAACCAGGCGTACTCAGATTCAACAAATTTCAGTGTCTACAGAAAATTAGGACATATAACATGTTATACAGTATTAATGTTAAAGAAAAAAATAGAGATTATAAAAGTAGTACAATGATAATTATAACAATCAAAAAATAATTATAACAATCAAGAATAATAAAAATAATAATAATAATAGAACGAGCAGAAACTAGCAAAATACACAAAGCAATCACCCACATAAATACATCGGCTACACCACTACAATTTCATAACCACCTCTACAACCCTTTAGATCACATAACATCAACAGATACAAAGAAAGTAAATTGGAAAAAGAAAACACTACATGGCAAGCACCCGTATCATCTAACACAGCCACACATCGATCAAGACGCATCCAACACATGGTTAAGAAGAGGCAATATATACAGTGAGACAGAAGGATTCATGATTGCAATACAGGATCAAACAATAAACACCAGATATTACAGCAAGCATATTATTAAAGATCCCAATACCACAACAGATAAATGCAGACTTTGCAAACAACAAATAGAAACAGTAGATCACATCACAAGCGGATGTACAATACTAGCAAATACAGAATACCCCAGAAGACATGACAACGTCGCAAAAATAATACATCAACAGCTTGCCTTACAACATAAACTTTTAAAACAACACGTTCCTACATACAAGTATACACCACAAAATGTACTGGAGAATGATGAATACAAATTATACTGGAACAGAACCATTATAACAGATAAAACAACGCCACATAACAAACCTGACATCATACTCACCAATAAAAAGAAGAAATTAACACAACTAATTGAAATATCCATACCCAATACAGCAAATATACAGAAGAAAACAGGAGAAAAAATTGAAAAATACATCCAACTGGCTGAGGAAGTCAAGGACATGTGGCATCAGGATAAAGTTGACATTATACCAATTATACTTTCAACTAAAGGAGTCATACCACGCAATATCCACCAGTACATCAATGCAATACAGCTACATCCAAACTTATATATACAACTTCAGAAATCCGTAATTATTGATACATGTTCAATTACCCGAAAGTTCCTAAACGCAATGTAACATATACCGTACAGTTAAAAGGAAGTGACACTTGATCAAGGTCCGCGTCACTTTCATTCCGAACCAGACCTAAGGTCTGAGAAAGGAAAGATAATAATAATAATAATAATAATGACTATGTATATGAAAGTAAACATATTTTTCTTTTATAAGTGTCAGTCCTATTGCTAGTTGGGAATTTTCTCGTTATATTCTTGCAGCTTGTGAGTTATTCTCATCAAGCAGAGACATAAGACGATGGAATGGGGTGAAAGAGATATAGAAGAGGTAGATAGGTTAGAGGAAAGGAAATAGAATGGTAAAATTCGAAGCTATGATGGAGAGGAGAAAGAAAAAGATGAGGGGGGGGGGGCACAACAATGGTGGCTATACCGTCCCTAATATGTAAGTCTTAAGTTCCCTCTTGAATGTTGAGTGGTTTTGGATAAGACGCAGATCACAGGGGAGCGCGTTCCATAGTCGTATGGCTGAGATGGAGAATGACACGGAGAAAGATTTTGTGTTATGTAAAGGTACAGCCAAGATGCTAGACGTATCCGATCTGGTATTGCGGTTGTGGAATGATGATAGATGTTTAATGTGAGAAGATAAGTATTGGGGGCACCAGTGGCTAAGAAATCGATGAAGTAAGCACATCGTGTGGAGATCGCGTGCCTTATGTGGGCGTATCCAACCTAGCTGGGAGTATGAAGGACTGATATGATCGTACAACCGTATGTTGCATACGTATCTAACACAAGCATTCATCACTAGCTCGAGGCATCTCGAATTTTCATTATTTGTGCCATGTTGAACTACATCACAGTAGTAAAGATTAGGCAAGACTAGTGTTTGGACTAATTTTTGTTTAACATGGGTTGGAAATATTTTTCTAAATTTTTGAATTGCATGTAGGGAGGAGAGCGATTTCCGGCAAGCTGTGACTGTTTGTTCTTCCCAGTTTAGGTGTTCATCCAAGATTATTCCAAGGTCTTTTACTGTATTTTGGTATGGTAGTTGGGTACCATTGAGGAGTATTTGGGGGACTGTATCGCGAAAGTACCGACTGATTAACTTTGGATGAGATATAAGTATGACCTGGGATTTCTTGGGGTTTAGTTTCAGACCTAGGTTCTGTGCCCATCGAGAAACAGAGCAAAGATCTGCGTTCATACTCGCTACTGCGTCAGCAATGTTCTTGGGGCTTGCACTTATGTACAGTTGGATGTCGTCGGCATATAGATGGTAGTTGCAGGAGTGAATCACTGAAGAAATATCATTAATGTACAGTGAGAAGAGTAATGGACCAAGGACGGAGCCTTGGGGAACTCCAGAGCGCACGTTTTTCCATGATGACTTTTCCGACCCACAAATGACTTGTTGACTTCTGTTTTTGAGGTAGCTGTCGAACCAGTGTATTGCGCTGTTTGAGAAATTCAGCTGCTTCATTTTAATTAGTAATATATCAAAGTCAACTGTATCAAAAGCCTTGCTAAAGTCAAGCAGTGTTAGGATGGTAGCTTCACGTCTGTCCATAGCATGTTTAATGTCATCAGTTACTTTGATTAATGCAGTTGCTGTACTATGGTGCTTTCGAAAGCCTGACTGATATTTGTCGTGGATGTTATGAGTTTTGAGGTAATCCGTCAGCTGTTCATGGACGATGTATTCTAGGGCTTTAGATATTGCAGGAAGTATGCTGATCGGCCTGTAGTCAACTGGCGACTTAGGGTTGTCAGTCTTGGGTATAGGTTGAATTAAGCTTTGCTTCCACTCAGTAGGATATGTACTACTGACAAGAGACAGGTTGAAGATGTCTGTGATAACTGGAGTAATAGTGTTTACGACGTTCTTAATCATGCCAATGCTCACTCCATCATTTCCTACTGCCTCGGAAGAGATTCTCATAATTGCCTTGTGTACTGTGCCGGTAGTGACATGTTTTAGGAAAAACTTGTCTCTCGAGAGATTGATATCTTGGGGCTGGTAATTTGTCGCTGCGTGGCAGTTTACGGCTGTTGAGAAGAAGTCATTTAATTCTTCTGCAGACGCTTGATAAACAGCGTCAGATCTTCGCTTCCCTATACCGAAACTGCGCAGCTTTTTCCACAGTGCAGCAGGTTTTGATATGCCGCATACGACAGAGCGGGCATGTCTGATTTTGGCATTCCTCATGCTTTGCTTCGTTCTATTTCGGAGTTTCCTATAAGCTTCGTACGCCTCGGGAGTTGGGTTACGCTTGAAGGCGTTACGCTTGAAGGCCCTATGTGCAGCATCACGTTCATTCATTAACTGGCGTAATGCAGTGGTGAGCCACGGAGCGGGAGCTCTCTTTACCTTGACAGTGCGTTGAGGAGCATGTTTATCATACAGTGCAATAATTTTGCGACATAATTCCCGAATTTTTCCGTCTAAAGTCGGTTCATTGCTTATATCATGCCAAGGGATGTCTGAGCAATCCTTTTGAAGAGCATCATGGTTAACATTTTTTAGGTTTCTGTAGGTTACCAGGTGAGATTTTTCTTTGGTAGTATGTACTGAGTAATTTAAGAAAATCACGTCATGAGCAGAGAGTCCTGGAGCGGATGTCTGATTGGCGCGAATTATTTTATCTGGTCGCTTTGTTGCTATTATATCTATGAGTGTATGGCTGTGTGGCGAGTGATGAGTTGGGTCCAGCGGTGTTAAACTCATATCATTGGAGTGGAACAGTCTCCTAAGTTTTTCTGCAGAGGGAGATTTTAACTGTAAGTCGATGTTTGTGTCGCCCATAATGATTATGTGTTCATACAGTGTCACGAGCGAGGACAGGGCAGACTGAAAGGAGGACATAGCACCGACGTTTGGAGGTTTATAGATTACTCCAATTAGCAGTTTCTGATTTGATGTATTTATTTCGAAAAACAAGAACTCTGCTTCTCCTTCGCCCTTTGCATCCGATGTGCATAGTATAGTAGGTCTCAGATCAGAGCGAATATAGGCACCCACACCACCCCCGCGTCGTGTTTCACGATCTGCCCTTAGGAGAGAGTAACCAGTGATTCGGATAGCGTCGGAAGAAATGTTTGGTTTCAACCAAGTTTCAGAGACGAGGATAATATGGAACAGCGATTGGCAGAACAGGTCACAGAACTCGTCGAAGTGAGCCGTTAGCGACTGAGCGTTCGCGTGGGCCACAAAGAGCCCGCCGCCGGAACCGGTCCGTCCCATTGTGGCCGCCTGTAGTACCGAGAGCGCTCCGTCTACCTGCTGGCCAGAAGAGGGACAAAAGCTGGATTTCGCGGGGGAAGACATATTTACAGGTGTGTCCAAGGTCGTGACTGACTCAAGCGTCTGTGGGCTAAAGGTGAAAGACAAGCTGGAGGTATCGGAGGAGGGAGCGAAAACAAAGATGGAAAGTGGCAGTAGTGGTTACGAAAAAGATAGTAGTAGTAGTAGTGGTAGTGACGAGGATGAAAATAACAGATATAGAAAGGCGGTTTTAAGGAGATTCCTGTTAATGGAGAATGTTAATTCCCGTTTGACTGACAATATGAATATAAATGAGCACTTATGATAGGCAACTAAAGAAGCAATATTTATGTGAAACAATTGACTGATTTTAAATAGAGTACTTATGGTACATATAGAAATATACCTCTGTGCCTAACAAACCTCAGGGCGGAGGTTTGTAAGAGGCATTTGATGACGGTTTTTTTAACGCTTCGATGTAAATGCTTCTATGTAAATAACATTTTGTACCATACTTATGGATGGCTGCTCTATTCAAATTACAATCATTGAAACTGATACAGTTCATACATAGGCTATAGTTATTTTTGACGTCATAAAGTCAGCATGAAGACAGTATCAGAAGTACCCATAAAATCGACTTTAAATCCTATGCTCTCGACAATGTATGTATCCGCCCTGATAGGTGTTAAAGCGTGCTTCCAGGAGGAGACGTGTGCCTTTGATAGAATCCAACCGGCGAAGTAACGTCAAGCGTCGGTGTGGTGGCTTACCTGGATGTGGTTTTTAGACGGTTTCGCAGATCGAACTAGGTGAATGCCGGGCTGGTACCCATGTCTCGCATCATTTGCACGATTCGCAAACATTTAGAAAACTATCGCTCAGTTTCACTTGAATAACACTACTCGCAGACAGCTGGGATCCACATATTTCGTTCCAGGGGTTAACGGGGTGGCGACACGTGGAGCATCCGAGCATTTCTTAAAATTAATTACGCCGTTCATAAGGATGCCGACGCTGCACCGTTGGTAGGCAAAGGCGTAAGAGAAAGAAGACGACTCCCTACATCATAGGTCAATTATGTGTCACTAGTTCTGTTCTACTGTAAATACCAGTTTCTTGCTGACGGTTTCCAATAGTATCTAAGTACAAAACCGAGAACCGTAAAGACAGCTATCGAGAACTCTAATGCTGACCTGTGCGGACACAGGATATAAGGCTAAACTACAGTCCAGACAATACCCAAGCGTTCTGGTTGCTCAATCAGCGCTCATTAGCCCGAAATATCAGAAATCCCTACCCTCTTTAAAATGAGAAAAACATCAATTTCCATTCCTAAACAATAATCAAAAAATGGTTCAAATGGCTCTGAGCACTATGGGACTTAATTTCTGAGGTCATTAGTCCCCTTAACTACTCACACATAACTAACCTAAGGACATCACACACATCCATGCTCGAGGCAGGATTCGAACCTGCGACCGCAGTGGTTGCGCGGTTCCAGAGTGTAGCGCCTAGAACCGCTCGGCCACTCCGGCCGGCCCAAAGCAATGTGTCTAGAAGCAGTAACAGATGTCAAACTAAACTTAGCTGAGCACTTAGCTGCAATTTGCAAGATGGTATAATTATCTCTCCATGACTTACAGAAATATAAAAAGGTCTTTCCACCTGAGAAAGAAACTTGTACAGTTTTTGATTAGAGAGATTTTATTTACCTCCGAAGCTCTTTATCAGGAAAGCTCACGTCGCCTGCAACTGACGAATGCCTGCTTTTACACATTCGATTCACAGATCGTATTCCATCATGTTATGCACAGCTATGCTGGCTACATGCTGAGATTTCTATACACTCTCTCTGCTCTACCATCTTATCAACGTATCCCTCATATTCCTCCTTGACTTTAACGATCTTGTGTGAGCAACATAGCAGCAACAGTCGTTCACATTATAGTAAAGTCTGTTTTGTCACTCACCAGCTTTCCAGAAGTCCTTTCCAGTAGCAAAAGATTCGACTCTGGAATGACCTCTCTTATTATATCAGAGAACTGAGTATCAGCTCCAGTTTGGTGAGACAGTTAATGATATCTAGATTACTCGACTCAGTACAAATTGTCGGTTGTCTATCTAACGGTTTCCAGGGGCACCAAAAATAGATTTTCAATAATTGTGGCAGTTAATGTCCGAACGAAAATTTTATAATGGTTTCTTAATCTACTCATTAAGAGGCTTAGTCTTATGTTAAAAGTTTAACACAATAAGACAAGTATTAGTGTTAGAAACTGTGTTTCGTCTTGACAGATCGTAGCTGACGGTACTCAAATACTCAGACTTTATTCATCCACTATTTGAGAATGAGAACAGCTAGTGACTTCAAACAGACTTTAAGCACGATTTCCAACGTTGTCTAAATTTTTTCTCTCTCTTAAACGTTTTTCTTAAGTATCTGCTACGTTAACTCATTTGTAAAGTAATCAGACGTTTGATGCTATGTTGGGAGTTCGGATCATAAGGAATTGGGAATTTACTGGTACCTACTAAAGCAACAACCATCAAATCTCAGTGGTGCCAGTTGGGTCTATCAGTAGATGGGGTTTCACTAGGCATGGCCTGCACCTCAGTAGGTATGGGAAGGGGAGGCTGGCTGAGCTTATAGGTGACAGTGTAGTGGGTGGTGGCGGTGGTGGTAGTGGTATCACTCATGGAAAAATTCCTATAGTAGTTGGTGTTAGAGCTGCACCTTTTTTAGACTGAAGTCAGCTGATATGTATGCCTGCTTAAAGGAAGTGCCTCTAACTAAGGTCTCACCTCCAGAGGATGCAATGTTTCGAAGTAGATAAGGAATTAGCATATTTCATCAAAATATAAGAGGTATTAGAGATAAAGTTAGTGAACTGCTAATAGATGTTAACTCTGAAATTATTGGTATATCAGAGCACCAGTTAAATAATTTGATAATTCAGAGGCTTCCTTTACCAGGCTACAGATTAGCTAGCTGTTTCTCAAGGAGTTCCTTGCGGGGTGAGGGAGTGGCTCTGTACGTAAAAAACAGTATTTCATTTGAGTCCATAGACGTATCACGACACTGCACTGAACAGATATTTGAAAGTTGTGCAGCATTAGTTGAATTTAGTGAAACTAAACTTCTAATTGCTGTTGTTTGTAGGTCCCCTAACTCCGACTTCAGAGCATTTTTGCTTAAGCTAGAGAGGGTTCTTGATTCACTTTGTAGGAATTACCAGAAAGTAGTTCTATGTGGTGACTTCAATATTAATTTTGTACATGATTCTGCAGGAAAAAGGATGTTGGTAGATCTCCTAAATTCATATGATCTGATGCAAACTGTGTTTTTTCCAACTAGGGTGCAGGGGAACAGTAGCACAGTCATAGACAATATTTTTATTCATTCTTCATTACTAGATGGGCATTCTGTTAGTAAAAGGGTGAATGGCCTTTCAGACCATGATGCACAAATTTTAACACTAAAAGGTTTTTGTACTCTAACCAATGTCGTATTTAATTACAAACTACGTAGGAAAGTTAATCCAACAGCAATAGAAAGTTTTTCAAAACTTGTCAAGGAACAAGAGTGGCAAGATGTTTATAGTGCCGATAATATAGATGATAAATACAATGCTTTCCATAACACATTTCTCATGCTCTTTGAGAGTTGCTTTCCATTAGAACATTCTAAACGGGGTACTAGCAGTAAGGGACAGCCCGGTTGGCTGACAAGTGGGATAAGGATATCATGTAGAAAAAAGCGAGAATTATATCAAAATGTTAGAAGTAGTCACAATCAAGCTACAGTAGCCCATTACAAACAGTATTGTAAGGTGCTTAAAAATGTTATTAGAAAGGCAAAAAGTATGTGGTATGCAAATAGAATAGCTAATTCAGAGGATAAAATTAAAGCCATATGGTCAGTTGTGAAGGAAGTTTCTGATCAGCAGCACAAGGTTGACGATATAAAATCAGTTCGCAGTAATAATATTTCTGTTACTGGTAAATCAGATATGTGTACAGTATTTAACAACCATTTTCTGAGCATTGCTGGTGAATTAAATAAAAATTTAGTATCTACAGGAAATCATATAAATTTCTTAGCAAAGGCCTTTCCGAGATCGACGTCTGAAATACTGCTCTGTGATACAGACAAGAGGGAGATTTAGACAATAATCAAATCACTGAAGACTAAGGACTCTCATGGTTATGATGGAGTGTCTCGTAGAATATTAAAGTACTGTGCTGCACATGTTAGCTCTGTATTTAGCCATATTTGTAATTTTTCCTTTAGGAATGGCCAGTTACCTGAACGATTGAAGTACTCAGTAGTAAAGCGGCTTTATAAAAAGGAATAAAGGGATAATGTAAATAATTTTAGACCTATTTCTATGCCATCAGTGTTTGCAAAAGTTATCGAAAAGGCTGTGCATGTAAGGTTAATTGATCATTTTATATCAAACGATTTGCTATCAAATGTACAGTTCGGCTTTAGAAGTCGTTTGACAACTGAAAATGCTATATTCTCCTTTCTCTGTGAGGTACTGGATGGGCTAAACAAAAAGTTTCGAACGCTTGGCGTATTTTTTGATTTAACGGGCATTTGACTGTGTTGATCACACAATATTGCTCCAGAAGTTGGACCATTACGGAATAAGGGGAGTAGCTCACAATTGGTTCACCTCTTACTTTAGCAACAGGCAGCAAAAGGTCATTATTCACAATGTTGATAACGGCCGTGATGTGGGATCTGAATGGGGTACTGTCAAGTGGGGGGTGCCCCAGGGATCAGTCTTGGGGCCGCTCCTGTTCCTTATTTATATACATGATATGCCCTCTAGTATTATGGGTAACTCTAAAATATTTCTGTTTGCTGATGACACTAGCTTGGTAGTAAAGGATGTTGTGTGCAACATTGACTCGGTTTCAAGTAAAGCAGTACATGACCTTAGTTCATGGCTTGTAGAAAATAAACTGACGTTAAATCACAGTAAGACTAAGTTTTTACAGTTCCTAACACACAATTCAACAAAACCTGACGTTTTAATCTCACAGAACGGGTAGGTAGTAAGCTGTCGTGGAAAGCCCACGTTCAGGATCTTGTTCAAAGACTTAATACTGCCATTTTCACTATTCGAACGGTATCGAAAGTGAGTGATATTTCGACACGTAAATTAGTCTACTTTACTTATTTTCATTCACTTATGTCGTATGGTGTTATGTTTTGGGGTAACTCTTCCCATTCTAGAAGGATATTTTTGGCTCAGAAACGGGCGGTTCGGGCAATAAGTGGTGTGAGTTCACGAACCTCTTGTCGACCTCTTTTCACGAGTCTGGGTATTTTGACATTGGCCTCTCAATATGTATATTCCTTATTGTCGTTTCTTGTTACCAATACTAGTTTATTTCCAACAATAAGCAGCTTTCACTCGGTTAATACTCGGCAGAAATCAAACCTCCATTTGGATCGGACTTCCTTAACTCTTGTGCAAAAAGGTGTGCAGTATACTGCTGCATCCATTTTCAATAAGCTGCCACTCGAATTAAAAAATCTTAGCAGTAATCCACGCGCTTTCAAATCGAAACTGAAGAGTTTCCTCATGGGTCACTCCTTCTATTCCATCGAGGAGTTCCTTGAAAAATTAAGATGATTTTCATTGTATGGCTGATAGCGTTTGCTTAAACTTATGGACTGATTTTGTTTCAGGTTCATGAACATTTATTTTTATCTGTTATTACTTTTTATGTTGTACGTTCATGTACTGACACGTTCCATGACCTTGGAGATTTGCTCCTCAATTTGGTCGTACGGAACTTGACATTTAAATAAATAAATAAACAAATAAAAACAACAATATTTGCCTTTATTCTTGTACGTACTCATTACTCCTTTACAACTAACTATTATTTCCTCCAACCGGACGCTCGTTACAGTTTTTTGCATTATTGTGTAACCACAGCAACCTTTGTTATTATTTTGATAAAAATCAGTCGGAATCGCAGTTATTTTTAGTTTGATCTGTAAGACCGTCTTCAAACCAGAGAACCTGAAGTATACATTGACATCTTTGCCACCTTAAAACCAACATAAAAGCAATATTTGTTATTAAATAAAATAAAATTATTTCCTCATTTGACGATGCTCCTAGCTGATGCAGTTTACTACAGTTATGTGCCTCATAATTCGTTTTATAAAAAAATATCACTTTCGTACCCCTATAAATACATACGGAATGTGCAGCTATCACTGTTATTAGTATTATTCTCGTTATTACTGGCAGCAGTAGCAATAGTGGAACCGCTTCCTATATTATTGTTATTAGCTCATATTCAGAACTGTTATTCGCTCTGTCTTCACATACATCCAGATTATTTTTAAGTCTATTCAGAACAATGTACGAGGGTCGTTCAATAAGTAATAGAACACATTTTTCTCGGAAAGCAAGTTTGTTTTATTCAAGATTCCAATACATAATTTACAATTTTTTGGCTACAAAACCGTATTTTTCAACATAATATCTGTTCAACGCGACGGTCTTATGCCTGTATGCCTGTATGCCTGTATGCCAGCTGTATGTACCAATCTAAGACGGACCCGTCGTCCATGGGCAATAATCTTACCTTCATCCATGTACTGCTTCGCGCGGAGTGCCTCCCGCATTGGGCGGAACGCATGGAAGTCATAAGGGGCGGGATCTGGGCCGTAGGGTGGATGAGGAAGAACAGTTCAGTGAAGTTCTTTTCACCTTTTGTTCACCGCCAGGTCTCCTTAGAGATTCTGCAAAGCGCATTCGAATATCCGCGATCCTCTTGTTTTCCGCCAAAAGAAAATAATCGACAGCTGTTTGCGTTACAGACGCCATTCTGGATGCTAGTATAGCTCCACCACCTATAGGAACTTCCTGAAACTGAAGCAACAGAAGCGAGAATCTTCAACGATGCCCCACAACAAATTCCGCATTTTTTCAACCGAAACTGACGGAGAAAAGAAATGTGTTGCATTACGTGTTGAACGTCCCTCGATTAGTATTTATGACATTAAAATTGTTGTTGTTGTGGTCTTCGTTCCTGAGACTGGTTTGATGCAGCTCTCCATGCTACTCTATCCTGTGCAAGCTTCTTCATCTCCCAGTACCTACTGCAACCTACATCCTTCTGAATCTGCTTAGTGTATTCATCTCTTGGTCTCCCTCTATGATTTTCACCCTCCACACTGCCCTCCAATACTAAATTGGCGATCCCTTGATGCCTCAGAACATGTCCCACCAACCGATCCCTTCTTCTCGTCAAGTTGTGCCACAAACTCCTCTTCTTCCCAATCCTATTCAATACTTCATCATTAGTTATGTGATTTACCCATCTAATCTTCAGCATTCTTCTGTAGCACCACATTTTGAAAACTTCTATTCTCTTCTTGGTCAAACTATTTATCGTCCATGTTTCACTTCCGTACATGGCTACACTCCATACAAATACTTTCAGAAACGACTTCCTGACATTTAAATCTATACTCGATGTTAACAAATTGCTCTTCTTCAGAAACGCTTTCCTTGCCATTGGCAGTTTACACTTTATATCCTCTCTACTTCGACCATCATCAGTTATTTTGCTCCCCAGATAGCAAAACTCCTTTACTACCTTAAGTGTCTCATTTCCTAACCTAATTCCCTCAGCATCACCCGACTTAATTCGACTACATTCCATTATCCTCGTTTTGCTTTTGTTGATGTTCACCTTATACCCTCCTTTCAAGACACTGTCCATTCCGTTCAACTGCTCTTCCAAGTCCTTTGCTATCTCTGACAGAATTACAATGTCATCGGCGACCCTCAAAGTTTTTATTTCTTCTCCATGTATTTTAATACCTACTCCGAATTTTTCTTTTGTTTCCTTCACTGCTTGCTCAGTATACAGATTGAATAACATAGGGGATAGGCTACAACCCTGTCTCACTCCCTTCCCAACCATTGCTTCCTTTTCATGTCCCTCGACTCTTATAACTGCCATCTGGTTTCTGTTCAAATTGTAAGTAACCTTTCGCTCCTTGTATTTTACCCCTGCCACCATCAGAATTTGAAAGAGAGTATTCCATTCAACATTGTCAAAAGCTTTCCCTAAGTCTACAAATAATAGAAACGTAGGTTTGCCTTTCCTTAATCTAGCTTCTAAGATAAGTCGTGGGGTCAGTATTGCCTCACGTGTCCCAGTATTTCTACTGAATCCAAACTGATCTTCGGCGAGGTCGGCTTCTACTCGTTTTTCCATTCGTCTGTAAAGAATTGGAGTTAGTATTTTGCAGCTGTAACTTATTAAACTGGTAGTTCGCTAATTTTCACATGTGTCAACACTTGCTTTCTTTGGGATTGGAATTATTATATTTCTCTTAAAGTCTGAGGGTATTTCGCCTCATACATCTTGCTCACCAGATGGTAGAGTTTTGTCAGGACTGGTTCTCCCAAGGCTGTCAGTAGTTCTAATGGAGTGTTGTCTTCTCCCGTGGTCTTGTTTCGACTCAGGTCTTTCAGTGCTCTGCCAAACTCTTCACGTGGTGAGACAGGATGCTTACGTAAGTGTCGCCTGTCAGAGTCGTATCTAGACGTATCAGAGGTCCCATATCACTCCAGCTGCACACGTCTACATCCTTTTCCATTTTTACAATATTGTCCTCATTATAATATTGTCCTCATTAAAATTATTATAGTAATAATAGTATATATCTTAAGTAAGTGTAATGTAAAAAAATTCTGTATGTGTGAAGCCCTGGACTGACGTTAAAGTTAGTCTGAAGGCGCTAACCAGATCGGTATTAAAAAACAAAATAATTCTTGAGTGAAAAAGCTATCGTTGTGAAACGGCTGAAAACTGTAATTCGTTAGACAAATACTTTCTGGTTGCTAAAGATCTCGTTAATTACTAACACTTATTATCGCTTTGAGACTCAAGTATACTCGGATAAAACCGGAGGGAAATTATAAAAGAGCCAGTCGTCGCCGCTCAGCGGGGAGCCTCGAGCACTGGCGAGGAGACGCGCTCGTTTTCTTTTTTTATCCCATCAGGCTGGCCTTTGTCGCCTAACAGCCGGAAGACGACGACAAGGCGGCGGAGTAGCTGTAAAAACAGCTCTCCTCTCCTAACAGCGGCCTTCCTGCCATGAATCCACTTTTACGGGGGGGCTTCCATCTGCGGAATTAGAGCGCCGCACCGCGCCGCGGGGAAAACACGCGGGCGGAGCAGCGGCCCAGCCCCCGGAGGGGCGTCCTTTCTTGCGTCGCCAGGTGACAGCGGGCGGACACGCCTCCCGCCGGCCTGAGTGCGGCGCTACTCACGCGACACGCACTTCCGGCCGACAGTGTGGAGGGCCTGATGTGGCGCTGTTGCACAGAGTAGCCGCAGCACGAGCCCACTTCTCCACACCGGTTTTGTTGTGGTGTGGACCCTCTAAGAATCGTAATAGACGAAGGCGTAATTACACTGAAGAGCCAAACTAAGTCGCAGTCTCGGGAGTTCCATGCGGCATTTCACGGATGACACTGTAGTATACAGAGAAGTTGCAGGATTAGAAAATTGTAGCGAAATGAAGGAAGATCTGCAGCGGATAGGCACTTGGTGCAGGGAGTGGCAACTAATCCTTAACATAGAAAAAAGTAATGTATTGCGAATCCATAGAAAGAAGGATCCTTTACTGTATTATTATATGATAGCGGAACAAACACTGGTAGCCGTTACTTCTGTAAAATATCTAGGAGTATGCGTGCGGAACGATTTGAAGTGGAATGATCATATAAAATTAATTGTTGGTAAGGCGGGTGCCAGGTTGAGATTCATTGGGAGAGTCCTTAGAAAATGTAGTCCATCAACAAAGGAGGTGGCTTACAAAACACTCGTTCGATCTGTACTTGAGTATTACCGAGTGAGGTGGCGCAGTGGTTATCACACTGGACTCGCATTCGGGAGGACGACGGTTCAATCCCGTCTCCGGCCATCCTGATTTAGGTTTTCCGTGATTTCCCTAAATCGTTTCAGGCGAATGTCGAGATGGTTGCTTTCATAGGGCACGGGCGATTTCCTTCCCAATCCTTCCCTAACCCGAGCTTGCGCTCCGTCTCTAATGACCTCGTTGTCGACGGGACGTTAAACACTAACCACCACCACTTGAGTATTGCTCATCAGTGTGAGATCCGTACCAGATCGGGTTGACGGAGGAGATAGAGAAGATCCAAAGAAGAATGGCGCGTTTCGTCACAGGGTTATTTGGTGATAGCGTTAGGGATATGTTTAGCAAACTCAAGTGGCAGACTCTGCAAGACAGGCGCTCGGCATCACGGTGTAGCTTGCTGTCCAGGTTTCGAGAGGGTGCGTTTTTGGATGAGGTATCGAATATATTGCTTCCCCCTACTTATACCTCCCGGGGAGAACACGAATGTAAAATTAGAGAGATTCGAGCGCGCCCGGAGGCTTTCCGGCAGTCGTTCTTCCCGCGAACCATACGCGACTGGAACAGAAAAGGGAGGTAATGACAGTAGCACGTAAAGTGCCCTCCGCCACAAACCGTTGGATGGCTTGCGGAGTATAAATGTAGATGTAGATGTAGATGTACCCCTGTCTAATATCGTGTAGGGTCGCCGAGAGCTAGCAGAAGCACCGCTACGCTGCGTACCACGGATTGAAGTGTCTGAAGAGTGCTGGATGGAATTGACGCCATTTATCCTGCAAGGCTGTCCATAAATCCGTAAGAGTACGATGGCGTGGAGGTCTCTTCTGAACAGTACGTTGCTCCGCTTCCTAGATATGCACAATAATGTTCATGTCTGTGGAGTTTGGTGGCCAGCGGAAGTTTTTATACTCACAACAGTGTTCTCGGAGAAATTCTGAACGTGTGGGGTGTCGCATTGTCCTGCTAGAACTGACGGAATGCACAACGGACATGAATGGATGTAAGTGATGAGACAAGATGTTTACGTACGTGTCGCCTGTCAGAGTCGTATCTAGACGTATCGGGTCCCATATCACTCCAACTGCACACGCCCAACACCATTACAGAGCCTCCACCATCTTTAACAGTCCCTTGCTGACGTGCAGATTCCATGGATCCACGAGGTTGTCTCCATACCCTTACATGTCCATCCGCTCGACACAGTCATTAAAAAAAAAAGATAACGTAGCACTAATTACTTCAGTGGATAAATACTTTACGAAAATTTAAACTCTGACAGTAGTTAATTTTATAAGGCCACAAATAAAAGAATTATCCTCGAGAGCATTTGTCTGTAACATAATCTGCAGTTCTTTTGAAACAAAATCAGTATTCAAAATTCTCACTTATCTTTCTAAATGAAGGATACACTTCGTATGCCACGTTCACACTTTATTTTAAGATGACCAGTTGCAACAACCCTATGCTTCCATCATCTCATTTTAGGGTTCTTATTAATAACGTGGCATGCTACGTTATACACTTAAGGGCCAAAGAATGTGGTATGAAACACGTATGTAACATAGCAGCGATGGCGAGGCATTGTAGCATCTGTGACCAGAGAGTTTGCGCTTGACCGCGCGAGTGTTGCGAGCGGTTCTCAGTCTGTCAGTCAGTCGTTGCGAGTCTGTAAGTAGTCGTTGCGAGTCTGTAGCTCTGTTTAGTTGCAGAGCAGTACTCTGTCGTTAGTCGTTGCGAGTCTGTAGCTCTGTTTAGTTGGGTAGAGTACTCTGTCAGTAGTAGTCGTGCAGTATAGTTGCGAGCAGTGCGCTAATAGTCGTCATGCAGAGCGGTCGGTCAGTAGTAGCAGCCCAGTGCGGTTGTGTGATGTAGGCGGTCGGTAACACTGGTCAAGATGCTGAATGAGGTATACTGATAATTAATATAATCATTAGATAATGTAAAAATTTATTTATTGTAATTATTCTCGAACAAGTGCCCCAATAATAATTTTATTTCAAAAGCATTTTTTCAAAATTTTAATTTTTATTGAACTAAAAATTTCGTTGCACTTCCCATTTCATTCCACTTCTTTTAAAGAAAATTTTCAGTAAAATCACAGAAAAAAGGAATATTATTATTTGCAATGCAGTTCCTCCAAGCCGTGCGCAAAGATAAGAGCAGAAATTTGACATCCAATTATACTGAGGTAAGAATCTAATTCTGATTGTTTTACACAGGGCCAAAGACCGATATTTCGGTTTAATTGAATTATCATTATCACTGAGATTTTCTTATCACTGAATTGTTTTTTTTTATCATTTTCGTGACAGCTTATACTTTGAGTCAGATTGCGGTTCTCATTTTTTATTGTCATAAAATTTAATTTCTAGTGAGGTTACGCTTGGGTCCCATTCATTATTATTTCTGTCTTTAAAATTTCAGTGGAGAGCTTACACATAGCGCAATGTCCATTTCTATTAAGTATTGTCATTTTATTTAAAATTTTGTGGGGAGGTTACACTTGGCGACACCCAGTCCAGGATCGTATTTCGTTGAGAGTCTTTTGAACAACAGTCAGATATCTGCTCTTATTTGCTTAGATATAATTAGGATTTGGCGCTACGCTTTTATTAACTTGTGACTTTCTTCCTACAGGTCAACGGTAATTCGTTGCTCTGTTGTATTTGTGTGTTGCTTTTGCATTGTGCTTATTTATTTTGTGAAAAATTGTGACTATTGTAAAAATGCCGCGAAAGACTGTGAATAGTGTATCGCGAGGTATTTTGAATGAAATTACCGACTTAAACAGCGTGACCGATAGTAATGGTGACACGCGGTGTAATGATGACAATCCTGCGTTCACTAACAATCAGAGCATTCTAACCACAAGTGATGACTTTTACCCTGATAATGAACAAACAGACTCAATTGTCTCGTCTGTTAATTTGACGACAATTGATGACGCAGAACGCTCTATTGTAATGAGCGCTGCCCAGCTTAACACACCCGATTCGGGAAACTCAAGTAATGTACAGACAAATTTGTCTAATGAAAATGAACAGGATACTCAAAGTACGATGGATCTATTTAATTCCGAAATAATGTCTGACAGTGTACATCCGACTGATACACCTTTCTGTAAATTACAGAATGACCAAATGGTCACGCAAAACAAGACAATTTCAGATCCACCATTAAATAGCACGGAGAATAGAAATGCTAATTTTGTGTCGGATCCACTTAAGGAATTGTTGCTACAAATTCTTGAATCAAACAAACAACTTAGTGAACAGGTCAGACAACAGAGGGAAGATAGCAAACAAGATAATGAAGATTTCAAACAACAATTTAGTGAACAGGATAAAAAATTTAATAAAATTAATGAAAAACTTGACAATAATGATGAAAATTTTAGACAACTTAGGGAAGATAACAAACAACAGAATGAAAACCTCAAGCAACTTAGTGAACAGGTCAGACAACAAAATGAAAAATTTGACGACAATTCGAGGCAGCTTAGTGAACAAATTAAAGCTGTTGCCGCGCAGTGTCATGACACTAAGGAACAGTTGCGCTCGGAAATTGAGGCTTCTTCAAAAAAAAGTAGCGAAGAAATTAAGTCTATTGCTCAGGAATTAAGAGAATTGCAAACAGCCGCAACAGAAACACTCAGAGACGAAATTAGCGGAGTCGCTAAACAATGCTCTGAAAAAGCTACACAATTACGCGACGAGTTTAAAGCAATGACGGTAGAACTTTCGCGCACAATGGACGCAAAGATAGACGCGAAATTCGAACAACAGAATACTCAGATTGACGAACGCTTTAATCTTCACATACAAAACAGTGATACGCGTTTCCGCAAATTTATTCAAGATCAAAACAAAGTAAAACGACAAGTCATGGAAACAATCACTGCACAAAGACAAGAGGACAAACGTAAAATGTTCGCGAAAGCGAAGACGTATGTAGACAATAATATTACTACAGTGTCCGACAAAATTAATTCCATAGAACAGTTGAACGCGGAATTACGGGATGAAATTTCTGATCTTAAATCAAAAACAGATACACACACAGTAAATATTCAAACAGTGACAGACAGATTCGAACGATTAGATCTAACACACGATTGCGATGTCATCAAAGCTGATGTTAAAAAACTGAGCGAAACTACGCGTAAGTTGCAAAAACAGATTAATGCGTCCGATTCTAAAACCGATGATCAGGCAAAAATACTGACTGAAAAATATGATGAATTAGCCAGTCGTATTGATGCTATTGAAAGTAGCAATGATAATAAATCAGACGATACTGCAGCGATTTCATTTAACCAAACACCTGAATTTCAAAATTTACAGCAGACAATTAATGAGATCGATTCATCTAACAACACGTTACGTAGGAAGTTATCAAATTTACAACAAGAAGTAACAGAGATGAAAAACATTTCAGTTAATAACATACCACAACAGACGCCACTTTATGAACATTTGTCAGACTTACGCAGTGCGTATAATGTGAACAATTTACAGAGACTACGCGAATTAAAATCCGAAAAGCCACGCGACTTAAAATCTGAAAAGCTATGCAACTGGAAATCCGGAATGACACAGACGAACAGATTCACACACAAACCCGAACGTGTTTTCAAATTCAATGACGAGAACGTAGATTACGAGCAATTTTTATCCGCCAGGAAGTGTAAAGAATTTAATAATGACAGAACACAGGTAAACGCTTTGAGCTGTATACGACAATTTGTTTTTATGCTTTCACCGCTATTGCCTGTAATGCAGAAGCTAGCTTTGAACCTGAGGCGACAATTTGCTATTGTATTTTCATCGGCATTACATATTATGCAGAAACTGGAATTAGCAAGAATACAACAATTTGCTTTTGAATTTTTACCGCTATTGCTTGCAACGCAAAAGCTAAAATTTATTTGCAGTGCGTAATAGACCTCAGGGGATTCATTACGCTTTAATGAATATGTGCCGTAGCGAGCATAGGGCCCCGAGCTGTAGTAGTGCTGTTTCATCTTTAGTTTTCTGCACTGCTGCCTTCTCTTCTACTATCCTTTATATCTATCAAAACTGCTCTTTAACTATTGCTCTACGTAGTATTAAGAAACGAATAATGAAAACCCGATAAGACAAATCTTTACCGAATGTGACAATTTTCAGTAGGCACTCCCGTAGTGACAACTACCGCCGTAATTTTAATAACAGATAAAATCGTAATCATCAGTATGTGTAAAATTATTAGTAACAGGAACCACATTTTGGTAACAATAGACGTTTTCCACCACAACAGCATGAAAGTCAACCGCTTAGCATAGGTAACCAACAATGCAGTCTACAAGGTCAACCAAACTTTAATGTTTCGCCGCGTGCACGTATAGTCCCAGATCCAACAAATAGTAACGCACGGCAGCAAAGGAAATAACTACGTGTAGAAAACACAGTATTTCAATTCCTATCGCAATGCACCGTATAGAAGTGACTATCATGACCAACGTAAAAATAATGAGCACAATTCTCGGCGTACATTTAATAACAGTCGATCTTATGAGCAGCAACAACATCAGCAACAACAAATAATCATGAATGAAACAGACAATAGGTGTCATCCATAGCGTAACACGTCAGTAAGAAATAACAAAGCAGTTCATATAGTGGATATGCCACAATATTCTCCCGTAAATAACAGCACGTACGATAGAATTTAACCAGATACAGCACAGATTGCGTATTACAGTAACGCAAACATTACTTTTGACACGCAGAATTTTGCTCACGAGAATGTTATTTGAAACATGCTTTGTTGAATGCTCCATTTTTATCGCACCCAGATCTTACCAGAAATTTTTCCATTGCTACCGACAGTTCCAACACCGCTTTAGGCGTACACATTTTCCAGGAAATAGAAGAAGATGGTTCAACAATAATTAAAAACATCGCATTTGCAAGTCGCATTTTGTCACCTGCTGAACGAAATTACTCTGTTACAGAATTGGAAACATTATGTGTTGTATGGGCTTTTACGAGATTCAGGCACTTTCTTTATGGCAGACATACCACCGTTTACACAGACCATAGAGCTATACAATTTTTACTTTCGGCTAAATTTACTCACGACAGGTTAAGTAGATGGAAACTATATTTATAAGAATTTAATTTTACAATTGTTCACATTCCCGGCACACAAAATGTTATAGCAGACGCACTATCGCGTTCTCTCGGCAACAATCAGCAAGACGTAGCAACCAACTTCTGCAAAACAAATTTCAGTGTCATGTACATTCAGCAAGTTGCATTTGAAAACTTTATTTCATCGTCATTACAGGACATAGCAAAGGAGCAAAATAAAGACAATGTGTGGAAAGAAATTAAACACCTTTGGCAAGATAGAAAAAATGTTACGATTAGAAACCATTACACTGTACGCAATGACATTCTGTTTCGCCGCTCTCATCCTGACAGCAACAATTGGTTATTATGCATTCCAGACGAACTGGTTAACAAATTAATTTGGTACACTCATTTAAGTTACGCACATTACGGAGCACGAAAATGTTTTCTTATACTGAGACAGAACTGTTATTTTGCCAACATGGAGAAACGTATACGACGAGTTTTAGCGTCTTGTAAAATTTGCCAGAAAGCTAAATCAGACACCACTTCACATATTCCTCCATTACATCCCATTATACCTGTTAAATTAAGACATATGGCTGCAGTAGACATTTTTGGTCCGATTCCGAGAACTAACAGAGGTTTTTGCTACATTTTTGTCGCTGTTGAGCTCACTTCAAAATTTGTTACTTTCACTCCGTTACGCAAAGCTACTGCTAAAACTGTTTCGAAAGCATTTGTAAAACATTTTCTATCTCATGTAGGGCATGTGATGAAAGTAATTTCTGACAATGGATCTCAATTTCGTAGTACCATATGGACACGCATGTTACGAGCCAGAAACATTTCTCCGATCTATATATCCAAGTACCACGCTTCTTCGAACCCCTGTGAACGATTAATGAAAGAAATTGGTAAACTGTGCCGAATATACTGCCACAAAAGACATATTGATTGGGATACACACATACTCTCATTCCAAGATGTAATTAATTCCATTCCAAATGAATCCACTATGCTATCTCCGACTGTTATACTGAAAAACGTTGAACCACCGAACAAAATTAAAGAATTAGTAAAATTACCCAAATGTAGGCGACTAAGACACCACGAAATAATTGACATTGCGCTGAAGAACATCAAACGTGCCGCAGAGCGCCGGAGAAGACAGCAAAAACAGGTTTGTACACGCCGCGACTTTCACGTTGGACAGAAGATATTAGTACGTACACACTATTTATCCAGCAAATTAAAAGGTAAGTGCAGTAAATTTGAACTTCTATACGCAGGTCCATATCGGATTCGCAGCATCCCTCACCCCAATGTTGTACACGTCGAAACTTTGAGAACCAGAAAATCGAAAGGCAATCACCATATCTCAAACATTAAACCGTTTATTGAGTGAAACCACTGTATGATTCAACACACTATGATGTCATTTACTAATGCAATTAATTCACCTGACTAATTACTGATGATTATCGTATTTTTTCTTGGCAAGTGCCCGGCAAGGTAAGGTTAGCAGGTCGCTTTTCTTGTCGTTACACATCAGACCGTGCACATTTTCCACTTTTTTGTGTATATGATTGTACTCCAGTTTTGTTTGTATGTATTGTGAAATAGTTAAGATATAACACACACCAGTCGACTTTGACATTTTTTTTGCCTTATGACATCTCAACATCGTGACTGTTTTACATTTTTTTGCTGCTGCATTGTAATATTATCTGTACATTTTGCCTCTGAACACTGTCAATGCCTTTGACATATTACGTTTTCTGTCATGTTATGCTGTACGGTTAATTATGTTACCATAAACCAGTCATTATTTAATGGGTATATGATTTAAATGTAAGACATTAATCTTTGTTCATCAATTTCAGAAAAAAAATGATGCGTGTAAGAAATAAATTCAACAGAAATGGGAATTTCACCTACGGAATAAACGAAAGAAGATGCAATAACTTTATGAGGAAGAGTAAATGGATCAGGATTGGCAGGCATTAACAAGAATATACTATACTCATCGTAGAATAGCAGTCTTAACTAATTTTTTCTTTCAGAATACAAGGTGATTGATGCAGGCTGTCAGACTGAACTACACATCTTAGTTTTAGTGATGAAATATGCTAGAGATAAGGAATAGTTGTATAATGAGTAAGGAAGTTATTTTTTGCAGATGATAATGAATACTGATGAATAATGATGAAGGAAATGGTATTATGAATAATGAAGTTTTTCTTTACAGGTGATGATAATAGTGAAGTCATGATGATATGGATAATGAAGTTTTCTTTACAGATGAGGATAATGTTGAAGTTATGTATTTATGTTATGTAGTTATTTAAGTATTTGTTGCAGTTTGCTTTGACAGCAGGTGTTATATTGCATAGTAGGATGACGGAAAGTTTTGGAAAGGACAGCTATGGAACACATTTTTATACACATTTCACTACCTGTTAATTCGAAGTTCACTACTTTTCAGCATAGTGTGCGTTTCTTCTTTCAGGTTAATAATCCATTTTGTAATTTTTCCATGAGAAGTTTTTCATGATACTTACTAAACCTGTTACTTATTATACCTGTTCTAGTACTTGCATTTTTTTTGTATTTTACCCATTTGTGTTTATCATTTATAGATGTGATCACACATACTGCCTTGTTACATAATCTTGCTACAGCTGACTCATGACGAATGACGTTACCTATCCTCATTTGCAGCAATAGGTCAAAAGCAAATAGTGTTATGCCTCACCAATTAATTATCGATCCCAACGCAATGCATTGCTAAAAGAGGTATTACCAGTCCCACATAATGTCACTAGTTTATGATAATTCTGAATAATACTGATCAACTCTGAATAGTATGTCACTTGAGTAATGACTTCCTAATGAGACAAAAAAAAAATATATATATATATAAAATAATGCTTTGTCACTAGCTAATAACTGCCACTGTTTATTGTAATGAGACTACTTATAATGCCCACGATTATTAATGCTATGATTGTAATTAACTGATTTTAATAATGACTTTGTAATGATCTGAATACTACTGAATGAGGAACAATGTTTTATTGTAATGAGACTACTTATAATGCCCATGATTATTAATGCTATGACTAATTAGCTGATTTTTAATAATGACTTCGTAATGATCTGAATAATACTGAATGATGAACTATGTTTTATTTTATTTAATACTTGCTGGCCACTGAGTGCCAATAATTAATGTCACTTGAAGAATTGTTATTAATTATGCCATTGATTAGCTCTTGTTTCCAATGTTGATACTTTGTAACCAGAAAAGAATGTGACTGTTTAATAATGCTTTGTAATTAGAAGAAGGCTAATGATTCTTAATAGATTGGAATGACAAATGATTAATTAACTGTAATTAGGATGTTTTGTAATTAGAAGGCTAATGAATCTTAATTACTGTTTAATAATGCTTTGTAATTAGGAGAAGGCTAATAATTCTTACTAGATTGGAATGACACATAATTAATTAACTATGCTATTGTTTCATAATGCTTTGTGGTTAGGAAAAAGATAATGATTATTACTATTGGAAGACAAATGATTAATTAATTATACTATATTTTGTAACTGGAAAAGAATGCATTTATTTCATAATGCTTTGTAACTAGGAAAAGAAGGCTACTGATCCTATGTAAAACAATTAATGAACATTTTTCTGTAATACTACATACTTGGTACAGAAATGTTCAATAACTGGGCTATGAATGCCACAAACTGCTAATTAAGTCTGTAATTGTCAATATTATGTGACTTGATGTCCTTCACCTCATAAGCTGACTACCCTAAATTACTGCAATGTCCATTTGTCCTGTTTATCCTAGTGATCATGGAGCACTATATTTGGTTTTTGCACTAATTCTACGTTGGTGTGCCTTGTAAGAGCGTGGTGTTGACACGACATGCTGTCCACCACCGTGAGCAATGAAGACGTTATCATGGTCCCACTGTTTGGTGTACCTAATGTACTGCCAAAATGAAAACATGGAACATTACTACGACAGTTCAGTGTCTTGGCTACACTGATAAATTCTGATGGGAAAAGAACTTCAAGTTGTGTCACTTGGTGTTGTACTTCTGTGGAAAGATATGGACTTTCAGAACAGCTGTGTGCAATCTAAAGTGCTACAACCATGATGCAATCCTTCCCTTTCCTATCCTAATTCTTGTCACATAATGAAAATCATTTTTTTTGGTAACATCATTTATGTTCATGGGTATACATTTTTTTTTTTTTTTTTTTATTTGCTGAACTCCAGTGCGAGTACAGTTATGTCACTTGTCGATATGATTTTGCCATTATGTTTATTTATTGCAAAAATGCCTAAACATTTTTTCGATTTGTTCTCCAGTACAGTATGTGCACTCTTGTCTTTTATATTGTATATACATTTTTTATTTTGATAATATGTTCTGAACTACAGTGCATGTGCACTAATGTTATGTGTTAATAGGTTTTCTACTGAACTTCAGTGCCTGTGCACTTTTCTCATTTTTCAATATGATTTGTACTCATTCTGTATATTCAATACTTCAGTGTGTATGATTTTTTTCAGTGCGTGTGCACTCTGTTATCTGTCAAAAAAAATTTGTATATACATTTTTCTGATTTGCTACTATGTTTTGTATTCACATTTTGTCTTTGTCTGATATATTTTGTACTTAGTGCGTGTGCACAACATTTAAATATTCTGTAAGTTGTAGGATTTTGTTAATTAAAGAAAAATTTTGCCGCGCTTGGCAAGTCCAAATGACTCACCATCGCTGCCAAATTTTTGCCCCCCCAGTGGAGGGTTATGAAACACGTATGTAACATAGCAGCGATGGCGAGGCATTGTAGCATCTGTGACCAGAGAGTTTGCGCTTGACCGCGCGAGTGTTGCGAGCGGTTCTCAGTCTGTCAGTCAGTCGTTGCGAGTCTGTAAGTAGTCGTTGCGAGTCTGTAGCTCTGTTTAGTTGCAGAGCAGTACTCTGTCGTTAGTCGTTGCGAGTCTGTAGCTCTGTTTAGTTGGGTAGAGTACTCTGTCAGTAGTAGTCGTGCAGTATAGTTGCGAGCAGTGCGCTAATAGTCGTCATGCAGAGCGGTCGGTCAGTAGTAGCAGCCCAGTGCGGTTGTGTGATGTAGGCGGTCGGTAACACTGGTCAAGATGCTGAATGAGGTATACTGATAATTAATATAATCATTAGATAATGTAAAAATTTATTTATTGTAATTATTCTCGAACAAGTGGCCCAATAATAATTTTATTTCAAAAGCATTTTTTCAAAATTTTAATTTTTATTGAACTAAAAATTTCGTTGCACTTCCCATTTCATTCCACTTCTTTTAAAGAAAATTTTCAGTAAAATCACAGAAAAAAGGAATATTATTATTTGCAATGCAGTTCCTCCAAGCCGTGCGCAAAGATAAGAGCAGAAATTTGACATCCAATTATACTGAGGTAAGAATCTAATTCTGATTGTTTTACACAGGGCCAAAGACCGATATTTCGGATTAATTGAATTATCATTATCACTGAGATTTTCTTATCACTGAATTGTTTTTTTTATCATTTTCGTGACAGCTTATACTTTGAGTCAGATTGCGGTTCTCATTTTTTATTGTCATAAAATTTAATTTCTAGTGAGGTTACGCTTGGGTCCCATTCATTATTATTTCTGTCTTTAAAATTTCAGTGGAGAGCTTACACATAGCGCAATGTCCATTTCTATTAAGTATTGTCATTTTATTTAAAATTTTGTGGGGAGGTTACAGGTAAACCTGCCTAATATCGCTTAGGGACACCGCGAGCACTCAAAAGTGCCGCAACACGACCTGGCGCGGACTCGAATAATGTCTGAAATGAAATTACAGTCAAATCCAGACCTTTGCAGCTGTTTACAGACGTTGATAAAAATGAACGGGGACAGCTAAAAATGAGTACCCCAAACGGGACTCGAACCCATGATCTCTTGCTCACATGTCAGTCACTCTATCAGATTTTGTTTCTGTTTTTTTTTTTAAAAAAAATAGGAACCGTTGCAGGAGCAGAATGACGGGTAGGGCAGGGGTCGACACTCGAGGCCAGGCCATCCCGTCGTCATACCCATGCAACGTGTTCTAGGATCGAAGGATCAGGTAGACGATTTAGCGGGTTTGTCTATGTTGTTTTATTTATTTACTTATTTTTATTTGTGCTTTATTTTATTTTTATTCTATTTTCTTTGATTTTTTTCTATTTATGGAATTTATTTAATTTTATTAAAAAATACCGTACAACTGCCATAGCCGAGCGTCCGAGCCGTCTCCTCGTCTGTTGGTGGGCGTTCCCCCCAATTCCGTCCGTAGTGGATCATTATGCTCCAGGATTCTTCTTGAGCTTCAGCATCTCATACCCGGAACTCCCCAGTGAGCAGGAGGGTCCGCTAATAGTGAACCTGAATAATTAGCGAAATGGGTCCTGTATTTCGTGTGGCGGTTGAAGCCTGCATGTGTCGAAATCAGTTGGGCAAAAAGTCGAGGGTGCCATCATCAGCATCACGAAATACGTGGTAAAGGGCCATGCCTTGTAGCCAGTTAACGGCGTTCATCCTGGTCGGTGGAAATTGTACGCCGTAAGAGCACAATACATCATCAGGGGAGATAGACTCCGACAGTCGCCGCAAGAGTGATGCCAGCATGCGCTGCGTGAGTAGCCAGAAGTCGTTGGTCGCGGCACAGGTCAGGCGGTGTGCATCCGAGTCAACGACTGAGCGTGTCGGACACAAGGGGTCGTCGGTCAGACGAATGGAATGTAATGTCTGACGAGTAGCGAAATGCCTGTTCACAGCCACGTGCCACAACGAACGCACCGTCATAGGTAAAAAAGGCGTGTGTAGCCTACTGCTTGGCGCACCGTGCTGACCGTATTGACAGACTGGTGCTGTTGATAAGGCGATAATAGTCTTTCGTGCTGTGCATCCGTGTCGTCGGAAGAACTCATCTTAAGTAGGTGACGTCAGAAACCGGGGGATGCCGGCAGTGTGATGCCTCTTCAGCTAACAGGGTGCCCGTCAGACTGGCGTGGGCAGAGATCTACGTGCGACTCATAGTGTTGAGTTAAAGCGATCGCGCACGGCTATAGACATGAATTAAACCGGTACCGCCCGCCCGCTGCGGCAGTGTCAGGGTGGCGTACCAGACTTTAAAACAAGACCGGCACTCACGAAATGTCCATATGCTGCCTGAAATCTATCGGCCATCATAGCCGTCAAGGAAAGGACATGCGCAAAATAGTTCAGTTTGGAGGCCATATACGTGTTGACATAACGTGGTCGTAGGAGCATAACCAAGCGACGCAATTTGTTGTTCTGTCTCAGAGCACTTGTCTCGTCTAATAACCGGCGGTACGTAGCCGCCGCCGTGCGGCGAACATTGCTGTAGAACTGCACTCCTAAACATTTGAGCATGGGCACCTTGTCAAAGGGCACCGCCGCTGCGTGGGAAAGTCCCCCTCCCACAATCATGTATTTTGTCTTCTTGACTTTGATGACGCCCCATGCTGGCGTAGCCACTGAAGCGCCACGTGCATTTCATCCTCTGATCTGGCCAGGAACACCACGTCATCGGCGAATGCACCACAACGAAAGGTTGCGTCCTGCATGCAAATGCCTGTTAATCGCCTCCTTAGACCATGCAAAGCTGGTTCAAGCACTGCCGCAAATAATACACCCGATAAGGGGCATCCTTGTCGCACTGATCATCCAACAACAATGTGACCAGACTGGTAACCGTTCACCATCATGCGGGAACGCGCTCCGTGGATCAGACGAAGGACCTTATGTGCAGACTCAGGAGAGAGGCTCATATGTTCCGAAACTGTGCGTAGGAAGCCGTGGTCGACGCGGTCGAATGCGTGGTCGAAATCAACGGCGACAAGGGCGCCTCATATTTTGCAGGCCGCCGTCAAAGCAGTTATTTCGCCCCATGTTCCTAACGCTGTATGAATGTTGGTGACACCACCTAAACATGTTTTATCGGTGTGGATGGCTTTCCCGATAGCAGTGTGAAGAGGCGCATCGAAGATGCGGGCGAAGATCTTGCAGTAGTTGTTGAGGCGTGTGAGTGGACGAAAGTCCTACCACCTACAACCACCATTCGGTTTCGGTACTGGGATCAAGATGCCGTCTGTGAATTCCGTTGGGACAGTGAAATCAGGGCGAACCAGTTCTTGAAACATTTAGAGCCACCTGTCGCCCATAAGATCATAAAAGGTGCTGTAGAATTCCAGGGGTAATCAGTCCGGTCCTGGCGATTTGTTCGGTGCTCCACGTGCCAAGGCCGATGTCACCTCGTCGGATGTCATGGGCAACAGCAGAGTGTCGTCTGGTGCCACGTCTCTAGGCGCGGGAAAATCATGCAGCAGCTCGTCATAATTACGTACGTTTCGCGGATCTTCCATGTACAAGGTCACATAGTATCGGGCGAACGTGGGCGCAATGTCCGTTTGCGTCACTGCGCGGCCGCCTGCCTTCGTGTTTATCGGCGAAATGAGCTGACGTTTGCGGTGTCGCCTCTTGCGCACAGTGTGATAGACTGATGCGGTTTCTTTGGGGATGCAGTCATGCACTCGCGCGAGGACGCGGACACCTTCCAGCTGCTCTGCCCCGATGCGAAGTAGACGAGCTTTGATACGTTATACGTACTTCTGACGTCCGGGAGACGGTGGTTGGGTCGCCAGCTCACGTAACGCTGTATAGTAAAATTCCGATGTTGTCCTCTGCCAGTTCGATCTGTCACGCCTGAAGGCCATCAGTGTCCTTCGGAATACAAGTTTGACACATTCCAGCCGCGTGGAAGTGTATATGGGCAGGCGCCTGAAACAACGACACCACGTGTCAGTAACTGCTTGCCGACACGCTTTCTTGCGAAGGAGGGTGACGTTTAGCGTCTATTGGTCTCTGCTGCGCCTGGTGAATTGTCGGGGTAAGGCGATGGTCCAGATATACGCGAGATGATCCTGAACCATATCATTTTCATCTTTGCCTAGGTGTGGTGTGTCGTCTTCCGGAGCCTTGGCTTTGCTCTGCCACGATTGGTCCGTTTGCTTTTAAATTTGTGAGGGCGCTGCGTTCTGGGGAGAGACCTGCTGACAACGATAGTATCGAGTGCTGCTGCCGGAGTGAGACGGGGAGCTTAGTTTTCGGTTGTGTGGCAGAGCAATGTTGCGGGAAAGGTGGTATAACTTACTGTTGAAACGTCCCCTTTGAAGAATTATACATGACTGTGCTTAAACTGACACACAATATTTTGTTAGCGCAACGCAATCTGACTTTCAAAATTCCCTACAAAAGAATGGCCCTGACTAACATTAAACTATACCTTTCACAAATCACTTACCTCACAAAAATCTTCGCTGCTCAAGCTACTGCAATACAGCGAGCGCCACTACTGCCAGCTAAATAAAAGATTCAAACTATGGAAGGCACTAACTACTGATAGGGATAGTTAGCAAATGAAAGATATTAATAGAGAACAAACAATGTATTTACCTTGATATCATCATATATAAATATAGCAGTTCATGACAAATTTCAAAACTCCGCCATCTCTCTCCCCACATCCACCACTGCTGGCGGCTCACCTCCAACTGCGCAACGCTACGCGCTGTTCGCATCCAGCTGCCGCTGCCCAACACTACAATGGCAGACAACAATGCAAACTAGCCACAGACTGCACACAGCACAGCCAGTGATTTTCATACAGAGGTGACGTTACCAATAAAAAAACCTAAACAGCCTACTTACATAGCCCCCATGCTCCCCACAAAAATTTTTACAAATTGGATTGGGCAGTGGCCAATACAGATTTGAAAAAAAATTTTCATAATTACAATAACAAAGAAATCAAATGCACACACTTATTGATACAATGTTGGTCGAAAGCTAAAAATTTCTCACAGTCCATAAAGACAGTCCACATTGTTCATCACAGTAAAAATGAAGAGTTTTTCTCAAAGTCTGAGCAGTAAAAGAAAATGCACACAGAAGTAGTGGATTTCCATGCAGTCTTGAAGTAGTAGTGTTGTCCTTCCAACGGAAAGACAGTGCTGACTCTTGACATGCTGACAGGTAATGGGCCACAACATAGCAAACCCACAGCAGAGTCATTCGACGTTTTGAAGAATATTGGTAGGTAGGTCATCACAGAACAGACCCACTGTAGTCCTGGTAGAGATTACGGTATTGGTGGGCCACCAGAGTTGCAGACCCACTGCAGGCCTTGTAGAAATAATGGTACTGGTGAGTCAGCAAAGGTGTAGACCCACTGTAGTCCTTGTAGAAATGGCCAGCAGCCATCTGTTGCGATTGTGCAGGTGCACAATCACCATCGAAGAGTCTTGCAGAGAATATAGCAAGTCCATAAACCACCACTTGTGCACTCACAAAGTGTTTGGAATTGTCCTTAGAACCAGCAATGCTGTTATCCAGTCCCTTGCTGAATTATTAACACACCTGCAAACACTAACAGTCCCTACTTCTCACATATTGTCCATATACTATGACCAACAGAAACGTGTGCAGTGAAATGTAACTTACAAGTTAATAATAAGATGAACTGGTGTCAATTACAATTTTATAAATTTACAACATGAAAATACACTTACAAAGGTACAAAATACATCATTAAAGAACATAATAATACAGATAACATTTGTAGCACAGGCTTTACAAAAGAATAGAAATAGACATATACATCAGTGTTACAGGAATTATGACATAAGTAAATACATAAAGATCACAAGAACTTTTGAAACATCACCTTCACATGTGAGCAACAAACCAGAATAAATAATGTCTAAGCATATTTACAAGGTAAATAACATATTATTAATGCAAATTATATTTGAGGATAACAGTATTCCTCATCATAGTGAATGAAGCTTAATATTAAAAGAAGAAAAAATTCTATGAAACTACACAGAGACAGGAAGAAAACAAATACACAAGGGTACACAAACATATAGTGGGATAACACAAAAAGAAAGGACAGGGTTTGTTGTACTGCAGTATTTTGCAAACAAAACTTTCTTTACTTCTTGGAGATCTCCCTTCATTCATCATTATTCCCAAAAAGTCCTATCTATACCTGCTTTCTGTATTCTATTCATATTTCTTTCAATATAATTATTTCTCAGTGTACAATACTCATTTTGGCCCAAATCTTTTTCATATTGTCCATAGTCAGTTTCTTATATAGTCTACCTCCTCTTAAGCTAACTTAAATCTACTGAGCTCAGATGCTAAACTAAGGGATGAGGCAATGCAGCAGCACAAAACAATTAACACAAACAGCAATGACAAAAAAAATGGAAATTTGCAAAAGCAAGCTACAGTAAATCTAAATTACCAAGCAATGCAACATTAGAACTAATATGAGCCAACGTGCAGTAACAATAAAAATAAATGAGTAGTAAAACTGGCTTAGCAGAGTAACACAAATTGAAGTTCAGTAGCACTATGCCTGGCAAACAGCAGCTTATATCTAAACATGACATAGCTCAAGCAGAAAAAATATTACACTTAAGATAACAATGCAGATAAGGGAAATGTATATTCACATCTTAATGTCTAAGTAATTAAAGTGGTGCACCACAACAACTTATTGTAAAAGGAAATATTACCATGTACTTGAAAAGAAAATTACGTGTTACTGTTACTAGTTCCTTCTTATTGTTCTTTCCTTTCCAAGTGCTCCTTTTTCTAAAGAATGTGGATCATAAAATAATTATTTAATAGATCTGTTGACAGAAAGTGTTCACATTAGCAAATGCATTTCATTTTATTTTATGAAACCAATGCTGCAACACAGCTGGAAAACAGATGTCAAATGAAATAAGCAATTACGCAAACCAAAGCATAAAAACATCATTCAATAGCTATGTGGCATTTCGTAAGTCAGTAGCTCTCAACTCTCGTAGTAAGACACTTGTCATAATCAGGTGTGCAGATGTACGAATATTTCCCATCAATTCATAAGCATTTCAGTAATTAGCACAAAGTACTAGTAATCATATGTTTTCAAGTAATGAGCGTGTAATATTTGCGATGCTTTCTACAAAGGAACGTCAATAGTGGGGATAATGGCATCCCCTTTTTTTTTCTACCTGTGCCGCTGAAAGGCTAACGACTTTTTTTTTTTTTTTTTTCGGGTGGCTGTCGCCCAGGTGGGTGCCCGCGACACATTACGTGCAGGTGGTCACTTAACTTTCTTACGGAAATATTTACGACAGCAGTTTCCGCTACAGTGACAGTCTCATATACCAAATTTCACAGGTCGAGAATTTACGTTGCAAATGTGTAGAAACAAAATCCTATGAATATAACAGTGTCCAAAAAAATTTTCAGTGGCATTGTGATACATTCACACATGATTCACACATGTACACACATTTCATAATTCTAAAGTATGATTCTTGGTTTCCAACATCCTTTTCCATAAGTCAGAGTACCTAATCACTATTCATTACTCCTTACCTTATTACACATATATATATTCGTCGACACGTCAATCTTGCGACGACACTTCAATATTTCATCATAATAAATACATAGCATAACCAAATTCCTCATATAGCATCAGCTTATTGATCATAAACATACCTCAACAGCATAATACACATCGTCGTCGTAAAAATAATATCATAACACCTCAGTCAAATCTCAAAATCGTCATAGCTTCTTCCAATAATTTCAATAGTGTTATCTACCTCAAACGTACTTTAAAAATCATGCTCCCTTACCAAATACATCATTCAAAGCTCTCATAGTATCACAATGATTCCGAAAAAATATGAACAGTTTACAAAGTACAGACAAAATACAGTTTCATAAGTGTGAAGTTACCCAACTGTGGATTGCGTAAACATGTGTCACTGATGTAGTAAAAAAATGTTTATCTCTCAGTTAAATGATCAGATAGCTGTGTAATTTGTGTGTTAGAGAAATATGGTACTGATGTGTAAAGCTGTATAAGCAAATACCATATTAGCTAGGGTTCCTTGTGGTTGCCACACACATGGTACACAAAGTAAGCGTGTACCCCCCTGAGGATAAATGTAATTATACTCCCAGGTGTTACAAATTACAGCAATGGAATGAAATGTATCACGGAAAACTTTCTTTGTAATTAAAAAAATCTTTAAAAATAAGTGTTTTAAGTATAAGATTAATCACTCAAATGCGTGTACTGTAGCGCTAAACTGTGCATCTTGTCGCAACATAATCTCTGTGGAAGTGTCGTAGTTATCGTCCTCCGAAAGCTAAGTTCTGCAGAAGTCAATGTACTTACCACATGATAAACAAAAGTGAAATGCTTTGCGTATAGATATCGTAGTTATTATGCTTATTGGCGTGATGAAGAAAGTACTGTGCTGTAACGTATTGTTGTGCTACGAAAAAGGCAGTCTCATTGTAGCTATACTACAAAAGTTACTACTAAAACCTGTTTTACTTTCCAGAATAAAACAGAAAACTGTGCAGATATAAAACAGAAACACTGCAAAAGCAACATTGTAAATTTTCACTCATTAGTAGCGTCGTGATAAAACCGTGTAGTTGTCACATAAACTAACCACTGTGTCGTCTGGTATCTCGCAGAAAGTACTTTAAACCCAGAATGTATTTTCAAGTAAACCAAAATGTTGCATTAAAATCTCATTAGCAGTACTGGTAAATGTTCTAAGTATGTGAGCCTTATAGTCGTTACGTAATCGTGCAACTAACAAGCAAGAATGTACAAATACAACACTGTGTCGTCTGTTCACTACAACAATGCATTCGTAATTTCTGTTTAAAAATGTTCCCTAGGTTCTAGACTGGATATTTAACTTCAAACATAGTTGTATGTTAACAGTTTCTTAAGTCTGACACAGCATACTAGTAATGTAAAGTGAAAAGTTATATGGCAAAGACAAAGTTAAAAAGCAGATTATCTTTCAATAAACAGTTTTACATGTGAAATGTGGTGTAAACCTTTCCTCTTCCTAGTACGCAGAGTTTCAACTTCAACGCAATTATCATGTGGTATACGTCGGATTCTGTAAGGTCCATTGTAAACTAGAAAGAATTTGTGACTCAAGTGTTTCTTCTTATGTGACAATGAATGAGCTTTAATGAGAACTTTCTGACCAATATACAATTTCTTTGCATTTGCTTTACCGTGTAGTTTTCTCCTTTTGTCTGCTGCAGATTTTATATTTTTAAGAGCCAAATCAATTATGTCTTTGTGTCGAAGTTTACGTGTATTCGGGAAAGGTACAAGCTCTCTGATTCTGTTCGGTGGTTCTTCATTCTTCAGTACACGAGTAGGTGGTAAAGCAGTGGAGTCGTGAGGCATTTCATTCAGCACGTTTTGAAATAAGTGTAAATATCTGTCCCAATGCTGATGCTTTCTGTGACAATAAAGTCTGCAAAGCTTTTTGATTTCTTTCATAATCCGTTCAGACGGGTTACAATGTGGTGAGTACAATGAAATAAAAACAGGTTTGATTTTATGGTTGCGAAGCATGCGTGACCAAACAGCAGATCTGAATTGCGGTCCGTTATCTGAAATGACTTTACTAACGTGTCCAACTTCACGTAAGAAATTTTTAACAAAGGCGTTGGATACAGACCGTCCAGTGGCTTTACGTAACGGAGTGAAGGAAACAAATTTTGAAGTAAGTTCAACAGCGACTAGAACGTACGAAAATCCATTAGATGTTCTGACAAGCGGTCCCAAGAGATCAACAGCAGCAAATTCTTTTAATTTAGAAGGAATGATAGGAAACAACGGAGCACGATGTGAGACAGTAGATGGTTTCGCCTTTTGACAAATTTTAGAAATAGACAAGACTCTTCGAATTCCCTTTTCCATATTGTTAAAATAACAAGTCGTTCGAAGAATATGATAACATTTTCGTGGGCCAAAATGTGCGTAGCTGAAATGAATGTACCAAATGAGCTTATTAACAAAATCGTCTGGAATGCAAAGTACCCATAGCTTGTCATCAACAGTGCAGCGTTTGAAGAGTATGTTGTCTCTAACCAGGTAATAATGCCGAATCTGAGTGTATGTCTTTTCATGCCATTTACTTTTGATGTCTTTCCAAATCGGATCTTTATCTTGTTCATGAGCAATGTCCTTTAAAGACGTGGTGATGAAGTTTTCAAAGGCGACTTTCTGAATGTAAAGAATACTGAAATTTTTCTCGAGGTTGCCTTCTGTGGTACTTTTCTCAAGCCCAGCCGGTGCGCGTGACAGTGCGTCCGCAACAATGTTCTCCTTGCCGGGAATGTAGACTATTGTGAAGCGGAATTCTTGCAGAAACAATGCCCAACGTTTTAACCTGTCATGATTTAATTTTGAGGATATAATAAATTGTAATGCACGATGATCACTGTATACTTTTACGTGCTTACCAGAAAGAAAGAAACGGAATTTGTTAAATGCCCAAACGATAGCTAAAGCTTCTAATTCAGTAACGGAATAATTTTTTTCAGATTTTGTTAGCACTCGGCTAGCAAAAGCAATGGTTTTCTGAATGGTAGTGTCATTTTCTATGGCTTCTTGAAATAAATGGGCACCAAGACCGACTTTAGAAGAATCCGTGCTAAGGCAGAAATCTTGTGACAGATCTGGATGAGCTAAGATTGGCGCGTGAAGTAACGCTTCTTTCAAAGAATTGAATTCCAACTGTGCTTGTTCGTCCCAGTTCCAAATAGTATTTATTCCAGTGAGAGAACAAAGTTTTGGTGTAGCAAGAATTTGCATATTCAGAAAACGACGGTAAAAATTTACGAGACCTAGAAAACTGCGGACTTGTCTTTTTGTGGATGGAACTGGAATGGCTCTGATTGCTTCTAACTTTTCAGGATCCGGCTGAGTGCCTTCAGAAGAAATAATATGTCCCAAAAACCTCACCTTTGACCTACCGAATTCAGACTTTTCCAAGTTAACTGTAATTCCAGATTCTGCAAAAATACGTAACAAACTGTTGAAGATGCGATTATGTAGTTCCCATGAAGCTTCTGCTATTAGAAAATCGTCCACATATAAGGTGATGTGACGTTTTAAGAACTCAGGTAATATGGAATTTAGCCCGCGAATGAATGCTGCTGAAGAAATGTTCAAACCAAAGGGAAGTTTCCGAAACTGATAACAAACGCCGAAACAAAGGAAAGCTGTGTATTTTCTACATTCTGGATGAAGTTCGATCTGATAAAAGCTGGATCTGAGATCAATGGAAGACAACACTTTTACACCATTAAAATTTTGAAGAAGTTCTTCCAACGTTTGCGGCCTGTCTGTTTCAGGAATAATGATCGTATTGATTTGTCTCGAATCTAAGACAAGCCTGATCGATCCATTTTTCTTCTCAACAACATGTAATGGATTGTTGTATGAGCTTACTGCAGGCTCAATAATGCCCTCGTCGAGCATAGATTGTATTTCTGTTCTAACACGGTCCCTATAATGTGCTGGAATTACATATGGTTTAACACAAAATTTAGTATGCTCACGAACACGAAATTGGTATTGAAATCCCTTGATTGTTCCTGTTTTATGAGTAAAAACTGTGGAATGTGCTTGTAAAATCTCAAAAAGGTCCTGCCTATCAGTGTCATTACAATTCTCAATTGTTTGAATTTTATTCTGAATTAACTTATTAGTGTCAAATGCGCCGTCGATATCATCCCTGTCAGTACTTGCAGAGTGATTGTTAGTGTCTAGTTCCGTAGAAAAGTCCGAACTGTTGTCTAACAGAAGGTAAAGCCGATTAATTTCTTCGTCATGGTTTGAGAGCCAATCTTCAAATTTCAAAGCTATTGACTTACCTTCCTTCTCTAAACTTATTTCAGCATCGTGAAAGTTTAAGATTGCTTTGAATTCATTCAAAAAGTCTACTCCCAATATAATTTCCGTCGACAATAATGGAACAATGAGAAAGCTCATAGAGAAGCTGTGGCTTTGACAATAGAATTCTAAGTTGGTTTGTTGGCGTACATCTACACTTTTTCCAAAGATTGCACCTTGTAATTTAATCTTACGTAACGGAAGTGTGGGGCAATCGTTCGATTTGTTGCATTTGCTAAAGGCTGTTTCACTGATTACTGAAATGGGACTGCCAGAGTCAAGTACTGCCGTAAATTTTACGTCATTTACTGTAATGTGAATCACAGGATATGCAATGTTGTTATGTTTTACGTCGTGTTCTTGGAGTAAGATGTCCCTAATGTCTTCCATTTTTACGTAATTACTAGCTACGGCAGCTGCGTCGTTAGTGTCATAAGAACGTTTTGTGGCTGCCAGCGGTGTGAGTCATTGCCTATTGTCTCTTTGTCGGCGAGCGTCGTTATTGGGATTTGGAGACCTAACTTAAACAAATTCACCATGACGAGAGGGCCCTGCCCTGTTTAAATCCCGCCAGTTCTGATGCAATTCAGGTCTGTCGTTACGATCACATCGTCTGTCGTCATGACGATAGTTCCTGTAGTTTCTTTCTTGTCGGTTAAGTGGTGGAGAATTTCTCCCTGAATCGTAACTGCGCGCTGGACCGTTGCGTCTAAAGTTATTCTGTCTCCCTTGATAATAATTGTTTTGGTTCCCATATTGTCTGTTTCTCTGATTGTCTCTGTTATAGTCATTACCACGGAGAGGTGATCTTTCCCTGTAATTATTACTACTCTGCCAACGGTTGTCATACGGGTGGTGTCTGTTTTGGTCACGATATGTGTTGTGAGAATAGCCTTGTCGTGTCCAGTTATTATTTCTTTCATCGTGGAATTGTGACAGATGTGACCTGTAATTGTTGTGCTCCTGTTTCCGCGTTCCCCGATTGTCAGTGTCAATTTCCAATTCTTGTAACAGACCCTGAAAAGCTTCAATGTCATCTTTGCAACGTCCTGCTAAAATAATATGTCGTAAATGTTCAGGCAATTTGAGTAAGCAAATGCGGATGAGTTCTGAGGGGCTGTATGGGTTTGAAAGATACTGATTCTTATGCAACATGTCTTCAAAATATTTCACAAGACTGGAAAATTCAGATTGTTCGAAATGTTTCATCATTATGATGCCATGTTTTACTCGGTCTTGTGTGGCTTGAGACCAATATGCTGAGAGGAAGGCATGGTAAAACTCTCCTTCACTGTGGCAATCGTGAATTACCGATCGCATTCTTACAGCTGGTTCATTCTCCAAGTAGCCACACATAAATTCTAATCTGTGTTCTAACGACCAGTTGGGAGGAAAACAATGAGAGAATTGATGGAGCCATGCTTGTGGATGAATGTCGTTGCCAGAATTCTTAAATGTTTTGAATTTACGTGTAGTAATGAACAGCTTATAGTCAAAATCACCATGTCGGCGAGTCGCATATCGGTCATTGTTAGGTCGTGTCGGCCGTTCCATCTCAAAATTCGGTGCACATTGCCAATTTCTTTCATAACTTCCGAAATGCCCTGTGTTATTATTTTGCGGCTTTTCCGTGTTTCTAAGTCCCTCTTCCCGTGTTGGATCGCCAGTGTCCTCTGAAATACGTAATTCTTGTATTACCTGTGTCAGCTGATCTTGTACTTCCCGGATTTCTCTTTGGTGTTGTGTATTAATTTGATTCTGATTTTGTTTGAATTTTCTTATTTGTTCATACTCTTCTGTGTCAGTGAAGGCTATGGGTCTTGTGTCATTCAGATCATCATCTACCTTTGTAGATAAGTTAGTGACCTGATCCTAAAGTTCGACTACTTTCTCCGATAGTGTACTTATTTCTTCAGTGTGTTTTTCTGAACCAAGTTTCAGAGTATCTACTGTGTCCTTAAAGTTTTCCTGAGTTTTTGCAAGTTACGTAACCGAATCGGTAGATGCAACTGAGTCAAATTTAGCTTGCAAGGTCTCATGATTTTCATGAACAATAGTTTCCAGTTCTTTTATGGCTGCTTCGTGATTCTGTAATACATTTTCATGACGGAAAAAAATAGGTTGGAAATGCTCACAAATTTGTGTTTTTACGTCATTACAGACCTTTTGACATTTCGATTCGATGTTATGTAACTCAGTGGTTAAATCTTCACGTGTTTGTTCAAGTGTAGTGTCTAACTTTTGAAGATTTTGTTCCATTGTGTCTAACTTTTTGAGATTTTGTTCCACTGTGTCTAACTTTTTGAGATTTTGTTCCACTGTGTCTAACTTTTTAAGATTTTGTCCCATTTGTCTCTGATTTTGTTCCATTTGTTGCATTAATTGCAATAATAATGTATTAGTGTCTGGAATCTGTTTCTCTACGCTTTTCGGCAGTGCATTTGCACCGGCAACATTCACATTTTGACAAGCAGAAAATGCGTCTTGACTTATTTGAGAAAACGGTGATAACCCAAAACCTGAATCTACAGTATTTGCGAAATTGTGTCCTGTCATTTCGGATTCCTGAGGCGAGCTGTTGCCGACCGATCGATCGATAATGCTTCCCTGTTCACTACCTGTTTCACTGTCTACACCATTGTTTGCAGCCCGCTCCATTTCCCTATGCACAATTACCAAATTACTACTTTGAACATCAGTTAATTCATTACTCTGCGGCGCTAACACACTGCCTTCGTCTTCACTGTCATTTCTCAGTTTACTTTGGAGCCTAGTATTACGTTTTTCACACGCCATAATTGTCACAATATTTCACACGATAACACAGAAAAGCACAATTTGAAGAGCAAAATAAAATAACATAGCAATGGAAATAATGTCTACTTAATTGCCAGCGCAGCTGCGAAATACTTGGTGCAAATCTACATGCATGCCACAACTGTTTTACTGTACAACAATGAAAGGCTACAACTACAAAGGAGATTCTCTCTACAATTACGCGCTAGCAATAAACAAAATCTACACTAATTACACGAACTACAAGAAAAATCAGAAGATTCCAGTGAGGTATCCTAGGCTAAGGGTCGACATATGAAACGTCCCCTTTGAAGAATTATACATGACTGTGCTTAAACTGACACACAATATTTTGTTAGCGCAACGCAATCTGACTTTCAAAATTCCCTACAAAAGAATGGCCCTGACTAACATTAAACTATACCTTTCACAAATCACTTACCTCACAAAAATCTTTGCTGCTCAAGCTACTGCAATACAGCGAGCGCCACTACTGCCAGCTAAATAAAAGATTCAAACTATGGAAGGCACTAACTACTGATAGTGATAGTTAGCAAATGAAAGATATTAATAGAGAACAAACAATGTATTTACCTTGATATCATCATATATAAATATAGCAGTTCATGACAAATTTCAAAACTCCGCCATCTCTCTCCCCACATCCACCACTGCTGGCGGCTCACCTCCAACTGCGCAACGCTACGCGCTGTTCGCATCCAGCTGCCGCTGCCCAACACTACAATGGCAGACAACAATGCAAACTAGCCACAGACTGCACACAGCACAGCCAGTGATTTTCATACAGAGGTGGCGTTACCAATAAAAAAACCTAAACAGCCTACTTACACTGTGAACGCACGTGATTGCTACGAGCGTGTGTACTCGGGACGGCGGCAGTCGTTCTGACGGGCTGTGTGATAAGGAAGCTCGACTTGGCAACTCTTGACGCGGCGTGTCCGCGTTGCAATGGTGGAACTGAAGCGATTGACATAACTCGAGTTGGTGCTGGTTGCAACCTGTCGCCGAATGTTTGTCTGTCTTCAGGAGTAACTGTCAGAATTCCTTGACTTGATGTGTCTCACTCAATTTCTGCCCGTGTCGTCGGGTGTGTTTTGCTCTAAGGTCGCGTGCCATGGTGTTTCGCAATTTTAGTAGGCTCAGCCGTGCCCGAAATCACGATTCAATGATCTGCTGTTATATTGTCAAGTGTAACTATCACTAGAAAAGAGTGTTAACTCTCTCTGCTTTAATAACTGAACCTAAAAGATTATCTGTAGTTGAAATTTTATTCTGACCCAAGTGCAATAACGATCTTGTATTTTACAATTTGTTGAGTGTATTATTATTTAGTACTGGCCGTCACATTTACTAAGTCGAAGATTTTCATTGGCCACTGGGCGTCATTAACAGTTCCTGCCTAGATAGGCGTTATATTTTGAACCATGTGTTTCAGTGTTTAGTAATTTTTATTTTAGGAGTTATAGAGAGTTGCTGTCGTGCCGTATGTGGACGATTCACCACGTTGGTGAAGTTTCTAGTTGATCTGCTGGTCTGTGCCATATTGCTAAAGCAGGCAGTCCTAGCACAGCTGAGTGTAATTTTTTTCTAGTGGTGCGGAGCACGGGCTGGTGTTAACCGCTAACTCACTAATTTCAACCATTCTCAAATATTTATTACTACTGATATTCAGGCCCTTCAGGGCGAGTGGCGACGCCACTACCCCTTTTTGGCTATTAATTTTATCTTGTTAGCTTGGTTTATTAAAAAAAACTTTGGTATATGAATTTTTCTTTTGGTCGTATTTGGACGAAGTAAATTAACTGTTGGTTTTGTATTCTCGTAGCATTATCAAAACAGCATTTGTGGTTATATTTGATTGGCCCTTCTAGTCGAATGATTAAAGGCATTCCTTTCAGTAACTTATTGTATTGGTCAATAATTAATCAAAAGTTTTGGGTCCTTCAGACCTTGATTCTCTCCTTACGTTGAATCTTAAGGTTGTCATTCTGACATTATAGTTGTGAATATTCAGCGGCTCTTCAGGCCTGGAGTTTAAACAATTTTATTGTGTTTTGTGATGTACCAGTGAACAAATGTTTTTTAATGTTTGATAAAATTAAATTGTGTTTGAAACTGTAACCTCATTTGGATCTACGCTTTCACTCGCTGTAGCCGTTGAGCTCTGCTTACCTTACGTTTTGGTTTTCCCATACCACGACGTATCCGATCCATGAAGGCCGTCGGCCAGAGCTCTGCATCACAGGTCACTGGGTGGAGGCCACGTGAGACGTATATCCGGCCAAGACTACTGGCAGAGTACCCGGTAAATTGCGTATATCCGCGCTGGTTCCCACAATATGCGAGCCATGTGTCGTGGAGCGCAAAGTCACGTACCAGTGCTTGTATAGCCGGGCATGGGACGTAATGAGGTATCTCGTCCTCGGACCGCAGAACACTGTTAAAATCGCCGCCCATTATGTAATGGTCCATATTTCCTTGCAAAAGTGGGGCGACCTCCTCCAAATAAAAGACGTGCCTGTCACCGCGGTGTGAAGTACCGCAGGGAGCGTAGACGTTAACGAGGAGAACTGAGCCAGGTTTGAGAGCGATGCCTCTCTCGTTCGGCAAGTATGTTACGTCTGTCGCTTCCATGCCATCTCAGAGAAGGATGGCAGTTCCTCCTGCGCCATCACCAGATGGTAGGCTGTAGGTGGCGTAGCCACATAGGTCCAAGGGCAGCACCGAGCGAGGTGGCGCAGTGGTTAGTACACTGGACTCTCATTCGGGGGGGACGACGGTTCAATCCCGTGTCCGGCCATCCTAATTTAGGTTTTCTGTGATTTCCCTAAATCACTTCAAGCAAACACCAGGTTGGTTCTTTCGATAGGGCACGGCCGACTTCCTTCCCCATCGTTCCCTAATCTGATGAGACTGATGATTGTTCAAATGGCTCTGACCACTATGGGACTTAACTTGTAAGGTCATCAGTCCCCTAGAACTACTTAAACCTAACTAACCTAAGGACATCACACACATCCATGCCCGAGGCAGGATTCGAACCTGCGACCGTAGCGGTCGCGCGGTTCCAGACTGTAGCGCGTAGAACCGCTCGGCCACCCCGGCTGGGGAGACTGATGACCTCGCTGTTTGGTCTCTTCCCCCAAATCAATCCAATCCAATCTAAACGCAGCTCGGGACGAACCTCCCGGAGAAGGGCAATGTCCAAGTCTGCCGCTCTGATCATTTCATGTAACAAGCGGGTCTTGACAGTGCAATGGATACCACTGACATTGACTGAGGCCTATCAAGTTGTGTCGGCAACGTACAGTTGCAAACCCATGGTGAGCTCGTACTCCACACAGCCATCCAGCTGCATGACGTGCATTACTGTGCCATATGATCCCCTGAGAGGCAGGGCCCTCCAGGCTCAATATCATGCATGGGCTTCATAGGAGCCCTCCTTTGCGTCTTCTACCTCCATGTCGTCTGCCCGATAACCAAGAGAGGATTGGGAGGTCAGTGGTAGCTGACCACGTTTAGAGGGGCCCACGTTTTGGGAGTCCATCCGAAGGGCCTCGTTTTCAGGGTCACCAGGTGTAGGAGAGTGTTCCTTATCATCGCGCCTTCTTGTGAATGAGGCAGCTGGAATCCGTTGCAACTGTAGACGTGGCTATGGAGTCGATGTCTTCCATCAGTCTCATATGAAAATGTGTGTGAAATCTTATGGGACTTAACTGCTAAGGTCATCAGTCCCTAAGCTTACGCACTACTTAATCTAAATTATCCTAAGGACAAACACACACACCCCTGCCCGAGGGAGGACTCGAACCTCCGCCGGGACAAGCTGCACAGTCTATGACTGCAGCGCCTAAGATCGGTCGGCTAATCCCGCGCGGCTCAGTCTCATATCCCTGTCCCATTCTTCAGCTGACAATCGTCTCTTCTGGTGTCGCTTGGGTGATTTCTACTTGCGGGTCTAAGACTCGAAACCTAATGGAGGGCGGGGCTCCAAACGGTCTCGATCATCGGCAATCCCTGTATCGAATCCTGGCAGTGACAGCGGCTGGGTGCCCCCAACGCTGCGATGGGCGGATTCTGCAGGAACCTCTGCACTGTTTGGCTGCGTTGGCGTCGTCGTCGTCGTCGTCGTCAGTGTTGACTCTCCAGTGGAGTTTGCAGTGGCTTGAGGTGGTATCCGGCTTTGATCATCATTCACATCAAGTCGTGCCGCCTCCACCTACGTTAGCGGGAGAAAGGTCATCGTGCATTGTTGGGGAAGTTCATTGCGGGGCACCTCAACAAGGCGGCGCTGCAGACACTTAGTTCTGACATGGCCCCCCTGGGCGCAGCCTGAGCAGGTCCTCGGTTGGCCATCACATATAACAATTGTGCGGCAGCCGCTAACGAAAACTTACGATGGAACGTGCTTCTTAAGTTCTACACGCACTTGGTGTACCCCATTAACGTTAGGATACGTTTCGAATGTATTCCATTCCTCCTCTGTGTGGCTCAAAACTGTCATATGGTCGCAGCACGTCAACGACAATGTTGGCGGGAACTTCGAACGGTAGTTCAAAGACGCGCACGGTACGCACCCCCAGTCCAGCATGGTCAACTGCTACTGTGTTCGCATTACCGTCAGCATGGCAGAAGCAGAAGCCGTGTATAGATCGTTGAAGGAGTCTGTCGCAGTCCTCTTCGTCAACCACTTTGAAGTACACTGTACTGGATACAATACACAAATGGATGATTATTCTTACGATTCTATGTGCATGACGTCTCGAAGAAAGCGTTCTATTTCATGGGCATTCGGTCTCGCGTACGATGCGTTGAACGTTAGCTTGATTGTAGCTTGTCGATATGATAACGCCATGGTGGTCGGTACCGGTACTAGAAGTGAATACAACGACGCACGACCGCGCGCTAGCGAATAAACAACAACGCCTGTGGAGCGCTGCTCGGCCCGCCGAGTCAGTCCGCACGATATCACGGCTGAAAGCAGACTGGGGGACTTGCCTCTGGCACACTTGCCATGAGACTCAACGGGGAGCATGCCACAAGAAATCCCCTGCAGTCGCACTATACTCTGTGTCTTCAATGGCTCTGTCGCATATAGCGTCTGCCACGTGAGCACAAGATCCTGGATTCGAGTTCCAGTCAGGACACACATTTTCACCTCTCCCCGGTGATATTTATAAACGCCTGTAAGTAGCTACGAAGATCGGGATTGCACTGTACTTTTATTCTTCGAGAGCTGCAAGATCTCCAATGAAGTCTGTTCTTTCGGACACCATATTCGCAATGTCTGAAATAGTGCTGGAGGGAATTGACACCATGAATCCTACAGAGCTGTACATAAATCCGTAAGAGTATGAAAGGATGGAGATCTCTTCTGAACAGCACGTCGCAAGGCATCCAGGATATGCTCAATAATGTTCATGTCTGGGAGTTTTGTGGCCAGGGGAAGCGTATAATTTCAGAAGAGTGTTCCTGGAGTCACTGTGTAGCAATTCTGGACGTTTGGAGTATCGCAGCGTCCTGCTGGAATGGCCCAAATCCGTCGGAATGCACAATGGACATGAATGGACGCAGGTGATCAGACAGGATGCTTTCGTACCTGTCACCTGTCAGAGTGGTATCTAAACACCGCTGCAACTGCACACGCCCTATACCATTACAGAGCTTCCACCAGCTTGAACAGTCCACCGCTGACACGCAGGTTCCGCCGGCCACGGTGGCCGAGCGGTCCTAGGCGCTTCAGTTCGGAACCGCGCGACTGCTATGGTCGCAGGTTCGAATACTTCCTCTGGCATGGATGTGTGTGATGTCCTTAGGTTAGTTAGGTTTAAGTCGTTCTAAGTTCTAGGGGACTGATGACGTCAGATGTTAAGTCCCATAGCGCTCAGAGCCATCTGAACCATTCGACATGTATGTTCCGTGGATTGTCTCCATACCCTTACACGTCCATCCACTCGATACAATTTGAAACGAGACTCGTCCGACCAGGCAACATGTTTCGAGTCATTAACAGTCTAATGTCGGTGTTGACGGGCTCAGGCGAGGCTTTGTTTCGTGCACTCATCGAGGGCACACGAGTGGCTTTCGACTCCGAAAGCCCATATCGATGATGTTTCGTTGATGGCTTCGTACGCTGACACTTGTTGATGGCCAGCATCGAAATCTGCCGCAATTTGCGAAAGGGCTGCACGTTGTCATATTGAACGATTCTCTTCAGTCGTCGTTGGTCCCTTCTTGCAGGATCTTTATCCGGCCACAGTGATGTCGGAGATTTGATGTTTTACCGAATTCCTGATTTCACTGTATTCTCGTTAATGGTTGTTGTTGTGGTCTTCAGTCCTGAGACTGGTTTGATGCAGCTCTCCATGCTACTCTATCCTGTGCAAGCTTTTTCATCTCCCAGTACCTACTGCAACCTACATCCTTCTGAATCTGCTTAGTGTATTCATCTCTTGGTCTCCCTATGGTAGTACGGGAAAATCCCCACTTCATCGCTACCTCGGTCATGCTGTGTCCCATAACTATAACACCACGTTCAAACTCACTTAAGTCCCGATAAACTGCCATTGTAGCAACAGAACCGACCTAAAAACTGCGCCAGACTGTTGTCTTATATAGGCGTTGGCGACCGCAGAGCCGTGTTCTGCCTGTTTACATATCTCTGTATTTGAAAACGCGTGCCTATATCAGTTTCTTTGGCGCTTCAGTGTATTACTACAATGTATAATAACCTCTAATGCACAGTCATTTTTTTTAAAAAAAAGGTAAGAAAGCACTATTCTTTTCGGTGGGTAAATAAGTTATAAAAACTTATATTCTGACAATAGTTAAGCGCAAGGCCAGAATCAAAAGAATTGTCCTCGAGATATATGTTTATAACATCATCTACATTAGTTTTCAAATAAAATCAGTGTTAATAACTCTCACTTATGGTTCTAAATAAATAACATACTTCGTATGCCCCGACCGTAGTGTAGAAACTTTTATTGTCCCAAGATGACCAGTTTCAACAGTCTTTAGCTACCATTAACTTAATGTCTTCGTTCTTGTTTTAAAAGTGGCATGTTACATTATATGGATACAGTGCACAAAAGGCACTCTACACTCACACACACACACACACACACACACACACACACACACACACACACACACACACACATACATACATATATATATCAGCGTTGACACCATGAATCCCACTATGGCACTTACATAAACCCATCGTGTAAATGTAACCACCAAAACTGTGAAGGAACGCTTTACTTTAACAGGGGGCCCACAAAATATATGTTTTTCAAAACAAGGGCCTTAAAACCAGTAAACAGTTATTACAGCCAGTCTTGTATTATATAAAACACTTAGTTGACAAACTGCACACAGTTGATAACATCCATGCATGTCGGTGTGGGGTAAGACAGCCCGAAGTTTGCCGCCCTGCACTGTGCCACATGTGGAGTGTACAAAGCTGGAGTGTTCACGTAGAGGCGGTAGATCGTCGTTGGATGGCAGAAGTACTACGTGTCAAATGATCACATGCTGTGGTTATAAGCAACGAGTAGCGGTGCACCAGAAACAAAGGTGAAATTTTTTTCTACACTGCGGTCACGGTATACAACGCTTATTCTTGATTTCCAGCTATACAGCCCGCCCCACACCATAATATATGTGTCTCATAATTGTTTTAATTCATGGTGGCACTTGCATAAACCCGTCGTCTAAACGTAACCACCAAAATTGTGAATGAACGCTTTACTTTAACTGAGGGTCCACAAAATACATCTTATACAATGTTACTTATAATCCGTCTTGATTGCAAAAATGTTTATTCACATGACCGGTTTCGGTTCCTCTAGAACAATCTTCAGATCTGCAATTCCGGTTACAGGAGTAACCCGTCCACACACAGCAACCTTCACAAGCTGCATTTGAAGGCTGCTGTGTGTGGACGGGTTACTCCTGTAATCGAAATTGCAGATCTGAAGATGGTTCTAGACGAACCGAAACCAGTCATGTGAATAAAAATTTTTTCAATCAAGACAGATTATATGTAACATTGTATAACCAGTATTTTTGTAAAATACATGTTAGTCAAAACAAGGCCATAAAACCAGCAAACGATTATTACAGTCAGTCTTGCAAGATCTCATAATAATGACCATTCAGTTGACCATGCAGTTTAACGCAGAATCTCTCACTATCAATTAATAATCAATAGGAAACGTTTGTAGCAAACACAGTCAACTTTTAATTTGACTGAAGAAAAAAACCACCGAAAGTACGTAATCCAAGGTACCTTGGCACGCCATTGGTTTCTAGCGACAAAAATCCAGTACACTTGAAAGTGAAACGGATCCGACCACGCCTCAAAACTGTATGCCGGCTGGAGCATCCGTTGTCGAGTCCCACTCCTCGTCAGGGCGAGCCACGTAGCGAACATGGTCCGCACGGCATAGGTTGTCCACCTGATGTATGCATAATGGCCTCTCCACAGGAACTCAGACAGGACCGGAAAGCAGCACCGCCGAAGTGCTCCTCGCAGTTGCTGCCAACGTCAAAATTAATTAAATGGTGGATCGCGCAGGACGTGCAGCAGCCGTTGCGTCGGTGTTCAGAGCGGCTCGCCGGCGGAAGTTGAACTGTCGCACGTTTCATAAATTAAAGTCTACCGTCCCGTTTATCAGTCTCCAGCGTAGTATAATTTCTGGAAATGCTGTAGGGATTTTGATACAGTTTTCACTAATGGATAGTTTTACTCCTAATGAAGTTTTGAGCATACAATTTGTTACCTCTGCTTCATTTTACGAGATGCTTATCATTTTAATTAGTGTCTGTTGTGAGCACATACACATACAAATGTACATATACACTACATATACATACATATACACATATACAACCAGCCGCTGTGGCCCAGCGGTTCAGTCCGAAACCACGCGGCTGCTACGGTCGCAGGTTCGAATCCTGCCTCGGGCATGGATGTGTGTGATGTCCTTGGGTTAATTAGGTTTAAGTAGTTCTAAGTTCTAGGGGACTGATGACCTCAGATGTTAAGTCCCATAGATCTCGGAGCCATTTGAACCATTTTTGAACATGCGTACATATATAACAGTGGTTATAATTAAAGTGCAAAGTGTAATTATCATGTGGAGGCGAATCTTGGTAGATATTCTAATATGTTAATGTGGAACAGATTTACAAGATTAGTTCAATTTTGGCACTGCGAATCCAAGAATGAGCTATAAAATGTTTACAAATGCAATCAGCGGGAATATCTCTGTTACAACAATAGGATAACGAGAAACGGTTTTCACAGGTATGTATGTAAGGGAAGGGGCTCATGAAAGTAAATATTGTGAGATATTCTGAAACGTAATAAAATATTATTTTCAATGCAAACATGTTTTTTACATGGACATCCCATATTATTTCTTACACAATCAATAACATGAAATATCACAAAAAGAACGGCGCTGGTAGCATGACAATACGTCATATCTTCACAAGAAATTGCAGAGTGAAGTCGATACTTGAAATAAACAAAACGCGCAGCTGTTGCACATCCCGCGATGTAGCGTAAACCCCACGTAATAGCCATGTGATTTACGTACTACGATGCAACAAACGCTGTACTTACTGTCATTTAGACTGCTATTAAGACATCCAGTCACACAGTTATGTACAACTACCATTTACCCTCTGGTAGATCCTTGGTCAGCCGTTCATACGTTCACCCTGTCCAGTGATATTCTGGAAAGTAACCGATATTGTGACATTTACGAGTTCCTAACCAGGAGCGAATTTTATTGTATCATATGTGTGCTTTAATAGTTTACTATCTTGAGTTTCTGCGTGTAAATTTAACATCTAATATCCACAGTTCTCACGTATTTGTTTGCGTCAGAAAGTTCCTAATCAGGGACAAATTATTGAGTTTTACATGAGTGCTTCGTTAGTAAGGTTTTTGAAGTTCTGCGTATTACTAGACACAGTTCGTGCGTTTTCGTCAGCGTCTACAGTAGAGTTGCGCAGCACGCACCAATAGTCCGTTTATCTGAATAGTTTAGTTTTCCACGTTCTTTAGTATGGACAGGGACTGCGATTGTTGTGTGCAGATGCGAGCCGAGTTGGTGACACTTTGCTCTTAGCTTCAGGCTGTGATGGCTTCGGTCACACAGCTCGAGGCTGCAATGGATGGACGCCACTGTTGTGGGCCGGCCGTCGAGATCCAACGAATGTCCAGCACGTCAGAGTCCTCGGATCGGTCTCCATCGGTGGCAAACCCAGTTACTACTCGCACTGAGGCTGACCCCTCACCTGCGGTCGAGTGGGAGGTCACCCCAGGGTGAAGCAGGCGGCGAAAGACTTCCCAGGCGGCCGCACGTAAGGCCTCCCCGCTTTATCTGACAAACAAGTTCCAGGTGCTGTGTGTGGCTGACACTGTCGCTGAGCCAGATGCTGTCACCTGTCCTGTTTCAGAGGAAACCTCTCAGACTGCAAGATCTAGGCAATCGCAGAGGGTGGGATTATTGGTAGTTGGGAGCTCCAAAGTTAGGCGCGTTATGGGGCCGCTTAGGGACTTGGTTAGCAAGGAAGGTAATAAAACCAATGTGCATTCCGTGTGCATACCGGGTGGAGTCATTCCAGATGTGGAAAGGGTCCTCCCGGATGCCATGAAGAGCACAGGGTGAAGACAACTGCAGGTGGTTGCTCACATCGATACCAATTATGTGTGTCACTTTGGATCAGAAGAGATTCTCTCTGGTTTCGAGTGGCTAACAGAAGTGGTAAAGATGAAAGCAGAGATGGCCATTTGCAGCATAGTCGACAGGACGGACTGTTGACCTCTGGTGCAGAGGTAAGTGGAGGGTCTGAATCAGGGGCTCAGACGGTTCTGCGACCGTGTAGACTGCAGATTCGTCGACTTGTCCTAAAGGGTGGTTGGCTTTCGTTCCGATGAGTAGGTCAGGTGTCCACTATATGCAGGAGGCGGCTACACGGGTAGCAGGGGCTGTGTGGCGTGGACTGGGCGGTTTTTTAGGTTAGAGGGTCTCGGGGAAGCACAAGAAGGGCGTTAGTCACAAAGGGTGCAGGATGAACACAGGGAGAACGTAGATACAGGAACAATTGCTATAACAGTTGTAAATTGTCGTAGCTGTGTTGTGAAAGTACCAGAGCTCCAAGCGCTAATAGAAAGCACCGATGCTCAATTCGTTATAGGCACTGAAAGTTGGCTAAAGCCGGATATAAGCTCAGCCGAAATTTTTGCGAGGAACCTAACGGTGTTCCGAAAAGATAGGCTAAACACGGTTGGTGGTGGCGTGTTTGTTGCCTTCAGAAGCAGTTTAAATTGTAGCGAAATTGAAGTACACTCCTGGAAATTGAAATAAGAACACCGTGAATTCATTGTCCCAGGAAGGGGAAACTTTATTGACACATTCCTGCGGTCAGATACATCACATGATCACAATGACAGAACCACAGGCACATAGACACAGGCAACAGAGCATGCACAATGTCGGCACTAGTACAGTGTATATCCACCTTTCGCAGCAATGCAGGCTGCTATTCTCCCATGGAGACGATCGTAGAGATGCTGGATGTAGTCCTGTGGAACGGCTTGCCATGCCATTTCCACCTGGCGCCTCAGTTGGACCAGCGTTCGTGCTGGACGTGCAGACCGCGTGAGACGACGCTTCGTCCAGTCCCAAACATGCTCAATGGGGGACAGATCCGGAGATCTTGCTGGCCAGGGTAGTTGACTTACACCTTCTAGAGCACGTTGGGTGGCACGGGATACATGCGGACGTGCATTGTCCTGTTGGAACAGCAATTCCCTTGCCGGTCTAGGAATGGTAGAACGATGGGTTCGATGACGGTTTGGATGTACCGTGCACTATTCAGTGTCCCCTCGACGATCACCAGTGGTGTACGGCCAGTGTAGGAGATCGCTCCCCACACCATGATGCCGGCTGTTGGCCCTGTGTGCCTCAGTCGTATGCAGTCCTGATTGTGGCGCTCACCTGCACGGCGCCAAACACGCATACGACCATCATTGGCACCAAGTCAGAAGCGACTCTCATCGCTGAAGACGACACGTCTCCATTCGTCCCTCCATTCACGCCTGTCGCGACACCACTGGAGGCGGGCTGCACGATGTTGGGGCGTGAGCGGAAGACGGCCTAACGGTGTGCGGGACCGTAGCCCAGCTTCATGGAGACGGTTGCGAATGGTCCTCGCCGATACCCCAGGAGCAACAGTGTCCCTAATTTGCTGGGAAGTGGCGATGCGGTCCCCTACGGCACTGTGTAGGATCCTACGGTCTTGGCGTGCATCCGTGCGTCGCTGCGGTCCGGTCCCAGGTCGACGGTCACGTGCACCTTCCGCCGACCACTGGCGACAACATCGATGTACTGTGGAGACCTCACGCCCCACGTGTTGAGCAATTCGGCGGTACGTCCACCCGGCCTCCCGCATGCCCACTATACGCCCTCGCTCAAAGTCCGTCAACTGCACATACGGTTCACGTCCACGCTGTCGCGGCATGCTACCAGTGTTAAAGACTGCGATGGAGCTCCGTATGCCACGGCAAACTGGCTGACAATGACGGCGGCGGTGCACAAATGCTGCGCAGCTAGCGCCATTCGACGGCCAACACCGCGGTTCATGGTGTGTCCGCTGTGCCGTGCGTGTGATCATTGCTTGTACAGCCCTCTCGCAGTGTCCGGAGCAAGTATGGTGGGTCTGACACACCGGTGTCAATGTGTTCTTTTTTCCATTTCCAGGAGTGTAGATACTTCCTGTTAGTTAGTATGGGCAGAGGTCATTGTTGGCAACCGGAATAAAATATTAATTGGATCCTTTTAGCGACCTCCCAGTTCAGATGATACAGTTGCTGAAAGGTTCAAAGAAAACTTGGGTTTGATTTCAAACACATCCCCGACTCATGCGATAATAGATGGTGGTGACTTTAATTTACCCTCAATATGTTGGCGAAAATACAGATAAAAATTCACTTGACGCCTTCCTGAGGGACAATATCCACTCATTCCAAATTAATACGATGGTCACTCCAAAAGAAATGCACACAATTTTTTTTTAAATCCATCTTTTATTCTACATATTTGAAAGTTTTGCAGTGTGTAGATATATCCTTTAGGAACAATATTTTCATTTCTCCACATAATTTCCATCCCTCTCAACTGCCTTACGCCATCTTGGAACCAGCGCCTGTATACCCGCATGGTAAAATTTTGAACCAACCTGTTGGAGTCACTGTTTGGCAGCGTGCACAAGGGAGTCATCATCTTCAAACCTTGTTCCACGAAGAGAGTCTTTCAGTTTCCCAAAGAGCTGATAGTCACACGGAGCCACGTCAGAACTGCAAGGCGGGTGTTTCAGTGTTGTCCGTCCGAGTTTTGTGATCACTTCCATTGTTTTTTGACTGACATGTGGCCGTGCACTGTCGTCCAACCGCAAAACATCCTGCTTTTGCCGATGTGGTTGAACACGACTCAGTCGAGCTTGACGTTTCTTCAGTGTCGTCAGATATGCATCATTATTTATGGTGGTTCCACTTGGCATAATGTCCACAAGCAAGAGTCCTTCGGAATCGAAAAACACCGTAGCCACAGAAGGTGTGGTTTTGAATTTTTTTCTTGGGTGAACTTGCATGATGCCACTCGATTGATTGCCTCTTCGTCTCTGGTGAAAAATGACGAAGCCAACTTCGTCACCTGTCACAATTCTTCCAAGAATTTCATCTCCACCATTCTCGTACTGTTCCAAAAGTTCGCTGCATACCGTTTTTCTTATTTCTTTGTGAGCCACTGTCAACATCGTGGGAACCCACCTAGCACAAACCTTTTTTAACGCCAACACGTTCGGCATTCTGCAAACATTTTCTTCCTCTATTCCAACGTAACGTGACAATTCATGCACTGTGATGCTTCTGTCACCTGTCACCAATTCGTTAACTCTGCACATTGTCTGGAGTGTGTGCAGTACGAGGCCTGCGAGGGCAATCCTCAATATTGCAGTGCCCGCTTTCACCATGTAACCTGCTTGCCCACTGACTAACTGTACTGCGACCGTCAGCAGCGTCCCCATACATCTTTCTCAACCTCTTGTGGATGTTTCCCACTGTCTCGTTTTCACAGGATAGGAATTCAATGACAGCACGTTGCTTCTGACGAACGTCAAGTGTAGTAGCCATCTTGAAGACATGTTGTGACGGCGCCACTCACGGTAACAGGTTGAACTAAGTTTGAAAACAAGCGGGAAGGATGTATCTACACACTGTAAAACTTTCACACATGCAGGCTGAAAACTGTATTTTTACAAAAATAAAAAAATGGTTCAAATGGCTCTGCGCACTATGGGACTCAACTGCTGAGGTCATTAGTCCCCTAGAACTGAGAACCAGTTAAACCTAACTAACCTAAGGACATCACAAACATCCATGCCCGAGGCAGGATTCGAACCTGCGACCGTAGCGGTCTTGCGGGTCCAGACTGCAGCGCCTTTAACCGCACGGCCTTTACAAAAATAGTCCAGACTGCAGCGCCTTTAACCGCACGGCCTTTACAAAAATAGTGTGCATTTCTTTTGGAGTGACCCTCGTAATATAAGTGTAGACAAGACGTGGCTTAAATTCAAAGAAATAGTATCGGCAGCAATTGAGAAATTTTTGCCAAGTAAATTAACAAACAACAGAACTGATCCTCCTTGGTACACAAAACTGGTTAGAACACTGTTGCAGAAACAACGAAGCAAACAAGCCAAATTTAAAAAGATGCAAAATCCCCAAGACCGGCGGTCCTTTACGGAAGCTCGAAATTTATCCCGGAGTTCAATGCGAGTAGCCTATAACAGTATCCACAACGAAACTTTGTCTCGAAACCTGGCAGATAATCCAAATAGATTCTGGTCGTATGTGAAGAATGTTAGCGGCAAGAAACTATCAATGCCTTCTCTGCGCGATAGCAATGGAGATACTATCGAAGACAGTGCTACCAAAACAGAGTTACTAAACACAACCTTCCGAAATGACTTCACAAAAGAAGACGAAATAAATATTCCAGAATTCAAATCGAGAACAGCTTCCAACATGAGTAACGTGGAATATCCTCGGAGTAGTGAAGCAACTCAAATCACTTAACAAAAGCAAGTCTTCTGGTCCAGACTGTACACCAATTAGGTTCCTTTCGGAGTATGCTGATGCATTAGCCCCATACTTAACAATCATATACAACCGCTCGCTCGACGAAAGATCCACACGCAAAAACTGGAGAGTTGCTGAGGTCACACCAATATTCAAGAAAGATAGTATGAGTAATTCACTAAATTACAGGCCCACATCGTTAACGTCGATATGCAGCAGGATTTTAGAACGTATACTGTCTTCGAACATTATGAATTGCCTCGAAGGAAACGGTCTATTGACACACAGTCAACATGGGTTTAAAAAACATCGTTCCTGTGAAACACAACTAACTCTTTATTCACATGAAGTGCTGAGTGCTATTGACAAGGGGTTTCAGATCGAGTCCGTATTCCTGGATTTCCGGAAGGCTTTTGACGCTGTAGCACACAAACGACTCGTAGTGAAATTGCGTGCTTGTGGAATATCGTCTCAGTTATGCGACTGGATTTGAGATTTCCTGTCAGAGAGGTCACAGTTCGTAGTAATTGACGGAAAGTCATCGAGTAAAACAGAAGTGATTTTAGGCGTTCTCCAAGGTAGTGTTATGGGCCCTTTGCTGTTCCTTATCTATATAAACGATTTGGGAGACACTCTGAGCAGCCGTCTTCGTTTGTTTGCAGATGACGCTGTCATTTATCGACTAATAAAGCCATCAGAAGATCAAAACAAACTGCTAAACGATTTAGAAGAAATATCTGAGTGGTGCGAAAAGCGGAAGTTGACCCTTAATAACGAAAAGTGCTGGATTTGCGATTTACTGACAGAGGTCACAGTTCGTAGTAATTGACGGAAAGTCATCGAGTAAAACAGAAGTGATTTTAGGCGTTCCCCAAGGTAGTGTTATAGGCCCATTGCTGTTCCTCATCTATATAAACGATTTGGGAGACACTCTGAGCAGCCATCTTCGGTTGTTTGGAGATGACGCTGTCATTTATCGACTAATAAAGTCATCAGAAGATCAAAACAAACTGCAAAACGATTTAGAAGAAATACCTGAATGGTGCGAAAAGTGGAAGTTGACCCTAAATAACGAAAAGTGTGAGGTCATCCACATGAGTGGTAAAAGGAACTCATTAAACTTCGGTTACACGACAAATCAGTCTAATCTAATAGCCGTAAATTCAACTAAATTACTAGGTATTACAATTACGAACAACTTAAATTAGAAAAAAAACATAGAAAATGTTGTGAGGAACGCTAACCAAAGGCTGCGTTTTATTGGCAGGACACTTAGAAAATGTAAAAGATCTACTAAGAAGACAGCCATACACTACGCTTATCCGTCCTGTTTTAGAATACTGCTGCGCGGTGTGGGATCCTTACCAGATAGGACTGACGGAGTACGTCGAAAAAGTTCAAAGAAAGGCAGCACGTTTTGTATTAATGCGAAATAGGGGAGAGATTGTCACTGAAATGGTACAGGATTTGGGGTGCACATCACTAAAGCAAAAGCGTTTTCCTCTGCGCCAGAATCTTCTAACGAAATTTTAATCACTAACTTCCTCCTTCGAATGCGAAAATATTTTGTTGACGCCGGTCTACATAGGGAGGAACGCTCACCACGATAACATAAGGGCTATCAGAGCTCGTACGGAAAGATATAGATGTTCATTCTTTCCGCGCGCTATACGAGATTGGAATAATAGAGAATTGTGATTCACAGAGTATCCATGCAGATGTAGATATTTCGTTACCATTACGCCCAGTCTAACTCCGCCATTGCTGGCCGCAAGCCCGGGGCGCCATCTCACAAGTGAAGAGGAAGGAGATGCGGGAGGAGTATCAACTTCGTAAAAAAAGCCAGGGTCCTTCTGGATCCCTGTCATAGAGCCCCTTACCAGGGTAACGGCGAATACCTCAACAGCATCTGCGGCAGAGGAGATGGTCTTCGGAACGACGTCGATGGCGGAAGAGGCAAACCTGTAACATCTGTACTCCAGAGGAGTGGCTACAGAAGGTTTCTGACTCAATGTTAGGGGCGGTCTCATTTAAACAGTGCAAGGCAACGGGAAACCACCACTGTTATTTTCCCAAGATAACCTCATCGCTTTACTGAATCTTCAGTTAGATTCCGGAATAAGTCCCTCAGTCGGATCTCTGGGGGGACAGGGTTGAGAGGAGGTTCGGAATACAAAGATCGATCTAAACCATCCTTTGGGAGCGTTAAAAGGATACATAAATGTCGTGGGACTAGGGCCTCCCGTCGGATAGACCTTTCGCCGGGTGCAAGTCTTCGACGAATTGCGCGTCGATGGGGATGAAATGATGATTATTAGGACAACATAACACCCAGTCGCTGAGCGGAGAAAATCTCCGACCCAGCCGGGAATCGAACCCGGGCCCTTAGGATTGACATTCTGTCGCACAGAACACTTTTTTTTTTTTTACCGACCCAGCCGGGAATTGAACCCGGGCCCTTAGGATTGACAGTTCGTCGCGCTGACCACTCTTTTTTTTGTTTTTGTCTTTTTCGTTTTCTTTCTTTTTTTTTATTCTTTTTTCTCAAAGCCCCTTAGGAAAATGGAACTAAAAAGAAACCTAAGTGCCACCGCCACTTTTCATCCTATAACAAAAAATCTGATCCACTCCAGGCGTTGGCTCTTGAGTAAACCTACCCCAGAGAGCTGCCTATATACCAGGGGAAATATGGGAAATCAAGGTTAGGGCTATCCTTTGCCACTTTTTTTTTTTTACATGATTACATTTAGGGAACGAGTGCAAATGAGAATTCTAGTAACTAAGTGTTACAAGTAAGTGTTACAACAACAAAGGTGGCATAAAAGAGTAATCAAAAAATAAAAATATAAATCACTGATGTAATTCCAACTAAAATGTTCTTCAATAATGTAACTGGTTCCACTTGCAGCCTCGCCATCGTTATCTGATATCTCCAATAGTGCCTTTCAAGGGCATCTGCAACGGAGGCATTCTGCTTCGCTAGTGCCTCAAGGAAAACAGCATCCTTGCAGCAGCTTGTCTCTTCCTTCGCTCATGGCTGACAAGGCAGAACGTTCAGCCGTTAGTGCGATGCGGCACAGAACATTAACCGCAGCTTGGCACTCCCCAGCGGAGTGGGGGGTAACGAAAACGCTGCGTAAGTAATTTGCGAAGAGCGTACGGTATTTCGGTGTGCGTTCGAGGGCATTGTGAGCGTTTTGTAGGAACCACCAGTAATCAAGCTGCTCTTTGTCTCCGTCGCTAAAGATGTAGGCGACGGTAGGTCCTTTGAACCATGTAAGCGCATGATATTTTGCAGCCGGAAAGTAAGTTTCATCGGGACAGAGTAGGGTCTGAGGGTCAATCATATCTGGTGTGACCCGGAGGTAACAAGCCAACATCTTCTGTGTTAGTCGCCAAACTCCGGACGATCATGCTCAAGTAAAACGATGTTCATCGGTATCCAAAAGGTGACAATCTGGGCAATAAGGGGAGTCTGCCAGTCCAATAGTGTGAAGTCGCTGTCGTGTGGCATATTTTTTGTTGGCGATCTGATACCACTTCGAACGCACCGTGGATGACAGAAAGTTGTGGTGTATCGTTATCCACACTCTTGGCCAGTGAACCGTAGGGTACTTGTTTTCCACCACGTTATGGGGAACAGCCCGCAGAAGGTTGGTATAAAAATCTTTCGCCTTTGGTGGACGTGTTGCGGAGAGGTTCGAGCTGACATAGCTGTAATCAAGAATGAAGGTCGACACATAGGAGAGCTGTGGTGCGTCGTGCGCAGCCGACACCGGCGGGACGTTAGAGACTGGCATCAGAACCTGTAGTAAACGACCCGTGAGAGAGGTATATTGACTTTTCCATCGTTTCCTCATGTTGCTCGTGTAAAGGGCGGCTGCTCTCGCCCTGACGTTGACCAATCCCAGCCCTCCTTTGTGCACTGGGAGGGTAATAGTGTCGTATCGTACTTTAAAGATATGACCTGCGGAAAACGTAGTAACTGAAGGCCGCCTGAAGCCGGCGGCCTATCTGCAGCGGTAGTGGAAGGACCTGTGCCACGTGGTTGAGTTTTGATGCCACGTAGGGGTTCAGGTATTCAACACGTTGTAGCTGATTCAAGTCCCGGAGGAGGTTCTGTCGCACCATTGCGCGTATGATCTGTAATAACCGTCGGTAGTTTGCTGCAGCTGTTTTACGTACATCTTTCTTGAACGTGATTCCCAAATATCGCAGATCAGAAACTAGTGGGAGGGGGGCGAGTGCTTCCGGTCCGAGACCACGCCCAGTATCCAACGCCGCCGACTTGTTGATGTTCAGAAGACTGCCTGCGGCCTGTCCGTATCGCTCAATCCAGGTTAGTACGCTTAGAACTTCGTCATTGGAACGAATCAGCAGTAGCAGGTCGTCAGCGTATGTCCTATAGCGAAAGGTGACGTCCCGCAGCGTGATGCCAGATAGGCGGTGGTTAAGGCCCCCTAGGAGTGGTTCCAGTGCGATTGCATAAAGGTAGGTAGAAAGGGGACAACCCTGTCGTAGAGACCTCAGAATGGGTACTGGTCCTACCGTCCTTCCATTGACCTGGATGTGGAGCTGGCTGCGGTCCAAAGACGCCGTAGGGTGTGGATGAGGCCCGGGGGGAATCCCATACAGTCCATCACTCGTAGGAGGAAGTTGTGGTTTCCTCTATCAAAGGCGCGGTTGACATCGACGGAGACGATCGCCGCTCTCAGACGGCACATAGAAGCGATCGCTATTAAGTCCCTGCAGTCACTGGTGGCCATGTGTATGTTGGATTCTCCCCCCTGCGACGTCTGTTCTGGAGCGAGGATCATCGGCAAAGTCGTCTTAATATGGCTCGCCATAATCCTGGTGAAAATCTTGTAATCGGCGTTCAGCATTGTAAGCGGCCGATAGTCGTTAATCGACAGCCCTCCACCTGGCTTGTGTACCGGTATGAGAAGACCTTCTACAAACGCTGGCGGCACAACACAGTCTGGAGACATAAGTTCGCGGAACATTATAACCCAGCGAGGCATCATTATGTCACGGAAAGTCCGGTAGAATTCGATGGGGAATCCATCAGGTCCAGGAGACTTACTGGCCGCACCTTTGGCCACGGCGTCTTCGACTTCTTCGAGTGAGATTTCCTCTGTTAGTGCATTCACGGTAGCCGCGTCGATAGTACGTGTTACCTGCTGTAACACTTCAGTGGTGGCCTCGTCATCGACGGTTCTTTCATTGTAAAGATGACGAAAATGATCCTCCACCGCCTTACTCATGGTTGCTTGGGTCGTGCATAAGTGACCGTCGTGTGTCCTGAGTTGTGTGATTAAATGTTGGCGTTGTCTGCGCTTATCCGCCACAACGTGGTGCATAGTGGGTTCCTCTGCAACCGTTCGGTCGTGCCGTCGCGCGCGGACTACTGCACCCTCTAGTCGGCGCTTCGTCAATGATAGTATGTGAGCCTTGATTCTGCTTTCGTCATGTTGTCTCTCCGGGGAAGGGGGTAAGGCGTCGAGGTCCCTGAGTGCCGCGTAGTAAAAATCGAGGGTCTGTCGATGCCACGCCGTCACGTCCTTGCCATATTGCATAAGTGTCCTATGGATTGCTGGTTTGGCACAGAGGAGCCACCACTCCAGGGTCGAGGTGTATCGTGGGTGGCGGCGTTCACAGTCAGTCCACGTTGCTGCAACTTGTCGACGGCAATCCTGGTCCTGGAGATGAGTTATGTTGAGCTTCCAAAAGCCATTGCTGCGCTAGACTTGTTGGGGGCGTAGGTGTATAGTGCAGATACAGGCGCTATGATCGGAAGAGGCTTGAGGCCCTAGTTCGGCGTCCACCACACCTTGTGTGAGATCTTGTGACACATATATGCGGTCAAGTCGGCTGGCCGAATGACTGGTAAGATGAGTGTGGCCAGAGCGGTTGCCGTGGACTTTTTCCCACGTGTCGCACAAGTGAAGTTCTTGGATCATCGCACCCAGTTCCGGACAAGGCATGTAATGTGGGATTTGGTCCTTGGGGTGAAATACGCAATTAAAATCGCCGGCGAACACGCTGTGGTCGTAACGTCCAAGGAAAAGGGGAGCGACATCTGAAGAGTAGAATCTGGCGCGGTCGTGACGTCTTGTGGTACCCGACGGCTCGTAAACATTAATGAATCGGGTGTTGACTGCCGCAAATGCTATTCCTCGCGATGAGGGAAGAAACGTGACATCGGTAACTTCAATACCTTCACGCACTAATATTGCCACTCCGGTGTCTGCAGGGCTACCGGGCGTCACATGTGTGGCGTAATCGTAAAAGTGCGGGAGTGCAGTCGTTTTCACTTCTTGTAGGAAAGCAAAGTCAACCCCCATAGCTCGTATGGTTTCTTTCAAAAGTTGGATCTTGACAGGAGAACTGATCATGTTGATATTCATTGTCGCCAGGCGGTAAGCCTGGCAACGCGTTGTTTGGGCGAGGTTATCCATGTTGAAGTTGGAGAGAAGCGAACATCGGAAGTGATGTCACCCCCCGCCGAACGCGGTCCTCCTTGTGCTGCTTATGCTGCATGATCCGGCGGCGCCTCAGCTGGCCGCGGATCGGGATCTTGTGTCTCGACGTCCTCGGCCCACGAAGAGGCGCGGATGTCTGTTCATGTTCCATAGCCTCGGAATGTTTGATAGTAAGGGACCGGGCGACTTCGCTGCCTGCACTGGTACCTTCCCGCTGCTCACTGTTTCTGTCAATGGGCTGATGGTCGAAAGCTGCATGTTTTTCTATCTGTTCTGCAAGGTTGGAGTCAGTGGAAACAGCCTCAGCTTCGCGGCTGGCTTCTTGAGTGGTCAGTTGTTCTTCCTCGGCCGAATGCGAACCGCCGTGTTCCGACACGGTCCGACGACGGCGCTTTCGGCGTTTCGGTGATCGCTGTTTCCGTACATGGCCTTCATTGTCAGAAGACGGCACTGACTCACGCTCCGCCGGAACAAACGCTTCTGTCGGTACAATAAGGGAATCAATTGCCATCTTGCTGGCGTCAATGTCTGTCGCGTTCGGTAGCTCCAGAGTCGTAGTACTATTTTCCACCACTGGCCAGGTCGGCGGATCATCCAGGTTTTTGTCCGTGGAAAGTGATTCTTGTACCGCTGAAGCGGTCGGCCGTGTCTGTTGTGTGGAGAACGTCGTGAGCACCGCCGCGTAAGTCACGGGTAGAATAGTCTTCGCCGCTGGTGGTGCAACGTCCTTCGGTGGGAGTTGTGTGATCCGGCGCTGGAGGCACTCGGAACGAAGGTGACCTTCCTTGCCGCATCCGGAACACGTCTTCGGCTGGCCGTCTTAAATAACTATGGCCCGGCATCCTCCTATCTGTAGATAGGATGTCGTTGGAGATCTATGTGCACTTGGCGTACTCCATTGAGTACTGGATACGTTTTAAACTGGGCCCATTTTTCAGCCACGTGTTCGTGTACCGTGCCGTAGGGGCGGAACGCCGCTACAACTTCTGCCACCGGGAGTTCAAATGGAAGTTCGAATATGCGTATAGTCCGCAGTCCCATTGCGGCATGGCCGACCTCGACGTTGCCAACATTGCCATCTGCGTGGCAGAAGCGGAGTTCTTGTTTCATCTCACGAAGCACCTTGTCGCATGTAGTTTCGTTTATGAGCTCTACATAGACCGTGCTACTGACGATCGAAAAGTGAATGCCGACAATGTCGGCAGCCGGGATCTTGGCTTCCTCTTTTAAAAAGCGTTCGACTTCGAGCGCCTTTGGTCGGGTAAAGTCGTTCCGAAATGTGAATTTCAAGGTTGATCTTCTGTATTGGTTTGCCATGGTCTTGTAGCGCTACGGCGTCACGTTAGTGTCGGCCGAAGAAAGTAAACAAGGCGCGCGGGCTCTCTCTGACAGCGGAGAGCACACACCGCACGTCTGCTTCGCTCGGCTGCGAGAGCCGCACTGATGTAAAAATCATTGACCACTCAGCTACCGGGGGCGGCCGTTAAAAGGATAGCAACCTGGAATGTGCGAGGTCTCTTGCAGACAGGAAAGCTTGCTGTCGTGGAGAGAGAAATAGATCTTCATGAGCTAGCCATACTTGGACTCAGCGAGACACACTGGAGATGATGTGGCCACTTCATGACTCAAGCAAAGAATACAGTATATTTTTCCGGATGTGACGATATGAGTAGAAATGGCGTTGCTATAGTGATTCCTAAGAACCTCTGTAATGCTGTCATGGGCTATGAGCCCGTTTGCGACAGAATAATCTCCATTAAAATGAAAGCTACTACGTGCAATATCAACATTATTCAGGTTTATGCTCCCACAGCAGTTTCATCACACATAGAAATAGATGAATTCTATGAGCTGCCAGAAAACACTGTCAGAAAGATACCCAAAAAGGAAATCTTAGTCATCCAAGGTGACTTTAATGCAAAGATGGGTTAGGCTGTAGACGATGGACACACTTATCCGTCTGTAATACCCTCTTTCAACATCATCCACGGCGTCGATACACATGGCTTTCTCCAGGGGATAGGGTTAGAAGTCAGATTGATTTCATTCTGGTGAGGCAACGCGGAGTACTTCGGTCCTACGTTGTAAGACCTATCCTGGAGCAGACCGTGGCAGTGACCATATCATGCTGTATATGAAAATGAAGATACACTATTGGCCATTAAAACTGCTACACCAAGAAGAAATCCAAATGATAAACGTGTATTCATTGGACAAATATATTATACTAAAACTGACATTTTCACGCAATAAGGTGCATAGATCCTGAGAAATCAATACCAAGAACAACCACCTCTAGCCATTATAAAGGCCTTGATACGCCTGGGCATTGAGTCAAAGCTTCGATGGCGTATACAGGTACAACTGCCCTTGCAGCTTCAACACGATACCACAGTTCATCAAGAGTAGTGACTGGCGTATTGTGACGAGCCAGTTGCACCGCTACCATTGACCAGACGTTTTCAGTTGCTGAGAGATCTGGAGAATGTGCTGGCCAGAGCAGCAGTCGAACATTTTCTGTATCCAGAAAGTCCCGTACAGGACCTGCAGCATGCAGTCGTGCATTAACCTGCTGTAATGTAGGGTTTCGCAGGGATCGAATGAAGGGTAAAGCCACGGGTCGTAACACATCTGAAATGTAACGTCCACTGTTCAAAGTGCCGTTAATGAGGACAAGAGGTGACAGAGACGTGTAACAAATAGCACTCCATAACGTCACACCAGTTGATACGCCAGTATGGCGATGACGAATACACGCTTCCAATGTGCGTTCACCGTGATGTCGCCAAACACGGATGCGAACATCATGATGCTGTAAACATAACCTGGATTCACCCGAAAAAAAATGACATTTTGCAATTCCTGCACCCAGGTTCGTCGTTGAGTACACCATTGCAGGCGCTCCTGTCTGTGATGCAGAGTCAAGGGTAATCGCAGCCATGGTCTCCGAGCAGATAGTCCATGCTGCTGCAAACGTCGTCGAACTGTTCGTGTAGATGGTTGTTGTCTTGCAAACGGCCCCATCTGTTGACTCAGGGATCGAGACGTGGCTGAACGATCCGTTACAGCCATGCGGATAAGATGCCTGTCATCTCGACTGCTAGTGATACGAGACCGTTGAGATCCAGCACGGCGTTCCGTATTACCCTCCTGAACCCACCGATTCCATATTGTGCTAACAGTCATTAGATATCGACCAACGCGAGCAGCAACGTCGCGATACGATAAACCGCAATCGCGATAGGCTACAATCCGACCTTTATCACAGTCGGAATCGTGATGGTACGCATTTCTCCTCCTTACACGAGGCATCTAACAACGTTTCACCTGGCAAGGCCAGTCAACTGCTGTTTGTGTATGAGAAATCGGTTGGAAACTTTCCTCATGTCAGCACGTTGTAGGTCCCGCCACCGGCGCCAACCTTGTGTGAATGCTCTCAAAAGCTAATCATTTTCATATCACAGCATCTTCTTCCTGTCGGTTAAATTTCGCGTCTGTAGCATGTCATCTTCGTGGTGTAGCAATTTTAATGGCCATTAGTGTAAAACTGAAAGTGACCAAAATGAAAAGAGTACGGCAGATTCGTCTGGCAGATAGAACTAGTCTCAAAGAATTTGGAGAAGCAGTAAGACCAAAACTCAAAAAATTAACAGAGGAAGGAGTAGCTCCCAAAATATGGGACAAACTGAATGAAATGATCAGTTCATCTCTCTCTGAACAGTTTACTGAGACCCCTCAAGCGAAGAACCCCTGGATTTTGAATAGTACTTTACTACTCATCGAAAGAACGTAGCACACTAAAGAAACGTGGCACACAAACCGCTCAAGATCTAGAAGCATACAAATAACTTTGCCGTAAAATACAGCGCAGCTGCCGAATTGACAAGACACAGTATCTCACCAGTATTTGTGATGACACAGAACAACATCAGAAACTAAATGAAACGCGTGACCTATTCAAGAAGATGAATAGCACCACCCGAGAGTTCAATCCGCGTACACGGAACCGGATCACTGCTACCGTGCACTCTGTAACAGCAGATACGAAATGGTTCAAATGGCTCTGAGCACTATGGGACTTAACATCTGAGGTCATCAACCCCCTAGAACTTAGAACTACTTAAACATAACTAACCTAAGGACATCACACACATTCATGCCCGAGGCAGGATTCGAACCTGCGGCCGTAGCGGTCGCGCGGTAACAGACTGTAGCGCCTAGAACCGCTCGGTGATCTCGGCCGGCCAAAAGCAGATACGCTTTTGCGTGTGTGGGACGAGTTTGGGTAACGCGTCGATGTTTGCCGTGCAGCCAACGGTGGCCACATTGAATGTTTATAGCATTTATCATATTTCTAATTATTAAATAATTATTAAAGACTAATTATTTACAAATTATTAAAATTATTAAATTGATATTGTACATTATGAAAAAAACTTTGAAACTTCTTATTATCATTGGTATAAAGCTTGTTCATTTTGGATATGTACTTGAATAAATACGAAGTTTTGAAAATGGGTCCATCATTTCGAATAACCCTGTATATAAATTATATATACAACCATATATATATAGTGGGTGGTCCATTGATGGTGACCGGGCCAAATATCTCACGAAATAAGCATCAAACGAAAAAACTACAAAGAACGTAACTCGTCTAGCTTGAAGGGGGAAACCAGATGGCGCTATGGTTGGCCCACTAGATGGCGCTGCCGTAGGTCAAACGGATATGAACAGCTTTCTTTTTTTCAATGGGAACCCCCATTTTTTATTACATACTCCTGTAGTGCGTAGACAAATATGAATGTTTTAGTTGGATCACTTTTTTCACTTTGTGATAGATGGCGCTGTAATAGTCACAAACATAAAAGTACGTGATATCACGTAACATTCCGCCAGTGCGGACGGTATTTGCTTCGTGATACATTACCCTTGTTAAAGTGGACCGATTACCAATTGCGGAAAAGGTCGATATCGTGTTGATGCATGGCTATTTTGATCAAAATGCCCAACTGGCGTGTGCCATGTGTGCTGCTCGGTATCCTGGACGACATCATCCAAGTGTCCGGACCGTTCGCCGGATAGTTACGTTATTTAAGGAAGCAGGAAGTGTTCAGCCACATGTGAAACGTCAACCAAGACCTGCGACAAATGATGATGCCCAAGTAGGTGTTTTAGCTGCTGTCGCGGCTAATCCGCACATCAGTAGCACACAAATTGAGCGGGACTCGGGAATCGCAAAAACGTCGGTGTTGAGAATGCTACATCAACATCGATTGCACCCGTACCATATTTTTGTCCACCAGGAATGCATGGTGACGACTTTGAATGTCGTGTACAGTTCTGCCACTGGGCACATGAGAAATTACGGGACGATGACAGATTTTTTGCACGCGTTCTATTTAGCGACGAAGGGTCATTCACCAACAGCGGTAACGTAAACCGGCATAATATGCACTATTGGGCAACGGAAAATCCACGATGGCTGCGACAAGTGGAATATCAGCGACCTTGGTGGGTTAATGTATGGTGCAGCATTATGGGAGGAAGGATAATTGGCCCCCATTTTATCGATGGCAATCTAAATGGTGCAATGTATGCTGATTTCCTACGTAATGTTCTACCGATGTTACTACGAGATGTTTCACTGCGTGACAGAATGGCGATGTACTTCCAACATGATGGATGTCCGGCACACAGCTCACGTGCGGTTGAAGCGGTATTGAATAGCAGATTTCATTACAGGTGGATTGGTCGTCGAAACACCATACCATGGCCCGCACGTTCACCGGGTCTGACGTCCCCAGATTTCTTTCTGTGGGGAAAGTTGAAGTATATTTCCTATCGTGATCCACCGGCAACGCCTGACAACATGCATCAGCGCATTGTCAATGCATCTGCGAGCATTACGGAAGGCGAACTACTCGCTGTTGAGAGGAATGTCGTTAAACGTATTACCAAATGCATGAGGTTCACGGACATCATTTTGAGCATTTATTGCATTAATGTGGTATTTACAGTTAATCACGCTGTAACAGCATGCTTTCTCAAAAATGATAAGTTCACAAAGGTACATGTATCACATTGGAACAACCGAAATAAAATGTTCAAACGTACCTACGTTCTGTACTTTAATTTAAAATACCTACCTTTTACCAACTGTTCGTCTAAAATTGTAAGCCATATGTTTGTGACTATTACAGCGCCATCTGTCACAAAGCGAAGAAAGTAGTCCAACTACAACATTCTTTTTCTTTACGTACTACACGAATACGTAATAAAAAATGAGGGTTCCTATTTAAAGAAACGCAGTTGATATCCGTTTGACCTACAGCAGCGCCATCTAGCGGGCCAACCATACTAGTGCTCGTCTCCTCTACTACAAATAACTGCAAGCATCTAAATACGATTGCATTCCGTGTTACATCCACTTTCAGTCCCTTCTAATAGTCTCATTGGCCATAGAGCACGTGATTAATAGTTCGACTGAGTAAATAAAGTAGAGGAGAGGTGGGTCGAAAGGACCTGTCGTCTTCGGCTTCAGCTGGTTGTGGCATATCGTCTTTAACGTGAGGCGCTAGAGTCGCGCGGAGTGGCCACGTGGTTTGAGGTGCCATGTCACGGATTGCGCTACCTCTCCCGCCGGAGATTCGGGTCTTCCGTTGGGCTTGGGTGTGTGTGTTGTTCATAGCATAAGCTATTTTAAATAGTGTGTGAGTCTAGGGACCAATGACCTCAGCAGTTAGGTCCCTTAGGAATTCACTAACTTTTTGAGAAGCTACAGTCGGTGTTACGTGATGTAAACGGGAGAGGGAGGGGTAGGGAGAGGGGAGAGGGACTAATTTGTCTGGCGTGCTTATTTACAGATGACGCATTTAATGGCGTGCAATTAACCTTTTAAAATATTTTATATAAGTTAATCAGATAGCAATCATGACTTTTTTTTGTAATTGCCTTGCTGTAGGAACATCACAGCCACCCAACGTAAAGGTGTAAGACATCGCCCCACACGCAGCACGGCGTAGAATCCCTCGCAGTTTGCACAGATTGCTTCACACAATGCTGCAGGGACGCGAGCATTTAGCATACTACGACAACCTCCCGAGCGCGTTGCCACGTTTACGCGCAAAGGCTCACGCCCGTGTGCGTATTTACGCTGCGCGCTCACGTGTATGCGTGCCGGGCGCGCGTGCGTAGCGCCAGCGGAGCCTCTAACAAAGTTGGGGGCGGCCGGCAGCTGTGTTTGCGGAGCGCTGTAATAATCCCCTCCCCTGTTTCCACGTACACCGGGCCGAGGTCTGGCCTTTGGCTCCCACCTCGCTCTTCTCCCCAGCCACGGCCGACGGTGGAGCTGGAGGCTCGGAATTAATGGCCGGTGCGATACGGCCGCCCTCCGCCCCGCAGTAAGCACGTGTGTGCGTGATGGCCGGCTTCATCACACCCCAGCGTTTTACGTAACTTGCTCTGCGACTTTGTCACAGATGTACCAAGGGCGCTGTGGAGAAGTGTAGTCTGTCAAGGATTGAAAAACGGCGCTCTCAGCTACTTATCTTCTAAAGTAGTTTCATTTTGATCTACCGGCACATTATAATTCCAATTTATTTATTTTATTTTGCGTATGGCAATACGGCGACAATATTTTATGTAAGTACAACAATATACAGGGTGTTACAAAAAGGTACGGCCAAACTTTCAGTAAACATTCCTCACACACAAATAAAGAAAAGATGTTATGTGGACATGTGTCCGGAAACGCTTAATTTCCATGTTAGAGCTCATTTTAGTTTCGTCAGTATGTATTCCAACATGAACAAATCGTAGATTTTCACAGTCAACATGTGTGGGCTGACGAGAATCCGCACGCAATAGTGCAATCACGTCATCAACACAGATTTTCTGTGAACGTTTGGGTAGGCATTGTTGGTGATGTCTTGATTGGGCCCCATGTTCTTCCACCTACGCTCAATGGAGCACGTTATAATGATTTCATATGCGATACTCTACCTGTGCTGCTAGAACATGTGCCTTTACAAGTACGACACAACATGTGGTTCATGTACGATGAAGCCGGCCGCGGTGGTCTCGCGGTTAAGGCGCTCAGTCCGTAACCGCGCGACTGCTACGGTCGCAGGTTCGAATTCTGCCTCGGGCATGGATGTGTGTGATGTTCTTAGGTTAGTTATGTTTAAGTAGTTATAAGTTCTAGGGGACTGATGACCACAGATGTTAAGTCCCATAGTGCTCAGAGCCATGCACGATAGAGCTCCTGCACATTTCAGTCGAAGTGTTCGTACGCTTGTCAACAACAGATTCGGTGACCGATGGATTGGTAGAGGAGGACCAATCCCATGGCCTCCACGCTCTCCTGACATCAACCCTCTTGACTTTCATTTATGGGGGCATTTGAAAGCTCTTGTCTACGCAACCCCGGCACCAAATGTAGAGACTCTTCGTGCTCGTATTGTGGACGGCTGTGATACAATACGCCATTCTCCAGGGCTGCATCAGCGCATCAGGGATTCCATGCAACTGAGGGTGGATGCATGTATCCTCGCTAACGGAGGACATTTTGAACATTTCCTGTAACAAAGTGTTTGAAGTCACGCTGGTACGTTCTGTTGCTGTGTGTTTCCATTCCATGATCAATGTGATTTGAAGAGAAGTAATAAAATGAGCTCTACCATGGAAAGTAAGCGTTTCCGGACACATGTCCACATAACATATTTTCTTTCTTTGTGTGTGTGAGGAATGTTTCCTGAAAGTTTGGCCGTAACTTTATGTAACACCCTGTATAAACGAAGTGTATAAAACAAAACAATGTGTAAATAGTACATGTGTAAAAAACAAGCAAGAGCACAAAAGGATAAAGTACAAACACTCAAGACAAAATAACTACACGTTAAAAGCTTGGCAAGCCTGACTAGAAACTCATTCATATATTTAAAGCTCAATATCTAGATTGCAAAGCCAATCCAAAGCAGAGGGTTTCACATACATACCTCAGAGACAGGTCTGGCGTATCTTCTTAAGGGGCATTCCTCAATAATATGGCGGACGTTCTGTTCTGGTGCTCCACAGTCACAGGCTGGTGAGTCGCATAGACCCCACTTCTACTTATATGCACTGCATCTTGCATGGCCCGTTCTGATAGGGTTTAATTTAGTCCAGGTACATCTCTTCAGGTCAAAGCCCGGTAATTCCAGAGTGGGATCTTGGATACCTTGTTTATTAATTCCAGAATCATTCCAAAAGTGCCGCCATTGCTCCTTGATGTCAGGTTGACGTTCTTGTGTATTAACCCACATAGGCTTCCGTGACTTCAAGCGGATCGATGGTATTTCGTTCAAAACATCATGGATTGGTAGATTCTGTGGGTAATGAGAGTCATGAATTTTTTACCACTCTCTTGCTGCTTATCAGGAGTTTCCATTGACGGTCTGTGACCAAATACAAGTCGTCCGATGAGACGACCGACCGAACGACCAACCAACGGTCGTCTCCACTCAAGTTATGTCGGCAACGGTCGGGCGAGTCATGGCTGTGCAGAGCTCACTGCAGCTCAATCCCGACTCCCTTGATATCCGTTCGGAACTCTGTGACACTGCGCCCCTGGCACACTGGCTCGGACCCAACTATGCAGAGTTAACACTTGCCCTTTGGTCACCCGACATCTCTGCACAAGGAAGGAACCGACCTACATCCACAAGATAACAAACTGAAGGGGCCCAGAAACGGTCAAAAGACCAAATAAACGTGGCCCGATGAGACGACCAACCGAACGACCAACCAACGGTCGTCACCGTTTAAGTCTCCTGCAGTGTATGTGCGTCGCCAGAGGTCGGTGAGTACTGGCTGACCGCGCCTCACTGGAGCTCCATCCCGACCCGACACACAACGACCCCGGAAATGCTAGCGGTCGCTCCAAAGATAGTACGACAGTGCTCTTATCGATAGGGCTGCTGCTGCTACTCGTGGGCAGGCAGGCCAGCAACTTAGTGACGCCAGCACTATGTGCTTCTTAATGAGGCTGTTCACATTGTTGAAGCAAATCTGCAGAAATATAAAATATTGTTGTTGAATTTATTCAACGTTTGGAATTCATTCTCAAACACAATTCTTTTTATTTGAAAAATAACTTTCATATATGGAAAGAGAGACTGGCTGTGGGCTCCAGTAACTCTGGAACCATGGCAGACATTTTCTTAAACTGTCCAGACAAAAGAATCCTCATAAACCCCCAACACCCAGTAGATGAAATGTTATACTAATAATGCTATGTAAACGATATACTGCATTTGCTCACTGGATGGGAAAGGGAAATTACCAAAACTGAACATAAATTTAATGACTTACATTATAAAATCAAATTCACTGTGTAATAGGAGAAAAATTGTGAACTGCGATTTCTCGATCAAAATATTAGGAATCAAGGCGGAGGGCATGCTTTCAAAGTCTTCATGAAACAGCTAAAAACATATATTTTGATAAACAATAATTCTTGTCATTCTAATAGACCAAAACTTCCTGCGATTTCCTGTCACAGAAAACACATAGAGAATTTGAAGTTCCAATGAATAAACAAGACAGAATGACTGAGATAAGCATAATTAAACAACCAGCCAGGGTTAGCCATTATCACGAAAGCACTGTGAGGAAATTAATTTGGAAGAAACAGTCCACAGAGGTAAAGGAGAACGCAGTGCAGAATACTGGGTGAGTTACAATTCCGTACTTCAGTAATAGATCTCAGAAAGTGGCTAACATTTGTCTTTTCATTTCTATGAAGTATTTAAAACCAACAATTAGCTGCAATTTAAGCTAAGGAACAATTTAGAACATGAAATTGATAACCACGAGAGAGATGATATCTACAAAATTCAATGTAGCCCCTACAATGTGAACTAAATCGGACAAACTGGTAGATCCTTTAAGTTAAGGTGGCAAGAATATAGGACCCTTTTCGGTCTAGCTGTCTCGACAACTCAGCCATAGTCATGTACATTCATAAGGATGGTCGCCTCATCTGGGAACTAAAGAGGAACTCGCAATTTTGCATACATAAGAAAAAAGCAAGAAACTGGATATTCCAGAACAACCGGAGACTACTGTACATAGTGAGGCAAATGGTAATTCGTTACATAAACAGTTTACAGGTGGTACAAACAACTTCATCAGCTACTTTCCACATCCTTTTTATATCCATAATCATGTGGTAACTTTAATTAGAGAGTACGATTAGAATATTTTGCTGCTGAGATTTGAATTTCCGGTATACGCGCCATGTTTATGCATCATGTTTATTTCTTCGTTATCTCTTTAATTTCATATTTATCATATTTACATTCACGAAGTGCTCAGTTGCGTTGTTTCTGTGTTTATCCTTGGGATGTGGCTTTCGGGGATATACGAGTATATGGGACCTGCACGGATGTAGCTGCTATTGTGACGCCGGCAGTACACAGGACAACATATGCGAAAGCGTTTTAGTCCGTTTCGTCTGTTGGTGGTGATGTGGAGGTACATCTTAAGAAGACATGGCTCCAAGAGAAGTAGTCACGTTATTTTATTTTTATTGTTCACAATAGACATTACTTGGAAGTTGTATAAATAAATTAATGCATATTAGCCTATTATCGGTGCAATTGAAGTTTGTTTTTTCCCATAACCTTACGCCCATCGTACAGAAAGAAGACACTGGATCACATTGCAATTCACAAAACGTTTGTGGAAGAAAGCAAAGGGTACGAATTCCAGTTTTGTCTGAAAAGATCTGGGTTATACAACGTTCGAGGAGGTTTTCATACTAGCTACACTGGGGTGGATGAAGAAAAGAAACTCAAGGAAACTACCTGAACACTTGTGATTTGTGCTGTGTGGTAAAACCTTTGCACTCAGTCACAATTGAAACAGTTTAAGAAAGAGATTGGTACAGGATGTCTGAATGTGAGATGCAGTACTACCAAAATCAAAAGTATTTAATAGAAACTTATGTCAGTTCTTGGACAGTGATTTTACACTTGTGAACAGGATGAAAAGAGATTTAATTTTTCTGCAGTATTTTATTTTTGTAGTTAACTAGCTTATTACTTGCAATGTCGTAATCAGGCAAACTGTGTCGTTCCCAAAGACGATACTGGTGAAAAGCTAGAGGATAGCCGGGAATGGTGTTGCAGAAAATTTGCAAAGATATTATTTTCTATGTGGGTGCAACCATAAAAACCGCAGTGATGATAAAGGGCGTGAAAATGGAGGAGGGATACTCAGGTGAGACACGTAAGATTATAGATTATTGTACTAAAATTATATTGATAACAGATAAATTAAATACTGTTATCAGAAATAATGGTACAGTTTTTTATAATCCTCAGTAGCCGGCCGCTGTGGCCGAGCGGTTCTAGGCCGTTCAGTCCTGCTACGGTCGCAGGTTCGAATTCTGCCTCGGGCATAGATGTGTGTGATGTCCTTAGGTTGTTAGGTTTAAGTAGTTCTAAGTCTAGTGGACTGATGACCTCAGATGTTAAGTCCCATAGTGCTTAGAGCCATTGGAACCATTTGAATCCTCAGTAATAGCATATAAAAGCGGAAGACATACATACGGCCAAAATTCTAGCATGTATGCAGTTTAACAGCTATTTCTTAGATGGGGATAGCAAGTCGTTGTCTGATGACTAACTTTTAGAACTAAGAAAATAAAAATTGTAGAAATTCTACAGTCTTCAATTTCATTCATAATGAAAAGAAGAAAAACGTAGGTATTACTAATTAGCTACATGTTACTGAACCCATTATCGAATCCTTACTCTTAGAGTAGCAGAACAAAATGTAAAGATTAGCACCTAAAGAAAGAAGCAGAGAAAAATTAAAATTTACGAATTCTCAATTATAACATTGCACGTAGTACTCAAAAATAAAGTAGCCTATGGATGCAAAGTTTTCTATCGAGTGAAGCTAGAGGTCAATATCAAATGTGTACTCTATCCAAAAACTGAGATGTCAGACGGGGAATGAATATCAGGGAAATGACAATTTACCGTCTCACAAACAAGGAGCACATTATAGATGGACTACGTAAGAATTACAGGAACAGGGGAAGGATCAGTCTGCGATTTTACCTAAGGAAGGTTCCCAGTGTTTGCCTCAACTACGTAAACGGAACAACAGCATTGGAAAGAAATAAAGGGAACAAGAATACCAGCAGTGCAACGTCCTACCTTTTAGAAATAAGATGAAGACAATGAAATGGATTAGAACAAAATATTTTTAAGAATGTTACTATGGCTGATATGAAATATATGATTTAGAGGCATAGCAAGACAAGCAGGTAGAAGACGGACTAAGAAAATTCTCTGCTAGATTCATTGAGATAAGGAACAATAGGCAACAACGCAACTTAACAAGTTAGTTAACCAGATATACTAACGTTCCATGTTAAAAACCAGAGGATACTAATATGTGGAAAGATTTCTACGAGGTTATTGTTCAGCATATGGAGCACCAATTTATCATTATTACGATGGTAATGATGATGATGGACTATTCCTCGAAAATGCCTGAAAAGTCGTAGTATAGTATCAATATAGTTTACACAAATTTTCCAACTTTTGCTACCTCTCAATTGTCATGATCTTAATTTATTTACTTATTTACTTTGTCCGGCAAGATTAGTCCCTTCAGGTATATCTGACACCTAACTACTGGAACTTAGTGAGATATCATTGCGATTTATAAAGTACATTATCAATAAAAATTAATAATAGTAGTAACAATAATGATGATAAAAACAGTTTATGTATGTTAATGAATATATGAAACAAAGGAAATGTCAGTATCATAATCATTGTGTTAAGAAATAGTCCATTAATTTCTCATAAATGCGTGTAATGTCATGTAACAGAAATGTGCGGCAGCTGTACTGAAGTAATCAATGTGGAGAAAAGGCTGACTGATCAGAGGAAGAGCGAGAAATAATGGGGTAAGATTAGCAGATGAGATGGAAGAAAGAGAACAGATTACAAACGGGTGAGCAAAGTATGAATGTTTTACAGTGTGACAAAGATACTGTTTCCCTGTTAGACAAATAAAAAGTATCTGAGATATACCGAGGAGGGAGTTACGCCGATGATAACAAGTAAAGCTTTCATCTCCTCTTGGAGCAGAGTGCCTTTGCCCATGAAAATAATTTTAACTATTTCTGTTTTATTTTCTTCAATAAATATAACTCGAGGCAGTTTGGTCCAAACACATCATATGACGCCACAGAATAAGTCATTTCAAAACCAGTCCCATATCTTCGTTAGTAAACCTCTTTGTAGTGTGAGGCTTTGAGACACACAAGGGGTAGTGGCTCTGAGCACTATGGGACTCAACATCTTAGGTCATAAGTCCCCTAGAACTTAGAACTACTTAAACCTAACTAACCTAAGGACATCACACACACCCATGCCCGAGGCAGGATTCGAACCTGCGACAGTAGCGGTCTTTCAGTTCCAGACTGCAGCGCCTTTAACCGCACGGCCACTTCGGCCGGCAACAAGGGGTAGTAAAATGAAAACAAGAGTCAAGGAAGAAAAGTAAATATACTGCTGACGATTTCAAAATTAACTGCCATCAGTGTTAATAATATTTCCCTTCTTATAGCAAGACGCTTAGTGCCTTTATGGAAAAATGTTTCGGGTTTCTTAAAGAATCATGACTGTACCCAGGCGTATACCTCTTCGTTCGAAGTAAATTGACGGCCACGACCGTCTTCCTTCAGCGCTCCAAAAGTGTTGTAATAGCACGGTAAATGTAAATGTCGTGTGACTAGGGCCTCCCGTTGGGTAGACCGTTCGCCGGGTGCAAGTCTTTCGATTTGACGCTACTTTGGCGATTTGCGCGTCGATGGGGATGAAATGATGATGATTAGGACAAGACAACACCCGGTCTCTGAGCGGAGAAAATCTCCGACCCAGATTGGAATCGAACCAGGGCCCTTAGGATTGACGTTATGTCAAGCTGACCACTCAGCTACTGGGGACGGACAATAGCATGGTGAAAGATCGGAACTGCATAGAGGATGTGCTAGGGCTTCGAAACAACCTTTAGACTACGCTGTAGGAGTTTCGCTGGAAAGCCCTTACATGTTCTCCATACTGTCCCGATATCTCCCCACGCGATTTCCATATTTATGCAGACCTGAAGAGAGGCTTTCGTGGTCGTCGATTTGCTCCGGAATAAGAGATGGACGCCTGGGTATAGTCATGGCTCTGTAATCAATCGCAAAGATTTTTCCATGTCGGCACTGACCGTCTTGTTTCAATTCGGATTTGTATAATAACTTTGGAAGTTGCTTTTGTTATAATGAACAGGTTACTTACTCTTTTTCCATCTGCCTCGTTTTCATTTGACTCTCCATTACAAATAAAATTAAATTCTTTACCACATTTTTGTATCTAGTAGATACCACATAATAAATACGCAGCGTTTATTCTTCTGCCCCTTTGTTGCTTTTGTAACTCCTACGTCGTATATTATTGTTTTCATTCCATGGTTTTGCTTTGTTTCATCCTCACTGTTAGCAGCCTTATTCACAGCAACCTTTTATTATTTGTGCTGTGTCGTTCTTTACATGGTCCTCTTTCACAATTATATCCACACGTATCTGTATTCGTACAGGGACATATGTTCATACATAGCATTTAAAATATATGATGTGTCTTATTTTATAGCTATAACTGACCGGAAGCATATGCTTTCCAAGCTACAGAGAATAACTTTGTCTCCAGATCCTATTGTGTGACTACCGCTATTCAAATCCCGTATGTGATATCGCTTTCTTAATACGCTGACACATGTCTGTAGGTCATTTTCAGTATTCTTTTCATTTTAGATTTGAAGTGATATGTGTACTGAATATTAAATCAAAATCATCCGACACATTCGTATCAAACTGTACGCTGTGAGTGGCCTCTCGACCGTTGAATATGAGTGATGATGCGAACCCTGTGTCAACGCCAACTCACATACTAGTAGCAGTTCTATACAACGATGGTGAGTTCATAGTAATTAGCCAGCTGCAAGTGAACTGCAACATCAGAAAGTCACTCCTACTTTATCCACCAGATCTATACAAATCAACACTTATTAGCGTTTTGGTGAAAGTTTGGATTTTGCTGTAATATCTGAAATCAGACACCAGGCCTCAATATTATTGAGCCTCTGATGTCTACTTTGGAGAGAATGGTACGGGATCGCTATCCACCTCCATCACTGTTATCTACAATTGTCACTATTTTGCAGGAAAGGTGGTTTTAGATTCTCTTGAAAACCATACAGGATCTGTATTTATCCATTCCGAGACGACTGAAAGCTGTTTGGAATGCCAATGATTTTCCTACACCGTCTTTAATTTTTGGTGTTTCCACATTTTTCTCCATCCACTGTATGCGTTGATCCACGGATGTATGTATCTGCAAGCGTTTCCAAACACAGGGCAGCGAATTCATCCAACTTTTACGTCTATTTATAGAAAGGTGTTTAGCACCATAGAATGTGGATCGAGGTAATTCGAGATTCTGTCACAATCTTGCCCAATATGCACCCATTCAAAGAAGATAAATGCAGAAGAAAACGTCACGTCGCCATAGCATGTGTCACATCTCATAGAACAATATGGAAGATATTGGTGGGGAGTTCATGTCTTTGTGTCATCCTGAACAAATGCACTGGCTTTCGTCTGCCTATCACCAACACTCACCATGGCAGCCTGCAGTTCAACTAACGGGAAACTAAAATAGAATTTGGAAAATCGATCTTCACTGTCTGGTTCACATCTAAGTATAGAACTCAGTTTGCTATTCTGATGAAATATTAGTTTTTCTAATGTCAGTTGTTTTACATGAATGATGTCTTTAATCAGTTGCGATATCTTCAACGTGATGAAATTTAGTCATTAGTACCTGCGTAATATTTTTAATGACGAGAGTAAGCTATTCTTACGCATGTCAGTGAAAAAGAGGAGGAAGTTGGCGTTATTCAGGAAAAAATGATCAAAGATCTTCAAGAAAAATGTTTGCTAATCTTTTTCACACCAATTAATAGCTGCGAAATTATTTTATTCATCTCCCCAACCTCTAGATGAAGTGTCCTGGTGAAAAGTGCAAAACATAACTGCTTGAACATATGAGGCTCCAAAGTTATGGAGGATTGGAAGCTCCTAATGGTGAAGATACTTTCTCAGTTTTCTGTAAAATAGAAATAAAGACTACAGTGCTGGACATTAAAATTGCAGCACCCAAAGATAGCTTGCAGCCGCAAAGAGTACACTACATGCTTGGATATACTAATGATTACAGTTCAGAGCAAACACGCAAACTACACAACACCAAGCCAATTACATTCTGTATCTAACAAAAGATTACTCAGCAGATTTCTCATTCAGATCTATATCAAATCTAAATTCAGATGTACTGAAACATATTTGATACTATGGTGCCAGTTATCAGCAAAGCCTTCCAGGTGTGGTACATTTGTTACCTATGACAAACGATATGTTTTAATCACAATTCTCAGCTTTAAAAAATTGTCACATCATTTAGAAATAATGTTTTGCTCATATGTGACAAATGTACCGAACACCATGTACTGGCAGTGGCTTTGCGGGCCATAAGAACAACGTTGTCTCTACCAGTCCACTGTTTTATACCGTCAAGAAGCATATAAAATTTTGCTGACATGTTTTATTACAGATACTGTCAAGTACTTTTTGCTGTATTTGATTTTAGGTTTTGTATAATAGTAATGGCGTATATCGCAATGGAGTCTACATGCTCGTTAGTTATTTTATTTGTTTACAGACCTGAGGAAGTTCATGTGAACCGAAACTGGTCATTTTAATAAAGTAAATTAAAGCAATCCAGACGGTCAACAAAATCTTTTCTTCGTATATTTTTTTAGTGACAACGATGAAATAATTTTCGCTACAGCATATCTACATTTTTTAAAAACTATGTAGGTGTAATTTGTACCACTACATCATGTGGACATTTTTTACATTCGTCGCTTATCTCCTATATGTTCAAGCTGAAGATTGTAAGTAACTTCTAATCGTTTGTGAATTACGTTCGTTATTTGTTGAAGATGAGTGGACATCTCTAAAAAGGGAAATCACAGATGCTGGATAGTCAAACACAGATCTGTAACGCCAAAAAAAACGTTGGGTATCAGAAGAAATACTTCCTTTGATCGACGAGAGGAGAACGTACAAAAATTTTCATGGAAAGACGGGAACAGAGCAATAAAAATCACTAAGGAATAAAACAAATAGCAAATGCAGGGCAGCTGAGGCGAAATTGGTGCGGGAAAAATGATAAGAAATCGAAAAAGAATGATCGTCGGAAGGACTGAGCGTAAAGAAAATTAAAAACAGAAAGTATACCAACATTAAGTGTGCAGTGCGGATTCCACAGTTGAACATAGCGGATATGTGGGAAGAGTTCACTGAAGGCATGATGGAAATGACTTGGCTGATGACTTGACAGAAGAAAAAACTAGAGTCCACGAGGAAGACATAGGGGATCTAGTATTAGAGTCAGAATTTAAGAGAGCTCTGTAAGACTTAAGACTAAATAATGCAGAAGAGATAGTTCGCATTCCATGAGGCTTTCTATATCCGTTGGAGAACTAATATTCAAGGTGGTATATTGAAACTGTGAGACTGGTGAACAACATCAGACTTTCGGAAAAATATCCACAGAGTTCTGAAGATAGAGAGGGCAGATACGTGCGAAAGATATTTCACATCAACTCATCATCTGATGCATCCAAGCTAATGACAAGATTAATATACAGAAGAATGGAAAAGAAAATTTAGGATCTGTTAGACGACAATCAGTTTGGCTTTAGCAAACCTTAAGGCACCAGAGAGGCAAGTCTGACGCGTTCCATAATGAAAGCAAGACCGAAGGAAAATCAAGAAACGCTCATAGCATTTATTGATGTAAAAAAAAAAAATGTTCGACAGTGTGAAATGGTGAAACACGTTCGAAATTCTGACAAAACTGAGAGTAAGCTACAGGGAAAGACGGGTGATATAGAATATATAAAATAACTAAAAGGGGGCAATAAGATTGGAGACCAAGAACTAAGTGCTCGGATTAACAAATTGTAAGCCGTGCAGTCTTTAGCCCATATTGTTCCATCTATACATCGAAGATGCAATGACTAAAATAAAAGAAAGTTTCAGAAGTGGGTTTAAGAGATAGGGTAAAATAATATCAATGAAAACATTAGCTGATGTCATTGCTGTAATCAGTGAAAGTGAAAAAGAATTCAAGTATCTTTTGAATGGAATGAACAGTCTAATGAGTACAAAGCTAGACTCATAGTAAACCAGAAAAAATATATAAGTAGTAACAGAAATGAAAATAGTGAGAAGCTTAAAGCAAGAAGGACATAAATAGCAGACAAGCACAGGCAAAGAGGGCTTCCTGTTCAAAATAAGTTACCGGTGTCAAACATAGATCTTAACTGGAGGATGGAATTTCTGAGAATGTACGTTTGGATCACAGAATTGTATGGTAGCGCTTCGTGGACAGAGGGAAAACAGGGACAGAAGAGAATCGAAATATTCTACAGAAGACTATTGAAAATGAGGTGGACGTATAAGGAATGAGGAGGTTTTCAGCTGAATCGACGAATGGAGAAACATACAGAAGGCACTGACAAGAAGAGGGACAGGTTGATAAGACATATGTTAAGGCATCAGGGGTTAGCTTCCATGGTACTAGAGATAGCTGTTCAGGGTGAAAGCTGTGCAGGAAGACAGAGACTGGAATACACTCAGAAAATAATGGAAGACGCAAGTTCTGGTATGAAACGAAGAGGTTGGCGCAGAAGAGGAATTCGTGGCGGACCGCATCAAATCAGTGAAAAGAATGATCACTCAAAAAATGTGTTTATATGTAAAATAGCATCAGTTAGACTTTTGCTGCAGTAAACATTTATGTGAATATCCTTTTATGACCATTTTCTCCCGGCTGGGCCCCATAGCCTCATTAAATTTGAAAAAGGACAATATCCCACCAAGTTGTGTTTCAAAATATTTTATTTGCTGTACTAGTTACGGGCACCATCTACTCACAAGTGCCTCTAAGAACACCGTAATAAAAAGAAGTGAGCAACACCAAGAACGTCATATAACTAACTGGATCTACCATTAATCAAATACAGTATTTTCCCATAGTTAGAAATGTAGATATATCGTTGTCAGTTCGTTTAAATATTGCTTGGCATGCCTACTTCTGCACAGTGCGTTTGTCAACGGTCACCTTCTGAAGTATAAGGTGCAGGCCATTATAGTACTTTCGAGAAAAATAACATTACCCTGCTATTAAAATGTCACATCTAGCCAGTAACAACAAGCAAACGGATCTTGTAATGTTTGCTACAAATCTCACTACATACACTTTTTCACCTAACTGTCACATATGCATGTTTCACGTTACAATTTTAACTTTCAGTTAGAGAATAGGAAGACAAGTATCTTACTGTACTAATGATAATTGTCTTGAGAACTGTACTGTAAGTTCCGGTACCAGTGCTTATAAGTGACTCTAATTTTTGTATATAAGTATCTATGTCTCTCGCATTACTGTTAGTATTAGAGAGAGATATACCGTGGAATCAAATCGACAGCACAGTAAGAAACTTGTATTTTTATTCTCTGATTGACAGTTAAATGTTTCCATGGAAATCAGGCACAGTTACATGACCAAGTGTATGTGGTGTGATTATGTAGTAAACATTACAAGGCTTCTTTGCTTGGTGTTTCTATCTAGATGTGACATTTTTCTAGTGTGGTAATATCATATATTACCGTTGGTGACCGTACTGTGAGCAGATATGCATGACTCGCGATTTATTAACCAATTGACAACGATATATCCCCATTTGACATTTTAGGTAATTACTCTGTTTGTTCAACGCTATATCCAGTGTGGTTATATGACTATCATGTTTGTACTCTCTTCATTTGATATGGTGTGTTGTGTTTTTTAGATGTACTTGAGAATGGACACTGTCCAAATTTAGTAATTTAACTGAAATATTTAAAACAGAGCCTGTTTGAATGATATCCATTTTTGATACATTCATATCGTTTGTCTGTCCTTAAAAAACGCAGCGTTATGGAAGTAAAGTTAATGACAACATAATATATATTAATAGTAATAACAGCATCTTTCAGGGATCTGATATTTTTTTTATAGGAAACTGCAAAGGCTCAGTTACAGAATGTTGTGGCAACAGCTAAAGGTATGTAACGCTCGATACGCCAGATACCCTGTTCTTTTGGGGATTCAGCTTGCAGCCTTTAGAAGTTATTTCAAATGTAAGGCATCCCTTTGGCATATGAATCAACTTTCTTAACCTACTGATTGGTTTTCACATATTTCCAGTGAAAAATCTAGTCACAGAAGCATCTACAACTATGTGAAACTCTGTGTTGATCTAGTCTAGAATTATATCCGTAACAACTTCTGCATTTACTGATGTTCTGTATTACTTTAGTGCCAAAGCAAAACATTTAATTGTGTGTTGATTATTATGAGTGATAATATTACTTTCTATAATAAATCGATATTCTAAGAGCATTCAAACCTTGCAACTTAATCAAACAAAAGAAGAAGAGCATAGATTGTCATTGAGCAATACCAGTGGGCTTAAGAAGTGCAAATGCATAATGAATTCCAGTGTTGGTCTCCTTATTTGTGGCATCTAAGAGACTCACCAAAACATGAAAATAAATTTGCCGAGAAATTTATATAGAAGGCATGTATACAGTCTTTTTCTCAACTTTTGTCTCTGTTACGATAAGCAGTAATCTTAACTACAACAATTTTCACTGAAAAGACTAGTATACTTTCGGATCTCTGCTCAATAATGAAACGTATGTATTAAATTTGTTCATATAAACAGGAAACCAACGTATCTTTTATTGTGTTTTCGACAGCAAAATCGAAAAAAGGTGCCTCTCGGAAGCAGTTCACAGCTCTTTATAGTCAAGTTATTACCTTTCTTGCAGAATGGTTTAGAAGCTCTAACCCATATAGACGATTTCGAGAGCAAGTAACTTGTGTGTGATAAGATAGACTATATTCTTCCATGTCAGTAGACGTTGCTTTTAGTTAGTAATGAGACGAATTCGATCCATTTTAAAGGTTTATGATAAATCTAAAGTTATGTGCAGCATTACTGGCAGACATTGAAATTACAAAATATTTTGCATATCGTCATATGATACAATGATGTATCTCTGGAGCATACACACGTTGAAACACACAATATTTCAGAGGATACTGAACTTCCCCTAATTCGTTTATTACTTCTCTTATATTCGGATGAATACACTCAACAGAATAATTGAACAAACTAAATTAGCTTATGTATTTAAATAACGTCTGTAGGTTCCTAATTTTCTGAAGATTTTATTCGGATAGAAGGGTACATGCCAAATGTATGAAAAATATTAATGCCTACACTTATGAAAACTGAGTTTTTTGTGATTAGTTTCGTAATCAGCTTAGTGCCGGCTTTTCCAACTAGCAAAACGCGTTGTGTTTCTAATTATACAAAGAATTTGGAAAAATATGAAGGCCTTGGAAGAGAGTTTTTAGTGAGTTATTACAATAGGACCCCCTGTAATACCACAGTTTTACTTTCAGGTTTCAAGAGCACGCTTAAATATGTAGTGATCGTTAAAAGTTACAGCTGTATTACCAACATAATGTTTGCCTGCTTTCCTCTAGGATTAATATTCTTTACCATATTTCTGACAATGACAGTGACTACAACTGACATTGTCATTCATTAACAGAAAATAATCATGAATACGATGTATGAAAACAATATGTAAGCAGCAGCTTTATGCAAATTATTACACATTTCAAGCAAATGTAATCAATCATTAACTCTTAATTTTTATGTTTTCTGTCGTTCCTTAGCTGATTTTATGCTAGTATTGTTATTATTATTATTATTATTATTATTATTGCCTTCTTGGAGGTATGGCCCATCTATGCAACTAAAATGGAATAATAAGATCAAAAATAGTAAGTAGAATCAAACTGTCATTTAACCTTCCGAAACTCACTGCCTAAATAATTTTTTCTTAATTAAAAATAAGACAATAATGACAAAACTGTAATACATTAACATTTCTGAAAATATTTTAGAGCACTGTTACTAGATTCATAAAACAAACATGCCCATTGCGGATGATTCGTAACTAAGGGAAGCGAAACACTTATGGCACAAACAACCATTAATTTTATTGTATACATGAACCACATCTGCAGGAACATAATAACAATGATAATAATAAGAACTTTTCTTCTCCAACAACGTGCCTATTGAATTATCCTTTTCAAATATCGGAATGAAATAACAAGAGGTATGATACTTTACAAAATCTCTGCACATCAGTTGTTTAATGAATGGTGTAGTTCGTATTTCTAGAGAATTTAATGAATTTGTTGGTGTAACTGACTTCGTTATTATTCCTTTTGGAAGAAACTAATCGCAACTGCTATCAATGCTGTAAGTACATCGCAACAGAAAATTAGTGCTTTAAGTATATCATATTACTAACGGAATTTTTGAAAAGTCGTTCTTAGATCCACATATTGGCCATAGAGGAAACTTTGCGTGAAGATTTTGAGGTACTGAGAGATATAACCTTCCAGGAAAACAGAAAAACGGCTACCACTGAATTACATTAGTTTCTCAGAAATCATTGATTTTCTACACATCAGTACCTTACATTGACAGTTTTACTCCTATGCTGCCCTTCCTTTTGATTTCCGAACGGAATTTTTGAAAAGTCGTTCTTAGATCCACATATTGGCCATAGAGGAAACTTTGCGTGAAGATTTTGAGGTACTGAGAGATATAACCTTCCAGGAAAACAGAAAAACGGCTACCACTGAATTACATTAGTTTCTCAGAAATCATTGATTTTCTACACATCAGTACCTTACATTGACAGTTTTACTCCTATGCTGCCCTTCCTTTTGATTTCCGAACGGAATTTTTGAAAAGTCGTTCTTAGATCCACATATTGGCCATAGAGGAATCTTTGCGTGAAGATTTTGAGGTACTGAGAGATATAACCTTCCAGGAAAACAGAAAAACGGCTATCACTGAATTACATTAGTTTCTCAGAAATCATTGATTTTCTACACATCAGTACCTTACATTGACAGTTTTACTCCTATGCTGCCTTTCCTTTTGATTTCGCTGTAGGCAAGAGAGAATGTCATGACACTGAAAATACAGGGACAATGGAAGTCGAGTCAAAATTGCCATTAATTATGGCTCTTTAGTGACATCGACACCATCTCCCGGCAGCTATATGTCCCACCATGATTTATTGGCTGCTGTCTCAAAATAAATGAATCCTGCATCGATAAAACCATAGTCCATTCCAGAGCAGCGTAGAGGCATTGTAGCCATTGGTGCCAGCCTCATGAAGAAATTGCCAGTCTTTTCCGTGCTATGCAACAACACGTTAAAAACAAAAACGCATGGGATACGGGTACTGATGACCTTAAATATCTCGGAGAGTGAATAACAGGGACTATTTTTCATCGAAGTGTGAATTACCTTAAATAAATCAGCCTAATTTTTCTATTTCTAACTGCTCTGAGGCGACCTGTTGCTTATTTGGAGCTCATTAAAAAAACAGCAAATAAATAGCATGTTACATCATTGTCCCCAAGCTCCACTTTAGATTTCACAATAAAGTGAAATTATGTTTTTTTTACATTCATACTTTCTATTTTAATGTCGTTGAAAAAACTATTCCTTACAATTTCTTATTCTTTGGCTTGTGAATTGTTCTAACGATGAAAGTATAAAAGCATACTATGTGACAATGAAATAAGCCAGTTGAGATTTATTGAGGAACTACCGGACTATAATTCATAATTCCATAGGTGTAATTTAGATAACACATGTGTTATGTAGATCACTTTCTTCGAGTACCATGCTTACAATTCTTTCGCCTTTTCCCTTCAAACCCAGCTAATGCCACGTCTCTTGTGACACAGTTGCTTACTAATTACGGAATAGGAAGAGTACAGGTAATTTCTTTATTGCATGCAAGCTAAAAATTCAGTTTGACATTCAGGAACGTAAATATTTTAATTAGCGACATTTTTCCGATGTTAGATCACTTATTCTTAAATACTGCAGTTATTTTTATAAGGTAGTTTCAAATTATACGCAATATGACCAAGCCAACTACAACAAATACAAGTTTATCAGTTGTTGTACTGTGTAGTTTTAGAACTGATCTGCGCCCAACATTGGCACTAAGTAATTATATGAATGTATCTTATAATTTATTGAACACCGAGGAACCATAAATACGGACAAATTTGTTAAATGGAAAAATTTTTTCTTTGCGTAGTTTGTAGTTAATTGAAAATTGATGTACTAAAAAAACTTCACAACTAAAGAATTAAAATGTAGTACTGAACTTCATAAACATTATGACTCAGTTCACAGATGATTTGTGTAAGAAACGTGATAGTGGTCACTTATTCATAAAAGGCATGGCTGCAATTGAGCTGTTGTGGCAGGAACCCACCTGTCTAGACGAGAAACGACGAAGCCACGCCTCCTTCTTCCCCACCGGAACAACTCGTCACCAGCCACTTCCGGTAAAATGGCGCCGCCCAGATTTGAGCGCGTTACAGACATGCACATCAAATATTCACTCTCCAGCATTTGTTCCGCCTGCCGTCGGACTCGCAATCACAACGCAAGCACTTCCCAACACACTACATCACAAGTAGACTTCTCATTCTCATAACTACGACGTTTATTATCAGGAAACTTGCACCATTAACAACAACACAGTCTCACGAACTAGAAATCTCTATATCGTCACTGGGTAAAGCACTATTACGTGACACTGAACGATATCCATCAGAGATTGGTTTCCTATACTGTCGCCAACGACAATACACAATGTATTCACACGGAATATCACTAATCACTGCCTGGTTTAATTAGATGTCCCGTGAAGATTATCGCAATCGCACTGCACGTTTGACACACGCAAACTTGTGAGCATACGAGTGACTTCGCAATCTTGCTGTTAATCGGCACAATATTTCGCCTGCCGTGTAGAGTAGCCCGCAGTACGGCTGCCACCGCCACAGCACGGCACCACGCCCAGCCGGCAGTGGACGGCGCATGCGCAAATCGCGTGACTTTCCGAAAGCGCGCCTGCTGCTGCTACGTTGGGCCTCACGACACGTCAGCCTACCGGTTCTTACAGCTCTTTCATACACGTTGTATGTTTAAAGCACAGCTAGCTAAGGTTGTAGTACTCTACAAGCATAAAAAATCGTTGCACATCGCCACATCCCTTTTCTTTTCGTAACCGTAGTTACTTTCCTCAGCAAGCCGAGACTGTGAAAAAATACTGAACAGATCTCGTCTACTGCCTGTACAGCACTTTTTTACAGCAGTGTACTTTTCGAAGTCACACCGTCATCAACAGAGACTTCTGCTGTGTAAGTACATTCACTGAAATGTCAAAAAGTCAAAGGATTCAAAGAACATTGTGCTGCTGTCCGTCTCAAACAAAATAATAATCCAGGAATTGTTGACCATGTGCTGACGACAAGCCAAAAAACTGTCAACAATAAAACACACTTGAAGGTGCTACGTGTATAGCGCAAAAGTTTCAAATTGGAATTTCTGAAATATCTAGAAATTAACAAGCTCCTCACATCACGCACCTAGTATGTTTTGATTGACAAGATGGAAAATGAATTCAAGGGAGCCATAGTAAGATAACAACATACTATAAATTCCTCAAGATGTAAACACACATACACGTTATAAATCACATGCCATTACACTTCATTCAATCCGTATTTCCCTAACCGGGTTCTTGCCTATTGTATTTCTGCGCAGTATACAAGTATTTATTTCTACATTGGGACCGAGAACCGCCACGAAGTAGAAACCGTATGACAGTTCTGTAATGTGGGCTGCATAACATCAGACGAAATCTCTCACCAGGACCTCATACTTGGCGGGAGACACTATTTTCTATGCATCTTTATGTGTTCACCATGCGCTCAGAACTGAAAAGAGCGAAGTGACGCAACCGACAGGTATATTAGAGACGCTGTCGAACACATATGTGAAAGGCTTTTTCAGATTTTCGCAGTGGTTTCCTTTTCTTGACCGATCGGAACTTACTTTCCGAATATCCTTTGTATAACGCCATCTTTCACATTCTGTGAAACGTGCAGTGTCATCTTGCAAAAATACACTGGTGTGCAAAGCACTAGAACGAAATTAACTTTTCATAACTGGGATTCACAGTCATGTGAAATTTTTTGAAAGACATCATGTTTACGTCAGTGACGGTTCAACTTTTTATTTCCACTATAGCAAATTTCGGCCTTAGGCCACTATCAAGTGCAGCTGAAATACAAAATGTTTCGTAAAGATCCTGATTTTGCTCCACACAACCTCAGGCACTTTCTTTATCAGCAGCACGCTCCCACACAACCACCTTCGTTTAATTAAAACACAGTTGGCGTGACAATCTGCCAACTTTGCACATATTTGAAACACACAGATTGATCATCGACATCTAGACGTAAATTCAGGCACAGACATATGTCACTAAGTTCCCAATCTTATGCACCCAACTCTGAATGCAAAAAACTCTATTCTATAGATGAACATAGCCAATATCCACTGCTTAGGCTAACGTAATAAAAACATATAACGATGAAATCTCATGAAAACGACAATGTGCACTACTTGTACTATTATTTTAGATATGTATCGACGATTTCCTTTAATACTACATCTTATATGTGCATGAATTTATGCCTACATGTCGATGATCAATCTGAGTGCTTAAAATATGTGTAAAGTTGGCAGTTGATATCTGTTTGATGCAGCGCCATCTAACGGGCCAACCATAGCGCCATCTGGTTTCCCCCTTCAAGCTAGACGAGTTTCGTTCTTTGTAGTTTTTTCGTTTGATGCTTATTTCGTGAGATATTTGGCCCAGTCACTATCAATGGACCACCCTGTATACACTCTAAGACACACACAAAATGCGCTGGTCCACATCTATCCCTCCAGTCATCTCAGGATTAAGACGCTCTAAGGCTCCAATTGGACCGAATTCTATATGGTATCCTTCAGGGTATCCAACAACTATCAGTACCATGCAGAGTAAGTGCTTGCACAACGGCCAAATGTTGGCAAACCCGTTATTGCCTTGCTCAGTTTGCAAAACTCTTTCTCTTGAATAACTCATCATATGTTTTCTGAATTTGCAATCATCTGTTTGTGTATACATGTACATCACATGTTCATCACATCCCACTCGGATATCAGAGTTACTTGACTGGCATGTTAAACACAAATCGCCAAAATCGCAGGTATCTGTAAGTTGTATTCCTCCCTCAGTTCTTCCCTTGCAAATTTCGTAATCTGCAGTTAAGAATGCACTGCGACCCCCACACATGCGTCTTTCTCATGGGTTGACATCGGAAGAAAAGTCCTTACACAAGATCAGAAAGCCCTTTTGATGAAACGATAACTTTGAAATGGATCTTTGCTTTATAAAAAGCCACATCAAAATGACTGAGTATATGTTTCAGTCCGAAAAGTGAAGTTAAGGTATGAAAACGACGTAGATGATCTGTCCAACCAATACTGTTATGCCAGCTTGGTGCACAATTAGTAATGTAGTACGTTCTGAACACAGTTACAGTAGGGCACTGATTATTCGAAACAAATGGGGATGGTGGGAGGGGAATTTCTGATTTTTCAGGTAGCCGAGCATTTATGAGAAAAAGTATTTTCCTGTGACATTAGGAAGTTGAAACAAACAGCACTGGATGAACTCCAAAACTGTGCATATGTATTTCGTATCTTACACCTTGTAAATAACAGAGGTCTGACTATATAGCTTAGTTTATGGACTTAAAAAACGACCTTTCAATTAGTCACTCAGTCCAGGTAAAGTTCCGAAATTCGTTTACACTTCAGGGCAGAAATGTATTTTTTCTTTTTTTACTAATTCTCGTATATGTTTCAGAGGTAGCAACTGGACAGTATGACCTTGTAATTCGAACGCCCTCATAGCCGTCTGAAGTTAGTGGAGGCTTCCTCACTAGATGGTCCTTTCTCAGCGTGGTCGTTGCAGCTAGGCTATTCCTCGTCGCTAAGGCCTTCACCGCCCATGACACTGCCAATTACTTCATTGCCCTTTAATAGTGGATAATCTTGAATGTTTTCCTGAAAGCAGTCTTCAAATCCTGAATTTTCTTTAAATATCCCGATCAGTTAGGATACTGATTAGTTACTTGGTCACTCGCAGGGACTGTGATACGTTCATCAACAGGAAGGAACTTACTCCGAACCTCGCTGCAGTGTCTCTATTCAGGGTTCCCGCTATTTTCATTGTTTTTCTAGTCACGCTTGGATCTCACTGTCAAGCATACTCGCAAATTTTGTAATGTTATCACAGCTTTTTTTAACACCCTACGTTGTTCATTTTCAATTAGATGTTCCCCAGCTAAGCTAGATCCACCAGTCTCTTTCTTCAAATGGCCTGTTACTTTGTGTTTGTCGGAAACACTGAGAACAACGTGTTTACACTCACTCGCTATTGTGAAAGGCACAGTAACTTCGCGGTCTGTCATTAGAGAATATTAAAGACAGCAGAGAGGGGAAACCGCCAAATTGGTCAGTCCGGTGACAGAGGAACTTCGGATCATATTAATGAGTACAATGGATGGTACTTTGGACACATTCTTTCATTCATTGATTCACGCGTTCATTCATTGCTTTCTATACATTCCTTGAAGAAAATGAAACTGGAAAAGTTTTCACGACTGAAAATATAAATTAACGACAGAGACCAATTATTAAAAACGTAAGGTATAGACTGTATTAACGATAAAATTTTGTTATACTGCTTTATGCTACTTGTGCGTTCTCAGTCTAAATTGAACCTAATATATTAGGAGGAAAGCACCACTTTCAAACAAAAGTTGCTGCTTTCTCAGTTACATTAACCAGCCACCCTTTGTCTCGCGGTCATAGCTTAAAAATACATAAAAACACTTTAGTGTTGTTAACTCAAACCGCTACCCACATCTGTAGCCACAAGGGCATGTTTACAATGTACTACTACCTTTGACGCAGCTTAAAATAAATTAGAAGGGGAAACGTGGGAACTAAGTTTCCAATTTTCTTTTAACTTGCAGGAATTTACAATTTCGTATACAATGTTAGGTGGGCGCTTTTTGAAAACCTTTGCAACAAGATTACTTTACTCTTGTGTCAATTCTAGAAAGAAGGAAACTTTACATAAAATTTGTACTGTGATTGTGGTACCAACAGTCCATCTTGAATTTCAGTACCAACAACTAAAACCAGTAAGGATTAAATACAGTCAGAAGTTAGCACAAAGCTCCTAAAAAGTTTAAAAAGACCTCTGCAAGACGCTCGGTTATGTATTTCACGAGAAAGTACTACTGCTCGTTTCTGATGTACAGATATTTCATTCACTTTAGGTAAGGTGCACTGAAAAATAGTTCCATAACACCAGAGGCTGTGACAAAATGTAAATTTTTAACGCCCGTGTGTTCAGGACAACTTCCAATTTCAAAGTATGCCGATATCTCCTCGGTTAGTTTATCTACGAACTGATTCAGTTATTATTTTCTATCGAAGTGATTCCGAAGAACACAAATTATTTCACCTGGATAATCGCTATTAAAGGCTACTGCTGCTACCAGCGGATCAGTTTTGCTCTTCTGAAATTCCTTAATGTGAGAATAAAATTTAAACCATCATTTCTATTTTATCCGAAGACGTCAACACGACGTGACCATTTCGAGAGCAGCAGGAAGTAACATGTTGCCTGGCTCTTCCTTGAACGTACACTCTCCGAATTTCGACGTAAAACTGTCCTTAATGTAGAATGCCTCTTCCCAAGAGCCTGCTACTGAAGTACGGTGAGACTGTGTGTATCATTCTCGCACCTACTACATGATCCCACGACGATACGAGTTACTCTCATTCATATTGGATATTTCTTTTCTGTTAACTGTTCCTGGTAAGGGACTAGAAGATAGAAGAGCCATACCCAGAAAGTGGTCGATTTTTCCAGCTTCGTCTTTCGTGGATGGACTACGTATTCTTATGGTTACTCTAATGAATATGAATCTAGAATTATCCTTTCTTGTAACTTGTTTTATGTGTTCGTTCTTCTTTAAATCTTTCCTGTCGCATGGCCTTAAATACAATGCCTGACCAAAAAAGGGAAGTACCCAGAAGGGAAAGAGGAAACGAACTGACATTCACTGGTTGATGTTAGTTGAGTGACGGCCAAATGGAGTTAAATTTGCACATATATTGGCAGTATGAGACTACATCACGTCATTGGGACGTTGCACTTCCTCTGGATTGGATGCATGCACTGATACTATTGGGAAGAGTGTCCTCTCCTGGGGCAAACTGTCCCTCAACAGGTGTAACTGATATCCTGGGCACTAGCAATCGGACGAAGTACAAGTCTGACATGGCTCCACACATGGTATATCGGAGACAGATCTGGCGATCTAGGTGTCCATGGGAATACATCAACATCACGTAAACAGTTTCCTGTTTAAAAATGGCACCACGAAACTGTCACATGATTGGTGACACATTGGGTCTGGTACCGAGCGCCATGGGTTTTGAATCCGTGCCAGACGGCATGGACCTCGACTACCACTAGAGGTCTCTGCAGCCCTCGAGATGCAAGCCATGGCTGCACGCTTTCCTGGCCCGTGTATAACGTGAGGGCGCCATGGTGGAGCACGTGGTCCCAGCAGCCAATTGCGACGTACCTTATACTGTATTTAAGTGCCTGTCTCTCGCTCGCTCCCGATGTCATCCTGGCCTCCCCTAACCTCCTTGGCCGCATAGCGGTGGATGTCCTCAACCCTATTGGCAGTGACCATCTCCCTGTCCTCCTGACCATATCAGACGGTCGTCACCCCCGTCCCAACCCTGGCATTGACCCTTTCCTGAAATGACTATTCCTGTGCCAACTGGAATGCCAACTGGGACACCCTCACCACCCAGATCGATAGCCACCCCCTCACCTACCACCACCCTGATGACGTTACCCTTGCCGCCTCCCTTCTCCAGCAGACCTTGTCTGAGGCAATGGAGGCCCATATCCCTACCGTTGCCATCCACCCACACCATCCCACTTTACCCCCAAATGCTGTCCTCCTCCGTGAATCCCGCCGTCTATACTATGCCTTCGTTCAACGTGACCATGACACACTACAACGCCGACGACACATCCAAAACTTGCTCATGGCCAAGAAACCCTGAGACTGGCGACAGACATGTACCTATCTTAATGCTACCCTACCTATCAACTCGCCTAAGTACTGGTCAGCCTTCCTCCCCTTCTACCCTCTACATCATGATGACCACCCCTTTCCTGATAACCTTAGTAAGACCAACCATTTTGCTTCTTACCTCTCGAATATCTTTACCCTTCCTGATGATCCACAGTTCGATTACTCCCTCTTCCCTGATGACCACAATCGAACTGACACTTCTGCCCCTCCACTTGCTCCTGGCTTCCAGAAATTGGACAACATTACACACACCGAACTCAATGCCCTGATCACTACTCAAGATATCATATCTACATTCTGGACGAAACACAACACCGCTCCCGGTCATGACCATGTTCCTATTGTCACCTCCATGAAGCTACCACCTCCTTCCTCTCCACCCTGGCCACTCTCTATAATGTGGTCTTGCCCACTGGTTTCTATCCTGACCCATGGAAGACCTCCCAGATCCTGATGTTCCTCAAATCCGACAAACCACTGTCCACTGTCTCCTCCTGTTGTCCCTTCAGCCTCACTTCAGTCTTCAGCGAGGTCCTTGAATCCATCCTCACCCGACTGATCCACCAGCATCAGCACCATATCCTTACCACTACCCAATGTGGCTTTCATCCGTCCTTCTCAGCCAATGACCTTCTCCTTCACCTCACTCACCTCTTCTCTGAACAACTCAACTCCAGTTGCTCCACCATCTTCCTCTCCCTCGAACTTGAACGTGCCTGCGTCAGTGTATTTATTCTGGTCTCCTCTTCAAGCTCCAAGCCTTTGACCTTCCTATTAACTACATCCATCTGATTTCCTCCTTTCTTTTCCACCATTCTTCCGACATCACCATCCATAACATGGATTCCAACACCTTCTACCCCTCCACCGGTGTGCCCCAAGCTTCCATCCTCTCCCCTCTTTTCTACCTTCTTTGCACTGCGGACATGCTGCCGCCTTCAACCCCCTTACACCTTCTCCAGTATGCCGATGACACTGCCTTCCTTGCCCTTGCTCCCATCCTGCAATGGTCCCAGCACGTTCTCCAATCCCATCTTGTCCAGTTCACCACTGGTGTAACCAGTGGCTGCTCAAGGTCAACCTTTCCGAGACCCAGGCGACCATTGTTGGCAAAACCACCCCTTCCTTCCGTCTCCTCGATTTCTATCTGACTATCTACAGATGTCCTATCAACCTCACCACCACCCTCAAGTACCTTGGTGTCCCCCTTGACCGTCGACTCTCCTGGACCCCCATCTATGGACAATCCAAGCCAAGGCACACTCCCGACTCCACCTCCTTAAGCTCCTTTCTGGCCGCACATGGGGTCTGGACCCCTCCACCGTCCTCCACACCTATAAAATACACCCTATCTTCTGTTATGCCCATCCCACCTGGATCGCTGCCTCTCCTACCTTCTACAAATCCCTTCAAATTCTGGAACGCCATGCGCTCTGCCTCGTCAATCACATCCGCCTCCCCTCCCCCATGCGGATCCTGTATGTCTTAATTGTGTTCCCACAACTCCTCCCTTACCTCGAACAGATAAGGATCTTTTACATCCACGCAAACTTGATTCCCCTCACCTGTTTGTCTCTCCCATCCTTTCCCACGCTCATCCACTGCCACACCTGTACTCCCACATCCCACCTGCTCTCCATCTCTCCACACTCCATACCTTGCCCAAGGTGGCTTCCACCAACTCCCTATCCCTGATTATGCCCTCATCGCCTCCATCTACCCCCCTACCAACTTTGATTCTCCTCTTCCTTCCCCCGCGTTTTTCCTCCAGTGCAACCTCTTTCCCTTCTCTCCTTCCTCTCTTCCTCCCTCCCTCCCCTCCCCCACTCCCCAGGCTTCCACACACACCCCCTACCATTTGCCATCCCTCTTCCTTCACTTCTCCCACTGACATCAACATCCTCTCCCTCTTACCCTCACCTCTTACCTCTGGCAGGCCCCTGGATTGTTTGTGTGAACATTGCGTCCTCGTGTACCGGAAATCGTCGCCGCAGTGCTCGTGTTTAGCGTCCCGTCAGTGCATCAGTGTCTCTTCGTCCGAGCTCCTCCGTTCACGTGTGAAATTCTGTATTCTCTGCTGTGTACAGTGCTGAACATTTTTTTTTTTTATTCGAGCAGTGCATCAGTGAACGAGTTCGTTTATTTTATTATGTTTGTCTCCGGCTTTTGCCCTCCATGTTTGTTTGTTTTTCTGTATTCCTGTTGTGCGGTATGTCTTTTCTATGATCGAAGAGCGGCGTAAATAGGCCTCTGCCGGCCTACCTTATTTGCAAGGTATCAAAAAATGACAATAAAGCAAAAAATATCTCAATGAGGCAGTCTGATATTCGGTTGAGTCTATCGACATAGCGTGTATACTTTACTTTGTTTCCGTGTACGAGTGGTCTTTGTGGATTCGTTAGATTGTCGCTTGTAACCCCGTTGCTTCTTGCGTATTGTTGTTCGTACGGTCTTGCTCGGTCGTCCGTCGTTGTTCGTGTCCGTCGTGTCCTTTCCGGTTCATTTGTTTGTTCGCTGGGCGCTCCCGTTTGGCCCTGCCGCAATTCGTTCTCGGCAACCCCGCGACTGTTCCGATCGCGGTTACATCATTAGGAGGCAGGATGCCTGCTGCTTGCCTTTGTACCATCAGAATTCCCTCAATCAATACCAGCGGTGACCTGAAGTCATCAAATGGCTCCCCACACCATAACATCAAGGACAACACCGCTGTGTGTCTCCTTAATGACTGACAGAATAGGACCTCTCCCCAGGTAACACCTATACGCGCCGACAGGGGTTATCTGGAGTAGTGCAGAACCCCCTAGCCATAGCTGAACCTTATGCTATGCAATTCATCAGCAGTCTGTGCTTCTCCTTCAGGGCACCACTCCAAACACAGACATAGAAAAACATACAAAAGAAGCTTTTTTTAAAAAATAAAAAAAAAACAATTCCAGCTAACACGTATCATTCCAGAATGAGATTTTCACTCTGCAGCGGAGTGTGCGCTGATATGAAACTTCCTGGCAGATTAAAACTGTGTGCCCGACCGAGACTCGAACTCGGGACCTTTGCCTTTCGCGGGCAAGTGCTCTACCAACTGAGCTACCGAAGCACGACTCACGCCCGGTACTCACAGCTTTACTTCTGCCAGTACCTCGTCTCCTACCTTCCAAACTTTACAGAAGCTCTCCTGCGAACCATGCAGAACTAGCACTCCTGAAAGAAAGGATATTGCGGAGACATGGCTTAGCCACAGCCTGGGGGATGTTTCCAGAATGAGATTTTCACTCTGCAGCGGAGTGTGCGCTGATATGAAACTTCCTGGCAGATTAAAACTGTGTGCCCGACCGAGACTCGAACTCGGGACCTTTGCCTTTCGCGGGCAAGTGCTCTACCAACTGAGCTACCGAAGCACGACTCACGCCCGGTACTCACAGCTTTACTTCTGCCAGTACCTCGTCTCCTACCTTCCAAACTTTACAGAAGCTCTCCTGCGAACCATGCAGAACTAGCACTCCTGAAAGAAAGGATATTGCGGAGACATGGCTTAGCCACAGCCTGGGGGATGTTTCCAGAATGAGATTTTCACTCTGCAGCGGAGTGTGCGCTGATATGAAACTTCCTGGCAGATTAAAACTGTGTGCCCGACCGAGACTCGAACTCGGGACCTTTGCCTTTCGCGGGCAAGTGCTCTACCAACTGAGCTACCGAAGCACGACTCACGCCCGGTACTCACAGCTTTACTTCTGCCAGTACCTCGTCTCCTACCTTCCAAACTTTACAGAAGCTCTCCTGCGAACCATGCAGAACTAGCACTCCTGAAAGAAAGGATATTGCGGAGACATGGCTTAGCCACAGCCTGGGGGATGTTTCCAGAATGAGATTTTCACTCTGCAGCGGAGTGTGCGCTGATATGAAACTTCCTGGCAGATTAAAACTGTGTGCCCGACCGAGAGTCGAACTCGGGACCTTTGCCTTTCGCGGGCAAGTGCTCTACCAACTGAGCTACCGAAGCACGACTCACGCCCGGTACTCACAGCTTTACTTCTGCCAGTACCTCGTCTCCTACCTTCCAAACTTTACAGAAGCTCTCCTGCGAACCATCATTGTTTTAAGTAGCTTACTGTAAATACAAACCATGCTTATGTTGTAACAAAGGGTTTCATTAATTTCCCAGTTTACCGTATATCATAGGATTTTTATACTATATAGTAAAAAGCATATTGTTCGGAAACTACGGGTGATACAAAAACCTAGGACTACATTTGGATTCAGCTAATAAAAATCTATAAAGATCAGCTATCAAAGCAAAAAAAGTTTTTCAAAAAAAGTTTTTCGTTGCCTGTGTAATCAGTGATTCATTTACATGTGCAGTAGTTCACATTTCTTTATTTTTAAGTATAACGGGAAGTCCCTGCGATAGTAACCTACATCTACGAGGGCCGTTCAATAAACGACGCAACATATTTCATTCTGAATATTTGTTTTTATTCTGGATTCCAATACATAAAATACTTCCCGCTCTTTTGACTACGAACAGTTTGCCACTCTCGGAGTTGCATTCTTCATTTGGCCAAACAGATGGAAGTCGGAAGGTGTGAGATCCGGGCTGTAGGATGGACGAATAAGAACAGTTCAATGAAGTTTTGTGAAATCGTATCGGGTGCGCAAACTTGTGTGAGGCCTTTCGTTGTCATAGAGAATGAGAAGATCGTTTGCATTTTTTTGGAGACGAACACACTAAAATCGTTTTTTCAGTTTCTTGACGTAGCGCAATATCATTCAGAGTGAAGACATAAAAGAGATAACCCCTTCAGAGTCCAAGAAGACAGTCACCACGACATAAAAGAGATAATCCCTTCAGAGTCCAAGAAGACAGACACCACGACATAAAAGAGATAACCCCTTCAGAGTCCAAGAAGACAATCACCACAACTTTAGCAACTGAGGGGTACGGCTTGCACTCCATGGTTTGCTATTTTGTTTCCGGTTCGAAGTGTTTCACCGCCTGACACGATATTCGACAAAAAATTTTCACGATCAGCCTCGTAACGCGCAAACAAATCCGCACAGATGGCCCTTCATTGCTCTCTACGGTATTCTGACAGGCGGCGAGGAACCCGGCGGACTCCGACTTTTGAGTACTCCAACTGGTGGCTGAGTGTGTCACCACTACCAACAGACATTCAGTTCTGCAGCTGGGTGTTTGACTGCAGTCCGTCGATCACCTCGAATGAGAGTGTCGCACGTTATAACATTGCAAGAGTCACAGCTGCTTGCGGACAGGTTTCCGCGACCTTGCTGCCATGATGACAGATGCCTCTCCCAACGGCTCACCGTGCTTCTGTTCACTGCCAGGTCTCCGTAGACATCCTGCAAGCGCCTATGAATATCCGCGATGCTCTGGTTTGCCAAAATAAACTCAGCGGTTGCTCTCTTCTTGGAACACACTTCCGTTACAGACGCCATTTCGAAGGCTACATATAGCGCCGACACCTATCGGAACTTCATGAAACTATATGGGGCTAAAATGGAAATATTCCCAGATATCCCACAACAAATTCTACATTTTTAAATTTGGCCGAGATTAAAAATGTATTGCATTACTGGTTGGATGTCCATCGGACATCTATGTTCCGTTAGTTACTTGACGGCGTGTGGCGGAGAGAACTTCTGGTTTGACTATCTTTTCCTCTTTGCCGCATCTACTCTAATTGCTCAGATTTTCTCGTCGTATTCATTTCACGAAGCGTTTGTAGGAGGAAGTAAATTATTACCCAATCCGATAGTAAACCATTTCATGATACACAATGTCTCTCCTGCAGCGCGTGCCACCGGAGTTTGTTGAGATTTTCCGTGACACTCTCCTACTGACCAAACGATTCCGTCAAAACCGTACCGCTTTTCATTGGACGTTCCTAATCTCTTGTATTAATGCTATGTGATAAGAATCCGGCCAGCCGAAGTGGCCGTGCGGTTAAAGGCGCTGCAGTCTGGAACCGCAAGACCGCTACGGTCGCAGGTTCGAATCCTGCCTCGGGCATGGATGTTTGTGATGTCCTTAGGTTAGTTAGGTTTAACTAGTTCTAAGTTCTAGGGGACTAATGACCTCAGCAGTTGAGTCCCATAGTGCTCAGAGCCATTTGAATCATTTTGATAAGAATCCCTTAGTCATGAAAAATAATCAAGATTCGTTCTAACACGTTCTTTGTTAGTCTCTCCCTTCGCAGATTACTTATGTTCCCTTAAGAGTATCCAAACGAATCTGCTTATTCTTCTACGAGGGTCGTTTGGAAAGTACGGTACATATCGAGGTCATGTTTAGTTAGTAGCGTCTTTGGAAGGAACGCACATCAAGTTTCAGCCATATTGGTATACTTCTTTGTGTTTGGCATTCGTGTGAATCAAGGAAGTCGAGTGATAGTCAAAAAATGGACGAAAAAGAATTTGGTATGGTGATTAAACATTACATTATGAAAGGCAAAACGCCTCAGGAAACTAAAGAGAAGCTTGATAAACATTACGGTGACTCTGCACCTTCGATTAGAACAGTTTAAAAGCGGTTTCAAAATTTTCGAAGTGGCCATATTGGTACAAGTGATACTGAACGTTCTGGACGCACTGTGGAGGTTACGACTCCATAAATCATGATAAAACTCATGATACGGTGATGGATGATAGAAGTGTTCAGGTTGTGAGATTGCTAGTGCTGTAGGCATCTCTAATGAACGGGTACATAATATTTTGCATAAACATTTGGACGTGAGAAAGCTATCCATAAGATGGGTTCCGCGATTGCTCACGCTTGACCAATAACGGAATCGTGTGAAGTGTTGCAAGGATGGTTTGCAGTTGTTCAGGAAGAATCCGCAGGACTTTAAGCGTCGTTTCGTCACTGTGGATGAAACATGGATACATTACTATACTCCTGAGACCATAGGACAATCTAAACAATGGGTTACGAAGGGAGAATCTGCACCAAAAAAGGCGAAGGCCATCCCTTCGGCCGGAAAGGTTACGGCGACTGTCTTTTGCTATTCGCAAGGGATAAACCCCATTGACTATCTGGAAAAGAGTAAAGCTATTACAGGTGCATATTATTCATCGTTACTGGACCGTTTGAAAATCGAGCTGCAAGAAAGACGCCGGTGACTGGACTGCAATAAAGTCCTTTTCCTTCACGACAATGCACCAGCACACACCTCAGTAGTTGTGATCGCAAAATTAATGCATATAGAATTCCAACTCGTTTCCCATCCCCCATATTCTCCAGACTTGGCTCCCTCAGAGTACAATTTGTTCCACAATTTGAAGAAATGGCTGGCGGGACAAAGATTTTATTCAAACGAGGAGGTGATTGCAACAACTAATAGCTATTTGCAGACTTGGACAATTCCTATTATTAGGAAAGGATCGACAAATTAGAACAGCGTTGTTACTCGACACTGTTATAGTACAAAAATATCCTAATGACTGTTTAATCAACGAGAATGAATTTTAAATGTAACTATACCACCTGTGAAAATCATCATCTGTTCTGTCAATATTTTTCGTTTACAATATGCCTCTCGGTAGTTAAGATCTTAGGATACGGACGCTGTGCAATATGTCAATGATATGGGTTAGTGATCATAATAAAATTATGAGTTAATTTCACATAATTAATGTCCTGGGGGCTGTTGGCGCGACATATTAGCTCGGTAGCAACAGCAATAATAATAATAATAATAATAATGTCCCGTCTTCTAGTTTCTTACGAGCACTTTGACCGAATAGTACCTTTATACTCTAATCCTCTTGAAAACTCATAAATCATGACTGTACTGAATCACTTGGTAACAGTGCCGCCTCTTCCAGCTTCAAGCACTGCTGCACACACAGCCACACTATGCTGCGGCCACAAACTCCTGCGTCCCCTTTCATTCACAGGTTAATCACACCCACTTCTGCTTATTAATGACTCACTACTCTCCACGCTTGTTCCAAAGCGTCTCTTTTACCTTTCGTATAATATCACAGACTTTGTAGAAAACTGCGAAGGTTACCCAGAAACTAATGCACGGCACTTTTTTTTTTGTCAGCCGAAAGAAAACAATGCTATGAATGCAAAACGTTACGTATGTATTATTTGTAGTCTTCTGAATGAGCACTCCAAATTTTCGTCACCCTCGACAGATAGCGTAGCTGCAGGACAGTTTCAAAATGGGGGCTGTAGGTAATATATGTTACAAGCAACGTGCCGTCATTGAATTTATCATCGCCGAGGTAGAAACTGTGGGGAATGTTCACAATCGCTTGTGCAAAGTCTATGGAGCATCTGTTGTCGACAGAAGTACAGTTAGTCGCTGGCACTGAGGGTGAAGTCATCATAAGGTGGTTCGGCGGAGGTCCACGATTTGCTGCGGTCGGGGAGACCATCCACGGCTGTCACACCTAATAGTCCTGACCTAGTCCCCTCGGACTTCCACTTGTTTGGGCCATTAAAGGATGCCATTCGTGGAAGACATTTTGAGGACGATGAGGAGGTGAGTTACACAGTGAAGCACTGGCTACGCCACCAGGACAAGGATTGCTACCAACATGGCATACACGCCCTTGTTTCGCGCAGGAGGAACGGGATGGAGATTACGTGGAAAAATGTAATGTGTAGATAAAACACGATTCTTTCGTGTGTGTAATTGTCATTATGTTCAATAAGAATGGTTGAAGATATAAACGCCGTGCATTACTTTCTGGGCACCATCGTATATCCCTGATGTTGCCTCTCTGTCTACTACACAGAATGTTTGTATAATAAGCTATTATATGAAGATCGCTGAAAGTCACGATCACTTCTGTTTCCGGATGGCGGCCAATCAACCTTGTACAAACTATGCGGAATCACAGACTAATTTACCAATTAATCAGTCAGGGACTAATTGAGGGAGAACAAGCAGGCCGCAAACGATGCAGAAATTTTTATTTATTTATTGTTCCGTGGGACCAAATTAAGGAGAAGTCTCCATGGTCATGGAACGAGTCAATACATGAAATTATAACACGATAGTAGAAACAGATAACGTGAAATATAAGAAAATCAACAATGTAGCAGTGGAATTTGCTTAATTTTTCAGCTCTTCCAGGAGCTCCTCGACAGAATAGAAGGATTGAGCCATGAGGAAACTCTTCAGTTTAGACTTAAAAGCGTTTGGGCTACTGCTAAGATTTATGAGTTCTTGTGGTAGCTTATTGAAAGTGGATGCAGCAGAATAGTGCACTCCTTTCTGCACAAGAGTCAAGGAAGTGCATTCCACATGCAGATTTGATTTCTGCCTAGTATTAACTGAGTGAAAGCTGCTAACTCTTGGGAATAAGCTAATATTGCTAACAACAAACGACATTAAAGAAAATACACTCCTGGAAATGGAAAAAAGAACACATTGACACCGGTGTGTCAGACCCACCATACTTGCTCCGGACACTGCGAGAGGGCTGTACAAGCAATGATCACACGCACGGCACAGCGGACACACCAGGAACCGCGGTGTTGGCCGTCGAATGGCGCTAGCTGCGCAGCATTTGTGCACCGCCGCCGTCAGTGTCAGCCAGTTTGCCGTGTCATACGGAGCTCCATCGCAGTCTTTAACACTGGTAGCATGCCGCGACAGCGTGGACGTGAACCGTATGTGCAGTTGACGGACTTTGAGCGAGGGCGTATAGTGGGCATGCGGGAGGCCGGGTGGACGTACCGCCGAATTGCTCAACACGTGGGGCGTGAGGTCTCCACAGTACATCGATGTTGTCGCCAGTGGTCGGCGGAAGGTGCACGTGCCCGTCGACCTGGGACCGGACCGCAGCGACGCACGGATGCACGCCAAGACCGTAGGATCCTACGCAGTGCCGTAGGGGACCGCACCGCCACTTCCCAGCAAATTAGGGACACTGTTGCTCCTGGGGTATCGGCGAGGACCATTCGCAACCGTCTCCATGAAGCTGGGCTACGGTCCCGCACACCGTTAGGCCGTCTTCCGCTCACGCCCCAACATCGTGCAGCCCGCATCCAGTGGTGTCGCGACAGGTGTGAATGGAGGGACGAATGGAGACGTGTCGTCTTCAGCGATGAGAGTCGCTTCTGCCTTGGTGCCAATGATGGTCGTATGCGTGTTTGGCGCCGTGCAGGTGAGCGCCACAATCAGGACTGCATACGACCGAGGCACACAGGGTCAACACCCGGCATCATGGTGTGGGGAGCGATCTCCTACACTGGCCGTACACCACTGGTGATCGTCGAGGGGACACTGAATAGTGCACGGTACATCCAAACCATCATCGAACCCATCGTTCTACCATTACTAGACCGGCAAGGGAACTTGCTGTTCCAACAGGACAATGCACGGCCGCATGTATCCCGTGCCACCCAACGTGCTCTAGAAGGTGTAAGTCAACTACCCTGGCCAGCAAGATCTCCGGACCTGTCCCCCATTGAGCATGTTTGGGAATGTATGAAGCGTCGTCTCACGCGGTCTGCACGTCCAGCACGAACGCTGGTCCAACTGAGGCGCCAGGTGGAAATGGCATGGCAAGCCGTTCCACAGGACTACATCCAGCATCTCTACGATCGTCTCCATGGGAGAATAGCAGCCTGCATTGCTGCGAAAGGTGGATATACACTGTACTAGTGCCGACATTGTGCATGCTCTGTTGCCTGTGTCTATGTGCCTGTCGTTCTGTCAGTGTGATCATGTGATGTATCTGACCCCAGGAATGTGTCAATAAAGTTTCCCCTTCCTGGGACAATGAATTCACGGTGTTCTTATTTCAATTTCCAGGAGTGTATATACTGCGATGACAGTGTCAGAATTCCCAGACTATTGAGTAGGGGTCGACAAGAGGTTCTCGAACTTACACCACATATTGCTCGAACAGCCCGTTTTTGAGCCAAAAATACCCTTTTTGAATCAGAAGAATTACCCCAAAAAATAATACCATATGACACAAGCGTATGAAAATATGCGAAGTAGACTACTTTCCGGGTTGAACTGTCACTTATTACAGGTACTGTTCTAATGGTAAATAAAGCAGCATTTAGTTTCTGGACAAGATCCTGAACATGGGCTTTTCACAACAGCTTACTGTCTATCCGAACGCCTAGGAACTTGAACTGTTCCGTCTCGCTTACAATATACCGATTCTGTCTGATCAAAATATCGGTTCTTGTTGAATTGTGAGTTAGAAACTGTAAAAACTGAGTCTTACTGTGATTTAGCATCAAATTATTTTCCACAAGCCACCAACTTATTTCATGAACTACATTATTTGATGATGTTTCAATATTACACACAAGATCCTTCACTACCAAGCTGGTGTCATCAGCAAACAGAAATATTTTTGAATCATCTGTAATACTAGAAGGCATATCATTTATATAAATAAGAAACACCAGTGGCCCCAGCACCGACCCTTGGAGAACGCCCCACTTAATAGTGCCCCATTGGGACTGAACATCACTACCACTCTCAATATTGCGGAGAATTACCTTCTGCTTTCTGTTCTTAAAGTAAGAGGCGAACCCTTAATCCCCTTACTCCATAATGGTCCAACTTCTGCAGTAATATTTTGTGGTCAACACAGTCAAAAGCCTTCGTTAAATCAAATAAAACACCTAGCGTTCGCAACCTTTTATTCAATCCGTCCAAAACCTCACAGAGAAAAGAGAATACAGCATTTTCAGTTTCTAAAACCACACTGCACATTTGACAGCAAATTATGTGAATTTAAATGCTCCAGTAACCTTGTATATACAACCTTCTCGATAACTTTAGCAAACACCGATGGCATACAAATAGGTCTATAATTGTCAACATTATCCCTCTCTTCCTTTTTTATAAAGTGGCTTCACTACCGAGTACTTTAATCGGTCAGGAAACCGACCACTCCTAAAGGAAAAGTTACAGATATGGCTAAGTACTGGGCTAACATACATAGAACAATACTTCAGTATTCTGCTAGATACCCCATCATATCCATGAGAGTTCTTGGTCTTTAGTGATTTAATTATTAACTCAATCTCCCTCTTGTCAGTATCATGGAGGAGCATTTCAGGTAACAGTCTCGGTACACTTTTTTCTACGAGCGCTATATGATTCCCTGTTGGGACGAGGTTTCTATTTAGTTCACCTGCTATATTCAGAAAGTGATTATTAAATACTGTACATATATGCGACTTATCAGTAAGACGGACATTCCCACTACGCACTGATTCTATATCCTCGACCTGTCTCTGCGGACCAGCCACTTCCTTTGCGACTGATAATATGGTTTTAATTTTATCCTGAAATCAAGTAAGTATAGCGACGCAGGCGCTTTACAGTGATGGAAATTTACATTACAGAAGCAATATACTTTATATAACACAAAATAAACAAATTCTTATAATAAAATAAATACTACTACTAACAGATAAAGCCAGCCGCGGTGGCCGTGCGGTTCTAGGCTCTTCAGTCCGGAACCGCGAGACTGCTACGGTCGCAGGTTCGAATCCTGCCTCGGGCATGGATGTGTGTGATGTCTTTAGGTTAGTTCGGTTGAAGTAGTTATAAGTTCTAGGGGACTGATGACCATAGATGTTAAGTCCCATAGTGCTCAGAGCCATTTGAATCACTTTTTTTTAACTAACAGATAAATAAACAATATCTGTTGCCTCTCTACTCAGGAGCATATAACAATACCACTACTTTAATGATGTATCAAACTGTACTTTCTCATAACTTTAAAAATAAATTATACCGTGAAGCATAACACCACTCATGCAGCGTCTGCCAGTGGATTGGGTTGATCATCTCCGTGACGCTTCTGTGCTTGCTGATTGAACATCTAATTAAACGCGCTGCTCTCCTTTGGATCTTCTCAGTTTTCTCCCTCAATCCCATCTGGTGCATATCCCATATTGAAGAGCAGTATTCAAGTACCAGTCAAAAGAGGATTTTATAAGCTACCTTCTCTGTTGACGGATTGCACTTCCTGAGGACTGTTTCAATGAATCTAAGTCTGGCGTCTGCCTTTCCTGCGCTTCGTACCTATACTCCTACATATTGTATGGAGGTAGCTGCTTCAAGCGATTGCTCTGCAATCGTGTAATCATACAATAATGAGCCTTTCCGTCTACGTACAGACGATAAACGACATTTGTTTATATTGAGGACCAATTGCCACTTCGTGCACCAAGGATCTATCCTCTGCAGATCTTCCTGCATTTCGCTACAATTTTCTGATGTCGCGACTTCTCTGTATACGACAGCATCATCCTGAAAAGCCTCATCGAGCTTCTGACGTTACCTACTACATCATTCATACATATTGTGCATACCATTGCCCATATAACACTCCCCTGCAACGCACCAAGTTACTTTTTTTTTTACGTCTGAAGGCTTCTCTCTCCATTCAGAATAACATGCTGTTTTTCGTTTGCCAGAAACTCTTCAGTCCATCCACATTCCGCACGCTCGTATGTTGTTTACTAGGCTGCAGTGTGGAACGTTATCGTATGCCTTACGGAAGTCAAGGAGAAGCATCAACATTTAATAATACTGCTGCACTGGGGAGGCGCGTCCACTTACATCACTCTGCTAACATGTCGAAATTAGTCAGCTTAGTGGGATCTTCATAAGAACGGCAAGACCTGAAGTGTCTGAAGTGCCTCAGCTGATAACAGCTGCAAAACAGCTACTTACACCTGTAACGCTATAAAACTGTCTGTAAGTGCATCTTTATACAGATGGTTGCCGGACATCCAACATTCAGTATGAAATGTTGTATCAAAACACCTTCAGACGTCTAAATTTCCAGTTATCTTATTTGAGCAACCAGTTTCGACACTACATTACGCCATCTTCAGGCCCTCTGACCGAGTTGTAGGGAGACTTCCACCTCTGGTATCCGTAGATTTCTTCTTGACACAGCTAGCTTCGATCATCACCTGCAGACTTTTAGACAAACGTGTTTGTTTAACGTAGCGGTTCGATTGCCTGCTGTGTCCTCATGCTGTTCATCTTTGCTGATTCATTACAAAAGCGAAAAAGGTTGCCCTGAAACTCTGTCCTCCCCTTCACCCTCAGTGCCGTTGCCAGCCCCCCTAAAGTAGGCAGTAATTGCGTGTTGTGATTTCCTGATGATGCACCGCAAGTTACAGATATCTTTCCAAGATATTTGGGTCGTAATTTCGCTTTCCACACTGTTGCTTTTAAATTATGATCCTATTCCATAGTACTTCGTACTATTACCATTAAATATATAAAAGATGGGACGGGCTGCATATGACATTAGAATGACCGACAGACCGGGATTTGATTTCATATTTTGTGTTTATCTCGAGCCAGTGCTTCAACCGTCAGGATGTCTTACATTTTCTACCTTAATCATTTGTATCCAGGCCCCCCGTCCGCCATTTGAAGTCCATCATAAGCTCACCGAAATCGTCTTCGTGCACGTCGGCACCTTCTGCACAAAATCTATACTTTCGAGTTATTTACTCATGTTCTTTAAGCCTGAAAGCGTTAATGCAACAAATTAGTTACAAAACTGAATCTTCACATACCTAGGAATCAGATGATTCTTCACGTAAAGGAGCAAGACTATTTACTCTTAGCAACATTAAACTGATTAACTAACACTTCCCCTATTTCATAAAATAAAATTATCCGCTTTTTGTTTAGGAGTAATGAACTTTTTCTATCTTTTTTGCAATAAACGTTGTTTTCTGATATCTAAAGAACTACTTACAATGAATTTTGTTAAGTTTAACTTTTTGGTGCAACCACTCAAAATACAACGCACTCATTTTTACTCGTTTCAGATGTACTTGTCCTCATCTTCAGAACTGCCTTAACACAAGAATATGCATTGCTTAGCAATCAACGACAAAAGTTCAAGCATGCATGAAAAACAGCACTATATAAACGGTAAACAAAAGTGTAAAAAGACGAGAATACTCTATGTCTCTTCGGTGCAGATGGATCACGCACATTTACAAAGGTAACACCATTAAAAATTTCATTTATTATGTTGAATGAAATTCGAGTTGGTTCAGTTCTAGACCTGTGTTTCTTGCACAACCAAGTCTGTTGCCTCCAACATACAGGTATTGTATACGTTGTATGTAAGTACAAGGGAAATATCTTGACGTAATACTTCTTGCAAATCGACAAATAATTTCATCTGTAACGAAATATTGATTAGATTTCAATTTTAGCATTTCTGAGCGGACTTCAGCAACATCGTTTCACGTCACTGCATTTCACCGATTTCAGACCACGCCATTTCAATCGATTCTCTTTCGTGAATTTAATGTAACTGATATGAGGAGTACCAGATATATACGATTAATATTCTGCTCGGATACTGTCGACTGCTTTCTCCTTTCAAGGATGTAATTTTTGATTCAGTTACATTAAAAGAGAGCTGCCACCCATTTCACCAAACAGAAACTCTCTGTTCTTCAAAACAAAGTACTGCCCTTCATTTAATATTCTCCAGTACTATCCAAACGAACACTTGGAATCAGTATCGACAAACAGGCAAGCAACTTTCAATAAGTATTATTGAGAATTTTGTGACAAACTAAAGACCCGTAAGAAACTAACAAAATAATTGTAGGGAAAACACTACGAAAGGGGTACTAATGAAATTTCGTATATTAATAATTAGGACTGCTTCGCTATTGTAGCGTTACGTTACTGCGGGGATGCTAATTGGTTTCGTGGTGAGCTAATACACACAGCAACACAGTAATTACAGACCCTCGCCTGGATACCAAATACAACACAAATATTAATGGAAGAGAGCTTGTAGAAAAGTGTCTCAGCAGAATATATTTTACACAAAAATAATTAAAATTTATATAACGAGAACATAACTAAATAGTGAATTTTTCAGGCACATAGTCTGACATCAGACTCTGATATCAGGATTTTAGGAGATTAAGCAGAGGTATCCTTTTGGCACACTTTTAATGCTTTCCTGTACTCTTCACTGATATTTCTTTTTATTTACTTAGTGTGATTCATTACACTGACATTTCGTAGTTGTTTAGAGTACTGGCAAATACATTTGAATGCTTATGTTACAGTGTTTTTGTTTTCTTAATCAGGCAATATCACAACATTACGAAGCGCACCATAGCACATAAAATATACTTTGTTTTATTTTTCGGTATTATGATGTATATTCACTATCAGAAAAATTCCCTTCTAAACTGTTGACTTTGTATGCGATGTGGAAGACGCCTAAAAACCAACAGATTGAATCATCATTCCAAGAGTTCAAAATTTTAAATTCATATCTTTATGTCCAAGAATGGCGGAAAAACAAATGTGTCTTATAAGTTTTGTGTAAGGTGAAAGGCAACCTAAGGTGAAAGGCAATACTATAATCAACAAATACGTAAAGAAAGAAATTTAATTTCATGTAACTGGATTTTATCTTTTTCCAGGAGTGATTCTGAAAAAGTAATGTGTACTGTGTTCTGGTCATATCCATTTCGTGAAACTTTTGTAAGGGAACTTAGGGGCTTAATTATTAGGGTCTTAATTATGCAGAACCAAGCAGTAACTATCACATTTATATTTTTTTAGAATTGAAAGAATAACTTTGAATAGAAGGTTTGCGCGCTATGTTCTAATTGTCTTTAAATTTAAATGTGATCGATGAAATAAACATTATGTTGGATGCACAAACCCAATGCACTTCATGTCGGTCATGAAATGCTCTAAAAATGTCTCGAGTGTATACATAATTTAAATTGCATTGATAATATATTATTTTAAAGTCATTTTACTAGTTTGGTCAGACACAAATAGCCGACGTTTCAAGAGTTTGGCTGTTTGAATGATTTCTAATAGAAAAATTTGTAAGAAGCAACTAAGACCGCACCTCTCTCCCCTTCGACCCCTCCATGAACCATGGACCATGCCGTCGGTGGGAAGGCTTGCGTGCCTCAGTGATACGGATAGCCGTACCGTAGGTGCAACCACAATAGAGGGGTATTTGCTGAGAGGAAGGACAAACGTGATGTCCCTGAAGAGGGGCAGCAGCCTCTTCAGTAGTTGCTGGGGCAAGTGAGTGATCTGGTCTTGTAACATCAATCAAAACGGCCTAGCTGCGCTGGCACTGCGAACTGCCGAAAGCAAGGGGAAACTACGACCGCAATTTTTCCCGAGGACATGCAGCTCTGCTATATGGTTAAATGATGATGGCGTTCTCTTGGGTAAAATATTCCAGAGGTAAAATAGTTCGCTATTCGGATTTCCGGGCGAGGACTACCCTGGAGGATATCGTCATCATGAGAAACAAAACTGGCATTCTACGGATCGCACCACGTAATGATAGATCGTTTCATCGGGCATGTACATTAGAAAATTAAAAAATGAAAATGGATAGGTTGAAGTTAGATATAGTGGGAAATTGTGAAATTCGGTGTCAGGAGGAACAGGACTTCTGGCCAGATGACTACAGGTATATAAATACAAATTGAAATAGGGGTAACGACGGAATGGGTTTAATAAAGAATAAGACAATAGAAATGCGGGTAAGCAACTACTAACAGCATAGTGACTCATTATCGTAGCCAAGATAGACACGAAGCCCACCCCTACCACAGTAGTACAAGTTAAATGCCAACTAGCTCCGGAAATGACGAAGAGACTGAAGAAATGTATGATGAGAGAGGAGAAATTATTCAGGTAGTGAAGGGAGACAAAAATTTAATAGTCATGGGAGACTGTAATTTGATAGTGGAAAAAGGAAGAGATAGATAAATAGTAGTGACTATCGATTGGGGTTAAGGAATGAAAGAGGAAGCCGCCTGGTAGAATTTTGCACAGAGCATAACTTAATCATAGAATTCAAGAATCTTGAAAGAAGGTTGTACACGTGGAAGATGCCTGGAGACACTGGAAGGTCTCAGATAGATTATATAATCGTAAGACTGAGATTTAGAAACCAGATTTTAAATTGTAAGATATTTCCAGGGGCAGATGTGGACTCTGACCACAATATATTGGTTACAAACTGTAGATTAAAACTGAAGAAACTGAAAAAAGGTGTGAATTTAAGGAGATGGGACCTGTATAAACTGAAAGAAGCAGAGTTTGTAGAGAGTTTCAGGCACAGCATTAGGGAACGATTGAGAAGAACGGGGGAAAGAAATACAGTAGAAGAAGGATGGGTTCTTTGAGAGACGAAATAGTGAAGGCAGCAGAGAATCAAGCTGGTAAAAAGACGAGGGTTTGAAGAAATCCTTGGGTAACAGAAGAGATATTGAATTTAAATGATGAAAGTAGGAAATATAAAAATGCACTAAATGAAGCAGGCGAAAGGGAATATAAACGTCTAAAAATGAGATTGACAGGAAATCCAAAATTGCTAATCTGGCTACAGGACAAATGTCAGGACTTACAAGCATATTTCATTAGGGGAAAGACAGATACCGCCTAGAAGAAAATTAAAGAGACCTTGAGGAAAGGAGAAACAGCTGTATGGTATGAATATCAAGAGCACACATGGTAAATCAGTCCTGCGCAAAGAAGGGAAAGCTGGAAGGTGAAAGGAGTATGTAGACGGTCTATACGAGGGAGATGAAATTCAAAGCAATACTATAAAAAGGGAAATGGACGTAGATGAAGATGAGATGGGAGAAATGACACTACGAGAAGAATTTTACAAAATTCTAAAAGATGTAAGATGAAACAAGGCTCCGGGAGTAAATGAAATTCAGTCAGAACTACTGATAGCCTTGGGAGTGCCAGCCATGACAATATTGTTCCATCTGGTGTGAAAGATGTATGAAACAGGCGAAATACGCTCAGACTTCAAGAGGAACGTGATAATTCCGATTCAAAAGAAAGCAGTTGCTGACATGTGCGAACATTACCCAAGTATCAGCTTAATATGTCATGTTTGAAAGATACTAACACGAATTCCTTACAGAAGAATGGAAAAACTGGTAGAAGCACACCTAAAGAAAGATCAGCTAGGACTCCAGAGAAATGTAGGGACACGCGAAGCAATACTGACCCTACGACTCATCTTAGAAGATAGATTAAGGAAAGTCAAACCTACATTTATAGTCTTTGTAGACTTAGTGAAAACTTTTGAGAACCTTGACTGGAATACTCTCTTTGAAATTTTGAAGCTAGCAGGGGTAAAATGCAGGGAGCGAAAGACTATTTACAACTTGTACAGAAACCAGACTGCAGTAATGAAAGTGAAGGGGCATTTAAGTGTAGCAGTGGCTGAGAAGGGAATGAAACAGAGTTGTACGCTATCCCCGATGTTATTCAATCCACACATTGCACAATCAGTAAAGGAAACAAAACAAATTGAAGCAGGAATTAAAATTCTGGGAGAAGAAATCAAAACTTCCATCTTCGTCAATGACGTAGTAATTAGACATGGAAAAACTGTTGAACGAAATGGACATTGTCTTGAGTGGAGGGTATAAGGTGGACATCAACAAAAGCAAACCAAGGATAATGGAATGTAGTCGAATTAAATCAGGTGATGCCAAGGGAATCGGATTAGTAAACGAGACACTTAAAGTAGTAGATGAGGTTTGCTATTTGTGCAGGAAAATAACTGAGGATGGCCGCAGAGGAGAGGATATAAACTGTAGACAGGCAATTGCAAGGAAAGTATTTCTGAAGAAGAGAAATCTGTTAACATCTAATACAGATTTAAATGTTAGGAAGTCTTTTTTGAATGTGTTTCTGAGGGGTGTAACCATGTACGGAAGTGTAACATGGACAATAAACAGTTTAGATAAATAGAGAATAGAAGCGTTCGAAATGTGGTGCTACAGAAGAATGCTGAAGATTAGATGGGTCGATCACTTAACTAATGAGAAAGTAATGAACAGAATTGGGGAGACAAGAGGTATGTGGCACAATTTGACCAAAAGATGGAATCGGTTCGTAGAATACATTGTAAGGCATCAAGGGATCACCAAGTCAGTATTCGAGGGAAGCGTGGGTGGAGGGTAAATATCGTAGAGTCAGACGAAGAGATGAATACAGTAAGCAGATTCAAAAAGATGAAGGTTGCAGTAGTTATTCAGGAATGACGATCCTCGCACAGGAGAGAGTAGCGTGGAGAGCTGCACCAACCCAGTCTTTGGATTGATGACCACAACAACATCCAAGACCGAGATTGGGGTCGGACAGTTGTTTCGAGAAAAGTTTCAGTGCTAGATTAAATAGATTCTTTTGCTCTGTTTTGAAAAAAAATCGTAGGATGTACAATTTATTACCAGAATAAGCATTTTTAATTTTCCTGTAGTTATATCGTTGTGAGTACGTCGTTCAGTTTCTGAAAAACCATCTGAGGCTAAATAAAACAGTCGACATTATGCTTAACCTTTTTCCTTTTTAATTTTTCTTTCCATTACGTTTTGCGTCCAAGATAGTTTCACAGATTCTGACTACTGCAATTAGTTGCTTTTCGGAGTAGAATTGGTACTACGTTACTAACACACATGCGGATTTTATAATAAGTAACTCAGAATTCTCAGAGCACCAAGAGATTCCGTTTCATAACAACCCGAGAATTTCTTTGTGGAAACAGATACATGATGTGCGTTTTGCTTCAGAATACATTGTATTTCATTAACATAATACGTGTTAGTGGCTTTGACCAAATAATTTATGCTGGTTTACACCTCGAGCGACCAAAATATGAAACGAGGGTCTATACGATCACTCTGCTTTAAGAAGTGTGGAAGACGATGTAATTTTTATTTCGATTTTTTAAACGTATTACCAGCAAAGACAATAACATTGTGTATTTTTCTTTCAGTCAGTGTCTAGGTTTATTTGATAGCGAAGTCTGCTGCGTTCGGTTTCACTGGAAATTTTCTTGGGAGTGGAACTGGATTAATATACATGTGAGTGAATACTGCTCTGCCTCACATGAATTTGCGTTCGGAATTTGAGCAGAATAGATCACATGCTTGTGGAGCTCATACCTATTGCTCTATACACAAAATGTAGGTCAAGGATGTAATGTCGCGCGGCATTAGCCGAGCGGTCTTGGGCGCTACATTCATGGACTGTGCGGCTGGTCCCGGCGGAGGTTCGAGTCCTCCCTCGGGCATGGGTGTGTGCGTTTGTCCTTAGGATAATTTAGGTTAACTAGTGTCTAAGCTTAGGATTTGGATTGGATTGTTTGGTGGAAGAGACCAAACAGCGAGGTCATCGGTCTCATCGTATTAGGGAAGGACGGGGAAGGAAGTCGGCCGTGCCCTTTCAAAGGAACTATCCCGGCATTTGCCTGGAGCTATTTATGGAGATCACGGAAAACCTAAATCAGGATGGCCGGACGCGGGATTGAACCGTCGTCCTCCCGAATGCGAGTGAAGTGTGCTAACCACTGCGCCACCTCGCTCGGTCTCTAAGCTTAGGGACTGATGACCTTAGCAGTAAAGTCCCATAAGAAGTCACACACATTTGAACATTTGAAGGATGTAATATCGTGACTGTGATGGACAATACCTCTCTTGTAGCATCTCTCACTGTTGTTCGCTGAGCATTCCTGTAACTTTCTTGAGCTGACCAGACGGCCCCCTTCTTCATTAAGTCTTTCGTTTCTCTTCAGTAAAAAGTGATAAGGATCACAAACTGATAAGCAGTACTCAAAAATAGATGGAACGATTGTTTTGTAAATGCTAATTTCCAAATATACTCATATCTCGCCATACGTATACCACATAATAAAGCACCTACTGTACATGATATCTGTTACAAATATTCTGCGTAACTTTACGTCACTTATGTTTTTGAACTATTAACATTGCATTTTCTATCCGCGATATTTACAAGAAATGCAATTCATATTTTTGTTTTCTCTAATACAGTGAACGTAAAGGTCTGAGACACTGAACGGCGGCTTTTTCTTGCGAACAGAGGTGTTACGTAAGTTGTGGCAATGGCAGATTCTGCTTATACTGTGGATATTGGAAAAAATACTGCCTTAGGAATGTTTTGGCACTCGTGTGCTCCCCACCATGAAGGAATGACAAATTGTAAAATATGAGTTACAAACATAGTTAAAATGTAGAGATAAAGTAGTCACCAGCATAACGTATTACTATTATTTAAATATCTCACTCTTTGTGATACCAAAGTGTTGTTTTCTTCACATCTCCATTCACTTTGACAGCTCTGCACTGTATAAGCTTGTTTTAACGGTAATGTTTTCACAAAGCAGAGAAAATGTTTCTGGTAGTACGAGTACGCAATCTGTCTGAGTTTTTTAACACTTAATGCTGGTACAACTGTTCTACGCGTACCGTTAGTTCGAAATTATTTCCCTCACCTTCTTGGTGTCACAATATTCACACACGTTTGTGTGTATTCATTCTTACCAAATCATCAGACCAAAATTTTCTCACACATATCATGGCATCTATCCTTAATTTGTCACATGCAGATATATAATGTCACTTCCAATCTACCTCTAACTTTTCTCCCCAAGTCATTTCTCTGCTGCCGTATCGACATTCTCTTTCCACAGCTGTGTTGCAATTTGTTAATTGAGCTTTCCAAATGAACGACAGGTAACTCCATAGCAACACAATGTCATTATGTCAGCCTGTAAGTCAGTTATTCTTTTGAGTAATAGAATTACTGGTGCAAGGAGAACAACTAGGCCTTGATTTATTGAAACTATTACATGTTTGTGTTCATCATCATGACACAACTAACCATTTTTGTAACGCTCTCTGATTTCGCTAATGAAAGGAAATTACAATAGTAGCTCACATTTACACAAATCGTGCAACTTGATGAAAGTCACCCATAGTATGAACAATTGAATTTCAATGAATATATAAATCACTCGTAAGATCCCATCACAGTAATTAAGAGCGGTTGGGACCAACGTGTAGTCGATCACTGTGCGATGGGATTCGAGATCTGTTTCTGTAACTGAAATAGCCGAATATGACGAGTGAATAACTGCTGGTCATATATCTCAAAATCATTTGGCTAAAATGTGGTTCAAAGTCATTGAAAATTAATTAATAATCTTTACTTTCTGACAGAACACGGAACAAGGACCCACGCACCTCGTCACCCAGATTTTATAAGAACAAAGTCAAACTAATATCCCTACGTCGGTCAGAAAGAAATTCAGTTTATTACGGGTTTCCGCAACGCCGTAGATCTTACTCATGCAATTAAATTACACCATATCCTCTGCGCATATTGTTGATGAGGACTGCTCTATCGATTACGTAAAACTTACATGGGAATTATTATGTTGCTTCAGGTGTCCTTCTCCATTTAAAAATCCAATTTAGCGCAACCGTTTCCGTAAACACGCGAAGAGTTGAAATAGAACACCTTTTTTTTTGCGGGAACGTGTCGTGTATTTTAGTTTCTCTTGTTTTACCAGAATGATGTAACGGTACCAGCGAAAGCTGTTTCAAATGGCCTGTCCGTAATTGGAACCGTGAAACCAATTTGAGAAGTTCATTAGCCGTGTACGCCGCTTGCTGAAAGCTGGTATTATTGTTGTTCGTTTAATTATAATTAAAGTCCCCGATACCGTCATGCTGAAACGTTATTCGTGATGCGAGGCGTAAAAATAGCAACCTCATTTACCACTTTACAACGCAGAAAGTTCTCGTAGGACCAGAGTTTCATTGATTTTTTAAGATGTTCTTGGATTTGAGGGAAGTTCTTAAGCTTTTAGACGAAATTACTATTTCTCTAAAAACACAGTATCAACATAAAACTAAACGAATATTAGAAGTGCTTTATCTAAAATTACATCATATTAGTAATTTTTATTTTCAGATCTACAACGTAACAAATTGAAAGTGTGAGCTATTAGACATAGCCAAAACTTGTGCGTTTAGCTGCAATTGTAACGTCTGCCCATCTTAGAAGACCTCTGTCATGGATTACAACATGCAGTCACGCGATAGATGGAGCATCTACGCTGATAAGTATCTGCTTTGTCAGCATACACTCAAGACGTCGTATTTGAGCAGGTAAACAAGAAACAGGAAGTCAACGTTGAATAATGTCATATGACTGGGGGCACAAATAATGGATACTGATTTATAATTGATACTTGAATAATTAAAAAAATTAATCGGAAAGAATAAATGAAAGAAGTTGGAAGGTACACATATCTTAGTTGAACTTTAACGGGTACTAATATCAACGCACCTTAAATGTCAATACATTCGTTTGTTTCTTTGTTCGTCTTGTATGCGTTCGTACGTCATTCATCTGATTGCAATGAAATATTGGTGACTCGTAGTAGGGGCGCCCGCTATGGTGACTGACAAAGAAATTGTTTGTTTATTCGTCTTCTATCCGTCTGAAGGTACACCTACACTCAGTGAAAAAGGTCCACTCTTACTCCAGCCCATCGTAACACTTTCACTATGTCGAGAATATCGGTAGGGTATAATTCGTGGCACATATAAATAGTCTAGTTTTGTCCTCGGATACCACGCCACTGTCGGCCATTTATTAGTTTAAAGCTAATAAATATTGCATTAGAAAATTTTAAGTGACGTTGTTTGTTTAAAAACTGTTAAAACATGCTCTTCTAAATTCTAAATTAACAAACAATATTGCCACTTTGTTTGCAGTTGTTGTTGCTTCCTCCATTAACATAAACATGCATCCTAAGAGATGAACATTTGTTAGATAGTATGAAACAAAAAGCGATTACGAGCTTCTTATACAAACGAGAAATAACAAGCCACGAATCAGGCCATTTACGCGCTACTGAATCACGTGCTCTGGAATTAGAAGAGCATCGAACACTAAGAGTTGAAGGAGAACGTTTACAAGCTACTCGATCGCAACAAACCGAGCATGTTCATTACAATCTTGATATATTGTAGCACAGTGTCAATTATGACTATAGTTTGCGTTCAAGTGAAGACATCGGCAAATTGCGTATGATGTGTGGGCACTGCGGTCAACGGAAATTCAACAGTGAAACACCAAAAACGTGCTGTGCAGATGATAAAATTTGAATCCTGTCCTTGTATCCACCACCGAACCTCTTTTGGTTTGATAAATTTTTCAACGCCATTATATGGTAACTGTGAGCCGATAAATGTTCCAACACAGTTATATACTAACATTCAAAATTCAAGGGCAAACGCACCATCGAATAGGATCACTTCTACCAGTTCCCGACACGCAACATCAACTTTTACAAATCTATTTCACGGACGACGATGATGTACAAGCTGATCAGTGATCCAGGCACCAAACATGATGTTTATTAACTTTCCGAACACTTTTGTACCAACACGACGCCCTGATAAACATGTTGAAATATCAGTTGATGACTTTCTGACGAATAATTACGCAGTCCATCTAAGAGCTGACAGAACACCAGCCGGACAGCAACAGCAAGCCACACGCTACAACGCACCTACCATCAATGATGAGGTGACTGTTTGGAGAAGAATCAGATACTAGTAACATAATTCTTCAGTAACGGAATGACGTAATTGCTACTGTCACTAAAAATATCGAATTTACGTTGCGTTGCAGTATTGGACACTTTTTTTGAGTGGGGCAGGACGGATTTCACTCCACTGTTATGCAAACTAGTCCACTAGTCATTTACATATATAAAAAAATTTACATTTATCTTACAGCCTCTTTCATTTTATTTCTTCTTACACGAGAATAACTCAATAAAAGAATATCAGCAATGAATTATTATTCAAACCGATGTCGATACCTCAAACCAGGACGAATAATCTACTATAACGCCATCAACGGTTTCACCAATACGTGGTAGAAATGTAGGCGAAAATTGAGTCACACCGTCTCCTTTTTATCATACATTTACGATATCTGTATATAAATTATGGGAACGTCTGCAACATTGACAGAATATTCATAGTACCACCAAGGTTTACAGGCAGACCATAATACATGCATCAATACGCACAAGATACTATGACGTACCCTGAGGAGACAAAAGTCACAGGATACCCCCTAATATTATGTTGGACCTAATTTTGCACAGTATAGTGCAGCAACTCGACAAGTTGTTGTCTCCTGTACAGTGAGCCACGCTGCCTCTATAGAAGTCCATAAAAGCGAAAATGTTGCTAGTGCAGGATGTCGCCAGCGAACTGACCTCCCGGTACGTCCCGTAAATGTTCTGTGGGATTCATATCGGCTGATCTGGATGTTCAAATCATTCACTCAAACTATCTAGAATGTTCCTCAAACCAAATACGGACAATTGTGGATGCGTGACATGACGTCATCGTTTGGGAACATGACGTCCATGAATGGCTCAAATGATTTTCCAGTAGCCAAACATAACAATTTTACAGTCAATGATCCGTTCAGTTGGACAGTAGGACCCAGTGAATTCCACGCAAACACAGCCCACACTGTTATGGAGCAACCACCAGCTTGCAAAATGCATTGTTGACAACTTGAGTCCACTGCCTCGTAGGGTCTGAGCCACACTCTAACAATACCTTCAGCTCTTACCAACTGAAATCGGTATTCATCTGACCAGACCACGGTTTTCCAGTCTCTAGGATCCAACCGAAAAGGTCTCAAACCGAGGAGAGGCGCTGCAGACGATGCTGTGTTTTTAGCAAAAGCACTGGTTCAGTCATCTGCTGCCATAATCCATTAATGCCACATTTTCCAGCTATCATGTTCGTCATATGTCTCACATAGATTTCTACAGTTATTTCACACAGCGTTGCTTGTCTTTTAGCCCTGACAACTCTACGCAAACACCACTGCTCTCGGTCATTAAGCGAAGGCATTCGGCCACTGCATTGTCTTTGGTGAGAGGTGATGCCTGAAAATTCGTATTTTCCGTAGCCTATTGACACTTTGCACATCTGAATACTGCATTTGCTTACGATTTCCGAAATGAAATGTTTCATTCGTCTAGCTCCAAGTACCATTACATGTCGAAAATCTGTTAATTCAAGTCGCACAGCCATTATCACATTGGGAAGCTTTTCACATGTATCGTGAGAATTCTCATGGGCCCAAGCATGACTATGGCTAGTATATATCCTTACGACTCTGGTGAAACAGGCTTCATGGGCGGAAAGTACATACGCAAGGAAATGGGGATAGACAGTAAGGCACTGTGAGAACCAGTGGCTGAACACGACATGAGGTCGTTCCAAGTCAGAAGGGGTCAAAGCATGCACTTTCTATGGATGGTAGGACTATAGCTGCTTTTCCTGTAATACTTGCCACAGAGTTCTGTGTAAAACATTCATTTCACTTGCAACTGATCGAGTGCTGATTGTAGGCGCCCCATTTACTCGAGAAAGCACCCCTCCTCTAACTCAGAAGTCCGTGTACTTCGTCATCCTCCTTGGACGTTTTATTGTATTACCAATTGCCTTGTTTCACTTAATAGCTGGAATAGTCTTGGTAACATTGTGTGAGTCGGATGTCTTCTCCTTCGATATCCCGTCTTGCTGAACTTTTCTGCGTCTTTGCTACTTCCATTTGCTAACCCATATACGAAAATTATGTCTGCAGGTTCCTTCACCGGGTACACCTCCATTTGGTAACTGTACTACATTATAGATCTGTACTACAGCACAGATCTGTATACCAGCACTGCCCAGTACACAAAATGCCACCTACATTGAGTTAGGTGATTTATTACCCCAACCTCTACATCTAAATGCTCTCCAGCATTGCCTACTCCACAATCTTAGCAATAACAGTAACAATGCATGTTTTCCAGTGTCAGAGGTACCAGACTGATTTTCTCATTTTGCTTTCGACTCGGTCGTTCCCACACCAGTAAGTGTTGTCTCAAATTCAGACAATTACCCTCGTCCATCATCTTGAACGTTTGCAACACCTTCAAGGAATCACCCTATAGATGAATAGTACTAAACTAATGAAACTAAAGTAATTTGGGTTTTGCGTCCTAAGCTATAAAGGTTTTACATGCTTATGGTGAAATTATTTATCAAATGACGTCACTTGTAAACTAACCAGACGTTTGAAGCTGTTTTATACACCAGAATTGGATTATTTAAGGAACTAGATTTGGGGGGGGGGGGGTTTCTTGGAAGATATCTTACGTGTTGTTGGGTTTTCTTATAAGCCTTGTAAGGTGTTTATTAAATGTATTGGGTACCTCTTATCTTCATTACGCTTCCCAAATTTTTCTGTATTCACTTCATCAAAGTCTTTTCTTCAGGTCGGTAAGTGGGTCTCCCGACTACATTTTGTGTGTTTTTCAACGATCTGTTTCATCACAAATACTGCATCTGTTATCAGTCTTCCCCTATGAAAACCTGTAAGTTCTCCACTTGGTAAGCAATCTAATATTACTTATAATCTGCTGTTAAGCATCCTAGCATAAGCCTCATACGCAGCGTCCAGTAATCTAAAATTCTGGCAGTTATTTTCATATATAAAACAACGATATAACTTCTACTTGTGGCCATGCTCTTGGTGTGACATATTCAACAGATTTAGCAGTCTCAGGTGGAGAGATTCCACCGTGTTTCAGGAGTTCATCGTTGATGTTACCCATGCCTGTCGTTATCCTGTTTTTCAAGGCCAGCATCCCCTTCTATGCAGAAATCATCCACACATCGCAAGTCTATACATTCCATTCCCCCATTTCTTATCTTCGGCTGTATAAGTAAGGGATTTGCAGAGTTAGACTCATTTTTGCTGTTCTACGTTACCGTTTTCCGTTTGCTTTGTCAAGCAGTTTCATTATGTTACAGGCTAGTGTTTGTCTTCCGTGGACATCATCTTCGGTTATATTTACAAATCGTTCAGGAGGTTCTTGGTGGACACCTTTTCCCGCTTATTTATCATTATTCCTCTTCTGTTCGTAAATCTGTCTTGTTGTTAAGAGCCCTCCGGGGTGGCCGAGCGGTTCTAGGCGCTACAGTCTGGAACCGAGCGACCGCTACGGTCGAAGGTTCGAATCCTGCCTCGGGCATGGATGTTTGTGATGTTCTTAGGTTAGTTAGGTTTATGTAGTTCTAAGTTCTAGGGGACTGATGACCTTAGCAGTCCCACAGTGCTCAGAGCCATTTGAACCATTTTGTTGTTGTTGTTGTTGTTAAGAGAATCGAGATAAGTCTTACGTCTGAGACTTATGGTCCCTTCAAGGTCTGGTGTCCAGAATTTGAAGAACCTTTATCGCGTCATCTCTTTGTCTTCTCACCCAATACTTCATCAGTAGCCTTCATTATTACTTCTCTTGTATTGTTCCATTTTAGCTCAGAGTCTTCTTTTGTTTCTCTCTGCTTCTCGTCATCATGCTTAACAAAGTCAATAGGCAGAAATTCCTCCAAAATAACTTACCTAAGACTCGGTATTAGTCCCAGTGCTCTTTACCCTTTACACTGCCGATATACCAGAAATTTGGTTACAATGATGATTGGGCCATTTCAACAAGGCACACTCATTTTGAATCTTTGGAAGAACTCCTGGTGTCTGATTTGTCTATAAGGGAAGAATACTTCCCAAAATGGAGACTTAGACCTAATGCTGCTAAGACGGACGTGATTTGCTTCCATCATAACAGCAGACAACTCAACAAAACTCTGGATGTCTATATTGCTGGCACACGCCTTACCACAACATATCTCGGGGTTACGAGAGATAGAACCCTATCTTTTGATTCGCACCTGACGAAACCTCAAGGTAAGCTGAGAAGAAGAAACGTTATTGTTCAAAAACTTTGTGAAGCCACATGGGAGTATCAGCAACAACTTTGTGGACTTGTGTACTGAGCTTGATATACTCTGCAGTAGAGTATTGCGCACTGGCATGGCTGAATAGCCCTCATTTAAAGAAGATTGATGTCCAACTTAATAGTAATATATATATCATTTCAGGAACAATTAAATCTACTCCCCCCATCCAGCTGCCTATTCGGAGTTATATATTATATCCAGATCTATGAATGAAAAATGTCTTGATCAGAGGATACGATAAGATCTTAGCAAACCCTGGGCTACCAGTCTATTGTGACAGAGTTTGTCAACATAGTTTGTTCAAGACATCCTCCTCTTGCACTTGCAAACAGTCTCACTGGGATTAAGATTATTGGAGGAGAGAACAGCTCAAAAATGGTTCTGCAACATTCCAGTTATTACGTTGTATTACTGAGACAGTCCCTGGGTTTGATCAGCCCCGCAAAATATGGTCAACTCTCAATCGACTGGGAATGGGACATGCTAGATGCACAGATTCGCTTTTTAAATGGCGAATGCTGTCCTCACCAGCCTGCAACTGCCACACACTGGGATAGGCTACCCAACTCATTAGCGCAACGTAGCAGATAGAGCGGATTATGGGATGGAGCCCCAAATTGCATCCAACATATAGAATGACAAAAAGTCTGCTCGTGATTATAATTAATTGATTAGAAGAGATGTAAGGTAATTCATCATCGAAGAGTATTTAAATGCTATATGAAAATAAAAGAATTATCAGTTCCTTTGATTATATTCTACTCTGTCTATACAGGGTGTTCCTGAAATATTTCGACAAACTTTGAGGGCTGTAGAGGGTGTCTTGATGAACAAAACGAGAATGTCCGGAAACGTCATCCAACGACGCTACAGAAAGTCGAATTTATAGGTTCCAGCGCCTACCACTAGGCAATCCCATCGTCAGCAAACGTGACTTCATAAGCCGATGGAGCATAGCCAGAACGTCTTGCAATGTACTTTGTTATACAGTGATCGCGTCTGATTGCCGCAATTAGCAGTGGAGAAGATGGAGCTAACTGCTGCGTGGACAGGTCTTGTCTCCTATGAATGGATGCTTTGTTTCCTTGGTGGATGACGGTTTTGGATATGGGTTTCCATCCACAGTTTATTTTTCTCCTAAGACCCTATAAAATTTTCAGTGTTTTACAGTATACAGGAGAAAAATAAACTGTGGTTGCAAACCCATGTCCAAAACCGTCATTCACCATAGCAACAGAACATCGCATTCATAGGAGACGGGGCCTGTCTATGCAGCAGCTAGGTGCATCTTCTCCACTGGTGATCGTGGAACTCAGTCGCGATCATTGAATAACAAACAACATTGCGAGACATTCCACCTACGGTCCATCCGTGTATAAGGTTACATTTGCTGCTGAAGGGATGGCCTTGCTGCAGCCACCAGCGCCTATAACTTCGACGCTCTGTAGCATCGTTGGATGATGTTTCTGGATAGGATTTCCTATCGAATTGTTCTTAATGACGCCCTCCACAACCTCTCGAAGTTTGTAGCGACATTTCTGGGATACCAAGCATACTCGCACCCTTGATCTGTGGATGTGATATCTTCTGTGCCATCTACCCGTCTTCTTAACGTTCTGCTTCCGCTCTACATACACACACAACACACACACACAAACACACAGATTAATACTAACTACCAAGATAAATTACGCAAACACCAGATTTGCTATCCTACATAAACATATCAAAACGAGAAAACACAAATATAGGCCCAAATCAACACAGTCGTGATAAAATTATACAACACAGCGTAAGATAAAAAGATTCATCCAGTTTCATTTTGTACCTGAATGGAAACAAAAACTTGCAGTAAATATGAATTTATACGTGGAACACCCGATTTTACAAGGTGTAGCTTAAACAGGCACCGTCAAACAACCATTGGGTAGGCTTTACAAATACGATCTACGTTTTCATTTAACTTCCACAAACGCTCAGGTGTGCCCTCCGCCGAATGCACGATAAACATGTACAAGATATCCACACTCATCCAGTAGTTTAGCAGGCATGTCTGGAACTACTGCATTCTCTGCTGTTGCTACGTAGCGTCGTATTTCACCCACAATTGTCGGAAGAGTAGTAGTAAACTTGAATAATGGAGGCATATAGACGGAGTCTTTCAGAATCCTCACAAAAGAATTCGTACACTGTGAGACCAGGCATCCTAGGACTTCAATGCTGCAAATTTATAGCCATCGTCGAATGCTTCGAGCAGTTAGAATGTGCAGCAAAATTGCACTGTTGTAACTGAACTTTTTATTGCTATGGTATTTCCATCTCAAAGCGAGGCTCTGTGTGTGGAATGTGCGAGGGAGCCAGACATTTAGAGATCTAGTTGCACCACTGACACCCCATCAGCAGCTACGTGAACCTGAAACGTTATAACTGGTTCCAAGGTACACTTGTGTTAGTTAAAATTCACCTCAAGTTTCCCACAATTCAGATGGAAATATAGTCGTAAAATCGGATGAATCTTTTTTAAACTTCCTATATTTTGGCGTAGTGATTTGTGTATTTCTGATAATAAAAAATGGTGAAGAAAAAGTGTACGGAAGTGATCATTCTAGTCAAAAACAATCTCGCTAACAGCAAAACGCATGGCAAGACCGTAAATGCATGACTGCACTTCAGTAGTTTGATAAACGTATTGTACAAAGGACGATCAAAAAGTTTCCGTTAGACAGCCGTACAGTCCAGAATCGGTATTCGAATTAGGCAAAATCGCCATGAGCAGTGAGGCAATCATCCCAGCAACGCACCAAGTTCAAGATACTCGTTTAGTAAAACACCGTGTTCTTCTGCGTGAATTCATCCGTAACTGCCTGACTGCACATTCTCGTCCGACAGGAATCATCGATCCTTCAAGGCCTTTCTTAAGGGACTGAAGGCATGATAATCGCATGGGGAGAAATTAGGCCTACAGGACAGGTGCTCGAGTGGCACCCACTTGCGCTGGCGTAACTTCTGCATTATGACATTTGCAATATGGGAACGTGCATTAACATGAATCAACAGCACAGAGCTTGGTATACCATACCACAGCGACTGTTTTCAAAAGAAGTGCTGCCCCATACACATTCTTCATCCTCTGATGAATGGCTTCCAGTGTTCGTCCTCCGGCATCTAAGGAAAGAATAACAGTACGTTGGTCCTGTTTAGAAGCACTTGGTAATAACGTTGCGCTCGTTCAGTTTCCATAGTTACAGCACTCACGTCGTAAAGACACGAATGCCGCAAAAATCCCTTTTCCATATGTCGGTGCTTGTATACACTCATCGTAATCGCGCTTTGTTGCACATTCGCTGCAGCAACGCAGTCAACTAACATCAAAAGGCTTTCTTCAGGTCATAAGTTTATGATCGCCACTTATATTTTAATCTCCAACAAAACGATATTCTGTAATAAAATAAATTTTATGTTGACACTGCTGACGGTGTTTTAATGCAATAAAACTAAACTTGTATAGCCACAAATAAGTGCATTTAGTCGCTGCATAGACAGTAAGAGTGTAAATAAAGAATGTAACAATAAAACGGAAATTATTTTCAAGAAAGCATTAACATAAGATTGTGATTGATTCATAATAAATGTACTACTTGTTAAAACCATTAGTTATGTGGTTGACATTGTCACCATAGCAGATGAACCACCTTTTCTTCATTGCATTACAAGCCACCTAATTCATCGTAGTGAAGAGTTCAACCTTTCTACGAGGGATGGAACTTCAATAATGGTAACTACGAGCAGTACAAAATAGATACGTGTTTCAAAGGTTTACTGAACTTCAAAGTAGTCTCCAGCATTGTGTATAACCCGCTGCCAGCGATGTGGGAGTCGTACGATACTCTTAGCTGTGTCAGTTGTGTTAACAGTTCGAGCGGCGCTGTCTATTGCCCAACGAATTTGTAGCAGTTCTGAAGCGAATGCCGTGAAGTGTTTCTTCCTGTTTAGAAATCGAGTTGAACTTACGAGGGCTTAAGTCAGTGGAGTGCAGTAGGTGGTATAGCACTTAGCAGCCCCATCACTCAAACAAATCAGTAACAGCTTGCACTGTACGTGCTTGAGCATTGTCCTGCAAAATAATGGTCAGGTCCTGCAGAAAGTGTCATCGCTTCTGTCTCTGAGCTGGTCGTAGGCTGTGCGGTCTTCTAGGGGTGAGAGGGGCAAAGAGGCTAGGGCAAGGTGTTCCTCATTTTTAATTTGAGTAGCGATGGATAGAAATGCATAGAAATCAGTGATTACACTCTAAAACTAGTGTACTATAATACAGAATAGTTTTCTCGCCTTTGTATTTGAAACAATTAGATTTTCACAAAGTGGCAATACGACCACTTTGCCCGACACGAACGGGAAAGTTGGCCACTTATCTTTAAACTCAAAAATAAAGGACACAAAACTATTAACAGAGAATGAATGTTCTTTATTGGGAAGCATTACACTTTTCACATACAGAAGTTAAAGTGTGTTCCTTTACCTGCACACAGAGTTTGTGAACCCAGAGGGAGCACAATTGGTTCTTAATCCAGTGCCCTTCTGGCCTTGAGTTTGAGCATTTTTCTTTGCAGTACATTTACTCTCTGTCTTCAACGTTGTCGTCAAAAAGAGTTCTTCTAGGATTGGGTTTTCTGCTCTTCACAATTTTCTTTGTAGTACGTTTCTCCTGTTCGGATTCTTACTGTTTTTCCCTCCTTTTATTTTATTTTTCTTCTCTTTCTTTATTTACCTTTCGAGGTCACTCCGTTTCTAATGACCTCGATCTCGACGGGACGTAAAACTCTAATCTTCCTTCCATCCTCTTTCGAGGTGACTCGTGTAAGGACTTGCTCTAAGTGTCATCTTCTTTCGCCCGATGCCGTTAAGTTCCCTCCTACACAGAGTGGTCAGAAGCCAGCGCCGAGAGGGCCATTTTGCCCGCATTGACGCCTTTGCACAAAAGTTGTATACCGTCCAAAAACATGACTGAACTTCCGAAAACTGAAGTAGGAATATGGAGACATGATATGACACTTTCAACAAATTTTAATTAAAGAGACGCAAGTTGCATTCCCTCCCAATAAAAATACCAATTACCCTAAGTCTGGCTAACCAAAATCCACAAAATTATTGTAACTCCGAGGAGGAGCACAACAGACAGATTAGGCTTCACGGGATGACTAACCAACTCTAGGGACAATAAGTTTAGGCATTTCCCGCGAGATGCTGGCACCTCGTTGCTCTCGGAACTACGATGGCCACTTTCCCCTAATGAACAGTTTGCCCTAATGGCTACTTTGCCCGCCTCTCCGCTACTTCTTTCAGCAAAGTTACAAATATACAGGACGTAATTGGTATAAGTGCAGATATTTTTATATGTGGTAGCATAATATGTACACAAATCAGTGTATTGGGATTTTTGCCTGAGTCAAACAGTCTTCCCACGAACACATCACAAATTTTACAACCTGATGTTTCTGCACAGTCGTAACCGCATTACTAAGTGGACTACGCCTGTCTGTATGAACCATCAATTTTACGTCCACAGTCAACACCTGGCCTTCAGCTGTGGCCGAGCGGTTCTAGGCGTTAGAGTCTGGAACCGCGCGACCTCTACCGTCGCAGGTTCGAATCCTGCCTATGGCATAGGTGTGCGTTATGTGCGTAGGTTAGTTAGGTTTAAGTAGATCTAAGTTCTATGGGACTGATGACCTCAGAAGTTAAGTCCCATAGTGTTCAGAGCCATTTGAGCCATTTGACCTTCATCTCAGGGAAAAATGAATATTACAGCGTGCTCTTTAGTACATGTGCTTGGCGCTACTAACCAACCTAAAAATATACGACTTTTAATAATAATTATTAGTCCACAAATGACCTAAATACAGTAGTAATTATTACTCTGCAGATGATGTAAATACCGATGCAATGTTGTTCAACACACTGTACAGTCCGCCCCGGTAGCTGAGTGGTCAGCGTGACAGACTGTCAATCCTAAGGGCCCGGGTTCGATTCCCGGTTGGGTCGGAGATTTTCTCCGCTCAGGGACTGGGTGTTGTGTCGTCCTAATCATCATCATTTCATCCCCATCGACGCGCAGGTCGCCCAAGTGGCGTCAAATCGAAAGATCTGCACCTGGCGAACGGTCTACCCGACGGGAGGCCCTAGCCACACGACATTTCCATTTCAACACACTGTACTCAGTCACCAATAGAGATACCTTCATTTATACCTGTTATACCCTCTATATATACTTTACTGCTCAGTAATGCTCTTCTTTCTGCATAGTTTTATTTATTTCAGGATTTTAAAGAAGCAGTGTTAGAGTTTAATCTCCCGTCGACGACAAGATAATTGGAAAAAAAGCATAAGCTCTATGCTATTGATGAACACCACAGAAAACCTAATCTGGATGGCCGGACGGGGATTTGAACTACCGAATGTGAGTCCTGCGCCGCCTAGCTCGGTTTCAGGTATTGGAAGTGGCAGTTGATTTCTTTTACCTCTCTCTATAAGGTGTCTCAAACTGTTATTTTATGTCTATAAAATCAACAGTAGGACAACCTTAAATAGCGCTTTGGCGTATCGTACTAATTGTGCGAGCGAATTGGAAACGACGAATCCACTGCACATCGGTATGCTGCCGAATGGGATCTGGTTCAGTGAAATGGCTGAATCAAGCTTCCCATCTCCTCTCATTCCGCTGGATGTAATGAACTCTCCAGCAATTAAGGAAGCACTTGTTATTTCTGCTCTGCTGTGCGGAAGAGCAGCTGTTTGAATCGATCTCAATTATATACATTCACCTCGTTTCGCGTCCACTCGTGACTCACTTTTAATTTGAAATTAATTAAAAAAGGGGGCAAGAGCACAGCTTGAACCAGTCCGCCGGCGGAACGAGAGGTACCAGCTGTGGCAGCGCCGCTTCTAATGCTGCGCAGTGTTGCATAACGCCTGCCGTCCAGTCGTCGCGCTTGCCCGCCCCAGCCGAAACGAAGTTCTGAATCTCTGCCTACGTCCACGACAAGGCTTCCCTCTCACATCTCGTAAGCATCAACACGTACAACACTGTATTTAAGAGAGATTATAGGACTGTCGACTAAATGTGGATTTCACGTTTAATGTAACGATGTTTTATTATACCCTCTGGTGTGAAATCCGATCTTCGCGGAGGATGTAGAGCATATATTATTACCATCAACTTTAAAATCGCGCAATTATCACCATTCAAGGATAAGGGAAATTAGAGCTCGTACTGAGGCGTTCAGAAAGTAGTTTTTCCCTCGCACGATCCGCGAGTGGAACAGACGGGGGGAAATATGACTTTGGCGCGAATTGTGCCCTCCACCACACACCGCTTGTTGGCTAGTGGAGTATATTTGTAGACGTACATGTAGATAAAAAGGTACGCTGATGAACCAAAACACAATGACCACCTGCTTAATAGCTCGCTTTTCCGTCTTTGGAATGAAATGCATTCTGATTCTGCGTATCAGGGATCCGACAGTTTGTTGGTAGGTTTATGGATTTATGTGTCATTAGATGCCTACGCAAATGTCATATAATTCGTGTAAATAACGGGCCGCTGATTTGCGTACGCGGTGGTGACGCATGATAGCGACCCAGATGGGTTCCACAAGCTTTACGTCAGGCGAATTTGGTCTCCGTGACATCAACATGAGTTTACTATAATGCTCCTCAAATCACCGTAGTGCGGTTCTGGCTCCGAGACACGGACAATTATATTGCTGAAATAGGACATTGCCGTCGGGGAAGATATCAAGCATGAAGGAATGCAGGTTGTTCGCAACTGTTGGTGTTCTTCTATTACTGCCAGAGGTTCCATGCAAGAGCAGGAGAATGTCTCCCAGCCAGCGTCCGTAGCGTGCCTGCAAGTTCGAGCCGCTGTTCACTTCGATGACGATGTTTGTGCAGACGACCATCGACCTAGTAAAAATATTATTCACCTGAAGAGCCGACACGTTTCCTTTGATCGATGGTCGAATCCTGATGGTGAACGTGTGAACACGTAGGGGTTGTCGGAAGCGGAGCTACATGTTCAACAATGTACGATGAACGGTGTTTTCCGAAACACTTTTGTTTGAATTACTGTCGGCAGAGATGCCACAGATCACCATCTATTCTATTTTACAGAGCAGACAAGCCTCTGAATCCCACGTTCTGTGACGAGTCGTGGACGTCCAACCATTTAGCACCTAGTGGTAGTTTCACTGTCCTTCTACCTCTTCGCTAGATGCTTACGTCAGTTGCATGTAAACATTCAACCAGCTCCGCCGTTTTCGAGATACTCGTTCACAGTCTCTGCGTAATAATAATGTGCCCTTTGTCAAAGCCGCTTATCTTCATGGATTTTCTCATTTGCAGCCCACATCTTCCCTAGGGTGATCCCCAATCCACCTGCTCTGCTTACATACATTTATTACCACGCCAGTGCGCACAACGCCACCAGGCGGCATCCAACGTAGCGGTGGGTAGTGGTCATAATATTTCGGCTTATCAGTTTAGATGAGACAGCAGAAAATCATCAGCCGTCAAGGAAAACGTAATAGATCCAATTACAAAGAAGACAGGCGCTGACATGTGTGAACACTGTCGAAATATCAGTTTAATAAATCATGGATACAAAGAACACAAATTATCTGTACTGGTAGAAGAATGGGAAATTTGGATGAAGCCGACCCCGGGGAAGATCAGCTTGGGTTCGGAAGGAATGTAGGAATATATGAGGCAATATTGACGTTACGACTTGCCTTACAAGGATGGTCAAAGAAATGGTTATAGCTTTTGTAGATTTACAACAGTCTTTTGGCATTGTTCACCAACTGCACTTTTCTAAATTAGGAAATAACAGGGGTAAAAAACAGTGCTTGAAAGATTCTTTACAATTTGTAATCAGACTGAAGCTAAAACAGTCTTTGGACATGAATGGAATGCAGTAGTTAGAAGAGAGTGTACGGTAAGCAAGGAGTTAAGAAACCAAATAGAAATTTGGAGAAAGAATTAGACTACAGGCAGCAGTAATAAAAACATAAAGAATTGTCGATGACGCTGTAATTTTGTCAGTGGTGGTAAAGGACTTGTAGGACCAGTTGAACGGAATGAATAGTGCCTTGAGAATGCATTATAAAGTGAACATCGACAAACATAGGCCGGCCGCGGTGGCCGTGCGGTTCTAGCGCTGCAGTCCGGAACCGCGGGACTGCTACGGTCGCAGGTTCGAATCCTGCCTCGGGCATGGGTGTGTGTGATGTCCTTAGGTTAGTTAGGTTTAAGTAGTTCTAAGTTCTAGGGGACTTATGACCTAAGATGTTGAGTCCCATTGTGCTGAGAGCCATTTGAACCATTTTTTGACAAACATAGAACGAGGGTACTGGAATTAATTCAAAATGTTCAAATGTGTGTGAAATCTTATGGGAATTAACTGCTAAGGTAAGCAGTCCCTAAGCTTACACATTACTTAACCTAAATTAACTTAAGGACATACACGCACACCCATGCCCGAGGGAGGACTCGAACCTCCGTCGGGACCAGCCGCACAGTCCAAGACTGCAGCGCCTCAGAAATGGCTCTGAGCATTATAGGACTTAACATCTGTGGTCATCAGTCCCCTAGAACTTAGAAATAATTAAACCTAAGGACATCACACACATCCAGGCCCGAGGCAGGATTCGAACCTGCGACCGTAGCGGTCACGCGGTTCCAGACTGAGCAGCGCCCCAGACCTCTCGGCTAAACCCACGCGGCTGGAATCAATTCGGGGGATGCTGAGGCATTTAGGTTAGTAAATGAGGTAATGAAAGTAGGAGCGGAATTTTGCTCTTTTGGCACCAAAATAGCAAACGGTGGACGAAATAAGTGAATGTAAAATAAAGACTGGCTACAGCAATAAAAGCTTTTATGAAAATTAGTAATTTATTAGTATCTAATACAAACTTAGAGTTAATAAGTACTTCCAATTTAGTGGAGTCTGGTGCATTGCCTTGTACAGCAGTGAAACGTGGCCTATGAACAGTTGAAACAAAAAGAGAACAGAAGTTTTCGAAATGTGGCTCTATGAAAGAGCGCAGAAGCTTAGATCGGTAGCTCAAATAACCAACGAATAGGTACTGAATTAAACTGGGGAAAAGCCGGTCTACGATGCTCCTTGTCCATCATGAGGCCTCGCATGAGCTCCATTGGATCCATGGATGCCCACATAAATGTTCAATAGAGCATAATGGAGCCGCCACCAGCTTGTGTCAAGGAACTGTTTCCTGAAAGATGACGAATGCGAACCCTCCCTTCTGACTGAATGTGAAGTCGTTGATGACTGATCAGATATCCAATTCACCCAAAACATCTCGGTGGGCATAAAGAATAGCCAAGTTGTTCAACCGCTTCTGTCCCATTGTTGATTGGAGATATGACTTCAGACGTCTAATGGCGCTAAATGACCGTTCTTCTGTTGCTGTCGTGATTGGAACTACTTGCAGAAGCTTAATGCACTTCACTACTTCACGTAACATTTCTCCAACTGCAGGCTCTTGTGTAATGTACTTTCTTACATCACGCATGTTTTTTTAAGACCAATTGTTTTAATTAGCGATATCGGCTAACATTGAACTGCAAGCGCAGTCTCTCAATGTCTAGGTCATTTTTTAAAAACTCATTTGATTTTTCCAAATTCGTATCACCTTTGTTTACTAAAAGCAAGCCCTCTTTTTCAACTGCAATGACTTGTGTGAGTGCAGTTGAAGCAAACCGCTTAGTAATGCAACACTCCACCGCTTCACAAACTTCATTGTAAATAACTTTGTAATAATCCTTTGGGATTTTGAAAGAGTGTGGTGAACTGGCTTCGTTGCTTCCATACTTCTTTGGTATACTTTGATTCCGAGGAAGTGAAGTATCATCAACTTGTGAAATTTTTTCTTTTAAACACAATTCCCAGAAGAGTTAAAAACTATCACCCCTTCCATTCAATATACAAATGAAGACCTCAGTCCACTAGACACTTAAATCGGAACACTAAACACGTCTGCAGCATGCACTGAAAGAAACTATCCACACTGAATGACTGTGACAGCAGTGTGGGCTTTATATAGCCGCGGTGTCGTAATGTCTCAAAACGTCAAGCCGAAGCGAGGCCGAGGGTTCCAAGCGCTTCTGCTCCAGTCCTTTTGATGTCGCTGCAGCCGCAGCGCTGGCTCGCCAGTGTTAGACTTTAACCGAAGGCTCGTGCATCCGGACAAATTCTAAGCGTGCCAAAACCACTCTAACACTATTGTGATTCACACCACCCGTTTTCAAAATAGATCAAATGTGTGTCAAATCTTATGGGACTTAACTGCTAAGGTCATGAGTCCCTAAGCTTACAAACGACTTAACCTAAACTATCCTAAGAACAAACCAACACACCCACGCCCGAGGGAGGACTCGAACCTCCGCCGGGACCAGCCGCACAGTCCACGACTGCAGCGCCTTAGACCACTCGTTTTCAGTTAACCTGCTTACTACTGTAATAATTATTAGATTTAACTCATTACTGAATGTATTTTGAAAGATAACTGTCGTCAAACAAGGAAAATAAAAAAATTCCAACATTCATTTTTGATTCGACAAAGCATAACACAACTAATAATTTTCTTAAATTATTGGAGGGTGGTCTACCCCCCCCCCTCCAAAGGAATTTTTGAGGCGCTAACGCCCCCTCAGGCCCCATGGAGTCGGCGCCTGTGGTCGCAAGTACCTCACATTGCTGAAAATCGCCGTCACCAGTGGAACATTAGAGGACTACGGTTCAACGTCCCTTTCACGAAATGAATGATAAGCTATATTACTCACTACCAGTCCTTAAACACAAGTTGCGCTGACCAAATGAGAACAGAAATAGTGCGATTTTTTTCTCAGGGATATAACAGTCTGCCTGTCATAACAGTCATGGATGTGTGTGATGTCCATAAGTTAGTTAGGTTTAAGTAGTTCTAAGTCTAAGGGACTGATTACTTCAGATGTTAAGACTCATAGTTCTTAGAACCATTTGAACCATTTGATATAACAGTGATGTAGCTCTGTGCCCTGTTTTCGTTGGGCGGAGCACGTGTGTTTTCTTATGGTGGATGTAGAATAAACAACAACCAAGCATTTACTTTGCACTGGACGAAATTTACATGTTTTTCGTCTGAATTGTGGATGATAGTGTGAAACTTATATCAGAAATCAATCGTCCTCTAATGGAACACATTTACAACTGCATACTTTGCATCAATGAATATTCGTCTTACACTCTCCACAGTCTCACAAAACATAGCTTCATTCCTACTGTGAACTTTGCAACTAGGATCTGTAAATACTCTGAGACTGCTATTGATCTTTGTAGACAAATCTATGGAAAGAAGCCATATCACAAAACCAATAGGAAATGCGCTATCTGATCACGTCATATAGAATCTTGTGTAAAATGTTGAAACTTATCAGGATTAAAAATCTATTAATCTAAATACAGGAGGGTAATAAATGTCAAAAATTGAGAAATTCAGGAAACTGCCCAAAGACATGAACTGGACAGGTGTTTACAGTACATCTGATTCAAATGGAAAATACAAATCATTCATTAAGAAAGTTTCCTCCACTTTTTAAAACTGTTTTCCACTAAACGTAACTCAAATCACACAGAAGTCAAAAAATAAACCGTGGATTATATAAGGAATAAAGATATCATGTGGGACAAAAAGGAGATTGTATCTACTATCTCCGAACAGCTCGGATGTTAGAATCGTAATGCATTACAAAGAATATTGCAAAATATTGTAGCAAGTAATCCAAAAATCGGAGCACCTTTATTATGAGAAAAAGATAATTACATCAGGTAACAAAATAAAAACTGTCTGGGATATAGTGAAGACAGTGATAGGTGGCGCGAGAAAGGAAAAGGAACAGATAGCTCTAAAATTAAATGAGACTTTGGTAAAAAGTGCATGCAGTCTTGCAATCTTCTCAAACTTCATTTCTGTTATTTACAGCTTAGGGTTATCAGGTTCGGTGAACAGTGCAATGGAACATCTGACGCCAGTCTTCAAAAATAACTTCAGTAGAATGGAAATGACACTCAGGCCTCCAAAGTAGCAGCATCCATCAAAAAATCCTTAAAATCTAAGTATTCCAGTGGGTGTGATAACATATCAACGAAATTAATCAAAGAGTGCTCATGCGAGTTGAGTTCTAACCTGTCAGCAGAACACTTCCATATTGGCTAAAATATGCTCAAGTCATGCCTCTTTACAAGAAAGGTGATAAAGAGATACCATCAAACTGTCGACCAGTTTCACTTTTGCCAGCTCTCTCAGAAATATTTGAAAAGTTTTTGTTCAAACATCTCCTTAAGCATCTGACTGCAAATAATATATTGTCCAAGTCACAGTTAGGTTTTCTTAAGGGTTCTGATACAGTGAAAGCTACTTACAGTGACAATGTACTTAATTCATTAGAATAATAAATTAGAGGCTACTGGCATTTTTTTTGATCTGTCAAAAGCCTTAGACTGTGTGAACCACACCATTCTCTTAAGTAATTAGAATATTGTGGTGTCGCTGGTAATGCAGCAAAATGGTTTGAGTATTATCTGTCTAAAAGACAACAAAGGGTGTCACTGCAAAATACCTGTGTAGTAAGCAGTCAGTCTTCATCTGATTGCGAATTAATTACACGTGGTGTTCCTCAAGGTTCCATCTTGGGTCCATTGCTTTTTCTTGCTTACATTACTGACTTCTCATCCGTTACATTGCCAGAAACAATGTTCAACCTGGTGGAGGCTCTGTAATGGTGTGGAGTGCGTGCAGTTGCAGTGATATGGGACCCTGATACGTCTAGTACAGCTCTGACAGGTGACACATATGTCAGCATCCTGTCTAATCACCTGCATCCATTCATATCCATTGTGCATTACGACGGTCTTTGGCAATTCCAGGAGGGCACTGTGACGCCCCACACGTCTAGAATAGCTACATAGTGGCTCCAGGCACACTCTTCTCAGTTTAAACATTTCTGCAGGTCACCAAATTCCCTAGACATGAACATTATTAAGCATATCCGGGATTCCTTGCTACGTATTGTTCAGAAGAGATCTGCACCCCCTCGTAATCTTACGGATTTATGAACAGGTCTCCAGGATTCATTGTGTCAGTTTCCTCCAGCTCTCCTTCAGACATTAGTCGAGTCATGCAATGTTGTGTTGCTGCACTTCTGCATGTTCATGGGGGCCCTACATAATATTAGGCAGGTGTACCAGTTTCTTTCGCTCTTCAGTGTATATCCGCTTTGCGTACTGCGACCAAGTTATAGTGTTCCACTTTTATTTTTACTCTCCACAGTTCCGCCATCACCATATTAACCACTGCTTGATGTCTCAGTAATCACCTTATCAACTTTGTCCTAATTTTAGTCAAATTATGCCACAAAGCACTTTTCTCTTCAGTTATGCACTATCTCTTCATTAGTCAGCACGTCTACAGATCTGATCTTCACCATTCTTCTGTAAAAACATTTCAAAAGCTCCTCTTGGCTGTACTGATTTTCGTCCACATTTAAATCTCTATAAGGCTTCACTCCAGGCAATAAGTTTTAAGACTTAAATTTGTTTTAGACACTAAAAAATTTCTCTTTTGCAAGAACGAATTTCGTATTATTACGTCTGAATTTTACATCCTCATTATTTCTGCCTTCCTCAATTAATTTCTTGTCGGCTACTTTCAGTCTCTCATTTTCAGATCTGATTACCTTAGCATAGCTCATTTATTTTGAATATTTTTCACCGTTCTTTTATTCTAGTTCCCTTTGATATTATAATCTCTTTCCAAGGAACTGTCCCTTTCGTTTAACAAATTCCTTGACATTTCTGACAGAATTACAGTGTCATCTACAAAGAGTTTTGTCTCTTCCCAGTAAACTTTTGTTTCCCTCTGAAGCTTCTCCTTAGTTTCCGTTACTGCTAGCTACAGTATAGAGCGAATAACATGGAGGATAGGCTGTGTGCTGTCTCACTCCTTTCTTAACTATTGCCTCTCTTCCACGTACTTCAACAATTATAACTGCAGCCTCGTGTCTATGTAATTGGTGTATCCCTGACAACTTCAGATTTAAATGGCAATGAACCTATTGCTTTGGTTTACACCGTTCGTTATTTGCACACCAATCAAATATAACGCCTCATCGAACAGAGAAGCAGCTAAATTAACCTTCAGTACCTGTTTGATACTCAATTTCATTTGCATTTCTGTCGCACATAAGCTGCACCTTAGTGTGTTGAGAAGATTAAGCATTTGTGGGATGGAGGATTTTACAAAACTATGTTAAATATCTCAACGGCGTAATTTCTTAGATGCATCGTTATTATGGTTTTGATACAAAAAGCGTCGATCGCCGAGTACATTACTACCGAGGACGAACGGAGAAATGTCTTAATCTGTTATCAGTTCTGTGTTTGATAATAACTCTGTCAGTAAATTACACACATGAACTGCACCAGTTCTTCCAAATAGGTACGAAGTAAGTGAGACGACAATGACACTCAGCTAGTCCTCAACTAGGTTACGTATTTTTTTGTGTAGCCATCACAAGATGCTTTAATGCCCCAGATTTAAGCATTCTGTTGACATAAATTAGGATTACAAATCAAGGTTTACTAAGTAATCATAATTGCTAAATGTTCCTACAACTGCACCTATGTCCTCGGTCTCGTTGTCATAGTTCCCCTAACTCATTCTTGCACAAAATTCGCAGTTAGGAAATTGATGGCAGAAGATATTGCTGTTCATCTAAATACTCCTAGTACACTCCGTTGTGGTTTAAGCGATGCTTAACTTGTAACGTAAATTTACGTCTGGATCCAAGACTCATTAGAAATTTGCGTCCCCCCGGCAACTGCACTAACCCACTGCCGAGTGAACGTGAAATGAATTGCCAAATGCAACAAAATGAGATGAAGTCAATAGATGAATGCAGAGTTCACAATATGAAACGGTTGTTATGAACGTGAATGACGTTTGTCTCTAAAAGAATCAATAAAATAAACAGCAGATACGCCAGGATTTTTTAAACAGAAGCTGTCTGAGAAATCTGACGAGGGTTAACAGTGTCAGAGACAAACTAATCTTAGACTGTACGGGATTCCAGACGAACACAGATGAATTAGTGACATATCTTGCCAGCTTGGCATGTTGGTGACTGCACAATATCGACATAAGTGCTAGCGTGAAATGTAGGACACTAGGACCTACGAAACAGTAAAAGATTTGAAATTTTCAGATTGAAGAATACACTCACAAGTAAGGTCTGACTATACTCGAGGATCTCATTCTGAAAGATTAAAAATGTTGAACAGTGCGATTTCTAGATCTGATGCATACAGCTGATGGACAAATAATGGCGGGATAAAAACTCATTAGCATAGCAAACGAAGCTTAACGCTTTTCTTTTACGAGCTAAAGCATATAAACTTGTGCAGCTGCTTTTCCATCTGTATGTCTTTATTTTTACATAGGTAGTATTCATTTATTAACATATCTCTGAGAAACGATTTTTTTGCTTATCATTAGCTTTTTTTGCCTTTCTTTACACTGCTAGTTACTGTGATACTTTAGTCTTACTTCCATTTTTATTTAGCAACTCTCCGTTATATAATTGATCTTAGTTACCATTAGGCAACTTTTGTTAATGTTACTCTTGATTGTTATTGTTTTTATCTTGAAACTTCCTCACAGATTAAAACTGTGTGCCTGACCGAGACTCGAACTTGAGACCTTTGCCTTTCGAGGGCTAGTGCTCTACCATCTGAGCAACCCACTCAAGACTCACACCTCGTCCTCACAGCTTCATTTCTGCTAGCTCTCAAGCAAACCTTGCAGAACTAGCTCTCCTGGAAGAAAGGATATTGTGGAGACATGGCTTAGCCACAGCCTGGGGGATGGTTCCAGAATGAGATTTTCACTCAGATGGTAGAGCAGTTGCCCTCGTAAAGAAAAGGTCCCGAGTTCGAGTCTCGGTCCGGCACACACTTTTAATCTGCCAGGAAGTTTCATATCAGCGCACACTCCGCTGCAAAACACTCATTCTGTTTTTATCTTCCTTTTCATACTGTTGTCGGCAATTTACTTTTGTTCCATTTATCGAGAATCGTTTTTCCACTGACCCGTCCTTCCATGACTGCTGTAAACTTAGCTGCCCTTGATCGCGGCATCTTCCTTCTTATCTGCACCTTTCTGAACAGCTGCCGTCTCCCACACCACTTGTGGCTTCCCCCCTCAAGCACACTCCTAATGTTATGTGACCCTCTCACATGTTCCACAGTACTGCTACACGCTCCGTGTCGCAAACACAGATGTCCAGTCTCTTCCACTTCATTTCGACAAGTTCCGCTATACGTTTCAAGATAGATACGGGAGCACCTTGAAAAGTTATGTCTTCGATTTTTTTTTTTTGTGTGTGGAAACTCGTAAAGGGCTTTTTAAGAAAAACTTTATTAACATTCTGCATCTTTAATCTTCACGTCTTAATATTTATTCCCCAACATAGTCACCCTTGAAACGAACATATTTCTTCCGAGGAGAGACCAGATAGAGACCCATCACTGTGGAATGTTTAGCTTTGTTGGCAGAGTGAAGTCCTCGAACGTTACGTTTTGGAAACATATGAAAATCGGATGTGGCCAAGTGGGGACTGTGTAGAGGATAATCGACGACAGTGAACCCAGGACAGTTGCAGATATCGAAGCGTTCGTCTGTGCTCTGGCATTGCAATGCTTAAGGAATGGCGCATGAACTCTTCGGATTTGTGCTTTCTGTTTCTGAGCTGATTCCGATGCACCCATGTAGTTACGTTACGCGTCACCATGTTACACGCTACAGATCCCTCTGGCAACAGTTGGTTACAACTTGAGTCAGCTGAGAGGTAAATTCGACCGAGTAATATGCATGACACATGTCGGAATAGTTCACGGGTAAACTACCACATGGCAGTGTCCAATAGGCACAATATTTCGGCAAGTTGCCATCGTCAGGTGCGCTGATGAACTAACTAAAGAGGAGCGAACGCTACGCTTTTATCTCCTCCCCCTCTCCTGGCACCGTTCCCCATCAGTCAATTAACCAACTCACCTGATTATGGCAACATCGTAGTTTGTCCAAATGTTGTGCCCGTTGGACACTGACACCCGGCAGGTCACCCGTGAGCTATTTCGATATGACGTACGCCACGAGAAGCTAAGGATCTAATGCATGACACGTAGTACATCAACCAATAGTGAGAACAAAATAAAAAATTAGGAGCCCGTTGTCGTACATTCATGTAACACTTTTAGCAGACATCTGGTTCAAGTCAAGCATTCCCACCCACTTCCATAAATCTAGATGATTATGAATTTTCACAACATGACAGATGTAAGAAATGTAGGGGGTGGAGTAGCGGTATACATGTGCTCTGCTTTATGATCTACCGTGTTACACACAGGCAACAGTAAGGGAAACAAGTCGAATACACCTTTATAGATATCAAGTCCCTAAACAGACAGTGCCTAATATGCCTTCTGCAAACCTCTGAAAGTAAGCGGAAGTGCTTGTTTACAAACTGGTGTTTCAAGTCTTGATGCTAATATGAATTTCCTTACAACAATTCCTTCGCTGTTAAATTCGAGCATATCCTTTCCTCTTGAAATGTAAGGCAACTTTAGCTGCACCTTTCTTTCATAGGGTCAATTGTCACTTTCTCATAGACAGATCTGCAACGATATCACCAAACAGAGTGATTTGTATGTCTTCGACAACTGCACCTAGCGTGTCAGCCCCCGTATATGGTTCAAATAGCCCTGAGCACTATGGGACTTAACATCTGAGGTCATCAGTCCCCTAGAACTTACAACTACTTAAACCTAACTAACCTAAGGACATCACACACATCCATGCCCGATGCAGGATTAGAACCTTCGACCGTAGCAGCAGCGCGGTTCCGGACTGAAGCGCCTAGAACCGCTCGGCCACACCGACCGGCAACCCCCGTATAATTTTCATGTGTATTCACTGAAATTTCCAAGCAAGAACCGAAACCAATAGCAAATACACCCATTAAATGCATTATTGTGTCCGGACTTGCAGCCGAAAACCAATAAATTGCTTGGGAGATGACATTTCATTCCCGCAAATAAATGACAAACTCTGTGAATTTAATAATCAGCTTATTGTAATATGTAACAAGTACTCTCTTCCAAAGACTGTAAAAGCAGGAAGGGAACGTTAACTTGGCTGATGCATGCGCTAAGATAGCTCACGGATCTCACAGACGCAGCACATCAGGCTTACAAACTACGTCCTATTGCTTACCAGCAGAAGCGGAACACAGTCAACCTCTAAGAAGAGGCACCAATCAACAACAGACATGTTGGTCTATAGAGAAACTAGATGGGCCTGGTACAAACAGATTAAAAGCTACAGCTTATCCTACTTTCCCAGTCGAGGAACTAAAAATGTGCTTCAGTTTACTAGCAGCCACAGCTGAACTGCGAACGCAAAATTCTGTCACAGATGTGGAAGCTCGACCTTCACGAGCATAAGATGTATACGGCAGTTTAATAACAACTGACTACAAACGGAGTGTTCCCAATTCATTTATGAAACCTATCTCTTTTCGATAGAGTATAATTTTATTCCTTTGATATCCCTTAAATTAGTTACGCATGATGACATACGTGACAGACGAAGAACGCACGCAATAATTCTGAGGTTCAGACTCTAACCTGAAACTACGGTGAAAGTTATTCTAGTTACTGTAAGCAAGTTCGAATGGATCTAGGGTGCAGCAATTACACACAAGTGAAAAAACTTGTATTAGATAGGCTAGCAATAGTAGCTATAACATACCATTTTTATGCTACGGACTATAACAATAACAACAATATGGCGAAATAAAATTAACCCTGCTATTCTGTTCACTTTGACTATCCAATTGCACTCTTCACTTCTCTACGGCTTCACATCAAAATACTGCAAATAGCTATTACTAACTCACATCTTTCATATTGTTGTTGGCACTTTTATAACCAATATTTTTCAGGAATTATAACGATAGTAATAATTATTATTATTAGTAGCTGTTGCCCATGGCTGCACTCTTGGTTTTCTATGATGAGCGATGGTGAGTACGTTAGCTACGTGCAACAACATCAGCTGCTCTCACGTGTCTGCCTGATTGGATAAGCATAGCTTACGTTGTGCTCCCTGCTCTCCTCCCTCCCAAGCTGCCCCAATGCACGATGCTTCGGCGTACACAGTATCACTGCCAGGCAGTGGGCAGAGAGGGGATGGGAAGGAAAGCACATCTACGATCATGCTATTGAAGCAGCTGTGTGTTATACAACACGTACACTATGCAACAAATTCTGTCGAAGTATGGGTAAAAAATTGAAGGTTGTATAGTCATTGGATTCATTGTTTTGAATTGTACCATGTACCACATACCAAAGAATAGAAGCATTTTCAGAAATGTGATAAAGATCAGAAGGCAAACAGTAAATAGCTTTTCCAAAGAATAAATATTTTTCCTAATTCATATAATATACAAATTTTTAAGCAGCTTATGTTCTTCATCAGGGTTCAAGCTATTTCCACAAATTTCACCGAAGTCAGGTCATCAAGTTAGTCGTGATAACGTAACAGACAGAGTTAGTTTCGCATTTATAATATTAATCTCTTATCTTTTTTCAGTGGTCCTATTTTGATGAAATGAAGCCTACATTGTGCCATAATCTATGCTAAAGTTACCCGTCAAAATTCCATGAAATACATTAGTCTGTTCAAACAGACAAACAGATTGATACGATCTGTTTTAGGTAAAACTTTAAATCTTGATATCATTTTTAGTGATCCAATAATTTACGAAATAAAGCCCATACTGTGCCCCACGTTACCTGTGAATACCCCACAAAAATCCGTCTAGTAGTTTTGGAGAGTAACATGTTCAAACAGACAACAAGATAGATACGACGGTTTTAGGTCAAACTTTAAATCGCGAATTTTTTTTTCTTTCTGTAATCTTACTCGATAAAACAAAGACTATTCTGTGTCCCTAGTTATACCCAAGTTACCGGCGAAATTTCTATGAAAACATGTCTCTTTTGGAGAAGCGTGTTTATTATGTCCACAACCCATTTTAATATTCACATAGGATGAATCTGGAACAACAGTTTTCAGTGAAGTATTCTTCTTAAAAACCATTACATTCTCTTTTTCTTCACACTTTTCTGTCACTTTACTGATTGGAGTTTGGACACTTCTATTTGCACATAAATATTGACAAAATCGTAGATATTAAACAATAGTTTTCAATATAAGCAATTGTTCTTGAAAGCGTTAGCACTTATTTTCTTACTTTTATTCCCAATCACTGCAGTTTGGACATAAGGGAGTGTCAGGTTCCTTACATTCTCCACTCAATATGTTTGTTTTATTCTCATTGCTCTTAGGGCACAGCCTACAGCGTATACGTTTAATAGGAATCCTTGTTGTCGCTGATTCTGACAGTGTGGTCACACCTTTACCATTTTTGATGCACCTGAGCATGCTCTGAAAATCTTCTGTTCCTGGTGAATGCTTCCTTGGTGCAATGTGTTGTCCTACCAGCAGCTTTCCAAGTGTCTCCAAGAATATTCTGCCCCTCTGATATATTGTTTTGAACTGTACAAAATACTACTTCAAATAAACATTTTACGCCACTTATTCCGCTGGTTTCATTAACTCCTTGGTACTTTTGAAGATTTTTTAAAGTGATAGGCAGACATGTTGTAGAATTGCTATCCTGTTTTTTACTGGTTGTGAGCTGTCATCATTGTCATCAGAACACTAGCCTTCAGACGCTTGAGTTCCATGATCTTCAAACTTGGAAAATTTTCCTTCATCTGTAGGGCAATTTACTAATTCTTTGCACTCGACATCAGTGAACGAGTTAATTGTCATGTTGGCAAAATTCAAACTGAGCGGAAACAATGAAGATCCTAGTGACTGAGAAGTGCAAAGAAGTTTCTTGGAAAAAGCGAGTGTGATGAACTTTGTTGTAAATAAAATGGCTTTTTTCATTGTTCAAAATAAACTGGAATGCAAAAAACTGTTATTACCGTAAAGGGTAAGAGAAAACTAAAATACATTTGACGTTAGGACAATAATATTTGTGCCAGATCATTATGACCCAAATGTTACATAATTATCCATTGAAGTTTATGAACAAACTACCTAAAACATTTTAAAATATTTTTTATTCGCGTATTAGTTACGCATTTTCAGACTAATTCAACTAATTTCATAAAGTGTCTTGGAATTTAGATAGTGGGAAACGAAATTTATAATCATTTCAGGTCATATAGACCCGAACAAAACTGCAGAGTTTAGGAATACAATAGGAAAAAGTAAATAGTAAAGTGAAGTACTACATTGTTGAATTTTTACTTGGACGTGTTTCTGTGTTAGTGAAAAGCAGAAATGCATTGTCCAATTGATCCACCCTTATAGTATAGACATGGATACAGAGCCTTATGAAAAAGGTTACTTTTGGAGACTAGAAGCTTAAAATTGTGACAATATTTATGGACAACAAACTCGCTGATTTTAGTTGGTTCCTTTAGAAAGCCTACCACATGAAACAATCATTTCAAAAAGAAATAGGAACAGCAAGCGAGACTGAGAGAGACGTCAGTTAGGCAAATTTGCTGAAACATTGCAGCAGGGTGTGTTAGAGTGTGCGACTATAATCCAACTCAACAGAATGAATTTTTTTTTCCTTTTTGTTTCATCCGAACGGAGACAACGAAGAGCACCCGTTGGCGCGCTCGCGGCAGTCGTTGGCGCCGCAGGCAGATCCGCAAGACAAAGACTGCGGCCAGTTTTAAGAGCGCCCCGGGGCCGGAGCGAGGCGAGCGCAGTGCTGCCAACGCGGCCACGCGACATTTACCACCGCAGAGCGTTCATTCGCGCCACGTATTAGCATTTTAATGCGACGCGGCCGGACAGGGCCGTCGCCGCTTCACGCCTGCGCCTCTGCGCTGCGCTGCGCCGCGCCTGCCGCCTCGCCGGGGCCAGCCCGTTCCTCACCGTGGGGAATTTTAATATCAGCCGCGGCGCATTCCAGCCCGCACCGTTTCCCGCTTCCGCCGCCCCCCCCCCTTTCCCTCCTCGACTCCTAACCCATCCCAACCGTCTCGCCAAATAGTCTCCTTCGCTCCTCGTCTGTGAGCTCCTGCTGTCCTGCTATTGCCCGCTCCCGAGAGAACTCGCGCGCGCGCGCTTTGAGCTGCAGCCCGTACTCGGTGCCGCCGAGTCTTTGTAGACTGGACGTACTGAAGAGCAGAACTAATTTATTTTCTGCTTGTCTTTCTCAAAGCATTGTCCGCAGTCTCCTGTATTTTCTTCTCTTGCATATACCTCAGACACTACGTAGTTTCAAGCTTTCCGAGTCTCTAGCCCCATTCCGCGATTTCCAATATGCTCCTTTTCTGTACTTCAGTCGATAGGATCACTTTGTTGTTTGTCTGTCTGTCTCACTGCCCCTTTTTCGCAGGTAGAGGTAGACACATCAGGTTGAAAGTTATGTCACATACCAAGGCTCATGGCCAAAAAAATGGTTCAAATGGCTCTGAGCACTATGGGACTTAACATCAGTCCCCTAGAACGTAGAACTATTTAAACCTAACTAACCTAAGGACACCACACATATCCATGCCCGAGGCAGGATTCGAACCTGCGACCGTAGCGGTCGCGCGGATCCAGACGGAAACGCTTATAACCGCTCGGCCACACCGGCCGACGCTCAGGGCCACTTAGCAGTGCAAGAAACTGAAGCTTCTAAGTCAATGTAATCAAAAGATATGGCCATTTTTGTTACATATTTTGATACGTGCAAACTCATACATGAGAAACTATAGGTACTTCCAGTTGGCCTGCAGTCATGGAATTTCGCAAGTGTGGTGTCACCGCCAGACACCACACTTGCTAGGTGGTAGCCTTTAAATCGGCCGCGGTCCGTTAGTATACGTCGGACCCGCGTGTCGCCACTATCAGTGATTGCAGACCGAGCGCCGCCACACGGCAGATCTAGAGAGACTCCCTAGCACTCGCCCCAGTTGTACAGCCGACTTTGCTAGCGATGGTTCACTGTCTACATACGCTCGCATTTGCCGAGACGACAGTTTAGCATAGCCTTCAGCTACGTCATTTGATACGACCTAGCAAGGCGCCATATTGAGTTGCTAACAGATAATATTGTGAATCATGTACCGTCAAGAGCGACGTTCATCATTAAGTTAAGTATGAAACTAGTTACGTCCGCTTTCTGAATACTCATTCCTTGTCATGTTCCAGACCTCACGTCAGTATAGTTCTTCCCTCCTCACGCCAGCCTGGGTGAGCTAAGACGTGTGCATTTCGGCCTCCTCTAGTAACACGGTGTTGGCTCTTCAGCCAACACAACAGCAAGAAGCAAGCTTTCACAATAAAAGTAAAGGAAAAATCCGAAAATTGTTAATCTGTAATTGTATCAAACGAAAAAGATATCGCTTTTGTCGGTTGTTATCCGACTTCAGACTTAAAACTAAAGCATTCTTGAAAGTCTTGGGATTCTTAGGACCGAGATCTTGCCGATATCAGTGTCGGTAACAGGCAGACATAGTCAAGATATTCTATTCCCGGGGTGCATGAGCTGTCTATATACATAATTAAGTTTGAACGGGATCCTCAGAGCTCGAAACTTACTCGCACCTGCCTATTCCCCCCCCCCCCCCCCCCTCCAATCATACAGACTTTATAGTAAATGCGGGGTACGCTTAAATAATACCGTGTTTCCTTTGTCTAGCAGAAAGTTTATTTTTCTGTGTGCGCTTCTTCATTATCGCTGTCTCTCTCTCTCTCTCTCTCTCTCTCTCTCTCTCTCTCTCCCTCCCTCCCTCTCAACCCGTTAGCGCGTCGTTCTTCCATCACTCACCGTTCTCCGTCAGATGACGCTACGAAAATTCGCCACCAGAACATCCTGTCTGGAACCGCGCGACCACTTCGGTCGCCGGTTCGAATCCTGCCTCGGGCATGGATGTGTGAGCTGTCCTTAGGTTAGTTGGGTGTAAGTAGTTCTAAGTTCTAGGGGACTGATGACCTCACCTGTTAAGTCCCATAGTGCTCGGAGCGATTTGAACCGGAACGTCCAAATCCACATGACCGCACTACTCGAGACTTTCATTCACCGGCGCATGTTTTAAACCGCCGCAGTTCACAACTCTCCCACACATACAGTCCATATTAGTGTGGAAGATTGCAAGAGGTCAATATATCGAGTGAAGCTTCACACTCCTAAGCACTACTTCGTGTCAGAGACTTATGCTGATCAGCCAGAACATTATGGCCACCGAACTGGTATCGATATTAAGCCGTCCAGGCGGTAGCGGTGTCACTGCCGAGGAAAGACTGCTAGTCAGGCACGTGGATGGGGCACGCAGTATCAGTGAGCATGCTGTCCGTGTGTAGAATCTGGAAGGCGTGCGATCCGTTTGAGTTTCACCGAGGGCAGATTCTGAAGGCCCGGAGGCTCCACGCGAGCATTTCGGAAACTGTACAACTTTTCGGGTGTTCGAGGAGGGCCGTGGTGAGTGTCTTCAACACATGGTGAAACACCGTCCAGAAATCGTTGCGTTGGGCGGCAATTCCTCTCAAATATGTCGCACGTCGTAGGCAGGGGAGACTGGAAAACAGGACAGGTGGCAAACTGTAGACAACCAAAATCAGACTTTAATTCTGACCAGAGTACACTTGTGTCTGAACACACAATGCACCGAACTCTTCTGACAAGGGGCTCCCACTGCCGACGACCATCTACATCTACATCTACGTGATTAGTCTGCTATTCAGAATAAAGTACCAGCAGAGAGTTCAATGAACCACCTTCATGCTGTCTCTCTACCGTTCCACTCTCGAACGGCAATCGCGAAAAACGAGCACTTAAATTTTTCCGTGCGACCCCTGATTTCTCTTATTTTATCGTGATGATCATTTTCTAACATTCCGCGTGGTGTCTGTTTCGCGCGACGACGCTCTGAGCGTGTTTTTAGGGAATTGACTAGTTTCAACCTGGGACCTGTTGCTGGTAAGGAGACGCCAGACCACACATGACATGTAGAATTCAGAAGAGTTCAGTGAGACTAGCGATCATATAACCAAATACTTAATGATTTCAGCGTCAGCTCCACTGAACTCCCTGTAAAAGAATCTTAATACTAACTAAATTTAGTGGAAGGGGTTCAAGGCTTTCCTATTTTTAGTTAGCTGGCAAAATAACGTCGAAAAAGCAGTTAAGTTTACCATTGGAAATTTTATTCTACTCACAAAACATCGTTTATAAATTGCACTATTGATAAAAGAAAATGTTTTAATACAGGATGGTAAAAACCAACTGCGTTCAACAAAAATGTGAACGAATATTCCCTGAATGGGTTTCCAAGTTCTACAATGCATCGAAGAATGACCTATGCCATGTCACATCTATAATCTAGGTTTAAATTAAGTTTCACAAAAGAGAAAATTATCAAAATGGTCTACAGTGACCCTCAAGTATCTTTAATTACTTATCTAACTTGTCGTAAATTACAGTGGCTGATGTGGCTTCTCAATAACTATATAACATAAAAATCATCGCGTTTCAGATTTTTACTTCAAGTGGCAAATGTGAACACTGTGAGCTTTAATTGACGATCGACACTAGTATTACGCGAAAAGGGGGTGTAACAGATGAGACTTCTGCAGTTCTGAGTGAAGCCTAATGCGCTGTTATGCGGCATCGCGTGCATTCATTACCTTGTCGGTGTTCGTCAGGGGGCGGCTGGCAGCACCGCTCCGCTCACCTCGCCGTCTCGCAAGCAACTCTCTCCTAACTTCTCCTTGCTACAATTTACCGAGGTTGGTTTAAAAAAAAACTATCTGGCTGTGTTTTCATCTGACCAATCAGGGTCTCAATGTTAACCTTAAGCTCCGCCTACAAAAATTCTGTCTATCCAATGAGAAACGTTATACTTTTCGTGGTGGGTCAATGTTTTTAAAGTTTGCAACGTAACAGAGACGCGAAAAAGTCTCACGCTAAAACTTGTAGCTGGTGCGGTCCTTTTAGCGTTATCGTAAGATCTATACTGTTCTTCTGGGGGGCTCTGTCTTTTAACATGGGCTGGGAGTGGTCCTGACGTAACAGAGACGCGAAAATGTCTCACGCTAAAAACTTGCCGGTAATGTGGCCCTTTTTGTGTTATCGTAAGATCTATACTGTTCTTCTGGAGGGCTATAGCTTTTAACATTGGCTGGGGGTGGTCCTGACGTAACAGAGACGCGAAAAAGTCTAACGCTAAAACTTTCGGGTGGTGTGGTCCTAGCGGGTAGCTGGCGACGTGGGTGTCCGTCCGTCCCTTATCGTAGGGCCTTCCAGCTTAACACGGTTCTGCTCTCGGCTTCTGTTCTCGTTTCTCCCCTCGGAACTGCGTCTGTCTCACGGTGGAAAGGTATGACATGCATTTAGGCATTCTTGTGTTAGTCTGTGGTATTCCATTTGCTCACTCGTTACTCGTATAACTTTGGTTAATTTAATGTCACGATTTATTCGGAGCTTTGTGACATACTACTGGATTTGCTTATCATGTCAGGGTTTTCATGGAAGGTGTTGGATTGGCCTGACACCTTACATATCACCACCCTTTGAACTTAATTTTTGTACTGAAGGTAGGCAATGATTGAATCATTGTCTAAGCCAGTCAAAAATTATTCCATTATCTAAATTTTGTTGCTTACTGTTCAGCCGCATTATTCTGGTTCTATGCTAGTTTGTATTACTAATTTATATTTTTATATTCTTCCACATTATTCTCAAAAATGACAAGAGAAGAATATTTTTATGCTATTATTAATTTTTAATTATTTTCTTTCTTTATTTAAGTGTGAAGTTTGTTTTTTAGGAAGTTTGTTATCGAAAGTGAGGAGTCTTTCACATCGATTTTCTTAGAAATATTGCTTTTATAAATGTAGTAATTCAGAAAAATCTATTCCTAACACATTTTCTAAATATCATGTACAAGTAAAATGTTTTTGTTTCTAGACACTCATTTCAACATTGTTACTCTAACAAATAAGAATTATTTCCAAGAATTGCTTTGACAAAGAAATATACATACACAAGTATTGAAATATTATCCTGACAAATGGTACAAATGTTAAAAAAGAAAAAAGGGAAAACCTCCAGCAAGATAATTTTTTATTCTTTGTTTTTATAAGGAGAAAATAAGTAAAATATAGTTATTCTTTTATTTTTGTGAAGAGAAAGTAAGTGGCATATAGTTTTAGTGTTTATTATGCCTTACTTTTGTTCTTTATATACTGTTCATTTCAGAACTAATGACTAATATTTGTCGATAGTCTATTTTTTACTTAATTCCATAGTCAATGACTGTTATTTTGTAGTTTATTAGCTGTCTGGTGTGCTTAACTTATTTAGTTTTTCACACATTTCTTTTGCACAATTCCTACATCACATAATTTGATTTCACACATTCAAACAATCCTATGAATGTTTAAGCATGTGGTTGGCGAATGTTTTTTGCACGAAGGTGAAGGACTTGAGTGAGATGGATGTGGGCAAGTATTTGATGTACAGCTTCGTTCGTTGTTCCTTGTTGGCTTTGCAAGTGTGTGTTGCTGTTGTGGAGGTCCCGTAATGGAATGGAGCTGTGAGTGCAGAATCTCGTGGTTTACTGGCTTTGTATGAGTGAAAGTCATCGTTATGTGTTGCTGAAAGTGGTCGTTTTTCGTTGTAATACTTCGCAGACGAATAGTTTACAATAGGATAGGGATTTGGGAAGGTATGTCGTCTATTCTTAACCCATTTTCTTTCTTGGTCTCAATCTTGTGAATCTTCAACTTCTGTTCTTCCTGCATTTTCTCTGCTTCTTACTTGTTTCTTGGTTCTTCTCTGGGCAGGATATGGAAATATTTATTGATAACTAGTCGCTTTGATGTTCTCCTCCTAGTAACAGTTTGATAAATGATTTGGACATGTCATTTCTACTTTGTGGACGTTTTCTTCAGTTTCGTGCATCATCGTGCTGTTTAATAGCGGTAGTGCGACTTTTACACATATTTTTTTGCCAGTGGTGGCTTGCCCAAGCGGTCTTCTCGTCGGGCCGTTTTTTGCTCGCTCCGCTGAGTCGGAGCGCTCGGAGACCTTTCCGGCGTTCGGCATCCCGTCGCGTTTCTGCAGGGTTCCGTGTTCTGTCCCAGCAGATATACAGCCCACTTCAACTACAAGGGCCTTCTGTTGGTCTCGCTGTCCTTTCCCTTCTCTCGACGCTTCTGCCTTGTAGGAATCGTGTCTTGCTAATTACGTCCTTTTCTTTCTTGATACTTCTCTCATTGTAACTAGTGGGTCGTTGCATCTCGTCCTTGCTGGAGTTCTTACAAAAAGTTTTACTTATAATCATCTAACATATGTCTAGTACCTACATTTTTTTACACCTTCTTAAAAAGCTTTACAAATTTTGGCGCCCTTTCCATGTTACAATTCTAAGATATTTTGAGTCTTAACTTCTACAAGAAACCTCAAATTCGTTTTTTATTTTTGTGTAGTGTCGTGGTGTATAGCATTTTAGTATTTCATGCTGTTAGACTATCTACACTGTAACCCTTCACCTTAATCTATGGTACTATTGGTGTTATTTTTTTTTTATTGAAACTACTTACTTTTTCCCACCTTCCTCTCTCTTCATTCTTCTTTCTCCTGACGATCTTATCTGCAACATAGTCTTGAAATATTGTGCTGATTATTTACCAGTAATAAAATTAATCTTCAAACTTGTACTTAAAGTGTTTAATACTGCCAGTCTTAGGTAAAAATACCTCTGTTTCATCTCGTAAAATACCCTGTAATTTTCTTTTACTGTGTTCTGAAATACCTTGAACTTCTTGCAATTTTTCATCGATTTCTTTATGGACTTCTAATATGAGTTGAGGCGATTCCCCCTTTTGTGCATACCATTCTAATTCTTCATCCTCTTTATCTCACATCATTCTTAATTGGTTGTTTATAACTGGTATTTCGTCTAATTTTAGCATTTGCTCAAAGAGAAGTGTGACATTCCCGAATGTTACGCTACCTTTCCCCATACCTATTATCGCTCATCTCTCATTTAAAAAATCTGCACCTATAATGAAATCTACAGTTAGTTTAGGTATAACCACGAAGTTGGCTTCGATCTTCTGACCTTGGCACGAAGGAGTTAACCTTGTTTGTCTCGTAAATTCCGCACCATTGTTTCTAATAGGACCTCTTACTTTAATGTTACGTGTTTTCAGAACTGGCAATTCCTCATTGGCATTACACTGCATGAATAAATTTTCTGAGATCGCAGTCAGTTCACTTCTGCTATCAATTACAATATTGACTGGGATATACTATACCATGGCCTTCACAGTTGGTTGAATTTGAAAGGGTTGGTTCTGTTCTTCTTCTTCTTGCATCAACGAATCCTCCACTGAATCATACACGAGTCTTTTCAGGAATTTCCCTCGTGACTTCGAACTTTCTGTAGGATAAGCTACGACTGTTCTCTCTCTTTTATTTCCTCTTCTCTATTTCTTCCTTCATTTACGCTTTCTTCAACATCCTCTACTTTTTCCTCATCCTCGTCTATCTTCTCCTTCTTCATCGCTGCTTCCACATAATCGCATCTAAATGCTCTAATTATCGCTCCATAACTTCCTTCAATATATACGTTGGGTTGTGTGCCCACTCATAACTTATTTTCAACTTCTGTCGACTGCGCATTATCCTCATTGAATTCGCTTTCCCTGGTTTCCATCTCAAATAGCTCTGCAATACTCATTACTTCGTCCTTTCCTCCTACATTCGTTGTGCATGCCTCTGGTAATTCGTCTTCCTCGTCAGTATTCTCCCAATTAATTTTGTCCCAACACGATATTGTTATTTCCTTGTCTTCGTTTTCATCTGGTCCCTGCGGATTTGTTTCTTCCTTCTTCTCTTCTCGTGATAAGATTTTTACTTCTCTGTTCAAGGTGCTGCAATTGTCCTCGGTCGGTGCGTCATTCTCTTTGGCATGGGCGCTTAGCAGTCAATTCGAACGTTTATCGGGTTTTGGTGGTCTTCCCTCCACCTCTTCTATCTGTATTCTCTTTTCTTGTTCAGCTTGTTGATAGTGGTTTCTTTGTTGATAATTCGTCGGTCTATTGGTTCTCCAGTATTCGTTCTGGTTGTCGTTATTCCCTCTGTAATAGTTGTTGCCGTTCCTGGGTGAATTATAGTTATTGCCATATTCTCTTCTAAATCTCTCTTTGTTGAAATGTATTGTCGTTTCTTGGTGCGAAGTTATCACGTGGTTCGTAATTATTGTTTCTTCGTACTGTGTCTTGTGGATTCCACTGCTTTTCGCTTTCGTTTTCACGTGCGCTTCGTCTTTTTGTTGCGTCATCTTCCGAAAATATAAACTCTAGTTCCCTTAGAACACCTTTAAATGCTTCGACGTCATTGCCTGCGCAACCTACTAATGATTGCTGGTATTTCAATGGTAGCTTCATCGAGCATAATTTAATCAACTCTCCGTCACTGTATGGTACATCTAAGCATGGATTTTTCTTTGCCATTAATTCGAAAAATTTCACGGGACTCTTCTCTCCTGAATTTTCAAAATATGGGTTCTGTAATAATTCGTACTTCACTCTGTTCTGTGCCTCGCTGGACCAATATTGTGAGAGAAACTTCTCTCTGAAATCTTCGTACGATCGGCATGTCGCTGCAACATTCTGCATGGTTTCTGCGACTGTTCCTGACATGTGTGCACATATAAAGTCTAATTTGTGTGCTAGCGTCCAGTGTTCTGGTAATCCTACTCGGAATTGATCAATAAAAGTTCGTGGATGTAATGAGTTTCCTTCTCAAAAGTGTTGAATTTTTCTGACTGTGAGGAAATGATCGTTGTCGTACTTCGTCATAGTTCCATATGAAATTCGCAATCCTTCGCCACTTTTGTTTCTGATCATTTCTCCCGTCGTTCTTTCCGGTTGTGGTAGATCCATTGGATATTGTCCACTGTAACTTTCGCCTAACCTTGCGTAATATCGTTGAAGTGGTACGCAATAATTTTCTTCCATCGGTTGTGAACGTGTAGCTGAATGCATTGCACTGTACTCTTCGCCTTTTTCGATTGTCACGTATGTTACTTTCCGCCTGTGATTGGAGTCGCAAACGCGTAATATCTTCGTTAATTGCTTGTTTTTCCGGTGCTGTTACAGATACGGATGTGGTTGCAGACTCTGTGCTTGTTCGATCCTGTTCACTACGCTCTTCAATGGTTTGCAACAACTCTGTTCGCAATTTCTGAAATTGTCGCTTCATTTGCGCTTCTATTTTGACTATGCGGTTATCATATCTTTTCAGCGCTGCTTTTGTGATACGGTTGTGTAAAACACTGTTTTCAACAACTTCACGCGCTGTAACTGCTGCTTGTCTAGTAATTTCGTTTATCTGTTTCTCTAGTTTCTTGACTTCTCCCTGGGTGTTGTTACGTAATGTTTTGATCTCGTCCTGAATGTCATTACGCAATGTTTGTACGTCCGCTTGTACCTTGTCAACGTCTGTTCTCAATTGATTGTGACCTGTTATTAAGTTTCCTATCACTTCTCGAGATTCTTTTGCCTCGTCTTCAATATGACTTAGGTTTAACTGAATTTTTTTGTTTTGTTCTTTAATCTCACGCATTTGTCTCGTGGTTTCTGCATTTTGTTTCGTCATTTCTGCATTCTGAATTTTAATTTGGTTCGCAATTTCTTTATTTTGTCTTATCATGGTTTCCGTCATTAATTTTAATAATTCTGCCAGATTGGTGGGTCGTATTGCGTTTTCTTCCGATGTCCTACGCTCAGTGTTTCCGCCCAAGTGTTGGTTTGCAACCGATTGCATTGAACTGTGCGGTGACAGGTTTCTGCTCGAATTCCTTGTACTCTGTGGTGAGGGAGCTCTGATTACTTGTACTATGGGTTCTACGTATTCAAGACGCAAGTTAGAATCCTCATCGGCTGTCTCTCTACTTTCCTGCTCCTCTGTCGTATGCTGACTTACGTTTTCTATGCCTTGACGTACATTATCCTCGTTATGGTGCGTTATATGTCCTATTTCTCGCGATACTGCATCGTCTGTTGTACTGTCCTCTATTCTCTGTCCATTTTCATGCTGGGTCTATACCTCAACTCGGTCAAGGTCTCGATCTGCCATTGCTAATCTTTCCGAATCCCTTATTTTCTGTTTTAAAAGCAATTCACACGCCCTACATCGCGTCAACATGCGCTCATACGATCTCACGCGTTTCATAAACATTTTGCACACACGACTTGACAATCAATTCTCTTACTTGTTGGGTCAAACCAACTTGTCAACGATGTATCCGCCGCCTGTGCGCTTGCAATGGAGAGAAAACTTAATTCTCACAATATTAAAATTCATAACTTAATTATCCTATTGTCTCTGCCAGACCCACTTTCTGTTGAATACTTTCTTACTATCTATCGCTGCAGCTACTGATTTCGGCTATTTATAACGTTCAAAAACATTTTTTTTTTATTACGAAAATTTTTCAACAGGATATTTTTCTGACCTAGTTAGGCATGTGGTCGACCTTCAATCATGGTATTTTACCATCCTGGCAGGGTCGCCATTTTCCTACATTCTGCATGGTGTCTGTGTGTTCTATATCGTGTCTCCCTACCACTTTCAAGCGACGACGCTCTGAGCGTGTTTTTTAGGGAATTGACTAGTTTCAACCTGGGACCTGTTGCTGGTAAGGAGACGCCAGATCACACATGACAAGTAGAATTCAGAAGAGTTCAGTGAGACTAGCGATCATATAACCAAATACTTAATGTTTTCAGCGTCAGCTCCACTGCACTCCCTGTAAAAGAATCGTAATGTTAACTAAATTTAGTGGAAGTGGTTCAAGGCTTTCCTATTTTTAGTTAGCTGGCAAAATAACGTCGAAAAAGCGGTTAAGTTTACCATTGGAAATTTTATTCTACTCACAAAACATCGTTTATAAATTGCACTATTGATAAAAGAAAATGTTTTAATACAGGATGGTAGAAACCAACTGCGTTCAACAAAAATGTGAACGAATATTCCCTGAATGGGTTTCCAAGTTCTACAATGCATCGAAGGATGACCTATGCCATGTCACATCTATAATCTAGGTTTAAATTAAGTTTCACAAAAGAGAAAATTATCAAAATGGTCTACAGTGACCCTCAAGTATCTTTAATTACTTATCTAACTTGTCGTAAATTACAGTGGCTGATGTGGCTTCTCAATAACTATATAACATAAAAATCATCGCGTTTCAGATTTTTACTTCAAGTGGCAAATGTGAACACTGTGAGCTTTAATTGACGATCGACACTAGTATTACGCGAAAAGGGGGTGTAACAGATGAGACTTCTGCAGTTCTGAGTGAAGCCTAATGCGCTGTTATGCGGCATCGCGTGCATTCATTACCTTGTCGGTGTTCGTCAGGGGGCGGCTGGCAGCACCGCTCCGCTCACCTCGCCGTCTCGCAAGCAACTCTCTCCTAACTTCTCCTTGCTACAATTTACCGAGGTTGGTTTAAAAAAAAAACTATCTGGCTGTGTTTTCATCTGACCAATCAGGGTCTCAATGTTAACCTTAAGCTCCGCCTACAAAAATTCTGTCTATCCAATGAGAAACGTTATACTTTTCGTGGTGGGTCAATGTTTTTAAAGTTTGCAACGTAACAGAGATGCGAAAAAGTCTCGCGCTAAAACTTGCAGCTGGTGTGGTCCTTTTAGCGTTATCGTAAGATCTATACTGTCCTTCTGGGGGGCTCTATCTTTTAACATGGGCTGGGAGTGGTCCTGACGTAACAGAGACGCGAAAATGTCTCACGCTAAAAACTTGCCGGTAATGTGGCCCTTTTTGTGTTATCGTAAGATCTATACTGTTCTTCTGGAGGGCTATAGCTTTTAACATTGGCTGGGGGGTGGTCCTGACGTAACAGAGACGAGAAAAAGTCTCACGCTAAAACTTGCGGGTGGTGTGGTCCTAGCGGGTAGCTGGCGACGTGGGTGTCCGTCCGTCCCTTATCGTAGGGCCTTCCAGCTTAACACGGTTCTGCTCTCGGCTTCTGTTCTCGTTTCTCCCCTCGGAACTGCGTCTGTCTCACTGTGGGAAGGTATGACATGCATTTATGCATTCTTGTGTTAGTCTGTGGTATTCCATTTGCTCACTCGTTACTCGTATAACTTTGGTTAATTTAATGTCACGATTTATTCGGAGCTATGTAACATACTACTGGATTTGCTTATCATGTCAGGGTTTTCATGGAAGGTGTTGGATTTGCGTGACACCTTACAATTTCTCCCTATATAGGTGGGTGCCAACAGAATGTTTTCGCAATCAAAGGAGAAAACTGGTGATTGAAATTTCATGAGAAGATCCCGTCGCAACGAAAAACGCCCTTGTTTTAATTATTGCCACTGCAGTTCACGTGTCATATCTGTGACACTAACTCCCATATTTTGCGTTAGTAAAAACGAGCTGCCCTTCTTTGTACTTTTTCGGTGTCACCTGTCAGTTCAAAATGGTTCAAATGGCTCTGAGCACTATGGGACTTGTCATCTGAGGTCATCAGTCACCTAGAACTTAGAACTACTTAAACCAACCTAAGGACATCATACACATCCATGCCCGAGGCAGGATTCGAACCTGCGACCGTAGCAGCAGCGCGGTTCCGGACTTAAGCGCCTGGAACCGCTCGGCCACCGCGGCCAGTCATTCATCAGTCTCACCTGATGCGGATCCCAAACCTCACAGCAGTACTCCAGAATAGGGTGCACAAGCATAGTGTAAGCAGTCCCTTTGGTAGACCTGTTGCAACTCCTAACTGTTCTGCCAATGAATCACAGGCTTTCGTTTGCTCTACTCACAATATTATCTATGTGATCGTTCCAATTTATGTTATTTGTAATTGTAATCCCTAAGTATTTAGTTGAATTTACAGCCCTCAGATTTGTGTGACTTGTCGCGCAATCGAAATTTAGCTGATTTCTTTTAGTACTCATGTGAATAACTTCGCACTTTTCTTTATTCACGGTCAATTGCCACTTTTCGCGCCATACAGATATCTTATCCAAATCATTTTGCAAGTCTTTTGCTCATCTGATGAGTTTACAAGACAGAAAATGACAGCATCATCTGCGAACAATCTAAGACGCTAATCAAATGGTCTCCTATGTCGTTAACATATATCAGGAACAATAGAGGGCCTATAACACTTCTTTGGGGAACGCCGGATATTATTTCTGTTTTACTCGATGAACTACGAACTGTGACCTTTCTGACAGGAAATCACGAATCCATTCACACTGAGGCGATACTCCGTAGGCACGCAGTTTGATTAGAAGACGCTTGTGAGGAACGGTATCAAAAGCCTTCCGGAAGTCCATAAATACGGAATCGATCTGAAATCCCTTGTCAATAGCACTCAGCACTTTATGTGAATAAAGAGCTAGTTGTGTTTCACAGGAACGATGTTTTCTCGTCCCGTGCTGACTATATGTCAATAAATCGTTTTCTTCGGGGTACTTCATAAGTTCGAATACAGTATATGTTCTAAAACCCTACTGCAAATCGACGTTAGTGATATAGGCCTGTAATTCAGCGGATTACTCCTACTTCCCTTCTTCAGTATTGGTGTGACTTGAGCAATTTTCCAGTCTTTAGGTACGTATCTTTCTGTGAGCGAGTGGTTGTATATAATTGCTAAATATGGAGCTATTTTATCAGCATACTCTGTGACGAACCTGACTGGCGTACAATCTGGACCGGAGGCCTTGCCTTTATTAAGTGATTTAAGCTGCTTTGTTACACCGAGGATATCTACTTCTTTGTTTCTCATCTTGGTAGTTGTTCTTGATTGGAATTCAGCAATATTTACTTCGTCTTCTTTGGTGAAGGAGTTTCGGAAAACCGTGCTTAATAACTCTGCTTTAGTGGCACTGACGTCAGTGACTTCACCGTTGTCATCGCGCAGTGAAGGTATTGATTGTGTCTTGCCAATGTTAACACCACGACGTCAGCAAGTGCGACTGAAATGGGCACGTAACCATCTGCACTGGACATTGCATGGTCCAATGAATCCCGATACCTACTTCATCATGCCGATGGGAGGGCGCGAATCCGTCCTCTTCCAAGGGAACAGCTCCTTTACACCTGTACTGCGGGCGAAGACAAGCTGGCGGCGACTCCATTTTGCTCTGGGGGACATTCAGCTTAGCATCCATCCACGGGTCCATTGACGTTCAGACCACGTACACTCATTCAAGATGATCATTTTTCCCGACGACAGCGGCATTTTTCAACAAGATAATGTTCCATGTCATAAGGCTAGGAGTGTGATGGAGTTCTTCGAGGGATACAATGGCGAGTTCCAGTTGATGTACATCCGTGATGTTATTGAACACCCCTCCGCAGAATTTACAGGAATTATGTGAATTGTGTGTGCAGATGTGGTGCCAAATCCCTCCAGCGAACTACCAAGGCCTCATTGTTTCCATACCACGACCCGTTGCCGCTGGTATCCGAGCCAAAGGTGGTCACACCGGGTGTTAGGTAGGTTGTCGTAACGTTCTGGCTGAACAGTGTGTGTGTGTGTGTGTGTGTGTGTGTGTGTGTGTGTGTGTGTGTGTGTGTCAGCATTACAAATTATTTGTTCCAGTCAAGAACATTTTCCTCATTTGTATATAACTCAGTACCAGAGAAGGATTTAGAACATTCAAAACTGTGTATAACTCAGTTATTAAGTGGGCTTCAAAAATTCAATTTTTAGATTTTACCATATCTAAAATGCCTAGCCTTGCCTGCGTGAAACAGGTTTTGTTTTGTATAAATACGACAATTTTTTCGTGAGATATGATGGTTTTCTTGACGCTCTGTGGAATCTGGGAACGGTGACAGCAAGGCTTATGACCGAGTATGTGCAGGACAGTCCTATGGTCCTAATATCACAATTTCTAAAGTAGAGTGCATTGGGCATGTTCAGAAGGGAATGGGGTCCAGGTTGAGAAGATTGTTGAAAGAGAAGTCAAAAATAGTATTGGAAGATGGTAAGAAGATAGGTGATAAAGGTCGCCTGACAAATGTTGAAATAGATTACAGAATTATTGTGCCTTGGCGATAAGAAGAAATATAGGGAATTTAGAAAACATGAAAAAAACTGTACGGGCTATATTCTCCCTTAAGCTTTCGACAAATGAAAATCCAGTGCACGGTCTTTGCCCAAATGATCCTGAGACTTGCTGCACGTACAGGAGAAGTGGCAGATATGACCACAAACATTCTTTACCTGCTTCAGTAATGAATGAAATTAAGCCCATATTTAGAGACCTTTGTAAAGACACCTTGTTGAAGAAATGTCATCGGAAAACCCAAAATTTAAATGAAAGCGTGAATTCTGTCATTTGGAACCGGTTACCGAAAACTGTATTTGTTCAGCTTACAACGCTCAGATTTGGTGTTCATGATGCCATTTTATGCTTCAGTGATGGTGTAATTAGAAAACTGGATATTTTGGAATTATTTGTCATAAAATCTAGTAGTCATGTTGCAAAATCCTCTGTGCAAATAGATAAAGAAAGAATCCGCAAAGCAGACATTGCTAATTTAAAATGGACAAAAGAAGCCAGACCTTTTCTGTCTGAAAGACAAGAGGGACCAAGAGAAGAAAAGATCACTATGTTTCAGATGATGCTTAGTATGATGCAGGAAAATATTAGTGGTAAGTAATTCTCATCAACAACTATACTAGAATTGCAATATTAAACTTTAAATGGATTTTCCACAAAACTACTTTTCTTTACTTTCAGGTACCTTTATTTAATAAACTAATGGGGTTAGAAACATGAAATTTGGTCAATTTGTACTACAAATGGTAATACATTATTACAAGTAAATTGAGAACCACCAAACAATCAGAAACTGTTTTATAAAAATTGATGTACAAAAAAAAGTTAAATTTTACTAGTGAAGGAATAAATTTTTTTTCTTCAAAACCATAAGAAGTATTATGTTCATTTTAGTTGTAAATTGAGGAATATATGTTATATATATGCAGTAAAAAATTCATTGTTTTATCACTTATAGTCTTTTTGAAAAGTGTACCTATTCAGAGGGTAAAATAGCATTAGCGGAAATGGGATAAAAATTGCCTTCCGGCTCCCCTTAAGTGTACACATGGTAAAAAAAAATTATTAATGTACTACTTTTTTGTAAATGTCTGATTGTATTTAGGGGCCACTTCAACTCCAATACAACCCTCTCTATCTCTGCTCTGTTTCTCTCCCCCCCCCCCCCCCCCCCCTCCACTCCCTCACCCGCCCTCTTTCATTCTCTCTCTCTCGCGACTGCTACGGTCGCAGGTTCGAATCCTGCCTCGGGCATGGATGTGTGTGATGTCCTTAGGTTAGTTAGGTTTAAGTAGTTCTAAGTTCTAGGGGACTGATGACCACAGCTGTTAAGTCCCATAGTGCTCAGAGCCATTTGAACCATTCTCTCTCTCTCTCTCTCTCTCTCTCTGTCTTCACTTCGCGAGGTGATGCAGAGCTTAAGACATCGCACTCGAATTCTACATTTTCTTACGTACTCCGCAAGCCACCGTACAGTGCATGGTGGAGGGTATCTATTACCGCTGCTGCATATTTCCTTTCTCACTGCATTCTTAAATGCAGCATGGGAAACCGAGTGTATATGTGCGTTCATTTCTCTTACATCTTTTCACGATCGTTGCGCGAAATGTGGCAATATCATTCAGCAGTCTATCTCAAGTGGCGGTTCTCTAAGCTTTCTATTAGCGTTCCGTCAAGAGCGTTTTCTTCCTTCAAGAGTTTCCCATTTGAGTTCATCGAACTACCAGTAACAAATCTAGCAGCATGCCCATTCGGGAATCAGAAACATCCGAGGAGTTCTCAAAAATGCGTCGTCCAAATATTCTCGACGTGGTCTCCTTAGCAGACGAGCTTCACTTGCCTAGCATTATTGCAATAAATAGTACTCGACGATTCATCTTCCCTCAAACCGAGCGCATGTGGTATTTCCATTTCATATCGCTTTGCAACGTAACGCGTCAATGTCTAACGATCCTGACTGTCCAGCCGCACACCACAGATGCTGTTTTGGTGCATTACAGGATTGTTTCTCCTATCTGTATTAGCTTACATTTTTCTACATTCAGAGCCAACTATCATTCGCCACACAAAATAGACATTCTGTCTAACTCAACCTGTATGCTATTACAGTCACTTAAATACGACGGTTTCCAAACAAAACAGCATCATCAGCTTACGGTCGCTAACTGTTAATCATCCTGTTGGACAGAGCATTTATGTATATAGAGAAAAAGAGTTGTCCTATAGTACTATTATCGATGTCGCTCTCTATGACTAACACTCGCTCTCCAGGAGAGCGTATCCCTGGAGCCATTGATATTCCGCCTGACATTTATTCGGAATATTTGCTTGTTTCAGTGTCATCAACTCACCGCTGCAACTGGTGTCTGGCGAAGAGTCCGTAATTTCCAAATTAAATATCTCGAGAACTGAGATCGATAGACGAGTGCAACAAATGGTGCGTTTACTGTATTTTATGTGAACGTAATACAGAAGTTTCGAAATAGTTCGATAAGCTGCTAACATATAATGCTGTTCGCTGTCCCGCTCGTACAGTATCAGCGAGCATAATTAAACTCGTCTTCTCCATACAGTCTTTGCAATCACATCCCAATCTGCTCGAAATGTCGACCATTAGCATAATGGAGGGGAGCAAATGACAAAGGAAACCCGCCATCACAGGCTATAGTGTCTCAACGCACATGGATCCAGATACCACGCAGATCACCAACTCAAGCTCGACCAGAGGGGTAGGATTATTCCGGTAGACAGCGACTTTGATTGTGGTCTACAAAAAATAGCCTCAAGGAGTCAGATGGAATGAACCATACCTGCCCCAGTAAATTTGTAATAATCCAACGCAATGTGTCTGTTCCAGAAGCATTCATAGGGAAAGCAGAACACCTTTTCGTTGCGGAGGCGTCTGGCGCCATCTTGTACGAACCACATTTACTAATCGTTTCTCACATGGAAAGAACTCTAACAATTCCTCTGCTGCGCCCGGCAGCTAAAACAATAACTTTAGAAGAATACAGTGGTTTCGTTTCACACAAATGGAGATTTTCACGACTCCATTCACATGTAAGTGTGCTTCATCTGTTAATCAGATGCAGCCAACATGAAATCCTTCATTAGCAATGTTTCGCAAAGTCAGCCCGCTGTTGCACAGCTCGTTCAGGGATGACCTCGGGGATTTGGATATTTAATTGGAATTTCTAAGCTCTGTCTCATTATTTTCTGCTTGCTGAAACGCTTTGATTTTGCTGAATAATTCCAGAAACAATGGCGACACTTTCAGTGATAACTACAGTTTGCCTGAGGCCGACATTCCGCGCTAGATCATCAGTCACGCTGCATGTCCGTTGGAAGTTGGCGAAGAGCTAGCAAATAGTTTGAAGAGCTAGTGATTGCTTTCCGCATGCCTCCTTTTAGAACATTGAATCGTGTTTGAATAGTGCACTTTGTTGCCGTAGGACTGTCCTCTAACCTAAGATGTTCCGGCACCAGGTCAAATGGATATATGATTCAACCTCTTCCTAGGGTACGCTAACTTTTCGAATTTCAAAGATGAAACTGAACGCTCTGAGCTATGGCGCATTATTTATAGGCACCATGTATTGCGATTACAGCGCCATCTGTCAGCAACTGCTTAGAAACTTCTGTACAAAGTTTTTACAGCCTTCACAGTAAACATTTCATTTGTTGCACTCGGCTGTTCATATTAGTTTTCAAGATATTTAATTTTTGAATCAGAGACTCCTTCGCTGGACACCCTGTGTACTAGTTAAACGTACTGTATGTTATTTGACGCCACAGCAAGAACTTTGTCTTATAGGTTGTTATAAATATTTTTTTTGATACCTGAAGACGATCAGATAATGCAAACTAGTGATATAATTAAATTTTCCCCGAGACATTTTATGTAAGATAATGATGGAAGCTGAAGAAATAGATTAAATTTAGTGCCACCGTCGTGACTCGAACACTGGTTTCTTGCTTACTAGGCACTTCTGCTATTAAGCAAGAAGACCTGGGTTCGAGTCCCAGCCATGGCACAAATTATAATTCATTTCTTCAGTTTCCATCATTACCAAACTACACTCATGCTCATAAATTAAGGATAATTGCAGAATGTGGTGCCACACAACGTGGCACTACACAAAACTGGCGCTAATAGCATAGGCACATAGGCAACACACATGACACTGATCTGTAAGTCCACGGTATTGGTGATAAGTTGAGAAAACCATCCCGAAACACATGTGCTACAAAACGCCACTCTTTCTCGCGCGTGTACCCCGACATCAATATGGGATATGGTCACCATGCACACGTACACAAGTCGCTCAACGGATTGGCATACTCTCGATCAGGTGGTCTAGCAGCTGCTGGCGTATAGCCTCACACTCTTGCACCAGTGACAGTCGGAGCTCCTAAAGCGTCCAAGGGGTTTGAAGGCGTGCAGCGATACGTCGACCGAGAGCATTCCAGACGTGTTCGGTGGGGTTTAGGTGTGGAGAACAGGCGGCCACTCCATTCGCCTGATATCTTCTGGTTCAAGGTACTCATCCACGGTGGCAGCTCGGTGGGGCCGTGCGTTATCATCCACCAGGACGAAGGTGGGACCCACTGCACCCCTCAAAAGGCGGACATACTGGTGCAAAATGACGTCCCGATACGCCTGACCTGTTACAGTTCCTCTGTCAAAGAGATGCAGTGGAGTTCGTGCACCAATCATAACCCCAACCTACACCATCAAACCACGACCTCCATACAGGTCCCTTTCAAGGACATGAAGGGGTTGGTATCTGGTTCCTGGTTCACGCCACATGAAAACCCTGCGAGAATCACGGTTGCGACTGTACCTGGACTCGTCGGTGAACATAGCCTGGGACCACTGTTCCAATGACCACGTACTGTGTTCTTGACACCAGGCTTTACGGGCTTCCCTGTGACCAGGTGTCAGTGGAATGCACCTTGCAGGTGTCCGAGTGAATAAACCATGTCTGTTCAGTCGTCTGTAGACTGTGACTCTGGAGACAACTGTTCCAGTGGCTGCGGTAAGGTCCCGAGCAAGGCTACTTGCAGTACTCCTTGGCCGTCTGCAGGCACTGATAATGAGACATCGGTCTTCTTGTGGTGTTGTACACTGTGGACGTCCCGTACTGTAGCGCCTGGACACATTTCCTATCTGCTGTAATCGTTGCCATAATCTCGAGATCACACTTTGTGGCACACGGAGGGACCGTGCTACGACCTATTGTGTTTGGCCAGTCTCTAGTCGCCCTAGTATTCTACCGCTCATAACGTCATCAATATGTGTTTTTGAGCCATTTTCAACACCCAGTCACCAAAGCACGTCTGAAAACATCTGCACACTTACTCGCTGCACCATACTCTGACATGCACCACCACACCTCTGCGTATGTGGACTGCTGCCAGCGTCACCGTGCGACGACTATAGGTCATATGCACCGCACGGTCATACCACGAGGTGATTTAAACCCGCAAACCACCCACCAGAGCGTTGTTTCACCATGTATCAGCATTATCCTTAATTTATGAGAGTGAGTGTAGTAGTTAATAAACAATTATTTCATCAGTAGCACTTCACGATTCTGAAATAATTCTCAGATGTAGTTAACTTTATGCAGGAATGAACAGTGCAGAGGAAGAATTTAAGACCACAATATGTTGAACCGACTGTAAACAATGCTTGCTGTTAAGATCACTTGGAGATGGAAAGGTCCACACAAATCACTGAAAATTGTAGAGCAATCTAAAGCCAGATAATATCAAAAATCGGCAGCATGGATATGATTCTGTAAGTATTTATTGACACTGAATATCCCCACAGAGAATGAGAGAAATACCTCTGAGAGGATTGGCGACGCTGCGTTCCGCGAACTATCCCTGGTGTGGAGGCGTGCCAAGCCGCCAATTGCCCGCCAGATAGCTCCCCAGCCAGCAGCCATCGGCCGTCGGCCGGCGCCAGAATGTGAATGGAGACGAATCGGCGGCCAGAGTGGGCCCGTGTGGCCAGCAGGGCAAAGAATCACCGCGCAGGGAAAAGGACGCGCTCTTACGAGTGGGAAATCACACTGGGACGTGCGATTCGAGTGGTAGTCGAACCGCTAGTGTTGCCGTCTGCTGGGAAAAACAAGCAGTGGGAGTACTTCTCTGGTACAGTTAAAGGAATATTGCGAGAGTTAAACATAGCAGTGATATCAATACTTTGGAAGAGTTCGGTCGTAGCCTTGTTGAAATAAACTTTCCACCATTCTGATAAACTGATAATTTCCTATATATGGATCACAGATGTGACACCTCTGGCTCTTGCAGTCATGCTTAGTTTAATGTTAATCAAAGCATCTTATGCACGTCATTAAAAATTGTTGGTTGGTTTATGCGACCACGAAAACCTAAACGTGTCGTTTTGTTCGTGGAACCATAGTTCGTTGGGATCTGTTATTTAACTGACGCGGTACCGGCGGAGCGATACTGCGTTATGATTGCCTGTCGGGGTGCTGAATGCGTGCCAAAACTCGTAACTTCGTTACTTATTATTTGTTATCAAAGACGTCAGACAAGATTTTCCTAAGTGTAACGGGTCTCTCAGCAAGATAGTCAATAGCACTAAGGCAAATTATCTGACAATAATACGTGAAACATGGGAAGAGTTACGAATAGCCCGAATTACTTCGTGAGTTTTTGTGTTCTCGAGAATGACGCCCCAGGAGACTGATACGAGGCGTTTCATGACATGTGTCTCCGAGCAACACAAACCATTTACATGTTAGGAAAGTAACATGTATTGTTCATTTATTATGAAAAATACATTAATTACGTGTGTGGATTATTCTGCTTGCGGATTTGTATATCATCTATCGATCTGAGCACACAACTTGATGGCAACAGTGGCTTCATTATTTTAACCAACGATAACGTCGTGAGTAAAATAACTGGCATTACTTTTGAAATCTGTCAACAGACACCTTGCATGAATATCTGAGTCGCGTACAGTAGCAACCCACACTATGTGATCAAAAGTATCCGGACACCTGGCTGAAAATGACTTACAAGGTTCGTGGCGCATTCCTTCGGTAACACTGGAATTCAGTATGTTGCTGGTCCACCCTTAGCCTTGATGACAGCTTCCACTCTCGCAGGTATACGTTCAGAGACGTACTGGAAGGTTCTTCGGGAGTGGCAGTCCATTCTTCACGGAGTGCTGCACTGAGGAGGCGTGTCGACGTCGGTCGGTGAGGCCTGTGCACGAAGTCGGCGTTCCAAAACAACCCAAAGGTGTTCTATAGGGTTCAGGTCAGGACTCCATGCAAGCCATTCCATTACAGGGATGTTATTGTCGTGTAACCATTCCGCCACAAACCGTGCATTATGAACAGATGCTCGATCGTGTTGAAAAATGCGATCGCCATCCCCCAATTGCTCTTCAACAGTGGGAGGCAAGAAGTTGCTTAAAACATCAGTGTGGCCTGTGCTGTAATAGTACCACGCAAAACAGCAAGGGGGGGGGGGGGGGGGGGGGAAGCCCTTGCCGTGAAAAACACGACCACACCTTAACACCACCGCCTCCGAATTCTACTGTTGGCACCACACACGCTGACATATGACGTTCACCGGGCATTCGTGATACCCACATCCTGCCATATCGGATCGCCACATTGTGTACGCGTGATTCGTCACTCCACACAACGTTTTTCCACTGTTCAATCGTCCAATGTTTACGCTCCTTACACCAAGTCATGCGTCGTTTGGCATTTACCGGCGTGATGTGTGGCTTACGAGCAGCCGCTCGACCATGAAATCTAAGTTTTCCCACCTCCCATCTGACTGGCTTAGTACTTGAAGTGGATCCTGATGCGGTTTGGAATTCCTGTGTAATGGTCTGAATAGATGTCTGCGTATTACATATTACGACCCTCTTCAACTGTCGACGGTCTCTGTCAGTCAACAGACGAGGTCGGCCTGTACGTTTTGCGCTTTACGTGCCCGTTCACGTTTCCACTTCAAAATCACATCGGAAACAGTGAACCTAGGGATGTTTAGAAGTGTGGAAATCTCGCGCACAGACATATGACAGAAGTGACACCCAATCACCTGACCACGTTCGAAGTCCTTGAGTTCCGCGGAGCGCCCCATTCTTTTCTGTCACGGTGTCTAATGACTACTGAGGTCGCTGATATGGACTACCTGGCAGTAGGTGCCAGCACAATTCACTTAGTATGAAAAATGTATGTTTTTTGGGGTCTCCGGATACTTTTGATAACATAGTGTACTTCAGCCAACAGTACCTGATAAAGACCTATCTACAAATATATCTGTATTATTACAGTGCAATTCACAGTTAAGTGCCTGGCAGAGCGTTCTTGGAACTACCTTCAAGCTACTTCTCTATCGTTCCACTCTCGAATACTGCGCGGGAAAAAGCAACACTTAAACATTTCCGCACTAGCTCCTATTTCCCTTATTTTGTTATGATTAATCATTTCTCCCTATATAGATGGGTGCCAGTTAAATACTTTCAAAATCTGTGGAGAATGTTAGTGACTGAATTTCATGAGATCCTGCCGCAACGAAAAACGTCCCTGTTTTCATGAATGTCATCCCAATCTGCGTATCATATCAGTGACACTCACTCTCTTACTTAGCTTATTTGAGCTTTTTCGATGTCCTTCGTCTCTTCCGTCTGATGCAAATTCTACACCGCACAGCAAACTCCAGAAGATGGTGGGCAAGCTTAGTGCAAGCAGTCTCTTTGGAAGACCCGTTGCATTTTATGTTTTCATACAATAAATCTCAGCTTTTGGTTTTGTTTCCGCGTAACACTATCTACATGATTGTTCCAATTCAAGTTATTCGTAATTATAACCCCTAAGTATTAATTTCTTTAGATTTGTGTGATTCATGTTTTTGGGAGTCATGTGGATCACATTTTACATTATTTACATTCACTAGCCACAGAAGAGGGACAACTATACTACTGGCCATTAAAATTGCTGCACCAAGAAGAAGTGCAGACGACAAACGGGTATTCATTGGACAAATATATTATACTAGAACTGACATGTGATCACGTTTGCACGCAATTTGGGTGCATAGATCCTGAGAAATCGGTACCCAGAAGAACCACCTCTGGCCGTAATAACGGCCTTGATACGCCTGTGCGAGTCAAATAGAGCTTGGATGGTGTGTACAGCTACAGCTGCCCATGCAGCTTCAACACGAAACCACAGTTCATCAAGAGTAGTGACTGGCGAATTGTGACGAGCCAGTTGCTCGGCCACCATTGACCAGACGTTTTGAATTCGTGAGAGGTCTGGAGAATGTGCTAGCCAGGGCGGCAGTCGAACATTTTCTGTATCCAGAAAGGCCCGTACAGGACCTGCAACATGCGGTAGTGCATTATCCTGCTGGAATGTAGGGTTTCGCAGGGATCGAATGAAGGGTAGAGCCACGGGTAGCAACACATCTGAAATGTAACGTCCACTGTTCAAAGTGCCGTAAATGCGAACAAGAGGTGACCGAGATGAGTAACCAATGGAACCCTATACCATCACGCCGGGTGATACGCCAGTATAGCGATGACGAATACACGCTCCCAATGTGCGTTCACCGCGATGTCGCCAAACACGGATGCTATCATCATGATGCTGTAAACAGAAGCTGGATTCATCCGAAAAAATGACGTTTTGCCATTCGTGCACCCAAGTTCGTCTTTGAGTACACCATCACAGGCGCTCCTGGCTGTGAGAGAACGTATGTTATTAATACCATTTTTAATTCCAGAAAGTGTCTGAAAGTAATAACTTCCTCTGAGCTTTACGTTCACTGCCAAACAGAGGGATGTGAAGAGCTACCCATATGACACATCTTAAACAATATACACTCCTGGAAATTGAAATAAGAACACCGTGAATTCATTGTCCCAGGAAGGGGAAACTTTATTGACACATTCCTGGGGTCAGATACATCACATGATCACACTGACAACCACAGGCACATAGACACAGGCAACAGAGTATGCACAATGTCGGCACTAGTACAGTGTATATCCACCTTTCGCAGCAATGCAGGCTGCTATTCTCCCATGGAGACGATCGTAGAGATGCTGGATGTAGTCCTGTGGAACGGCTTGCCATGCCATTTCCACCTGGCGCCTCAGTTGGACCAGCGTTCGTGCTGGACGTGCAGACCGCGTGAGACGACGCTTCATTCAGTCCCAAACATGCTCAATGGGGCACAGATCCGGAGATCTTGCTGGCCAGGGTAGTTGACTTACACCTTCTAGAGCACGTTGGGTGGCACGGGATACACGCGGACGTGCATTGTCCTGTTGGAACAGCAAGTTCCCTTGCCGGTCTAGGAATGGTAGAACGATGGGTTCGATGACGGTTTGGATGTACCGTGCACTATTCAGTGTCCCCTCGACGATCACCAGTGGTGTACGGCCAGTGTAGGAGATCGCTCCCCACACCATGATGCCGGGTGTTGGCCCTGTGTGAATCGGTCGTATGCAGTCCTGATTGTGGCGCTCACCTGCACGGCGCCAAACACGCATACGACCATCATTGGCACCAAGGCAGAAGCTACTCTCATCGCTGAAGACGACACGTCTCCATTCGTCCCTCCATTCACGCTTGTCGCGACACCACTGGAGGCGGGCTGCACGATGTTGGGGCGTGAGCGGAAGACGGCCTAACGGTGTGCGGGACCGTAGCCCAGCTTCATGGAGACGGTTGCGAATGGTCCTCGCCGATACCCCAGGAGCAACAGTGTCCCTAATTTGCTGGGAAGTGGCGGTGCGGTCCCCTACGGCACTGCGTAGGATCCTACGGTCTTGGCGTGCATCCGTGCGTCGCTGCGGTCCGGTCCCAGGTCGACGGGCACGTGCACCTTCCGCCGACCACTGGCGACAACATCGACGTACTGTGGAGACCTCACGCCCCACGTGTTGAGCAATTCGGCGGTACGTCCACCCGGCCTCCCGCATGCCCACTATACGCCCTCGCTCAAAGTCCGTCAACTGCACATATGGTTCACGTCCACGCTGTCGCGGCATGCTACCAGTGTTAAAGACTGCGATGGAGCTCCGTATGCCACGGCAAACTGGCTGACACTGACGGCGGCGGTGCACAAATGCTGCGCAGCTAGCGGCATTCGACGGCCAACACCGCGGTTCCTGGTGTGTCCGCTGTGCCGTGCGTGTGATCATTGCTTGTACAGCCCTCTCGCAGTGTCCGGAGCAAGTATGGTGGGTCTGACACACCGGTGTCAATGTGTTCTTTTTTCCATTTCCAGGAGTGTAATTAACTCCACTAATCAGTCACAAAACAACTTCACAACGTGAGTGTAGTTTTAGAGGAAAATAATTCGGTTCTATGGATATGCTTAACGAACGAAAGGCGTGATTATTTTATAATACCAGGATTTTGGTGAGCAAGACGGAGAAAAATTCAAATATCAAAATATTATAATGATTAAATAACGTATTCATTAAAAGCATGCTTATCATACGTGCAGTGATTCACTGTCGCACTTCGCCGATTTCTCTTTCGATACAAGCATGTTAGAGTCGTCTCGCTCATGACTCTTGTAGTGGGGCCACGGGTTTCTTGCTATTCTACTCCAGAGTAGTAAAGTCACGAGTAAGAAGCAAGCTTGATGCGCTTTTTGACCGCCTCTCCAGTCCGATCATCATGTTGTCACCTTCGCTTGTGTCAGACAGGGTTAGTAACAAGATGTGAAAGATCAGGGCACGTACAGAGGCTTACAGACACTGGTATCTCCCTCTCTCAGTACGTGAATAAAATGGGGCGAAAATCGATAATATTGGTACGATGTACCCTCCGCTATGCACTGCGCAGTGGCTTGCTGAGTACACTGAGATATGCACACATACGCATGTACGGATGTTAGTAGTATCGCTTACCGACGTGGTTATGGCCGCATGATGTGAATTAACACATTTTGAACGCGGGATGACAGTTGGTGCTGGACGCATGGGACATTCCATATCGGATATCATTAGGAAACTAAATAGCCCGAGATCCACAGTGTCAACAGTGTGCCAAGAGTACCAGATTTCAAGCATTACCTCTCACCACGGACCTCACCGTGGCCGACGGCCTTCACTTAGCGATAGAGAGCAGCGGCGTTTGCGTAGAGTTGTCAGCTGCAACAAACAAGCAATACTGAGTGAAACAATGGCAGAAATCAATGTGAGAGGTACGACGAACGTATCCGTTAGGACAGTGCGGCGAAATTCGGCTTTAATGGGCTGTGGCACCAGACGATCGCCGCGAGTGCCTTTGCTAACAGCATGACCCCACGAAGCCATAGACCCAAGTTTTCAATAAGGGACTGTGCAAGCGGGTGGGGCTCCATAATGGTATGGGCTGTGTTTACATGAAATGGTCTAGGTCCTCTGGCCGAACTGAACGGATCATTGACTGGAAATGGTTTGCGGCCATTTATGGACATGTACCCAAACAACGATGCCATTTTTTGTGGACGACAATGTGCCATGTCATCGGGCCACAGTTGCTCGCGATTGGTATGATTTACATTCTGGACAATTCGAGGGAATGATTTGGCCACGTGGATCTCCCGATATGAATCCCATCGAACATTTGTGGGACATTATCGAGAGATCAGTTCGTCCACAAAATCTTGCCCTTGCAACACTTTCGAAACTCTAATCGGTCATTGGGGCAGCATGGCTCAGTATTTCCGGGGGAACTCCCAACGATTTGTTGAGTCCATGCCACGTCGAGTTGCTGCACTAGACCGGGCAAGAGGAGGTCAGACACCCTGTTATGAGGTATCCCATAACTTTTTGTATCTCGTTACATGTATGTAGATGTAGACCTTCTAACTCTTAACTGAGTGACACCAGCAGTATTCATCACGTATTTCCACTTACTGGTGAAGAAACAAGAAGGAAAGGAGATTGGCGTTCAATGTATCGTACACAACGTTATTAGTGGCGGCGCACGTATCATATTAGTGAAGGATGGAGAAGAAAATCAAGTATGTACTTTTCAAAGAAACAATAACGCCTCAGTCGATTTAGAAAAGCCTCCTAATACCTACGTCTAAACGAACAGTCGAGGATCTGAACCCCTCTCCTCCCGAAGACTAGTCCAGTCTCGCTCAGTTGTTGGTTAGGTTGTTTTTGGGGGAGGAGACCAGACAGCGAGGTCATCGGTCTCATCGGATTAGGGAAGGACGAGAACGGAAGTCGACCGTGCCCTTTCAAAGGAACCATCCCGGCATTGGCCAGGAGCGAATTAGGGAAATCACGGAAAACCTAAATCAGGATGGCCGAACGCGGGATTGAACCGTCGTCCTCCCGAATGCGAGTCCAGTGTGCTAACCACCGCGTCACCTCGCTCGGTGTCTCGCTCAGTGATTTCATTCGATGACTGCTGGTGACGAGCGCTAATGTCCTACTCTAACTCGTTGTAAATGTGATGCATAAATAACGGGGGATATGGTTTTAAAATGTATTCATGAACAAGGTAATTTGCAGGGCAATCGTATAATGAATTTCAACTATTTATATCTAAAACACTCAGAATTAATATTAAACATCAGTAATTCCTAGTTTTTAAATGATATTTAACTGCTTTCCAATTAATAATGGAATACATTTAGCATAATATATGTTGCAGATTAACTGTGGAAATTAAATCCGATTTATCCCAGGAAAATATGTTGATCTTATATTTCCACAAAAAATATTCTCATGTAAGTGTTCACACGAGATACATTTCATTAACGGTGTCCTAGTCAACTATCTTCCTGATAATTATTTCTAAATTATTTAAAGTGATCACGTAACAAAGTAAAGACATTAGTTGTCTAAAAATAATAAGCTATTTCGACCTAACATTCTTGGCGCTGGTGAATATTCGACAACGTACTAACATGTGTTAAACTACTTTCTTTAACCAGACGCTAATTATCCCAAAGTCCAAAATAACTGCTTTTTCTCAGATTCATGTCTTCGTATTGCTCTACGTATGACTTAACTCATTGTAATACCAAAAGGGTCTTCACTTCAGCAACCAGATTACATGCTTCAGTAACTACTAACATCAAAGCACCAGGTTCCACATATCTTACGTACGTGGAAAATATGCTACAATTGTTGCTGTTATAAGTTGAGTCGGACGGTCACAGTCACGGAAAAGCTGTAACTGGCTTGGTGATTCACTTGCGACAACGCGTGTGATACACAAAATGCGTGTGATACACAAAACGCGTACCTTGTTGTCGCTAAACTTGTGAAACTCTATCTTAGTGTTCGGCATCAAATGATCTCTCTAAACAGTGATCCTATAATGTGAATGTTGGCTTCTGACTAAAGAACGCCATATAACAAGATTTTGTTTAAGTTGTTTCAGATGCAGTATGTGTCAAAACACTGTGTAAACACAATTTTGCATGCGTGAAATTAATTGTTTTTAGGGAAATTGCTTCGATGTTCTTAGCTTATCTGGAACAGTTAATGCTAGTTTACATGCACCCATGAAACGAAACTAAAGAAACTCTTAAATAAAACGTTTGAAAACTGTAAATGCAGTAAATATATATATCAAAAGTGTTAAAGTATGAAAATGATTACATATCATGTACAGTGTGCTTAGAAATGTGTTTCCTGCCTACGTTTCCTCTTGTAAGTTACATTACTCTCTCTGATCAGCTCCCAGATGTAAATATGAAGCATTCGCTCATTATACCGTCACTGATATCTTCTTTCAAACAGTTGTAAGTCCTAATGAAACCTTTAGCCCTGTTTCTCTGAATATGCTCCCGTAAGAGACTTGAAAAAATTGACATGCGAGTGGAGTGCATGCAGTTTAGAGACTTCGGCACCCCATTGCTTTGTAGGTCTTCAAACGACCCTCTACCACTTCCCTGTAATTTTCCACCCTTTGATTCCCTAGGCAACCATTCACTACATCACGGAAGCTCTTCCAGGTCTTTCTTTGAAGTGGGAGAAGCTTGCTGATGAGTGTTTTCACTTGGGCACCCAAAAAAATTCCAGCCTTCATCTTAGCCTTCGTTAGTTTGGGAAACACATTCTTGGAGGTACTTCATTGCACATTGCACATTGCTTGATGAGTGCAAACTTAATATGGAGGGGAGGCATTAGAAATTTTTCTTGCTTTATGTTTTTCTGTCCAACCACAAACTCCGTTTTCAGTGGCCACTCAACAGTCCCGAATTCTATGTGCGTATCCCTGATATCCTAGAGACAGAGAAAGCAGGGGTTCTTTGTGTTTCCACCATGTAATTCCATAAAAAATGCAATCATTTGCACATCACCAATCATATCCACTGATGTTGAACATACTTTATCACTTGAATGAGGTGTCGAACACTTGAGTATCTTCCTTTAAGTGAGTCGAATGAGTGACGAATTGAGATATACTTGTTCTCATTATGGAGGCGAGCAACATGGTCCTTTGGATCACAGTTAAAACCTATTTCTTTGAAAAGGCCGAGCACATTATGACAATAGCATAGTTTTATTGTCAGAGTGAAGTATTGTAAGAAAGCTTCATGGTGTTTCCTCTGATTGGATACCTTGCAACTCCTTCCCATCAAGTTCCACTGCTTTAGTCTCGATGTTAGAATTTCTGCATCCCTGGTCAAGTCATTTTACTCATTTTGTGTGGGGTAGTGAAGTTTAGTATCTTCATGCTCTGAGAAGCCTTCTCTGTGGTCGATTTTTAATTCACTACTGCTGTCTTCACACTCCTGCAGTACCGCAGGAGGAGGGATGGGAAGCTCCTCACTATGTGGATTGGGCAAGTCTAGATATGCAAAAAAATTGCTTTTCTTGCCTCTCTTCTGATGAGACAAATCAGTAACACAGAAATAGTAATTGGAGAGATGATCTGTTGGTTCCTGCCAAATTCTAGGTACACCAAATTTCATTTATCTGTTCTCTCCTTTACACAAGGCTTCGAGAGTAGCTCTGCAACGTCCACAAACCACATGTTTGTGTTAGATAATGTAATTTTAATCAAATAATTTCATTTAATTGGGCACAAAAACCAAGAAACGATTATATGAAACGAGGATTACTCAATGCAGTATATTGTGACCTTATTCGTCCAAAAAAACATAAAATTCACTTGAACAAACAAAACGTTTTGTTCTGTTACATAGCATTATAGCTGCGACAGTATACTGCTACAGCTTCAGTACTGAAAATTGCTTTCCATTTTCTCTGTGGTAGCACCTAAAATATCGTAATAGGCTTAGTCAAACTGGAACTTCCAGATAATTTCCGTTTATCCTATAAATGAGATGCAATCTGATCGAAACAACTGTAACTCCTTTCATACTAGAATGCTAGCAGTTTTTTTTACATTTACTTTCTTTCTTTATCAACCTCCAATTTTAATTTTATTATGTTGTTTTGATCTTCAGTCAAGAGACTGGTTTGATGCAACTCTCCGAGTGACTATTGCAACCTATATCCTTCTGAATCTGCTTAGTGTATTCAACTCTTGGTCTCCCTCTACGATTATTGCTCTCCACACTTCCCTCCAATACTAAATTGGTGATACCTTGATGCCTCAGAGCGTTCCTACCAACCATTTCCTTCTTTTAGTCAGACTGCGTCACAAAGTCCTCTTCTCCCCAATTCTATTCAGTACCACCTCATTAGTTACGTGATCTATTCATTTAATCTTCAGCATTCTTCTGTAGCATCACATTCCGAAAGCTTCTATTTTCTTCCTGTCTAAACTATTTATCGTCCATGGTTCACTCCATACATAGCTACACTCAACACAAATATTTTTAGAAAAGACTTCCTGACACTTAAATCTATGCTCGGTGTTAACAGTTCCTCTCCATCAGAAACGCTTTCCTTGCCATTGCAAGCCCACATTTCATATCCTCTCTACTTCAACCATCATCATTTATTTTTCTCCCCAAGTAGCAAGACTCATCTACTACTTTAAGTGTCTCATTTCCCAATCTAATTCCCTCAGCATCACCTGATTTCATTCGACTACATTCCATTATTCCTTTTTTGCTTTTGTTGATGTTCATCTTATATCCTCCTTTCAAGACACTGTCCATTCCGTTCAGCTGCTTTTCCAGGTCCTTTGCTGTCTCAGACAGAATTACAATCTCATAGGCAAACCTCAAAGTTTTATTTCTTCTCCATGGGTTTTAATTCCTACTCGGAATTTTTCTTTTGTTTCCTGTACTGCCTGCTCAATACACAGATTGAATAACATCGGAAATAGGCTACAACCCAGTCTTACTCCCTTCTCAACCACTGCTTCCCTTTCATGTACCTCGACTCTTATAACTGGTTTCTGTATAAATTATAATTGCCTTTCACTAACTGTATTTTACGGCTACAACAAGAGATTATTCCAGTCACAATGTCAAAATATTGCTCTTAGTCTACAAACGCTAGAAACGGAAGTTTGCCTTTCCTTAATCTATCTTCTAGGATATAGGGTTAGCATTGTCTCACGTGTTCCAGCATTTCTACGGAAATCAAACTGATACTCCCCGAGGTAAGCTTCTTCCAGTATCTTCATTCGTCTGTAAGGAAATCGTGTTAGTATTTTGCAGCCATGACTTATTAAACTGATAGTCCGATAATTTTCACACCTGTCGACACCTGCTTTCTTTTAGGTTGGAATTATTGTATTCTTCTTTATGTTTGAGGATATTTCGCGTGTTTCATACATCTTGTTTACAAGATGGTAGAGCTTTGTCATGGCTGGCACTCCCAAGGCTATCAGTAGTTCTAATGGAATGTTGTCTATTCCAGGAGCTTTGTTTCGAGTTAGGTCTTTCAGTGCTCTGTCAAATTCTACACGCAGTATCATATTTCCTATTTCATCTTCATCTACGTCCTCTTCTATTTTCACAATATAGCCCTCAAGTACATCGCCCTTGTGTAGACCCTCTATATACTCCTTCCACCTTTCTGCTTTCCCTTCTTTGCTTACAACTGGTGTTCCAGCTGAGCTCTTGATAATCGTACAGGTGGTTCTCTTTTCTGAAAAGGTTTATTTAATTTTCCTGTAGGCAGTATCTATCTTACCCCTAGTGATATATGCCACTACATCCTTACATTTGTCTTCTAGCCATCCTTGCGTAGCCATTTTTCACTTCCGGTCGATCTCATTTTTGAGACGTTTGTATTCCTTTTCGCCTGCTACGTTCACTGATTTTTGTTTTTTTTTTATTTTCTCCTTTCATCAGTGAAATTCAATATCTCTTCTGTTACCCAAGGATTTCTACTAGCCCTCGTCTTTTTACCTACTTGATCCTCTGCTGCCTTCACTATTTCATCTCTCAAAGTTACCCATTCTTCTTCTACTGTATCTATTTCCCCTGTATTTGTCAATCGTTCCCTAGTGCTCTGTACAATCTCTGGTTCTTTGAGTTTATCCAGGTCACATATCCTTAAATTCCCACCTTTTTGCAGTTTCATCGGTTTTAATCTGCAGTTCACAACGAATAAATTGTTGCCAGACTCCGCATCTGCCTCTGGACATGTCTTACAACTTAACTCCTGGTTCCAAAATCTCTGTCGAACCATTATTTTTTTTTTTTTTTTGTCATCAGTCTACTGACTGGTTTGATGCGGCCCGCCACGAATTCCTTTCCTGTGCTAACCTCTTCATCTCAGAATAGCACTTGCAACCTACGTCCTCAATTATTTGCTTGACGTATTCCAATCTCTGTCTTCCTCCACAGTTTTTGCCCTCTACAGCTCCCTCTAGTACCATGGAAGTCATTCCCTCATGTCTTAGCAGATGTCCTATCATCCTGTCCCTTCTCCTTATCAGTATTTTCCACATATTCCTTTCCTCTCCGATTCTGCGTAGAACCTCCTCATTCCTTACCTTATCAGTCCACCTAATTTTCAACATTCGTCTATAGCACCACATCTCAAATGCTTCGATTCTCTTCTGTTCCGGTTTTCCCACAGTCCATGTCTCACTACCATACAATGCTGTACTCCGGACGTACATCCTCAGAAATTTCTTCCTCAAATTAAGGCCAGTATTTGATATTAGTAGACTTCTCTTGGCCAGAAATGCTTTTTTTACCATAGCGAGTCTGCTTTTGATGTCCTCCTTGCTCCGTCCGTCATTGGTTATTTTACTGCCTAGGTAGCAGAATTCCTTAACTTCATTGACTTCGTGACCATCAATCCTGATGTTAAGTTTCTCGCTGTTCTCATTTCTACTACTTGTCATTACCTTCGTCTTTCTCCGATTTACTCTCAAACCATACTGTGTACTCATTAGACTGTTCATTCCGTTCAGCATATCATTTAATTCTTCTTCACTTTCACTCAGGATAGCAATGTCACCAGCGAATCGTATCATTGATATCCTTTCACCTTGTATTTTAATTCCACTACTGAACCTTTCTTTTATTTCCATCATTGCTTCCTCGATGTACAGATTGAAGAGTAGGGCCGAAAGGCTACAGCCTTGTCTTACATCCTTCTTAATACGAGCACTTCGTTCTTGATCGTCCACTCTTATTATTCCCTCTTGGTTGTTATACATATTGTATATGACCCGTCTCTCCCTATAGCTTACCCCAAATTTTTTCAGAATCTCGAACAGCTTGCACCATTTTATATTGTCGAACGCTTTCTCCACGTCGACAAATCCTACGAAAGTGTCTTGATTTTTCTTCAGCCTTGCTTCCATTATTAGCCGTAACATCAGAATTGCCTCTCTCGTTCCTTTACTTTTCCTAAAGCCAAACCGATCGTCACCTGGCGCATTCTCAATTTTCTTTTCCATTCTTCTGTATATTATTCTTGTAAGTAGCTGCGATGCATGAGCTGTTAAGCTGATTGTGCGATAATTCTCGCACTTGTCAGCTCTTGCCGTCTTCGGAATTGTGTGGATGATGCTTTTCCGAAAGTCAGATGGTATATCGCCAGACTCATATATTCTACACACCAACGTGAATAGTCGTTTTGTTGCCACCTCCCCCAATGATTTTAGAATTTCTGATGGAATGTTATCTATCTGCCTTATTTGACCGTAAGTCCTCCAAAGCTCTTTTAAATTCCGATTCTAATACTGGATCCCCTATCTCTTCTAAATAGACTCCTGTTTCTTCTTCTATCACATCAGACAAACCTTCACCCTCATAGAGGCTTTCAATGTATTCTTTCCACCTATCTGCTCTCTCCTCTGCATTTAACAGTGGAATTCCCGTTGCACTCTTAATGTCACCACCGTTGCTTTTAATGTCACCAAAGGTGGTTGCTTTGACTTTCCTGTATGCTGAGTCTGTCCTTCCGACATTCATATCTTTTTCGATGTCTTCACATTTTTCCTGCAGCCATGTCGTCTTGGCTTCCCTGCACTTCCTATTTATTTCATTCCTCAGCGACTTGTATTTCTGTATTCCTGATTTTCCCGGAACATGTTTGTACTTCCTCCTTTCATCAATCAACTGAAGTATTTCTTCTGTTACCCATGGTTTCTTCGCAGCTACCTTCTTTGTACCTATGTTTTCCTTCCCAACTTCTGTGATGGCCCTTTTTAGAGATGCCCATTCCTCTTCAACTGTACTGCCTACTGCGCTATTACTTATTGCTGTATCTATAGCGTTAGAGAACTTCAATCGTATCTCGTCATTCCTTAGTACTTCCGTATCCCACTTACTTGCGTATTGATTCTTCCTGACTAATGTCTTGAACTTCAGCATACTCTTCATCACCACTATATTGTGATCTGAGTCTATATCTGCTCCTGGGTACGCCTTACAATTCAGTATCTGATTTCGGAATCTCTGTCTGACCGTGATGTAATCTAATTGAAATCTTCCCGTATCTCCCGGCCTTTTCCAAGTATACCTCCTCCTCTTGTGATTCTTGAACATGGTATTCGCTATTACTAGCTGAAACTTGTTACAGAACTCATTTAGTCTTTCTCCTCTTTCATTCTTTGTCCCAAGCCCATATTCTCCTGTAACCTTTTCTTTTACTCCTTCCCCTACAACTGCATTCCAGTCGCCCATTACTATTAGATTTTCGTCCCCCTTTACATACTGCATTACCCTTTCAGCATCCTCATACACATTCTCTATCTGTTCATCTTCAGCTTGCGACGTCGTCATGTATACCTGAGCTATCGTTGTCGGTGTTGGTCTGCTGACGATTCTGATTAGAACAACCCGGTCACTGAACTGTTCACAGTAACACACCCTCTGCCCTACCTTCCTATTCATAACGAATCCTACACCTGTTATACCATTTTCTGCTGCTGTTGATATTACTCGATACTCATCTGACCAGAAATCCTTGTCTTCCTTCCACTTCACTTCACTGACCCCTACTATATCTAGATCGAGCCTTTGCATTTCCATTTTCAGATTTTCTAGTTTCCCTACCACGTTCAAGCTTCTGACATTCCACGCCCCGACTCGTAGAACGTTATCCTTTCGTTGATTATTCAATCTTTTTCTCATGGTAACCTCCCCCTTGGCAGTCCTCTCCCGGAGATCCGAATGGGGGACTATTCCGGAATCTTTTGCCAATGGAGAGATCATCATGACACTTCTTCAAATACAGGACACATGTCCTGCGGATACACGTTACGTGTCTTTAATGCAGTGGTTTCCATTACCTTCTGCATCCTCATGTCGTTGCTCATTGCTGATTCTTCCGCCTTTAGGGGCAATTTCCCACCCCTAGGACAAGAGAGTGCCCTGAACCTCTATCCGCTCCTACGCCCTCTTTGAGAAGGCCGTTGGCAGAATGAGGCTGACTCTTATGCCGGAAGTCTTCGGCCGCCAATGAGGATTATTTATCAAAATTTAGGCAGTGGCGGGGATCGAACCCGGGACCGAAGACGTTTTGATTATGAATCAAAGACGCTACCCCATTTTTTTTTTTTTTTAGTTCGTTGCATCTGCTCGGGGCGGATGTCGTAAGACATCCATTTTAGTTCGTTGTTTATTTGTTAACTCAGTTTTATTACTACAGAGAGCACTTTACCCTCTCACCGAACACGCTGAGCTACCGTGCCGGCGCCCCTAGACCACGCAGATCCGAATGAGGAATTTTTTTACCGCTGGAATATTTTACGCAAGAGGACACCATCATCATTTAACCATACAGTAAAGCTGCATGCCCTCGGGAAAAATTACGGCTGTAGTTTCCCCTTACATTCAGCCGTTCGCAGTACCAGCACAGCCAGGCCGCTTTGGTTAATGTTACAATGCCAGATCATTCGACCATCCAGACTGTTTACATGACAAAATTATATTGTTTTTTTTCTATTGTAAATCAAACACATGTTATTCCATATTTATGGAAACTAGTGGGATAAAGTCAATCACATATTTTTTATCATACAAAGCAAAGATTTCGTATCTCATATGCTAGGTGCTCCATCAGTGGCTGCACATTGTGATGACTTATGTGACGTGTCACAGCAGAGGAAGGTTCATGTGACCACTGGAATTGCCATAGGTTAGTCCAAAGTCATAACATAACAGATCCGTCTCTCATTAATACTTGATGTTAGAGGTTTAAACCTTCGAAGCAGATAGAGTAAACAAATAGATAGTAACTATTAACAGTAAACTTGTTGTTTAATTCGATGTCAATGAAGTGACGGTACAGTCTAATCAAAAATGTTGGCATTTTAACTATAAATGTAGTTCTGACTTTATATTGGGTTGGTAGTAAGTTCGTAGCGGTTTTTTTCTTTGTGTTCAATAGAGGGGTCACTGCAGCGGAGGTATCCAGAAACATATGCGCCGTGCCACTGGACAGAGAACGCCATGAAAATCGTTTAAACGCGTTAATCCACGCTAGTGTATTCAAGACTTGGCACATGTGATGAACTGTTATTATTCTATCATCGTGCGAAATTTGCTTACAATGGGGAAGGTTAAAAAACCGGGAATATGGGTACCGCATGCTCTAAGTCAAAATCACAAAAATAAGCAAGTGGCCTATATATGCATCTCTCCGTGCTCACCATCACTTTGCTCGTGAACATCACCCGCCAATCCTATCCTGTATCGTTACGGGTGAGGAGAAGTGGTGTCTTTATGCTAACATAAGGAAAAGAAAGGAATGGTTGAGCCCAAACAAAGCAGCGATATCCCGTACAAAGACCTGCGCGCATCCAAAAACATAACGTCATGCGTCTGATGGAACAGTCACGGTATGGTGTACAACGAACTGTTTCCCTCAGGTGTAACCAGCACTGCTGATATTTATCGTGAACAACTGAGACGTCTTACAGATGCAATCCAAGAACAACGACCACGAAGACTGCATGAAGTGATGTTATCCCACGATAACGCTCCCCCTTCCCCCTTCACCGCATTCTGCTAGACTGACAAAAAGCTCTATACAAGATTTGTGTTGGGAAGTCATTCCGCACTCACCTTATTCGCCTGGTCTTGACCCCTCAGATTTTCACCTTTTCCGCTCCTAATCGAACAACCTACAAAGGAACTTCCTTTATAGATGAAAATGCGCTCTGATAATGGCTCACCGAGTCCTTTCTCTCAAAACCACGTGATTTCTACAGCCGCGAAATCGAAAAGTTATCCCAACGTTGGCAGACTGTTTTAAATAGTAAAGCAGAATACATTTGTGGTGACTAAAATCTCTGTTACCTGCATCCGTTGTGTTTATTAAACGTATGTATAAACGCTACGAACGTATGTATCAACCCAATATTTATGGATTCTTCCCACAGCTCTTGACGTACCAATTTCATATTTAAGGTTGGACAGTAAGCAAACTGCCTCTTTCTTCTAATAATATTTCATAATTTATAAATGGTTTTTTGTCTTATTGGGCCATCGTCAAGAAACAACTGACTAGCGTCCAAACACTAGTACCTCTTGGTGGCGTTAGTCAACCGTTTCCAGACGATGACCAAACAAGCCGAAAATCGGTCTGACGTATACAAAAATTGCTAGAACAGAACTTAGTGGAGCAAGTACAGAGTTCCTGTTTTTCAGCCTTAATTATTCGTGACTTATTCTATCAACCTCTTTCAGTAAGTCAACTGACAATATGGCTGTATTCGATTTGTTGTGCACGTTGTCCTTCACAAGTTTTATAAACAGTTACGGTCTGTACTGTAGATCTGCCTGGAAAAATACTATAATATTCATTTAAAAAGGCGCACAGTAACTGCTGATTATTATCAGCGATACTAATTATTTACTATAAATTATCGTTATTAGTGCTCACTTTTTACTACAACATGTTTTTTTGTTTATTTTTTATTTATTTATGGTTCGTCTCTGTTCGTTTTTTTTTTTTTTTTTTTTTTTTTTTTTGGATCAGATATGAAATCCCAAACTCCTGAGGAGCTCGAAGAAAACTCATGCCACTTAACGTGCACCATTGCTAACCGAAGGCTTCCTGCACTGCTCTGGCCTCTGTTAGTGGTTGTTACGTAATTACTAGGTATCTTCTGCAAATAAATAAACATAACGACGTCCATCTTGAAAATATGTGCGCCCTTCCCAGGGTGTGAAAAGCAATTTGAAACACGTCTTCCAATATGGCAGCAAATGTACAGTAACTTGACGGACACATTCTTCAAGATACAGAGTATATGGTAAATACACCTTTAGAAATGGTAAAAAAGTAAATAAATCACTATTATTGTTTTCAAATATACCTGAGATTATTTTACAGCATAAATTTTGTGACTAATTGTTGTAAAAGTTTCTTTAGGAAAAATTAAATTTTGAAACTGCAGAAATGTCTGTGGTTGTTAAGATCCCACCCAAACCTCCAATGTCAGACAATCAGATCTGTACCAACCATTGTATGTCTATAGAGTATCATCCAAAACTCCGATTTAGTTCGTAATATGTGCCGTCGTCCAGCAGGACCGGCCTAAACGTTAATTAAAAGTAACACCAGAACTACCAGAGCACAGGAAAAGCGTATCTGTGAGTAATTAAAACATATGGTATCGCTGTATCAAAGCGTAGTCGTTGAATCGTCACGTGTTGGACTGTGAATGAGAAGATCCGTGTTCAAATCTCCTTCGTGCCCAATTTTTAGAGTTGATCCCCGCCTCTTCCACACTTAGAACCGATATATTCCCTGGTCATCGGAATGTGCTTCTCACAAACACTACACGTCAATAGTCTCAATGAGCCTGACGCCTTGCAGCGCCTTCCTCCTAGCGACACCGGTTTCTGCTATTTTGGTGGTATTAACTTTTTTTTTTATGGCGGCCGCTCGCGATAAGTAAAAAAAGGAAGAAAAAGGAATGGGTGAGTTGGTAGAGCGTTAGTTTGTCGTACTCAGGATCCTCTTGGGAGAATGACAATTTTTTTACTACATTGGCGAGAAAGTGTTATATGGGGCAACAAGTTTATGACATGGAAGAGAGCTGTTTGAAGTTTACAGCAATGTCTTCTTGGAAGTCTGCTTTCACTTTGATTCTTTGAGAGCAGTAAACCTGTAGAGAACATTTGTAGATTCGTACAATATACACTACTGGCCATTAAAATTTCTACACCACGAAGATGACGTGCTACAGACGTGAAATTTAACCGACAGGAGGAAGATGCTGTGATATGCAAATGATTAGCTTTTCAGAGCATTCACACAAGGTTGACGCTGGAGGTGTCACCTACAACGTGGTGATATGAGGAAAGTTTCCAACCGATTTTTCACACACAAACAGCAGTTGACCGGCTTTGCCTGGTGAAACGTTGTTGTGATGCCTCGTGTAAGGAGGAGAAATGCGTACCACCACGTTTCCGACTTTGATAAAGGTCGGATTGCAGCCTATCGCAATTGCAGTTTACCGTATCGCGCCATTGCTGCTCGCGTTGGTCGAGATCCAATATAAATGGAATCGGTGGGTTCAGGAGGGTAATACGGAACGCCGTGCTGGATCCCAACGGCCTCGTATCACTAGCAGTCGAGATGATAGGCATCTTATCCGCATGGCTGTAACTGATCGAGCAGCCACGTCTCGATCCCTGAGTCAACAGATGGGAACGTTTGCAAGACAACAACCATCTGCACGAACAGTTCGACGACGCTTGCAGCAGCATGGACTATCAGCTCGGAGACCATGGCTGCGATTACCCTTGATGCTGCATCACAGACAGGAGAGCCTGTGATGGTGTACTCAACGACGAACCTGGGTGCACGAATGGCAAAACCTCATTTTTTTCTGATGAATCTAGGTTCTATTTACAGCATCATGATGGTCTCATCCGTGTTTGGCGACATCGCGTTGAACGCACATTGGAAGCGCGTATTCGTCATCGCCATAGTGGCGTATCACCCGGCCCGATGGTATGGGGTGCCATTGGTTACACGTCTCGGTCACCTCTTGCTTCCATTGACGGCACTTTGAACAATGGCCTTTACATTTCAGATGAGTTACGACCCATGGCTCTATCCTTCATTCGATCCCTGCGAAACCCTACATTTCAGCAGGATAATGCACGACCACATGTTGCAGGTCTTGTAAGGGCCTTTCTGGATACAGAAATTGTTCGACTGCCGCCCTGGCTAGCACATTCTCCAGATCTCTCACCAATTGAAAACGTCTGGTCAATGGTGGCCGAGCAACTGGCTCGTCACAATACGCCAGTCACTACTCTTGATTAACTGTGGTATCCTGTTGAAGCTGCACGGGCAGCTGTACCTGTACACGCCATCCAAGCTCTGTTTGACTCAATGCCCAGGCCTATCAAGGCCGTTATTACGGCCAGAGTTGGTTGTTTTGGGTACTAGTTTCTCAGGATCTATGCACCCAAATTGCGTGAAAATGGAATCACATGTCAGTTCTAGTATAATATATTTGTCCAATGAATACCTGTTTATCATCTGTATTTCTTCTTGGTGTAGCAAATTTAATGGCCAGTAGTGTATTTTCATAGAAGACACCAACAGGACAGTAAAATAAAGAAATAGTAGCGTCATATGTGCGTAAGTAATAGTAATAATAACAATACATATAATGAAGCTAATACTAGTAATAATAAACAAAATAATAAGATTAATAGGAAATATATAACGTTCAAAAGTCAATGCCAATACGACACCCCCCACGCACATACACACATACACACACACACACACACACACACACACACACACACACACACACGTGTCACACATTCAACTTCTACAATCATGGTTACGTACGAAGAAGTGTGTGAAGCACAACTGATGAATCCCACATTTCCGCACCCACCCTGTAGACTGCAGAATGAAAGCTTGTGTGTGAAACAGAAATTTGTCGAAGTTTCAAAAGGTCTAGGTTGATCAACGAGTTTCACCATTATCTACCCGTGACGATGAGAATTGTAGAAACGTGGAGAACACAACTGATTGTATGTAAGGCACAGCAGCTTAAGAAGATTATGCCGTTAGTGCAGTCTAGTCGCTATCGAAGAATCTCGAGCAGCATTGGATATTTTACGTATCATAAGCTTGCACATTCTGAAGAAATGAAGAACAAACTGTTGACAAATGGAGCTTGTGTTTGCTGGAATTATGTGAATTGTGATTTTGTCTTCAAGTACGTTATTTTTTACGTGCAGGTCACGAAGAACACCAGCATCTCTGCGTATTAGCAGAAGTTTTTCGTAGAGATGTCCTGAACAGTTCTTTTGTCAGTTTGACGGACGAGTAAGAGTGGTCGATTAAATTTGGTGCTGGGAACATGGACTGACGTGTATGAGTACTCATAGAACGAGACTCTTGGAGGACAAGCCGTGTGTGAAAGAAATGCAGTAACCGTTCACGTATGGGTTGCCGCGTGAACGGACTGCACAACTCCTACAATATCTTCAGAACCTTTAGTTTGCCAGAGAGTGGACCGCAGACATCTTGTTGAATCCACTTTCGTCGGCGTTGTAGATATTTGCGTCTGCGCAGGTTGTCATTAGTGCACGAGTTGCTTCTTGCCAGTACTCCGCCGTTTTCTGGAAATCGTTTCTGTTGTGTTAAATTTTCACTGTAACAAAACATTTGATTTCACGGCTTACAGTATGGTTTTTACGCTTCCAGCCCACCTGTACTGCCGTCAAATCTTGGAAAATTTAACTGTCTCGCTTTTGTTTTCGCCCACAATTTTGTGTCTGCATAGTGAAGACATCGACCTTCCTAGAATCGGTATTTGAAAGTCTCCATTACATGCGTTGTAGAATGCTTACACTTTTCCTTGACGGACGTTAACTCTCCACTTTCCCACAGCCGTTTTCATTCGTGCAACGTACACAGTGCAGGACATCAATTATGAAATCTGTTTCCGTTGCAGACAACGTGCGAGGTTCATATGTTTGGGATGGGTTCGGGTGCTTTTTGACGTTATGCTAGTATTTGAGCATTTCAATTTTCTCGTTTCTTGAGTAGAAACCTTCGGTTTTCTCCTTCTGTGGTGCTACGGTCGCAGATTCGATTCCTGCCTCGGGCATGGACGTGTATGATGTCCTTAGGTTAGTTAGGTTTAAGTAATTCTAAGTCTAGGGGACTGATGACCTCAGATGTTAAGTCTCATAGTGCTTAGCACCATTTGAACCATATGAGCCTTCTATGGTATTTCATTATTTCCATCGCTTGAGGACTCCATCACAAACGAACGATTCCACTCCAGCTGGTATGCGCTCGTTGATATCTAATGTTTCCTCTTCTGTGACGTTCGATGCATTCCATTGATCAGTTATGTCCAGTGTGAGTGCTGCACACTTTCTCCCACCTTCCATTATTTCTGTTGTCATCCGTACGCAACAGTCGCTCTGCAAAAATTCGACGAAAATGTCAATAACGTTCAACGGATTCATGTCGTACAACAGCAGCATCTGTAGTATGCAGACTGGGTAGCAACTGCAGAACAATTCGTCTGTGTGTAAACAAACACGACACTCTAGCCACAACACTCGCATCTAATGTACGCGGCGCTGCCATCTGAAGTCAATTATTGTTATTATTATTATTATTGTTATTACTACTCCCGCAAGTGTGATGCAATTGTTTCTTTATTTTACTGTCTCATTGTTTATGTTCATTCTGTGAAACAACAAATGCGCTAGCTGCTTCATCACGAGCGGTGTCAGTTTTGTAGCACATGTCCGGCAGAACACCACGCCTGTCAATACAAATGTACTATATAGGTTGGCTACTTTCAACTAACGAAGAGAATGCACACTGTGAAAGGAACATTTCTACGAACTCCGAAAAGTCTTTCTACATGTCAGTAAAATGTTCTCCCATGTAACAGCTCCAAGCGTTAACAGTGTAAAGTTGATATCAGTGTGGTTTGAACCCTCCACGCTTCGTATGACGACCAAATGCTTTCCCAACTAATCCACGGAAGCCACTCGTGTTAATATCCTTTTATTCTGCTCTAGTAGTTTTGGTGTTACTTTCATTAACATTTACGCCAGTTCTGGTGGACGACGGCACATAGTACGGAATAAATCGGAATTTTGGTTGACACACTATCGACATATACCGTTTGGTACCTACTGAGTGTCTGACATCTAGAGGTTTGACTGTCAGTTCAGTTCGTGTTGTTCACTAACAGTTGTGAGGTCTAAGCAATTTATAGAATGATTTGTTTCACGTTCTGTTGCAGACAATATTCAATTCCATTCATGTCCACGGTGAACAAGGCATACGCATTATCATTAAAAACTGAAGCTCTAATTACAAGAAAATAACAATATCAAAAAGGTTGCAATGAACAGTGGCTACTTAGCTACATCAATCTATAAAATAACCAACAAAATTTAGGTGAACATCAGTAATAGAAACGCTACAAGGAAAACAACTGACAGAACACAGAGCTTCACAGGTATCCCTTAATTTGGCACAACACGAAAATAAATAAATTGCCTACTTGTTTAGGAACACCGGTATAAAAATTTTTTTCTACATAAATATGAATCTTGGCTACCGCCTGGTGCCACAATGAGCATAAAACCCCATAACAGACCATATTAGAAATTACAGTGCAACAGTTGCCATGTGTTCTAAATAGGCAAAACTGTTGTCACTATGACAAATCCAAAATAGCTAGCCATATTCTCCTCAACACATTAAATGACATACACATAAGCCTAACTGTCCTCTACAAAGAAAATAATGGAAGAAAATTGGATCTGATAACACACGTAGAACTGCTGTTACGCAGAGAAAAAGTTTCTGATAACATGTTTAAAAAATTGAGTTTAACAGTCACACTTTTGAGAAAATTTCATTTATTTTTCTAAAGAAGTCATATTTAACAGCTATAATCATTTTACGATAACCACAGTCATTTGATATCTATAGAAAAAAATCGTTTTGCAAATAACATATGTGTATAACAGAAACCTAACATCTTTATATCATCTTAGAAATAAGAAATCTGCGATTGCAGGAGCGCCCAGGGGATGTAATTTCTACAGAGAGAAGCTACGAGTGCTGTAGCTTGTGTGCTGATGAAACGATTGACTGCTAATACTGTTTTCTGTGAACCAGTCTAATGATAACCCATAGTCTCAGGTCAACTCTGCCACTGAAGAGGCCAACCACCCTGGGAATTTACAGTATATAAAATGTAACAACTTCACTTTAAGATACTCTTTGTCGTGTTTAAATTTTGTATAAATCGACTGTGAGACTATGTTTGCTATGCATATAGCTGTAATATGTTTACAAATGCTCCACCTAAAAACTACGTGACCTCATACGAAAATAGTCACTAATTCTCTTAATGGTCTTAGTTTTGTAAAATAAAATTGTAGCTGTATTGCAATAAAGATCACCCTGTTATATGCCAATGTACATTTCACAGGATCAGTAGTAATCTGTTTTCAGACTATGGCGTCAATGATGCCAAGCACTGAAGAAGAGCTAACATGGTTCCAAATTGGTGGGCTGAAATAAAACCACGATTAGTGACTGAAGCGTTTTGTATTCTTCCCGTTTTTATGAAAGTAACACAGTCATGCGACAGTACTGTCAACAGTGGACAAAGTTTAATATCAATCATACATTTAAATCTTGTAATCAGGGTTCAGAAGGGAGATGGATCTGAACTTAGATAAACGTTTCGCCTCTGTCCCTAATGATATTAACGTGTCTAGACCTTCTTTAAAATCTCGTGAAGTATCGTCGTTCATGAAAACAGGGTTCTTGAGACCCGTGATATGCTGTTTTATCGTTTCCCAAAATTTCGTACAAAACTTTATACGTGTTCCAATTGAACTCAACGACTTCTCTTTAGTTTGTGATTCAAGAATCTCTTCCGTCATGAAAGGGCTACATAGTCAGCGAATATCATCTGGGTCGAGCTTGTTTCAAAATGGTTCAAAGGGTTCTGAGTACTATGGGACTTAACATCTGAGGTCATCAGTCCCCTAGAACTTAGGACTGCATAAACCTAATTAACCTAAGGACATCACACACATCCATGCCCGAGGGAGGATTCGAACATGCGACCGTAGCGGCCACGCGGTTCCAGACTGAAGCTCCTAGAACCGCTAGGCCACTCAGGCCGGCTCGAACTTGTTTGTTAAACGTCCCAAAATAATGTGAGTTTTCTTATAATCGGTAAATTTCTCTCCACAGGATAAGAAAATAGTTACACACTTCTCTTATACACTGAAAAGCCAAAGAAACTGATACACCTGCCTAATACCATGTGGGGCCACGGCGAGCAAGCAGAAGCGCCGCAACACGACGTGGCATGGACTCGGCTGATGCCTGAAGTAATGCTGGAGGGAACTGACACCATGAATCCTGCAGGGCTGTCCATAAATCCGACAGAGTTGCACATTGCAAGGCACCCCACAAATGCTCAATAATGTTCATGTCTGGGGAGTTTGATGGCCAGTGGAAGTCTTTAAACTCAGAAGAGTTCTCTGTAGGAATTATGGACGTGTGGGTGTCGCATTGCCCTCCTGGAATTACCTAAGACCGTCGGGAGGCACAATGGATATGAATGGATGTAGGTGATTAGACAGGATGCTTACGTACGTGTCACCTGTCAGAGCCGTATCTAGACGTATCAGGGGTCCCATATCACCTGAACTGCACACTTCCCACACCATTACAGAGCCTCCACTAGCTTGAACATTCCTCTGCTCACATTCATGTGGGTGCCTCCTTACCAGTACACGTCCATCCGCTCGATACAATTTGAAACGCGCCTCGTCCGACCCGGTAACATGTTTCCGGTCATCGACAATCCAATGTCGATGTTGACGGGCCCAGGCGAGGCGTAAAGCTTTGTGTCGTGCAGTCATCAAGGGTACAAGAGCGGACCTTCGTCTCCGAAAGCCCATATCACAATGTTTCGTTGAATGGTTCGCAGACTGACACATGTTGATGCCGAGCATTGAAATCAGCAGCAATTTGCGGAAGGGTTGCACTTCTGTCACTGAACGATTCTCTTCAGTCTTCGTTGGTCCCGTTCTTGCAGGATCTTTCCTGGCTGCCTCGATGTCGTAGATTTGATGTTTTACCGCATTCCTGATATTCATGGTAAACCGGTGAAATCGTCGTAAGGGGAAATCCCGACTTCATCACTATTTCGGAGATGTTGTGTCACATCGCTCACGTGTCGTCTATAACACCACGTGCAAACTCTCTTATATCTTGATAACCTGCAGTTGTTTTAGCATTAATCGATCTAACAATTGCGCCAGAGACTTGTCTTACATAGGCGTTGCCGACCGCAAAGCCGTATTCTGCCTGTTTACATATCTCTATGTATGTACATGCATGCCTACAAGCTCGTGGTCGCGCGGTAGCGTTCTCGCTTCCCACGCCCGGGTTCCCGGGTTCGATTCCCGGCGGTGTCAGGAATTTTCTCTGCCTCGTGATGACTGGGTGTTGTGTGACGTCCTTAGGTTAGTTAGGTTTAAGTAGTTCTAAGTTCTAGGGGACTGATGACCATACATGTTAAGTCCCACAGTGCTCAGAACTAACCATGCCTACACCAGTTTCTTTGGCACTTCAGTGTAGTATTTTTCTGCTCTTGTGCTACATTCCCTTCCTCCGTCTGTATTTCTTTTACTATCTGTGGATTCCTCCTTATGGTGTATATTAGAAGAGGGTACAAGTATGTTTGCTATTGCTCGAAAACGTTTCGTGCTTTGTCTGTTACTTTCAGACCATCCTGCTGTTGCGATTTGTTGTGTAAAATCTTAGTCTTAACACAATTAGTTCTTTGTGTATTACACACATTGTATGTAAGTAATTTACCGACATATGAATATTATAAGTTTACGCCGTATCTTCTGTTCATTTTTCTGTGCTCCTTGAAAAGCGTATTAATATCTTTCTAAACCTCAATTTTAACAGTTTAATCCATCCGCATTACCCGCTGATGCATTCATTATGAACGTGTACTTCGGTACTGATGGGTCGCTTAGTTCCCATGAGTCATGGAGGCCAAGGCTTCCAACAAGTGTCTTCAGTGATGCTGAATTCTTGAAGTTTTGATATTGATCGGTAACTTTTAAAACGCATTTGAAACCACTGACAAAAACAGTTTTCTGTAGATTCTTATGCAACAAGTATGCATGTTATGACAGAAAAAAAATTGATCTCTGTTTAATCACCTGAACTAGAAGGCACAGATTGTCCTATTATGTCGATCACACCAAATATAATTTTTATGCAGAAGTACAATAATAAATGCATCAAACACATGTTTAGCCACCAGGGAGATAAAACAAGCATTATTACACCAACCAAAGAAGGTAAAATGATACTCATCTACGGTGAACGTAAGTTACAAGGACAATAATTACAATGATGTCCTCTTATTTGCATTACGAGTACATGTAGTGTACTATTGCAGTACTTTTAAAATACATGTTTTGAACAGATAAATCAGTCCTTGATTAAAAACAACATCATTGTTCTCCTTCTTTTACTTTACTTAGAACACTAACTTCGGCAGCTTTGTCTGTGGGAGTTTTACGACGATTGCGTTGCCTTGGGTTGAAACTTCCCGTTCCCTGAAGCGACACAACACGAGAAAACATTAGTCGGGAAGGTGAGCACTTGTCAGCATATCGCTCTGTGTAGAGTTCCTCTCCCTGAGTAGCAAACTAGAAGTGTTGAAAATGCAATTTATAGTCTAGGACAGCCCTTCTGTACACAACAAATCGTTTACTGCTGTATTGTATATGCCAGGAACAGACTGACCACTTTAGAATGAAATGTTCATTGCTACTGGTTTTCTTTCTATTATTTCCCAACAAACATAGATGGTTCCTCAATCTGGAATAGGTCCACCAGAGGGTAGAATATATTGGAGAACCGTGGCTTCTTCACATTCCAAGAAGATACAAATAAATAATTACATTCCCCCACATCTATGTTCACTACTACAAAATTAAACCGATCTGAGGCCGCAAGGAGTGTTATCAACAATCCCACTTCCAGCGCACTGCTCATGAATCGAACAGCCGAAGGGCGGAATATCTACCGTACGTGATGAGACCTTCGCCACACACCGTGAAATGGCTTGCGGAGTGCAGATGTAGATGTACAAAATAGTTCTGTACGCAGAAATGAAACTGAGAATGAGGTTAGAGTGCGTGCTTTAGCGAACGTCGTAGGAGGAAAGTTACGTGTGGCTCGTTCTAATGGACCTAATGCGATTTACATGCTACTGGCTACATTTTCCGTTGCCTAACTGTGATAATAACGTTCTGGACTTCACAATTTGCAGTCAACAAACAAAAATCAGCGCAATAATTTTAATGAATATCAATATTTTGAATGCTAAGTAGCAACAACCAGAAACGAAAAAGCTGATAGTGTTACAGCACAAATAAAACATATTTGGATGAACATACAACAATTTCTTACGGTTCCGTACCTCAGATGGTAAAAATAGAGCCCTATAAGGATCACCTTGTTGTCCATCTGTCTATCTGTCCGCCTGTTTAAGACCTGTTTTTCCCATGAATGGGTAGAAGTATTAAGTTGAAATTTGTGCTAACACTAAGCCGTAAAGGAACAAAAAATGTAAGTTTCTAAATCAATGCAGTCAAAATATACAGCGATAAATGCACATATTTTGATACTTGCAAACTCACTTATCAAAACCTGTAGATAAACAATCAACAAACATACATAAGTTTTTACGGAGCTTTAAGAGCCCAAGTCTTACTCGCACTTGCCCAGATTCCTTCTATTCTTTATGCAAATACGAGTTCACGTTTTAAGAGTATACTGCTCAAAAATTTTTTCTCCATCTTCAGACTCTGGTAACAGCTACGGGGGCAGAAAACAGAAGAATAAGCTCTATGAAACTAATAATAATACACTACTGGCCGCTAAAATTGCTACACCTAGAAGAAATGTAGATGATTAGCTGGTATTCATTGGACAAATATATTATACTAGATCTGACATGTGATTACATTTTCACGCAATTTGAGTGCATAGCTCCTGAGAAATCAGTACCCAGAACAACCAACCCTGGCCCTAATAACGGCCATGATACGCACAGAGCTTGGATAGCGTGTACAGGTACAGCTGCCCATGCAGCTTCAACACGATACCACAGTTAATCAAGAGTAGTGACTGGCGTATTGTGACGAGCCAGTTGCTCGGTCACCATTGATCAGACGTTTACAGTTGGTGAGAGATCTGGAGAATGTGCTAGCCAGGGCCGCAGTCGAACATTTTCTGTACCCAGAAAGGCCCTTACAAGACCTACAACATGTGGTCGTGCATTATCCTGCTGAAATGTAGGGTTTCGCAGGGATCGAATGAAGGGTAGAGCCACGGGTCGTAGCACATCTGAAATGTAACGTCCACTGTTCAAAGTGCCGTCAATGCGAACAGGAGGTGACCGAGACATGTAACCAATGACACCCCATACCATCGCGCCGGGTGATACGCCACCATGGCGATGACGAATACACGCTTCCAATGTGCGTTCACCGCGATGTCGCCAAACACGGATGCGACCATCATGTTGCTGTAAACAGAACCTGGATTCATCAGAAAAAAATGACGTTTTGCCATTCGTGCACCCAGGTTCGTCGTTGAGTGCACCATCACAAGCTCTCCTGTCTGTGATGCAGCGTCAAGGGTAATCGCAGCCATGGTCTCCGAGCTGATAGTCCATGCTGCTGCAAGCGTCGTCGAACTGTTCGTGCAGATAGTTGTTGTCTTGCAAACGTTCCCATCTGTTGACTCAGGGATCGAGACGTGGCTGCTCGATCAGTTACAGCCATACGGATAAGATGCCTGTCATCTCGACTGCTAGTGATACGAGGCCGTTGGGATCCAGCACAGGGTTCCGTATTACCCTCCTGAACCCACCGATTCCATTTATATTGGATCTCGACCAACGCGAGCAGCAATGTCGCGATACGGTAAACTGGAACTGCGATAGGCTACAATCCGACCTTTATCAAAATCGGAAACGTGATGGTACGCATTTCTCCTCCTTACACGAGGCATCACAACAACGTTTCATCAGGCAACGCTGGTCAACTGTTGTTTGTGTATGAGAAATCGGTTGGAAACTTTTATCATGTCAGCACGTTGTAGGTGTCGCCACCGACGCCAGCCTTGTGTGAATGCTCTGAAAAGTTAATCATTTGCATATCACAGCTTCTTCTTCCTGTCGGCAAATTTCACGTCTGTAGTACGTCATCTTCATGGTGTAGCAATTTTAATGTCCAGTAGTGTAATACCTTTAATACGAACTCACATAGTAAAATAAAAATAGTTGTTGTGGGACAGTTTTTTTTTTTTTTTTTTTTTTTTTTTTTTCAGAACTGCTCTGTAACCGATTTGATAACCCGTTATTAAAACTTCACTCCCAAATCAATTAAAATCGCTAGCATAAAACTGTGGCTGTAACTGAAGCAAACACCAGTGACTGCGAATCTAACAAGTACTTCTCAACTTCCCTCCTATGTGGTGAAGGTTATGTGTAATGGTTTTCTGTTAGCTGTGTCCGCTGGGTGAATGTTGGAGAGTGAGGACCATAGAGATACAACTACAAGCAAATCATGAAACTATTTCGCGCTGTTAGGCAAGGTCCCGGGCCAGGTATACGCTGGACGGATGGCCATTGTCAGGGACTGCATCCACTTTCCGATAAGAACCTCGCAGCGGGCTGGAGAGGGCATTTTGCAGGCTGTAAACTTCCAGTGTGAAAAGCAATCTAAAGTATGCTTTCTAAAAAGATAAATATCCGAAAGGGGACAGGGAAACTTGAGGCACTCAGAGCGAGAAGTTTCTTTTGGACTCTACACGAGACCAGCAGTAGTTGATGTTTAAATATCGCAGAGGAGTTCCAGATTGGTTCATTGAAAGTATTCTTGTAGCAGGGAGGAAAACTCATGAGTGCGTATGTGTCACCACTATCATTGGCTGAAATGTAAAACCACTCTCATAGTGGGAGATAATTTCTGCTTTCTGTCCCACTGTAAGAGAGAAATGAGTATTGTTGGTTAATCGCAGCGGAGACATTTTTGCTGTTGTTACTCGTATGAATTTTTCATTGGCCGCAGATCGGAAAGTCTATAGTTATTGGTTAATGAGATTCATGTGCTGGTAAAACCAACAACATTTTCAGAAGGAGAGCAGATACACACATCATCTTAGATGTTCAGAGGGGGGACTTCTTCATCTTGAGCAGTCACAGGGAGTGATACCTTCACCGTAGAACTGCAGAGAGGGAGAACTTCGTCCTAGACTTGGTCTTAGATGCGGAGGGTGAACTTAAAACTCTAAGCTCTCGCTGCAACCATCCTCTGCATGGTAAGCATAAGCATAAGCTGCGTTTGCGTATGTCACGAAATCATTTGTTTCCAACAGAAATTTGCTTTTCTGAATTAATTCACAGTCAGTTAGTTAAATTAAACATGGTCTTAGGCAAGAGAAGTGGTACTTATATGTATTTTCCTGCCTCTTCTATTTAGTCTGCTGACTAATTCATCAATCATTGGGAGTTTCATAGACCTAGCTAATTATAACGTTTCATTTCCAATTTCACCCACTGGGCAAAGGTATTATCATATATGTTCGGTAATTTATTTGAAACTTGTCCATTTTATAATTATTTAGTTTGCACTGGAATCAAGTCAGTCCATCTTAGTAATCTTCTATGTGACGTCCGGTACCCATATTTCATGTTTAATTGGGCCACCCCTATTTAAATTCAGATTTTCATTAGTTTCCGTTATGCGACTTTCTTCCCAGAACATTACACACGGACATAATGGGAAGCAGTCTGTGCACTGTATAGGTCACAGAGTTCAAATCCCGTTAGCACCTCAGCGGTGGGCTAAATGCTCAGTCGTAGTCTGATACAGTCATTTCGAAAGAGCACATCTTTATACCTCTGGGAAATCGGAATCTACTGACGGGTAACATTCAGTACCGTGTTGCTCGACCCATACATTGTAACGTGCTTGGAGCCTCCAGGGCATTGCTCTTGCCGAGACGGTGCTGCCCAAGTCTGGTTCACTCATGGACAGAGACCTCCTGAGGTAATCTCCTGAGAAAGGAAGGTCCCAGTCACTAATCCCAGACTTCTTCAATGATGTTCGTAACAGCAAATCTCGAATGTCATTCCAATAGGTAGATTCCTACCTACTGTTGGAGGTGGTTGCAATGCTCTCTTACCTCGCCTTGAGGGACGATCCTCCAGCTGTAATTTTGACAGCAGTGCTGGACAATAGCTGGTAGGGCCCTCTCTCAGCACTGCACAGTCCTTAAATTAACTTCGACAGCGGTTAAATCCACCCCATGTTGATCTTATGGGACTCCAAATGGTTCAAATGGCTCTGAGCACTGTGGGACTTTACATCTATGGTCATCAGTCCCCTAGAACTTAGAACTACGTAAACCTAACTAACCTAAGGACATCACACAACACCCAGTCATCACGAGGAAGAGAAAATCCCTGACCCCGCCGGGAATCGAACCCGGGAAACCGGGCGCGGGAAGCGAGAACGCTACCGCACGACCACGAGCTGCGCACAATGGGACTCCAATCATAAGAAGTGCGTAAGTACCTGACCGTCTCCACGCTCTTCTACGACGATCATCATGCTCCAGGTAAATCCTGTGCACTGCGCAGGAGATAACCCGATGTCACTGGCCAAATATCCATTCCTGGTGTTCCCCTGCCTACGTAGCAAGGGGCTGGGCCTACAAGCCAGTTTTATCTCGTGGAGGTGCTTGGGTATTGTATGGGATGACATAGCCCTCCCAGTTAATTCCAAAAGGAAGCGTACCATTGTACTGCATTCTGCTTAGGATACCTAGGAGCCATAATTTATAGTCATTTGTCATCAGCGAGCGTCGTTAACCGCGAGCGAACTCTACGAGGCAGATCTTCACTGACTGTTTTTCACAACAGCGGCTGCATTTTCGAATGGTAGCGTTGTGACAGATGCCAATTCAGCGCACAGCATCACATTTTGACAACCCTTCTTGATGTAACATGACAACGCGAGCACGGACTGCGCCTGGAATGATCCTTCGAGATACAGTCAACAGCGAACATAAGCTGCAGTGCCCCGTTCAGAATTAGAGACACAGGGCGCACTATTGGATTATATTACACAGGTGCCTGAATGTTGCGATTTTTTTTTTGTGGCCCCACGATAATTGAGACAGCATTTTCCGGTCAAAAAACCACACACCTGAGCATGTTGCAAATCCTTTTGAGCTGTTTGCTATGCAACTACTGTATAATTTAAAACTTTGAACATAGCTGCTAAGGTTCAGTGACTCTTGTTGCAACCCTTGTTCACAGTACGAGCAGCCCTCAGCAGCTCGCCATCTCACAAGTGTTCATGACGTTGACTTTCCGGCTTAGATCTGTTTTAATATGTCACTTGTAAGTACTGCATCTTTTCGAGTCAGTACAAACTTAATTTTATTAATGTACTATATACCTAATGTTTTAGTACAGTTAGTCTAATTCTGAAGACGACGCTCATAGTAGCGTCGAAACCAGGTCAATTTTGAGTTAATATGTGTGACCGAGGGCTTATTTGTTACAATATAATACTGTATAATTAAACGAATGTGTGGAGTCACCATGCGGAATACGCACTGTGATCCGTATTACATAAACTGTAGATGGAGGAGGGAGTGGAAATAAAAGGGAAGAAATTTAAGATATCAGCTTTATCGGGACTTCATGTGGAATCAGCAGGGACATCTACATCTACATCTACATGATTACTCTGCAATTCACATTTAAGTGCTTGGCAGAGGGTTCATCGAACCACAATCATACTATCTACCATTCCACTCCCGAACAGCGAGCGGGAAACACCAACACCTAAACCTTTCTGGTCGAGCTCTGATTTCTCTTATTTTATTTTGATGATCATTCCTACCTATGTGGGTTGGGCTCAACAAAATATTTTCGCATTCGGAAGAGAAAGTTGGTGACTGACATTTCGTAAATAGATCTCGCGGCGACGAAAAACGTCTTTCTTTTAATGACTTCCATTCCAACTCGCGTATCATATCTGCCACACTCTCTCCCCTATTACGTGATAATACAAAACGAGTTGCCCTTTTTTGCACCCTTTCGATGTCCTCCGTCAATCCACCTGGTAAGGATCCCACACCGTGCAGCAATATTCTAACAGAGGACGAACGAGTGTAGTGTAAGCTGTCTCTTTAGTGGACTTGTTGCATCTTCTAAGTGTCCTGCCAAGGAAACGCAACCTTTGGCTCGCCTTCCCCACAATATTATCCATGTGGCCTTTCCAACTGAAGCTGTTCGTAATTTTAACACCCAGGTACTTAGTTGAATTGACAGCCTTAAGAATTGTACTATTTGTCGAGTAATCGAATTCCAACGGATCTCTTTTGGAACTCATGTGGATCACCTCACGCTTTTCGTTATATAGCGTCAACTGCCACCTGCCACACCGTATAGAAATCTTTTCTAAATCGCTTTGCAGCTGATACAGGTCTTCGGATGACCTTACTAGACGGTAAATTACAGCATCATCTGCGAACAACCTAAGAGAACAGCTCAGATTGTCACCCAGGTCATTTTTATAGATCAGGAACAGCAGAGTTCCCAGGACGCTTCCCTGGGCAACACCTGATATCACTTCAGTTTTACTTGATGATTTGCCGTCTATTACTACGAACTGCGACCTTCCTGACAGGAAATCACGAATCCAGTCGCACAACTGAGACGATACCCCATAGGCCCGCAGCTTGATTAGAAATCGCTTGTGAGGAACGGTGTCAAAAGCTTTCCGGAAATCTAGAAATACGGAATCAACTTGAGATCCCCTGTCGATAGCGGGCATTACTTCGTGCGAATAAAGAGCTAGCTGCGTTGCACAAGAACGATGTTTTCTGAAACCATGCTGATTACGTATCAATAGATCGTTCCCTTCGAGGTGATTCATAATGTTTGAATACAGTATATGTTCCAAAACCTTACTGCAAACCGACGTCAATGATACAGGTCTGTAGTTCGATGGATTACTCCTACTACCCTTCTCAAAACTGGTGGGACCTGCGCAATTTTCCAATCTGTAGGTACAGATCTATCGGTGAGCGAGCGGTTATATATGATTCCTAAGTGGAGAGCTATTGTATCAGCGTAATCTGATAGGAAACTAATCGGTATACAATCTGGACCTGAAGACTTGCCCGTATCAAGCGATTTGAGTTGCTTCGCAACCCCTAAGGTATCTACTTCTAAGAAACTCATGCTAGTAGCTGTTCGTGTTTCAAATTCTGGAATATTCCATTCGTCTTCCCTGGTGAAGGAATTTCGGAAAACTGCGTTCAATAACTCCGCTTTAGTGGCACAGTCGTCGGTAACAGTACCATCGGTACTGCGCAGCGAAAGTATTGACTGCGTCTTGCCGCTTGTGTACTTTACATACGACCAGAGTTTCTTCGGATTTTCTACCAACTTTCGAGACAATGTTTCGTTGTGGAACCTATTAAAGGCATCTCACATTGAAGTCCGTGCCAAATTTCGCGCGTCTTTAAATTTTAGCCAATCTTCGGGATTTCGCGTTCTTCTGAACTTCGCTTGCTTTTTCCGTTGCCTCTGCAACAGCGTTCGGACCTGTTTTGTATACCATAGGGGATCAGTTCCATCTCTTACCAATTTATGAGCTATGAATCTCTCAATTTCTGTTGCTACAATATCTTTGAATTTGAGCCACATCTCGTCTACATTTGCATAGTCAGTTCGGAAGGAATGGAGATTGTCTCTTAGGAAGGCTTCTAGTGACACTTTATCCGCTTTTTTAAATAAAATTATTTTGCGTTTGTTTCTGGTGGATTTGGAAGAAACGGTATTGTGCCTAGCTACAACGACCTTGTGATCACTAATCCCTGTATCAGTCATGATGCTCTCTATTTGCTCTGGATTGTTTGTGGCTAAGAAGTCAAGTGTGTTTTCGCAACCATTTACAAATAATTTTCGGAGAAAGC